>NW_026262723.1:108234976-113034976 GCF_021869535.1 Mytilus californianus
TTATTCCTTTGACGAATTTAATGAAACGTTCTTGAAGTTTTTTTTTCATGGTTAATTTCTGAAGCAAAATTTTTTTCGTTCATTTTTCAGTTTTATACTGACAGACGGAATTTAAATCAGACGATCTGGAATTTTTGTCACGTTTGTTTCGAGCGACGTTGATCAATGTGTCTTTTGCAGACGAAACGCGTGTCTGGCGTAAGTACAAAATTTCTATCCTGGTATCTATGATGAGTTAATTTTCATGATGAATGTCATTCTGGATAACTCTTAAACATCCGGAGGCTTCGTCCCCGGTAATCCACTAACAGCAGGTTCTTTGGCCTGGACCCGCTTGGGCCTTTATGTCCCTCACCGAGGTTCGGGCGTACACGTAAAAATGACCTAGCTACGCCACTGTATATCAACAGTATTTGTCTATACCTACCGTCGGTGGTTAACATACAATACAGTGCTCCATTACACAGTCTATCAACAGTATTTTTCTATACCTACCGTCGGTGGTTAACATACCATATAGTACTCTTATATACCGTCTATCAACAGTATATGTCTATACCTACCGTCGGTGGTTAACATACAATATAGTACTCATATGCACTATCTATCAACAGTATTTTTCTATACCTACCGTCGGTGGTTAACATACAATATAGTACTCCTATATACCGTATATCAACAGTATTTGTCTATACCTACCGTCGGTGGTTAACATACAATACAGTGCTCCATTACACAGTCTATCAACAGTATTTTTCTATACCTACCGTCGGTGGTTAACATACCATATAGTACTCTTATATACCGTCTATCAACAGTATATGTCTATACCTACCGTCGGTGGTTAACATACAATATAGTACTCATATGCACTATCTATCAACAGTATTTTTCTATACCTACCGTCGGTGGTTAACATACAATATAGTACTCCTATATACCGTATATCAACAGTATTTGTCTATACCTACCGTCGGTGGTTAACATACAATACAGTGCTCCATTACACAGTCTATCAACAGTATTTTTCTATACCTACCGTCGGTGGTTAACATACCATATAGTACTCTTATATACCGTCTATCAACAGTATATGTCTATACCTACCGTCGGTGGTTAACATACAATATAGTACTCATATGCACTATCTATCAACAGTATTTTTCTATACCTACCGTCGGTGGTTAACATACAATATAGTACTCCTATATACCGTATATCAACAGTATTTGTCTATACCTACCGTCGGTGGTTAACATACAATACAGTGCTCCATTACACAGTCTATCAACAGTATTTTTCTATACCTACCGTCGGTGGTTAACATACCATATAGTACTCTTATATACCGTCTATCAACAGTATATGTCTATACCTACCGTCGGTGGTTAACATACAATATAGTACTCATATGCACTATCTATCAACAGTATTTTTCTATACCTACCGTCGGTGGTTAACATACAATATAGTACTCCTATATACCGTATATCAACAGTATTTGTCTATACCTACCGTCGGTGGTTAACATACAATACAGTGCTCCATTACACAGTCTATCAACAGTATTTTTCTATACCTACCGTCGGTGGTTAACATACCATATAGTACTCTTATATACCGTCTATCAACAGTATATGTCTATACCTACCGTCGGTGGTTAACATACAATATAGTACTCATATGCACTATCTATCAACAGTATTTTTCTATACCTACCGTCGGTGGTTAACATACAATATAGTACTCCTATATACCGTATATCAACAGTATTTGTCTATACCTACCGTCGGTGGTTAACATACAATACAGTGCTCCATTACACAGTCTATCAACAGTATTTTTCTATACCTACCGTCGGTGGTTAACATACCATATAGTACTCTTATATACCGTCTATCAACAGTATATGTCTATACCTACCGTCGGTGGTTAACATACAATATAGTACTCATATGCACTATCTATCAACAGTATTTTTCTATACCTACCGTCGGTGGTTAACATACAATATAGTACTCCTATATACCGTATATCAACAGTATTTGTCTATACCTACCGTCGGTGGTTAACATACAATACAGTGCTCCATTACACAGTCTATCAACAGTATTTTTCTATACCTACCGTCGGTGGTTAACATACCATATAGTACTCTTATATACCGTCTATCAACAGTATATGTCTATACCTACCGTCGGTGGTTAACATACAATATAGTACTCATATGCACTATCTATCAACAGTATTTTTCTATACCTACCGTCGGTGGTTAACATACAATATAGTACTCCTATATACCGTATATCAACAGTATTTGTCTATACCTACCGTCGGTGGTTAACATACAATACAGTGCTCCATTACACAGTCTATCAACAGTATTTTTCTATACCTACCGTCGGTGGTTAACATACCATATAGTACTCTTATATACCGTCTATCAACAGTATATGTCTATACCTACCGTCGGTGGTTAACATACAATATAGTACTCATATGCACTATCTATCAACAGTATTTTTCTATACCTACCGTCGGTGGTTAACATACAATATAGTACTCCTATATACCGTATATCAACAGTATTTGTCTATACCTACCGTCGGTGGTTAACATACAATACAGTGCTCCATTACACAGTCTATCAACAGTATTTTTCTATACCTACCGTCGGTGGTTAACATACCATATAGTACTCTTATATACCGTCTATCAACAGTATATGTCTATACCTACCGTCGGTGGTTAACATACAATATAGTACTCATATGCACTATCTATCAACAGTATTTTTCTATACCTACCGTCGGTGGTTAACATACAATATAGTACTCCTATATACCGTATATCAACAGTATTTGTCTATACCTACCGTCGGTGGTTAACATACAATACAGTGCTCCATTACACAGTCTATCAACAGTATTTTTCTATACCTACCGTCGGTGGTTAACATACCATATAGTACTCTTATATACCGTCTATCAACAGTATATGTCTATACCTACCGTCGGTGGTTAACATACAATATAGTACTCATATGCACTATCTATCAACAGTATTTTTCTATACCTACCGTCGGTGGTTAACATACAATATAGTACTCCTATATACCGTATATCAACAGTATTTGTCTATACCTACCGTCGGTGGTTAACATACAATACAGTGCTCCATTACACAGTCTATCAACAGTATTTTTCTATACCTACCGTCGGTGGTTAACATACCATATAGTACTCTTATATACCGTCTATCAACAGTATATGTCTATACCTACCGTCGGTGGTTAACATACAATATAGTACTCATATGCACTATCTATCAACAGTATTTTTCTATACCTACCGTCGGTGGTTAACATACAATATAGTACTCCTATATACCGTATATCAACAGTATTTGTCTATACCTACCGTCGGTGGTTAACATACAATACAGTGCTCCATTACACAGTCTATCAACAGTATTTTTCTATACCTACCGTCGGTGGTTAACATACCATATAGTACTCTTATATACCGTCTATCAACAGTATATGTCTATACCTACCGTCGGTGGTTAACATACAATATAGTACTCATATGCACTATCTATCAACAGTATTTTTCTATACCTACCGTCGGTGGTTAACATACAATATAGTACTCCTATATACCGTATATCAACAGTATTTGTCTATACCTACCGTCGGTGGTTAACATACAATACAGTGCTCCATTACACAGTCTATCAACAGTATTTTTCTATACCTACCGTCGGTGGTTAACATACCATATAGTACTCTTATATACCGTCTATCAACAGTATATGTCTATACCTACCGTCGGTGGTTAACATACAATATAGTACTCATATGCACTATCTATCAACAGTATTTTTCTATACCTACCGTCGGTGGTTAACATACAATATAGTACTCCTATATACCGTATATCAACAGTATTTGTCTATACCTACCGTCGGTGGTTAACATACAATACAGTGCTCCATTACACAGTCTATCAACAGTATTTTTCTATACCTACCGTCGGTGGTTAACATACCATATAGTACTCTTATATACCGTCTATCAACAGTATATGTCTATACCTACCGTCGGTGGTTAACATACAATATAGTACTCATATGCACTATCTATCAACAGTATTTTTCTATACCTACCGTCGGTGGTTAACATACAATATAGTACTCCTATATACCGTATATCAACAGTATTTGTCTATACCTACCGTCGGTGGTTAACATACAATACAGTGCTCCATTACACAGTCTATCAACAGTATTTTTCTATACCTACCGTCGGTGGTTAACATACCATATAGTACTCTTATATACCGTCTATCAACAGTATATGTCTATACCTACCGTCGGTGGTTAACATACAATATAGTACTCATATGCACTATCTATCAACAGTATTTTTCTATACCTACCGTCGGTGGTTAACATACAATATAGTACTCCTATATACCGTATATCAACAGTATTTGTCTATACCTACCGTCGGTGGTTAACATACAATACAGTGCTCCATTACACAGTCTATCAACAGTATTTTTCTATACCTACCGTCGGTGGTTAACATACCATATAGTACTCTTATATACCGTCTATCAACAGTATATGTCTATACCTACCGTCGGTGGTTAACATACAATATAGTACTCATATGCACTATCTATCAACAGTATTTTTCTATACCTACCGTCGGTGGTTAACATACAATATAGTACTCCTATATACCGTATATCAACAGTATTTGTCTATACCTACCGTCGGTGGTTAACATACAATACAGTGCTCCATTACACAGTCTATCAACAGTATTTTTCTATACCTACCGTCGGTGGTTAACATACCATATAGTACTCTTATATACCGTCTATCAACAGTATATGTCTATACCTACCGTCGGTGGTTAACATACAATATAGTACTCATATGCACTATCTATCAACAGTATTTTTCTATACCTACCGTCGGTGGTTAACATACAATATAGTACTCCTATATACCGTATATCAACAGTATTTGTCTATACCTACCGTCGGTGGTTAACATACAATACAGTGCTCCATTACACAGTCTATCAACAGTATTTTTCTATACCTACCGTCGGTGGTTAACATACCATATAGTACTCTTATATACCGTCTATCAACAGTATATGTCTATACCTACCGTCGGTGGTTAACATACAATATAGTACTCATATGCACTATCTATCAACAGTATTTTTCTATACCTACCGTCGGTGGTTAACATACAATATAGTACTCCTATATACCGTATATCAACAGTATTTGTCTATACCTACCGTCGGTGGTTAACATACAATACAGTGCTCCATTACACAGTCTATCAACAGTATTTTTCTATACCTACCGTCGGTGGTTAACATACCATATAGTACTCTTATATACCGTCTATCAACAGTATATGTCTATACCTACCGTCGGTGGTTAACATACAATATAGTACTCATATGCACTATCTATCAACAGTATTTTTCTATACCTACCGTCGGTGGTTAACATACAATATAGTACTCCTATATACCGTATATCAACAGTATTTGTCTATACCTACCGTCGGTGGTTAACATACAATACAGTGCTCCATTACACAGTCTATCAACAGTATTTTTCTATACCTACCGTCGGTGGTTAACATACCATATAGTACTCTTATATACCGTCTATCAACAGTATATGTCTATACCTACCGTCGGTGGTTAACATACAATATAGTACTCATATGCACTATCTATCAACAGTATTTTTCTATACCTACCGTCGGTGGTTAACATACAATATAGTACTCCTATATACCGTATATCAACAGTATTTGTCTATACCTACCGTCGGTGGTTAACATACAATACAGTGCTCCATTACACAGTCTATCAACAGTATTTTTCTATACCTACCGTCGGTGGTTAACATACCATATAGTACTCTTATATACCGTCTATCAACAGTATATGTCTATACCTACCGTCGGTGGTTAACATACAATATAGTACTCATATGCACTATCTATCAACAGTATTTTTCTATACCTACCGTCGGTGGTTAACATACAATATAGTACTCCTATATACCGTATATCAACAGTATTTGTCTATACCTACCGTCGGTGGTTAACATACAATACAGTGCTCCATTACACAGTCTATCAACAGTATTTTTCTATACCTACCGTCGGTGGTTAACATACCATATAGTACTCTTATATACCGTCTATCAACAGTATATGTCTATACCTACCGTCGGTGGTTAACATACAATATAGTACTCATATGCACTATCTATCAACAGTATTTTTCTATACCTACCGTCGGTGGTTAACATACAATATAGTACTCCTATATACCGTATATCAACAGTATTTGTCTATACCTACCGTCGGTGGTTAACATACAATACAGTGCTCCATTACACAGTCTATCAACAGTATTTTTCTATACCTACCGTCGGTGGTTAACATACCATATAGTACTCTTATATACCGTCTATCAACAGTATATGTCTATACCTACCGTCGGTGGTTAACATACAATATAGTACTCATATGCACTATCTATCAACAGTATTTTTCTATACCTACCGTCGGTGGTTAACATACAATATAGTACTCCTATATACCGTATATCAACAGTATTTGTCTATACCTACCGTCGGTGGTTAACATACAATACAGTGCTCCATTACACAGTCTATCAACAGTATTTTTCTATACCTACCGTCGGTGGTTAACATACCATATAGTACTCTTATATACCGTCTATCAACAGTATATGTCTATACCTACCGTCGGTGGTTAACATACAATATAGTACTCATATGCACTATCTATCAACAGTATTTTTCTATACCTACCGTCGGTGGTTAACATACAATATAGTACTCCTATATACCGTATATCAACAGTATTTGTCTATACCTACCGTCGGTGGTTAACATACAATACAGTGCTCCATTACACAGTCTATCAACAGTATTTTTCTATACCTACCGTCGGTGGTTAACATACCATATAGTACTCTTATATACCGTCTATCAACAGTATATGTCTATACCTACCGTCGGTGGTTAACATACAATATAGTACTCATATGCACTATCTATCAACAGTATTTTTCTATACCTACCGTCGGTGGTTAACATACAATATAGTACTCCTATATACCGTATATCAACAGTATTTGTCTATACCTACCGTCGGTGGTTAACATACAATACAGTGCTCCATTACACAGTCTATCAACAGTATTTTTCTATACCTACCGTCGGTGGTTAACATACCATATAGTACTCTTATATACCGTCTATCAACAGTATATGTCTATACCTACCGTCGGTGGTTAACATACAATATAGTACTCATATGCACTATCTATCAACAGTATTTTTCTATACCTACCGTCGGTGGTTAACATACAATATAGTACTCCTATATACCGTATATCAACAGTATTTGTCTATACCTACCGTCGGTGGTTAACATACAATACAGTGCTCCATTACACAGTCTATCAACAGTATTTTTCTATACCTACCGTCGGTGGTTAACATACCATATAGTACTCTTATATACCGTCTATCAACAGTATATGTCTATACCTACCGTCGGTGGTTAACATACAATATAGTACTCATATGCACTATCTATCAACAGTATTTTTCTATACCTACCGTCGGTGGTTAACATACAATATAGTACTCCTATATACCGTATATCAACAGTATTTGTCTATACCTACCGTCGGTGGTTAACATACAATACAGTGCTCCATTACACAGTCTATCAACAGTATTTTTCTATACCTACCGTCGGTGGTTAACATACCATATAGTACTCTTATATACCGTCTATCAACAGTATATGTCTATACCTACCGTCGGTGGTTAACATACAATATAGTACTCATATGCACTATCTATCAACAGTATTTTTCTATACCTACCGTCGGTGGTTAACATACAATATAGTACTCCTATATACCGTATATCAACAGTATTTGTCTATACCTACCGTCGGTGGTTAACATACAATACAGTGCTCCATTACACAGTCTATCAACAGTATTTTTCTATACCTACCGTCGGTGGTTAACATACCATATAGTACTCTTATATACCGTCTATCAACAGTATATGTCTATACCTACCGTCGGTGGTTAACATACAATATAGTACTCATATGCACTATCTATCAACAGTATTTTTCTATACCTACCGTCGGTGGTTAACATACAATATAGTACTCCTATATACCGTATATCAACAGTATTTGTCTATACCTACCGTCGGTGGTTAACATACAATACAGTGCTCCATTACACAGTCTATCAACAGTATTTTTCTATACCTACCGTCGGTGGTTAACATACCATATAGTACTCTTATATACCGTCTATCAACAGTATATGTCTATACCTACCGTCGGTGGTTAACATACAATATAGTACTCATATGCACTATCTATCAACAGTATTTTTCTATACCTACCGTCGGTGGTTAACATACAATATAGTACTCCTATATACCGTATATCAACAGTATTTGTCTATACCTACCGTCGGTGGTTAACATACAATACAGTGCTCCATTACACAGTCTATCAACAGTATTTTTCTATACCTACCGTCGGTGGTTAACATACCATATAGTACTCTTATATACCGTCTATCAACAGTATATGTCTATACCTACCGTCGGTGGTTAACATACAATATAGTACTCATATGCACTATCTATCAACAGTATTTTTCTATACCTACCGTCGGTGGTTAACATACAATATAGTACTCCTATATACCGTATATCAACAGTATTTGTCTATACCTACCGTCGGTGGTTAACATACAATACAGTGCTCCATTACACAGTCTATCAACAGTATTTTTCTATACCTACCGTCGGTGGTTAACATACCATATAGTACTCTTATATACCGTCTATCAACAGTATATGTCTATACCTACCGTCGGTGGTTAACATACAATATAGTACTCATATGCACTATCTATCAACAGTATTTTTCTATACCTACCGTCGGTGGTTAACATACAATATAGTACTCCTATATACCGTATATCAACAGTATTTGTCTATACCTACCGTCGGTGGTTAACATACAATACAGTGCTCCATTACACAGTCTATCAACTGCCTTTAGGAAGCTAAAGGTGTAATACCACCATTGATTTTCCCCTATTAGTCTTTGTTAAATTTGCACTTTTCAAAAAATTGTGCAGAATTTATCTTTTTTTAATATAAAGAAATACTTGGCATGAGTAAAGTTTTATCCTGTCCAGTACTATGGAAAAAAATTCACATAAAATTTCATTGCATATAAGAAAATAACCATCACTGCAAGTTAACCAATCAAATTTTCCCCCTTTTTTAACCTGTGTACAAGCTTTAGTAACCATGTAACCTCAAGTTTCCAAAATATTCTATAGAAACTCCAAATAAAAAAATAATGGTGCTTTGAAATACCCAAGATATCTGTTTATGACCCAGAAATGTTTTACTGCAATGAAATGTAGGATCAATTACCTACAACTGTCAAATTCAAGGGAATATTTTTTTTCGACCTATTTTCGTATGCAACCGAATGTGACGTACTATGATTTGGTGATTACACCTAAATCCCTATGTTTTCTGGAATCTAAGGAGCGCATTAATCCCTAATTTTAGATACAAACTCATAGACAAGTAACTTTTAGCTCAAAATAGTCTATATATATATTTATTTTTCTTTCGCCAAAAGTTCATGTCTGGAATTTATTTGGTTAGTTAAAGTAAACAATGACACCAAAAGCACTATTTTTTTGTCATAGTAGGGCTACTTTTACATACGTTCTAAATTTTAGGGAGTGAAATGGTTGTATCTGTTTATGCTTACCGTCGGATATGATACAATACAATAAAGTACTCCAATATGCAGTCTATAAACAGTATCTGGCATTAACTACCCCTTGCTTATATATATTCGAAATTTAATTCATGCAGAAGCACCTACTTAAAATAATACCGATAATTTAATTTTAAACTCAACAATTCTAATTCCTTTTGCATCGAAAGGTATTAACATTACAAATATAATTTTACGATATTCATAAACAGTTTCATTTGTTTTAGTTTCTTAATTCTATTCAAATCCATGAGATGTCTTATTTTAGTTTACTGTTACCTAACGCTGAAATGCAGGTTTCCATCTGTAAACGGTAAAGTCCAAATTAAAGTTAGAATACTCGGGGTTTTTAAATTTGCTGGTAAAAATATTTCCAAAGGGGATATCCTTTTGGCTGTACGGGATGTATACATACGTGTCCAAATTAAAGTAAAATAATCGGCATTTTCAAATTTGCTGGTAAAATTATTTCCAAAGGGGGTGTCCTTTTTGCTGTACAGGATGTATACATACGTATCCACGTTAAATAAGGGATACGTCTAATCGTTAGCTTCGAGTAGAGAGAGTGCAATGAAATCCACAATTAGAGAACCCTATCAATAAATCGTTGAGGTATCCGGAGGTCGCCTCTGGCAAGACTAAAGTTCTTGTCAATCCAAAAAAGGGGGACGATTCCAAAGATATATCCAAACAAACTATTAGCAAGTGGCAGTCCAAATTTCCGTATTTATCTCACTTCACTCCGATTGACCGATTACAGGAACATTATATCCCTATTGTATTAATTGTTTAGTTCTCTCCCCGAACTTGGCTGAAATATTTGCCGCTGGACTGATGGCAAACAACAATCAATCAATTTCATGAGGTGCTTTTAAATATAAATATCATATTATTTCTAATCTAACCAATTAAGTGTGATCGGTAAATTATGTGCGTATATCAATTGCGCCAATTTTGAAAATATCGAAATATCATAGTTTATTTTTCATTTGCGCCAATTATCATTTTTTTATTTGCGCCAAATTAATTAAAACAGTTTAGATCTGATACATTTTAGATAATTACATTCACTTAGGTTAACCAAACGCAGCAGTTCAATGAGTACATGTCTATGTTATAGATACATGTATATAGATACATGTTAAGCTCATTGATTTAATTATAAAACACTCCTGTTACCCGAACATTTACTTTAATTTATGGATGTCATAAAGAAAATCCAGGCATTAATTTAATATATGTAAACATGATAATCAGATCTCTCAACCGTGGCAGCAACCGTAACATAACATGAAAAGGGAAAAGAATGACTTTTTTTTAATAAAAAGTATATGATATATTGTAGAGAAGATATCACAAGGGAAGACTTGTAATTATGCTTTGATGTCAAACTGTTACTATCTTATTTTATAAATTGCTTTTTTAAGTGTGATGTATACAGTTTTAGAACTTTTGCAATAAATTTATCCTGCTCAAAATTCCACTTCCTCCTCCCCGTCACGGGTTAACAAGGGGCAGATGGCAGAAGGCCAGTAGGGATATTTTTGTTATTTTATCAATAAATTCTATACATCTTCTATGTCTCATGACTTGTGTTTACCTGTTAATTGGTGCAAATGAAGAAAAACAAATGGCACAAAGAAAAAACAATAGGCGCAAATGAAGTGCAGAGTGGACGCGGTTATCAAATATCAAACAAATTTAGATCATTTTTGAAAATGTAATTAAAAAAAATATTTTTTCTTAAAACATAAATATATTTATTGTTTAAAAATTCCGCTGATATGTCAACAGTTGCATAAGCATTTATTATGTATTTTGATTTTCGTTGCAAACGACTCATGCAATTGAAAGTTGATTACTGATAAACAGTATTGTAGTATTAGCTTTCGTACATTATAAAATCGTTAACTGTATGATCCTGTATGAACCCACTTCATTTCTTTATATTAATCGTGTATAAATGTTTCACATATAGATCTTATTTGAACATAAAACAGTATGGAAACAATGAGTACATAGTATAACCAAATATGCATGCAAAAAGCACGATTTATCATGCAAAATATGCTAAGTGTCTACTGTTACTGTATTGTACATAGCTCAATTCAATTCAATTCAATTTCAATTTCAATTTCATTTTTGTTTTTTCAATTTTCATCAAAAACATGATTTCTAACAATTAATATGAACTAATGTGCTCTGACGATGACACACAGTAATTGCAACTACTTCCGGCATTTACACTCATGTTTTTATTTACATCGATGTCAATCATCCAGTAAAGATGAATATTCATTACTACCCTCGGTGGTTAACGTCCCTCGCTGGTTAACTTTAAGTGCCAATCATAAAATGTACGCAAACAGCGGCGAAAAATCTAAACTTGTTTACATTAAATTTTTGCTTTTTCTCTAAAAAAATCGTCCACATAATTTTGATTTAAAATTATTTGTTGTTGCTGAAAACTGTGAGCGTTACATTTAATTTTTGATGATATGACAATAACAAGAAGTCGCCATATTCGTTTTTTTTTTTTCAGTAGAAATCATTATTATTATATTTCACAAATACTTAATTGACTGTGGAATTATAAAAGCTGCATATATATACATCGTTTTTTTTCAATATTCAGATGCAGTTCAATGATTTCTGAATGGCAAAATCGTGCACAGAAGACTAAGTTTAGGATATATGCATGCATTGGTTCAAGAATTGGATTAACATTATTACATCGCGATGACCGTGAGAGCATTCCGATATATTGTTGCCACAGAGATTTCTACTTACGTAGCTTTCTTTTTTGACTGGTAACCGATCTATAAATACGCAGACATTATCGAGTGCAAAATGATATTCCTTATCGCTTGTTGTAAATACATTTCTTCAATGAATACTCATAAGAATATTTTTTTATAACATAAATTAGTAATATGAAAATGTTCTAAGTTGTCGTTAGAAATATATATATATATATTATTTCGTTTGGGCTTGTATTATATTTGCCTTCGGGTTTATATGATCCGTTCATCCTATTTCGACTCTTTCAAAATTCAAGAGTCTCTCCTAAATTGAGGTAAATTATATGGCCTTCTAAATACCGTTTCGATCCCTAACATCACTGAAGAGACATTAATTGTCGAAATCCGGATATGGTGTACAAAATTTTTGCACCTCATGTTTGTGGTATACATCTTATCCGCAAGTTTATTGTTTTCTCTTTGATCAATTTATTTGGCAATCGCCAATGGCATTCAGCAGTGTTTAAGAACATCCGTTGTTCGTCCTGTTAGTCAAATGCGTTTTGTTAGAATATACTTTTTCACTTTTTTGGTCTTTTGGAAAATGTTGTTTGTGCTGTATTTAGACCCCTCTACCAAGAAATTTGTTTTAAATGCACACGTATAAAAATTGCGGTTTTTATCCAACGCAATCATGGGTTTGAACGTTGTTTTCAATTTAGACTTGTTTATATATATATATATATATTTCTAACGACAACTTAAGTAAAAAAATCATTAATATCTATGCACACGTACAGAAAAGTTGTGTTAACGCATGGCGGAAGAATATCTCAAGAACGTTTTGCGGGAAAATATGAATGCCTACTCAAATCCAATCTATTAGAAAAATCGAATTATTACAGAACAGTGTCCACCATGCACTTGCGCTGCACTATTATTAGAATAGTAGAATAGAATGACATACAAATGGATGAAAGTTATATATACATGTAACTGTTATATACAAATATTAAAATAATATATAACAACAAACTAGAGTATACTGATTTGTATCACTACAATATAATAGTTATTACGGTGAGGTTGAATTCCCTGTCATTTATTCATCATCCAGGTACGAACTTGTCCTAGAAAAAAATATATCTCTGTACATTAACCTCACTTTCAGGTATAGAGATGTGATTTTTTTTCTGAGACAAGTGCTTGTGACCATCCACAGGAACTTGCGGTCATCCGATGTTCAGTACTTCAGTACTTTGATTTTTCACCTGTCACTCGTTTCATATGACTTTTAATAATCAGTTTAATGATCTTTCATCTTGATTCGTGTGACAGTGTATACGGTAAATGGGTTTCACAGTAGAGTTGCAATAGCAGTGATAAGTTTATCAAAATACTCTAAGATAATAATAAAGCAATGTTTTAGACTAAATTAGGAACATATGTTAATAGCACGATCTTGTGAGAAACTTTATATTAGTCAGTAGTAGCTTGAAGTACCAAGTTGTATGCAAGAAAGTTAATTGGAGTTTATAATTGTGAACCTTTACACATATCATATATACATGTACTGCTATATGATTAAACATGTGAACACTAAACAGACTTCGTTATATAGACAGTAGTGAGCTTACGGTGAAATATTGCAATAGCTGGTTCCCTATGCTAACGCGCAAGATGGAGTTATCGATCCCGGATACATAGATCCGAAATATGACTAGGTACAAAATACAAAGAATAAAACCCCGTTATTAGATATAGGAAGATGTGGTATGAGTGTCAATGAGACAACTCTCCATCCAAGTTACAATTTATAAAAGTAAACCATTATAGGTCAAGGTACGGCCTTCAACACGGAACATTGGCTCACACCGAACAGCAAGCTATAAAGGGCCCCAAAAAATTACTAGTGTAAAACCATTCAAACGGAAAAACCAACGGTCTAATCTATATAAAAACGGGAAACGAGAAACACGTATGAACTACATAAACAGACGACAACTACTGTAATCAGATTCCTGACTTAGGACAGGTGCAAACATTTGCAGCGGGATTAAACGTTTTAATGGTACCAAACCTTCTCCCTTTTCTGAAACAATAGTATAACATCACAACATAGAAAAACACACTATAAAATATCAATTGGAAGGCTAAACTCAATCAAAAAACGTAAATTAACACACACAATGAACGAATAAATTTGACCTGTGACACCGGAATGCAAATACAGTTAATAAAAAATTAGAAGGGATAAATAATTAAAGTGCATATTACATTAAAATGTTGGAAGATGTAGTGTAAATCCTGGCACAAGATATCGCGAGACTGCGTTCCATGATTTAAAACGGTGACCCGATATACTAGTATGTGCATTCAAGAGTCCGTATCCTTAAAAGTGTGATTTGGTTCCCTAGGATTGATGCAATTCAGCGTTTATAAACATTCGCAAAAGAATATTATATGCAAAAATATTTGAGGGTGCCGATTTTCTACTTGCGTACTGGATAAACAAATACTTCCTCATAATGAGTTGATCTGTTTAGAGAAATGCTACAATATTGTGTAGATTTATCAGAAGAAATTGACAAATATGACCGAGTCTATACACCACAAACTTTACTCTTAAGTTCAGAATAAACTGTTGACACAGAGATGTGTGTCGGCTGTCGGCAGAAAATTCAAAACAATAAGATGGAAAGCAACATTACTAGTCTTATTGCTTAAAAGTCGCTGGATTATGGTTCAGGGGGCAGGGCTTCGAATTTGTCGTCAAACTGATACTTATTAATAGTAATGCAACTTTATACAAATCATCATTGATCTATCACAAAGTAACTTAAGCAGAAAACTCATCAGTTGTTGACGCCGATGACGTCGAAAAAAAAATCTTTTAAATTAAGATTCCTTTTTTCCTACATTATGAGACAAAGTAAACTAAGTTAATAAAAACAACCTTATGTAATGTTTTGTAATGTTGAACAATACCAGTAGTTAATATTTGTGACCAATATTAATATTTTCCAAGAATATAGGGACAAAACAAATATTCTACTTCAACGTGCAACAAGTAAGGCGTTTATATCTTAAACAATTAATTCCAATATATACTTGGATTCAAGCTGTCACAATAATCAATACGTCGATACTAAAATCTACAACCGTTATAATAATGCTATGAACAATGAACTAAAATATATGTACTGGCTCTTTGCTGATATAAAGTAACAGCGAACATATATGAGTATACAAATATAATGCAACCTAACAGTCTGTCATCCACATGGGACGGTCTGTCACTGCAACACAGTGCGGGATGGTTCAGCCTGTCCTACAAGCGAGTAAGTTTGTCACTACCAGGCATTGGTGACTGGTACAGAATGTCCTCCCAGTGGGACAGTTTGCTCTGTCAATCCGATCAAATCGTACGTTCACTTTGTACCAGTACAGTACAAAGTGTCCTCTCTAGTCTACTAGCATTTTATATTACCATACGCTCTGTTGATTTATGGACAATGAAAAGGTCGTTGACAGCCAATCGACAGTTTCGAGTGGCATTTATCATCTGCTTATATACCCCAGCCGAATACAATATTTACTGGAAAGGGGCGTTTCCTAAATGTTCCACTTACTGAACACGAGAATCACTCACAAACATTCTTCCGGCCAATGACTTTCCCTCCAAACGTCTAAATCTGATCACATAAAATGAATGAAAATAGGTTAAAAAAAATAGAATATATTTAAACAAAAATGATAAACAAAAGAAAAAGACAAAAAGGGGTCCATGCAACATGGCCAATAGACGGACAAAAGATATCTGCGCAATAATAGGCGAGTTAAACTGTGTTAGGAGTGGGTCATTTCAAATTAAATTCAAAATGTTCTTAATCTAATAAACCTTTGACGGAATGTGCACCAACTTGCAACGATTAATGAATGACTGCTCCATGATCATATAGGCAAAAGAGGTATGAAAAATCACAGGCGCTTGGGTATATGATACAGATATTTTTTTTTTTTTGATTTTTTTGTTGTTGATTAAAATATTAAATTTTCTATATTCATACTACATATCTATCACTACTGCGCATGTCTCACCTAGTTTCGAGTGATTTTACCAACTCAGAGAAAAAGAATTTCTTAGTGTGGATAGTAAAATTGGGTTTTTTCTCTGAGTTGGTAAAATCACTCGAAACTAGGTGAGACATGCGCAGTAGTGATAGATATGTAGTATAAATATAGAAAATTGAATATTTTAATCAACAACAAAATCCAAAAAAATATATGTATCATATACCCAAGCGCATGTGCGTACAATTGGCAAGAAAATCTGGTATGGCAGCGACTTTCCGTAACCGGTTGGCAATATAGCCATACAGTTTCTCTTTTCTAGCATTGATTTAAACATTTCATATTGTACTTTCTTCAAATCATCTACAGAAAACTGATTGCAAACGCTTTTTACAATTTCAATAAACTTTTCACTTTCTACTATCGCAATTTTGTTAAACTTTCCGAGGTTGTTTTGAGAGCCGCAATCTGATTGGTCAAAGAAGGTCGTAACCTGTAATTACCATATCATTAAATTTTCATATACTTGGGTACACCTCCCGCAAGAACTTATTTTTGGAAGCAAGAGAAATCAAATGGTGACTACGAAAACTACGTTGAAAGATTATCTTCTTCTTTACAGAAATGCCATGAATTTGCTAGAAAGTCCTTAAAAAAATCATCAGAACACCAAAAACGACTACATAATCTCAGAAAACATGAGCATACGTTCCAAACAGGAAATCTTGTGTACGCTATGGATACGGCAAATCAAATAGGGAAAAGCCCAAAGTTCCAAGATCAATGGAAGGGACCTTATGTGGTGAACAAACGTTTAGATAAAGTTTTATATGAAATCGGTAATCAAAAGACATCAACCGTTTTGCACTATGATAGACTTAAGCCAGCTATGTTGGAATCAGTACCTCTGTGGATATCTCGCCAGCGAAGAAAGCTTAAAACGTTGAAGCGGATGTACTTAATATATAAGAGGTGGAAACTCGCCTACAAGAAAATCTTGAAGATGAAGTATCGGACTTGGACGAGGTAAGCGTGATTGATCCAAATGTGCCACCTGAGCCGAGGACACAGGATCCAGACTCGGGTGGGACTGTGAATAAGAACGATAAGCAATCACAGGTTGCCGATATGTCTGATGAGTATGATGCGTTTACTGACGATGAATCTGATAGTTCAAGGAAAGAGAATTCAGGATTAGAAGATAAAACCATTAGTTCATTTGATCAAACTATACAGAGTTTGGATTCAGGCGTCAACATAACCGAAAATACAATCAAGAATTCAACCATACAAGATGCCGAATCAGAACAGAAGGAGATTATATCACTTAATTCGGGGACACAGAGTCTCAAGTGGTATTATGACTGATGTAAACGTGACCAAGAAGACAGAGTTCCTCAATGATGCCTTAAAAATAAAGTTTACAGCAAAGACGGATAACAGTTCAGATTCCAGTGAGTCGAGGACACAGGCTCCAGGCTCACAACTGAAGAAGAGCACCCACCTAAAACGAGTAGATATGGCCGAAAATAAACCAACCGTTACGTTTCAAAGATGGACAATAAACATTAGTGCAAACATTAGATACATTCCTATTGAGAACTGACTTTAACAAATTATAAAGAAAAGGGGGAATAGTGTAACGGTTATTGGGTTCGGGATTGTAAACTAGTTTTTATGTTGTTCGTTCTATAAATAAAGTTTGAGTTCTGCAGACGTCTTTTTGTCGTAGCCAAGCTTTTGTTGATATCTGCTATTTGTGGTGCCAAATAGGACCCACGTTACTAAGGAAGTGTTTTAGGCATTACAATATCAAGGCTGGTGTACAAAATAATAGCCAATTCTGAACATTTGTTTTTTTTTCTCACTTTTTCCTATCAAACTAGTCTTTCTAAAACGTAACCCATGTTAGACCGATATATATACAAAATGGTATATCAAACTCTTTAACTTAATTCTGGTAAAAGAAGTTCTGAAGAACTGATTTTGTTGGTTCAACATAGAAACATACAAATTAATCAAGGATATTTTGTTATTTCTTAATTCCAAAAGGCAAATATTTCACATAGATATAAAACACTTTGTGACCAAAATTATTTATTCATGTATATATTAAAATATTCCAATTAAAACATAGTATCACATACAAATATCTAAGATTTAAAATGTATGTTCATTCTATGGGTGTTCAATAAAGAACAAAAGAAAACTTTGTAAAAGAATTGATCACCTTATTAGAAGGGAAATAATCAAATAACCATTTCCTTTCATAATTACTTTTAAAATAAATGTAGGATTTCTTTAACAGGAGGAATCAAGACTACAAAAAGAAAGTCAGATAACAGTTGAATTTTTTTTAAATAATACGATATGATATGATTGCAAATGAGAAAACTATCAGCTAGAGATCAATTTGACGCAGATGTAAGCAACTTTATGTCACCATACCACCTTCAGTTACATACATTGTACATATCTGACCTACATTGTACAAATACACTTGATATATTGTTAGTTGAAAAAGGCAGTTTCGACTAGTTACTACTAGAGCTTGTTTTAGTTGTTAATCCTAAAAAAAAAGGCATAGGTGCTTGGTAAATCAGGAAAATAATCAAAATAGAATATTAATTGAATCAATAATGAAAGGGTCTATATCATTTATTAAGCTCTTATTGTCAAAAGGCTAGAAAAGTTGTAAATAAATTTAAAAGTGACTGCTAAAGATCTTTTATCAAAACCGAATTTCCTAATAAATTAAACTATTTACAGTTGGTAAACACATCAAATTGCTTACATCCACTTCATTTGAACTTTGGTGGATAGTTGTCTCATAGACAATCATACCAAATCTTTTTATTTTTACAATGAGGTTTGGAGGTTCCTGGCCGATTGCATACAGGCAAGACATGTACACATCTCAGTGTCATTAATCTATTTCAATGATGTTCTGAAAATTGCAATGATGTACTCTGACAAAATTCTTATGAAATATTTAAACAATACTAGATTTTTTGGATTTTGAGATGAGTCATAACAGAAACTGGAATTTACATATTATACTATATTTTGAAACTTGCAATTGTTCATATTTCTTGTGATAATTCTAAAGAAAATAAACAGCTTTAGTCATCTCATCACAGCTTCACTACAAGAGGGACAAAAGATACCAGAGGGACAGTCAAACTCATAGATCGAAAACAAACTGACAACGCCATGGCCAAAAATAAAAAGACAAACAGACAAATAATAGTACAGATGACACAACATAGAAAACTAAAGACTAAGCAACACGAACCCCACCAAAAACTGGGGGTGATCTCAGGTGCTCCGGAAGGGTAAGCAGATCCTGCTCCACATGTGGCACCCGTCGTGTTGCTTATGTTATTACAAATCCGGTAAATAGTCTAATTCGGTAAGTCACATTTGTGAAAAGGGAAGGGTATTGTAGTTAAGACATAAGGAACATATCCGATATCATCTGTGAAACGGTTATTCCATAACGGTCAACCAACTCGTGATGGCGTCCGTAAAGTTTACGAAGGGATGATTTCAACTTCACCATTTGGAACTCTTGGCTTAATAGCTTCCTTGTGAGCAGCTATCCTCTATCAAGGAAATCATGATAGGAAACACAAGCCCAGGAATATTGTATCAATTGGGAGATATATACTCCGTATGCAGGCGCTGCTGGAATGTTGCTACATAGAAATGGAAAGTTCACAATTGGGAAGCTGAAATCATCTCTTTTGTCGTAAAGTTTTGTTTTCAACCGACCCTCATTGTCAATTTCTAGATGCAAGTCAAGATATGAGGCAGACTTAACTGTATCTGTAGTATCCTTTATCTCTAGTTCGATGGGATAGATTCGTTCAACATAGTCACCAAATTTTGTATTATTTAGTGAGAGAACATCATCTATATAGCGGAACGTAGAGTTAAAGGATATTGCTAACTTCTTATCTTTCTTCCTAAGAAGTTCCTGTATGAATTCAGCCTCATAATAATAAAGAAACAAGTCGGCAAGAAGAGGGGCACATTAATCTTTTTCATTACAGGAAAGGGCAGATATGAAGACTATTTAGAGTTTTACATATGTCGTAGGCATTGTCTTATAGACAATGTGTTGATCGGTCTTTCATTCTTCTGTTTTCTTGGGTTGCTGTCTCATTGCATATATAACCTTTGAACATATTTTTATGGGTAAAATACATAAAAATAACAACAGTCAATTAAAATTGTTGAATCCTCCGTTTTATTTTTGAAGTTCATTTACCAGTGATAGTGTACAAATTTCTGAAATCACCAGATAATATTGTTAAAATGCATGGAATGAGAGCTGTCCTACACCTACTGTCTGAGAAACCAAGTAATACAGTGGAAGAACTTTTAAGGTATTTAAAAAGCTTGTGTTAATATTTCAGTATCGCCTTGACGGAGTCAGAAAGCGAGACATAGGTATGCTGTTTCCGGCGTCGGCGGCGGCGGCGGCGTCAATAATGTATTAGTTTGTGATTAGGTCTAGTTTATGATGAACCACAAGTGGTAGGTCAATCATATTTGGTAAGCAGTTGTATAAACATTGGCACATCTTATTTCCATGGAGATTATTTGGCCCCGCCCCCTCAGTCATGGTCTATTGACTTTGACACTTTTGCTTATTTTACATGTATTAGTTTGTGATTAGGCCAGTTTATGGGGAACCACTAGTAGTAGTTCAATGATGTTTTGTATGCATTTGTTTAAGCATTGGCTTATCTCATTTCCATGGAGGTTATTTGGCTCCGTTCCCTTAGTCATGGTCTATTGACTTTGAAAATTTTGCTAAGTAAACATGTATTAGTTTGTGATTAGGTCAGTTCAAGGGGAACCATTAGTGGTAGGCCAATGTTAATTGGTATTCAGTTGTATAAGCATTAGCACATCTCATTTCCATGGAGAATATTTGGCCCTACCCCCTCAGTCATGGTCTATCGACTTTGAAACTTTTGCCTAGTTTACATGTATTAGTTTGTGATTATATCAGTTTAAGATAATCTGCTAATGATAAGTCAATGATATTTGGTATGCAAATTTATTGGCATTTCCAAGTATTGTTTCCATGGCAATTATATAGCCCCACCCCCTCTTCATGTTTTATTGACTTTGAAACTTTTACATAGTTTACAAGTTAATGTTTGTGTTTAGGTTTGTTTAAAGGGAACGACTTATATTTGGTATGCAGTTGTATTAGCATTGGCACATCTCATTTACATGGAGATTATTATGAATGTACCTCAGTCATGTTTCATTGACTATGAATTTTTGCATAACTTATGTAAGATGTTAAAGCATTGCTATTTTAATTTCAACATTTGCATAATCAAAATTACAAAAAGGAGAGACATATCTCTGTCATAACTGTTTATATTACTAAAAAACTAAGTTTATATTTATTGTACAAAGATCTGTTATAATTACATATCCATATAACAATAAAGTTTTTCAAAAGATAAAGTATGACATCACTTTTGGATGATATTCGAAGTTTTTTTTACCTACAACTAAAGCATGTATCATTTCGGGGCCTTTTATTGCTGACTTTACGGTATGGGCTTTGTAGAAGGCCGTACAGTGACCTACAGCTGTTTATTTCTGTGTAATTTGGTCTCTTGTGAAGAGTTGTCTCATTGGCAATCATACCACATCTTTATATATATATACAATGTATATATATATATATATATATATATAAGCAAGTCTAAATTGAAAACAACGTTCAAACCTATGATTGCGTTGGATAAAAACCGCAACTTTTATACGTGTGCATGCAAAACAAATTTCTTGGTAGAGGGGTCTAAATACAGCACAAACAACATTTTACAAAAGACTAAATGAGTGAAAAAGTATATTTTAACAAAACGCATTTGACTAGCAGGTCGAACAACTGATGTTTTTAAACCCTGCTGACTGCCATTGGCGATTGCCAAATAAACGTATCACAAGATGTAACAAAATAGATCTTATTATTAATTTATTACCAAACAGAAAACAATAAACTTGCGGAAAAGATGGTATATCGCAAACATGAGGTGCAAAAATTTGTACACCATATCCGGATTTCGACAATTAATGTCATTTCACTTCAGTGATGTTAGGAATCGAAACGGTATTTGAAAGGCCATATAATTTACCAAAATATAGGATAGACTCTTGAATTTTGAAAGAGTCAAAACAATAGGATGAACGGATCATATAAACCCGAAGGCAAATATAATACAACCCCAAACGAAAAAATATTAGCAAGTCTAAATTGAAAACAACGTTCAAACCTATGATTGCGTTGGATAAAAACCGCAATTTTTATACGTGTGCATGCAAAACAAATTTCTTGGTAGAGGGGTCTAAATACAACACAAACAACATTTTCCAAAAGACCAAATGAGTGAAAAAGTATATTTAAACAAAACGCATTCGCCTAGCAGGTCGAACAACTGATGTTCTTAAACCCTGCTGACTGCCATTGGCGATTGCCAAATAAACGGATCACAAGATGTAACAAAATAGATCTTATTATTAATTTATTACCAAACAGAAAACAATAAACTTGCGGAAAAGATGGTATACCGCAAACATGAGGTGCAAAATTTTGTACACCATATCCGGATTTCGACAATTAATGTCTCTTCAGTGATGTTAGGAATCGAAACGGTATTTGGAAAGGCCATATAACTTACCAAAATTTAGGATAGACTCTTGAATTTGAAAGAGTCAAAATAGGATGAACGTATCATATAAACCCGAAGGCAAGTATAATACAAGCCCAACGAAAAAATATTAGCAATTCTAAATTGAAAACAACGTCCAAACCTATGATTGCGTTGGATAAAAACCGCAATTTTTATACGTGTGCATGCAAAACAAATTTCTTGGTAGAGGGGTCTAAATACAGCACAAACAACATTTTACAAAAGACCAAATGAGTGAAAAAGTATATTTTAACAAAACGCATTTGACTAGCAGGTCGAACAACTGATGTTCTTAAACCCTGCTGACTGTCATTGGCAATTGCCAAATAAACGTATCACAAGATGTAACACAATAGATCTTATTATTAATTTATTACCAAACAGAAAACAATAAACTTGCGGAAAAGATGGTAGACCGCAAACATGAGGTGCAAAAAATTTGTACACCATATCCGGGATTCGACAATTAATGTCTCTTCAGTGATGTTAGGAATCGAAATGGTATGTTGTTTGTGCTGTAATTATACCCCTCTAACAAGAAATTTTTTTTGCATGCACACGTATAAAAATTGTGGTTTTTATCCAACGCAATCATAGGTTTGAACGTTGTTTTCAATTTAGACTTGTTTATATATATATATAAAACGTCTGAATGATAGTTAAATACCTAAAACATCGGGGCTACAAAAGAAAAGACATTGATAAATCTGTTGAATATACCAATTTAAATTGCTAAATTTTTTGAGGGATGTAAAAGTACCAAGCCACGTTCAACTAGTTAACCTTAGTCAAAATTTATTATTATATTTTAACGGCCGTTTGTTTGCGATGTTTAAATACGCAGACTCTGTTTTTTTTTAACTACTCTACCGTTGTCAAATTTGAAATATTTACAAATTTAGATCGTTCAGTGCTGTTTATTTGGAATTCTTATTGACGCAATCGTTCTTGTAACATCATAACTGTCGTCACCGTTTAAGCTTTAGAATTGTGCTAGTTCATAACGCACATTATTATTTATATTTAAAGCATATATTTGAACTCTCTGTTGTAATTAGTCGTATAACCTATGTCGTGTTTAACACATATTTAGAATTGTGCAAGCGTCTTACCTGATGTTCGGTTTGACTTTTTTATTGTATACTTTCAAGATTGCTATAGTTTAATCTAAGTAGACTGATATATGATTCATTCAACATCACAATCATATTTACTGATGAAGGATATCTGTTATCCGAAATATTTTTAAATAATTACATTTATAGTTCCTTTTTTTTGTTATTGGTGTTGTTGTGTACACTTTTTAGGCGTTTATATATATATATATATATATATATATATATATATATATAAGAACATCAGTTGTTCGACCTGCTAGTCAAATGCGTTTTGTTAAAATATACTTTTTCAATCATTTTGGTCTTTTGGAAAATGTTGTTGTGCTGTATTTAGACCCCTCTACCAAGAAATTTGTTTTGCATGCACACGTATAAAAATTGCGGTTTTTATCCAACGCAATCATAGGTTTGAACGTTGTTTTCAATTTAGACTTGTTTATATTTTTTCGTTTGGGCTTGTATTATATTTGCCTTCGGGTTTATATGATCCGTTCATCCTATTTTGACTCTTTCAAAATTCAAGAGTCTATCCTAAATTGAGGTAAATTATATGGCCTTCCAAATACCGTTTCGATTCCTAACATCACTGAAGAGACATTAATTGTCGAAATCCGGATATGGTGTACAAATTTTTGCACCTCATGTTTGCGGTATACCATCTTTTTCGCAAGTTTATTGTTTTCTGTTTGGTAATAATTCAATTATAAGATCTGTTTTGCTACATCTTGTGATCCGTTTATTTGGCAATCGCCAATGGCAGTCAGCAGGGTTTAAGAACATCAGTTGTTGGACCTGCTAGTCAAATGCGTTTTGTTAAAATATACTTTTTCACTCATTTTGGTCTTTTGGAAAATGTTGTTGTGCTGTATTTAGACCCCTCTACCAAGAAATTTGTTTTGCATGCACACGTATAAAAATTGCGGTTTTTATCCAACGCAATCATAGGTTTGAACGTTGTTTTCAATTTAGACTTGTATATATATATATATATATATATATAAAGGCCTATAAATAGCAACACATGACATACAAATCTATGGGAGTGTGGATTAATCAGTACAGAGATTAATACAATTACACAAATAAAATTATAGATTGCCTCTTATAATCTTGAACTTCATCCACATTATGTATTATTTACAAGGCAGCTAAATTAATGTGCAACCTGATGGTCTTAACGAAAAAGATGAGAAAAGACACGGGAAAGATAAAGAATAATTTAGTACACAGCATCGTCCTTTTTATCCTGTAATATTGGCCAATGGACGTTGCTAGCTTCAACTACCAATTTTGTAGAAATCTTGAACTTCATCCAAATTATGTATTATTTTCAAGGCAGCTAAATTCAAGTGCAACATATACATTGAGCTGCAAAAGTTTCTTATCATCTACATCCGATTTCACCAGGATAGATGCACGCTTGATAAAGCTAGTTTGTCTAGCGAAATATTGCGTTTATTTTTATTGTTTTGTAAATATTTTAAACATTCTAATATTTACATACTAAATAGTGCGTTAAAATTACATTGTTAGGCAATCTATATATATATATATATATAAAAATTCTATAATCAGTATTGTTAAAATTATCAATTGACACTGAAGAAGGCTATTTGTTAAGCCGAAATATTTGTCAACACGATTTAATAACAACATCTTCGTATAATACCATCTTATATTAGAATCGTTGTGCAAATCTCTAGACTTATATATATATATATATATAAGTGCCTATAAATAGCAGCACATGACATACAAATCTATAGGAGTGTGGATTAATCAGTACAGAGATTAATTCAATTACACAAATACAAGCAGTTCTTTCATCAGCTCCGTTACTAAACAAAATTATACCATCTACTCAAATTCCAACTGTAAAACGGAGAACTCAATTTATATATTAACATGTGACACTTGTGGCATTCAGTATGTGGGAGAAACAATGGACAAATTTAATATTCGGCTCAACAACCATCGTTCATGGTACAAAACCAACAAAAGCTGTCCTCTCACAAGACATCTTCGTTCAACGAAACATTCTTTTGATAATGTTACTTTCCAAATCATAGAAGTCAACACCGAGTGGGACACCACGGCGAGAAGGAGAAGAGAAAATTTTTTGGATCCACCAACTCCACACTTTAGAACCTGATGGTCTTAACGAAAAAGATGAGAAAAGACACGGGAAAGATAAAGAATAATTTAGTACACAGCATCGTCCTTTTTATCCTGTAATATTGGCCAATGGACGTTGCTAGCTTCAACTACCAATTTTGTAGAAATCTTGAACTTCATCCAAATTATGTATTATTTTCAAGGCAGCTAAATTCAAGTGCAACATATACATTGAGCTGCAAAAGTTTCTTATCATCTACATCCGATTTCACCTGGATAGATGCACGCTTGATAAAGCTAGTTAGTCTAGCGAAATATTGCGTTTA
Source organism: Mytilus californianus (assembly GCF_021869535.1). Lineage (NCBI taxonomy): Eukaryota > Metazoa > Mollusca > Bivalvia > Mytilida > Mytilidae > Mytilus > Mytilus californianus. The sequence goes on from NW_026262723.1 coordinate 108,262,006, forward strand.
TTTTCATCATTTTGTAAATATTTTAAACATTCTTATATTTACATACTAAATAGTGTGTTAAAATTACATTGTTAGGCAATCTATATATATATATATATATATATATATATATATATATATATATATCAAATATATAATGTTTAAAAATAGCAACAATCAACATTCAATCTTTTCAGGCGTGAATCAGTTTGTGAAAATAAACTGATACAGTTACTGAATTAAAATTATATAAATGTCTAAGAATATAACTTAAACACGCTAATTAATACATTAAAAAATTCTATTAGATTTTAAATAGAAATACGCAATATTTCGCTAAACAAATTAGCATCATCAGGCGTGTGCATCTCTCAAGGTGAAATCGGATGCATGACAAAAAAATATTTTTGTAGCTTGAACTACACAAAATTTGAGTAAAAGTTTAACATATTTATTGATGTTCTATAAAAAATATAAGTTTGTAGCTTAAACTACATAAAGTTGGAGTAAAAGTTTAACATATTTATGGATGTTCGATAAATTGTATGAGTTTCTATAAATTAATATATATATAGAAAAAAACTCACCGAAGATACCAGGCCATAATTTGTGTCGCAAAACATCCATTTTGTCTTTTTTAGATTGCTAAAGACATCAGAAAAAGTTTAGACAAACATTTTATTCACATATAGCAATTTAAAGAATTGTTTTATTTTGTTTCATCATCATCCTTCTTTTTTGTAAAATAACTGAAATTTTATTTTGCTGTTTGATTTAGTTTAGTTTAGTGTATCATTAATTTTATGTGACCTTGCAGATATGGTGCAAGTGATTTGTTAACCAACATATCCAGACTATCTGGTGTTATGGAGGCTTAAGGGCATACGTAACAGTTTTGATCCACGGTAATTTTTTTACGAAAATTTGCATACAAGCTATTTTTCACCTAGTCAATGCAAATATGTAATAAAAAATATACCTTCATGTGCTACTTTAAGAGATAAATTGGGTCGAAATTTTAGACATTTACTCAAAATTTCGTTTTTTTGGAACATTTCTATCCTTTGGATAGACATACCTAACTTTTTTGTTTCAAAAGATAAACACAATAGGATTTTGTGTAAAAAAAAACATTTGGAAAATCTCTTTTACATAAGTATGCTCTAAATCTTTATAACATTTCTTTTGAAATAATTAATTTTTATCAAAGTTCAGGATTTTAGGAAAAAACGGAATTTCTGCTGTATACTTATTTAATTTTTAAAAAATCTCATCGGTGACTTTTTCATAAAAATTGGTACAAATAATCTTCATGCGTAATCAATCCTTGTCTCATTTTAAGAAAGAGGGGTCCATGAACTCGTTTTCAAGTTATATCAGTCTGAATGATAAAATTAAGTCGAAAAATGCACATTTTCCCGATATGTCGCAGTTTGACGTCGCGAAAAATTACATTTTACGTTGGCAACGTCATTACCTCTCCTGTAACTGTATCGTATGCCCTTAACAGGCTTCCTTACTTACACAAGATCCCAGCAGATCTAGACCATCTTTCAGATTGTGATTAGGTCACAACAGTTGTCTTCAGAAAATTATATTGATATGAAATGCTTTATTTTACAAAAGTAAAAGGTATATTAATGAGGTGTCAGAATGTTTGTTTTCCCTATTTCTAGTTTATTTTTAACTTGTTGCTTTCTTATAGAATATGCTGTTACCGTTAGTTTAGAACAAGAAAATTAACATACCAGTTTAGTTATATTAACTTTCAGATAAATTTAAATTGAGCTTAATGCAGAGGCTGGATAGCATTCCAGGCTTTCTTACCTTGCCTAAAAAGTCACTAATATTGTCTGATTCATTCACTGTAAAAATAAATTCAATGAAGATACTATCTTAAACACTTTACAAAGTAGAATCATATAGATGAGAGTTTGAATCCAGTCTTGAGAAAAGGTCAGTATCTAAACAAATGTTGGTCATGACATATGTGTTCCTCTTCATTCTCTTTAGTTATTTTTTTTAATCCCAGTTCATATCTAAGTACTTTAGAAAATATGATAATTCAGAATAGTGTAGAATGCATCTTTGATTTTAGGTCAATATTCGGTGAAAAGAAAGTCAATGCAACCTATATTTTCCACCTCATTGACCTCATTAACCTTTTTCTCCCTAGTTTACGTTTAAGTCTCTATTGATGTGTCACGGTAAATGTTTGTTAATATATCTGTTTGTTAATATGTCTGTTTGTTTTTATAGTGATTAAGATAATAACACAATGTTGACTGCTGTACCCCTATTTTTGACATTTTTACCTATTTCTGTTTGCTTTGTTCACACATCGTTGTTAATATAATGGAATTTTATATGACTGTTATACAAGTGAGAAGTTTAGCTAGCTATAAAACCAGGCTTAATCCACCATTTTCTACATTAGAAAATGCCTGTACCAAGTCAGGAATATGACAGCTGTTGTCCATTCGTTTGATGTGTTTGAGCTTTTGATTTTGCCATTTGATTAGGGACATTCCGTTTTTGAATTTTCCTTGGAGTTCAGTATTTTTTTTATTTTACTTTTTATTTTATAATCATGGTACTTATTGTAGGATGTATGTCACTATGACTTACTGAATTTACTGCTTGTCTTATTTGGGTTTTTATCATTTTCACCAAGGCTTATATCTCTCTTTGCATAATTTGTTCGTGTTACCTATTGCTTTTTCTGCTTTAATGGTATTGAATAAATCATGTATATCATGAAGAACGAAGCAGACACATTTTTATGCATACTTATAAATATAGTACCACTGTGTTTGTTCTGACACCATATATAATTACAAGTTTAACCTTAAAGTAATAACATACAATAATACTCGAACAATAAGTGTTTATAAATTTGAAGGACCTTTCTTTCATGGCTATGTTTTTATTTATATTAATTGATGTCATTTCTCTGTTTTGTATTTGATTTAAATTATATAGATAGTAATACATCAGACTAAAAGACATTTCATATAGAAAACAACATGCATTCTTTATCAATTATCTGGTGTCTTTACAATTTATCAAGTTCTGTATTATACCCAGTCTTAGAATACCAAAGATCAAATTATCAAGATACCGTTTTATCTCATATGATTTCTGGCTTTGAGTAGGCACCGTTGAATAGGTGCTTTCAGGTCTCAACCCTGACCATATATTTCATTTTTTTTAAATCAGAAAATATCAAGAAGGGCCAAACATATTGCCATTAAAAACAACAGCCATTCCCCTGCATTATAACAAGTGATGAAACTACAACTTACAATCTATAATACACTACAAAGAAGACCAACGATTTAGAAACATCAACTATATCAAAATCCGAAGTGAACTTGGGTGCTCCTAAATACTATCTACTCCTCTTAAGCCTGCCTTTGTGTTACTCTGGGTAAATTCGAAATCAAAGCCAGAATCCATGATTTTGCACACTCCATATCATAGCATTATTTGCAAATATATCGTGTCCAATTAAATAAAAGAACAGAGATCCAATATCCCTCGCGCTACACATATTTTATTTATTCATGGGCAATATAAAAAAATAATTCCATGGGGCATAACTCTTGTAAATATTTGATCTGCACTGATTTTCGAACTTGTCAGAGACAGTGAATATTTGAATCTTTGATACAAAAAAATATGGCAAAAAATAATTGTACACGTGAGAACTCTAATAAGACCGAACGGACGGACGGACGCACGCACGATATTTCCATGTCCAACGCAACAAGTCGGGCGGGGACAAAAGAAGATAGGGTATGATTGTTAATGAGATAACTAATCTACAGAGTTCAGAAAAAGTGAATTTAGACAGTTATAAGGCATCGTGTGGTATTGAATAATGGGCAAAACCCATACCATATAGTCAGTATAAAAAGCCCCGACATAACAAAATATTCATGAAAAATTAGGTATCTTTAACGTACGTTTTTCTGTTTAACTCCTTATATCTCCCTATTTTGATATTAACATAAAACCAACTTTAGTTTCTCATATATACAAAAATCCTAGTATAAGCAGTTGAACGGCAAACGATTTAATGGCGTCTAAGTTCAAGACATTGGTCACGTGATAAAAGGTCAGAGTTTACCGTTTTCTTGTGAACGTGTACACCTCTTGGTTTTTTACCTCGTATCGTCTAATTGTAACTCGTACATAAATAAAACTTGTAGGGTCCAAATCTTGAGTGAATAAGCTTCATTATTATGTATACTTATTTATGAAAGGTGTTAAAAAAGTATTCTAAAACAACGATGGAAGTTGAAATTTTTTTTGGAAAATTTGCGTAGGTCTACGGAAAATCCCAAATCATTTCTTAAATGGGTTTGGTAACGTATGGAGGGGTATAAAATATGAAGTAAAACCATTTTCTGGATCTTATATATTAATTATAGATCATAAATTCCCCGGATACGCAATTGTGTCAGCTTATTCGTGGCGAAGCAGAGATCAACGGGAGATAACTCCGTACACGCGTCGTAGGAAACTGCAAGTTCACAACAGTAAATTCGAGTAAAATTAATGATTGTAGATATATTTCGACACTTTTTTGAATAACCATTCAATATTTAATGTTCCTCTACTCTTGTAACATTAAAATAGTCATGGAATGTTTGAATATGGCATTTTTTCAAGTACCCTAAAACAGGTTTTTGAAAACTTCCAAAGAAGAAAATTATAGATAACTGACTTTTCTCTGAAACTTGGACTTATTTGTATATTCTCAAACACCCTTTTGGTAGATGGAATGATACAAGTCTTTGTTTTACTTTCTTTGTATCAATATTCTTAGAAAGGATATGAAAATAAACTCAGTGTTTTTACATGTTGGTTGTTTAGAACAGTTTGTTTAAATATATTAAAATTTCACTCTAAAATTAGACTTGAATTTTTATATTTAAATAAGTATCTAACATAGAAAGTTGTTAATCTGGTGCACTGAAAATGTTCCATCAGAAATGAGATTTAACAAAGTTATTTAGACTGAAGAACTTTTCACTTTTTATGCTGATCATATGGGGAAAAAAGAAAAAAAGAGTGATATTATAAATTCTAACACAGCATCAATTGTGAAACAATAGTTCTTTCCTACGGACATTTTATTTTTCAAGATGCGAGGCTTGCCGATCAATTTACATATTTAAGATTTCACTGTTAAGAGTGGAAAAATAACTTATTGACAGAGATTCTGTATGGGAATGTTTCTCTTGATATTTTTAAATACATTTATGTTACCAACTACATTGTATCTTTGTTTTTCTACTATGATCTGCAAAGAGATGGGTTCTTTATGTGTGACCTCAATGATCGTCAAGCATGATTATTGGTAGCCTTTATTCCTGATGTATCAATGGAAAATTCTGAGAAAAGCAAGAACTTTTAAGCAGATCCAGGTCTTTTATAAAGAGAGGGTGGATTATTCCTAATTTCCATATACAGAAAAAACATATTTCATTTCATGCCAAATAATTACATACAAGAGGGGTTTATCAGCCATTTGTCAGCAGAACTTGTGTTGTAATAGAATTTAACATTGCATTACATTAAAATACAATATGGAAAAAAAGAAAATGTAGACAATACATGCCCCCCTCCTCTTTGAAAATTGGCTTGATCCACCCCCGAGATAAGAAACTATATAAGATGTACAAGTTCCGTTGCTCGCTCTTACTCAAGAGAAAAAATCTGAACATCCAAAAAGCATGAAAGGGATTTAAAACATTATAATCAACACAAAAAAAACTGAACAAAAAGCTGTATTACAATCTGATATCATGCAGTTCTCATAATTCCTATTACATGTATTACTTCAAGTTTTGATTTTTTTTCCTTATATTTGAATTCATAAGTCCTACAAACAACTGTTGAGATCCTTTAATTAAATTATTGATTGAATAATGAATGATTAGCTAAGCTGGTCTGTAAATAAAGTCTGAAAATGCTTTGTTTAAATAAAAGAGTGTTATTATGTCATATAATATACAGAATCAACTTCAAATTTAATCCAAATTCATATTTAACTGCTCTAAAATGCATAGTCAATTGAACTACAAAACAAAAACCTGAGACTACTATAACAATTAACATAGAGATTGGTCACTTCTTATGCTATAGTAGTCTCAGACAAAAACAAAGCTGACTTAAATATATGTACAGTATGTTCAGAAATTTTTTGAAGAATGGACAACAATGAGATATTTATTTTTCTGATATCAGAAAAAATCTCATAGTATCAAATCAGAATGAGAGTTCTTTTTATTGAGATAATCAATTTAATCGCATTATTTACTTTAATAAAAACCTCATGATAATATCTGAATTTACAGTCATGACTTAGCTTGTCAACCTCTACACTTAAAAATTTAAGGTTCCTAGGCCTAAATGTGGTTGAAATACAGACAATTTTGGTAACTTTTACAAAAAATCTCTTTTTTATGACATACCTTACAATTTCAGAATAAGCTGCATTAAGTTATATATGTATCACATATAAGAATGCTAGTTTGTATTTTAATATCATGATTATCATGATTATTGCAATAAGTTGTTATTATTCAATTAATTAAAAAAAAACATCAATTATTTTTGAATTGATAGATCTGGAACTAGTACATACATTTGTTTTTTCAAACATCTATATACTATTCATTAGGGAACCTATTCAAATATATTTTGTACAAGACAGTCATGGCAGTTCACAATTACAGTGGTCATCATAAACATAATGACACAATTTATACAACCAAATTTTATTGTTGATATATGTAAACTGAAATCATTGCAGAATTTTTCTTTCAAATGATTTAATGTTTGTTAGTCACTTACTTTAAATACTTAACCTGTACTAAAATAAAGAGATGTGGTATGATTGCCAATGAGATAACAGTATAGAAACTATCCACCAGAGTCCAAATGTCTGTTAGCAGTTAAATTATAAGTCACTTTACAGACATCAACAATGAATACATTTCATTGTTATCAGGCAGATGAGGAAAAAGAGTAATGATAGCTTTTTAGCTTACTACATGTACAAGAGAATATAAGAAATATAATAATATAAATAAGGAAACAATAGAGACAAAAAAGACAGGACTTAGCCACTGGACTATATGTAAAGTGTTCCCTTACTATCCTTAAAGGAGCTGCTGTATACTTAGAAAAAAGGATGTTGAGGACTTGGCCACATCAATCAGCATTTTTAGACACTACATTATGGTCAATTGCAATCTGCCCTATTTGCTCCAACCTCTAATGAGTATTAACATTAAAACCTAGGGTGGGAATTAAACCCATGTATGTTCATTTACTCTATTGTTCTCTATGTACATACATGTACATGTATATGAAATATATAAAATGCAAAAAAATGCTGGAATGCAAATATGGTAATTTACATCATGTACATTATTACAGTCTCTTTTTTAAAGGACCTAGTAAAGGAGGTCCCTGGACCTAGCTAGACATATTTCTTAGGCAAGGTGTATTATATAACTCTTGAAAGTAGTAAATGCAATTGTAAAATTAATTTTATCTGCTGTTAAACAATAATAACACGATAATGGTTATTTCTAAGTATTTAGTAACAACAGCGTGCAATTTAGGTAAACAAACATCAATAATCTACCACGTGTTTGTCTGCTGTGCTTGAATATTCAAAACGACCCATCGGGTTTATTTACACGAATTTTTGCTAAAGCAGACAGTTAAACATGTCTGTTTACCTAATAAGTTCTATAAAAAATGCATTTGCTGTTATGACTTGTGTATGCATGGAAATATAATGAACATAACATTGATTATTTACCGTAAATATTGAATACACATCATTCCTGAGCTATACACACAAAACACATGGCACTTTTGTAACGATGGATGGTAACGTATGGCCACTTTATAACAGTAAATCCCATTGGATAAGCTACCCTACACAGTACATAATATGCAAATTAATGATTGGATACGAATTTGTGTCAGCTCTCAAATCGATGGAAAAATGTAAACATTGGAATCCGCCATTTTGACATAGGAAACAAACTAATTTTGAATCTTGGATTAAAGGACATTGCGCACATTGCCAGCGTATCATGCATAACCAGTCATGTGCAAATATATCTTTTAATTAGTTTTATACACTTACTTTTCTATGTTTTAGTTAATTTAATGTTTTAATTTACTACAGAACGGAACATCGTTCTCAAAGACGCCGTAGAAAAAATTATAGGTGGCGCTGTTTGTGGGCGTAAACATTTTACATACGGGTACTTTTTTTGTCGACAAATTGACCTCTATCTGTCAGATTCAGGCGTTTGCCGTTCAACTGAAGCTTAACTTACAAACACGCAACAGAGGTTGGCATGATTGCTAACTATAAGACTTTATGTAGAGCGCATATCCTTGAATGTAGAAGAGTTAGTACTTTCATTCTTAAGAACTTCTGTGAAGTATTCACGCCACACCACCATTATATTGCTTTGTTAATCGGTAGGTAGATAGACACGAGCTTTGGTAAACGGATACTTGAAGTTTGGTTTTAACTATTTAAATTGGCGTATTACTAACCTCTTTTAATAACTAAAATCCAATAGGAATCGAGGTACTCTTTGTTAGATTTATTCTGTTTTCACCATTTTTTACAAAAGGATGAAGAAGTATTTCTTATGTATTACAGAAATGGGTTGATACTGTCTACTCGTGTATTGCCATTAACCATATATGGATTTTTTTTAAATTTTAAAAACTGTTTAAAAATATTTAACCTCGATCCTTCTCTTAAATAAATTCTATCAAAATCATCGATTTTCCCACGCTTAAATGTTCCATACTACCGTTTAGAGTTAATATTCGGCATATGTTGTGAAAAATGAAACTTATCATATTTCATTTTACACCGAAGAACAAGTGAGCAGTATTCTGTAGATTTTCAATGACAACATTTTTGTTCAATTTTTAGGTACAATTTTTTTTCTAGCAGATTGTTGGCATTCTATTCTAATTTTCAATTAAACCAGAGTTCATCAAGACACTTTTGATAACTATTAACATGCTTAACCTAAACGGCTAGAAAATAAAAAGCTGGATCATGCAATTTCTATACAGATGTATTGAGGATATTCTCTCCATTCACCATCCAAACTTTTCTGAATGGGTCCAATTCATATATCCTCCTGAATAAGAAAATAAAGAAACTACAAATACAGCTCCTCCACCTCATTATAAGACACAAACCTGGATTTTGAACTCAGCTGTCATCTTAGTACCAGAATCTATGACGAACGAGACGATTTGAATTTTGAAATTATAATAATAGTTCACACCTCAGCAGCAACCAACTGCACCTACGTATTGAGTTTACATTTTTCAACTCATATGATATTCAAAAGCTTGTAGCTGGTATTCGGACTTTGTTAAAGTGCATGAGAACAGAACCAATGAGCCAGGGTTAGGCAAAAGAATACCTCGTCCTTTTTCTCAAAATGTTCATCGAAAGATACCAAGAACTGATAGATAGATATTCAGTGTCAATTTCGCAAACAATACAGGATGGTCTAGTGATATAGGTTCTAGGTGCTGACAATGTGTATCATATTATTTACTTTTACAATTTTTCTTTCTTTGTCTTAATTTAACGTTCTTAAATTTGTATTAAAACCATAAAATTTCCCATTTTGAATACATAGCTTTTTAAAAAAGAAAATAAGTCCGAACAGCAGGGACTGAAAGTGCGAGACCCTCTGGTAAGCCAAGAGGTAGCAAAACAATTTTAATCATAGTCATGTAATGTAAATCGAACCCATTTCAGCACATGATAAACGATGATGCCAATTACAGTGCACACGATACATGCATCTGGAACGTCTTCATCAGGGACACTCAAGATAAATGTTACGGTAGGTAAAATGCAGGAAGAATTTTAACGCATCAATACCATGACTTATTTAACCAAAATACTTTAACAATGTTTGTTTAGCCAAATCAAATAATTAACAAACAAAAATTTACATTAAGAATGTATTAGGAATATGACAGTTGTTTTCAATGTTTGGTGTGTTTGAGCTTTATATCTTGCCATTTGACAAGGCACTTTCCGTTTTGAATTTTCCTAGGATTTCGGTATTTTTGTTATTTTATTTGTTTAAATCATTCCAATACCGTAGCACTGACTACAAGGCGGATGGTACCCTTTAGGTACCCTTAAGACTGATAGTTTAATACTAGTACCAACATCCGACTTGTTTCTAAGCATTAAAATGATACATGCAATTCTTACACTACTGTGGATTCATTATTATTCGTTGGATACCAATTTTCGTGGATTTCGTGGGTACAAGTGAACCACGAAATTAAATGTTCAACGAATGACATATTTTGTATAGGCTTGTACGCAGACTTTCGGTAAAACCACGAAATTAAATATCCACGACCATGCAATTTTTCCCTAATCCACGAAAATTGGTACCCACGAAAATAAATGAATCCACAGTATTTAAATTAAACTGATAAATTCATAAGATTTTACTACTTACATGGATTATTATAATATAAGAAATGTATTTAAACTTAAATTCCTGTTGAAATGAGACGTTTTATTGTTTCTTTAAGTGGACCATATCTCCTTACATTTCCGGCTGATAACTTCCCTGATTCATATATTTCCCATTTACCTTCTTCTCTAGACACAGAACACATAATGACAGCCTGTGAATGTTTTGCATGTTTAAACTTAGTTTTACACAAACTTTCATCTGGCCTAGAAGCCTCATAAAACTTGAGACTTGTCTTCTTGTATGTTGATAGATTGGGACATCTCCAAGCACTTAATGTAAAAAACAAATGGGTCACCTCAGATGGTATATAATGGAGGAAAACTACAATCTTCTGGTGCCCTATTCTTTTCTTATTGTCCATTATGTCCCCTGAGTGTCTTACGGAGGGATGAGGTTCGCGCGCAAAATCGCATACGCCATAGAAAGACGTACCAGAAAACATCAAACAAGACGCATTAAGGTATTCCCTTCCATGCCAAGGATAAGCCCAGTATAAATCAAACACCACATTGTTGAATTGTTCCGGAATACTGTAAAGACAAATAACCATACTAACTGATGCATTTGGCTTTATTCCATAGTTCTCAAGAGTTGCTGACCGGCCATTAGAAGAGTCATTCTGCAGATATACAAAAATAACAATGATTACATATAATATTGCTTTCCTACTTGTCAATAATAGTGGTACATTTAAACCCGCTGCATTTGTTTGCACCTGTCCTAAGTCAGGAACCTGATGTTCAGTAGTTGTCGTTTGTTGATGTGGTTCATAAGTGTTTCTCGTTTTTTTCTATAGATATGACCGTTGGTTTTTCCTTTAAGAAGGTTTTACACTAGTAATTTTTGGGGCCCTTTATAGCTTACTGTTCGGTGTGAGCCAAGGCTCCGTGTTGAAGACCATACTTTGACCTTTAATGTTTTTTTTTTACAAACTGTGATTTGGATGGAGAGTTGTACCATCGGCACTCATACCACATCTTCTTAAATCTATGTACAGCAGTCAACATTTTTTTATAATCTTAATCACTATGAAAACAAACAAATATTTCTCAACAAAGAAAAACAAAATGGCATATATTCAAAGCACATACGCAAAAATAAAAGACAAGAATACAAAAAATTACCACAATACAACACTGCCTGGATGCATAAGTACCGAGCCACGCAAAAAGGATATTACAAAAAATCGACTAAACAGTTAAGGTAATCATTTACAAAGACAAATAAAAGAACACTATAAAACGTAACGAAGATGATGAGCAATCTATACTACAAGACCATCATTTATAATTTTTGAAGTTGATACTGAATATATGTCAACAAGGTCTTGATATCTTCCGGTGAACTTTTTCAGAAAAAGGACGAGACGTTCTTTGACATAAACCTGTTTCATCAACTTTCTGCTCAGACACTGGTGACGTTTTATAAGGTCTTGATGGCAGCTGCAAGCTCTTGAATACCGAATGAGTTGGGAAATATATATCCCATATGCAGGTGAAATTTGTATATTGCTACAAAGGTGGGGGAAATTGATAATTTCAAAATTTAAATCGTCTCTTTTGTCATAGATTCTGGTACTGAGGTGATCGCTTGTGTCAAATTCTAAGTATAAGTCTAAAAATGAGGCAGAGGAAGCCGTGTATGCGGTTTCTTTATTTTCTAGTTCTGAAGGATATATCAATGGAACCCAATCAGAAAATTTTGAATGGTTGATGGAAAGAACATCATCAATATATCTGAATGTTACATAAAGTGATCATGCTTCTTTGATTTTCCTGTTTTTGACAAGTATCTGAAGGAACTCCGACTCATATGAAAAATAGAAGAGGTCGCCAAGGAGAGGTTCACAGTTCGTGTCCATAGGAATGCCGACAATTTGTTGAAAAAGTAAGTTTTAATGAAATAAAATCTAAGTGAAATTTACGAAAGAGAAATATCCCTTTTGTTGTGGAGCAGGGACTGATACTAGTAACCCTTTTTGAAAACTTGATGTTTTAATCGTTTGTGTTGCGTAATCTCTTGTTTTCTGTTGAAATAAATGTTGACTGGTATTTTTCCTTTCGTTTTTGTTTTGTTTGGTGTTTTTATTTTGTAATCAATGGTGTCATGTGTGACTATCCACTAGGATACCGTAAATCTTTTAAATTAGAAGATAATCGGGCAATGCATGCATGTTTTTTTCAAATGAATTTTTTTTTTCATTTCTAAATATAAATAATAACAGACGTCGTTTTTTTATTACAGCTAGTGGCATTACTTAGCATTTCTATGTATGATCCAATGTGCCTAAATTTTGACAGCAACTGGACCTTTACAAACTATGAATAATTTTTTCTTACATTTTTCATGTCGGGCCTTTTATAGCTTACTATGTTCGAAGTGTTTTGCTCATTGTTTGAAGACGTACGGGAACCTATAATTGCTAATTCTAATTCATTAGGACTTTCGTGGATGGTTGCCTAATTGGCAATCATACCACATTTTTATATTGAATAATGAACTTCCTACTCACGGTCATTTCCCTATCCTCATAAAGCAGTTTTTGCTTACTGGGTTCAATCCTCAGAAACTGATTGATGCGTTTCTTAAGTTCACGCACTGTTAAATTCGGTGTGTATTGAATTCTAGTCGATTCTCCAGTCAAACCTATTACGTTAATAAATGTTTCATCGGAATCATGATTCACAGTAGGGCTATACGTGGTTTCGTACTTTTTAAACATTTGTGCAAGTATTTCTTTGAATAGGATTATCTGATCACAATTTTTACTTATTTCTTGCGAACAACCCGGGTATGGACACTTTCCATTGTTTTCAATCCCATTTACTAAACATTACAATGAAAAATCAGATATCATATGCTTATGACGAACAATTTAAACAATAGCAACAAATATAACATAATACGAATTTATAAAGTATTATTTGAAAAGATGCACATGAGCATCTAGAAACAAATGTCAAGAAATTAACTACATAAAAGCGAACGACATATACAAACATTCACTAAGACAGCAGAAAAAAATAACTAAAAAGTCATTAATTCAAGTTGAGGTAAAAATAGTTACGGAACGCGTTCATCTTTCGTACGTTAAGAAAGAAATCTTTTGTATCGATTTTCTTTACGTCCTTCAAAATATTGAGAACACGAATCTTTCTCATTCCAAACAAGGTCAAATATTGCCATCACAGGATACCTTAATCGGAGAAGCTAGATTTTGCGCTAGATGCAATTACCCCTCGAAATGTAATTTTAAATTAGTAAATGCAGGCGTTACACCTTAGTATATAACAGAGCGGTAATTTTATACGATCAAATTTGAATTATATAGACTTACGTACCCTTAAACATGTTAAGCAGGCGTGATCACATTCATCTGACGCATTGTCTGGTGCAAATTCTTTTGACAATTTCTCTTTACCGCATACTATGCAGGACATCTTTAATACACATTCCTTTATAAGGTAAAATGTGTCAATTAATATGGCATATAAGTTAACTTCTGTGATGTACATTTGAATACATAGTAAGAATGCTTTCAAGTTTGGTTAAGGTCACACTCACATAAAATATTCGATATCGTTATTAGATAAGGCAAACAAATGATTTCCATGTACATATGTCTGCATGTACTCTCGAGACCAACAATTTGGAAGGTTATGAATTTATTCTCTTGTCGTTGCCATAAGCTATCTTGAACTTTCAATGAGGCGAAATGTTTTACTTTTACGCAATGTTAAAGTCCCAACTAAGATTTTGAAATCATGAACAGCAATGGAAGCACTGCTACTCTGCTAATGTAGGGGTTTTTTTTCGCGCGTGCGCGTTTGTGTGTGTGTGTGTGTAGATTCATAGATATAAGAAGATGTGGTATGAGTGACAATGAGACAACTCTCTATCCTAGTCACAATGTAAAAGTAAACCATTATAGGTCAAAGTATGGTCTTCAACACGGAGTCGTGGCTCACACCGAACAGCAAGCTATAAATGGCCCCAAAAATGACTGGTGTAAAACCATTCAAACGGGAAAACCAACGGTATAATCTATATAAAATACGAGAAACGAGAAATACTTATGAACCATATCAACAAACAACAACAACTGAACATCAGGTTCCTGACTTAAGACAGGTGCAAACAAATGCAGCGGGTTTAAACGTTTAAATAGGTTCCAACCTTCACCCTTATCTGAAACAATAGTGTAACATCAAAACATAGAAAGACACACTATAAAATATCAATTGAAATGGCTTAACTCAATCAAAAGACATATTAACACTAGTGAACATACACTGAACGAATAAATTTGATCTATGGTACAATGTAGATACAAAATCAACAAAATAAGGGGTGAATAAATAAAGGCAACCGTAGTATACCGCTGTGAGATGTTTTAAAAAAAAAACCAATAACCTTGAACAAAACACCGCCATATACAACAATATACACAGGTAAATATTTTTTTGGTAAGGTATACAGTTTAAGGCGAAGTGTACGTAATTGCACGCCTCTAGCGGAATTCAGGATAAAAAACGTGCGTCGTTAGTTACGCGGGTTATCTCCCCTACTCCAAGAAAGGAAAAATGGGCACATGAAAGAAAAATGACTTCGTGCGGTCTATCATGAATCCAAACAAGTATTCATGTGCTATCTCAAAACTTCAAAGAAATTTTTATAATGACTCCAATCAGAAATCTGAGTATCCTATTGTGAGTTAGTCTGACTCTATTACCACTGTTTTTGTTTTAGACATGCAGAAGCAGGGACTCGTGTTTATTTCAACAGAAGGTAAAACCAAAACGCCTAAACAACAAAATTATAATCAAATAAACAAATAAACAAATAAACCAGTGACAATTCTGCTTCTATTCGTATCAAATTCATTAAAATCAAACCAGAATTGACCCCACAATATTTTTTGAAAAACCATAATTCAGTGTAGCGTAAAATTGTAGGTAACGAATAATTATATTGCATGTGAATTTGTGTGTTGAACAAGAAAGACGATGGCATGTCCGATTTTATGCAATTGATGTTTTATATTTTATTATTTATGTAAAAAGTATAAAAGATACTAAGGGTAATCGACCACTAGTACAACATTTATAAGCCCAAGAAAAAGCCAACAGCAAAAAAAAAACCCCACAGATTCCGTCCACTCAAAAACTAAGAATTGAGCACTATTACTTTTATCTCAGAATAAGTAAAATCTATGTCATCCAAATCTCAGTTTTCAAGGTGCAGAAAATAAACAGGTGTTTTCTATTCCGTCCGCAATTTTTGGGGAAAGTAAAATCTAAATTTAGAACCATGGTTGAAACTGAAACTACACATGTATGATAAAAATAGAACGTGTTATTTTTTCTTTATCAAATTCCAATTTCGAAGGGATAGCGAAATTTGTTTTCTTTTGTTGTGGTTTTGTGTATCATTCAGCAGTAGTATAAGGTAGGGGAAGAAGGGGGAGAGGGTGAAGAAAATAGGGTCTATAATGTCGGGGCTTTTTATAACCGACTATATATACGGTATGGATTTTTCTCATTGTTGAAGGCCGTATGGCTGCCTATAATAATTACATCCACATGATTTAAGGTAGCTGGGGTGTCTAAATATTGGACGAAAGATTTTTCTTAAACTTCTGTAAAAGACTTCGGGATCAATGTAATTTCAAATTTCAATACAAAAACTGGGGATCACGGACCTTTGTTTTTTCGTAATAACACATTGAAATTAACGAAATTTGGGTTATTTTATATTGTTAATATAGAGGAAACTTAAGTTTTCCTTATTGCGGAAACATTAAACGATAGAATTGGCTAAAATTCGATAAGAGAATTGCTTTTCATTAATAACTCCGAAATATCAAATAAAAATAGGGGGTCACGGGTCTTATTTTCTTGAAAAAATCCCCAAAAATTTTAAATATACTTTACGACACTCAATGTTTTGATAGTTCAATCTTTAAATTTCAAGTTTAAGGTATTTTGTTGTATATTAAATGATACTTGGTAAAATATTTTTAAAACAAAAAAGTATTTTTGCAACATGATCAGAACGGACGCTCAGAAAAAGACACCCGGTCTACCTTAAACTGTGGCAGATAGTTGTCTAATTTGCAATCATACCACATCTCCTTATTTTCATATTATATTAACAAAACTGCAATTCATTTGCATTATATACAGGAACAATTTGTATGGCACTACACTAGGTAAACTCGTAAAGCATCGCCCTTGGTACATTCTTATAGCATTACACCAGTACATGTATAGTATTACACCAGTACATTTATAGTATAACACCAGTACATTTATAGCATATCACCATGCACAAAGCTTTAGCATTACACTATACACAATGCTATAGCATTATACACAATATACACAATGTTAAGGCTAACACTGGGAATGATCTGTGCTACGGGAAGTTATATAAAAAACTCCGATCTGTTTTACTTTGCTAAAATTCATATGCGTGTTCTTCTTTTGACCTTATTACAGCCATAAAAATTCTAAAGATAATATGCAGATGCAGTTTTCTTATTTTTTGGGAGTCATGCATGTGGATATTTAACAAATAATGGTACAAGAAATTATTTCCTTTTTTACTTAAAATCTCCAGCAAACATTATATCATGCTTTGTCGTGTAGTTAAAGAAAAGGGAAAGCGATTGAGACAGGAAATTTTAAAAATAAAATTGCAGAGTTGTGTCACGTGCACGTGTGTGAACCTGACAAATAAAATATGTTTTGTGCGCAATACCTCGAATAGCGCCGGTAATGGTGAGGATGAAAAGAAGCAGCAAAGTATATTCACTTTTTAAAAAAAACAAACATGCAGAAATAAGATTTTAAAAAAAGACGTGTATACGCGATAATTATAACCGATTATTTAAATACATATAGAATCATTCTGTCAACGCTGTGTTAACCGGGACAATTTCGAACTTGATATTTGATTCATAATTATTAGAACAATACAATATAAAAATAAGAAGATGTGGTATGATTGCCAATGAGACAACTCTCCACAAGAGTCCAAATGACACAGAAATTAACAACTATAGGTCACCGTACGGCCTTCAACAATGATCAAAGCCCATAGTCAGCTATAAATACAAGCATTTCAAATAAAGATGTGGAACCCTGTCAAATTAAGAAAAGATTGAGTTAAAGTCTATACAGTAACTTTCTTTCACTTGCAGTATATTTATTTGCCAATTTGCTTCTTTTTTTTTTGGCAACAGAAATATCCTTAAAAAATACTCAGTTTATTTCCTTATCAATTGATTACGCTTGAGCATTTGCAATAATTAGGAAAATGGGTTATAAATCATTCGTAAATATAAATCAACATGTAGACATCTTATACGTTCAGGAATTTCACATCCAATATTTTATGGTAATATTCTTTACAAAGCACAAAAATGTCGGCATTCACCTCAAAAGCTAACCAAACCTTTAAACAGACTTATTCGGAAAGGATATAGTTACGATACTGTTGTCAGGTCATTAAGGATTGCATATTTTGGTATTAATATTGATTCACTCATAGGGTCTTTGCATCGGAAATAAACACTATTATTCTAAAACCAGTTGTTGGCATGATACGGGTTATGTTGTTCTCATATATTTTATGATTGTATGATACTAAACCCCTAACGGGAGGGATTGTTCTTGATTTTCATAAGATGAAGACATAATCTATCAATCAGTTTAACTGAGGTCTGGAGCTGGCATGTCAGTAACTGCTAGTAGTCCTTTTTTAATTTATGTATCATTGTCTTTTTGTTTATTTTCTTTTGTTACCTATTCTGACATCGGACTCGGACTTCTTTTAAACTGAGTTTTACTGTGCGTATTGCTTTGTGTTTCTTTATTCTACATTGGCTAGAGGTATAGGGGGAGGGTTGAGATCTCACAAAACATGTTTAACCCCGCCGTATGTTTGCGCCTTTCCCAAGTCAGGAGCCTCTGGCCTTTGTTAGTCTTGTATGTTTTTTTAATTTTAGTTCATTTATATGTTTTGGAGTTTAGTGTGACGTCCATTTTCACTGAACTAGTACACAATTTTATTTAGGGGCCAGCTGAGGACCACCTCCGGGTGCGGGATTTTCTCGCTGCGTTGAAGACCCATTGGTGGCCTTCGGCTGTTGTCTGCTCTTTGGTCGGGTTGTTGTCTCTTTGACATATTCCCCATTTCCATTCTCAATTTTATACACACTCACGATTTTGTTACGACACTACATACGGTATAATAACGTTATAGAGTAGAAATTGTGATGACGTTACAGTAGACATCAATAACGTCGCCGAATGTTTTTATTTTTTTCCGCTAAAAATCAAACTTCCACAGGATATAGCTTGAAAACTAGCACGGTTGCTAAGGACTTTCTTTGCACCAATGGGTTCGTCGTTCATTTTTGAATCGCATATCGATTTTTAAAAAAATTCTGTGGACCAACGAATTAGAAAATCTTGATAAAGTAAAAATATCTGCCGATTTTTATGATTTTCCCTATATATCCTTTGTATTTTTGGCGTATCAAGCTGTTAATTTCAACAGCTTGTATCTGAAAAACGAAAACGGTTACCCCCTTTTTTTATTTTATTGTCTGATGTATTTTTACAAGCAGAATCCACATGTAAAATTTAAAAAAATTCTGTGGAGTAGTTAATTACGTACACTTCGCCTTAAGGGAGCTACCATTTGATTTTTATGGAGGGCTAGGATGAAATTTTAAAAAAAAAAGGCAGGACAGGAGTTTTGAGTTAAAAAAAAGGCAGGATGAGACACTTTGCCAAAAAAAAAAGGCAGGATGACAATTTATGTAAAAAAAAAGTCAGGATAAAATAAACATAAAACAAAAACATAGTAACATGTAACTACATGTGTCACGAAATATAAGTACCTTCATAATATAAGTTCCAAATGTAAGAACTTTTCTGTACTATTATTTCCACTAGAACTAATCTTATAGTATTTGTTCCTAACTCTAAAGTTTGCTTTATAAAGTCATCAACTGCTATCAAAAGATCAGATTCGTGATTTTGTCTCATTAAGAGCCAATCCGCCAGAAAACCATGCAATATTCAGAAATTCGTCCAAATCAACATTCACAACTTGACAAATTATGATACTTCATCTTTATCCTTGACATAAAATAAAAGAATTTTACCACTTAATTTTTCCCATAATCGTATCTATTTGTGTGGTTGTTTATATTGCCAAGGTGCACCAATGTGCCAAATATGAACTCATTTGCTAAAAGTGACATTCGGACAGTTTTGCATGGTTTTCTGGCAGATTGGCTCTTAATGTATAGCCCATATCATCTTTTATTCTTACGGTTTTGAATTAAGAAATTTATATTGACCAAAACATTTTCCACTTTGGTTTTCTTTCATTTGATAAGATATTACAAGTTCCCTTATTATATCCAAAAGGAGGGAGACGCGACTTTATAAAATTTATATATTTATATAGTATAATATAATAATACTCAAACACTAACGTTAGGGTGTTAGTTTAAAAATCTCGCCTCGAACCTGTGATAATAACTAACCTGATCTACCTTCGTAAGAAATGTACTCACAGTTTTGCTGCAGTTGTGTGAAAATTTGAATTCAGCATTTCTTTCTACTGTAATGATAGGTACGCCATTAGTATATACAGACTGTGTATATGCATCAATTTGATAGTCGATTTTCTGAAAATTGCCTTGTATATTTTAAAAGTAGTCGATCGATGAATAAAAAATCAAGGTTCACAAGTACGCAAATATAATATGATAAGACACGGTCATATGATTGTTATATATATGACACGTATGTGCAAATAAGAAGATTATTTAAGCAAAGTTAAATGTAGTGTCGTTGTATGCTCATGAGGTAAGATTTTCAGCTTTATATTATTTAGTTATTCTTGGTGAACATAATTTTTCTGCAACATTTTCAAAAGCTACGTTTGTGTTTTTAGGCACTATTAACTGTTTTTTTTCTCATTTTTTTAAATGTTGAATTTTATATGCCCATATTATTACAAATACAGTGTATTACCGACGAATCAAGATGACCGGTCTCCATTTAAAGACCTGAAAAGGTAATTAATTGGTATGACTAATTGCATGTAATTAACTGTCGCCTATGATGATCTGCAATATTCAGACTCTTTTTCTCAATTGTGAAAATACAGCGTTCAATAACTTTGTTAGTTTTATTAACGTTACCAATTTTACTGCACCAGATAATATTCTCGATTATTTGGTACAAATAGATTGATATATAAAAATACCCTAATAAATCTTATTTTCTTCTGATTATATAAATCCAAATTGACTGAATAATATGCATCGTAAAGACCTCAACAATTTGAGGAAACACAAGGTAAGATATGATTTGATATGTGCTGCATATAAAATAGTATATCACATGGCGTGATCATGTCTTTATATCTTATCATTTTTATTCGAATTCTTCGTTGAGCTCCGTCGAATAGAAATCGGCCTTATGCAACTGCACGTATACATGTACATGTACAAGATTTTAATTGATTTTGAACATTCAAATATGAAATAAAAGTTGAATTTTGGTCTGATTTGTAGATTTCTTATACCAATTCAATTTTCAAACAGTTACAGACTTTGCATAAATTTCAACCCGAATTAAGTTATTATAGAACAGATGTATTGATATTGATTTGAAAAGGATTGCCATCAAAATTGAGGCTGCGTATGGGTCTCCTCACTCCTCCTGAATATTTTTTTCCAGCGTTCAAGCTTATTAATATTTTGATTCATAAATCGTTTGAGAGATATAATATATCTGTCATCTTTTTTGTCCATGATTTAAATTCTTTACCAGAAAACCCTTACTCGTCTAAAGGCTCGTCGTCGGTTGTGCCTAAAAATTTGCAAGGCGACGGCCATTGATCTTTGATGTAACGATCGCTTTGCAACATGTTTGACTACACGCAAATAGCGTTCGCAATTCACACGCAATGAACGAACATCGCAAAGAACGATTGTTTTATCAAACGGATGTTTAGTGTTACGCTTGGTTAATGATGAAACGTAATAATGAAACGGCAGGTTTTATCGAGTAAATAAATAGATTGCAAATGGGTTATGTATATAAGTAAAAGTTTATCGGTTTATTTACGTTTGAAAGATAACGAAATAGTTCAATAAAATACTTTTCAAAAACAAAGCAAACAAAAGATATACCAGAGTTTAGTAATGCTTTGTTTAAACATATCATAAAACAAAGTGTCGTTTATAAAGTTGTATTTTGGCACATCTATTAAGTGTAGGAGAGAGGATAAAGATACCAAAGGGACAATAATATTTATCTATAATATTTCCTCCAATAATTAAGATTAAATCATTCTATAGTTAAAGTAAAGATAGAAGTTATGACTATGTTCCGGATCATATGAGTATTTGGACCGTACGCTTATGGTCGGACCATATGAGCCTATATAAATCAAATTATATAATTAAATACTCATTGATTTGAACGTTTTCGTAGCATCTGATCTTTCACCATCCTTTTTAAGATATACAAAAAGCGATACGCGATCTTTCACGATCTTTTGTAAATCTTTCATTTTGGCAAAATTTCTGATTATGCTAACACAAATTTAATATAAGAACCATTTAAATCAATAAAATGGGATGGTATTTGATAGAGAAATGTTGTTAAGTCATTCGAATTATGAAAAAAAATCTAGTTTGTTTACATATTTAATGTTATTGAAATGTCGAGGAGCAATCTGACTTTTGTAGTTTTTTTTTTAAAGGTGTTGATTTTTCTCAGATACAGATCATAACGATGAACCATTTTGACAGACAGTTTTATTTCTTTTGTAAATATCCCGTATAATTCATTAAATCAGACTAGTAATTGACCTTGCATGTGCTTTCTCGATAAGATTTCATTCAAGATCATATACCAGACGGTTTATTCTGGCTATTCCTACATTTTGAATTTTATAGGTAAAATAGTAAAATTTTATGTAGGAGTTCCCAGAATTTTTATGTAAACAATGGGATTATCTAGGATTATGTTGTTACAACACTAAACTAATGAACCAAGGTAAATCCAGGTAAATCTTGTGGAAAATAAAGAAAAAGAATAGTTTTTATTACAATATTTTATTAAATAATTTCATAGCACATTTTGTGTAAATAATATTCAAAAGCAGAATATGAATTTATAGGCACAATGTTATTTACAAGAAATTGAAATTATTTAGGTGAAAACATTAATTTATACAAGTTAATAATATCAATTGAAATATAAATATATTAAAATTGTAGTAATTATTCTTTGAAACAAAGCATTAAATTTTGAGTTACACTACATATTCATTGAAACAAAGCCCATAAAAGTACACTAAACTGACATTAAAACAGAGCACTAACACAGTAACATGAGTAATAAATTGCACTAAATTGAATACACAAGAGAATACAAAGTCTTAATGAATGTGCAGGAGATGAGAAGCAGCATCTCCATACTTGACTGGCGTAAGTTCATCATTCTGTAACCTTGTTTTCAATGTTTGAATATAAAAAGAAGATGTGGTATGATTGCCAATGAGACAACTCTCCACAAGAGACCAAATGACACAGTAATTAACAACTATAATAGGTCACCGTACTGCCTTCAACAACTGAAGTCTGACATCTATTTCCCTGTATTTTCTCTTTCTTGGAACACGTTTCCCACCGGTTCAGGATTGGATAAGTGTGAGAGCATGAAAGGCTTCTTCTTGTCTGAACAACTTGATCATGTTGAAGATGTTTGGGTGAGGTGCCTTGACTAACTTCTTCAGTTTATTATGCCAACCTTCTAAATGATTTGTTGATCTAGGACCTTCTGTTGCGTGGTGATTCCATAGGCTTTGGGTGTTTTCTGCCCAGTAACTTGTTACATTGTCTGTATCTGCAGCATCAATATCCTCAAGTGCGTTAAACCAGACATCTTCGACTGTATTGGGTGGTAAAAGTGGCAGAACCGCAGCTCTCCGAACAAGTTGGTGAATGTCGCCTTTTTCGTTGTATGCAGTCTGCAAACCATGCTTCTGTGCATTTCTCCAGATACACTGAGTGTAGTGAAAAAAACACACTTTAAGGTGATACTAAACACCTTGACTATAATTAATTTGTCTCGTTTCATTTTTATAAAATTTTGACAAAATATTTACTTTGACCCTTTGACAAAAATATAAAAATTTCAATAAACTTAAATACGGAAGTCGATAAGGGTCATTCGAAAAAAAAATTCATGTCGTAATTACGACATAGCATGTCGTAATAATGTCGTAGTTTCGACATAGCATGTCGTAATAACGACATCACTATGTCGTAATAACGACATCGCTATGTCGTAATAACGACATCCTTATTATAAGTTATCTACGTTCATATCCGTAGATATGGATATTTTAACACCCTGAAGTATCCAAGTACACCCTGAGGCGCAGCCGAAGGGTGTACAGGGTACTGAAGGGTGTTAAAATATCCATATCTACGGATATGAACGTAGATAACGAATTTATCCCCGGTCTTAGTCTAAATCTGGCGATTTTTAGAGAAATTCGACCACAAAGTTTAACGTGAAAGCAACGTTTTTTTCATTTTTTAAATATCTTTTATTGAAATTTGGGAATTTGACATATTTTTAACGGGGTGTAGGGTACTACCTTTGGTAGAACCCTACAGGTAGACAAATATAAGACGTTTTTAAACTAGAGACAGAGAAACTGAAATGGGTCGAATTTGGCGCGCAATGTTGTGAGAGTTACATCATAAACGGTGTGACGTCAACGTGGGTCATTTGCATAGCTAGGTCAGTAGTACCATTCATTGACAATGTGGCTGCATAGTGATGCATTTACTAAAATGAGTGAAAATAATCGATATAATAAGATAAAATCGTTAGTGGATTAAATATTTAATTACAGACATCATGAATAATCTACAGAATTCGATATTTCACAAGGAACAACCATGGAACTAAGGAAAACGCGCGTGATGTTCCCCGTTGTAATGGGTAGCAACGTCCGGGTATATGGGTTAGCAACACCCAGGGGCTATGGGTTTTGTAACGACGTGCGTTAACCAATCAAAATCCTAGAAATATACTAAGCCGGGGATAAGTCGTTATAACGACATCGCTATATATATAAACAAAGAGTATGTATTATGATTGCAAAGAGACTAAATGACACAGAAATTAACAACTATAGGTCATCATAATGCCTTCAATAATGAGCAAAGCCCCCGCATAGTCAGCTATAAAAGGCCCCGAAATGACAAATGTTAAACAAATTAATTCGAACGAGAAAAAAAAAGGGCTTTATTAATGTACAAAAAATGAACAAAAAACAAATATGTAACACAGCAACAAACGACAACCACTGAATTACAGGCTCCTGATCGCTATGTCATAATTACGACAACCTTAGCGTTGTCACTTTTTGAGGCGATAGAAAATTCAAAATGGTCGTCAGTGAGGGCAAAGTTTGTAGCGTAAACAAATTCATCTTTTTTTTGGAGAATAATGAACACTAAATGCAATCAAGCTTAATTAAAGTTATTTACTTGCACATACTAGAACTTTATTTTATAATCAAGTCAAATGAGACACAGTTGAACAGGGGAGCAATTCAGGCTCCTTGGAGCCTCTAGTTATGTTTGGCATGTGCAGATTCGTGTAAAATATGACTGCATTTCCATTGCAGATTCTGAAGAAGATGAATTTTAAGCTTTTCCAAATAAAGACTATGTTAAACTTTGGACTCCTAGTGCTCAGACCCATGGACCTATGTACCTTCATTTGTACACAATTACATCTTAATGGCCTACTATGCTTGATGCAAATTGTAACTGCATTTCTACTGTTAGTTCTTAATGAGATTCTTACAGCGTCCTCCCCATTGAAGCCTGTATTAAACTTTGGACCCATAGTTCTTTAAACAATGTTCCCCAGGACAACTATTCCTACAAACTTAGGCGGAGGGTTAGGATCCCGTTAACATGTTTAACCCCGCCACATTCTGTATGTATGTGCCTGTCCCAAGTCAGGAGCCTGTAATGCAGTGGTTGTTGCTTGTTGATGTGTTACATATTTGTTTTTCGTTTATTTTTTGTACATAAATTAGGCCGTTAGTTTTCTCGTTTGAACTGTTTTACACTTGTTATTTCGGAGCCTTTTATAGCTGACTATGTGGTATGGGCTTTGCTCATTGTTGAAGGCTGTACGGTGACCTATAGTTGTTAATTTCTGTGTCATTTGGTTTCTTGTGGCAATCATACCACATCTTCTTTTTTTATATTTAATCCTCATCATATAAGGATCATCCATTCTCTAAGATTGATCCAATATGGCCTGGTAGTTCTTAAGGAGAAGATTTTCAAAGCTTTTTCCATTGGGGCCTATGTTAAACTTTGGACCCTTTATAATCGAGCCTAATGGATCCTCTAACCTTCACCTATCACCTAAGGAAGTTGTGTCTCGTACTCGAAGTGGTATGAGAGCGATTGCCATCGTTTGTTGTCCGTCATCGTCTGTCGTAAGCGTGTTTTAAAAATCTCCTTTGAAACTAATGTGCAAAATTCTTTCAAAGTTAGTTTGATTTTTCCTTGTTAAATGTTTCCTTCACTAAAGGCGTGCTTTGATTTTCGACTCCTTAAAAACACAGCCGCTGTTATTAACCTGAAAAAATAGGACATAATGGTCACACATTAGTTTTTTGATAATGTCTCGAATATCGTTACATTTATCTAAATCTGTTGAGGGTTCATCATGACAAAATGGACCTATGCCGAAAATTTCAGAAAGATCAGTTTGATCCATACCTGAGTTGTGTCCTCTAAAACAATTTTTGGGATAGCTACATGTATTGTCATCACTTGAAGTCCGTCGATTTTGACCGGCAACCAACAGCATGGACACTGTTACTAAATAAAGGCAACAGTAGTGTTCAAAGGTCATAAATCGATTGAGAGAAAACAAATCCGGGTTACAAACTAAAACCGAGGGAAACATATCAACTGTAAGAGGAAAATAAACGAACAACAGGAACACTAAAGTGAACAAAAATAAACCCTTAACATACATAGAACGAACTATTTGATAACAACTGTCATATTCCTGAATTGGTACAGGACATTTTAAGAACAAATGGTGAGTTGAACTTGGTTTAATGGCTAGTCAAACCTCCCGCTTTATGACAATGTTAAAAATGTCGCTGAAATGACAACACTACGTGACAGAAATACAGATCAAACACACGCAAGAACATTCATCACAGAGAAACGCACAAACAAATAATATACTACAGTGTAGTAATAGTTGCAAAACATGTAAACTGCAGAACAACAACGAACATATTTCATCAACGACAAACACCACAGGATATAAAAAACAGTTACGCGCTTACGTAACTCACGTGCAATCTCGAACTTTATGCAATTATTTCCACAATACTATACAAATAGACCACACAGCGAAATAACAGATTTTTGCCTCGCCTGCGATGAACGTCAAAAATAACAAAACAAAGGAATTGATTTTTCGGCGACGGCGGCTAAACTTTTATCAACATTTTGTGATTTTTGTAATCTTTAATAAAAGTTTAACGGTAACTTCAGACGACGACGGACTACAAGCGATTGCAATAGCACACATAGTCCTTCGGGTACTTAACACATCTTCTTGATGTGATCTACATACATGCCAAATATAAATAGAGGCTCCAAGGAGCCTGAATCGTTCACCATTTCAATGGGTCCCATTAGACTTGATCATGAAATAAATTTCTATTATGTGCAGACAAATGGAGTAACTAACTTTAATATTAATTAAGCTTGATTAAATTCAGTGGTTATCATTCTCAAAAATGAATATGTTTACGATAGGGTTTTGATACAAACTTTGCCCTCACTGGTGGCCATTTTTAACTTCTGATCAGCTCAAAACGTAAAAACTCTTTGTAAGGACCTGGATACTAGGTACACATTGTATATTTATACTAAGTTTAAAATCAGTCATTTTAGCGATATTGAGAAGAAGATTTTGAACATTGATTTTTTCAAAGTCCCTTGGCGGTCATGTGTTTCAACCAGTGGGTAACTAAGAAGCAACACTTGAATAGGACCTTATAGTGCACACATATATCAAGTTTGATTCAATTCTGATAAGTGGTTCTTAAAATAAAGATGCAAATGTTGTTTCCCATAGTGTGTCGATGCTCACAAAGTAGCAATTCTAAGGTTGTCGTTAAAGATGATATAGCGATGTCGTAATTACGATATAGATGTCGTTATAACGACATCCTTATGTCGTTATAACGACATAAGGATGTCGTTATTTCCACATAATATGTCGTTATTACGACATAGCGATGTCGTTATTTCCACATAATATGTCGTTTTTACGACATAGCGAT
Source organism: Mytilus californianus (assembly GCF_021869535.1). NCBI lineage: Eukaryota > Metazoa > Mollusca > Bivalvia > Mytilida > Mytilidae > Mytilus > Mytilus californianus. The sequence continues at coordinate 108,290,028 of NW_026262723.1, forward strand.
GTCGTTATTTCCACATAATATGTCGTTATTACGACATAGCGATGTCGTAATTACGACATACTATGTCGTAATTACGACATAAATTAATTTTTTGAATGACCCTTATCGGCTTCCGTACTTAAACCACACACTTTATCGGAAACATTTCATTGGATATATAGCAGTTTGACAAACACTAATTTTGATCATTGAGAAGCTTAATATTTCCTTAACAATAGAACGTGATTAAAACGTTCAGCTGAGTTATCTCCCTGTAGGTGTTATGTAACACCTTAATGTTGATTCCTGGGAAGATTGAAGTGGCTGCGTTTCTGATGGCTATTTCGTAGTCGAGGAATGTCTTGGCTGGTTGTAGTAGTGTATGTTGAATTCTTTGAAGCTAAAGTTGAAAGTGTTGGTTACTATTAAATGCTTTAACTACCTTTTCTTTTAAATAGTTTTTTTTCCAGACTTTTAAATGCTTTTACTACTTTTTCTTTTAAATCGTTTTATTTTCCAGACTACTAAATGCTTTTAGTACCGTTTCTTTTAAATTATTTTATTTTCAAGAAATTCCATATTAAAAACACTTAATTATAACACTTGATACATGTTTTCAAACAAACAAAAACCCATTTTTCTACATAAATTTCAATTAAATAATTATTTTTATTTAATTTCCACAGGTAAATTTACCTGTGACCTAATTAGACACTAATGACTAAAACAACATATTTTACAATAACAACATCTATTGTTCTTCCCATAATCTCCCATGTAGGAATAGCCAGAATAGTAAAATACAAAATGTAGGAATAGTCAGAAGATATCCAATCGCAATACTTGACCACCGTTACGCATTCTTTCAAAATCGTTTTTCTCGATATACCGAATGACACCCGTGGTTAAGTATTTGGAGTAAAGTATATATGTAAACCTCAGACCTGTGTACGGCCTCAAATATGTGTACGTTTCTCAAATCTGTGCCCCATCGTGACGTCAATCGCTAATCTATGTCCGTTAAAAAAGATACGGCCTCAAATCTGTGTCTTATTTTCACATTTGTTTTCAATCGTGACGTCATTCGCAAATCTATGTCTGTTAAAAAAATATACGGCCTCAAATCTGTGTCCTTTTCTTAAATCTTTTTCCAGTTTGTTTCGCCATGCTCAGATTTATGCCCGTCTAATAAGTACGGCCTTATAGGATTTTTGTTTTATTAAGTCATTTCCCATAATTCAATGTTAAGTTGGGATGTGTTCTCCATGTGTGTGCTTAAAAATTTTACATGCCTTTGTAATTATTGTATGATAATGATTTACATTTTATTGTAAAACTAAAACATTTTCAAATTGTTTGCTTTTCTTGATCCCGTGTTTAATTGTTCTGTAGTAATTATCGTTACTTGCCTTTACTCGTTACGTCTTGATAACAAATACGAAATATAAGTTAATAAACAACCTGAGACAAAATGACATCTGTATACAAGCAATTAAAGATACATGTACGGCCTTCAACATGGAATTAAACCTATTCTGTATCGTAAGCTATAAACCCATACACCTATTTACAAACGTTTTGTTCAATGTTTCAATGTATAGATACCACATAAAAATGTGTATGGTATAATTTATTGTGTTTAACAACGACATTTTGTGCCACTATCTTATTAAACAATTTTTTTGTTTTGGGGAAACTATTCAAGTTTCGAATCTATGTATTTTTTTAAAATCCATTGTGTACCTTGACATCAACATTCAACAACCACAAAGGACATAGATTTGTGTACCCTGTTGTTGTAGTTGTAATAAATTCTGACAATTTTGAAGGCCAGTCAGTCTTATCCACTGACATCACTTTCCTTAAATATTCTGTCAGTGTTCTATTGAAGCGTTCTATGCGTCCTTGACTCTATGGGTGATAGGGACGTCGATGTAACTGTCTTACGTCTCTAAATTTCGATAAAGGACATAAATTTGAGACAAAAATGGCCATAGATTTGAGTTAATAAAGGACATAGATTTGAGACAATACAGGACATAGATTTGAGACAATAAAAGGCATAGATTTGAGACAATAAAGGACATAAATTTGGAACGTCTATGACGCAATATTAAAAAGGACATAGATTTGCGGAAAGGACATAGATTTGAGGCTGGACATAGATTTGAGGCCTCAAATGTGTGTCCGTTTCTCAAATCTGTGCCCCATCGTGACGTCAATCGCTAATCTATGTCCGTTAAAAAAGATACGGCCTCAAATCTGTGTCCTATTTTCACATTTGTTTTCAATCGTGACGTCATTCGCAAATCTATGTCTGTTAAAAAAATATACGGCCTCAAATCTGTGTCCTTTTCTTAAATCTTTTTCCAGTTTGTTTCGCCATGCTCAAATGTATGCCCGTCTAATAAGTACGGCCTTATAGGATTTTTGTTTTATTAAGTCATTTCCCATAATTCAGTATTAAGTTGGGATGTGTTCTCCATGTGTGTGCTTAAAAATTTTACATGCCTGTGTAATTATTGGATGATAATGATTTACATTTTATTGTAAACCTAAAACATTTTCAAATTGTTTGCTTTTCTTGATCCCGTGTTTAATTGATCTGTAGTAATTATCGTTACTTCCCTTTACTCGTTACGTCTTGATAACAAATAAGAAATATAAGCTAATAAACAACCTGAGACAAAATGACATCTGTATACAAGCAACTAAAGATACATGTACGGCCTTCAACAATGAATTAAACCTATTCTGTATCGTAAGCTATAAACACATACACCTATTTACAAACGTTTTGTTCAATGTTTCAATGTATAGATACCACATAAAAATGTGTATGGTATAATTTATTGTGTTTAACAACGACATTTTGTGCCACTATCTTATTAAACAATTTTGTTGTTTTGGGGAAACTATTCAAGTTTCGAATCTATGTATTTTTTTAAAATCCATTGTGTACCTTGACATCAACATTCAACAACCACAAAGGACATAGATTTGTGTACCCTGTTGTTGTAGTTGTAATAAAATTCTGACAATTTTGAAGGCCAGTCAGTCTTTTTCCACTGACATCTCTTTTCTAAAATATTCTGTCAGTGTTCTATTGAAGCGTTCTATGCGTCCTTGACTCTATGGGTGATAGGGACGTCGATGTAACTGTCTTACGTCTCTAAATTTCGATAAAGGACATAAATTTGAGACAAAAATGGCCATAAATTTGAGTTAATAAAGTACATAGATTTGAGACAATACAGGGCATAGATTTGAGACAATAAAAGACATAGATTTGAGACAGTAAAGGACATAAATTTGGAACGTCTATAACGCAATATTAAAAAGGACATAGATTTGCGGAAAGGACATAGATTTGAGGCTTACATATATAAAACCTCAAGTCAAATTTTACCAGATAAAAGTGATTCTTTTCTATAGTGTTAATAATGTACCTTGATTTTTTTTTTGTGTTTATTTGTTTTTGTTGTGTTTTTTTTTAGGGGGGTGCTAATTCTTTCCTACAAAGCCGGTATTTGATTTTTCTCAGAATATAAACAGTCGGAAAGGATGCCCTTAGAAACGACCATGCTACTTTCCTAAGACAACAATGGAACTGATCTTAAAGCCCGCCATTCTGAAATTGCGTTAATTTCGCGGAAATATTAAATTGGCGGCAAATTGGAAAATTTTCTATTTTCTGTTTCCTATTTGCTGTTGTAGTCAGAAATATAACTCTTTCTATCTTTTAAGCATATCTGTTAGTTTTTTTTGTTTTTTTTTCACAGATAAATTCCAAAAGAAAGACATTATTTGACATTGTAGTTTTTTGGTCGTACGCATCGATGTTAACATATATAGATATAAGAAGATGTGGTATGAGTGCCAATGAGACAACTCTCCATCCAAGTCACAATTTGTAAAGGTAAACCACTATAGGTCAAAGTATGGTCTTCAACATGGAGCCTTGGCTCACACCGAACAGCAAGCTAAAAACGGGCCCCAAAAAAGACTAGAGTAAAACCATTGAAACAGGAAAACCAACGGTCGTATCCATATAAAAAAAACGAGAAACACTTATGAACTACATCAACAAACGGCAACCACTGAACATCAGGTTCCTGACTCAGGACAGGTGCAAACAAAAGTTTTGTAACACTATTATTCAAATTTTCTATATGGCTATTCCACCGAGCATCAGTGCAAACGTTACCCGAGGGTGTGGCAATTTGTACCCGGGATATTTGCTAAACCCATTTATATCGTATTAGGTTACTAGCACACTGTGTAATAAATTTATCTAAATAACTATTAACATGTGGATTTCAGACTATGTAGCCTATCAAATTGACCAAGTCTTCAATATTAAGAACATTCTTCCATTGGTCTATACAAAAAAAAATAATACCAACAATAACCAATTGTTAGCTTTTAAGTGTTTTTTGTATTTATTTCAATCGCTCATCATCAATTTCTTTGTCAGTTGAAACCTTTGAGATTTTTCCTCAACACCGTGTTGTTTTTACAAAGGGAAAATATACGGTATACACGCGATTGCTTTTAATTAGCCAATCATATTCCTAGAAATGCATAGGAGGTACGATAATATGAAAAACAAGGGACTAATCACGTTCACTTCGCCTTAACCCTCTTTACTCTATACTATCACATGTACTTCACTTTGTTTCTGGTCTGGTTCTGTCACACAAAATTTTGATGAAATCATTTTGTTTTAAGCTTTCTCTTGGGTGATTGGTTAATAAAGAATGTAAAAGAAGAAAATGGCAGAGGCAAATAGATTGGATACAAACTGCGGTAAGTTTTAAAATTTTAAACAATGATATATAAATAATGTCAATAAATAAAAGTGAAACACATGTTATGTGCTGCATTATGATGGATCATTTTTCATAGATTCACAATATAAATGGATGATAACGAGATAAATTGTTCATGAGTATCAATGTACGAGTCAAAAAATTGTAGAAACGGAAAATATTTTTGATAAATACATACCGGTTTCTAAGAAATGGACTTTATATGCTTAACATTTAGACTAAACGCACAAATACACTCGGGTTGAAAAAAAACAACAACACGTCATTGCGTCCGAAGCGCTTTTCTAGATTTGCCTTCATCAGGAATCAGGAACACTCAATTAAGTCAGACTTACCCATAAGAAATAACTTTTTAAATCTCTAAAAACGCTTTATAGTACGTAACAAATAAGTATTTTTCAAATTATAACATTAAAGTCGAAGTGACATAAAATCTGAACAAAATGGACTGCAAGTGTAATATAAATAACAACCCATTTCATATGGGTAATTTTGACTTAATATTACCATATTTTACTGTCTAATAAAAAAAAATAGGATTCGGTATAATCAAGTATATCTGATGATTCGAGCATCTTTCAACTGATTTTTGTTGTGATTGGTGTTGACTTGATTTATGATACTGTGAGGTACCCCGTGTTCCTTTTAGAAAGGTTATATTTGTGTAGGTACTTAGTTTGATTTAGGGTTCTGAAATATGAAATTTTTTAGATCAAAATTCAAGCAACCAACAATATTGGGTTTCATAAATGCATTTATTTATTGATTGGCAGACTGTCATCTCGTGGTCGAACCATCAATCCAGACACAAATTGGCCATGTTATTAGATGTGACGTTAGGACAACAGAGCAAGTTTATAGGATAATAAAACATGATTGGAAACATTTTAAAATACACTTAGAAAAAGTATTTAAAAACGAGTGTAAAGTTAGAATTATTAACTTTGACCTAAAGCATGAACATGATAGACACATGATTTTCACATGTCGATTCGCCACTATTACCGAACAGAAGCGATTTCTGACGTTTGTTGAGGAAGGACTGATTACACAAATTTTAACAATATATGCAGAGACCAATGCCATGGCTGTTAACATCGGCTTTGACCCAAACTTAAAGGTTGTTTTGTGTGTAAATCATCAGAGGTAAGCTACGTTTTTTGTTATTTTTCTTAACTTTTTATCGTAATCATAACAATAACCCTTAGTGCCCAGTTTACTGCCAATGATAAAGCATTAATAGTATACGCAGTTCAAGTGAGATACTTCTTATCATAACAAGAATCAAAGTACTGAAGTACTGAACATCGGATCACCGCAAGTTCTTGTGGATGGTCACAAGCACTTGTCTCAGAAAACAAATCTCATTTCTATACCTGAAAGTGAGGTTAATGCACATAGATATATCTTTTTCTGACACAAGTTCGTGCGTGGATGATGAATAAATGACAGGGAATTCAACCTCACCGTAATAACTTTTATATTGTAGTGATACAAATCAGTATACTCTGGTTGTTGTTATATATTATATTAATATTTGTATATAACAGTTACATGTATATATAATTTTCATCCATTTGTATATCATTCTATTCTGCTATTCTAATATTAGTGCAGTGCAAGTGCATGATGGACACTGTTCTGTAATAACTCGATTTTTTTCTAATAGATTGGATTTGAGTAGGCATTCATATTTTCCCGCAAAACGTTCTTGAGATATTCTTCTGCATGCGTTCACACAATTGTTCTGTACGTGTGCACAGATATTAATGCTTTTTTTACTTATATATATATATTTCTAACGACAAAACATTTTCATATTATTAATTTATGTTCTAAAAAAATTTATTTTATGAGTATTCATTGAAGAAATGAATATATAACAAGCGACCAGGAATGTGTTATTTTGCACTCGATAATGTCAAGCCACCGATAATAATATTAAAAAGAAAATATAAAAAAAAAATAAACTGCAATAACAAATTCATGTGTAAACCAACATAATACTGTCGCCTCGGACCTTGACCTGACTACTCGTGCAGAAAAACTATCCGGCAACGGTTGTTACCGGTCTGTTTCTTTGTTACCTATGTATTGTATCTAATACTAAATCCTTTCGGGCAGATATATGTGTTCGGAAGTTGTAACTAGTTGATCTAATGGGATAATCTTTTTACTAAGAAAATTATTTACATTCATTGTTAAAAATTAATGAACCTCAAATTCTTCAAATATATTGCTCGATAGCACTTTGCTATATTCTAAATGAGATAAATATCACGATTAAACTTGCATAAAGCAATCAAATCAGTCTAGGAATATTTAACGGTTAAATCAAACAACATGAGCTATTCAACAACTTTTTCAAATAGTTTCACTTTTTGTCATGCTGTGGCCTTTTATAGCTTATTATATACGGATCGGGTTAGACTTTGTTTAATGCCGTTAATTGCACCTATGCACGTCATTTGTTGTCTTCTGGATGGTTGTCTCATTTCCACATCTCTTTAAAATTTATGAAGAACTTTTCGTCTTCCCTGATTGCTTTCTTTCTTTTTCACACCCATAATTAATAATAACATTTTTGGTTCTTGCTTTTTATCTTAACAGACAAACTGTTATGCATGAAGAAAATGAAAGCAGCCGATTATCTTCCCTGCCATCAAAAGGTGAAAACATGGACTTATTTCAGGTATGTATTTCGTTTTGGTATTTAAATGAGAACAGAAGTAATGGAAACTTGTAACAATACTTAGACATAAAATTCACGTATGACACCGAATTGCATTCACGCCACATCATGTATTTTATTGCTTATCCTTTTAAGAAAGGGTCTGGGCCTTAGATGTTTTGTTAAGTTTTAAAGTTTAGGATGGGAAATGAATGAAGTATTTAATTGAGCTGATAAACACCAATAAAAGTTTACACAACAAAAATATCTTTAATTTGTGTTTTGCCGTCATACTAAACCAAGACCACGAAGATCCCACTACGATCTATAAAACAATAAGATAGCTGTGAGATCGTGTAATGTCTATAATGCGGCGTTCACACAGTGCCGAATATGGCTCCCGTTTGAGATCAGACTGCAATAAGACACGAAAAGTGTAAAAGTCGGATTACTATCCTCGCTGATCTTGAATGTCCTATTATTGTCTGGACGCAGTCGTATACGTTCGTAATAGATTCCTACGAATCGGGTATGGTCCGGAGAGGTCGGCCAAGCACCCCGACAGTTAGGTCCGTCCCGTAATATTCAGGGAGACTGCTGATTTTGTATAGTCTGATTACAATCGTGACTATATCGTGACAGATTCTGCAGTATCGGATCAAAATCGTGACAATGTTCGATGTTTTCTGGACGGTGTCCTGTATAACGGGCATTCTCTGGAGAAATTTGTCATTGCTGTTTTTTGCCGGTTGAGTCCAGATTGCAACCAGATCTTGCCGAAATGCGAACCAATCGTCTTTGCCGAAACCGTTCTGGAACAGTCCCGTTATCAATACGAGATTCGGCAGTAATACCCACGTCAGAGTCTCGACAATTACAGAACATAGTACGACTGAGTCCAGACCAATCCGTTTGCAATGCGACACAGCAGACTGTAATAGGATTGCGTTCCGACAGTACCTAATCATCCCGAATATGGCGAAAGTTTTCTAACGGATGTTATCCGTCAGTGTCGGTTCATTGTCTGGTCAATGCCTGATCTCTATCAGACCACATTCGGTAAACGTATAATCGGGACGCTGTCGGGACAGATTCGGTTGTGGTTTTACCATGTGAGAATTAATATCAGATTCAGAACTGTATAATCGGGGCAATTCGGATGGAAACGGCTGGATTTGGACACGTCCTGAACAATATCTGATTATTGTGATTAAATAAATGTTTTTACAAATTCTAATTAGAGATTCAATTTCTAGCCACGATTCACAGGATCTTGATCAGACTTTTGACAAATTTTAATCGGGAATGGTCCTGTCAAGAACGGCAGTAAAAATCGTGAATGTGTGACCCCAGCTTAATGATCGACTTGAATATTTTTAAAATATTTAATATTTTTCACGTTATACCACGACCTTGCTATGATTCTAATACGATCCTGCTATGAATCCGCTACGATTGTAACACGTCCTAGTTATGATCTTGTCACGCTCTTATGACTTTCCCTCGATCTCTGTACTCTTCTATATCTACCAAGATCTTCCCGATTGCAATACGATCTTAATACGAGTCTGCTACGATCACACCACGACTCGAAGTATGCAGTCGCTTCGCACTTCGTCCCTATGAATATATCAACTTTCCCATTGAACACACCAGTTTCCTTGAGAAAACATACCGCCAAAGGTATCAAATACAGTAGTAGAAGTCATTGCATCTGTTTTTTTAAATCAGCAGAATGTTGTGCAATTGTCGTGGCTAGTGCGTAGTAGTATTTTAGTAAGGTGGTACTAAGGACGTAGGAGCACCGTATTGTAAACTAATTAGCAGCATAGTATTTTCTTCCTCAACGTAGTATAATCGTATCAATATTGTACTTAGAAGTGTAATGAAGACGGGATAGTCGCAGTGAAATCGTAGTAAGGTCACAGTCGGAAATGTCTATTGGCTTCCCGGTTGCACAACGTTTACAATACGGGGCTCCTACGCCCATCCCGGTCTTACTACTAGTATGTCCTCACTACCACCTTCTCACGCTTCTACTACGACTACTTTTGGCTACGGCTGCACTACAAATGTTTTGAGCATGTTCCAAGTTGGTCGTGGACCTCCACGTCCATGAAGACCGTGGCACGTCCGTACCACGACAACCACAATCTTACTACGACTTCCAATCTTTTTAGCTCGTAGCGGCTTCGTTGTCCTCGTGTGATGAAGGTATTAAGCTGGGGTCACACATTCACGATTTTTACTGTCGCCCTTGGTAGGACCATTCCCGATTAGAAATTGTCAGACGTCTGATCAACATACTGTAAATCGTGGCTGGAAATTCAAACTTTCATTAAAATTTGTAAAACCATTTTTAGCTCACCTGGCCCAATGGGCCAAGTGAGCTTTTCTCATCACTTGGCTTCCGTCGGCGTCATCCGTCGTCCGTCCTCCGTCATCGTCCGTTAACTTTTACAAAAATCTTCTCCTCTGAAATTACTGGGCCAAATTTAACCAAACTTGACCACAATCATCATTAGGGTATCTAGTTTAAAAAATATGTCCGATGACTCCGCCTGCCAACCAACATGGCCGCCATGGCTAAAAATAGAACATAGGTGTAAAATGCAGGTTTTTGCTTATTATATCTCTGAAACTATAGCATTTAGGGCAAATTTGACAACAGGTTAAAATATTCATCAGGTTAAGATCTATCTGTCCTGAAATTTTCAGACGAATCAGACAAGCCGTTGTTGGGTTGCTGCCCCTGAATTGGTAATTTTAAGGAAATTTTGCAGTTATTATCTTGAATATTATTATAGATAGAGATAAACTGTAAACAGCAATAATGTTCAGCAAAGTAAGATCTACAAATAAGTCCAACATGACCAAAATGGTCAATTGACCCCATAAGGAGTTATTGCCCTCTAAAGTCAAATGTAACAATTTTTCGTAAATTTTTGTAACCTTTTATAAAAGTCTTCTCCTGAAACAACGGAGACAAATTCAATCAAACTTGGCCACAATCAGCATTAGGGTGTCTAGTTTTAAAAATATGTCCGATGACCCTGCCTGCCAACCAGCATGCATACATGGCTAAAAATAGAGCATAGGGGAAAAAAGGATTTTTTTACTTATATCTCTGAAACTAGTAAAGCAAAAGTATAAAAGTTGCATTATTTCATGCATCAATTGTAAATAAAAATATCAGGTGAGCGACACAGGCTCCTTGGAGCCTCCAGTTTTAATTACGACAACAATCAGATATTGTTCAGGAAGCGTCCAAATTCAGCCGTTTCCAGCCGAACTTGTACCGATTATCCCATGCTCAATTCAATTCTTATCTGTTTTGTATCTTTCGCATTGTAAGAAACGACCGAATCTGTCCCGACAAAGCCATGAGGAAAAAAGTAAAAGTAAAAAAGTATAAAAACAGCATACATAACACAACATAGAAAACTAAAGACTGAGCAACCAGAACTCTACCAAAAACCGGGATTGATCTCACATGCTCCAGATGGATAAGAAGAACGTTCTCCACATGTGGCACCCATCATGTTGCTCCTGTAAATACAAACCCGGTGATAAGTCTAATTTGGTAGATCAACATGCTAAATAGAACATTTTAAACCATTACATTTCCCGATTTGTTAGAAGACAAACTTCTGCGGCATATATAATTGTAAAACGCTTTACACAAATACCAACCATGTAGTTATATAAGGTAAACTATACACATAGTTTCAAAGCATGTCAATATTTTAGGATGTAAAAAAGTGTATCTCTATGTTACAGATGTCTCAAAATGAGAACCGCGATCACGACAAAACATATATTAGACATGCATCTTTCGAAGAAAAGCAAAGGGTGAGTAAAATTATTAAAGGGCGACGTTCCACCTTTTCATGTAAATTCTTTAAATTATTTTAAAAAAAGATCATAATTTAAAATGATGTTGTCATGTTGAACTTATAAACGGATCATCAATGGTTGTACACTATAACTGATTGATATAAAATTGAGAATGGACACGGGGAATGTGCCAAAGAGACAACAACCCGATCAAAGGGCAGAAAACAGCCCATGGCCACAAATGGGTCTTCAAAACAACGAGAAAATCCCGCAAACGGAGGAGGACTATAACTGTCCCCTAGATAAAAGTATATACTAGTTTACATACATGCAAAATGTAAACTTCAAAATGCCAAAAACGTGATAAATAACGTTGAACTTCGGTCGTTTGTAAGTCATTGTAAACATTTTAAAGTTTCATCACCTAATGATCTATCCTCATGAAAACAATATTGCTTGAGATGTTTACTTTGGAAAACTGTGCATGTGACTGCAAAGGCTTAAACTGTTTGTTTAAAGCTATTTATTTGGAAAGAGATAAGACCTGGATTCTTAATACCTTGTATATTGATGCTTTATATTACGAAATTTCCGTATATCATATGACTATTGACGTTAAACTTCTTTATCATTGATTCAGTGACTGCTTAAAAACTGAACGTTGTTTTTTATGTGAATTTTTCACTTATTATGAGTAAAAGGATAATATTATTTGGGGTTTATGGAATTCTTGCAAGGTCAACATGTTCGTCAGAATTGGTCCACCAGACCTCGCCCTTAAGTCCTTATCTCATATACTATTAGTAACAGGTCAACTGTATTTGGAGTAATTGTAAGGCGTAAATGTCTGTCTGGTAGGTATCATCTTACCTTGTCTTCAATTTCATGGTTCAGTGGTCAAATGTTAAGTTTCAATAGTTTGGTCCTTATCTCATATACTATATGCAATAGGTCAAGTCTATTGTGTGAATGTAATGACTGTAATGATTGTAAGTTGTACATGTCTGTTTGGTAGGTATCATATGACCGTTGCCTCATGTGTTAGTGGAGTGATCAAGCTAACTTTAGAATCGAAAAATGATGCAATTTTGTAAAATTTAAGGTAAAAGTTCGGAAGTTGAGTTTTTCATCAGTGTAGAAAAAAATCAAAAGGGCCTGTCAAACGTCAGGAAATAATATTTGAGGTGTAAAATGGGCAAGACTTTATTCCTTTAACGAAAGAATAAACAAATGCAGTTCATTTTCGAGTCAAAATAAACAAAATTTAATCACCAAAAGCCCATTTTTATGGAACTTCGGGGGTGGGCAACAAGAAAAATACAAAGACAAAACAAGAAATGGCTTTCAATTGATATTTTGTACATGACATGTACATTTAAAGATATATTTCTTGTTTTAATGCAATTTCTTAAGAAAGAATCGAAATTTATTTTGTTTTTGATGAATTATATACCGGTTGCAGGCGGCCAATATTCACTATGTAACTGACTAAAATAGTGTAAATAAAGTACTGATAGGTAAACATATAATTTTCTGTTGTGAACAATGAGATTGTATGGGCAGGAATTTTGACAACAGCAGCCTACTATAAACCCCTCAGAAACAGTTGCTGCACGGCTCCTTTAAATCAAAGTGCACAACATTTTCAGAAAACCGGGCTTTTCATTGCTCTTCCCTGCGTTTAAGCATTACACACAGTCAAAGGTGTAAACACCATTCATGTGTTTTTCTGTAGTATATGTATACGAAACAATTTTACCAATATTTCTGACTTTACATAATTTGTTTAGACATCGTTTTCATCGACGTCCTGTTCAGAAATTGCTTGGAGAGCAAGATGATTCCTACGTGCATCAGTCACTCCACTCGATCAAAAATTAGGACAAACCGAACTCTGTATGTTGAATACAAAACTTTTATTTCAAGCTCTTTACCCTTGCATGTTAAAACAAGGTCTTGAAGGAAATATGATGACATAGATTTTTCGGAAAATCGATATGTGTTCTCAATCCTTCATGCAAATGTGTGATCTTCATAAACAATAAAGAAATCGTCAATGCCTTTAGTGCTTTTGGATAAGACAAAACATGAATTTCAAGAGTTAAGGAACGGCGTCCATACTTTTGGTTCAATGCTTTTTATACAGTTTATGTTTCTCTATCAATTAAAAAACGCTTTAAATAAAGGAACGATGAGAGCTTCATAGGGCAATATTAATTTTGTGACACTACGATTTAACTGTTCGCAAACAATAATATGCTTACTGTATTGCGAGCATAAACTCCATTTTCAACAAATATATCATCTAGCCCAGCTGAAGTTAATAACTTACTAACTGTTGTTATATAAAAAAGGCCCATGGCATTCTCGTATTCTTTTAATGTGGGACTATAAACGTCTGCCATAGACCATATTTCTTGTCGAACATCAGTATGCAATTGCTGGTCAAACGCTTACACAGCATTTTGCTGAACATATCCAAAACATTATAGTGGTATTTATACAAAAAAACTGTTGCTATGTGTGGTGTATTTTACTGGGGCATAAGGTAGAAACGTAAACTAAGTATACAAATTTTAATTTTGGTAGCCTTTTGTAAAAGCTGGTCCAAATTTGGGGCATTTTGTCAGTGTTTTCTGCAGAAATAGGTATTGGATCTAAGGTTTGTATGAAATAAGTTTGATAAATATCCAAGACTTGTTTGATGAATCGATTTTTTCCTTAAAACTAAAACAGAATCTCCACATAAGCATATGAAAGTCAATAAGTTTTTTTTTAGCTTATCGATTGGTAAGCATGTCACAAGTTTGTTATTAGAATCATCAAACGTCAAAAATCTGGCTAGTTCAAGTTGAATTTTAATGGAAATTATGACAATGTTTGAAGTGTCTGTTTTCTACTAAAGGACAGCCATAAGCTTGGAGTGAAAAGTATTTCGCCATCAATTGACTCAGCATGGAACAGAGCGCATATTCTTAAAACTGAATGAAAACGAACAAAAATACGGCAGAATAGAAGAAATTATAGTTTAACAATATAAACTAGTACTTAAACTCTTCATAAAATGCAAAATCAGGAATTTGATGACTTTAAAAAGAGACAAGAGTAAAAGGGTTTGCCTTTTGAATGAAAAAATCAACAAGGCTTTTATTTCCCATTTTACGAAAAACTGCACCGTACGAAATGCCAACGACCGGCCAAAAAAGTTAGATTACTGTGTTAGCTTTGCCAAAAAATCCTTTTCAGCCTGCCGGTCCATTAAAGTCGTAAAATAAGCACCCTTTTCTTGCATTTTCACTCCACTATTTATGGTGTATTGATCAATGTCAAGTTTCCATGGTTAGGTCTGTTTCTATAAACAAAATGTTAAGTATAATTTTTGGTGTGTGGAATTATTGTATAAGAGTTCAATGACTGTAACTGAGTTCTTGGGTTTGTTAAATTTGCTCAATAGTATCGTAGCTCTCATATTTTTGCTATCACATTAATATTGAGTGCAGTGGTACACCTGATCTTAAGCATATAAATGTTCATATCTGTGTCATTTTGATTTTACACTGCAGGAATATTGAAGTGTGACTATCCTCGGATAATTGGAGGATACTTACACCGTGTGACCGAGTAAGAGAAAATACTAAGTTGTAGAAACCTTGATTCACATTAAAAGTATAGCTATTTTAATTTATCAAAATAGATTTATTTTTTAAAAAACATGATGATAGGTGAATGTTGTGAATATTTTCGACACTGTCCCTCGGTATGGTGCAGTCATTGTTATCATCATTGTACATGATTTTCTTCTCGTGCTGTCTGTATGAAGGACCTGTAACAATATTCACAGATGCTGTTTGTTATGCATAACCATGCGCACGAAACTGACCCATTCTTTTCTTGAACTGTTTTTTGCAAACAAAGAAGGTTTTGATGTCAAGTCAAACATATATTCCTTTTTTAAGATGATTCTTAATCTAGTCACGATATCTGTTTCGGACAACATTTACACTTCAAACATGTGTTGGCGGTTCACAATATTGACAACTTCAAGTATAAGTTCCTTTTTCATAAATAATCCAGAAGGCCTTGTTATATAATTTGTGACATGACGATTTAAACAACACTTCTTTACAAAACGTGTTAGCCAAAGTGCTGCTACACCGTAAATCTGAATCCAAAAACTGGAAACACAATTTTGAAATACAAATGGATACAGCCGATGATGTCAGGTAAAGGGCAAAACGTGAAAAAAATACTCTTTTCGAATGTTATAGGGGGGGGGGATGTTTGATATCAACAGAAATTATAATTAAAAACACTTTAACGGGTCGACGAACAATCGTATTACACCTATTTTCAAAGACCCAAATGTTGCTGCACCTGTCCATCCTTCTGGTCCGCGAACAGTTATTCCGTAGTGCATTTCTGTTAGATAAAAAACGCAAAATTTAAAAAAAAATCACTCCTGTTCTATCTAAAAATTTGTTTACAGTGAAGTGTACTTCTTTTGAGACAAATTATATCAAAAATTAAGAAAAGTCTATCGGCTCTAACTCAAAATATGGATAATTTTATGTCAAGGGGGTCTGTAATTCAGTTTGACAGCTTCAGACATACTAAATTTTGACCTTCTCAAACTAGACCAAATCACTACTTTACCTTAAAATTCAGGCCCTAATTTTTTTATATGTAATTTCATCTCTCTACTTACTGTGTTAGTCATAAAATATGAATAGGTGTATGAAAAACATTTGCAAGTTATACACTGTCCACATTAGGGACTATTATCAAAGGATTATAGCTGTGTCCCCGGATCTTCTGACATGATAAATATATAAATTTTCCCATTTACAAAGCCCAAAACACTATCGTTTATGTAATTCAATAACATTGTATAAACTGCTTCATCATGAAATTAGGAATTGGCAATTCACTTTGAAGCACAACATACGTTTTCAACTTATCAAAGAGGATAGTTTTTACCATGAACAATCTGGAGGGTTGAGCGCTACACAAATGTTGAACCCGTCACATTCTTTTTGTACCTGTCCCAGGTCAAGAGCCTGTAGTTCAGTGGTTGTCGTTGGATCATATCTATCATATTTGTTATTCACATATTGCTTTTTTTATAAATAAGACCGTTGTTTTTCTCGCTGAATTATTTCACATTTTCCATGTCGGGGCTTTTTATTTCCGACTATACGGTATTGGTTTTGTCTCATTGTTGAAGGCAGTACGATTGCCTGTAATTGCTTACAACCACTTACTTTGAAATTCAAAACTAAACAACACGATCCCCAACCAAGCAAAATCGGGGTGATCTTAGGTGATTTCAAAAGGTAAGTTTATCCTTCTCCACATGTGCCTGCTCCACATGTGGCACATGTTGAAGTATTAAAATGGTACGTATTGGCGTTCTACACAAGCTAAACATGATTTTATTGTACAATAACGACACGTTTGGGGAGTGCACATTTTTGAGGGAATAGAAACGTTTCTGAGGACTTTGAATTTAAAACTAAGTCAGACAGCAAACCATTGGGAACAAGGCAGCTTTACGTCACGATATCGAATACGTCATGCAAAACCATTGCACACCAGTGAAAGGACCATCGCATTTCGGCGTAGACCATTGCACTTTAGCGTCTCCATCGAATCTCCGAGTCCTACATATATATATTTAATTTGGTAGATTGACGGTTAGTGTATTCCAAAGTTAAACTTTGAAGACGATTATTTGTTTATTTCCTTTTCAGCTCACCTGGCCTTAAAGTAAACTTACATTTCATTAAATCAGAAGCAGCTGATTAGCCCACTCTTTCCTGAAAGACTCGATAACTTAATATATTTGAATTTTGTGCTGCACTTTATTTTAATGCCTAAGTTACCTGTTTAGACTGCAAGGGAACTTTTCCCTACTTGTTTTATATAAATTTATTTTTTCATATCTTCAAGTTGATTTCAACATAACTCATCAAAAGAGTATTTGAAGGTGAAATGAAATATTTCTTTCTCATTATGTTTTGTATATAAGTACATAACATTTAATCCTACAAAAATGTTTTGCATCGAATTCAAGAGAAATTTAAATCAATTACCCCATTTGGATTACTTATAATACTTTATATGACATTTATTTATAATTAAAATTGAAAGCAAGTTGTGCATATATAATTATGTCTATCAAGATTCTTTTGACAAGGTGTTATTAAATGGTTATACATATTTTTATTCATAATTATGGTACTCTAATACATATTTTTTCCCTATTAACTATTTTCATCCTTGAAATAGGGTTATTCAAAAATTAATAGAGAGTCATGAAGGCCACATACAAATAGATGCTTTCCTGTTGACTACATCCCGTCGATTTCGGATCTAAAATAAATTTCCAGTTTTGAAATGTAAAGTTAAAGGTCCACTTTATTTTCAGGACTTGAAGATTCTTGTTCGATTGTATGTCCATACAGAAAAGAAATATATTAAACACATAAAGTTACGTTACGGAAGTGCTAAATTACTTATGAACAATTTGCCCCATACAAAACTATGGGAAACTGGTGTGTTTCTGTTACCCTCCGAAACAAAATTAGAATTTTCGATCAAGGAATGTCTTGAACATCAACCAACAAACAAACCACCGTCATTTTCAGCTAATACATCAGTTAGCTATGTCTTTCTACACGTTTCAAACGCAAGCAGCAAGAAATCAAGCTTCTTGAAAGCACTGTGTGAGAATATACGATACATTATCAATACGATTGCAAAGGAAAACCCAAAAGAATGTGCACTGCAGCTTGAAGCAGTTATGAAAGAATGTGGGCTACCGGAATATGTAGGACTTCATCTCCAACGTCGAAATTGTTGTCTTGAAGATGCAACGATTATACTACAGGATTTAACCATCACCGATAGCAATGCTCTATTTTACTGCTTCTTAGTACAGTTAATTATTGCTGATCTTTATGTTATATGCAAAAACAAAGTCGTAAGTTTAAAATCAGCACAAGCAATATTAGATTCGTGTACACGAATATCGAGGAAAGAAATTCCTTTGCACTGCCTGAAAAAAGCTGCGAATGTAATGCAATATTTGTGCAGAATAGTTTACAAAGACGAACCTTCCATATTGCTTTTACTTCATATATCTTACAGTTTGTTTGGAGATGAGATATTTTTCGAAATGGTACAAAACAATTTAAAAGAAGGGAACAAAGTACTTGACCTTTATAAACCTTCATCCCAATTCGACTGTTCAGATTTGTTAGAAAAATTGTATAATGCTACAGTAACCAGGCGTTCTTTTCGCTTATTTCAACTAATATCTCGTCATTTGCCCATTAGTCAGCACATAGATTTTCTGGAAAAAATTAAAAAAGATAGCTTACATGGAGGTCTTTATGATTCAACGGAGGAATCATTTTCGTATAAGATAATGAAAGCAATGACAGACTGCGGGAAAAGAGGAGATTTAAAAGAAGTATTAGAATATTGGAAAACGTCATGTGCCTTGTGTGTGAATTGTCCAAAGATAATTTTAGACTTTACACAAAATGCAATTGTAAGCGCATTATATGTTGAAAAAAAGACGATATGTTTTAAAGATATCAGTCTTCTTCGTGATGTTTTAAATGAAGACATTCTGTTTAAGAATCCAGCGCTTCAAATTAAACTTCTCAAACTGTTGTCCAGAAGTAAGAATACAGATCTACAGCAACTGTTCTTTGAATTATTGAATCAAACAAAACATTTGAATTTAGATGAAGATAAAATGTGTCAAATAATTCAGACATGTTTTGTGAATAGTCTCCAGAATTTTAAAATCAAGCAAGGCAACGACAGAGACAAAGTCTTGAAAAATTATTTGCAATTTAACCGAATTAATGGCACATCCTACGTAAAGAAACATGTTATCCTCCAACAAACGTTAGAAGATATCATGCTTGGTGTAATGCAGAAATGCAAACTACGAAATATGATTCTTGCTATTCCAGACATAGAAGCTGCACAGACATCTGCGGATATTTACCAGAAACATATAAATAAAATTCTGCTAGATACCTTCACGATGGAATCTTTGAACAAAACCATAAATAACATCTGTGGTGGATCATTACCACTCATGGTGGACACAAGGTAATCAATTATCTTAATATTTGAATTACTGTCGTAAGCGGAACGACTATTTACACATATTTCATTAATATTGAGGATGTGAACAAATTAATCAAACATATTTAAGGTAGTTTCTGTAAAACAAGTTTAACTGGATAACATGTGCAAATTAACCAGTGTGGTTTGTATTGTAGTGATAGAACTGTTGTCTTGCAAAAGATTGCTAAAAAATCCTCAAAATGTAGTTGTATGAGTTTCAACAGGTCCCTATTTCGACCGTATCACAAATTTATTTTTAATAATCCTTTTCGTTGTGAACTGTTTCAATGTAACTATTATTTTTCATATATCTTGGTGAGTATTAACTACGAAACAGCTAACAGGAGTTATGTTTTTATTGCAATTTACAAGGAAATAAAATTCAATAAAATGATTTTTTTAAGAATAAGTGAATTTGTTATCGAGCTTGCGACTTTTGTCGCAAAAGCGAGACATAGCGATCCTACATTCCATCGTCGTCGGCGGCGGCATCCATCCTTGTTTTCTACCAAACTTGGACAAAAGCTTGGTTATGATCAAAAGATAGTATCGCAGTAGTAAATTTTGTAAAATAAAATCCTGTTTATCCGTATTTTTCTTATAAATGGACTTAGTTTTTCTGCCAGTTAACATAACATTTAATCTGTGGTTAAAGTGTTAAAAATTTTAAGAACTTTCTAAAACTATCATTGACTTGTACCAAACTTAGACGTAACCTTGTTTATGATTAAAAGCAAGTATCTAGAAGGAAATTTTGTAAAAACTTATTTCCTGTTTTTCCGTATATTACTTATAAATGAACTTAGTTTTTCTTACAGTTAACATTACATACAGTCTGCAGTTAAAGTTTTTTAAACATTTATTAGACCATCCTGGATTTTTACCAAACTTGGACAGAATCTTCTTACAAAAAGAAGATAGTATCTTAAGGAAAATTTTATTAATTTTACTCCATTTTTGTTGAGCGTGCGACTAACAGAAAAAGTAGGTGAGACACTGGGTTCCGCGGCAGCCTTACGAATTTTTTATCTATGAATATGACATTATAATGGCACTTAAGATACATTTCAAAAGATCTAGTCCTTTATACTGACTACTCACGGATTATCATAAGAACATATGTGTCTATTGATTCGTTTTACATCAACTCCAAATTTGGCTTTTGACGTCTCTCAAGAAGATACATCTAGAAATTGCTTTGAAATACGACTGCTTCAGTCAAGTCATCTTAGTTATAAATACTATTTCTGGACCATTGAATTAAATATGAAGACTGATCGCTTTATTATTGATATATCTTAGTGAATTGAAGATGTGAACTGTTTTCTAGTTTTACAGCCGTTTTGAAATGCAAAAGAGAAGCGAAAGATGCCAATGGCACATTCAAACTCGAAGTCGAAAATAAATTGACAAGTCATGGCTAAAAAACATTCAAACAGCAGTGCACAAAACACAACATAGAAAACTGAGAAGTTTGAGCAACATGCATCTCACAAAAACATTATATTCATTGTGTCAGTAAGAATGAGTTGTCAATGTAATGAAATTTTATGCGACTGTCATACAAGTGAGAGGTTTAGCTAGTTATAAAACTAGGTTTAATCCACCGTTTTCTACATAAGAAAATGCCCGTTCCAAGTCGGGAATATGACAGTTGTTATCCATTCGTTTGATGAGTTTGAGCTTTTGATTTTGCCATTTGATTACGGACTTAACGTTTTGAATTTTCCTCTGAGTTCGGTATTTTTGTAACTTTACTTTTTAAGATAAATGTCTTTACAGTTTCAATATAGCACATTAGTCGGGTTTTTTTTTCGCAACAATAATATACTAATCAAACCTATCAAATTAAAAAAAAGTTTGGTATCGCTATCATCGCGCACGACGTGTGTTTCTGTATAAACCTCCTAGAACTTTAGCGTATCCAAACCAAGAAATGGAAAGCCAAAAATAAAAATGAAGCGGTGTTTATCAATAGGGCAAACACAGAATAGTCAAATCATCTATGTCAACTTTGCATAAGCGTCATAGGTTAAGTACATTTACGTTGATTATATACTTTATGAACAAATAGTTTTAGGTAAAATGAATCAATGTCATAAATCTACTATGATTAATATGGTTAATGGTAAACTACTCATATGTTTAAAAATTCTTCATTTTTACTTTGGGAAATATCTGAAGTTTATTCCACACTTAACAACAAAAAAAATTTAGAATAAATCAACATAAGTTGACGGTTTTGGGCAATGCACTATACCATATGTCCCTTTTGACGATAGAATATGTATCGCATGATACTGATAATGGAAGTATTATATTGAAATCAAAGCAAAAAACTCCCATACTTTGATGATATTGAGGATGATTTATCTTCTTTTACAATGGTTTTTTGTCGAGCCTGCGACTTTTGCCGCAGAAAGCTAGATATAGGGATAGTGACCCGGCGGCGGCGGCGGCTACGGCGGCTGCGTTAGCTTACCTCTTAAAAGCTTCATATTTTAGAAGGTGGAGGACTTGGATGCTTCATACTTTGTATATAGATGCTTAATGTTACGAAGTTTCCGTCTGTCACATGTTCATTGTCCTTGACATCATTTTCATGGTTCAGTGACTACTTAAAAAAAATTGAGATTTTTTTGTAATGTTTATTTCTCTCTTATTATGATTAATAGGATAACTATATTTAGTATGTGCGTACCTTGCAAGGTCCTCATGGCCGTCAGACAGTTTTCACTTGAACTCGACCTCATTTCATGGATCAGTGAACAAGGTTAAGTTTTGGTGGTCTAGTCTATATCTCAGATACTATAAGCAATAGGACTAGTATATTTGGTGTATATAAGGACATGTCCAACTGGCAGGTGTCATCTGACCTTGACCTCATTTTCATGGTTATAGTTAAGTTTTGTGTTTCGGTCTGTTTCTCATATACTGTATGCAATAGGTCTTCTATGTTTGGTGTATGTAATGATTGTAAGTTGTACATGTCCAACTGGCAGGTGTCATCTGACCTTGACCTCATTGTCATGGTTCATTGCTCAGTGTTAAGTTTTTGTGTTTTGGTCTGTTTTTCTTAAACTATAAGCAATAGGTCACTTATATTTGTTATATGGAAGGATTGTAAGCTGTGCACGTCTGTCTGGTATGGTTCATCTGACCTTGACCTCATTTTCATAGTTCATTGGTCAATGTTTAGTTTTCTTGGTTAAGTCTGTTTCTTAGAAACTATAAGCAATAGATCAACTATAATTAGTGTATTAAATGATTGTAAGGTGTACATGTATTTCTCGTTTGGTTTATATGACCTTGACCTCATTTTCTTGGATCATGTTAAGTTTATATGATAGTTGTAGTAAAGCTTTATCAACATTATATCAATGGTTAGTAAAGAAGGTGAGAAATTTCAGCGTGTGCACTCTTGTTTTTCAATCAGTAAAACATTTTCTTATTTTTATCATGCTACCACAGTTTTTTCATCCTTTTCTAATCATATTTTTCTTTGCGAATTGATGATTATGGAAGATTTAAAAAATACCTTGAAAATAAGCAAATTTATTTCAGAAAATTATCCAATTGAAGTATACTAATATTAATTATGTTATTCTATGTGCAATGTCATACAATATATTGTTTTCTTCCTTATACAATTATTTGTATACTACAAATGTACCTTTTATAATTTTTCTATACTATTACCATTGCGAAATTATAAATTTAAAGTATTCATAAATATATGTCCATTGAGTGTCCATAATTGATTGATAAAATTTTAAAATCCTATTATGTATTCCAGAACTATTCTTGGTGTCATTCAAACAATACTGGATGCTGTGGAAATCTCACTTGATGATTCAGACGAAACTGTGTTTGGTAAAATTGCAGATAGTAGCGAGTTCTGGATTGGTATTTTGAAATCTGAAGGGAAGATGGTAGAGAAAATGAAGCAGCATACAAAAGTAAAAAGAATAGAAACAACAATAAGAAATACAATACATGCTATCAATAAGCAGACTATTAATTCTAGGTTTTTATTACTTTTATTGGCCAGAATGGACGAATCGAAGAGTATACTGTTTTGTATGGTCGATAACACAAGTAAGTTAAATGACACACTATCAAGTTTGCAAAAAATGATATTCGATTATGAATCCAATCTTAGACTTGTTTCCAATACATTTGGCAAATTGAAGGTAGTTCAAAATAAAACTCTGCGGTCCATACTGCGGAAAAGTCTCCACCATATCAAGGAGCTTGGGGAAGATTTATTACACGGTAGAATCATTGCAAATGAACTTTCAACTGAAACATCTGAAATCAGGATGGTTCAAGACATTGCTGAACTTTGTAAGCATTTTGAAAATGTAGTTTCCACACGTGTCTTTTGGAATGTAACGTGGAGGTTCTTGGAACATAAGGAAGCAGAATTGAAAAAAATCGAAAACTATACAGGCTGTGACGTTTACGACGAATTGTCATTGTCGTTTTTGTTCGATGAACCAAACGTATACGGTTACGATGTAAAACCTTTCAGTTTAATATCTGCTTTAAAAATAATAGAAATTATAGCGACAGATTGTTTGGGCAAATATAAACACTTATGGCACAATTTTGAACGCAAAACAGACCACACTTTAACTGATATGGAAACAATGTTCATGGGAGTTGAGGACATGCCTACAGAGATAAAAAAAGCAGAATATACATGCATTTTGCATTTGAAAAACCAAATACGAAATGGACTCATTCAGTTTTCCAAAATCTCATCATATAGGAACACTATTGAATCTATAAAGATTGCTGCTAAGGCATTCAAATTTGACAAGCACGATTCTATATATTTTGACACTGTGCACAAATTCGAATTTCTGCTTAAAGAGAACGCGTCCAATGTAACTTTTAAGGAGATTATACCAGTTCTACAGAAAATCGACAGTGTGGACAGAATAATAAATGAGGACATCCAAAACATCTTACAGGCAATCAAACAGTCGTCTGCATTGCTTGAATTTCTACAGGAAGTGGTAGACGACGACCTGCGAAACCTGATCGATGCAGTTGAAGAACATTCTGAACAGTATGTCCAAGAATCCACTGTTTCTGACCTTATTGAAATCAAACGATTCTTTCATCCGATTCTTAAAGGAAAGTTTTTGGAAAAGATGGATGAATTCTTCGAGCTACTACAAAAACAGATCGACAATGCTGGTAATAACAGTATTCCAGAGAAAATCTACATATGCAGAAACAGCCTCCATTCGTTGAAAGCTCTCTATCGAAATGTTGCTAACAGAGGTGAACGTACTGTTGAAATAATAGAAAATATTATTCAAAAAGGAACCTTCCATTTTTCCTTGAAATCTGGAACATGTGAAGTAGTTGTTCAGTATGCACAAGTGAAGAAGAAATACAAACATTCAATTGCTGATTTAAGTGATCTTCGGAGCAGAGCTCTCCTGTTAATGAATGCAGAGGATAAAAATACAAATAAACAAAAGATTATCCGAAAGGGACAGCTAGAAACGTTTGTAAATTTAGTAGATGAAGCATTCGAAATCGCAGCACTTTGCTTACAGTTGAAACATGCTGGTCATTTCAGTTTTGCTAAATACGAGGAAATATGTCTTCGCGAAAACATGAAAGAAATAAAGCAACACTTGCTTTGTCAATATGAAGAGTGGAAATCAGAGATTCAGTCATGTCGCCTGAAGTTTTACTATCTGAATTTTCTATATGGAAACCAGTTGTATCAATTATATTATTTTCTTTGTGAGGACAAAAGAAACCATATAGTTGTAACAGCTATACTAAGGTTCATTGATCCATCAATGGGAAATTTAGAACATTTGACAGACATATATAATAGTCTTCTAACCTCTACCAACAGTGATAATATATGTGTTCTTGAAAACATCGGTAAGACATTAGATAAGCTATACAGCGGATTACATACAACCTCGCTTAATTTCGTAGAATTTCAGCGACACACAAAAATCACCGATAGAGTTCAACCTGGAATACCGTATATAACATCCCTAGCCAAAAGAAGTCCTCTTGTCATAAGAACTTTATTAGCACTATATTTAAATACTACCGGATTATTTCCCAAAGCTAATCAAGTTTTGTTTTGTAGAAGAGATACCACATTTGAAGAAATATCTCTTCTTTTGAATCGTTGTATGCAAGAAAAATGTCCAAAATCTTCAATGCGATCTTTGTACTCAATTGCAAACATCGAAATGCTACAATCTCAAATACAGTTTTATCTTCATAATGAAATTCGGCGACTTCCAACGGGAGAAGGTTTTTTGCTTTGTCTTATATGCCGCGGTCACGAAAATCATCCATTTTTGGACCAGTTTTCGGATATGCTTTCAAGACCATCTCCTCTCTCTGAGCTTGTACTTAAACAGATTATGGGTGATCACTGGTCCCATGTAACTGTTGTAACATCAGATGTTCCTGGATTAGGGAAATCTGAATTCATCCAGAGTAAGGCTATTTGTTTGAAGAAAAGGTCAGTTTGTATTCATATTAGTGGACCGTTTAATAGACTTTCTATAATTGAAGACATAATTCGACTTGGACCGAAAAATTATCATGTTCTGCATCTTGACATTGGTGCTGTCTCTGATCCTGCCGAATTAGATTTATTTGTGTTTGAAATGATTGTTTTACGGCATATATCAGCAGGATCGACAGCATATGCTCTATCATACGATGATATATTCATAGAAATTGCAAACACTATAAATGATGAACTAGGCAATTCACTACAGACCATAACTTGTTTCCAAAGGGAGCATTTACAGTGGATGGGTTATACAAATTTGCGTGTGAGCTGTGAAATTAACAGTCCCATTCAAGTAGTTTGTCATTATTTAAAGTCACTCGATGAAGGTTTAGTTGATACTCATGACTTGTATTTTACTGGCACTGAAGCTTTAGAACCATTAGAAAATATTGAATGTAGGAAAGTTCTTGAAAGGCACTTTCAGTCTTCGGGAGATATGTCTTTCACAATGATGAATGTTTTCATAAATGTATTAGCAGATCAATTGAAAAAGTTATCAGCTAGTGTATTCTTCAGAACACCGATCCTTACGTCGATGTTAAAAGAAAATGAGCTTCCAACCATTAAGTCAAGCTTAGTAAAGGCATTAGAACATGTTTCCAAAGATTTTGCGTCGCGGTCGGTTAATGCTTGTAGGTCTGCACAAGCAGAATCAGGAAAATCATCCGATACAGCAGACATTTTGGCTGAAAGAACTGCAGGAATGATTCGTTGGGAAGACAGTAATCATTTGGTAGTTTTGTTTCATCAAAACGTTCAGACTGTTTCGGCTTTATATAGAAATGTA
Organism: Mytilus californianus; assembly: GCF_021869535.1. NCBI lineage: Eukaryota > Metazoa > Mollusca > Bivalvia > Mytilida > Mytilidae > Mytilus > Mytilus californianus. The sequence goes on from NW_026262723.1 coordinate 108,316,856, forward strand.
CATGATGTCCCAGATTCAGTCAAAAATCTATTTGAAAGTCAGGTTAAAAACAAGTTGGTAGATTTTAAAGAAAAATCAAGCGATGAATTGAAAAATGAACTGTTAAAGCTTACCCGGCGGTCGTCAAAACCTATGGATACCACGGAACTACAAGATGTAATGACTAATTACGTTTTAACACCCGATAATTTGTTGAAGATGGTACTTATTTCATTAAGAGTTGATAGCAAAGTTCCGGTACTGATAATGGGTGAAACTGGTTGTGGTAAAACATCATTGATAGCATTTTTAGCCAAAGTATGTGGTGTTGATTTCGATGTATTTAGCATACATGCAGGTATCGAAGATTCAGACATTACTACAAAGTTCAATCAAGTGAACCAAAGTGCTCTCCTGAATATATCGAACACGTTCTGGTTATTTCTGGATGAAATCAACACTTGCAATCATCTTGGGCTAATTGCAGATTCACTCTGTCATCGATTGCTCTTTGGAAAAGAACTAGCTCCGAATCTGACACTCCTAGCTGCTTGTAATCCATACAGACTTCGTGAAGAAAATGAAATACTGACAACAGGATTACAAGGGAAAATAAAACAAGATGCATTATCAAGGTTAGTGTACAGAGTCCATCCTCTTCCTGAAGCTTTGATTGACTACGTTTGGGATTATGGAAATCTAAGCGAAGACGATGAAGTATTATATATTTTTAAGATGGTTGATAATGTTTTCTCTGAAACAATCCTGACCCGATTATTGGCAAATGTTCTGGTTAAATCACAACGCTTTGTCAGAACTGTTGAAAACAATGACTACTGTGTAAGTCTTCGAGATGTTGATAGGTGTCGGAGACTTGTGAAATGGTTTGACAAATTCCTGTTAAAGAAAAATCACATAAATTCAGTTAGAGATAGGCAAGTAAGAGCAATCATTTTGGGATTAGCAATGTGTTATCACAGTCGATTTCCAGAAGGTAACAAACGACAAAAATATCGCCAAGAAGTACAAAGATGTATATGTTCTACACTATCTTATAAGATTACCGAAGACGACATCCTGACCTATATATTTACAGAACAGAAAGATATTTTAGATCTGATGACGGAACTTCCACCCGGTACTGCCCAAAACGCAGCTTTACAAGAAAACGTGTTTATGTTGTTAGTTTGCATCTTGAACAAAATACCGATATTCCTTGTTGGAAAACCAGGATGCAGCAAGTCATTGTCAATGCAGCTGATACGCAGCCATCTCCGTGGAAAGGATTCGTCCAGTCATTTGTTTCAAGATATGCCACAGTTGTTTTGTGTATCATTCCAAGGTTCAGAATCGTCAACTTCTGATGGAATCATAAAAGTGTTTCAAAAGGCTGTGAAATATCAATTGCATAATGATGCTCGCGATGTCTTGTCTGTTGTTATCCTAGATGAAATTGGATTGGCTGAGATATCAAAATTTAATCCATTGAAAGTGCTCCATGGCCTGATAGAACGTCACGACGAACAACTAAACGTTGCAGTGGTAGGAATTTCTAATTGGGCCTTAGATGCTGCAAAGATGAATAGAGCAATTCATTTGTCAAGACCAGATATGGATTTAAATGATCTTATTTATACTGGAAAATCAATAAGCGAAACCATGACACCCAGTCAAGAGGTAGGTGCATTCAGTCTTGATACGAAACATACCAGTTTACAACAAACAGTGCACACTGAACTACTCGAGGGAATAGCAAAAGCTTATAATGAATACTATTTGCACGAGCTGAAGTTCCCCAATTTTCATGGACTCCGTGACTTTTATTCTTTGATCAAATATTTGGGAAGGAATAAAGATATTTGTGAGAACACAGACGACAATGAAGTATGTGAAGTTATTCTAACAGGCATATTTCGTAATTTTGGTGGTCTCCCAACAGAAACAAATAAAATTTTTGAAATATTTAGGAAGTATATACCTGGAATTAGATCAAAAGAAATACCTGTAATAAAGCTCATAGTTGAAAATATAACAGACAATTCATGTCGTCATTTAATGCTTATAACGAATGGGGACGCTGTGATCAGTATTCTTGAAAATCAAATAAATGAGTTAGGAATGCCTTTTGACATTATCTTTGGTAGTAGATTTGAAGATGACTTAACAGATGCTTACAACTATAGAATTATTAGCCGAATAATTCTTTGCATGGAACAAGGTATGGTTTTGATACTAAAGGATCTTGAATCGATATACGGCAGTTTATACGACATGCTGAATCAAAATTATACGGTTGTCGGGAAGAAGAAACATTGTAGAGTAGCATTGGGACATTACAGCAACCCAATGTGCCAAGTACATGACAACTTCAAATGTGTAGTCCTTGTCGAAGAATCTAAACTAGATTACTCTGATCCACCTTTTTTGAACAGATTTGAAAAACAACAGGTAACATTTTCTGACTTTTTAGGCAAAGAAAGCTTGAAAAAAGCAGTTGATGATCTTAATAAAGAAATGATTATCTTTTGTAAAATTCCGAATCATTCCTTCTCTCCGTATGATTTGATACCATCATACAGTCAGAACTTGCTGATTTCGCTTATAATCAGATCGCAGCATCTCGCTAAATGCACTGCATCGATCGAAACAGTTAAAAAAGTAGCATTTGATACTTTACTATGGCTTATTCCACCGGAAGTTATTATTCGTTTAACGGAAAGTGTGTTTTCAAATTCAAAGACTTCTTCTGAGATAAATCAGATAATTAACAAGTATATGCAATTGCCTATTCACAATGGTTTATGTCATTACTTTGACTCTTTACACATGGCATCTACTGACATAAAGGAACAAATTGCCGAAACAGAAGAAATATTAAAGGAAGCTAATGATTTAAAACATGTTGAAATATTAGACGGAGTTGGGATAGAATACTTAGATATCGGACAGTGCAATACTCTTGACACCCAGACACCAGACAACGCCATCCGAGAGGATTCGAAATTAACAGAAGATGTGACCAATTTTGAAATTGATGATTTCAGAAACAGCTTTAAAGAACAAACACTGCAGGAAGTATGGAAAGAAAACGCAAAATTGAATGATTTTACAGACAAGGAAATGGCATCAGGATATGATTCAGATAAACAAGAGGCCAAATCAGATAGTTGTGCATACTTAAATGTTGTTTACACATTTTCGGGAATAAATGCCATAATAGATACTTCTGGTAAATTGAGAAAGCTTCAGAGAGACAAATTGGCCATTTTTAAATCAGAAAAACAATTTTCCCTCACAGTTGAAGAGTTTTTCCAGTCTGACAATGATATATTTCTATTACATTGCATTAGTTCAACAGAGAGCCAACACTTATTGCTTGTAAAGGGAATTATAGAGAAACACATTCGAACCCACAAGATAGATTTGTGTCAGCAGGGAAAATATATTTGCATTGTTGTACATTTGGAAAGAAACGGTTCTTACGATATACCGCTGACCTTTCTGTCTGGTTGGAGATTATTGTTTATTGATAGTATCCGGAAACCTCGAACTTTACTTGAACAGTTCCTTAGTGTTGATATAGTACAAATTTTAAGTGAACGAAGACCTTTAGATAATTATATCAAAAACATGATGTTATGGGCCTTTTCTAGAATACAATTCACATCGAAACATGTCTCTGTTCAAACTATTGAAGATTTGATGACCCGGATGACTTCGTCCAGTGAAGTGATTACTACTATAGAGGCCTATATTCTTAGTTGGACAAAGAAAACATCATTGGATTTTGATGTTTTTGAACAAGGTAGTTATGAATTACAAAATGTGGCATCAAGTTCATCGTGCTTAAATGTGGCTAAAAACCCATACGAACTATTGAAGGCGGGATCTTTTATTGATGCTCTTGAACATGGCATTCAAGAAATTATTAGACATCCACTTACACTTTTCATTTTCAAGTTAGTGGAGCAAAACTTATTAAATCCTATATTTGTGGAAGATTCGAGTACTCCTGCAAGAAAACTTGTATGGAAACAAATGGTTTTATCAGAAAATTACGTCAGCACTGATGATATTCCTCCACCGTCGGGGCCCGAATGGTATGTATGTAGTAGTGAGCCTTTAAACTTTTACATGCCTTGCAGTCAGGTATTAATGATGAAAATTGACTCTAGGAAAAATGATTATCTTGAAATCATAGGACGACTTCGAATTGATAATTCCATCGACCCAGATGAAGAAATTCCAAAAGATCTTTTTGAACAAACAACCACTAGCTGTATTGATTTCATCTGTTACGAAGCTATAAACATTTTAGAAGAAGAATTTACTTACACAGATAGAAATAAAGATTTTATTCGCGATTTCTGCAATTTCCATTCCTTTACCATGCTGAGTGAAACGAATGAATTACAGAGAATTAACATTTTCAAATGGGCGCTATCGAATTTTATAGACCTTGGCAAACTGGAGCACTATGATTTTCTCGGTCTTATTTCAAATATGCATGCAGGTTTATGGGTATATGGCCAGGTTATAATTGCAATATGTGAAATGGTTAATTTATTAATTCGGTCAATTGATATTTCAATTTTACCAATTACAGCTATGAATTGGTTTAAAGAATTTGGAAATAAAGCGAGCTATGTTGTCACACAAAATAAAGAAATTCAGCTGAATGGCGATCATTTATCTTTCAGTTTTAACGATAGTGGCGGAACGAAGGATCATGAAATTGAAACGATAAACAGTGTATCAACTCATGACGTTGAATCAAGCGACGTGATGGAAATAAAAAAATTGGTCGAATATATGGTTACATATGTTACTTCAGAAGAACCTTCCGAGACAGACAATAACTTATATACTGGAACGGATAACAGCCCATCAAGGAACAATGAAAATGATAAGATCGTTTGTCATCGAGATACTAAAATGCAACTACGATGTGATATGATCAAATATAAAAGCAGTTCCATGTCAAGAGAACAATTGGTGAAACACGTATGTTTGTCGCTTCTCCCAACAAGAGAAGTATTGAAGGACCTAGACATAAAGGAATGGCTCGGTCTAATAAGAAATGTGCTTCCTTTGGCTCATATTGTTCATGATGATTCATGTGAACTAACGGCTTTGAAGTTTTGTCAAGACTTGGCAGATTTTAGGGTAGTAAATGAAAACATCCCTGTTGCTGACATCAATGATTTAGGACAATGTATTCTTGAATGCAATGGAAATTTGGATTCAACGACTGTTTGCGAATGTTTATATAGAATATTAAGAAAACTTAAGTTCGAAAAATCATTGGAAGCAAGCAAATTACAGAAGCTTTTTTGTTCCTATATTTTGCGTTGTTTGATTTCAGCACAAGACAATACCGAACCGTTGAAATTTGTGTTAAGGGAAATAACGAGGAATGACTTTTTTGATCAGACATTGTCATATTTTGGACAAGTTGTCAAATTTGCAGTCATCATAGATTTGAGCGAAAATATGGACATATATATAAACATGCTAAGAGATGCGGACAGTTTTGAGAGAGAGCAAAATTTTAGTTACTGCTTTGATTTTTATTTAACTAACCTTGAAATCACAAATACTATCAATCTGTCGCTACCAATCTTATTGTTGGACACGCTAGAGCATTATGCGTTTGATGAACATCTCACCATTGAACACCTTGAATCAATAGACAGTAATTCGGACGAAATACTACAATGTCTTTCTCAGTCCTGTCAGATTTTGGAAACAGTTGCTTTCTCTCTCAAATTCATCGTTGCATTAGCATTCATTAGAAAGTTTGTGTCACTTTTTGTTGACTTGCTAGAATCTACAAAATACGACTGCTGCAGCTTCCCAATTCTTTCCCAGCACATAAATTCAGCTATGGACGTTTATACCAAGAGCGAGTACGGGGAATTATTATCTTCAGAAATACTTCATTTATTAATGAAACATATTGACCAAAGAGTGGGGCATCAACATATTCAGCAAAAATGTAACATGGTTGAATCATACATTCCGGTCTTTAAAAATGTCCAATGGGAGAACAAATACGTGGAGAGATCGGCAGTTTTCAACCCATTGTTCCTCCACTTGGATAAGAAGTGTTTTAATTTGTTCCTTGCTCATATAAATTGCGCAGGCCATAAGAACAATAAGTTGAATGATCTATTGTTAGAGAGAAAAGGAATATGGAATTTCGTCTGTCTCGTGACTCAAAGTTGCTTTATGAGCAAATGTTTGAGGGAAAGAAACGATAGTGAGATACAAGTAGCTAAACATATATCGAGCTTAGTGCAAAAATTACAAATCACAGAGGAACTAAAGAACATTATCGACAAAATGCTCGGAATGAAGAACTTTAAGCACAACTTCTTCAACTTATCTGTGATGGTTGAGTCTCCACAACCACAAATCGTATCTTTCATGATTCATCTGGCTTGTATTGTTGGAAATCTAGCCAGTCATGATAACTTCTGGTATCAGCTGATTACGAAGCCTCGTGCTATAGCGTCGTGTAATGTACCATACACAAGGTTCAAAAACGTGCAAGAAAATGAGTCGTCAAGCAAATTTTCTGTTATTCCAAATATTTCTGGAAACATACTGCAATTATTTCTACATAGTAGTCTTGTTTTGTCTTTGGAATTAGAAACAACATCTCTCGAATCTGTTAAGAATAGTGTAGGGTTTGATTGTGCTGATGTATCTGACTATTTGGAGATGCAGCTCCGACAATATTGGCACAGTTTGGAAAGTGTTTTACAGCTAACAAGTAATGACTTGTGCATTTTACTACATAGTATTCTATTTAAGTCCCTTAGCTTGTTTACGGTCAAATATCAATGTGCAGACGTGAAAGACGCATATACCAGGCTTATGACAGACCAAGAATGTATTATACAACAAATAGTAATGGACAGATACACCATTATTCACGAGTCAAAGCAGCACTCTGCGTCACTGTATGATAGAAGCGAAACGTCAATAGACAATTGTGTCTTAGAAATAACGCCATGTCAATCCAGTTCTGATATGAACTTTGTTACACAATTATTCAGAGTGTATAAAAAACCTTCAAAACTCATTATGTTTGCCGATCTTCATATGACAACAAAACAAGAGTTTCCCTTTCTTCGGCTTGTTATTGACAACCTGGATAAATTATGTTTGCCACAAAAGATGTTATCAATTTTAAAATGGCATTTAACATTGGTTACATATGTTAGTTACAAGTATCGGAAAGTAGATTTTAAAGATGTTACTGTTTCAAAGATTATAGCCGATGAGCATGACTATAAAAGGAGAGAAGTGTTAACATTGTCTTTTGAGTCATTTAAAAATGATTGGAATGAAATACGGTCTCGTCACTGGCAACATTTAAAAACTGAAGATACCAACTTGCAAGTGCTGGAGTTAATGCAACCACTGACAAAGATGAATTATGCTGCTATGCATGGAGAAAATTCACAGCTACAAATAGTTCTCAATTGTTTAGCTAAAATTCAAAACAATTTCCTTTGCCTGGCACATAGCTTGAAATCTATCAAAGAAACTCCAAAAACTATCCCGTTACTTGATATCAGAAGTAAAGATTTGTTAAGATTTGAATGGAATGACCGTTATTTGCAGTTTTCACAGTGTGATTCCAGATATGGTTTGAGTCAAAAGATAGATTTTGACTTCGAAAAAATAGAACAGGAAATACAGGCAGAAGTTTTAATTGGAAAGTGCTTGATTGATGTCCAAGTACTTTCAAAAATAACTTTTACAGACAATTTGTTCCGAAACACCGTAGAACTTTTAATGGACCTACAATCAAAAATGTATCAATATCCTTTAACTACAGATATAAAAAAGGAAGTAGTACAGAAGAGTGAACGAGATGCATCACTTATATCTGACATGCTGACACATACTGGAATAATCCTTTCGCTTATCAGAAAAACAGGCGCTCAATCAGAACAGCCTATTTCCGAATATCTACAAAGGTGGGAGACTGTTTTAGGAATTTCCTCCTTGGAATTGAAATATATTTTCCCTGCAGACATCAAGATTGGCCATATCATTCCTTTCTATCAATGGTTGGAGGAATTAAATGGAGAGAATTTAGCCAACTCGTTGGGGGATACTTATCGTTTGCAACTTCCAAGAGAGGGTCGGGATTGTTTGCTAAGATTTTCAAAAAGCAACATGAAGTCAATTGAAAAGCTATCCCATGCTGTTAAAGTATTTGTCCACAGATGTCTTTCGTCTAGTGATAACGTTATTCGGCCAGATCAATCCCTGATTGACTATTTATGTGATGAGCATTTCTGGTGGAAGGATGATTTTGAGAACGGATATGTATTGTGTGAACATCTCCGACTTTCTCTGAAAGATTTGTTGTCACCAGCAATTCAAGTTGAACATATATATGAGGCATTACAGTGCATAAAGGATTATATGGAGGTAACGTATAATTAAAAAAAGATATAGTACTCAATTTTGACAGAGATACTCTATAACTGCCAATAAATTTAATTAACGTGATGACATTAATTTTTCCTATCAAAAACCTTTGATTAAATAGCTTCCTTTAAATCGGAAGTAGTCACTAAAGATTTCAAAAGAGATATTAGAGTACGTACAATCAAAGTTTCTCGCTTCGTGCAGTAGTATTTAAAAAATATAACTTTTCTACGCAATATATTATTATTCCTCGTGCTAAACTTATAAGATGGGTAAGGTTTAATTAATTGAATGAGAGAATAATGTTGGGTTAACGTCAATGAGACGGCAACTCATATTTTAAATAATCACAAGTCACCTAGAGTTTACCATGCAGCAACAATGAATGAGCAACAAAAAAAGCAGACATTCATACTGATCTCACAACATATTCCACATAACAAGGTGAGACTGGCAGCTCAAAAATTTTGTACTCTGTATTTCAGGATTCTAAGCAAAGAGATTCGCGTGTATCCGGAATTCCAATTGGTTACCAACCTGCTGGACTAAACGAATTGCCAAAACGAACAAGAAGCAAAGTTGTGAAGAAATTTATGAAAACTTAATCAAGTAAGGTGACATTTTCGGATAAACCTATTTTCATAGTTGATAAACAAGATTCATGCAGTACTTGGTGATCCTGAATCTGCATCCAGATCAACAATGAATATTATTATATTTTATAATGACAAACTGATATCTGACTGGTCAATATAATTGCCATTGTAAATATTGCTTTTACCCTTGGCTTTTGAATTTTCACTGATTTATTATAATGATTTTTTATCGGAAATTTAAACTTTCAGTCAGATTCTGTTAAATTTTTGTATAAATAGGAATAAATTATAATAGGAATACATTGACATTTAAGGGTTTATTTAAGGTATGTTGATTTAATCCTTGTCAATTGTTCTCTTTGGTTGGAAGATGTTTCATTCATTGTCAATCATACCACATCTTTTAATTATTATATGTTTTATATCAAAATTTCTAAATAATGAAGCTGTATTCAGTGCGCTTTTCGTGTACATAGATTGATTTTATTTTTGTTATAATTGTGTATATCAATACTTTAATCTAACAGAGATATTTTCTAACTACTAAGAATTGACATGGATTGCTGAAATAAATTTAAAACAAAATAATGATAAATAAAAGAAAATCGGTCGCTGTAGATATGTCAAAATTTGTCTTTAATTTACTTTTTCACACTTTCTCCTTTATCAGTTTTTTTTATTATAATTTATTTGATACCTTTAAAGTTTAGTTTTTTAATGAATTGATATTGAATTGGGCAAATCGCCTTTTAATTTTGTATGGCTATTGGCAATGAAATACTGGTGTGATATGGTAATAGATGCTTCTGTGAAGTAGAACTTTCATTCTGTCCTTACAGAGACAACGGATTTTTAGGCTCCATATATTATTCTTAAGTAAGAGGCTATTATTAGATATAACATGTATTATAGGCAACATTATATATACCAATAACTGTATATGTAATAGTAAAGTCATTGTATATTTTTTGTTTTGACTATTATGTTTGGTACTTTTAGTATGCAGTTTATTGAAGACAATTGATAAGGTCATGTTTTTCTTGCTCCATAATCATGGTTAGTAGTTGTGAATGCATTTACAGAAAATTCTTCTTTGTTTACTACATTTAACTTTTATTTGTCATGCACGATTGTAAATAATTCACATGTACATGTATATACAGTTTAATATCTTGAATAATTGTTTAATTCCGCATTGTTTACTAGATAGATAAAACCATGCAAGTACAAAGGTTACAGAGAAGTTAAAAACATGCATGCATACAAAATGTTAGATGTGATGACATAAAAAAAAATACATTAAAAAGAAAGAAAGAAATATAAATATGAGAATTCAAATAAAGTAAATTAACATGTTTAAAAAAATATTATTAGTCCTTTAAAATTATGTTTAAAAGTTTTAATTTTTATTTGTCATGCACAATTGTAAATAATTCACATGTATATACAGTTTAATATCTTGAATAATTGTTTCATTCCGCATTGTTTACTTGATAGATATAACCATGCAAGTACAAAGGTTACAGAGAAGTTAAAAACATGCATGCATACAAAATAATAGATGTGATGACATAAAAAAAATACATTAAAAAGAAATAAATAAATATAAATATGAGAATTCAAATAAAGTAAATTAACATGTTTAAAGAAATATTATTAGTATTTTAAAATTATGTTTAGAAGTTTTAACTTTTATTTGTCATGCACAATTGTAAATAATTCACGTGTACATGTATATACAGTTTAATATCTTGAATAATTGTTTCATTCCGCATTGTTTACTTGATAGATAAAACCATGCAAGTACAAAGGTTACAGAGAAGTTAAAAACATGCATGCATACAAAATGTTAGATGTGATGACATAAAAAAAAATACATTAAAAAGAAATAAATAAATATAAATATGAGAATTCAAATAAATTAAATTAACATGTTTAAAGAAATATTATTAGTATTTTAAAAGTATGTTTAGAAGTTTTAATTTTTATTTGTTTATCTTGAAAAATCGTTTCATTATTGTTATAATTTTATGATGATTTTAAATCTTTAATTTATGGTGTGTGCTCAGAAGTGAATGGATTATTTTTAAATGAGAATTTGGGTTGAGGTTCAACAGAGGTATTGGAAATGGAAAACAATAAAAACATCGGGATGTGAAGCGGGAATAAAAACGTCTTGCCTCCAAACTTTGGGAGAAAAGGGACACTATTGCCCCCCCTCCCCCCCCCTCCCCCCCCCCCCCCCACCCAACTTTGCCTTCACTTCAAAACCCCTTCATTCCATCGATTACGATGTTGTTGTAGTTGTTTTACTACCAAAATTGTTATTAGTAGTGATAGTACCATTGAAGTACATACTTATGATCCAGTATATCAAAACTCCGTATGTAGCCAAATGAGAAATATTCCGTGACCGAGACGAACAGAAGGTTTGTAACTGGGTAATAGGAATTATTTTATATTAGAAAAAAATGTTAGTCTATGAATTTGTCATATGCCATGAACTTATGACATAACTCTGATTTTGTATCTAAATATTTTTCTATATACGACAACTAGTATATTAATTTTGAGATGACATTTGACGATTCCGTTTTCTCAAACTTTGAAATAAAAAGCTAAAATTCTTTAATGCCTTGGGTCTGCAATTATTTTTATGCATGAAATTTATAAAGTATTTAAATAATAGAAACAGATAGAAGACATCATTTAAATCTTGAATTACCGCCCGCTTCGAAATAATTTTAAATAGTTGCATTCCTTAGTTTAACATTTTATTTAATTTAATCAAAAATCGTGATGGCAGGACAAGTAAAACTATAACTATTAGATTTTTGGGGTTTTTATTCCTGAAAAAAACAAAACATAGCTTTATCTACGACAGAAATTTGCTTATGTCTTGGATAAATGTTCAAGATTTTCAATAATCTATCAGAATCAAAATTTTAAACCATCGATATGTATTTACAAGTTTATTAAATGTTACGAAAAGTACAAGTGTGATACTAAAGAGCTTGAGTTATGATTCGTAAAGGCATTTTGAAAATAAATATTGTGTGAATAGATTGTTTGGATAACTATATCCATACCTCTTATTAACACCAAAACTGAAAAAATTGTATCACGTTTTTGCGGGATTTCATTAGTTATTTGTATTTACAATGTATTTGTCTGATTTATTACCTAAATATATATTATGCATAATCATTTCATTACTCTAAGTGTATCAACTCACTAAAAGGACATTAGTGACCTAGAAGTGTAAGAAGTTCCTCTACAATATCACTATAGCAACAAGTAATAAGCACATCGTCATTGTCAAATGCATATTTTATGTCAGTAGGATATAAGCTAGATTAGGTTAAAAACTTGATGGATTGCAATTTAAATATCATATTTTGTGTCATTTCGTAATAAAAATATAAATAAAATATTGCCATCATTCTTATTGTTTATGATAGACAAAACATAATATAATACACAAAAAATGTCTCTCTTTCACTCTTCTCAAAATATTTTTTTTAATAATCTCGCCTGAAAATGTGAATGATTGTCAACTTGTCTTTGTATTACTATAAAATTATAAAATATTTCAAGTTATAACTGTTACAATTATATATTTAATCGTTCTAAATATACATGAAATATTTGCTACTGGACATCACGCAAGCAGTTTTGAATCAGTCAATACTCACATAGCCATACATCAGATATATATCATATATTTTATCCTTGCTTAGTCATATCTAATATTTGATTGAAATAACGTTTTAGCTCACCTGACCACAAGAGTAAATTCAGCTTTGCTCATAACTTGGTGTCCGTCGTTCGTCGTTCATTACTTTTAAAAAAAATCTTCTCCTCTGAAACTTCCGGGCCAATTTAACAAAACTTGACCACAATCCTCCTTGTGGTATCTTGTTATGTGTCCGCCTGCAAACCAACATAGCCGACATGGCTAAAAATAGAACATAGGTGTAAAATGCATGTTTTGTCTTTTATATAAAAAAAAATGCTATTATAGATAGAGAAACTCTGGCGTAGCAGAAATATTTAGAATAATGAAATCTACCTTCGGTCTGTTTTTAAATCAAAACTGTCAGACGACTTCTTATTGGAGTATTGCAATTAACAAATAAATTCTAACTTTTTATTTTCATTTTGCCTTTTATCTTGTAAACAATAAGCAAAATTATCAGCACAAGACGAACAAATAAATTAACTTGGTTGATATTGTCAGCCTATTTTTCATTGGAGTTATTGCCAAAGAATGACAATTCTTACCATTTTTTCTAATATCTGACTTTTATCTTAAAAACTATAACAGATAGAAATCTATATGGCAAACATGATAAGCAAGACAGGATCTACAAATAAATCAAAATGGTCCAAATTGTCATTCAACTCCTTATAGAAGTTATTGCCTTTCAATGATGTTTTGCTTATCATATTGAAGACAGTAATAGATAAATAGAAACTATAAAAACTAAAATGGTCAGCAGGACAAGATCTACAAATACTTCAACATCAGGACTGAAATTATCCGTTAAATATTTATGGAGTTACTGCCTTTAAATGATGATTTTTACCAAAAAGTGACCGTTCGTGAAGATTAAGGTAAGCGTCATAAACCCTTTAGAGCCTCTAGTCTACTTAAGAGGGTCGTCAATACTATACAAACTGGGCATAAATAAAAGGAAATGTGAAATACGTCACTGAGACAGCAACCCATCAACGAGTATAACCAAAAGACATCTAAAGGTCAAGATGCAGTCTTTAACAAAATAGACAGTTGTCTTTAGAGCTTTGAATGAATGAACAGAAACTATTCAAGATCTGCCGCATCTACACAAATTCTATAAATAAGAGAGGCGGAGATATAAAAGGAACATTCAAACTCAAAAATCGAAGACAAACGGACAAAAGATTTGCAAAAAAACGAAAGACGACGAAAAGACAAACAACAGTCTGCAAAACACGACATATGAAAAGTAGAGACCAAGCAACATAGTCCTCACAAAAATGGGGTTTTACATTAAGATATGAGATGAGACAAACAGTGGCAATTTTCTGGACTTTTGTCAGACACATGAAAAGTGGTGTCCAACTAGTATTTTTGAGAAACCGACCTTCCTTTTTTTCTCGATCAGTGGCTTAAAATAATATCATTGTAATAAGTAGATAAAAAGTTTTGAACTCTGAAACATTACATAATCTATAACGAAAAAAATGAAAAACAGAAGCCCAAAGTATGATCACCGTAATTGAGTGCACAACTTAAGTGGTTGTTTTTTTAAAAATCTGCTGATATAAATTGATGGATATATTGCAAAGATGATTTCATTAACAACGCAAGAAACGTCTGTACAGATAGTCATGTCAACGGTCAACCAACAATTTCAAAAACTATCCTAAGATACTTAACTCAACAGAAACACCCATAATATAAATGAATACAATCGCTCTCAAATATGACCCACATAATTACAAAATCAAAGCACCAAGGGCGCTATAGGCACTGGGTTAATTAAAAAACTAAAGGCAAACTTGGCAGAAGTTAAGATGAATATTGGTTAAAATATTTATCTCAGCTATTTCTTAAGTATCAAATAATGTTTGTACCGTAACGTTTCCGCTATCCAATCCTACCACTTTCAAAAGTTATTTCCAATTTATTTTTAAAAGATTCAATGTCTGAGATTATGCACATACACTGTCCCATGTCAGGGAAGAGTTTTGTGCCAGCTAACATGTTTAACCCGCCACATTCTGTATGTACCTGTCCATAGTGAGGACCCAGTAATTTGGTGATTGTTGATGGTTGCTGTATATCATATTTATTTTTCATAATATTATTGTTTTGTACATAAATCAGGCTGCTTTAGTTTTATTGTTTTACATTTGTCATTTCGTGGTCGTTTATAGCTTACTATGCAGTATAGGTTTTGCTCATTGTTGCAGGCTGCATGGAGGAATATTCTTATCAGAATAATAATTTCAATAATGGTGTCCAACAGTGGTGTATGGTTTAATTCCACATTGTACTACAGTTTGAATATGCCATATTAGCAGTTTTAGTTGGATCAGCTGGTGCCACTATGCACAATTATCAAATCATACCTGAAACTATCTGAAGTGTAATTTTCTTGTATATAATATATATTACAATAATTGCTGATGTTGTTATAATGGCCTAGCAATGATGTAACATATATTTTTGAAGGCTGTATGTTTGCCTATAATTGCTTCCATCCACTTCATTTGAATTTTGGTGGATAGTTGTCTCATTCTACCCCTGCATCAAGTGTGATACGATATTTATCCACTCGAGACAGTTAAATTTTCAAATTTTAATAATTCAAACTTAACAGTCGATAGTGGATAAATATCGTATTGCACGAGATTTGGTGGTGGAATCTGTTTCTATAATGATTTTTAGACGATATGCACAGCAGACAATCGTAATCCTTCTTTTCGAATGATCTGCAAAAAGATGTGTTCTTTCGATGTGACATCATCAGGCATGGTCGCCCTTTTTTATGACGTCACAATGGGAATTTCAGAGGAAAGCAAGAAAAGCAGACGTCATAATCGAATTTTGACCAATGGCAAACTGAGATCAAATGAACCACACGTTGATTCAATAAAAGTAATCAACAGGTCAGGAAAAGTATAAATCGAGTAAGAATTAGAAAAAGCAGATAACAATAATAAAGATACTTCTGGTCTGATTATCTATTGTATATACAATAAACCTGTGCTTGAGTGATATGTGTATGATTATCTCACGTTATCAGAGAAAAATGTAAACATAATACAGAATACAACGATTAGCAATATTCAACATATATCGTATCTATTTTATACTGAAACACTTTGTCATATCAGCTGACTCATTTAAATTCCTCTAGATATAAGCTGTTGTATTGTAGAATCTAGTGAACTATAGTTTTTTGCATTTCCAGCCGAAAGCTGTCCAGACTCGAAAATTTCCCATCTTCCATGCAAATTCCTAGAAAAAGAGCACATTACAGCTGCTTGTGAGTTTCTTGCGTGATGAAATGTTGTCTTGCAAAGATCTTTCCTCGGTTTTGTAGAATCATAGAACTTTAAACTTGGATTTGGATACTGAGCAATATTTGGCGAATTCCATGCGCTTAGGGTTAAAAACAAATACGTGACGTTAGAAGGTATATTTTTCATCCACACATTGATAGTATGGTGTCCTACTCGATGGGCGTCGTCCATTATATCACCAGAATGGCGTATGGCAGTTGCAGTGCTATGGCTGTAGTTGACCTAATTTCGAAACGCAGTTCCATTAAAAATCAAACAAGATGCATCAAGATAATCCCTTTTATGGTATGGGTAGCCCCAGTATAAATCAAACACAACATCATCGAATTTGCCGGTATACTGAACAAACAAACTACTAAACAAATTGTACTGTTTGGTTTGACCCCATGATCTGACAAAGTAGTTGTACAATGTATATCTACCATTTGGTCCCATAACCTGCAATGTTTTAAATTTAATATTTTGCATAATTCAGTTGAATAGGGAAATTTTATTCATGGGTGGTAATTTCTGTTGGTTAAAAAAAACAGGGAACATCGGACATATATGATTTCATTATAGAATTCATAACGATTGAAAATCGGATATCGAGTTATTTAATTTCAATATAATAATGAAATAAAATTGACAAACATAATATTCTCAGGTGAAAAGTTTTGAGTGTTTTGTATATTATTGAAGAAATCATACATCGTTTTGACCTTTGAAAGTCATCAATGACCTAACGAATAATCTATGGAAATGTCGTAAAGTCGTTTCATGATGCTGGATAGTCCTATCAAATTAGCGCATCACTCTTTCGAAATTCGTATCATACTCTGTGCACTGTGATACGAGAAATATCTCTTCATGTGAGAAATAGAGAAAAGGTTTCAACATTGTTGAAATGTAATTAACATACAACAATGATCATAATCACTAAAAGATTCATTGCTTTAATGCTAATTTGAATTTGGTGTTTCTGGGGTTGAATTTTTTTCTAAGGTAGCCCAAATAACCGGTACTCAGTAAATCTGACCACAATGGGTTTTACAAACTTGACCAAAACTGATTTCTTGGCAAATGCAACCGATTTCTTTAAACAAACCTTCACCATGTTTACAGTGTCTAGAAAAGGACACTTTTACACTTTGTAAATTAACTTACATTCAACTCTTTTATCTCGTACAAAAATTTTTGTTTTCCTCGTTCGTGTTTAAGTTTCTGTTGTATCAATGAATTCAACTGATCGACAGTCATTTGTGGAGTAAACTGGATTGACACAGACTCTCGAGTAAGGCCTGTGACGTTAACATACTGATTACTTCCTCCTATATCTACCAATGGGTAGGCGACTCGTACTAGGGAAATCACACTATTGTTTATACGCATCGCTCTCGGCGCCGCTATAGTGTCGTAACCGTATTATGACGTCGCGCTTTTCGAGTCCGTCGTAAAGGTCGCCGATTTTTAAAATGGCGGCCCGCTCAAAGGAAAAACAGGTGCTTACTACCTTTTTGTGTATTGGATTGCATATCATATGTACAAATTAAAATACAGTAACATATGTAATTGATATAATCACATTGTCTAAGCATATCGATGACAAAAAACTACATGTAATGAAAAGGCTGTTTGTTTTATTGAACAAATGGTATGAAGGTCATTAAAAGGCTTCCGTAGAAATAAGACAACCAGGGACAAAGTTCTTTGACTTTGGATAGACACATGCAATGTGGTGTTTGAGATACCGACCTGCCTTATTTAATATCGATCAATTTCTTGACAAAAGATCCATAAAAGAATACATTAAAAATCAATGAAAAGTTTTTAACTCTAAAACATACTATAATCAATAGATCTCTAACGAAAACAAAATACAAAACAAAACAAATACCAAATCAAAGAATTATCGCCGTAACTGAGAGCAAATTTTAAGTATATTTTATTAAAACCTGCTGGTATAAAAGCATGCCGTCTTACACTGTTATGGATGGCTGTATTTCAAAGATTATTTCATAAACAACGTCAAATACGTCTGTACAGGAAGACATAGATATAAGAAGATGTGGTATGAGTGCCAATAAGACAACTCTCCATCCAAGTCACAATTTGTAAAAGTAAACCATTATAGGTCAAAGTACGGCCTTCAACACGGAGCCTTAGCTCACACCGAACAGCAAGGTATAATGTCAAAAACTATCCTCAAGATATTAAACTCAACCAGAAAGTTTAACATCCATAATATTAATGATTACAATCGCTCTCAAATATGGCCGACACAATTACAAAAAATAAGAAAGTTTAACTCCATAGTTAGCTGCTTTTTAGGCTCACCTGGGCCATGCAGATGGCAATGTGAGCTATGACCTCCAATTGGCGTTCGTCATCCATTTACTGTTACAAAATATTCTCCATAAAACATAAAGCTAGGCCCCCTCGACTTTCTCAACTTAAACCGCTCAGTTTGTCAGTAGTACGTATGAGGTTTATGATGTCAACACGGTCACAGGTTCCAAACGGTTATTATAATACTGGTTGTCTTCCGCAGAGAGAGGCAAATTGGAATTGTCGAATGAGAATCGAATTGGCGCATATTACAGCATAGACAACAAATATTTGTTTTTTTTCAACTGATTAGATAGCAACCTGATTATTGAGCATTGAAAATCCTGTGTAAAAAGGCTTGACAGAGTTCTCTAAATATACTACCGAAATTTACCCAAAAGAACTTACTTTAACTAAATCTAACATAAACAGCAGCAGTTGTCCTTTTCTAGATTTAGACATTTCAGTTTCTAAAGGGAAACTCCATATACTAATATTTACGACAAAAGAGACGATTTTTCATTCCCTATTGTTAATTTTTCTTTTTTAGACGGCGATGTGCCTTTGGCTCCATCATACAGTGTTTATATATCCCAACTCGTTCGGTAAGCCCGTGTGTGTAGTGATGTCATAGATTTTAACGAACGTAATCAATGCATCACTGGTAAATTATTAAGTCAGGGATTTCGTTACCATAAATTACTTAAAACTTTTACTAAGTTCTTTCATAGATACAAAGATTTGATAAGTAAATTTGGCTGTACCTGTAGAAAACTTATTAAAAATGGTATTTCACATCCTAAATTTTATGGTAATATTGAAGCCACTCCTAACTATCCTACTACCTGTCGATACATTTATTTTTGGCATTGCACAAGTCATGTCTTCTTTGACTGTTCATGACGTTAAAATACTAAATCCCTGAGATGTATTTTAGTTGATTTTAGTCTCTGATGCATGATTTTTTATTATTAATTGTTTTGGCTTTTAACTAGCTGTCAGTAACTGCGAGTACTCTCAAATCGTACTTTCTTTTTAATTTGACCTGTTGATACTATTTGTAATGCTTTTTTGTTATTTAATGTTAACATGGATCTTGTCTATATACCAGCTTTGATTATCTGGTATTACTACAAATTTTCACTTCTTCGTACCATGAACATCAAAATTATTTCATTTTTCCTTAGATGCTGTTCTTGGACCTGTACAGAAAGTTTTATCTAGCACTAATTGTATAGTTTTATTGTTGATATTCACCCCATATGTACCAAATGTTAGATTAATTTTATTGATAATAAAGAAATTTCTTGGTATTCCTAAACGGAAGATTTTATACACACAGAATGAGAAGTATACTTAACAACAAAATTATTTTCATTTACCTGTGTATAATATGACGCAGGTTTCTTCAAAAGTGATGATTTTCTAAAAATTAATTGACATTTCACAGTGATATCATACTTTGACTTTGTTTAAACCTGTTTATTTACTTTTGACTTTAATTATTTATCCCTTGTAATTTTTTATTAACTGTGTATTTGCATTCAGGTGTCACAGGTCAAATTTATTCGTTCATTGTGTGTTAATTTACGTTTTTTGATTGAGTTAAGCCTTCCAATTGTTATTTTATAGTGTGTTTTTAAAGGCAGTGCTTTAATGCCTTTCTAGTTGCCGTGTTAATATTTCTTTCCGCGATATCCAACTTATCTACGTGGGGGGTCATTTAGCCCCAAGTAGATCCGGAAAATGTTGATTCTCTCCTCTTCTTATTGTGGTATAAAATGTTTTTTGTCTCATTTCATTTACATTGGGAAATAGAGAAACGATCATTGTGTTTTGTTAGTTTTAAAAACTTTTGATATATTTGTATTTTACATTATAAGCAGTCCACCGATTGACAAACTAGAATTATTTGAATTCCGTGTGGAAAGAGGTCGGGTTAATTTCGAGTGTTATCTGCAATCTAGATGTTTATAAATCATTTCAGTCGTTGATATAATAATTAAAGGTCGACTGAACATGAATTATATTATACAATTTAAAGCGCATTTCTGTTTATGCACGCGAACCCGTCTAACGTTATTGTTATTTCGCAGTTATATAAAGTAGCAAATTATCGTTCCTGAATAGGTGGCGCCGTGGTAGCCGATCCTGTACTTCAACTTCCGGTTTCTGCACTGCAACTATTACAGTTGCATTTTTAATTAACGATGCCAAGTACTTGTTGTTGTGTACCTGGATGTCATTTAAGAGGAGGACATGCATTTCCAAATGACTTAAAAAGAAGGAAAAGTTGGATCAACGCCATGGCCCATACGCAGATTGGACGAGAACACGATGAAATCGTGGAGTCCATCTCAATCAGCTGTTGTTTGCAAGGCACATTTTACTGAAAAAGACTACGTGCAGGAAACTATTCATGGTAAAACTCTATTTTCTTTTTAAAATATATAGTTATATATGTAATCGCCATGCGAATAAACCAAAGTCAGTTTACAACCGCAATTATCGTTTTAGAATAAAAGGGGGTGGTTAATTCAAGACGTCATAATTTTTTGGATTACGATTCAATGTGATCTGTTTGAGATTTTTTGGTGCTTGCTACAATTATAATGATTTCTTACAAGAGGTATATCATACTGAGAATTATTTTAGCAGTAATTATGCTTATGTAGTAATGACAGGAATGCATAAGCTATGCCTCATAGACTTTCTTGAAAAATATCAATGACAATGTTAACAGGAACAAAACAATGACATGCTCTCATCTATATTATAGTTATTTAGGTACAAACAATGTATGTTTGTTGCATACAACTCTCATTGTTTGTCCTTTGGATTTACATAACATACATTTTGATGTACATTGAATCAGGCTAACATAGTTTTATCCAGATTGTAATGAATAAATCTAGTTAATATTTTGCCAGGTTACGAGTACAAAGGAATTACAGTTATCTCGTACCATTGTAACTCGTACCAATGTCAACTCGTACCACTAAACAAAAACTCGTTCCAATGCAAACTCGTACCACTGCTAACTCGTACCACGGTAAATTCATACCATTGTAAACTCGTACCAACTTATTTAAATGCATTCAAATGGTGTTTAATGATGAATATATACTTTAATTTCACTCAATACCTCTTAAGTCTGTAAAATTTATATAATTTGAAATTATAATAACCAATTTGTAGCTAATTTTCCTTGTCTAATTGGATAGAGAAAACCGTGGATGATTGGCTTTGTTGTCTCCCTTGAATAGACTCTTTTTTAAACTTTTACTGACAACTATTTGATTTAATTTTTAATCATTCCAAATCAGTAACATTGAATAGATTTGGGTATTTTTCTATTGTTTCTAAAAGGAATTTTATTTAATGAAAGAATTTATTGATTGTGTTTTAAAGGTTTAAAATTGTTTATGACCAACAGTTAGAAAGTATGAAATTTATTTTTATACAATATTCAGCACATATCAGCAGAATATGACCATGCTTATATGATTATACAAGTTGATTAGTTAAAGATAAAAAAAACAAGTTGATTAGTTAATAATCAACCAATAATCACACAATCAAAGGAATTTAATATATTTATTAGCATGGTAATTAAGAAATTACATTTGTATTTTTGTCTATAAAGTTTTCATTAAAATCTGGTATAAATTTCAAAGATATTTTAATTTTTTGTGTAAAGCTTAAAAAAAAAATAATCATAGAACATTCATATTTTTGTCTAAGTTTTCATTAAAATCTAGTAAAAAATTCAAGTAATTCAACTTTTTTTATTTAGTTTACCAAAAAAAAAATCATAAAACTTTCGTATTTTTGAATATATTTTTAATGGTACGAGTTTGCAGTGGTACGAGTTCTGATTGGTACGACTTCCCAGTGGTACGAGTTTACGTTGGTACGAGTTTACGTGGTACAAGTTTACAATGGTACGAGTTAACTTGCTTCTGTACAAAGTATGCATTGCTAATGGTAGTTCATTTAATTATAAAAAAAACTTAAGTTTTATAACCTTTTTCAGGGCACAAACCCATCATACAGAGACTTAAGTCTACTGCCAATCCCAGCCTATTTTCCTGGACCAAGCAAGAGACTGAATCGTCCGCAAAAAGAAAAATCAGGGCAGTTTACTGTGAAAACAAAAGAACTAAACTTGATGAATATTGTAGTAGAAATCTAGAGGAAAGTTTTGATTGTAAAGTTGGTTTTCCTGAAGAAGTAATTCATACTGCAGTCAGGATTTATGACTGTCCACCACCAACTGCCGAGCTAATGTTGAGCTTCACAGATGGAATTACGCAAACACCATCAATGCCTATATTTTCAGCAGAGAATTTTGAAATGAAGACACGTGACACAGCCATGCATTTTTATACCGGTTTAGAGTTGTATACTAAATTTTTATTTGTTTTGACCACACTTGGTCCAACAGCACATTGTTTGAGATACATATATTTTCAAATTGATAGGGTGTCATTTGAAAATCAGTTTTTATACGACCGCAAAAATTAAAAAATTTTTGTTATACGACCGCAAAAATTAAAAATTTTTTGGTCGTATATTGGTATGACGTTGGCGTCGTCGTCGTCGTCGTCGTCGTCGTCGTCCGAAGACACATTGGTTTTCGCACTCTAACTTTAGTTTAAGTGAATGGATCTCCATGAAATTTCACCATAAGGTTCAATACCACGAAAGGAAGGTTGGGATTGATTTTGGGGGTTATGGTACCAACAGTTAAGGAATTAGGGGCCAAAAAGGGGCCAAAAATAAGCATTTTTGTAACTTTCAGACAATAACTTGTGTGTAAGTGTATGGATCTCTCTGACATTGTACCACAAGGTTCCATATCACAAAGGGAAGGCTGTAATTGATTTTGGGGGTAATTGCCTCAAAATTTTAGGAATAAGGGCCCAAAAAAGGGGCAAAAAACAAGCATTTTTCTAGTTTCATGACAATAACTTGTGTGTAAGTGTTTGGATATTTCTGAAATTGTACTACAAGGTTCCATATCACAAAGGGAAAGCTGGAACTGAGTTTGGGGGTAATTGCCCGAAACGTTTAGGAATTGGGGGCCAAAAAGGGGCCAAAAATAAGCATTTTTCTAGTTTCCAGACAATAACTTGTGTTCAAGTGTATGGATCTCTCTGAAATTGTACTGCAAGGTACCATACCACAAAGGGAAGGCTGGGATTGAGTTTGGGGGTGATGAATCATAAGGGGGTTCAAAAAATTTGGGGGGGGGGGGATTTTTTTTTTTTTTTTTTTCTTTTTTTCCTTTTTTTTTCTTTTAAAATTTTCCATTTTAAGTTGGTTATTTCTGATTTATATTTAAAAGCAAATAATAATGATATGGTAGGAGATACACACCAAACAGGATGTGTAAATTATTATATAATAAGTATTGTGCAATAGCAAGAAATTTTCAATTGCACAGTATTGCACAATAGCAAGAAATCTTCAATTGCACAGTATTGCGCAATAGCAAGAAATCTTCAATTGCACAGTATTGCGCAATAGCAAGAAATATCCAAAAGCACAATATTGCGCAATAGCAAGAAATTGTCAATTGTACAGTATTGTGCAATAGCAAGAAATATTCAATTGCACAGTATTGTGCAAAAGAAGATACTTCGTATAAATTGCTTATTTCTTGATCAATTTCAATGGGGTTTTATTCTTGAATTCTTGGGGTTCTTTAATATGCTGAATCTAACCGTGTATTAAGTTTTTGGATTTTGGGTCCCGTTTTTAAATTGGTCCACATTGAGGTCCAAAGGGTCCAAAATTTAACTTTGTTTGATTTCATCAAAAATTGAATTATTGGGGTTCTTTGATATGCCGAATCTAACCGTGTATTTAGATTTTTAATTTTGGGTCCCGTTTTTATACGCCCGTTTACGGGACGTATTATGGTATACTGTTGTCCGTCTGTCCGTCCGTCCGTCTGTCCGTCCGTCTGTCCGTCGTCAACATGTCGGACATTAACTCAAGAATGCTTTAACCAATTTGCATAAAACTTTGGTGAATTGTTTATATCTATTGACGTGAGCTCCCTTTCGTTTTTTATAAAATTTAGATTTTACGTTTCCGAGTTTACGGTTTTATTCATTAAAAAAAGGGGGATTTTCCAGTTTTCGGACAATAAGTCAAGAATGCTTTCACCAACTTGCAAGAAATTGTGGTGAATTGTTTATATCTATTAACATGAGCTCTCTTTTGATTTTTATAAATTTTAGATTTTACGTTTCCGAGTTACAGGGTTTTATCCATAAAAAAAGGGGGGATTTTTCAGTTTTCGGACAAAAACTCAAAAATGCTTTCAGCAATTCTTATGAAACTTTGGTGAATTGTTTGTATGTATTGATGTAAACTCTCTTTAGAATTTTATAAATTTTACATTTAACATTTCTGAGTTATGGGGTTTTATTCATTAAAAAAAGGGTGATTTTCCAGTTTTCAAACAATAACTCAAAAATGCTGTCACCAATTCTTATGAAACTTTGGTGAATTGTTTATATCTATTGATGTAAGCTCCCTTTTTATTTTCATAAATTTCTAATATGGCATTGAGAATTAATTGAACTTTATTTGTTTATAGTCTTGACAACAGATTTACTAAGTGTTGCACAACAGCAAGAAATTTTTAATTGAATATAAATTCAATTCATATAACCAATTTAAGTTCTTTGAATACATTTATTCAGAAACCTATAATATGTCAAATATTTAATTACAATCCAAATTCAGACCTGAATCAAGCTTGAATATTGTGTCCATTTCTGCCCCAACTGTTCAGGGTCGGACCTCTGCGGGCGTATCTAGCTGCGCTCAGCAAAGCAGTTTATTTTATGACTTTGATGAAATTGATGCATTATACAACCAACTTTGAACTGTCTAGATTCTAGATTGAAACTAGTGTTAAGAATATTGTGTCAACATGGATTGTTTTTATGTCTAAACAGTGGCGTGAGGCTAACACTTGGCCATTTAGTGGTTTAGTCAGGTATTTTTCGCCATCCAACTTAGAATTAAAGTTTCCTACAACTTGGATTATTATTGACAGCACAGAATATCCCGTGATAAAAGCTAAAGCTCCTAGAGCTCAGGCAACCTTTTCATCACATAAAAACAGAAACACTGAAAATACTTGTATGTTGAGACCTGGTGGTTTAGTCAACTATGTCTTTAATGCATATGTTGGTTGTACCAGTGACTGTGAAATAGTTGAAAGATGTAGAATAGTTCAATTATGTGATCCAGGTGACAGTGTGATGGCAGACAAAGGTTTAAACGTGCAAGATTTGTTTGCTCACTTTTTTCAAAAAAAGAAACAGAATTAGTTCCAAAACTCTTATACGGGATAGAAAAGTCTCCAATTAACACGTGCACATAGAGCTAATTATTGGACTTGGCAAAACATACAAAATTCTAATAAATCCTATGAATGGAACTGAAACAAAACTTTCATCTGAAATAACATTTAGTTGTTTTATGTTGTGTAATTTTAGAACTTGTATTGTGCCAAAGGATGCATAAATAAAAGTGACGCAATGAAGTTTGTTCTGATATATATATATAAATATTATTTACAATCACATGCACATGTAAATTGTAATGCATATAAAAATAAGGAGATGTGGTATGATATTCAGTGAGTTTATCGAACCAAAGTGCATAAGAAATGGGTTAAGCAGTTACAGGTGTTACTGTCACCATACAATCTCCAACAAATAGAAAAACTTGTACCGTGTAAAAAATTTCAGAGATCTTACAACTAAGTTTTGTTGTCTCACCTTGACTTTGGTGAATTGTTTATATCTGTTGATGTAAATATAAAAAAGAAGATGTGGTATGATTGCCAATGAGACAACTCTCCACAAGAGACCAAATGACACAGAAATTAACAGCTATAGGTCACAGTACGGCCTTCAACAATGAGCAAAGCACATACCGCACAGTGAGCTATAAAAGGCCCTGAAATGACAATGTAAAACAATTCAAACAAGAAAACTAACGGCCTAATTTATGTACAAAAAATTAACGAATAACAAATATGCAACACATAAACAAACGACAACCACTGAATTACAGGCTCCTGACTTGGGACAGGCACAAACATGTACATACAGAATGTGGCGGGGTTAAACATGTTCGCGGGATCCCAACCCACCCCCTAACCTGGGACAGTGGTGTAACAGTACAATATAAGAGCGAACTATAAAAATCAGTTGAAAGAGGCTTAACTCATCAGATGGATAAATACAAATACAAGTGGACGTGGCCGGGTAGTTGTACATCCAAACAACAAAAAGACACTAAGTACAGATCTGAGAGTACTCGCATTTACTGACAGCTAGTTCAAAGCCACAAACAACCGATAAAAAAATCTTGCATCTAAGACTAAATTATCAATCCGTAAGCTCCCTTTAGAATTTTATAAATTTTAGATTTTACATTTCTTAGTTATAGGGTTTTATTCATTAAAAAGGGGGGGGGGGGGATTTTCCAGTTTTTGGACAACAACTCAAAAATGCTTTAAGCAGTTCGCATGAAACTTTGGTGAATTATTTATAGCTATTGATGTAATCTCCCTATTGATTTTCATAAATTTCAAATATGACATTGAGAAGAAATTGAACTTTATTTGTTTATAGTCTGGCAACAGATTTATTAAGTATTGCGCAACAGCACAGTGTATTGCACAACAGCAAGAAATCTTTAATTGAATATAAATTCAATTCATATAACCGATTTCAAGTTCTTTGACTACATTTATTCAGAAACTATAATATGTCAAATATTAAATTACAATCCAAATTCAGACCTGTATCAAGCTTGAATATTGTGTCCATTTTTGCCCCAACTGTTCAGGGTTGGACCTCTGTGGGTGTATCCAGCTGCGCTCAGCGAATCAGTTTATTACCTAATTAAGAACTCCTTTTTGTCGAGCCTGCGACTTTTGTCGCAGAAAGCTCGACATAGGGATAGTGATCCGGCGGCGGCGTTAGCTAACTTCTTAAAAGCTTTATATTTTAGAAGGTGGAAGTCTGGATGCTTCATACTTTGTATATGGATGCCTCATGTTACGAAGTTTCCGTCAGTCACATGTCCAATGTCCTTGACCTCATTTTCATGGTTCGGTGACTTCTTGAAAAAAAAGTTAAGATTTTTTGTAATGATGAATTCTCTCTTATTATAAGTAATAGGATAACTATATTTGGTATGTGCATACCTTGCAAGGTCCTCATGCCCGTCAGACAGTTTTCACTTGACCTCGACCTCATTTCATGGATCAGTGAACAAGGTTAAGTTTTGGTGGTCAAGTCCATATCTCAGATACTATAAGCAATAGGTCTAGTATATTCGGTGTATGGAAGGACTGTAAGGTGTACATGTCCAACTGGCAGGTGTCATCTGATCTTGACCTCATTTTCATGGTTCAGTGGTTATAGTTAAGTTTTTGTGTTTCTTATACTGTATGCAATAGGTCTACTATATTTGGTGTATGGAATGATTGTAAGGTGTACATGTCTAGCTGGCAGGTGTCATCTGACCTTGACCTCATTTTCACGGTTCAGTGGTCAAAGTTAAGTTTTGAGTTTTGTCTTTTTTTCTAATACTATATGCAATAGTTCAACTATATTTGGTGTATGGAAATATTTTATGATCTATATGTCAGTCACGCAGGTTTTTTTTTACCTTGACCTCATTTTCAAGGTTCATTGCTCAGATTTAAGTTTTTGTGTTTTGGTCTTTTTTTCTTAAACTATAAGCAATAGGTCAACTATATTTGTTGTATGGAAGAATTGTTAGCTGTACATGCCTGCCTAGCATGGTTCATCTGACCTTGACCTCATTTTCTTGGTTCATTGGTCAATGTTTAGTTTACTTGGTTAATGTTAAGTTTATGTGACAGTTGTAATAAAGCTTTATATTTAGGACTATCAACATAATATCAATGATTAGTAAAGAAGGCGAGACATTTCAGCGTGTGCACTCTTGTTTCGTTCATAAATTACTTTATACTTGGAAATATAATTTTGCTTGGAGTTATAGTTTCTAAAAAAAGTATTGTCATTGAAAGAGTTGACATGTTGCAATGTACATTTATTCTACATAGTTCTATGGTACCAAATCAAAAGTTTATATTAAAGAAAGAAGTCAAAGGTTTCCCATCATAGTTTAGTTACATACATTTTTTTTGTACCTGAGGTCGTTGAATATAGATCATTATATAAATAAGGAGATGTGTTATGATTGCCAATGAAACAACTATCATCCATACATTGTACTTACCAGTAACAAACCACATTTGCAAAGTTGAATAAAATACAGTTGATAACATTTACTTATTACTTAAAAGAAAATGCCAAACTATTTTAAACAGTATTTGACTATAAACATAGATAAAAAAAGGTACAAACTGGACATAATGCACTAGTTCATAAACAAGTGAGAACAATCGCCTTCATATAGTGCTCAGAATATGACATTCATAAAACTTGTTCAATATCATTAGAGAACTCTAAATCTTAAATACTGAAAGCCACCTCTGATAAGTACAATGTACTATGCAAGATAATGATATAACTGGACTAAAAATACACACAACCTGTAATTAACTGCCTTTACAGCGCTTTCGCGCTTTGATTCTATGTTGTGATGTTATACTATTGTTTCAGAAAAGGGAGAAGGTTTGGTACCATTAAAACGTTTAATACCGCTGCAAATGTTTGCACCTGTCCTAAGTCAGGAATCTGATTACAGTAGTTGTCGTCTGTTTGCGTAGTTCATACGTGTTTCTCGTAACTCGTATCTATATAGATTAGACCGTTGGTGTTTCCGTTTGAATGGTTTTACACTAGTAATTTTTTGGGGCCCTTTATAGCTTGCTGTTCGGTGTGAGCCAATGCTCCGTGTTGAAGGCCATACCTTGACCTATAGTGGTTTACTTTTATAAATTGTAACTTGGATGTAGAGTTGTCTCATTGGCACTCATACCACATCTTCCTATATCTATTGACAGGTCCTATAACAAAGTTAAATGTATTTTGTGTTTTAGAAAAGTTTGAGAATCATTTCCTTTTCTTCTTCATGGCAACAGATCATGATGGTACTATTAAAATACACGTATTGCTGTGTGTTTGTTTATTCTACATTGGCTAGAGGTATAGGGGGAGGGTTGAGATCTCTCAAACGGCGCCGCATTTTTGCGCCTGTCCCAAGTCAAGAGCCTCTGGCCTTTGTAAGTCTTGTATGTTTTTTAATTTTAATTCATTTATATGTTTTGGAGTTTAGTGTGACGTCCATTTTCACTGAACTATTACACATTTTTATTTAGGGGCCAGCTGAAGCCGGATTCTGTGTGCGGGATTTTCTCGCTGTGTTAAAGACCCATTGGTGGCCTTCGGCTGTTTTCTACTCTTTGGTCGGGTTGTTGTCTCTTTGACACATTCCCCATTTCCATTCTCAATTTTATATGAATTTTATACGGTTCAATCATTTACACAGTTTAAATCACCTATTTTCTGTGGAGATATCTATTTCCGTTGCAATACATTTTTAACCTTATGGGAACATTAGTTTATTTTCACATCTTCAACAGACATTGGAAAATGCATATATAAAAAGGGAAGTCTGTTTTTTTTTTTGCTAGGTATTCTATTTCTATATATATTGGATCTGCAATGCAATAACCTGTTTCTGAGTTTTGTCAGTTGCTGGTCCGAAGGGAAAGCGCCCAAATAAGGGGACGACACTATATCTTAATAAAATATGCACTTTTAAAAAATAAAAAAAGTTGAGACACAATTGATTGTGTAATACATCAAAATACAAGCAACTATACAGCTTCAAAGTATTAGGAAACAAACCGGTTTATGCCATCGTGCTTTCAGCTCAGTAGCTGATCAATCTGCAGCCAAATATCCTACACGACCTCATTGACCATACATGGAAATGAAAAACAAATCATAAACTCCTACTTTGTCAAACTTTTCCAACTCTTTGAACTAAATAAACCATGTATGTTAAACAAATATTTGTTTTGGTATGACTAGGGCAGAGATCTAACCCACGACCTCCCACACTCAAGGCGAGCACGCTTCAAAGTGCACGAGACCATCCATGCGGTTCGTCCGTTTGGCTGTGTGGAATAATTAAAGCAACCACTTCCTGTCTGAATGGGGACCTTAAATCCGATACCCCTTTAAGGCATAATTCACGTTAAAGAACCCTTGTAACAACTCTTTGATTTTCCGTAGGTTGCCTGGTACGAGGCTAAATTTTACCTATCAACACACTCTTATTTTCCGGTTGCAGTCCACAGTTTCGCCCTTCATCCCAGTCGACCAACTTTTCAGAACTTATATTATTGTACTTATTTTTAATTTGTTTTCGTAAATACCAAAATATGCATGGGATATTTTCCGCTGGTCGTTAACCAAAGCAATAATAAATCTCACATTCCACTAGTCGTTGATATGCCATCGTAAATAAATCGAATTATGTACCGTGTACAAGATCTGAAGGTCTCATCTAAAATGGCATTCCTTGTAGTTTAATGTTAAATTGACTAATTTTGAAAAAAAATATCAAATAACAAAATGGAATTAACCTAGTATGGCCATGATACATATTTAACAGCTATACTTTAATTAACTGTTTGCTATTAATTTATTACCAAATAAGGAAAATAAGAAAAATTCAGTTTCAAATATTGCCGTAAACACGAGACCACTTTACACAAAAGCGTTTGAAATTTACTGCTATTTATTTAATGCGACCCTTGTTGCTGAACACGATTTCATGTTTTGTTAGAAATCATTACTAAATCTTTTATCTTTTTTACGATTTATGAGACGTATGGAAAATTAGATAGCTAATAAATTGGTTTCTTCTAAATACCTAGCAGCTATGAATTATTTTAGTATTATTTTCTAGTAAAACAGTTTGTGCAGCTATTTAGTGAGAGCGTCCAGATGGACATGCGGTTTCAATAAAAAAAGAATAATTATATTTTCATAAACGTTACATTTTTGTGTGTTAAACATGATATATCACCATATAATTATGCAGAAGACAATACTTTGTCTCTGAAATCCGGATTTTGATTAATTTTAAATATCTACTTTAAAAGCTGATTGGAATACATTCATCGGGTAAAATGCGTACAAATCATGATAAATTTCAAATTTTTGCAGTTGGTAAGAAAACCTGTGATAAAAATTGCTGTTAAACTTTTGAGAATTGACATTGACGATCAGCTGAGTTTTGATACACATTTTATTTCGATCTACATGGAGGCATCCCAGCAACTGAATATATTGAAACCGTTTTAACCTTATTTAAATAGCCTCGATTAAACCGACTTTTGTTCATACTTTATACAGAGTAATGCGCCCTATGGCATGGAATTTTTTAAAATGAAGAATTCCAAAAAAAATAGAAAAAGTGCAGGAAAGATTACTTCGTTTTTTTCCACGATGGCTTTACAAATTAATATGAGGATATTCTGAAGAAAACAATTCTAAAGTGCCTTCTTTGCAGAATAAATTAAAGCACTGTGAGCGGTGTGAGACAGATTATTGAAAAACAGGATACAAGTAATTATGATGAGCATCACATTATTATCATAGTTTAAAATTCATACAAAATTGAGAATGGAAATGGGGAATGTGTCAAAGAGACAACCAACCCGACCAAAGAGCAGAAAACAGCCGAAGGCCACCAATGGGTCTTTAACACAGCGAGAAAATCCCACACCCGGAGGCGGGCTTCAGCTGGCCCCTAAAAAAAATGTGTACTAGTACAGTGAAAATGGATATACATGTAGATCTAAACTACGTGTATCAATAAAAAATTGTAATGTATTTACGGCAATTATCTATTTTGCCTAATGTTTGTTAACCAAGGTACAACTATCCACCAAAGTTCAAATAAAGTGGATGTAAGCAATTATAGGCAACCGTACAGCCTTCAACAATGAGAAAAACCCATACCGTATAGTCGGCTATAAAAGGCCCCGACATGAAAAATATGAAACAAATCAATTAAGAAAACTAACGGCCTGATTTATAACAAAACAATTTACGAAAAACAAATATGACAGACGTCAACAAACGACAACCACTGAACTACAGGCTCCTGACTTGGGACAGGCACATACAGAATGTGGCGGGGTTAGACATGTTTGTGAGCGCTCAACCCTGGGACAGTGGTGTAACAGAACAACATATAAACTATAAAAATCAGTTGAAAAAAGGCTTAACTCATCAGATCGATACAAAGAAAAACATCAAACAAAAACACAGACAGGACGTGGCAGGCTATATATCCGTCCCGCATCCCTAACAACAAAAAAAGACACTAAGTACAGTTCTGAGAGTACTCGCAGTTACTGACAGTTAGTTTAAAGCCAATAACAACTGATAAAAAAAAATCATGTATCTAAGACTAAAATATCAATCAGTACACATTCAACATCCAATGGATTTAGTGTAAAGACGTCATTAACAGTCAGAGAAAAACATGACCTTGTGCAATGCCAAATATAGGTATCGACAGATTGTAGTATCTTGAAAGTACATATTTAGTATGGTTTTAATTTACTGATAACAAAATCAATATTTATACCAATAAAAACAATATTCAAAGATTTAATTATAGTGTTTAATAGGTAACCTTTTAGAATAAGTTTATTAAAAGGATTTATAAGTTTACCCAGATCGTATCTAAATTTGCGGGCTCGGTTAACAACATCACCGTAAAATTTAGGATGTGCTATTCCGTGTGAAATAAGATACTATCCAATTAAAATTATGAGATAGGTGTTGTTTCATTTTCTATTCTATTGCATTAATCGCACATTTTTTATTTCAGCAAGTCAACATGGCGACTCCTTAGTTACGAAATCGAATACGGAAAAAATTGTAAATAAAAAATTACATTTGCTGGTGTTGAAAATTAAAGGATTAAACACATTTATAAGAGGTTATGTAAGAAATAATTCATGCAAGATACATATTTATTGGAAATTTTCAATTTTCTCTAACAGGGGATATAACAGACACACACACACTGCATTCTTATTTTTTTGAATAACCGTATTTGTCCTATTCGAATCGAAATGAACCATGCAAACCATGAGTTGTTATCATTTTCACATGGCCTGGTCCATGTTTAAATTTCCAACAAATCTATGGCTGCATGAATTAGTTCTTCAACTACGGAAGCCGTAAGGGGACACACAATTTTATTTTTTTTTCAATTCGAGATCATGATAAAACATTACCGTTTTATCAAGATCTCGATAAAAAATAAATCATTATCTCGATAAAACGAAATTGTTTTATCGTGTTCTCGGATTATTATATTTTTTATCGAGATCTTGATAAAACGGTAGGTATGCCCAAGTATCCAAGTGTTTACCTTACAATACATGAAATATGTTACGTACCCACGTTGTGTTCGCGCCGTATTTACAACATTCTGTGGGCCGCAAAAGGTTAAAATCCAAAATACAGCACAATCTCAAATATGTAAAAGAAATATCATATTTAAAAATGTATTTTTATATCTTACGCTTCTCTTTAACCAGTGCATATATTAATGCAAATATTTAAAGATTATCGTTGGTCATCTCAATGAGATTGATTTTCTCGCTTGAGCCGGTACGGCGAAAGTTAGAAAAGCAATCGAGTTGAGATGACCAATGATAATCTGTTTATCGCTATTTTACCTATGACAACGTTGTTAATTTCATTGACAGCGGCATGTGCGCCCTTAGTTTTCATATCACTCTACTGTGCTGAGAATGGAAATTATCAGTCAGTAAGATCAAAGGAAAATTTCGTAAAATAGCGATTTATTCCATTCAATGATTAAATTACCAACAAAAATATAACTTATTTAAAGCGAAGAAATGGATATAAACAAAATAATTTACCTCATTAAATAACTCATCAAAGATATCATGCTTATAATTCTGTACGCCAGATGCGCGTTTCGTTTACATAAGACTCATCGGTTACCCAAATAAAAGTACGAAGTTTAAGAGCATTAAGGGCCAAAAACTCCTTAAGGTTTTGCCAAATTCAGCTAAGGTAATCTATTCCTATTTTACTTCATAAATGGTTTACATTTTTGACCTTTTTATCTATTCTTGTAGGCTTCTTTGGTATTGATAGAAGAAATCATCAAGCAAACAAGCACTACAATTAAAACCAGATCTTCTCACTGTCACTTAATAAAAAGCGCATTCGCTTCTCCCTATGATGCTAAAATAGTGTGAGCCCTATAAAGAAATGTCAGTCGATGCAATATCGGAATCCTGTTTTTGAAAATGACTTCAAGTTATTATTGTTGACGTTACCAAATCCTTGTGTTATCATTTAAAAGAAATTGTGCCCAACACAAATTTACATTTTTGGCCTGTCTTAAATGTCTTACAGAAGTTTGTATCATAAAAAAATATTGAAAAACATCAAAAAACATGGTCGGTGAAAATATCTGATCAGCTAAATAAATCGAGACCCTTTTCTTGATATAACAATCTTGTAGATTGCCAATTCAATCTCATGTATCGAAAATAAGGAGCAATTGACATATACAAATTGAAAATAAAAAAATGTGGTATAGTTGTTAAAAAGACACATCCACAAAAGATTACTAAACTGGTTATTATGCTTCATTTTAATAACAAATTCTGCTAGAATAAGATCTATAAATAAGGACGCATTTGAATCAAGTTACATGTTTATTCCTTTCGGTACTTGGAAAGAGATCTTCCAACAAGAGCTGCTTCAAATCACACATTGGAAAATATATTATTTATTCTTAAAGTTTACATTGTAGATGTTTAAGGTAGACTGGCTGGATCAAAGCTAAGTCAATACTTTGATTTGTGTGTCAAACTTTTGGACCCTTTGGATCTTAATGAGGACCAATTTGAAAACCGGACCCAAAATTTAAAATACAAATACACTGTTAGATTCAGCATATCAAAGCACACAAAGAACTCAATTTTTGTTGAAAATCAAACAAATTTTGATTTTGAACCCTTTTGTCCTTAATGTGGACCAATTTGAAAACGGGGCCTAAAATTAAACATCAAAATAAACAGTTAGATTCAGCATGTAAAAGAACACCAATAACTCAATTTTTGATGAAATCAAACAAAGTTTCATTTTGACCCTTTGGACCTCAATGTGGACCATTTTAAAGATAGGACAAAAAATCCAAAATCTGTACACGGTTAGATTTGCCATGTCAAGCACCCCAAGATTTTAAGATTTTGAATTGAAATTGGTCATGAAATGAGCAATTTATACAAAGAATAAGAAAAGTATTGTCTTTGGCCCCTTTTTCCTAAGCGGTTAGGGCCATAACCCCCAAAATCAATCACAACCTTTCTTTTTTTATATGAAACTGTGTGGTACAATTTCATTGAGAATCATAGACTTATACTCAAGTTTATTGTCTGGAAAACAGAAAATCCTTGCTTTATTTTTTTGTGTCTTTTTTGCTCCGAATTCCTAAACAGTTTGGGCCATAACCCCCAAAATCAAACCCAATTTTCTTTTTGAGGAACTTTGTGGTACAATTTCATAGAGATCGATAGACTTATACTCAAGTTATTGTCCTAAAACAAGAAAATGCTTGATGTTTCCCCTTTTTTGCCCCTAATTCCTAAACAGTTAAGACAATGACCCCCAAACTCAACACGGACTTCCTTTTGTGTTATGAAACCTTGTTGTACAATTTCATAGAGATCAATACACTAATACTCAAGTTATTGTCTGGAAACCAATTGTAAGTTGGACGACGGCGACAACGACGACAACGTCATACCATTATAATTTGTGATCGCATAAAATGGACAAAAATTATCCATCAAGTGTAATAACTACTATAAGATGTCGGTTGTCAATTTCTGACATGATGACTGATTTGTAGATCGCATTCTGCTGAACACTGGCTTATTTAATGTCTCATATCCAACTAAGTCAGACATCACGTGACTTTTGTGACGTATACTAGCCGCCATTTTGTATTATATTGCCCCATATAAAATGCATAGGTGCTTCAATAAAGTTGAGTTTTCTCATGAACCTGACCCGTTTTCTAACTTTTGCAAATCAATCCTTGATATTCAAACATATTTCTATCAAACAATGTTGGTCCTAACAGTTTAATTTTTGATTAAATTCTGTCACTGGAGAATCGTAAAAACATGTACTTTTTCTCGTTATTTCTCCGTTGACTCAATGCTAAATTACCGATACCCATGTCTACTTGTATAACAAATAAAGAAATTCCGTTAATAAAAATAAAACTTTGCAACTCGATTAAGTATATTCAAACATATATCTGGCGAAAAATACTATTTAAAACAGTTTAATTTCTGGGCAATTTCGGTCAAAAATCGATTTAAAAAAGTGAATATTTCGGGATTTTTCAAAATGGCGGATGATGTATATGGAAATGTTGCATCAAATCGAGGATTTGTATAGTAAGACTTTCCTTGATTTAATTTAATTTTCATGTAGAATCTCTGATGTTTCTGTTATTTTCTTTGGTGATATTTCGATATGATGGATTTCAAAATTTATTGATTAAAAAAATATTATTTTAAGTGTGACACGGGAAAATTTTATTTTGACAGATATCCAGGATATACTGTTACCAGAAAATAGTTAACAATAAAATTTATAATAAAAAATTTTTCTCTTCTTTTTTTAAAAGGTTTTTTTCCTGTTTTCTGTATAATTTATCTTTCTTTAGAAATATATTTATACATTCCTTTTAGAACAAAAAAATATTTACGTCCAAAGAGAGAAAAAAATCCCAACAATTATTATAGATAAATATTCCATACCTTCAAAATCCCATCACTTGACGAACAGGTGAACTCTGACTTTGGATGTAATGTTACATAACAATATATTGTCAGGTAGACGTGCAAACCAAAAGCAACCAGGTGACATTAAACATCCTGTGTATACATGTATTACCAGAGTTTAAATTTTGTGATATACAAAAGTTTTCATAACTGTACAAATAAATATCTTCTCTTCCCCGTGTCAAACCAGAAGAAGTATGTATCATAATAAACTTAAAGAAAATATGAATATTATAAAAAAAAATCTTTAAAAAAATAATTTTTGCTTTAAAAGATAATCAAACTAATATTTATGTTTCTATAATTATTTTAAAGAAATATTTTGATTCAAATTTTAATTTAAATGGATTTGTATTATTTCGTAAAAAATTAAACGAGATTTCATTGAATATGATTTTATTATTTATTTTTTTAATTCAATATTTTAAGCAAAATCCAGGCATTCAATAAATCGATATAAAGTTAAACTTGTGTAAAAAAAATTGTTATTGTATACATTTCAACAGAGACATATAATACAATTGCTCTGATTTCAACAACATTGTATACCCGACAATATTTATCGACAGAGTTATCGGTCCTGAATAGGACTGATATAGTTGGGTATGCAATCAATCTATTATAGATTGTACAGAAACTGTAAAAATGGAAAAATCTTCTTTTGAGGGTAAACAACCCTCTCGGCCGCAAAGTTCAATTGACAATTTCAACCATGTTGACCTATTTGTGCATCGTATTTTGCTATGTATTTTTGTTATGTATTGTTGCTTTCTATCTGTCTTTGTTTCTGCAAAAACTCCATAAAATGGGTAAAAATACGAAACAACACTTTATAACTTTCATGCGTCCGAAGTGCTTTTCTGGATTTCCCTAAGAAATTCCGGTCAGAATCTATGACAACCGAGACGATTTCAATTTTAAATTATGAATTTCCCCCACCTTAGACGCAATATACCAACTACACCTGCATATGGGATATACATTGTCAAACTCATTCGGTATTTAAGAACTTTCAGCTGCTACTCGGACTTTAGAAAACGCCACCAGTGTCTGAGCAGAAAGTTGATAAACCAGGGTTATTTCAAAGAACGTCTCGTCCTTTTTCTAAAAAAAGACGGATGATACCAAGACCTTTTGATAAATATTCCGTATCAACTTCACAAATAAAACATGATGGTCTTGAAGTATAGATTCTAGGTACTGACGTTACTTATCAACTTAATGGAATTTAAGTAAATAGTGATAGTCGAGTTTGGCATATTTTTACACCGTTATTGCTAGGATTTCAAACTCCTGTGGTCTAACAATTGTATTTGCGCTGTAACAGATCATGCAGGTTAGTAACGTGTCTTTAATGTTTATGTGTTGTGGGGCAGGCGTTATCTGATGAACTCCCGAATTATAATTAAATTTTCCTTAAAAGGGTATACATCGGTAATTGTGTATCTAGATCTTTCATAGCACATATACAGCAAATATTCCATGAAAGGATATGAACGTACAAAGGTGTAAAAGGGACGTACCCTTTGGGGCGAAAGGACCCAGGTTCGTAACCGGAAGTTCAACTTTCGATACAAATAAACAAAAATCTTGGAAATCTTACACATAGACCATGCCCAGAGTTAAGAAGCAGTAGCCAAAAATCGTCATGTCTAAATATTAGCTTGCTGGT
This sequence comes from Mytilus californianus, assembly GCF_021869535.1. Lineage (NCBI taxonomy): Eukaryota > Metazoa > Mollusca > Bivalvia > Mytilida > Mytilidae > Mytilus > Mytilus californianus. The sequence continues at coordinate 108,355,857 of NW_026262723.1, forward strand.
GGAGTTAAGCAAACATATATCATTATCTGTATATATCCTGCTATAAATTTTGCGTGTACCTTCTTTCTTTTCTTTTCTTCGTATAAGCTTCCTCTGTTAGGAACACCCCTCTTTTGAGGGTAGTATGGATAAAAAGTCTTTTAACTATGTACACACTCCGTGAATATATATACACTTACTAAAATCTAAAATAGACTAAGTTTCTAAGTTGAGTGATAATTGTCAACAGCCATTACACACTTATCAGTTTTAGTCTCGAGTTATGCATCTTGTAGCACATATCTCTTGTGAGCATTTCTAGTTCTTCTATTTTGAGCTTGCTTTCACTAAATATATATGTGAAGTTTGTACAGTCAATTATAAGGACTGTAATTTTATGTCTATCAATGAATGTCTCTTTCCACTTCATTTCTCCAATGAATTTGGTTACATAAGTTTTTATTGGGTTGAAAGTTTCTTTTCTTGTCTCACTTAATGCTGAGCAGGTAGTAAGCATATGAATAAGGTCTTCTGGTTCTTGGTTGCACATTTGACAAGTTGGAGTAATTTCATATCTGCTGAATTTATGCCGATCAGCTTGTAGTGTATACGTTCGTGTCATCATCCTACTTTTGATTATACCTTTTCGAACATCAAGGATTGTAGGTTGCAATGTGGTGTAGGAGATATGCGGATTTCCCTTCTTAATTTGGTTTATAGATAGATATTTAAGTGATGTCTTTTGGACTGTGTCAATTTGAAGAGCATTATTCCAGTAATTTGACATATTAAAATTCACTAATGTTTTCCACTTATTTTTAGTAGGCAGACTGCTTTGGAGTTCCCATATATTTGGAAGCTTGTACAATTGTAGGGTTTCCATTGCACAAAAGAAGAAGCTTTTTGGATTATCAAAATTGATTGATGATTGGCGTTGTACAAGATCTTGAATAGTTTGGTTTTTAGCCGATAATAAAGAGTAGAGCATAGATAGTTGCCGCTTGTGAAGCTCTCCTTCAACTGGTATTGCTCCTAAGAGTAGATATATTGCTGATGTAGCTGTTCTTTGTGGCAGAGATTGAATATGTCTCAAGGTATTTTTATGAAATTTTTCCAGTATTTCAATTTGTCCTTTTGTAAGTGGTAGTATTTCTAAACCATATAAAAGTCTAGGGAGAATATATGTCTTATAGATGTTATATCCTGTAATTGGGTCAACCCCATTTGTTCCATGAAGACCGGAGCTCATTAAGGAGTATTTTGTTCTTCTTGCTAATTTAATGCGGTCATCAATGTTAATTTCATTTTCTCTTTTGTTTGTTCTTTGAAGACCTAAATGTGTTGTGGCATCTGTTGGTTCTATAGTTTTTCCTTTTAATACCCAACTGTTATCTTTTTCTTGCGTATTACACTGTACGACTTTAGTTTTTATTGGATGGATGTTATATTGATGCTGATCAGCATATCTACCTATAATGTCAAGCATTAATTGCATTTCTGATGTGTCCGAGCTCAATAAGGCAATGTCATCTGCACAAGTAGGTGCACCTATGTAAATATTTCCTAGATGGAAGCCAATAGAGTTGTTTTTGAGTTCTTCAAGTAGATCTTGGACATACAATTTATAGAGGTGTGTAGATAAAATGCCTCCTTGTCTTACTCCTTGTTTTATATTAAAACTATCACTGATATCCCCCATCCACTTTACTTTTGATTCTAAATCTGTATATAGGCCCTTAATAAGTTGTAATAGATCTGGAGGAATATTTTGGTCTAGTAGTTTGTCCATTAGTATAATATGTTTGACTACATCAAACGCTGATTGTACGTCAATTGTTGTTATAAATAATGGTATGTTGTTTTTTAGTTTTTCACATTTTGCTTCTGTTATAAGTAAGCTTGCCATAAGGGGACATAATCCTTCTGTGAAGCCAAATTGTAAATCTGGACCCGGGTGTAATTGGAGTTTCTTAAGAATACACAGTTCATGTACTTTTCCAATGATGGGAGTAACAGTAATTCCTCTGTAACTCTTGACATCTAGAGGGTTTTTGCCACTCTTTATAACAGGAGTAAGGATTCCTGTTTTAAAGGCTCTTGGCATAGAGTTGGTCTCTTTGATTTTGTTAAATAGAGTTGTTAATACTGGTGTTAATACTGATTTGGCATTCTTAAGATGTTCGGCAGTGAGCCCGTATTCATCTGGTGATTTCCCTACATTTAGAGTTTCTATTGATTTTTGAATTTCTGTTTCTGTGTATGGGTCAGATGTTACTGGATTTTCTTTATAAAATTTTTCAATTAGATTTTGACGTGTTTGACAGAGATCTAAATAGGAGTTGTCATATTCCAAGTTTTTTGGCGTACTTAAGTCTTCATAATAATTAGCAAATACTTTTCTTTGGTTTGAATGACAGTATTCCTTTTCACCATCTATTTCTATACAAGTTGTAGTACTAGTTCTGGAATTTCGGTTTCTATTTATCAGTCTATAGAAAAGTTTTGTTGTTGGTTTTTCCATGATTTGTTGGTAGAGTTGTTTTCTAGCAATAGCTTGCTCTATTCTTTGTGAGTTTCTCAAAAGTTTCTTTGCTGTTTTTAATTCAGTATGTGATGGATGGTTTTGTGGCCGTCCCTGATTTTTCCATTGTGAATATAGTAATTTACATGATTTCAGATGTTTTCGTACGGTTGGCGTTGCTTTCCATTTTGGCCCTTGTAATTTGATAGGTTTTGCTGGAACAGCTACCTTTGTTGCTTTCAGTAATTCATTTGTAATGGTTTGAAGTTGGTCTGAAGTTGAATCCTCAGATTTAATTTTAAGGAGCCCCTCTGATAAATTTGAGTTATATATTTCAGTGTTTATTTCATCCCAGAGAAGTTTTTTGTATGATGTTCCTTCAGATGGTTTTCTATTTGCAACACTTGGAATTGTTACAGTGGTGTTTGTTTCTACTGGCACATGAGCTGAGCTATTTGTCGCTGAACGGTCCCAAATTTTGTGTTCTTTGAAGATTGATATATTTCTTGTTAAAATGTAATCAATTTGAGAGGATGATTGTCCAGAGTGATGAAAGAAAGTCATTTTTGAGTCATAATTTCCAGCTGTTTGAAGGCCTAGTTCCTGTACAAAGTTTTTCAGTAATTTATCATGCTTGTTTGATCTTGAATGTAATAAAGTTCCATTGAGATCCCCACAGAAAATTATTTCATAAAGGTCCTGATATTTTTGTATTATATCAAAGATTATATCTAGACATTCTGAGTACTCATATGCCGAGTCTTTGTCATTTGTTGGAAGATACGCATTGATTATGCAGATATCATAGTTAGAGGATAGGGTGATAGCTACAATTCTTTCGTTTCCCTCTTTTAATTTCTTAACGTTCCCACTCCATGAATCTGGCCATAAAATTGAGACCCCTGATTGTCCTTTTGGTAGTTTTGATCCGTCTAGTGGATCGTTTGAGTCGTGACAGCGTGTGAAGTTGTCAAAATTTGGTAGTATATCAGAGAGAAATTGTTTTTGAAAATCCCACAAAAAATGTTCTTGAATACATATAATCTTGTTATCCGATGCCAAAGAGACCAGAAATGCAGTGTTAGATTTAACGCCTTCAATGTTACATGTAACTATATCGATCGTCTCTTCCCGGATTCCATCATTTCTTCGAGTAGAGTTGTATTGTCTGGTGGTTTGTATTTGAGGCCTTTTTGCCGAAAAGGATGACTTTGGATTTGTGTGATTTTAGTTAGTTCATCCTGATTGTTCATGTCTTCCAAATGGGTGTGTGAAATGTGATCTAATATTTCAGCCCCACTATTTTTAGTCTGATGCTCGATGTTAATCTTTGTAGTACTGAATGTATGGTTTGAATTGGTAGTTTGTAGTTTTTCCTGTTGGTTGAGGTAAGTAGTACTGTCTTTGAGTTGTTCAGAAGTATTTGCTATATTTATACTTGAACTACAGGCATTTTTGTTCATAGGCTGAATATTTTGGCTTACTTGAGGGGTTGATCTCAATGTTGTTGTTGGTTGAACAATTGATGATGATTGCCTTTGTTGGTAATTTACATGAATTGGCCTAGTTTGCTGTGAATGTTGTTGGTCATGTTGATATATAGGCGGTTGATGTGTTGGCGGACGGTATGCTGGCGGACAGAATGTTGGCGCTTGATGATATGTTGGTACTTGTTGAACTGTATGATGTCTTAATACATTGATATTATGATTTGGTAATGTGCCAGAGTGTGGCATCCCTCCTTGATTTAAATGGTAGGGGTTGTTGTATGTAGGATATACAAATTGTGGAACACCTTGTTGGTACATCTGTCCTCCATAAAAATTGTTAGGGTGCTGTGTATTATACCCCATTTGATTTGGATAGGCGTAATGTCCTTGAAATTGTGGGGGTTGCGCATAAGGTATATGAGTTGGTTGTTGGTTTACTATTCTCGATTGTAATGAGATATGGAGATTTAGAGCCGTGCTGAGACTAATGTGGTTTTCTAGAGAGCGTAGACGTTGTTCCATTAGCTCTTGTTGATGGTTGGAAGATTGTTGTCTATCATTGCACGAATGGTGGTGGCAAGTATTACAGCTACTATATTGCTGATTTGGTATAATGTTGTTTTGGCAGTTGTTTGTTATAGAGTTGTTTCCATGTATAGTGTTTGGAGCTTCTATATTGTTGTTTGTGCCATTTGATGTGTTTTGTATAGTCTCAATGACTCTCTTCAGTTGTAGAATTTCGTTTTCTAGACTCAAAATTCTTGCTCTTTGAGAGTTAGTAATATTTCTTTCCTCTATTTTTGATTGGTTTTTCCTTATGTTCTTCCTATTTTGGACATTCGTATTTGGTGTAACAGTATTAGCTGGTTTGAATGTGATACCAGTTGTATTATTGTCTTGTGATATTGTGGGCATTGTGTCTGGCTCAGAAGATATATTTTGTATCAGTATCTCTGTGTCAGGATTTTGTGATACCCGAATATTTGACTGTCTCAAATTTTCTAATTCTCTATCCTGCTCTTGTGCAGGACAGTTTGGCATATTATTGTCTACATGCTTTGGTGTTGTTTCATGTGTATCTAGATCTCTATCATGCTCTTGAGTAGGACAATTTGGTGTGTTTTTGTCTAAATGTACATGCTTTGGTGTAGTTTCATGTATATCAATGTTATCAAACAATAACTGTTCATTACACTGTGCACAGTGAAATCCAGTTTCTTTGTATATATTATCAACGGCTGATGGAAGTATATTGGCACAATTGAAGTGAAACCAGTGATCACAGGAGTCACATGCTATACCCTCAACAGTTACATCGGATTCACAGATAGGACATATGCATGAATTGTTACTGTTCGTATTTAATGTTGTATTTGTATCTATTATACAATTTGTGTTGTTATCCTTGTATTCTAATAGTTGTCTAGATTTTGACATTGTTGTAACTGTTAGTTGCTCTTGCGAGTCGTTATCTTTGATAGCTAATTGATCAGATGTACTTGTTCTTGAAACAGTATTCTCTTTAATATTTTGGTTGTTCAACTGTGTTGAGATGTTTTGGTTTATCACATCCAATGTTTTCAAATTTACTTTAAGAATATTGCATAATATTTCTAATATGTCATTGACAAATATATCTACATGATTTCCATTAACGGTCATTGTATTGGTGGAATTATAACAGTTTATTGTGAATTTTAACTGATTTCCAGGATGACCGTTGTTTTTTCTATTGAAAACTTTGAAGCAATGATCTATGATTGAGTTTGAGTTGTCTATGCCAGTTTGTGTTTGGATAGTATAAGGGTCACTAAATTCCTCTGAATTTAAGATATCCATAATAGATGTTCTTGCTAGCTCATATGCCGCTGTACTATATATAAGGACAAAGTTTTTGCCTGCTTTCATTTCATATTTGATATGCTCACGGTGGCAATTGTCATGCTTTTTATCTAGAGCTTTTTGTTTGTTCAAGTTGTATGGTCTGTTATGGGTTACAGAGTTTGTAGGCAATAGGCTGCTTGTAGATAGCGCTTTTGAGAGCTGTCTAGTCATTGAGCGTGACATCGTGATACCTGATGTGGACAATATATTAATTGTGCAGGGACGTAGTGGAAAGTCCCACGGTCGCCCTGCCAATATATATGTAACAAAGAAATCAGGAGATTCACTAAATGGTTCTTTTTCAGGGTCGTAGTGGAAATCCCACAGTCGCCCTGTGAACAATTGAATTGTCTACCAGCAGTCAGCTTTTATTTGAGTGCTAAATTTTCGCAGCCAAACCCTAGACAGGTTTCTATTAGGATGTACACCGTCCTTATGAAGTGTCCAATTATATTGGTCTCTAATCCTTTTATGTTGATTTTTAGAGCTTTTCAGATTTGAGCGTTTTAAATCAGCATTTATGTTTGGAGCTCTACTATTTAAGGTTGTATTTAATTCTCTGATTTTGTCATTTACTCTAAGGACTTTTTCTAATAGTTTTTCGTCTTGAGCTAGAAATTGGTTTGGGTCAGTATGATTTCGACTTTTATTCCATTCGTATATTGAATAAACTGGAATTTCAATAAAAGTTATTTTGCTCTCTGGATATCTTTGAAATAGTTCAACAATTTTATCTAAATTGCTCAGTAGTGAGTTGATTGCTTCATCAGATTCAGTTTTAAGAGAAATCACCCCTTTGTTGTATTGGGTTAAATCACATGTCCCTAGCCAGACGTATGCAGAGATGTTATGTAAATGTTGTATTTTCTGGTCAAGATTTTGTGTGAGCCAACTTAACCCTTGTGCGGAAGTTCTTGATTTTGCGCACCACCACTTAATTTGGGTCTCAAAGTTAGATGTTGTTGCTCTTTGTAAATATAAACCCTTGCTGTCTGAAATGACCACAGGGGTCAATTTTCTTTTTCCCGTAGGAAGTTCAAATGGCTTGCTCAAATATTTCAATAGTTTATGCTCAGTCATTAATTAATCTTTGGTGTTATAATTGTTGTACTTAAATGTCAATCTCAAGGGATAACTTAAATGTTTTCTGAAAATTCCAAGATGGCTGCCGACAACGATCACTCACACATGTTCCATAATAAAACTATCGGGGTAAAAAATATTTAGTCATAAAAGCTAAGAGAAAAAGTTTGTGCGTTGGTAATTATATACACTGGTACTTAAAAGGAAGTGTGTAAATGTTAAAAATGTTCGTGATAAAACAATACAATAGGATAAAATGCGCTCCCACAATTTTCACATCCACTCTTCTTGCTGCCTCGTTTTCATCTCAAGCAAGTTAACTCGTACCTACACACTTGTTACTAAAAACTGTCAAGAGTGTCGAGTCTGTCACATCAGACATCACAGTGACATGTATAGTTGCTACTACTCTCTAGCCTAGACTAGGTCGATATGGTATGAATAGTTCAGATAAATCACAAATTTAGTCATAATGTCATCAACAGGCCACAGCTTAAATTATTGTTGTAATAACTTAATTATATACAAATATTACACTATGTCACTATCAACTGACTATGGATTTAAGAATTAATAAATATATATATCATGTATATATACTAATTTTAAATTAATTTTTTTTTCAAATTATTGTAACTATCTTCGACACAACTAGGAGTATACGTAATATTTTTATTGTTATTGTTTCTTTGTACAGTCATTTGATTTTGTTATGTCAATGCTGTAGCATGGTGGAACTAATATTTACTTTTTGTTGAGTTGTAGCACAATGTTGGGAAGATCAGTTAGAAAGCGAAAAGTGCGACCTTGCTCTGCCACAGAACACCACCAGGGTTGTAACAGTTGGACCAGAGACATAGACAACAATGACACACCAGTTTTTACAAATGAGTCACCAGACTGAACTGGATTCACGACTCATCACGCCACTAACTCAACTCCTTTAGGTCACATACATTTGTACATTGGATCATCATCAGACGTCATTTATGCAAACCCCCAGAGCTCTGCATTAGTATGTTCCAGTTCACAGTTGATAATTTACCAGGTAATCATCATATTTACAAAAGCAGTATATTACTTTTAAGTTAAACCCCTACATGTACATGTGATTCTAACATATAACAAACATATGTATAAAGATTAAGCAACTTTTATTTTTTTTTTTTATTCCAATCTTATGGTTTAGATTTAAAAGATTTGTGTAATGATTATATCTCAGTTTCTAAACTTAAATCCACAAAATATTGCTGAATGTGTTATTTTTACAATTTATAGGGGATGCCACATCATGCGTTAGAAATAAAAAACAATTCTTAAATATAAGGTTACAATTATATATTATTATAAATATATTACATGTGAAACTTTTAAATGTTGTTTTGTATATTATCATATGATTTGTGACATATGATTTGTAATGGAGAACACTATTGACTAATATAATATTATTTATCTTGATACATAATCTGAATATAACAAATCGATATGCATGTACTGCATGAATACAGATGTTGCAATAAAGTACAACAATTATAAAGGACAAAATTTATAGAAGTGTATATTTATTGATCACTATTTTAGGACAGACTGCAAATATTTCTGTTTGCCCAAACCCTACCAACCAGTCTCAGGTGTGTGGGAAATTTTCATTATTTTTAATTTTATTTTTTTATATATTTAAGGGAAAATAGGGGCCAAAATGGTTTTATCTTGTAAACATTTTTAAAATGAGACAATTACAGAGTTTTGTGTAAATTGTCAGACGCAGATAAGCGAGGATATATACATGTATGTACATGTAATATTAGCACTAACTAGTACAATTTAAGTAATTAGGTCTTTCCACTTTTCTGTGGAAAGACCTATTGTATTTGTTCTGATTATTAGGTCTTTCCACTTTTCTGTGGAAAGACCTATTGTTTTTGTTCTGATTATTATTATTATTTTCTTCCGCCAAATTTTATTCTCGCGTAACATTTTTGTTTCGCAATATGTCGCTAAGATATTTCTTATATAGTATCATACAGTTTATGCGCTTTTTATTTTCACCCATTCTAAGCCGAACAATTTTCTTTGTAAGAGTTATCTCCCCAAACACTGTTTTCCTTGTGACTACATCTACTCCGTAACGGCAAAAGAAAGCGACAAACTTATTTTATAAAATTGCTCGTTATATCCTTCGCATGATTTGTCCTATTTTGACGGAAGCAATATGAACACTCCATATGAGAGTTATTTCCCCTTATGCATGTGATATAAGTAATATGCATTTCTAACTGTTAAACCATAAGTGATAGAGACCTAGGGTCTTTTGATTTGAGGTCCTTGGTCCAAAAAAATGAAAATTAGGTCAAGGTCAAAGGTCAAGGTCACATTCTAAATTTTGATTTTGGCTTATTTTCACTTACTTCCAAAAACCGTACAAGATATCGACAAAATATTTTTACTAAATTGTAAGTTGCGACATGTCGTAACACATGATTTGGTTGAAAGGGTACGTTGACCGTAAAAGAGAGTTTTCTCCCTTTTTATATTTAAAATTACATGTATGGTGGTATAACTCATTTACCAAGTATGATAAAGACCTAGGGTAATATGATTAAAGGTCCTTGGTGTATGACCTTGAAATTGAGCTCAAGGTCAAAGTTAAATTTGATGTTCTAGATTTTGACCTTTGCTTTAACTTCATATTTAAACACGATAAAGCCATGGGACTTTTTTTATTAGGTTGCAATTTACATGACCTTGAAAAGCCAACCGGAAGTGACCTTGTGTAAACCGGAAATAGCTTTGTTTTGTACTTATTTGATGTAAAGTGTATTGAACAATATATTTTTGGAATCAGTATCAAGTAAACTATCAAATAAAAGCGGAAGTGACATATTTCAAACCGGAAGTAACAATTTATCTCCTTTATTTAGAAAAAAATGTATAGAAACCATATATTTTTAGAATCAGTTTACAATAAGCTATCATTTGACGCTGGATATGATATTTCAAACTGAATTTTCATAGTTCTATTTCAAAATTGATCTGTATGGATGGAAAGACCTTCAATTGTTCTCTGAACAATTGGTTTTTATACGACCGCAAAAAAATTTTGTGGTCGTATATTGGTATGACGTTGGCGTCGTCGTCCGGCGTCGTCGTCCGAATACACAATGGTTTTCGCACTCTAACTTTAGTTTAAGTGAATGGATCTCTATGAAATTTTACCATAAAATTCAATACCACAATAGGAAGGTGGGGATTGATTTTGGGGGTTATGGTACCAACAGTTAAATAATTAGGGGCCAAAAAGGGGCCGAAAATAAGCATTTTTGTAACTTCCAGACATAACTTGTGTGTTATTGTATGGATCTCTTTGACATTGTACTACAAGATTCCATATCACAAAGGGTCGATGATGGGATTGATTTTGGGGTTAATTTCCTCGAAATTTTAGGAATAAGGGGCCAAAAGGGGGCAAAAAACAAGCATTTTTCTAGTTTCATGACAATAACTTGTGTGTAAGTGTATGGATCTTTCTGAAATTTTACTACAAGGTTCCATTTCGCAAAGGGAAAGCTGGAATTGAGTTTTGTGGTAATTGCCCAAAACGTTTAGTAATAAGGGGCCTAAAAAGGGGTGAAAAATAAGCATTTTTTAGTTTCTAGACAATAACTTGTGTTCAAGTGTATGGATCTCTCTAAAATTGTATTACAAGGTACCATACCACAAAGGCAAGGCTGTTATTGAGCTTGGTTTGGGGGGAAGGGGGGTGATGAATCATAGGAGGGGGGGGGGGGGGGGTCAAAAAAGGGGTAATTATTTTTTTTCGTTTAAGGAATAAGGGGAAAAAAGGTTAAAAAACTAGGGTTTCCATTTTAATAGACAAATAATTGAGTAAAGAACATTATTTAAAAGCAGTGTAAGGTTGGTAATTCAAACTCATTTAAATATCTCACCTGCACTATGTTTGAATTATGTAAATTGGAAATTTGCCAATTATTTTAGTATAATAAACTTCATTGGAAATTTGCCAATATAAAATTTTGCTGATGAAGGTTTTTTGTTTACCTTTAGTCTGACTATGATGTCATTTTCTATTTAAATAGCCTTATGATGTAGTTAAATTTTTTTTAATACTTTTATGATGTATTTTAATGCGCTTTTATGGTTGCAAATTTATTGTTTTAATATAATAAACTCCATTGGAAATTTACCAATAGTTTGTTTATTTTTAGCTATGACTATGATGTCATTTTCTATTTAATTTTAAGGTTACAAATTAATTTCAGTTTTAAATATTATTGTAAAATGTTTGCCCAAAACATTTATTAATAAGTGGCCAAAAAAGGGGGCAAAAATAAGCATTTTTTTAGTTTCCAGACATTAACTTGTGTTCAAGTGTATGGATTTCTCTGAAATTGTACTTAAAGGTACCATACCACACAGGGAAGTGGGTCAAAAAATTTGGGGGGGGGGGATTTTTTTTCCTTTTTTTTTTCTTTAAAATTTTCCATTTTAAGTTGGTTAATTCTGATCACAAAGAGAAAGTTGGAATTGAGTTTGGGGGATAATTGCTCAATAGTTTAGGAATAAGGGGCTAAAAAAGGGGTTAAAAATAAGCATTTTTTTTTAGTTTCCAACAATTAATTGTGTTTAAGTAATTGGATCTCTGTGAAATTGTACTGCAAGGTACCATACCACAAACTGAAGGCTGGGATTGAGTTTGGGGGGCGTGATGTGTGAAAATTTTCCACTTAAAGTTGGTTAATTATTTCTGATTTAGATATAAAAGCAAATAATAATGATGTGGTTTGATTTTATCAAAAACTTAAATTGAAGTTATGTATATTGTAAATTTAGGTTACATTGGAATTTAAGAATTGGCTTTGGGGTAGGGTTATGGCTCAAACCTTTAAATAATAAGGGGAAAAAGGTGAAAAAACAAGGGTTTCCAGGTTAATAGACAAATAAGTACAAAACATTATTTAAAAGCAGTGTAAGGTTGGTAATTCAAACTCATTTAAATATCTCACTTACACTGCTTTTAAATTATGTAAATTGGAAATTTGCCAATAACTTTATTGTTAATAAATGCATTGGAAATTTGCCAACAATTTTAGTATAATAAACTTCATTGGAAATTTGCCAATATAAAATTTTGCTGATGAAGGTTTTTTGTTTACCTTTAGCCTTGACTATGAAGTCATTTTCTATTTTTATAGCCTTATGATGTAGTTGAATTATTTAATACTTTTATGATGTGTTTAAATGGGGTTTTATGGTTGCAAATTTATTGTTTTAGTTTAATAAACTCCATTTAAAATTTGGTAATAAAAAAAATTTTTGTTTATTTTTAGCTATGATTATGATGTCATTTTCTATTTTACTTTTATGGTTGCAAAGAAATTTTTATTTTTAGATATTACTGTTAAATGATGCTGATTAAGGTTTTTGCTATGTTTAGCCATGACTATGATGTCATTTTTATACGACCGCAAAAAAATTTTGTGGTCGTATATTGGTATGACGTTGGCGTCGTCGTCGTCGTCCGAATACATATTGGTTTTCGCACTCAAACTTTAGTTTAAGTGAATGGATCTTTTTGAAATTTGACCATAAGGTTAAATACCACAAAAGGAAGGTTGGGATTGATTTTGGGGGTTATGGTACCAACAGTTAAGGAATTAGGGGCCAAAAAGGGGCCAAAAATGAGCATTTTCTAGTTTCCAGACAATAACTGTGGAACGGTGTATGGATCTCTCTGAAATTATACTACAAGTTTCCATACCACAAAGGGATGGTTAGGATTTGCTTTGGGGGGTTATGGCTCAAACCGTTTAGGAATTAGGGGCAAAAAAGGGGGAAAAACAAGGTTGTCCTGGTTAATGGACAAATACTTTAGTACAAAACATAATTTAAAGCAGTGTAAGGGAGATAAATCAAATACATCATTGAAATTATCTCCCTTACACTGCTTTTAAATTATGTATAAAGTAATGGTTAATGAACAATAAAGATAATCTAAAACAGTGTAAGGGAGGTAATCCAAATACAACGTTTTGGTTACTTCCCTTACTCTGCTTTTAAATTATGTTTAAAGAAATGCATATTTATAAAGGAAGACCAGTAAAAATATCTGCAAATGTTTTCATCTTTTTTTTTTACCAAAAAATCCATATGAAAGATTTGACACTATATTTTTATTAATTCTATTATAAAATAGATTAAGTTAGCACTATGGTAAATTTAAATGGGTAATTATGGTTGCCAACTCCATTGGAAATTTGAATTGAGATTATGACCATATCTTGAGGGAAAGAATTTTTTTGGGGGAAAAAGGGGGGGGGATAAAAAGAAATTGTGGGGGGCCAATTTTTTCTCATTTCAGATTTCAGAAATTAAAAAGAATTATTCTTCAAATATTATTTTTTTTTCAAATTTTAAATATTGAAAAATTTCAAGAAGTAATCTTTAATTGCACAGTATGGCGCATTAGATTTGTAAAATCTTTGATCACATTTATTTATTTGTTATGCCGAATCTAACAGTGTATTTAGATTTTTAATTTTGGGTCCAGTTTTCAAATTGGTCTACATTAATGTCCAAAGGGTCCAAAATTAAACTTTGTTTGATTTTAGCCAAAATTGAATATATGAGGTTCTTTGATATGCTGAATCTAAACATGTATTTAGATTTTTGATTTTGGGCCCAGTTTTCAAGTTGGTCCAAATTGGGGTCCAAAATTAAACTTTGTTTGATTTCAACAAAAATTGAATATATGGGGTTCTTTGATATGCTGAATCTAACCATGTATTTAGATTTTTTATTTTTGGACCCCGTTATCTAATTGGTTCATATTGAGGTCAAAAGGGTCCAAAATTAAACTTTGTTTGATTTCATCTAAAATTGAATTATTGGGGTTCTTTGATATTCCAAATCTAACCGTGTATTTAGGTTCTTAATTTTGGGTCCTGTTTTTTAAATTGGTCTACATTGAGGTCCAAAGGGTCCAAAATTAAACTTAGTTTGATTTAAACAAAATTGAATTCTTGGGGTTCTTTGATTTGCTGAATCTAAACATGTGTTTAGATTTTTGATTATGGGCCCAGTTTTCAAGTTGGTCCAAGATAGGGTCCAGTATTTAAACTTTGTTTGATTTTAACAAAAATTGAATTTTTGGGGTTCTTTGATATGCTGAATCTAAACATGTATTTAGATTTTTGATTATGGGCCCAGTTTTCAAGTTGGTCCAAGTTGGGGTCCAAAATTAAACTTTTTTTGATTTCAACAAAAATTGAATATATGGGGTTCTTTGATATGCTGAATCTAACCATGAATTTAGAATTTTTATTTGTGGGCCCCGCTATCAAATTGGTTCATATTGAGGTCAAAAGGGTCCAAAATTAAACTTTGTTTGATTTCATCAAAAATTGAATTATTGGGGTTCTTTGATATTCCAAATCTAACCGTGTATTTAGATTTTTAATTTTAAGTCCCGTTTTTTAAATTGGTCTACATTAAGGTCCAAAGGGTCCAAAATTAAACTTAGTTTGAATTTAGCAAAAATTGAATTCTTGGGGTTCTTTGATATGCTGAATCTAAACATGTGTTTAGATTTTTGATTATGGGCCCAGTTTTCAAGTTTGTCCAAGTTGGGGTCCAAAATTAAACTTTGTTTGATTTTAACAAAAATTGAATATATGGTGTTCTTTGATATGCTGAATCTAACCATGTATTTTGATTTTGGACATTGGACCATAATAGGTAAATTAAAAAAATTCAAGTTCTTAGACCACATTCTTTCTGTGTCAGAAACCTATGCTGTGTCAAATATTTAATAACAATCCAAATTCAGAGCTGTATCAAGCTTGAATGTTGTGTCCATACTTGCCCCAACTGTTCAGGGTTCGACCTCTGCGGTCGTATCAAGCTGCGCCCCAGCGAAGCATTTTATTAATTATTATTATTATTATTATTATTATTATTTTTTTTTTTTTCTTCCGCCTAATTTTGTTCTCACGTAAAATTTTTGTTTCGCAAGATGTCGCTTAGATATTTCTTATATAATATCATACAGTTTATGCGCTTTTTATTTTCACCCATTCTAAGCCGAACAATTTTCTTTGTAGGAGTTGTCTCCCCGAACACTGTTTTCCTTGTTACTGCATCTCCTCCGTAACCGTAAAAGAAAGCGACAAATTTATTCTACCAAATTGCTCGTTATATCCTCAGGATGTTTTGTCCAATTTTGACCGAGGCGGTACGTAAACTCCATATGAGAGTTATTTCCCCTTCTGTATTTGACATAAGGGATATATAAATGTATAGCATGAATGGTAAGTGATAGAGACCTAAGGTATATTGATTTGAGTTCCTTGGTTCATTTAAATGAAATTGAGGCCAAGGTCAAAGGTCAAGGTCATATTCTAAATTTTGACTTTTCCTTGTTATTTGATCTCCTCTGTCACTTTTAAAGATACAAATTAAAGAACAAGTGCAAAATGTTTGCCTAATTGTGATTAAGATATGATACATTTGGTCTGAAACAATCCAATGACATTTTATAGGAGTTATTGTCCCTGAAATGATTCAATTTAAGGTTAATTGATTATTACTCCAACTTGTTACATGATAAAGCCATAGGGTCTTTTGCAAACTGTTGGTTGACCTATGACCTTGAAAATGTCCACCGGAAGTGACCTTGAGTGAACCGGAAGTAGTATTTTTTGCACTTATTTCATGGAAATGTACCTAGAAACCATATATTTTTTGAATGACCATAGGTTAACCTATCTTTTGAGACCGGAAGTAACATTTTATAAACCGGAAGTAGCATATTATCTTCCTTATTACAGGCATAAGTATATACAAACTATATATTTTTGGAATCAGTGTGAATAAAGCTATCATATGTGACCGGAAGTGACATTTTCTAAACCGGAAGTAGCTAATTATCTCCCTTTTTACATGCAAAAGTATATATAAACCATATATTTTTGGAATCAGTATAAATAAAGCTATCATATGAGACCGGAAGTGACATTTTCTAAACCGGAAGTTGGCAATTATCTCCCTTATTTCAGGCAAAAGTATATAGAAACCATATATTAATTGAATCAGTATGAAGAAACCAAAGCTTGGACGCCAATAGTAATTTTGAGTAAACTGGATGTAGCTTCTCATCAATAATTTAGAACATTGATGTGGAAAGACCTTCAATTGTTCTCTGAACAATTGGTTTTTAATTATTTACAGCTTTTCTTGCAGTCTGCTCCAAACCAGTTAAAAATCTTTAGTATTTAGGTGTCGACAACAGCTTTAATTTATATATATACTAGAATTTATTGTAATCTTCATCCTGGAAGATTCTAGGAGTTGCTCAAATAGATGAGTATCTTACGCTGTACATTTAGGTGCCAAGCTTTGTTAATTTTAGGCTGGAAGCATTATGAAAACAATTTCATTTGCATAAAACCATTGGCCCTACTGGTTGCTGGGCTACTGTTGAATCCAAATTATGGTTGATATTTATTAATGAAAATTATAGTACAGGTTGAATTTCAGTTAGCATGAACACTGGGACTAATTTGAAATGTTATGCTTTTAATTATGAGGGTACCTAGATGTTGTTAAGCAGCTTTTTTTTTTTTTTTTTTGTTTTTTTTTTTTTTGTGTAACACAGGTCATCCTTTATAACTTGTTGGTTGTCCTAACAGGAGACAATTACCATGTTTACTTTGCATAATCTAGGCCTTCTTATGATAATCCAAGTTTCAGGTCACCTAGACCTCAAATGGAAATAAGTTTTCATTTGGGCAACCTGGTTCAAACCCAAGACGAGACAGAGAGTGGTTGCTGCTGTTATACTAAATGTTTGTTTCTTCTTACATGGATTTATACTTTAGTACACAGGTCCTCATAGTCATTCTTTGAAATTTGCATTTGCCTGAGTTGATCCAGTTCTTCTTGCCTTGTATTTATGGGCAGTTTTATTACATTATAAGAAATTCACTTCTACATAGACATCTTACACATTCAGGTATTTCCTATCCAATCTTTTATGGTAATATACTTTACAAAGTACAAAATGTCAGTTTACCTCAAAAGCTAACTAAACATTAAAGCAAACTTATAAAGAAGGAATACTGTTGCCTGCATAAAAAATGGCATATTTTGGCTTCAATATTGATTCACTTGCACAGTCTTTGCATCGGACAAAAACTCATTTATTCTTAAACCAGTTGCTGGTTGATACGGGTTATGTTCCTCTAATATATGTTATGATGATATGATACTAAACCCCCATTGGAGGGATGGTGCTAGATATTTCATATAATGAAGACATAATCTTTCGAACTGTTAAATTGAGGTCTGGAGCTGGCATGTCAGTAACTGTTAGTAGTCCATTGTTGATTTATGTAATGTCGTCATTTTTCAATTTTTGTTTTGTTTGTTTTGTTACCTATTCTGATATTGGACTCGGACTTCTTTAAACTGTGTGATTTTTACTGTGCGTATTGCTGTGTGTTTGTTTGTTCTGCATTTGGTTGAGATTTTAAATAACTTGTTTAACCCCTCCGCAATTTAGTACCTGTTCCAAGTCTGGAGCCTCTGGCCTATGTTAGCCTTGTATGCATTTTTATTTTAGTTCATATATTTGGGAGTTTAGTATGACATTCATTATCACTGTTCTGGTACAAATTTTTCATTATGGCTGAAGCCATTTCTGGTTTTTAGGTGGATCGCTTCAGATGCTTGGTCCCAACTGCAGATGTTTATCCTGCTATAACCCCACGGGTTTTATTACTGTTATTTCAGACCTTTAGTAACCATTTAATTGTAAGTTCCACAGCACCCAGTACATACAGATGTATCAGAGAGGACAGTCTTTCTTTTTTCATGAGTTCAGATCTCTAATTGTTTTAATGAATACATTTCCTATCTCTCTCTATGAATTGTTAAGGTCTTGCTTTCTTGTACATTTTGTATCTCTCTCAACAAAAATTGCGACATTACTTTTACTAGGTTTGGATATTTTTTTAGGAAAATTTAACAGATGTGTCAAAAAAAAAAACCAACAAAAAAATTTGAGGTTTGTCAGTTTTTAAGAAGGTATTAAACACTCCAGGCCTTTACATTTACCTTAACCAGAGTCATGCTGAAGTCTAGCAAATATTTTCTTATCTTGTTGTTGGCTAAACTTGGTATGAATTCTGAGTGTTTGAAGCTGTCTTTTCTATTGTTTTTGAGGATTATTAAAGGGTCGGAGATCCAATGCTGACAACTTAAGACGGGTTACAGAAGAATTATTATTTTTCTCGATTAATTATGCTTTAAATTGTATTGGTATTACATATGTAACATATACTTCCATGTAGCTATTTGCTGTACAAGAATTGTAGGAGATCCTATTAGCTTTAATGTTTGGATAGTAGATTCCTCAATAGTAAGTATGTTTTTGTAGCAGACTGACATCCTCCAGATGGGGTTGACTTAGGTCTAGGCACGGAAATGAATCTTTGTGGTGGCGTGATTGTCAAGCATGTTAAAAGTTAACTCAGAACATGAAACTATGAGGATCCACCATATTTCTTAATAAAACATGTAGCAGGTAATGACACAGGTAGTTCTAGAGCGGGATTTTTGCACAATGAGATGAAGAACATGATCAGATGGATTATGCGGTTCATCAATTCTTAAGTAAGTATGGTCTCAAATTTGACCAGGTTATTGCAAAGCATGGACTTGTGTTGCTATAGAATATACAACTATATTATTGCCTTTATAATTAGCTGTCAGGGTTGCTACATAAATATTATGATTTTCGATCAGACCAGAAATTTTTCAACTGGATGTTTTTCACTTGTCACCCTTAACATGCTTATAAATGAATTGTTAAACATCTTGAATATATATTTGATGATATACTATAATATACTATATTTTATGGTATACAAATACAATCAACTATCTTATGGTTTGGTGTAGTTTTGGTTAGTATTTTTATCTGTGTAGGTAAATATGTTTTTGCACAGTTGTTCGCAAAACATCATATAGATTATTTAACATATATATGTACCAAGTTGTACTTTGAATAAAGATATCTATCTATCTATCTGTAGTTATCTCATACCTGGTTCACAGCTTTGCAGCGAACCGCCCTTTTTATGGCGGTTGACAGAGTCTCTGTTTTCCTCCGTCAATGTGGCAGAATTCGCTGCATAGAATCTTAATGTTAACTATGAAATTTTAGGTTTTTGGATAATACAGACTACACTTGTGTATCCCACGGTGTTTTCTAAATTTAAAGCACCAGTTTATCCCACGGTGCATCTTTACATTTTCATATATATCTATCTATCTATCTGCATTTTGCAGCAAGGTTGCCATATTATCTTCGGGTAACCAACCATATATCTATCTACATATACATATACATCTATCTATCTATATATATATATATATCATATGAATCTATATTATGAATAAAAGCTGTGGCCAGATATCGCCAAACCATATATGTATTTTGTTTTAATGGCACCATCTGAGATAATGGAATTTAAGTAAATAGACTTAAATTCAGTTATCGCTGGGGCCACTGACGGATTGTGTTTCATGTTTTAGATTTACCTAACATGAGTGACGTTATATTCTGTGACGTAATTTAGTCCTTTACAGAATTTCAACGCAGTAAGCAAGCTGTTTAAATTTCGTAAGCGGTAAAATTGAAAACCCGCCCTCTCACTCCTTTGTTTTGTACGAGATACTGCTCTTTTGTATTTATTTTTCAGGTTTTTGTCGGTGACAGTGGTAATGCAGATTTGACTGATGATGTTAACTTGTTTGCGGTTGAGAAAAGTGACTTTTATTTGAACTTTGAGCATCATAAATAGATTCCCAGTAATGGCAGAATTCGCTGCATAGAATCTTAATGTTAACTATGAAATTTTAGGTTTTTGGATAATACAGACTACACTTGTGTATCCCACGGTGTTTTCTAAATTTAAAGCACCAGTGTATCCCACGGTGCATCTTTACATTTTCATATATATCTATCTATCTATCTGCATTTTGCAGCAAGGTTGCCATATTATCTTCGGGTAACCAACCATATATCTATCTACATATACATATACATCTATCTATCTATATATATATATATATCATATGAATCTATATTATGAATAAAAGCTGTGGCCAGATATCGCCAAACCATATATGTATTTTGTTTTAATGGCACCATCTGAGATAATGACTTGTTATAGTGTTCTTTGTATTTGTTTTTGTATATTTTTAACATTAACTGTTTAGTCCATTTTTATAATATCTTTTTGCCATGGTTCGGTATTTATACATCCCGCCATTGTGTTATTGTGCTGTGGTTATTTTTTGTACTCTTGTCTTTCATTTTTGCTTATGTACATTTTCTATTGAGTGTCTATATGCCATTTTGTTTTTCTTTGTTGACATAGTTGTTTGTTTTATAGTGATTAAGATTATAACACAATGTTGACTCCTGTACCCTAATTTTTGACATTTTTACCTATTGTGTCTGTTTGTTTTGTTCACTCATTGTTGTCAATATAATGGTGCTCAACATAATTGCATTTTACAATTTCTCTCCAAACAAATAAAAACGGATAAAAACCATCTTTCATGGGCAATGACTCCTATAAGCGGTAATTTGACAATTTCAGCCAAGTTGACTTGTTTGTAGATCTTATTTTGCTGAACACTTGCTTTTACAATTTCTGTGTATCTATTAGTTTCTGCAAAAAAAAAACATAAAATAAGTACAGTTAAGTGTTTGAAGGACAAAAACTCATATAAGGAGTCAATTGACGATTCATCCATGTAGATTTTTCTGTAGACCATAGTTTGTTAAACATTTTACTATCTGAAGATTCTTTCTGTCAACTTTTTTAGGGAGCAGGAATTAACAACAAAAAAATGCATAAAGGTACAAATCATCATTTAAAGGCAATAACTCCTATTAGCGGTTACTTGACGGTTTCTGCCAAGTTGACTTATTTGTTGATCTTACTGTTATGGTTATTTTTACTGAACAAAACATCTCTATCTGTATTGTTTTCAAAATAATTGGCAAAAACTGCGACTGTGGCAGTCCGATTTTTCTGAACATTCCACAGGAGATAGACCTTGATCTACTGATAATTTTTACCAGGACAGATTAATCTTAACTGCTTTTGTTTATGAGATACATTTTGTGTATTTGCCAATTATTTTTGAAATTTCTAAAACTTGACTTTTCCGGGGAATTTCTCCAAAATGGGTCGTCAAATTTTTCTGAAAATTCCGCAGGAGATAGACCTTGACCTGATGAATAATTTAACTAACATCAGATTTGATCTTACTGCTTTAATTTTTAAGATGTAAGCACAAATTTGCATTTTAACCCCTATGGTCTATTTTTAGCAAAAGCGCCCATGTTTGTTGATGGATCAAATTCCTTGATACCTTTTTAAACTAAATACCGTAAGCAACATTGAGGTAAAGTTTGGTAATATTTGGACCAGTAGTTTCAGGTGATTCTTTTTTTTTTATTTTATAACGATGGACGCCAAGTGACGGCAAATTAAAAAAGCTAAAATCTATCTAGGGCTCTAAAGAGCCTGTGTCGCTCTCATAAGGTCTGTGTGCATCTTCAACAATGGACACTCTCCAACATTGTGGACTAGAATGGAATTGATGACAAAAATCTCTTTTTTGTTGATTTTTATTGCTGATCCTTTTTTTCTGTTTTCAGTTTCTCTCTACTTTCTTTAGTTTTCGCCAAAAACACAAAAAAGGGTAAACAAATTGTAATTTAAAGGCAATCACTCTTATAAAGGGTCTACTAACGATTTCGGCAAAATATGATTTATTTGTAGATCTTGTCTTGCTGGTCATTTTATTTTATTTTTTTTTTTCATTTTTTGCTGGTAAAAGTGTCTATCTTTTATAGTTTTCAAGATGATAAACAAAAACGTAAAATATTGGTAAAAAATCGTCATTAAAGGGACATACTTCCAATAAGGAGTCGACTTATATTTTCAGCTATGTTGACTTATTTGTAGATCAAGTCTTGCTGATAATTTTGGTTATTTAAAGTGGTTATCTATCGATAATAGTTTTCAAGATAAGAAGCAGAACACTACAAATGAGTAAAAACCGTCATTAAAGAGCAATAACTCCACTAAGGAATGAACTGACGATTTTGGCCAGTAAACTTATTAGTCGATCTTGTCTTGCTGATCATTTTTGCTTATTTGAGTTTTTATTTATCTATTATATTTTTTCATGTATTAGGCAAAATCGCAGACAATAGGAAAAAATCGCTTTTTAAGAGTAACAACTACAATAAGGTGTCGGCAGAAGATTTCAACAATAGTGACTTATTTGTAGACCTTGTCTTGCTGATCATTTTTGCTTATTCATGTTTCAATCTATCTATATATGATAGTTTTTTAGATATTAGAAAGGAAAACTAGAAGCGTAAAATGACGCATTTTTGGCGCAAAGGGATTTCTTCCAATAAAGATAACCAAACTTAGGAAAGGTTGATCGCTAATAATCAAGGTCATTCTTTGTAGTCTTCATTGGCATATCCCAAGCCTTCAGTTCAGTAGTTGTTGTTGGTTGATGTCTGCCATATTTACTTTTCGTTTATTATTTTAGTATGGCTTCTCCTCTAAATTGTCTCTTATATTGTTATGCCGGGATATTTTACACCTTGATTTACGGTGTGAGTTTATTGAAGGCCGAATGGTGATCTAAAGCGGCTTTCATCTGCATCCTTTGGTTCTCTGGTAGTCGCAGTCTTGTTGGCAATCATACGACATCTCCTTTTTTATATTTATACATAACTAAAACAAACAGTGACTTTTAGAGGAAAATTAACATATGGTGAGTTAAAACTATTCATTCGACCCTCAACTTTCGGAATGTTATTTCGATAAGCGGAACACTATAGTAGAGAATAGAAGATTTGAAGAGCGTACAATATAAAATCAGGAAGCACACACTATACACGTACAAAAACTTTACATCAATGAAACAGATAAAAAAATATATCATTTCATAGACGGCTTTCAGTAACTGAGAGCAGATAACCTGATGTTGAAGTAAAAATAATGCTGTCTGTCTCGCCCCTCTTTTTCGTCCACTTTACTTTTGGGTAGGGTTGATGTATTACCATCATGAACAGTCTAGGACAAACTCATCTTGTACAATGCCAAAAGTTTACTTGTACAAACAGATTTAAAAAACGGAAAGAAATAAAATAAGATAATAGTTTGTTTCAAACAATACAAACAAGCGAATTGATATCAATAAAAACATACAAGAAACACTGATTTCTCAACCAATGTTAAAACCATATCAATATATAGGCTAAGAAAGTTTAAAAGAACGATTTTTAGGATAGTTTTTAAACGTTTGTTTTTTTTCAGCTTACTTAACAAATAAGTTGAATTGAAAAACAAAAATGTCTAAGATAGGTTCAATGTTTCATGCGAAATCAGATTTAATTTATCTTCAATTGTGTTTTATACACCTCTAGAAATTAATTGCTGTATGGTATGAATCAGTCGTTCGTAATTCTTCGCATTACCAGCAGAAAGTTGACCAGATTCAAATATTTCCCAGTGACCTTGGGTGTTCCTTGACACTGAACACATGATTACGGCCTGTGAGTTTCTTGCATGATGGAACGTTGTTTTGCAAAGATCCTTTCCAGGTTTTGAAGCATCATAAAATTTCAAACTTGGATTTGGATACTGAGCGATATTTGTAGAATTATATGCACTCAATGTGAAAAACAGATGTGTGATATTTGATGGAATTTTTTTCAATGAAACATTGATTTTATGGTGTCCAATCCGACGCCTATTGTCCATCATGTCTCCTGAATGACTTACTGCAACATAATTTATATCCCTGTAATCTATTACTCTTTTGTAAAATGTGCCTTGAAAAAGAAGACATGACGCATCGAGGTAATCGGTTCTGTTGTATGGATATCCCCAATAGAGGTCGAAAACAACATCATCAAAATGTTCTGGTATGCTGTATAAACAAATAACTACGCAGATAGTAGAGTTAGGCTTAACTCCATATTCTGAAAGAGTAGCCATCCCACCGTTTGTTTGATAAACCTGCAATTATAAAGTCAAATAGATTTTTAAAAAAAATAAGTGTTGACTTGAATGAATTTTTCGTCATACACATGATTTACAATTTTCTTACTTTCTGCTGTAAGTTTTCACATTTGTGAAAGTGATGAATACAAACATGTATTCATACAGAAAGAGCATCAAGAGCATTGTTGTTTTGTAATGAATATAGATATAAAAAAAAACTACATAACAGTGTGAACAGTAAACCAAACAAAAAAGTTAATAGTGACCGTAAATGAAAACCTCCAACCTGAAAATTACATGGATAAGTTGCACTATTAATCCTATGTTTGGTCGATACAATATAACATTATTAGTGCTTATTCCTTTTTTATTGAATTATTTTTAATTGTGTTGCATTTTTTACGAAAAAAATTAAAACCAAGGACACAATATATGATAATATAAAGATGGACGTGGGCTTACATGTAACTACACTATAACATTTTAAGTCATCACTTGGTGTATGAAATGGCACTCACAAATTGTCTGTAGGTCTGTCTCTTATATTTTATTTTGATGTGTTATCCCCTTTCAGTCAGCATATACTTATTGTGACTTTCCCAGGACATAAACATATAGTTCAGTAAGTGTTGTTTTACTTTCCGTTTTATGATATATTCTTAACTAAAAATGGTCGATTGTTATCACTTCTTTAAGTACACAATTGATTTCTTTTCGGCTTATATATAGGTCTAGGTTAGTCTATAAAAAGGTATATACTATGAAATTTAGAGCGAGGGGCTTGCCCCGAGCTCTTAATTTCATAGTATATACCTTTTCATAGACTATCCAATTTAGCACATATTTACAACTCGAGTAATCTTTTAATTGGTCTATTGATAGTTTATTTTGGCTGACTACTTGTATCACAGGTGTTTGTAAAACGGAGCTCATTAACGAAGTTTTGTAAATCTACTCACTAG
The DNA here is from genome assembly GCF_021869535.1 of Mytilus californianus. Taxonomy (NCBI): domain Eukaryota; kingdom Metazoa; phylum Mollusca; class Bivalvia; order Mytilida; family Mytilidae; genus Mytilus; species Mytilus californianus. The sequence goes on from NW_026262723.1 coordinate 108,380,911, forward strand.
TATCATTGTAAAATATGTTATTCCAAAAGGCCCTTGACTCCAGAATGAAAAGATGGTAGCTGCTGGTGTAAGTATGTATATTGATATAATGCGGTGTTTTACTATACATGTTCTTCTTACATGGTAAGATGACCAAATAAATTGACCAAAAGCAGGCATTAATTAAATTGCAGTGGAAGCTTTACATGTTTTGAAAACATTTTTTTAATTTCACAGTAAAACTAAAGCTATAATAAATTTGAAACATATAGATAGTTTGTCCCCATAGATATAGTCTAGCAGATAGGCATTAAAAAGCAACTACCAATAGATCACAGATTATAGGTTTTGTGTTTTTTTTGTTTCTTTGTTTTATTATTTCAAAGTAAAAACTAAAAGATTTATCAGAATATGTTTATATATATATATATATAATTGGCACATTATCTTCGGACATAATCACAGTTTTTCAATTCATGACATCGTCCTGAACATGCATGAAATATTTGCCACTGGAAATTAAGCAACCGATAATCAATAAATCAATCAATTCATGACGAAATAGATCACCTTCCTTAAGAAAGTTTAAAAAATTATCACCAAGTTGCTTTAATTTCCCCTTCACAAGGTTTCATAGTACACACTTTTTGTGTACAAAGTAATTGCATGGATGATACATTATCATAATTTTAAGATATCGTTGTACTCTAATCAAGGTATAAATAACCATATGTATAACCCTTTATTTAAATGAAAGAAATTTGCAATTGTCAAAAACATTTTTTAGATCCAAAGATTTTAATAGGAGGATATTTAAAAATCAACGTGAAAACTAATTACAAACTATTTAATTTAATTTGGAACACAGCATTTTATTTCAAAATAGCCAGTGGCAATTTTTGTTTTAAATATCTTGATTACGATACAATGAAATCTTACCCTTGTGGTCATTCATGCGTAGTTACTTAGTACACGGGAAAAGTATGTACTATGAAAATTAGAAGGCAAATATAAGCAATTTGATTGGACGAGAAGTTGTAAGTATGTGCTAAGGAATTTTTCTTTACCCTTTATTGCATGCTGTATAATGATCAGTTGATGTGTAGCTATTCATTTGTGATTAATCATCATCATGAATACTAATTGCTCTTATTTCGTAGACGCACACACTCCTTATATATACTAGTAATACTTACATTCATTTCTTTTCCTTCATAGAGAAGCTTCTGTCTGATTTTTTCATGTTTCAATTTTATTTGTATTTGGCTTTTCAATTGGTCAACTGTCATCGATGGGGAGAATAACACAGTGGTGGACTCGCCGGTTAGACCAGTGATGTTGATATACTGATTACTGCCACCCATATCAACCAGTGGTGTGTATGCAGACTCGTATTCTTTGAACTGCTTCGACAAGATAGCTTTAAATAGCAACATAGTTTCAGATTGATTTCCGATGACTAGACCACATTCAGGGTGTGGACACTGTTCTTGCTCGTCAATATACTTCACTATACACTAAAATGATAATGCTACATTTTTATTAATTTTCTAAATAAAAAGTATACATTCAATATATTATACGCTTATATCTTTAAAACAAAGATGAAGGACTGGATCTTCCTTTACTGCATTTGATACCTGTATTACATAAGTGTCCACACAAACAACGTTATATTGCTGGGTCCAAGAAACCTCTTTCTAAATTGTTAACATGAATTTTATCAGCAACCAAAGCCGGGCTTCAAAATTATTGTAAAAAAACTTCTTTAGGGCAGGCGTGAATCAGATGTTGATACTTAAAAATTCCAAAGATCTGTTATCTACATACAATCTAAGTTTCTAACCTCCTGTAATAGTATTCAAACATTTGACTTTTCTACCCTTTACACAAGTATTACCCATTCATAACTAAAACACAAATTGAAAGAATCGGTCCTATTTTGTTTCATAAAAAAGGATGTCCAACGTAGAAACAAGTATCATATCTTAGGAAGGAATAAATGGTACTGTGAAAAAAATCACTCTGATTCAAACAAAAAAATCTCTGAAACTGACATTATCAAGATACGTGATTTCTTGATTGGCAACGTATTTGTTGCGTTTTGAGGCGTGTTTTTCAACAAACAATAAGCATTCCAATGGAAACCAACTTTGCTTCTCTTCTTGTCGACTTGTTTCTCTATTCATATGAGGCTGATTTCGTACAGGAGCTTCTTAGAAAGGATTAAAAGAAGCTAGCATTATCCTTTAACTTCAAGTTTTGCTATAAAGATGGTGGCTATGTTAAACGCATCTATCACAATAGAATTTGAAATAACGGATACAACAGATAGTTAAGTCTACCTCATATATTGACTTACATCTAGAAATTGACAAACAACGAGGGTCGGTTGAGAACAAAATTTTACGACTGAAGAGATGATGTCAGTTTCACAATGGTGAACTTTTCATTTCTATATAGCAATATAGATGATGTCCTTTCACTGAATGATTCAAAGTTTGGTGACTACGGAACGCATCTTTCCAATCGAACTTGAAATAAAGAATACAACAGATATAGTCGTGTCTGCCTCGCATCTTGACTTACATCAAGAAGTAGACAATGAGGGTCGCTTGAAAACAAACTTTACGACCAAAGAGATGATGTCAGATTCACAACGGTGAACTGTTCATTTCTATATAGCAATATAGATGATGTCCTCTCACTGAATAATTCAAAGTTTGGTGACTACGGAACGATTCTATTCAATCGAACTCGAAATAAAGAATACAACAGATACAGTCAAGTCTGCCTCACATCTTGACTTACATCAAGAAGTTGACAATGAGGGTCGCTTGAAAACAAACCTTTACGACCAAAGAGATGATGTCAGATTCACAATTGTGAACTTTTCATTTCCAAATAGCAATATAGATGATGTCCTCTCACTAAATAATTCAATGTTTTGTGACTACGGCACGCATCTATACCATCGAACTTGAACTCAAAAATACAACAGATATAGTCAAGTCTGCCTCACATCTTGACTTACTACCGTTTTACCTCATCTTTATCGATATTTGTACAATTTACCTATATAATATCAAAATATAAAAAAAGCTGTTGGCCATTATTATGGTAGGTATTATATTTAACTTACCCTTAGACAAGTAAGAGATGGATGATCACAGTCTTTCGAAACGTTGTGAGATGGATATTCGTTCCTGAGCTTCTCAATTTTACATATGATACAAGCCATCTTGGTTTCTTTCAAAACGATTTTAAACTTGGTCTGTACTCTATACTAACTTTTCAACAAGGGTTGCTGAAATTGAAAACATATTCATCTGTGATATGATAACATTTACCTCGATCTCCGACCAGTGAAAATACTTTCTTCCTTCATATCTTCCGTCCCTTTTTCAGCTAATACACTCTTTTTAAGAGTTTATATCCTATGAGAACAGCCGGCAACGATTGCTTCATATTAAATAAATCAGACACATGTGAATGAAAAACTCAACGCCAATGAAATATTCGATTAAAAAAAATGACATATAGAAAAGAGTGAGAGACAGAAACTGAAATCAAACCTTTATAAGTAGTCATTGTTGAATAACCAAACTGTGCACACAAATTAATTCTGTAGATCGGCGATTATCTTGTCTGAGTAAGTTAGAAAAGGAGGAAACGAGTCTATCATTGAAATATAGATATGTTTGCATCTCACATATCTTGGCAAACGTTTTTTTTTGTTATTCATTTTGATATGACAAAAAAAGAGTTTAATTTGTAATGAAAACAGGCAGGATTTTTTTTTTAATATCTACAAATTAAAATGAGTGAGATAAATATTCATTTAATAGCCCAGTTGTGTATAATTTGTGACAATAGTTAAAGTCTGTTGTTATCTTGCAGACTTGTCCATTTTTATATTAACATTATTAAGAGGAGGAGACTTCCTTTTTATATTTTTTTCAATTAATTCTTTACATATAAGGATCAGGAAGTGTTGATAAGAAAGTATATCATATGTGCCATATATGACATAGGATAATGCTATACGGTTTAAACCATTTGACTTGCTGTAGTCTTAATTCACGGATGGCATTCGATTTATTGAGAAAAATATCGTGAAAGAATAAGTAACTGTGGTCAAGTATTGCGATCGAATCATGTTATATCTGACATCGGGTAGTGAAGGAAACCTTATCGAGAAGACACATACAATGTCAATAGTTAATCTAATTTGTTGAATTATAATAACAAACTTTGTAAAAAAATAAAACTGTCTCTCGAAATGCTTCAACCACATGATCAGTATTTGTGTGAAATAAACGTTTTCACTGTTTGTAGAAAATTACACAAGTCCGATTGATAGTCAACATTTTGATGACATAAAAATGTAAAACTAGCATGAATTTTATACATTATTTGAAGGACTAAATTAGAATTCTCTGAACAATGTCGTTCTATATTACTGTAAAATTATTGTGTAGTAGTTAATCACATTGATTGTAAAAAAAATGGAATATTTAGTTAAATCAGATAGTTGGATATTTCTGATTGGAAAGATCGGATACCTTTTTTTTCTAAAAAGTGTACTGCATGTTACCTTAATAGATATGGCAATGCTTTATCTCAAAGTTTCTGGTGTTACTGTCATGGGAAATAATTTCCTTTATAATGTTAGTTCTTAATGGAAGAAATAATGCAGTATTTGATACTACCGGAATGGGTCGTATATAATATTTTTCCAACAGGAACAGTTAGTTTAGTATTGTTTATAACAAAGTTTCCAGAGGAATTTCTGTTAAGTGGAACAAATATATATATATGTTTTTATTGCTACTTTTGAGCGGCCTCAAATAGCAAGATGCAAGTTTTCAGTAACAATTTTTCACGAAAATATAAAATTTTGGTCGGTATTTTTATATGAAGTATTATTCGTCGCCTATTCTTATCTATTCGGTTTCATAATCGAAAACTAGATAAAAAGGAAAATAAGGGAATTAAGAATATTCGGACCTGCACAAAAATGAATATGTTTGGTTAGTGGAAGGTAATATCAAATTAACAATAGTCTTGATTTGGCTTGCAGAGCTACATGTAAAATACCTACTTCTTATTTTTATCAAAATTATCAAATTAGTCCTTAAGGTATACAATGTCTTGAAAAAATATCAATATAGCTGACACCATAGCATAACTAACTATAAGATTTTTATTAATGTTATATGGCAAATTTTAACTTATTTTACAATTTTGCCTATTATCTTTAAAACTGTTATAGATATGAAGAAAGTAGAAGCTGTAGACAGCAAAAATCATAAGCCTTACAAGAACTACAAAAATTCTTATACGACCACATTATTGGATGTTTCCATGAAGAGCTATTGCCTTTATAATGATTGATTTCATACTTTTCCCCCGTTTTGTCCAAAATCTATAGTAGATAGACTGAAATATGATCAACATAACAGTAAAGAAGATATTTTGGTCATGCATAATGTAGTAGTCTATAATGTTTGAGAGCTGCTATTATTGAAGAAGCACAAAGATCCAGATAATCTACACAGGCTCTTTAAAGCCCTAGTCTAGTTAAGTGAAGTTATGAACAACATTAAATCATAATGGCAAGTGCCATTAAAGTATCTTTTAATGTTCTAAACCATTACATACAGTTGTCGTGAAGATTCTACCAACTACATACAGTTAAATGTTTATTTGTTAACATACCTGTTTCACTTTTGCCAGCTATTTTCCGACATTAGTAAAATGAATTTTCTAAAAATATGATATATGATCGATTGACCCGATTTTACAATATCTTACCTGTGTATTATCTATTTATATTTTGTAAAGACACGATGGCGTCGACTTCACCAGGGGATACGCTTTATCCAGTATATAGTAAGTTTTATCTTTTATATTCCGAGATTGATCCTTTCATCTATTATGAAACTGTATTTCTAATTCAACTACATTGAGCCCTCTCATGATAGTGTAACTTTTAATGTTCGAACCATTCGATTTTGTTCTCATTTGAAATGTTTCTTGTTTTTTGGAGAATTTTGTTTTCATGACAGATTTTTTCTCGTTATTGTTTAATTTATTCGCAACTTTATATACTCGGGGCGATTAAAAACTCAAAATATGTTGTACACATCTCGATATTTAAAAAAAAATGTATGATGTCCGCTAGATGTTTTTTATTTTTTTTATTATGTTTTTTCTTAGAATGTTGTCTGATATAGATGCATTTCCACATCTCTGTTTATTAACTTTTAATTGACTACATTCAGTTCCAGGTGAATTATTAAACATACCTGTTTCATTTTTGTCTTTTATTTTCCAATATTAGCAAGACTTCATTTTCAGAAAATATAACATACGATTGATTGACCCAGTTCAGTAAATTACGTGTTAGACTATTATACTCTGTAGTTTATCTGTATTAGAACATTATGGCGTCGAATACACCAGGAATTATGAACATTCAAAATCCAGCATATAGTAAGTTAATATTTCATATTCATAGAAAATCATGCACTTTGAAGAGACCAACTGTTATGTAATTGGCATGCGCAAAAATATCGACAGTGTATTGAGACGATAAATGTAACTGATGTTTCTGTAATAGAAATATCTCAAGCATAGAAAGGCAGAAATGTTAACATTTACAGAAAATCATTTACATGTGAGACAGTAAGATGATTTCCCTCTATCAAGTGCCTTTAAATTTTCTTCTGTTCTCTTTATCGGCACTAAAATTTAAATATCGATATGACTGTCTATCTAGATTTCACGCAATACTGCCTGCCTAGTAACATGCTATTGTAATATGATATTGATTATTGGTAAATCACTCACTCCAAGTAGAGATATTGAATTCCAAGCGAAATTATTTTTCAAATTTCAATTCAGCAATTTTTGTTCATTGAGTACATTATATATTTCAAGGTATGCTAACTGTCAAACATGAATGAATGAAGGGAAACTCATATGCCAAGCGTTTTTGTACCGCAAGGTTTTATTCCAAAAAAAGAAGGTAACAGATTGGGATTAATTTTGGGGGTTATGACCCTAGCCGTTTAGGAAAAAGGGGCCATAAACAATACTTTTCAAATACTTTGTATTAATTACTTATTTCTTGACCAATTTCAATGGGGTTTAAGGCGAAGTATACGTAATTGCACGCCTCTAGCGGAATTTGGGATAAAAAATATGCGTCGTTAGTTACGCGAGTTATCTCCCATACTCCAAGAAAGGAAAAATGTCTTAAATGGGCACATGAAAGAGAAATGACTTCGTGCGGTCTATCACGAATTCAAACAAGTATTCCTGTGCTATCTCAAAACTTCAAAGAAATTATCAGAATGACTCCAATCAGAAATCTGAGTATACTATTGTGAGGTAGTCTAACTCTATTTAATACCACTGCTTTTGTTTTAGACACGCAGAAGCAGGTACACAATACGTCTCGTGTTTATTTCAACAGAAAGTTAAAAACGCCTAACAACAAAATTATAACCAAATAAAAAAATAAACCAGTGACAATTCTGCTTCTTTTCGTATCAAATTCATTAAAATCAAACCAGAATTGACCCCACAATATTTTTTGAAAAACCATAGTTTTGAATGAAATTCACAGTGTAGCGTAAAATTGTAGGTAACGAATAATTATATTGCATGTGAATTTGTGTGTTGAACTAGAAAGACGTTGGCATGTCCGTTTTTTATTCAATTGAAAATGTTAGGACATGATTTTATATATTTATGTAAAAAGTATAAAAGATAATAAAGGGTAATAGACCACTAGTGCAACTTTTAAAACATATATAAGTCGAAGAACAAAGCCAACAGTAAAAACAAATACATCAGTTTCCGTCCACAAAACATTACACAGAAACTAAGAATTGAGCACTATAACATTTATCTCAGAATAAGTAAAATCTATGTCATCCAAATCTCAGTTTTCAAAGTGCAGAAGGAAAAACAGATGTCTTCTATTCCATCGGCAATTTTTGAGGAAAGTAAAATCTAAATTTAGAACCATAGTTGAAACTTAAATTACACATGTATGATAAAAATAGAACATGTTATTTTTTTTCTTATCAAATTCCAATTTTAAAGGGAAAGCGAAAATTTGTTTTCTTTTGTTGTGCTTTTGTGTCATTCAGAACAATTTTGAAGTATTTTTTTTGTTCTCAAGTCTCCATTGAAGATTATGATGGAATAGAGTATAAAAGTATAAGGTAGGGGAAGAAGGGGGAGGGGTGAAGAAAATAATGTATACAATGTCGGGTCCTTTTATAGCTGACTATACGGTATGGATTTTTCTCATTGTTGAAGGTTGTATGGTTGCCTATAATAATTGCTTACATCCACTTCATTTAAGGTAGCTGGGGTGTCTAAATGTTCAACGATAGATTTTTCTTAAACTTCTGTAAAAGACTTCTGGGTCAATGTAATTTCACAATTTCAAATTTCAATATAAAAACTGGGGATCACGGACTTTGTTTTTTCGTAATAATACATGAAATTGACGAAATTTGGGTTATTTTATATTGTATATTTAGGGGAAACTAAATTTTACCTTATCGTGGAAACATTAAACGATAGAATTGGCTAAAATTCGATGAGAGAATTTCTTTTCATTAATACTTTTGAAATATCAAATAAAAATAGGGGGTCACGGACCTTATTTTCTCGAAAAATCCCTAAAATATTTAAATTTACTTTACGACACTTAATTTTTTGATAGCTCAGTCTTTAAATTTCAAGTTTTAGGCATTTTATTGTATATTGAATGATACTTGGTAAAATATTTTTAAAACAAAAAAAGTATTTTTGCAACATGACCAGAACGGACGCTCAGAAAAAGACACCCGATCTACTTTAAACTGTGGCAGATAGTTTTCTCATTTGCAATCATACCACATCTACTTATTTTTATATCATATTAACAAAAAAGCAATTCATTTGCATTAGATACAGGCAGAATTCGTGTGGCACTACACTAGGTAAACTCGTATAGCATTACATTGTGAACAGTCTCCTTGCATTACACTAGGTACATTCTAATAAAATTACACTAGGTACATTTTTTAGCATCATACTGGATGGATACATCGCCCTTGGTACATTCTTATAGCATTACATCAGTACATTTATAGCATTACACCAGTACATTTATAGCATATCACTATACACAAAGCTTTAGCATTTCACTATACACAATACTATAGCATTACGATATATACACAATTCTAAGGCATAACACAGGGAATGATCTGTGCTACGGGAAGTTATATCAAAAACTCCGATATGTTTTATTTTGCTGAAATTTATATGCGGGTTCTTCTTTTGACCTTATTACAGCCATACAAATTCTCAAGATAATATGCAGATGCAGTTTTCTTATTTTTTGGATGTGGATATTTACCAAATAATGATACTAGAAATTATTTCCTTTGTTACTGAAACTCCAGCAAACATTATATCATGCTTTGTCGTGTAGTTAAAAAGAAAAGGGAAGGCGATCGAGACAAGCAATTTTCAAAATGAAATTGCAGAGTTGTGTCACGTGCACTTGTAAATAGAATGGGTGTTGTGCGCAATACCTCGAATAGCGCCGGAAATGGTGAGGATGAAAAGATGCAGAAAATTATATTTACTTTTTTTAAATACAAATATGCAGAAAAAGGATTAAAAAAATACGTTTATTCGCGATCCCAATATTATAACCGATTATTTAAATATGTATAGAATCATGCTGTCAACGCTTACCGGGGCAATTTCAAACTCGATATTTGATTCATAAAAATTAGAACAATACAAGCATTTCAAAAAAGATCGATGTGGAACCCTGTCTAATTCAGAAAAGAGGGAGTTAAAGTCTATACAGTAACTTTCTTTCACTTGCAGTATATTTATTTGCCAATTTGCACTTTTTTTTTGGCAGCAGAAATATCCTTAAAAATTAGTCAGTTTATTTCCTTAAAATTAAAGTTAGTTTGATTTTTTACAAAAAAAACCCCAACTTCTTGGGGTTTTTTGATATGCTGAATCTAAATGTGTATTTTGATTTTCGATATGGGGCCCAGTTTTCAAGTTGGTCAAGATCGGGGTTAAACACTAGACTTTGATTTCAACAACAAATAAATAGATGGGGATCTAACCGTGTATTTAGATTTTTGATTTTTTGTCCTGTTTTTAAATTAGTCCATATTAAGGCACTCTGTTTGATTTCAACAAAAAAAATGTATTGAAGGGGTTTTTTGATATGCTGAATCTAACCGTGTATTTAGATTTTAAGTTTTGTGGCCTTGTTTTTTCTAATTAGTCCACATTAAGGTCCAAAGGGTCCAAAATTAAAGTTAGTTTGATTTTTTACAAAAACTAAATTCTTGGGGTTCATTGATATGCTGAATCTAAACATGTATTAAGATTTTTGTTTGGGGCCCAGTTTTCAAATTGGTGAAAATCGGGGTAAAAAATAGACTTTGATTTCAACAAAAATTGAATAGATGGGGTTCTTTGATATGCTGAATCTAACCATGTACATGTATCTAAATTTGGATTTTGGACCCTTTATCAAATTGTTCCATATTAAGGTCCAAAGAGGCTATAATTAAACACAGTTTGATTTCATCAATAATTGAATTATTGGGTTTTTTTTATATGCTGAATCTTAACATGTATTTAGACTTTTATTTTGGGCCCAGTTTTCAAATTGGATCAAATTGGGATCCAAAATTAAACTTTGTTTGATTTCAACAAAATTGAATATATGGGGTTCTTTGATATGCGGAATCTAACCGTGCAATTAGATTTAGGATTTTAGGCCCCGTTATCAAGTAGGTTCACATCGAGGTCCAACGGGTCCAAATTAACCTCTGTTGGATTTAAAAAAAAAAAAAATTCTTGGGGATCTTTGATATGATGAATCTAACCATGTATTTAGATTTTGGATATTTTATCAATATAGGTAAATGTCCAATTTCAAAATTTTTATACCACATTTAATCTTTGTCAGAAACCTATGCTGTGTCAAATAATTAATCATAATCCAAATTCAGAGCTGTATCAAGCTTAAAATTGAGAATGGAAATGGGGAATGTGTCAAAAAGTAAAATAACAAAAATACCGAACTCCGAGGAAAATTCAAAACGGAAAGTCCGTAGTCAAATGGCAAAATAAAAAGCTCAAACACATCAAACGAATGGATAACAACTGTCATATTCCTGACTTGGTGCAGGCATTTTCTTATGTAGGAAATGGTGGATTGAACCTGGTCTTATAGCTAGCTAAACCTCTCACTTGTATGACAGTCGCATAAAATTCCATTATATTGACAACGATGTGTGAACAAAAAAACAGACGTAATAGGTAAAAATAGGGGAACAGCAGACAACATTGTGTTATAATCTTAATCACTATAAAAACAAACCAATATGTAACAAAGAAACACAAAAAGGCATATAGACAAAGCACATTAAAAAAAATGAGACAACAACCCGACCAAAGAGCAAAAAACAGCCGAAGGCCACCAATGGGTCTTCAATACAGCGAGAAAATCCCGTACCTGGAGGCCGGCTTCAGCTGGCCCCTAAACAAAAATGTGTACTAGTTCAGTGAAAATAGACGTCATACTAAACTCCAAAACATAAAATTGAACTAATTGAATGTTGAGTCCATATTTGCATCAAACTGTTCAGGGTTCGACCTCTGCGGTTGTATCAAGCTTTGCCCTGCGGACCATTTTATTATATTTTATCAATTTTCAAGATGTCTTATGAATTTAAAAAGCTATCTTTTAAACTAAATTCGATGTCTTATAAACTAAATAAATATCTTATAAACTAAATAAGATATCTTTTTAACTAAATGAGATATATTATATATTAAATGAGATATCTTATTAAACAGTCTGTAAACACATTTTATTTAATTTGACATCTTATTAAATTCATAATATATCTTAAATTGGTTTATTAGATATCTAATTAAGCTTAAAATATATCTTGTTTATTTTATAAGATATCTTTAATATATTTTATTCTAAAGATATCTTATAAACTTATAAGTAATCTTATAAACTAAATAAGATATATTTTTAACTGAATAAGATATCTTATAAAGTATAAAATATCTTATAAAGTATATTAGATATCTTGTATTCTTTTTGAGATATCTTATTTAATTTAAAGTTAATAAGATATCGTATATACTTTATAAAATATCTTACATATTAAATCAGATATCAAGATATCTTATAAACTTATAGAGATATCTTATAAACTTATAGAGATATCTTATAAACTTATAGAGATATCTTATAAACTCATAGAGATTTCACATAAGCATATAGAGATACCTTTTGAACTAAATAAGATTTATTATATTCTGAATAAGATATCTGATAAATAAATTAAAATATCTGATTAATCAACCATATAATATATCTTGTATGTTTATAATATATATTATAAAGTTAAGGAGATGTCTTACATGTATACTAAAAAAGATATACACTATTTCTCAGTAAGTATGTGTTAAAAAGATATCTTATAAACTATACAATATATCTTAATAAGTTTGAAAGATATTTTATAAAGTTAATAAGATACGGTATCTTTTAAAGAATATAAGATATCTTATTAGCTTCAAATTAAGCAAGATATCGAAAAAAGAATACAAGATATCAAATATTTTTTATATGATATCTTATTTACTTTATCTGTTGCAAAGCTAAATACGTTTGATACTAATGGTTATCATCATTTAAAATTGGTAAAAAAGGCTTCATATCACTTTCAACTTATATTGCTTTCCATGGAGAGCAGCCCATATAGTCCGGTGTGAAACCAGTCTACAATTTGCAAAGGGAAACAAATTGTGTTAAAAGTGTGTAAATTAAATAACAGAAACAAATCAGTTATTGGCAAATAGACTATTGTGGTCACGCTAAGTGAAACATGTCCTTAGTGGTTTGTGGCACAGGTATTCCCTAACGTTCGACTAGATTATAATGGCGTCTTCAACTTTTCCTTTTAGAACCAATATTTCTATAGCTTCCTCGTGAGCAGCGACCCTTTCTTAAGAAAATAATGGTGGCGATGCAAACCTTAAATAGTATATCGATGGGTGACTGTATACTTCATACGCAGGTGCTGTATGTATGTTATTAAGCAGAAATAGAAAGTATTTTATCGTAATGAATAGTGTTCAACCGAATTTTAGTTCAAACAGGAATCAAACTTTTAAAATTGATCCTTTTTTTTAATGTGATAAATATAATCACCAAAGTTTTGAATTAATTAGTGCAATAACTTCATGTTTATTGGAGGTAGTTATGGGGTATTTTCAGCTTCGTTCGATCTTCTTTAAAAGCTGATGTTTTTGTACGTAAATATTTTAAATGGTAGGGACGTTTTTCATGACGACGCGCCCGGTCTTGTTTCTTTTGGAATTATGTGATTCCTTCCAATTTTGTTTTACCTTGATTTATACCTTCTTAATTGATTTATGAAATTTGAACATCGGTAAACTACTGTTGCCTTGAATTCATATATTTATAATGTTGCCGTATTACATTTCCCTGAAATCCAGTAAACAATCCTTTCTTACATTGTCCGTAATTTTCTTAATTTAGGCATTTTGGAAAATGACTGAATTGTCAGGCAATTTACAAAATCCCTAACCTTGGCAAGCATTATATAAAATTACTAAAAATAACTAGTCATTTTGTAAAATGACTGGAATTATTAAACAAATCCAGTTTAACAGAAGGACAAATTGTTCTTGCAATACAATAAAAAGTACAAACATTTTATTTAAAAACTAGATTAAAAAAACAAAAGTGTGAAATATGAAGCACAGAAAAAGAAGGATGTTGTTTGATTGACGGATTGTTGTTATTTGCGTTCAGTGGAAAATATTTTATGCTTACTTAGGACGAGAACAAATTGATGATAAATCAAATACTAGGTAAGTTCTGCAATGGGTTGCCATATGGAAGCGCATATGGTACACCCCTTGTAAAGTTATTTTGTTGCAAATAAGTCGGAATTATTAGTTAAGTTGTATGTTATAAGCTGGAATCAAATCATCGTGTGGAATGATGAAGAAAAAATTGCATTACAATGTCGACTTGCTAATATAAATGTAATGACATAGTAATACGAAGTCGACATGTTGAATTCAATTTGTTAATTGATTATGTCGACAACTTGTTTATTTGATGATGAGGTAGAACCACGTGACCATTTTGGAAAAACATTATTCTATTTTTAAATCGATTTCCATATGTCGTTTGTTTAATGTGCCTCGGATGAGTGTCGCTATCCATTGAGTTCAAGTTCAAAGTAAAGGTCGAGTTGTTGCTCAGAGTTATTTGGTATGAAAAGGGGGAACGGCATTCAAATATCAGAAAAAAAGTACTAAAAAATAACAATATTTCGGACATAAGGGGGATATCCCCACACCACTTGGTCCGGCGTTTATTTTCCTTAGTTCTCAAACGGAAGAAGTATTTCAATAAATTCGTAAAGGTTTCCAGGGCACCCTCTGTTTTGCATGACATTGCTGCTGTCATGAGTGTCGCTATCCATTGAGTTCAAGTTCAAAGTAAAGGTCGAGTTGTTGCTCAGAGTTATTTGGTATGAAAAGGGGGAACGGCATTCAAATATCAGAAAAAAAGTATCAAATATCAAAATATCAGAGGCACCCTCTGTTTTGCATGACATTGCTTCTGACATGAGTGTCGCTATCCATTGAGTTCAAGTTCAAAGTAAAGGTCGAGTTGTTGCTCAGAGTTATTTGGTATGAAAAGGGGGAACGGCATTCAAATATCAGAAAAAAAGTACTAAAAAATAACAATATTTCGGACATAAGGGGGATATCCCCACACCACTTGGTCCGGAGTTTATTTTCCTTAGTTCTCAAACGGAAGAAGTATTTCAATAAATTCGTAAAGGTTTCCAGGGCACCCTCTGTTTTGCATGACATTGCTGCTGTCAGTGTAAAAATTGTAATGTTGACTGTAAATAGTTTATTTTTCAGTAACATACAAACTTTAAATAATTCATGGAAATTTACAAATTTATCAGGACAAAACAGTTTTATTAACTGCAAAAAACTGAAAGCTTATATAAAAAGAAGATGTGGTATGATGGCCAATAAAACATCTCTCCATCACATACCAAATCACGGAGAACTATATGTCACTGGTATGGTCTTCAACAATGAGCAAAATCCTTACCGCATAGTAAGCTATGAAAGATCCCGAAATGACAAATGTAAAAAAATAAACCTAAAAACAGAACGATCTAAATGACGAAGTTGCCGACGCCATTACCGACGACGGAATAAAGGTTTGCTGTGTCTCACTTCCGCGACATTAATGTCGCAGGTACTACACAAATCAAATGACTTGTACTTTGTTGTCAAAAAATGAAACACTTTTAATCAACTCACACTCAATTTAAAGGGAAACAACGGATAATATATGTTCCAATTGTCGTAACCACAATTCCGTCCTCTTTTCCTCGAGGATGACCTACCGCATTAGACCAAATAACTGGGTTTGTAATTTCACGAATAACACGACAGGCGACTCACGTTGAGCAGGATCAGCTTACTCTTCAGGAGCATTGAGATCTACGCCGGATTATAATGAATTTATATTGGCCAGTAATATCGATCTATTGAGTTAGCCAGCTGCAACTGTTTTTTATAGCTTTTGTTATGCTGTTACACGGCGGTCCAAGGTTAGGGTTAGGGTTGAGCGCTCACAGACATGTTTAACTCCGCCACATTCTTCATATGCATATCTCAAGTCAAGAGCCTGAATTGTCGTTGGTTCATGTGTTTCATATTTGTTTTTCGTGAATTGTTTTGTTATAAATAAGGCCGTTACATTTCTTGTTTAAATGGTTTCACATTTCAACGTGGTGGCCTTTTATAGCCGACTATACTTACGATTTGCTGAAGGCCGTACGGCTGCCTATGATTGCTTACATCTTCTTCATTTAAACTCTGGTGGCTAGTTGTCTCATTGGCAATCACACCACATCTCCTAACTTTATTCGGTAGTGGCGTCGGCGTCTTCGTCATTTAGATCGTTAGGTTTCTCGTTTGAGTTGTTTTACATGTCATTTCAGATTCTTACTATGCGGTAAAGGTTTTGCTCATCTTCTTATTTTTATTTAGCTTGCGGATCCTTTCCCGTGCGCTTTCTTTGTGTATACCGGCAATTCACTGCGATTCTACTCATGTACTTAGATATTAGGGAACAGGAAAATTTGGTTTATTTTGCAGTAAGTAAAACTGTTTTGTCCTGATCAAATTGTAAATCTCCATGAATTGTTGTAAAACTTGTATAGGAGTTATTCTTTCAGATCAAGATAAAGCATCTACAGAAAAAAAATTAACTATTTTTAAAATTTTGTATGTTACAGAAAAATGAACTGTTTACAGTAAACATTACAATGTTACACTGACAGCAGCAATAGCATGCGAGACAGAGGGTGCCGTGGAATCCTTCGCAAATTTATTATTTTACTTCTTCTGTTTGAGAACTATGGAAAATAAACGCCGGACCAAGTGGTGTGGGGATATCCCCCTTATGTCCGACTTATTGTTATTTTTTAGTACTTTTTTTCTGTTATTTGACTGCCGTTCCCCATTTTCAAACCAAATAACTCGGAGCAACAACTCGACCTTTAATTTGAACTTGAACTTATAGCGACACTCATCCGAAGCACATTAAACAAACGACATATGGAAATCGATTTAAAAATAGACCTATGTTTTTCCAAAATGGTCACGTGGTTCTACCTCATCATCAAATAAACAAGTTGTCGGCATAATCAATTAACAAATTGAATTCAACATGTCGACTTCGTATTACTATGTCATTACATTTATATTAGCAAGTCGACATTGTAATGTAATTTTTTCTTCATCATTCCGACAAGTTGACTCCACACGATGATTTGATTCCAGCTTATAACATACAACTTAACTAATAATTCCGACTTATTTGCAACAAAATAACTTTACAAGGGGTATACCATATGCGCTTCCATATTATGGTTGCCATGATCGGACAAAGGACACGAATTTTTACTGCCGCTTGAAAAAAAAAGTATGTTGGATAGGTACAGATGTTACAGCAAAACAGGTTCAACTCTAAAGAATTGGTTTCACCATAAAAGGTCGTGTTTGGTTGTAAAGTAAAGATATAAGAATCTTCATCGTCACTGCCTCAAGGACATTCCTAGGTTTATAATCTGACGAATTAAGGCGACAGTGTTGTTTTCATTTTTTTATATATAAAAAATATATATGAACTTCAGATTTATTTTGAAATCTTATATGTTTTTATTGAGTCGAATTTTGTTTATATCTTTTAATACATATGACAATCGAGACACTGGTAACTACCTATTTTCTGATACGGTTGTGCTTTTGTTTTGTTAAAAACTAAACCTTTAATTTTATTTGTTCGAAACATTGAAAAGGCATTCTGATTAAAATCAAATCGTTTACTGTGCTCCAATAAGTTTATTTGTCGCACGTATGAGGATCTGAAGATATTTTTTGAGGAGTCATCAAAAAGCAAAGTTGGTGACTCTAGGAGAATTTTTTTTATATTTTTATATACTTTTTTTTTATCGTCCAAACGTAATTTTCTGTAGCAAACATATATCAATATTGAAGAAAAATCTATGCATTACTTTTCGAAAAGTAAACTGAGAATCACTTATTGCGGACCTGTTTCTGTATTGTTATGAGTTATGATGTATGACTAAAATCAGCAAAGACCCATCAAGACAACATCTGATACAAAAATTTAATAACACTTTTAGATATTTTGATGATATATTGGCTCTCAATAATGACGACATCAGTATGTACACTAAAGAGATTTATCCTGCTAAACTAACTTTGAATAAAGCTAATACTAACAATGAGCACTGCCCTTTCCTGGATCTTGATATCTATATCTTTAACGGGAAGCTTAATACCAAAACTTATGATAAAAGAGATGATTTTTCCTTTCATATATGTTGCGCTAATATGGTAAGGTTTTGGTGGAAACACAATGCCCCAAGTCTGTTAAAGACATACAAGTTATCATATTGGTATTAAAAGAGGAAATACATGCTATATGCCTTGAAATCTCGATGTCCGTAACATTCAAAATAATTGATTTCAGACGCTCTTTTCGTCCAATTTCAAACTCGGACACTAGTTTTTTGTCTAAATCGTTTTCAGTCAAGCAGTAACCTAAATTTTGTTTTTCTAAGTCAAGAGAAAATTCATTGAATTACTAATGATAACTTGATGTGGCGCACCCTGGACCGAACCCGATGAAGCAAATGGGAAAAAAAGGGGGGTGCAATTTGGCACACAAATTCTTTTAAAAACAAACATAAGTATTTCGTTGGTTTTTCTTTTTGAAATTGAAAGTAAAGTTAAGTTAAGTTACATTTAATATAGGAAATAATTTTTCCACCTTCGGCAGTGAGAATTGAACACGCGATCTTTCCGCCTTGGGTTTGTTCAGCATACCCCTGCACCACTGGCATCGTTAGGAATATATTGAAATTTAAGTACTTAAGTCTACAGTGATCTGGAAGGATTTTTTCTCTATGGGCCCAGGGCCCCCCAAAAATAAATTCAATGGGCCATTTTTAGAATTAATGGGCCATGTTGTCAAATGAGTGGGCCATTCGTTTACAATAAAAAAAAATAAAAAAAGTGTATATTTCACTGTACTTACAAGTATGATTCTAATTAATATCATGGATATTGTCCCTGTGATTTTGTAATTTCAATTTCAATGAATATACAATAACTTCTTCCAAACCGGGCAATATTTACGATAACCTTTATTTACAATGTTAAAACTGGTACTGTTCCCTTGTTCATGTTCATGTTTTTTTTTACATTAAATTTGGGTCTTCGTCGATACCATACTTATTCCAGACATTCCGTATTAGAGGACGTTTCTGACATTTCCTCTGCACTTGTATTATTATTACTTCATCACGATGACAAGAATAACAGTAGAGAGCAACGTTAATTGATAAGACACAACAACAATTCGCTGAAGGCATGTTTACAAGATGTCAAAACGAGCCAAAGACCAAAACAATTGACAAGGACAGTTATGCCCCTTTTATGGAGACAAATACTATACTATTCATAAAAAGGCTTTTGGGTTTTTCAATCGAAATAATAGCAAGCTTACTTACATGACTTAAAAGATTATAATAAGGGAAGAATTCTCGCCTGTACTAGCCAATTTTCACAAATATAAAGTTGTTTATAAAAAATTATATCATGAATGATGGTTAATTACGTTTTTTGGGTAATCAGTCATACCGCATATTGCTATTATTACCATAGGAAAACACCCGAGACATCCCAAAAATATATAGGTGCTCCTATCATTGGAGTAAACACTACACAGTTGTGTACTCACACATGGCGGCACGAAATACGATCGGAAATCCATTTGACGATATCTCAACGTTTCAAAACGAAGTGAAATATATCATGCGCCACGCGGGCGCTTACATTTGTCACTTTATGCGCCATTTCTGGTCGATAAGCGCAATTGGCGCAAGGCGCACGTCCTTCCCGATCACTGACAGTCTACTACTCAAGACGTGAAAAAAAAAAGAAAAAACACATGAAGATCCTCACCCAGCTTGTTTTCTTTTAGAAATTATGTGTTCAGATGATATATTTTTGATATCAAATGGCCAGCATGATTTTTGCGCAAATATAGCAGGAATCCAGTTCTTAGTCTGTCTTGTTTCCATTGACATATACATTTTCCTTCATTTAAACAAAAGTGTTTTCAACTTTATCATACCCAAACACTTACGAAACCATGTTTTGTTACATCTATTTCAACTTTGCTAAAAAAAATTCAGGACATTTCAGTGGTTTTTTTCTCTTTTACGATAAAATCTTTAAGAAATGACTACGGATTTTTAAGCGCATTTCAAGTTTGTGATTGCGCTGGTACACTAAAAATTACATTTTTAACTAGTGTACAAGTTAGAACTATTATTTAAATACCATTCTTCAAAAAATCACTGCACAGTTATTAAAAAAAGTCATAATTCCCCCAAAAAGGACAGTTTTCTATGCACTTCTTTTTAAAAATATTCTTTAAAATTCGAAGAAAAAAAATGGTTTTTACAGAAAAAATACATGTCAGTAAGAGGCGAATTGACTATAAACTGATAATGATAGAAGTTTGATGCACATTCAATCATATTGCTGGTATTCTGAGGATTAATTTGAACCCTTAACCATATCTGTACGTCAGCAAATGACGATGGAACAAGACTTAATGCCCCAAAAATATCTTAAAATTTGCTTCACTGGTAAGCTGTACCGGTGTGAAAGGGAAAGGGTTAAACAGACTTATTCAGAAGGGATATAGTTACGATACTGTTGTCAGGTCATTGAAGATGGCATATTTTGGTATTAATATTGATTCACTCATAGGGTCTTTGTACTGGAAATAAACATATTTATTCTAAAACCAGTTGTTGGCATGATAGGGGTTATGTTCTTCTCATATATTTTATGAGGTTATGATACTAAACCCCTAACGGGAGAGATTGTGCTTGATTTTCATATGATGAATTCATAATCTTTCAATCAGTTTAATTGAGGTCTGGAGCTGGCATGTGAGTAACTGCTAGTAGTCCTTTGTTAATTTATGTATCATTGTCATTTTACTTAGTTTCTTTTGTTACCTTTTCTGATATCGGACTCGGACTTCTTTTAAACTGAGTTTTACTGTGCGTATTGATGTGTGTTTGTTTATTCTTCATTTGCTAGATGTATAGGCGGAGGGTTGAGATCTCACAAAACATGTTTAACCCAGCCGCATTTTTTGCGCCTGTTCCAAGTCAGGAGCCTCTGGCCTTTGTTAGTCTTGTATTTTTTTTAATTTTAGTTCATTTATATGTTTTGGAGTATGGTGTGACGTCCATTTTCACTGAATTAGAACACATTTTTTTGTTTTAGGGGCCAGCTGAAGCCGGCCACAGGTGCGCGATATTATCGCTGTGTTGAAGACCAATTGGTGGCCTTCGGCTGTTTTCTGCTCTTTGGTCGGGTTGTTGTCTCTTTGACACATTCTCTATTTCCATTTTCAATTTATTTCAGCATTTTATTTTATTTTCGCATAACAGAGTAGGAGTGACGTTGGATCAAAAGATCAAAAAGTTCATCACAAATACATATGAAAATTAATAATGAACTGGTTTAAAACGCAGATATAAGCAATAAGTTAATGATACTAAATATAGAGGTACGAAAACAGTCATTATTTGGCTTCTTAAATTGAAAAAAAATACTCAAGCCTTAAAAAATTATTTGAACTATATTGATAAATAAACTGGTTAATATAACCTACTCCACATTTAAGTGTACAGAGGTCATTGGTGATGTCATAAACATGTTTTACCTAAAATGACCATTTTACACAGTTTTTAGACAGAGTAGATATGAGCCAAAGCCTTGTTTAATGAATATCTTGAGGATGTTATTTTTGTAGATTTATAATACTTTTGAATTCAAGGTTTAAAAAAGTGGCTCAAAACATCCACACACAACCTTATTTTAAAAAAGAACTGTAACAGTATCAATACCAATCAAAGCTATATTTACAGTATCATTTCTTTCACTCATTTTTGTAAGCAACGGCTTTTTTTAAAACATGTTGCTTACGTAAACATAGAAAAAACAAATTCTAATAATAGCGTTAATTATTTTACATGCATGTTTCACTCTTGCCTCGAATGTTCAGATTTTAGAAAATCAAACACTTCATTTTGCCGTCAAAAGTGTTTTGATTCGAGCTCCACTGATGAGTCTTACGTAGACGAAACGCGAGTTTGGCATATCAAATGATAAGCCTGGTTGTATCTTTGATGAGATGTTTCAGTATACAATAAACATCAATTCATAATTATATAAAAAATCCTTCATACAAAAAAGTAAAAGCAATAATATATTTTTATATTGAAACCAAAAATAGGGAAATCATTGGATTTTATTTGTCTTACATAGTATGTCTTAGAACATGATTGTAACTATGTTGAATAATCCTATACATAACGACCATTTCTTTTTATTGTGAATGGTAAATTATTCCGTAACTTGATTGCAGATCAATGAAACTGTTTCTCATAAAAATTAGTCATCATTTGATCAGTCATCTATTAGGACGTCATTTATTGTAAAGACTAAAGCAGTGTGACAATAAGAAAAAAAATATTGCATCCATATACATAAATAGAATAGGCAACTGTAATAGAATAAGCATACACGACGAATTCCATAGTAAACCAAGTATAAACTAAATACCGATCTCCAAGGCAAATTCAAACAGGAGAAATCAATAAAAACTGACAAAAAAAAATGCTATCAATCAATGGAACAAGTGAAAAACAACTGCCATTTTCCGAAGAAAATAGTGGGTTAGACCTTGTTTTATAGCTAGCTAAACCCCCCACTTGTATGACGGTTGTTTATACTTCCGTTATATTGACAAAATTGGGTAAACAACCCAAAAACTCCGAAACAGGCATAAAAGGTTAATGTGACAATAATTGAGATCCCAAAACTGTAAACATATACAATACAGACATACAACATGTCTAATTACTAGCTGCAAGTTCTTGAATATCGTTGAGAACGATATCATTCCTTAAAACAATCATTCCATTACTTACTTCAAGTGTCAGATATTGTTTTTTTTCACATATCTTTCGTGAAATTGTGGAATTATCATCAAGCTGAACTTTTTATAATCTTCGATTAAATATTGACCTTTTATTAATGCAGCATTAGGGGTATATTCTTACAAAAGCAATATTCTTATAGGTCTACAATTTTATATTAGTGGAAATTTCTCATAGATTATTGATCTAGTGAAACATATAGATTGACACACTTTTGACAGACTTTCACTTAAAGTATACACTATACACTGATGTAGATGTAAATCTATAAAACAGGTCTCAAGTCCATATTTGAATTTCGTATTGTAAACTGATAATTTGACAAAATTTCAGGATTAGATTTTCTGAAAACCACTTTTAGTTTTAATTTCGTTTTGAATAGTTGGATGGAAACATTATATGAAGGGGTCTGTGTTATTGAACATTTTGAATTAGTTACTTTTTTTTAAAATTTGGTCATGTTTTTGTCATTTCTATAACAAGGGGCTATGTGTATAAAATTAAGATTATTGTGTACATTTAAGTCTGCAAACATGTGTATTTGACAATACACAAAGTCACTACTGTACCCACCAAAACATAAAGGTCGCTCTTTGATAACCCCTCAAAAAATATCTTCAGATCCTCGAACGAGCGACTAACAAACTTATCGGACCGATAAGTGAACGATCTGATTTTTATAACGAATGCCATTTTGAATTATTTAAACCGAAAATAAAACTAAACGTTGGTTTTCAGAAAATATAAGTCATCCATTTTGTCAAATTCAATTATGGACTTCAGACCTGTTTTATAGATATTATCTGAATGAGTGTATAGTGTATACTCTAAGTTTGCCAAAAGTTTGTCAACCTATATATTTCACTAGATCAATGATCTATGGGAAATTTCCTCTAATCTAAAATCGTAGCCCTAAATATTTGCTTTTATAAGAATATATCTCTAATCATGCATCCATAAAAGGCCAGTATTGAATCGAAGATTATAAAAAGTTTCAGCTTGATGATAGTTCCAGAATTTGATGAAAAATATGAGGAAAAAAAACAATATCTGACATTTGGAATAAGTAATGGAATGAGTGACTTGATGAATGGTATCGTTTCAACTCTTACGATACTTCAGAGCTTGCAGCTGCTACTAAAAGTCGTAAAACGTCATCTGTGTCTTAGCAAAAGATTAATGAGCCGGGTTTTTGTCAAAGAACATCTCGTCCTTTTTCTCATAGTTCATCGGAAAGTATCATGACCTAATACAGTCTTAGCTCAAAATTGTTTCACCTTTTGGAAATTCCCCTATTATTTCATATAAAATTCTACTAAAAGTACTTCTTCCTCAACTGAATGATGTTTTTTTTTACTAAATACAGGCATGTCTGCAGTTTCTTGAAAAAAAAATATGAAATATATTTATGATTTATAATTTTAGAGAAATTACTGTTTAAAGACAAATATGAATTTCTGCACCAAAAAAAACCATATGGCTATATAGTAAAAAAAAATTAACTTTTCAATATATGTATATACATAATGCCATATCTCAGAAATGACATGTCGTAAAAATATTTCATAATAACCATTAAACACTAACCATTTGTAAATAAGCAATAAAAAATTCTTCTAAATCGGATCACAAATTAGTTTTTGACAATGTTTTTAAAAAACGTATTTTTATATGAAATAATACGGGAATTCGGGATAGTTGAAGAAAAACTTTTGACCTTATACTGTAGATAGCTATACAGGGTCTACTTCACAAAAAGTACAAGATGGTCTTGAGTTAAAGATTCTAGGTGCTGAAGAGTGTGTCTTTAATTTTACTTTAGTTTCCCCGTTATATGTCTTCGTGCTATTATGTTGCATTGGTCTTATGACTTTTAACGTGACTCGGTATTTATACATCCGCCATCGGGTTTTTGACTTTTTAACTTTGGGTATTCCCAGTGGCGGATCCAGAGGGGGCGTAGAGGGCGTACGCCGCCCCTTTGCTTGCACTTTTTTTTTTTGTAAAATGATTAATCAGACTAGACTTCGCGAACTTTGCCATTTCCCGTGTATTTAATTTTTATGCGACAATTCTTTACTCATAAAGATATTTTTCGCTCGTATTTACTGTAATATATTATTGATTATGTCAAAGTCATGTGATTCGCTACGGTGGAGTTGACCAGTACGTCGAAAAAACATCACTCAGTCATTTTGAAATTCAAATTACAGTAACACATTGCTTAGGCTGAGGATGACAAGCATATGGCGCCTTCAAAGCGACAAAGTATTGAGCAAGAACGTATTGACTTCTATTTCACAATTCCACCCAACAGAAAGTGATACTCTATTACACTCTCATGAAAAAAAAAGTTCCACAGCAATATTATTTACCTACGAAAACATGTTTAACCCCACACGCCCCAGCCCATTAATAACATTGCTGAATAGCGATCCCCAGTCGGTAAGCTCTAGATATAGATTTAAAGTCTAAGGTACGGACTATTTGATTTGAGGGGGCAGTCTGAGATATTTTAGAGAAAATATTCTGACCCTGATTTTTGTCTTAAACAAAAATTCTGGCCGTATCTTGATTGAAAACAATAATGTTGTCCACTTTTTTGCTATTAGAAAAAAATGTTTTCAACAAAATTATTTAGCATTAAATGAACATGATGAATAAAAAACGGGCGTAATTTTTTTTTTTTTTTTTGGGGAGGGGGGGGGGGGGGGTTGCATGTGAATCCCATATCTGACCGGAATGTCTGTTTCGCCGAACTGATATACTGAATACTTTTTTCAAGGCCCGACTGCAACCTGCCTGCTGGGTGTGGCCTATATGTCTCCATGTGTCGACCGTCATTCACAACTTCATTGTCATTTCCGACGACTCATTCGTAGCCTTTGGTTGATTTGGAACGCCTCACTTCCCTTGTTGGTTGAAACATTTGAACCAAACATTTTGATAAAAATTGCTTGTTTGTCTTTCTTCGTGTCGGTCGTATTGTAAATTTCATTGAATAGCCGTATATCTTGTTTACAACAAGAAATCTGTGAAGTTATGCTAACTAACCATACAACAAACGAGAATTTTCCATGTCCAGTTTTTACTGACAAATCCCACATCAAATAAATTAATTAGTACATAGCTTTGAAACCATCCAATAATTTTATAATAGACAATTAATGGAGAGAATACGGCACCAAAAATGTCCAACCATTACACTCAAACTTGTGGCCTTATGTCCCACTGGGGATGAAGAGGATAAGTAAGTAAGTAAATTACACTCAAACTATAAAATGCATTTTACACTTATTATTTGTTTTTTAGCCAAAAAAAGGTCCAAAAATTTTATCGCCTCGCTCCGCTCAGCGACCTTTAATACTACGCCCCCCCCCCCCTTTCCTAAATCCTGGATCCGCCCCCGATTCCTAAGGACGATGTTGTCTCCCTTACTTGCAGAGTGAGTGTTTTTTTTTAGCTCCGATAAATTTTCGATTTTCTATTGTAATATAGTCTTGGAGTCTAAAACTTTTTGGATTTTCGTATGCATAAAGGATTTTGCTATGTGTTTCCTGTGTTTATAGACTTTTTCAGATAGGAGATAGTGAGATTCTATTGACATTTTTATGTGTGCGACATCTGAATTCTGAAAAAAATATAGAAAATGGTTCAAGATACATTCAAATCATTAATTGTGTTCCGACAATACCAAACAAAACAACATTAGGGAGATATGATGTCCGAATGTTTGCCGACAATGGTCGTACAGAATGTATACATTGTAAACAAAGAAATCACCCTTCCTATGCTTGCAAAGATAAACCAGATCATAGTAAGCGCTGCTATAACTGTTCAGAAATTGGGCATTTTGCAAGAGACTGTCTTAACAAAGCTAAATGTTCCTTCTGTAAAAAAAACGGGCATGTCAGTAATGACTGCGTTGACTTTAAACACCATGCAATGATTAAGTCTTGTGGTAATTATGCTAGCGAAATTCTAGAAGGTACAGAAGCACAAGAAAACGACAAAAATGAAAGCCAGTCCATCGACCCCTTACAAGTAGCAACCAACCATCTACAGACACCTGATAAATACTGCACCAAATCAAAAGGGAAAAACGTAATGTTAGGAGCTTCAAATTGTTTGAGAGTTGGTCAATTTGAGGACAGTTTAATCAATGCCTCTTTTAGTGGTGCCTCCCTAGAAAAAAATGATTAGTGTTTGGGTGCGGCTTTTGAAAACCATCGTGTGAAAAGCAATGGTTCAAATGTAGGCAAGGTCATCATAAGCTTGGGTACTAATGACTTGAGTAAAAACAAACACGACAGTGATCAGGTGAATGTTTTTGCAACACAAGCTATAGCCAAAGTCAAACAAGCATTTCCGAATGCGGATATTGGACTTTGTGGTATCATTCCGAGAAAAGGGAACAGTAACCATATTCACAGTAAATGATACAGCTACAAATGTGAATAAATTTTTTGAAAAATTATGTCTCAAAGATGAAGTGCTGACCTATATTGATGTAGAACGCATTTTCACAAAAAATGGTACCGTGATTAAGGCGCTTTATGAAAAAATAGATACTAGTGGAGTTCATATCACAATTGAAGGGGCTCAAACATTTCGAGTCAAACTACGTGAATTTCTTCACCCTAAGCTGTCACAAATCCAGCACACCCCTCGTCCTGGTGACACCAAGCGCAAACTTAGTGACATAACGCTGACGCCAATGTCTGAAGAGAAAGAGAGTAAACAAAGCAAACAAGGTTCTACGGATGAAACTGAGTGATAATACACAAACCAAAATTATTATCGTATATGTTACTTTTTATGTAAAACTATAAAAAATAAATCCAAAAATGTTATTTGTACATATGTTTTATTTTTCTGAATTGCAGTTTTTTAATTATCATTATAGATTATTTTTCAATCTATTGCATTTCAAACTGAATCAATGTAATTGTATTGTTATATTTTTAGAAAGACAATTTGAAATGTGTTCACTAATAGTGTATTGTTATAATTGGTCAATGACTCGTAAAATTGAAAGTAAACATAATAATAATACTTTATTTCCGTAAGCAAATACAGCTTATTGGATTTACACAATATAAATATCCAATAGATAATATACAGCATAATATAACATTTATACACAAATTATACAAATCATTATCCCCGGCTTAGTATATTTCTAGGAGTTTGATTGGTTAACGCACGTCGTTACAAAACCCATAGCCCCTGGGTGTTGCTAACCCATATCCCCGGACGTTGCTACCCATTACATCTGGGAATTTCACGCGCGTTTTCCTTAGTTCCATGGTTGTTCCTTATGAAATATCGAATTCTGTAGATTTTCCATGATGTCTGTATAATTAAATACTTAATCCAATAACGATTTTATCTAATTATATCGATTATTTGCACTCATTTTGGTAAATGCATCACTGTGCAGCCACATTGTCAATGAATGGTACTACTGACCTAGCTATGCAAATGACCCACGTTGACGTCACACCGTTTATGATGTAACTCTCACAACATTGCGCGCCAAATTCGACCCATTTCAGTTTCTCTGTTTCTAGTTTAAAAACGTCTTATATTTGTCTACATGTAGGGTTCTACCAAAGGTAGTACCCTACACCCCGTTAAAAATATGTCAAATTCCCAAATTTCAATAAAAGATATTTAAAAAATGAAAAAAACGTTGCTTTCACGTTAAACTTTGTGGTCAAATTTCTCTAAAAATCGCCAGATTTAGACTAAGACCGGGGATAAATTCATTATCTACGTTCATATCCGTAGATATGGATATTTTAACACCCTTCAGTACCCTATACACCATTCGGCTGCGCCTCAGGGTGTACTTGGATACTTCAGGGTGTTAAAATATCCATATCTACGGATATGAACGTAGATAACTTATAATGAAACGGTGGCGTTGATCGTGAATGTTAATACTGTTACTTTCAAATTAAATCAACGAGGCATAGCGGTGTTAAAATGTTACAGTAAATCAAATCGTGTACTTTAAAAAAACTACTAAAGAATGTCGATCCAAATCATTACTTTTATTTGAATGTAAACGGCTAACGTGATAAAAAGAAACGTAATATAGTTTTTTTTAAATTGGTTAGCTAACAAAAAATATGATTTAATTTGTCTACAAGAAACACATTGCACAGTAAATGATATAATACAGTGGCAAAATGAAAGGAAGATAAATGGGAGCAATAAAAGTGCTTGGAATTGCGGAACCAGTGATTCTCGCTGTGTCTCTATTTTACAAACCAAAAATTGTCCCGGCGAAGTTGTGTTTGATAATACTAACTCGCAAAACGGTCGAATAATAAAATGCAGCATCAAAACGGAAAGTGCGATTTATCATATATCAAATATATATGCCAACAATTGTGGCATCGAGAGGAAACGGTTTTTTGAATCGTTTCATAAATTTTTTGGTAATTTTACAGATGATAGTGTAGATCATTACAATATCTTGGTAGGGGATTTTAACTGTACACTTGACAAAAAAAATGATAGAAATCCTTTTATTCTCGTGATGATATTGGTACGAAGGAATTACTTTTTTTATTGTCTCAATATGATCTAACAGATATATGGAGGGACAGATATCCAAAGGACAAAAGGTATACGTTTCAAAGAGGAAACTCTTAAGTCTAGAATCGACTATATCTTTTGTGATAAAAGTCTTACAAATAAAGTTTACAATGTTGGTATCTCACATTGTCCTTTTATCGATCATGATCTTGTGTCGTTCAAATTAAAACTTGACGAAATACAAAGAGGCCCGGGTACATGGATAATGAATATAAATACAATAAAAAGTGAAGAATTTAAGAATGCATTTGAAATTTGGTGGGAAACCTGGAAAAATGAAAACAATAGGTTCGAAAAAATTCAAGATTGGTGGGATGTCACAAAATTACAAATAAAAAAGTTAACAATGAAAGTAAGTAAAACCTTAAACAAAAATTCTCAAAAAAATTATATTATTAACCTTGAACAAAAATTAGAAAAACTCAAATTGAATAGTATCACGTCTGGGGAGGTTGAAAATAAGATATCAGAAATGGAATAACTAATTAAAAACTATTATGAGAACAAATCAGAGGCGTCAAATATAAGGGCGCGTGTTAAATGGGCGGAAGAAGGGGAAAAATCGTCAAGCTACTTTTTCAATCTCGAAAAGCAAAACGGAAAAAAAAAAATTATGGAGTCGAATAACAGAAAATGGGCATTATAGATACAATATAGACGAAATACTAAATGAACAAGTTAAATTTTACTCAAACTTATTTAGCTCCGAGGGATGGCATTTGGAAAGTGCTCAAGATTTAACAAGCCACATCGAAAACAAACTAAATGACGACGACAAAAAATTACTAGACCGTGATATTACCGCGGAGGAAATAATGAAAGTTTTAAAAATCATAAAAACAAATAAATCCCCAGGGGAGGACGGGATCATTTCTGAATTTTATTTATTGTTTTGGAATATCATACAAGAAGAATTTTGTACGTTATTGCAAGAAATATTTAATAAAAAAAAACATTGTCGGACTCACAATATAAGGGAGTTTTAACATTACTATTTAAGGGCGTCCACTTACACTACTGAATTGCGATTACAAAATTATAGCAAAAATACTAGTAGAAAGATTAAAAATAGTCCTTCCAAAACTTATTCACCCCGACCAAAAAGGGTTTATAAAAGGCAGACATATAACGGAAGCGAATAGAATGATACAGGATATCATAGAATATATTGATGATGAAGATGAAGAGGGTATAATTGTCTTTTTAGACCAACAAAAAGCCTTTGATAGGATGGAATGGGGATGGCTAGACTTCATTATGAAGGAATTTAATTTTGGGGACAATTTTCGTGGTTGGGTTCAAATGCTATTAAAACGTGCAAAGACGTGTATTAAAACAAATGGTTACGTCTCAAAATATTTTTCAATTTCTAGATCAGCCAGGCAGGGGTGTACTATAGCCCCTTTTTTATATATATTACAGGCAGAGCCCTTGGCCTGTGCAATAAGGGCGGAAAAAGACATTCGAGGCATTATACTGCCTGGGGAAGAAAATGGGGAGCTACTAGAAAACAAATTGAATATGTTTGCAGACGACACACAAATATTTAATAAAAATGAAATTTCTGTTAGAAAATTTTTGAAATATTGGACAAATATGAAAAGGCCTCGGGTTCTAAAATTAATTACGAAAAGACTAAGGGAATAAATATTGGCGCAAATAAACGCAGACGGCCTACTTTTAAAAAGATAAGCTGGACAACAGATAACTTAAAAACACTAGGTATTCACCATGGTTATAACATTGATTATGACAAAATTTGGAAATCAATATTAGAAAAGGTACAAAATTGTGTACACGTCTGGAAAAGTAGAAAATTGACATACTCTGGAAAAGTCCTTATTGTTAAAAATTTAATTATTTCAGTGTGTGGTTATGAGTTAGAAATAAGAGGTATACCTGAAAAATACAAAAAAGATTTGAATAAGATAATATGCGATTTTATTTGGGATGGTAAAGTGAATCAAGTAGACCGTAAGGCTTGTTGTCTGGATGTTAAAAAAAGGGGGGGGGGCATGGGGATGGTAAATTTGGGTAGTTGGATAGAAAGTAAATATATCAAATCGTTATATTCGATATTACACAAGCCATTATCTAGTTGGAATGCAATAGGTAAATTTTGGTTAAAAAAATTTGATAAGAAATTTGCCGATTAACTTTTTCTTTGTAGATGTTCTGACCTTTCAGGTCTTGATATCAAAACCCTACCACATTATTACAAAAGCGCTTTACAATCGTGGTCAAATTTACAGGGATCACACAGGGTATGTTTAACGAAATGGACGTAAAGAAACAGCGATTATTTGGAAACTCAAATATTTTATTTCAGGGCAAATCTTTATTTTATTCTTCTTTTTCAAAAAGTCGAATAAAAACTATTGGTAATATATGGGACGATAATACCATTGAATTTCTAAATCCAGATAATAAAATCATTAAAATTAAAGATTTGACATTAAAATATCTTCAGCTAAACATAGACATAACTGAGACACCTAAGTGTCAAACAAAATGGGAAAAGGACAAGGTACGATAAGGCCCGTTTTTGGCCCCCCTATTTTCTCATTTTCTAAATTTTGTTTTGGAAAGCTACATATCACGTTAAAATATTCCCTTAGGTTTGAAGTTTGTTTGGATGAACTTCAAAACCATTAATTTAAGAAAATGGGTGAGGTTAGTGGGGTAATAAAGCATCAAAAACGTCAAAAGAAGGAAAAATAACGATTTTTGGCCATTGTTTCTTAAAATTTAATAGCGTGCGCCTACGTGACCCGGAAAAAATTATGGCGATTTAGACAGCCAAAACAGTTTTCATGACCTTGGAATAAAAAAAAAATCCTGGGTCGCATTGGCGCAGGCACTAAAAAAATAAACATTTGTTGTAAAATCACCTGCAAAATGAATAATAATTACAATATTTGAATAATAACAGAAAGTTAACCCCCCCTCACCTCACCCAGTTGCGAAAATTAGTGGTCTTGAAGTTCATTCAAACAAACTTCAAACCTCAGGAAATGTTTTCACATAATAAGTAGCATTCCAAAACAAAATTTGAAAAATGAGAAAATAGGGGGGCCAAAAACAGGCCTTATCGTACCATGTCCTTTGTATAGCGAGTATATAAAAGGGGAAAACATTTGGCTAAATCACAGTAAAATGGATATTAATAGAAAAGTTAAAGAATTTCAATGGAAATGTATACACAGGATTATATATACTGAAAACAGACTGCAAATAATGCATATGTCAAACGGAAAATGTCACTTATGAGATGAAAATGATAACATTGAAACTCTTGAGCATTTATTTTATCAATGTAACAATGTTAAACCATTGATAGAAACAGTTGTCAGAAATTTACAACTTTGTAACTTAATAAATAACGAGGCACTCGTTGAAAAAGATATTCTATTAGGAATCTGTGCAGATAATTCGAATAATACAATTGTTAACGCAATAATACTTTATTTTAAATGGGCTATTTGGAAAATACGTAATAAATGTAAATTTGATAAAATTAAACTGAATATTCAGTCTATACAGGCTTTGCTGAAATTGCACATGAAAAACGAATTAAAACTACTCTTGCTACGCTCGGATATAAAGTATATATGTAGAGCAAAAGTTGAACTCTTTCTCGAAAAAATATACGAAGATATACTTAGTTCTACTGTTTTAAACCAAAGGTGTGTTCGATTCCATATATAATAATCTTGTCGTATCTCAGGAAGAACTTAGTGAACAATATGTTAGTTTTACAGAAAGAAAACTAATATTTTTACTGTAATCGATATTCGAATCTATGTCTGTGCATATTATGTATATTAGTAAATTACTGGCACATATATCATGCTTCTAACTACATTAGTACTTACCACGTGTGCTTTATCCTTTTATAATCCATACGTATATTACAGAATAATTTCAATTTTTGTTCAATCACATCAATAATTTCCAATTAAATTATAACTCTCATTTTTCTCAATCAAATATATAGTTTTCAAGTTTAAATCAACACATGGTAGTCAGTGAACCGGATATACGATAATAATTATGTATTACAGTGATGCTTATCAGGTAAAATCAATTGTATTGGTTATTTAAATATATGTTTGTAAAACTATGGGAGTTAAACTTATTTGATTTGTTCCCTGGTCAAGTGAGGCTGTTAAAAATACAGGGGTCCCTAAGTATGCGACCTGGGCTACTTAGGTATTTATATATCAGGAAATGATTGAATAAAAATGTTTGTTATCGTAAAAAAAAAAAAAAAAAAAAAACTTTGGGTATTCCTGGTGCAGTCGGGTTCTGAGGTGCGATTCGGACACCAAAACAAAGACTCAAAACAAAATGTTTACGTTTCTTGTCGAATTACATTTTTGATGTAATGACGAGTATGCCCAAGAGCAAATCATGTAATGAAGTAGAAGTAAATAGTGACTTTATGTAGGAAGTTTTTATTTAGGAACATGCATGCATGGTCCGTTTTTTAATGTTCAGTCCCTAATTCGATATTCTTGATGGAGATAGCAAAAAAAAAGGGGGAATAATGTGCAAAATAATAAAAGAGGGGGAATCAAATAAATAATATAGAGAAAAAAGGCAAATAAATATTAAAATGAGAAAAATTAGCAAAAAATAAAGAATACATACATGAAAACTCATAGTCTAAATCCTGCTATAAACGAACATTTGGAGTCAGTGACTGTGCTTTGCCGACGGCCAGACATTGGCGTAGCTACTATTGACACAACAATGCACTTGCGGGCACACACAAACAAACAATAATGAAAAAAATATTGAAAGAAATGCCTTCCAAATTATTTTAACATAGGAGAACTTTCAAAAGAAGATATGACGAGAGATAAAAACTTGAAAAGTTCGATTAATTCAGACAAAATGGCAAACATATGTTGCTGTTCTGCTTGCGTATACATACCGGTTTGTCAGGCACACGTTGAATAATTGCATTGCGTTGATGCGTCATATTATGTATGAATACTTTTCGTTATTATAGAATTGATAAATTAAAAATGATAGATCGTAATATGATTGTTTTTGTGAAAGACACAGACTCATTTCTCCTGTATTTATTTTTTAGTAACAGGGTAAAAAAACGGATAGTTGTTGACCCTTAACGGATTCTTATAATATTTTTATGTCCGTAGTATAAACTTTAATTTTTTCTCAACAATTTACTTTTCATGCATAAAACCAAAACGTCATTTAGCAAAAAACTTTGTTGTTTAAGGCCTTTTTCAAATCAATATTGTACGTTTTATCTTTTAAACAAAATAGATTTTTTTGTATTCAAAATACAATGCATAGCCTTATTTCTAAATATGAAAGGAATGAAACAACGTAGATCGATTGAATTAACTAGCAAAATACTAATGTCGTTGTAATCTGTTGTCAGAAGTTGTCCTTTTGGATTGTTTTAATGGATTCTTTGGGGCAGGATACTATCTACTTCAACGTCCGTTCTTCAAATCGACGTCCAATCTGATATCACATTCTCAAATCAATGTTTAATATTTTACCCTTGTATTGACGTCCAATGAGACATCCTGTGTGACCAAACAATGTCCGATTGAACAGAGTCTCCTTTCATCAAGTAGGGGACTTGGTGGCCGAGTAGTCTAAGTAGTTAGTTTGACCTATAGTTGTTAATTTCTGTGTCATTTGGTCTCTTTTTAAGAGTTGTCTCATTGGCAATCATACCACATCTTCTTTTTTTATAGGCTTATCAGTTTTCTACCGAAGGTCGGTGATTTTCTCCGGGCACTACAGCTTCCTCCACCAATAAGATTGACCGCCACGAAATAGCACAATAGTGTTGAAAGTGGCATTATACACCAATCAATCAATCAATCAATCCTTTCCTCAATGTCCAATATGATTGAATCATTTATTCCCCGTTTTATTTCTAATCCTTTTCTCTATAGTGGTCGTTTTGTTTTCATATAATTACAAATAGCAATGGTTTGGTTGACTTATGAAAAGGAACAACAATTTGTAGACCTTAATTTGAGAATGTGACGTAAGATTGGACATCAACTTGGAGAACGGACGTAGAAATGAGTCTTACATATATATTATGAAGTTGTGTGGGCCATTGATATTATAAAGTCAATGGGCATTTTCTGTTGAAGAATGATGATGTTTATTGAAAACAAACAAGGCTCAGCTATACCCTATAAATACTATACTACTACAAATAAAATTAGAAAACTTTGGAAGCCGCAAGAATTGTTACAGGTCTACAAATGTTCACTTAAACTGGACCTCTGTACACTCATGTTGTCTAGGAATCTTTATATGAGCGACGATGAAGAGAATTGCAGGTGTTTTATAATATGTATCAAAACATGCACCTGAGTACCTGTGTAATCTTGTCACATCATGTGTACAACAAACTATCCGTTGCGAAACGTTCAAAATATCATTGTTCCATTTTGTAGACATTCCCTTACCGTTGAAAATTTTATTCCATCCACAATGCGAGAACGGAATAAGATTGATTTAAAAATTCGCAACATCGACTCTATATCTAAATTTAAGAAGAAATTGAAAAATTATAGTTTCCACAGTAAAGTTGCAACGTTTTACGGTCCGAGGAAACTGAATATTAATTTATTTTAACTAAATTGCGATGTTCTGTTTTAGTTTAAAACTATGGCCTTTCCAAAAGTAATATTAAACTGGATCCTTCCTGTCAGTGTGGCACTGATATTGAGGATGTTCATCATATCTTTTTTGTTTGCCCATAATACACTACATGTAGAGAAACTTTATTCAACAATCTTAACTGGCTTACCGAAAATACTGATCTGTTAACTTGCGGGGATTTTAAACTTTCGAATGAATGAAATCTCTATATTTTCAATCATGGTCAAAATATATTTCTAGTACCTTCATGAAGTATTATTGATACTGGCACGGACATTCATCATCATCAAAACATGGGTCATCGTCACAGAATAATATGACTTCCCAATCTTTGCTCCTTCATTTTCTTTTCCTCTCTTTTTTGTTATGGTTATCATATCCAATGAAGTTGTTCGTTTTACTTGCATGCTCATAATATTTTATTTTTGTATATATTCACACATTTTATTATTGAAAAAGCTTCATAAATATGATTTACTTGTGTCTTATCCGTTTTGCTCAGATTTAGCAAATAAAATATGTTTAAACTAATACTATATTTAGTTTTAATCGATTTATGACTTTTGAACAACGGTATACTACTGTTGCCTTTATTTACAACATGCAAGAGTACATGCAAATAAAAAAAGGCTAGTTAAAGAGCAAAAAACCTTTAAAACGATAAAAAGAAACAATTGCTTTAGTATCACCAGGTGTTGAAGGAACCAATATCATAGTTAGATATTCAAATGTATTTACGAACACTGAAGTTCAGGCTGTTAAACATTTCTTTTCGGAAAGGTTCTCTGGTATATTTATGAATTTTCCAATTAAAGTTACTGAATCTTTTGTTTCAGGTTATGTGGTTGGAATGGTGCCACAAATAAATACAAAAAGTCCTGAAACAGAGGAATATAACTATGCATCGCTGTACAAACTTTTACAAGAATTTAACACTGGTGCTGTTATTCTGAACGATATAAGTAAGAAGCTAGACATTACTCTTTGTGGTATTGAGTTTAGTTACTCAAAAGGTGAGCATTTTGTTTACGCCAAGTTCCTTTCTAATAGTCGTGTGCAGATTCAAAAGCTTGCTATTTGTGTGAAGGATAAAACTGTATCAAAATGCTTGACAGAGTATTTGAGCTCTGTCGGACTTCATCTACATCTTGGATTGGGCATTAACGAGAAAGTGGAAATACTAACAGTCGAAGTGGAAGATGCAAAAACGCTCCAGAAGAGGTAAGTATTTGTGTGTGTTTTAATTTTAAAAAAATGACTAATCGGAACTTAGTCCACATTCTTTAACGATTCTGCCAGACTCCTATCCGAAAATGACATGTCTAAGAGATAACAGCATTTATTCGAATATTTGACCATTGTGAGTTACTTTTCAACAAGTTTTCAAAATTAAAATGCTGAAATTTATCTTTTGGAGTATATGTTGTTTTCTCATTTTTAGTTTGTCCTTTCCCAGACTGTAGGACCATAAGTATACATAACTGAATAACAAAACTTGTGTGGGTATGTATTATACCTTTTTCAAATAAAAAAAAACTTTTAGTTCCGATTAAGACAGTATTTAAAGAAATAACTACACTGTTAAAGTGTTAACCTTTAGAAGTAAGTTTATTTAGAAGATCAATAAGTTTACATAGATCGTTTCTGAATTTACAAACTCTATAAACAACATAGTAAAAAATGAAGACTTGATACCCCTTGAGATATAAAGTTTCTGCAGGTACAGACAGACTACCTAACAAAATCTTGGTATCTACGAAAGAATTAAGCAAATGGTTTAAATCATTTGTGGTAACGAAATCCCTGACTTAATGATCTACCAGTTATATCAAATTCACAAGGCCATCAACTGAGAAAAAGAACTCTAGTTTTCTGATGGATGCAGGACTATGACAGAAAATGGCGAAAGCGAGCCAGATGAACCTAACTTGACACTTTATCTGAATGGATCGAAGCTGTTCATTTGCGCATCCAGAAGCACATTCAAAATCTACACGTGCAATTAACACACGAGTTTCTAATGCTTGAACGAGCTTGTGGATGTTTTTTTCTCTCTCCAATACAGAAAGGTTTCAGCTCCAGCAGACAAAGTTTCTAAAAAAATGGTTTTTATATGCAAAAATCGTTATTTGGAATCTTTAACTAAAGAATTCAGAATTCACAGCAAAACTGGGAATCCCCCCATATACTCTTACATCCTTCTTTCCTTTGGTATTAACATAAAAAAGGATGATGAAAACTTTCCGTCTTTATACTAGATACATTAATCTTATATAAAATGTACCTATGTATAACCGGGTCGTCAAAATGTTTAAAGTCCTTACCACCATTCTTACTTTAGTAATAGATGGCCTTCAAAATCAGATGTGGATTCCTAATAATTTTAAAGACCTACTGTACAATCTTCACTCAGAATCGTTACAATTTAACAGTATTATCTAATTAATCATTTGTTTACGCTTCACACTGTTACTCCCATTATCCGCAGAAAGCTTGCTTTAGGTCATGAAAATCTTATTTTGCGAAAACCAGACTGATCCCAAAAAAACTGATACACCGAAGTTGATATCATCAATTCGATAACACATTTGTTGAGTTTGAGGGATTGATATTTCAACAGACAAGTGGAATTACAATAGGTACCTATTGTGCGCCCTACTTTTCATATGAAGCAAAATTCACACAAAATTTTCTCAAAGACAAAAAGCGAAACCATCTTGCAAAGTTTTTTAATTTCACTTTCAGATATATTGATGATGTCCTGTGACTCAATAATCCACATTTCAGTACGTGCTTGATACTACGAACCTAGAAGGTCTGCTTCATATCTTGATACTTTCCTTGATAGTAACACAGATGGTCGACCCGAATAAAAATCTAAGACAAATGTTATGATTTAAATTTTCCAATTGTAAACCTTCCATTTCTCAGCAGTAAAATACCCTCTGTCCCATCGTACATATATCAATTGAAACCTTACACTCGTGCATGTTATAAGAACTTCATAAACTGGGATGTTCCCCTTACAGAAAAACTGCTTCAACGACGTAAACTGACACAACATAAGTGTTACGGCCACCTTCACCAATTTTTGACCGATACGACATGTGTGTGTCTCAACCTGTCAACGCACGCGATCTTGCTCTTTTTGAAATTTATGCGATTCCCTCAATTTTTAGCTATCCTGGCCCAATGGGCCAAGTGAGCTTTTCTCATCACTTGGTGTCCGTCGTCCGTCGTTGTCGTCCGTTAACTTTTACTAAAATCTTCTCCTCTGAAACTACTGGGCCAAATTTAACCAAACGTGGCCACAATCATTATTGGGGTATCTAGTTTAAAAAATGTGTCCGATGACCCTGCTTGCCAAACAAGATGTCTGCTATTGCTAAAAATAGAACATAGGGGTAAAATGCAAGTTTTGTCTACTATTTTGAAAACCGTTATAAATAGAAAATATCTGACAAAGGTAAAAATGTTAAGAATGTTTAGCTCTTCCAATTGTCCATATACGTCAAAACTGTCAGATGACTTCTTATAAGAGTAATTGCCCTTAAATGACAAATTTTACCTTCTTTTCCATTTTTGCCTATTATCTTGAAAACTATAACAGATAGAGAGAAACTTTAAAATGCAAAAATGATCAGCAAGACAAGTTCTACAAATAAGTCTGCATGGTCAAAATCGTCCGTCGACGCCCTATTAGAGTTTTTGCCCTTTGATGACGATTTTTACCAATTTTTTGCGTTTTCGTCTTATATCTTAAAAATTATAATAGATAGATAGAAACTTATATAAGCAAAAATGATCAGCAAGTCAAGAACTACAATTAAGACAATATAAAGGAAATCATTTGACCACTCCTTATTGGAGTTATTGCCCATTGATAACGGTTTTCACCATTTTTTTTGCATTTTGCCTTATATGATAAAAATTATAACTGATAAAGAGACACTTTAAATCACAAAAATGATCAGCAAGTCAAGAACTACTAACAAGTCAAATAGTTATATATAGTATAGTTATTAGACTGTCACTCTTTATAGGAGTGATTGCCCTTAAATGAGGATTTTTTTTACCCCTCTTTTGTGTTGTAAGCAAAATCTAAAGAAGATAGAGAGAAACTAAACAGACTTAATGATCAGCAATACAAGATCAACAAAACAGAGATTTTTGTCATGAATTCTATTCTCGTCTATAATGTTGGGGAGTGTCCTTTGTTGAATATGCACATAGACCAAGGTGAGCGAAACAGGCTCTTTAGAGCCTCTAGTTTGTTTATATCTTGATTTGTGTTCTTAATTGTTTAATTCGATTTGAACATCAGTAAACCTCTAGTGCCTTGATTTATACAAAGATTACGTGTATTGAATCTATAACGTCAATATAGACGGGGGCAAATCGAACAAGTTTGGAAATATATGCTAGTACACCGTAAGACGAAATCAAAAGAACATCGTCTCTTTCCGTGAATATTTGAGAGTAATTTAAGTTTAGTTTGGTATTAGTGTGAATTAGCTATTATATTTTTCAAATAAGTATTGCCATCATGTCTGCATGTTTAACAAATTGAATCGTGATAGTGACATACACAAATCTTAATAAGTTTTCCACATAATTAATAATCAAACATAATTTACAAATTATAATGCTAGTATATTTGAAGCTGATTTTCAAACGGCTCTTCGACAAATCCAAATCAACGGATTCATACTAATCAGTTCAATGAATTCCCCCAATGTAACCCTTTTAAAACGTAGATCAGCTGAGCGGACAGTCCTCGATCGACAAAATGACGCTTTTGATGAAATGTCTAAAAAAATATTCGCGGGGAAACTACATGTATTGTTAGAAATAAAGTACAAATTAGACTAGAACTCAATTAAGGATTCCATTCAATCAGGTACATAATTGTGTTTGTGCTTGAAAGGAGCGGCCAGAGCGAGGGCGAATAAGTATCGGTTAGTCTATGAAAAGGTATGTACTATTACATTTAGAGCAAGGGGCTGGCCCAGATATTTTTATTTCATAGTATTACCTTTTCATAGACTACTAAATTTAGCATATATTTACAACGTAAAAAATCTTTAAATTGGTCTATTTTGGCTGACTACTTGTATCACAGGTGTTTGTAAAATGGAGTTCATTAACCAAGTTTTGTGTTTTATAAATTTACTCACTTGACTCCAGAATGAAAAGTTGGTAGCTGCTGATGTAAGTATGTATATTGATATAAAGCGGTGGTTTACTACATGTACTTCTTGACATGGTAATTTGACAAAATAAACTGACCCTAAGCAGGAATATATAACTAAATTTCAATGGAACCTTTACATGTTTTGAAAACATTTTTCAATTTCACAGTACAACTAAAGCTATAATAAATTTGAAACACATAGATTATGTAACCAAAGATAGTATAGCGGATAGGCATTAGCTGTCAAATTCATGTTCACCGATTTGACTCAAATTCTCATATTTGATGTAGAACATACTAATACGTATATCCAAATTATAAAATGTCTAAAATAAGCAATTTACAATGCATGAGCTCGATAATATGTATCAACATTTCGTGTGTATTTTAGTCTAGACGCCATCTAAATAACTATCGATGTGACCTCCGAAGACTGCCGACGGTCATATAACCCGATATAAAGATATTTAAAGATATGAATAGACAGCGAACTCGTGCAATTGGATTTTTCTAGGTCTGTTTGATTTCGTAATATAGGTTAAAAATATAATTTAATCATCGTTTTTACCTGCATGAGAATGAGTTTTTGTGGATCGATTCAGTCAATCAAATGGTTTA
The DNA here is from genome assembly GCF_021869535.1 of Mytilus californianus. Taxonomy (NCBI): domain Eukaryota; kingdom Metazoa; phylum Mollusca; class Bivalvia; order Mytilida; family Mytilidae; genus Mytilus; species Mytilus californianus. The sequence goes on from NW_026262723.1 coordinate 108,422,752, forward strand.
CCCTTGTTTCCCTTTCAATGTTGACATTCTTTTCCTTTTAATAACTGAACACGCCTAATTCATGCGTAACCTATCTCTAGCTAAGGGGTTAAATTGAAGTTCACATGAATACGGATTCAATGAGGAGTCTTCTGCTGTTTTGAGTTGTTGTGTTTCCTGCTCATTGGCGACTATCAATCGTCTCTTTTTATTGTTATGAATGAAAATGAAAGTTCGAAATGACACGACTGATATTTTCAAAAATATCACTGGCACCACAGGCACCACATGCACTTGCCTCTGAAAAAAAATCCGTATATACTATATATTAAAGTATGTAGGGATGTGTAGTGACAAGTGCCTGTGCCTGGCAACTGTACGTGTGAATCATTCAAAAGTAAGGAGTGATAAATGAGAATAAGATATTAGCAAATACACTTCACATGGTCACCAAAAGTTTTGACAAGCATTAAAAAAAGATATACAAGCGTGCAAAAGTTTTGGAAAATAATGGATTGTACAGTGGTCCTATTTTCCAAATAAGTGCTCTATGGGAAAGTAATTACCTGTTTTTTTTATTGTATTTTGAGGTGTTTTTGGGGATTTTTTTTTTTGCTGTTTTGTCCTCTAACCCGACGTTTGGGAGTCGGGGTGGCAATGTCATCCTTCTTCTCCGCAAGACTGCCACTTATGATTTTGTTTTTCTGGAAATTCTCTTATAAATAAAAAGAATACCTGAAAATAGGTTTAGTAAGTTCCCCATTATATAGACTATTGCTTAAATTTAATTGATAAAAGGGGTATGCAGTACGATATTATATTTTGCTCCAATCAATCTTATTTTTAGAGAACATCTGCAACTGACTTATCTTATGTGTATGAACATGACGCAGATTTTGTCGAATATGTTGTCTTGATGAGTCGAATAATATTACATGTTGGGACAAGTCTTATTTTCAGTTATTTGTATTCTATTATCTGAATCCGCTATTCATACCACATTGTAAAGTGTTATATTAACTTTCAGTATTCCAGGACAAACAGATTCGACAGTAGTAGATATTGAGAAACAACAGGTAATTGTTATTCCATTTATCTTAACGTTTTAGATGTATGTAAAACGAGCATACCATCAATGTTGGAAAAAAAATAATTGAATTGGATTATATGAATATATTTACAATGTTGTATGTTAATTGTTGCCATTATCTGTTTAATACGCGAATTTGGGAAACTGTGATTTGAAACGGGCTTTTTGGACAGCAGATAAAAACGAACGTCATAGAGGTTGTATATCACAATCCGGTTGCGCTTTCTATGCGCATAAACACTAGATGCTATTTGGACTTGAAGGTTTTATTTAATTGGTAAACATCAAAATTGATTGAAATTAAGATGTTATTCTAATAAGATAAATTAACGTCATATCAACCAAATAGTTTATACATGAATTTCTCTAATTTTTGTGCTATTTTCACATTTCTTGAGCGGTGTGAGAAAAATATTTCTTCTCACTAGTGAAATATCTGTTTTCAGCAAATGATTGGTCGAAATTTGATTATGACGTTAAATTTTCTTGATGATTTCTTCTGAATTTCCTATTGTGACGTCATGAAAAAAGGCGACCATGTCAGATGATGTCACATATGTCACACTTAATGCAGTGATGGAATCTATATGAATACATTTCATGACGTCACGAGAATAAAATGCACAAAGTAGAAATAGTTGAAGTAATTTGTATCTTAACCGATGTTAAAGTGCATTTCATTTGAACTGTACTTAATAAGGTTCATTGATGCGATGACTTTATGTTAATTTTGTGAGTAAAGCCGACTGATTTAACACATTCTTTATTTATAACATAATTACTGGTCAATGGTTAATTTAAAGTAACACGTATTAGGTTGAGAAAGAAATTTTGTATGTATTTACTCTATTAACGACTGACAGATCTACACCCTTCGTACATGTACACCATGTACACTTTCCATAATTAATATACAAATTAAATACAAAAATTAATTTAGCCGACTAGCCCGTCAAGTATGCTAGAAAACTTACAAATATAGGGGGAACCGGAACGAAAAGCAAAAAATATTTACAACCCTAAATGCTTGGTCACTTGCAGCCTTTTTTCGACTGATCCTACAACGTAACCATCTTTGCTACTGTCACTTTTTCCAACGACCGTGTCGTTTCCATACCATATCGTTGACATCCGAATTTGCTGCAGCAGTAGCCCCACCTGACCGCATTGAATGCAATCCAAGCCTCAGGTCTTTTGAAACTAGTTTCAGTCTAGCAATAATGCTTTCTTTGACTGTAATAAAACTAAGTTTTTTGTTTTTTATATATAAGTTTACAAATACTTTTAGAACGGAAAATAGGACTAAAAAGGAAAACATCAGATTCCAAATTGATACCTGAAAGCTTTACATATCTTAGAAACATCTCATATGGACAAGCAACGGTATCCCCCTTGGAAATTAAAACCTCATTACCATTACGATACTGGTCGGTCTTACTCTTCTCTATATACAAACTTAAATAATCTGATTTAACTAACATTTTTACACAAAAGAGAGCTAATATCATCGTAACGCAAAAACCCAGCAAAACACAATAAAATCATCACTAAATCACGAACAACAAGTAAATCTTGGCTATTTGAAAACATGTTGCACAATTGCAATAACATATCTAATCAAACAGGGTCCTTATTATGCTTCTTAACAGTAGCAACCCTCTTAGCAGATTCTTGTAAAGAATGTAAATATGAATTTTTTGTTAGATCTGCAAAATTACTCATTTCATGCACCCATTTTATACTATAAATAGCAGAATTAATTGTATTACATGTAGCACCTGAGTCAAGCAAATAAGTTATATATAAAGCAATATGAACTGGCTATGCTGTTAAAGCTTGAAAACCATGTTTTTTAATGAATGTTTCCCAACGTTTAAATGCATAAGTAAGTATAGACAATGCAATTTCCCATAGGAACTCCCTTTACGGCTAAAACTGTGCCACTTTTACTATGAAGTTTCGTGAAAAATTATATCCTAGGATGGAAAGTTGATATGCACTACTATTTTATTCAAAGGTCAAAACATAGGGCTGTGCGGCATATTTTCAACATTTATATGCCCCGAACTTCTAAGAATTTAAACTTATACTTAAGTTCTGTACTAACTCTACCGTCACTTTAGGTGATCCTCAGAATTCAAAATTCCCTGCAACCATGTGTAAATATACTGGTAACATTCCCAAGTTATGTCTCTATGAGATGAAACATAGAGATCATATCTGGGAACCAGTACGTAAACAAACAAAATATCTATGAATATTATATATCTCCCCAAAAGAGGCGTGGTTTGTGAAACAGCTGTATTTACAAAGTGCAACCTATACTAACATTTATTCAAATAGAAAAATCTTGAAAGACACTTTTTCTCTAAACAAAAGTTATTTATCAGAATGTTAGCCCAAAAGAAATCACTGCATATACTGTAACTTTTCTTTTACAGTACATTTTATACCCCCTACCCTGTTCCAATTTTTAAAGAATTTGAAAACAAGACTTTAATTATTGTCAGCTTAACCTATGTGCATGTTTTCTGACATGTAATGTGTAGAACCTGTTTGAAACTGTTCTGATAACAAATTGAAAGCATTTCAGAATACTATAAATGTAAAGTTTAGTAGTTATTAATTCCAACATTCAAGATCATATAAAGTATCCAATCCTGCATCTGTCTCCAGTCCACATCTTACTGTATGCCTATTTATCAATAAAAGTTTACAGCTTCTGCCTCAAATGGTTATTTTAGAAATCTTGTCACAAAAATATCATCTCTCACCATATATCTAACATAATTTAGCTGATATATGAACTAGAAGTGTATAAACAGAGCCATATTTGCAAAAGTTGTATGAGTGAAATTACCAGTCTGATGTATGAATTCACTAAAAGTTTTATAGAACTGACTGCTTACATCTTTTTTTTGCATGACTTCCAAGCACAGTTATTGTTTTCTATACAAAAGACCTTTGAAATGATAAAATCATAGCATTTACAGGTTAAATTATCTGTTTTATGACCCAGGGGGTAGGTATTTTTCTCTGTTTTTTGCCACTGGGGCCTCAAATTTGCTAAAAAATTATGCTGTTTCTGTGAATATGGAATATTAAGTACATATGTAGGATAGAACACACTATTGTTAGTTTTATTGAGGTATTTTTGTATTTCTAGCTTGTATTTTTTATGCCGCGGTCACAAGAAAGCACATTCAGGTGTTACGGCTTACTTTTGGGTTATCGACAGGACAAAAACACCCCAACAACAATATTTATCAAGGATCTATGAGTTTCAATGACTGCGAAGAGTAAAAATAAGCACTTCTAAACAATTTAAATTACAAATATGCATATATTATGAATTTACTTTGCATTCAGGGCTTAAAGTAAACTATGCATACTGTAAACTGTGAATTTATGCTGAGTTATCATAGTTAAGGCCCAGGATTTTCTCAATCTTCATGAAATATTTATAAAACTTTATATTTGAGTTGATTTCATTAAAATCTCTGAGATAAACCAGATTTGGTGAAATTCTACATGTTCTCTTTTTTCACCCAATATAGGTTGCATTTCTGTAAATATAGACAATGAAATTTCCCATAGGAACTCCCTTTACGGCTAAAACTGTGCCACTTTTACTATGAAGTTTCGTGAAAAATTGTATCATAGAATGGAAAGTTGATATGCACTACTATTTTATTCAAAGGTCAAAACATAATGCTGTGCGGCATATTTTCAACATTTATATGCCCCGAACTTCTAAGAGTTTAAACTTATACTTAAGTTCTGTACTACCCCTATCGTCACTTTAGGTGACCCTCAGAATTCAAATTTTCCTGCAACCATGTGTAAATATACTGGTAACATTCCCAAGTTATGTCTCTATGAGATGAAACATAGAGATCATATCTGGGAACCAGTACGTAAACAAACAAAATATCTATAAATATTATATATCTCCCCAAAAGAGGCGTGGTTTGTGAAACAGCTGTATTTACAAAGTGCAACCTCCTAAAAGTACGATTTTGCTGTGTTATCACTTCTACTGTTCGCAATGTAATCGGACATATGTTCCGCATACATGAAAAGTTCAGATCCCTCGTCTACTCCGGCTTCCTTCACATCTTCCTTTATTTAGTCTCTCAAACCTATTCCTGGAAAACAGAAATGCAGTCAATGATAATCTTACAAGCTAAACTTCAACACTCATAGCAACAAAATTGAAATTTTGTTTAATCATACCAAAAATCCCGTTTCGCCCTCTTCCTCTATGAGTTATCATTGAACCCGGAAAGATCTTATGTTTTTTAAACAAAATATTAAAATCCGTTACCCTCTGATAATACCGGCGAATAAGGAGCCGATTTCCATTCGGGTTTAACTAGCGTACCAACTACTATATCTTTCATCATCTTTTTAACTGTTTCTGTTACTAACGAAGGTGGTGAGACTATCCAGTTATTTTCTTTATCCCAATGCTGTTTGAAAGCATCGACGCCGCTCGTTCCCTGACACCAAAACTTGGAACTAAATTTATAACATTTTTTGTTGTATGAAGACACGAAGCAATCCACTGTATTAGGACCCCACTCTCTATCAAGTATTCGAAACAGCCATGTTTGTACACCCCAGTCATCGCAATCATTCAACCCACTAAATGTGTCTGCATGTGTGTTATTTTCTCTCGGTATCCATTTCGCAAAAAACTAAACATTGTTTTGTTCACATGCATTTTGAATTTCCATATTTATATCTTGCAAGTGAGTCTTTTCAAATAGTTTTAACATTTTTATTATCAGTATGTATTTTTACACTTTGCCCATTCAATGTAGGCAAATTAGTTTCCAAAACCCTATGAACAGCCTCAAGTTCTCTCCAAGTAGAACTCATGCTTGTTTCTTGTGCATCCTAAGCACCAAACATATCTACAGTTTTGCTTTTCCCTGCCTCAATACTTATCTATCCTCCATAGCCTTCACCTGAGGCATCCGAAAACATATTAACATCACATGCTTTGTTTGTCAACTGACTAAATAATGCACCATCTGCATTTAACCTTTCTATATTTGATAACCAAAACTTGAGATCTACCTCCGCTTCTGGAGTAACCCAGACCGGTGCCTCCTATGATGTTCTATCCTGAACACAGTCATTGGCATACCGAGTCCTTAACCTTACAGTTGTACCCAACACACCCTGTGTAGATATTAACTGACCAATTACTGAAGCTAATAATTTTACTGATATCACACGTTTGTCTTGTAACCTGTTACATATGGAAGATATGCATTTTATTATCCTGTCAATTATCTCTTTTGTTATTCTAATTATACCTTCAGAGGTATCCCATACCATTCCCAAAAAAGTTATCACTTGAACCGGGTCCCGTCATTGTGTTATTGTGCTATGGTAAATTTATGTATTCTTGTCTTTCATTTTTGTTAAATGTGCTTTGTCTATATGCCCTTTTGTGTTTCTTTGATACATATTTGTTTGTTTTTATAGTGATTAAGATTATAACACAATGTTGACTGCTGTACCCCTATTTTTTACCTATTATATAGATATAGGAAGATGTGGTATGAGTGCCAATGAGACAACTCTCCATCCAAGTAACAATTTATAAAAGTAAACCATTATAGGTCAAGATACGGCCTTCAACACGGAGCACTGGCTCACACCGAACAGCAAGCTATAAAGGGCCCCAAAAATTACTAGTGTAAAACCATTCAAACGGGAAAACCAACGGTCTAATCTATATAAAAACGAGAAACGAGATACACGTATGAACTACATAAACAGACGACAACTACTGTACATCAGATTCCTGACTTAGGACAGGTGCAAACATTTGCAGCGGGATTAAATGTTTTAATGGTACCAAACCTTCTCCCTTTTTCTGAAACAATAATATAACATCACAACATAGAAAGACACACTATAAAATATCAATTGGAAGGGTTAGGGTTAGGGTTAGGGTTACCTATTATGTCTGTTTGTTTTGTTCACACATCGTTGCCAATATAATGGAATTTTATGCGACTGTCATACAAGTGAGAGGTTTAGCTAGCTATAAAACCAGGTTTTATCCACCATTTTCTACATAAGAAAATGCCTGTACCAAGTCAGGAATATGACAGTTGTTATCCATTCGTTTGATGTGTTTGAGCTTTTGATTTTGCCATTTGATTACGGACTTTCCGTTTTGAATTTTCCTCGGAGTTCGGAATTTTTGTTATTTTACTTTTTACACTTTTCCTCAGCAATAATAGAAACAAATCGATTAAATCTGTCCTTAATCTTTGACTAACCGTAGTGCATTCATCATAATTGTCAGCACAACCTAAACCATCGTCAAGATACATAAGGATCCTGATTTTGTTAATTCTCTAATACTTTATAACCTCTTTTAAGACTTAAAAATATAAAACCTGCTGTAGCCAAACCGAAATTAAATATGTAAAATTTAGACTACCACTGAAATTCTAAATATGTTCTGTCTTCCTGGTGTACCATTATATGATGATAAGCCGACTTCAGATCAAAAGAAAACAGATAATCACCTTTAGAAAACAATTTTCTTGCTACAGTGGCATCTTCATATTTATATCTAAACTGATATAAATGTGGATTGATGTGACGACAGTCAAGCACTAATCTAAGTTTTGACTTGTTACCTGCAACCGTTAATGGATTTACAACCTTAGGCTTTTCAAATACTTCTGTTATACACCCTTTAGATAATAATTTCTCGATTTTATCTTTTACAAATGATTTGTTGTCTTTGGCTGATCTGTTATTATCTGATAAAACGTTTTCAGGTAAAGTTTTTAACGGTAACATATAACCTTTGTCAATAACATTTAACATGTAATCACTTGCTTGAATTATTTTCCACTTGTTTATGTGTTTTCTCAGACTATTGACTGGTGATTTAATTGTATCAAGCTTTATACATAAATTATCTACGTGTACTGCTAAATTACATCTATTACTCGATTTATTTCACTTGACTGGGCTGCGTTTAACCGATTTGCTTATCATAGACCAGTCCATCTATAGATAGGTGTTTTGGGATAAACTCATCAATGAAGTGTCCAGTTATGGTCATTGATCCGGTTAAAATATGTAAACACTGTATGTGTATTCGCAAAGTAAATAATGAGACACAGCCGTTGATTTTCTTGTGAAACGGAGTTTTAAAACATGTAATAATTGTCACATTTTGGAAATTGTGGATATGAATGTATAACTATGGCGATGGCAGTTGCAAAATATGCATATGTCGTAATTCTATAACGTTTTGATATAGTTTTTTTTCTTCTTTTTATTCCGAATGATTTTTTTTGTTAGGGTGGGGTTGGGGAGAGGGCAGGGGGATACGTTGCAAATGGTACTTCGACCTTATTGATTACCTTTATTGAACAGCAAGAATAATTTTCTTTGAAGATTTTCCTTAAAGATTTTACTTGATGCATATTAAATGTAACAAAAGGAAATTAAAAGGTTTAAGTAACAAAAGCAAATAAATCACCACCAGAATTATCAGAATAACTTCCGTTCTAAACCAGGTTTTTTTACTGATATAAGTTTTAAACTATTCTATTCGTCCCATATCATACACTCAGTTCTTGTGTTTATCCGTTTGGTGACACTGCTAGGTGATTAGAAATAAATAATAATTATAACGGCAATCATCCTTATCACACACATCTTCAAATAGACTGTCCTTATGCAAATTAAAACGTAAGCTCCGCCCGATCAGTTGAAATAACATTGGTAATACTTAAAGTATTAAGATTACTTATCTTATCATTTTTTCTTTGCTGTTGAAGCTCAGGACATTCCTGTTACCAGTGCCCTTTCACACCACAATTGATGCATCTGCCTGGTTTTCTTGCAATAGCTGCTTTTTCTGCTGGTTGGACGTAGGGATGGACTCGTCTAGCTTTCTTGGTCTTTCGGCCTTCGCCTGCCTGCCTTTCTTTCTGCTCTGTTCTCAGCCTTATACAATTTCCATTCATCCTCCGAATCCTCTGCAAGTGGGTTGGTTTCATATTCGTGCACGACTCGCCAGCCGAGCTCGGATGAATCAGCAATACGTATCAACTTTTGCCTATAGTTCATTAAAGAAATACCTTCCGATAACTTTTCCTTGGCTTTGCATACGGTATCTGGTGTTGGATTGTTGCCGTCTAACAGACTGTCTGCTTCTTTCATTTTGCTCAGCACCTTCATGTTTTGCTTGAACTACTCTTCATTCCCTCGTTTTTTGAATTTGGGTCCATCCGTCAAGGTAGCTTCTATCTTCGAAACCTGTGTTTCTGCAATCTGTTGTTGTTGCACATGCATCTTTCCCATTTCGCTGGAAATAATTGACCGCATTTGGTTCATCATGTCATTTTGATTTACCGTCAAAATATTTGAAACTTGAATTCTGATTTGCTCTTGAAGTTCGGCGTCCATTTTGATGTGTACGCTTCAAAGGACGGCTAGAAAGTGAGATACATTTACATGTATACTTTTTACCTGTAATCTATTTTGATTACAAACAAATCCTGATTTGACAATACCTTTTTTGCAAACCGTTAATACAGACATTTTCCCGCTATTACTAGCCGAAACGCGGGAAAATTCATTTGTTAATCTCAAAAAAGGGCGGTTGGGATACTCCAGGGGTCGGTTTCACGAAGCTATCCTTAGACCTGTCATAAGATATATCTTAGGACATGTCTTATGATCCTCTTATGACTATCCTAGGACATATCTCAGACATCGCCTTGAAGCTGTCTTATAATGATCTTAGCAAAGACCAGTCGCAAGTTCTTCGAATATTTTTGAATATTAACATAGATTTATGGAAAAAAATTCATGTAATTGTAGTAAATAGTATATTTTTCCCATTAATTACTATACGTATTGATTAATATTCCGTAATAAGTTAATTTGCAAAATTTTTATAAAAAATAAGTATAATTTATATGAATAATCTATAAATAATACACCAATATACATATGAAAATTCAAATACAATATGGAGAAAAAAAGAATAGAATGATGACATTTTTTTTTGTACAAGTGAGTTGAATTCAATTTCTATTTCTGCGTATGTTTTGTTGTCGTCATCTAAGGTGCATTAAAACTACAGCAGCAATATTAGTTTACAACTCATGTTAGGACATCATAACGATGTCTTACCTCTTGACTATCCTAAGACCATCATAAGACACCTCTCTTGTTGTCCTAACTTAATGACCAACTTTAAGAGATGTCCTAAGTTAAGACCACTTTGTGAAGCCAACTTAGGACTAATATATGTCGTAAGACCATCCTAAAACATGTCTTAGTCCTAAAACAGCTGTGCTAAACTGGCCCTAAGGTTTTCCTCTTCGTTCACTTGTGCGTCTAAATAAAGGCAACAGTAGTATACCGCTGTTCGAAACTCATAAATCGATAGAGATAAAAATAAAACAATATAAAAAACTTAGAGACATACAGTTATATGATTAGATGTCCAGATGCACCTTTTACAGAATGACAATAGTAAAATACCAGAATCATACATTATAACCTTTGTCAATAAGTCTAGCAAGTCAAAAATAAAGATTTCAAGGACTATCCCTATATTTTCAAAACAACGATTGTTTTCATACTAATGTCGGCTCCCGTATGGCGTATTCATGAATTCCTCTCTTAAAAGACCAGCAGCTGGTTCGTTTATTTTTTAAATATCTCTATGAAATAAAGAGATGTGGTATGATTTAAACTTAGTATGATTTTTTTAATGTTGTTTGTGTACTTTATTCCGAGGAGACGGACTTGCTGTGTGGTCCGATATACTAATGATACACTATCACTAAATATTTCAAAATTTAACACTAAGTTGAAGGGACATATATTGTCGAAATGCGCTTCTTGTGCAGTAAAATTGGTAACGTAGATTTTATTGGTACCATCTACTCCTTTCAATTTAATTTGAAGTTTACAACAGATACAGATACGTCTGATTCGTTCAATAAACACACTTATCTTTTGAATTTAAAACATAGCTATACGACGATGCTGATATCTAACTCTTAATTTCACACCCTTCATCGTGGTCTACCGACTTTTCAGAACATATCTTGATTGATTTAAACTGTGTTCTCGTCCTGAATATGGGGTGAACATTAATCAATCAATAATCATTTATCTTTTTCATTGTTAACGTTGATGTTTCATTTTTATGTCTCAATATTCCAGCAGCATTTGCATTGTTATATAGAACTCCCACTTGATTCCATGTGGCAGTGCTTATCCTGATTGTGACATTTTGATTGAGTGTAAAGTGTCGAAACACCCGGTCTTGCTCCTTTTGGAGCTAATGCGATTCAATCAGGACTTTTTTTTATTATCCTGATTTGACTCTTTGTTATCGATTTACAAAATTGAGCATCGGTAAACTGCTGTCGCCTTAATGTAGACAAGTCAGTGCCAACTAAATTTTAGAAGTAACCTGCACAAGATATATCTTAACGATAGACCTATAAAAAAACAGAAATCAAATTATAAAACCAATTGTTCAGAGAACAATTGAAGGTCTTTCCACATTAAATTTCTAAATGATTGATGAGAAGCTACTTCTGGTTTCAAAGTTACTATTGGCGTCCAAGCATAGGTTTCTTCATACTGATTCAATAAATATATGGTTTCTATATATTTTTTCCTTAAATAAGGGAGATAATTGTCAACTTCCGGTTGAAAAAATGTCTTCCGGTCTCATATGATAGCTTTATTCACACTGATTATAAAAATATATAATGTTTCTATATACTATTGCCTGTAATAAGGAAGATATTTAGCTACTTCCTGTTTTTTTAAGGTAACTTCCAGTCTGATAGGTTTATGTATGTGTATTTAAAAAATATATAGTTTCTAGGTAATTTTCCATGAAATAAGTGCAAAAATTGATACTTCCGGATTACTCAAGGTCACTTCCGGTTGATATTTGTCAAGGTCATATGTCACTTAACATTTTGCAAAAGACCCTATGGCTTTATCATGTACCAAGTTGGAGTAATAATCAATTAACCTTAAATTTAATCATTTTATGGACAATAACTCCTATAAGATGTCATTGGTTTGTTTCAGACCAAATGTATCATATCTTTATCACAATTAGGCAGACATTTTGCACAAGTTCTTAAAAAGATATCAGTGTTTGGGGAGATAACTTTAAATTTGAAAAGCGCAATTACTGTTCGATATCATATGCAAAATATCTAAGCGACATCTTGCGAAATAAAATTACATGCAAGAAACAAATTTGGCGGATGAAGAAAAAAAATAATAATTAAAAACCAATTGCTCAGAGCAATTGGAGGTCTTTCTGCACGAAACGATATATTTTGATATGAAAAATATTAAAAATCGGTTTGAAATGTCATTTTCAGTGCCAAATAATAGCTTATTATACGCTGATTTAAAAATTATATGGTTTCTATACACTTTTGTTTGAAATAAGGGAGATCATTTGTTGATAGTTTTCTCGACAGTGATTCTAAAAATATATGGTTCTATATACTTTTATATCAAATAAGTACAAAAAATAGCTACTTCCGGTTTACACAAGTTCATTTCCTGTTGGAATTTTCAAGTTCATTCTGCTTGCAACCTAATGTAAAAAGTCCCATGGCTATATCATGTATACATATGAAGTTAAAGGAAAGGTCAAAATCTAGAACGTCATATTTACCTATGACCATGACCTCAATTGCAAGGTCATGAACCAAGGACCTCAAATCAAAAGACTCTAGGTCTCTATTATATATGGTTAATGAGTTATATCCCCATACGTGTAATTCTAAATATAAGAGGGGAGAAAACTCCTATTAAATGTCAACGTACCATTTCAACCAAAATTTATGTGTCACGACATGTCGCAACTAACAATTTAGTGAAAATATGGTTTACCAATTATAAATACATATCACTGAAATCAAATGCATAAGGGGAAATAACTCTCATATGGAATCTCCGGAATGCTTCGGTAAAAACCAAACTCAACATCCTGAAGATATAGCGAGCAATTTGGTAAAATAAATTTGTCATTTTCTTTTACGGTTGCGAAGGAGTAGTGGCCACAAGAAAAACAGTGTTTGGGGGAGATAACTCCTACAAGAAAAAGTGTTCGGTCAAACAGGGTGAGTTTCAAAAGCGTATAAACTGTTCGATATCATATACCAAATATCAAAGCGACATCTTGTGAAACAATAATACTGCGCAAGAAAAAAAATTAGGCGGAAGAAAAAAAAATAATCAGAACAAAAGCAATAGGTCTTTCCACGGCAAAGTGGAAAGACCTAATTAGAACAAAAGCAAAAGGTTTTTCCACGGAAAAGTGGAAAGACCTAATAATCAGAACAAAACCAAAAGGTCTTTCCACGAAAAGTGGATAGACCTTATAATCAGAACAAAAGCAAAAGGTCTTTCCACGAAAAGTGGAAAGACCTTATAATCAGAACAAAACCAAAAGGTCTTTCCACGGAAAAGTGGAAACACCTAATAATCAGAACAAATACATTAGGTCTTTCCACAGAAAAGTGGAAAGACCGAATAATAGCGGTGTATTAATAGCTAACACCAAAGAGTTTATAAGTTGTGGAATTGAAGAAACTTAAAAAAACTGCGAGATAGTATGATTATGATCATCTGGTGCTAAAGAGGTCTGTGTTGGTAGCTTCTATAGACCCTATCAGACAAAGATACACCACTAGTACACATTAACATTTCCTTTAATAGAATAGACAATACATAAACTACAAATATATGATTATGAGGGGACTTTGATTAGGACACATAGATTGGTCGATAATATCATTTAGCTTGGGCGCACCAGATGCTTAACAACATCTGCACAATTGATCTTCTAAAATCAATTGAGTTAAATGTACTGCTCAAAATGCTCACTTATAAGCAGAGACTTATATGGATAAAATACAAGTTAGACCACTCATAAACAAGAAAAGAAAGTTTATAAAACCGAAATAGCAACAATTAAAATAGAAAAAGTAAACCAAACAATTCAAAAGAAACAAGGGGAAGCATACATTATGTGCATATCCATCCATAGTGAGACCAAAACTTGCTGTAGTTTAATGGGTCCACAAACAACAGAGAATGAACAAACTAGAAATGGTACTGATGCGTGCTACTCGTTATACATGTAACAACTACAATATCGCCCATTTACAAAGCGCCAACTCAAAACCAGGCTGGGTATGTTCTATAAAGTCACACAAGGACTCGTTGCTATTTAATCGCTAGCCATAATACCAACAGATACTAGAACAAGAAAATCACATAATGAAACATATCGGCAAAAGAAAGGTTTGTACTTTCATGAACAATACAAGGGATGCCACATGTGCAGCAGGATCTTCTTACCCTTCCGGAGCACCTGAGATAAACCCCGGTTTATTGTGTGGTTCGTGTTACTCAATCTTTAGTTTTCTACGTTGTGTTTTGTATAGTGTTGTTCGCCTTTTGGTCTTTTTCGTTTTTGGTCATGACGTTGTCAGTTTATATTTGCATTATGAGTTTGAATGTCACTGTGGTATCTTTTGACTCTGTTTTACAAATAGTATATTTTAAATTACTAAATTCTTAATGGAACATGTTACAACAAAATGTAGACACATGCCAAACATTTAAATCCTTCAACTATTGAATAAATATCCATGTACATATAGTTCGTACAATACTGTTTTTGGTAGACTTATTTCCCAAGATGATTGTAATCAAAATCAATACTTCTTCTCCTTTCATTCAAAATAATTGCATTCCTTGTTTTATACTTTCAGGTAACATCTACCTTATTTCGTATCTACGTATCACACGATGTTCGAAAAATCCAGCAAGTCATTGTCAAATGCAAAGATAAGCCTTATCAAGCTCACAATATTCCAGAAACATTTATCTGGACAGTAGACAAAGTATTTTTTGAAAAAAATCATGAATTCCAAATAGAAATTACTTTCAAGAAATCATCCGGTATTTGGATTTTCAAAGAACATTATGAAGAAATAATAGAATCATCAAAGGTCATTGATATGATGCATAATAAAATTTACCATCTTGTTTTCCCATCAAAAGATAAAGATACATATGAAAGTGCATTTGAGGCCTTTTGTAGCAATTTGTTATATTTAGAAACATACAACAATAAAGCCTTAGCGTATGATGAACTTGATGCAATGAATTCAATCAATATGTTACATATAGAAATTGCCGTAAACTTCCGACGACTCAGACCTGAAAAAGTCAAAACAATTTTGTCGAACGTCATCAAATCGTTGCCTATTGGGATGCATTCAGACAACATGCCAGCATTTTGCGTTATGTTACATTACTTGGCCAATAACACATCGTTTATCAGCAAATTAAATCTTATCGATATAAGTACAGCACAGCAATTAAATAGGGTAGTCAAATATCTAAAACCAAATGCCAATGACTCGAAACACATTGACGTGATTGGTGGTGTTTTAGAACAGATATATAAATGTGCCTATGGAGAGTCATCATGTGTAGTGGGTTTTATCGAAAACACACTTTCATTTTTGCCAGAGGCTCATTTGATTGGACTTGTACAAAAATCTGTTGAGCAGACTTTTTCAAGCATGTCATTATATAAAAAATCCGAAAATGTTAATTTAGAATCAGTTTTAACAAAAATTTTAAGAGCATCGGAACATTCTTTGCTGGATAAGATTTTAAGACATCTTGTGTTATGGTGCTCCTTTGAACAGTATATGTCTGTGTGGCGTGTACTTCTCGACGCTGTAGTTACAGAAAGTGATATATACGAGAAACTTGTTGATTCATGCAAACAGAAATGTACACAATACCTTACCAAAACAGCTAAAATCAGCGACCTGAAGGAATTTTTACGACACTATCAGTTACTTCTACCATTACCCGTCGTATGTTGTGGATTGCACCAGACAGTAGAAAAGAACATTTTAGAGTTTCTAAGTCATGATTCGAAATTGACCACTTTTGATTGCAGGGCTGAGTTTCTTCATATGATACTAGAAGGTAACTTTTTCGATACAACTGAGGGAAAGGAAGACTTGTTAAAGCAGCTTGTCGGTTGTAAAAGAGGACTATTGCGGTCTTGTGTTATTAATCTCCTTCAAGACCAATCTTTCCAATACTTACCTGATGATTGTTTATCTAAAATCTTAGTAAAGTATATGCAAAACTCATTACAGTTCAATCGAAAAAAAATTTCTCTAATCGAAAGTGTGATAAAGGCATATGAAGATTTATATTCCGTATTACAACTCCCAGTCGTCAAAAGAAATGAAGCTATCGGTGTTCAAATCGACCAGATTGTCCTGAAAGCTGTTGCAGAAAATAATATCAAAGATGTGCTGAAAGCTGTTGGGGAAATAGAAAAGACGGAGCACTTACATAAAATCTTCCAGGGCCATTTAAGAAGTATTCTTCATGACAAGCATTCCCAGAAGTTACCCTCTACAGTTATTCGGGAAATATGTGGAACAGAACATTTGAGGGTAAACTCGCGGTAAGTTTGACAAGTTTTAAAGTTTCCAATATTGGTTGTGTGGTAACTTTTCGGCAATGTTACATAATAAAAAGGGAGACTAGCAATGTTGATTTTTATACGAACTGTTGTTGTAAGGAAATTATATTAATGCACCCGGGATAAAAAGTTGGGGATACTGTTTTACCCCTGTCCGTCCGTCCCATATAGGGTAAATTGTTTTCAAGCTAACTCCTAAGGTTCCAAGCAAGATATGTTATAGTATGTAGGGTGTTAGACCATATACTAAAGGTGTGTACATTGTCAGGATTTTGATTTTCTGTAAAGGAGTAAGTCCAGTAAGACCCCTTTTTGGCCCCAAATTATAGCAGTTTTACAAAATTGTTAAAATGTAAACTTTAAGCTATTTATTAAAACGTAAAATACTTTTGTTACATAAATATGGGCTGTTTTTGACAAAACAATGCACATTTATCAGATACTAGCATCATTAAGTCATGCTAAGTTACTGAAATCTTCGAAATTTTAGCATTTTGGTTAATTTTTAGACAGTTTCCGTCTGAAATGGAAGTGGCCGCATTCGTGTTCATTCCTAATATTTAAATGTAAGTTGTATTTGATGATAATACATAACATATATAAAGGTTGGGAATGAACACGAATGCGGCCACTTTCATTTTTGACAAAAACCATTTGAAAAGTGACATATTATGGCATATTTGATAGATTTTTCATATTGAACCTTGCATTTGAGCATCTCTAATGACTAAATCAGTTCAAATCTTTGACATAAACTAATTGAATTGACTGAAGTAGACACTTAAGTGTTTAAAAAGTGTCCAAAATCTTTCATCAGATGAACCTGAATTTTGAGGCCAGAATCGGCCCTTACCGAACCTACTCCTTTTCAAAAAATAATGGGTTGTTTAACTCTATCATTTTATTATTAGAAAAGGTTACATGGTTTGTACGGATGACCCCTCTAACAGTTTTCAAGCTATGACTTTTATATTATGTAGAATGTTAATACATATACTAAAGGTGTTCATTTTGTAAGGATTTTGATTTTCTTTACCTTTTCCGCAAATGAACTTTTTCGTTTCTTAGAAATATAAGGCATATAGAGTACATTGTATGTCCGACTTACTCCTCCTACGGATTTCAAGTACGGTGTTAGTACATATATGAAAGATGTGAATTGTGCTAGGAATTTTATTTTATTGACTTTTCCAAATATGAAAGGTTGCTGAACTTTGTCATTTTTTCGAACAGCGGTATACTACTGTTGCTTTTTTTGATAATATAAGGCATGCGGGGTACATGGTTTGTCTGGCAACCTCTTTTTTTCAGTTTTCAAGCTAGAAATTGCATACTATGTAAGTTGTCAGTAATATAAACAAAGGCGTGGGTTTTGATTTTATTCAAATTTTCTATAAATGACAGGTTGTTGAAATTAGACATTCAACGTATAAGAGTTGTAAACTTCTACAGTTTTCTAGCTAAGACTTTTAAGCTACAGTTTGTACATAATTTATATGTGCTAATTTATTGCCCGTGCATCAAATGTGTCATTGAAGACACAACCATCTCAAGTTTTCCTTCAACACCACTGTTACTAAGGCCAGCGCGGGAGCATCATTTTTGTCTAATTTATCATTACTATTTTAGACAATACTTTTATTTATACTTTTATTTATACATCCCGCCATTGTGTTATTGTGTTATGGTCATTTTTGTATCCTAGTCTTTCTTTTTTGCTAATGTACTTTGTCTATAGAGTGTCTATGTGCCATTTTGTTTTTGTTTTTTTTTAAATAGTTATTTCTTTTATAGTGATTAATATTATAATATAATATTATAATATTATACCCAAATCTTTGACAGTTTTACCTAATATATCTGTTTGTTTTGCTCACACATTGTTGTCCATATAATGGAATTCTATGCGACTGACATACTAGTGAGAGGTTTAGCTAGCTATTAAACCAGGTTTAATCTACCATTTTATACATAAATAAAAGCCTGTACCAATTTAGGAAATTGACTCCTTTCCAAGCCTTTTACGTCAACCGTTTTGTGCTTTATATTAAAGAATAACTCAGATTCTTAACATTGTTTTGTTTTAAAGAGTGAAACAAACAAACATTTCATTATTTTGTACATAAATTAGGCCGTTAGTTTTCTCGTTTGAATTGTTTTACATTTGTCATTTCGGGGCCTTTTATAGCTGACTATGCGGTATGGGCTTTGCTCATTGTTGAAGGCCGTACGGTGACCTATAGTTGTTAATTTCTGTGTCATTTGGTTTCTTGTGGAGAGTTGTCTCATTGGCAATCATACCACATCTTCTTTTTTATAAACAGATTGATTTTAAACAACTTTCCGTTGATTTCTTCACATAATCCTCATGTTTTAATATCTTCCTTTTTTATACGACCACAAACATTTTTTTGCGTTCGTAAAATGCTATCATGTCGTCGTCGGCGTCGGCGTCGTTGGCGTCGGCGTCGTCGTCCGAAGACACATTTGGTTTCCGGACAATAACTTTAGTTTAAGTGAATGGTGAAATTTTACCAGAAGGTTCAATACCACAGAAGGAAGATTGGGATTGATTTTGGGGGTAATGGTACCAACAGTTTAGGAATTAGGGAAAAAAAAGGGGCCAAAAACAAGCATTTTTGTAGTTTACGGACAATAACTTGTGTGTAAGTGTATGGATCTTTCTGAAATTCAGGAATTAGGGGCCAAAAAGGGGCCAAAAACAAGCATTTTTCTAGTTTCCAGACAATAACTTGTGTTAAAGTGTATGGATTTCTCTAAAATTGTACTACAAGGTTCCATACCACAAAGGGAAGGATGGGATTGAGTTTGGGGGTAATTATTCTAGGGGGGGTTCAAAAAGTTTGGGGAGGATTTTTTTCCAATTTTTTTTTAAGGGTTTATATTTTTTTTCTTCAAAATTTTTGAAAAGCTTCAAGAAGAAATCTTCAATTGCACAGTATTGCACAATAGCACAGTATTGTGCAACAGCACAGTATTGCGCAATAGAACAGTATTGCGCTATAGCAAGAAATCTTCAATTGCACAGTATTGCGCAATAGCACAGTATTGCACAATAGCACAGTATTGTGCAATAGCAAGAAATCTTCAATAGCACAGTATTGCGCAATAGCAAGAAATCTTCAATTGCATAGTAATGCGCAATAGCACAGTATTGCGCAACAGCACAGTATTGCGCAATAGCACAGTACTGCATAATAGCAAAGTATTGCACAATAGTACAGTATTGCGCAATAGCACACTATTGCATAACAGCAAATTAAAGCACAATAGCACAGTATTGCGCAATAGCAAGAAATCTTCAATTGCACATTATTGCGCAACAGCACAGTATTGCGCAATAGCAAGAAATCTTCAATCGAAAATAAATACAAATCTTTTAACCAATTTCAATGGGATTAATTTAAATTCTTTAATTTTTGGGGGTTCTAACCTCGTATTGCTATTTTGGATATTGGGCCCCATTTTTAAATTGGTATACATTGAGGTCAAAAGGGTCCAAAATTAAACTTTGTTTGATTTCATCAAAAACTGAATAATTGGGGCTGTATGATATGCTGAATCTTATTGTGCATTTAGATTTTTTTATTTTGGGGAGCCCTGTTTTCAAATTAGTCCATTTTAAGGTTTGAATGGTCCAAAATTAAACTTTGTTTGATTTCAACTAAAATTAAATTTTTGGTTTTTTTTTTTATGATCTTTGATATGCTGAATCTAACCATGTTGTTAGATTTTGAATATTAGTTCATTCTAGGTAAATTAAATGTCCCATTTTAAATTTTTAAGATCTTTGACCACATTTATTTTGTGTCAGAAACCTATATTATGTCAAAAATGTGATCACAATCCAAATTCAGACAGTATCAAGCTTGAATATTGTGTCCAAACTTGACCCAACTGTTCAGGGTTCGACCTCTGCGGTCGTATCAGGCTGCGCTCAGCGAAGCATTTTATTATTTGCTTATATTTTACAATAACAAGAATACGAAAAACTCAGTATTAAGCAGAACCTTTATTTAGGGTTTTATATATTAAGCATCACGTCAAAATGGGAATTCCGCTGTTTTTGTTCAAATGCGAGAGTCAGAGTGGTTCTGGAATGAATATATTTCCGTCAGAGACATACTGAAGGTGTGTTGATCTTATTAGATTATCTTTATGAAATCCATAAGTAATGGAGAACCACAGTTCAAATGTTATCTTACCTCATTCAATACATACTCCTAACAGTTTATTTATGTAATAAACAAGTAAGCGCATGCGTAGTTTTCTTGACTTTTGGGGCATCAGACGAAATGGTTGTTCTGGGTTCCTCACTCCGATGATTGATTTGCAACTCAAGAAATCTTTTCTGTGTTTTTATCCGCTATTTAGGGTCATTTGTGTAGCTTGATTTTAAATCGTACACGAACAACACACTAAAAAAAAATGTAATTAATAGCTTAATAGAAGAAGTAGAAAAAGAACACACCCTGAGACAAAATAAAGTCTTTCATATTATCACTAAGAAACTACATACAACTTGTTTCTCGCAGTTGATCAAATGATTAAGGTCAAATTCTCTTAACATGTTGACTATTTAAATAATCATCAGATGTGTTTACTTGCAATTATTCCTGTTTGAATAAAAAAAATCTTGAGTTGATCGATAATGAACTTGGCTATTAATAGATTACCTGTGAATAGACCATTCCATTCAAGTTGTGAAAGTACATTTGTTACTATTAACATAAATTATAGTGGAAACTTTGTTAAAAACAATGTTATAATATCTGTTCTTGTGAGAACAAATAGTGTATACTTTTTATCCTGTCAGGGACAAATACTGTAATATTTCTTCCAATGGAAAAATTATTCCAGAATATGTCTTCCCTTTGAACTGATATTATAAAGAAACTTCTATTCAATGACAAAAAGTTTTTCAGACATCAATATGTCTTTTCAAAATTTTATGGAATTTTGGAAAACGACCAGGATTGTGACAAATACATCTGTTCATTATGATCAAAAGACAGTATCCAGAGCAAAATTTTAATTCTTTTAAGGTTACATTTTTTCATACATCAATAAATTGTAAGTATTAATATCTTCCTAAAACTTTCATTGAATGTAATGAACCTTGTACATTAGCACTTCATGATCAAGAATTGCATCTGAAAAAAGGTCGATTTTTTTATATACTGACAACAGCAAACGCCGGAATAAAACAAACTTGTTAACGATAAGCTTATAATTAATTAAGCCAGAAGTGCGTTTTGGCTACACAAGACTCATCAGTGCCGCTTGAATCAAACCCTTAAGAAAGCCAAATCAAATACGAAGATGATGAACATAAAAAAAAAAACATTGTTCAGTTTAACCCTGTAGGATATTTGGTTAAAATAAATTGTGCCAATCACATTTTTTGCAACTCAATAACTTGTAATCTTTTTAAAAAATATAGAAAAGAAAGAATGACTCATCAAATTTCATGAACAGTACCGGTAGATACCAAAAGTAAAAAGAAAAAGAGCAAATTATGACATAAATTCTAAAAGAAATTAAACATGCAAAAGAAATCAATTATGCTGCAATCAATCGCACTCCCTTTGAAATGCCTTTCCATGCACAACATAGACAATTTCAAAAAAAGGTGGAAGGTATATTCGTTTTAAGGTTATGGATAAGTTTTACTGATTACTGCCACATGCGTCTCTAGGGACAAAGTCTTTCTGTTTGTACCATACAATTTAAACATTGTAACTCAAGAGACCGTTTTCCCAAAAGCTTACATACATGGTAGAATTTATCATCTTGACCAGGAACTTTATCGTCATTTAAATTTCTGCAGTTTTGGAAGACGTCTGGGACAGTTTTGGCCATATGAACCCTAAAGCAAAAGAATGAACAGATTGACAATTGTTGAGGCTTTTACAAATGTATATTTGACACTGAGAATGAAGGATTGATAAGAACATTAAGAAGGCATATTTTCAAAATGAGTGTGTTTTAATTTCAAGCAATGAGGCAATTGTAAAGCAAAACTTAAAACACA
Source organism: Mytilus californianus (assembly GCF_021869535.1). Lineage (NCBI taxonomy): Eukaryota > Metazoa > Mollusca > Bivalvia > Mytilida > Mytilidae > Mytilus > Mytilus californianus. Next base: position 108,445,459 of record NW_026262723.1, read on the forward strand.
ATTATTACTTTATTTATTTAAAGATATACACTTGTACCAGAGATTGGCAATTTTTTTATGCCCCCGCCGTAGCGGAGGGGGCATTAAGTTTTGCCCTTGTCCGTCTGTACGTACGTACGTCCCAAATTTGGTTTCCGTTCTCTAATTTTAGTTTGCCTCAACCAAATGTTATGAAACTTATACACAACGCTTATTACCACAAAACACAAATCAAGTTTGAATTTTGGTGGCGTCACTTTAACCGTTCTAGAGTTATGCCCCTTTACAAATGGCAAAATTGCTGAATTTTTCGTTTCCGTTCTCTAACTTAAGTTAGCCTCAACCAAATGTTATGAAACTTATACACAATGCTTATTACCACAAAATACAGATGAAGTTTGAATGTTGGTGGTGTCACTGTAACCGTTCTAAAGTTATGCTCCTTTACAAATGGAAAAATTGCTGAATTTTTCGTTTCCGTTCTCTAACTTAAGTTAGCCTCAACCAAATGTTATGAAACTTATACACAATATTTATTACCTCAGATCAAGTACAAATTTGGGTAGCTACACTTTTACCGTTCTTCAGTTATGTCCCTTTATAACTTTATATGATATGCAAGCGGGGGCATCATCCATCTGTGTCCCATGGACACATTCCCCATTTATTTAAATAAAAGAACTATAATTAGATTGAATCAAATAGGGAATACAGTTGAATGACTTTTGAGAAAGAATAGTAATATCAATGGAAACAATGGCGATCGTATCCCTCAGAGCGATCAAGCTCTTTGATTTGAGTTTCATTCCGGGGTACAACGTTTTGTTTGATTATAGTTCTGATAAGTCAGGTTTTTTTTCAGATTGCAAGGTCACCATTTGCTATCTATTGAGGTTTCTTGGTGCTTAAACTATTACTGCTACAAGAAAAGTCTTGTTGGTTTCGCCCGCGACGAAAGACGACGAAAAAGGTTTTTTTTAACGACCTTGGCTACCCATGAGGGTCTTACACGGTCGGTCGAAAAACGCCGAATGTGAGACATAGGGATAACAATTCTGCGGCGGCGGCGACGGCGACGGCGTAAAATATTTGTTTAAAGCTTTATAATTCAGAAGGTAGAAGTCATTGATATGCTGATGCCTCATGTTACTTAGTTCCGTCTGTCACATGTCCTTTGTTCTTGATCTAAATTTCAAGGTTCAGCGACTGTTTAAAAACATTTCTGAGTTGTTGTTTTTTGTTATATAAAGTACTCACTTGTAATGGGTAATAGAATGTCTATATTTGCTACATGTGATCTTGCAATGTCAACATGTCCGTCAGATAGGGTTCACTTGACTTCGACCTCATTTAATAGATCAGTGATCAACGTTACGTTTTCGTGGTCCATATCTCATATACTATAAACAATAGCTCAACTATATTTTGATGTATGGAATGATTGTAAGGTGTACATGTCCAAACACATTTTCATGCTTCATTGCCCAATGATATGTTTTTGTGGTTTGGTCTGATTCTCAGATACTGTAAGCAAAAGGTCAACTATATTTGATGTGTGGAATTATGGTAAGGTGTACTTGTCTGACTGGCAGGTTTCATGGTTCACTTGCAAATGCTAAATATAGTGGTTCAGTCTGTTTTTCAGATACTATAAGCAATTGTCAACTATATTTGGTGTGTTGGATGATTGTAAAGTGAACATAGATATAAGAAGATGTGGTATGAGTGCCAATGAGACAACTCTCCATCCAAGTCAAAATTTAACGGAGCCTTGGCTCACACCGAACAGTAAGCTATAAAGGGCCCCAAAAATTACTAGTGTAAAACCATTCAAACGGGAAAACCAACGGTCTAATCTATATAAAAAACGAGAAACGAGAAACACTTATGAACCACATCAACAAACGACAACTACTGACCATCAGATGTCTGCCAAGCAGGTTTTATCTGCCCATTTGTTTCCGTGATTCATAGGACAATGTTAAGTTTGTCCCATTTGGTACATTTCTCGGATACTATAAGCAACATGGTCACTATATTTGGTGAATGGAATGAATGTAAGGTGTACACGTCTGTCTAGCAGATTTCATATAACCTTGACCTCATTTTGAAAATTCATTGGTCAACGTTAAGTTTTCATTGTAATGTTTGTTTCTCGGATACTATAAGCAAAAACTCAATTATGTTCGGTGTGTGGAATTATTAAAAGGTGTCCATGTTGTCTTGCAGGGTAAATCTGAACATCTGACCTCATTTTTATGGTTCATAGGTCAATGTTCAATTTTCCTGTTGAGATCAGTTTCTCAGATACTTTAAGCAATAGGCTAGCAATATTCGGTGAATGGTATACAATTCAATCTTGACAAGTCAAGCTGGTTAGACATTTCTGCATTTTCACTCTTGTTTATAACATTTTGAGTTTATATGGGTTGATATTTCAGAAGACAATTGTTTTCACCCCCTCCGATTTATTTCAATTTTCTTTTACAGTTTAACAGCTAATATCATCACCATTATCGTAGATCTCCTTGGAATATGCGATGAATATGATTTGAAAGAGGTATTTTTGAAAGCATTAGATCACGCTACATTTTGGAAGGAGATATTTACGGCGGAAGGGAATCCTGTTATACGTGATGCACTGTTGACTTACGAACCCTGTATGATGGTAGCCAGATCGATTGATAATTTCAAAAATCTACTCAAAGGAAGGCATTTAGGAAGTTGTTTAATAAAAAGACTGAAAAAAAAAGAAAACGACATGTTAACACTTTTGACATGTCGTCTAGATAGTAAAAGGGACGAGACAAAACAAAAATTACAAGGACAGTGGATGATTTGTTGCACAACCGTTGATGAGCATCTTACAAACATTCAGCTTATTCACGAAACTTTTAAAATATTAAGATCAGGACTTACTATGGAAATCATGCCTTCAGTCATTAGCAATACAATGGTGTTTCTTCAGAGTCAACAAGAGCAAGTAAAACAAGATGAACTCTCGGTTGCTGATATTCTGCAGGAAAACGAATTCGAAGAGTACATTCGTGAATTATCGGAGAGTTGTAATTTGTTATTGAAAATTATAAAATCTCAAGTGTTTTGGAACATATTACAGGAGGAATGCGGTCGAAAGACAATAAAAGTATCGGCTGATGACAAAGAAGATACGAAAGGAAATGTTCTGAATGGCATCACTTTATCAGTTCTTTTTGGAGGAGAAGTTGAACTTGATATGACAAAAAGCTTTAGAATAACAGATGCTATAGCCTTTATTCAAAGCATCAACAACATCTGCCTAGAAAGATACAAGCAGTTGTGGACGCCATATTTGAGAAGTGAAAATAGACCTCTAGATGAGTTTAAAAGAATGTTTTCCAAAGTCACGTCTGCAAAGGATATGGAACAAGAAATAAAAATTGCTGAAGAGTTTTGTCGGATACGTAGTGCAATGAAATTAAAGAATACTCTATTGAAATTTGCAGAATTAAAGAACTATTCGAAAACAGTCGAAGCAGTGACAAATTGCACCAATACTTTCGAGTTTAAAGAAAATGTTCAAACATATACAAATGTTGTAAAGTCTTTCAATAAGTTGTTCAAAGCGAAAAAGAGCGAAGACTTGAAAGATATGTTTATGGATGAAATGGAAGGCGTTTTGGATAGCGTTGAAAACTTATGCCAGTATATAAGTCCTGAGGTAACCGAGGTTTTAGAAGTTCTGAAGTCTGCGGTTTCTCTCTTAAATTTCCTAAATGAAGTAGTTGACGAAGATATCAGAAACTTGATTGATGCTGTAGAAGAACACTCAGAACAATATGTCAGAGAATCAACAGTCTCAGATTTAATTGAAGTAAAGAGGTTTTTGTATCCAATCTTGAAGAAAACATATGAAGGCGACTTGACCAACTTCTTTTCGCTACTCAGAAAACAACTCACTTCAGGAGCTAAAAATATTCCAGCCAAAATTCATGATTGCAGAGACAATCTTCATACATTAAGGTCCTTATATAAAAATGTTGCAAATAGAGGAGAAAGGACGAAAGAAATAATCGATAGCATTATTAAACGAGGCAAGTTTTGCTTTTGTCTGAAAGACCACATCTGTGACATTACAGTAAAATATAAACAGGGTAGGAAACCGGTGTCACATAACAGTGCTGGCTTAAGTGATCTACGAAGCCGTGCCCTGTTGCTAATGAATGCTGAAGATAGGGATAGAAGTAGACAAAAAACCAACAGAAAAAGAGAGAATCTTGAAAGGTTTCTTCTAGTGGTTGATATAGCGTTTAACATTTCAAGTATGTGCCTTCAATTAAAACAAGCTGGACACTTTGATTATATGTGTTATGAAGATAGCTGTGACCAACACAAACTCCATGATCTAAGTATGCAGTTAACACACGAGTATGATGAATGGACAAAGAGTCTGAATTTTTGCCGAGGAAAGTATTATTATATGAATTTTATGCATCCTGCTCAATTGCAACAACTGTTTGATTACTTGCACAGAAATCATGAAAATGAAGAAATGATTCTTACTAGTCTTCAATTTATAAACCGTTCATTCAACAACATTGAATCTTTAAAAACGGAGTTTACATCTTTATCATCTAAATCTTCAAATGATGGTATACTGCAGAACATTGCAATAACACTGCAGAGTGTATTCGGAGGATATCATACTCCTGATAAACCTCTTGCTACATATGTCAAGGAACCAAAAATAACTGATATAGTTCATGTTGGAATTCCATATATAGTAGCTTTAGAAGAAGAAAGTCCACTTGTTATAAGGACAATGTTTGCTTTATTCATGAATACTACTAACCAACTACCAGATGCTAGTCAGATCCTTTTTTGTCGAGAAGAAACTACAATTGATGAAATAATTCTTTTTTTGAAGCGTTGTACTGATATTCCATCTACACAAGACCAAAGAATTCTGTTTTGCATTATCAATATCGAAATGCTAACAAATGATATACAGAACCAATTTGTTGATATTTTGCTACATTTGCAATCTGGAAATTTCTTACTTTCAGTTATTTGCCGTGGACATATCCATCACCCATTTTTAGATCAATTTTCGGATCGTCTTTCCCGTCCCACACCCATGACAGAGAGTTCATTGAAGGAATGTCTTAGGAGGAACTGGCCAAATGTTTATGTTATATCCTCTGATGTTCCAGGTTTAGGGAAAACAGAAATGGTACATAGTATGGCCAGGGACAAAGGATTATCTGTAGCAACTTTACATGTGAGTGGAAAAGTTGATTCACAGGCCATTGTGAGAAATCTTCACTTACTGAAATTAAAACAATACAGTGTCCTTCATATTGATATCGGTATTACGCCGTCACCATCTGAATTGGATTCAGTGTTGTTTCAGCTGATTATTCTTGGACATATATCAGTTGGTTCAGATGCCTACACCTTAAGCACAGATCATGTATTCATTGAAATATCTAATACAGTAGGAAAGACACTTTGCAATTCATTACCAACAACTACTTGTTTAAAAAGGATAAATCTAGACTGGAACAATTATTATGACTTAAAGGTGTGCATGGAAAGAAACAGTCCAATACAAGTAGTATGTCAATACTTAAAAGCGCTAGATACAGGCCGACTAGACAGAACTGACATATATCTGACAGGAAGTAATACCCCAAAGTCCTTAAAAGCTGATGAATGTAGGATTTTATTAGAAAAGTATTTTTCTTCAGCAGGAGATATGTCATATACTTTACTACATATATTTCTAAATGTCCTTGCAGACCAACTGAAGAAACTTTCGTCCAGTGTATTTTTCAGGACATCCAATATTGCAGTCATGATAGGCGAAAATAATCTACCAAGCGTGAAGTCCAATTTAGTAAAGGTGCTGGTGGAATCGTGTCAGGAATTCGCCTGCAGATCAGTCCAGTCGTGTCGCTTATCGCAGGCGGCAAGTCTGCACACATCTAGTGAGTCATATCGCGACAATAGTTCAACCTACGAACTTGCACAACGGGTAGCAGGAATGATAAGATGGGAAGATAGTAATCATCTTATGATTCTTTTCCATCAAAATGTACAAACTGTGTCAGCGATTTATCGAGATATAGCTAAGGTTCCAAAAAACATTAAATGTTTATTTGAAAGTCAAATGAAAAAGCCCATTGATGATTTCAAATGTAAAACTCAAACAGAATTGCAAGATATACTGCAGATGTTAACTCGGAGCAAAGCAAATAAGTTGTCAGATAAGACTTTGGATACATTGGCAGCAGACTACGCACTTACACCAGATAATTTGTTGAAAATGATATTGATATCACTACGAATCAATGCAATGATACCTGTTGTAATAATGGGAGAAACCGGATGCGGAAAGACATCACTGGTACGTTATTTGGCAGAAATATCAGATGTCGACTTTGAGTTGTTCAGTATTCATGCAGGGATAGATGCTAAATGCATATTACAAAAAATTAAAGAAGTCAATAGGAAAGCTTTGAGTTGTCTACACTCAAGTACTTGGCTATTTCTTGATGAAATCAATACATGTGACCACTTAGGGCTGATTAATAGCGTCATTTGTCACCGGTATATTCAAAACGAAGATCTGGCTCCAAATCTTACTATCCTGGCTGCTTGTAATCCATACAGGATGAGAAAACACTCAACAATTTTTACTTCCGGATTACAAGGAAAGGTAAAAACAGATGAACTTTCCAGGCTTGCATATCGGGTTCATCCCTTACCTGAAGCGCTCATCGATTATGTGTGGGATTATGGCAGTTTAAATGAAAAGGACGAACAGTTCTATATTTCAAAAATGGTCAACCGAGTTTTTGATGTTAATTTTAACTCAATCGTTTTTGAACCGTTACTCACCAATATACTAGCAATGTCGCAGAGTTTTGTTCGAGCAAAGGAGGCAACGGATAGTTGTGTTAGCCTACGTGATGTTGATCGCTGCAAAAAACTTGTTCAATGGTTTCTGCAGTTCCTTCAGAAGAAACGGACAGCAACTGGCGTCGCGTACGGTATAGAGACGAAGGCTATTGTACTCGCGCTTGCAGTTTGCTATCACAGTAGGTTTGAAAATGTTGAAGTTCGAAAAGCTTATCGAGAAAAAATATCTCATATTATTTCCAAAGAACATTATCCCATTTCCTCAGAAGGCGTATTGAAGATAATACGCGATGAACAAAAGAACATTTTGGACCGTATGACCCTTCCAAATGGAATTGCTAAAAATACTGCATTACAAGAAAACGTTTTTGTAGTTCTTGTTTGCATTTTGAACAAAATTCCAATATTTCTTGTTGGTAAACCTGGTTGTAGCAAATCACTTTCCATCCAGTTAATCAGAAGTAATCTTCGTGGAAAAGATTCCAAGGATATACTATTTCAAAACATGCCTCAGTTATTTTGCGTTTCATTTCAAGGCTCAGAATCAAGTACGTCTGACGGCATCATAAAGGTATTTGAAAAGGCTGAAAAATATCAACAGCACAATGAAAAAGATGTGATTTCTGTAGTCATTTTAGATGAGATAGGTCTTGCAGAGATTTCAAGGTTTAATCCACTGAAAGTTTTACATGGCCTGTTGGAACCAGGAAATAAACAAAACCCAAATGTCTCCGTTGTAGGCATCTCAAACTGGGCTCTTGATGCAGCTAAGATGAATAGAGCTATTCATTTATCCAGACCAGATATGGATTTAGATGAATTAAAATATACAGGTCATGCAATAAGTTCCGCAATGCTTGAAGAAATGAAAAGCGAAACTGTGTGGGAAACTGACGATTCTCATGAAAATAGAGATATCTCTGATATATTAGAAATGTCATTTGACGAAATAGCTATAGCATACTATAAATATACAGCAGATCGTCAGAGGTTTGCAAATTTTCACGGACTTCGTGACTATTACTCGTTAATAAAGTATGTCTGTCGTTGTCGTCAACTGTCTAGTCGATTTGATAAGTCAGAAACTGATATCATTCTGAAAGGCATTGCAAGAAATTTTGGAGGTTTACCCACTGAAATGATGGAAATTGTCGGAATATTTCAGGAATCGGTTCCAAATTTAAAACAAAAGCCTATACCCGTTACAGATCTCATTAAGGAGAATCTTGACGACAATGTTTGTAGACATTTGATGTTACTAACAAACGGAGATGCTGTAATAAGTGTCTTAGAATCACATTTAAATGATGCAACACGGCCATTTGAAATCATTTTTGGAAGTCATTTTGAAGATGACCTTAGTGACGACTACAATTACCGTATCTTGAGTCGTATTATTCTTTGCATGGAACAAGGACTTGTTCTTATTCTAAAGGGCCTTGAATCAATTTATGGTAGTTTATATGACATGTTAAATCAGAATTACACAATTGTTGGCAACAAGAAGAACTGTCGTATAGCTTTAGGACATTACAGTAATCCGATGTGTCATGTTCATGACGCATTCAAATGCATAGTTCTTGTAGAGGAAACGAAATTGGATTATTCAGATCCCCCTTTTTTAAATAGATTTGAAAAACAGCAATTCAGGTTTTCAGATTTGATATACAGTGATGACTTTGGGGATATTATAAGTGAAATAGAAGAAATGCTTATGGAATTGTGCCATGTTGAAGGGTGTATGTTCACACCTGAAAATACTATTCCATCCTACAATCATGACCTACTAGTTTCCTTGATATTGTTTCTAAGAAATACCGAGAAGTCGGAAATCCTGAATCAAAAACACTTTTTTGAAATGGCTATAAGTCTTATACTTTGGATGATACCACCAGAGGTAATGGTTCGTGCGATGGAAAGTAAACTTTACTATAAAAGTTCAGGCAGGGTTGAAAATTTATTAGAAATGTATATGGAACTACCAATTCACCAAGGTCTTTCACAGTGTTTAGATTTATTGTTGATATCTAGATCGAGTGATAATGATGGAAACAACGAACTAACGACAAGTTCAACCAACGGAGAGATGCTGTTATTTTATACATACATGAATATTCATTGTAATATTCGATCACTTTTCAGTGAAGATTCACATCAGATTGAACGATTGTCTTCATTCAAATCAGAAAAGCATCTTTCGGGTAAAATTGAGGATTTTTTTAATTCAGAAAAATCTGTATTGTTGCTTCAGTGTAGTGCAGCTCTCGATGGTCAACATTTACTACTTTCAAAGGTCATCGTAGAAAACATCCGAAGAAAATGTCAATTGAAGCAAAAACATGTATGTATGATAATTCATCTAGATAGAAATGTTGCAAATGATCAGCAGCTAGTGCCAATAAATTTTTTGTCCGGCTGGAAAATTATTTTTATTGATGGTCTGGAAAAACCGGCAACAACAATAGGCCGTTTTATTTGTACAAGCAAATACGATATAGTAAAGGAACGTAGGCCTCTGAACGAATACATTGTTGATAATCTATTTTGGGCTTTTACTAGAATAAGATTTACGAGTGAAAACAACACAATTGAAAATCAAAGATTCATTATAGACAAGTTGCGTTTAAGTGAGGCAGCAATCAGTACGATTGAGGAGTTGATTTTGAATTGGATAGAAGAACAGTCGTCTAATGACCATTATCAATGGTGCATTGATGTCGCAAAAAACTCTCATGAACTTTACAAATCTGGAGCATTAGTACAAGCATGTGAAAACAGTATACATGATGTTATAAAATCACCGCTTGCAATGTACCTGTACCGTCTGCTTGAACTGCAGATTCTAAGTCAAGTTTTTGTTGTAGATGAATTCTCGATCGAAAGAACTAACAGTTGGAGAGAAATTGTCCTTTCTAAAAGTTATACAAGTATAGAGAAGCTGCCTCCAGTGACAGGTCCTGAATGTTATTCCTGCAGTGTCACATTTCTTCCATTGAAAATGCCACTTAGTGCACTGATTATGAACAAAATAGATTTGCGAAAGGATGAATTCATTGACATTATACGGAAAATTAGAATACAAAATGATATTGAACCATATGAAGACATTCCTTTTGAGTTGTTTGAAAAGACTGTATCTGGGTGCACCGACTTGATTTGCCATGATGTGGATGATATTTATAATGTTGTTTATGACGGAAGGATAGATGATTATGTCCATGATTTCTGTTGCGTCAATTCCTCGGGCATTGCAAACATCAAGGACAAACATAAAACAATGAATATATTTTATTGGGCACTAAAGCATTTCATTCAACCTCTCACTTTCCAACAGGAAGATATTGTCCAAGTTATAGCAACGATTCATGCAGCATTTTGGCTTAACAGCTCAACGGTGTCTTCAATATGCCAACTAGTAGCCCTCTCAGAACAAGTCATCAAAATTTCATGGAAAGAAGCTGCTGTCGAAACAGATTTTGAAGAAGAAGGCATGCATTTTGGGAGTGAAACACTTTACATTTCGAATCTGAGTAGACCAGCATTTGTAGACAGTCTGTGTTTAAAATTGTTACCAACCGCCAAAGTTATACATTCGTATTCGTTACTAGCATGGCTGGAAATTACTCAGGTTATTTTGCCCATAGCAAAAGAGGTGACAGATGAATCCACTATTATGCCAGCATTGCAACTTTGTCAAGAAATTATCCATTTAGTTCTGAAAGTTGATAACTTTAAACCCAAATCAGTGTTTTTGCTTGGAGAACTATTTTTGGAAAATGAAGGACAGATAGACTCGCCATCCGTATTTAATCTGATTTTGAGTATCCTTCAACAGCTCCAGGTTGAAAGCAGTGCTGATGTATCAAAACTCCAACAGCTATTTTGTTCATATGTAATGCGGAGCCTTCTTTCCAACCCAAGCGACAATGAGATATTGAAATTAATGTTGACCAATATAGCACGAGGTGCTACATTTGATAGTCGTTTGGCATATTTCGGAAAATGTCTTGAATTTGCACTGTATGTAGATAAATCTGGAAATGAACATTTACTAGAAGAAATTATATTAAACCAACTTAGCGAAGTTCCGCCATTTGTAGAATGTTTCGATAGTTTTATGAAAACTGTAGACCTGTTAAATGAGGAATCTGATGTACTGCCGTGTCTACTGATCGACGTTGTTCAGAAATCATTTTCGGAAGATTCACTCAACACCGCGATTCTTTTCCAGATCGAATCCGCCTCTCATAATTCTATCAGATGTTTTCTACAGGCCTGTGACGTTTTAAATAGCAAGACCATGTCGTTCAGGTATATAACAGCAGTAGCGTTTCTAAAGCAATTTTTTCAGACATATTATGTGGCACTTGAGCAATGTAAACTTGACACATCTGAAATGCCAATTGTTTCTCATCACATTAATACAGTTGTGTCAACGATATGGAAAGCTAGTACTGAAGAACTGCCAAATCCGTTGTTAGTATATTTGATGAAATACTTTGCTAATCGTCACGGAATAGAATTGATACACCGGAGTTGCAAACCGGTTCAGAATACTTTGACAACTTTGCAAAGCATTAATTGGAATATAAATTATATTGAATCGTCTGTTGTACTCAATCCGCTGGCTGCACACATTGATTTAGAATTGGCAAACAAACTATTGCAACAAATCAATTCAGTTTTGGAAAAAGAAAACAAATTGCAAGACCTATTAGAGGATGAAAGAACAGTTGTTACAGCATTGCTTGGTACACTATCCAAACGATTTTATATGCAAAAATGTGTGAGGGAACTTACTGATGAAGAGCACAGAATGGCAACTGCAATTTGTAGAATTGTAGATGAGTCAAAACTACCACAAAGTTGTAAGCATATATCGCAGTACCTATTAGGAAATGACTTCGACAATGAATTATTTTCATTATCTGTTGCATCAGAGAGCCCATATCCTCACTTGGTTTCTATTGTACTTCATCTGTGTTGTCTCCTTTCCGTTGAGACAAATATGCAGAGTATTTGGTTTATCAATTTATTCAAACCGGACAAAACAACATTGGAGGATCTTCCATTTATTTACTCACAAAATATGTTAAACGCAGACCAAAAGATTCTACTCTTACTCAGTTACAGTACCATAGTAGGCTCTGTAGGCTTTCGTTTCACATCAGATGAAACACTTCGAAAATTCAGTCAGTCTCGCCAACAAGACATGATCAAGCAGTTTGTTGAGTTACAACATCTGCTTCAGCTGGACTCAAGCAACCTCTGCATATTGATGCATGTTGTGATTTTGAAATGCAACGCTGTTATTTTTTGTGAAAATAAATCACTTACAACAAAAGAAAAAAACAACATTCGTTCAAAATGTATTGATATCATTAAACATTTAGTTGCTAACAGATGGCAGGTAATTCGAGATTTCAAGATCAGTCAATACGCGATCAGCCAAAAGACGCCATGCATTGAAGCATATATTGAAGAAATTATTGAACCAACTGAATCTGTTTGCATAGATAAGGTCATTTTCCGTTTGTTTAGGATGTTACATCCACCAACGAAAGACATTTTCATCAATGAACTGTGTTGTGGGGAAACACAACAGTTTGCTTTCCTACATCTTGTATTTAAGAGCACGGGCAGACTAATAGTTCCACAATTTCTACCTGCTTTGCTTCGTTGGCATATGTCCGTTATAACATATGCTAGTTATAAATTCAGAAAAGTCGATTTCCGAGATTTATCAGTTCAAAAATTCTTTAGTCAGGAAATAGATGACTCAAGACGTGATATTCTCAAAAAATATTTCGAGCAGTTTAAAAAAGCCTGGAATGAAATTAAAGACAATTACTGTGATGTCATGGCAAATACCGTTACTTCTCGTATGCAACAGATGAATACGACTGTAAAAATGGAATATTGTACAGTATGGAATGATGAATCATCACTGTTACTTTTACTTCAAGAATTAGTCCAAATTCATAACACTTTCCTGGATCAATCCAATGATATCTTAGGGCATAAACAACGGCATAAAAAGTTCAAACTGATACAACAAGTTGTGGCTCTACTTGATGTCAAAAGTAATGAAATTGTCACGTTTAGATGGAATGATAATTGGTTAAAATTCTGTCAAAGTGATACACGCTATGGATTAGGACAGAGATTACTATTTGACTACGAAAAGATTGAGGAAGAAGTTAAGAAAGATATTTTGATGGGAAAAATGAAAATTGAGTTTCCAACTCGATTTCCAAAGCCAGTTTTTACAGATGATTTATATCAAAATAGTGTAGAACTTTTGTCTGATCTCGAAAAGAGCATACCACAACACCAACTCACGAATGAGATAAGAAAATCAGTTGATGTCAAGGTCGATCGTGATGCTGCGTTTGTAACAGATCTACTCACTCAATTAGGAATGGTATTGGCCCTTCTAAAAAAAACAGGAGGGGACAATAGTCAGCCACTTATAGAATATTTAGAAAAATGGCAAAGCGTTACTGGGATGAATTCAAATATTTTTAAACGTATATTACCAGAACCTGTAGATTCAGTGAAACTTGGACATGTCGTTACATTGTACAAATGGTTAGAAGAACTTAACGGGCGCAGTCTGGTAGAGGCTCTAGATGAAAGATTTCATAAGACATTGCACCCTGAAGCTAAAGAAATTCTACACCAGACAAAAAATGTACACATGGCACATTTAGAAAAATTACAACACCCGTTGTTAGTTTTTGTACATAGATGTCTTGCTCTTAGGAACGCAATAAGTCATGACCATCCACTAGTAGAATATATTTCTTCCCAAGAGCTGTGGTGGAAAGAACATATAAGAATGCAGGAAGGCAACATTGGAGTCATTGCTGGAGCAGATAACAAATGTATTCCAATATCAGAAATACTGTCACCTTTAATCTTGATTGAAAATATCTGTGAAACAGTTTTATTTGTTCAAGAAGCAATTAAGGTAGGTGCCTCATAATTTATAATATACAGTTATATAGGATTATGACCTTAAATTTCTTTGAGCAGCGCATAAATTTCATATGTCGACGCTTAGTTTTTTTACTAAAAAAAGTTTGAATTTTGCTTTCAAGTAATTGATGTGTATGTCCAAAGTAATCAGAGATAATTTCTTCAAATGAATTAGTATAAAAGCATTAAATGCTCCCTGGATCGTGTAGCATTATTATGTACTATGTAGTTTGAGGATTTCTTTGGTGTGGTATTAATATGTTTATGGTGCATAGATATAAGAAGATGTGGTATGAGTGCCAATGAGACAAGTCACAATTTGTAAAAAGTAAACCATTATAGGTCAAAGTACGGCCTTCAACATGGAGCCATGGCTCACATCGAACAGCAAGCTATAAAAGGCCCCAAAAATGATTAGTGTAAAACCATTTAAACAGGAAAACCAAGGTCTAATCTATATAAACAACGAGAAACACTTATTAACCAGATCAACAAACGACAACCACTGAACAACAGGTTCCTATAAACACGAAATGAAATTGTGTTGAGTAACAACTGTTTGTCAACATTTGATACGGTCTTTTTTCAGGAAGTCACAGAGTTCAATGTTCGAATTTCTAACATTTCAAATGATTATCAAAAGACGAAGACGGTTCAGACAAATACTAGGAAAAGTGCTGCGAAGCGATTCCTTAAAATGTAACCTTGATGAAAAGATATCTTAATTTTGGTAAGAGTTATATGAATTAGAGGAACCGTATTAAAAACAGTTAACATATATTGACATAAAAGAAAAAGTGTGTTACATTAAAATAAATCGGTTCCATGAAAGATAATTAGAATTTAAAAAATGCTTGAACATAAAAAGGGATAACAGGAACCAACAAAAAAGGTGAAAATCCAATCATCACTATACTGTGTCAAATACTATATCGAAATCTATACAACTCATCAACTAGATCTTAACACTATTCAAAGGAAACTATCAGCTGTTTAATTGAAAACTACAAAATAATAATTAGAATAAAAAGTAAATAGGAACACTTGATAGCATGTGTCTTCCCTAATACTGCACATATCGTATATAGTTTGTGAGCACTAAACCTTCAAATCAACATTTTTTTCTGGATGACTTACTGTGTTTATATCCGTTCTTGATATTCCGTTTATAAAGTCAAATAGGTTCCAATAATTTTATGTGTGTCTGAAATATGGAATGAATGAGTCTTTTGTAGACGAAACGCGTGTCTGGGGTACACAATTTGAATCCTGGTATCAATGATGAATTTATTTAGAATAGCTTGTCTGTCTTTTTTTAGTCCCCTACCGACGAAGTCGAAGGGGACTTTAGGTTTGCACTCCGTCTGTCTGTCTGTCTGTCTGTCTGTCTGTCTGTCCATCCGTCAGTCCGGCAAATCAGTTTTTCACAATTCTTTTCTTCATGCATGAAAATATTGATTTAAAATTTTGTATATAGTTTGATCATGACAAGTTACAGATCAAGTTCGAAATATGTTCCGGTCTGATGATTTTGTACAGAGTTATGGTCCTTGGACTTAGAAAATTCACTTAAATAATTTGTTTTCCGCACTTTGTTTTGTCATGATTAAAGATATTAATTTAATAATTGGTATATCGTTTTATCATGACAAGATACAGATCAAGTTCGAATTTTGTTCCGGTCTGATGATTTTGTGCAGAGTTATGGTCCTTGGACTTAGAAAATTCACTTAAATAATTAGTTTTCCGCACTTTTTTTGTCATGCTTAAAGATATTAATTTAATAATTGGTATATAGTTTTATCATGACAAGTTACAGATCAAGTTCTAATTTATTTTGTTCCGGTCTTATGATTTTGTGCAGAGTTATGGTCCTTGTTTTATATCAATTAACTGTCAGATTATATTTTTGTTATTAAAGGTAAATGGATCAAGAAATGCATTTCAACTTCACAAGCAGGATAATTCATCCCGGTGATCATATACCACTAACAATCTTTAACAAAACAGATAGGAATTCTTTGTATGTACATTTCAAATTGACTTACTATGTGTTTTGTTCATGTTTTATTAGACTGACATAAATTTGTTGTTCTACTTATAATGAATAGCAGTTTTGTTGGTGTTTTGTCAGGTATAAGTATTCCATGTAAATTGACAGAATTACAGTATGTGAAAATTATATATTATGAATATTTTCTAGCTTTAATGTGCATATCAGTAATGCGGAGACGATTGACATGTGGAGGTATAAATATTTCCAAATAGTGACCGTATATATTTATATTTCAATTTATCTTACTTTTCATATTGTGTAAATTTTTAACCTAACTAAAGAATATAGATCAAGTGCTACTGCCGCTATTTCATCTATCATATTACATCACATATGAAATTTTACTAGATTATGAATATCCAAAGCTTTCATTTTGCGGCATTCTACATAGTTTTACGAATTAAATGTCATTTCAGATATTTTTATCTATTCAATTGTGAAGTATTTAGTAAATGCAAAGTTTTGAACACTTGAATTTTATGTAATTTGACTTGAAATTGTAGTATATAGTTTTACAAAAATAACAACTTTACAGAAAGCATTATGTTGCCTTCCTAAAAACGGCAAGTGAAAAAGTAAAGAAAATGATGGATACTTGTTGGATGGAAATTGTATCATCAATAGATAATTCTATTATTATTTTATTTTGTGTTCATTATTTCTACATACAGAATGTTTTTGTTCCATAATATGACAATTTCGTGTATAAAAGAATTCATAACATATATTGGCAATTTTTTTTAATCAACTTTAATGTAATTTTCTGTATTTATATTTTCGTCATCTGCTTAAATTTTGTATTTCAAATACAACTATATGAGTATTGTAAATGTATGGCATAATGCATTTGGCATTTTTTGAATGAACAACATTGTTTTAAATCTTCAAGTAGTCGTTAAATAAGAATAGTAGTAACAGTGGTTACATGCTTTATTGGTTATTTTCTATCATTGTATATTTGCCTTATGTTTTTGTTGTTAAAATACAATAATTAATAATTTAAAATTACAAAGTACTGTGTTGGAGTTAGAAGAATCATATGTACAAAGATTAGAGTACTAAATCTAATTATGTAATACAAATTTGTGATTATTTTCTATTGTTCTTATATATTTGTTATGTTATGTTTTGTTTCAAAAGCATTAAGAATATTGTATTTTAACTTTCAAATTTGCAAAGGTATCATCTCCACCAAAATATCTAAATATATGAGATATTTATATAGTATGAATGTTGCTTAAATTTAAATACTGTATGTTTGTAAATATTGTCATGTTTGTCTTGGTAACAACCCAATATTTGGATTTTACACCAATAAAATGATTTGATTTGATTTGTAAGTATGCATTTCAATTATCATGAATTCGCAAGAATTTGCATTCTGTAAAGATTTGATTTGAAAAAAAAACAACATTTGTTTGCAATATGTATGTGTTAAATATTTATGAAATTAAAAGCTATGATTCATATCATTTGAATGAGTAAATTAGGAGAATATTTCCATCATTTTACGAGATCAAATTTAGAAACCACCTGGCTGCTACAAGCATCCGATCGTTATGTTTTTGTTAACTAAAATATAGATTCCCTAATGCTTAGAGTGTAAATAAGAAGATTCCATAATTGTATCAAGAATTTACGTTTTGCTATAATGTTTGAATTGTATTTCTTTTTAAGATATCGAGATTCCATAACTGTATCAAGAATTCACGTTTTGTTATAATTTTCAAATTGTATTTCTTTTTAAGATATCGACAAATGTAAACAAACTTTGTCAAAACTGATCGACTAGTTTATTTTTAACAACTTTACCTATATAACTTTGTATTTGATACAATGTTATCTCTGTTGACCTAGTATATTTGGTTTTCCAAAAGGTTTTGATTACTTTTAAAATTTATAATCATTGTAATGGACGTTTAAATAGATAGACAGAAACCTCCAAAAAAATGACCAACTATACAGGGTTAACAAAACTTTTTCATTAGCAGAAACCATCAATTGAGTTGCTAACTTCTACGTTATTTGGTCTCGGATGGAAAGTTGTCTCATTGGCAATCAAACCACATATTCTTATTTTTATATAAATTAAGGAAATGCCGATTGTGGGGCATGTTTTTAAAACTATGACAGCAGCTAAACAGAATGTTGTGATGACTGCGTAGTGAAATGAAGATTTTGTACATATTTTTAATGACATTTGATTTGGGAAAATTGAAGAATGAACATTGCGTGAATTGTGTGATTTAAGGAAAAGGGAACATTGAAAATTTTGTCAATATTTTTTTATGTCATTTGATTTGGGAAATGGGGGGAGAATGAGGATTATGTAAACATTTTTTTATGTCATTTGATTTGGGAAATGGCGAAAATGAAATTTTTTTCATTATTGTTTATGCCATTTGATTTGGGAAATGGGGAGAATGAAGATTTTTTAAAACGTGAATACTGTTAATGTTAATTTATTTTGGAAAAGGGAACATTGAAGATTTTGTCAATATCATTTATGTCATTTGATTTTGGAAATATGGGGGGGGGGGGAAGAAGATTATATAAAACTTAAAGAAGATTATGTAGACTTTTTTATTTCATTTGATTTGGGAAAAGGCGAAATTGAATCTTTGTCATTATTGTTTATGCCATTTGATTTGGGAAATGGGGAGAATGAAGATTTTGTGAGTATTTTTAATGTCATCTGATTATGGAAAAAGTGGAGATTGAAGATTTCGTAAATATATTTATCCTGATTTCTTATGTACAAATGAGTAAATAATATGATAGTGGTACTCGAATTCACCAGAGACATATACTACAATTGTATTGTATGTCTCTGAATGCACTAAGAAAGCTGTATATTTGAAATTATTAATGAAATAAATTATGACAATAGATATCAAGATGGTAACTTGTTGGCAAGTGATTGTTTTTAAGACTAAATATAATAATATTTAACAAATATTAATGTTGATTTTATAATTATAAAGTAATTTAATAAAAATAAATCATCTTCGATTTTTTTTTTGTTAATTGTTTATCTGTTATAGGTTAAGACTACTGCATGGATTTTTTTTAAAAGAATTTGTGAATACAACTGTTAATTGTTCTTTTAAAAATTTATCTTAACTTCTGTTTGGTAATTTATCAGTTTTGGTAAAAAAAAAAGATACTTCTTGTTTTCTAGAACATTTGTTATTGCTGTGGCAATTATTAACATTGCATGACAACTTATACAGATCTCACGCCTTCCGTCTATAGTGTTATTAGTGCTTTAAATTGGATTTTATCTGTCAACATGGCAGTGTTGGAAGTTGACGACGACAATCGAATATTGTTTGGTGATTGTGATACATTTAAGTGTTGGTTGGTGTATCTGGTACATTCCATATTGGATGGCTGCTTTCGTAATAATATGCCCGTTCATTAGGTCTAAGTAATAACGATACTTAACAGGAATGTTGATCGGCCAACAGACTGATCACGTTTGTAGAAGATCGGATGAGTCCATAACTTACCCGTTGGTGTTGTCGTCGACATGGTATTCACAAGTAAATTAACCTTGATAATTGAATAATGAAAATGGTAAGGTAAAGTAACCCCTGCCAGATAGTTATGTACACTTTGTATATGAAGCAAGTATCTACCATTTGATACGATATTCCAGAGCTTGATTTTTCCATCATAATTACTTGATAGAGAGTTGCTGTCAACAAGGAAACTATTTCACCTAGGGTCCATGATTAGAAATTTGAAGTCATCATGTCTGTTATGGAATATTTCCGAGTGTCATCGCCACAATCACCTAATGCGACTTATTAATTATATTTTTACGTGCCATGAGCAACACGACGAATCATTTGGTAGACTATGATCTGCTTACCCTTCCGGAGAACATAGGATCACCAACGGTTTTGGTGGAGTTCTTGTTTCGCAGTCTTTAGTTTTTCGTACGGTGTTTTGTAGACTGTTAATTGTGTTTTGTATCACGGTTTCGTTTTGGCCAGTGTTTTATACCAACAAAAAAAGAAGTGTGGTATGAGAGCTAATGAGACAATTCTCATTCAGAGACGAAATGACGTAGAAGTTAACATCTAAAGTTCACCGTATGGCCTTCAACAATGAGGAAAACTCATACCGTATAGTAAGCTATAAAAGGTCCCGAAATGACAAATGTAAAACAATTCAAACGAGAAAACTAACTTTTGTCTGTTTTCTTTGACTTTGTCCTCCTTGTATCTTCTACCCCTTTTTACTTTTTACAATCATTCTAAAGATCAAATAGATTTGACATACTACTTATGCTAAATGTGAAACAGACCTAAGTGCTTAAAATTAACGTTGATCATTGAACATTGAAACTTAATGAGCATGGAATAAAAAGTGAAACTTTAAGGTGGTACCCAACACCTTGACTAATATTAATTTGGCTCGTTTAATTTTCATAAAATTTTGACAAAATGTTAACTTTGACCCTTTGACAAAAATATAAAAATTTCAAAAAATTTGAACCAACCACTTTATCAGAAAAATTTCATTGGTTATATAGCAGTTTGACAAACACTAATTTTGATCATTGAGAAGCTTAATATTTCCTTAACAATACAACGTAATTAAAACGTTTAGCTGATTTTTACAGAGTTATCTCCCTGTAGTGTTAGGTACCACCTTAAACTGAATCTCCGGGTTTTTTTCTTCATCAAACCGTACACAAACAATAGTCTTAAATGGAGAGTTATCAGATGTTGCCCCGTCACTTCTGGTTTCTTACAAGGAACAGTTCTGTGTCCTGTTATTTTCTTGTATGTACAAACGACCTACTACAATACTTGAAATCCAGTAAACTCAGGATCATACGATTCGCAGATGACAGCCTCATATACAAAACTACCAAATAGCAAATGATTTTTAATTACGTCGCAAGTCGGGAGCCTGTAATTCAATGATTTTCGTTGAATGATGTCTCTTATAAATATTCGTATTTCGTTTATTACTAGTATTTTCTCGTAACTCAAGATGCTGGTTTTCTTGTTTGAATTGTGTTGCATTTTGACCTTTTAAATAAAAATAAAAACATTGTCAATGAGACAACTATCCACCAGGGATCATGGCTTCTAGATTTGTCATTTAAATGAAGGAAACATCTAAAGTGTAAGTAACGTTTTAAACAATCTAAATTGGAGAGACATAACAGATACACGCCTTGGTATGCTATATAAAATCTCTTATCAACGAATCACAAACCGAAAACAGAGATAGAGTAATCCAAACGAACAAACAGACAAGAAAATTGCACTCACTATCGTACTAATTTCCATTCTTCAGGACACAACACATCATCAATTACTCGTTCCCCGCACATTCAAACCTGAACAACCTTCCACTGAGCGATAAGTGACTCTGTCGAGTCGTTCAAAGTAGCTGTTGTCACTAACACCTACATCAATTTTTCTTTACATCAAAACAAAAATAAAATTTAAGTCTATTTTATATAAATATGTTGTAATATCTTTGGGTTCATTTGACTGAAAATACGTTTCCACCTAGCCATGCGTAGTACTAGTGACATAAACTCCAACGTGTTGATGGTAGTTACTAGATAAAGAAAGGATAATGAACGCGATTGTCCATGTCAAATGTTCCATTGTGGAATCATCTTCGTTTTAATAGACTGGAACAACGATCGTTTAATTAATTTTGTAAAATTTCCACTGAATGTAGAGGGTGGCTTATGTGTGACTGAGGCTTAATTAAACGCTTCATTTAAAAATTATGCATTCTACAAAATAATAAATTAAACTTCCGACATGGCTTTGATTGTGCTAACTCTTGTCTGTTTTTTTTTTTTTTTTTACTTTCCATGAGCTAATGTTAAAAAATCTAACGCTAATCACAGATATAACTGTTCTTTTTCTATCATTTATTGGGTGTTAATAAAATTGAGAATGGAAATGGGGAATGTGTCAAAGAGACAACAACCCGACAAAAGACAGAATACAGCAATGGGTCTTCAACACAGTGAGAAAATCCCACACCGGGAGGCGGGCTTCAGCTAGTCCTAGACAAAGATGTGTACTAATTCAGTGAAAATGGACGTCACACTAAACTCCAAAACATATAAGTGAACTAAAACAAATCCCTAGGTTTGTTCCTTTAGGTGCCAATTGTCCCCTTGCTGGTATCGTCATTAAAAGGTATTGGTTAAAATTTGAAAGATCTAAAATAAAGGTGTTTTTTTGTTAGCAAAAACTCTATATGCTTTGAAAAGGAAAGGGGGTAAATAATGATGCACATATGTGTCTGTTCGTTTGACAGACATTATCCGGTGATAATTAGACTGGTCTTATATATCCTTGCATTTTCTAATACCGTTTTTATCAATCATAATTCATTAGCCTAAACAAATTACCAAATGGACATGTTTTATTTATTACTTGAAATTGGGCTTTTAACTAGCTTGGATTTTGAATCGTTACTTTTATTGTGTCTTTTGTCTTTTTGTTTCTTAATTTGTTTTAATGATTCGACTCAGTTTGTTCTATTTTGTGTTGTTCAGTGACACCGCTGTTGGCGAGAGAGCGCTTATAAAAATGTTTATTCCGACCACTTTCTTTTATGCCTGTCACAAACTAGATGCTTATAATTCAGTGGTTGACGTTGGTTGCTTTCTGCCGCAATTGTTTTTAGTTTATTTTTGTAGGATAAACTAGGCAGTTGATTTTTCTCTTTTAAATTGTTCCATATTTTGTCATACCGGAGCCTTTTATAGTCTCCTATAAGGTATGGGTTTTGTTCATTGTAGAAGACTGTAGACTGACCTGTAAATGTTCACGATTTTCCTCTTTTTCAGATGCGGATCCAGGATTTTGAAGAAGTGGGTGAAGTCTATTCATTAGCCATAAAAGTAGTTCCTTAAGGGGTTAAGCACCCTGGTTATCCCTTAATCCGCCCCAGTTTTTGTTGAAAAAATAATCGTAAGAACAAAGATGTTATTCTTAACTTTGCGTGTTTATTAAGGAGGAAACTGGAAAATCGTTTAGTTTTCAATCATGCGTTGATACATTTAAGTCGAAGTTAAAGGGTGATATTTCTTAAACTTCTGTAATTTTAGAACTCTTCGAACTGCATCTTACTGTGACTTGAATGCAAGTGTTGCTCTATTGAA
This sequence comes from Mytilus californianus, assembly GCF_021869535.1. Taxonomy (NCBI): domain Eukaryota; kingdom Metazoa; phylum Mollusca; class Bivalvia; order Mytilida; family Mytilidae; genus Mytilus; species Mytilus californianus. The sequence continues at coordinate 108,468,537 of NW_026262723.1, forward strand.
TCACAATCCGTCTCTAAGTCGACCAACCAAACTAATATTGATTCCGTCCAATTTATTCCATAAACTTTTGTTTAGGGCCAGCCGAAGAAGTGCATTTGTTGTTAAATTAGTTTTTCTGAACCCTTCTTGGTTTAAATCAATCATGGGAATCGGTGACCCTCGATATATGCGACTATTCTTTCTAGAATTATTCTTTGCATCAGCTATTAAAAAAGAAGATGTGGTATGATTGCATATTATGTATGTTAGACTGATTAGTCTATAGGAAGATGTGAAAAAGTAACTAATTTTTTTCCAGTTCGTCTTAGAAATTTTGCATCTGCACTTTACATGTATTTCCCCTTTTTTGCCATATGATGTTCTTCATCACTACCATAGTTAAATGTTCGCCTGCGTTCTTAAAAAAAATAGGCAAACTGCTGGTCTGGTCCTGGTACAGTCCTGTACGAAGGCGGTATATAGCAGCCTCTATTTCATCTTTGCTTCTTTGTCTGTCAAACCCATCTCTTTCCTGTTCTGCTTCACTGGTTTTTTTATACTGATTCTTCATGTCTATATATCTTTGTTGATTTTTTTTCAATCAAATTGTTGTTCAAAAAATCAGCTCGCCGGTGACCGTCCCCAAAGTAGATCTTCTGTAGGATTTCAACTTTACCCAAATTATCAAATACAGGATGCTTGTTGTCTACAATTAGTGGTAGTACTGAATTATCTTCTGTTTTTCTCATCATCTTTTTATTGGTTTTCCAAAAATCTTTCAAGTATTTTAGAATGGTTTAACTCATTTACCAGCGTTATTGCTCCAGATAACATATGTTTAGCAGTTGTAACATAGCTATTTGATGCTTTCTTGTTTTGATTTCTTTATATGGGATCAATTCTTTCTGTGTTTTACTAATGATATCTGAGAATGGCTGGTATAAATGATCAACTGAGTGGTTGTCATCTGGCTTATTTTCCAGCCATTCTCCAAATTTAGCGTTTGTTGTATGCGTCAATTCTTCCCAGTCTACTATGTTAAGTTGCCATACGTTTTGGCGTTCAGCAATTGACTTCTGTGCAAACACTTTCAAGAAACTTATATGGCCAGGTCGTATGTTCTCATGTGTAAGTGTGTCACAACTGATTAAATTATGTAGGAAATTTGACTTCATCAGTATAAGACATTTTACTGAGTTCCTTCCCGGTGGTTGGTCATCATTTACGCCTATCTTGCTTTGCCAACATGTTTTCGATAATGTCGCCGGCTTCGTTTGATTTAATGTTTCTCCATTCTTGACTTTTGGAGTTTATATCTCCTGCTATTACTACTGGTATACTACTTCTTACATCTACTAGTTTCAATCATAGGTTTTTGTCGAGCCAGCGACTTCTGTCGCAGAAAGCTCGACATAGGGATAGTGATCCGGCTGCGGCGGCGACAGCGGCGGCCCTTTCAAACTTCTTAAAAGCTTAATATTTCAGAAGGTAGAATCCCGGGATCCTTCATATTTTGTATATATATGCCTTATGTTATGAAGTTTCCGTCTGTCATATCATTCCCGGTCCGTTGTCCTTGACTTCATTTTCTTAACTTTTTTTCAAGATTCAGTGACTACTTGAAAAAAAGTTAAGATTTTTAGTATTCTAAATTTCTCTCTTAATATGAGTAATATGAGAACTATATTTGGTATGGGAGTACCTTGCAAGGTCCTCATGCCCGTCAGACAGTTTTCACTTGACCTCGACCTCATTCCATGGATCAGTGAACAAGGTTAAGTTTTCGTGGTCAAGTCCATATCTCAGATTCTATAAGCAATAGGTCCACTATATTTGGTGTATGGAATGATTGTAAGGTGTACATGTTCAACTGGCAGGTGTCATCTGACCTTGACCTCATTTTCATGGTTCAGTGGTTAAAGTTATGTTTTTATGTTTTGGTCTGTTTTTCTAATACTGTTTGCAATAGGTCAACTATGTTTGGTGTGTGAAAATATTTTACGATGTACATGTCAGTCTGGTATGTTTTATTTGACCTTTACCTTATTTTTAAGGTTCATTGCTTAATTTTAAGTTTGGTTTTTTTGTCTGTTTTTCTAATACTATAAGCAATAGGTCAACTGTATTTGGTGTATGGAATGATTGTAAGGTGTATTTGTCTGTCTGGACACAGGTAATTATCATCTGACCATGACCTCATTTTCATGGTTCATTGGTCAATCTTACGTTTTCCTGGTTAAGTTTGTTTCTTAGATACTATATGCAATAGGTCAACCATATTCAAAGCAACTCCTCCTCCTTTGAATGGACACAGCAACACCACATCATCATTCACATCTTACCAGCTCATACCTCACATATATTACAACATTTGGATGTTGGATGTTATGGGCCGTTGCAACGTATTTGTGATAATGAATGTCACAAAACCATGCTTTAGAACTCCTCAGTCATAACCAGATACAACATATGTGAACTAGCCTGCAAAGCATACCAGAAAGCACTATCCCCAGAAAACCTTCAGTCAGCATTTAGGAAGACTGGAATATACCCCCTGAATAAAAATGTCATCAACAAAGATCAACTGAAACCATCAGAGGTATTTACAACAAATGATGAATGCAAAGAATGAACCAAAAACAGATTATATACAAGTAGTTGAAGTTGATACGAACGGAGAAGTAACGGAAGTTGTTGAAAGTGCTGTGACTGATATTTTAGTTGTTGAAGATTTGCAAGATCATGATGTTACTGTTCCACACTTCTTTGCCGAAAGAATACACAAACTAAAGAAAATCAAGTCCGAAAATGACAAGAAAGAAAGAAAAACCCATGGAAAGATTGTATCCGGTATGCCCATAACTGAAACTGAGGTAGCAGAAAAGGTAAAACAGCATGTTGAAAACCAATAAAAAATAAATCAACCAACCAGAGTATTAAGAAAACTGGGAAACAAAATAAAAAGAAACCGTCCACTTTTGCTTCATCACTTACACCTGGACCTAGCCACACTAAACCTGGACCTATCCGCACATCATATAAACCAGGACCTAGCAACACTTCTCTTAAACCAGGACCTAGCCACATATATATATAGATGGACTTCAGCGATACAGACGATGAAGAAATTCCAGAAATTGAATTATGCTGTATATGTAAACAGTTCAGCCCCAATCAAATTAGACTTGGAGTTGGTGTTGAACTTACCAAATGGGTGTAGTGTGACAATTATAGGTGCAAGCACTGGACACATCTAAAATATTGTACAGAACAGAGGGCTGTGAGGAGGAATACCAAGTTTTACTGCATGCATTGCAAGGACATGGAATAGACAATTTTGCCCAATTTCTTTGTTATTGTTACTTGTTGAATATTTTATCGTTAAATTTTATTATTGTTACTTTTTTCAATACTTACCTTTTTAAATTAACTTTGAACAAAAAAGCGAAAATGCAAGGTGCTTGGTCTAATCTGTGTGACGTCACAAGGTGGTACATCCGGTGGACGAACTTGAGGGGCGAAAGTAGAACAGGCATTGATTTCAAGTAAGTGTTCACTGTTTCTTTTTCGTTATACTACAGTCTTTTGTTGAATCTTTTGCATGTCAAAGTTTAGATTTTTATTGAATCTTTATGACTGCAAATTATCGGGAATATACGGGAAACGTAGTTGAAAATGCACCGCGATATTCGTTAGGTGGACGAATTTAGGGGAGTCGAGGATACCGGATCATGTTCACGTTACTCCGACTGTGGACAGAGCATTAGTTGTTTTTAAAATGGCAGCTTCCATGTGGGCAAATTAATCATGTTTTTGATATAGTTTGTTGATATTTCAATAGATCTTAACAACTATTTAAAGACATATAAAAGGTAAGAAAAATAAATGTACATGTAAAATAAGCATGCTTTCGGATCGCAGATCTTATGAAAGAGTAGTCGGAGAAACAGAAAAGAACTTAATTCCAAAACAAGAGACAAACAAGCAAACAAGACATTCAAATTCGAACAGTTTCCTAGTTCCATCCTGCAAGAGAAACAGAAAAGAACTTAATTCCAAAACAAGAGACAAACAAGCAAACAAGACATTCAAATTCGAACAGTTTCCTAGTTCCATCCTGCAAAACACAGTACCTGAAAAGAATTTCTTCCCCAAGCACAATAACCGACTGGAACAAACTACCAGATAACATCGTAAATCGCACATCACTAGACTCAACTGTTCAAATCTTCAATTTATAAATCTTAATAGTGAACTATTTACAATGTACATCAACTAATTGTACATTTGTAATTTTCATTTTCCGCTATATTTTAATTTGTATAATATTAATCTATGTCTTGTAAGTTATCTTCCTGCATTTTCCGGAAATCTCCTGCTTGCCTGTCCACTCCTGCATTTGGATATTTTAACCTGTAATGACCCGCAGTCATATTTCTCAGAATTTTTCTTTAACTGAAAATAGAAATAAACATACAATATTAATGGGCGATCATTTGAAAACTTCTGTGATAAATTTTTTTTGTTCAATTTTTAAGTAATCGAAAAATCATTTCTGCCATGACAACTCCCAACAAGAAAGAGGTCTTTGTCTGGACCAAGGAAATTTCATGCAGATTTGATGAACGATTTACAATTTTTACGATCAAGTTCACTCTGCAATGAATCTTTCATTTTTCAGTCAACTTTTTGGATGCTTCTTGTGGTCTGTACGATGTTAGAAGGCATGCTAGAGTGTAACTCACAACACGTCAGTTGAGGCTAAAAAATACAAATCATGCAAATCGATTGGTTTTTTTTTACAGATACCAAACGATGAATTTGACATTTGTTATATACATGTACAATGATGTAGATCATTTTTATGCGCCTATCCTAAGTCAGGAGCCTGTTGTTCAGTGGTTGGCGTTTGTTTGTGTGGTTCATAGGTGTTTCTCGTATCTCGTTTTTTATATAGATTAAACCTTTGGTTTTACTGTTTGAATTGTTTTACACTAGTCATTTTGGGGCCCTTTATAGCTTGCTGTTCGGTGTGAGCCAAGGCTCTGTGTTGAAGGCTGTACTTTGACCTATAGTTGTTAACTTTTTATATATTGTGACTTGGATAGAGTGTTAGACCATTGGCACTCATACCACATCTTATTTATATAACAATGAATTGAAGAAATAAAGTATATTTGTTTGTTAACTCTCATTAGTGTTTTGTAAATGTATATAGTGTACAGGTCATATATTTACTTTGTAAATGTTGTTCACGCAAAATCTCCCCTCAGCTGTCATATCTGAGGGGAAAATCTCCCTCATTGAAAGTTTCAGAGGTTTGCAGGTATGCTCCAGTGACATAGTCTTCAATTTGTTGAAGCGCCTGCTCAGTACATGGTAGAATAGAATAGAAAAAAAGTCTGCATATACAGAGTGTGGTAGTAAGTGTTCGTCACCTGGGATTTTTCACTATATATTTCATAAAAAAAACTTGTTTTTTCAAAATATTATTTTTGTGGTAATTTCTGGTTTTATTTAAATAACTTGGTACCAATAGAAGCAGAATTGTTACAGGTTTATTTATTTGTTTGGTTGTATTTTTGTTGTGGAGCATTTTTGTTTTCTCATGAGATAAACACAAAAATATTTTCTGTTAAGACATTTGCTATATACATTGTATTTCAACTAAATTAAATTGTAAAAAATCATTATACATGTTCACATTAAGAGAAAACAAAAAACAACTGAGGACAAAACTATGACCAAACAAACAAATATTCTTTGGACAATTCTGCCTCTTTCAACACCTTATTTGAAAAAATCAAACCATAGACATGATAGATGCCTTCAAAATATTTTTTTGTAAAAATGTGTGTTTATATAAAATATTTAGCAAAAAAAGTAGGTGACAAATACTTTTGGCCATACATGTATCATGTGTATACTCATAATACTGTGGAAAGTTTGTTTTCCAAAATATTGAGTGCCATTTTCCACCTTAGATAAAGATATTTAAAGCTCAATATTTCCCCTCACATTAGCCTGTAAACTAATTTATTATATTTTGAGACAATAGACTGTTTCAAGAATGGACCATGTAAAATCGGCAGAGTGGCTTTAGAAAAAATTCCAATCGGCACATATTTAAGGTTATTTTGGCATTTGGGTAATGGGTAGTCAAATCTGCACCAAATGAGATGAGTAACTGTGAGATAGGACAAAGCCTTATAAATTATTACTTCAATACTGATTTTTGCAAACTTCAATAAAATGAAGTAAGGCCATGTATTATTTTTACATTTTATGACATTGTGTTTTTTTAGATACCCTACAACACTGGCTTCTACAAGGGCAGAACAATTAATAATCCTAAAGTATCGCCTAAGTAATATATAAGTTATATACAGGAAGTGGCTGATTCCCTGTGTACTTCTAAACATCTCTAGATGGTCTACTTGATGACCTAAAATAAACCCTACCAATAAGACAACCCTTTACCAAATTGCTAAAAATAAATGAATTCACAGAATATTTTTAATTTCTGATGAAAAGGTAACAGAAATACAAAACTGTTGCTGGTGTTGGTCCTGTTGTTATGGATTTTAGTTATGACGTCATTTTCAATGTAAACAAAGAATGGCTATCTTCAGGAAACAATTTTCATATTAAAAGTTAAAAGATGTTATTTAAATAAAAATGTAATAATTTATACCATAAAACCATTACCTCAGCTTATTATTGATTAATATTTGTGTATCAGATTCCTTATTAGATACAAAAGCATTATTGATCAGGTGAGATTCCCCTGAGACCACATTTTGTTTCCTATAAAATCATATGTTGAATAAGCACTTGACCCATGTTAAAAGGATACAGAAATTATTTTCATTGCTTATAAATTGCCAATAATCTTGTAGTAATCAGGTGTAACAAATTTGTTAATCATCTGATGCTTCTTCCTTATATTTTATTTAAAGTCCTGAGACAAAAGATACCAGAAGAGAGACTGGATACTATAAAAGATTTCTGCGCAAATGCAGAAGGCTGAAAAAAAAATTGTTTTGTTTAAGGGTTGGGGGGAGTATATTTTTTTTATTATATACATGTACATGTATATTTCCAAATCTAGCAATATCAGAGGTTAATGAAATATGTACATTGTACATTGTTATAAATTGTTTTGTGAACAAAACAACAAACGAAAAACAAATATGACATAAAGCAACAAATGACAACCACTGAATTACAAGCTCCTGACTTGGTACAGACACACACAAAAATGTGGTAAGGTTAAACATTGTTGCTGGCGTCTGACCATCCCCTAACCTGGGACAGTGGTGAAACAGCACAACATAAGAACAAACTATAAAAATCAGTTGAAACAGCTTAACTCATCATGTCAATTGAAATCATATGATCAATCTATTTCTTGCATAGTTCACATTTTTGGTTTCTCCTTTACTGGAACAATGAATACAGGTCAATTATATTTGGTCTATAGAATCAATGTTTACTCATGGTTTGTGAAAATTCCAAAACAAAAGGAAAATTTCTCACAAATAAAAAGTGACATTCTATCTTTTCTTTCAGTTTTTGAGCAATTATGGAAGGAGAAGACCATAAAAAGGTCCATCGTAAACGGCAAGCTGGACCAAAAGCTGAAAAGAAAAAGTCCAAGAAAAATCATCAACAAGACTTGACCCCTCAGCAGAGGAATCCCAGAGCTTTTTCTATACAGCATGCTAGAAAAACTGCTAAAATTGTTCAGAGGTAAAACATTGATTATGCAATCTTATTGCTTGCCATGGAGAGAAGATTGATTGTATATTGAATCATTATGACATGGTGGATGATTCCATATTAATTATAAAATATTTCTTCCAGGAAAACAGTAGTATTGGGTAAAAAGCTGCTCAACAAAAATAAACCTTAAATTTTGATAAATAATACAATGAAATCAATTGTCAATAATTTCTAATTTCCTGATTGTAGGAGCATAATAGTCACTTAGATATCAATGTAAAGTCTTCGCACAGATGCAATCATCAATTGTCAGACAGTGAACCTATGACACATGAATATATACATATGTATCCATTTTTGTCATTTATAGGAGTCAAGATTTAAAGACAAAGAAACACCATATACCATTAGTAGACAGAACCCCTGTAGAACCTCCACCTGTGGTGGTTGCCATTGTAGGACCACCTAAAGTAGGGAAGACAACTCTATTCCAATGTATTGTGAAGAATTATGCCAAACAAAGATTAGCTAGTGTACAGGGACCAGTCACAGTTGTAGCTGGTAGGTTTATGGTTTGGTTTGGTTTGGTTATGATCCTGTATTTTTTTAGAGTTCTCTCTACATTTAAAAAATATTCTTACAAGATTGATTATCCAGTCAGTTCCTGCTATTGGTGATGGAATTAAATTTGTCATAATTTTTGGTCACACTAACCTGTCCTCAGCAATATTATCCTGATATATAAAATTCAAAAAATTCTTATTAATATTGGGGCCTTGGTGGCCAAGTGGTCTAAGTAGTTGAACTACTGTATCACTAGCCTGTCAACACTGAGGTTGTTAGTTCAAATCCCACACATTGCAGGATCTCTTGACTCTAATCCTAATTGACTAGGAATGTCAGTTTTCCTACCGAAGGTTTGTGGTTCTCTCAGGGCACTTTGGCTTCCTCCACCAATAAAAACTGACTGCCAAGAAATAGCACAATAGTGCTGTTAGACTGTAAGTGTTGTTAAACATCAATCAATCTTATCAATATTTAAACTGGATATTGTTTTCATTCATTGATTGCTAAATGCTTAAACTTCAGAGATATATACAATATATGTACATTGTTGGAACATATTTAATTTATTTGTATGAGCTTTAGAAAGGGAACAAAAAGCGAGGCTCGCCAAGCTTTTCTCCTGTTTTGTAGCGAGTACAAATAAATTTTATATTTTCCGACAATGTACATATATTGTTTTTATCCTAAAATTTACACTTGAAACTTAAGTTGTTAAAATCTAAATCATTGTCTCTAATTTTTCAAAGAAATTGACATGGTTTAAACGCAGACCGCGAAGAGGACCCCAAAATGAACTGTTACGCAAAAAAAAATATCCACATTACCGCTTGCTCAACATGGAAGCGGGGTAACAGGAGTACAAGTGCAAATAAAGCAAAAATTTATTTGTGTACCTGTTATTTATACAATAGTTGGCTGATTGCAGGATAAAATAAATTATTCATGTATTGAATACATGTATTTTGAAAGCAGATTAAAGAAACAAAATTGATGATTATGTGTGTTTATTTGGAATATTTAATGAACTAAATTTAGCTACATTTTTTTACAGGTAAAAATAGAAGATTAACCATTGTTGAGTGTAATAATGATATTAATGCCATGATTGATGTGGCAAAAGTTGCTGATCTGGTAAGGCTTACTTAATAAATATTAAGTTTTATTTAACAACCTGTCCATAAAGTAAGTGTGAGCTATTGAAAACACTTAGAGTTGGTCATCCATAAACTTTTCACATGTTCATCTTCACTGAAACTACAAAGCCAACTTGAAACAAACTTGTATGGATGTCTTTTATAAAAGTACCTCATTTCATTGAAATTGGATAAAAGATGGTAGATCTTAAATATGGTGATCAATTTGAAATTTCCTCCTACTCTGAAATAAAATAGAAATGTAAGTACATAATATATTTTTGTGAAATAGTATATTTAAATATATAAATAGAGTTTGGTCGAAATTAGGCATTGTTACTAGTAGATGTATTTAAATATCATCATATATCAGGACATTTTTTGTGATTTGCTCAAGAAAATGACTTCTCGCTGGGATTGATTTTTTGCTATTTGAAATAATTTCCATGACTATTACTATATTCAAGATTGGTAAGTTTTGGGAAATATTAGCAATTTTCTACAAATAGATAAAAAGATACATACCAAAATAACCTGATATATGGTACTAGAAATTGTTGAATTTTAGGTGTTGTTACTGGTAGATGTATTTAAATATTAATAGAATTGATTGAATTTTAGGTGCTGTTACTAGTAGATGCTAGTTTTGGATTTGAGATGGAGACTTTTGAGTTTTTGAACATCTGTCAGGTCCATGGGTTTCCTCGTATTATGGGTGTACTCACACATCTGGACTCATTTAAAGACAACAAGAAAATGAGGAAGACCAAAAAGAGACTGAAACACAGGTTCTGGACAGAAGTTTACCAGGTAAGATACTGGTACATACTAATGGTGTTAAATATTGACAGATTCATGATTAAAAAGAAATAATAACAGGAGTCACATGGTGGGTGTCACTAGTGGAGCTTTCCCTTCTAGTTCTGGAATTGTTTTGACAAATCATTATTTTTCTGTGTAGTGTTTAGTGGAATATTATTTGTCTTTTTCTCTGTTTTCTTTTTGCTAAATGTCATGGTTTTCAAATTTACTTTCAAAAAACAATTTTCATTTACACTTGTTGCTGAGGACATTATTATTTTTTTGTGAGGTGTGAGTTGTTCAACTCGTTGTTGTAATTTTCAAGATGAAGGAGAGCAATAGTGAATAGATGTATTGTCTCTCTGTACCATTATTTATGTATGCAGAATATTTAACATTCTTCTCATATCACTTTTTCCCCTATTTACAGCTACTATGTGATCTCAGTATTTTGATAAAATATGAAAATGTGTCTCTGAGTGTTGAAGTCTTTGTGCACATGAAAACAGATATATTTTATAACCATCAATGAAACAGTAACCCGACAAAAATATTCAAAACAAAATGAAAATTGATTATTCAAACACTACTGTTTAATATAATTGATAGGGGACTTGACCGTCATAATATTTATAATTCTATTTTTATTTACAGGGTGCAAAGTTATTTTACCTGTCAGGAATGGTGAATGGTGAATACCAGAAAACAGAGGTCCATAATCTTTGTCGTTTTATCTCCGTGATGAAATTCAGACCTCTTCAGTGGAGAATTACACATCCTTATGTCATAGCAGATCGGTAATAGTGCCAGAATTAGATTTTTACCCCATATATATATATATGTACATCCTTCATACACAATATGGTTTATAATGTTAGAAGCAAGGTTGTCAAATTTCTTATTTCAGCTTGGTTTTAGTATAGAAATATACCTAGATTCCTTGTATATCCTGGGAGAAACTGTAAAAATAAATTGTTTAATTTTCCTTCTTGTTGCTTTTAAGGCAAGCCTAGAAGTAATGACAAATTTCAATTAAACACAACTGAAGGAAATATCAGAATTTTATGATTGGCTTGTTTCATTTTCTTGTCATGTTTATTTTTAGAATGGAGGATATATCTGATCCTGAATTGTTACGACAGAAGCCTAAATCTGATCGTAAAGTGTCACTGTATGGCTATGTCAGGGGTACACACATGAAAAACCATATTACAGTTCATATTCCAGGTAAAATAAAGTTGTGATATATTGTTTTATTATACTTCACGTTTAAATGCAATATTTTGATTGGCTAATACGAGGGTGTTAATTTACTCTATCACATAGCTGAGGGGGTGACATTTTTAGCTCACTGGGGCCCGAAGGGCCCCATGTGAGCTTATGCCATCACTTGGCGTCCGTCGTCGTCTGTCGTTGTCGTCTTCTGTCGTCGTAAACTATTTCAAAAATCTTCTCCTCTGAAACTACTGGGCCAAATACCTTCAAACTTTAACTAAATGTTCCTTAGGGTATCTAGTTTATAAATTGTATCCGAAGTTTTGATCCATCGACAAACATGGCCGCCATGGCTAAAAATAGAACATAGGGGTCAAATGCAGTTTTTTGCTTATATCTCAAAAACTAAAGCTTTTAGAGCAAATCTGACATAGGGTAAAATTGTTCAATTGGTCAAGATCTATCAGCCCTGATATTTTCAGACAAATTGAACAACCCATTGTTGGGTTGCTGCCACTAAATTGATAGTTTTGAGGAAATTTTGCAGTTTTTTGTTGTTATCTTGAATATTATTATAGATAGATATAAACTGTAAACAGCAATAATGTTCAGCAAAGTAAGATCTACAGAAAAGTTAAATGACCAAATTTGTCAATTGACCCCTTAAGGAGTTATTGCCCTTTAAAGACAATTTTACGAAATGTGTTCATCAAGTTTGCTAACATTTAAAAATCTTCTCTTCTGAAACTATTGTGCCTAATACTTCTTAACTTTGAATGAATGTTCCTTTAGGAATCTAGTTTATGAATTGTATCCGAAATTTTGATCCATCAACAAACATGGCTGCCATGGCTAAAAATAGAACATAGTGGTGTAATGCAGTTTTTGGCTTATATCTCAGAAACTAAAGCATTTAGAGCGAATCTCACAAGGAATTAAAATGTTCAAAAGGTCAAGATCTATCAGCCCTGAAATTTTCAGACACACCGAACAACCCATTGTTGGGTTGCTGCCACTGAATTGGTTGTTTTAAGGAAATTTTGCAGTTTTTGGTTATTATCTTGAATATAATTGAAGATAAAGATAAACTGTAAACAGCAAAAATGTTCAGCAAAGTAAGATCTTCAAAAAAGTTTAATATGACCAAAATTGTCAATTGACCCCTCAAGGAGTTATTGCCCTTTAAAAACAATTTTACACAAGTTGTTTTATGTTTTTTAACTTTAAAAATCTTCTCAAATGAATCTAGTATAAATTTTGTATTTCATTTCCTTTTACGTCAAGAAACATAGACACTATGGCTAAAATTGAACATATGGGTAAAAAAGCAAAAATAATCATTGATGAAAGATTTAAGCAAAAAAAATAACAGGTGAGCGATTCAGGCTCTTGAGAGCCTCTTGTTTTGAATGTCACCCTCTCGTCCAGACCAATCAAAATTCGATAATTTAAAAGACAATGAATTGAATTTAAATCAAGCTATTAAAGACAATGCTTAAGTTCTACGTTTTGGCTCATTCTATTATTTGACTGTCAAAATAAAAAAAATAAAACATCTTGCTTCGCTTCTGTTGATTTTTCTAATACCCGTAACGTTGTTATGTACGTGACGTCATAGAAAATACTTTGAAATAAAATTCATCTGTAAAAGACAATAATGATAGGACATTCAGTATAATAAATTAAATAACACATAGCTAAGAGGGTGATAGAGCAGATTGGTACCCCTCGAAAAAGCATTGTCAACCTTGGCTTCGCCGCAGTTGACAATGTTTTCTCAGGGTATCAATCTGCTCTATCACCCTCTCAGCTATGTGTTATTTATATAATGTCTGGGAAATTATTTATTTTTAGCTCACCTGGCCCGAAGGGCCAAGTGAGCTTTTCTCATCACTTGGCGTCCGGCGTCCGTCGTCGTTAGCTTTTTACAAAAATCTTCTCCTCTGAAACCACTGGTCCAAATTTAACCAAACTTGGCCACAATCATCATTAGGGTATCTAGTTTCAAAAATGTGTCCGATGACCCCGCCAACCAACCAAGATGGCCGCCATGGCTAAAAATAGAACATAGGGGTAAAATGTAGATTTTGGCTTATATCTCTGAAACCATAGCATTTAGAGTAAATCTGACAAAGAGTAAAATTGATTATCAGGTCAAGATCTATCTGCCCTGAAATTTTCAGACAAATCTGACAACCTGTTGTTGGGTTGCTGCCCCTGAATTGGTAATTTTAAGGAAATTTTTCAGTTATTATCTTGAATATTATTATAGATAGAGATAAACTGTAAACAGCAATAATGTTCAGCAAAGTAAGATCTACAAATAAGTTGTCATGACCAAAATTGTCAGTCGACCCCTTTAGGAGTTATTGCCCTTAATAGTCAATTTTTAACAATTTTTTGTAAATTTTTGTAATCTTTTACAAAAATCTTCTTCTCTGAAACTACTGAGACAAATTTAATCATACTTGGCCATAATCATTATTAGGGTATCTAATTTAAAAAATTTGTCCGATGACCCCGCCTTCCAACCATCATGGCCGACTTGGTTAAAAATAGAACATAGGGGTAAAATGCAGTTTTTGGTTTATATCTCTGAAACTAAAGCATTTAGAGCAAATCTGACAGGTGGCAAAAATGTTCATCAGATTTAGATTTATCTGCCCTGAAATTTTCAGACGAATCCGACAACCCGTTGTTGGATTGCTGCCCCTGAGTTAGTAATTTTACAAAAATTTTGCAGTTTTTTGTTATTATCTTAGATATCATTATAATATCTAATATCTAATACTATTAATTATGATTTTAACCTTATTTTACATGATTTCCAAAGCATCAGTAAATACAGGTGAGCGACACAGGCTCTTGAGAGCCTCTAGTTTCTCAAAGTTATAATAAATCATCTAACTGATATTTTTTTTTCTCTAAATAGTTATCAGACCAACAGATCTGAGATCCGTGTAATTTGTTAAGCTATAACACCCAGAATATAACAGATAAAGAAAATCTCTAAAAAGCCATGTATATCTATCTGTTTAAGGCTTGCAATAACTCAACAACAATCTCATGATATACTTAAGAATAACCATTAATATTATGAACAGTTCTTTTATTGCTGTTCTTCATCCAACCAGAGTATCTGATCTATATTCAGAGTGTTTGCATATATTTAGAGTATTAATAAGCTGTTTGTTACAGGTTGTGGTGATTATTCTATCAGTGATATGCACTTCTTACCTGACCCCTGTCCCAGCCCTGACAGAGAGAAGAGACGGTCCCTCAGTGCTAAGGAGAGGATGATATACGCCCCCATGTCAGGAGTTGGGGGTATTGTTTATGACAAGGATGCTGTATATATAGATCTTGGTGGTAGCCATTCACATAAACAAGCTGAAGAGGTATAGTGGAAACTTCATAGATTATCATTGTATGACAACATTTGACCTTTCTTAACATAAAACATAATACCGCTGGATTGACAACAACACTTTAGTAAACTGCAAGATTTATTGTGTCGACTAGTTTCGCCGATTAGATCGGCGTCTTCAGGACAAATTATATAGAAATTTCAATCCCTGAAGTATAAAAAAATGGTATCTAAATTTTAACGTCATAATGTGTTTACTCCATTGTCTTTGTTGTTCCTGGTTACCAATGTATGAATGAAATGAAAAGATTACAAATGTATGTACATAAAGGTAGTAAATTAATGTAATAAATCATACGAAGTGAACCGGAAGATTCGGATGACGAAGTGATTTACATTAAAACTACAGGACCACCCAGATATAACACTAACAGTTACGGTTACTTAGTCAAGTCGAGGAAAATGAAACACCAGTAATTATGGACAGCTACACAACCTATGAAGGACGTACTAAACAGATAAAAACATGTGAAGAGGAATTAAACAAACAATTAACAGTCAAGGAAATTCACAACATTTACAGCATTTAAAAAACAATTGACAATAACATTTAACTTTTTATTTCAATTTATTACATTAATTTACTACCTTTATGTACATACATTTGTAATCTTTTCATTTCATTCATACATTGGTAACCAGGAACAACAAAGACAATGGAGTAAACACATTATGACGTTAAAATTTAGATACCATTTTTTTATACTTCAGGGATTGAAATTTCTATATAATTTGTCCTGAAGACGCCGATCTAATCGGCGAAACTAGTCGACACAATAAATCTTGCAGTTTACTAAAGTGTTGTTGTCAATCCAGCGGTATTTTATTTATTTATTTTTATTGACAACCCTGCATACCATCGGGTATCCTCTTTAGTGACTCTACCTTCACTTCACCACAAAGGCATTGGTTCAGCAGCTTCTTATTCTTATAACATAAAATATGTATAAAAATGTGCTTAACTTAGATATGTTGGTGTGGTAGACATTGAAATTACATTTAATCTGTAAAAAAAATCTGTCATTCCAATCCAAATTGTAAGCAAGAACCCTTGTATAAACTGAGGATAGTGTTAATTCCAGTTTTATAGACAGTAATAATTGGTTTGTCCAGCATACTTCACTTTGTGATATTAAAATTTTCAAAGCAATGTTGAATAATTTGTTGAGAGCAAAAACGAATGTATGAACAGAAGAAGATCTAAGGTAAATCAATGATAAAGCAACATCTTAACAAAACCGATTTTTTTGGACTATACAAAATCTTTTGAAATAACTTTCCCACCAGATCTAATAAATCAGTTGGGAAAATATATTCCCATGTTGATATAGGATATATGTAGTATCTTGTTCAAATTTTACTCAAATTTTTATTGAAAAATAATTTTTTTATCTATTGTTATTCAATTTTTTGGAAGAAATTGAAAGAACTAAAAAAAC
This sequence comes from Mytilus californianus, assembly GCF_021869535.1. Classification (NCBI taxonomy): domain Eukaryota; kingdom Metazoa; phylum Mollusca; class Bivalvia; order Mytilida; family Mytilidae; genus Mytilus; species Mytilus californianus. Next base: position 108,484,823 of record NW_026262723.1, read on the forward strand.
AAATTGTAATCATATTTTTAATAGTGTTTTCTATATTTTAGAATTCAGCCCCAGCAAACGAATTTGTTGCCTCTTTGATGAATGTTGAGAACCCATTGGATAAGAAGATGACTTCAAGTCATGTGACCATGTTTTCTGGTACTGCACCAATCACAGATGGTGATATGGAAGAGTAAGTACAAAGATATCAGGTGAAAGATCAAATGCTTGGAAATATGAATCATAAATGTAAAAAATATGAAGCACACTAAAAAAGACATCCATTGCATAGAATATTCTTACAATTTAACTATCTCTGTGTGCATAAAGTAAAGTGAGGACGGTTGTTAACTGCCATTATTAGAAGTAAGAATTATCAGATTTATAGTTCACCTTTCAAAAAGCAAGCTTTTATTTGAATGGTTACTACACACTCATTTTAATTCACTGTTATGTTTCAAACTTCTTCCCATTACCAATGTGTTTACAAACCAGGTAGATACGTAATCTTACTCCTTGTGCTGAATCGTAATTGTTATTATGATAGATTTAAGTTATATCATCTTATTGATTGTTTACATTTTCTGGCTTGTTAAATCAATATTTTATGTGTGATTTTGCTGTATATAACTTATGATGCAGTGATGATCATGTGATATTGTTAGCTTGTTAAATAGTGAAATTATTACTTTTTGATTAGTAATGGTAATTTTGTTTCATATATGATCCACCTTGTATCCTTATCAATGACCACAAATCAGCGAGATATGAAAATAAAAAAAGAAAATCTATAGGTGAATTTGCTTGATATTTTATATCACAAATAATGAGCACATAATAAACAATATAGCACTAAGGTTTTTACATAACATCAGTCAGCACTTAAAGTCAAAGGTCAATAATTTGCTGTGTTTGACCAAATATCTTCTCCATGAGTCTCTGTCCAGTTTTATGATGGCTGTATCTCCTGGCAGCTGGAATAACCTTTGAGATGGTCCCAGATTTAACCGAATGGTTCACAAAGTCCCAGCATGCTCTTTCAAGGTCATCCAGACCAAACTGTGATGCCCCACATAAAAGTCCAGCTACACATGAACTGTTGATGTCCACAGAACCACTGTGTATGAACTGTATTATCTTTCTGAAGTCCTCTGGTTCATACTTCTTCACAACAATGGTAACTTTGTCTGATTTTACTGAGGTTTTCTTTTTCTTGTCTTTTTTGTCAGCTTTACTCTGAAATTCAGATTCCTTCTGTTTCTTTAAGATAAGATTGTACAGCACTCTGCTTCTTGTTCCCAAGATGGCCTTGACACCATGAACTTTGACCTTTTCTGAACCAACTTCAAATGTGACATCACAAAGTTCTGGTATGGATGAGATGACCTTCAGTTGTTCTGTCAGAGCTTGTGTATTTTTGTAGCTCATCTTTTCTTTGACCTTGACTGGGTCCCTGTTGTAGCTGGTTGGTAACAGTTTGCCTTTTCCAGGTTTCTGAGTTGTTGTGGATGACTCTGAGTCTGATGGTGTGGATTCATATCCAGAGGAATAGTCATCCTGTTCCACATGTTCAAAGTCCACTAAAGCCAGAGTGGATTCACATCTATTCATTTTGTAGTTGTTAGTGTGTGTAAAGACAAAGATATAATTTGAAATGATTTGTACTTTCATATTACTGTATAGTATATATATACATGACATTTTATGAAATGAATTGCTCCTTTTTTGACAAGTAGCATAAAATGGCATAAAAATTGAGACATGGAGACATTTCTGTCAATGAAAGTTCCACAGAGTTGTTTGCTTGTCTACAGCTTGGGGTCATCAACCTATTCAATTAATTTAGTTGATTGGTTGATTAGTTTGTAAAGCTAATTTGATTTACCCTTTTGTAAATTAATCATTGGGAAAAAAATAGCAAACAAAGTAATGTATTGTAATTAAATCAATAATGCTCATAAAATCTGACATTTAAAATTATCTATTAAAAAAAAAGACATCAATCATTTTTTCTTCGATATACTTTACAATTTTTGAAATGATGGAATAACAGCATATAGAATGTGAAATATTCTATTATTACATATAAATGATTGTGTATGCTATCATGCATATGTATATTTTAATTAAGGTAGACTTTTAAACTGTACTTACTAAAGTAAGTCAATTGGAACAATTTTTTTTTATCTTTACTCAAATTAATTAATATCTGCATCTATAATGAAAAAAATATGGGCAAGGCTAGTATTGATTAAATTTATCTTAAGGTCAAAGGGCCATAATTCTGTAAATCTACAAGAATATAATTAAAAACATTCAATTGTTTACCCCAATACACAACTATAAACAAACAACATGGCAATACCATCCAAAGAAATTCTAGAAAAATACTATATTCAGTAAAATTTCCAAGTCCAGTCTTAAAATTCTCTCCAAAATTACTTCAAATGAAAGAAATGCTTTACTCAATCATAATTAAATCATTCTATTCCAACTAACTAAAAGTTATCATCCAAAAAACAGTAGTTTTCCTGATTGTCATAATGGAAACCACCATTCCAATCATTGTAATTCAAATCAAATTTCCTCAGTATTTTATGGTCAATAGTTTTTATGTCAAAGTGGTAAGATATTGTTTAAAGTAGACTTCAATTATCATAAAGAAAACTACATGCATTTGTTATAGATGTATTATCAGGTGTAAGGTCATAATGGCAACAAATGCTACAGTACACTGATATATTAAGGGACAAATATTTTACTACATCAACTTTGAATTAACTCAAATAAAATATTTTTTCTGTTAGATGAAGACTTAAAATTATAAAAAGAATATTGCTACTGGTTTAAGATCACTATTTAATATAACATTGTTTTTTGTCAGGAGTACATTTTCGAATACCTTCATTGTTTTTCTTCCCATTCATCTTTGATAAATTGGCATCTGTCAAAAAATTGTGCAGAATTTATCTGTGTTTCAAATAAAGAAATACTTGGCATGAGTAAAGTTTTATGATACATGTAATACAAATGATAATATATAAATCTTTCAAGGAAGATGTGAGCCACCTTCCACCTCAAAACAATTTAAGTAAAATGACAAAGACATCGTTTTGGTATAGCAAACACACAAAATCTCACAGATCAAAAATAAAAATAGCCAATGCACAACTTCATGACACGAAGACAAATCTGTACTCTTTGAATTCTGTCAAGCTTTTTTCAATAAGGTGCAGACTAACAAACTCTTAAGCACAAATGGCTGTCCATGTTTTGATATGGGAAACCCCAAATCCATTCAGATTACAAATTGAAAAAGCAGATGCACAACTTAACACCCTGTAAAAGAATCTGTGCATGTTTGGTTGAATCCTGGAAAGCAGTTTGTAAGTATTTGATAATTGATGTAAAGTGTGACAGGTAGAATGTGGAAGCAAAGCAGAGGACAACGTCACAATATGACAGAATTGATCGCAATGTGTCAACAGCAACAACTGGATGCTGTCAGGTGACCCAATAGTTATATACATAATGAGTTATCAGTAAAGAAAACAAGATGTTTCATTTTATTATCATCATTTAGCATTAGGAGTTTTTTTTCAAAAAGTTAAAACTATCCAGTCTCCTTATGTATGCTTCCCATACTGTCTTGTTCTTATGGTTTTGTCCTGTAATGGTGTAGAGATTTTGTGTCATGAATTTATACTCAATACCACTTCTTTTCAGCAAGTTATTTGACTGTACAGTTAATTTAAGCACACATATAATTATGTCAAAACAACTGTTAGAAGAACTATCATCATATTCACTGCACATAATATTGATCCAGGTTTTGATAATGTTTTAGAATGTAAGTGTGAAGAAGGATTGAATATAAATTAATGTTTTACTTGTAACAGCCCACAATTGGATAAACCTTTGACAAAGGGTTGCATTGGGAAATGAATGTCCACTGATAAAACTTGGTCTATCTTTTATAACAGCAGACAGAGTCATTTGTTGTCATATTGTGTATACTGTAGTTACATTAAATACATTAAAAATATTCAAGAGGAATCATCATAGGCCACACTGGCTCAGCTTCTTTTTCAGAGGGTAGTTTGCAAACAAAATTTATCACATTTTTTTCTGAATATTTATTTACTTATAAATGAATAACATAAACATAGCACTAATGGTAATAACAAATTAAGCACTGAACAGTTATTTACAATTCAACAGTTTGTTGTGTTTGACTAAATATCTTCTCCAGGAGTCTTTGCCCAGTTTTATGATGATTGTATCTCTTGGCAGCCGGTATAATCTTTGAGATGGTCCCTGATTTAACAGAATGGTTGACAAAGTTCCAGCATGCTCTTTCAAGGTCATCCAGACCAAACTGTGATGCACCACATAAAAGTCCAGCTACACATGAACTGTTGATGTCCACAGAACCACTGTGTATGAACTGTATGATCCTTCTGAAGTCCTCTGGTTCATACTTCTTCACAACAATGGTCACTTTGTCTGATTTTACTGAGGTTTTCTTTTTCTTGTCTTTTTTATCAGCCTTTCTCTGAAATTCAGCTTCCTTCTGTTTCTTTAAGATAAGATTGTACAGCACTCTGCTTCTTGTTCCCAAGATAGCCTTGACACCATGAACTTTGACCTTGTCTGAACCAACTTCAAATGTGACATCACAAAGTTCTGGTATGGATGAGATGACTTTCAATTGTTCTGTCAGAGCTTGTGTATTTCTGTAGCTCATCTTTTCTTTGATCTTGACTGGGTCCCTGTTGTAGGTGATAGGTATCAGTCTGTTATTCTGTGGGTTATGAGTTGATGTAGATGACTCTGAGTCTGATGGTGTGGATTCATATCCAGAGGAATAGCCATCCTGTTCTACTTGCTCAAAGTCCACTAAAGCCAGAGTGGATTCACATCTGTCCATTATGGAAATAATTGTTGATGAATAATAATATGTTGAAAAGAATTGATTTGATTTTTGATTGCTGAAGTTTGGAACATTGTGATTTATATGTAAAAAATATGAAATGATTTGCTCCTAATCTGACAGAGAGCTGAACTTGGCAGAGTTGAATGATAGAGAGATTTGTGTCTATCCTTGGGACATATTGAGTGATTGGCTCACCAATGGCTTGGGTGTTGATTATAATTGTTCTGAAATTTGATTAGATAATTGTCAACTTTAAATTAGTTAATTAATTTTTATCAGTTTATTTAAAATTTAAATGTATTAAAACATGAGAAATATTAATAACTGTGTAATAACTTTAATGAAATTTACAAAATAAACAAAAGAAATATTACCTTTATTATTTACTTATTCTTTAAAACACATGAAAGCAATTCATTTCAATATTTGTGTATTTGATAGCATTAAGCATGATATAAGTTTTTTATTATTTTGTCATAATTTTGTATTTATCTATTCTGATGCATCCATCAATAGATAGCTGTTTTACTAAACTTCTTTTTTATGCAGAATTTTTTCAAATTTATCACTTATGTGAATGAATGAAACAAAAGTGTTCTAAATTTAATCAATTCAATTCAAAGTTTTGATTGTTTAAATCAAGTATATTTCAACAAAGGGATTGGATAAAGACCAAGTAATTTAAATCATCTCTCATATAACATGGATAGAATAAAAATGGGGTTTTTACATATTAAACTAATTGATACATCATTTTAAATCAAAGTGAGTCAGGGGAGGCAATCCTCCCTCATCTGTATGATCAAGATAATTAGTTTGTTTTAGTTTTGATTTGATGTTTAGACCATGAAAATATTTTGGAACAAAAAGTGATAATCTTAATTTATTGGAAATATTATGATTATTGTAGACATCAATCTATATTTAGTTTAACTGCAGATATTGAACTAATAAAAAAATCAGGAGACAACTATCCACTATATACCAAATTACGTGGATGATAGCAACTATAGTATGACCTTACGCATACTGGGAAATTAGTTATGATAGGCCATAGCATGATATAATGTGGAACTTTTCAAAAGAAAAAACAAAGGCCTGATTTATGACAAAATAATAAATAATAAAAAAAAGATATACATGTAGTACAAAAACAGTTTACTTTCGTGCAACAAATTTAAATTTTGAAGATTTCACTTTGTATTACATGACGAAGGCATGTTTTCAATGTACTCAAAATAAGAGACTGCTTTGTAATTACACTAGGTATGACAGCGGTTGTCCTGATGATGAAGATACCAAAAAGACAGATGACATTACTTCAGACGGTCGAAGCAGACGTCCTGCACAGTTTACAGACAACCTACTATTTTCAGAAGATGGACAGGTATAATGTTAAAGCAATTATAAAACAAATCTAATAAAGATTATGTATCAGTTAGAATAGATATTTAAGCTGTTTTGGAAGGGTGTTCCAGGTAGTTTATACCCAGCCCTAAAAATCAGTCAAAAAAGATAGTTATTTGTAATAGATATGCTCTGGATATTTTGACAATTTGTTGATATACCACTATTACAGAGCCAGAATTATGGCCCTTTGTACCTTGAAAATATGATTAGGATAATGGAAGTTTGCAGTGCATTCATCAGCCATAAAAATGCTGATCCTTTCAGAAAGGGTCTGATCATGCATTACTGTAAAGTCATTGTTTTTCCATGAAATGTGATATTTTGTTAAATTCTTACACACAGGTGTGTATATAGGTAGCAAGAAGCTTTTCCAGTCACTGCAATTCCTCTGACTTTATTTACTGTAGATACATGAAGCAGAGATAATATGAAACCCTAATTTACAGATATACATGTTGGAAACATATTCTGGGATATTGGAATAGTCTGTTTCCTTCTTGGATGTTAGTTTCGCTTGGTTAATAGTTAAAGTTTTTTTGTTTTTTGTTTTACTTTAGTTTCAAATTGTGTATCCAAATATATTTCTTTTTCAGATTGACAGTCAAGAAAAAACAAAGAAGAAACAGAAGGTAAATGATCTTTATAATAAAGTCCCTTGTTTAACCTTCTATGCTAAACATCAGTATAAAAATAAGGAGATGTTGCATGATTGCCAATGAGACAACTTTCCACCATGCTCTCTTTTGTTATGTAAAGTTTAATATATTGTTTTTTTTTTTTTATTTTGTTACATACATACAGCAGATTCACTTATTTTTGTGGATTGAGGGAAAATTGTATATTTGTTGATATTTGAAATATCGTGGTTTTGCTAAAGTCTTGTGTACAAGTCTGTAGAAAATTTACACTTCGTTTAAAATGTAAATTCGTGTTTCACTTTTAACTACAAAATCTGTTTAACTTTTAGAAGAAGTGACTTAAACTTTTACATAATTATCCACCCTTGTGGTAGCTTCTTTTAAGATAGCAACCCTTTTAAATTATAAAGAGCCCCAAGGGTGACTGGGGAATAGAAATATGGTCACCATTGGTCTTCCTCCGACCGATGGTAAAACCTTCGCTATAGTGGGGCGTCCGTTTGGCTGTGCGGGATGTACAAGTTGGCAGTCACGTCTGGTCAGAATGGGGACGTTAAATCCGATGCCTCGTGTAAAGAGAGTGCCACGTTCTTTGCACGTTAAGAACCCTTGCAACAACTCTTTGAGGGGTCCGTTGGTGGCCTGTTGCAAGGCTAAATTTCTGTCCTTATCCAATATACCCTCATTTTCCCGTGGCAGTCCAAATTTCCTGACCTTCATCCCGCACGGCCTCTATTACAGGACCTACCTATTGTATTTATTGTTAACTTGTTCTCGTCCTGAACATGCATGAAATATTTGCCACTGTACGTTAAGCAACCAACAATCAATCAATCAATAAATTATAAGGAACATCTTATCAAAAGAAAAATCAAAAAGCTTATGTAAGAAATGATTCTTTATTCATTAATTATATGTCATCATTTTCAAATTGACAAGATACATTTGTACTAGTTGAGACTCCCCCTACTCATTACTAGACTTATGATTTATTGATATTATTATTTGTATTTAGTATATTTAATTTGTTTACAGATAGAAGAAAATCTAGTATATGCTGACAGCGATGATGACGATGATGAGAACATTCAGTTGTTTTCTAAATCTGTGGATAAAGAAACAAAAAGTAGTAAAGTTAGGTCAAATGAAAATGAAAGTGAAAGTGAAAGTTCTGATGAAGATGAAGAATCTGGGGACGAGGAGGATGATGAAAATGACAATGAAATGATGTCTGAAGAAGATAAAAACAGTGATATTGACAGTGAAGATGACATTGACACAGATGAAAGTGATGAAGTTTCTGATGAAACAGATGGAGACTCTGATTCAGAAATGGAAAGTGAAGTTGAAGAAACAAAACATCTGAAGGAACCGAAAATATTAACCAAAAATAATGCCTGTGATTTAAAAGCAGGAACAGACTTATCTTTAAGTGATAAAAAATTAACTTCAGGTAATAAAAATGTAAAAACACAAGCTGTCAAACCTTGTGATAATGCCTCAATATCAAAAAATGTAAATAAATCTAGTCTTTCAGAGGGTTTTAATAGTGAGGATTCTGATAATTCTGATGATAGTTCTAATGACATGGAGGTGGACTCTAAGATTAGTAAAACATCAGATAGTATACAGACATTCCAAAGTAGTGGGGATGATTCAGATAGTGAAAATTCAGAGGAAGAATTAGACGACAATAGTAATGAGGAAGATGATGACGATGATGACGATGAAATTGATAACGATGAAGAAAATGGGGATAATGTTGAAGATGAGGAAGAATCAGGTAAGGAATTAATTACTGTGTGATACAACAATTCAAAATCAAATGCATTATCTTTCATCTTTTCATATACATGAATAGAACTGTCAATATCTCTTTGATAAAATGTTACTTTTGCTACGTAAAAGTCTGTTCTGTTTTATCACTGGTAAATCATCAGCATTATAATTCTGACTATTGTTATAATGAATTCTAGTTCAACTTTAACATTTGATACATCATGTGTGATATCGGAATATTGAGGTCAATTACTTTCAAAAGTAATTAATTACATTTCATTTACATTGCAAAAAGTTCAATTAAATTACAAACACATTTACTCTATTTTAGAAATGTAATGTGTAAAGACACTAAAACTTGCATTCTTACTAAACATACTTCATATGCAGCACAAATTAAGGGGCAACATCTCTGTCAGACAAAATACATATATTTCATTCTCATTCATTTGTCAATGACATAAAATTTCATTTATAACTTATTCTAATGCTAGTTTTTATAGTGTTCTATTTTTTATCGCACCTTTATAAACAAAACTGGTAACAAAGGGACATGAACGCCTTTCATTATCATGTGACAATTATTTTCCCTAAAACTAAAATGACTGCCTTTAACCACAAATTTATTTTATTTGCAGGTTTACTACGCTGGAAATCCAACCTGACATCAACAGCAGCAGTAGCTTTTAAGAAACGACAAGGGGAGAGAATTAATTACAGAAAGCTTATCTATGGAAAAGGTAATTATAAATTTTCTTTCATGTCATTTTTATACTCCTTGCAACAAAGTTTGGGAGATATGGTGTATGGAAATCCCCCTGTGTGTCTGTCTGTCTGTCCCTCCTTCCACCAGACTGTGGCAGACAGCTTGAGGATATTGAAAAAGCTTCACACTATTAAAGAACACTACCTGAAGATGTGCATTTAGGAATACAATTCGCAGTCTAACAAGCAGAGATAATTGAATTTACTTCAGTATAAATTGTATTGGTGGATGTGGGTTTCCTTTTTTAAGTTCACACACTTTACACTTTTTATGCCCCCGCCACGGCGGAGGGGACATTTAGTTTTACCCTTGTCTGTCTGTACGTCCGTACTTCTCAAAATTTGTTTCCATTCTCTTACTTCAGATTGCCTCAGCCTAACGTTATGAAACTTATACACAATGCTTATTATCACCAAACGCAGACCAAGTTTGAATTTGGGTGGCGTCACTTTCACCATCCTCAAGTTATGTCCCTTTGTAAATTTGAAAATTGCTAAATTTGCCATTTCCGCGACAATTCTTATTACCATCAAACCCAGAACGAGTTCGAATATAGGTTGGATCACTTTCACCGCCACCAGTTATGTCCCTTTATAAATTGAAAATTGATAAATTTGTCGTTTCCGCTATCTATCTTTACTTCTACCAAATGTTATGAAACTTTTACAAAATACTAATTACCACCAAATACATATCAAGTTGGAATTGAGGTGGTGTCAATTTCAACGTTTTCTAGTTATGTCTCTTTATAAATTGAAAAATTGAAAAATTTTCTGTTTCCGCACTCTTAGTTTAGTTTACCTCGTCTAAACGTTATACGGAATACTTATTACCACCAACCACAGATCAAATTCGAATTTGGCTGGCCTTACCTGCATGGTTCTTGAGTTATGTCCCTTTAAAAATCGTTAATTTGTATATTTGTTGTATATTAACAAGTGTGAGCATCTGTGTCACAAAAGTCTGCCCAGTTAAAATGTGTGTATAGCAGTGATGAAAGTGCAGGGGTCATGAACTCAGTCATCATATGTTGACTGTATCCATGGCAACATTAGACATATCTACATGTGGTGGATTTGTTACTTCTTGTTGTGGGTGAAACTGCAGTATTCTGAGCTTATATAAATAGTGATATTATATCCTCACCCTAGGAGTTGGGGCTTTATTTCAATCACCTTGTCCATATATTCTTCCATTCGTCTAACTTGTTTTTATACGACCGCAAAAAAATTTTTGTGGTCGTATATTGGTATGACGTTGGCGTCGTCCTCGTCGTCGTCGTCGTCGTCGTCGTCGTCGTCCGAATACACATTCGTTTTCGCACTCTAACTTTAGTTTAAGTAAATGGATCTCATTGAAATTTTACCATAAGGTTCAATACCACAAAAGGAAGGTGGGGATTGATTTTGGGGGTTATGGTACTAACAGTTAAGGAATTAGGGGCCAAAAATAAGCATTTTTGTAACTTCCAGACATAACTTGTGTGTAAGTGTATGGATCTCTCTGACATTGTACCACAAGGTTCCATATCACAAAGGGAATGCTGGGATTGATTTTGGGGGTAATTGTCTCCAAATTTTAGGAATTAGGGGCCAAAAAGGGGCAAAAAACAAGCATTTTTCTAGTTTCATGACAATAACTTGTTTGTAAGTGTATGGATCTTTATGAAATTGTACTACAAGGTACCATATCACAAAGGGAATACTGGGATTGATTTTTGGGGTAATTTCCTCCAAATATTAGGAATTAGGGGCCAAAAAGGGGCAAAAAACAAGCATTTTTCTAGTTTCATGACAATAACTTGTTTGTAAGTGTATGGATCTTTATGAAATTGTACTACAAGGTTCCATATCACAAAGGGAAGGCTGGGATTGATTTTGGGGGTTTTCCCTCAAAATTTTAGTAATTAGGGGCCATAAAAGGGCAAAAAAAACATGCATTTTTCTAGTTTCAGGACAATAACTTGTGTGTAAGTGTATGGATCTTTATGAAATTGTACTGCAAGGTTCCATATCACAAAGGGAAAGCTGGAATTGAGTTTGGGGGTAATTGCCCTAAACGTTTAGGAATTTGGGGCCAAAAAGGGGCCAAAAAACAAGCATTTTTCTAGTTTCCAGACAATAACTTGTGTTCAAGTGTATGAATCTCTCTGAAATTGTACTGCAAGGTACCATACCACAAAGGGAAAGCTGGGATTGAGTTTGGGGGCGATGAATCATAAGGGGGTTCAAAAAATTGGGGGGGGGGGGGGGATTTTTTTTTTCCTTTTTTTTCTTTAACATTTTCCATTTTAAATTGGTTATTTCTGATTTATATATAAAAGCAAATAATAATGATATGGTTTGAATAGGCATACATGTGAACCTCCCGATGGGAGTACAATAATCCCGTTTTCAGGGGTCTCCTCCCGACCTCCCGTTGAAAAAATCCCGTGTATGAAATTTTTCATGAATGAAAAATTTCTGCCCAACATAACATCTCAGGCATCTGGTGTAACTGACATTACCTGAAGTTATATTTTACCTGTAAATCAATTAACATGCATAATTATATGGCTTCACTTGTCAGCTTGGGTGTCAAACATACTGGTAAGCAAGGATTTTTACCTCAGGCTAACTGCCGTTGTGTAACAAAAACTGTGTATTTATTGGGTTACTTCCCTTGATTTATCCTGTTTTAAGTTACTTTCCTTTTAATAATGAAATTTTTTTAAAGAATATAAATAAAATATAAATTGAACAAATAATCATAAAAGGATGGTTATTAAATGATTTTAAATGTCTTAGGACAAATATAAAAATAATAATTTGAAAATTATTTGAGGATTCTATACTTCCTTTTAAGGCTTAAATTGAAATTTATATAATAACTATGACCCTAACTTTACAGATAGAATGAATTTCTGAGTTTGCAAATAAAAACTATTTGCAAGAGAAAAAAATAAAAAATAAAAACTATTTGCAGACAGCTAAACAAATGTTCTGGTTGCAATGATTGTTTTATAGAATATGAAGTAAAAAATTTAAAGAACATACTGGAAAAAAACAATGTTAAATTGAACATGTAGAATATAAAGATGGAGAAACTTTATAAGTACAAGGGTACTATAAACATAATAAATTGGTTGGAAAGTTGAAGAAAACACACTTTAAAAGACCATTTTTACAGCACACGGTTACATTTACAACAAAATTAATGTCGATTAAAAACCTCCTGATCTGAGTCCTAATCTCCTGACCAAAATTTCCCAATCTCCTGATCTGAGTTTCACAGTCCATCACATGTATGAATAGGTAAATTGAAAATTTTTAAGTTCTTAGACCACTTTCATTCTGTGTCAGAAACCTATGCTGTGTCAAATATTTAATTACAATCCAAATTCAGTGCTGTATCAAGCTTGAATGTTGTGTCCATACTTGCCCCAACTGTTCAGGGTTCGACCTCTGCGGTCGTATCAAGCTGCGCCCCAGCGGAGCATTTTATTGTAACTGTTTTCTCAGATACTACTGATCATAATGACCTCATATTTAATCAGCAGCATGATAGATATGAGCTGTAATGTGTTAGCTCTTTTTCTACTTCCTTCTTGCCAATTCTTAAATATTTCGTCACATATTTTTCAAATACTACTGTCAGAACAGAATGACTTCATATGTCGTCAATAGCTCAACAGTGATGGATTGTTATGTGTGTGCACTTTTCTTATCTGTTATATACCAATCTCCTGCTCTCAGATACTTTAAATTAACAGTCACAATATAAACTTATGTTTGGGTAATGAAAATACTAGAAACAGTTACAAAAAGTCTACCAACTTTAAATGTTTGTATAGCAGTGATGAAATTGCAGGGGTCATGAACTCAGTCATAACATGTTGACTGTATCCATGGCAACATTTCACTCATCTACATGTGGTGGATTTGTTACTTGTTGTTATGGATGACACCGCAGTTTTCTGAGCTTACATGAAGAACAGTGGAAATTCAGACAAAGTACCTCCTCCTTCTTTTAGACAAAAAGACGCTAAAATTTATGTAAGGCATAAGTTCTTTTCCCTCTTATTTCCATTCTGCATGGGTTTGAGGAAGGAATGTATTAGGAAAGTTGAAATCCTGCAGGTATAAGATTTACAGATTTGTAATTTCTACATTAGATACAATTGAGCTTATTCTTCTTGCTAGATTATAAAGTTTGCTGCCTTATATTTGTGACCAAATACACAATCATAAGTTAACAAGAATTAGTACGTGCCGAAGGGCAGTCATTTTGATTGCCTCTTTGAAAATGTGAAAATTGGTTCGGGTGAGAATCCTTTTCAAGTTTAAAAGGTTAACAGTAAACTAATATAGGTTTTCAGATTCAGGATAAAACATTAAATATAATAATGCTATTTACATATAATTTTGGTTTAACGTTTTTATGCCCCATTGCTAGGCTAAGTGGGTATTAAGTGTTACTCTTGACCGTACGTCTCATTTTCATTTCTGCACTCTAATTTAGTTTTGCCTCATGTCATTTTATGAAACTCATACACAATGCTAAGAACCAAAACTCACAGACAAAGTTCCAATTTGGGAAGTGAGTCACTTACTGTTCTAACATGTCCTTTATAACTTAAAAAATGCTAATTTTTTCGTTTCCATACTCAAACTTAAGATTGCCTCATTTTACACTAGTAGCTATATGTATAGTGACATCAAATGCTCTCAAAAAGTATTTTCTAGTATTATAAGCAAGCTTGGGCATGGGCATTCTTATCCTCAGACACATTTTTTTTTTTTTTTGTCTCGCCTTGACGGAGTCAAAAAGCGAGACATAGGTATGCTGTTTCCGGCGACGGCGGCGGTGACGGTGACGTCAACAATGTATTAGTTTGTGATTAGGTCTACTTCATGGTGAACCACTAGTGGTAGGTCAATGATATTTGGTATGCAGTTGTATTAGCATTGGCACATCTCATTACCATGGAGATTATTTGGCCCCACCCCCTCAGTCAAGGTCTATTGACTTTGAAACTTTTCATAGTTTACATGTATTAGTTTGTGATTAGGTCAATTTATGGGGAACCACTAGTGGTAGGCCAATGTTAATTGGTGTTCAGTTGTATAAGCATTAGCACATCTCATTTCCATGGAGAATATTTGGCCCTGCCCCCTCAGTCATAGTCTATTGACTTTGAAACTTTTGTTTAGTTTACATGTATTAGTTTGTGATTATATCAGTTTAAGATGAACTGCTAATGTTAAGACAATGATATTTGGTATGCAAATTTATTGGCATTTGCAAGTATCGTTTCCATGGAGATTATATAGCCCCACCCCTGATCATGGTTCACTGACTTTGAAACTTTTACATAGTTTACAAGTTAATGTTTGTGTTTAGGTTTGTTTAAAGGGAACGACTTATAATAAGTCAATGGTATTTGGTATGCAGTTGTATTAGCATTGGCACATCTCATTCCATGGAGATTGTTTAGCCATGTACCTTCAGTCATGGTTCATCGACTTTGAATATTTGCATAACTTACATGTTAAAGTATTGCTATTTTAATTTCAACATTTGCATTATCAAAATTACAAAAAGGCGAGACATATCTCTGTGATAACAGTTTATTTAATCATCATATAGTATGAACGATAATTATAAATTAAAAAAAAAATGATGGTTTTCAGGTTTGAAAGTCAAAACCTTTTTCGTGAAGATTGATTAACATATCCCCAGTCCCAGGGAGGTGGTAACTTAACTAGTTAACCTCTGTCAGTCCAATGAAATTTTGTGCCAATTTACTCAGGTACTACAAATTTCTGATCACAGCTTTCTGATTATTTACCAGCTAACAGTGGTAGAGAACTAACTATTTGATTGTAACCATAGTCAACATGATGAACTGCAACTTTTCTTTTTTCCAGATGCAGATAAAGAAGAAGATGAAAGTGATGATGAGTTGGGAGGATTATTTAAAGTATTGAAACAGAAGTCAGAACAGTCAGATAGAGTAGCAATAAATAGTACTGACTGTTCTAAATTTAGTGTTCAAAAAGTGAAAGAGTGGGACATTGATGAGGTATATATTTACAAGCACATGTTTGTTCTAATATGTAGTAGAAAACATTTAAAATTTATTCAGGTGAATTGTTCTTTTATAAGGAGATAATGTGTAATTGTTCATAAGCCAACTAAGAGTGAAAACTTTAGGTCAAAAAGGTCAAAATCTTTAGTCCAATTTCACAAATGGAAAATATGTAAATCCTTTTATGTTAGGCCATATAATCAAATTTCTATCCAAGATAGGTAGACACTCTACCGTTATTCCACCACTTGAGGGATTGATATATTGTTTCTTAACATACCTCATAATGATTTTTATCTAAAATGAGAACATCATAACCTACATTAATTTAAAATGGCCAAGGTTGATAGTCTAGATGAGGCTTATATTCAGTTACCATATAAATATCTGTCATGTTATAAAGTTGATATTTATGGATTATCGGTTGTCCAACTGTCTGTATCACTCTGCTCAGCTCTTAATAAAATTACATATCACTGCTTTATGACGTCAAATACGTTAAATCAGACATATCACTGACAACATAAATGAATGACCCCAACTTATCAAATCATCTTCCTGTATGCTGGTGAAACAAAGAAAACACTTGTTTCTTTTATGCAAAATACACAAATACAACCTGAAAAATTGATTATCAGGTTATCAGCTGCTTGACACAAATCTTCATATTGTGACTTGCAGCTGATATTTCACAATATCAATATGCAGACAACATGATAAATATAGAATAATGGCATTTTTGTTTTTGATACTGACTTTATCAGCAAGGATACCAAGCGAGCCCGCTAGGTTGTATGAATGAAGTCGCATGCATTTCATTGATAAATTGACACGGATGGACTTTATCATGCGACGTTGCTGCACTGATACATGACTTCATTGCCTAATATTTTCGAGTATCAAGTCCTGTCCATGATTTAAAAAATATTAGGCAGTAAGATCAAAGGGAAAATGTACAAATTGCCCATAATCAGTATATATCTAGTATTGTACACATTCTACTGCTATAGTTTGATTTGCTTGAGGTTACTTTTTCCAGGTCATGTACCTGCTTAGCAATATCTTACAATACATCTTTGTTGTCATTGTTATTATAAAAAGTCTTATATTTGTCTTTACCCTTCTCACATAGATGTCCTATATATTTTGTAGGTGCGTGAGTTAATAAAAGACTGTTTTGTAACAGGAGAATGGGAAAAAAGTGAAGATGCAGCCAAGCGGTTACAACAAGATGGTAATAATTAATCCTTAATTGTTTTAATATTAGTGGTTTCAATAGCAAATTTATTTCTTCATATTTAAGAATTCCACTCAAAAGTCTGCTTACTGGCCCATTTATGTTACATTTGCAATTTCAACTTTCATCCATTAATTTTGTGGTTGGTAAAGACAAATCATACATTAAAATACAGTTATTTTATAATTGTTCTGTGTTTGACAAAGCATGTGATTGAGGCAACAACTTTATGTACTCAGTACAAGCTTGATAATCTTTTGACCATTGAGATATTTATCTAAAAAAATTGCAGAAGAAATTTTCTTTCAAAAGAATTTTTTTTAAATGTACACAATAGAAAAAAAAAACTAAGATTAAATAGAAATTTGTTCAAAACTAGTACAATACACCTTATTGCTATTTGTCCACAATTACTGGTCATCACAATGGTTCGTAAAATTATGACGTCAAAATAGAAAATGTCTGGCGCCACAAAGGAAAAGTGATTGTTGTATGACTTCAATAGTTTAAGGATGTATTCTTCTGACGTTTCAGTCTCGTTGAAATCTCATTCTGGAATTATTTCCAAAACATGTGATACAAGTGGAAAATATCAATGAATTTAACTTAACTCTGTGAAAAAATTGTGTATTTATAATAAGTAGTTTTTTAGTAATTAAATTTTCAAATTTTACAACCAATCATGTCAGTCTCATTAGCCAAAATGTTGAGAAAATGGGTGAGGGGTACAAGAAATGATTTTACCAGAAACATGTACATCCAATATCAATTTTTTCTTTTCAAATTTCTTATATATGTATTTTTTCAATCATTTATAACAAAGAAGTTGAATATGCTTTTTGTTCTAGAAAAAGATAAAAATCCCAAATTTTACAAAATTGACAGCATGGTAAATTTGACACGAAAAAGCAACAAAATTTTATAAAACTTTCTTATATTAACACCTACCTATAGTTTTTTAAGTTAAATTTATTCAGATTGGTCCACTTCATGTTTAGTGAAAGTATGAAAAAAGTTTAATTGTGAAACTGTGATTTTTTTCATGATAATAGCCTAAAAATGGGTAAAAATTGATGAAAAATGGGAAAATCATTAAAATTGGGTACTTTCAAATGGCTGTAGCAAAAAAAGAAGTGCACCACCATATGATTTTTTCTTTACCAATTATTTTGTTACAGTCATATAAACCCCAAAAAAAAGAAAAAAAGTTTAATTCTAGAAATTTTTGGCTCCTCAGAGGTGTACATCCTTAAGTGTCACAGATTCTCGGGTCAAGTGTCCCAGTTTCCCAAATAGGGATAGGGTCTATAGAAACCCTAAGAGATGATATATTTGAAATCCAAAACATTGACATGAGATACTAAAAACTGATACAATAGAATCTTAAATAACTATAACAATAGATTAATTCCCCCAATATTACTCAAGAGTAATGAGACGACAAAAATAAAAAAAGTGATGAATTATAAACTCTACAAAATTATATTAAAAGTGCCGAAATATGATACAATAGACTACAGATTGAAACAATACAGTAGTTTCTGTTTATACAATCAGCTCACCAAGGACATCTAGTAGTCCCACTATCTCATCAAAGACCACCTAAAAAATTGATACAATGGTTGATATAGTAGTCCCTTCATATACAATATTTATCAATGGTCTAAATTCAATTACTTCCTGGTTTCTGATATGGCTGTTGTAACAGTAAAAAAAATCTGATTGTTATACTTATTATCATCTAGTCTTGATTTGGAAATTAAATGTTTGAAGTTAAGAAATATGGTATGTCTATTTAAGAAATAGTTCATGGCAGCCATAGATTGGTTTTTATTTAACCGTGGATTGTACATTTATATTTGATTATTTTTTCCCAACCGACAGCGATAAATAATGTGGGCGTAACACAGAACAGCCAATTTTGTGTATTTATGCGTTTGTTCTAAAAATAGATTACTGTGACTATACTGGTTGACGATATATAGGTTGTCATTATATAAATAACACATAGCTGAGAGGGTGGTAGAGCAGATTGTTACCTTGAGAAAACATTGTCAACTGAGGCGAAGCCAAGGTTGACAATGTCTTTTCGAGGGGTAACAATCTGCTCTGTCACCCTCTCAGATATATGCTATTTAATTTATTATACTGAATGTTCTGTTATTTCTGTATATTAAATTTCAAATTCAAAGTAATAAACTATGTCGTCTTGTACATAACAATCATCCGTATTTATTAAAGCGCACACTTGAGCAAGCGTCTCCATAAAGGGTAATAGAGTATTTGCCATGGGATAGAGTAAATTGTCTCCCTCGTATTAATCAATCAAAATCTGGCATTTTGACATGAAGTATAATAAATTAAAATAAGTTTTTAATCTTATACCTGTTTACACTATTACAGATGATCTTTATGGTGACTTTGAAGATTTGGAAACTGGTGAGGTTCATCACGAGGAATCAGACAATGATGACGATGATGAAGATGGAGAGGAAGATAAAGAGAAAGGTGAGGTTCACCAAAGAGACATTGACTAAAATGAAAATTTACACGGTTGAACATTGACAGGGTTATTGTAGCACAAGAAACAGAAAGGGAAAGTCAGTTAACTATACAAAAGTTTAAAAGATCCTTTAGTTAGGATTTGGGTAGATTCAGGGCCAAATTTATGTAGTCAAATGGTGGAATGGAAAGGAAAAGAAATTGTGAGCATTCTCAAAAACAAAAACAGTGACTGTTTCACAGTCTGCAGAGGAATAGATTTAGGATCTGATCTTCAGTTAATTACTGAAATAAAGTAGATACATTTCATGCAACGCTATGGACTTATAGTAATTACCATAGGGTATGATCTCCACGTGAGCAGCTATACCAGCATTGGTCTTTATGACAACAATGTGTTTTATATAAATCAGCTCATTATCCCTTTTACAGACATAAATGATTAAATGGTGAGAGTGTGTTATAGAAAAAGGATACAAAAGGAAAAATCACACCGAAATTTCTATTACATTATTTTTAGTGGAAAAGAAATGCCAAATAAATAAAAGTACCATATGCCATTTTTATTTTTTTTTTTTTATTGTATAAAACATTAAAACTTATACTGCAAAAATACATACCATTCCGATAATTTAGTTTTTTTTAACATTTCTTTCTTTATGACAATCATTTATTTAAGCTCCTGAAGAGGAAAGGAAGAAAACAAAAGCAGAAATGACATCTATGGAAAGGAGAGAAGCAAAGAAGAAAAGATTAAAGGATGCATTTAATGCCCAGTATGATATGAGAGATGATTCAGAATTTTATGATTCATGGAAGGCTGAGACAGAGCAACAAGCCAAGGCAAGGTTATCTTTATTATTTTAATTGATAGCAAGGAATATATATATATATATATATTGAAATTTTAACTTTTTTATATGTATATATATTAAGCGTCTGCACAATGTTAGGTGGTGTTGCTGTAGAAGTGGGAAGTAAAAGTACAGGTTCCAGCCCTGGCTGGGAAGGAAAAAAAGAATCAGATCTACTCTTACATTGTTAGGTTGATTTTTGTCGAGCCTGCGACTTCTGTCGCAGAAAGCTTGACATAGGGATAGTGATCCGGCGGCGGCGTTAGCTAGCTTCTTAAAAGCTTTATATTTTAGAAGGTGGAAGACCTGGATGCTTCATACTTTGTATATACATGCCTTATGTTATGAAGTTTCCGTCTGTCATATGTCCATTGTCCTAAACTTCATTTTCATGGTTCAGTGACTACTTGAAAAAAAAGTTAAGTTTTTTTGTAATGTTAATTTCTTTCTTATTATGAGTAATAGGATAACTATATTTAGTATGTGCGTACCTTGCAAGGTCCTCATGCCCGTCAGACAGTTTTCATCTGACCTCGACCTCATTTCATGGATCAGTGAACAAGGTTGTGTTTTCGTGGTCAAGTCCATATATCAGATACTATAAGCAATAGGTCTTCTATATTTGGTGTATGGAATGATTGTAAGGTGTACATGTCCAACTAGCAGGTGTCATCTGACCTTGACCTCATTTTCATGGTTCAGTGGTCAAAGTTAAGTTTTTGTGTTGTGTTCTTTTTGTTAATACTATATGCAATAGTTCAACTATATTTGTTGTATGGAAATATTTTATGATGCAAATGTCAGTCTCACAGGTTTTATTTGACCTTGACCTCATTTTTACGATTCATTGCTCAGTGTTAAGTTTTTGTGTTTTGGTCTGTTTTCCTTAAAACTATAAGCAATAGGTCAACTATATTTGTTGTATGGAAGGATTGTAAGGTTTATATGTCTGTCTGGCAGGTATCATCTGACCTTGACCTCATTTTCATGGTTAATTGGTCAGTTGTTAAGTTTTCATGGTTAAATTGTTTCTTAGATACTATAAGCAATAGGTCAACTATGTTTAATGCATAGATTGATTGTAAGGTTACATGTCTGTTTGGCATAGTTCATCTGACCTTGACCTCATTTTCATGGTTCATTGGCCAATGTTTAGTTTTCCTGGTTAAGTCTGTTTCTTAGAAACTATAAGCAATAGGTCAACTATATTTGGTGTATTGAATGATTGTAAGGTGTACATGTATTTCCTGTTTGGTTTATCTGACCTTGACCTCATTTTCTTGGATCATGTTAAGTTTATGTGATACTTGTAGTAAAGCTTGATATTTAGAACTATCAACATAAAATCAATGGTCAGTAAAGAAGGCGAGACATTTCAGCGTGTGCACTCTTGTTTAGACACTTTATTTATATAATCTATTGAAATATTAATAGAAAACAACCAACCAGCAAATTTAAATGTTAAAGAATGAATAATAAACAGAAACAAATTATAAAATTTTGTGTAATGATGCAGATAAAAGATAAAAATATATGAACAAGATGAAATGAAATCATGTTGACAGATATTTGGTCACAACAAATGGCCTTCTTGTTCGTATATTATAATCTTTTATCAGTATCTTTGTACAAATCTTAAGACTTTTATATATATTAAATAACAATGTTAGTAAAACTCATTTATGACAATATGAGGATAAAGAATATACAGTAAATATAAATGAAACAGTTCCCAAACACACAAAGAAACAAAAATGAACCCAATGGGTGTTTCCATAATTAGAATTATTTCACTGAAAAAATATATTTGATAATTTTTTGGTTATTGATGATAAGAGTATTGGAGTTTGTGGAGAATCCCTTAATTCATTTTTCCTTTACAACATTTGTTTGTTTATATTTTAGTTAAACAGAGCTGAGTTTGAGGCGATGGAGGATGATGTGCGTGTTAACTACGAGGGTTATAGACCAGGAATGTATGTAAGAGTTGAGATAGAGGATGTACCATGTGAATTTGTTACTAATTTTGATGCTACCTATCCTGTTATACTCGGAGGGTTGTCTAACTTGGAGGAAAACGTTGGATTAGTACAGGTTTGTATCATACCAATTTTAATTCAATGTTGGGGAAAATTAACAATTGTCATGGGAGACAATAACTTGTTAAATTAGAACTATTTACATGTCTTTTTCTGTAATTTCTCTGGGTCTGGTGAAAGAAATCATCCCAATGAAAATATTTTGGAATTTAAAAATAATCAACATACTTCCTTACCCATTTAATTTGGTTTCTGCATGACCATTGGAATAAAAAAATAAATTTGATAGAAAACATGTATTAGAATTTTCAATTGAAAGTATTTCTACAATGTAATTCAACTTTCTTGCTTAAACTGTTGTTATCAATTTATTACAGTGTCGCATAAAGAAACACAGATGGCACAAAAGGATATTGAAAACAAAGAATCCATTGATTATCTCCCTTGGGTGGAGAAGATTTCAGACTATGCCAATGTACTCTATACAGGATCACAACATGAGAAACAGATTGTTAAAATATACTCCAGAACATCTCCATTGTAATGCTACTTTCTATGGTGAGTTGTTTCCCCTTGATTGCTCAAACTGGTTTTATAGTATCTATAAATTTAGAACTGCTTTGAGGACTATGAGATTTTCTGATCCTCAAATGAATTTTTTTTTTTAGTGCAGGCTGGTGGGTATAAAATTCATGTTTTGAATTTATGTGAATACAATTTTTGGATTGAGTTTAAACTTTAACACACGGTAAGTGCGATTGGGATCAGGGACAAGAAAACAGTAAAATAAAACTTCTTGAATAGGTTTCCCTTTAGAATTTGCAAAATTCGTACTCCCTGGAAATACAAAACACAATATTCCTTTAAGGGTAGTTCTCTTCTTCATTAGAATTTGCTGTTTAGGACAAAGAACTGCTTATACAATTAATTAATAGTTGCTTAAAATTGAAAATGTTTTCTTTAATATCTAACTTTCAGCTTGATACTTGTTACAGTTCTTTACATTTTCCAGAAATATATGACTCTAATATATTTTCTATTTATTATATCTTTAGGTCCTATAACTCCCCAAAATACAGGATTACTGGCTGTAGAAAGTGTAGCTGAACTAACAGTAAGTATGAAGTTTAGGATTTCCTTATTTTAACTACAGGTTTCTGTTCCTGTTTTTTGCAGATTACCTAATAAGAAATTATAAGTAAATGGGAATTAAAAAAAAAGACATTAAATAATAATGTATTTCCATGTTCAGTGAATTCTAGGTAAAACTTTAATTTTATTGAACATTAGGACTATTTTCCAAGTTTATTTGATGATGATGCCATCATTGATTGGTGTTTACTGGCCAGTGGCAATTATTACATGCATATATGGAAGAGAACATGTGAATGTGTTACAAAATGTACCCTACTTTGTACTAGACCGACATGCTGATCAAGATTTTAAATGTTCCAGTTCAAAAGGTTACAGTCTGCAGAAAGACAAGTCACCCTACCTATACACATTATTCTGTCTCTGAGCCGACTAGTCTTTTGCTCTTTCTCCTAAATGCTGTGTGCTTAGCAGAGAAGCAGCAAATACCAAATTTTAAATCTTTGGGATCACCCAGCCTGGGATTGAACCCATGACCTCCTGCACTTGAGGCGATCAAGGTACCATGAGACTACCGAGGTAGCGAAGTTGATTATGACCACATCTTCATGGTAAACTACCGTAAACCAAAATTTCAACATAATGCATAACAGACAAATGAAGGAACAGACCCCAAAAAACATAGTCCCCTATACTATAGTGGGCAGGGCATTATTATGCATTGAAAAACAAATTTCTTCAACTCTTGAACTATATGTTCTATGTTTTGGGATAACAAACTAACAACAGTGCCAGATGATTATTATCTATGGATTTATTAATGTATTACTAATTATTCATTTTTATTCTTGTGGTACTAAATTTTAAGGATTTTGTGTGTAAAGGTTAACAGTGAGTTCAATTGCTTAACTTATACAAATTTTCTATTTGGTTTGTATGCTAAATTTGTTACAACCAAGATTAAACACATTTTCCCCTTAATCCACAAAAAAATGGTACTAAGAAAATAAATTTATCCACAGTATATGTATTCAAAACATAAGTGATGTAGATTCAGTGGAAACTCTTGTTCTATGTTTTATACAGTTTTACACTATGAAATCAAATACTTCATGTTTACAATATAAAAAGTTTTACTATTTTTAGTCAGGCTTTAGGATAGCAGCTACTGGGGTAGTGTTAGAACTGGACAAGTCAAAACAGATTGTGAAGAAGTTAAAATTGACAGGGACACCAAACAAGATCTATAAGAAGACAGCTTTTATACAGGTTAGTTTAAATAGTTGGGGGACACCAATTAAGATCGAAAAAAGAATGCTTTTATACAGGTGAAAAGTTAATTTGGGCAGGGATGCCAAGCAACATCTGCTTCTATAAATTATTGATTTAAGAATGTTCTGTTCAAAACTTTTTCCTTTCAACAAAAAAACCCACACAAAAGTAACATTTGCTCTGTTGAACAAAAGTAGTGAGAGGTTAAAATCCTGCCATACTTAAAACTGTTTTTTTGGGGGGGGATTGGATACATTTTATTATAATTGATTACATTATTACTATTAATGTGAAATAATAAGATAATTACATAGCAGTGGAAGTAAAAAGTTAACATACTGCTATCTGTATTTTTATGCCCCCGCCATAGCAGAGGGGGCATTAAGTTTTACCCTTGTCTGTCTGTCCCAAAGTTGGTTTCCGTTCTCTAACTTTAGTTTGCCTGAACTAAATGTTATGAAATTTATACACAATGCTTATTATCTTAAAATACAGATCAATTTTGAATTTTGGTGGTGTCACTTTAACCATTCTAGAGTTATGCCCCTTTACAAATGGAAAAATTGCTAAATTTTTCATTTCCGTTCTCTAACTTAAGTTAGCCTCAACCAAATGTTATGAAACTTATACACTATGCTTATTACCACAAAATACAGATCAAGTTTGAATTTTGGTGGTGTCACTTTTACTGTTCTAGAGTTATGCCCTTTTCAAATGGAAAAATTGCTGAATTTTTCGTTTCCGTTCTCTAACTTAAGTTAGCCTCAACCAAATGTTATGAAACTTATACACAATACTTATTACCACAAAACTCAGATCAAGTTCAAATTTGGGTAGTGTCACTTTTACTGTTCTTCAGTTATGTCCCTTTACAACTTTATATGATATGGAAGCGGGGGCATCATCTGTGTCCCATGGACACATTTCCCATTTATTTAGTATATAGGTGAGTTTGGACAGATTGGTTTTACAAAGCAGCTCTATTAAAATATTTTTCCAAAGGCAGATTTCTTGAACTAACATTTGTAATACCAGTAAATATACAAAGCATGTTATGGTGATCAAATTATCTCATGTAGGAATTAACCTATGATGTTTTTATTGTAGGGGATGTTTAACACAGCTTTAGAAGTAACCAAGTTTGAAGGTGCTAAGTTACAATCAGTCAGTGGTATCCGTGGTATGATCAAAAAGGCAGCTAAATCTCCCGAAGGTTCTTTCAGAGCTACATTTGAAGATAAAATACTATTAAGTGGTAGGTATGATGTGAATATTTATATTATAACATATTGAATACAATATATCATTTCTCCAATCAGGATCTGTAACCAATATAGCAAAATAGTAAATCATGGACAATTAAGTATAAGTTGCTATCAGTTTTAGTATAAATATTTATTAAATCCTTGTAATTAGTTAAACAAAGTGCAATACATTAGTATTAAAACGAAATGAAGAATTGAATTTGTTTAAACTAAATATTATATTTTTGCAGATATTATTTTCTTGAGAACCTGGTACCCAGTACAAATTCCAGAGTTTTATAATCCAGTCACATCATTACTGTTACCCAAGTCAGAGAAGATGAAATGGATAGGAATGAAAACAATTGGCCAACTGAGGAGGGAGAAAGGAATGACAGCTCCTTTAAATCCTGATTCTAAATACAAGGTACTGTTTACTTCATATATTAAAAGTGCAACGAATCTTTCATAAACATGGTGTTTCTACTGTTATTAAACTATTCAAAATTTTTCCTGAATTGTAAGCTGTATCCTCTTTGTAGACCAAGTTTTTTTTAAAGTTTTCTGTGAACTATGGGTAGTACATTTAACACAAGTTGTTAGTTTTACTGATGTCTGATAAACTGATGGGACACAGAAAAACTTCAAAGAAAGTATGCACCAAACTGTGATATGATTCAACAAGAAATGGCTTTATTGGGTTTTTTCCTTGCCTCAACAAAGTCATGAAGGCAAGACTTAGGCATGCTGTGTTCCACTGGGTTAATAGTGTTAACAAATGTATAAAGTTTGTGATTAGGTCAGTTTAAAGGGAACCACTAACGTAAAGTCAATGATATTTGGAATGCAGTTGGAGTAGCATTGGAACACCATGGAGATTATTCATGGTCTACTGCCTTGAAACTTTTGCTTAATTTAAATGTTTAAGTTTTTCATCAGGTCAGTTATATATTTGGTGTGTATCAGTATCAGTTCAGTTAATAACCATGATAATTAATTTCGCCCTGTTGTGGTACAGACTTTCTGTTTTAAAAATTAATCATCACCATTACTAATATTGTTTCATTAGTTTATGAACATGAAATTACCTTTACAGCCTGTTGAGAGAAAGATCAGACACATGACACCATTGACCATACCTAAAGAGCTACAGAAAATGTTACCATTCAGGGACACACCCAAAATATTGCAGGAGAAGAAAGATCCTCTGAAGAGAATAGCTGTTATCAGGGAACCACATGAAGCTAAGGTATGGATAACATAAGACAAAATTGTTGCAGTGCCATTGTTTATATTCCAAGTTCAAAATCACACACAGCAGCATAAGTAGGACACCCCTATACAACTTATTCCATGAAAAATAGCCTTTCATGAAAACATATGCTGTAAACATTAATAAGTTCTTGTAAATACACAGTATGCTGTAAACATTACCGGGTAATAAGTTCTTGTAAATACACAGTCTTTTTTTAAATTATAAAGATGTTTTGCTATGTTTCATATAGTGTGCTTTTTGTATCACCTTGACAGAGTCAAAAAGCGAGACATAGGTATGCTGTTTCTGGTGGTGGTGGCGTCAACAATGTATTAGTTTGTGATTAGGTCTATTTATGGTGAACCACAAGTGGTAGGTCAATCATATTTGGTATGCAGTGGTATGAGCATTGGCACATCTCATTTCCATGGAGATCATTTGGCCCTGCCCCCTCAGTCATGGTCTATTGACTTTGAAACTTTTGCTTAGTTTACATGTATTAGTTTGTGATTAGGTCAGTTTATGGGGAACCACTAGTGGAAGGTAAATGATATTTGATATGCAGTTGTATAAGCATTGGCACATCTCAATTCCATGGAGAATATTTGGCCCCGCCCCCTCGGTCATGGTCTATTTACTTTGAAACTTTTGCTTAGTTTACATGTATAAGTTTGTGATTTGATCAGTTTAAGATGAACTGCTAATGTTAAGTCAATGATATTTGGTATGCAAATTTATTGGCATTTGCAAGTATCGTTTCCATGGAGATTATATAGCCCCACCCCCTCATCATGGTTCATTGTCTTTGAAACTTTTACATAGTTTACATGTTAATGTTTGTGTTTAGGTTTGTTTAAATGGAACGACTTAAAATAAGTCAATGGTATTAGGTATGCAGTCGTATTAGCATTGGCACATCTCATTTCCATGGAGATTGTTTAGCCTTGTACCTTCAGTCTCGGTATAGCCACTTTGAATATTTGCATAACTTGCATGTTAAAGTATTGCTATTTTAATTTCAACATTTGCATTATCAAAATTACAAAAAGGCGAGATATATCTCTGTGATAAGTTTATTTATTTGTTAACATAGAAAATGGAGAAAAAAAATACAGACATCATTTAGAAATGAAAAGTGATCCTAAATTCAAAGATAGCTATTACTACCAACAAATTTACAACTGATCTTATGGAGATTTACATAAAAATTCCTTTCACAGTCACTGGCATATTGACAGTACATGCTCTTTAAAGCCTTTACTAATTTTTTTTATTTATTGAAATATATAGAATCTTTTTATACTCTTATACAGGTTGCAAAAGTAATGAAAATGTTAAAGACATTACATGAACATAAGCGTAAGACAGAAAGGTTTAAAATGAGAGACAGAGCAGCAGAACACGAGAAAAAGATGAAGAAGATAGATGTAGGGAGGGAAAAGAAACACAAAGAAACCAAGAAAAATATATACCGTGCACTTGGACAATTAGAAAAGAAAAAACAAAAATTTATTAATACTAAAGATTGAAATGAATATATAGCTGGTCATATTCAAAATAAATACTGCAACATCAACCAATCAAGATAGTTAAGTTTTGTAATTCGAAGATGTGATGCATACTTAGATCTTAAAATATTTGAAGAACTGATGAAAGTGGTAAATGTCATATATGATGTTATACAGTGGTAGAAAAAAAATCAGACATTTGTATGAATAAAAATGTGATTATTTCAATAATATCATACAGTAAGGAATCTGACATTAAGTGTTCTGTCTCAGTTTTTTCTGGGCCAACTTTTCCCCAAAGTTAGGTCCTTTTGTTATCCTCAGTAGGTCCTTTTGTTATCCTCAGTACACACCTCATCACCACAGCTACATACAATGTTATTTGTACATTTAATTGAGGACATTGTTTGATCATAATAATTGTAACAACTTATTTTTTGTAAATTCATGATATTCCTTTTCTTTATAAAATAGGTGGCAAGACTTTTTGAATTCATTTTTGTCTCGCCTTGACGGAGTCAAAAAGTGAGACATAGGTATGCTGTTTCCGGTGTTGGCGACGGCGTCAACGATGTATTAGTTTGTGATTAGGTCTAGTTCATGGTGAACCACTATTGGTAGGTCAATGAAATTTGGTATGCAGTTATATTAGCATTGGCACATCTCATTACCATGGAGATTATTTGGCCCCTCCCCCTCAGTCAAGGTCTATTGACTACGAAACTTTGCTTAGTTTACATGTATTAGTTTGTGATTAGGTCAGTTTATGGGGAACCACTAGTGGTAGGTCAATGATATTTGGTATGCAGTTGTATAAGCATTGGCATATCTCATTTCCATGGAGATTGTTTGGCCCCGCCCCCTCATTCATGGTCTATTGACTTTGAAACTGTTGCTTAGTTTTCATGTATTAGTTTGTGATTAGGTCAGTTTAAGGGGAACCGTTAGTGGTAGGTCAATGATAATTGGTATGCAGTTGTATAAGTATTAGCACATCTCATTTCCATGGAGAATATTTGGTCCTTACCCCTCATCATGGTTCATTGACTTTGAAACTTTTGCCTAGTTTACATGTATTAGTTTGTGATTAGGTCAGTTTAAGATGAACCACTAATGTTAAGTCAATGATATTCGGTATGCATATTTATTGGCATTTGCAAGTTTCATTTCCATGGAGATTATATAACCCCACCCCCTAATTATGGTTCATTGACTTTGAAACTTTTACATAGTTTACAAGTTAATGTTTGTGTTTAGGTTTGTTTACAGGGAATGACTTATGAAAAGTCAATGGTATTTGGTTTGCAGTTGTATCAGCATTGGCACATCTCATTTCCATGGAGATTGTTTAGCCTTGTACCTTCAGTCATGGTTCATTGACTTTGAATATTTGCATAACTTACATGTTAAAGTATTGCTATTTAAATTCAACATTTGCATTATCAAAATAACAAATAGGTTTTATATTTCTGATGGTAGAAGATCTTTGGGCTTCATAACTTGTATACAGATGCCTTATATTACAAAGTTTCCGTCTGTCATATGTCTGTTATCCTTGACCTCATTTTCATGGTTCAGTAATTGCTTGAGAAAAAATAGTTTTTTTGTCATGTAAATTTCTCACGGATTATATGTAAAAGGATAAATATATTTGGTATATGGATTTCTTGCAAGGTATTTATATCCATCAAACAGGGATCACCTGACCTTGACCTCATTTGATGGATCAGTGATCAAGGTTGAAGTTACATGATTAGGTCTGTTTTTAACATACTGTAAGCAGTTGGTCAACTATATTTTGTGTACGAAATGATTGTAAGGTGTACATGTCAGTCTGGCAGGTTTCATCTCATTTTCA
Source organism: Mytilus californianus (assembly GCF_021869535.1). Taxonomy (NCBI): domain Eukaryota; kingdom Metazoa; phylum Mollusca; class Bivalvia; order Mytilida; family Mytilidae; genus Mytilus; species Mytilus californianus. The sequence continues at coordinate 108,515,262 of NW_026262723.1, forward strand.
TTGTTCATTGGTCAATGTTAAATTTCAGTATCAAGGTCCTCTTACAAGATATTATAAGCAATATGTCAACTATGGTGTAGGAAAGATTGTAAGGTGAACATGTCTATCTGGCTAGGTTTATCTGAATATAACCACATTTTTTATGAATCATTGATAATTTTAAGATTATGTGATACTTAAACTGCCTTTTGGTATTATGGCATCAGATAAGAGATTACTTAAAACAAAACTTTCCTAGAATGGTTTTTACTATGACGATACCATAAGTAGATAAGAGGAGGGATTGTATAGGATTGATTTCCAGAAGATTGCTGCTAAAGTTCATATTGGTAAAAAACCAACAATACTAAAACCAATAGAAAAGAAAAGAAAAAGATTTCCAACATTAAACAGAACACTACACAGAAAGCAAAATTGAGAACCGTTATTAAAACAAAGATTATCTAAGGTGCTCCATAAATGTATGCAGAATTTGTAAAATGATAGCTATTGGCTGAACGTCCTTGAGAAATATTTCATGTGCATTCAAGGATGAGAACTAATTTTAATATTATAAATCAAATAGGTTAGTCTTGAAAAGCAGGATACTGCTACTGGGAAAAATAGTTGAATAGGGGTTTTGGGGATGTTGGATTGAAAAATGTTGATCACCTATGATAAAATTCAAACTTAAATACTGTAAAAGCTGGTCAACAGAAACAACACACAATCAACTCTAGATCTGCAAACTTTTAAAAAAAGTCTGGATAAATACAAATTTTCCTAATTTCAGGAAAATTTGTAAAATGTTAGCTGAATAAAGTTCACTAAATCCAAAAAAAATCAGGTAACCAGATTGAAACACCAAATTTTTCTGTAGGTCATCATTAAACAATATCAGAAATCTGCAAGCATAATGAGAAATAAATGGAGGATGTGTCCCCGCTTGCATACAACATTATAAAGGGACATAACTCAAGAACAATAAAAGTGACGCTACCCAAATTTGTACTTGATCTTAGTTTTGTGGTAATAAGTATTGTGTATAGGTTTCATGTTTGGTTGGGGCAAACTTAAGTTACAGAACAGAAACTAAAAATTTTGCAATTTTTTTATTTATAAAGGGGCATAACTCAATAATGGTTAAAGTGACACTACCCAAATTCAACTTGATCTGTGTTTTATCACTGGAAGGCAAAATTAAACATTGCATTGTATAAAGCATTGATTGTAGTTGATTCAACTATAATCATGGACAAAGGAAGATAACTCCAATTTTAAAAATTACTTGAACAATGACATCATTGATATTTTTAGAAAAAAAAATGAAAAATTTAGAAATTTTTCCATTTGTAAATGGGCATAACTCTAGAACAGTAAAAGTGATGCCACCAAAATTCAAACTTGATCTGTGTATTGTGGTAATAAGCATTGTGTATAAGTTTCATAACATTTGGTTGAGGCAAACTTAAGTTAGAGAACAGAAACCAATACAGACAGATGGACAAGGGTAAAACTTAATGCCCCCTCTGCTTCGGCGGGGGAATAAAAATTCTGGACAACTGATTTCAGAATGACAAAAAGAAAGACACAGTATGCCCAGCCTGTAACTTAAATCTAGATGCATTATTATTAATATATATGTTACCATGTTCCTTTACAAAAGACCTGCATAAAAATTATTTTCCAGTCACTTGCCCAATCTGGACACAATTGTTATTGCACCATATAACAATGTTGTCCCGATAAAATGCCATTGCTATTTGATTGATTGTTGGTGTACCCAGAGAACCAGGATCTTCGGCAGTTAAATTGACTATCTTAGTCCGTCAATATTGGAGTTGAACACAATGAGACAAGCCCTTTCCAACTGATTTTTACACTGTTTCTGTAACACCTCTGTTCAGGATAGGGGAGGTTTGAGGCCTTGCGATCATGTTAAACTCTCTGACATTCTGTGCCTGTCCCAAGTTATGAGCCTATAATTCAGTAGTTGTTGTTGGTTTATCAGTCATAATTTTCTTTACATTAATCAGGCTGTTGGTATGCAAACTGATTTGTTTTACATTTTATCATGTCTGAGCCTTTTATGGCTTACCGGGGTACTACCGGTATCCAGTATGACAGTAAATTGTCAAATCAAAAATGTTGTCTAGTGAGGTCAATTATGCAAAAGAACAAGCAATTTCATAAAGTTTGAAAGCTCATGATATATAAGGATTCAAAGCATTGCCATTCACTGGATTAAAAACAATCCTATTAAGCATGAAACCTTTCTTGAAAACAATCTCAGAGGAGCAATGTTTACAAGGTGACATTATGCTACAATAGGATCAAAATGATCAAAATGCCACAACTCCTGAAAATTTTGTAAAGGAAAGAATGGTCTACTACATATGATAAACAATCCTACTAAGTATGAAAGCTTTCCTGCATGCAGTTAACCATATCATTCCATCTCACTAAGAATAAAAGGTTTTGGGCATGGTGTCAGTAGAATAGTGTTACATGTTCTATGTCCTTCTGCCATGGTATGTAGAGTGACAACAAAATGTAAGTATAAATGTAGATTTATATACCTCATCTAAATTGTGGACCATGAAAAGAAAACAACACAATTTTATAGAAAAATAATATCTGTTTAATATAATCAATTGTAGTAATCATAATATGTCAGCTTCAAAGATACTAACGAATTCCTTGTGCTTCTTTGAAAACTACATAATCATTTATCATCAGACTTCATTGTCAATGAACCATAATCAACCGAGACTTTAGGATTCCTTCTATACATTAACAATGAATCAATTATCACAATTATAGGTATTTATTGTTCCCCTATGATGGTACACTTCTGGATCATTTTTTCTTGTAGTTATAGAATCCTTCTCCAGATTTAGCACCAAGTTTACCTTCAGCTACATATTTATCCAATAAGGCACTTGGTTGAAACAAAGGATTGTCTGGATATTTAACCGCCCATCCTGTAAAATAAAACATTTATTAACTTGGTTTTCACTGAATAAATCTGACGATGATGATGTACCATTAGTTTGTGATATTTTTCTTCCATATGTAAATATTTTTTAAGATAGATTAACTTATACCGCCATCTTGGATTGTAAAATATCAGTACACAATCGGTCTAGTTCTTTGCTTAAATCTGCAAATTTTGAGTAAGACTGGCAATCAATGTGTAAGACTGTTTATTTAAATAAAGAAAAATAATGATTTATTGCATTATTTAAAAGACTGTCATAATAAATACCAAATATTTGTTTTTGTTTCAATAAAGCCATATAAGGAGAGATAACTATCATAGTAAAAAAAAATAATTAAAAGGAATGTTAGTGAACTTGTAGCAAAACTAAAAACAATTTCGGTGACACCATTTTTTCTTTTTATTTTCTTAAAGCATATTATAAAACCTATATTTTATATTTTATTTCAAAATTTTATCTCATAGATTTCTTTTTCTTCAGATAAAAGTGTTTTTACATGAATAATCTATGCAAAATTAGGTACATTTGCTGGACTTGTAGCTTGAAAAATAGCATGGTGACCCATACTTTTTATAATATTTAGGAAAAAAGCATGGTGAAATCTACATTTTGGCAAAGTATAAGAAAATGATATCTGATGATTCACCTTAAAACGAAATCTTTTAGTTTTTTATGAAACTGTAAATGAGATGAATATTTGATACATATTTTGATTAAAAAATGGACAAATACGAAACTATTATCATTTTTCTTTATCATTAAATTGCAATGCCTGACAAAATTTATAGGAGAAATAAAAATCATTTTCTTGACAAACCACAAAATATATCCTTAACATACCATCAAGAATAAACTTCATGGTGTCTAGTCCAACATAATCACTAAGTTCAAATGGCCCCATGGGATATCCAGCACCTAGCTTCATAGCTGTGTCCACATCTTTAAAGCTAGCATCACCTAAAACAACAACTCAGATAGATTAATTACCAGCACTGTATCAAAGTTATAGATAATATGAAATGTATAATCAGCACCTCACTTCAAGTATGTGTCTGAGTAAACAAAATCTGATATCTGAAATCTGTTTCAAAGTCAGGATTATATGACAATATAAATGTACAGAAATATAAATATGGATGAAAAATGTTGTAAATATTGTATCATTCCATGTTGTTATACATTTTTATACAATAATACATAAATTTGTTCCTGCTCATTAATTAACTCTTGAATTCCAATGTTTGAGGCAAGTTGATATAACTTTAGGGGAGATAACTTTTAACACAATAATGTAACCCTAAGCATCAGGTTAAAGTCTTGAGTCCAACAAAGCAGAGGTTATCTTTGAACCAAATCAATTTCACTAAATTGTTATCAGTGCGAAAAACACTATAAAACACTCAAACATATTTCTTAAAACTTATCAACTTTACTATCGTCTTTCTACCTTTCCAAATGGTTCTATGTACAGAACTAACAATTTATTAAATATATCTATCTACAATCTGAAATGCCAAAATGCCAAAAAACATGCACAGAATTAACTATACTTACCTCTCTCTACCATTCTCATTGCTTCTATTGTGTAGGGAACTAGAAGTCTGTTTACTATGAAACCAGGTGTATCCTGTAAGGGTATATAATACAAATGTTTTGTTAGAATTGTAAATATTTACTGTTTTACTGAAGAGCAGCCCATCATTACAATGTTCTGATAGTAGAGAGCAGTATTAAGAAAAAGTTTAGGTAAGTGGAATACCATAATATTTGGGGATCTAGTATAATATCAAAGTTAAAAATAGTACAAGCGTGCAAAGGCTGAAAGTCGTACCTGCTTTCATGATCATGATTGAATTAATTTTGAAAGTTTTTAAGATAAAGGTTTTTAATACAAGTATCACATAAACTTAACATTGGCCAATGAACCATAAAAATAAATTCAAGGTCATGAAAACCCTGCAATCATTCAATACCTCAAATATAGTTGACCTTTTGCTTATAGCGTCTTAGAAACAGATCTAACCACAAAAACTAAACAAAGCCCTTGTATCTGATATTTAATGTACTGATACAAAGGCAGACTACTAATTGACAAGATAAATTGATCTTTGTTTGCTTTAAATCCTGTGGAAAGTATTTTATGCATATTAGGACAAAATAACAAAAAAACCATGAGAACAAAATAGGTTTTTTAAAAGTAAATCAACATAAGAAAACAAGAAATTTATACTGCCAAGACCATAAAAAGGTTTGTTGGATAGGGATTGTAATTTTGCCTTGCAAAAAGTACTCATTAAAGAGTTATAACAAAGATTCTTCTTTGCTCAAAGAGCATTGGAGGACACAGACTTAATATCATATTCTGACAATATGTATCTGACATACAGGTAAAGTCTATGTAAGTCCATACTTCTACACCCTAGTCGACCCTTGGGTTTAAACTAATTGTTCCACAGTGGATATCATGTACAAATCAGCTTACCTTACAATCAACTGTTGTTTTCTTCATGGCTTTACCAAAATCTGATAACTTGTTAAATGTTTCATCACTAGTAGCTGGTATCCTAACAACCTGAAATTGAAATAAAAAAGAGGTAAAATAAAATCATGATTCGTTAATTTTGTTTGAAAATTCATTTCTGAAAATACAAATCTAAATATTTTCAAACATTATTTTAAGTATATTCGAAGATCCTTTATGAACTTCTTCATGATTTGGAACTTATTATGTAAAGAAATTCCTTCATGAAATATTCAAAAAAAATAATCATTATAATCAGCAAATGACAACTATTGAAACAAGAGAATATAATTGATTCTGCTTGGTACACACTAAACCTTTAGAAATTTTTATTCTTCTCCAAAAATCCAAAATATTGTCCATGTATATATATTTGTAAGAATGTTTTAGTATCATAACACATTTGATGTAGGATGTTATATCAAAAGCTTACATAAGGTCATAATGTATAGGTCAGGGGAGAGAATAGGCTCCTTGAAACATGCAGTTTACTCATCATTTTTGCAAATGGAAAACTGACGTCAATATGAAAACTAATAAATTGCTGGACTATGAAAAGAGGATCAAGCTGCTCTGTAAGTACTTTCTCACTTACCTCTAATAACTTCATCATAGGAACAGGATTAAAGAAATGTAATCCCCCAAATCTGTCTTGCCTTTGTGTAGATACTGCTATATCACCGATCGGTAATGACGATGTGTTACTGGTGAATATTGTGTGTCTAAAAAATAAATTATAACTTAGCATCAACTGTACATAATCTTTGGTCATTTGCACTCAGCCAATTATTGTCAGATTTTTTTAACACAGACAGGGGCATAAAAACCAATATGACAGACAGCAACAAACGACAACCATTGAATTACAGGCTTCTGACTTGGGACAATATGAGACTACTACTGGCAAGTACTGGCTGAATTTAAAAAAAAATATATACAAGAATTTTTGAGAACCTTTATAAAACTACCTGCAGTAGTGTATTGTTAGAAGATCATTAAACCCTTTAACTGCCATTCAGGCTATCATAATAATATAATGACTTTAATGAATCTAATATTCAATTAGCAGGTGAATCAAGCATGTAATAAGTTTATCTTACTTACTGTGGTGCTGCCTTGTCTAGACTAGAAAACAACTTTTTTTTTATATCAATATTTTCTACAATGGCTTCTATAACTAAGTCAGTATTGGCCACAGCTGCATTAGAATCTGTTTGTGTTGTAATTCTTCCTAATATATCTGATACAAACTGTTCACCACCCTAAATTCAACAATCAATAACGATTTAAATTAACCATCTATGAATCAACACTAGCTTTTACTGTACATCCTTCATTAAGCCCTTGTTTGGTATGTTTCTAGAATTAACATTTTTAAATGAATATATGATAAAGGTAAAGTGAAATATACATGGTAAATTGTATATGGCATAGCATACCATCCCAACAACCTAAGTCCTTTTGGCAGATATTGATTTCTCTGGCTGAGAGAGCATGTGATATAAATTTTTCCATGTATTATTCTCTTAGCATATCTCTGGTGGATGGTTGTCTCATATATTAAGATCATGAGATGTGTAAAAATCACCTTGTTTTTATATGATTAAATTCCCATAACTCTGAAATCGTTCAAATCAAATGTAAGCTTAATTTTATTAGTTGTGTCACGGTCCTAAAAAAAACATATGATTCTGTGAAAAACAAACATGATGTATGAAAAGATGGCTACATTTTGACAACAAAAGTATAACCTTAGAATGGCTGATCTGATCATCATAAACAGGTAGCTAACTTTTTTAAGAAAATTTCAAATTATGTAAGATTGATGATAAGTAAGATGGAATATAAAAATAAATGCAAATAAAACAGAGATATTAAAACATTAAAAGATGAGAATAGAAAATATAACATTTAATATACAGTCATTTATTTTTTAAACTAACTGTACATTTGTTTCTTTGTCTTCATTTCATAAAATGATGTACATGTAGATTCTATTTAACAGACTTGCAGCCGATCATGTGTAAAAATCGGTGTCGAGATGAGGCATGGAATTTATAAAATTGTAAAGCACACACAGGGATACGGATACAATTCCTGGAAACGTTCTATGTTAGACTTGACTAGCCTGAAGTATTGGATTTCAAAAGACTTGAAAGACTTCATCCACCAAAACTGAGGTGTGAGATTTCTTCTTTCCTCATGTTCATTCACTTTAATCAGTGTTCAGAGTCTTCATATGTGAGGAAAAAATTATAGTTTCCATGCATTTTATTTCATAGGAGGCATTTTCCATGCATTTTATTTTGAAAGAAGGAATTATTGCAAAATAAAGAATCATGTTTTTTTTTTTTTTTGTTCAATAGGTTACAATTGCAATCTTTACTATCCGTCATCACCTTTGGATCCTCAGCAAACTTTTTCTTTACCACCCTCTGTAGACTTTTCTGTATTGATGCCTTAGATTTACCCAGAATATCATCTGTCTGATCAACCATAACAACCTGGTGCCCTGTTGTAGCTGCTACCTAGAAATACAATATCTGTAGTTCATTGTTTTTCTCACAAGGCACTAAAAAAGTTTCAAATAACTTTCTTTTGCAGGAAATGAATGAAAAGAATTACATACTCAATGTCAGCTGGAGAACAATTTTATTTAGCTAACTGAAAATTGCTTGTGAGGTTTGCAAGGAATATATACATGTATATCCAGTTATCAAGTTAATAAAATAATCTGGGAGAAAAAAATACTGCTGCTCTCCCCCCGATAATCCTAGCTAGTGACGAGACAACTCGGACCGTCTACAAAAAAGCCAATTTGGACCGTCTATAAAGTCAATTTGGACCGTCTATAAAGTCAACATGGACCATCTATAATGCCAACTCAGACTAAGTATAAAAGGAGACTTTTGACTATATAAATGATTAAATGAGTGTCTTCGATGAAAAAAATGTGTCTGAAAAGCATAAAGGGAGAGCTTTGACACCCATTTTGAGTATAAATGACGAAAAAGACAACTTGGACCGTCTATATAGAAAATTCAATATCACAACTTTTGGACTCTGGACAATTTCTATTGACATGCATCTATATCTATATTGTTAAAGATTGAATAACACTTCATAGATTTATTTTTATTTCTATTGTTTGATAGCTATATAAGCATGATATGTAAATAACATTTGTAATGTTTTGGTAGATTCTGTTTTACATGTTCTGTGATGTAGTCTAGATCTGTTGCATTGGTTACAGCATACAACCTCTTGGCAAGGTCTAACTGGTCGAGAACACTTTAAGCAGGACTCTATTCTGAAGTATGACAAAGCCATAAACAAATTATCTGTATGTAGGTAAAATGAAATGAGATTTTAAGAAACAAATATAATAAATAAAGAATTCAATTAACACTGATAAGTTAAGATTGTTTAATGAATTAAGATATTATTCAAAATATAGAATCACCATGATGAAGTAGAAATTAGAATTTACAATCAAAAAATTATTGCACGACACCTCATTTGCAAATGCAGCAAGGTATACACGATAATTTTAAGTGAGATATAACATTTTATCATATAAATAGCCCATTTGAACTCAATGTTTATACATTGTACTGTGTTAGAATTGGCATTATAGACAGTCTTGAGATGACTTTAAAAAAGACCGTCTGAGTTGACTTATTGACAGACTGCACGTACTTTAGGTTAAAAAAATAATAAAGAATTCAGCAAATAAATAAAACAAATTCAACATAGACTTCTTTAGCCTTAAATTAAGATTATAATAAATTGATTAAGTTAGGTAGTTCAAATCCTCTTTTAACACTTTGTCTGAGCTGTCATTGTAAACCGTCTGAGTTGACTTTTTAGCTAGACTTATTAGTTGGTACAAGTTGACTGGGTCTGAGTTGTCTCCGGGCCGAGTTGTCCCGCATTCCTAGTATACAAATATTGTGGTGGCCAAGTTCAATTGATACCTATATCATTTTGAGATTTTGTTATTTTGGGAGGCATGCTCAGGTCCAGTAAAACTTTCAGATGAACCTACTGAAATTCAGTAAGGTCCAAAGGTCGTTGTAATATATATAACCTAATGTTCCTGGTTTTAACAAATAATTATTATACTTGGGCTATTCCTGATCCCATCAATCCTCCACCAATAACTGTAACAGTTTTTATGGCATTTTGCCTGCTCGAAGAGGTTGCAAAAGACCTCACAGCTGTGCGAAATACTTGAGCCATTTCGACGGGACTAGGTCAGATTGCCGGTCCAGGATTATCGGTCTTGATTTTTGTTGGGAGCCTGGTTCCTGGTTCGTAACGATTTGAGGATACAGTCTAATTTTGCTACATTTTGGAAATCGTCCCGATGCCATACTCTGAAAACATTCTAAATTTCCATATGTTCTATGATAATTTGCGGTTGTGGATTTTTTGCCAGATTTACACTTAGACTAGGATCAACTTTATTATCATGCTAGTCTTAGATATATATGAGCATTGTCACTATATTCTTTTTTAAGAATTTGAAATACGGAAATAAAGTCCAGTCCGCTGTACGTTACTGATTTAGATTCTCTCACAAACCGGAAATGTCAAAGACCAAAGCCAGGGAAAATCAAGTTGAAGGTTTCAACAAAATATTAGAATGGGGAACAAATTAGCAAAGCTTGGTAGTCCAAGTCGTCAATCTAATAAGGGAACCACATCATTAAAAAGAAAAAGGTTGCAGGATAATGATTCGACAGATGAAGAAGAGGAAATGCACACCCCTAAAAAGTACAATAATGTTGTTCTGTAAATTTCTCCTCTTGCTGGAGAACTGCTTTGTTTTTTATCTGTAACCAGAGAGAAAGATTTGTCTCCTAAAATTGATACTGTACCAGATGGGGTTCAAACCCAGGATTATTTGCATGCAATCATAAACCTTATTTGAGGGTAGGAATGCCTTTTACCATCAGGCGTCAAACAGTCATTTTTAGGCAGTTAAGCTGCCTTATGCGAGCACCCTAGATTTGTGTTCTACCCAATAAATGCTGAAATACGTGCCATTGTTATTATCTAGCTGGATATAATGTTATTTATAACTAATTGAATAGTTTTTTCATACTTTTAATTCTGGATTACAAAAATATGACCAGAAAAAACCTTAAATGATCGTCGAAACACCCAAAAGTTTTGAAGTTGCACATAGGAAGTAGAGCACATTAGGAATCCTTATGTAGTTTATTATCCCCTGTGCTTTTGGCTAAGATGTCAAAGAACAATTGTATGAAATATTTAATCGCCGAAAATCTTTAAAGACAAGTAGTTTAGATTTCCCAAATGGCAAAAGTCGTAGGAATATTGTTTGTCGTCAATACGTGGTACAACTACGTCAGTAGTCTATTAATAAGTTCAACTGTTCATGCTGTTGGCGGCAATTTCAATTTAGAAGACGAAATTTTCGTATCATTTCAATTTGGAGGCAGGGGTTCAAATTAGCGGTGGTCCGAGGTCCGCGACCTTCCACTTTTGCAATCGGACTCTCGACTTGGTTACTAGCTACGCCCGACGGACCTTTCACTTGAAAGAAATTAAAAATAACTTTGCAAACCTTTTTACCAAAGTCTCTAAATAAACGATCTCAAAACGGGTGCAGGTCGTTTAGTAACCTGGTCGTTTCGTAACTAGTCGATACGTAACTTAACTAGGTCGTTTCGTACCTGAGACGTTTTGTAACCTTACATCAATATATAATAACAATAAGAGTAGTAGGTTACGCAAAAAGTAATAAAAAGACTTAGTGATGTATGTGTATATATATATATCTATATTTATTTATTAAATAATTAATTGCACATAAATTTACACTTTACAAGTACAGTTTTGCACACATGCGAATAGAACAGAAGAATTTGAATTGTCCATCATCATTTAGATGTACCCCGTCTTTATCAAAGTATTTAGTCTTCTGCCACGTGCTTTGATGTCTCCAATACTTGACACCACTCATCTTTATGTTGCTTAGTTCTTTATTTATTTTCTTTTTTTTTTCTATCATAAGTTGTTTCTTTCATGTTTCTTGTTTTTAGTCTGACGATGTTGGAGCCTATAACTACAGAAGGAACACCTAAGCGCTTGACATCTTTTGCGAGTTGTACAATCTCTGATGCTGTGTGTGATGCAGATAATTTATCACAGATGTCATTCTCTCCAATCTGTATGAAAACAAAGTCGGGTTTAAATTTCTTCACTATGTGGAGATCAAAATGTCTCAATGACTGTACTTTTCTCCCGCCTACCCCGTGAAGCTTTGTTTCGACAGAACTTGATAAGCATAGATGCCAACCATTACGATTTTCCCGTAATTGTTACGATTTTTGGACCCAAATTACCTCTTTTTAGTGACAGTGACTCAGATTCAGATCATTATATTGTTAGACGCCGACCACCACCTAGAGTCATAACCGAGGACAACTCCGAGGAGACATCGTTTCTTCCTCTACAGATCAAGTTGGTATCCGAAGGTAAACTGAAAAGGTATCAGCGTGTAAGGACCCGCTACATACAAGGACGCTTTTGTTTACGGACCAACTGCTGCTGCTGCTCCGGCCCACTAAGACTTTGTTTCATGTTTATACCAGGGTTTTTCGGATGAAAAATCAGGCTTTATGCCAGTATAAGCATGCAAACAAAGGACAACATAGTGATGTATCTGAAAGAGTAAGATAAAGTGTTCTAAAAAAAAAAAAAACTTTAACTCCGCCAACGCCGGTCCCCAGCCCGGGCGAAACAGGAGGAGGGTTATGCAATTGCATGTAAAAGTGAAAAAAAAGGAGAAAATAATTATTTTTTTCAGGTCGTGTGCCATTAATCTACTTAATCACTTTACACCTACTGTAATTACTTTTTATTACCTGTCATTAGTTGTCATAAATCCATTAAAGCTGTCACCGAGTGTAATTACCAATTAGCCAATTAGCCAATAATTAAAAAGATTTCAGAAAATTTTAAATTAAAAAAATTACAATATTGTTATTATTAGATGAACAATTTGATTATTTTTAAATAATAACTTTAACTTTTTCATTTAAACTAATTAATTTAAACTAACACTTTATAACCATATATAATTACAAAAGTTACGAAACGTCTCAGTTACAAAACAAGGTAGTTACGAATCGACCAGGTACGAAACGACCAGGTTACGAAACGACGTGCATTCCTCAAAACGTATTTTCATCTTTATTATTCATAACAGCGATGTTCATTTTGTTCAACCGCTAGCTTTATACAGATAATCGCCGACAAGTAATGTGTAAATTCGAGTAAAATCGTATCTGACTGACAAAAACAACATCGAAAAACAATGGATGCCGTGTAGACAATTACAATATCGGGTCCGATTCCGGAAGCGGATAAGGGTAATTCCGGGTTTTGGAGATCAACTACAAAAAAAAAAATTTCAGGCAGGTGACAAAATACATCTATGCATGGTAAATAAATATAAACACTAGAAATGGAAACCAAAAGATATATGTAAAAGAAAGAAAAAGCAAAAAATATTTGATACAGAAACTCAAAATTACTTTCTGACAAATTTTAATGTCCAAATCGAATACAATGTGACAGCTGGGAACAGTATATCTAACAATATATATGTTCCTGGTGACAGTATAAATCTTCTTTATCAGTGATAAATGTTGATAATGCATGTAAGATGCTTTTAAAGTGTAAACATATTACTGCAATTTTTTTCTCAATTTTGAAGGGTCAGTTAAAATAGCTGGAAGTTTCTTACTTTGTTTTCACAAATAGTGCAACTAGATTATATGATACCTGAATGTAAGCAAATCATATGATATATAGGTGGAATCCTTTGGGACACTCTACCCCCTCCGGTTTGATAACTTTGAAACGGATGAGATCCCCACTCCTAAACCATATATATTCATGTATGGGACTATATAACTAATCAAATGAAATATAGGGGGAAGTCCCTAGGGTTACCCCACCCCTCCTGTTTGAGAACTTGGAAACAGTCGAGATCCCCACCCCTAAACCATATATATTCATGTATGGGACAATATAACTAATCAAATGAAATACAGGGGAGTCCCTGGGGTCACCCCAACCCTCCTGTTTGGGAACTTTGAAATGGTCGAGATCCCCACCCCTAAACCAAATATATTCATGTATGGGACAATATAATAAATCAAATGAAATATAGAGGGAGTCCCTGCGGTCACCCCACCCCTCCTGTTTGAGAATTTGGAAACGGTCAAGATCCCAAGACAAGACAAGACAATTTATCTAAACTTAAGCACACGTATGGTGCTACAAGAGGATAACAATTATACATTAACAATTACATATATACTTATACATTTACAAGCAAGACACACAATAAATAAATAAGTGATATCATACAATAAAATTGAAATAAACCATATTTGGTTGATTTGTTTGCAAAATTCTTAATTGCAACGTGGATATGAAGTTATTGTAACATGCTTTGTATTATGAAAATATTTTTTCAATATGTCTTAGAAACATGCACACTTTTGTTAGCAGTGGCACATTACAGTGTGATAATAGACCAGTAAGTTTCAATTGGGAAGGATTTTGTGTGTAATATGTAGGTATATACCTTTCTCTTAAAGACATAATTTGTTCATTGGAGCATACAAAAAAATAATGATCCCATAAACCATACATATTCATGTATGTGACAATATAACAAATGAAATGAAATATAGGGGGAGTCCTTGGGGGTCACCCCACCCCTCCTGTTTGAGAACTTGGAAACGGTCGAGATCCCCACCCCTTAACCATATATATTCATGTATGGGACAATATAACAAATCATATGAAATATAGGTTGAGTGCTTGGAGCCACTCTACCCCTTCCTGTTTGAGAATTTGAAAACGGTCGAGATCCCCACCCTAAACCATATATATTCATGTATGGGACAATATAACAAATCAAATGAAATATAGGGGCAGCTCCTATGGTCACTGTAAACCATCCTGTTTGAGAACTTGGAAACGGTCGAGATCCTCACCCCGAAACCATATATATTCATGTATGGGACTATATAACAAATCAAATGAAATATAGGGGAGTCCCTGCAGTCACCCCACCCCTCCTGTTTGAGAACTTGGAAACAGTCGAGATCCCGACCTCTAAATTAAACCATATATATTCATGTATGGGACAGCAGAACTTATCAAATGAAATATTGTCCTGTTTGATAACTTGGAAACAGATGAGATCCCCACCCCTAAACCATATATACTCATGTATTTGGCAATATAACAAATCAAATGAAATATAGGGGAAGTCACTGGGGTCACCCCACCCCCTCCTGTTTGAAAACTTGATAACGGCCGAGATCCCCACCCCTAAACCATATATATATTCATGTATGGGACAACATAAAAAATCAAATGAAATATAGGGGTAGTCCCTAAGGTCACCCCATCCCCTCTTGTGTGTGTTTTAAGAACTTGTAAAAGTTTGAGATACCAACTCCTAAACCATATTCATTCCTGTTCGTCATTTCAAACAGATTTGAATGACATACAAGGTCAATCTCATAGGCATCACATATGCATATCACTTTACTAGACCTAATCAATGTGTACTAGACTTTGCCCAATGTCAGGCGACCATGGGAATGAATAATTATGGGAGCTTTGTTTGGGAGACTTCGTAACAGCATTCTGTTACAATTATTTCTTGTTTATTATAAAATTTTATTGATGCAAAAAATGAGTAGGTTTAAAGAATTTACCTTAATTATATTTTGAATAATTTCTGGTTCTATAAAAAATTTCATTTTAATATGGCTCATTTTAAAGAAAACATATCTTTCAAGCCCAAGAATGTTTGACCAACTTTATTATAATCACCTGTCATTTTATTCCAAACTTAGACATCATGGACTTGGGGTGAAGGCGGGGGTTATTTACATTTACTATGGGCAGGTCAGTCAGACCTCACCTTTGATCCCCGTAGTAGTAAACATTTGTCTGATTTGTGTCTCATAACTTTTGCACTGTAGAACACAAACTCAGTTTTCTTTCCAGGGAAGCAAGTCCATGCATACTATTACAAGCTCGTACTAAGTCAACTTGAACTACTAACAGTCAACTAATACCAACGTTAACTATCAACTAGAACAACTGCAATCATTTCGAACTTGTACCACTGCAGACACATGACCATTAAAAATATACTTGATATATGCATTGCTTTGGAAAACCTTGATAAAATATGAATTATTTGCCTTAATAATTAATTCATTAAATGAACATAAATGCACAATATATGAATGTTTAATGTTTGTTCTTTTAAATCTTAAAAAAAATGAAGCAACATAGCCACAGTTTTCATAATTATGTTTGCCTTGGTTTTTGGTTAACTGCCTACAGCGCTTACAGTGCTTTGATTGGCTACCGTCAGGCGTCAAATTGGTTAAAATTTTACCGTGATTAGTCAAAATATCCTTAATGTGATTCATCAGAGGTCTCAAATAATTATCGTTACCGTTATTTTAGGAAAAAATTTAACCTGACTAGTAAAAATCAGTAGATTTTTTTTATTGTCTAAAAGAAAGTGTACATTTTATCGTCATGCACCAAAAATTACCATTAATGTCATTTGGCAAGATTTTTTACCATTATTCGTCATGAAGGTACTCCCATTACGACCCTCTAAGTCTTATTTGGGAAGCAAGACAAGTTGTGCCACTGCCAAATCGCCTAACTTTTCCACCAACTCAGCACAGGGTAAAATCTCGATGAACTTGTAATACTGATAAAAAAAAGAAAATTTAAATATTGTGTTTGATCATGAATTTATGATTGAAATTAAATGATGCTTCATTTCTTAAAATCAACTATTGTAGATACATTATTTATTATTATGTAATTCTAGTATTTATTTGTTGGTAAGCCTAAATTCAGGATGGTTTAATTTTAATTTTTTTCGTTAGTGGGTCGAGTTGGCAGACCTTTATTCAATGGGATTAAACTCCTTTTTGTAAGTTTGGCGAGTTGGCAGACCTTTATTTGTCAGGATATTACCCTTTTTCATAATTGGGTCGAGTTGGTGAAAAAGTGGGGCAATTCGGCATGGATTACCTTATTTAAATTTATTTACAAATTCATTTTGTATGCACTTTTGAAATATGAAAATTTAATTCTCCCGTACATAGAATTTTGTTGAATTCTTGACATCACAAATTTTTCTATATTTTAAGATTGTATATAGTTAAGTTTCTAAAAACTTAATATGATTGTATATATTGCCTTCACCTGAATAAATAGTAGTATTATTATTCATACTAGGACCCCTGATCGCAGCAGGTGGTCTGACCAGGGACCTGAATGAGAACGATGTCAGACAGTCAAACAAAATTTCCAGTGTGTACTTATGCCTTATTATAAAACTACCATAATAAGCATCTATAAGTGTTTTGTCATTCTAGACTGTTATCCTTCTATTTCTTAAGATTTAAAATTTCTCATCCGTGTTAATCATATATCCTTGTTTTCTTGATACATGTACAGTAAGGTATAGTTTATCTATTATTATTTTTCAGAAAACGACTACTTTCAACTTCAAAGTATATCTACCAGACATTATTTATAGATGGAGAAAATAGTGACATTACAATTACAGCTTCCGGGAAAGAATGGTATCTCCATAAAGTTTACTTGTCACAGGTATCATGCATTGAAACAAACTAAAGAATAGAAAATATGTTTTATGCAATTGCTTTTCCAAGAAAGTGATAATATTACCTGAGTTTTGTAATATTGTTTTCATATGATGAATATCATATCACAGATAATGATATGATCAACATATCCATGACGATTTGCATTGGTGATCATCAAAGACATCCAAAGGTCAGCATAAGGTCATCAGCAGTAGGCAAGTGTCTTTGCAGTATGTAATTAAAGCTCTGAATTGTCCTGTGTTTAAGAATAATGTAAATAAATTAACAGAGACTATCAATTCTCTCCTCCAAATCAAAATTTCTCTAAAGACAAAAAAAAAACACCACTGAGAAGGTTCCTAACTAAGGAGAGGCAGTGGAATATACAAGTATGGGAGGGGTTAAACTTGTTTCCTGAGATCTTCAACCCTCCCCTTAAAAGAGTTTTAATTTCTGTCAGTGGAATGATGAATGGTACATTAAGACTTAAAATAATGAAAAAAAAATCAGTACAGATACAGGGATCTCCATGGATGAAAATTGTAATAAGGATCTCGAGGACCCTTTGGATTTTAATACAATAAGAGTTATGCAATTGATTGTAATTGCTAACAAAAATGGCGACGGCTAGCAATACGAAAACAAATTTTGACAATGGTGGGGATTATTTGACGATTGCAGTGAGCCATCATAAAACAGGTCATAGAGATCCATGCAGATAAAGCACAAGTCTACAATAACAAAGTCACATAGGAAAAAAATAACTGAAACAATGATGAATAATACCACACCAAAGAAAGCTGACAGTTAATAAGGCAAGCTCAAAGTACTGAACTTGTTTATATGAAATCACATGATTCATGCAGTCATCCATCCTATATAGTTGATTTATTTAAGAGCATATTTCATAGACCAATGTCAGATACATTCCAGGAAGACACAATATTGTGCAATGCCCAGATCAAACCTGTACATAAATCCTATATAAATTAGAAATCATATACTTTGATATTGTAGAAAATTATATTCTCATCATTCAAATAAATCATTTACATACTAATACCATTCACATTGCAGAATATTGTTTTTCTTTCAGTCTCCTTATTTTTCCTGTATGTTTAACGGATCCTGGTCAGAATCCTCGAGTAAAAATGTTGTTATAGATGTAGCAGATCCTAATATTGACGAAACAGGTGAGTAGATTACTTTAAATTTTTAGTCATATCACTTTTGAGTTCAACTGTACAGTATCATCTCTAAAGGAAGAAAAAAATGTATACCCTTTGAAGAGCATTTGAAGTTTTGAAGTTTAAAAACAAGTATGAATAAAAGAAGATGTGGTGTATACATCAAAGAGACATCAACCTAAAGGTACAAATACCAAAATATGGTCTAGAGTGAATACAGTCTACAACAGGTGTCTACAATGTTTCAAGTTCTAGATCTTAGTGAGTTGTTTAACAGCTGTAAAACAGAAACAGCAAAGATCTGCACTTAACACCAAATTCTCTAAATTTACAAATAAATTAAGATTTGACATACCGGTACATGTACGACATTCCATGATTCCCGTCATGGGAGAGGCACATGAATAAGGAAGAGTTACACTATTTTTCAAGATCTCAACCATCTCCCCATACACACTTTGTATAATAGCTCACAAAACACAAAATAAACAATATTTTGCTGTATAAAGAGGTCTTGCAGTTACTGAAAGCAAGCTCAAAGCACCCAACCTGCTGATATCGGTTGCTGTACTACAACATCCTAACCAGGAAGGGTATTTTTAGAGTCATATGTTCTTTTTAATCCTAGTATTGGTAGTAAAGTTATGTGTGGTATAAGGTAATTTGTGCATTAATGGACTTCATTATAACTTTATTGATGTTACTGGTCTTTTTTCTAAGTTTATCATCACACAGGTGAAGAAACATGTCTGAAAAATTATATAATCTTTTTGCCTTTTAATGCTGAAAACTGAATAGATATATGCTAATTGTACGTTTAAACACTATTTCCGTTATTGTTTTTAATTGCAGTTTTGAAGATACACCTTTTATTTCTGTACAAAGACTATACTTTTTGTGTATATTAGTATTGTAGATGATTTTTGGGTCAATTGAAAAATGTAAATTCATTGTAATTTTATATATTTTAGCATTGAAGATAACATTTGGATCTTTGTATCAAGATTATATATTCATTAAACCAGTAGAAGTCGTAGGTGTCTTGGCAACTGCTATTTTATTACAATTAGTAAGTACATGTACCAGATACTGTTTCAGAAGTCCTGCTTTGTCAGTGCATTCATTAATTAAGAGCTATTTCAATATATTGAGTTTGTTTCCTATTTTGTATCCTACTGTTGCAATACTAATGATATATTGAGTTTTCTGTGTGAAATCTTTAATGCTTCCAAGCAAAGGGGTCTGTAGAAGGGTATTTTGTTCATCTCTGTTATTATGCAGGATAAGAATTATTTATGACGTTTTGGTTGTGACTTTAATTTTTGTTTTCTAGATATAAAATGGATAGCTGCAGATTGAACCAGAAAAAACTGTTTTCCAATTGACTCTCTGTTTATTGCAATGTACCTTTGGACTTTATATAATAGTTACAGAAGAGACATTCATAATTTATTTTATACAACTCCTGAAAAAATAAAAAACACTAACGAGTGGAACCAATGATAAAATGGTCATGTCTAAGAGAAACTGGGAACAGTATATCTAACGGGAAATGAATCTGATAGGCTTTTCTGTATAAAATTGATAACATCCAAAACTTTACGACTTCAAGAGATTTATGGATTTTGGAAGCGTCTGACTGAAAAACTATTGGAACTGCTCAATAAATTAACTACATTATTTACAAACGTTCAACAAATACAATAAAGAGGTCAGTTTTATCGAAAAGAAGATATTTTTTGTCATATAAAATGACCAATATAAGTGTGATTTACTTGATGTGAAGTGTTTTATAATGTTTTGTAAAATTCACGGTTACTGGGAATGCCATCGTCGCCATATATTTATTACCCCGTTTGCATTCTATACCCTTCTGTGATGAAATGCGATTATGACAAATTTGAAGTGACAGATTACAAGTGCGATACACTGGCATCACTTATTACTTAGTTTGAATGACATTTTATTAATATTATCAGAAATTATTAAGATAATAGCGAGTACGTATTTTACACATGTCCATTTCCGTATCGTGTCATTTATTATTAACTATGACCCCGATGATAAAATCAGCTATAATTATGTAGTGTCAAGTCCCGTCAATATATATGGTCCTGATAGGAGGCAGTATTTATTTCAAAATGTACATCATGGACTATTTTTTAAAACATACATCCTATTTTAAAATGAGTGAGACACTAAAAGGTTTAACATATCTAGCTACATTAAATTTTTCTCCTTAAATTGTAGGAAGGACTGATACAGCATTGTAAGGAATTGATGACAGATACGCTAAGGTATGAGTGTATAATTAGTCCTATATATATAAATCCTTTTTTTAAGTGTGTGCAGAGTAATTTATTCATCAAAGTGAAGGTAGCACAATGTTCTGATTGATATAAACATACAAAAATACAGTTACAATACAGGATTCTCTCTTAAGAACAATAATTATTATACCCCCGCTTTTAAAAAGTGGGGGTATACTGTTTTACCACTGTCTGTCCATCTGTCCGTCAGTCCATCCGTCAGTCCATCCATCCGTCAGTCCCTCCTTCTGTCCCATGAATATTTTTTGTCGCATCTTTCTCAGGAACTACAATACAAGGATTTCTGAAATTTGGTTTCAGGGTTTATATAAGTCAGCTATACAGTGTGGTGCGTTTTCAGATTCATCACTCAACAACTTCCTGTTTACCGAAATATTTGGGCGGGGGTATCATCAGTGAGCAGTAGCTGGCAGTTTCACTTGTTGTCCCTTTATCATACTTCCCTGTGGCTATACTACCCTGCTCATCCTTTCCCTAATTTACATATGGCTTTGTGAAGCTTGAGCAAAACTTATCGCAACTTCTCAATGTGAGAGCAGAACTTATCAAGCTTACATTCCAATAGGACAACCAAGTTTGAAAGAATTACCAGAATAAGTACAAAAAACTGTTCTCCAGGTTTTCTGCATGTAGATATTGTAAGATATCAGTTGCTCAACACAATGTGAAACTTTTTGACTCCTTGTATTGTGAGTCTGGGATGATATTTTACGACATCATTGTGTAGAAAACCCAAAAATCTGTACTTAATGCCTTCTCTCTTTTAAAGTAAGATTTACCTTTTTAGACTTTGTAGGAGAGGGACTAATGTACCATGAATGTAGACTTTTCCATATTGTCTTATGACATAGTGATCAATATTTTCACATTGTTTTTGTCTCGCCTTAGCAACGGAATTCACGGAAAGCGAGACATAGGGATGGCTTTTCCGACAATGACAATGTTAAGTTTTCTGCTTAAGTTAGTTTGATAGAAACTACTTGTGATAGATCATTGATATATACTATGAAGTTGCATTGCTATCAGTACATATTAGTTAGACGACTTAAGTCATGGTCCAGTGACTGTCTGTACATTTCAATTTGTTGACCATTTTCAGGCCCTGCCCACTAAATGCACTAGATCATGGTCCAATGACTGAATTAATAAGCCATTTTGCTGTCCATCAGATTGTCTTTTTTCTGAATTTTATGCAGATAGGCCAGTCATATCTCTGTGTCAACAGTTTATTTGTTTTAGTAGTGCAAAATATCAGTTCTGATCAACCTTAAGATATCCCAAACTTTCAAAGATGTATGTATTAATGTAAATTAAAAAAAAACATCTCTTTTTTTAATTTGTCATTTCAGCTCAAAGATGGTACATATATATTATGAAGCTAGTCAGATGTATGGACTGCAGGCATTAGAAAATGATTGTTTTAATTGGTTGTTGGCAAATTTTCTAGCAAATAAACAAGATCAGAATTTTCTTAAGAACATAAGGTTAGTAAGTGTTAAATTAAAATTTAGAGATAATTCCATGATAATAGCACATTAACTCTTATCAATTAAAATATGCCATCATTATAGACTTATTTTAACCTGAAGGTTCAATACCACAAAGGGAAGGTTGGGATTGATTTTGGGGGTTATGGTACCAACAGTTAAGGAATTGAGGGCCAAAAAGGGGCAAACAATTAGCATTTTTGTCGAGCCTTCGACTTTTGTCGAAAAAGCGAGACATAGCGATCCTACATTCCGTCGGCGTCGTCGTCGTCGGCGGCGGCGTCCACAAATATTCACTCTGTGGTTAAAGTTTTTGAAATTTTAATAACTTTCTTAAACTATCCTGGATTTCTACCAAACTTGGACAGAAGCTTGTTTATGATCATAAGATAATATTCAAAAGTAAATTTTGTAAAAAAAAAATTCCATTTTTTCCGTATTTTACTTATAAATGGACTTAGTTTTTCTGCCAGGAAACATTACATTCACTCTGTGGTTAAAGTTTTTGAAATTTTAATAACTTTCTTAAACTATCCTGGATTTCTACCAAACTTAGAAAGAAGCTTGTTTATGATCATAAGATAGTATCCAGAAGTAAATTTTGTAAAAAAAAAATTCCATTTTTTCCGTATTTTACTTATAAATGGACTTAGTTTTTCTGCCAGTTAACATTACATTCACTCTGTGGTTAAAGTTTTTAAAATTTTAACAACTTTCTTAAACTATCCTGGATTTGTACCAAACTTGGACAGAAGCTTGTTTATGATTAAAAGCTAGTATCCAGAAGTAAATTTTGTAAAAAAAAAATTCCATTTTTTCCGTATTTTACTTATAAATGGACTTAGTTTTTCTGCCAGTTAACATTACATTCACTCTGTGGTTAAAGTTTTTAAAATTTTAACAACTTTCTTAAACTATCCTGGATTTGAACCAAACTTAGACAGAAGCTTGTTTATGATTAAAAGCTAGTATCTAGAAGGAAATTTTGTTCCATTTTTTCCGTATTTTACTTATAAATGGACTTAGTTTTTCTTCCAGTTAACATTACATACAGTCTGCAGTTTAAGTTTTTAAAACATTTATTAGATTCATAAACTATCCTGGATTTTTACCAAACTTGGACAGGAGCTACTTACAATCAAAAGATAGTATAGAGAGGAATATTTTTATTAATTTTTTTCCTCATTTTTGCTGAGCCTGTGATTAACAGCAAAAAGTAGGCGAGACACTGGGTTCCGGGGAACCCTTACGAATTTTTCTAGTTTCCAGACAATAACTTGTGGAACAGTGTATGGATCTCTCTGAAATTATACCACAAGTTTCCATATCACAAAGGGATGGTTAGAATTTGCTTTGGGGGGTTATGGTTCAAACCGTTTAGGAATAAGGGGCAAAAAAGGGGGGAAAACAAGGGTGTCCTGGTTAATGGACAAATACTTTAGTACAAAATATAATTTAAAGCAGTGTAAGGGAGGTAATTCAAATGCATCATTTGAATTACCTCCCTTACACTGCTTTTAAATTATGTTTAAAGAAATGCATATTTATAAAGGAAGACCAGTAAAAATATCTGCAAATGTTGCATCTTTTTTTTTTTACTAAAAAATCCATATGAAAGATTTGACACCATATTTTAAATTCTATTATAAAATAGATTAAGTTAGCACTATGGTAAATTTAAATGGGTAAATATGGTTGCAAACTCCATTGGAAATTTGAATTGAGATTATGACCATATCTTGAGGGAAAGAATTTTTTGGGGGGAAAAAGGAGGGGGGGGGGGGGGGGGGGGGGTAAAAAGAAATTGTGGGGGGGTCAATTTTTTCTCATTTCAGATTTCAGAAATTAAAAAGAAAAATTCTTCAAATATTATTTTTTTTGCAAAAAAAAAGTGTGTGGGGGGAGGGTTAATACGCAACAGCATAGTGTATTGCACAAAAAAAAAGGGGGGGGGGGGGGGGGGGGGGGGGTAAATTTTTCATTTTTTTTTTGTGAGGGGAGGGAGGGGGTCAATTCGCAACAGCAAAGTGTATTGCACAAAAGCAAAAAATCATATTCTAAGTTCTTTGACTACAGTTATTCTGTGTCAGAAACCTATTATGTGTCAAATATTTAATTACAATCCAAATTCAGACCTGTATCAAGTGCGAATATTGCGTCCATTTTTGCCCCAACTGTTCAGGGTTGGACCTCTGCGGTCGTATCCAGCTGCGCTCGGCGAAGCAATTTATTTTACATTGCAGCATAGATTTAATGACAAAGTTGGTAGTCTTTCCAGATTTATATGTGATGCAGATAGATCTTGATGTTTATGCTTAGCTTGTACGACTTATTTTAACATTTGTTTTACATTACAGTGTAGATTTAATGACAAAGTTGGTAGTTTCTCCAGATTTATATGTGATGTAGATAGATCTTGATGTTTATACTTAGCTTGTACGACTTATTTTAACATTTGTTTTACATTACAGTGTAGATTTAATGACAAAGTTGGTAGTTTCTCCAGATTTATATGTGATGTAGATAGATCTTGATGTTTATACTTAGCTTGTACGACTTATTTTAACATTTGTTTTACATTACAGTGTAGATTTAATGACAAAGTTGGTAGTTTCTCCAGATTTATATGTGATGTAGATAGATCTTGATGTTTATACTTAGCTTGTACGACTTATTTTAACATTTGTTTTACATTACAGTGTAGATTTAATGATGAAGTTGGTCGTTTCTCCAGATTTATATGTGATGCAAGTAGAAGTTGATGTCTATTCTCAGCTCAAAAAGGTAAATTCTATAGATATAAAAAAATCATTATTATTTTTACAGACTGATGAAATTTTCCATTGAAAGTGTAGTTTTACATCTTTTCTATGAAAAAGAGAGTCTTAACTATTTAATATCTTTTTATCAAAAACTTTGCAGGGATTCATTTTTGGTAAATGGCTATAGTTCTACTATTGAACTTCATAAAAGAAAACTTCACTTCGTCTTCCAGTTTTTAATGTTGACCTTCATTTCATGCTTTAAAGGGGCATTTGCTGTCAAATTCATGTTCACGAATTTGACTCAAATTCTCATAGTTGATTTATAACATACTAAAATGTATATCCAAATTACAAAAAGTCTAGAATAAACAATTTACAATGCATGGACTCGATAATATGTATTAACATTTGGTGTGTATTTTTGTCTAGATGTCATCTAATTAATCATCTAGATGACCTATGAAGACTGCTAAAGGTCGTATAACCCGATATAAACATTAATATAAATATAAATAGATAGCGACCATGTGTAATTGGATTTTTCTAGGTCTGTTTGATTTCATATTGTAGGTTTAAAAGTATGTTTATCATCGTTTTTACCTGTATAAGTATGATTTTTTGTGGATCGAATCAACTAAATGGTTCATCCTTGTTTCACTTTCAATGTTGACATTCTTTTTCTTTTAATAACTGAATACATGCGTAACTATGTCCAGCTAAGGGGTTAAATCAAATGTCACATGAATACAGATTCATTGAGGAAGAATTATTCACTTGCAAGTGAATAATTCATCAGCGATGTTTCTTAGCTTATTTTGACAAAATTTAACCAAATTGGCTGCTAAAAGCTAATTATTATTTCACTATTTCACTTTCATTAATGATTAAACAAAAAAAAATCATAATTTTATTTTTTTTATATATCGTAGCTAATGCCCCTTTAAAGATGAAGGTTGTTTTCTATTCAGAATAATTTATTAAAATCCTAAGGTAGGTCTATTACTGTTAACAAGATTAGGCAAACCTTAGAATCATTATTACATGCCTCCTTATGGAGCTACATTTATGGTTAATGTATAGACCTTTTACAAATCCCACTCTTATGTTGCCTTGTTGGTAGGCCCCCTTTTTCAATTACTGGATCTGCATCTGTGAAGCGCCACCCTACAGCTAATGGCTTGAATCAACAATGATAAACTAAATTGGCTAGGTTTATTTTTACAGTGGGTATTTTTACAAGAAAATCCTTGCTGGGATAGTACTGCAAAGAATCTGACCATAGATGCTGCTGACTATTTTAAACAGCTGCATAAAGGTGTGTGGTAACTTTAAACAGAACTTTCTATTTACCAATTCATCATTGATCTGAGTATTATGATTATTTTGTACATAGCGAATGAAGCAGTCAAGAATGTTTCCTGTTTAAGTCTGAAATACTGTTGAAGAGGTTAACCTAAATGAATATAGTAACACACTGGTAATTTTTTATTGAAATAATTAGAAAAATTACTTCAACTTCTTATGATTTATGTTCTACATTTCAATCCTTGTGTTTTCGGTTAAAAGATATTGTGTCCAAACAAAAAATATGATTCACTTTAGAACAAAATCATTTAGCTTGAGTCTAGATTGCTGTTAATAGCAGTTTATGCCTTTATGCAGTAGAAAAAAAAAAGATTTTAAAACGGGATTGAAAGAAATGTCAGACTGGCTACAAAATATTTTTGGCTCCCTTTTAGAGAGACCATTCAAACTCATTTGAATTATAAACAATGAAATTTACCATATTACTTAATTGTTAATTATGCTTTATTTATATAATACAATACTGCTAGAATAAGAGCTACAACACTAATTATTTTATCCTATGCAATACTTTAAACAAGAGCTGCAAACAACTGCTTTGAATACAAGATTTGTAAAGAAATGATTTAATGTAAAAAACACAAATTACATGTATTGATATGCTGCTTTTGGAGAAAAAGGTTAGCTTGGCTGGCTCACAGCATCAATAGGGATTTAATTTGTAGCTGTGTTCTTCCAGAAAACAGGGAAGGGACATTTTTTATTTTAATGTAATTTGTGTTTTGAGATATTCTTTTAAGATGTTTCCAGACAAAATAGACTGTTACACTTCATCGTCTTTTTCACATTTCATTTGTATTTGCAGAAAATCCTTCAGAATGTTTTCTGAAAACAGAGAAAGGAAAGTCATATTTACCTGTGTTTTGTAAAATAAGATGGCAGCATGTTATCAATGATCTGGCTTCTCTCAAACTTGTAGAAGATGACAAGGTCTTCCATCTTGGTAAGTTTAATGGTTGTATGAACTGAATGTAAATTGTACTGATTGGACATGAAACAGTTTGCATATTGTTTCACTGTATAAAGTCATTGGATCCTGGGTCAGTATAATGTTTGTATGATTTGGATATTTTTATCAGCTGTATTATGGTTTTAAAAATGGTATATCTTAAACCATATTTTTTTTTTTTTTTTTTTGGTAAACAATTTCACAGGGGGAAGTAAAGGTTGTATATATGAAAAATGTGCAATTTAGGCAAAGAAACAATGAAAAGTTATTGTTAATGTAATAAAATAATATGTTTGTATGTAAGGATACATTGCTTTGTAGCAGGTTATTTTGGCAGAATGCTAGAATTGACCTATGTTCCAGTTACTTCTTATTGCTCTACATAGACCCACTTTATGAAGAATTTAGAGCTTATCACATAGTAAGGACACTAGAGACAGTATCTTTAGATCTCGGGGGGTGGGGGGGGGTTGTGTAGAAAATATATTTTTGTTGCTGCTTTACAATTTTTCCCCAATGATATTTATATTCACATGTACACACATCATGAATGCTAGCTAGAGTTACTATAGCCTCAACTTTTCAGCCAGTGAGAATGCAAAGGACCACTTACTTAGGACTCAATATATGAAACAATAATTTAATGTAATTTGCAACATGAATCTGCGACATGGAACAGTCTGCATACCTGATTATTGTTCTTTTTTCTTTAGCATTCTGTTAATTATTAGAACGCTGAGTTTAGTATAGATATAATTATCTTTGAATACTGTGGATTCATAATTATTTATGGGATACCAATTTTCAAGGATTTTGTTGGTATAGGTAAACCACATTTTTAAATGTTCAATGAAGTATACTTTTCTATAGGCTTGTATACAAAATCTGGCAAAATCCATGAAAATTGGTACCAACAAAAATAAATGAATCCACAGTAATGACATTTCATCTGATGCTTATATAACATTGTATAAGTATTTCTTTTACAGCCTGGATACAACCATTTTTTGAACAACAATGGAAGAAAATGTTAACTATAGAACAAGGTCGTGATGAAGGGTAAATTTGGTTTAATTCAACATTTATGTAAAGTTAGAATAATTTTCTGTCATCTGTAATCAGTCTTTGCTTCATTGTATGAGATAAAGATGTGAAGATAGTTGAACTCATTCCTTATACCTATGTATTATGTAGGTCAAGCATAAAATACAGATGTCTGCTAATAAGAAATCTTGAGTTATGTTAAGAAGTTGTTTTCTGTGTAATCATTATATTTTATTTTGCTTTGTTTTTAGTCACAAATGTACAAAATGGAAAAAAAAAAAAAAATAATATGAACTTTTTCAATGATACCTTTGACAATTTAGAAAAGTGTTGTTTCTGTTGTTATATATTTAAACCTATTGTATTAACTTTTGATATGTTAAGTTGTGGAATGTGTTTAATTATGAGATATATGTATAAAAAAAAATCTGGATTTTATGGCAAATTTCAAATTTAGGAGTTTAGTCAAACTCATATACTGTAAACCCACTTTATTTCACTTTTAGCCCATTCTAGCCTACTAAGTGGTGATTTATTTTCCTGATTTTCTATTTTTTATGTATTTATATAACAGAAGATCTAAGTTTAACATATTCACGACAATTTATATTAGCAGTATTTTTCTACTCACGAAAATCGCTAAAATAAGTTGGTTTACAGTAATTGTAATAAATGGACAGAAACAGAAAGTTCAGCTAGATCAATTTCAGTATTTTAGGGGTCAAAAGAGAACCCTTCTAGTATTCCAACAAAATGGTTCAAATTGAATTGTTATTGGCCCTACAGTGTACAACAGGGGTGTACTCCTGACAGAAAAACTGCTTCATTCGATTCTGTCAGATTTGTTTTACTTGGATTGTATTTTCTTGATGGATTTATGAGATTTGAACTTAGATAAAGTACTGTTGATATGAGATATTATGATTTTGCCATTTTGACCTAATTTCAGACCAGATGACGTGCCAGAAGAAGATATATTTTATAAGAATTGTTTTAGATGTGGAAGGGCTCTACCTGTAGAAGGAGATGTAAGACAATGTTTTTATTTGATCTTGAATACCAGTATACAATATGAACATATTGGGACTTGTGACTAATCAAACTTTGAATCCCCTTTGTGTCAGTATTTTATGAAAGTTTTGATCTTCTCAAATCTTGACATTCATTACAGTTCAGTTGTGTTAGATGGTTTTATATAAAAATAAGAAGATATGGTATGATTGCCAATGAGACAACTCTCCACTGGTATATTATTCATTCAACTAATAAAACCATTTCTAGATTATAAATATCAGTACATCATTTATTTTGATGCACATTTTCTCTTTGCATGAAATCTTTATAAAAACTGCTTTCTGGAATCATCAAAAGATATATTGTAGTATTTACAGCTCTAAGGATATAAGGAGTTGAGTTAAGGCAAGCAAAGAAAATATTGTATAATATTTAGACTAGTTGTGAGGTTGGTTTTTTTATATGACCGCAAAAATTAAAAAATTTTTGGTCGTATATTGGTATCACGTTGTCGTTGTCGTCGTCGTCAGCGTCGTCCAAAGACAGATGGTTTCCGGATAATAACTTTAGTATAAGTGAATAGAAATCTACGAAATTTGAACACAAGGTTTATAACCACAAAAGGAAGGTTGGGATTGATTTTTGGGGTTATGGTCCCAAAGGTGTAGGAATTAGGGGCCAAAAAAGGGGCCCAAATAAGCATTTTTGCAGTTTCCAGACAATAACTTGTGTTTAAGTGTATGAATCTCTCTGAAATTATACCACAAGTTTCCATACAACAAAGGGATGGTTAGGGGGGTTATGGCTCAAAACCATTTAGCAATTAGGGGCAAAAAAGGGGGGAAAACAAGGGTTTTTATGGTTAAAGGACAATTTAGACAATTTAAAAGCAGTGTAAGGGAGGTAATCCAATCCATTTAAAGAATACTGTTGTATATATGTTTGATTACCTCCCTTACACTGCTTGTAAATTATGTATTAAGAAATAATGATTGTCTTGAGATGATTAGCTGTAAATTTATTTTAGAAGTTACTATTAATTAATATTAATCTTAAGGTAGATAGGGTGTCTTCCTCCATCTTGGATTTTGAAATACCATAAAACAATCGGTCTAGATCATTAAGAAAATGTGCAAATTTTGAGAGTAGTAGGTAATTCATGTGTAAGAATTTTCATTTCAATATAGAAAATGACATGCTTTATCATTTTTATGGTTGTATTTTACAAAAAACAGAAAACTTTTGTTTAATTCAATTTTTTCAAACTTTGCCACATAAGGGGAGATAATTCAGATAAAGTTATTTTTACAATAGAATGTGTTAGGAATTTACCTATTTTATTATGTAGCAAGAAAACGGGTCCGGTGACCCCATTTTTTCTTTTTCTTATCTGAAAGCATAATATTTGAGCTATCTTCTCATATTTTATCTCAAAATTCTATGGTGTAGTTTTCGTTTTATGGCAGAAAATTGGGTTTTCCATGCATAATCTATACAAAATCTGTCAATTTTGCACAACCTGTAGCGTGAAAATAAGCCCCGTGACCCATTCTTTTTATTATTTTTTTTAAAAAAGCATGATATAAACTACATTTTGGCAAATTATTAAAAAATTCTATGGATTGTAATTTAGACACCCCATCTACCTTAACCATGACTGTATGTCATTTTATATTTTAATATTTCATGATGTATTTAAATGAGTAGTTATGGTTGCAAACTCTATTAGAAATTTGAATTGAGATTATTTTTGGAATAAGGGAAAGGGGGAGTTGAAAAAAAATTGGGGGGGGGGGGTAAATAAGAATTTGTGGGGGGCTACAATTTTTCTCATTTCAGATTTTAGAAATTAAAAAGAAAATTTCTTCAAATATTTTTTTTTGGGGGGGGGGGGGTTAATATTCAACAGCATAGTGTATTGCACAAAAGCAAAACATTGAATATAAATTCAAATCATATAACCAATTTTAAGTTCTTTGACTACAGTTATTCTGTGTCAGAAACCTATTATGTGTCAAATATTTAATTACAATCCAAATTCAGACCTGTATCAAGCGCGAATATTGTGTCCATTTTTGCCCCAATTGTTCAGGGTTGGACCTCTGCAGTCATATCCTGCTGCGCTTAGTGAAGCATTTTATTATGTCCTTGTCAAACGTTTATTCTTTTTCCAACCAGGGAAGATTTTGTGATGACATGCATTAAATATGTCTTAAAAGAATTATTAATTGTAGCAGACACTCTTTCGTCAAATGACTTCTTAAAATCATATTAAACATGATGTAAGATGGAACTGTTAGACATAAAGATATCTTGTAATCAGTAATTTGACTTTTCATATGTTTGGTTACTTTGGTAATCATACCACCTCTACAATTTGTATTCATAATGTATTTTTTCATTTAGTACTGTTGGAGATGGGTTGGTTACAGTTATGGCATAGATCTGTTAGTATCGTACTCAAATAGTCTGATCTCAATTAAACGTAATACACATAGTCAACTCTGTCCTGGTGCAGTCAGTCTACATCCGTATCGCAGTATAGCCTATAGGTGAGTTATTGATAGCCTATTATAATACAGCTTATGCCTCAATGTTAAGTCCCATATCATAGCTTTGTGACTTCTTATGTTTTATCTTGGTTATCTTTGAACTGGTCTTATCATCAAAGAAAAACTTCTCATAGGAACATATCAAGTTTATTCAGTTGTCTTGTAAAACAAAGAAAAGTACTGTTTCGATCAAGAAAATCACACAGCACATACATACAATCGGTTTAATTGAGATTTTCATTTTATGTACAGTCGATTTATTATTATTCATGGGATACCAATTTTCGTGGATTTTTTGGGTACAGTTGAACCACGAATTTAAATGTTCACCAAAGTTCACATTTTCTACCTGCTTATATGCAGACTTTGGCAAAACCATGAAATCAAATATCCACAAAAGTACAAATTTTCCTTAATTCACGAAAATTAGTACCCAGGAATATAATTGAATCCACAGAATATGACACATTATGAAGCTTTTGCATGAGCTTGTTCCGTGTACTGACCTTATCAATATCAGAAAACCTGAACTGGTAACCATATCATGTTACAGTATAGATTATATATAATTGATTCACAGAATTTTTAACATAATTTGAATAGTGGAATCTGATGTTCAATAGTTAAATCTTGTCCACGTTTCCAGTCTCATGTTTGAGTGAGATTTACGTTCTCTAACCAAATCTATACTTCAACACATTTGAGTAGCCTATCTTGCATAGTAGACTCAGAAATAGAAAGGACAATATTTGTTATCTAGAATATATCTGATTCACAGATTGACAAATGTATAAGACAGTAAAATATTGAATATATACACAAGTGTAAACAAATCAGCAAACTAGGCCATGCTAAATATGCATAGAATATTTGCCATCATTTGAGATTAAGCCAAAACAGTCCATATTAAAGTAGATCAGATAAATGTTGCTGCTTATACTCAGACTGTTTGTTATGTGCAGAATACAGAAAGATTGTTTATTTCTGTGTTAATTTTATTATTGGTTAATGTTGAATACACATTTTACAAGTAGTATGAATAATAGATGTGGGGTTTACATCGATAAGCCCAACAACATTTAATAAGGTGTCTAGCTCAGCATATGTGTTTAAACAATAGATATATGTCTACTTTCTGACTATGTATGTATATTTCTTTTGAGGATCAAATTGAACATTTTTATAAACTTCTAACAAATCTTTCCGGTTCTGAAGTTGACTTAATTTTACATTTATTTTTAGAATAAAAGTTGCCTCAGTAGATGATAAAGGAAGAAGAACAACAGAGAAATCTACAGTAATAACAAGAATTAATCTACTACAAGATACGGTAATTCTGTTTACATTGCTTACATAATCTACAGTCCTAACAAGAATTAATCTACTACAAGATATGGTAATTCTGTTTACATTGCTTACATAATCAACAGTCCTAACAAGAATTAATCTACTACAAGATATGGTAATTCTGTTTACATTGCTTACATAATCTACAGTCCTAACAAGAATAAATCTACTACAAGATACGGTAATTCTGTTTACATTGATTACATAATCAACAGTCCTAACAAGAATTAATCTACTACAAGATATGGTAATTCTGTTTACATTGCTTACATAATCAACAGTCCTAACAGGAATAAATCTACTACAAGATACGGTAATTCTGTTTACATTGCTTACATAATCTACAGTCCTAACAAGAATAAATCTACTACAAGATACGGTAATTCTGTTTACATTGCTTACATAATCAACAGTCCTAACAAGAATTAATCTACTACAAGATACGGTAATTCTGTTTACATTGCTTACATAATCTACAGTCCTAACAAGAATAAATCTACTACAAGATACGGTAATTCTGTTTACATTGCTTACATTACAGTCCTAACAAGAATTAATCTACTACAAGATACGGTAATTCTGTTTACATTGCTTACATAATCTACAGTCCTAACAAGAATAAATCTACTACAAGATACGGTAATTCTGTTTACATTGCTTACATAATCAACAGTCCTAACAAGAATAAATCTACTACAAGATACGGTAATTCTGTTTACATTGCTTACATTGTAGAATATTCTGTTGATATTAACTCTGTGTTTATTGTAGTTTAATATAAAGATAAGAAAATCCAGTTGACCTTAGATGAATTTGGCTTTTTTTATGTAACTTTTGGTCATATAGCTACTAACAATTCTGCATATAAGTACATTCATGGCTTTCAATTGTTTTCATTTGGACGTGATTGTCACTTTAGGTTCATGTCAAGACTGATTGAGGAAGTGATTGTCACTTAAGGTTCATGTCAAGACTGATTGAGGAAGTGATTGTCACTTTAGGTTCATGTCAAGACTGATTGAGGATGTTATTGTCACTTTAGGTTCATGTCAAGACTGATTGAGGATGTGATTGTCACTTTAGGTTCATGTCAAGACTGATTTTGCAAGTAATTGTCAGTTCAAGTTCATGTCAGGACTGATTGAGGAAGTGATTTTACTTCAGTTTAGTTTCATGTCAGGACTGATTGAGAAATAGATTTTTAGCTTAGCTTCTTGCCAGGACTGATTAAATAATTTATTATCAGTGCAGGTACATGTCAGGACTCATTAGGGAAGTAATTGTCAGTTCAAATTCATGCGAGGCCTTTCTATTAGTGTAGCATCGCTTGAGATGATCGGCTTTCACTATATTCACAATTTGATTTAAACTATTGAAAATTTCATTCTTTATAGAAATAAATGAAGATGAAAAAAAGAACTTTTTATGAATTTACCATGACTGATTAATTTGTAAATTAGGGTAAATAAGAATTGTATTTACATTTAAGGCTGAAAAATTACATTTTCTCAATATGTTACATACATATTTTTTGTATTTGTATTGCAGGAACATGTAGTTATGCTGTTAGACAAGAAGTTCAAGTTTCCACTATATGTTAGTATGAACATAATGGTGTCTTCTAGCAATGACTTTCAGTTTGACCTTGAACCGTCCAAACTTTTAAATAAAGATAGATCTGTACAAACTATTGCTGCAGCTTCCTCGTGATGAATATTGACTTGTGATGTACACATATCCATTGTCTTCATACAAATTTATTTTACACAAAACACAGTATCTGTTATAACAACTCTGTATAATTTCTGTGTGTGAAACACAAACAACTTTTATTGAAAAGGGAGATAATTTCTTAAAATGTAAAATTTCTGTCTGAGACACAAACAACTTTATTGAAAAGGGAGATAATTTCTTAAAGTATTAAAGAGAAACTTGTTTATGATGAGAAAATAGTATTATAAGTCATCTTTTTTTTTTATCTTTAGTCAGTAGAATGTACTTTATGTCAGTTTCTATGTGGTCAAAGATATATCATGTCATTTATCAAAAAAGGTATTTTTCTTTCAATTTCTATGATTTTACAATAAAGTTAGTAATTTTTTTTACAACATTTCATCTAAACACAGAGGTAGAGATACAGCCTTTAACAAGTCATTTTGTGAGTTGACTCTACAGTTACAACTAGTGCAGGTTTAAGTTTTTAACCTTTCTTCCAGTAAAATTTTAGTTTTTTGTTAAAAATCGCAACTTATGAGAAACATATTTTTGCCCTAGAATTTCAACAAAAATTGACAGATGGATATAATTTGGTATTCCAAATTGATTTCTAGTGTCAAAATTAATCCATCGACTGACATTTTTCGAAATTGCCACCAAAATTCAATACTTTGCAAGAAAGGGTAGGATTTTAAAGAAATGTTTGAACTAAGTAGAACGTGCCTGAATCCTGATCCCAAAACTTATTCCATTTTCATAAGAGCGCCAAAATATGTAAACATTTCATCGAAATGCTCAAATTTTAATCAAATTTTAATCAAATTTGATTTCTAGTTAGAATAAGAAATAATGCAATGAATTCTGGTGTCAAATATTATCCATCCATTCCAACTTTGAATATGTCCTTTGACTGCAATTTTCAATTTGTTAACCTCATACAAAAATGTGTCAGTTTGATATTTACATCAGTTATTACCTAAGCTCCACCGAAAATATAATTTTGCATTCATCTCAGCATTTGTGCCATCCCTGATTTACTGAGAAATGCTTTAATTTAGAAATAAGGAGATTTGGTATGATTCCCAATGTGTTAAATTAAAACAAACAGACAAACAAATAAATTTATATAAACAAAAATGTTAACATTCATGAAACAGTATATTTGAGAGATTCTGACTAGAGAATTATATAAAAATTAATAATACTCAAATATATATTTAAAAAGCTATTGAACAAATAACTGCTGACAAACACAATAATTGTGACATGACTCTGTAAATCTTGACTTATTTTTCTTACAAAATTTTAATTTTAGTTATAAAGATCAAATTCTGGCTAATCTTAACCCCAGTATAATCCAACTGTTGATAATAAGTGTTTGTATGAAAATATTGATAAGTTTTGAATGCATGACATGACATGATATTAAGTTGAGTTAGAGTTGGCTTTTGCTTGATGATTATGGTGTGCATGCTTTGTAAACAAAAAAATCAATGAATTAACTTCCTTTAAAATATGTATAAGTATTTAAATACACACAGGTTTAAAGAATTAATAATTGAAAACATTCACAATTCCTACAAATTTATCTATCTATGCCTAATGACGACCAATTTCTACAACTTTTACAATCACATACTCTGAATGGTTTATATGGTTTATATTTATACATGTATTTATGTTAAAGTTAGTGTATAGTAAAACATATTGTATTTATGATTGTTTTAAAAGTGATGGTTTAGCCAATACAAATCAGTGGAAAGCAGCATATCAGTATTGTTCTGGTTGACCATGAAATTGATAGTTTATGTTCATAGCAACACAAACATAGTGTCATGGTATTATTTTTTTTTGTGAAAGAGAGCCTTCCTGCCTATCAATCTCAGTTTGAACATTTGTCTGAGCTCAACATTCACTTTACATTTTATTTGGAAGAAATTTTATTTATGATAAGTATTCGTGTTCATGTTTTACCCAAATGTTATCTTTTTACTTTGGAGATTGGTGTACTAGTACACTATTTCCTTATTTCAGAACTATATAAAACTGATACATATTTATAGACATAGAAAGTCGGCTAGTTGATATATTCCATTTGTTGTGTAATCATGAATTAAATCTACATTATATTTACACAAATGTTAGTGTTTTATTCCTTTTTAGCTCAACTGGCCTTAAAGACCATGTGAGCTTTTGCCATCACTTTGCCTCTGTCGTTGAGTCCCATTCTCGTAAACCTTGAAAAAAATCTTCCTCCTTGAAAATACTGGGCCAAATGTAACTCAACTGTATCTTAATGTTCCTTATGTATGTAGTTTAAAAAAAATTGTTTCCACAAAAATTGATCCATCAACAAACATGGCAGCTGTTGCTAAAAATAGAACATAAGGGTAAAATATGGTTTTTGACTTGTATCTCCAAAACTAAAGCAGTAAGAGCAAATCTGACTGAGGCAGTAAGAAGAATGGACGGTTAAGGGTAACACTTAAGTCCCCCTTCCCTAGGTATAAATATAAAAATATGCCAGGTGAGCGATTCAGGCTCTTGTTCTATAAGCCCATTTTATTTTAAATATATTATGTATAGTGTAGTCCATCTGTCTGTACATCCATCCATTTGCCCATATGCCAACACTTTGTTCGATTAATCAAATTTGATGTAACCAATTCTCATGAAATTTTAACACTACATTTGGGTTGAAGAAAGCTGCCTTGATTTTGACATTCACAAGTTAAAGGTCTATATTCATGAAAAATTGAACTTTTTTCACATATTACACACAAACTCCTGTATGCATGGATTGATTTCCTAAACATCACACTGTTGTTGAGATTTGATATAAGGAAGTTTCCTTTGGATTTTGAAAATCTGCTTTGTTATTCCAGAGTTAAGGGACTTTAATTGGCAGTTTTAAGGAAATTTTTCACCTGTTGTATCATAATTTTTATAAGTAAGTTTGATTTGATTTACTGGAAACTTTATACAAATGTTGGAATTGATGAAGTAAGTAAGATACCTTTAAAACTTTTTGATTTATCCTTCCAGACTTTCATTATTATATTTAAGGCATTTATATCCCCCTGCCGTAGCGGAGGTGGCATTAAGTTTTACCCTTGTCCGTCTGTACGTCCGTCTGTACATCCCAAAGTTGGTTTCCGTGCTCTAACTTTAGTTTGCTTCAACCAAATGTTATGAAACTTATACACAATGCTTATTCCACAAAACACAGATCAATTTTGAATTTTGGTGGCGTCACTTTAACCGTTCTTCAGTTATGCCCCTTTACAAATGGAAAATTGCTGAATTTTTCGTTTCCGTTCTCTAACTTAAGTTAGCCTCAACCAAATGTTATGAAAATTATACACAATGCTTATGACCACAAAATACAGATCAAGTTTGAATTTTGGTGGCGTCACTTTTACTGTTCTTCAGTTATGTCCCTTTATAATGTTATATGATATGCAAGAGGGGTCATCATCTGTGTCCCATGGACACATTCCCCATTTATTTTACATGTTGTGCACTAACTTTAGTATATTTGGATCAAATTTACGACAAACTTTAGACTTGTTGGGAATAATGAATGCAGGCTTATCTCCTAATTTTTATATTGATTGCAGGGTTTGTTGCTCGTGCTGTGTGGATGCTGTAGAATGTGTCCCTGTGCTTGTAGTGTATGCCCTTATATTTTACAGTTACAGGTTTTTTGCTTGTGAGAGAGCTGTCTACTATTAGTTTTTATTAAAAAAAAAATTTTATTTCTTTAAATTCAAGTTTAGGTTATCTTACATCCACTTTATTTGAACTTTGGTGGATAGTTGTCTCATTGGCAATCATACCTCATCTCCTTATTTTTATATTGCTTATAATTTGAAACTTTCTGGTTTTTTATTCCAGAGTTAGACTTTTAACAGTTATGTTTAAGGCAATATAAAGTACTGTATTGACCTAATCACAAACTAATACATGTAAACTATGAAAAGTTTCAAAGTCAATAGACCTTGACTGATGCGGCGGGGCCAAATAATCTCCATGGTAATGAAATGTGCCAATGCTAAAACAACTGCATACCAAATATCATTGACCTACCACTAGTGGTTCACCATGAACTAGACCTAATCACAAACTAATACATTGTTGACGGCGCTGCCGCCGCCGACGCCGGAAACAGCATACCTATGTCTCGCTTTTTGACT
The DNA here is from genome assembly GCF_021869535.1 of Mytilus californianus. Lineage (NCBI taxonomy): Eukaryota > Metazoa > Mollusca > Bivalvia > Mytilida > Mytilidae > Mytilus > Mytilus californianus. Next base: position 108,554,427 of record NW_026262723.1, read on the forward strand.
CTGTCAAGGCGAGACAAAAACTGCTGTCAACAGAATCTTATTTATTCAAACCTTATTGTTATATCTCTTTGTTCCTGACTATATTTACTGGAACCACTTGCTAGTATTGACAAGTTTGATATTGTCCATAGACCTCTTACTAATGGTTGGTTGAGACCTGTACACACATCTAATAGCATGCCAATTTCAAAATATTAGTACTTCCTTATAGGCAAAATCAGAAAATTTTACAATTGAACATTGCAAAACTAAATCTGCCAACTGAACATCAAAGGGATAAGAGAAGTAAATCATTATGTAACAGTATGATCACTAACTGAATGGACATGGCATTGTATGCTGAAACTTTTTTACTAAATATTATTAACACTTCATCAGTTCTTGTTCTAAAATTATGTAATCCTGCTTTGCATATTTAGCCTTGACCACCCCATGGTATAGAAAAGTTGAGAATGAATTCCACAAGAGGTATCAAAAGATCTAAAATCCACACCAAACACAACAAAACACAGTGACAACCACAGGCCACATCCCTGACATGAAGGTATATCCGTAAAAAGCTCTTCAAACCTATTATTTTTGTCAAAATAATAGGTTTTTTTTTATTTCCAGGGGGCATAACTTCCCCAATTATTCTGTCTGACAATTTTCAAATTTGACCCAGCATTAGCTTATGTAATCTACACAAATTTCATCAAACTCAGATGAGAACTCTGTTGCCATGTTGATTTTCAATATAATTTCCCCAAAAATATTTAACCAATACCGAGTTGTGAACTCCTAAGATATTGCTGTGTAAACCTGTGACATAAATTGCATTAAAATCTGATTAGAACTGCAGAGGGCTTATAGTGTCAGACTGACAGACATCAGAATTTCTATTCCTTCACTCTGCTTTGCACGGAGAACAAAAATTGTAAAATAATTCCTGCTATTGTGTAGAATGTGGCTTTTAACTTCAATCATCCATCGATTTAAACAAGTTGTGAACTCCTTCCAAGATATTACTGTGTAAACCTGTGACATAAATTGCATTAAAATCTGATGAGAACTGCAGAGGGCTTATAGTGTTGGACTGACAGGCATCAGAATTTCTATTCCTTCACTCTGCTTTGCACGGAGAACAAAAATCGTAAAATAATTCCTGCTATTGTGTAGAATGTGGCTTTTAACTTCAATAATCCATCGATTCAAACAAACCTCGCAACTGGAATTATTTAAAACACTCACAAAAATGCATAATATATTTATTGTAAAATTAATAAAACCACAAGAGATTGTAAAAGAATTATACAACTGATTAAATTTTAAAATATAATTAAAACTCTTTTTAATAATCAATACATATAGTAACTCAATGAATAGAATCTTGACTTATTAAAAGTCAAATCAATGATTTAAATAAATGGGATCACTACATACCCCCAGGGATCACCCCCAATCCTTGCAGGGTACAGGTGTTATTGTTTGACTAGACTTGCTATCACGAGGTCTACAATAGTAATGCCTCCTGTTACACTCAAAGGCCACATTAAAGTACTATTTCAGGCCACAATATAATCCTATCTACTAGGCTACTTATGTGAGGAACCCTTCACAAATTCGCATATTGGATCTTTAAAAGTATAACTTTATGTATGAAAAAGTACAATACATTATATGTGCTTCAATAATTAAATGTGACTAGTTTTACCTTTTATTTTATAAGAATCAAATCAAATTAACACATCAAAAGTAAGTTGTAATCTTGATATTGGGATTCCATTTAAGAAGCTTAGTTTAATCGATTTACTTAAAACAATTAACATTTTACATTCCTTTTTCAAGGACATGATACCTAAGATTTCAGATGAAACTGATACTAGGGGACATCTTGATCTTGCATTGTAAGAGTTTTAACTTATCACTAAAGACCAATATTTGTTACTAATATTTGATGATATTATAACAAATATAAATACTGTATTTTCCTAATATATCAATTACAGGATTTTCCCATACATTCTTGTGGTAAATTAAACTATGGTATTGAAAAACAAGGTTTTATTAAAAGGTATTATTTGAAAGGATTTTGGCACATAATTTTTGTTTGTTTAATAAAAGTAGATTTTAGAGAAACGTTCTCAGTGGTGGTTATTCATTTGAAATATACAGATAAGTTTATATATACAGGTGGATTTTTCGTGTATACAACCCAACATAGACTCTATTTTAAAGTGTTTTCTAAAAAAAAAAATTCGTAAGGGTTCCACGGAACCCAGTGTCTCGCCTACTTTTTCTGTTAATCACAGGCTCAACAAAAATGAGGAAGTAAATCAATAAAAAAATATTCCTTTTGATACTATCTTTTGATTGTAAGAAGCTTCTGTCCAAGTTTGGTAAAAATCCAGGATAGTTTATGAATCTAATAAATGTTTAAAAACTTTAACTGCAGACTGAACATGCTGAATGGAATGTTAACTGGAAGAAAACAAAATTTCCTTCTAGATACTAGCATTTGATCATAAACAAGCTTCTGTCCAAGTTTGATACAAATCCAAAATAGTAGAAGAAAGTTATTAAAATTTTAAAAAATTAAACCACAGAGTTAATGTGTTGTTTCCTGGCAGAAAATCTAAGTCCATTTAAAAGTAAAATACGGAAAAAATGGATTTATTTTTTTACAAAATTTCCTTCTAGATACTAGCTTTTGATCATAAACAAGCTTCTGTCCAAGTTTGGTACAAATCCAAAATAGTATAAGAAAGTTATTAAAATTTTTAAAACTTTAACCACAGAGTGAATGTGTTGTTTCCTGGCAGAAAATCTAAGTCCATTTAAAAGTATAATAAAGCAAAAATAGATTTATTTTTTTACAAAATTTACTTCTGGATACTATCTTATGATCATAAACAAGCTTCTCTCCAAGTCTGGTACAAACTTAGGACAGTTTAAGAAAGTTATTAAAATTTTAAAAACTTTAACCACAGAGTGAATGTAATATTTCCCGGCAGAAAAACTAAGTCCATTTATAAGTAAAATACGGAAAAAATGGAATTTTATTTTTACAAAATTTACTTCTGGATACTATCTCATGATCATAAACAAGCTTCTGTCCAAGTTTGGTAGAAATCCAGGATAGTTTAAGAAAGTTATTAAAATTTCAAAAACTTTAACCACAGAGTGAATATTTGTGGACGCCGCCGCCGCCGCCACCGCCGACGACGCCGACGGAATGTAGGATCGCTATGTCTCGCTTTTTCGACTAAAGTCGAAGGCTCGACAAAAAATCATTTTAATAGAAATACATTAATCACATGAACAAGGGTAATCTGTGCCTGCATTTCCAGGGAAATCTAATTCTGAACACAAATGTCAATGCATAAAATTAAACAATTCAATTGCTTGAAAACTTATCTCTGACATCAAAATTCAGTACTAACTACAATCAACTTACTTTAAAGTACTATTACTGTAATATTTAAGGCTTACCTTAATGCTACATTTTATGTAGTACATCCCATTCTAATTTTGTTTTAACAATATCTTCACATGCACACACACATATAAATTGATTGTTTTTAAAACAATAATCAAATGAATAAATGATCTGATTAATACACAATGACATGGGAACATCTAAAATGATATATACAAGAATGACATTGTTGTGTGTATATATCAGAAATAGTTGCGAAAAAAGAAATAGATAATATTGGAATTATCTGCCCTTTGATATCATTTTTTTCTTGTACATTTTATGATAAAAACTTCTAACTCAATACTTTTTTTAACTTGTTTTTTCAGCAGTGTTTAATTAAAAGGGGTTAAAAAGCTTATTTTTTTAAGCAGTGTTTAATTAAGAGGGGTAAACAAGCTAATTTTATTTATGATACTGGACAATTGCTTCAAAAATAAAGTTTAGTTTAATCAACATTAAAAATCTTCTATACAACTATATAAAATATTGCACAAAGTTAAAAAAAAAAATCAATAAATACAACTAGAAACAAACTAACACTGATGGAAGGCTTTATACATGTGTCATAGTCCTTACTTGGTGTACACACTTACTCCAATCTGTAAATAGGACAACTGTATTACCATATTACAAAAATCAAAACACCTAAATCTATACAAACATCATCTTCATACTTTTTTATAATTAATATTGCTAAAATATTCTACTTCAAAACAAAACAAATTTTGGAGATCAGTTTGACAAAAACTTCATTCAGAGAGCAGCAAAAATAGTATAATTAAATTTATCAAGGTGCTTTTGACAGAATAATATGTGTCATAGTTTTATTAGTCAATAAATGTTTATTAAAGATAGAAGATTTGTTGCTATATTATTATTGCTATTGGGTCACTTTAAATTTTCTTTATATCTTAAAACAGAGTTGGATTAAAATAAATTTGCTGATTTAGTGAATAAAAAACATTTTAATTCACAAACTTCATGGCAAATGAGATTACTATTTAGGTTCAACAACTGTAAATTCAGAAATTATTGCAATGTTTTTATTAATGTGAATAATGCAACTTGGCATTCTGATATCTGATACATACATGACATATATCTATTTGCATGCAGATTTTTCAGAAATCACAATAACTAATCTAGCATTTTTGTCCATTCTTCAAAAATCGCAATGATAAATGCATGTAATAAATTCTGAAGTTACAGTAATAATATTTACTTTGAAAGTGCTACATAACTATCTAATACTAACACATATTTTTTTTATAAAGAAAAGACTTTGTGGAAACATGTCAGATAAGACAAAATTTACATTACATATTATACACATTTTAGCACTATACACAATGTATACAGGAATGTGTATTTACTTTTCTACAATGAATTTATAGTCTATATACATATATACATACACAATGTAAAACAATTTTTATAGATCATAATCTGACCAAAGACAGGGACCATCAATATTAAAGAAAATAAAACTGATTTGTTAACTTGAGGTAATTTGCATGTGACCCCTGATGGGGTTTAACCAGATTTTATGTGATATATCAGTGAAGTGAAACATGCATTCAAATTTAGTTTAACCGCACTGATTTAAACAGAAAATAATAATTACTTTCTACCGATAATTTCTTTGATTTTTTTATAAACAACATACACAATTAAAAAAATGCTTATATCAATGCCACTTTAAAAGTTATTTTACCAACAATTTCTTTGATATTTTATTAACTAACATACACAATTAAAAAACAATGCATTTATGAATGCCACTTTAAAAGTTATTAACTGTAAATGCAAAACAACATGAGGTCAACTGACAAATAACAATACAACAGTATAAACCACAACATGAAGTGTAAAATAAAATAGGTTGACAACCTACATATAACAACATGCAGTGTCGTAATCTGATCAAAATATAGATCATGTGACATCTGACAAAGCTCCATTGTACTTTCTGTTCGGAAGTATTGTTCATGTTCATAGGAATCTACTGTAATATTACATACCTTTAAAATTCTTTCAAATCCTTGTTAGAAAAAGATGCACACAAAAGATCTTCATTCCAATCAGATAAAATGCGTAGGAATATTTGTTACTTTGGATATTTAGTAAGTAATGGGGAAATATGTCTAACAATCAGGGTCACAAAATATGTCTAACAATCAGGGTCACACAGATCTGATTTCCAGTTAGTGCATGAATTATACAGTAATGTTTCTTGTATAATCAATCTTGTTTAAATAATTTGTGTTTCACTTGACAACCTGTAATATCAAAGACAAGGAATGAAACAAAAGTCCAAGAAAAGCCTTCCAGATACATTTTTACATTCTATACCTGTATTTTTAAATTTGGCATACATAAATTTTAAATCAAATGGTTTGTAATACAAAGCTATGCTTAACATTCTTGTGTATTCTAAATACAAAATGTACACTGAAAAAAACTCAATGATTGATAGAAAGTGATTTCAAGCACATCACAGATATCCCTTTTTTGGCCTATATATTTAGCGCCTTTCTGAAGGAATTACACAGAAAAAGTCTTGCTTGTGTGCACTAAATGTAATATTCATAAACTACATTTTGACTGAAATGAAAATCCTAATTTTCTTTCAATATCTTATTCTGAACTTGAAGCGCATTGCTATGATGTCATTTTTCTCCAATATCTAAACATAAATAACATCAGCTTTTATGATATATATGAATATGCATATTTCTTTGGGTGGGAATTCTGTTATCTATTACATCTGTGTAGTTTTTGGCAAGTTTCACCCCTTAATACTTTAAGAAATTGACCATATTTATGTCTCTGCTATAAAAGTCTTCCTTAATGAATTGTATCGTATAATGGGTCAACATTTTTAGTTGTACTCTCCTCGTAATCAAGCACTTTTAATTGCCCATTATCTAATGGTGTGCTCTCTTCATAATCAAGGATCTCCAACTCATCTTCGGTGGGAGTCTGTAATCTTTCTCTATGGAAGTTCTCATTGCTGTATAATGGCTGACTTTGTTGTAAATTATTCTGTTTTTCCACACGTCTTGTATTTGCCTCCAAGTTTGTAAGTTTTGGCCTGTTTGCCGCCATATCAATATATTCATTATCATTATTTAGTTTAGACCCATCTGATTCTTCAGGAAGATTAACTCTTTCTTTTTTAATGTCACTTTCCTCACATTCGTCAGTGTACCCTTGTGTGGCCTCAGCACATGCTCCTTTAGGTTTAAGTTTATCATAATTATTGACGCCATGGTCAACTTCTTTCGTCATCTGTTCATACAATCTATTCCTTTCATTAGTGTCCATATATATGTGACTTTCTGGTCTTGTTCCATTTGGTACGTGGCCATTTGCTTCATTCTGTGACACTGGTGAGTAACCCTGTGTGTACCCCTGCATGTAGTCTGTATTCTCAAATTGTACGACCAAGTTATCTGATTCACGCTTCCTTTTCCTCCTGAAAAATAACAAAATGTAAATGACTATGTCTGTTAAGCGGAAGATCTTATTCCTTCATTAGAATTTTCTAATTGAATAAAACCACTGTTTCTCAGAATATTTTGAAAGCTATTATCACAACTATGGAGATATACTAAAAGGTTTTTTGGTTTGAAGTTGGTCTCGAATTCATAACTTGATGAGTCTGTTTTTGTTTGACCTCAGAGCTTCAGAGTACATCCATTCATTTAAATAAGCAGAAATGTTTATAGTTTCTAGGTGCCATTATTTTTGTAGATATATAAATAATACTTCATGTTTTATTTTGTAAACATTGCTTTTGCTACTCATGACAGATTCCCAGCCTGTCAGCAAAAATTTCCTGATTGTGCCTACACCCGTATATACATCAGTGAGCTTTCTTTTGAACTTATTTGGATTGTAATTTCTTTGGAGCATTAAACCTTTAAACAATCAAAACTTCATAAATCATTGATCTAATATCATTTTGCTACTTGCATATGACAGCAGAAAATATCTTAATGTCTAAATATGTGATTTTGCATGATATACATGTGAAATTGATTGCTCTTCTACATATATTTTTTAAAACACTTGCACATTAGTGATCTTTATGCCTGGCACATTAATACCTACATATGTAGCACCAGTCTATGTATTTACCTTCTTCTAAACAGGATAAATCCCATACACACTATAACTAGAACTATAAATCCACCCAGTACTAGGCCTATTATAACACCTGAAATCACAAAACAAAATATTATCAACTTCCTTCCTTCATCATTTTTTTTTTATTATCGACCGTGCGAGGGATGTATATCCAGTCAAGGTCGTTAAAAACTTCCATTTGTGTATCATTTTTTTTTGTATTTATAAGTGATTATTTTCATGAGCTTTTGTATAGACTGTGAATTTAAATTTCAAAACAAAACCAATATTTTTTATTGATTCACTGTATAACCTTCATTCAATAGATAATTTGTCAATACCAGATGGATTATCTGCTGCAACATTTACATGTAGGGGGTCTAATGGGGGGTCTGATCCCGGATCCCACTTATAGTTTTATCATTGTAATAATAGCGCTTGTAATTTCAGGTGTCCCGCACGACTTTGTTTCCCATTTTCAAGCAAAATAATTTGACTTTCATGTGTCACGCTTACAAAAAATCAGCCAATCCCTGATCACGCCTACACTCAAATGAGACCTGCCATGTATTTTAAATTACTGTTGTGTATGGTAAATTGCTACAAGATCCCTACTGAGTAATTTTATTGGTGTGAATCCCTTTGGTCCCAGGTAGCTGTGATATCTGGTTTATGAGGATACATTATATTGGTGTGAGTCCCTTTGGTCCCAGGTAGCTGTGATATATGGTTTATGAGGATACATTTTATAAGTGTGAGTCCCTTTGGTCCCAGGTAGCTGTGGTATCTGGTTTATGAGGATACATTTTGTTAGTGAGTCCCTTTGGTACCAGGTAGCTGTGATATCTGGTTTATGAGGATACATTTTATAGGTGTGAGTCCCTTTGGTCCCAGGTAGCTGTGATATCTGGTTTATGAGGATACATTTTATTGGTGTGAGTCCCTTTGGTCCCAGGTAGCTGTGATATCTGGTTTATGAGGATACATTTTATTGGTGTTAGTCCCTTTGGTCCCAGGTAGCTGTGATATCTGGTTTATGAGGATACATTATATTGGTGTGAGTCCCTTTGGTCCCAGGTAGCTGTGATATCTGGTTTATGAGGATACATTTTATTGGTGTGAGTCCCTTTGGTCCCAGGTAGCTGTTATATCTGGTTTATGAGGATACATTTTATTGGTGTGAGTCCCTTTGGTCCCAGGTAGCTGTGATATCTGGTTTATGAGGATACATTTTATTGGTGTGAGTCCCTTTGGTCCCAGGTAGCTGTGATATCTGGTTTATGAGGATACATTTTATTGGTGTGAGTCCCTTTGGTCCCAGGTAGCTGTGATGTCTGGTTTATGAGGATACAACATGGTTCATTGTAAAAGAGACAAATGATAAAATACCGTAATCAAATTCATCAAAATTTTTATATTTTTTGTTTAATTTATTTTCAATGGATTTCATGGTTTTAGCAGTTGCTCTTTTTAGCTGGGGAAACCATTTTAAAACAATAATCCTTCTAATATCTGGAGTCAATGGGTTTCTGTCTTATTGAGATATACCCCACATCTCTTTTCATTCATTCATATTGTTACTATTTAAGTAAAACAAATTCAGAAGCACTCATGCATAACTTATAAACTAATTTCAATAATGTTTCCTTATACAGATCATCATTTACATTTTTTATTTCAATTTTAAGCCCTACCCTAAAGTTCAAAAATAAAGAATACTCAAAAATTACTAATATTTCAGGAAGATATGAATTTACCACAATGTCAATGGGAACAAGAATTTAAACTTCATGAACTTAAGGTTTCTGAGGAAGGACAAAGTGCACATATATTATATAACCCAGTGAAGTAAAAAGACTATTTCATTGAAATCTGCAATCAAATTATTACAGACAGCAAGCAAATGAAACTATTAAAGTACTGTTTTATCTTTGAGGAAGGACAGCTGCCCATTACAACTGATTACAACTTTATAACTTCTGACAAATATAATTTCCCCAAAATGTGCCCACTTTGTTACATAACTGCAATTGACAATTCATATATGCTTTTGAGTGCAAACTTATTGATGAAATAATGAACTGAAATGTATATTAACATGTGTTTAATATACAAATTTCCCTTATTAATTATGATATAATTACAAGTATAATATTTATCCACAATGTCAACATTGTGATACATTTGTATAATGTTGTCCAGATGTAAATTAAAAGATATGCTTTAGCAACAGCAACCCAATGACACAAACAAATCAAAACAAATGTAGTTTTCCTGTTGATAAAGATTGGATGTGGGGCCAGATGTGGGGCCAGATGTGGGGTGGATAACTAATAAATACCACATCAAATAAAATGCTACAGAAATAAATCCAGGAAATTAGTTAAAATGCTCCATAATCAGTGTCTACAGGCAGCTAATATTCTCATCAATTTGGACTATTTAACTCCAAAAACTGATTAAATGAAAATAATGATATATAAATACCTTTGCTGCCATCACTGAGACCTTCACCTTGGCGAGACCTCTCTATATTTTTGGCAACCTGGATTCCTATTGATGAATCTGTAAATATAATAAATCTATGTTCAATCAAAGGTATAACAGGGTCTGAAGAAGTGGTATAACTTATACATAACTACAGTAACAGATCTATCAGACATATCAGACATATCACACATCCATACTGTATTTGTGATGGGTGATGGAGCATTTCCCAAGTCCACAACTTGATTGAAAATAATAAGATATTCCTTTAAATAGTGAAACCACATAAAGATAACAACACTTCAGCTCCTATCTTTCAAAATATTATTGCCTTCTAGATTTTTTTCACCAGGTTTTATTGTGTTTAATGGTTGCTGTCTCATTGAAATATACCTCACATACCCCTTTTATTCACAGTTCACCCTGTGCGCAAAAAATACATACTATCATTTGATTCTCAGACTGAGAGTTTAATCATAAATCAACCCTCCCCCTTTTTACTCTTACACTCAATTTATAATATATTTCTATTCATCTCTTAGTCTTCTGGAGTTAATTAAATAATATTGTTTTACTTAGGCATTTATAGCACAAAAACTCTAAGAATTATGCCTACACTATAGCTACAGCAAGCAAAATTGGATAAATATTGCAATTAAAAAATATATTTGGAGACGCATTCCTGCTCTTTATATTTTCCCCTGTAATCTTTTCATAAAGTTTCATATTATCATATTTTTGTTGTCAAATCACATATGATTAGCGAGCCTCCTCATGGGGTTTTGATTATGTGATTACTTGGCTGTTTTTATAATGATTATTTGATTACCAGACCAAATATTTCATGATTATTTGATTATTTGATAATCTAGGACTGTATTTTTGATTATTTGATTATCGTGTTTAGAAAAATAATTAATGATTATGTGATTATATTGGCAAAAAATTTGTGATTATGTGATTACTTGGACACCCCCATGTGGGGCCTCATTAGCCATTTAAAGTTTTATAAAAATCTATAAACATTTCTTTAAATCTAAACAAAATGGTCATATTTCTTTAATTCAGTCCATTCCTTTAGACATAATAACATTTGCATAATGACATAATCTCTCATTTCCTATTTGTGATAAATTTTGACCTTTTTAAAAATTTCACATTTTTGTGTGAAAGTTTATTGACGCCCTATTTCTGTTTATAAAACAACATGAAGTAAGTTACACTGTATTGATTGATGCACTACAGTAATTTTCCATTTTCATTCTTTCATAAAAGATAACAGCACATATTTTCCTTAGTAGGTTTGAAAAATCAATAGAGAAAATGGCAGTCTTTAAAACACGATTCCAGATCAATATACATCCATCACCAAGTGCATCGTATACTTAATTTAGAGAATTTTTTTGAAGAATATAATATCCTATCCCACACTATTTGTCACATAGTTTATTGATTTTGCAGATTTTTTAGCACTTTATGTCACCAAGTGCACAATTCCCATTCCTTAATGCAGAAAATTCAACAATGGAAAAGTATAATTAAATTAGCTAGACTGATTGATGTAAACAAATTATTTAGCAATATAAAATTTTACTGCAGTGGATGAAAGGAAATTAGACATTTTGACAAATCTATACAGAGATACATTTGAAGCATTATTATAATAATAATAACTCTCATTATATTAAAATCTTATATGTAAGATTTGTTTTTATTAAAATCTCTGTTCTTTATTTCCAGTTGTTTCATAATTTCTTTCAGTATTTTGAGAGCTTATTTACTTATGGTTATCTCCTGGCTAAAGTATTTTTTTGTCCATTATAATACAGAAAGTAATGTACACACCCACACAGATCTATTTTCCCATGTGAAGAGGTGTCTTAAAATCCTTGCTCTTTGTATACCTGTATTACTTTATTCACCAAGTAACTAATACAATTAATAAGGAAGAACAATTTTCCATGCTACTTTTGGCTTTTAATCTTTATTCAACCTTATCACAACTTCTGATTTTTTAACCCTAACTATCTACAGTAAATTCAGAAAGTTTAGTAATGTTTTTATTTTTTGCTAAAATTGTGGCCGGGTTAGTATCGCAACAATTGTTAAACAATTGTTATAATAAATACACACAAAAATTTGTGAATTATCAAAATAAAAAAGATCCTAAGTTACACTAAATCTGTTGGATATGTACTGATTGGTACTTTAGTCTGGATGAACATGACATATTTATATGTTGTTATTGGCTTTGAACTAGCTTTCAGTAACTGTGAGTAATTGGTGTCTTTATGTTAGTTGGGTTTTTTTTGTGCTTTGTCCTGATCTGAAAAATTAAGTTAAGCCATTTTCAACGGATTTTTACAGTTTGCTCTTATGTTGTGCTGTTACACCACTGTCCCAGGTTAAGAGAGGGTTGGGAGCACACTAACAGGTTAAAACCCACCACATTATAAATGACATTGTGCCTGTCCCAAGTCAGGGGCTCTTTTCACAAAAAATCTTACGACTAAAATCGATCGTAAGTTATACTGAAATGTTCATGACTTACAAGTGTTTTACTCGTAAGTTTTTTTGTGAAAAGAGTCGCTGGGGCCTGTTACATGTATTTAGTGGTGTGTCATTAGTTGACGACAGTCTTATTTGTTTGTTGTTTATTGTTTGTCATCAGGTTGTTGGTTTTTTCATGGGAATTGTTTCACATTTTGTCATGTCTGTGCCTTTTATAGCTGACTATACAGTATGAGTTTTGCTCATTGTTGAAAGCTGACCTATAGTTGCTTAAATCCGCTTCATTTGTGTTGGGTAGTTTTCTCATTGGCAATCATACCACATCTCCTTATCTTATGCAAATGAAAATACGTTTGTAAGATGAGAACACCAGGTTTAATAAAACATAAACATCTAAAACTGCTTTAATTTTTGCCACTTAAAAATTACATGGTGTGATTTAAGAAGGCATTGGATGTTTGTAGTAGATGTAAATATACAATACAACTGAGTGAAAATTGTTCTTAGAATTTTTTAACTTTCTTGTATTGGACAGGAAATATGTTGTTTGGAAAAACAGCTGGAAACAAATATTTGTCCGAGAGATAGGGAACTGGAAATTACTACTTTACTTTCCTGATAACCTTTTAAAATAATCTTTATCACAATAGGTGTCATGATAATTCATTCAGTTATCATTGAAATAAGCACTTCACATTAAACCCAGATCTCTAAGTTTCATACTCCTAAAAAAATATTTATAAATTAGTACAGATGTTTAAATCTTGTACCCATGTGAAATTGTAAACTGTTTATACCATCATCATGAAATAGACTATAGAAATATTTTACTAATTACAATGTTAAATGATAGAGTCAGACCTTAGTCAGGACTTGTATTGGATCCAAATTAATAATCACAAATATTTCATGTCTATGAATGATTTTTTATCGTTTATCAATAAAGTGATTCAGATATCTGAGAAGGCAGTAGATAAATAAGTCATTATAGACATTTTACTTACCATTTTTCTTTCTTTTTTGATACATCTTATATATTTTATCTATTAAAATGGATCTTTCTGAAAATTTTCATTTTCATCAAGATATTTAAGTCTGATTTGGAAAGGTTTCAAAGTAAGGCCAGGGGAAGTTAAATGATTTTATTTATTATTTTTTTTCAATTCAGACAACAGTATTTTTTTGTTCATTTTTATTTAGTAACTATTATAAGTGCTCATCTAACCAAGTGAAGTCTGTATCAAATTAAAGGAAGTAGTATTAACAATATTTCCTGTACTTAGAAGAATTAGTAAAATTTCTGTAAATAAAGCAGGCGTAAATACAAAATCTTTTTTTGTTTGTTGTTAAAATACTATGAATACTTTTCATTTTTATAAGAAACTTTCAAAAATTCAGTTCCAAATATTGGGGGATTTTTATCTTTTGCGGTCAGTGTCCGAGTTCAAAGAATTAACTTAAATATCAAGTACATATATGATCTTCTACTAAAATACTTATATTAAATCAGGATATTATATAAACACTTTCCTACATAAAACAAAAGACAACTACTAGTTTAAGTACATTCAGGAAGTACTAGCACCATAACAATCTTAAACATGCTGAGAAAACACCCACATATAATTAACATGGTCGACATAACAAACGTGCAGCATCTGTCAACATTGGTTCAAGAAAAATTTTTGATATATTTTCCTTCCCTTATTTTATCACCAGTACTGGTAGCAGATAAGTTTTGTTCATACTTTATTTTTTTAAACTTTTATTAGCAATTAAATGTTTTTAAACATTATTTTTTTTGCAGATAAATTATCCATGACATGAATATATGAATGATACATGCTACAAAATAAACTTTTTTCACAACACACACACAGTTTTGGCATGTTTGAAGTCAGCTGGAACTGATTTTGTTGTACTCAAGTTTCAGAGAAAACATTTATTTAAGAGAAGTTCGAGTGTTGGCATGTGATCTGTCTTTCTGTTATCTTTCAAACTGACCACAACAATGTTATGATTGGGAGACCCCTGTTCTGATGGAGACACCAAGGCCATTTAATCATTGTTGTATAACAGTCTCTTCCTTTGTGTGGGAGGATAGAGTCATTCTGAACAGGATGAACAGAAATACTGTACTTACATCGGAAATTGGAACAAAATGTATTTTTGATTCTCTGTCCACATGTTTGACTGAAATGGTCCATTTAACCTTTAACCTACCGTTTATATTTGTTAAGTATTTGTACTAAGTCAGGACTGTACGTTAGTCAATTACATGAAGGTCACAGTTATTCCAATCATAACTGATCAAAGTCATAATTGTCAATTAATTGTTCCAATCATGTTTTGTTTTAAAAAGATTTTCCTGAAAAAAGCCAGTTTATATGTACAAAAACATTTCAAATTTACCATGAAGAACTTCATACATGATTGTAAATTTATTATAAGAATATATTTTCATGAAATTTTAAAACAAACAATCAAACCTTAAAAAAAAAAAAATTTGCAATGCCATTAATTGAAGTAAAAACCAAAAGGGAAACCAAATACCATAAATAAGTCAAAGAAAAACAAGGGGCCCCATGACAAAAAGAATTAAGTGCTGCACCATGAGCGCATGATTTGCCCATCGCTCTTTTAGCTTGTCTTAATGCTTTTAATAAATGAATTTATATGATCAACTAGAAATACTGTGAGCATTGCTCAAATAGACCCCCATAACTCAGCAATGTTGTATCAGAAATTTATAAAAAAAACAAAAGGGAGCTTATTTCAATAAATATAAACAATTCACCAAAGTTTCATGAAAATTGCTAAAAGCATTTTTGAGTTATAGTCTGAGAACTGGAAAATTTCCCATTTTCTTATCAATAAAATCCTATCACTCAGAATCCTAAAATAAAAAATTTATAAAAATCGAAATGGAGCTTACGGAAGTTACGTCAATAGATATAAACAATTTAGCAAAGTTTCATGAAAATTGGTGAAAGCATTTTTGTGTTGTTGTCCAAAATGTTGACGATGGAAGGGACAGACGGACAACGGTATACAGTAATACCTCCTGTCTTAAGACGGGGATATAAAAATGATGAAAAGATAGACAAGTCCACAAAACCACAAGGTTGAGCAACAGACTCCACTAAAATGACTTGTTGAACTCAGATGCTCATGCAGGGTAATGCTTACAGAAGAAATCAACTTCATTTCTTTACATGTACTTAGTATTCATCAGATAGGATCATTAACTGTTATATTGACAGGTTAAATACAGTAATATTTGAGTCATTTTGTTTCGTTCTCAGAAACAGAGTATTTGTTAACTTTCTTCTATCATTTTGTTATGCATCCTGTGGAAATGCATAATTTTTTATCTAACATTTAATATTAGATTAAATAAACTTTGGCGAAGCACAATATAGCATAATGCATGGTTTCCTTGATGATTAAATATATCAATTAATAAAGAAACAGTCATGCAAAACAAGTCATACAATTAAAATTCCTGTTACTAAACATGCAAACTATTATTAGTATAATAACAACAAAATACTGTTCATAATTAGTTGAGTTGTAGGAAATACTTGATCTTATAAACAATGAAATATACTTAAGTGATAATTCTTGAGACTTTGCTGTGGTAATACTTCCTTATTTAGAATATGTATTAATGTAAATAAACTTGACTACTATCACAAGTATGATCATTGTTAAGTAACATATAAAATATTAAAATACAATGACCAAAATGTTTTTACTATGTCAAATAGCTTTTAAACTCCATTTAAAGAACACTTTTTGTCTCTATCCAGACATGGATTCAGATCATGAGATGTGGGCGTAAAACCGCCACCGCCACCCCCTCCTCCCCAGAACAGAAACAGAAAAAAATGTAATTTATAGGTGAAATTACATTCTCCTTTTTGTAAACTCCTAATTATCAAGAGCCCCTCCAACTTCCAATCCTGGATCCGTGCCTGCTATTTTTATTTCATAAAGAGGTTTAAAAAAAAATAACAACTTATCAATTATTTCTATAGAAGTTCCTATCTATCAAATGTTTAAAACTTATGATAATTTGGTATTCAGATTGCAGTGACCTTCAATGGGCTCTATGATTCATGCTTTAAGAGCATCCTTCTGTGTACAAGTAATATCTTGTCTCTCAAACTTACAATTCTGGGGAAAATTAAGGAGAGATGAATAACCATTGACTTGTTATCTATCAATCAAATCTAAACTAGCCATTGGTGTATCAAACTCATGGGAAAATCACAGCAAAGGCCTTGATTCCACAAGACTGCTCTCAGGATTGTTGTATGAGTAAGGTTTGAAAACAGCAGTCAGTATTGAAAGATACTCAGCCTGTGAGAGGTCAAGAAAATAAATCCATTTAAAATATTTCAGTTGCAGTGAATTTACTAAGGATAGTCATGACCTGTTCAAATATTCATGATAATGGAGAAATACTGAATTTGATATTTATATATGTATAATGAAAGAAAAGTTGTGTATATTTTTTTCTGAAATTGAAAAGACTCATTGATTTTCAAAAAAATACCAATATTATCAAGGGTCCACAACCTGCCAGAAGTTTCCCATTTAGCATTTCAGAATAGAACAAAAATTAATTCCAGAGGTAAACAAACTAAATCGGTTGTGAGAATGCAAAACAAAACATTCGGTGAACACAAATAATATTATATAATATATATAAATGAAGTAAAATTTCAAGCAAAATGAAGGTTAGGAATGTTGCAATGTACTTATACACTTCTAGCTATAGAGGAACGATAAGCATGGATGACTGATGAACAAACCTGCAGGATATCCTTTAATAATAACATCATTAACCGTATTGGCAGTGGAGGTCTCCGTAGGTTTGTTATATACAGGATTAAATAAGTTCATGACACTGTCGCTTGTCACCGTACTAGAACTTGCAATACTGGTTGATGTTTTGGTGGTGGTGGTGATGGTGGTGGTGGTTGGTTTAGCTGTGGTTGTAGTTGTTGTAGTTGTTGTTGTAGGTAACATACCTTTATACAGGAAAAAAGTTGGTAAATATAAGAGCCAAAATGCATAAAGCTAAGGAACTCCAGAAACGGCAAGCAAATAAATGAGCCAAATGAAATAATGAGGCAAAAAAAATCTGTGAGACTACATAAAGCCTGGACTAGAAGAAGCTTGGCAAAAAGAAGAAGTCCCCTGCCACCAAAAGTTTATCCCTGCATACCGCAACTGAGGTTTTCCACAAAAATATACAATTACAGATCATAAAAGCATCAAACAGAAAAAAGACAATAAAGAATAATCCCAGAGATTGTAATTAAAAGAAAGTTTGTGAATCATTTTAGTATTAAAAGCTAACTAAAAAGCATTTTAAAAAAAATTAAGGTAAAACTACATTTAGTTGTGCAACTAAGTGTTATGAAAGTAAAAGTGAAAATGCACCACAACCTACGATGATATCATATTAACCACACATTATGCTACAAAGTCCAAGCTATTCACATGATTTGTACTGCATATAACCTTTTATGTTTACACTTTACCAGTCAACTATTATTTAAAATGTTGACCTCAATGTCTGATATATTATTTACATGTAACCATAAATTTGTAATAAGTAAAATACTCAATCAAATATATAACATCCCTTCATGTCTACATATTAAATTTAGGTTCAGCATTTGCTTGATGGGAGAAAAAAGCCATTCCAATTTCTAAAAGATGGAAAATATACAAAGGAAGCCTATACATCATGTACATTGGAGATATTAGTATTGTTAAGTTTTATGTTTTGCATTACAATGGTAATCCATAGTTTTGCTACCTTGCTAGGCAATTACAAAGTTTAAGCACACCAGCAGTAAAAATTTCACTATTCTTGGGCTGATTTGAACAATTTTGTTGACACCCTTTTTACAAAGATGACACATTTAGAAACATTATAGTTATAGAGATCTGATTTTAATCAGATCTCCTGAATTGAGATGTAACATCAAGATTACAACACAGTTCTCTAAGAAACTGAATTGTAATACTTTAATTGGTAGGTTTATATGTTCTTAATGGGGAACTGCCTTCCTGATAATTAGAAAATAACTGTATTGCATACGGTCTCAAACTGACATGTAGCCCAGCTAGGTAAACAAATATTTGCAACAGTAAAACCAAGTTTTATGTAGACCAAGCTTTAAATACAATATAGTTATCTCCATTCTAATGCAAAACTAACAAATATTCAGTTTAAGATGTCTTTCTGGGGTAGAAAACACATAAATCGAAAATTCTGCAAAACTTTGTTCTCATCTTTGAAACCTTACAAGCATGACGTCACTAATATGATTCTGGCGTCAAGCGTAAACTTCAGACATTTGTTGGCTTTATGTACATTTCAGAACGAAATAAAATTTGATAAGGATAAATTCAGGTGATACATGTGTTTTTTCACATAATTATAAATTCCAGAATTCAAAATAGTAGCTCCCCTTAGTCACAGACAGGTAGACCGTGGAATCTATCCCTCAAAGTATATGATGTTGACCAATCAAAATCGTGATACAAAATGTAATAATTTAATTGCATTAGAATACATGTAGGTCCTGTACATGTACAATCTAAAGAGTCATTTAATGAATAA
Source organism: Mytilus californianus (assembly GCF_021869535.1). Classification (NCBI taxonomy): domain Eukaryota; kingdom Metazoa; phylum Mollusca; class Bivalvia; order Mytilida; family Mytilidae; genus Mytilus; species Mytilus californianus. The sequence goes on from NW_026262723.1 coordinate 108,573,662, forward strand.
GGGCTGTGGATACAACATTATGTACATGTACCATATTGGAAAAAAAGAGAACATTTAAATTTACAGTAATTAAAATTCCTATATGTTCTCATGATTCTGAAGATTTGTTTATAGGTGTACTTGATGAGGGTGAAGATGTTAACATGTTGATGTCTTTGAAATAGTTATGCAATTGACAGGTGTAACTGACTTCATGAGAAATGTGCCATGTAAGATATTTATGTCTGCTTTACAGTTCAGACATTTCCACCTATATGTCTGTAGGATGAATTAGAAGAAATGTTTTTCTCACACCCTTTCTAAATCCATCATAAATACACACTTATCAGATTTTGAACAACAGCTTCCACACCCATGGTGCCCCTTATTACAAGTTTTTTTTTAATCATATTTATCCTGTTTTTATCATGACAAAAATCTATCATTTGACATATATATTCTACTGTAAACTTGGTTCTAGATATTGCTGTTAATGAATAGGGTCTGGAAGCCAAATATCATTGATGGTAACAGACAGTAGCTGAAATTGTCAGACATGGCATCCAATGAACTTACCTTACAATGATATACCTTATACCTATCTCATAGCAAATACCTGAATGTAACAAACTATGGACCAAATCTGTATGCCAGCTTAGTTTACATGAATATAACAAACCATGGACCAAATCTGTATGCCAGCTTAGTTTATAAACTAATCAGTTTTCTTGTATTGCAAAGCTTTAGTACAGCAAGCTAGTTAGTTTATGTAAGCTTGAATCATAGATACACTTATTCATTAAATGCAATTTTTATCTCAGATATAAAGGCTTAAACTCTTAAAAGCTAAAATCAAAATCTTCTTTCGTTGAAAAATACAATGCATTTTAAAAGTTCCAATAAAAGATGGAAATTGTATCTAACATAAACTCACCCCCAAATTAAATCAAATGGTCATAGACAATAATCAGAAAGGTATTATGCTGTATACCGTATATATAATAAATTTCCCTTTTTACAGAAGAAGACAATAGACTTAAATGGCTAAAATAATAAAATTGCTAGTCTTTTCATATTTTGTTCACAATTGTAAAATGCTGAGAATTACATCAATCAACAAGCATTCTGTGAGTATTGCATGGCAATACATAGTCCCCTACCAGTTAAAAAAATTCATTGGTATTGGAACAAAATTCTAACTTGATCTACAACTTGTCATGGTGTAAACTATATAACAAATATCAAGTCAATATCTTCAAGCATGACGAAAAAAAGTGTTGTAAACTGATTATTTAAGTAAATTTTCTAAGTCCAAGGACCATAACTCTCCACAAAATCATCAGACCAGAACAAATTCGAACTTGATCTGTAACTTGTCATGATAAAACAATACACCAAATATCAAATCAATATCTTCAAGCATAAAGAAAAAAAGTGTGGAAAACTGATTTGCCGGACTGACGGATGGACAGACAGACAGACAGACCGAGCGCAAACCTAAAGTCCCCTTCGACTTCGTTGGTAGGGGACTAAGAATGACAAATCAAAGATCATAATTTAATTATCAATATGCACTGAAGAATTTTTTTTTTTTCTGGTTTCGTCTTTCAAAACAACATCACTGATTGAGGTGAAGGGATGTCATACAGAATAGAAATCTCAAGAAAACATATCAATGCTTTGATTTGCACATAATTAATTTTTTCTTGAACAAGAAAAATAGTCAATTTCAGCTTTCCTGTTGTGAACTTTCCACTTCTGTGTAGCAACATTCCAGCAGCACCTGCATGTGGAGTATATATCTCCCAAGTTGAAAGATATTCCAGCTTCTGCTTCCTATCATGATTTCCTTGACAGAGGGTAGATGCCTACAACGAAGCTTTTACACCAAGGATTCCTAGTGATAAAGTTGAAGTCATCCCCTCAAAAGGTTTGCTGACACCATCACAATTTGGTTGACAGTTATGGAGTATTCCTGTCACAGATGACCACATATATATACCAATTGTCGTAGCCACAATCATGTCCTCCTTATCTTGATAATGACATCACAAAATGAGACTTATCACATATTTTGTACTTGCCATCAGCAACACATTCGGAATCACATCTCTAGCAGGATCTGCTTACACTTCGGGAGCACCTGAGATCATCTCCTGTTTTTTGGGGGGATTGGTGTTGCTAAGTCTTTAGTTTTCCATGCTGTGCTTGGTAGACTGCTGTTAGTCATTTTGGCAATTTTCAAAGCAGTCGGTTTTTCTTCTACTTATGATTTTGGATTGACCCTTAGGTATCTTCTGTCTCCCTTTGAACAAGCATAACTAACGAAATTTTCTTTATCAAAATACTTGATACATTTTTTTTCAGGTGTTGAATGTAGTGCAAATATATCTAAAGGTCATCATACAGATTCCACCAATGGTCAAGTGACATCAGTGTGTGGTCAACTTTAATACACTTATACCTTCAGCCAAAATGACTTACAAATGTATCTTTGACATTATATATAGTTGGATATTTTTTAAACAACTGCTGTAAATTGGAGGATCTTTATAGAAGTCCTTGGTTTTTCATCCTGGATTTCTACATATAAATGATATATATATGAGAAAATTTGTACACGTTCAGTTGACTGTTGTACTGATTATTTTCTCATGATCTTTGAATATAAAAGTTTCATGAGAGACTTAAGTATTATTACAAAATAGTAAGTAAAAAAGTGACTAATATTCTAAAGTAGGATGACTTCCACTTTACTGCTAGGAACACTTGATTTAATAGCTTCCAAATATAAATAATCTTAATACAAACAATCTGAGAGACTTTTTAAAAAAAAAAAAATAGTCATGTGATAGTAAGCAAAAAAGTGTGACTAAGGTAGAGACCCCATACAAGCCAAATTACATTTTTGTAACACTTACACATGTTCATTTCCTTTTTTCCATGAAATTTGACATTTTGGACAGTTCTAAAAATAATATCATATTGGTCTTTAGACCAGTGAAATATGCAACATAATGTTAGTTTTTAGAGGACAAGTGGTAAAAGAAAATAAAAATGTTACAAAAAAGAACTGATTGATTGACTGATGTGAAATGAATGCCACATTTAACTCCTAAACATACAAATGAACCAAAATTTAAAAAAAAACACACAAAAGGCTAGAGGTTCCTGACTTGGGACATGTGCAAAAATGTGATGGGATTAAACATGTTTTGTGAGATTGTCAGAGTTTTGTCAGAAAGTCTTTACAGATTTTTCAAGAACTAGCAAATAACACAATGAATATCAAGGACTATATAAGACTATACAGATTACTGGCCAAAACATTAAGAAAAATCATAGATACTTACGGAACTGACAGATGTATTTGTATGTAAACATTCCGTTATCACACATGTAATCATGCCACCGCCAGCCGTCCCCTCTCCTCATACAGGCACAGTCCTCAAAAGAAATAAATCCAAAAGTTTTACTAGGTTGTCCTGAATCCCAGTAGTTGAAGGTCTGTGGTTGACCTTTAAAGAAAAAAAATCATAATATATATATTTACAAAGTCAATTAATTCATTAATTTTTGTGGGTATCAATTTTTGTTGATTGGCGAAAAATTCTGTTTTCATGGATATTTGATTTTGAGGTTTTGTCAGTTTTAGGTACAAGCCTGTAGAAAATTTATACTTTGTTGATCATTATAAGTTGTGAGTCTTTTGTATCCACAAAATCCACAAAAATTGGTATCCCAAGAATAATAATGAATCCATAACTCATGTAATTTATGAAAGATCTCACACATTTTATACATCTCAAAGAAGGATGTACATTTGCATAAGAATGAATTATCATGTTTTGAGCATACTGATACTGTATATAACAGTTGCAAGTACATGTGTAACATTATGAAGCTTTTTGTCAAATTAGCGCAGCGAATAACAGTTCATAAAGGCCTTATATTGTGTTGAGCAGCTGATAATGTACATAAGCAATGATGAAAACCTGATAATAGAATAATTGATTGTCTTTGTGTGTGTTTTTTTATGATAGAAACAATAGTTTTCTTTTACAGCAAACCAGAAGAGGGACTTGATAAGTTGGGGATAAGCTTATCAATGTAGGGTAGAATATTATGGCTTTGATAATAAGTCCAGGTCAAGGATATTTTACATCACAAAGCCATGATTTTATGAAGAGCAGAGCAGAGTGATACAAGCACAGTGAAGACTGATAAGAGCCATTATTCAACCCTTTGAAATAACAGAAATGAGTTTATTGAAAGGACCAACAGGTTCACAAGGATCATATCTTACTTTACAAGTTATAGATATTTCACATATTTTTTCTCAGTGTTTCATAAATTATACCATAATTTTTGTTGAAACCCCAGGCCATAACCTCAAGAGACGAAGTTTGATATTATCTGATCATGATTATTAGTAATATTAAGCCTGAGAACTATTGTTAATGTAAAAATGTCTAGATATTTTGTCAATCTACATGTAATAAATGCAGCATATAAATACATACAAGACCTGATTTGGGTTTTTATTGACATACAATGATGTAAAGTTGTAAACATGTGTACCTGTAGTCCAACGCCATCCACCAGATCCTCTGTTATGTAGTCCTATCCACACACCATTATTTCTCCAACGAAGCTGATTATCCATTACTCCTTTTATAAAATTCATGGTGCCTCGATCTGGTATATGCACTAAATCCCCTCCCCATGCCTCGCATCTATGCCGAGCATCAACCCAAGTTTTTTCATGGTTCAAAAACACATAACAGATGCCATTGTAAGTGTAAACATATCCATATTTCCTTAAAGAATCCACAATGGGTTGACAACTTTCTGATGATACTCCAACTGCAATGGGAACAAAATATTTGTTTGCATATTAACATGATTAAGTGCCAGTCTTTGTGAGAATCAGGCAATTTTGAAAATAATCCAAAATATGGCCGAAAAAAAACCCACCGACCTAACCATCCTATTTTGAAGTTACCCTCATCCTGAGTTAGAAATAGTATGTCTTTCATTTCTGCGTGTCTGGTAATTCAAAAAATCTCTGGATAACTTTTGGTTAGAATGATAGCAAATTACGGAATTATCTCCCCTTAATTGTTAATTTCTAGTGCATTTCAACCAAATTATATCTTGAATTACCAGAACAGGAAAAGGAAACGAATGTTATATTCGTGCACCATTATTCATTTTGAACATTAATTAATGTCAACTTGAGTGGGTTTAAGTTTGTCATGTTTTCACCACTACCTGATTCTTAGGCAGACTGGCACTTAATAACCAAAACAATCAAAATATTTCCATCTTTATCACTTTCAAAAATATCCTTGATTGAGGAATAGTTACTGGAGGTTTGAAGATTCACTACAGAAATAAATTGCACAGTGCAGTGTTTAAAAATAAAAGTATATATAGAAAAAAATTTAAGTCAAATCTAAGGTGAATTATTTATCTCATCTTTGTGACACCCTTGCATAGCTTGAAAAATTAACATGACATAACCTACAACAATGATTTTTCATTGACTTTAGTCATATTTGTAAGATTTCTTAGAGCAAATTTATTTTTTATTATTTTTTTAATATGATAATTCAGCATATCCAGTTCAAAAAGACATTAGTGCTATTTAGGATTCTGTGAAACTCATCTAATGATGTCATAATCAATTTTGCACTGTGGCATCAGACATTTTCTCTTGTCATGTCAAAATTTTATTGGAACCTCTATTATATACTGAGTCTGTATCACTATCAATGAATGTGGACTCAATTACAAGACTGCCAACTATATATTGACAGTTTAAGTTAGTTTTTTATTTATTTAATAGTTATAGTGAATTGTAAAAAGATGCAATCGATACAGAAATATGATGTTGTCTGGTAAATTTCCCTGTCTAAGGCTTGTAACTAACGATTTACAATGCTATTGGTAAAATGTTTCATAAATAGTATCATGAGCTAAATGAAAGGCTCAATTTTATGAAAATCTAAATCTTTTAATGAAAAACAACATAAAATTTTTTGGACATTTCAATTTGGAAAACTTTCATTTAAAAAAAATCAAAATAGTTTACGTGGTAAAATTTGAGTAAGGTCCATGGTAATATGATAGCTTTACTGGGAAAGTTAGTGATCTTAGGAGCTTTTAGCAGTCAGGGATATAACTCTATAGGGTTATTACAGAAAAATAACATACTTTGTTATTGTGGACTAAAAATCAAAGAACTGTGATAACATATGTATGTTACATGTTTCAAAGGGACAATATACATCATTAGTTTAGTTAAAATGTATACAAGTTCTATTGATATTACTATTGTCTTTATGTATACTTAACTATAGAAAGATATAACAGTTCATAGTTTGCCAATTTTGCATAGTACACCTAATAAGTCACCTATATGTTATTACAGAAAAAATATGCCTGTAATAACTAAAGGGTGTTATCACAGCTTCTCTACATCACTCCAAAGCATTTGCTAAGACATACATCATGCTTAATTACAATGTCTTTTAATTTATTGTAAGAAATAATGACCAGAGCATGTAATGAGGTTCTGTGCAAGCTTCCAAGTAATTCCCAAGTGTCTCATATAATAAGTTGCATTCCCTTAATAACTAAGCCTTGTTATTACAGCTAAGTGTATCCCTTAAAAGCCTCGTCTCATTGATTTACCATGGTTAATAAAAAATGTATTAATTTAATTAAAAAAATAGTTATCAAGGCTATGTATTTAGTTTCTGCGCAAAGTCTCAAGAGTTCCCTAGAGCCCACTATAAATTAAAATATTTTTGATTTATTTTACAAATAACAAACATATGTTATTACAGATTTAGAAAATTTAAGGAATAAAGAGTAGACAACTCATGAAAGTATCTGTAATAACACACGCAAGTTATTTTCTGTAATAACCCTATAGAGTTATATCTCTGACTGTTTAGTGTGTAAATTACAACAGAAACCTCTATTAACAATGAAAATTCCATTTCAAATAAATCCTTTCATCAAATTAATACATTATGTCACTCCAATGTGTTATGATAAAGATATACAAAATAACTTAGTCAATTTTTTAACAGCCCAATATCTTTTTTTTTTTGGTAGTTCATTCTTGAATTGATGATTTAACAATATGCATAAGAAAATAAAATTACCTTTTCTTTATCTTTTTGAACTAATTTATTGAAATTTTTATAAAGATTTTCTTAATATGATGACTGTAGGCTGAGTGTAGCGGACTTATGCTTCAAACAGTACTGACATATAAAGTAAGTATTAAGAGGGTAGATTTGCCATACCATAATGTAACATGTTGTGTTGTGATTTTGTTATTGCAACCAACTTATTCAGATCCATATAGGTATTTCTTTGGTGATTTAGAAACAGTTGAAAAACGTAACTTAGACCAAAATACAAAAGGCAGGTTTATATGGGTTTATTTATAAATTGAAAACTAAACAATTATCACTTACAGACTATATGATATTACCGACGTGCGTAAATTGTTGGAGCCTAGAACTGTCAAAACGTAAATTATGGTAAACACAAGCGAGCTACGCGATATTTTCTAAAGTTACTTACCAGAGTTATATAACATCACAATAACTATAAAAATATACTGTAAAAATTCCATTGTTTCTAACTTCAATCTTCACAATGCTGCTTTTAGTGAGTAGAAATATTAATATATTAATTGTAAACAGTCATGATGATTGGATATGTTAACTGGTTAAGGGTTTTCCGATGTCAAGGTTACTTATAGTCTGTTTCATTTAAAAACATGTCTACCGTCAGATATGTGTTTCCGAAAAAACTTTTCCGAAAAACGGGGGAAAATCTAGAACACTCTGAAGTTACGGGTTTTTAATGCTCTTTATCCGCAATTGCAGATGACGTCACGAAACAAAAAAAACATCAATTTGTGAAACCTAAAGAATCAACGATTGACGATACGTAATCAAATATATACAATACCTTAAGTTATGTTTTAAATAACTTGAACAACAGAGACATATAACACAATAATTATATTTCTGACTTGACTTGTCAACGTATATTTAGACTGACCAGTTTACTTTCATGTGGTCGCTGCATGATGTTTTCAGGGAGGTCCGCCTTTGATTAGTTTAACACATTGTGGCGTCATAAATAAAATGAAAACTTTAAAAAGATTAATTTTTGCACTGAGTACAAGTCAAATTCGGGAATTCGGTAGTAAGTAACTAAGTCAGTAAGTGTAAAGTCGGCATATATGTGTAGGACTCTGAACCGCGATGGTACTCCGAACCGCGATGATCACGCTGAAGTGCGATGGTGACATATTGTGACGCCAACTTGTTGATAGCTACGCTGATGTGCGTTGGTGGTTACGCTGAAGTGCGATGGTCTAACTGTGACGTTGACGTTGATTGTTATGATGAAGTGAATAAATGATGAAAAAGCATAAATAAATAATCTAATTAATCAACCACTGGCATTTAATAGCAGCTATGTATAATAATGCATAAAAAAGCAGAACAAAAAGGCCAGATATAAAAAGGAAGAATTTTCAGCTATGAGGCAGCACTGAATAGAAACAGCATGCACTGCAATTACATTTTTGACCCCCACACCAGGAATTTATATAATTCCTAAATAGGTCAAAAGATGTCATAGTTTTGATCTCAAATGGGAAGGGAATTCCATACTTGTGCTGCCTCAAATCTAAAAGATCTTTTACCATAATTTGAGATTCTTGGTCTAGGTTACCCAGCAGTGTTCAAATATCTGAAATGATGTGAATTGTTTTTGTAACATCTAGATCTTAAATAAATAAAGGATAGACTTGCAACAATTCCCTTTCTTTTATTTCTTTTTTACTAATTTCTATGTTTACTGAAAACTGCCGGTATACTGATTGCCCTTGGAGAAACGCTTTCCTCTGCGGGTGTCAATATAATGGGAATATCTTAGTTATAGCAGTAAAATTGTCAAAGGGGAAAATTGAAAAAAAAAGAAAAAATTAGGAAGGCACATGTAGCAAGTCTAAATACAGGACATTCTTTATTAATTATTTCAAAGGCATCGAAGGCAATTGGGCACATTCTATGAGTTTTTAGTGGAGGAAGGTTTGAAATCTACAGGAGTGTTTCGTAAGAGTTTTGATAGTCTTCATGCATACAGCACAGCGCTCGTTCTTGTATTTTTGTATTTTGTATTTTTCTTGTATTTTGTTCCCCACAGATTTGCCAAGTCAAAGGGCAGTAACTTAAGTTAGACATAACAAATGGTCCATTATTCTTTTAGTACAAAAAGGAATTCCTGTACCTACTAGTAGACATACGAATACTGATGCATACTTATAAGATATAGTGCAACTCAGATTTTCAATATCTACTAGATCCTAAAGGACATAATATCGTCCCCCGTCAAATATTAAGTGGGGTGAGTGTCGTAACATCATCCCGACAACTCACCCCAGACTTACTGTATTAAATGGATATACTGGCGAGAAAAAGCTGACAACCAATCCTTAGTTTCTTTTTTTTTTAATAACTCGAAATAGTTGATATTCGTATTAAAGATTATAACGAATATTTTACTCCTAACAACAATCATCCCTATTTCTCGTATCAAACATAAGCTAAAAGAACTCTACAAGGAAATTGTTTTTGTCCTGGCTGATAAGTCTGCCGATAATATATCATTACTGTTTGCCGTTAGATTCTATATGGAGCTAGGTTCTGTAAAAGGAAATAACAAATTCACCAACATTCCAACTGACTATTTTTTTGGGAAATTACATCGTTAACAAACATAAACTTTTTATTACCACTTTACAAGTAGAACCGAACAACATGAAAATTCCAACTATGTACTGACTTCCGAAAGCTGCACACAACACCTTACAAATATAGATATATTTGATTTCAACGAAAGAAATCTCTGTATTACTGAAAAATTATTACACCAGGGTTTTCGATATCACAAACTAGTCAAAACATTTACTAAATTTTATCATCGGTACAAGGACATCATTCGTAAATATAAATCAACATGCAGACATCTTATACGTTCAGGTATTTCACATCCAATATTTTATGGTAATATTCTTTACAAAGCACAAAAATATCGGCATTCACCTCAAAAGCTAACCAAACCTTTAAACAGACTTATTCGGAAAGGATATAGTTGCGATACTGTTGTCAAGTCATTAAGGATTGCATATTTCGGTATTAATATTGATTCACTCATAGGGTCTTTGCATCGGAAATAAACACATTTATTCTAAAACCAGTTGTTGGCATGATACGGGTTATGTTCTTCTCATATATTTTATGATGGTATGATACTAAACCCCTAACGGGAGGGATTGTACTTGATTTTCATATGATGAAGACATAATCTTACAATCAGTTTAATTGAGGTCTGGAGTTGGCATGTCAGTAACTGCTAGTATAGTCCTTTGTTCATTTATGTGTCATTGTCATTTTGCTTAGTTTCTTTTGTTATCTATTCTGAAATCGGACTCGGACTTCTTTTAAACTGAGTTTTACTGTGCGTATTACTATGTGTTTCTTTATTCTACATTGGCTAGAGGTATAGGGGGAGGGTTGAGATCTCACAAATCATGTTTAACCCCACCGAATTTTTGCGCCTGTCCCAAGTCAGGAGCCTCTGGCCTTTGTTAGTCTTGTCTGTTTTTTAATTTGAGTTCATTTATATGTTTTGGAGTTTAGTGTGACGTCCATTTTCACTGAACTAGTACACAATTTTATTTAGGGGCCAGCTGAGGACCACCTCCGGGTGCGGGATTTTCTCGCTGCGTTGAAGACCCATTGGTGGCCTTCGGCTGTTGTCTGCTCTTTGGTCGGGTTGTTGTCTCTTTGACATATTCCCCATTTCCATTCTCAATTTTATAGTACACTTGGTACAATCAAAAATCTGGTAATGAGGTCTACGAAAATAGTGGAATTAATTACTTTTGGAGTGTCAAAAATTCGTTGGGATAATTGCATGCTCATATTGGTGCTTCCCAATCTGTTCAAAGTTTGGATTTTTCTACCCTATATACGACTTTGCCTCATAATCTCATTACGAACAAAATCACAAACCTAATAAGATGGGCATTTAAAAATTCAGAATATGAATATATGTGTTCAAACTCTTTTAGGTCATGTTTATTATACGAAAACAAAAGAAATGTGTCAATTGGACCTGCTTTGATATAACAGCACTTGAATTATTACTAGATAACGTTTTTGTTCGTTATGGAGATTCCGTATATTAGGGTCTGGAGGGGGTTTGCAGAATAGAGAAAAAAATTCCCAAAAAATTAACGAATAGAGAAAAATTTAAACAAAATAACGAATAAAGACTAATGGAGTTCAAAAGAATAAAGAATAACTGTGGAAAATAAAAGAATTTAGAAAAATAATACTGATTACAGAAATGAACCATGTACAGAAAACAAAAGGAAATCATCTTATTATAGAAAAATGTAATAGTAAAATAATGTTCATGAGAATTTTACAGAATAAGCGTTAATTTCAAAGATAAACAAATATGACCTAACAAAGATAAAGAAATATGACCTAAATATCTAAAGAATTCAGAAATTAATAAGGTCCCCCATCCAGACCCTCGTATATCACCAAGTTATCTGGATTCCAATGGGGATTAATTGTGTACAACTTATTGCGGACCTGTTTCTGTATTGTAACGTACGAACCACATTCATTGTCTATAAAAACAAACAAAGACCAATCGAAACATCATCTGATATACAAAAAATTTATAACTCTTTTAGATATATTTGGATGATATTTTGACTCTTAATAATGACGACTTCAGTAGGAACATTAAACGGAGATTTAGCATGTTGAACTTACTTTAAATAAAGCTAATACTAACAATGAACACTGCCCTTTCCTGGATCTTGATATCTCTATCTCTAACGGGAAGCTTGATGCTAAAATTTACGATAAAAGAGATGTTTTTTTTATTTCCTATTGTCAATTATCCGTTTTTAGATTGTGACGTTCCCTTGGCAAAATCGTATGATGTTAATAGATCTCAACTTGTTCGATTCGCTCGTGCATATGTAACAACATATTTGATTTTAACGAAAGAAATCTCTGTATTACTGAAAAAGTAATACCGACCAGGGTATTCGATATCACAAACTTGTCAAAACTTTTACTAAATTTCATCATCGGTACAAGGACATTTTTCGTAAATATAAATCAACGTGCAGACTTCTTATATGTTCAGGTAATTCACATCCCATCTTTTATGGTAATATTCTATACAAAGCGCAAACATGTCGACCGCCATTCACCTCAGAAGCTAACCAAGCCCGCTTTAAACAGACGTATGCATAAGAGATATAGTTACGATATTGATACTGTTGTCAAATCATTAAAGATGGCACTTCTGTGTATCAATATTGATTTACTAATAGCTGGGTCTTTGCATAAACACATTTAGTCTAAAACCAGTTGCTGGCATGATAATGGTTATGTTTTATCGAATATTTGTGATGGCATGGTACGTAACCCCCGGCTAAAGGGAGAGATTGTGGTTGATTTTCATATGATGAAGACATAATCTTTCGATCAGTTTAATTGAGGTCTGGAGCTTGCATGTCAGTAACTGCTAGTATAGTTCTTTGTTAATTTATGTTAAGTTTCTTCTGTTACCTATTCTAACATCGGACACGGACTTTTTTAAGGCGAGTTTTACTTGCGTATTGCTGTGTGTTTGTTTATTGCACATTGGCTAATGGTATAGGGGGAGGGTTGAGATTTCCTAAAACAGGTTTAACCGCGCTGCATTTTTGCGCCTGTCCCAAGTCAGGAACCTCTAGCCTTTGTTAGTCTTGTGTGTGTGACTTTTTTTTAAATATAAATTTTGGTTCATTTGTATATGTTTCGGGGATTAGTGTGGCGTCTATTTCGATGAACCAGTATATATATACATTATTGTCAATAAATTAAAACAAAAATAAATATATAAAAGTAAGAAGATTGCCATTGAGACGTCTATCCACCAGAGACCATGTAAATAACGTAAAAGTTACATTTCGGCATTCGGCACATGCCTGGCGATGTTTTCCAATGATTTATTAACCTAAATCCATTGGAAGCGCACTGATTGACATTTTGTCTTAGATACATGATGATTTTTTATATTAGTTGTTATTGGCGTTTAACTAGCTTTCAGTAACTGAGTACACTCAGATTGATGTTTGTGTCTTTGGTGTTGTTGATAGTTGTTTTTGTGTTTTGTATTTAATAGATCTGATGAGTCAAGCCCTTTTCAACTGATGTTTATTATATTGTGCTGTTACACCACTATTCTAGGGGAGGGTTGGGCGCCCGCAAGCATGTTTAATCCCGCCACATTCTGTCAAGTTGTGCCTGTTCCGAGTCAGGAGCCTATAATTCGATGGTTGTCGTTTGTTGATGTATGTTTGAATTGGTTATTTCGTCTGAACATTTATTAAATTGCTTTTATTCATATTGTGCATATATGTTATGTAGTTAAAATTGAGAATGGAAATGGGGAATGTGTCAAAGAGACAACAACCCGACCATAGAACAGACAACAGCAGAAGGTCACCAACAGGTCTTCAATGCAGCGAGAAATTCCCGCACCCGGAGGCGTCCTTCAGCTGGCCCCTAAACAAATATATATACTAGTTCAGTGATAATGAACGCCATACTAAACTCCAAATTGTACACAAGAAACTAAAATTAAAAATAATACAAGACTGACAAAGGCTAGAGGCTCCTGACTTGGGACAGGCGCAAAAATGCGGTGGGGTTAAACATGTTTATGAGATCTCAACCCTCCCCCTATACCTCTAGCCAATGTAGAAAAGTAAACGCATAACAATACGCACATTAAAATTCAGTTCAAGAAAAGTCCGAGTCTGATGTCAGAAGATGTAACCAAAGAAAATAAACAAAATGACAATAATACATAAATAACAACAGACTACTAGCAGTTAACTGACATGCCAGCTCCAGACTTCAATTAAACTGATTGAAAGATTATGTCTTCATCATATGAATATCAGGCACAATCCCTCCCGTTAGGGGTTTAGTATCATACCATCATAACATACATGAGAAGAACATAACCCGTGTCATGCCAACAACTGGTTTTTAAATAAATGTGTTTAGTGCCGATGCAAAGACCCTATAAGTGAATCAATATTAACGCCAAAATATGCAATCTTTAATGACCTGACAACATTATCGTAACTATATCCCTTCTTAATAAGTCTATTTAAAGGTTTTGTTAGCTTCAGAGATGAATACTGACATTTTTGTGCTTTATAAAGAATATTTCCATAAAAAATTGGATGTGAAATACCTGAACGTATAAGAAGTCTGCATGTTGAGCTATATTTACGAATGATGTCCTTATACCGATGATAAAATTTAGTAAATGTTTTGACTAGTTTGTGATATCGAAAACCCTGGTGTAATAATTTTTCAGTAATACATAAATTTCTCTCGTTAAAATCTAAAACATTGTTACATACACGAGCGAATCGTACAAGTTGAGATATATAAACACCGTAAGATGGTGACAAGGGAACGTCACCATCTAAAAATGGATAATTAACGATAGGAAATGAAAAATCATCTCTTTTATCATATATTTTAGTATTAAGCTTTCCGTTAATGATATAGATATCAAGATCGAGGAAAGGGCAGTGGTCATTGTTAGTATTAGCTTTATTTAAAGTAAGTTCAACAGGATAAATTTCTTTAGTATACATACTGAATTCGTCATTATTGAGAGCCAAAATATCATCCAAATATCTAAAAGTATTATTAAATTTGTGTATCAGATGTTGTTTCGATGGGTCTTTGCTGATTTTTGTCATAAATTGTAACTCATAGCAATACAAAAAAAGGTCCGCAATAAGTGGTGCACAGTTAGTCCCCATTGGAATTCCGATAACCTGACGATATACGGAATCTCCAAAGCGAACAAAAATGTTATCTAGTAAAAATTCAAGGGCATATATAGTATCAAAGCATGTCCAATTGACATAGTTTTTTTGTTTATTGCTACTAAAAAATGACCTAAAAGAGTTTGAACATATATATTCACATTCTGACTTTTTAAATGCCCATTTAATTAGGTGTGTGAATTTTTTCTTAATGAGAATGTGAGGCAATGTGGTATATAGGGTAGAAAGATCAAAACTTTGAACAGATTCAAAATCACCAATATATGCATGCAATTTATCAAGTACTTCCAACGAGTTCTTGACACTCCAAAAGTAATTAATTCCACTATTTTGGAAGGCCTTATTTGAACAATTTATTATCAGGTTTTTGATTGTACCAAGTGTACTGGTAAGAAGAATAGACAATTTAGTAGTGGAACAATGGCTTGAAGACGAAATGAATCTATATTTGTAAGGTGTTTTGTGTAGCTTCGGAAGCTAATACATAGTTGGGACTTTCATTGTATTTGGTTCTGCTTGTAAAGCGGTAGCTAAAAGTTTATGTTTGTTACAGATGTCGTTTTCTGAAAATGGAGTCAGTTGGAATGTTGGTGAATTGGTGATTTCTTTTTTCAGAACCTCAATGTAAAATTTACGTCAAACAATAATAATATTATTAGCAGCTTTAGTTGGTTTGAAGAGCTCAAACCAATCTAAGTAAAATATAGATCTCGGATTTCGTTATACTACATAGTACTGTAGTATAACGAAATCCGAGATCTATATTTTAATTAGATTGAGCTCAAACTTTTTGTAAATGAATGTTTCATCATGTTTTGCCGTTAGATTTTCCACTGTCTTATGTTTGGGTTTTCTATTTAGAAGTGGTGGTTGATATCAAGGTGAAATTCAAACATCATAAGTAGAAGAGCAACAACCAAGCCATGGCCAAAACGATAACGACAAAAAATTTCGCTGCGGTAAAATGCAAAAAAAAAAAAAAAAAAAAATCAGGTAAATTTACAGCCCTCCATTGTTACACAATTTCAAGTTTAACTTTACTTTTAGGTAATATATTTCAATTCAATAAAGTGAAAATCTATTGATATGCAGCAAAGATTTAGTCGCTAGGCAAATTCAGGCAAACATTCGATATAAACATTTAAACCGATTAGACCGCACATTATATATATATACAAACATCGAGACGACCTATTCTTAGAATTGTTACAAATAGTGAAATATATAATTTTAACAGATAATCATTTTCCTCTATTTTCGGAGCAGAAACTACTTTTAAATTGTTATATATTTTACACAAACATAATGTATTAGCTTTGAACAGTTCCTTTGAAAATGTATAGACTGGCTTGCTGAAAAAATTTTGTTCTGGAAATTGTGTAAATGTCAGGAAATAGGACTATGCAAAGCACTCTGAAAATATTGATATATGGATAGAGATATATTTTATTTTTACATGATTTTCCCTTTTTTTCGTTAATAAGCAGCAAAGAGTAACATTTTTTAATTATCTGATACCGTGTAACAATTTCCTATAGCTTACTATGCCAATAGGTAAACTGATGAAGCGATGATGGTTAGAAAGTCAATAGTTTGTTTACGTCGGTACCCATCCTTTTCAAAGTTGTTTTGACAGCAAATTCGTAATTTTTTAATGTATTTTGTTTTGTCAATAGATTTTCAACTCCACGGTCTTATAATTTGAGTTGCCTAATGTTATATAGTTAGATAGAAACGATCAAATACAAAAGCACTTTAAAGTAAAAAGATATGAAATTGATTCTTAAAATATAGAAAATGACAAACGGATTAAAACTTACTTAATGTAAATACGTGCGATTATAACAAATACTTTTAAATTGAATTGAAAAAAAAAGAAAACATAGAAAATGTTAGAATGACCAGACAAGACAAGACGCATTTGATTATTTGACAACCATTGCCGAAACACATTGGTACCAAGAACTTTCTTATAAACAACAAAGTGCAGCAGGCAAGACGAAGAGGTATAAACATTCAATATCAGTATTTCATTAAATTACCATGGCTTCCTGACCAGAAGGACTAATTTGTGAATTTATACACCTAATAAATTTACAGATATTTTGAGGTTAAGCCTTATTTTTTAATTAAACAAATTTCCAAACCTTAACAAGTTAGCTGTATATAAACAACATTTACTGGCTTTATTACAGTTTCCTAACTTCTGGAAAAGTTGAACACCGAAAAATATAGTGAAATTTGGGACCAACAGAAAAATGCATTAGTCCCAAGTGAAATTCAACGCCAATCTCGTGACTTTTATTTCCATGCACAAATTACAGAAACGTTCTTGTCTATCGATATCAATTCATCATTAAATTTTGCTGTTTAGGTCATTTTTGGTCATATAGCTTTTAAACTGTTTCAGATCATATACATCCTTGGTTTTCATTTATTCGGCTTTGAGCGTTCCTTATGAAGGTCAATCCAAAAAAGCACTTCGGAAGCATGATATTTAAAAAGTTTTTTTTTTTTACAAATCAGCGCCAAAGTTAGACAACTAGGAAAGGAACTTGTATGGAACATCTTTGCCAAGTTTTATTCTGTTCAATGGTTCTTAAGAAAATCAAAATGTGAAAAGTTAATAGATGGATGCTTGATAACTGATGCCAACCGATGTCAAAAGCTATAAAATTACTTGCTTTGACAAGGTGAGCAACTTATTAGCACAATCTAATTAAAATCAAATCTCCGCACTCGCTCATTTGTTTATGCTTGGCCCAAGCATAAAAACTGAGAGAGTGTGGAGATTTAATTCTAATAAGATTGCTTATTAGCATACATTTCCTGCATTTTGTGACATTCCTCAAAAAAAAGAATTCCGATGTAATTTAAAAACGTGAAACTTGCTATATACATATACAACATCTCACAAACACAATTTATGAGCAAAGAACTTGCCAGCTCTAGGGGAAAGGGAGACGAAATATTCAAAATAAACTCATCATAGATACCAGGATTAAAATTTTATATTTACGCCAGACGCGCATTTCGTCTACAAAAGACTCATCAGTGACGCTCAAATCAAAAAATGTTAAAAAGGCCAAATAAAGTACGAAGTTGAAGAGCATTGAGGACCAAAAATTCCTAAAAGTTTGGCCAAATAGAGCTAAGGTAATCTATTCCTGAGGTAGAAAAGCCTTAGTATTTCAAAACGGGATCTTCAAACTCGTTATTCGAAAAACAAACGGACAATGCCATATGGCAAAAAAAATAGTACACAAAACACAACATAAAAGACTAGAGACTGAGCAACACGAACCCCACAAAAAACCGGGGGAGATCACAGGTGCCCCGGAAGGGTATGCAGATATTTCTCCACATATGGCACCAGTTGTGTTGCTCATGCAAGTGCAAACTGGTGATCAGTTTAATTCGGTAGGTCACATTTGAGGAGATGAGGACAGGACTGTGGTTACGATAATTGGAACATATTTGTCTTCATCTGTGAAACGGTCAACCAAGTCGTGATGACGTCCGTAAAATTTTCAAATGGATGATTTCAACTTCACCACTTGGAACTCTTGGTTCAATAGCTTCCTTGTAAGCAGCAATCTAGCTCTATCTAGAAAATCATGATAGGAAATGCAAGCTCTGGAATATCATATCAACTGGGAGATATATACTCCATATGCAGGCGCTGCCGGAATGTTGCTTCATATAGAAATTGAAAATTCACAATTGGGAAGCTGAAATTATCTCTTTTGTTGTAAAGTTTTGTTATCAACCGACCCTCGTTGTCAATTTTTAGGTGTCAATCAAGGTGGGAAGCTGACTTAACTGTATCTGTTGTGTGCTATATTTCATGTTCGATTGGATAGATGCGTTCAACATAGTCACCAACTTTGAATTATTTGGTGAGAGGACATCATCTATATATCGGAACGTGAAGTTAAGGAATAATTCTAGTATCTTTGCATTCTTCCTGAGAAGCTCCTGTATGAAGTCAGCCTAATACAAATAAAGGAACAAGTCGACAAAAAGAAGGGGCACCGTTGGTTCTCATGGAATGTCGATTGTCTGTTGAAAAACACATATCCCTCAAATGTATCAAATATGTTGTCAATCAAGAAATCAAGCATCTTGGTAATGTCAGTTTCAGACAATTTTTTGTTGGAATCAGAGTGATATTTTTACAAAGTACGAGTTGTAAGAAAGATGATAGATACCTTTCTAGTCTTTAGTTTTGTCTAAAAATAACAACTATACAAAAAAGTCTGCATGAGTTCTTCAGCACAGAAAAAGATGTTTCCATATATTCTTTCAATAAAGCACCCCGTCATTCTGTATGATAAAAGGCTGACAACCTGGATAACCATCTCTAGTGCAATATGGATAGCATTAATTTTGAGGAAATGCTCAAAGGGCATACAAAAAATAATAAAATGCTCAGCTGGGCGCAGCTTGATACGACCGCAGAGGTCTACCCTGAACAGTTGGGGCAAGTATGGACACAACATTCAAGCTTGATACACACTGAATTTGGATTGTGATTAAATATTTGACACGGCATAGGTTTCTGACACAGAATGAATGTGGTCTAAGAACTTATAAATTTTTAATTTACCTATTCAAACCATATCATTATTATTTGCTTTTATATATAAATCAGAATTAACCAATTTAAAATGGAAAATTTTAAAGAAAAAAAAAAGGAAAAAAAGGAAAAAAAAAATCCCTCCCCCCAAATTTTTTTGAACCCCCTTATGATTCATCACCCTCCAAACTCAATCCCAGCCTTTCCTTTGTGGTATGGTACCTTGCAGTACAATTTCAGAGAGATCCATACACTTGAACACAAGTTATTGTCTGGAAACTAGAAAAATGCTTATTTTTGGCCCCTAATCCTAAATGTTTAGGACAATTACCCCCAAACTCAAACCCAGCTTTCCCTTTGTGATATGGAACCTTGTAGTACAATTTCATAAAGATCCATACACTTATACACAAGTTATTATCCTGAAACTAGAAAAATGCTTGTTTTTTGCAACTTTTTGGCCCCTAATTACTAAAATTTTGAGGCAATTACGCCCAAAATCAATCCCAGCCTTCCCTTTGTGGTATGGTACCTTGCAGTACAATTTCAGAGAGATCCATACACTTGAACACAAGTTATTGTCTGGAAACTAGAAAAATGCTTATTTTTGGCTCCTTATTCCTAAATTTTTCTCAATTCCAGCTTTCCCTTTGTGATATGGAACCTTGTAGTACAATTTCAGAAAGATCCACACTTACACACAAGTTATTGTCATGAAACTAGAAAAATGCTTGTTTTTTGCCCCTCATTTCCTATTATTTTGAGGCAATTACCCCCAAAATCAATCCCAGCATTCCCTTTGTGATATGGAACCTTGTGGTACAATGTCAGAGAGATCCATACACTAACACACAAGTTATGTCGGGAAGTTACAAAAATGCTTATTTTTGGCCCCTAATTCCTTAACTGTTGGTACCATAACCCCCAAAATCAATCCCAACCTTCCTTTTGTGGTATTGAACCTTATGGTAAAATTTCATAGAGATCCATTCACTTAAACTAAAGTTAGAGTGAGAAAACCAATGTGTCTTCGGTCGACGACGACAACGCCAACGTCATACCAATATATGACCGCAAAATTTTTTTGTGGTCATATAAAAAAATAAAAAACTCACCAAATAAACTTTTAAGATATTTCACTAGTTACTGGATATTCTGGAAACAGTTTTGTGTTTTCATGATCTTATCTCATTTAGTGTGGAAGAAGTTTAAGGATAGTAATTTTTTCGTCTTTTTTACCCCCTGGGTTATCATAAACATTCCTACACCATTGGTCAAACTTGCATTTATACTAGGACTTGTGATTCAAGTTACTAACTAGTTCAAATGATTTCACTAGAAGCTTAGCAGACATGTTTAACCCATAATTCTGGCCTCAAGTGTTAGATGCATGATTTTTTATTAGTTTTAATTGGCTTTGAACTAGCTGTCAGTAACTGCGAGTACTCTCAGATCTGTACTTAGTGTCTCTTTTGTTATGGTGATGTATAAAAACCCTGCCACGTCTGGTCTGTGTTTTTGTTAGATGTTTTTCTGCTCTGTATCAATCTGATGAGTTAAGCCCTTTTCAACTGATTTTTATAGTTTGTTCTTATGTTGTACTGTTACACCACTGTCCCGATTAGGGGAAGGGTTTGGCTCCAACAAATTAGTTTAACCCTGCCACATTATGTATGTGCCTATTCCAAGTCAGGAGCCTGTAATTCAGTGGTTACTGTTTATTGCTGTAAATCATATTTGTTTTGCGTTCATTGTTTTAGATGTAAATCAGGCTGTTAGTTTTCTCGTTTTAATTGTTTTACATTTGTCATTTCAGGGCCTTCTATAGCTGACTATGCGGTATGGGTTTGGCTCATTGTTGAAGGCAGTATGGTGACGTATAGTTGTAAACTTCCATGTCATTTGGTCTCTGGTGAAAGGTTGTCTCATTGGCAATAATACCACATCTTATTTTTATAAATATTAAAATTCAATGTTGATTGGTTGTTGATTGCTTAATGCCCAGTGGCAATTATATGTGAATTTGCAACTGTGCAAAGTATAAAACGGTTACTTTGAGAGGCTTAATTAGAACTTGCCTGGTAGTATAGGCCATAATATTGTTTGAAAGCTATATTTTCCAACAAACTAACAAATCAGTTTAAATTAGCCAATGATGATGAAAATTAATAGTGTGATGACTATTACATCTACCTGCAATATTGATGAAGGTTACAGTGTTTCATGCTAATCAGGGCATTTACATAATTAAATGCAATGTCTAGTCTCAATGTTGATATAATCGGAAGATAGAAATTGGAAAATATTCTTTTGATACTCAATATGTGTGCCCCTTTGTCTTGTCAACATCAGTCAACTGCTTACCCATTCAGAACACATAAGTTTATATCTGGTTTTTGGTAGGGTTTATTTTGTTGCTTATTCTTTGGTTTTCTGTGTAGAGTTTTGTGAACTATAATCCTTTTTTTTACTTTACTCTTTTGGCCCTAGTGTTGTCTGTCTTTCTAAAAGTTGTATTTTTTTATTGCCCCCTTCGTATCTTCTTACTTTTAATTCTTACATTAGGTACACATGTTCTAGTGATAATTTAATGCAACTTGTGAATGTAGAGTTTAGCTCAAACTTCTATGTGGTACAGTAATAAAAGCCTTGCTCCGTTTCTAAGTTGTTATTTGTATATAGTGGGTTTTTTTTAAGTATTTTCTCCAAATTGATATCAAATGGAAAATAGGATAATAATAAAACACACAATTTTAGAACCATTTATAAGGCAGAGAAAAATAAACAGAAAAAAAATCAAATAATTTAACAAACTGGATTTCATATATAACAGATGCATATTAATAACTTCAACAAATTAATGTATATTATTGCTATAAACTGTTAAGGCTCAACAAAATAAAATAAAAAATATAGAAAACATTAACAGAAAATAAATGTAAATATCTAGATATATCATAGAAATTAATATCCTTATTCATGAAATATTAGAACAACCTGATAAATAATAAACAAAATAATTTAAAACACCCCCAAAAAATATTGTTACATAAAAACATATAGCCATAATTTACTGGTATAAAAATTAAGTCAAAAGTATATACCTGTATTTTATATTTTTACACCTATCAATACACTGTATTCCAAAAACATCTGAAACCTTCTAGATAAAATATTCATAAAGCGTTCCGTAGAACCCTGTGTCGGTCTGCCACTTCTTACTCCTGCTGTTAGTATAAGAGTGTAATGATGACAGCCAAAATTAAGATATGTCAATCCATTGTCTTGTAATATTCCAAGAAGCATTGACATGTTAATCAAAGTTTAAAAATCTTAAACCACAAATCATACCTAAATTTTGACTGCAAAAAAAGAAGAAAATCCATTTATTTAAAAAATATGGAAAAAGTTGCAAAAAAAAAAGAGCTTCTGTTCAAATCTCCTAGTTTGAAAAAGGTATTAATGCTGTAAAATCTTGAACCCTAGACTGTCCCTAAATTCAAACTTAAAAAAAATAAGTCCATTTATCAGAAAACTATGGAAAATGAAAGAAAAATACAACATAAGGCTGCAGATGCTATCTATTGATTATGAAGAAGCTCATGTCATATTGAAATCTAAATATAAAATTTACTTTGAAGTTGTAACATTATGTTGCATTTAGGAATAATTATAAATCTTTAAATTGCAATTTTGAAAGGATTTTTCCTTAAATTCTTATATTTCTCCTAGAAATCTTTGAAGAGAAAATTCTTAACCAAAACATATTTTCTACCAGCTGAAGTAAATCTATATAGTACCTTTCAGATACAAGTTAAGTCTTAATGATAAACTTTTGAATCTACAGGCCAGAAGTTGAATTTTACAAAAAATTTAGTTGGATTCTATTGGCCTGTAGAATTGATTTTTACAGGCCCCACAGCAATTTTACAAGCCTGGGCTGGTGGGCCTTAGGTTGAGCGCATTTTTGTTATGGATGTCCTTCAATTGATTATTTAACAGGTGAAATTTGTAATATTGTATCAAAATTGCCTGGAACAGCAATCATGATATACAGCATTGAATAATGAATGAACTTTTTCTATCTGAATGATTATAACTATGGATACATATAAATCATTAAGCATACATTCTCCAACAATTCTGTACACATTTTACACATACAAACACATTAACATCATTTTATATATTTTTTTTCATGAAAAACAAATTTTATAGAGAAAAGAATGGAAAAGTGAGAGTTTAAAAAAACTTATCTGTTTGCGTAAAAAATTAAAAACTTCACCTTTTGTTCCTTTGCTGGAATTTTCAGTGGCAGAAAACATAGGGCAGGTTTATGCATTTTAAATGATTTGATTACGTAAAATGCAGAAAATCAACAACTTGATTAACAAAAAAATGACACATTGACATAAGATCCAAAGAAAGAAAGGTTTTCTCAATTTCTAAACACAAATTTGTTCATCACGCACATGTTAACAATTACTTTGTATTCAATCAAGTTAAAATATATTTTTCATTAAAAAAAATAATTAATCGTCTTTAATTGTCTCAATATTTGATATATCAAAAAGTTTTATCCAGGTCTCTCTTATTGACAAATAATTTTTATTTAGTAGCAACTTGATACAAAATTAAAAGAACCACAGCCAAGCAAAATTTGTAGGCTCAAATGCTACCATAACATATGATAGAAGACACACTTAAGAAGTAATTCACAATGTGTGCAAGTAAGCTTAGAAATTGAATGGGGGTACCTACACATAGACATCTTTTTAAAATTACATATTTACATACAATAATCACGCATTGTATAACATAGTATATAATAAATGACTAATATATCCAATACCAATATGTTTATGTATAATTACACTTTAAACAATTTATGCATACTGAATACTGAATTCCACAGAACATATGACTGTCAACACATTGAATATTTAAACTGTATGCATTTTATTGTAGTTTAATATGTTGATGCAAATACATATATGGGCTGTGGAAATAGCAGTTATGCATGGATTTCAGAATCTGTGGTCATAAGCTGTGTGTATAATAGTAAACCAATAGAAAAATTTTCTTAATTGGAAATCTAATTCTTCAATTTAATATAACCATGAGGTCTATGATACTTCACTAAGAATAATAGTTACATCACAGTATAAGAACCAAAATCGTTGGTCTACAAGGCACTTGTAAAATTAGTCATGGTATTGTTAGTCTTTCTTGATTTTAAAATTAAAGCTATACAAGTCTAAGAAAGATTAACAATACCATGGCCAATTTTTACAGGTGCTTGGTAGACCAACAATTATGTTATTATAGTATTAGTTCTGCACTGAAGGGATTTCCTTTTTAGTGGTAACTGAAGACCCTAAAAAGGAAATCCATTCAGTGCTGAACCAATACTATAATAACAATTTTGCTTTCTATTTTTGTTCTGTTTTCCTGACAAAGTATATGTAATACATTGGTATTTGATCCATTTTTTCAGGATCTGAGAACGATTTTAGCATACAAAAGGTTTGTTAGAGACAATTAAAGGAAAGTTAATGAAATTGAAAATTAGAATTACATTTTTAGGTGATATATGTTATTTCATGTTTAGGTTTTCTACATAGAACAAATAATACATAATCACAAAAGGATAAATTATTAAACATGTTAAGGCGTAAATATGCTTGATTCTAATCGTTATATTTCCATGAAAGTATTTGGTTTTAGATGAGGTTTTAATTATGTCATTTGTTGGGCTATACTTGAGCAAAGGACAAATATCTAAATTGGTATAATTTCAATACATCTCAAAAAAATGTGATAAATGATAAGATTAATATATTTCTGTAGGCAGAGGTGAATAAATGTACTTCAGAATACAGATGAATGCTTTAAACATGTCAGGCAGACACAATGACCTTGGCAGTTCAAGGATGCAGGGATTCAGATGTCAAAAATCAGCATTAGTAAGTTTTTATGGTAATGGTAATGATATGAATCATTATGGATACAACAAACAGTTGTACAACTATTTTATAGCAATGAATAATTAAGTAACGTAAATAACATATAACTCAATAAATATACAAAATATATATAATAGCTTTGGAATAAGGCACTTGTCATTGGAATGTTAAAGAAACTAGTAAATAAACCCTTAAAATTCCAAGTCACTGTAACAGATATATGGAAATAACTTGTCAAAAGTATAAGTCTTGCATAATCATTAAAATATTTTATAGAATTTTAAATCTATTTCATGCCATCTAATTCTTTACCCAATAATTGGAAGACTAGTTATGTGGAAGACAATTGTGTTTCTGAAAATGATATTAAATCTGTAAAAAAATAGTCAAGTTTCATGTATTATCTATAGTTCACTCAGCAATCAACAAAGCCACTGATTAACTGTTGGTGTCAACATCTCACTTTTGAAGACTATAGCCTGATTATATAAAAATATTGAGAATGTAAGCTCAAATTGACTTGGTTAGTTCTAAAATTGTTGATACATTTTTTGGAAGTTTGAAACATTGAAAGATTTTACGAATTTATTCTTAAATGTTATGTTCTGTTGACCTGATATCCCAAAACTTTGACATTTTTTGTTCTTTTTGCATTAAAGGGTACAACAAATACTTAATTAAACTAGAGGCTCTAAAGAGCCTGTGTCACTCACCTTGGTCTATGTGCATATTAAACAAAGGACACAGATGGATTCATGACAAAATTGTGTTTTGGTGATGGTGATGTGTTTGTAGATCTTACTTTACTGAACATTCTTGCTGCTTACAATTATCTCAATCTATAATGAACTTGGCCCAGTAGTTACAGTGGAAATTATTTTGTAAAAATTTACAAAAGTTTACAAAATTTATGAAAATTGTAAAAAATTGACTATAAAGGGCAATAACTCCTTAAAAGGGTCAATTGACAATTTTGGTCATGTTTGACTTATTTGTAGATCTTACTTTGCTGAACATTATTGCTGTTCACAGTTTATCTCTATCTATAATAATATTCAAGATAATAACCAAAAGCTGCAAAATTTTCTTAAAATTACCAATTCAGGGGCAGCAACCCAACAACATGTTGCCTGATTGGTCTGAAAATTTCAGGGCAGATAGATCTTGACCTAATGAACAATTTTATCCTTGTAAGATTTGCTCTAAATGCTTTGGTTTCAGAGATATGAGCCAAAAACTGCATTTTACCCTATGTTCTATTTTTTAGCCATGTCTGCCATCTTGGTTCGCGGGCGGGGTCATCAGACACATTTTTTAAACTAGATACCCTAATGATGATTGTGGACAAGTTTGGTTAAATTTGTCTTAGTAGATTCAGAGGAGAAGATTTTTGTAAAAGATAACAAAAATTAACAAAAAATGGTTAAAAATTGACTATAAAGGGCAATAACTCCTTAAGGGGTCAACTGACCATTTTGGTCAAGTTGACTTATTTGTAGATCTTACTTTGCTGAACATTATTGCTGTTTACAGTTTATCTCTATCTATAATAATATTCAAGATAATAACCAAAAACGGCAAAATTTCCTTAAAATTACCAATTCAGGGGCAGCAACACAACAACGAGATGTCAGATTCATCTGAAAATTTCAGGGCAGATAGATCTTGACCTGATAAACAATTTTACCCCGTGTCAGATTTGCTCTAAATGATTTGGTTTCAGAGATATAAGCCAAAATCTACATTTTACCCCTATGTTCTATTTTTAGCCATGGCGGCCATCTTGGTTGGTTGGCCGGGTCACCGGACACATTTTTTTAACTAGATACCCCAATGATGATTGTGGCCAAGTTTGGTCAAATTTGGCCCAGTAGTTTCAGAGGAGAAGATTTTTGTAAAAGTTTACGGACAACGGACGCCGGACGACGGATGCCAAGTGATGAGAAAAGCTCATTTGGCCCTTTGGGCCAGGTGAGCTAAAAAGCATTTAGTCATCATGTCTTCTTTCTACATGGAAATTTAAAGCAAGTAAAGATACAAATGGTCTCTGCTAGATACAGAAATGTGCTTGGATTTGAGCCTTTTTCTATATATTATCCCATTCAGTGTTTATAAAAAATGTAACTTTATGAGCAAAAATACTGATTAAGTTGTTTTTGATTTTCATTCCAGTCTGAATAAAAAGACTTTCCTATCATATGCATTCATCATATACACAAAATATTTTCACTTTTCACAGCAGAGTTCAGCACATTTTATCATAAGGAGAAATAAGACTATAGAGTTCTGCCAATAAGATGATTTGTAGTACATATCTAACAAATCATAATGGCAAAGGAATATATATTTTCATATATGATCAAATTATCCAATATCTAACTCCTAACAGGTGCTGTGTTGTGTTTAAAATAATGAAAAAAATTAAAGTCAGCAATGACTTTTTGAAGAAATATTATAAAAATCCTATTTAATCCTATTTTTAACTAAGTGCAAGAATGATAACTTCTTTTCCTTAAAAGATGAAGTCTTCAATTTTCTTATCATACACAGATTGTCTCCCATCTCTTCAACTTGCAAAAGTTGTCTTTTTTTTGGAGAACTTTATCTTTTGTTCAAATCAAATTATCGGTAATCACAAAAAGTGAAAAATATTATTGTTGAATATTAAAACAAAAATGAAAAATGTCCATGGTCAAGTCAGTTGTCCAAAATACAACCACCATGAAAATACTTGCCCAAAAAGCAAAAACAAGTACAATGCAATGGGAATAGTCAAAATCTATGTTAAATCTACAAATTGTGAACTAGTAATTAATCTACTGCATTTAAATATACAAATACTTTCAATCATGAGATTCACTGAAAAATAAATAAATACAATATTCAACCATTTGACATCTGAGCATGTATATCGAGCCAAAAAATATAAATCACAACCCTTATTTAACTACACAGTTGAGTAGATTTATTTGCATATAAATATGATTTTGAATTGAAATTCGGTGTAAATGGACCATTAAATAAAGAAATAGACATTTGATCACAAACCTGATATCCATTATTATTTACGGGTAACCTTTCACCTCCTATATATTCATCTTCATGCATAGCAGAAGGATATTTACAAAATTATATTCCCAAACACCCAAGATATAAGTATTACAGTAAGATAGTCATGTATGTAATGTTTATTACTGTGTGATAAAATGAATCTAACAAGTTAAATTGTTTGGAAATAAGTCATTATAATTGTTGTATCTAGAAATTATTATAAGACATCCAACTTTAACATGTTTAAAATATGCCTTGTTATTGTAAAACCAAAAGAAAGTAATGAAACGATTTGATCTTATCATGAACTCCATACTTTATATGTACATGTATGACCACCTGCCACACAAATACACATGTACAAATGTATGGAACAGAATCTGACTAATATATATGGTCTGCATCTACTTTAAAGTATAAACAACAGTGTAAAATTTCAATAATCTTAACTTTAAATATAAAAAATACATCTTGAAAAATTATATTGAAGTTGTATATTGTCCATTATGCTTCTTTCTTTTATTCACTCTGATTTTTTCATCCAGTTTTCAGAGCATGTTCTAACCAATCATCATCACTGTCAGAGTTTACGTCTTCTGATGTTAACAGACGGGTGTATTTAATCTCACTAACGGCTGGTCGAGCACAACATCTGTTCATGATTACGAATATTGGACACCACGATATTGCAATGACTGCACATGCTCTAAATAAAATGTTCACTCCATAATAATCATAGATGATACCTGATAAGATGCTACCGGCTGAAAAACCCACACCAAAATATATGCTGGAGAAAACTGACCTCACCCCTCTGTCCACAGTAGGATTTGAACTAAAGACTGGATTACTAAGGACAGCATACCACATGACAGTATGCGTGAAGGCATGAGTCATCTCAGCAGGAAGAACTGCCCAAGGTGTCCATAAATACGAGTAGAAGAGGGTTCTGCCAGCCAAAAATGTCATTGATAGACAAACTGCCATTCCATTTCCAAGCTTCCTCACAAGTGGCCCACTGAAGAACAGCATTGGTATCTCTGCCAGATTGGCAATAGACACACAAAGTCCCATGGTTAATTCCTTTCCATGTAAATCTTCAATCAGCCAGAACAGATAGTTGTTATAGGAAGCATATATAGCCCCTACTATCAAGAGTGTTAAGATATAAAATAGTCCTTCACATTTACAGCAGGTCAAACTTAATGCATGAGTAATTTTTGTTTTGTACTTCCTCTTTTCTGAACAGGAGGTAGGGTAAAAGAATGCTACCAGGAATGTTAGTCCCAGGAATCCGCCAAACATGTAGAAGTGTAGAGATATTGGATGCATTCTCAAACTGAATAGACATGTTGTATTGTCAACTATCACAGTTACAATGATAGGAAAAATAATGAAGGCTAAAGATGTAAATATTCTTTGTTTTCCATACTTCTCCAAGTTGTCAATTTTTTCTAAAAATTCAAACCATGCATCATCAGCGATCTTTTCTACAGGAGATGCAAAAACTTCGCCAAACACCAAAGTAAGCAAAAGGATTAAAAATATCTGACCCTCAACTTCTGCTTCAGTTATTTTAACAGTCCATGCAGTTTTCAATGACTTTAAATTAGTTTTGATATTTTCCCAGGTGTCTTTTAAACTACGCTTTATAATTTTCTTTCTAACTTTAATTTCCCCATTATTAATAGCATCCACAGCTTGATCAAGGAAAGTAAAAAATTCTTCCATTTCCTCTGGAGATAAACTTTGTCTTATGGTAGTTTGCCAGTTTTTTTGTGTCAGCATGTCTTGGAATAAAGCTATCATGTCCGAGTTGCTTAGGCCATCCACATCCGTCTTTGACAATCCTAATTCTATAAGCAATTTTCTTCCATAATCAAATATTTTGTTGACCTTCTTTTCGTTTTCTGTAGTTGTCGTTGGGAGGTCAGTTGGCTGTAGAGGTGATTTTGAAGTTTTTGTTTGAGAAGTGATATTACCAGTTTGATTTAATTGTAATGGGGTTTTTGTGGGCAGCAGGTCTGTTCTGTTAGTTTTAATGTTTTGCAGTAATTCCTTTAAGGTTCCTTTCATATTCCCTGGTGGAACATCTCCAGGACAAGCTGTGGCAGCATGATTAACATTCATCACAAGTGTAAGTCCAAGATAAGTCAACGCCATCATAAATATTGAAAACATCAGAACAAGTCTCCTTTTTCGGAATTTAGCTGAACACAAGGCCCATAGTGGTGCAAAAATGAAGGCTGATATTGTTTTTGCGCCTATGATTATACCTGTCTCTGTAGCTGTTAATCCAAGCAGTCTCAGATAAAGTGTCAGGAATGGAAATAAACAAGATTTAGCTGCAGCAAACAAAAAGTTAAATGTGTTACATACAAACACTGACTTTATCAGATTGACTGGTTCCGTAATCTCCATTTTATCCATCAGCTTCTCTTTAACCCACCTACAAAAATAATACAGTACCGTTATCATCTTTTATGCAAATTTAATATATATATATAATTATAACCAAATAATTGTTAAAATACACATGGTGATGTTTTTTGAGTTTTTGCTGTCTAAACATGCTAAATGTCATTTAAAATTGAGTAGAATTGTTTAATTTCAAGGATTTACAATGTCAACAGTCACCCTTTAGTTTGTAAGGAAAGTTGAAAAACTTCATCGAAGAAGTGTTTTATCAATTCACTTGTCCCAAGGCTCAATTAGGTAGTTTACTTTTCAGGAGTCACACTTGTATTATTGCTTTGCATCATGTTGCAGCTATTAGTTTCATATGATATTCACACCATCTTGAAATTATTATGCAAAATAAATCTATTCTTATTGGTTGCCTTAAGTTATGATGGAGGAAAGATTCTATTGGCTAGAATGAGATATAGAATTGGGAACATGTCCCAGACAGGAGAAGACTTTAATTATGGAAATAAATCAGTATGGGTATTCAAGATCCAATCCGAATGCCTTTACGGGTTTACCTTGCTATATGTCACGTCAAATTCATATATATAAATAAGAGGAGGGACAAAGATGAACAAGTTTCTGAGTGGTCATCTTACTATATATGAATATACACCAACACTTAAAATACCCGAATGCCTTTACTGGTTTATCTTGATATATGTCACGTCAAATTCATATATATAAATAAGAGGAGGGACAAAGATGAACAAGTTTCTGAGTGGTCATCTTACTATATATGAATATACACCAACACTTAAAATACCCAAATGCCTTTACTAGTTTATCTTGATATATGTCACGTCAAATTCATATTGATAAATAAGAGGAGGGACAAAGATGAACAAGTTTGTGAGTGGTCATCTTACTATATATGAATATACACCAATACTTAAAATACCTGTTACTGCCAATGACCTTCAAGGATTTTGTCAAAATACATGTGATCCATATGTTATAAAACCAAATAATATAGAAAACACCCAGCCTCGCCAAGAGCACATGATACCCCCGAATTGTGCATTATAATTGTTGTGATAATGATGTGGAATATTCAGATGACATCTAATAACAAGCTAGTAAAATGGCTGTGTAGAAAAACATGCAAAATGAACAGTATCCTTATGCAAATAAATATTGCGTCAGAAATGACTATTAAAAGTCCAATAACTCTGGCACAATAAATCATAAATTTTCAACCAAAAAGCAAATCTATATTCTCCCATAACAACAACATAGTAAAGTGTATGGTAAATTGATCAAAGCATACTAGATCTAGTGCATTACACGTAGAACAATACCTATTATTAATCTGACCATCAAAGTCCCATAACTGTGGAATGACAAAATATAAATTTTCAAAATCAAACCATATCTCTGAAATGATGCAACCAAAGAATTTGCAAAATCAAAATGAAGCTTTCTTCTAAATTTTACGGTGTGATGTTGATTACCGTGCCGAAAATGTAATTAGATCTTTGAATATTGTTTTAATTGGTATAAATATTGATTTTGTTATCAGTAAATTAAATCCAGACTAAATATTATTGTTATAACATATGCACATTCACGTTTCTCCAATCTGTTGATACCTATATTTTGGCATGGCACAAGGTCATGTTTTTCTCTGACTGTTAATGATGTCATTACACTAAATCCATTAGATATTGCATGTGTACTGATCAATATTTTAGTCTAAGATACATCAGGGATCTTCATGGATGAAAATTTAATGATGGAGAAACTTTCACCATGACAAAACCCAGTGTCTACCGCATGAAGAATAACCAATATTTTCATTAATTGTCATTTGTAACAATTCCAATGTCAAGCCTGCTTGACTCCCCCTTAGTCATTGTTGAAGGCCGTACGGTTGCCTATAATTGCTTACATCCACTTCATTTGAACTTTGGTGAAAAGTTGTTTCATTGGCAATCATACCACAAATCCTTATTTCTATATTCTATCAATTCTTATGTTCCTTTTAAGTTTGTGGGAATTGGCAAATCAACTTCGTATAGGATATATTCATGGATGAACTACAGTATACTCTAATACATCACATCTAAGGCGGGCTTAATAATACCACACTTATGAGTATATACATAAATTAGATAACTAACACTTTTCTAATACTTAAACAACTACATAAACCACATCTTACTTAAATGTATGATACAGCAAAGCACTCCAAAGCTTTTAAGAAAGCTAAAACTTGTTTCCATTATATGTATGTAAAAAATTCCTTATATTTATTTCTGTATTTAATGAGAGGTTACTCTTCTTTATTTATTAGATTTTTTTGGAAAATAATAACTAGCAGAAAATATATTGCTTTCGTTATTTCTGTGGAAAAACATGTAGGTCTTACCTAGAGCAATTGATATGATTCTTTCATTAACATTTGTTGTATGATTCATCATGAAATTTATATTTGAATGTGAGAAACTAATTGCTAAATGCATGCTGGAAGCATGGAAATTGAGTCTCTTTTGTCATAGACTAAGGCCCTCAGACATGTCAGAATTCTAACTAAAACTTTGCTCTTATTAGGCTCTTAAGGGAGCATTATTGTAGAAGGGTAGATTTGGGTTGTTCAAATTTCCCCTAAAAAAAAGAAAGACCTTCGTCAATATGGCAGTAGATAGCACTCATTTTGTTTTTTTTCCTTTATTTTTTGTATCTTTTGTTAAACATCAAGGAGCATTCAATTTCCCACAAAATTTTTACATGTATCCGTGGAGTTATCCGAGTATACCATTTTTCACAAATTTGTATCTGAGTAGCATATTTCCCGTAAAGCATATGATTTTCTTCAAATTTGCATATCAGATTACCGAAAAGACCAAATGCAGGTTCTTTTTTATGAGTGAGTTACACCACTTGACCCCAGATTAATAGGCTTAATTTACACAATACAATGAACAATCAAATATAGAGATGATAGACAACTTTCACTTTCATGAATTTTTCTATAATTTCAAATGTTGCAATGCTTATGTTATTACACCAAATTAATCTTGAGGGGCTTCGGTGGCTGAGTGGTCTAAGTTGTTCATCTACTGAAAATGTACTGTATCACTAACATGTCAACACTGAGGTTGTGAGTTCCAACCCCATACATGGCAGGTGTGTATTATTGACTCCAATCTTAATTGACTAGGAATGTCAGTTTATCTGCTAAGGTCTGTGGTTCATTCTGACTTCCTCCAACAATAAAAATTGACCACAACAAAATAGTAAATTAGTACTGAAAGTGGCGTTTAAAACCAACAATCAATCAATCAAATAGTGTTTGATTGGTCAATGACATTTGTATGTTATTTAAACCAATTGATTTCAGGTCAAGTGTTGTTACTCCTTAATTAACTCAAAACTGGTCTTATAGTTATAGCCGAAGGCGAAGCCTGGCGAAGGCAAAAATAAGTTTGGTCAACATATTATTATTTATTAAATAAAAAGGGAAACTAATGTAACATTTAACTTGCAACAAATGCAACAGATTGCTGAATTCTAAGTTTGTAATTTGGTCGCAGGAAAGTGCATAGCATGTGTTTTTGCAAACTTACTTAGTTCATTTCTATAAAAAGTTTTTTTGTAAAGCAACACGACGTCAACGGTTCTGTGTACGGATATGTCGTAAAATACTTTGAGATGGTGTAAAAAAAAGTTATTTTTTATCATCTTTATGATTGAAAAATATATTAAGGTGTAAGAGTTCCTATTATTTTGAATTCTTAATGCATTTATCTATCAATTAGTAGGAAAAAAGAATTATTTCGTGATTAAAATGTTTATTTACGCATTTTTACGACAATCAATGCCAGCGTGTACCTGGAAACATGGCCGAAGCATCATCTGCTCGTCCACTTGTCGAGCCCAAACAAGTAGAAGAAAAAAGTATGGATGACGAACCAGTGCTAGAAATGAACAGATATGTAGAAGATGAAAAGTCAAAAAAGAAAGTTTCATTTACTGAAACAATAATGCCATTTGAGAAACCAGAATTCAAACCAGGAGCAAATGAAATGGGCTCTTCTGAAGAGATGTTTCAACAGGTTAATTTCTTAACAGAATTTTTCACAAAATTATCACTGTCCCACATGAGAACAAACAGAGCTAGTCTTGGATCTTGGCTCCCAGTAGAGCTAGGCAAAATACAATTAAATAAACTATGATAATTTTGTTCATCCAGTAATATATTCTCGTATTTTGGATATTTGTGCTATTTAGAATGAATTGTGAAGTCACAATTTCCATTGAAAAAAACATGCATGGTACGAATTCATATGACTTACGAAAACATATGATCTGACTGTTAAGCCATTAAATGTAAGGAAATGAGGTATGATTGCCAATGAGACAGCTATCCACCAGAGTTCTAATTAAAGTGGATGCAAGTCCATTTGCCTAACATTATGTTAAAAAAATTATGTGGCTTAATTTACCAGATGAAGGAAATACTGGTCTTGAAGGTACTTTTTTATGTGGGTAGAATCCATTTTGAGAGACCAAATACACTCTTGATTACAATTTACATTCATAACATTCCTATAGATGACCCAAATTTGTGTATTTCTGGTACATTTCCTGTGTAACAATGCTTACATTGTATGTTATTACGTCACAGTAAGAACTGATTGTTCCATAGGTCAACCATTGTAAGTTATCCATCAAAAAACAACTTGTGATTGGTGTTTGACAGCTGCGATAAGAAACTCTCTTTATAAGACTTGTTAAGTTAGAACCAATAACATATTTTTTGGCCGATTGTTTTGGCTAATATAAGTATCAAAGAGATTTACTGTTCTGTATTTACATGACATGTAGGTAGTGACTATTTAAATGCACGACTGAGGTGTATTCAATAGTGTTTTGCTACACTCCTGTATCATTGTCCTTAAAATTTACAAATTTGTTATCCTTTATAATTAAATGCTCAAATCCTTCTGAATCCAAACAATATCTGCTTTCCAACAGTCACTTTAGTATTGTTGTTCCAGATTTGATAGTTTCTTTATTTCTATTGGCAACTGTTGCAACTCATGCCGTCTCTTTCATTTCATCCAAACATCATGGCATAATCATGTCAGCGAAATGGTTGTATAAGTCGCTAAAATTTTGAAAATAGTTAAAACTGACTGACGACCACTGACTTTATATTTGAAAATGAACTGTTTTCATTATCCATTATGCTTGTGGCTACATTTTATCACACCTCTCCAGAAATGCCAGACAAATCTTTTATTTATCCTTAACAGATACACCACTGGATAGTTTTCCCCAATATTTTCACAAATAATAATACAAATTTTCCTTACTTTTAATGGGGTCTGCTAAAGGGGAAGTACTTCATTTTCCTTTATTGGATGCTTGTTGAAGGCATTTACTGGTAGCAGGTTGTCAATTGCTGACATCTTTACATGTATATGGCAGGAGGTATCTAGTTTGTCACAAGTTTATTGAAACTTGATTTTGAAATTCACACAAAAATCTATGATTTAGAATCTTGAAAATATAACTAATTCATGTTGATATACATTATAAAAATAAAAATATGTGGTATGATTGCCAATGAGACAACTCACCACCAGAGACCAAATGAGGCAGAAGTTAACAACTATAGGTCGAAGTATAGCCTTCAAAACCATTACGACATAGCACATGTAGTAAGCTATTTTAGGCCCAAAATGACAAATGTGAAACAAATTCAAACGAGAAAACTAACGGTCTCATTAATATGTACAAAACAATAAATGAAAAACAAATATGATAAACAGCAACAAACAACAACAACTGAATTACAGGCTCCTATCAACCTTGGAATAAAAGGTATTCAGTTGTATAAACATTAGCACATCTCATTTCAATGGAAAATATTTGGCCCCATCCCCTCAGTCATGGCCTATTGACTTTGAAACTTTTGCTTAGTTTACATGTATTAGTTTGTGATAAGATCAGTTTAAGATGAACTGCTAATGTTAAGTCAATGATATTTGGTATGCAAATTTATTGGCATTTGTAAGTATTGTTTCCATGGAGATTATATAGCTCCACCCCCTCTTCATGGTTCATTGACTTTGAAACTTTTACATAGTTTACAAGTTAATGTAATGTTTTTATGTATATTTTCAGATGTTTATGGATCCCATGATGAAAGATTTAAATAGACATGTACAGGCCAATACAGATATACTGGACAAGATCAGCAAGTATGTACACTAATTCTCTAGTCACATGCTACTGAAGATTTGAAGACCTGAAAATGCTTTATTGATTTGTATTTATTTAGTGATGGGTCAAAGGTTACTCTCACTACTCCTTTCTATTTGATTTACATACATCACTTTATTTAACAAGTATTTTGAAGTTGTCACAGAATAGAAGGGATATGGTTTGTTAATTCATGAAACAAAATCACTTCAAGCACTTGACAATACCCGAAGCAGTGAAACAGTGCTTTATTGCTGTTCTTCATCTCTAAGTCACAATATACAGAGCAAAAGCTGACACCTAACTGCATGTTCAAGACACCACCAGGACCAATTTGAGAGGATTTTTTTGCTACATGTTGACAATGCTACACCTGTGCATTAAATACTTACACATCTGGGGGTACAAATTTTAAACTACTGTGGGTTCATTATTACTCATTGGATAACAATTTTCGTGGATTTCATGGGTACAAGTAAACCATGAACTTAAATATTCAATGAATTGCCAAATTCTATTAGGTTTATGTAGACTTTGGCAAAACCACAAAATCAAATATCCACAAAAATGCAAATCTTCCTCAATTCTCAAAAATTGTTTACAAAATTTATTTCACATTTTTTCCAGTTTGACTACACTTCTCAATATGACAATCATTAGAACTCAGTTAGATATGAAATATATATATTTTCTAGTATATCAAGTTATATGTGCAATAGTATCATAATTAAGATAAAAGTCATTTGTTTGACTCCAGCTTGAAATCAGACAAAACTATACTGTTCCTATTTTTGATGAGATCAGTATATTTGATTGTTACAGATTGATTTTATTGTCAACAATCCAGTACATGGTTACCAAGTCAGGAATATGACAGTTGTTATCCATTCGTTTGATGTGTTTGTTTTTTTGAT
Source organism: Mytilus californianus (assembly GCF_021869535.1). Lineage (NCBI taxonomy): Eukaryota > Metazoa > Mollusca > Bivalvia > Mytilida > Mytilidae > Mytilus > Mytilus californianus. The sequence continues at coordinate 108,611,825 of NW_026262723.1, forward strand.
TTTGCCATTTGATTGGGGACTTTCCTTTTTGAATTTTCCTCGGCGTTCAGTATTTTTGTGATTTTACTTTTTACAACCTGATATATAAAAAAAATTAAAACCTGGAATATTAGTTTCATTGGTCAACATATAAATGCCAGTGCTCAGTCAATTGTTTTTGTATGATGTAAAATTGAGAATAGGAAATCATTAAAAAAGGATTGAAAATGCATGATTAAATGTTGCTTTAAATTTAAAACAATGACATTTGATATGATATGATTGCATTACATTAGGTGTAACTTGAACAGAACATGTTTATGTTGCCAGTTTTTATAACGAAATACTGTGAACAAATATTATTTAGTGAATATTTATATCACGTTTAGCACTTTCTAGCTTACTTGAATAGATTTTTTCCCCCCTGATTTTCTAACTTTGTTGAATTATTCAAATAAGAGAATATTGGTTCTGTTAGCAGTGATCAGTTCCCCTTCTCCCTTTAAAGATTACATGATGTAAATAATACAACCTATATTAGAAATATATCTTCTTCTTTGCTTTCAGAGACATGGAAGATCAGAGGAAACAAAGGCTTAAAGACAGACAAACATCACACATCCCTGAGGCCCTGAAAGGAGGGTAACTATTTAAAAACTGTAATATTTTTTTCCGGCTGTACTTTAATACATAGAAATCACCCATCCTGAAGGCATTGTAAATTTGAGAGCAATTTCAGAAGAGAAATGCTATATTTCATGAATCGTGACTAAACTCAACACAGTGTTGCAAGAAACCTGTTTAAGCTAGTCTCTATAACTATCAGAAGATACAATGAATATTCTTTAAATAATGCTTGACCTGTGAAGACCAAACAACTGTCAATGCTTGACCTGTGAAGACCAAACACATGTCAATGTTTGACCTGTGCAGACCAAACACCTATCAATGCTTGACCTGTGCAGACAAAACACCTATCAATGCTTGACCTGTGCAGACAAAACACCTGTCAATGCTTGACCCGTGCAGACCAAACAACTGTCAATGCTTGACCCGTGCAGACCAAACACCTGTCAATGCTTCACCTGTGCAGACCAAACACCTGTCAATGCTTGACCTGTGAAGACCAAACACCTGTCAATGCTTCACCTGTGCAGACCAAACACCTGTCAATGATTCACCTGTGCAGACCAAACACCTGTCAATGATTCACCTGTGCAGACCAAACACCTGTCAATGCTTGACCCGTGCAGACCAAACACCTGTCAATGCTTGACCCGTGAAGACCAAACACCTGTCAATGCTTGACCTGTGAAGACCAAACACCTGTCAATACTTGACCTGTGAAGACCAAACACCTGTCAATGCTTGACCTGTGCAGACCAAACACCTGTCAATGCTTTACATGTGCAGACCAAACACGTGTCAATGCTTGACCTGTGCAGACCAAACACCTGTCAATGCTTGACCTGTGAAGACCAAACACTTGTCAAGTGTGTCATAAATTCCTCAGATCCAAATGAGTTTAGTTTAGAGAGGTTTCACTGTAGTATTATTTCTTTAACTTTTTTAATGAACACTGAAAAAGGCTTGTCTTGAATTATTTTATCATACAGTGCTCTATATAGTTTGCTTTCATGTAATCAGTAATAATACTTCAGGTAAACTACTAATGACCTTGACATCAATAAATTGATTGTTTGCTTAATGTCCATTGCCAAATGGTACAAGCATATTGAGCACAAATTAACTTAGGCGCTGCAAGTGGGTTGACTGGGAAAAAGGTGTAGAGAGTTTTAAATTTGCCATTTGATGCGCAGTACTCAAATTTCAAAATTCAGGTTATAAAGGGTTCGTTCTTTCTGTTTATATGTTTATATGCTTTGAATTGTTTCCAGACCCTAGCTGTGTAATAAATATTTGTATCTTGAACATTTTCACACAACCTGTTGTTCATTAATGTAAACACTTGTCCAGGGCTTCACCCATGGTAGAGATTTTAAAATATTGTCTACTATATCCACCTAGCATTCTTCTATAGATCATTTTTATACGACCGCAAAATTTCATGTCAGAGTCATCCGAAGACATTTGGTTTCCCATTGGAAATTTGAATTGAGATTATGACCATATGTTGAGGGAAAATTATTTTTTTTTAAAGGGGGGAGGTGAAAAAAAATGGGAGGGGGGACAATTTTTTTCTCATTTCAGATTTCACAATTCTTTTGCAAAAACAGGGGGGGGGGGTCAATTCGCAACAGCATAGTGTATTGCACAGAAGCAAAAAAAGGGGGGGGGGCAATTTTTTTTCCCTCAAGATTTTAGAAATTGTCAATTTTCCAAAGAAATAAATTGGGGGTCATAATTTATTTTGCTAATTCTTTGTATATAGTCTGAAAACAGATTTACTAAGTATTGCACAACAGCACAGTGTATTGCACAACAGCAAGAAATCTTCAATTGAATATAAATTCAAATCATACAACCAATTTCAAGTTCTTTGACACATTTATTCTGTGTCAGATACATATAATGTGTCAAATAATTAATTACAATCCAAATTCAGACCTGTATCAAGCTTGAATATTGTGTCCATTTTTGCCCCAACTGTTCAGGGTTGGACCTCTGCTGTCGTATCCAGCTGTGCTCGGCAAAGCAGTTTATTGTTATTGAAAAACTATGATACATTACAGAGATATTAAAGTATGGTTCAAGTTATTGATTTTTTTTTTACTTTTATAAACTTAATTATCAATACAATATGTTGCCATTTATGTTTATATAGATAATTTTTTTTTCTTTTCTATTTAATCATGCTGTACTTAAACATTTAAAAGCAATAGACAGAGGTTTTTATACGAACCGCAAAAATTTTTTTGGGATCGTATAATGGTATGATGTTGTCGTCGTCTGTGTCTGCGTCTGCGTCCGAAGACACATTGGTTTCCGGACAATAACATGAGTTTAAGTGAATGGATCTCTATAAAAATTTTTAAGAAGGTTCAATACCACAAAAGGAAGGTTGGGATTGATTTTGGGGATGATGGTCCCAACCGTTTAGGAATGAGGGGCCCAAAAGGGTTTCAGGATAATAACTTGTGTATAAGTATTTCTATTGCTCTGAAATTGTACCACAATGTTTAATACCACAAATAGAAGGTTTGGATTCATTTTAGGGGTTATGGGGCCGGGGTTATGGGGCCAACAGTTTAGGAATTAAGGGCCAAAACAAGCATTTTTCTAGTTTCCAGACAATAACTAGTGTGTAAGTGTATGGGTCTCTCTGACATTGTACCACAAGGTTCCATTTAACAAAGGGAAGGCTGGGATTGAGTTTGGGGTTAATTGCCCCAATTATGTAGGAATTAGGGGCCAAAAAAGGGCCAAAAACAAGCATTTTTATACGCCCGTTTACGGGACGTATTATGGTATACCTCTGTCCGTCCGTCCGTCCGTCTGTCCGTCCGTAGTCAACATGTCGGACATTAACTCAAAAATGCTTTAACCAATTTGCATAAAACTTTGGTGAATTGTTTATATCTATTAACGTGAGCTCCCTTTCGTTTTTTATAAATTTTAGATTTTATGTTTCCGAGTTATGGGGTTTTATTCATTAAAAAAAGGGGGATTTTCCAATTTTCGGACAATAACTCAAGAATGCTTTCACCAACTTGCAAGAAATTGTGGTGAATTGTTTATATCTATTGACATGAGCTCCCTTTCGATTTTTATAAATTTTAGATTTTACGTTTCCGAGTTATTGGGTTTTATTCATTAAAAAAGGGGGGATTTTCCAGTTTTCAGACAATAACTCAAGAATGCTTTCAGCAGTTCTTATGAAACTTTGGTGAATTGTTTATATCTATTGATGTAAGCTCCCTTTAGAATTTTATAAATTTTACATTTTACATTTCTGAGTTATGGGGTTTTATTCATTAAAAAAGGGGGATTTTCCAGTTTTCGAACAATAACTCAAGAATGCTTTCACCAACTTGCAAGAAATTGTGGTGAATTGTTTATATCTATTGACATGAGCTCCCTTTCAATTTTTATAAATTTTAGATTTTACGTTTCCAAGTTACAGGGTTTTATTAAAAAAAAGGGTGATTTTCCAGTTTTCGGACAAATACTCAAAAATGCTTTCAGCAGTTCTTATGAAAATTTGGTGAATTGTTTATATCTATTGATGTAAGCTCCCTTTAGAATTTTATAAATTTTACATTTTACATTTCTGAGTTATGGGGTTTTATTCATTTAAAAAAAAGGGGATTTTCCAATTTTCGGACAATAACTCAAAAATGCTGTCAGCAATTCTCATGAAACTTTGGTGAATTGTTTATATCTATTGATGTAAGCTCCCTTTTGATTTTCATAAATTTCTAATATGACATTGAGAATTAATTGAACTTTATTTGTTTATAGTCTGACAACAGCATTGTGCAACAGCACAGTGTATTGCACAACAGCAAGAAATCTTTAATTGAATATAAAAATTCAATTCATATAACCAATTTCAAGTTCTTTGACTACATTTATTCAGAAACCTGTAATATGTCAAACATTTAATTACAATCCAAATTCAGACCTGTATCAAGTTTGAATATTGTGTCCATTTTTGCCCCAACTGTTCAGGGTTGGACCTCTGCGGGCGTATCCAGCTGCGCTCAGCGAAGCAGTTTATTCTAGTTTCCAGACAATAACTTGTGTGTAAGTGTATGGATCTCTCTGAAATTGTACTACATGGTTCCATACTACAAAGGAAAGGCTGGGATGGAGTTTTGGGGTTATTACTCCAAGGGGGGTTTCAAAAAGTTGAGGGGGGGGGGGATTTTTTTCCCAATTTTTTTAAGGGATTCATATTTTTTTTCAAAATTTTTAAAATTTCGAATTTTTGAAAAGTTTCAAGAAGAAATCTTCAATTGCACAGTATTGGGCAATGGATTAATAAGATCTTTGACCACATTTATTTTGTGTCAGAAACCTATATTATGTCAAAAATTTGATCACAATCCAAATTCAGACAGTATCAAGCTTGAATATTGTGTCCAAATTTGCCCCAACTGTTCAGGGTTCCAATTCTGCAGTCATATCAGGCTGTGCTCAGCGAAGCATTTTATTTCATTTTCAAATACAGTAAAACCTGTATAAACTGGCCGGCTATGGGACTATGGAAAGGGTCCGGTTTGGACAGCGGGTCTGTTTATTCAGGTTTCCTTTTTAACAGGAAATTAATGACTTGTGACGTCAGATATTTTGCATGTAAAAGTTCTGTCTCATTGTAAATTGTAAACTAATAAATACAAATACCGTAAAAATCTTTTATTAAAAGTTATGTCATGATTTGTGTGAAAATATTGTGACATAAACATTACAAGTGTTCCCTGCCTTTTCACCATTTAACTATGCAGGATCGTTGTTTTGAGTCTTCGTATTCATTGGCTTAAGAAATTTCAGAAATTGGTTTGTTCCCTGATTACATATCCTAATATGTCAAAACGACCTCGGTAGCATCAGTCTCCTTCTCATTAGTTTCACTTTCACTTTGAGTTCATTGTTTTCATTTGCATTAGAATCCTCATGTTGTTTGAATTGTTCAATGAGAGTTTTGTTTTACTTCCTTTGTTCATTTCCTAAGTTGGTATAGCTGATTAAAAAGCAAGAATTTTTATCAAACGAAATTTCATCATGATCTAAACATTGTCCTACAATGTATGGTACCCATAAACTCGACAATGGAATGTCGTCATCTGGGTCTTCTTCATTATCATGGTCATTGGTTTCGGGGTTCACAACAGGGAACCCAGCATTTCGAAAACACGATGTAAATTTCTTATTTCGTGATTGGAAAAATTTATCAAAGTTACAACATAAGTTCTATCCCAGATATATTCTGCATTTCTTTTAGTTAATTTTGATTTAAAACTTAATAGTGTTCCAATTATAAAGCTCACTACTGTAAGTTTATGGTTTATCACCTTGCTAATTGATTATCCTGAAAAATTATCTTGTATAAACAATTATGTTTTGATTGCACAGTACATCGATCAATACTGTTATCATGTTAAATTAATTAAACAAACCAGTTTTGAGAGGTTATAATTAATGTAATTAAGAGTATTGGGACTGCATAATTAGACCAGAATTTGGAATACACAGGGTCAGGTTTACAAAGGGTATTTTTTACAAAGACTTTGAAAGGGGAAAATGGGACTTTAATTTTCTGCCGAAATGGACAGGAAACCGGTTTATTCAGGGTCCAGTTTACTCAGTTTTGACTAATTTAAAAACAAAGTTTTATTCATTGACAACCAACATGACTGTTTTTATTTTCAGTGGACAGGAAATGAAAGAAATCATGAATAAAGTAGAAGACTTGATTTTATTTGGTAATGCAGAAGATGTGCAGGAAGAGGGCACTGTAGCAGTGAAAGAGGAAAAATCGTAAGTTCATTTACAGCTTTATATCAATTTTCTGTTAGATACGTAAAGTTTTTAATATGGTAACAACAATTACGTCATAAACTGCAGAAAATTGAGTCATGCATGAAGATCCTGTAGAGATCATAAGACAATTCCCAAAAAAATTTTGTCTCCCGCGTAACGCGTTGAGGGGGACATGGAAATACTGGGCGTTCGTCAGTCTGTCCGGTCTTGTTAGCGCTCTCACAGGTACAATCCTTGCCAGATTTTTATAAAACTTATACTATAGGTTAATATCAGCAATATCTCGGACTAGTTTTATAATGGTGGTAGATCGACTTTTTTAAAAGAGTTATGCCCCTTGGAAATATTAAGTTTATTGAAAATGGCCTAGTTAGCACTCTCACAGGTATAATTCTTGCCAGATTTTTATAAAACTTATACTATAGGTGAATATCAGCAATATCTGGGACTAGTTTTATAATGGTGGTAGATAGACTTTTTTAAAAGAGTTATGCCCCTTGGAAATATTAAATTTATGGAAAATGGCCTTGTTAGCGCTCTCACAGGTACAATTCTTGCCAGATTTTTATAAAACTTATACTATAGGTTAATATCAGCAATATCTTGGACAAGTTTTATAATGGTGGCTGATCGACTGTTTTTAAAAGAGTTATGCCCCTTGGAAATATAAAATATGGGCAACAGGGGGGACATTGGAAATCTGTTCTTTTATATTTTTAAATACAATTCCTTATGAATAACATTACCAAAAGTAGGAATTTCCAGAAATAATAAACACCGGTAGCTGAAAAGTTTCTTTTTCATTTGGCTCAGAGTTAATATACATGTGCAACCCATAACTCATCTCAAACATATCTAGCCTAAATTAAGAAACCAAGGGAAGGCACGATTAAACCATTTCTCTATGAAAAGGAATTGATGCATGTAAATATCAACCAGACAATAAACCAATAAACTCAAAAACACAAAAAAACAATTTTAGATATCTCTAGATCTGTTCCAGAATTATATATGGGACATATATATTAAATGTAAAAAATAGTTTTAACTTTTATTTAATTGGAAAAAAAAGCTAATGACTATATCTTCATTTCCAGAAGTGCTAAGTTACAAGAATTAGACGGTCATGCCAGAGCTGCCCTGACTGCCCACAGTCTGTCAGCTTATGTCTCTACCTTAGATGAAGAACATCTAAAGACATTCACAACTAAAATTATATCAGACTGTGAACTTTGGTTGTCAAGACTTTTCAGGTATTGTACTGTTGTTATCAGACTTTGGACTTTGAACAGTCTTTTGAATTATAGGAAATGTGGGGTACTGTGGATTCATAATTATTCGTTGGATACCAATTTTTACGTGGAATTCGTGGGTACAGGGGAACCACAAATTTAAATGTTCAACAAATCACAAATTTTCTATAGACAAGTAAAATCCTGAAATTAGATATCCATGAAAATGCAAGTTTTCCTCTCCACGAAAATTGGTATCCACGAAAATAAATGAATCCACAGTATATAATATCAGTGAAACAGCAACCTTATAATACAATATAAAACTAGACATTGAGAGGTCAACAAGTGTTCATCTAAAAATCTCTTCATGTTAGTCATGGTAAAGTTGTAAATGCAGGAACAGGTTATCTTTCCTTGGAAACCACTGAATTAATCATAAGAAAGAACTTTGGGATTGAAAAAGGACTGGTATGATATATTTAAATTACTGTTAATTCTCAAATTAATGCATTCATTTATTGCGATTTTGGGAGAATGGAAAAAATATTTGAGATGAATAATTGCAATGTCAAGAAATTCTGCATACAGATATATGTGTCAGATATCAGAATGCCAGTTATTATTGCAAAACTCACCCGGTCGCATTATTTGCTTTTATAAAAACCTTGCAATAATATCTGAACTTACAGTACTGTTACAATAAAACACATCCAAATTGATGAATGTGTTAATCAATTAAAAAAACATTCTTTTTTGAAATGAAATTATAATTGTTAGCTTGTAACACCAATGAAGAATTAACAACTCCAAAAATTATATTTCATTTTCGCAGTATGATTTTTTTGCAAATGGTTTTCATAACAAAATCTTGATAGAAGTTCATAGAACCTTTTTAGCTCACCTGGCCCAAAGGGCCAAGTGAGCTTTTCTCATCACTTGGCGTCCGTCGTCCGTCGTCGGCGTTAACTTTTTACATTTTGAACTTCTTCTAGAGTACCACTGAATGGAATGAAACCAAACATGGCATGAATGTTCCTTATGAGGTGCTGACCAAGTGTTGTTACTTTGTAGCGGATCCATCATCCAAGATGGCCGCCAGCGGGGGACTTAGTTTAACATAGGACCCTATGGGAAATGCATACAAATGACTTCTTTTAGAGAACCACTGAATGGAATAAAACCAAACATGGCATGAATGTTCCTTATGAGGTGCTGACCATGTGTTGTTACTTTGTAGCCAATCCATCATCCAAGATGGCCGCCAGCGGGGGACTTAGTTTAACATAGGACCCTATGGGAAATACATACAAATGTCTTCTTTTAGAGAACCACTGAATGGAATAAAACCAAACATGACATGAATGTTCCTTATGAGGTGCTGACCAAGTGTTGTTACTTTGTAGCCGATCCATCATCCAAGATGGCCGCCAGCGGGGGACTTAGTTTAACATAGGACCCTATGGGAAATGCATACAAATGACTTCTTTTAGAGAACCACTGAGTGGAATGGAACCAAACATGGCATGAATGTTCCTTATGAGGTGCTGACCATGTGTTGTTACTTTGTAGCCGATCCATCATCCAAGATCGCCGCCATCGGGGAACTTAGTTTAACATAGGACCCTATGGGAAATGCATACAAATGACTTCTTTTAGAGAACCACTGAATGGAATGAAACCAAACATGGCATGAATGTTCCTTATGAGGTGCTGACCAAGTGTTGTTACTTTGTAGCCGATCCATCATCCAAGATGGCCGCCAGCGGGGGACTTAGTTTAACATAGGACCCTATGGGAAATGCATACAAATGACTTCTTTTAGAGAACCACTGAATGGAATAAAACCAAACATGGCATGAATGTTCCTTATGAGGTGCTGACCATGTGTTGTTACTTTGTAGCCGATCCATCATCCAAGATGGCCGCCAGCGGGGGACTTAGTTTAAAATAGGACCCTATGGGAAATGCATACAAATGACTTCTTTTAGAGAACCACTGAATGGAATAAAACCAAACATGGCATGAATGTTCCTTATGAGGTGCTGACCAAGTGTTGTTACTTTGTAGCCGATCCATCATCCAAGATGGCCGCCAGCGGGGGACTTAGTTTAACATAGGACCCTATGGGAAATGCATACAAATGACTTCTTTTAGAGAACCACTGAATGGAATGGAACCAAACATGGCATGAATGTTCCTTATGAGGTGCTGACCATGTGTTGTTACTTTGTAGCCGATCCATCATCCAAGATCGCCGCCATCGGGGAACTTAGTTTAACATAGGACCCTATGGGAAATGCATACAAATGACTTCTTTTAGAGAACCACTGAATGGAATGAAACCAAACATGGCATGAATGTTCCTTATGAGGTGCTGACCAAGTGTTGTTACTTTGTAGCCGATCCATCATCCAAGATGGCCACCAGCGGGGGACTTAGTTTAACATAGGACCCTATGGGAAATACATAAAAATGTCTTCTTTTAGAGAACCACTGAATGGAATGGAACCAAACATGGCATGAATGTTCCTTATGAGATGCTGACCAAGTGTTGTTACTTTGCAGTCGGTCCATCATCCAAGATGGCCGACAGCGGGGGACTTAGTTTAACATAGGACCCTATGGGAAATACATACAATTGTCTTCTTTTAGAGAACCACTGAATGGTATTGAACCAAACATGGCATGAATGTTCCTTATGAGTTGCTGACCAAGTGTTGTTACTTTGCAGTCGATCCATCATCCAAGATGGCCGCTAAGGGGGGGGTTAGTTTAACATAGGACCCTATGGGAAATGCATACAAATGACTTCTTTTAGAGAACCACTGAATGGAATGAAACCAAACATGGCATGAATGTTCCTTATGAGGTGCTGACCAAGTGTTGTTACTTTGTAGCCGATCCATCATCCAAGATGGCCGCCAGCGGGGGACTTAGTTTAACATAGGACCCTATGGGAAATGCATACAAATGACTTCTTTTAGAGAACCACTGAATGGAATAAAACCAAACATGGCATGAATGTTCCTTATGAGGTGCTGACCATGTGTTGTTACTTTGTAGCCGATCCATCATCCAAGATGGCCGCCAGCGGGGGACTTAGTTTAACATAGGACCCTATGGGAAATGCATACAAATGACTTCTTTTAGAGAACCACTGAATGGAATAAAACCAAACATGGCATGAATGTTCCTTATGAGGTGCTGACCAAGTGTTGTTACTTTGTAGCCGATCCATCATCCAAGATGGCCGCCAGCGGGGGACTTAGTTTAAAATAGGACCCTATAGGAAATGCATACAAATGACTTCTTTTAGAGAACCCCTGAATGGAATGGAACCAAACATGGCATGAATGTTCCTTATGAGGTGCTGACCATGTGTTGTTACTTTGTAGCCGATCCATCATCCAAGATCGCCGCCATCGGGGAACTTAGTTTAACATAGGACCCTATGGGAAATGCATACAAATGACTTCTTTTAGAGAACCACTGAATGGAATGAAACCAAACATGGCATGAATGTTCCTTATGAGGTGCTGACCAAGTGTTGTTACTTTGTAGCCGATCCATCATCCAAGATGGCCGCCAGCGGGGGACTTAGTTTAACATAGGACCCTATGGGAAATGCATACAAATGACTTCTTTCAGAGAACCACTGAATGGAATAAAACCAAACATGGCATGAATGTTCCTTATGAGGTGCTGACCATGTGTTGTTACTTTGTAGCCGATCCATCATCCAAGATGGCCGCCATTGGGGAACTTAGTTTAACATAGGACCCTATGGGAAATACATACAAATGTCTTCTTTTAGAGAACCACTGAATGGAATGAAACCAAACATGGCATGAATGTTCCTTATGAGGTGCTGACCAAGTGTTGTTACTTTGTAGCCGATCCATCATCCAAGATGGCCACCAGCGGGGGACTTAGTTTAACATAGGACCCTATGGGAAATACATAAAAATGTCTTCTTTTAGAGAACCACTGAATGGAATGGAACCAAACATGGCATGAATGTTCCTTATGAGATGCTGACCAAGTGTTGTTACTTTGCAGTCGGTCCATCATCCAAGATGGCCGACAGCGGGGGACTTAGTTTAACATAGGACCCTATGGGAAATACATACAATTGTCTTCTTTTAGAGAACCACTGAATGGTATTGAACCAAACATGGCATGAATGTTCCTTATGAGTTGCTGACCAAGTGTTGTTACTTTGCAGTCGATCCATCATCCAAGATGGCCGCTAAGGGGGGGGGGTTAGTTTAACATAGGACCCTATGGGAAATACATACAAATGTCTTCTTTTAGAGTACCACTGAATGGAATGAAACCAAACATGGCATGAATGTTCCTTATGAAGTGCTGACCAAGTGTTGCTACTTTGTTGCCGATTTACTGTTCAAGATGGCCACCAGGATATTTTATTAAATAACGGGACCAATATTAATCAAAATTTGGCCTCAATCATTATTTGGGTATCTGTTATGATTTTTATCTATCTTTACATGATTTCCAAAACCAAAGTAGAGTCAGGTGAGCGACACAGGCTCTTGAGAGCCTCTAGTTTTGTTTTGTTTCTGATTAACTTGTTTTAGTATTTTTGTTTCCATTAAAGTGAAATAGTAAGGAACTTAATGGAAAGATAAATTAACTTACATTTGATAACTCCTAGTATTGAACCATTCAATAATTCAGCAGTCAGTTTGCATGGTTATAATTAAATGATTAATCATGTTAATATTATTTTTATTCAAACTCTTCACTTGAACATCAGCTAACCAAGGGTTTGATAAAAGGAAAAGTTGGTTCTCTACATGTGTTTTCATGACATTTACTGAAATTTTAATAATTTAATTATCATATTAGATTTTGTTCAAACATTTCAAAATAAAGCTGACCTGAAAACAATTGTATTTAAACAGATTTGGAGACGCCTCTGTTGTTTATCATGAGGAAGAGATGGATGGATTGGTTAAGATTTGTAGATTGGCAATGTACCAGAAATATCCTAAGTACCCTACAGAAGGATTTGAAGCCTTGTATTCCAGACCTCCTGTTATATATGTCAGTGCATCAGCTAAACCTGGTGTGACAAATTACCTATGTTTACAAGTAAGTATTCCAGTCCTCATGTAAATCAGCACATCAATGTAACCTTCAGTCCTGGGGTAGCAAGTTATCTTTGTGTATTCCAGTCCTCATGTAAATCAGCACATCAATGTAACCTTCAGTCCTGGGGTAGCAAGTTATCTTTGTGTATTCCAGTCTTCATGTAAATCAGCATATCAATGTAACCTTCAGTCCTGGGGTAGCAAGTTATCTTTGTGTATTCCAGTCCTCATGATAATCAGCACATCAATGTAACCTTCAGTCCTGGGGTAGCAAGTTATCTTTGTGTATTCCAGTCCTCATGTAAATCAGCATATCAATGTAACCTTCAGTCCTGGGGTAGCAAGTTATCTTTGTGTATTTCAGTCCTCATGTAAATCAGCACATCAATGTAACCTTCAGTCTTGGGGTAGCAAGTTATCTTTGTGTATTCCAGTCCTCATGTAAATCAGCACATCAATGTAACCTTCAGTCTTGAGGTAGCAAGTTATCTTTGTGTATTCCAGTCCTCATGTAAATCAGCACATCAATGTAACCTTCAGTCCTGGGGTAGCAAGTTATCTTTGTGTATTCCAGTCCTCATGTAAATCAGCACATCAATGTAACCTTCAGTCTTTGGGTAGCAAGTTATCTTTGTGTATTCCAGTCCTCATGTAAATCAGCACATCAATGTAACCTTCAGTCCTGGGGTAGCAAGTTATCTTTGTGTATTCCAGTCCTCATGTAAATCAGCACATCAATGTAACCTTCAGTCCTGGGGAAGCAAGTTATCTTTGTGTATTCCAGTCCTCATGTAAATCAGCACATCAATGTAACCTTCAGTCCTGGGGTAGCAAGTTATCTTTGTGTATTCCAGTCCACATGTAAATCAGCACATCAATGTAACCTTCAGTCCTGGGGTAGCAAGTTATCTTTGTGTATTCCAGTCCTCATGTAAATCAGCACATCAATGTAACCTTCAGTCCTGGGGTAGCAAGTTATCTTTGTGTATTCCAGTCCTCATGTAAATCAGCACATCAATGTAACCTTCAGTCCTGGGGTAGCAAGTTATCTTTGTGTATTCCAGTCCTCATGTAAATCAGCACATCAATGTAACATCCAGTCCTGGGGTAGCAAGTTATCTTTGTGTATTTCAGTCCTCATGTAAATCAGCACATCAATGTAACCTTCAGTCCTGGGCACTGGTAGACCTATTTGGCAAATGACCGCGATTTTTGGATAATCTGCGCGGAACGGAAAATAATTAGAGGTTCATCGTAAATTTGCTGTGTCACAGAAAATTATGCATGTCATCCGGAGATTTACCGTGTCGGCGGGAATTTGCCGTTTGTCCGATAAAACTGGTGTGTATTGAGTCATTGATAGAACCAGTGATGCGTGAGCGACGGTTATTAATAGATCGTTGTATATAGATGTTTACATAATCCATTATACAGTGTCGACGGGAATTAGCCGTTGGTCCGATAAAACTGGTGTGTATTGAGTCGTCAATAGAACTATTGGTGCGTGAGCGACGGTTATTAATAGCTCGTTGTGATATATACAATGTTTACAGTCAGATAAAAAAAAAACTGTCTTATTACCCTTTTCAGTCGAGATAATAAAGTTACTTAATATTTAAATATCGAATTTGGTTATTGTTCAATAAAGAAAAATCTATTTTAATGTGACCGCTGAACAGGATGAATACACGCGGTAACTTTGAAATACACAACTACAAATATTCTCACCTTATAAAATTCTTCTTTATTGTCATGTTTAGAAAAGAAATCAGTTCCTGTACTAATAGTCTTATTACTGTAGATGCCGTAATCCGGCAAGATGTCACATACTGATTTGAGACTTGTTTAATAGAAAAATATATGTATATGTCCGAGGCCAGAGATCATTTAAATTTCATTGGCAAATATGAATTTTTACTACGATCTGATTTACCTGTGTGATCCATTAATCTTTATTAATGAAATGCACATTTATACTCCTAGGGTTGAAGGCATATATAAACAAAACAACATGATTCGATGAGATAACAAGTTGCGAATTGTAGTCCGAATGTGTATACTAGTATATAGGAACATTTGGACATTATTTCATATTCATAATTAATTAGTTCATCCGTCATTTGTTTTATTGAATTACTATTCAACTGTGGTTATACAAAAAGAACCGTTTATTGGAACTAAATACAATGAACCATCTGTTTATTTGATACAGGTGTCAACATTGAATTGAAGCTTTACATTTCTGACGGACAGGGGAAAGTTTTAACCTTAGTTGATATCAGGGGTCAACTGGTATAGCAGTATGTTGGTAATACACCGACCGTCGTTTCATAATATGTATATGTATTTACGCACAATGCAGTCCTTTCAAACTCGATTTCGCTAACTCGTAGGTTGTCTTTTAGACAAAAAAGTTCCATTTAAAAGATATGAAAGTTGCGTACATGTATACCTCAATGCACGTCTTGTTAACTAATCTGTTACATTGTGAAAAATAAATAAGTTATAATTAAAAGATTGGAGGGTTATTTTACATGAATAAAAGTTTTTCTGATCATTATTGTTTTTCAATTATTTTTGAGAGTGCGATCTTAAAACTAAGTTCGTCCTGACATGCATGGAATATTTGCCACTGGAAGTTAAGCAACCAACAATCACTCATCTTAAAATAAGCCTGAGAGATAATATTCTTTTAAATTTTAATTGTTAGACAGTTTCTCCGTTTATTATAAAGCACTTTCAGGTGTAATGTTAAAGTGTATATTATATACATTCCGGGATGAGATTAATTTACTATAATTGCCAACAAAAAAAAAAGAAATGATGTTACGTTTCTTTTGATTAAAAATTAGACTGTAACGAATGTAGACCGAACATTTTAAATAATGAAATAATGCACGCCAAAAATATCTGTAATCAACTTGATCTTAAACTTGACTTCGCTCACAAAAGAGAATGTTAAAAATAACTCAGATCAATTGTGTCGACTGCACGAGATTTTCCAACGGCGGGAAATATCATGTAACTATAAACACAGGTGATGTTACTGACCGATTGTGGAATGTCAATTTAGGGTTAAATTTGATGTGTAATGATTGACATTATTGTGCGCGTTAAAGTTGAGGCTCTAGAAGGTTCATTTCAATTTATAACCGAAAATCTAAAATCAAGTTTTTTTTTCAAATCAACGTTTAAGTTTTGAATCTTGTGGGAGGGAAACTTTATTTTATTTGTTTTTTAGGGGCAAAGGGGGTTACCATAAAAGTCTATAGGAAAATTAAATAAAACAATTTCGAAGGTCACAACTTGTAAACTAATGAAAACAATAATATAGCGAATTAAATAACTGTTATTAGATTGCAATAACATGACGGTTTTTTTTTGTTTCGGGAGTGGGAGTGTGATTACCTTATATACTTGAGATGTTCCATTTTCGGCATTATTTGTATTAGTTTAACTTGTTCTCGGTGGCGGATCCAGATTTTTTTATATAAGGGGAGGGGGCACTAACTGCTAATCATTCTTAAGTGATTCCCTATATAATCAACATTTATTTTCCAACAAAAAGGGGGTGGGCACCGTGCCATTCCCCCTATATAGCCGACCGAGCAATGTATAGCCAGTCAAGGTCGTTAAAAACTTCCATATATATGTATAGCCAGTCAAGGTCGTTAAAAACGCCCGGTTCTATTAGTTTCATTATATCTTCATCAGCATAACTGTATCGGGAGCATTCGAGTAAGGTAGCACTCCATAGATAGGTGTGTAGTTTCGCATGTATGACACAAGCGCTGCAGTTGGCCTAATGTATTAGAAGGCCAGGATCGGAAGATTATTAAACATTCTGTGGCTCAATTTTAATTTTATTTTCTAACTGTGAAGTGCTACCTAAGCCGTGGCCTGCAGAACCCTACTCATATTTTTAAAGGGTGTTCCAAAAGCACATTAAACCACTTCCAGCATTATACAGGTCGTGAGGTACAATTTGATGGGGAGGAGATTTCAATTGCTGTTCGTTGGGTTAATTTCCTATAACTACGAATTTTCGTTTTTTTTTCATCAGATTTGCCCGAATTGTCTATTCTGTTAACTCCATGTAGACCCTCATACGCAATGTTTTGTCTTTTTTTTACCACGAATATTTATATTTGTCAACAAATTAGACAACTTATTTAGTTATTTTTTGTATGTCGAGGATAACTTCAATGTAATTAAAAATCGATCTCTCATCGCTCCCGTTTTCTGATATCTTGTCAAGTTGATTTCCAAATGTTTTTTTTTTTATTTAAGAATTGAATGCTTCTTTTTGTAACTTCATTTGGGTGTAAAAGCGTTGGCCGAAGTACCTTTTGTATGAAGCGCGGAAGCGCTTCATTCTAAAAATGTGCGCACGGTCAATGCTTTTACACCCCTATGAAGTTACAAAAAGAAGCATCCAATACTTATAATTACATTGTTAATTAGCTAGGATCATGAAAACACGATTTTTATCATTTTTTTATTTAATTTGCCTGTGCACTTTACTGTTGGATCTCGTGTCATCATGAATGATAAATTTCATTGTGTAATGAAGTTGATTAAGGAATAACGCGAGATTTCAGTTAGCCACTAAGAATAACGTATTATAATGAAACATACATCTAATGTAATTATATATTTGTACCACTTATTTTATATTCAGATTATAAAAATAATCCCGAATACAAGTACTCCAAATCCCTGATAGCCCCCCTGAAACACCATACCTATATCAATTTAATTAATTCTTAAGACAACCATTTAACTTCAAAGGGGTGGGTGACTGCTTTTTTCCCCTCATAAAATCATATTCTGATCCCCAATTTGATGAGAGAAAAAAATATTTTGGTCAGGCAGATGACAAAAAAATATTCTGAATTCCAGATTTCCCCATACCGTTTATTTTGAGAAAAAAATTGCTTGGTAACAGTGGGGAATAACGTTGTGTTCCAAATAATTTCTGACTCAGACCAAACCCCCTAACCCCTTGAATTTAAATGTTGCTCCTATACGCGTTACTATCATGAATTTTCTATGTTTCATGTATATTTCAGGTCAGGTCCCAGGACATACGCTGTGTTCAAAATTATAAAAACGTAGAAAATTTATGATTCGTGTACGTGTAATATGTCTCAAGAAAATGGATTGAATTAAGTACTATAATCATTTTTTTTATTTATACAAAAATACACAAAGGCAATGAAAACCGTGTGTGCGCCAAGAACGGTCAATACGTATGACAACTCGGGGGCTGATTTAGGGGGGTGGGATGGGGGCAGGTTGTCCAGGTCCCTCCTTATGAAACTACATATTTGGTTAATTCAGACTTTTATTTGCACCTACCCTAATAATTCAGTCGTCATATTCCGCTGATCTACGATTACTTCATTAACAAGTATATAGGAGAAATCGATTACGGGGAGAGACTGAATTTTTCGGGTTTAGTTCAACTCCGACCTTCTTTAGTTTGTACAATATAGCAAGTCTATTTAATCCATTTCTCCGCTGTTTTCGTTATATATAGCACTTTCGTCATACTTAGGCTAGGTCTCAAAGAGTGGGTCATAGATATAAACATATCTAGAAAAATGCTGTGAAGGTAATATCTTGGATGTGCCAACTAATAAACGTGTCAACGCTGTACCATAGGATTTGTATAGTAATATGAAATTTCAGGGTATTGGTGCATGGTCAAGTGGTTAATTAAACTTGGATTATCAATGAGCGAGAATTAATGGCCATTTTAAATCAATCATAAGATAATGGTGATTGCACTTTTTTATTATTATTAAATAATGAAAGCTTTTTCAGAGGGACGTAAAAGGGGGCGTTCCTGCACGGAAGAACGCGAAATAACATTGCCATTTCACGATGAACGAACAATTAAAAATGTCTTGCACGTTGATCTTTTTACCGATTTCACGAAACACGGTGAATAACGAACCTGTTTTCACAGCTGCACGTGAAATAAAAATGGCAAAACAAGTTGCACGATTATATAACCCTTTACCACCCTCTTTTCAGATATAGGGAGTGACGGACAAAGTTTTAACTCTTAATGAAAGTGTTCTTTAATTCATAAGTAATAAAACATAAAATTAAAGGCAAGTTAGGCCCTTCTGTCAAACGGGAAAGATGCGCTTGAAAAATAAGTGGCTGGGTACCAGTCTTCACGATAAACTTTTGAATCCACAAGCCGGAAGCTCAATTTTACGAACATTTAAGTTGGAATCTGTTGGCATGTAGAGAAGAATTTTACAAGCCCCAAAACAATTCTGTACGCCATGGCTGTAGGACTCGTGGTTAAGCTCGAAGACTGGGGTACGAATTAATTTTAATAGTAGTTCACCATGCAAGACCGAATGTATAAATACAATATAGTTTTAAATATAGTGTGGCAGAAGCGGATTTAGAAGGGGCAGGTCCCCCCTTTTCTGGAAAAAAAAATTTGGTTGATTATGTAGGGAATCACTGAAGCATGACTAGAGCGAGCCCCCTTTTAGGCAGCCAATGCATATGAAAATTTCTGGATCCGCCACTGGTGTGCTAGCTAATAAATGATATATTTTTTACTACTTTTATTTTTTTTAATCCTTGGTCCGTCTATGTGAAATAATCTAAGTTTCATCAGGTACTCACGCGGAGAAATAAAATATTGAAGTGATTTGAGTACCGATAAATTAAATGTCTCCTTGGTAGCTGGTATCCCTTGAGGGATTAATAAATTGAACTCAGGCCATAAAAAAGAATATGTTTGTTTGCCCTAACCCTACCTATCCAGAAAAAAGCTGCTGCTCAAAATCTTTTATTGCCCTGATTTGAAAAGTTTTTTTTAAATCAGATAGTCCTGTATACTAAAACATATCTGATACTTCAACTTCTCTTTGCCGAAAAAAGAAAGAAAATGCCTGCCTACCTACCTACCTACCCACTGTCTCTACCTTTGGGTAGGGTTTGGGCAAACTAAAATATTTTTTTAGTGTGGCCTCATGTGTGTCGGAATAGGTATAATAAATATATTTCATTTTACAGTATTTTAGTTTTTATGATTATTAATCAACTTATGGTACGGTAATAACTTTTATTTTTGTTTTTTTTTTTATTTTTCTTTTGTGTCAATTTCAATTTGTCCTCGTTCTGTGAACAAAATAACACGGCTACACATTTTAAAAGACAAAACACAATTATAATTCGATCAACACTTTGACTTATTATACTAACTTAGCATAAAAAACCCAGATAAACGAGATGCATGCTCCAGATATTCTATAGAATTTTTAATTCACCAGTAAATCAGAAAATTATGTCCATCTTCAACATTTCTTTTTTCATTTGATGTGTGTTATATCATTTTGAATATCTTACAATGCACATAAAAAAAGACTAGGTTTTTGCGATGTCCAATATTACGTGCGATGATGCGTAGCTGCATGGTAGATACTACATGAATTACATCATTTTGATTATCTTTGAAATCACTCACACGTGGCGGTGTACACATAACACACAATATATGACTTTAAATACCTGGGGCAATTTATACTTCCGTTTATTGTCCCTTTAACTAGCCAGTGTATCTGTGTATAATGTATTTACCGACCGTGCAAGGGCTGTATAGCCAGTCAAGGTCGTTGAAACCTCCATTTGTTATGATGTATCTCTGGCTCCATTGATAGACTCCCATAATATAGTCGAGTGCGGATCCCGGATTTTGAAAAAAATGTTGGAGGACGAAAAGACAACATTAGAAATGGGACTAATGTATGAAGTTTATATAATGCATATACCATTGAAGCAGCCTCGATGATAAATTGACATCTAAGACGGTATAAATTAAAATTCTGTATGACATGTCACGAAGAGGAGTCGAGATATATGCGACATATTTTATTATATGTCCTCACAAAGGTGGTCTATTTCACATGTTTTCGGACATTAAATCTATTTCTTGTGTGACAGTTTGCTGACTGTTAATGTTCATCATAACCTTTTCGCAAATAGGGCCGTATTTACACTACAAATTTCACTCTGAGTACAGACAAACCTGTGCATCTTGAAAATTTTTAGAGTATTGGGTGGGGGGGGGGGGGTAGGACCTTTATCGGGACTCCGGGATCGGGTGTTTTTAAGCTCGGGATTTCGGGATCCGGGAATTCTTTTTTCGAATTTCGGGATGTCGGGATTTACATTTTTTTAAATTCGGGACCTCGGGATTCCATGTTTTTAAGCCCGGGATTTCGGGATCAGGACCCCTCCTACCCCCCTCAGTATGGCAAGACCTAGATAAATAAAATTTAAATGCATTTTAAGTTTCAGAATATTGAAAACTTTACTAGATTTTGCTATTCATTTTTTTCGTTCCTGCAGAAGGTGCCAAAATAAACTAAGGTGGAGAGAATCGGAGACGTTAAGGGCTTGAATAATTCGAGTTAGGTAATTACATGGGCCGAGGACACAGTTATCGTTCTTTGGTTTTTGTTTACCTAAAGTCGTGGTGTGAACAGTGTGTAACTAGCATTTTTTTTTTATAATACACTTTCCCAATTTATTTCTTGATATCTAATGCATGAAATTTTATGTAAGTGGATGAAATTACATATTAAAAAAAATTGGGTGCTGAATCTTTATGTTAACAGAGACATATAAATTGTATTATATGTCTCTGATGTTAAGTAGTGATTTGGTCCAGTTAAAAAAGGTCAAATATTAGTACGTCTGAAGCTGTCTAACTGAATTTGAGACCCCCTTAACACAGAATTGTCAATAATATGAGTTATCTAGAGCGTTAATACGTTACAATTGACTTGGAAAGAGCCGATTTTTAAATTGAATTGATTAATTCAAAAGGCTTGGGCAAATAACATTTGAGAACGTAACTTTATAGCAAGGAACTATAGCGTATGCAGATTTTCTTTGAACACATACGAGGGTCTTGAATATTGGGGGAAAGGGGTGTCTTTCAATCCTGTTTGTCTTTTAATTTGTAAGTCATTTTTTCTCTATTCTTCATATTTTTCTCTATTCCTTATTTTCTTGGCGTCTATTTTCTTCACTTTATTTGGCCCTTTGTTGTGCACTTTTTGTCCATTTATATTCTCTATTCTTCTATAAATCCTATCCAGACCCTCATAAACATACACAATCAATATGTTCCGCTCCTAACCCCAGTTGACATGGATATAGACAATTGTCATCCATGGGGTTTTTCTCATCTGTTGTGATGATATAACATTGCTAAACGAGTCCTTTATAAAAAAAGATGTGGTAAGATTGGCAATGAGACAACTCTCCACAAGAGACCAAATGACACAGAAATTAACAACTATAGGTCACCGTACGGCCTTCAACAATGAGCATAGCATATACCGCATAGCCAGCTATGAAAGGACAAAATACTAGGAGTCCATTACTTCTGATATTACATATAGATATATGATTAATGTATAAATACGCAATCACGTATACGTTCGATGCTAAATTGTTGGCTTTGTTGGAAGGCAAAATATTTAGCCCTATACTGACTGGAACTAGTATATACAACTGAAAACTAGATAAATAATGAAAATCAAGGAATCAATACATGCTATAACAGCAAATCTGAACGAAACCAAAACGCATATTGATAAATTATAAATATACAACTTGCATTTCAGCAACTGTTTTGTTAGTAATTATTTATGATGCAATTCGTGAATAAATTATCCTACACAGTGGAACAAATGGGAAGTCAAAATACGTTAATTTCTGGATTAATACTTCTGCAAAGACGATGTCATTATATTGTTTCAATAAACCGACTTAAATAAAAATCAAATTATAACTTTGTAATGATTATAAATGTTTACCTTTTGAAATAAATTTTGATATATTGAATATAGATACAGAAAAAATGAACTCAAATGTTTTATTTGCATGTATTGTATGACGTATTTAATAACATCTATGTGTAAAGAAAAGTTTGAATTGCCCGATCTTTTTGTAAAGCATGCTATTTTGACGATTACGAATTCAGACTCTGACACTAAGAAAAATCTTATTAGAATAAAAAAAAAATTTCTGATCGGCCGTATATAAACCTCCCATCACTTTATTCATATCACATATCAATTTAAAAAAATTCGCAACGATGTCAAAATAGAAAGGCTGACCAAAATGTTCAACTTGCGGCTAATGATTGACAGGTATGATTAGACCTTGAGGCTCTTGTGGGGAACGTGGTGTCTAAAGTAAAAAGAAGATTATTCAATTATTTATTTTAGGACTCGTACGATATGTCGATCTGATATGGAAAATTGTGAGTTTCTTTTAATAGCACAAAGAAATAAGACGATAGAAGGGTAACAATTTTGTAACCATAAACGAATGACTCGTATTTATAATTTACGGGACTGATTATATCGAAAGTTTGATGAAAACATTCGATTTCAAACCTTCTTGGTTGGAATGAACATGTTCGATGTATATGCAAATAGGTCTTTATTATATAATGTATTTAAATTATCTTCATCAAATACAATACAATATATAACATGTATCTATGATATCCTCCATAAAGAGTAAATATCTGTACAGGTAAACTTTAATTCTGATCAATCGGGTACAGATTGAATTATTTACGACCTTCCACTTGTATTGTACAAGGAATATCACAGCAGGTGTTAATTACACTAGGACAAGTGTCAAATCAGTATGACATCTTGCCGGATAACTGCATCTTCGGTAAAAAGACTCTATTAGTACAGGAACTGATTTCTTTTCTAAACATGACAATAAAGAAGAATTTTATAAGGTGAGAATATTTGTAGTTGTGTATTGCAAAGTTACCACGTGTATTCATCCTGTTCATTGGTCACATTAAAATAGATTTTTCTTTATTGAACAATTACCAAATTCGATATTTAAATCGTAAGTAACTTTATTATCTCGACTGAAAAGAGTAATAAGACAGTTTTGTTTATCTGACTGTAAACATTGTATATATCACAACGAGCTATTAATAACCGTCGCTCACGCACCAGTAGTTCTATTGACGACTCAATACACACCAGTTTTATCGGACCAACGGCTAATTCCCGTCGACACTGTATAATGGATTATGTAAACATCTATATACAACGATCTATTAATAACCGTCGCTCACGCATCACTGGTTCTATCAATGACTCAATACACACCAGTTTTATCGGACAAACGGCAAATTCCCGCCGACACGGTAAATCTCCGGATGACATGCATAATTTTCTGTGACACAGCAAATTTACGATGAACCTCTAATTATTTTCCATTCCGCGCAGATTATCCAAAAATCGCGGTCATTTGCCAAATAGGTCTACCAGTGGGGGTAGCAAGTTATCTTTGTGTATTCCAGTCCTCATGTAAATCAGCACATCAATGTAACCTTCAGTCCTGGGGTAGCAAGTTATCTTTGTGTATTCCAGTCCTCATGTAAATCAGCATTTATCAATGTAACCTTCAGTCCTGGGGTAGCAAGTTATCTTTGTGTATTCCAGTCCTCATGTAAATCAGCACATCAATGTAACCTTCTTCAGTCCTGGGGTAGCAAGTTATCTTTGTGTATTCCAGTCCTCATGTAAATCAGCATATCAATGTAACCTTCAGTCCTGGGGTAGCAAGTTATCTTTGTGTATTCCAGTCCTCATGTAAATCAGCACATCAATGTAACCTTCAGTCCTGGGGTAGCAAGTTATCTTTGTGTATTCCAGTCCTCATGTAAATCAGCACATCAATGTAACCTTCAGTCCTGGGGTAGCAAGTTATCTTTGTGTATTCCAGTCCTCATGTAAATCAGCACATCAATGTAACCTTGCCTATGCCTATGTAAACCATCAATATATTTTTTAAATTTTATAAAGCATGTTAAATCCAAATATTTATAAGTTATGCTCTAAGACAAAAATACAAGGGCTGACATTACTAAAAAATCAATTTGTATTTATTACAGCTTGGTTTACCCTTATCTTGTATATGTACAGTACCAGTTGTGACAAAGAATGGAGCTGTAGGAAGAATGGTATGTCTTGTTTTGTTGAATTTGATGACAGTAATATTTACATTAAATCAGAGTTTTGTAATCCAACTTATTCTTTCACCATATTTTTGTAAATCCATGCCTTTAGTACCTCATACTTTTCATATTGAGAATTTAATAGTTTAAACATAACCCCGGCTAAAATGACATATCTATACATATTCGATACTTCACTAGAAGCGTGATAAATTATTTTCCTGATAGAAATTAGTAAGAGATTTTCTCTTATCTTAACTTTGTGCATAGCAAGCAAATGAGTTAAGAAGCTTTGAGGACTTAACAAACCTTGTTACAAAACATTTTGATGAACCTAATACAAATACTTCTAGACATTAACCAATTACAGATATTTATGAATTGAGAATTCTCATTTGTAAGCATATAACTATAAATTATTTCATTTGCTTGCATATGAAATGATATTAAAACTCTAATAGATAAATTAGTTTACAAAAATAATGTTTTGCTTTGAACTGAATGATCTAACAGTGACACTCCCACTAACTGTAAATTATGTGTTTATGATGTGTAAGATGTGACAGGATATCTGTGAGTGTCACAAGTAGACTTGTGCTGCGTTCACACGTAATTCTAATTCGATTTGCATTAACTAATTTGAATTAGTTTAATTCGCATTCGAAACGTTTTACGTCCAAATGTAAATTCTAATTCGAAACGTTTTACGCCCAAATGTAAATTCTAATTCGAATTGCAATGCGCGTCAAATTAGCTTTACTGTCCAAATGACGTTAACTTTTAATTCATATTAACAAAAACGCATTTCTAATGCGAATTGGATAATGCGATTTAGCAAATTCGAATCAATTCGAATTAAAAAAGAAGAGTGTGTGAACGCGATTAGCGAATTCAATTCGCATTCGATGGGAATTCAATTCAAATTAAATGTACGTGTGAATGAGGCATTATATTATACACTTCACAAAAAACTTTAGATAAATTCATCATTGGAATTTATTTCATCAGAAAGATTTACAATTGCTATCAATTTTTGTTTTCAGAATATAGATGTACTTGAGAATTTGATACGGGATGATATCGCTGCAGCTAAGACACCTGTAATGTTGGTATGCTTTGCAGGTAATTATGTTTCTGTGAAGGTTTTTTTACTGGTAGCATGTTGAAATAAGAGGACTTATTTTCTTCAACAAATAAATCATATAGATATATTAAAAAAAATTAAATTAAAAACTTTTCACATGCCAAGTATACTTCATAAACATTTATATAAACTCACCCAGTATTGTTACTCAAATAAAACTATTTCAGGATTTTCATAAAAGGATTTTGATGGTGAAACGATAGATAAATTTGAAATGAAATGTAGTGAAGAAGTCAGGGATGACTATAAAGAAATCAAAATTTTTCAACGCTGTTGTCATTTTTTCATGGAAATTTGATAATACTGCAAATTCTGAAATTTTTGCATGCAGTTACTATGGCAATTTGTGATCAAAAGACACAACTGTGAGATTTATTATTGCTTAGTCAGGAAATGATGCATACAATTAATGCTATTTAAATTCAAATAGTTTTATTTTTGTGAAACCTTACCCATCACAATTTTTGAACAAATTACTGAATTTTACAGTATAACATTTTGAGTTATATCATAGAAAGGGTATTTTACTGGAAGAACTCATAACAGTAAAACCACAAATATCAAACATAATTGCTTTATATACATATATGTGATTACCACTATCAATTATGAAATACCAGTTAGAAGAAAAATACAGACTTCATACATTGCATTTGAAAACAATCTTCCTTTTGTACATCAATGAGAAAGCATGCTAAATACCTAAAAAAAACTAAAGATATCTAGAGGTCAGCATCTAGTCTTATTGGTGTAATCATTAATCATGTGATCATCTTTATAATGTTTTCTCTAGGTACCCCATTAACTGGACAGGTGGACAATTTAGATGATTTACAGGACATATGTAAAAGGAAATCCATATGGTTACATGTAGAAGGGTAATTATCAAATATCATACATTATTACATTACAAAAAAAGACTTTCTACCTGTAAAAACCTACTGATTTGACACTCTATACATCCATTACATAGTTCATATCAAAGATCTTACAAATGAAATTTAAAGTGTAAACTATATTTTTTTGTGACTAGCAAACAGATCTCAATATTTGTGAATTGGTTGATTTTACAATGATGTACTGTTGAATTACATATTTGATTCTATGTAGAAATGAAGGAGATTTTCAAGATGTTTTTGCATTGTTAAAACTAATAAACAAAAGGGAAAATCCAATATTGTTACAATTGATATGACAGAAAAAATTATTGAAGTACATTTATTGTCGAGCCTTCGACTTTTGTCGAAAAAGCGAGACATAGCGATCCTACATTCCGTCGTCGTCGGCGGCGTCCACAAATATTCACTCTGTGGTTAAAGTTTTTGAAATTTTAATAACTTTCATAAACTATCCTGGATTTCTACCAAACTTGAACAGAAGCTTGTTTATGATCATAAGATAATATTCAAAAGTAAATTTTGTAAAAAAAAAAATTCCATTTTTTCCACATTTTACTTATAAATGGACTTAGTTTTTCTGCCAGTTAACATTACATTCACTCTGTGGTTAAAAGTTTTTAAAATTTTAACAACTTTCTTAACCTATCCTGCATTTGTACCAAACTTGGACAGAAGCTTGTTTATGATTAAAAGCTGGTATCTAGAAGGAAATTTTGTTAAAATTTGTTCCATTTTTTCCGTATTTTACTTATAAATGGACTTTGTTTTTCTTCCAGTTAACATTACATACAGTCTGCAGTTTAAGTTTTAAAAACATTTATTAGATTCATAAACTATCCTGGATTTTTACCAAACTTGGACAGAAGCTACTTGCAATTAAAAGATAGTATAGAGAGGAATATTTTTATTAATTTTTTTCCTCATTTTTGTTGAGCCTGCGATTAACAGCAAAAGTAGGCGAGACACTGGGTTTTGCGGAACCCTTACAAATTTTTGTGTATTATATTTCAAAAACAATCCGGCTACAATGTACTGACACCTCTCTTGAATGCTAAGTTGTCGATAATAGCTACATACATATTTTTGTTAATTTCAGAAACACCTTGGCGACACTGACAATGTTCTCAGTACCGACATCTTTACAGAATGCTAAGTGTGGGGACAGTATGACTCTGGCTATAGGTAGATGGTTAGGTATACCTGGACTTCCGTATTGTGTATCCTTTATAAACAAATTTTTTATAACTTTTTCTTTACAATTAGATATACAATTTTTAAAGACAGTGCCTTAATGCCTTTAATGATATCAGGCAATAGCCATTTCGTTTCTACGTTGGGGGTAAATACGTCATCACAAAAATACCGAAAAGTGGAATTATTTCTTCTTCTATTTGTGATTTTCTGTATTTTTTATTGTAATTCATTGACACTGGGCAGTAAAGAATCGAACAGTGTTTTTTATTAGTTTTCAAAACTGTAAATTGGGAAATTTGGCATTGGGATATTTTGGTGGTTTTCTCTTAAAAGGCATGTGTTTTATTTTGGTGTGTGTAATTTTGGTGCTTCATCCAATTGATGTGTTTAATTTTGGCACAATATTAGTGAGTGAGCTCATTCATATTTGCCTTATAATATATTTCCCATATAATGACCTACACAAACTAGGAACACGACAAAGTTAACTAAATGAAGGAATCGAATACAGATGTAATTGCAAATAATTCTGTATCTCAGGGTTCAGAGCTGAAAGAAAATGTGAAAATAAAATTTATACATTTTATTGACAATAAAATCTAAAACATTAAAATCACTTTTTAAATAGATTATTTATTTATTACAAAATAAACAATGGCAACCTAACGAATACTTCGAAATTTTCGGTATTTAAAGTCTAATTATAAAAAAAAAATGAGAATAGCGATATTACTAACGATCAAAAAATCAAAACATCGAAAAAAGCGTGTAAAGTGGTGAAAAGCGTGTACACGCCATTTGACAAAATCTTCGTGTGTAAACCGTTGAAAAAGCGTGTATTACAGGCGAATATCATGTGAGCTGGCAACTATGTTCCTCCATCGTTAAATTTTCATCTATGGAGATCCCTGCATTTCCATGCCATAATAATTTAATACACATGTTCTTTATGATCTGAAGTTTGAAAACATATTCCAAATTTGGTTTTGAGCCAGATTTCACGGTCCACTGATCAGGTTAAAGATTTGGTTTAAAGTAGTTTACTATGAAGTTGTTGTCACATCACCTTGAAACTTAGTACACATGTTTATTAAGATATTCCAAGTTAGTGTATTAACCTAGATTTTGTGTTCTACTTCATCAAGTTACAGTTTTTGTTTTAGGTAGTTTTCTAATAAGTTGTGGTCATATCAAGTTGAAACTGAGATCACACGTTCATTTTGATATGAACTTGAAATGTATGTCAAATTATGGTTTTGATCCAGATTTCAAGGTTAACTGAAGATGGCAATATGGCCATAATTTCCTATGAACACATGTTCTTGTTGGTTTGATATTTGTAAGGCTACCTTGTTTCAACTGGAAAAAGTGAAATTTTGATTGTTTATAAATTTATTATTTGTTGTTAATTGATTGTTTATAAATTTATTATTTGTTGTTAACAAATTTGAGTAATTATCGCTTTTTGACCCTGTTGGACCTAAGCTGTGTGTCTATGTGTCGACACATCCATGTCTCTCTGAATATCTCATTCACAGCTCCTTTAATAACTAGTTGATGTATTTGAATAAACTCAATAGATATTTTTTTTACTTATCATTTGTTCCATTGTCATCTTTAAGCTTTGTAGATAATCCACCTTAACATTACTTAGACTTTATACAAAACAAATGACCCAGCATTGGTGATAGCAGCTGGTCTAAACACATTTAATTCACAACTGAAGTTAAATTGTCTCCCTTTGTGGATATGTCTTCAGAGTTTAGGACATGATGGAATTGTGGACAGAGTCAAGTCATCTTGTGATCTGGTGAGTGATAATGTTACAGCAAAGCACAAACATATCATGATACAAGATTCTTTGAAAATATGTATTTTAAAAAAGTAGCTTTCAAAATGCTGCAACTCTGTTATGTTATATAATTGTTGAATTGAAGTTTTACAGAAAAGCCAAAAATATATTCTGTATTTAATTTGTTTGCTCGTATATGTGAAAAGTTTTGAAATAAAAAAAAAACTGATATTAATTATTAGATGTTTAGATATAGAGAAGCCTTATTCAGAATAAATGAGGCAGCAGACATTTACATTTGGAATATTAAACATTTATTTGAATATTTTTTTTTCTCGAAACATCGTTTTGATAATTGACCTAATTATTAAAAAACTATTTTGTAGGCGGAAGCATTATACAAAGGAATAGATGAAATTTCAACTATAAAACAATATGTAAGTTGAAGCGCTTTGAATGTTCAAAGTTTATATTATAGTATAATAATAAATTCATGAAGGAGACAACAATGCAACAAATTAAAGAGATCAAAAATAAACATCTGTAAGTCACATCAAGCTCTGGATTGCCAATGTTCTAAAAATATTTTCATATCTTAACTGAGTGAAGCCAGGGTATAAAGAAATTGTGTTGATTCGTTCATCCATTTTACACTTGTTCTCTCCTCTTTCTGCACTTTACTGTTACATTTCAACCAGTGAAGATTTCAATGAAAGCTTCAGAGACCTCGTGTTCAATTGATTTTTAAGGTATCTCATAGTAATACCTTGGAATTACAGATCTTCATTGTGAGGAAGTCATCTTTCTGCCATTCCTATTAAACTATGGGCCTGGATTTCCATGAAACTTTTTACAAAATCTTTATCTTTTTGATCTGAATTATTTGTAGGGTTTCCTATTGCGAACCATAGACATCACACAATTGGGGGAGCACATTTAATAATTTTCTAGCTTTTATTTGTGATAGTGGGAAAAACAGTTTGTGTCTACTTCACAGAATTTTGTTATGCCTTAACATATCTCAAAAGTTTTGGAATTATAGAAGAAGAAATGTGGGGGTTCAGTGAGAGCAACTTAGCAACGCAAAGAACCAGAAGACATCCAGAGGTCAGCATACAGTCTTGAACTATAAACAGAAGTTTCCTTCAATTTAAGTACATATGATATTACCTAGTCCTATTCATAAGATAAAAGTTGTATTTCTCTCTATTTACAGAGTATAGAAAAGAAAGAAGAAGAAGATGTGAAAGGAATCAAGGATTTAATATTCAAAGCCATTTCTGCCCTGGTAGGTCATTCAATAGTCATCTTTTAAAAACTCTTCTCAGCCTGTTCAGCTTTATATTTATTATGCCCCGCCGTAGTGGTGGGGGCATTAAGTTTTACCCTTGTCCGTCTGTACGTACGTACGTACGTACGTCCGTCCGTACGTCCCAAAATTGGTTTCCGTTCTCTATCTTGAGTTTGCCTCAACCATATCAAATGTTATGAAACTTATACACAATGCTTATTACCACAAAACACAGATCAAGTTTGAATTTTGGTGGCGTCACTTTAACCGTTCTAGAGTTATGCCCCTTTATAAATGGAAAAATTGCAAAATTTTTAGTTTCCGTTCTCTAACTTAAGTTTGCCTTAACCAAATGTTATGAAACTTATACACAATGCTTATTACCATAAAACACAGATAAAGTTTGAATTTTGGTGGCGTCACTTTAACCGTTCTAGAGTTATGCCCCTTTATAAATGGAAAAATTGCAAAATTTTTATTTTCTTCTAAATATCAAGTAATTTTTAATAAAATTGGAGTTATCTTCCTTTGTCCATGATGATAGTTGAATCAACTACAATCAATGCTTTATACAATGTAATGTTTAATTTTGACTTCCACTGATAAAACACAGATCAAGTTGAATTTGGGTAGTGTCACTTTAACCATTATTGAGTTATGCCCCTTTATGAATCGAAAGATTGCAAAATTTTTAGTTTCCATTCTGTAACTTAAGTTTGCCCAAAGCAAACATTATGAAACATATACACAATATTCATTACCACAAAACTAAGATCAAGTTCAAATTTTTTGTTTCTGTTTTCTAACTTTAGTTTGCCTCAACCAAATGTTATGAAACTTATACACAATGCTTATTACTACATAATACAGATTAAGTACGAAATTTGGTGGAGACACTTTTACCATTCATGAGATATGTCCATTTATAAACATAAAAATTGCTGAATTTTTCGTTTCCGTTCTGTAACTTTAGTTTGTCTCAACCAAATGTGATAAAACTTATACACAATTGTTCTAGAGTTATGCGTGTTAACAAATAGAAAAATTGCTGAATCTTTAGTTTCAGTTCTATACTTAAGTTAGCCTCAACCAAATGTTGTGAGACTTACACACAATGCTTATTACCACAAAACTCAGATCAAGTTCAAATTTGGGTAGCGTCACTTTTACCGTTCTTCAGTTATGTTCCTTTATAACTATATGATATGCAAGAGGGGGCATCATCTGTGTCCACATGTGGACACTATCCACATTTTTTTTTTAAATGATGACAGTAGATATTAGATATTGATATATATAGATTGTTTTTACTTAATTTTCACTGCAAACAACTGTTTGTGATGATAAATGGATAGATGGGACATGAAGATTTGTCAATGGATAGATGGGACATGAAGATTTGTCGATGGATAGATTGGACATGGAGATTTGTCAATGGATAGATGGGACACGAAGATTTGTCAATGGATAGATGGGACATGAAGATTTGTCAATGGATAGATGGGACATGAAGATTTGTCGATGGATAGATTGGACATGGAGATTTGTCAATGGATAGATGGGACAAGAAGATTTGTCAATGGATAGATGGGACATGAAGATTTGTCAATGGATAGATGGGACATGAAGATTTGTCAATGGATAGATGGGACATGAAGATTTGTCAATGGATAGATGGGACATGAAGATTTGTCAATGGATAGATGGGACATGAAGATTTGTCAATGGATAGATGGGACATGAAGATTTGTCAATGGATAGATTGGACATGAAGATTTGTCAATGGATAGATGGGACATGAAGATTTGTCAATGGATAGATTGGACATGAAGATTTGTCAATGGATAGATGGGACATGAAGATTTGTCAAGTTTTTCTATTTTTATGACTTGTCTGAAAAAATGTACCTTTTTGAGATTATTATGTGTGGGAAATAGGATATTGTCTAGGACGAATAGTTTTAAATTGTTCCAATTAATTTATTTTCATGCT
Organism: Mytilus californianus; assembly: GCF_021869535.1. Lineage (NCBI taxonomy): Eukaryota > Metazoa > Mollusca > Bivalvia > Mytilida > Mytilidae > Mytilus > Mytilus californianus. Next base: position 108,644,955 of record NW_026262723.1, read on the forward strand.
TTTGAGATTTTATAATTTCTTCCAATTGATTGGTAAGGTTTGAATTAATGAAATGTTAATTTATTTATATTTCAGGTTGTGTTTGAGATTGTGACACCAAACATCGTGTTTCAGTATGCAGAGGATGGTGCACAGACAGGGATACAGATTGCACCATACAGTACTAATGTAGAGGACGAAGAGGAACCAGAAGAAGATCAGAATGCTGTGTATTATGATGCTCTTAATATGTGGGTATGTTTCACATCAGGGTTATACCAGAGTTTTGGAGAATTTTCACATTTATGCATTTTCCTATGCCACTAAGCTATTTTTATTATGTCATAGTCATTTAAGAGTTGATTGTTGAATGACGTCATTTGCTCCAATGGATCTCGGGTCAAGCGTTGTAACTCATTCATAAAATGGAACTCTAAATTGGTCTATACCATAGAAGGACACTCTTAAAATGGCTTTCTATATAGTCTAATAGTAGTGTTCTCACCATGAGTGCAGAAGGTTTTGTTTTTTTTTAGCCCTGACTAGGCCAAACCAAAGTCTAAAGTTATTTCCTGTTAGTATGTTGCATTTCGGGTTAAGATCAAAGACTGGTTGCCTTGGAGTTAGAATAATGTGTCTGAGTAGGGTGAACTGTTTTCCCCTTCAGACTGCTATCTCTAGTGAGATAGCATATTAAAAGTAAGACTAAGTATGTGTGCGTGTGGTACAAAGCAGGATGTCACCCCCGTGATGTTTAACAGCCATCTATCAATCACCATAAAAATCTGATTCACATCCATAGAAGCAATTTATCTGTTTGCTATATATGTTTAAATGGAACAGTCTTCAATATTTTATACCAGTATGAATTTGATATATGCTGACTTTATTATTGATGTCGACATTATTGTGAGAGATACATGTAAAAAATCTCACTTCCTTACACACATTTTCTTGCAGCAAGTCTATTTTGTAATTGTGGTATTTAAAGACCAAACAGACTATTGTTGATGCGCATCAACTAACGCAACTTGGTAGTGACATAAAAGCTCTATGACGTTGTTTTTTAGCCATGAAAAAAACCGTCAAATTATAACGTCCTATTTCGCGTTTTTCACGGATTCCAACATAGTGTACGCTTAAAACTACGTCTTCCAAGAAAAGTGGAATTAAGCGTCGCACTATTACCTAGTGGAAATTAAACACAAATGGACACAAAAGATACTACACTATCTGTAACCTCCGTTCTAATAAAAATAATAATAAAAATATCAATTTTAAACTCAGCTTTTTGCATTTGCGCCGATCTGCATTTCACTTTTTTTCTTTCACTTGCACCGATTTTGTCTTTCATTTGCGCCGATTGTGTACAGGTAAATTATAGGTGAAAGTTATTTTTTTATTTATCATATAAACCTCTTCCGTTAGCCAGTTGTACATATGTTATGAATTGTCAATTATAACATGTATATAACTGTTGTCCCCTGCTCACAAAGGTGAGGTTCAAGTAGAATTTCGAGCAGGATAAGTCAATTTAAAAGATATTTGTGCACTCTGTTTACATCTACTAAAATCACAGAGTAAAATTCTATTTACAGCATTTCAAAGCACCACAATAAAATCCATAAAAATGTAATACTAGTACAATGAATAATTATCTTGCAGAGAATTCATATGCCACACATCTGATATATTCCTTTCTTGTCATTTTATCTTTTCTATACTTGTTGTACTTGCCAATAACGAAGTCCATCTTTTCTTTCTTGTGTCAAAACGAAGTTCTCGAACAATATGACCAAAATTATCTTAAACATAAGGGAACACTATTTATATCCATATATTACCATGCAATATACATTCTAGGTTTACTACATGTACATTTATTTACTCGTATAGCAAATGAAGTATCGGGGCTAGTGATAAAAAAAAAAAAAATAGGCGCTAATGAAAGAATCAAATCCGCGCAAATTAAAGATCGAATTTTTTTTTAAATCGGCGCATATCTCGTACGCCCGTGTAACTTTACACTGGTAAATTTATATGACTTACACTTAGAATTTTAACTTAATATGTGATTTTCAAAACTGAGTTTTCAGAAGGTTAGGCCGATAAACAATACCTTCTAGAAGTTTCGATATACTGGCAAAGTATGCATGTTGAGATTAACTTATTTCTTTAAGATTCTCGTAAAATAATGGTGATCTTGCAATGAAGTTAAATTTTATCTATACTGCTTAATTGACAAAATCTTATAGTAAAAATAAAAATGATAAAGGTTCAATGTCTTTTGTCATTTGTTTCATTTCAAATTGTCTCAAGGAGAAATGATAAAGATTTCGCCTGATCTCACAGAAGCTTAAGGCAAAAAATATAAGAAATTAATATACTAAGTTAATGTGAATTAAAATAAAAATTTACGGTTTTTAAAACTAAACTTGTTGTAAATTTAACTTATGACAAAAACAATTGCTTCAAGAATAAGATCCAACATAAAATTTCTCATTTTCAAAAAGCTACAATGACCAGAAAGATTGAAAACAAATTTCGATTTTCAATGCCGGCAATCTATACATACAACATTGTCTTTGTTTTAATTTCCAAAATGAGCTATTTAGATTCATAATATTTCATCCTGTTTTGAGAAATACTTTATAGTTTTCAACGGAAAATTATTTCTTAGATTCTAGATCAATTTTTGAATTAAAAACTTATTTGTATTTTATATTTACTATCTTGTTTATTCAAAACACGTGAGGTAGTAATAACGGGGATCGTATTTTATGATAGGTTAAATGGATGTAAAACGTTTTAGAATCAAAAACTTTAATTCATATATTATACATATAATTTTCTTATATTTTAAATATTCAGAAATAATGAATCCACAAACTAGATGGGGGGTCCTAGATGGAATAATTTGTATACGCTCGTCTTAGTCGGGACACATAATGGTATAAAGAAGTCTGTCCGTGCTAATGTCTGTCCGTCTGTCAACAGTAACTAAAGAGTGTGCTAGGGCGAAGTTCTGAAATTGATATGAAAAAGTCACTGGTAGATATTTTTTAATACTTGAAACGTTTTTTCATTCTTGCGTTTTACTTTTGGCGGGAATGAAATAAATCATATTTTTTAAGATCAAAACAATAAGAGTCTTAAACTCTTGAACCTGTATTTGATAGACACAAATCTACTGTTTAACATGAAACAAGAATTATGCTTGTAGGTTTGATATAATGGGATTTTTGAGAGTTTAAATAACAAGCAAATATCATGTTAATATTCGTCTTAGTCGGGACACATAATGGTATAAAGAAGTCTGTCCGTGCTAATGTCTGTCCGTCTGTCAACAGTAACTAAAGAGTGTGCTAGGGCGAAGTTCTGAAATTGACGCGACAAAAAAACCCACACATCTAGTCTAATATAGTCAATGAGTCTGTAAGTTTGCCAGTGTCATCTTTCATTTCTCTTGTTATTTTCAATGATTTTGCTAATGAGAGGGAGAGGACAAAAACAGACTTTCCTTTCTAAAGCGTCGTAAAAGGTTATTTCGAACAATTTTTCATTCCGACGGATGGTGTTTCTTAAGGTTAATTTTGTGCGGCAACAACATCATGAGATCTGATACTGATACATACATGTGATCTCTTGTATTACCGGAAAATAAAGTAGGTGAATCTAGTTGTTATTCTTGATTCTTGAAAATTTAAATGTGGGTTTCAAACGTCCAATTTGCAATTTTTTTCAAACAGTGCGCCAGCAAGGAAAACTTGCACTATGACGTCAGATTCAATGTTCTGAAGAAAGACAACTCTTTTCTTCAAAACGAACGAGAAAAAAACATAAATATTAATCATAACTTTTTTGAAAGGTCGGTGACATATACATTTTTTTGCTTTATTTTGAAGAGTACACATGGCACTTTCCTTCTTGAAATTTTTATGAAAAAGTCACTGGTAGATATTTTTTAATACTTGAAACGTTTTTTCATTCTTGCGTTTCACTTTTGGCGGGAATGAAATAAATCATATTTTTTAAGATCAAAACAATAAGAGTCTTAAACTCTTGAACCTGTATTTGATAGACACAAATCTACTGTTTAACATGAAACAAGAATTATGCTTGTAGGTTTGATATAATGGGATTTTTGAGAGTTTAAATAACAAGCAAATATCATGTTAATATTCGGGAAAACACGAAACTGAGGTTGCTATAGTGACAAAACTAAGTCGGTGACCCCCAATTTTTTTTTATCATATTTTGTTCCTCAAATCATGAAATACCTTCACACAAAATTTTAAGGAAAAATCACTGGTAGAACTGAATAGGCTGTTTGGTCTTTAAACCAATCAGTAAGATGTTTCAGAAACAACTGTTTAGAACTTTCAGTAGGGTTTCATGTAGTAAGATGTTTCAGAAACAGCTGTTAAGAACTTTCAGTAGGGTTTCATGTAGTAAGATGTTTCAGAAACAACTGTTTAGAACTTTCAGTAGGGTTTCATGTAGCAATCAGAGAAGTCAAAGATCACAATTATGAAACTACATTGTATGTTCAATTTGAATTTATCCCACCAGTTCCTCTGTAATAAAATGTTTTAAAAGATTATGATCATTTTTTATTTTTTTTTATTAGTTAGGAGAAACAATGCAGATGGAATGTCCAAAACTAAACTTCCAGATAGTGAAATTGGAAAAAGAAGGCATCTGCCTTAGGTTTGCTCCACTTGAATGTGCTCAAGGTAATACTTACAGTAATACTGGATTTCATTTATTATCATGGGTTACAATAAAAAGTTCACAAGGTAGTACAAGTCAAAGGGGATGTTAGAGAATCGTCAGTAGACAACCAGCTATTTCACTAAAAAAAAAGACATTAAAAGGTCACACTTTGCCTTAAAAATTCCATTATAGATGTTTTTATATGAAAGAATATCATACCTCTAGAAATTATAGATGTTTTTATATGAGCGAATATCATACCTCTAGAAATTATAGATGTTTTTATATGAGGGAATATCATACCTCTAGAAATTATAGATGTTTTTATATGAGGGAATATCATACCTCTAGAAATTATAGATGTTTTTATATGAGCGAATATCATACCTCTAGAAATTATAGATGTTTTTATATGAGCGAATATCATACCTCTAGAAATTATAGATGTTTTTATATGAGGGAATATCATACCTCTAGAAATTATAGATGTTTTTATATGAGGGAATATCATACCTCTAGAAATTATAGGTGTTTTTATATAAACAATGGATGTTTCAGTTTGAATATATTCGTTTTAGTGAAAGGAATAAAACCAGAAGACGTAGAAGAAAGTATTGTGAAATTGAAAGACCAGATAGTAAGTTTATTACTGCATGAATGATAAGTACTAGTACTGATAAGACACAATATGGTATAGAAATATGACAATCTTAAATTCTGTCAGGTAATAAACACTTCAGATTGGCTGTAACCAACTGACCCTATTGAATGCACCCTTTTTTAGCTCACATGGCCGAAAGGGCCAAGTGAGCTTTTCTCATCACTTGGCGTCCGTCATTGTCCGTCCGTTAACTTTTACAAAAATCTTCTCCTCTGAAACTACTTGGCCAAATTTAACCAAACTTGGCCAAAATCATCATAAGGGTATCAAGTTTAAAAAATGTGTCCGGTGACCCGGCCAACCAACCAAGATGGCCGCCATGGCTAAAAATAGAACATAGGGGTAAAATGTAGATTTTGGCTTATATCTCTGAAACCAAAGCATTTAGAGCAAATCTGACATGGGGTAAAATTGTTTATCAGGTCAAAATCTATCTGCCCTGAAATTTTCAGATGAATCGGACAACCCGTTGTTGGGTTGCTGCCCCTGAATTGGTAATTTTAAGGAAATTTTGCCGTTTTTGGTTATTATCTTGAATATTATTATAGATAGAGATAAACTGTAAACAGCAATAATGTTCAGAAAAGTAAGATCTACAAATAAGTCAACTTGACCAAAATGGTCAGTTGACCCCTTAAGGAGTTATTGCCCTTTATAGTCAATTTTTAACCATTTTTTGTAAATTTTTGTAATCTTTTACAAAAATCTTCTCCTCTGAAACTACTAAGACAAATTTAACCAAACTTGTCCACAATCATCATTAGGGTATCTAGTTTAAAAAATGTGTCCGATGACCCAGCACGCGAACCAAGATGGCCGACATGGCTAAAAAATAGTACATAGGGTAAAATGCAGTTTTTGGCTCATATCTCTGAAACCAAAGCATTTAGAGCAAATCTGACTGGAATAAAATTGTTTATCAGGTCAAGATCTATCTGCCCTGAAATTTTCAGACCAATCAGGCAACACGTTGTTGGGTTGCTGCCCCTGAATTGGTAATTTTAAGAAAATTTTGCAGCTTTTGGTTATTATCTTGAATATTATTATAGATAGAGATAAACTGTAAACAGCAATAATGTACAGCAAAGTAAGATCTACAAATAAGTCAACATGACCAAAATTGTCAATTGACCCCTTAAGGAGTTATTGCCCTTTATTATCAATTTTTTACAATTTTCATAAATTTTGTAAATTTTTGTAAATTTTTACAAAATATTTTCCACTGTAACTACTGGGCCAAGTTCATTATAGATAGAGATAATAGTAAGGAGCAAGAATGTTCAGTAAAGTAAGATCTACAAACACATCACCATCACCAAAACACAATTTTGTCATGAATCCATCTGTGTCCTTTGTTTAATATGCACATAGACCAAGGTGAGCGACACAGGCTCTTTAGAGCCTCTAGTTTCTAGTGGCAGTCAGAATATCAGCTCATCTCATTTTTACCATGCAGTTTAAATCCTTCAATTTGATACAGTGTTTACTTTTTCTATATATGCACAATATATTTGCTGCTGGACTAGCAACTACCTGTCAATCAATGTACATGTAGCCTTGAGAGATTTAAAGCTCTAGGTTTAAGATTTACAGACATATTCTGTTGTTTATATTAAGACAAGCTGCTTTAAAATAATATGTCTGTCATATTTATTTTTTGTCATAAAACAGGCCTTGGTTTTCCTGTTTGAATTATTTCACAATTAGTTATGTCTGGGTGTTTTATAGCTGACTATGCTGTGTATGATTTGTGCAATGTTGATAGCTGCGGGGTGACCTTTATGTACTTACATCCACATCATTTGAGCTCTACGTAGATAGTTGTCTCATTTGCAATCACACCACATCTCCTTATTTTGATATTCTGTAAAATGCATGCTTTTAATTTCAAGGTTGTTTTTTTATAGAACATATTGGATGCTACAGTAGGTCAGAGAGACAAATTCAGAGCTGTTGTGGATCAGCAGAAAAATTTGAAGCTGATAGAGATGCCAAAATGGGCTGGACTTGGGGTTGTGCAGTAAGTTTATTTATGGTTAGAGCTGGACTTCAGGGTTGTGCAATAAGTTTATTTATGGTTAGGGCTGGACTTTAGGGTTGTGCAATAAGTTTATTTATGATTTGGGCTGTTCTATAAACACAAATATTATTGTTGGTATTAACACAGATTTTATTTAAATAACTTTAAAAAACGTTTCACTAAATATGTATTGTTATACAGTTATGAACACTTATGATGACACGGCATGTCAATATTTATATTTTAGCATTTAATCTCGGGCTGTTTGAGATGTGAAACATTTTGAATGATTTAAATGATCAAGATTGTAAAAAGAGATATAATAAAGGGAAGTTTACAGGAGTATTATTGACTATCAAGTAAAACCATCCATAAAATGGAGAAAAAATATTTATTGTAATATGATTTTAACAAAATTCACAAATTAAAAATTTGACCTCTCTACTAAATGGAATATTAGATTACTCAAGAGAGTCAAAGTCATTCTGGAAACATTTCTCTTTTTTTTTCACACAAACACTTGTATTGAAACCTTTTTAAAGATGTCTTTGTTGATAGTATTATTATTTGATTACAGATATTTACCAGAATCATGTGTGAATCATTCTGATCATTTATCACATAAGCCTAGACATGAGATTAACACTGTTAACATAGAGTTAGTGAAGAAACTTAAAGCTACAGACACTGCCTTCTCATTGGGTAAGTTATTAACACTGTTTAAATATATTGTAAGTGAAGAAACAAAGGCTACAGACTGTGCCTTCTCTCTAGGTCAGCTATTGATACTGTTAATGAAGAGTTTTCAAAGCTACATACAAAGCCTTCTCACTGGGTAAGTTATTTACACTGTTGAAATATATTGTTAGTGAAGAAACTAAGGCTACGGACTGTGCCTTCTCTATATGCAAGAGATTAAAACTGTTAACATAGAGTTATTATTAACTTAGTTCACAACTATACTAGATTATGGAATGATTGTTAGGTGTACATGTCTGTCTGCTAGGGTTTATTTGACCTTTACCTCATTTTCATTGTTCATAGGTCAATGTTTTTGTAGATTTTGTGGTTAGGTCCAATTCTTAGATACTATAAGCAATTTATGTGCTTTATTTGATGTATGGAATGATCATGAGATCAGTGTTCCAGCTTGATAGTTTTCACAGGGCAGTCTGCCCGCCCTTTCCCAACTGACACCCTGTGCTCTTTTTATAAATGAATTCCAAATTTCGATTTAAACATTTTTATAGGGATAATGATTATGCAGTGAAATAGTTGTTACAATTTCATTTATGCTGTGATTCCTGGTTTTAAAAAAGAGGAACCCAACTTTTGTTGATCAGGAATGTTTCCTGAAAATAACTGAAGTGAGATTGTGAACTAGATTGTCGGATCCTTGTTCTAATCTTCATATTTATGCATCACATCAGTCAAATCATGCAATAAATGCCTACATTTGTAGCATGCCTAATGCCTTCAAAGATCCTGTTCCTTGAAGGACTTAGGCATATGTATAGCTAGTAATATATGTAATTGGTTCATTGCTGTAACCCAAAATAAGGTTGATTTTCATCTCGCGCAAAAGTGACTAAAGCCCTCAAAATCCTAGCTGAAACCTTGCTGTTTACATAATAAAAAACAATATTTGAGGGGCCAGCTGAAGCCCGCCTATAGGTGTGGGATTTTCTCGCTGTGTTGAAGATCCATTGGTGGCCTTGTGTTGTCTCTTTGACACATTCCCCGTTTCCATTCTCAATTTTATACTATATGGTTATTTGGTTAATGCAATAATGAATATTTTTTTTGTAGGTCGATTAGAGAATGAGTTAGTGTGTGTAAAGTTATATGGTAATTTTGTTAATGCAATAATAAATATTTTTTTGCCAGGTCGGTTAGAGAATGAGTTAGCGTGTGTAAAATTTGGTTTGATCACAGATGACACAGATGTGGAAGAGTTGATAGATCATGTGATGAAGTGTGGTAAAGAGATTGAAGAGTCATCAAGGGTAGGTTATATATGTTTTATGAAGTAAAAAAAACTAAAGATTGGTGATGGAAGTATGAAACAAAAAACTCCTGTAGTACATTAACTTATAAAAAATGTGTCTTTATTACAAAAAAAACCACACTCATAAAATTGGATCTCAGAGGGAAAAGAGTCCTAGCTCATAGTAGGAGTCAATAAAATTGAAGGTTAATGTATTGGTGCTTAGAATGAGCTTTTATCATCTTGCCTAATGTTCAAATCTACAAGACAGACTTTTCTGTCAACACACACAAAAATAAAAATTGTCACAGAGGTATAAAATTATGAACTAATGTAAATTCAAACAAACAAACAAAAATTACTGATACATTATATGGAATTATTATTTTGGCTGAGATTCCTTATTACTTCATTGGCATTGAGCTGACAGGCTTTATCTATCTGAGTTGAATAGCTCACTTGCCTCAGAAGATACAGAAACAAAACTAAGATGTGTTATTTTCTGAGGCATCAACAATGGTTAAAATTTGTGCTAAGCACATTTAATTTCCAGTGTATGATATTTTCATGGAAAGAATTGTCTTACATAAATACAGCATTATTATGATACAAGAAAATTCCTGCTATGTGTTGTATTTAGTACAGTGTTTCTTGCAGTATAATGCAATAAAAAAGAAAAGTTTTGAACAGTAAATTTAATTGTCTTTTCAGTATTTTGAAGCTTTGGCAGATCTTATTAAGCAGGGTATTGAAATAGCTAATGAAGATTTAAAAAAAGAATCAGAAGAAAAATTACAACAGGAGGTAGGTTATCTAAACTATCAACATCACTCCATTTTCATCATAAGTATAAAGTTATTGTCAGATATATCAAACTTTCAGCCTAACAATGAAATGAGTACTTTTGATTTGCTGGGTATTATTTTAGTGTAATTTCATGGGTATAGAAGAACTGCAAATTTAAGATCTAAAAAAATAACAAATTTCCTATTGGCTGGATTTTCTCCATGAAAAGTGATACCCTATTACATGAAAGTATTCATAGTAACAGATCACTATTTCACCTGATTTTATAACTTTTGAATATTCACACTGGAGAAATCCTGTTACCCATGGATGCACATAGGGTTTATTTTCATGAATTTAAGATATCTTGAAAATAATGCTATTCTCTTTGTGCTGATCTGTCCAAATTTGTCATACAGTTATTAGGCATTTTTTAATGCTATAACAATATCAAGACCTAAGACCAGTAAAATTATATCAAATATATACACTAAATTCAATAAAAAGAAAATTTCAGCCCTATAAACAAGTTTACAAACTGATGCTATTAAATTCTTCTCAAACATGAATTTATTTGTTTAAAATAAGATAAAATTGCCACTTAAAATGTATCTATGATATTAGAAAAGAAAAAAATTAAAAATTTTAACATGCAAGTTTCCCTCTAATTTGAAAGATTAAAGAAAGTATGCAATCATATTATGACAACTTATGTTTGTGATTACAGGGCGTATTAAGACAAGTTCCTTTAGTTGGATCCCTGTTGAATTGGTGGTCTCCACCACCTAAAGATCAGATAAAGGGAAGAACTTTTAACTTGAAGTCTGGTTAGTATTAACATTACCATGCTGATTAATATGATGTGAAATACTTTGTTAATATTGTGGACAAATTCTATCTGATTTTACAAAAACAGTTTCAAGATTGTTCCAAAAAAAAAATAATTCTAGTTTCCATCAACAGTTGTTATTAACTGAGCATGAACATTTACATTTCCCTGGGAGAGGACAGAAATTGTATACAACAAATGTACAATAAATGTCAGGGAAATCTGACATTACATGATTTTTACCAATTTTTGGGTCCATTTGCATTAAACAGCAGGGACCTCTGTGGCCAAATGATTAATTATTTGTATTTCGTTCATTGTTTTGTACCTAAATCAGGCCGTTAGTTTTCTCGTTTGAATTGTTTTACATTTGTCATTTCTGGGCCTTTTATAGCTGTCTATGCGGTATGCGTTTTGCTCATTGTTGAAGACCGTACAGAGACCTATAGTTGTTAACTTCTGTCTGATGGAGAGTGGTCTCATTGGCAATTATACCACATCTTCTTATTTTTATAATTAGTTCTTCTACTGTATCACTAGCCTGTCAACACTAAGGTTGTTAGTCTGAACCCTGTACATGGCAGGTGCATTTTATCAACTATAGCCACAATATAGACAATAGTGCTTAAAGTGGCATTTAACACCAACAATCAATCAGTTATTCAATCATTATAGCATACCCATATATTTATAAATGATTGTCCTAGGAAACATTTGGCTCTGATTGTTCTTGATGTTGGTTAGATCAGACAAAACAGTTTGAATGCAGAAAATTAAGTATGTGTGTGAGCAGAATGTTAAAGTGGTTCAAAAGATCCCAGAAAATAAGCTGATACTTCATTGTATTTTACAGGAACAATGGCCAGTACAGAAACAACCTATAAATACCACATGCAAGTTCAAGAGGAAACACATTCAAAAGAAAAAGACAAAAAAGTAAAAACAAATTTATTTCAGAAAGGGAATTCACAGACTGAACCTACATCACCTACCACAAAAACAGCACAGGAAATAAGGAGTGAACTGCAACATGAATCTACTTCTCCCACATCCAAAACTCCTCCAGAAAAGGTAAGCTACAGAATACAACAAGATTGGTAAAATTATGTCATAGTCTACCAGCATCTTTAGTCTTTCAGGAATAGTGTATAATAGTTCCCCAGAAATGGGAATAAACTAGGAGTCCTGAACACAATTTAAATCATCTGCCCACTCACTACTTTAGGGAGGCTTTTCATCCACAGATTATGGCCTCTTAGAATTAGAAAGATTTATCTTAGAATTTCTGTGATCTTTCGCTTTTTTCTATAATTTTATGTAATAATAGATACAAATGACCTATAGTTTTCAATAATCAAGATTTTTAATGACATTTGTCAGCTTCCTAATGGAAGAAGTCACCAATGTTATTTTTTTGCACTTTATTTTCATGGTGGATCTTAGTTGAAAGAAATAGCCACTACAATGTAATATTTGTGCACTTAGACCTAAATATAATGCTTCACTGATTATTGATAAGGAGCACTTTTAAGTTTTCTGCACTGAATGACTAATAACCAGTATGGGAATTAATCAAAAGAAGATGAATGACTGTTGAGTATAATATTGATTGAATTGTTACAGGCCCCGACAGATATCCCAGGATCCCCATCAACAACAGAATCTCCAGCCAATACAGAAGCACCTGGTTCTCCTCAAGTCAAGTTTGTATCAATTACTGCCCATTCATATTAATTTACTTCCTGGTTCTGGGTTATTGAACAAGTCAGGTTAAAGATTGCGAACTTTTTTTTTTATACCTCACAGGATTAAATGCAATATCTCAGAGTAACTAGATATTCCTCAACAATTGAATTGTTTCAACTAAAGGACAGAAGGTAATGTTTTGTTCCCTGCTAGTGCATGACTCCCACTATCACTACTGTTTATGGTAAATTAACTGTCCATACCAGTAATAGTCATTTTATAACAGATTGACTGCCAGAATCTGATGATGTTGGGACAGGCATGTTTATTTGGTCCATGTGGTAAGACTCATGATCTACATTTTAAATCATACATGTTTTTTAAATAAACACTATGAGAGCATGAATTAGTGCTTTCCAAAAGTCAATATTTCCCCTGAATCTTTTTTACGTTATCAAGATTAAATTTATGCTTTCCTGTTGTTTAGTTAAATCCAGCATTGTGGATCTGATATGGTGAACTAAGTAATAAATTGTGATCCATTTTTATCCTCTGGTGGTGGTCATTGAAGCAATGGTGGGAACAAACTATTTGATATTTATCTGATCATTAATTCATTCTACTTTATATTTGTAGAGATGAAGGTACAGACCTGAAATAGAGAGAGTTTGTGGTTATCTGTACATTCCAGGGATTATTTTGAGGAAGAGTGGGAATTCTTGTGTCTGTGGAATACTATGCCATTTATTTGTGATGAATATTGTTTGGATGTGTGCATGTTAACACTGCTTATGTGTAAATTGAGAGGACAATCACATTTCATCCTTTATGTAAGGACCTATGATCTTTTATGTTGGGGCCTATGATCTTTAATGTTGAGAAAAAGGAATTGTAAATTATACTACTTATAAATTGACTAATATTTATATAGAAACATTTTGACACAATCCAGTTGACAGAAAAGTATTTATTTTTAAATAGTTTATTTATTTAAAATGATTGTTACATTTTTTTATATTGAAGTTTTTTGTTTGTTTTTCTGTTAAGAAGCATAATGCTAACTTATTTTTTTCTCTTTTTTTTACCTATTTATACTGTAGTAATATTCAACAAATATTTCAAAGAAATGTTTACAGACTTATCTCAACTTATGAGAACAATGTCCTTCTGATTACTACTTAAGATACTCATTCATACACCTACCAATGTCTTCAATTTTAACATTTATAATTAACTTTCAAAAGAAAGAATACCATGTTTCTGAATATTTACAGTTGATATAGCCCTTTGAATAGAAAAAAAATGTTTTAAAATGAAATGCAGTGCATTGGTGCCTGCAAGGAATGAGAGATGTATATTAATGAGACATTGGTTTAGTCATAGAACTTATAGAATGTGTTATATTTAGCAAGGTGATTTCTCATTAAAAGAAAAAACAATTTTAATAAGTTTATAAAAGTTTGAATGTTTGTATCGAGGCAAAAATATTCCTTCTGTAAGTCAACTTGTGATTGTAAAGAAGTTGATGGTTTTCATTGAGGACATTGATGGATGTGTCTTTAAACTGCCTGTAAAGATGTGAATAATGGATGATTGTCTGAAGTTTTGGTTGTGTGTGATATTGGTATATTTTTTGCCTTATTCCTTCCGTTGCATTTTAAAGGTAGTAAAGTGTTTATTGGTATAAATATAAATGTGTTCAGATCATTTTACACATGTAGTCATAATTGGATTAATTGTAAATGTACACAGTAAATATTGTAACTCTCACCAACCATACAAGGAATCTGTAACTAAAGAGAATTCCTTTACATAGACAAATAGCATTTACACGAAAAAGTTTTGGCATAGCTAGAATCTAAAGCATTATTGGTAATTTTCTTAAAAACATACACAAGAACAGGTATTGGTTAACACAGCCTTAAGAATTAAAATTTAACCAATTTTGGGGGTTTTAACAATAAAAGTACCTATAATTCTGAAGACTTCTAAAGAGTTTATTTGCTTGAATTTGTACACGTTACCATACTCATTATCTAATGTTTAATATGCATAAAAAAGTACAAAAATCCAATTTTACATAATATATTGTTTATTTATTGCATGTGTTATATTTTGATATGTTTTATAGATTTATTTATGGAGGAAATCTTCATGTCATCACTAATTTTAACAAAAAAGAAAGATAAGTGACAGATAATATTTACAAATGCTAAAGTCTTCAGAGATCAGACAGGAAAATATTGATTACGTTTTTCCATATTTATAGGAGCAAGACCACTATTTCATATTACAAGTCTTGATCTTTGTCAAACAAATGTTTTAGTTAACAGTTTTAATGACTTCAAGTGAAAAAAGTGTCATTTGAGAAGGCATCTTTTATGTCATGCCAGATAAGATAAGATGAGATAGTTGGGTTTGAAAAACATAAAACACAGCTCACCAGAACTTTTTTCCGACAGGTTAAAAAATCATTCTTGCCTCATCTGAAATTTTTAAAATTTATTATAGAGGTTGATTTAATTAAAAAACTAAATGCCACATACATTTTGGAATTGAGGGGAAAAGAAATAAATTTATATCTGCATAGTTTATCAAGGTGATTTGTTCCTTGTGTAAAGTACCTCTTTTGAATTTTTATTAATATTTCTTTTAAGTTTTCCATATATTGCTTTTCTTTTGCAACATTGAGTATTTGAGTATTAATCGCACTAACATCCCTGATATAGAAGTTATCAAACCAAATAAACACAAACAATGTCAGTAGAATAAAAATGGCTACACTGATTATCTGAATGATCTTTCCTTTCTATTTTGTTTATGTGATGGCATGAAATTATATTGTACAAGAAAACCATACATTTTTGTTGAACATGACTCAAATGTGCTAAACAGATTATTGTGATATATATAATTGTAAATCCTTATTTATTATTGATATTGTATATGTTATTGTTAATATATTCTTTTTTTATGCTTATGTTATGGGTGGTTACTCTTGGGGAATCATATTTATGGATATAGAGATTGTTTGGGAATTACAATACTGAATTCATAGGTATTACAACATAACATGGTTTTATATGAGGGTTTTATTAATTGATGTTACTGAAAGTTATGTGTAAAACCTATATCTTAAACTTTGATCACAATTTTACTGTTAGAAATATTCCAGAATCAAAAGTTTTTGCTTTGTTCTTTTCCCAATAGATAAAGTTCATACCAATTTTGAAGTAAAATTACTGTAATAGGTGTATCCAATAAAAAATGTTTTCATTAAAGTTTAATAAAAACTATCAGACATGAAAAGAATTAGAAATTATCTTTATTGCCATATGTTTATAACCTATGCAAAGTTTAACTGTGATGATTATGATTTTTTTTCTAAAGAATGAAATACTTGTGTATGCTGAGACAGAGTCAATACTCTTGTCAGATTATTTATTTGATATATTTAGTTTCTTACATTAAGAGACCAAAAACATTAAAAGATATTTATTTGTTTACATTTTTCCTATTTTTTTCACCAAAAACAGAATTCGATGGGAGGAATGAAACTCAGAAAAATATTCCGTTTTTGATTCTGTTAATAGTACTAATGATGTAAACTACAGTTTAAACATATGTTTTAACCTTGTCCATTAGACTTTTGACAAAATGCCAATAAATGTACCAAATGTTTTTGAGGTATAAAATCTGCAAACCTGCTCACATATTAAATAGTCAAACAAATTAGAAAAAGGCTGCACATTCTACTTTAGTTCATTACCATACCTGTGACCAATGTAGCCATCTTGTAATGAGCAAATTCAAAATGATAGATTTTCTTTGAAAAAGCTAATTTTTAAAAATATACACTATTGACCAGAGGATGCTGTAGTTCATCAGTTGATATGTTTTGTTTTTTTACAGTGTATCTTGATGAGAACTATTTAGAAAGACTGTTGTCGATATCTAGCAAATTATTCTCATTTAATAGTTTCTTTGGGTTTATCTGTATGCTCTTTTCCAGCAACAGAGACTTTATATTTTGAATGGAGATTATTGAAAAAAAATATAAAAGAGATGGTGCTCTTTCAGAAATACATGTAATGATCTCATCTGATATCAAAATAAATCATAAAAATGAAGATACTTAATTTTATCCCCTTTGTGAGATGTAAAGAAAAGATGAAACGTAAATGTCTTATTTGAAATACCTGTTAAGAATATTAAAGATACCAGAATTAAACTTATTATTACTATTAAACCGTTAATTGGCACATGTGGAACCACCAAGTGGATTTTCATATTTTATTCATTTGGTGATCCACTTTTATATTTCCTGTAATATTTTTAGTTAAGAGCTATTGAAAGTCTGAATATTGAAGTACAGGTATATAGTAATGACTTTTTCCACATTTTATATAAGAACTCTGAAACAGTATCATTAGAAATGATAAAAGTCTGCAAGCTTGCATAGTTGTATTGCAATATGATATTGGTTTTTTCTTTTTTTATAGTAACTAAAATCCTGTATTAAATTGTTTATGATTTATTGATTTATTAATTTGTTGTAAGATTTTTTTATTGATTGAAAACCATGAAGTAATAAATAAAGAGGGTTATTTTCATAAGAACTGTTTCTGGTTTTACACATGAACCATAATATTGATATGTATGTACATATGACAACAATCCCACCACATGCTCAGAAATCTAACAAATATATGAATGGAGATGCAGGGTAAGCCCTTCAACACACAAATAAAACCAAAAAAAGAAAAAAAGATCAGTGGTCAACGAAAGGCTGCCTACGGAAAAAAGAAATCGACGAAATGCCAAGCTTAAATAGATGCACAAATTATAAGGAATATGTAAGTGACTTTTATGTAAAAGAGTATGTTTTACTTCACTTCTGCTGCTAGTAACTGCCTCTGGAATATCATATTCTCCAAGTCGATAAAATAAACAAGAAAAACAAATTTTAGAACTTGAGACTAAATCTGCATGACAAATCCATCCTATGTAAACAGAATTGAGACCCTCCCAACTATTGGAGGAAGTGACCATGGCATTGTCTTTTGTGAAATAAATTTTGTTATTCCAACACCAAAACAACACCGACATAAAGCACTTCAATACAAAAATGTAGACTGGGAGAACATAAAGAAAGATTTCATATTTACACATGAATATTAAGAAGTAAACAAGACAAGTACGACTGTTGATGATCTATGGACCACCTTTGAAAAAAATAACCAACAGAAACCATCAACAAAATATACCAACTAAAGTAATTGGGAAGAAATCATAATTACCATGGGGAAACAAAGACTAAAAAAAAACTCATCAGAAAGAAAAACAAACTTTACAAAAAGAAAATCATGACTCGTACAACAATAAATACAAAGAGATAAAGACCAAACTTCAAAAAGAGATGAGAAATGCATACTGGCCATACATCGAAAATATAATCTTTGACATTAATATAAAAGAACAAGACCAGCAATGTTTCAACAAGAAATCAAAAAAACTTTTTATAAAAACCCAAAGAAATGAAAACATACATAACACCTCTACGAAGCAAAGATACCCTTAATACAAATCCCTCTGAAAAAGCCAACATACTAAACAATCAATCTGCTTTCACATCAGAAACAAATACAGAAATACCAACGAAAGAACCTAGTTCACACCCTAAAACGGAACAAATAAACAACAGTGGAGAAGGAGTATATAAACTTATCAAAACTATAGACACCAACAAACATACAGGACCAGATAATATTGCTAGCAAAATACAGAAGGGAAATCATCTTCAGTAAATCTCTAGAAACATGCAAAGTACAATCAGACTGGAACCATGCTAACGTTTCACCAGTATAAAGGAGACAAACCTCAACTTGGTAATTACAGACCAATATCACTCACTTGCATCTCATATAAATTACATGAACATATACTAGCTAGTAGCATGATGAAATACCTTAAAACAAATGAAATACTCGAATTGCAAAACGGATTCAGACCAAACGATAATGCGAATCACAGCTAGGTTATATCTCTGGTACACCTACTAGCTCGTTGCAATGATAAAAACATACAAACTGATCAGGTCATCATTGATTTTGCCAAAGCATTTGATAAAGTGCCACACAAACGCTTACTTTATAAATTAAAACACTACGGCATTTCAGATTAGGCAACTAAATGGATTGAATCATTTATCTCCAACAGAACCCAAACAGTCCTCGAAAACACAAAGTCGGAAAAAAATCCAGCAACATTTAGGACAAATACTCTCTTATTTACATTAACGTCTTACCTGACTACCTAAATCACAGCCAAATAAGACTTTGCAGACCCCAGTAACATTTACTGGCCTACTACCTGTCAAAACTATTGTATTAAACTTCAAGAAGACTTCGAAGAAGCAATACAATGGAAAAAAAGACTGGCTCATGTTATTCCTCGTCCTGAACAGGCATTTCAATTGATATTTTATAGTATGTCTTTCTATGTTGTAATGTTACACTATTATTTTAGTTTAGGGTGAGGGTTGGCGCCTTATAAAAACGTTTAAACCCGCTGCATTTGTTTGCACCTGAGGCAGGAACCTGTTTCAGTGGTTGTCGTTTGTTGATGTGGTTCTTAAGTGTTTCTCGTTTCTTGTTTTTTATATAGATTAGACCGTTGGTTTTCCAGTTTGAATTGTTTTACACTACTAGTCATTTTGGGGCCCTTTATAGCTTGCTGTTCGGTGTGAGCCAAGGCTCCGTGTTGAAGGCCGTACTTTGACCTATAATGGTTTACTTTTTACACATTGTGACTTGGATGGAGAGTTGTCTCATTGGCACTCATACCACATCTTCTTATTTCTATGAAATACTTTCAACAAAACGTTAAGCAACCAACAATCAATCGATGATGTCATTCCACCCGGAACATTTGACATCCTTAGAGTCTCAACAAAGAAAAGACAATACATTTCTATAACAAAATGCATGGTCATATCATAGAACAAGTCCAGCCAGCAAAATATCGAGGCATTACACTTTCTTCAGATCTCAGATGGAACAACATGTACAACAATTAACAGCAAAAGCAAATCTCCCTTACTACTGCTGGTAGGCTGTTAGTCCTCTGTAATATCATCTTCCCCAAATCAATATGTCTGTATTCACATTGTTTTGCCGCTTGGGCTGGTGAACAGTTAGTCGCCAGTAATAACTACCCCCAGTCAATATTTCTGTAATGAGATTGGTTTGCTACTGCTGCTGGCGAACTGTTAATCCCCTTTAATATCATATCCTCTAGTCAGCTAGACAACTTACAGGTGGTGAAGTTGAAATCATCCCTTCGTAAGTTTTACGGACGCCATCACGAGTTGGTTGACCGCTATGGAATATCCGTTTCACAGATGATAGCGGACATGTTCCTAATGTCGTAACCACAGTCCCGTCCCCCTTTTCCCGAATGTGACCTACCGAATTAGACTTATTACCGGGTTTGTACTAACATGAGCAACACGACGGTGCCACATGTGGAGCAGGATCTGCTTACCCTTCCGGAGCACCTGAGATCACCCCCAGTTTTTGGTGGGGTTCGTGATGATCAGTCTTTAGTTTATGTTGTGTTTTGTGTACTTTTGTTTGTCTGTTGGTCTTTTTTTCTTTTTAAGCCATGGCGTTGTCGGTTTGTTTTTGACTTATGAGTTTGAATGCCCCTCTGGTAGCTTTCGCCTTTCTTTTACAACAATTAGTCAATAACATAAATGAAAACAAATAATACAGGAGAAACTTGTAAAAGATAACAATTGTACAACAAATAGGGCAGGGAAACCAAACACAACTGCACACACTCCTTGTGTTAAATATGTCAGTGAGAGTTCGACCATCTCTCCAGAATGCTAAAACAGCAGAGCATTACAGTAATCCGTAATTATTGGTTTAGATTGACTTAATTCCACTAATCGGCACTGAGGACATTAACCTCTACAGATATAACAAAGGGCAATACTAGTATTTAACATTTGTTTTTCAAAATGATGGGAAACGCTTGCAATATTTTTTTTTTCTCAATGAAATTTGACTTGATATTGATTGTTACAATATTTTCTTTTAAAATTATATGTCGGATGACCCCAACCTTTCATTTTCAACAACACAGACTATATTTGGATGAAGATTATTGGGAAAAAATATATAAAAGGGATGGTGCTCTTTCAGAAATACATTTAATGATTTAATGATCTTAATTGATATATAAAAAATTAATAAAAATGATGTAAACAAAGGGTGAAACATAAATGTCTTATTTGAAAAACCAGTTCAGAGCATCAAAAATAGAAGTAAACTTATCATTACTGTAAAACTGTTAACTCGCACACGTAGTACCACCTGCTGGATTTTTCATATTCGTTCGGTAATCACTTCTTAATTATTTTTTTAAAAATTAAGATCTATTGACGGTCTGAATGTTTTGGTACTGGTATGTAAAGTAATGTTGAATTTTTTTTTTTTTTTACATATTTTACATATTAAAGAACTTTTAAACGATTCTTTTCATAAATTGATATACAAAATGCTACATCCGGTGTCATATGATAGATAAAATTTTACTGATTCGAAAAATATATGGTTTCTTTATACTTTTGCTTGAAATAAGGGAAACAGTTTGCTTCTTTCGACTTACTTAATGTCCTTCCCGGTTCATATGATAGGTTTCTTCACACTAATTTTAAAAGTATATGTTTTCTAGATTCTTTTACATGAAATAAGTACAAAAAAAGGCTATTTCCTGTTTACATTAGGTCACTTCCGGTTGACTTATTCAAGATCATATGTCGTCTTACTCAATGCAAAAGTTCTTATGGCTTTACCATGTTCCAGTATGAAGTTATAGCAAAGGTTAAAATATTAACATTGACCTCAATTTCAAGGTCAAGGATCTCAAATCAGAAATACATTTAATGATTTTGTATGTATGATTAAGAAGTTATCCTTCCAAACAGCATATTTTGAATATTTAAGGGGAGAAAAATCTTGTAAAAAAGTCACTAGAGCACTTCGATTCAAATGTATTGATGTTCCGTCAAGTGGTATCTTATAATTGGACAAAAGCATTATGTCGATAACTTTTACGGTTTATGAGGAGTTGCAATAACAACACAGTTCAAAATATAGAACATGACATTGACCCTTGAACACAATTTCCTGCTAACCTCATATCAAAATACCCTAAGTCTCTACAACTTAAGGTTTATGAGTTACACCGACATACCATTTATGTCGAACACAAAAAAGGGAAACACCTCTTATTGCGTGTAACCGGATTGATTGGTCCAAATTAACCAGAATGTCCTGACGTGTAACGAGCATTTTGGAGAAATAATTTAAGCAATACCTTAACAGTTTCTGATGAGAATCGATAACAAGAAAAAAACTGTATATGGAAAGAAAACTCCCATGTGCAAAAGTGTTTGGTTAAAAAAGGGTGAGTTTCAAAAGCTTAATAACTGTTCAATATATTATACCAAGTTTCTTTTCGACATGCTACGGAACAAAAGAGACATTTCAAAAACTAAAGTGGCCGAAGAATAAAAAAATAATCAGAAAATGATCAGAACAAAATCAAAACGTCTTTCCATGGAAAGGTGGAAAGTCCTCATTAAAGTCACCAACCAGCACGATTTTCGTTGATCTGAGTGGTCAACTGAATTGCTTATGTCCATCTGTGCCAATAATCTAGGTCAATCCAATGTGCTTGATATGAATTGCATTTTAAGCAGGGGCGGATTTTTGGAAGGAATTGCAGGAAATGGAATATACCGCCTGGCGGAACGAGGCGACATTTATTTGGACAATTTTATGCTAAAAATAATAAATTTTCAAATCAAAAGGAGGGTGATCACCCTCTGCAACCTCCCCCATGAATCCGTCACAGGCAAGAAAGTATTTTGGAATTTGATTCAACCAAAATAACTTCGTCGATGGGATTTTCTAGTTCATGATTTCGTACCATTCGTATACCGTCTTCGGCATATGTAAGCAGACCACCGCCGTACTATATTTTCGCTGATTTATATTTGAAAAAGATTTTAGAAGAAAATTACAATCGTCAATCCGTTGATCAAGATGCGTCTC
This sequence comes from Mytilus californianus, assembly GCF_021869535.1. Lineage (NCBI taxonomy): Eukaryota > Metazoa > Mollusca > Bivalvia > Mytilida > Mytilidae > Mytilus > Mytilus californianus. The sequence continues at coordinate 108,667,746 of NW_026262723.1, forward strand.
GGTTAACAATAGAATATCTTTCAGACCAGTAATCAACACTTCTGTTTTGACATGAATTATCAGTTATATGGTCACAAATATAACTGTTTACGAAAATTTGAATTTTTCGAAATATCTTACCAATGTTGTAATTAGATCTTTGAATATAGTTTACATTGGCACAAATATCGATTTTGTCATCAGCAAATTAAAACATAACTAAATTTGTATTCTTTTCAAACGGTTTTTTGGGATGTATGAATACACATCCACGTTCACTTTCTATATAGAGATTACTCTATCTATATATTACATTATACATATCTATTAACAGGTTAATTAACTCCTAACTATCCTACTGCATGTCGATACTTTTATTTTTGCATTGCACAAGTCATGTCTGCTTTGACTGTCCATGACGTTAAAACACTAAAACACTAAATCCCTGGGATGTGTTTTAGTTGACTTTAGTCTCTGATGCATGATTTGTTATTATTAGTTGTTTTTGGCTTTTAACTAGCTTTCAGTAACTGTGTTAATTTGACATGTTGATACAGTTTGTAATGTATTTTTGTTATTTAATGTTTACTTATTCAGTGTTATATCTCGTCTCACTATTTTTAATATATACCACCTTTGATGAGTGTTCAGTATGACGATAAATTTTCACTTTTGTTCTCGAACTAGGAACAACAAAATTATTTATTTTGTAAAAATTATTTCCGTACTCTATGTATACCTTACAACAAAATTATTTGTATTTACCTGTGTACATGGTGTACGTTGTTTTATTTGGCGGCATTTTGTCCAAGGTTATGGTTGTCTTTCTGATACTGTTTTACATCTAACCTCCTTGTTTTATTAATATTGTATTTACATTGTGTCATAGATCAAATTTATTCGTTCAGTGTATGTTCACTTGTTTTTGTTAATATGTCTTTTGATTGAGTTAGCCATATCAATTGATATTTAATAGTGTGTCTTTCTATGTTGTGATGTAACACTATTGTTTCGGTCAGGGTGAGGGTTGGCGCCTGTTGGAACATTTGGACCCGCTGCATTTGTTTGCACCTGTCCTGGGTCGGGAGCCTGGTGTTCATAGGTTGTCGTTTGTTGGTGTGGTTCGTGGGTGTTTCTCGTTTCTCGTTCTTTATATAGATTAGACCGTTGGTTTTCCTGTTTGAATGGTTTTACACTAGTCATTTTTGGGGCCCTTTATAGCTTGCTGTTCGGTGTGAGCCAAGGCTCCGTATTGAAGGCCGTACTTTGACCTATAATGGTTTACTTTTACAAATTGTGACTTGGATGGAGAGTTGTCTCATTGGCACTCATACCACATCTTCTAATATCTACTAAGGACTTTCTACCCCACGAATAGAATACCTTAGCTGTATTTGGCAAAACCTTTCGAAATTTTGGGTGCTCAGTGCTCTTTAACTTTGTACTTTATTTGTCTTTTTATGATTCGAGCGTCACTGACGAGTCTTTTGTAAACGAAACTCGCTTCAGGCGTACAACATTCTAATCCTGGTATCTATGATGAGTACAACAGGCGGTTCCTCCTAAGCAGTCTCATTATTAGAAAAGCTTCCTTCCTGTACTAGTGTGAATTCCTCTGATACTAGCAGTACCCGCAGATGACTGGGATGGACTAGGTACAATCTGTTCAGTGATAGATGAATCACTGACAATACCGGTTCTTGTGCTGATTCTATTATCCCATTCTTACCAGTCAGGTCAAGTTGTATCCATTTCATGTGTCTTCTTAAAGGTTTTATTCTTGGTCTTTGTTTTCGGTTTTAAAGTAGATGTAGATCTGGTCTGTCGCTTAGGAAACCAATGGATAGTATAAAGTTACGATGGATCGTCCTTGAACGTCCCTCTCCATTTTCCTTCCTGACTGTTAATACAGGGATTTTTTAAAAACAGATTTTTAAGAAAAAAATGGTGGGTTGAACCTGGTTTTGTGGCTAGCCAAACCTCCCGCTTTTATTAAAGTCATTGCACTAAACTACTTTGCTCTTCATGGACCCTTTAATTGGAATAAAAGATATCTTATCTTATCTTGTTCAACTCCCCTAATGATCCCCAAGTATCTGTCCCTTGATGTTTTAAAGTTCAAACTTATTAAATGACTACCAAAACGAGGAAGTAAATAAGTCATTCAGTATTTTTGTACATACCAAAATATATTCGGAATTTACCATCTTACTAAACCAACTTTTTGTGAGTTTAATATATAAATAAGTTAACCGATGGAAAGAGGTCAACATAACAGGTCCTACAATAATCATTTCCACAAACTAATATAAAGGTAAGATAAATTCATTTATGTATATATGTTATCGATCATAAACGAATGTCCATTCAATGTATACAGTTATTCTAACAATGGCATTTAGTTATCTCGTTTTTGGTGTTTTCTGTTCTTTATAAGCGACACCTGGTCTGGACATTTTATTATCTTTTGTCTCTTATGTTCTATCGATGTATCTAAGACACTTGAAGGTCTTGATTGATCGCTAACATATTTTATTTATTATTCAAACATTGAAAATGATTTCATGGCCGCCGACCTTGGTACATATTGCTCATTGGCAACATTCATTACTTGGCATCAGCTTCTTATGTTGCTCTGGTCTTATGGTCACTGATGAAACTGCTATACACAAGAATACGATATACATTTACTTTCTATTTATAATTGTCATTTGAATTGTTAAATAGTAACATGTAAGCATGTTATAAATGTACAACTATCTATTCTATTCAATTCTGTTGTGTTCAAATTAATGTAAACATCTGGGTACATACAATATTGCAGTACTTTATTTCAATAACATATTTACTATTTACACACCCTTATATATCAGATAAACATGTAGCTACTCCTGATTTAAAGCACACAATTTTAAAATAAAAATTATGTGTTGCAGTAATACAAAGTTTTCTTAGCTAGTTAAACCTTTATGTACTAGAGCCGAACATTCATGTCGTACTATTTGTTATGTTAAAAAAGAGAAGAATTAGTTAAAATGGAGTCCAGATATATAAAGGAATGGATTTCAACTGGTTTCAAATAACTGTGCACATGACCAAATTGAAAAGGTGACAACTGTGAAAACAGCAGCCAAAATACACCTCATAGTTGAGAACCTTCCAACACAAAAAATCCACATATAGCAATATTGGATCAAGTTTAACATGTTTATGGAACGTATCTCTATAAAACATGGAATATCTTTAATCGAAAATATCTGAGAAAGTATCTCCAAAGTTCCTTGTCGATATAAATAAATTTACCAGTTAAAATAACAAATTAAACCAACCCGCACTGATTGTTCAATTTACATAAAAGTAAAATAACAAAAAAACAGAACTCCGAGGAGAATTAAAAACGGAAAGTCCTATATCAAATGGCAAAATCAAAAGCTCAAAACAACTGTCATATTCCTGACTTGGTACAGGCATTTCCTTATGTAGAAAACAGTGGATTAAACCTGGTTTTATAGCTAGCTAAACCTCTCACTTGTATGACAGTCGCATATAATTCCATTCTATTGACAACAATGTGTGAGCAAAACAAACAATTATAATAGGTAAAAATGTCAGAAATTGGGGTACAGCAGTCAACATTGTGTTATAATCTTAATCACAAACATCTATGTCAACAAAGAAAAACAAAGAGCATATAGACACTCTATAGACAAAGCACATAAGCAAAAATGAAAGACAAGAATAAAAAAAATTACCATAGCACAATAACACAATGGCGGTATGTATAAATACCGAGCCACGCCAAAAGGATATTACAAAAAATGAAGTAAACAGTAAAGGTTAAAAATATACAAAAACAAATAAAAGGAACACTATAACACGTAATTTAGATAATAAACAACGTCAGTACCTAGAATCTATACTCCAAGACCATCATGTATTATTTGTGAAGTTGATACGAAATATTTATCAACAAGGTCTTGGTATCTTCCGATACACTTTTTTTTTTAGAAAAAGGACGAGACGTTCTTTGACATAACCCTGGTTCATCACATTTCTGCTCAGACTCTGTTGACATTTTATAAAGTTTGAGTAGCAGCTGTATAAGAAATTGCTGATGTGAAAGTTTAACTTAAATTCATTAAAATCAATTGCGGGAAGGATTACAATTTTGATTTTAAATAAAATTTACATTTCAAAAAGGCATCACTGACCAAAAACGAAATTATAAAGCATATAGAACTCATCTGAGAATTTAGTGATGAAGTCATCGACCGGATTTGCTTATTAATAAAATCCAAGAACATAAGAGGTTAGAGCGGTTGTTGGTGAATGAACTTCAACGTTTCCAGGACCCCCCCTGTGTTATCCAAAGGCCCGAAATATCGTGGGGGCCTTAATCCATCAGTTGGAAACACACTTCAAAATACAAAATCTTTTCGAATGGGTTTGGGCTGTGAGGTCGTTGATACAAATTAGACTAAAAGAACTGAATGGGTCTATGGATACACATGATACATCGATCTTTAAAACCCAAATGTTGCTACGCACCTGTCCTACCTCCATGACAAATATGGTGTTGTCCCTGCAGATAAAGCCCCAAATCAACATCGTTTTTGTGTTTAAATTACATAACACAAACTGCTTGATAATGGAAGTGACAATTTACTTGGAAACTGAACATATACCCAAAATACACTTACCAAGGAGGACATCCTGAATAATCATAGGTCTGTTCTTCTGGAATTTCAACCAAAGATGAAGAATTTTATCTTCTTTCACTGTATTGGATACCTAAATTACATAACTGTCGTTACAAACAATGTTATATTACTGGGTCTTCCAAATCTTGCACGAAAACTCTTTCTAAAATCATTACATCAATTTTATCAGAAACCAAAGGCGGACTTCAAAGATATTGTGAAACTACATACTCTAGGGGTGGCGTGAATCAGATGTGGATACTAAATTCCAAAGATCTGTTGGAATACATACGATCTAAGATACGATCTAAGACTCTTTCCTCTTGCAATAGTATTAAAACATTTAACTTTTCTACCCTTTACAAAAGTATTCCCCATTTAAAAAAAAGCCAAAAGACAAATTTGAACGAATTGGTCCTACTTTGTTTTATGAAAATGAATGGCCAACGTAGATATATATATCTTGTCTTAGGGATGTATAATTCGCACTCTGTAAAAAATCACTCTGATTCTAACAAAAATGCTCTAAAACTTACATTATCAAGATGCTTGATTTCATGATTGACAACATATTTGTTACGTTTGGTGGACGTGTTTTTCAATAATCTATCGGCATCTATTCCATCGAATTTGATATAAAGGATACAAAAGATACAGTACGCCTGCCTCATATGTTGACTTACATCTTGAAATTAACAATGATGGTCGGTTGAGAACAAAACTTTACGACAAAAAAGACGATTTCAGCTTCCCAAATGTGAACTTTCCGTTTCTATGTAGCAACATTCCAGCAACCCCTGAATATGGAGTATATATATATATATATAAATAGGTTTTTATCCAACGCAATCATAGGTTTGAACATTGTTTTCAATTAAGACTTGTTTATATTTTTTCGTTTTGGCTTGTATTATATTTGCCTTCGGGTTTATATGATCCGTTCATCCTATTTCGACTCTTAAAATTCAAGAGTCTATCCTAAATTGAGGTAAATTATATGGCCTTCTAAATACCGTTTCGATCCCTAACAACACTGAAGAGACATTGATTGTCGAAATCCGGATATGGTGTACTCATTTTTGCAACTTTTGTTTGCGGTATACCATCTATTCCGCAAGTTTATTGTTTTCTGTTTGGTATTAAATTAATAGTTAAGATCCATTTTGTTACATCTGGTGATCCGTTTATTTGGCAATCGCCAATGGCAGTCAGCAGGGTTTAAGAACATCTGGTGTTCGACCTGTTAGTCAAATGCGTTTTGTTAAAATATACTTTTTCACTTTTTTGGTCCTTTGGAAAATGTTGTTTGTGCTGTATTTAGACCCCTCTACCAAGAAATTTGTTTTGCATGCACACGTATAAAAATTGCGGTTTTTATCCAACGCAATCATAGGTTTGAACGTTGTTTTCAATTTAGACTTGTATATATATATATATTTATATATAGGCCTAAAAAAATAATTTTCACATGTGCAGATATATATATATATTCATAAAATAAATAGTAAAATAAGTAAACAAGTTAACAGTTCCAGTTCAATCAATTTCAACCCGAACTGATTGAACTATATATAAAAAAACCAAGTCCAAATTGAAAACTACGTTCAAACCTATGATTGCGTTGGATAAAAACCGCAATTTTTATACGTGTGCATGCAAAAAAAAATTCTTGATAGAGGTGTCTAAATACAGGACAAACAACATTTTCCAAAAGACCAAAAAAGTGAAAAAGTATATTTTAACGAAACGCATTTGACTAATAGGTCGAACACCAGATGTTCTTAAACCCTGCTGACTGCCATTGGCGATTGCCAAATAAACGGATCACAAGATGTTACAAAATGGATCTTTTAAAATTATTAATTTAATACCAAACAGAAAAAAATAAACTTGCAGAAAAGATGGTATACCGCAAACAAAAGGTGCAAAAATTAGTACACCATATCCGGATTTCGACAATAAATGTCTCTTCAGTGATGTTAGGGAACGAAACGGTATTTGGAAGGCCATATAATTTACCTCAATTTAGGATAGACTCTTGAATTTTGGAGAGTCGAAATATTAGAAATAGGATGAACGGATCATATCAACCTAAAGGAAAATATAATACAAGCTCAAACGAAAAAATATAAACAAGTCTTAATTGAAAACAACGTTCAAACCTATGATTGCGTTGGATAAAAACCGCAATTTTTATACGTGTGCATGCAAAACAAATTTCTTGATAGAGGGGTCTAAATATATCACAAACAACATTTTCCAAAAGACCAAAAAAGTGAAAAAGTATATTTTAACAAAACGCATTTGACTAACAGGTCGAACAACAGATGTTCTTAAACCCTGCTGACTGCCATTGGCGATTGCCAAATAAACGGATCACAAGATGTTACAAAATGGTTCTTTTAAAATTATTAATTTAATACCAAACAGAAAACAATAAACTTGCGGAAAAGACGGTATACCGCAAACAAAAGGTGCAAAAATTAGTACACCATATCCGGATTTCGACAATTAATGTCTCTTCAGTGATGTTAGGGATCGAAACGGTATTTGGAAGGCCATATAATTTACCTCAATTTATATAAATATATATCAATATAAATTGAGGTAAATTATATGGCCTTCCAAATACCGTTTCGATCCCTAACATCACTGAAGAGACATTAATTTTTATACACAATGTATTTGTTATTTGTCAGCAATCTAATTCAACATTTTTTATATACCGTATGGGTTAATGATTCAATTCTAAAGCTTTAACGGTGACGACAGTTATGATGTTACAAGAACGATTGCGTCAATAAGAATTCCAAATAAACAGCACTGAACGATCTAAATTTATAAATATTTAAAAATTGACAACGGTAAAGTAGTTACAACAGAGTCTGCGTATTTAAACATCGCAAACAAACGGCCGTTAAAATATAATAATAAATTTTGACTAAGGTTAACTAGTTGAACGTGGCTTGGTACTTTTACATCCCTCAAAAAATTAAGCAATCTAAATTGGTATATTCAACAGATTTATTTTAGAGATGAGTAAGGTAAAGAAATAGAAACAGAGACTATAATAATAAGTAATATAACCCAAATGTGAAGCACTGCATGGAGTCGAACTACATCTTTTCATTTATCCCATTTGGTGCCAAAGTTGTTAATTTTCTTATCCAAAATCTTTCCCGAGTGAGTCTATCCTCCCTAGACCAAGCAGAGTTGTGGTCAATGATTGTAATGGTCAGTCGATTGAGATCTGCCATAGTGTGGCCAGGGGATCTCAAATGTCGACTGAGAGGGAGGTCTGGCTTGCATTGGTAGTCGCTACGATGACCGTTCATTCGTTTGTGAAACGGCTTTTCTGACTCGCCAACATACTGTTTACCACATTTACACTGTAGGAGATACACAACATTTGTAGTCTTGCAATTAACATTGCAAAATATGGTGTATTCTGTACCAGTAGAGTGACTGTTAAAAGTCTGGGTAAACAGTATTTGTTTGCAAGTCAGACATCGTTTGTTTCCAGCCACCCTTGCAAGAGCCACGGACGAAGAGCCTGCTTGAGAGGATAAATCAGCTCTCACCAGCAAGTCTTTAAGACTTTTGGGCCTACGGACAGCCAGTACAGGTGGCTCGGGAAAGATCTTGGATAGTTTAGGATATTCTTCGATTTCTTTCCAATTTTCGCGGATTAGGTGAGATAAGTTGTCTATATATAAACCAGTTGATACGATATTCCAGAGCTTGCATTTTCTATCAAGGTTTCCTTGATAAAGAGTTGCTGCATACAAGGACACTATTAAACGATGAGTTCCAAGTAGTGAAGTTGAAATCATCCCTTCTTAAATTTTGAAACCGCGAGTTGATTGACTGTTATGGAATATTTCTTTTCACATATGACGACGGGTATGTTCCGACAGTCATAACTACAATCCCATCTCCTTTTCCTCAAATGTCACCTATCGAATCAGACATTATCACCGGGTTTGTACTTACATGGGCAACACAGCGGATGCCACATGTGGAGCATGATCGGTTTACCCTTCTGGAGCACTTGAAATCACCCCTAGTTTTGTTTAAAAAAGTGTGTTCGTGTTGCTCAGTCTATATTTTTATGTGTTGTTCTTTAATTTTTCAATGTCTGTGTTGTTTTTACCGGTAACAGTCTCGTCTACCCTTTGTCATGAAATCCGGTTTCTGTTTCTAATATTTTGGTCAAGTTTCCGGGTTAGAACATTTACTTTACCGATGGATTATCAATTTGGTTATGTCTTAGGGTTAGATAAGAGTCAATTACCAATCCGCTATTTTCTGATGTCCAAGTACAAGTATTTGATGAAACTTATCAACGTATATTTTGTAGTAATACGACGGATGTCGCATGTGGAGTAGGATCTGCTTACCCTGCGGAGAACCTGCGATCACTCCCGCATTTTGGTGGGGTTTGTGTTGCTCAGTATTTGGTTTTCTATGTTGTGTTTTGTATACTGTTGTTTGTATTTTGATCGTTTTTAGTTTTTTGCCTAGCATTGTCAGTTTGTGTTTGCCTAACGCATTTGAATGTCCCTTTGGTATCTTTCGCCTCTTTTTTTGCATTTCTACTGTTTTATTAGTACCTGAAAAAAATAAGCACCCTTGCATCTGGTCCATAAACAATGGTGTGTGGTGACTCCTTTCTTTGTTATACACTAGTCATCGTGAAAACTATTGCAAATTCAACGGATCTTTTTACCGGCATTAACATTCATTGTGGATATATCAAATAATATATATTAGCGCATAAAGTTTTGTTTAGATATAAAAGTATATGTAGATATTGTATGATTGTCAATGAAAAACTATTAAGAAAGACACAAGATCGTTGATGCAACAATGAGCAAAACAAATACTTTAATTATAAAGTGAGTTACTAAAGAAAGGCCCTATCATGAAATAATGCGAAAAAATTCAAACGAGAGAACCAACAGCCAGATTTCAGCTTAAAAAGATAAAAGAAAAACAAATATTGTAGACAGCAACCAATTGCCGTAACTGGCGAAGTTGAACCATTTTTGCGAGCGCTAATCTCTTTCCCATCCTGTGACAATGGTGTACTAACCCAACATTAGAACAAACTGAAAAAAAAACGGATGAAAAGGGCTTGGCGCATCAGATTGGCAGGGTATCATAAGTCTGCGTAGTCAATTTTGGAAGTGCTTCTTGCTTTAAAAAATGCTACATAACTTGCTTACTTATTTCCATTTTTTTAAGGTGAGAACTTTTCATTCGTTATATTCTTGTTTTATGATTTGTTTTTGCTCGTTACTGAGAAAGAAGGCAACATATTATGTTAAAACAGATAATTTTCTATTTTTGTTTCAGATGATAACAAATTTTTAATTAAAATTAATAAATTGAAAGAAATTATCTTGACTTCTTATTTTCTGGACAATTGTCGCTCCAATGACCAATCTTTTCGCAAGGAAAACATATACCGTGCTTCTAGTTTGTGTTCGTGCTTCGCTTTTTGTTATCTGGAACAGGTCTTGAACGCTTGTTTGCCGTTTCCGCTTTTGACTTTCTTTAGGGTCTAGATTGGGCTCTTCATGCGTTTCTTGTCATCAAAATCGTCTGCTATTGGACTCGAAATGTATTTTTGCACTACACGCCATCCTAACTCGGAATAATCCGCTAATTTAATTTACTTTTGGTGCTTATGAACTAAGTCTATACCGTTTGCTATCATTTCATCTGTTGCAAGTACTTTCGACATATTAACTTCAGAAGTATAAGGCAAGGGTAAGGTTTTAGTAAGCTTAGACATTACTTTACTTCTGAAATTTGCAATTATCTGATACAATTTCTTTGATTTTAGTGATTTGTGCATTAAAAATATCCTACTGTGATTGTTGAATATTGATTTGTAAACGGTTCATTCTGGAATCCATCAATATGGTCATATTGTTCAACATGTTCTGCTCTGCTGAGAACTAGCGAAAACATTTTTAACCTCTTTTGCAATGGCTTCTCGAACAGTTACTGACGATTCTAACACGGTGTCAATCTTGACACTATGACTGTTTGGTATAAAATGAAGGATTTCAATATATTTCCCCGCACTTGGAAATATTCACTTGACTAAATTATAAAATTCATACGCATCGTTAATACAAATGTTCCCCGCTATTTCTTGAAACGCGGGATTTCTATTACTTTGTGAAGTTTGTGATGATCTTTAACCCGGTGCTATCTTTCATCACTTTATCGCTTGTGACTTAAAGTCATATGAAACGAGTTTTTTTTATAATTTCAATGTTATCGAAGTTATTGGACCAATGCATGCATTTATACTAATCTAAGTCCTGTATGCACGTTTTTTTATATTTATTACGAATCTGTAACGTATTATCGACAAATAATATTTTATTCAGTGATTGTTGATCACAAGCTTATTAACTTTCGAGTTTGTTGCCGAATTTTACCGGATCGTGACATTGACATTGAGTCGTGATATATTCTTTTTATTTTTATGTGTTCCCATTTGTTAAACTTAAAAAATTTCCTTAACAGTTCTTTAAGAATCAGTTATTACTATTTACCTTCCAGTGCATGTTTGTTTATAATCTTTCATCACGGGTTTCCCTTCGCACTTGCGCTGTGCTATTGCCGAAGTTCTAACGAGAGGTTTCGTAGTTAAGGTCACTGCATACGGGAAATTATCGGCAAATTAGTGTACGGGAAGACAACAATTCAATAGCCGCACATTATAAAGATTTTCATAAAACAAAGGATTTTCTTTTACAAGAAAGTTCACGTACATCCTAGCAATTCAAGTATATAAAACATATTCAACTTTTTTTTTAGATTTGAAGTTTTATATGACTTTAACTCACACGAGACATCATTTCGAGGTCTTCAATCTTAAACCGTCAGAATATACTATACTGATGGTGTCATATAACCTGAAATTCCCTCGGATTTGTTTCTCTTGGATGGAATGTTCCAAATAAACTTGTGAATTCAAAATCACTAGTAAACTATTGTTGCCTCTTTTATACAGAATATACCCCTTATTATTGTACACCGTCGCTCTATAACTCCTTATACTATGCCAGATTTGTGGTGATGAAATATTCGTTCACTTCATTCAAATGATTTGTTAATCAATGCTCTTCAGCTTCGTATTTTATTTTGCCTTTGTTACTTATTTGATTCGAGTGTTTCGCATGAGTATTTTGTAGACGAAACGCGCGTCTGGTGTACAAGCTTTTAATCTTGGCATCTATGATGAGTTTATTGATAGATTTGCCGATAACTGAAGGTCATTTACTTATTTCATATATTTATTTTTCTACCGGACTATATTGATTATAAAAGTGATAGCTTAATTTACAATTTTCTTTCCTTTCAATAGACAGTATTGTTTTGAATCCAAAATGGTGGAAAAGGGGACAACACTTGGTGATTTGAAGGAAAGACTTTTGGATATATCAAAATATTGTCCTACCAAAATATTGAATGCTGTGCGAAACTCTTATAGGGGATTTTTCTGGAACAAAGCAAATCTTGAACAGGACTTACTCTTTCTAGACCATCTCATTGAGGTTCCAGCTATGAATAGAGAAAAGGAAAACTTTGACATAAAAAACTTTGAAAATGCAATCGTCGATTTCATTGAAGTGCTCATCTTTATTACAGAAAAGAAAAACCCCGAAGAGTTCAGCTTTAATATTGTGTCAGTTGGCAGTTTCCCTCTTAATCTAAAAATTCTTGCAATCAACGAATTCGACTTTATCCTGCCATGGATCATACGCTCGGATAACTTTGATAACTCTTACAAAGATTTCATACAAGGAAAAACCGACACCCAACCCGCGGAAAAGTTGGAGTTTCATAAACTTTTTGAAGAAACTATTTCTGATCTCACCAAATCTGACGAAAGAAAAAATGTTGAAATTGATGGTCCGTATTTTACTGGACCTGCTGTAAATATAGAACTTTGCTGGAAGTGCTCATGTGATCATAAACACAAAGTTAGTTTAGATTTTACCATAGCCATAGAAACAGATACAACTGTGGAAACATATTTTGAAAGTAAACTTTCACATTTGAAGAATTCTCCTTTTAACTGCTTAGTAGAAAAAACTAAAAGAGATGGAATTCAACATATATCTATTATTTATGATGGGTTAAAGAATTATGTTGTTACAACTAATCTATTTGACACTTATATGTTCGCAATATGTGATTACCTTTCTATGAACATAAGAATGTGTTACAGAATTCTTAAATTCATACGCGATGTTCTCTTCCCTCGTCATTTTCGACAGAGATGGTATTTTTCGGGCGAAATAAATGATGCCTTTGACCAAGGTGTGTCCTCGCATGTATTAAAACATGTTCTTTTCAGTGAAGTCATCAAGTTTCCGAGAAAAGAGCACTGGAACGAAGGCAAGATATGTGCAAGAATTTCATCGATGTTGACTTGCTTAACTGATGCAAATAGCGATAGCTTTAACTCTAGTTATGATGCCATTGAGTTGAAACTAAGGGATTGTTTCACACAGAGAAATTTTTGTTTACACAATGAAACCTTTTTGTTATTAGAGATCATCATCAAGGATTTACAGGTGATTTTATTGAAAGGAATTCTACCAAAAAATGACGAACAATGCACAACCAGTAACAGTAATAATGGTTTTTACTTATCAGTCAAGGGACGTCTGTTTAAAGTCGAAACGTCTATGATACATAGCTTGCTGTCTCTGTTTGCTGCAAAGATTCCGATAATGAGAAAACACGAATTAGGGTCGGATATTTTAGAAAGCAATTTCGCCAAATGGATTTACAAATATTCGCATTCTTTAACAGAAAAGCTCTTTCTTCTGGACCTGACTACCCACACACCGGAAATGGTTGAAAAGATCGTTGGCTTGTTTAAAGTTGATGTGATAGTTCAAGAAGATTTTTCCTCGAAAAATTATAAAAAGAAAATAGAAAAATTTGAGACCATTTGCCAAGGTTGTGAAATGGAATTTAAGTGGGCTTTAGGAGAATATGCCGGGAGATCTAATCAAATAGTGAATACTTCAGAAAACACTGAAATTTGGAAAAAAGAATTATATTCCGATCTTCGTCAGATTTTTGAATCTGCGAGTATTCATGATATTGCTATAGTTCACAAAAATATTCACAAAAAGGAAATCGACGACGAAGCTCAAAGCAAGAAATTAAAAGAAATCGGTCGCATATTTAGCCATTATTTGCAACAGTTAAAAACCAAAAAAACAACACTTTCTGATCAGTCTATAAAACTTGAAATTTATTTTCTTTTGGAGTGGTATTGGTTGAAATTCATTATGGAAAGTATAAGAGATATGCTGAGTTGAGTCAGTCCTAAAATGAACTTACATCGGACTCACACTAGTACGTATGTTCTATGTACTGATATGAATTGAACACCTTGTGGCAGTATAATATAATTCTTTTTATATACTTTGCAAATAATTGTTTATATTGTGTTATTTGTAAAAAAAGGTATATCAAAGATATATGTCACCTTGATTATTTCAAGCTACATACAGGCTGTGTAAGTTTCTCAGATTTTGAAGGAAAATTCATTATAAAAACATTATCATGTTCAATATGCAAATGAACACTGTTTGCACCACGCTTTTAAGTCCGGCCATTTTTTTTTTTATGTTAGCCCATTATTACATTCTATATTTATGAAAAAACTTGATTTTGAAAATGTTTAATAGTGCGGCATTATCTTTTAATGTACTATCATGGAAGTATTAAATTGTCAAATACTTCCATGATATTATCAACTATAAAAATATTTTTCTTGGCGTCTTTGGCAGAGGTATTTATAAGTTTGTTTGCAATTTTAGTCAGTTGTGTTGTATGTCTGTTATATATGTTGACACAGTTTTTGATGTCGGGTCCCAACTATTGTCACATAAACCTATTAAGTCTGTTTTTGTATATATAAAAAGAAGATGTGGTATGATTGCCAATGAGACAACTCTCCACAAGAGACCAAATGACACAGAAATTAACAAGTATAGGTCACCGTACGGCCTTCAACAATGAGCAAAGCCCATACCACAAAGTCAGCTATAAAAGGCCCCGAAATGACAAATGTAAAACAATTCAAACGAGAAAACTAACGGCCAGTTGCTCACCAAATGTTGTAACGGAACTATAAACAACAGTCATACAAGTGGGAGCTTTAGCTAGCTATAAAACCAGGCTTAATCCACCAATTTATTCGGAAATGCCTGTACCAAGTCGGGAAAATGACAGTTGTTTTCCATTCGTTCCGTTGGTTATTGTGGTCTATCGTTTGATTTTTCAGGTTTTATGGATTTCCTCATTTTTGAATTTACCTTGGAGCTTTTTTTTATCAGAATAATTGATATGACAGTCCCTAGATTTAGTTCTTTAGTAAAACTGCTACTACAGCCCCTAGCTCAATTCCTTTGTGTAATTTGCTAACACGGCCACTAGTTTCAACCTAAGCAGTACGTTTTGGTATAATTGTAAAGACAGTCTTTAACTTCAACTCTCTGGTATTACTGCTAAATACAATATTACCAACGATGTAGTCCTTCACCTCAATATAAGGTGTCCTGATATAAGTTTGAAGACAGTTCTTAGCTTCCCTGAACAGTACTATAGTGTATAACTGGTAAGAAAGCACCTAGCAGTACTATAGTGTATAACTGGTAAGAAAGCACCTAGGTTCAACTCTTTGAATGGACTTTTTAATGTCCAGAGGAAATTTAAATGCATATCTAGGACGAGAACATGGTTATGATATAAAGATAACTTCAACTCTCTGGTATTACTGCTAAATACAATATTACCAACGATGTAGTCCTTCACCTCAATATAAGGTGTCCTGATATAAGTTTGAAGACAGTTTTTAGCTTCCCTGAACAGTACTATAGTGTATAACTGGTAAGAAAGCACCTAGCAGTACTATAGTGTATAACTGGTAAGAAAGCACCTAGGTTCAACTCTTTGAATGGACTTTTTAATGTCCAGAGGAAATTTAAATGCATATCTAGGACGAGAACATGGTTATGATATAAAGATGAACCCTATTTTGTACTAGACTGACATGCTGCTCCGAATCTTTAACGTGCTAGGTCATAAGGTAACAGTCCTAAGGAAGACGTCATCTCTCGAGCTCCCAGACACATTCCAACTCCTAACCAACCATGTTTTTGCTGTTTCTTCTAAATGCCACGTGCATAGCTGAAAAGCGGTAAATACCAATGTTTAAGTCTTTTGACCCATCTGGATTTCACACCAACAACCTCCTACACTTGAAGTGAGGACATTATCGCTAGTCAACCGAAGCGGTTATTTTTTTTTAGATATAACTGCTAAAGTCAACCCCTACCTGCAAGTTCAGCAGTATGTTTGGTACAACTGAAAAGACAGTCCTAGCTACAACATCAACAATCTTGATATAACTGCTAAGACAGCCCTTACTGCAAGTTAAGCAGCATGTTTAGTACAACTGATGAGACATAAGACTAACAAAGGGAAGAGGTTCCTGATTTGGGACAGGCGCAAAAATGCGGCGGGGTTAAACATGTTTTGTGAGATCTTTAACCTCCCCAATACCTTTAGCCAATGAAGAATAAATAAACACACAGCAAAACTCAAAGTAAAATCCAGTTTAAAAGAAGTCCGAGTCCGATGTTAGAATAGTAACCGGAAGAAACAAAGCAAAATGACAATGATAAACATAAATTAACAAAGGACTGCAATCAGTTAGTGACATGCCTGCTCAAGACTTCAATAAATCTGATTGAAAGATTATTTCTTCGTCATATGAAAATCAACCACTATTCATTCCGTTTCGGGTTGAGTATCATGACATCATAAATTATACGAAAAGAGCATAACCCGTCTCATGCCAACAACTGGTTTTAGAATAAATGTGTTTATTTCCGATTAAAAGACCCTTTGAGTGAACCAATATTAATTCCAAAAAATGCCATTATTAATGAGCTAACAACAGTATCGTAACTATATCCCTTCTGAATAAGTCTGTTTAAAGGTTTGGTTAGCTTTTGGAGTGAATGGCGACTTTTTTTTGTGCTTTGTATATAGAATATGACCACAAAATATGGGATGTGAAATACCTGAACGCATAAAATGTCTGCACGTTGATTTACATTTACGAATGATGGCCTTGAAGCGATGATAACATCTAGTTAAAGATTTGACAAGTTTGTGATTTCAAGAACCCTGGTGAAATAATTTTTCAGTACTAAATAGATTTCTTTCTTTAAAATCAAATACGTTGTTACATACACGAGAGAATTGAGAAAGTTGAGATATATAAACACCATATATTAAAAAAAATACTATAATGCCAAGGAAACGTAACCATCCAAAAACGGATAATTAACAATAGGCAATAAAAGGAATCTCTTCTATCGTAAGCTTACCGTTAGAGACAAAGATATCATGATCACGGAAAGGGCAGTGTTTATTGTTAGTATTAACTTTATTCAAAGTAAGTTCAACTGGATAAATATCTTAGTGTACATTGGCGTCATTATTGAGAGCCAAAATATCATCCAAATTTCTAAAAATGTTATTTAATTGTTTGTTTCAGATGTTATTTCGATGTTGTTGGGTTTTTTTGCGGATTTTAGACATAATTGGGATTCGTAACAATACAGAAACAAGTCCGCAATAAGTAGTGTACAGTTAATCCCCATTGGAATTCTGATAACTTGGTGATATACGGAATCTCCACAGCGAACAAAAATGATATCTAGTAAAAATTCAAGTACAGTTATCATATCAAAGCAGACCCAATTAACATATTTATTTTGTTTGTTGTTATTAAAAATAACCTAAAAAGAGTTTGAAAATATATATATTTTTGTATCTACATGTTATAATCCCATATGATTACGTATGTGAATTTTTTTTCTTAATGAGATAAGAGGCAAAGTGGTATATAGGGAAGAGAAGTCAAAACTTTGAACCGATTCGAAAGCAACAATAGGAGCATGCAATTTATCAAGTACTTCCAACGATTTGTTGACACTCCAAAAGTAATTAATTCCACTATTTTCTTAGACCTTATTTGAAAATTTATTACCAGGTTTTTTATTGTACCAAGCGTACTAGTAATTAAAATAGACAGTTTAGTAGTGGAATGATGACTTGAGGACGAAATAAATCTATATTTGTCAGATGTTTTGTGCAGCTTCGCAAGCCAATACATACTTGGAACTTTCATGTTAATCGGTTCTTTGTAATTCATTACATGATAAGGTAAAAATCCACCGCTCTGCAACAATTATTTAAAAAGGAATCCATATGTCACTTGAATTGTTCCAGTGAAGAACTATTCTTAATTTTAGTGAGTTCCATTTTATGTCTGAATATGTACCTTTGTATACTCACTTGTAAAGGACTTCAATTGGAAATAAATTGTATGGCTTTCAAGGGTTATGCTTGATTGGATAATTGAGCAAGCATTGGTATATTGAAGTTTCAATAATCAATTATAGGTTTTACTTTTTACGTTTATTTTAGTAATACCTGTGTATAGTGTTGATATTTTTTAGCTTAATATAGTTTTACCGCTATCTTTTTTTAGGTTCAACCTAAGCAAAAGTACTATGTAATAACTGCTTATAAAGCCTCTATCTGTAGCCTAAGACTTTGGTATAACTACTAAGACAGCCACTATATTCAACTTAAGCAATCCTGTTATGCATTATTTCTGAAACAGCTTTTAGTTTCAACTTAAGCGGTACTGTCATACAAGTGAGAGGTTTAGCTAGCCATACATCCAGGTTTAATCGACCATTTTCTACACAAGAAAATGCCTGTACCAAGTCAGGAATATGACAGCTGTTTTCCATTCGTTAGATGTGCTTGAGCTTTTGAATTTGCCATTTTATAAAGGACTTTCCGTTTCGAATTTCCCAATGGAGTTTTGTATTTTTTTTAGTTTACTTTCTTTTGGTATAACATTTACTATATGTAGCAACACTCCAAATCGCCAATGGCAGTCAGCAGGGTTTAAGAACATTTGTTGTTCGACCTGTTAGTCAAATGCGTTTTGTTAAAATATACTTTTTCACTTTTTTGGTCTTTTGGAAAATGTTGTTTGTGCTGTATTTAGACCCCTCTAACAAGAAATTTGTTTTGCATGCACACGTATAAAAATTGCGGTTTTTATCCAACGCAATGATAGGTTTGAACGTTGTTTTCAATTTAGACTTGTTTATATTTTTTCGTTTGGGCTTGTATTATAATTGCCTTCGGGTTTATATGATCCGTTCATCCTATTTTGACTCCTCAAAATTCAAGAGTCTATCCTAAATTGAGGTAAATTGTATGGCTTTCCAAATACCGTTTCGATTCCTAACATCACTGAAGAGACATTAATTGTCGAAATCCGGATATGGTGTACAAAAACAAAAACCTTTGCACCTTTTGTTTGCGGTATATCATCTTTTCCGCAAGTTTATTGTTTTCTGTTTAGTATTAAATTTTTAATTAAGATCCATTTATTACATCGGTGATCCGTTTATTTGGCAATCGCCAATGGCAGTCAGCAGGGTTTAAGAACATCAGTTGTTCGACCTGTTAGTCAAATGCGTTTTGTTAAAATATACTTTTTCACTTTTTTGGTCTTTTGGAAAATGTTGTTTGTGCTGTATTTAGACCCTTCTAACAAGAAATTTGTTTTGCATGCACACGTATAAAAATTGCGGTTTTTATCCAACGCAATCATAGGTTTGAACGTTGTTTTCAATTTAGACTTGTTTATATTTTTTGGTTTGGGCTTGTATTATATTTGCCTTCGGGTTTATATGACCCGTTCATTCTATTTTGACTCCTCAAAATTCAAGAGTCTATCCTAAATTGAGGTAAATTGTATGGCTTTCCAAATACCGTTTCGATTCCTAACATCACTGAAGAGACATTAATTGTCGAAATCCGGATATGGTGTACAAAAACAAAAACCTTTGCACCTTTTGTTTGCGGTATATCATCTTTTCCGCAAGTTTATTGTTTTCTGTTTAGTATTAAATTTTTAATTAAGATCCATTTATTACATCGGTGATCCGTTTATTTGGCAATCGCCAATGGCAGTCAGCAGGGTTTAAGAACATTTGTTGTTCGACCTGTTAGTCAAATGCGTTTTGTTAAAATATACTTTTTCACTTTTTTGGTCTTTTGGAAAATGTTGTTTGTGCTGTATTTAGACCCCTCTAACAAGAAATTTGTTTTGCATGCACAGGTATAAAAATTGCGGTTTTTATCCAACGCAATCATAGGTTTGAACGTTGTTTTCAATTTAGACTTGTTTATATATATATATATATATAATTATTTCTGTGACTGCATCCTACATTAATTTGTAAGATCCTCTACGATAGATAATTCAGCTGATCTGTAATATTCCATCTTCATGCCTGGCTGCGTTCCATCTCCATTCCTGGCTGCGTTCAAACTGTTGAAACCGTTAAAACTAAGTCACTACTCAGGTATAAATGGGTACAGATAATTGTAGAACTGGCATGCCGAAATAGACAAATATCGGACTAATCGGGCATGCACAATTCTGTAAGTTTTATTTGTTCTGAACACCATTAGCAAAATGCTGCAAAAATCCTATTACATGATTAATTCAAGTAAAATGATTTAAATTCAAATGCATAGTTTTACAACTTCTTGCATGATTATGCACGGATTTTAATTCCAGTGCACAGTTTTAAAATTATTTGCGTAATTCTCCAATCATTTAATTAAAGTGCACAGTTATACAATAACTTTCATAATTCTGCTATTTTCTAATTCAAGTACACAGTTTTATTATTATTTACATAATTCTGCCAAAAAAATTCACGTGCACAGTTTTACAATTAATTGCATAATTCTGCAATGATTTTTTTTCAAGTGCACAGTTTTATTATTATTTACATAATTCTGCCAAAAAAATTCACGTGCACAGTTCTACAATTAATTATATATATAATTGCACAATTCTGCAATGATTTTTTTCTCAAGTGCACAGTTTTACAGTTATTTGCGTAATTCTGCAATTATTTCAATCAAGAGCACAGTTTAACAGTTTTGCCATGTTTGTTTCTACTTTAGTGCAATGATTTAATCCAAGTGCCCAGTTATACAAATACTTTCAATATTCTGCAATGATTTAATTCAAGTGCACAGTTAAGCAATTATTTGCACAAATCTGCAATGATTTAATCCAAGAGCATAGTTTAGAAATTGTTTGTATGATTATGAAATGATTTAATTCAAGTGCACAGTTTTACAATTATTTTCATAATTATGCAATGATTTAATTCAAGTGCACAGTTTAGCAATTATTTGCATAATTCTGCAATGATTTAATTCATGTGCAAAATTTAGCATTTTTTTGTATAATTATGCCATGATTTAATTCAAGAGCACAGTTAAGCAATTATTTGCATAATTCTGCAATGATTTTATCCAAGTGCACAGTTTTACAATTATTTTCATAATTATGCAATGATTTAATTCAAGTGCACAGTTTTTCAATTATTTGCATAATTCTGCAATGATTTAATTCAAGTGCACAGTTTAGCATTTTTTGTATGAATTTGAAATGTTTTGATCCAAGTGCACAGTTTTACAATTATTTTCATAATTATGCATCAATTTATTTCAAGTGAACAGTTTTGCATTGTTTTGCATAATTCTGCAATGATTTATTTCATGTGCACAGTTTAGCATTTTTTTTTGTATAATTATGCCATGATTTAATTCAAGTGCACAGTTTTACAATTATTTTCATAGTTCTGTAATCATTTAATTCAAGTGCACAGTTTTACAATTATTTACATAATCATGCAATGATTTAATTCAAGTGCACAGTTTAACATATTTTTTTTCATAATTATGTAACTTTAATTCAAGTGCACAGTTTTACAATTATTTGCATAATTATGCAACGATTTAATATAAGTGAACAGTTTTGCATTTTTTGCATATATGAACTGCTCACTTGTACAATTTCCTGGAGAATTGTGCATGATGTACAGATCGTATGAAAATTGTAAAACAATGCATGCCCACTTCAACAAACTTTGGTAAAACTGGGCATTCCATAAATACCAAAGCATGCACAGTTTTACAATTGTATGACGGACCTGGTTGCATTGCTTTACGTGCATCAGCATGCACAGTTTTACAATTGAATGATGATCTAGGCTTCATTGCTTTACATGCATATATGAACTGCCCCATTGTACAATTTTCTTGGGAATTGTGCATGATGTACAGATCGTACGAAAATTGTAAAACAATGCACGCCCAGTTCAACAAACTTTGGTAAAACTGGTCAATTCATAAATATAAACGAATGCACAGTTTTACAATTGTATGACGGACCTAGTTGTATTACTTTACGTGCGTCAGCATGCACAGTTTTACAATCGTTTGATGATCTAGGCTTCATTGCTTTACATGCATATATGAACTGCTCACTTGTACAATTTCCTGGGGAATTGTGTATGATGTACAGACCGTATGAAAATTGTAAAACAATGCACACCCAGTTCAGCAAACTTTGGTAAAACTCAATCCATAAGTATGTACGAATGCACAGTTTTACAATTGTATGACGGATCTAGTTGCATTACTTTACATGCATCAGCATGCACAGTTTTACAATTGTTTGATGATCTAGGCTTCATTGTTGTACATGCATATATGAACCGGTCACTTGTACAATTTCCTGGAGAATTGTGCATGATGTACAGATCGTATGAAAATTGTAAAACAATATATGTCCAGTTCAACAAACAATTGTATAATTGGGCATGCTCAGTTCTACTAAATCATGTGACAAAACATATCTCCACTACTTTACATATGTAGTATATTTAATACTTTGTATGTTGAATTTATTTGTATATGTCTCTAAACCATTGTAATTTGGTTTACGAGAATAAAGATATATGAGATGAAATAAATTATAATCGGGCCTACGCAAGCCCCGATAATCGTTTGCTTATCTACGCCGTGAATAGGCTTGGGGCTATTGGCTGGTTAAATCTATACTACTAAAGGAAGAGACCGATTTCATTGAACCGCAACTCCTCTGAAACCATACAAAGTCGGAAAAATTTGTGATATGACGTATAAATGTAGTGTTTTGTACTCCCTAAATTTGTCTTTGAAACAATCTTTTTTCCACAGAAAACGCCAATTTTTGAGAAAATATCCAAATTCGGAGACCGTTATCGATCCGTGTCTTATACGCTTTCGCGCATACTCAGTCGACGTACTGACTGACAACTCGGCCCACGGCCAACTCGCACCACTCAAACACTCTCACTAATTATTACAACTTGCATCACTTTATCAAACTCGCACCACTCAAAAATAAAAGAAATATAACAAACTCGAAGTAATGTGTTTAATCATTAGATTGTTTTCTTCTTCTCTTAGTAAATTCCTCCTTTCTCAGAGAACCGGTGTCACACAGAGACAGAACTCGCACCATTCGAAAAATATACTACAAACTCGCACCACTGAAGAAATGTTTTAAATCATCAGAGAGTTCTAGACAGTCTTCTTCTTTTCTGAGTTATTTTCTCTGTTCTTGGAGCACCCGTATCACACAGAGACAGAACTTGACTCGCAACTTTCGAAAAAAAAAAAAAAAGAAATACTACAAACTAGCACCACTGAGAAATATTTTAATCATCAGTGTTCTAGGTTGTCTTCTTCTTGTCTGAGTTATTTCCTCCGTTCTAGGAGCACCTGTGTAACACCGAGACAGAAGCTTCTAATTGAACATTCAAACTCATATGGAAGAAGAACTGACAAACTAATAAAAACTATCAACATAATGCATCAGTGCATAAAAACAGTATGAGAAACACGAACCCAAGCTGTGTATCACCATAAACATTTCAAGTAGTCTTCATCCGCGCTCGCCGGGTTTTTTCTAGTATGGACAATATTACATTATAAAAGCCATACATTGCAACAAACTATTATTAAAAATCAATACCATCAACACTATTATCTGCCATATACAATTATCAAAGGAATATTAGACAACTGAAGCGTTAGTCATAAAGATTGATTGATTGATTGGTAGAAAATGAAAGGATATGGAGTAAAAGAGGGACGAAAGATACCAGAGGGACAGTCAAACTCATAGATCGAAAACAAACTGACAACGCCATGGCCAAAAATAAAAAGACAAACAGACAAATAATAGTACAGATGACACAACATAGAAAACTAAAGACTAAGCAACACGAACCCCACCAAAACTGGGGGTGATCTCAGGTGCTCCGGAAGGGTAAGCAGATCCAGCTCCACATGTGTCACCCGTCGTGTTGCTTATGTTATTACAAATCCGGTAAATAGTCTAATTCGGTAGGTCACATTCGTGAAAAGAGAAGGGTATTGTAGTTCCGACATAAGGAACATATCCGATATCATCTGTGAAACAGTTATTCCATAACGGTCAACCAACTCGTGATGGCGTCCGTAAAATTTACGAAGGGATGATTTCAACTTCACCATTTGGAACTCTTGGTTTAATAGCTTCCTTGTGAGCAGCAATCCTCTATCAAGGAAATCATGATAGGAAATACAAGCCCGGGAATATCGTATCAATTGGGAGATATATACTCCGTATGCAGGCGCTGCTGAAATGTTGCTACATAGAAATGGAAAGTTCACAATTGGGAAGCTGAAATCATCTCTTTTGTCGTAAAGTTTTGTTTTCAACCGACCCTCATTGTCAATTTCTAGATGTAAGTCAAGATATGAGGCAGACTTAACTGTATCTGTAGTATCATTTATCTCTAGTTCGATGGGATAGATTCGTTCAACATTGTCACCAAATTTTGTATTATTTAGTGATAGAACATCATCTATATAGCGGAACGTAAAGTTAAACGATATTGCTAACTTCTTATCTTTCTTCCTAAGAAGTTCCTGTATGAAGTCAGCCTCATAACAATAAAGAAACAAGTCGGCAAGAAGAGGGGCACAATTGGTTCCCATTGGAATTCCGACAGTCTGTTGAAAAACACGTCCTCCAAACGTAACAAATAATTTATGTTGGCAATCAAGAAATCAGGCATCTTGATAATGTCAGTTTCAGAGAATTTTTTGTTTGAATCAAAGTGCGATTTATCCCTCCCCAAGACAAGATACTTGTATCTACGTTCGCCATTCTTTTTAATAAACAAAGTAATATCAACTCTTTCAATTTGTCTTTTAGTTTGAAATGGGGAATACTTGTGTAAAGCGTAGAAAAGTCAAATGTTTTAATACTATTGCAAGATGAGAGAGTCTTAGATTGTATGTACTCTAAAAGATCTTTGGAATTTTTTAGTATCCACATCTGATTCACGCCACCTCTAGAATAGGCAGTTTCACAATACTTTGGAGCCCGGCTTTGATTGCTGATAAAATAGATGTTAATGATTTAGAAAGAGGTTTCGTGGAGCACTTGAAAGACCCAGCAATATACCATTGTTTGAAAGGACACTTATGTAGTTTAGGTATCCAATACAGTAAAGGAAGATCCAGTTCTTTATCTTTGGTTGATATTCCAAAGGAACGTAGAACAGACCTATGATTATCCAGGATTTCCTCTTTGGTAAGTGTCGAGAGGGTATATTTTGAGTTTCCAAATGAATTGTCAATACCTAATTCATTTATCAAGCAGTTTATGTAATGATATTTACACACAAAAATGATGTTGTTTGGGGCTTTATCTGCGGGGACAACAACATATTTGTCATGGAGGTAGGACAAATGTTTTGCAACATTTGGGTCTTTAAAAATTGACGTAGCGTGGGTATTGATAGACCCATTTAGTTTCTTAATTCGGGTTTGTATCAACGACCTCTCAGCCTTAATCCATTCGGAAAGAGTATCTACGTCTTCTTTCTCGCGTTTAGTCCATTGCCTGGCATAATCCTCGACTGAATCCATCAGTATTTTGAAGTTGTATTTCCAATTGATGGATTTAGGCTCACGATATTTCGGACCTTTGGATAAAAAATTTCGCAGGGAAGTGTTATTGACAATGTTGAGGTCTCCGGTAATAACGTGGCCAGCCGGATTATATGTGAATTGGGAACTAGCACAGGTGCAATCAGGAGGTTCAGACTTGAAGTCGTCAATGTTGAGATCCTGCAAAACGTGTTTGTAATTGAAAATTTTAGTTGCAATTGGTTTGGTATAGGTATAAAAAATTATTGGTACAGACTGATCTTTAAAATAAGGAGGTATTAAATGTACATGGGACAAAATCGCACACAATACATAGAAAACATAGAAAATTATCAATGAACAGGGCTTTTATTCCTGGTGTTCGCTTAACGCCGCCTCAGAAAAAAAAAGGCGAGAGCTAATTAAAAATATTTTTACAATTTAAAGTACTTTTTAAAATTAAACAAAAGGTCCTAATAAATATAATGAAACTCATGTTTAAAACAAAATTACTAATTTACAAATGAAATTCAACACTAAGAGAATAGTCATAAAGAAGGGCATTCAATGAACAAAAGACAAACCCGGGAACAGATGAACCACATAACGACAAACAATATCTTACCACATCTCCTTATTTTTATATCAAATAGACAATTAACACTGAAAACTAAAAATAGATGAGAAACATGGATCCCGAACAAAACAGGGGCGACGTCAGATGGTGAACAGAACTTGCTTCTTGCAAGACACTCTCCGTGAAAACAATTTGATATGAAGGCAAGCTTATATTTCAACTATTTTTTTTTTTAAATTTCCAACATGAGGCAAATAACATGAGGCATTTGCCTCATTTGTCTCAATGTAGTTACGGCCCTGTACTCCGGACTCAGCTAAAGCTTCTTCTAATTCCTCGCCGCCAATAACAACCTTCATTTTGCTCTGAGTTAACCATTTGTTGAGTGGTCCTCTCAAACCATATTCATCCAGTTTATGGTGTAATTTATTGTGTGATACGGTGTCAAGTGCTTTTGAGAAGTCCAGGATTGACTTGTTTACCAGCAATAAATGATTTCATAAAGTCATGCAGTGCGACTAATAATTGTGTTTCACATGCGTTACTGGACCTAAATCCAGGGTTGCGTGATGTAAGTACCTTGTGCTTATCGAGGTGTTTTAGTCCCGGTGCTATATAGTTGTTATGAGCCCTCCTTGGGGATTCTATTTTGTATGCCGTCAGAACATGATGCTTTTGATGGGTTAAGGTGTTTAAGCAATATTTCGACGCCTAATTGTCTTATTTCGAGAGATGGTTATGTTTTGTTGTTTTAGACAGTGTTTGTCGTTGTCTTTGGTAAAAGCTGATTTGAATTGTAGTATCAGTAATTCTTCCTTTCCTTTACTGTCGTTTATTTGTTACCAAGTAAATGGCCGTTACTTTTCAGGGGTGACACTCCTATGTTGTCTTGTTTTCTAGAATTGACGTATTTCCAGAACGGCTTTGGTTTTTTGTTTTCCGATCCTTCCATTATGGTGTTGTTCATATATCCCCATTCAGCTTTCCTGACTTGTCGCTTGCATTTCTATTGGAAATGTCTATAGTTAGACAAGTTCTTGGTTCTCTTTATTTGTTGCTATAGTCTATTTTTCTTTTAAAACATTTTCCGGATTTTGTGGTTGATCCTTAGAAGGCTTGTTTATAGATCGGATGAGTTTTGATGGTATACAATTGTACAAATTTGTGTAAATATAAAAATAAGAAGATGTGGTATAATTCCCAATGAGAAAAATCTCCACAAGAGACAAAATGACATAATGGAATATGTAGACAGATCTCTCACAAGCAAACAAATCTGTTTTGAATGTGTCACATAGTTCTTGTACTGTCGCACCATTTAGATACATATCAGTGATTTAGTTGATATTGTATCGAGTTCTTTACCCATTTTGTTTTGGAGTATATATAACATTTACGTGGCCGTTCACTTTTATAGTGTGGTTTTGTGTCACCATCAGTTATGATCATACCATGGTCAGCTATTCCTGGATCATTTGACGCGTGTCGGATTTGTGGTCAATACTATGTCCTGTTCCAGTAGATTGTTGCCTCTAGTTGGATCTGAGTAACTGATTGTGATGTGACTACTTCCAGTGATGCTCTTTGTATTTCCTTGTCTTGTGTATTTGGGTTTATTGGCATGCCAATCCAATTTATATCTGGTCAGTTGAAGTCTCCAGTCAGTTTAAAGTTCGTGTTCTTATTGCGTATCTGATTCAGTGATATTTCTAGGTCTTTAATTTCATCCGCCCATGTTTCGGTTTGACATATAGAATGAGCATATAGTCAGTTCTATTTTGTCTTTAAGGTCAAGTTACAGTAAATGGGCTACGTCACAGATTTTGGTAACTTTTTGCATTCAACTATGTTACATTATGAAAACAAAAATTTATGTATTTATTTATTTATCAACAACATATAATCTATGGATTTTAAATTGGAAATTTGATGATTGATAGACAAATTTAAGAACGTTTTTCGCCGATTTTATGTGCTTTCTATTCAATGTTTACCTATTTTAAAATAAATCAATCATTAATATTTTTAAATAAAAGAAATAAAAGAGATAATTAAATGATTGTTTTCGATTTTCAGTTATAGTTCAGCGATCCAAAGTTGTAAGCCAAATTATACTAAAATCTGTGACATAGCCAATTTACTGTCCCTTTGCCTTAAGTTGTATTTTCAACCATGTAGAGGTGTTCCATGTTTTCAGGCACTTATGAACTATTATCTATCTTTCTAAAAAAACACTATGATGTATTTAAAGATAAGTTTGATCTTTGACCTTCCTGCGTTCGTGTTTTGTCTTCCTGGTACTTATAATCATTACTAGCTCGGTCTCTTCCACCGGTTAAGGACCGTTGAATGAATTGCGTTCGGAAAGTTACTCGTGAAATATTGATAAAAAGACAATTCTTCCGTGTGCTTTATCTGTAAAATCATGAAAACGAATTTGATTAGAGTTAAAATGCAAGAGCATTTGTGAAACACTTCAAATCATTTATAGGTTAAAACAGTTCAAGCGATTTAATCGTCCAATAAATACAAGAAATATTTGCCACTGGATGGTAAGCAAATAACAGTTAACAAATCAAATGATTCATTGATTTTAATGGTTAATTTAAGTAATACTATTGACCAATAATTATCATTAACTTCCGATTTTCCCTTAATCCAAAGCTAAATTTCAATGGCCTTTGACTGAAAACCGAGTGATAACAATGAGGTTGAGTGTTTTTGAATGGTCCCATCCTGTTTGCCACTTACCAAGAATGTAATTGAAGGTTAATTCAAAATAGTACATACTTATATGTATCGTTATATTAGTATATTAGTCACATCGGTACAAGTTCTCTGATGAAGTTGTGTTTATATAAGAATCGCAGATGGATGTTCAAGGTTATCTTTTGATATTGTTTGTTTTGACATTGATGGTCAGTTATGTAAATTTAAAGGAAAAGTACAGAAACAAGAGAAAGGTATTCTTTAGATTTATCCTCTGTTTATACTCGGATGTATATCTACTTATTGGTGTGACTATACTTGGTCTCAAGGGTGAGTGGATTGCCCCGCACGAAACATTAGTTTATTTTCAGGAGTTGTCAGAACATTCATTTATCATATTGAGTGTGTATAAAATGTGCTTGCTTGTTTTGGGAATCATCCTTCTGTTAGCTGTAAAACTACTGCATGATATGCTTGGCTAATATAACAATTGTTACCCATTTCAATATGTAGTGAACAATAGGATTGATTGCATGATCTTCCTAGTAAATAATATAGTAAACGTAATTTCGTTGTTTCTGCCACACACTCAAATAGATATGCTGTTAGACAATGCATTAAGTTCTTGTGATAAGTAAAGAATTGGAATTTGAATGCCATGCACATGAATATTTTCGTCTTTTTAATCCTATCACATATTTTATTCATGATAAGGGGTGGGGTGGGGAAATGTTAAAGAAATTTGATGCAGTAACAAAAAAAAGTAGTTTTCGATTTTAAATTGAAGGAAAATAATGTTTCTCATACGAATCATTCAGTGCTATCTCAACATCATATTTCCAAATATAGGCAATTTCTTGTCACCTCCGGAGAATGTTCTGACTTTTTGCGTGGTATAGAGACATAATCCCTGGGGGTTTTGTATAGATAGGTATTTGGTATTACTCATGTGTCCATTGACGGAAAAGTCAATGCTGATAGTTTGTGTGGTTTCCGTTCTTAACAATGACCACTGGTGTGAGGTCAAAACTGTGGCAATCTGCGCTAAGATTTGTAAACACGTCTGTTCAGGCATTCCTTTTAAGGGCATACGATACAGTTTAGATCCCGTAATGAAAGGAGTAGGCCCAGTAAGACCCCTTTTTGGCCCCAAAATATAGCAGTTTTACAAAATTGTTAAAATGTAAATTTTTAGCTATTTATTGGAAAGAAGAATACTTCTGTTACATAAATATGGGCTGTTTTTGACAATACAATGCACATGTATCGGGTACTAGCATCATTAAGTCATGCTAAATTCCTGAAATATTCGAAATTTTAGCAATTTGGTTAATTTTTAGACGGTTTCCGTCTGAAATGAAAGTGGCCGCATTTGTGTTCATTCTTAATATTTAAATGTAAGTTGTATTTGATGATAATACATAACATATATAAAAGTTGAGAATGAACACGGATGCGGCCACTTTCATTTTTGACAAAAACCATCTAAAAAGTGACATATTATGGCATATTTGATAGATTTTTCATATTTAAGCTTGAATTTGAGTGTCTTTAATGACTAAATCAGTTCAAATCTTTCACATAAACTAATTGAATCGACTGAAGTAGACACTTAAGTGTTTAAAAAGTGTCCAAAATCTTTCATCAGATGAACCTGAATTTTGAGGCAAAAATCGGCCCTTATCGGACCTACTCCTTTTGATGAAAATTTGCATACAGGCTATTTTTGACCTGATTAAATCAAATATGTAATAAAAAATATACCATCATGTGCTACTTTTTGAGTAAATTGAGGTTGAAATTTCAGATATTTCCTCAAAATTCGGATTTGTGGACGTATTTTTCCTTTCGACAGAAATACATAACTTTTTTGTTTTAAAAGATAAACACAAGCTGTTTTTTGTTAAATTATTTGTAATTTCTGTTTTATACAAATGTTCTATAAACTTGTACATTTTATTTCTACAAATAACTCATACTTATAAAATGTTCATGAATGTAGAAAAAAACGTCATTTTTTGCTGTATATTTATCATTTAAAAAAAAAATGCACTATTGACTTTTTCATGAAAATTGGTACACATAATCTTTATACGTAATCAAACCAAATGTCATTTTAAAAAAGAGGGGTCCATGAACTCGTTTTCAAGTTAAATCAGTTTGAATGATAAAAATCAGTCAAAAACTGCATCTTTTCCCGATAAGTCACTGTTTGACGTCGCGAAAATAACAATTTACGTTAGCAACGTCATTACCTCTCCTCACTACAAAAGTCTAAAAGTCTGAAAAGACCAGTTTTTGTCTTAATTTGCATGAACTTTTACTCGACATTCTCCAAAAGTATGACTTGTGTCTTAATTTTTCTTGACAAATACTCATTTATATTAAATTTGTATGAAATTTACTCGACATATTCTCGACATTCTGAATATGGTCTTAAAATTTCTTGACAAATTCTTGACATTTGAATACTGTCTTGAAATTTCTCGACATATTCTCGACATTCTTATTTTTTCTCAGTATGGTTTGACATATTCTGAACATTTTGAATCGTGTCTTAAATTTACTTGACAGTTCTGAGTTTTACAAATCATGACCAATATTCATGATATAACTTTAATCTTTATTTCTCTTTATATGATATACGGTTGTTTCAAGTTACACTTCTTTACAACAAAAATAAAAGTTGGGCATGTAAAATAATTGAAAATTTGGGTATATAAATATTTTTACAAATGCAAATATGGCTATGAAATCTAAAGTATAAAATAATTCAAATGTGGGTGTGTTGATATAAAACAATTTCAATGTGGGTTTTTAAATAATTACAAATTTTGATTCCTAAATCTTATAAATTAAATGATTCAAACCAATCATACTGTAGACATATTTCATTCTACATTCATAATATTCAATGTTGATATGGTAAATAATTATTATACCAAAATGTGGTTTATATAAATAGCAAATTATGATGATATACAAATCATTCATTTAACAGAAGAAAAATTTGTGTAATGTCATCTGTTGGAATATATTAAGTATTACACATGGACAGGATGTTCCCCATAAAATTAAGGTATTCCACACCCCAGAGTACACGCAACTGTCAAATAGAAGTTATTGCTTTACCTGTAATATAGCCATACAACTTATCAGTTGACCGACCATGCCACTACAATTTAAAAAGTTTGTTGATAGATGAAAATGAAAATCATCATTTTGATGAAAAAAAATTGAATTGAAATGGATTTTCTTCATCAAAATTATGAGGTTAATTATTTTAACATAAAAACAAATTGAATAATTCCCAAAGATTAAAAGAAAATTATTATCTACTCCAGGAATAATAAAAAAAATGTATTTATAATGGGTCCCATCAATGATTTCTATAGAAATCATCGGTCTTATGAAATGGTTCTCAAACAGACATGCATAATATAGATCTAAAAAAAAATTTCTTTGCAGGAAGGAGTTATCACAAATATTTATTTTTGATAAAAAATTATAAAATTCAACACTCAAATTTTAATAAAAAATGTTTTTGTGTTGTTCTAAAAAATGAATAAGGTTTTTGAATCAAGATGGGAATAAATTCTTTGACCTAAACGAAAGCCCCCCCCCCCCTCTTTTTTTAGCCACACAAACCCAAAAGATGAATTGTGGGGTCCAAAAGAGATACAAGACACCTATTTTAGTAAAGCAAATTTGACTGGCAGTTTTGCGAACGGCAAAAATCTAAATGCTGTTTGTCAATACCTTCGACTTATATTCCAAGTGAAAACAATTACTTAAATGTTTAATAAAAATAAATCAAAATTAAACTACATGGGGGATTATTCAGGGTATTCCAACTTATTTGCACCAAAAGGGTATCTTACTATACCAAATTAATCCTTTATTCTTCAAAGTTTAGTTTAGCCATAATAAAAAGGAGTATATAACAGCAATAGAATGTCATAAACAGTGCAGAATAAGTCTGTTCACATTTCAGGCAAAATTTATACTGTGGAGATAGTGTCAAGACATATTTAAGACTGTCAAGAATGTGTCGAGACATATTCAGACATTATTTAGAATGTCAAGAATATGTCGAGACATATTCAGACATTATTAAGAATGTCAAGAATATGTCAAGACAGATCGAGACAAATTTAAGACAGTCAAGAATTGGTCGAGACTAATCCAGACTCTTATCAGATGATACAGGAAGTGTCGAGAAATTTTAAGACAATGTTCATACTGTCAAGACACTTGTCAAGAAAAATCAAGAACCTTATAAGACAAATTCATACTATGTCAAGAATTTTTAAAAATTATTCAGACAAATTAAGAATGTCGAGTAAAAATTCATGCAAATTCAGACAAAAACTGGTCTTTTCAGACTTTTTGACTTTTGTAGTGCCTGTAACTGTATCGTATGCCCATGTGCATTATCTCCCTTGGGATTGAGTCCAATTTCATTTTGGCACTGAGTTTTATTTATTTCAATTCAACCTAATTTACCACTATACTAAATAGTGGAGCGACAAATCAAGAAAAAGTCGCTTATTTTAAGAGTTTAATGGACCGACATACCGCACGTCTGAAAATCCACATGATGATAGAATAAACATTATACTATCATTTTAGCCCTGTCGTAGAGTTTTCCCACGGTGCAGTTCTTTTGTAAAATCGCGATTGTTTTCTTTTTCATTATCAAACACGGGAACGCTTATAATTAATTCCTAAATGAAGATATCAGCAAATATTTGCTATAAAATGAAGGAGTAATGTGTCAGTTTTCTTTTAATATCAAAATATATATGTAGTGAATTGGAAGAATTTCAATTGCATGTGACATTTTTTCAATCTTACCATCCGACAAAATTAAAGTATATTTAATTTCTTACATACATCACCCGTTGTCGATTTTGACAAAAAAAATGTGGAACAACCAATACTTAAGAAGTTTTAATATATCAAAGTTTGACAGAACATACAATTCAACTTTTACCAGCCTTTTTATAATACTCATCATATAGCAGTTTTACTCAACAAGTCAAGTTGCGCTCTCTTTCCTATTTTCCCTTGACTTAACGATTTGCTGTATTTTTTTTTACAATGAATTAAATGTGCATTTTCTTAATTTTTGTAAATAAGAATATAGATTTGTATCAATGTTTGACTTAGTACAGTTGTTAAGGTTTAATAACTTTTGAGATGTTTTATTCTTGTCGAGTTTTTCCTATAAACTAATTTTAAACCACATTGGAACACATCCCAATTAATCCGGAAAATGATGGGCAGTCCTGATTCCATAAAATAAGAACAAGTAAAGTATCATATGTCGTATAATAAAGCCTATAGTGTACAAGAAGAATACATTTTGATACTTTTGAATAAGGGAAAAACCAATACTCACCAACGTGTGCAAAACATTCCGCGGATGAATCAACTTGCGTTAAAACACGCTACACGGCATTGCTATTAGTCTGGTCCAAATGTTTATACTGCAGACAAAAGTCCTACAACGAGATAAGCAATTAAGGCATGTCTTGTCAATTGAGCGTGTCGATAGCGTTTTAAATATCCCAAATTACCATTCCGACTATCTAATGGTAAGTTTACTCTCTCTAGGTTACTTCAAGGACAAGGCACTGCATTATTCAGCATGCATTGCTAACTACTTGCTGACATGAAAAATTTAACTTGCTTTTGCTTCAATTCAGTCGGAGCATGATGTTGCTTTCCAAAAACCAGCAGAAAGTCTACACGATTATCTGCTTGTGAAAAAAAAAATGCATTTTCGTCGTATATTATTTACTAGATACATATTGTTCCTTTCTTCCAGACCCTTCATGATTCGGAAAAAAATTGTGAAAAGCAGTTTACGATCGTTCGAACTTTCAAATTATTACTATCCGTCTCCGTCAGCATTTAGTATTCCTATAGCTTTACAATTCATTCCTACCTCTCTGATAAATATGTTTGCCTGCTTAGAAGATGGCGATTATTTTCATATGAAGAATGTTTACAATGCACTCTCATGCGATACTGTACGGAAATGTATATCTTAAGCTGAGTGTGTGATATCCCTACATTAAAAACCAGTACATCCATGATCAGAGATGGTATGGGTGTTTATGTAAAAAGGAAGAACAGTTTTGGAGATTTAGTCAATAGTCAAGGACGACTTTAAAACCCTAATAGCTTGTTTTCAAAACTCCGGGTTTGTCGTGGACGTGTTTGATCGGTATGATTTGGAACATTTTACAAAATCAGGTGAAAGAATAAGAAGGTTTATTTCAAATGGTGGTTGATCTAAGATTCTTCAGGTCATCAATGAAGGCAGATCAATTAGAGATTGTAAGATTGTAAGAAATTTCTTTGTGCACCCGAAAACAAACTGGGGCTGATAAGATTTGTGATGACTATGCACTCCTGCACTAAAATGATTTTGATTTGCAACACCTAGCGGGATCCTTTCAAAATCTTGAGACTGAAACAATTTTGTGTCAGATCTGTAAGTGACTGTAATCAGTTGTTCAGTATACACAGGAAGAGGCAGATATAAGAATTATGCTACCGTCTCTGTTTGCTAATGAACAGATGGTAAAAAGTAATTCCAGGGGCCGCATTGTAATGAAATCAGCAGACACTTATGTTTTACTTCTTTATATAAGGAATTTTCCTCAGATGTCAAACATGATGAATTGTGGTTTGAGAATGGATGCGTTTCTTCAACCTAATACGCAAGACGGGTTTTACCTGTTCACGACATGCAAAGTAATTGGACCAGTGATGTCTGGCACACTACCAGCTGCTGACGCTCTTACAGGATTCATCACGTATTCTTTCTTCGGAATTGACAAAAAAGACAGTTATAATGCGTCGAAACAAAACCCTTACATGTATCAAAGTCTTTCAAGCTAGCTGGTTCTAATATTGACACATTTTTTGCAGTGAAAAGTCAATTAATCGCGGATCTATATGACCCCAGACGCAATGCTCAATAAGTACGTGGTGATCTCAATAAACTCAAGAGAGAAGTCGGCGCTATCTAATGATACTTCCTCGAGAGACTACCTCCTTCAGAGGTATCATTCAGACAGTTTCACGCCAAATCACCACCTAAATCACCTTTGGAATATGGATATAGGGAATAGCTCCATAGTAACAGTATATTTTGCATCCAATGTTCTCTAAATTTTACAGTACCTTGTTTGTACATGTAAATGCAAAACTATTTGTAGCAAATCTTGCGTATGCTACGAATAGAATTTGTCGTGTACAAGTATTTGTTGTTGTCAGGGCAGTGGTGATTGTAGAAACCAGCTTACTCATCAGATTGTTTTAGAAAATTGCTACAATAAGAATGATGATTGATCTATTAATCGCAATGCCCAATATTTCATGTTTTCTGCCGCTGGTGGCCTCCGACTTGATGTGGTTTGGGAACTCTTTAAAAAAAAACACAACCCCAAAACCAAACAAACAAACCTGCCAGTGGTCTCTGACCTTGACGCGGTTGGTGCACTTTCAATATTTAGAAGTATTACATGACATCCACATATTTGTTTTCCCTTAGTATTCCGTTACCAAAATGGACGTACATATTGATGTTTAGTGTCAGTATAATCTATACCTAGACAGCTTCCTTTGTAGAGTAATATCTCTGTGAATTGTGTTTGTTTGTAATTCCCATACATATCGGGCTTTAAAATCGGTTATAGTCAAGGCTGCTATATATTCCATTGTTTGTGTTGTTTAATAAAAAGGGGGAGTTTTCAATATGATATATAGCTCTTGTACTGATTGACCTATTTACATAAATAAAATTTACATACTATCGTCTTCATGATGACATTCATGCATCAAGACTATTCTATATAGTTCCAACAATCTTTTGGGTTTAAAAATCAATTATGAATTTCATCATTTTTTTTCATTGAATCATGTTCCGGGTGTTAAATTTACAGTATAAAAATAAAGAGATGTGATATGATTGCCAATGGGTCAATTATCCACCGAAGTTCAAATGAAGTGGATGTAAGCAATTATAGGCAACATTACGGCCTTCAACAATGAGAAAAACCCATACCGTATGGTCGGCTATAAAAGGCCCCGACATGAAAAATATGAAACAATTCAACTGAGAAAACTAACGGCCTAATTTATAACAAAACAATTTACGAAGAACAAATATGACAGACATGAACCAACAACAACCACTGAACTATAGGCTCCTGACTGGGACAGGCACATAAAAAATGTGGCAGGATTAAACATGTTTGTGAGCGCTCAACCCTTCCCATAACCTGGGACAATGGTGTAACAGTACAACATAAGAACAAACTATAAAAATCAGTTGAAAAGGCTTAAGGATGTTCGCTCCTCTTGATTTTGAATTTTTGCCAGATATTCGGAATCCTCTGGTTTTATTCATGTAGTGCCATTACAAAATTTTGCCCACTAACCCCTACTTTTCTTTCCATAATTTGATTGCATATAGTTTAAAATGTCATCTTTGAAAATCTTATAAAATCCTTGTTATTTTTTCATCGTTTTTGAAAGAAAAAGGTGCCAATGTTAAATGTATATGTTACAGTGAATTTGTAAAATCAGGGATTTTGTAAAATCCCTGAAATTTCAGGGTTTTTGTATAATCACTGAACTGTTTAGTGATTTTATAAAATCCCTGATTTTGACTAGGGATTTTACAAAATCACTGAAATAATTACGATCTTTTTTACAGATTCCCTGATTGAATTCAGTGAATTTGTAAAATAAATAATTCTTTTTGATTAAACAATTCTTTAAAAAAAAAAGTCTACAGCAGTTACACTAAACAAGTTTGAGGTTAATTTAGCCTTAGTACTATATACTTAATACTTAGTGAACAATTTTCACAAAACAACTGACTTACTGTAGAAAAATGACTCGGGCACATATGTCTTTAAATCAAGAGCAAACTTATACACAAAAATTACTTCAAATAAATGAGGGAAAAATTAAAATGTAAAATATTGAACCAAGAAAAATATGAAGAAATTTTAAAACCTTTTGCTAAAAATCCACAGAAAGAAGACAAAACAAGCTCTTTATTATTACCTTGTTCGAAACTAAGTTAAAGTTTATTATATAGTGCTTCTGTAATTACTTAAAAGTATATACCAAGTATGTCAAATTTTATAATCAAATACAAAGACAAACATTGGAGTCATTGCCGTAATGAGAGGAGAAAAACACATGGAAAAAGTAAGAAATTGATTTGTCACAGTGATCCAGTGGCAGATATTACATGCATATCGGGACGAGAGTATCTTTTTGTGACATGAAAATTAATATATAAAAAGCAAATAAATGTTGTATTATTAATTTGCAGCCCATAAAAGACATCTATATCCACAAAATATTAATAGTAAAACAAATAGACAACATATAAGTATAGGTAAAAATACTTTGTTTTGTACTTGCATTTCTTACTTTGGTCATATCTCAGATACGGCCTTATACATGTGTTCATTCATAGAGTGATAAAAGATTAAATAAGTTTTTATACTTTCTTCACTCTTTAGATTCAAATCAAATTACAAGTAAACATTTGTTTAATGTAGGTATAAAGTTTTTCAATGTAGAGATGTGAAAAAAATCTTTAAAAAATGCCGGGCATTCATCAGATAACGATATCAAATCTTAAGCAAAAATAAGTAAAATTGTAGTCCTACATTTAACAGCTCATATATTTTTATTATTCATAGTCACTGTAAAATAGTTTTAACTAGTATTATTTATTAAAATTCAAAATCAAAATCATTGTTTATTTGTATTATGAAAAACACATTCCTAATATCAAGTTCAAACTTGCAATCAGGGATTTTACAAAATACCTGGCAATATTTTCAGTGATTTTACGAAATCACTGACATTTTCAGGGATTTTACAAAATCACTGAAACTGTTAGTGGTTTTACAAAATCACTAATTATTCTAGGGATATAACATCTAGAGAGAATTATTTCCCGCCAAATTTTCAATGGCTTATATCTCGAAAACAAGCACACAGACCCTTCATTTTTTTCTGCTTTTTTAGTTTCATTATTTATACACTATCAATCTATAACAATCTTTTAAAAAGAAACAGAGTAGCGAACATCCTTAACTCATCAGATGGATACATATATAAATACATCTAACAAAAACAGAGAGTGGACGTGGACGGGTTCTTATACATCCCCACAACAAAAAGACACTAAGTACAGATCTGAGAGTACTCGCAGTTCCTGAAAGCTAGATCAAAACCAATAACAACTAATAAAAAAAAATCATGTCTCTAAGACTAAAATATAAATCAGTACACATCCAACGTCCAATGAATTTAGGGTAAAGATGTCATTAGTACTCCTTTGATCGTTAAGGCATGTTAACAAAACTTTTCCAAAAATATCTTTATATGTTGTCATATATTATTGCATATCGTATAATAAAAAAGCAAAATGAGGATGTTAAATTTGATGTATGCCTTTTTGTGCTTCTTTGTTACATTTGTTTGTTTTTATAGTGATTAAGATGATAACACAATGTTGACTGCTGTACCCTTATTTTTTGACATTTTTACCTATTGTGTCTGTTTGTTTTGTCAATATAATGAAATTTGATGCGACTGTCATACAAGTGAGAGGTTTAGCTAGCTATAAAACCAGGTTCAATCCACCATTTTCTACATAAGAAAATGCCTGTACCAAGTCAGGAATATGACAGTTGTTAACCATTCGTTTGATGTGTTTGAGCTTTTGATTTTGCCATTTGATTAGGCACTTTCCTTTTTGAATTTTCATCGGAGTTCAGTATTTTTGTGATTTTACTTTTTAAATATGAATATTTGTTGTCGTTAATTTCCGTAGATTGTTTTTTTTCATTTTCGTGCATGTTGGAAGCAATGTATACATCACTTATCTCTGGAAATCAGGCATACATTATGACAAACTAAATTTGTGCAACATTTCCAGAGCATGGTTCCATAGAAAAGTGTTCTCAGTTATCATAAAGGACCACCGAGAAATTGTCCAAAATTTCAAAAAATTGCGATTTTTTTAACCCCCCCCCCTTTTGATCTTTGACCACAGTTTTTAAAAATCTGCACTACTTTGGCACTCTACGACATGCCTTAATCAAATGGTATTATGTATCTCTAAAATAAGACCAAAATTAGCCGTGAGGTATTTCGGTCCATTAAATTATTTGATTTACCTTACTTGTCATCGTACTAAAATACACCTCGCGCAATAAAACGGACAAAACATTTAGGAAGAGTTTTGTCGTGGCTGACGGGCATTCAAGGGGTAAATATATTTCGCGATTACACAGTCAACCAAAAAACAAAACATTTAGAGATCAACATGCAGTCTTATGCAATAGGCATTGCAAATTCGAAGTGTCAAATTCAAGCTCTAAATCGCCTCAGTTCTGCCTGGAACAGAATATTTTTAGTTTTAGTTATCCTCTTCACAGATTCAGTTTTGAAACTATGACAGAACAGAAACTATATGCCAAAACCCTGCTAAACAAACTTCAGTTGGACAGGACATGTTAAGTAAACTGCCCTTACAACCGTCCATTCTTCTAAACTAAACCCAATACAGAACAAAACAACCAAACACCCCCCTAAAAACACTTAGGAGGTAGCCAGATATAGGACTGAAATATACCAGTACGGTTTATCAATGTGAAGTTGGATCACAAAAATGTACACACACAAAAAAATGAGAAACACTATAGAGTCGACAACGTTTTAATCGAACATGGGGTTTGGATAAGAATAAATATCAGCGTACACTATACACTACCATGAGTAAGAAAGATAGCATTAACACGGAAATTACAATCCAGTATAAGAAAGATAGCATTAACACGGAGATTACGATCCAGTATAAGAAAGATAGCATTAACACGGAGATTACGATCCAGTATAATAAAGATAGCATTAACACGGAGATTACGATCCAGTATAATAAAGATAGCATTAACACGGAGATTACGATCCAGTATAATAAAGATAGCATTAACACGGAGATTACGATCCAGTATAATAAAGATAGCATTAACACGGAGATTACGATCCAGTATAATAAAGATGAAAGGATGGTCGTCCTCTTACTTGAATAACTAGAATGGATCTTTGCAAGCATAAGTATCCTTATGCCTGAAAATTAATTGAATGAATAGAAGCTTGTAAAGAATATAAGCATTGATTATTCAAGAGACAATCTATGTTCCTTGTTTTCAGGCACTTGTGAATTATCCTCTATCCTTCTCAAAAACACAAATGATAAGTTCGAACTTTGACTTTGCCGCGTTCGTGTTTTGTCATTTTT
Organism: Mytilus californianus; assembly: GCF_021869535.1. NCBI lineage: Eukaryota > Metazoa > Mollusca > Bivalvia > Mytilida > Mytilidae > Mytilus > Mytilus californianus. The sequence continues at coordinate 108,709,057 of NW_026262723.1, forward strand.
CCTGGTACTGCTTATCATTGTTGGTCAGGTCTCTTTTCCCTATTATGGACCTTTGAAATTAATTTGATTTGAGTTAAAATGCAAGAGTATTTGTGAAACATTTCAAATCATTTATAGGTTGAAGCATTTCAAGTGATTTAATCGTCCTTAAAATACAAGAAATCTTTACAACTGGATGGTAAGCAAATAACAGTTAACAAATGAAATGGTTCATTGATTTTAATGGTTTATTTAAGTAATAGTATTGACCAATGATTATCATTAACTTCCGATTTTCCCTAACCCAAAGCTAAATTTCAATGGCCTTTGACTGAAAGCCGAGTGATAATAATAAGGTTAAGCGTTTTTAAATGGTCCCATCCTGTTTGCCACTTACCAAGAATGTAATTGAAGGTTAATTCAAAATAGTGCATACTTATATGTATCGTTATATAAGAATATTAGTCACATCGGTACAAGTTCTCTGATGAAGTTGTGTTTATATAAGAATCGCAGATGGATGTTCAAGGTTATCTTTTGATATTGTTTGTTTTGACATTAATGGTCAGCTATGTACATTTAAAGGAAAAGAACAGAAACAAGAGAAAGGTATTCTTAAGATTTATCATCTGTTTGTACTCGGATGTATATCTACTTATGGGTGTGACTATACTTGGTCTCAAGGGTGAGTGGATTGCCCCGCACGAAACATTAGTTTATTTTCAGGAGTTGTAAGAACAATCATTTATCATATTGAGTGTGTATAAAATGTGCTTGCTTGTTGTGGGAATCATCCTTCTGTTAGCTGTAAAACTACTGCATGATATGCTTGGTGTTACCCATTTCAATATGTAGTGAACAATTGGATTGATTGCATGATCTTCCTAGTAAATAATATAATAAGCGTAACTTCGTTGTCTCTACCACACACTCAAATAGATATTCTGTAAGGCAATGCATAATGCTCTTGCATTTCGTAAAGAATTTGATTGCCACAAGAATAGTTTCGTCTGTTTAATTCTATTACATATTTTTTTAATGATGAGGGGTGGGTGGGGAAAGGTTAAAGAAATTTGATGTAGAGGGGCGCCGTAACAAAAAAGTTGTTTTCGAGTTTAAATTGAAGAGAAAAAGTTTGTTTTTCAAAGGAGTAGGTCCGGTAAGGGCCGATTTTGGACTCAAAATTCAGGTTCATTTGATGAAACATTTTGGACACTTTTTAAACACTTAAGTGTCTATTTCAGTCGATTCAATTAGTTTAAGTGAAAGATTTGAACTGATTTAGTCATTAAAGACGCTCAAATTCATGCTTAAATATGAAAAATCTATCAAATATGCCATAATATGTCACTTTTCAGATGGTTTTTGTCAAAAATGAAAGTGGCCGCATCCGTGTTCATTCTCAACCTTTATATATGTTATGTATTATCCTCAAATACAACTTACATTTAAATATTAAGAATGAACACAAATGCGGGCACTTCCATTTCAGACGGAAACCGTCTAAAAATTAACCAAAATGCTGAAATTTTGAAGATTTCAGTAATTTAGCATGACTTAATGATGCTAGTACCCGATACATGTGCATTGTATTGTCAAAAACAGCCCATATTTATGTAACAGAAGTATTCTTCTTTCCAATAAATAGCTAAAAATTTACATTTTAACAATTTTGTAAAACTGCTATATTTTAGGGCCAAAAAGGGGTCTTACTGGGCCTACTCCTTTAATACAAATCATTCTAAATTTTCATTTGAAGATAATGTATTGGATTTATTTTTAAAAAGTTTGTTTTGTATATATACTGAACTCCTAGTATGTCTCATTCCGCGCCTGTCAATTTATATATGATTTGACAAGCAAAGAAAGGACCATTGACATATTCATATTACCTGTTCTGTATATGTGTTTTGTCTTGTTCTTTCAGAAAGCAAAGTCAAACTATGAAAAGCTGAAAGAACCATTTAGTGGTCAACGAATAAGGTAAACTGTCTGGGTTTTGTATTGTGTATAATTATGCCTTAGTCCGGATTGGACTTATTTGCATACAAGTTGCCATCACCAGAGACAAATATATATAACAAGTATATTCTGACAAAATGCTATATGAATATTGGCATACTCAGTTTTGACCTTTCAACATAATTAATTAATTTTCAAAAGAGTATCAAGAGCGTTTTACACTTACATTTCTGTAAAGGAGGGCCGCTTACTGTCAAAAGTATTTATGGAAATGAGAACATCATTTAAAAAGGAAGGTATACAAAATCCTTTGAAATCATAGCAGACCACACAAGTCAACAATAAACCGAATCCTTTGAGAGAGAAAAGACGAACAACAATGAACAAGGCATTGTTCAGATAACCTAGATTGCTACAGGTATGAAATGTGGTTACACAATAAAAAAAACCCTGCCCTTGTAGTTGCTAATAGGATGATATTAACTTGCACATCTTGATCCAGACTGTCTACGTTGCACACCAACTACGCGCTTATTGAAAATTAGGTCACATTCTAACTTCGCGACCAACTGTAGTTTATTGGGCAAACTGTCAATGCATCTGAAAAGGATTCCATCCGTTCTTAAAAATTTACTTACTATATATAAAATAAAAAGATGTGGTATAATTGCCAATGAGACAACAATCCTCTAGTCTAAATGACATTGATGGAAACAACTTGGATTACCGTACGGCCTAAAACAATATCGTATAGTCAGCTATGAAAGGCTTCGACATGACAAATGTAAAACAATTCAAATGAAAAAAACAAAAACAAAAACAAAAACAAACACAAAAACATTAGCGGCCTGATTTATGACAAACCAATAAACGTAAAACAAATGTGACAGGTAGCAACCATTGATCAGTTGATGAACCACCGAATGATTGTTAACTTGAAAGACTTGAAAGATACAAGGTGGGGGGGGGGGGGGGGGGGGTATAAGTATGCTATCTGGGCTACTTAGGTATTCATATACTAGTATCAGGAATTGCGGAATGAACATATTTTTTCGAATCAAATAAGTTTTATTTATTTCAAGTCGGCAAGTTAAATAACAATTGAACATAAGCACTGAACTGGAACTATTATATATTATGTCCCAGCACTGAGCGAGCTTTTGACCGACAAACATAATAAATCAGTTAAAGACATGCATATTATCAGGATACAGACGGAGCACAGTGACACAATAGGACAACACAAGACATAGTCAAATGAGTATACATGTATATAATGGTTTACTTTTATAAATTTTGACTTGGATGGAGAGTTGTCTCATTGGCACTCATACCACATCTTCTTATATCTATATATAGTCAAATGCGTTTGTTAAAATATACTTTTTCACCTTTTTGGTCAATGTTTATCTGGAAACGTACAAAATCTTTCTCATGCACAATGGTCATCGCTTATTTTGTTTGATTTCTTCTGTAATCATGTGTAACTGGATAAAGTTCAACCCATATATCAATTAAATTATGTGTGTATTCGATTGATTGTTGGTTGCTTTACGCCGCATTAGCACAACAAGGCTATATCGCGGCGAGATTGTGTATTCGATATGACCGAAGAAAAGTTGCATAAAGAACTTGTAAATAGTTATCTTAGTTTAAGGCTTTACATGTTATATTGACCTTTATTATGATTAATCTAAAGTGACCGTTATAAAATAACAAACTTTATGAATTGTATTTACCAATGAATTTAATCAATCCTTAACAACTTTCATTTAAAGTCGCTTTACTGTAAAATATCCTTAAATTATAGATTGTTCGTTTTAACCAAAATCTGGGACTATTATACTAACTAGTATAATAGTCCCAGCCAAAATAAAGTAAATTTTATTTCCTCACATTTAGACCCCTCTACCATGAAATTTGTTTTGGGATCCCGCTAACATGTTTAAACCCGCCACATTCAGTATGTATGTGCCTGTCCCAAGTCAGGAGCCTGTAATTCAGTGGTTGCCGTTTGTTTAAGTGTTACATATTTGTTATCATCGAGTCGTTCATTTTTGTACATAAATTAGGCCGTTAGTTTGCTCGTTTGAATTGTTTTACATTGTCATTTCGGGGCCTTTTATAGCTGACTGTGGGCTTTGCTCATTGTTGAAGGCCGTACGGTGACCTATAGTTGTTAATTTCTGTGTCATTTGGTCTCTTGTGGAGAGTTGTCTCATTGGCAATCATACCACATCTTCTTTTTTATATATACACGTATAAAAATTGCGGTTTTTTTCCAACGCAATCATAGGTTTGAACGTTGTTTTCAATTTAGACTAAGTCTAAATTGAAAACAACGTTCAAACCTATGATTGTCACTTGTATATTGAAGACTGAATCCATTTTGGGATATGCGGAAATGCTTTGTTTTAACCGCATTTGACCGGGAGATTAGTTTAAAGGTTTCCGGTATTAAGCAGTTTACTGTTGATTGTGAGGTTCAGTGACAAATATAGAATACACAGAGAAAAAAAAGGTTTATCTCATTATGCTTCGTAGAGAAAATATTGTTTTGATGCCACAGTGCAGGTTTAATGGTCTTCTCAAAAATTGGAACCGGGTCAATGAAAATATTAGTTTTATATTACACCTTTTGGCAAGATTTCCATGGAGTACCCCACCATCAGGGACAGTCTATACTAACGGGACTGGTCACTTATAACAATATCTATACAAATTTGCAGACAGAATTGTGCCGTCGCTGACACGTGACTTCATGGCAAATCATTTCACATTTACGAAGTATTCTACATTATATAAATAACACATAGCTGAGAGGGTGATAGAGCAGATTGTTACCCCGAGAATACATTGTCAACCGCGGCGAAGCCAAGGTGGACAAAGCTTTTTCGAGGGGTACCAATCTGCTCTATCACCCTCTCAGCTATGTGTTATTTGATTTATTAAACTGAATGTCCTATCATTATTGTCTTTTACAGATTAATTTTATTTTAAAAGTATTTTCTATGAGGTCACGTACATAACAACGTTACCGGTATTAGAAAAAACAACAAAAGTGAGGCAAGATGTTTTATTTTTTATTATGACAGTCAAATAATAAAATCTGAGCCAAAACGTAGAACTTAAGCATTGTATTTAATTACTTGATGTAAACTCAAATTCATTGTCCTTTAAATTATCGATTTTTTTATTGGTCTGGACGAGAGGGTGACATTCAAAAAAAATGTCACCCGCTCAGCCATGTGATAGAGTAAATTAACACCCTTGTATTAGCCAATCAAAATATGGCATTTTAACGTGAAGTATAATAATATATAAATAACACATAGCTGAGAGGGTGATAGAGCAGATTGTTACCCCGAGAAAACATTGTCAACTGAGGCAAAGCCAAGGTTGACAATGTCTTTTCGAGGGGTAACAATCTTCTCTATCACCCTCTCAGTCAGATATGTGTTATTTAATTTATTATACTGAATGTTCTATTATTACTGTCGATTAAATTTCAAATTCAAAGTAATAAACTATGACGTCTTGTACATAACAACCATCCGTATTTAATTAAGCGCACACTTGATCAAACGTCTCCGTGAAGGGTAATAGAGTATTTGCCATAGGATAGAGTCGTATTTAATAAAGCGCACACTTGATCAAGCGTCTCCGTGAAGAGTAATAGGGTATTTGCCATAGGATAGAGTTGTATTTAATAAAGCGCACACTTGATCAAGCGTCTCCATGAAGGATAATAGAGTAAATTAACACCCTCGTATTAGCCAATCAAAATATGGCATTTTGACATGAAGTATAATAAAACTATATGTTCAAGTTTAATGAAGTTACATTTTTATGAAATTTTAACAACTTTGTCATTGCAAAATGCTGTTTTTGAAAAGATTTCTCAGATAGTTTTTAAAATATAGATTTTTGAACTTTGAGGTATTTTGTTAGTAAATTTCGAGTGGCCGCCATCTTGTTCAATATGCAACCCCTTTTGCACGACTCAGGAACATATATATTGACAGGACTTGACACTACCTAATTGTAGCCAATTTTATCGTCGTGTCATAGGTAATAAAGATACGATATGGAAAAGGACATGTGTTAAAAACGTACTCTCTATTATCCTAATAATTTCTGATAATATCAATAAAATGTCATTCAAACTAGTTTTACAGTGATGTCAGTGTATGGAACTTGTATTCTGTCACTTCAAATTTGTTATAATCGCATTCATTTTATCACAGAATGGTACAGAATGCAAACAGGATAATAAACAAATGGCGCCGATTGCATTCCCAAATTCAAAAACATTATAGAACACTTCACATGAAATAAATCGCGCTTATTTTGGTCATTTTATATGACAAAATATATCTATTTTATGATAAAACTTGGATTTATTTACGATTAGAATTATGTGGTTACTTTATTGAGCAGTTCCGATAGTTAATCAGTCAGACGCCACCAAAATCCATAAATCTCGCGAAGTCTCGAGGAGTCCGAGATTTTATCAATTTTATACTGAAAAGCCTATCAGATTCATTTCCCGTTAGATATACTGTTCCCAGCACGACTGGAGTGTTCTTCAAAACGATATGTCTCAGTTTAATAATTTAACATTCTTTTAAAATCTTATATTTTTTGTCATGGTAAATGGCTATTATCAGATTTTATATTAAAAAATATTAAATTACAATGTACTTTGAAATACGCAAATAACTACTAGCTTCGTATATCAGAGGTAAACTAAGTTTGTTGTTGGGTGGTAGCTTTATATGTCAGGCGTAGTTATTTAATTAAAATCAATAGAGACAAGTCCCGTTAGTATAGAAAGTCCCTGCCCACCATACTAAGTGAACCAAATAACTCTTAAAAAATACTGCGATTTTATTTTTTCTAGAATGTTATAATCTGATGAAAATAAATTTGAGTATAAGCCCATTTTTATATATACATTTTTGCCTTAAAAAAGTAATAGATTATTTTCATATTACTGATATTTTAATCCGAGACAGAGAGTATAACATTTTTCGACAGGTTGCTTACTCTGTAGTAGGACATTCTGGTATTCGGTTAAGTAAGAGCAACTAAAAGAAGAAAAATCAAGCTAACAGTAGGTGGAATTTTTTTGAAAAATTAACTTTTTTTTCGATGATTTTGTTGTATATAGAAAACATGAAACATTTTATCCCCCCCCCCCCCCCCCCCAGATGAGACCAGTCTGTGACGTTAATCAGTAGCCAGAAACCCCTGTCTAGTTAAAATTATCTCGGACGAGTGAACGCGTACTGCCGATAGTCTTACAGGTCTAGTGCATATCCGTGTGAACTTTTTTAATCTTTATCATAACTGCAGAATGTCACACCATCAATATCAATAAACTGATACTCCCTTCTTTGTAATGATACTGTAAACCAGTTTTTAAGGTCTTCCTAATTACCAATTGTCCAAAATTAAGATAAATTGCCCGAAAAACAGTCAGTTACACATGTTTTCAAAAATGTAAAATTTTGGTAATCATTGATTGATTTTTGTTGTATTGAACAAATGAAATATATTCACAAACATGACAACAGGAAATCTAAAATTTCCAAATAATTTTGAGTTGGAAGACATTAATTCGTAACTGTCTGCTTGACATCTTGTGTATTTTAGACGATTTGTTATTATGAACAATTATAAGGAATAAAATTTTGAATGATTGATATGAGCTTTCTTTTTTTCTTTGTCTGCAGCAGAAAGGATGATCTAAGTCAAATTTGAATGAGAAATTAATTTAAAAATGTAGCAAAGATTTTATATACATTTAATTTACATGTACATGTATGTCTTGAATTCAAAGAAAAGAGTCTTGAACAGCCTTGTCAACAGTTCTGAGAAGGTTTTTAGTATTGTAGGAAAGGAGAATTTTTCATCTGACCTGGAGAAAAATTTTGCTTTTTTGATAAGTTATATACACTTTTAGAAACAAAAATGTAACCTCAGAATGCAGGATTTTACATCTAATTTTCCAAAATTTTCAAGGGGGCATGCCAGTGACACAGATTCTTTTAGGTCTAGAACACATCACTTCAGGCTAGTTTTTTTTTTATTCCACTAGCCCTATGAAACGTTTTTGGCACAGACTGTGAGACAGCAACTTTATAGCACCACAAACTCACCAATTAGAGTTTGGTGATCACTATATAATGCTCCCTAAATATATAGTGCTCATCAAAACTTGTTCTAGGTACTAAGATGCAGCCTGAGGAAGACAGAAGACATGCAGAGGACCATGAAACAGTTGAAACATTCTGCACAATCTTGAAATTAAATATAAAGATATATACATCATTGTAAAAATATAGATATGTCATCGTTATTATGAAGTTTCTTAAATGAGAATTTGTATAACACAGATTTCAAATAGTTGATGTAGTGAAAATTAATGAGAAAAATAAAAAGTCTGAACAAATTTTATTAAAGATCACCTTAATGGTTTAAAAGACAAAAAGACCACTACAATATATATCAAGACAATCTCTGACTTAAAAGATGTGACAGGATTTAACTAGTTTTCTTTTACTCAAACCTCTGATTTTGAAATGTAAAACAGCAATAAAAGCACAGTCATTGACTGTACCTTTGCTTTGGATCAGTCAAATGCTGGTGGGGATTTTTTGTCATCGATGAATTGATATACATCATACACTTCTGTTAAATTAAATGATACAATGTCATGCTCTCAGTTACTGAAAGCTATCCCATATTTTTTAATTTATTGATACAGACATTAATATGTTTTTCTAACTAAGCATTCTACTTAATACTAACATTGGATCAAATTTCTTCTAACAGTTCAAGGTTCAAACTTCAACTGGGTATCATATTTCTTGAGAACGGCCTCCGTGATGGAGTAGTCTAAGTAGTTAAATTACTGTGTCACTAGATTGTCAATACTGAGGTTGTAAGTCAATGAACCCAACAATTGGCAGATGCATTTGACTGTGATCTTAATTGACTTGGATTACCAGTTTTCCTACCACAATTCATGGTTCTCCATGGAAATCCAGTTTTCTCCACTTATAAAAACTGGCCTCCACAATATAGCAATAGTGCTGAAAGTTGCTTTTAAAACCAAAAATCAATCAATGTTGGTAACAGTGAGAGTTTATTCTGTATATAAGTACTGTACCCAATACTACTAGCTGTGGAGGATTTCTCTGTAACAGTGAGAGTTTATTCTGTATATAAGTACTGTACCCAATACTACTAGCTGTGGAGGATTTCTCTGTAACAGTGAGAGTTTATTCTGTATATAAGTACTGTACCCAATACTACTAGCTGTGGAGGATTTCTCTGTAACAGTGAGAGTTTATTCTGTATATAAGTACTGTACCCAATACTACTAGCTGTGGAGGATTTCTCTGTAACAGTGAGAGTTTATTCTGTATATAAGTACTGTACCCAATACTACTAGCTGTGGAGGATTTCTCTGTAACAGTGAGAGTTTATTCTGTATATAAGTACTGTACCCAATACTACTAGCTGTAGAGGATGTCTCTGTAACAGTGAGAGTTTATTCTGTATATAAGTACTGTACCCAATACTACTAGCTGTGGAGGATTTCTCTGTAACAGTGAGAGTTTATTCTGTATATAAGTACTGTACCCAATACTACTAGCTGTGGAGGATTTCTCTGTAACAGTGAGAGTTTATTCTGTATATAAGTACTGTACCCAATACTACTAGCTGTGGAGGATTTCTCTGTAACAGTGAGAGTTTATTCTGTATATAAGTACTGTACCCAATACTACTAGCTGTGGAGGATTTCTCTGTAACAGTGAGAGTTTATTCTGTATATAAGTACTGTACCCAATACTACTAGCTGTGGAGGATTTCTCTGTAACAGTGAGAGTTTATTCTGTATATAAGTACTGTACCCAATACTACTAGCTGTGGAGGATTTCTCTGTAACAGTGAGAGTTTATTCTGTATATAAGTACTGTACCCAATACTACTAGCTGTAGAGGATTTCTCTGTAACAGTGATTCTCTGTAACAGTGAGAGTTTATTCTGTATATAAGTACTGTACCCAATACTACTAGCTGTGGAGGATTTCTCTGTAACAGTGAGAGTTTATTCTGTATATAAGTACTGTACCCAATACTACTAGCTGTGGAGGATTTCTCTGTAACAGTGAGAGTTTATTCTGTATATAAGTACTGTACCCAATACTACTAGCTGTAGAGGATTTCTCTGTAACAGTGAGAGTTTATTCTGTATATAAGTACTGTACCCAATACTACTAGCTGTGGAGGATTTCTCTGTAACAGTGAGAGTTTATTCTGTATATAAGTACTGTACCCAATACTACTAGCTGTAGAGGATTTCTCTGTAACAGTGAGAGTTTATTCTGTATATAAGTACTGTACCCAATACTACTAGCTGTGGAGGATTTCTCTGTAACAGTGAGAGTTTATTCTGTATATAAGTACTGTACCCAATACTACTAGCTGTGGAGGATTTCTCTGTAACAGTGAGAGTTTATTCTGTATATAAGTACTGTACCCAATACTACTAGCTGTGGAGGATTTCTCTGTAACAGTGAGAGTTTATTCTGTATATAAGTACTGTACCCAATACTACTAGCTGTAGAGGATTTCTCTGTAACAGTGAGAGTTTATTCTGTATATAAGTACTGTACCCAATACTACTAGCTGTGGAGGATTTCTCTGTAACAGTGAGAGTTTATTCTGTATATAAGTACTGTACCCAATACTACTAGCTGTGGAGGATTTCTCTGTAACAGTGAGAGTTTATTCTGTATATAAGTACTGTACCCAATACTACTAGCTGTGGAGGATTTCTCTGTAACAGTGAGAGTTTATTCTGTATATAAGTACTGTACCCAATACTACTAGCTGTGGAGGATTTCTCTGTAACAGTGAGAGTTTATTCTGTATATAAGTACTGTACCCAATACTACTAGCTGTGGAGGATTTCTCTGTAACAGTGAGAGTTTATTCTGTATATAAGTACTGTACCCAATACTACTAGCTGTGGAGGATTTCTCTGTAACAGTGAGAGTTTATTCTGTATATAAGTACTGTACCCAATACTACTAGCTGTGGAGGATTTCTCTGTAACAGTGAGAGTTTATTCTGTATATAAGTACTGTACCCAATACTACTAGCTGTAGAGGATTTCTCTGTAACAGTGAGAGTTTATTCTGTATATAAGTACTGTACCCAATACTACTAGCTGTGGAGGATTTCTCTGTAACAGTGAGAGTTTATTCTGTATATAAGTACTGTACCCAATACTACTAGCTGTGGAGGATTTCTCTGTAACAGTGAGAGTTTATTCTGTATATAAGTACTGTACCCAATACTACTAGCTGTAGAGGATTTCTCTGTAACAGTGAGAGTTTATTCTGTATATAAGTACTGTACCCAATACTACTAGCTGTGGAGGATTTCTCTGTAACAGTGAGAGTTTATTCTGTATATAAGTACTGTACCCAATACTACTAGCTGTGGAGGATTTCTCTGTAACAGTGAGAGTTTATTCTGTATATAAGTACTGTACCCAATACTACTAGCTGTGGAGGATTTCTCTGTAACAGTGAGAGTTTATTCTGTATATAAGTACTGTACCCAATACTACTAGCTGTGGAGGATTTCTCTGTAACAGTGAGAGTTTATTCTGTATATAAGTACTGTACCCAATACTACTAGCTGTAGAGGATGTCTCTGTAACAGTGAGAGTTTATTCTGTATATAAGTACTGTACCCAATACTACTAGCTGTAGAGGATGTCTCTGTAACAGTGAGAGTTTATTCTGTATATAAGTACTGTACCCAATACTACTAGCTGTGGAGGATTTCTCTGTAACAGTGAGAGTTTATTCTGTATATAAGTACTGTACCCAATACTACTAGCTGTAGAGGATTTCTCTGTAACAGTGAGAGTTTATTCTGTATATAAGTACTGTACCCAATACTACTAGCTGTGGAGGATTTCTCTGTAACAGTGAGAGTTTATTCTGTATATAAGTACTGTACCCAATACTACTAGCTGTGGAGGATTTCTCTGTAACAGTGAGAGTTTATTCTGTATATAAGTACTGTACCCAATACTACTAGCTTTGGAGGATTTCTCTGTAACAGTGAGAGTTTATTCTGTATATAAGTACTGTACCCAATACTACTAGCTGTAGAGGATTTCTCTGTAACAGTGATTCTCTGTAACAGTGAGAGTTTATTCTGTATATAAGTACTGTACCCAATACTACTAGCTGTGGAGGATTTCTCTGTAACAGTGAGAGTTTATTCTGTATATAAGTACTGTACCCAATACTACTAGCTGTGGAGGATTTCTCTGTAACAGTGAGAGTTTATTCTGTATATAAGTACTGTACCCAATACTACTAGCTGTAGAGGATTTCTCTGTAACAGTGAGAGTTTATTCTGTATATAAGTACTGTACCCAATACTACTAGCTGTGGAGGATTTCTCTGTAACAGTGAGAGTTTATTCTGTATATAAGTACTGTACCCAATACTACTAGCTGTGGAGGATTTCTCTGTAACAGTGAGAGTTTATTCTGTATATAAGTACTGGACCCAATACTACTAGCTGTAGAGGATTTCTCTGTAACAGTGAGAGTTTATTCTGTATATAAGTACTGTACCCAATACTACTAGCTGTGGAGGATTTCTCTGTAACAGTGAGAGTTTATTCTGTATATAAGTACTGTACCCAATACTACTAGCTGTAGAGGATTTCTCTGTAACAGTGAGAGTTTATTCTGTATATAAGTACTGTACCCAATACTACTAGCTGTGGAGGATTTCTCTGTAACAGTGAGAGTTTATTCTGTATATAAGTACTGTACCCAATACTACTAGCTGTGGAGGATTTCTCTGTAACAGTGAGAGTTTATTCTGTATATAAGTACTGTACCCAATACTACTAGCTGTAGAGGATTTCTCTGTAACAGTGAGAGTTTATTCTGTATATAAGTACTGTACCCAATACTACTAGCTGTGGAGGATTTCTCTGTAACAGTGAGAGTTTATTCTGTATATAAGTACTGTACCCAATACTACTAGCTGTAGAGGATTTCTCTGTAATAGTGAGAGTTTATTCTGTATATAAGTACTGTACCCAATACTACTAGCTGTAGAGGATTTCTCTGTAACAGTGATTCTCTGTAACAGTGAGAGTTTATTCTGTATATAAGTACTGTACCCAATACTACTAGCTGTGGAGGATGTCTCTGTAACAGTGAGAGTTTATTCTGTATATAAGTACTGTACCCAATACTACTAGCTGTGGAGGATTTCTCTGTAACAGTGAGAGTTTATTCTGTATATAAGTACTGTACCCAATACTACTAGCTGTGGAGGATGTCTCTGTAACAGTGAGAGTTTATTCTGTATATAAGTACTGTACCCAATACTACTAGCTGTAGAGGATTTCTCTGTAACAGTGAGAGTTTATTCTGTATATAAGTACTGTACCCAATACTACTAGCTGTAGAGGATTTCTCTGTAACAGTGAGAGTTTATTCTGTATATAAGTACTGTACCCAATACTACTAGCTGTAGAGGATTTCTCTGTAACAGTGAGAGTTTATTCTGTATATAAGTACTGTACCCAATACTACTAGCTGTGGAGGATTTCTCTGTAACAGTAAGAGTTTATTCTGTTTATAAGTACTGTACCCAATACTACTAGCTGTGGTGAATTTCTCTGTAACAGTGAGAGTTTATTCTGTATATAAGTACTGTACCCAATACTACTAGCTGTGGAGGATTTCTCTGTAACAGTGAGAGTTTATTCTGTATATAAGTACTGTACCCAATACTACTAGCTGTGGAGGATTTCTCTGTAACAGTGAGAGTTTATTCTGTATATAAGTACTGTACCCAATACTACTAGCTGTGGAGGATTTCTCTGTAACAGTGAGAGTTTATTCTGTATATAAGTACTGTACCCAATACTACTAGCTGTGGAGGATGTCTCTGTAACAGTGAGAGTTTATTCTGTATATAAGAACTGTACCCAATACTACTAGCTGTGTGGAGGATTTCTCTGTAACAGTGAGAGTTTATTCTGTATATAAGTACTGTACCCAATACTACTAGCTGTGGAGGATTTCTCTGTAACAGTGAGAGTTTATTCTGTATATAAGTACTGTACCCAATACTACTAGCTGTAGAGGATTTCTCTGTAACAGTGAGAGTTTATTCTGTATATAAGTACTGTACCCAATACTACTAGCTGTGGAGGATTTCTCTGTAACAGTGAGAGTTTATTCTGTATATAAGTACTGTACCCAATACTACTAGCTGTGGAGGATTTCTCTGTAACAGTGAGAGTTTATTCTGTATATAAGTACTGTACCCAATACTACTAGCTGTGGAGGATTTCTCTGTAACAGTGAGAGTTTATTCTGTATATAAGTACTGTCCCCAATACTACTAGCTGTGGAGGATTTCTCTGTAACAGTGAGAGTTTATTCTGTATATAAGTACTGTACCCAATACTACTAGCTGTAGAGGATTTCTCTGTAACAGTGAGAGTTTATTCTGTATATAAGTACTGTACCCAATACTACTAGCTGTGGAGGATTTCTCTGTAACAGTGAGAGTTTATTCTGTATATAAGTACTGTACCCAATACTACTAGCTGTGGAGGATTTCTCTGTAACAGTGAGAGTTTATTCTGTATATAAGTACTGTACCCAATACTACTAGCTGTGGAGGATTTCTCTGTAACAGTGAGAGTTTATTCTGTATATAAGTACTGTACCCAATACTACTAGCTGTAGAGGATTTCTCTGTAACAGTGAGAGTTTATTCTGTATATAAGTACTGTACCCAATACTACTAGCTGTGGAGGATTTCTCTGTAACAGTGAGAGTTTATTCTGTATATAAGTACTGTACCCAATACTACTAGCTGTGGAGGATTTCTCTGTAACAGTGAGAGTTTATTCTGTATATAAGTACTGTACCCAATACTACTAGCTGTAGAGGATTTCTCTGTAACAGTGAGAGTTTATTCTGTATATAAGTACTGTACCCAATACTACTAGCTGTGGAGGATTTCTCTGTAACAGTGAGAGTTTATTCTGTATATAAGTACTGTACCCAATACTACTAGCTGTGGAGGATTTCTCTGTAACAGTGAGAGTTTATTCTGTATATAAGTACTGTACCCAATACTACTAGCTGTGGAGGATTTCTCTGTAACAGTGAGAGTTTATTCTGTATATAAGTACTGTACCCAATACTACTAGCTGTAGAGGATGTCTCTGTAACAGTGAGAGTTTATTCTGTATATAAGTACTGTACCCAATACTACTAGCTGTGGAGGATTTCTCTGTAACAGTGAGAGTTTATTCTGTATATAAGTACTGTACCCAATACTACTAGCTGTGGAGGATTTCTCTGTAACAGTGAGAGTTTATTCTGTATATAAGTACTGTACCCAATACTACTAGCTGTGGAGGATTTCTCTGTAACAGTGAGAGTTTATTCTGTATATAAGTACTGTACCCAATACTACTAGCTGTGGAGGATTTCTCTGTAACAGTGAGAGTTTATTCTGTATATAAGTACTGTACCCAATACTACTAGCTGTGGAGGATTTCTCTGTAACAGTGAGAGTTTATTCTGTATATAAGTACTGTACCCAATACTACTAGCTGTGGAGGATTTCTCTGTAACAGTGAGAGTTTATTCTGTATATAAGTACTGTACCCAATACTACTAGCTGTAGAGGATTTCTCTGTAACAGTGATTCTCTGTAACAGTGAGAGTTTATTCTGTATATAAGTACTGTACCCAATACTACTAGCTGTGGAGGATTTCTCTGTAACAGTGAGAGTTTATTCTGTATATAAGTACTGTACCCAATACTACTAGCTGTGGAGGATTTCTCTGTAACAGTGAGAGTTTATTCTGTATATAAGTACTGTACCCAATACTACTAGCTGTAGAGGATTTCTCTGTAACAGTGAGAGTTTATTCTGTATATAAGTACTGTACCCAATACTACTAGCTGTGGAGGATGTCTCTGTAACAGTGAGAGTTTATTCTGTATATAAGTACTGTACCCAATACTACTAGCTGTGGAGGATTTCT
The DNA here is from genome assembly GCF_021869535.1 of Mytilus californianus. NCBI lineage: Eukaryota > Metazoa > Mollusca > Bivalvia > Mytilida > Mytilidae > Mytilus > Mytilus californianus. The sequence goes on from NW_026262723.1 coordinate 108,725,137, forward strand.
CTGTAACAGTGAGAGTTTATTCTGTATATAAGTACTGTACCCAATACTACTAGCTGTAGAGGATTTCTCTGTAACAGTGAGAGTTTATTCTGTATATAAGTACTGTACCCAATACTACTAGCTGTGGAGGATTTCTCTGTAACAGTGAGAGTTTATTCTGTATATAAGTACTGTACCCAATACTACTAGCTGTAGAGGATTTCTCTGTAACAGTGAGAGTTTATTCTGTATATAAGTACTGTACCCAATACTACTAGCTGTGGAGGATTTCTCTGTAACAGTGAGAGTTTATTCTGTATATAAGTACTGTACCCAATACTACTAGCTGTGGAGGATTTCTCTGTAACAGTGAGAGTTTATTCTGTATATAAGTACTGTACCCAATACTACTAGCTGTGGAGGATTTCTCTGTAACAGTGAGAGTTTATTCTGTATATAAGTACTGTACCCAATACTACTAGCTGTAGAGGATTTCTCTGTAACAGTGAGAGTTTATTCTGTATATAAGTACTGTACCCAATACTACTAGCTGTAGAGGATTTCTCTGTAACAGTGATTCTCTGTAACAGTGAGAGTTTATTCTGTATATAAGTACTGTACCCAATACTACTAGCTGTGGAGGATGTCTCTGTAACAGTGAGAGTTTATTCTGTATATAAGTACTGTACCCAATACTACTAGCTGTGGAGGATGTCTCTGTAACAGTGAGAGTTTATTCTGTATATAAGTACTGTACCCAATACTACTAGCTGTGGAGGATGTCTCTGTAACAGTGAGAGTTTATTCTGTATATAAGTACTGTACCCAATACTACTAGCTGTGGAGGATTTCTCTGTAACAGTGAGAGTTTATTCTGTATATAAGTACTGTACCCAATACTACTATCTGTGGAGGATTTCTCTGTAACAGTGAGAGTTTATTCTGTATATAAGTACTGTACCCAATACTACTAGCTGTGGAGGATTTCTCTGTAACAGTGAGAGTTTATTCTGTATATAAGTACTGTACCCAATACTACTAGCTGTGGAGGATGTCTCTGTAACAGTGAGAGTTTATTCTGTATATAAGTACTGTACCCAATACTACTAGCTGTAGAGGATGTCTCTGTAACAGTGAGAGTTTATTCTGTATATAAGTACTGTACCCAATACTACTAGCTGTGGAGGATGTCTCTGTAACAGTGAGAGTTTATTCTGTATATAAGTACTGTACCCAATACTACTAGCTGTGGAGGATTTCTCTGTAACAGTGAGAGTTTATTCTGTATATAAGTACTGTACCCAATACTACTAGCTGTGGAGGATGTCTCTGTAACAGTGAGAGTTTATTCTGTATATAAGTACTGTACCCAATACTACTAGCTGTGGAGGATTTCTCTGTAACAGTGAGAGTTTATTCTGTATATAAGTACTGTACCCAATACTACTAGCTGTGGAGGATTTCTCTGTAACAGTGAGAGTTTATTCTGTATATAAGTACTGTACCCAATACTACTAGCTGTGGAGGATTTCTCTGTAACAGTAAAAGTTTATTCTGTATATAAGTACTGTACCCAATACTACTAGCTGTGGAGGATTTCTCTGTAACAGTGAGAGTTTATTCTGTATATAAGTACTGTACCCAATACTACTAGCTGTGGAGGATTTCTCTGTAACAGTGAGAGTTTATTCTGTATATAAGTACTGTACCCAATACTACTAGCTGTAGAGGATTTCTCTGTAACAGTGAGAGTTTATTCTGTATATAAGTACTGTACCCAATACTACTAGCTGTGGAGGATTTCTCTGTAACAGTGAGAGTTTATTCTGTATATAAGTACTGTACCCAATACTACTAGCTGTAGAGGATTTCTCTGTAACAGTGAGAGTTTATTCTGTATATAAGTACTGTACCCAATACTACTAGCTGTGGAGGATTTCTCTGTAACAGTGAGAGTTTATTCTGTATATAAGTACTGTACCCAATACTACTAGCTGTAGAGGATTTCTCTGTAACAGTGATTCTCTGTAACAGTGAGAGTTTATTCTGTATATAAGTACTGTACCCAATACTACTAGCTGTGGAGGATTTCTCTGTAACAGTGAGAGTTTATTCTGTATATAAGTACTGTACCCAATACTACTAGCTGTGGAGGATTTCTCTGTAACAGTGAGAGTTTATTCTGTATATAAGTACTGTACCCAATACTACTAGCTGTGGAGGATTTCTCTGTAACAGTGAGAGTTTATTCTGTATATAAGTACTGTACCCAATACTACTAGCTGTAGAGGATGTCTCTGTAACAGTGAGAGTTTATTCTGTATATAAGTACTGTACCCAATACTACTAGCTGTAGAGGATGTCTCTGTAACAGTGAGAGTTTATTCTGTATATAAGTACTGTTCCCAATACTACTAGCTGTGGAGGATGTCTCTGTAACAGTGAGAGTTTATTCTGTATATAAGTACTGTACCCAATACTACTAGCTGTGGAGGATTTCTCTGTAACAGTGAGAGTTTATTCTGTATATAAGTACTGTACCCAATACTACTAGCTGTGGAGGATTTCTCTGTAACAGTGAGAGTTTATTCTGTATATAAGTACTGTACCCAATACTACTAGCTGTGGAGGATTTCTCTGTAACAGTGAGAGTTTATTCTGTATATAAGTACTGTACCCAATACTACTAGCTGTGGAGGATTTCTCTGTAACAGTGAGAGTTTATTCTGTATATAAGTACTGTACCCAATACTACTAGCTGTGGAGGATTTCTCTGTAACAGTGAGAGTTTATTCTGTATATAAGTACTGTACCCAATACTACTAGCTGTGGAGGATTTCTCTGTAACAGTGAGAGTTTATTCTGTATATAAGTACTGTACCCAATACTACTAGCTGTAGAGGATTTCTCTGTAACAGTGAGAGTTTATTCTGTATATAAGTACTGTACCCAATACTACTAGCTGTGGAGGATTTCTCTGTAACAGTGAGAGTTTATTCTGTATATAAGTACTGTACCCAATACTACTAGCTGTGGAGGATTTCTCTGTAACAGTGAGAGTTTATTCTGTATATAAGTACTGTACCCAATACTACTAGCTGTAGAGGATTTCTCTGTAACAGTGAGAGTTTATTCTGTATATAAGTACTGTACCCAATACTACTAGCTGTGGAGGATTTCTCTGTAACTGTGAGAGTTTATTCTGTATATAAGTACTGTACCCAATACTACTAGCTGTAGAGGATTTCTCTGTAACAGTGAGAGTTTATTCTGTATATAAGTACTGTACCCAATACTACTAGCTGTGGAGGATTTCTCTGTAACAGTGAGAGTTTATTCTGTATATAAGTACTGTACCCAATACTACTAGCTGTGGAGGATTTCTCTGTAACAGTGAGAGTTTATTCTGTATATAAGTACTGTACCCAATACTACTAGCTGTGGAGGATTTCTCTGTAACAGTGAGAGTTTATTCTGTATATAAGTACTGTACCCAATACTACTAGCTGTAGAGGATTTCTCTGTAACAGTGAGAGTTTATTCTGTATATAAGTACTGTACCCAATTCTACTAGCTGTAGAGGATTTCTCTGTAACAGTGATTCTCTGTAACAGTGAGAGTTTATTCTGTATATAAGTACTGTACCCAATACTACTAGCTGTGGAGGATGTCTCTGTAACAGTGAGAGTTTATTCTGTATATAAGTACTGTACCCAATACTACTAGCTGTGGAGGATGTCTCTGTAACAGTGAGAGTTTATTCTGTATATAAGTACTGTACCCAATACTACTAGCTGTGGAGGATGTCTCTGTAACAGTGAGAGTTTATTCTGTATATAAGTACTGTACCCAATACTACTAGCTGTGGAGGATTTCTCTGTAACAGTGAGAGTTTATTCTGTATATAAGTACTGTACCCAATACTACTAGCTGTGGAGGATTTCTCTGTAACAGTGAGAGTTTATTCTGTATATAAGTACTGTACCCAATACTACTAGCTGTGGAGGATTTCTCTGTAACAGTGAGAGTTTATTCTGTATATAAGTACTGTACCCAATACTACTAGCTGTGGAGGATTTCTCTGTAACAGTGAGAGTTTATTCTGTATATAAGTACTGTACCCAATACTACTAGCTGTGGAGGATTTCTCTGTAACAGTGAGAGTTTATTCTGTATATAAGTACTGTACCCAATACTACTAGCTGTAGAGGATGTCTCTGTAACAGTGAGAGTTTATTCTGTATATAAGTACTGTACCCAATACTACTAGCTGTAGAGGATGTCTCTGTAACAGTGAGAGTTTATTCTGTATATAAGTACTGTTCCCAATACTACTAGCTGTGGAGGATGTCTCTGTAACAGTGAGAGTTTATTCTGTATATAAGTACTGTACCCAATACTACTAGCTGTGGAGGATTTCTCTGTAACAGTGAGAGTTTATTCTGTATATAAGTACTGTACCCAATACTACTAGCTGTGGAGGATTTCTCTGTAACAGTGAGAGTTTATTCTGTATATAAGTACTGTACCCAATACTACTAGCTGTGGAGGATTTCTCTGTAACAGTGAGAGTTTATTCTGTATATAAGTACTGTACCCAATACTACTAGCTGTGGAGGATTTCTCTGTAACAGTGAGAGTTTATTCTGTATATAAGTACTGTACCCAATACTACTAGCTGTGGAGGATTTCTCTGTAACAGTGAGAGTTTATTCTGTATATAAGTACTGTACCCAATACTACTAGCTGTGGAGGATTTCTCTGTAACAGTGAGAGTTTATTCTGTATATAAGTACTGTACCCAATACTACTAGCTGTAGAGGATTTCTCTGTAACAGTGAGAGTTTATTCTGTATATAAGTACTGTACCCAATACTACTAGCTGTGGAGGATTTCTCTGTAACAGTGAGAGTTTATTCTGTATATAAGTACTGTACCCAATACTACTAGCTGTAGAGGATTTCTCTGTAACAGTGAGAGTTTATTCTGTATATAAGTACTGTACCCAATACTACTAGCTGTGGAGGATTTCTCTGTAACAGTGAGAGTTTATTCTGTATATAAGTACTGTACCCAATACTACTAGCTGTAGAGGATTTCTCTGTAACAGTGATTCTCTGTAACAGTGAGAGTTTATTCTGTATATAAGTACTGTACCCAATACTACTAGCTGTGGAGGATTTCTCTGTAACAGTGAGAGTTTATTCTGTATATAAGTACTGTACCCAATACTACTAGCTGTGGAGGATTTCTCTGTAACAGTGAGAGTTTATTCTGTATATAAGTACTGTACCCAATACTACTAGCTGTGGAGGATTTCTCTGTAACAGTGAGAGTTTATTCTGTATATAAGTACTGTACCCAATACTACTAGCTGTAGAGGATGTCTCTGTAACAGTGAGAGTTTATTCTGTATATAAGTACTGTACCCAATACTACTCGCTGTAGAGGATGTCTCTGTAACAGTGAGAGTTTATTCTGTATATAAGTACTGTTCCCAATACTACTAGCTGTGGAGGATGTCTCTGTAACAGTGAGAGTTTATTCTGTATATAAGTACTGTACCCAATACTACTAGCTGTGGAGGATTTCTCTGTAACAGTGAGAGTTTATTCTGTATATAAGTACTGTACCCAATACTACTAGCTGTGGAGGATTTCTCTGTAACAGTGAGAGTTTATTCTGTATATAAGTACTGTACCCAATACTACTAGCTGTGGAGGATTTCTCTGTAACAGTGAGAGTTTATTCTGTATATAAGTACTGTACCCAATACTACTAGCTGTGGAGGATTTCTCTGTAACAGTGAGAGTTTATTCTGTATATAAGTACTGTACCCAATACTACTAGCTGTGGAGGATTTCTCTGTAACAGTGAGAGTTTATTCTGTATATAAGTACTGTACCCAATACTACTAGCTGTGGAGGATTTCTCTGTAACAGTGAGAGTTTATTCTGTATATAAGTACTGTACCCAATACTACTAGCTGTAGAGGATTTCTCTGTAACAGTGAGAGTTTATTCTGTATATAAGTACTGTACCCAATACTACTAGCTGTGGAGGATTTCTCTGTAACAGTGAGAGTTTATTCTGTATATAAGTACTGTACCCAATACTACTAGCTGTGGAGGATTTCTCTGTAACAGTGAGAGTTTATTCTGTATATAAGTACTGTACCCAATACTACTAGCTGTAGAGGATTTCTCTGTAACAGTGAGAGTTTATTCTGTATATAAGTACTGTACCCAATACTACTAGCTGTGGAGGATTTCTCTGTAACTGTGAGAGTTTATTCTGTATATAAGTACTGTACCCAATACTACTAGCTGTAGAGGATTTCTCTGTAACAGTGAGAGTTTATTCTGTATATAAGTACTGTACCCAATACTACTAGCTGTGGAGGATTTCTCTGTAACAGTGAGAGTTTATTCTGTATATAAGTACTGTACCCAATACTACTAGCTGTGGAGGATTTCTCTGTAACAGTGAGAGTTTATTCTGTATATAAGTACTGTACCCAATACTACTAGCTGTGGAGGATTTCTCTGTAACAGTGAGAGTTTATTCTGTATATAAGTACTGTACCCAATACTACTAGCTGTAGAGGATTTCTCTGTAACAGTGAGAGTTTATTCTGTATATAAGTACTGTACCCAATTCTACTAGCTGTAGAGGATTTCTCTGTAACAGTGATTCTCTGTAACAGTGAGAGTTTATTCTGTATATAAGTACTGTACCCAATACTACTAGCTGTGGAGGATGTCTCTGTAACAGTGAGAGTTTATTCTGTATATAAGTACTGTACCCAATACTACTAGCTGTGGAGGATGTCTCTGTAACAGTGAGAGTTTATTCTGTATATAAGTACTGTACCCAATACTACTAGCTGTGGAGGATGTCTCTGTAACAGTGAGAGTTTATTCTGTATATAAGTACTGTACCCAATACTACTAGCTGTGGAGGATTTCTCTGTAACAGTGAGAGTTTATTCTGTATATAAGTACTGTACCCAATACTACTAGCTGTGGAGGATTTCTCTGTAACAGTGAGAGTTTATTCTGTATATAAGTACTGTACCCAATACTACTAGCTGTGGAGGATTTCTCTGTAACAGTGAGAGTTTATTCTGTATATAAGTACTGTACCCAATACTACTAGCTGTGGAGGATGTCTCTGTAACAGTGAGAGTTTATTCTGTATATAAGTACTGTACCCAATACTACTAGCTGTAGAGGATGTCTCTGTAACAGTGAGAGTTTATTCTGTATATAAGTACTGTACCCAATACTACTAGCTGTGGATGATGTCTCTGTAACAGTGAGAGTTTATTCTGTATATAAGTACTGTACCCAATACTACTAGCTGTGGAGGATTTCTCTGTAACAGTGAGAGTTTATTCTGTATATAAGTACTGTACCCAATACTACTAGCTGTGGAGGATGTCTCTGTAACAGTGAGAGTTTATTCTGTATATAAGTACTGTACCCAATACTACTAGCTGTGGAGGATTTCTCTGTAACAGTGAGAGTTTATTCTGTATATAAGTACTGTACCCAATACTACTAGCTGTGGAGGATTTCTCTGTAACAGTGAGAGTTTATTCTGTATATAAGTACTGTACCCAATACTACTAGCTGTGGAGGATTTCTCTGTAACAGTGAGAGTTTATTCTGTATATAAGTACTGTACCCAATACTACTAGCTGTGGAGGATTTCTCTGTAACAGTGAGAGTTTATTCTGTATATAAGTACTGTACCCAATACTACTAGCTGTGGAGGATTTCTCTGTAACAGTGAGAGTTTATTCTGTATATAAGTACTGTACCCAATACTACTAGCTGTAGAGGATTTCTCTGTAACAGTGAGAGTTTATTCTGTATATAAGTACTGTACCCAATACTACTAGCTGTGGAGGATTTCTCTGTAACAGTGAGAGTTTATTCTGTATATAAGTACTGTACCCAATACTACTAGCTGTAGAGGATTTCTCTGTAACAGTGAGAGTTTATTCTGTATATAAGTACTGTACCCAATACTACTAGCTGTGGAGGATTTCTCTGTAACAGTGAGAGTTTATTCTGTATATAAGTACTGTACCCAATACTACTAGCTGTAGAGGATTTCTCTGTAACAGTGATTCTCTGTAACAGTGAGAGTTTATTCTGTATATAAGTACTGTACCCAATACTACTAGCTGTGGAGGATTTCTCTGTAACAGTGAGAGTTTATTCTGTATATAAGTACTGTACCCAATACTACTAGCTGTGGAGGATTTCTCTGTAACAGTGAGAGTTTATTCTGTATATAAGTACTGTACCCAATACTACTAGCTGTGGAGGATTTCTCTGTAACAGTGAGAGTTTATTCTGTATATAAGTACTGTACCCAATACTACTAGCTGTAGAGGATGTCTCTGTAACAGTGAGAGTTTATTCTGTATATAAGTACTGTACCCAATACTACTAGCTGTAGAGGATGTCTCTGTAACAGTGAGAGTTTATTCTGTATATAAGTACTGTTCCCAATACTACTAGCTGTGGAGGATGTCTCTGTAACAGTGAGAGTTTATTCTGTATATAAGTACTGTACCCAATACTACTAGCTGTGGAGGATGTCTCTGTAACAGTGAGAGTTTATTCTGTATATAAGTACTGTACCCAATACTACTAGCTGTGGAGGATTTCTCTGTAACAGTGAGAGTTTATTCTGTATATAAGTACTGTACCCAATACTACTAGCTGTGGAGGATTTCTCTGTAACAGTGAGAGTTTATTCTGTATATAAGTACTGTACCCAATACTACTAGCTGTGGAGGATTTCTCTGTAACAGTGAGAGTTTATTCTGTATATAAGTACTGTACCCAATACTACTAGCTGTGGAGGATTTCTCTGTAACAGTGAGAGTTTATTCTGTATATAAGTACTGTACCCAATACTACTAGCTGTGGAGGATTTCTCTGTAACAGTGAGAGTTTATTCTGTATATAAGTACTGTACCCAATACTACTAGCTGTGGAGGATTTCTCTGTAACAGTGAGAGTTTATTCTGTATATAAGTACTGTACCCAATACTACTAGCTGTGGAGGATTTCTCTGTAACAGTGAGAGTTTATTCTGTATATAAGTACTGTACCCAATACTACTAGCTGTAGAGGATTTCTCTGTAACAGTGAGAGTTTATTCTGTATATAAGTACTGTACCCAATACTACTAGCTGTGGAGGATTTCTCTGTAACAGTGAGAGTTTATTCTGTATATAAGTACTGTACCCAATACTACTAGCTGTGGAGGATTTCTCTGTAACAGTGAGAGTTTATTCTGTATATAAGTACTGTACCCAATACTACTAGCTGTGGAGGATTTCTCTGTAACAGTGAGAGTTTATTCTGTATATAAGTACTGTACCCAATACTACTAGCTGTGGAGGATGTCTCTGTAACAGTGAGAGTTTATTCTGTATATAAGTACTGTACCCAATACTACTAGCTGTGGAGGATTTCTCTGTAACAGTGAGAGTTTATTCTGTATATAAGTACTGTACCCAATACTACTAGCTGTGGAGGATTTCTCTGTAACAGTGAGAGTTTATTCTGTATATAAGTACTGTACCCAATACTACTAGCTGTGGAGGATTTCTCTGTAACAGTGAGAGTTTATTCTGTATATAAGTACTGTACCTAATACTACTAGCTGTAGAGGATTTCTCTGTAACAGTGAGAGTTTATTCTGTATATAAGTACTGTACCCAATACTACTAGCTGTGGAGGATTTCTCTGTAACAGTGAGAGTTTATTCTGTATATAAGTACTGTACCCAATACTACTAGCTGTGGAGGATTTCTCTGTAACAGTGAGAGTTTATTCTGTATATAAGTACTGTACCCAATACTACTAGCTGTGGAGGATTTCTCTGTAACAGTGAGAGTTTATTCTGTATATAAGTACTGTACCCAATACTACTAGCTGTGGAGGATGTCTCTGTAACAGTGAGAGTTTATTCTGTATATAAGTACTGTACCCAATACTACTAGCTGTGGAGGATGTCTCTGTAACAGTGAGAGTTTATTCTGTATATAAGTACTGTACCCAATACTACTAGCTGTAGAGGATGTCTCTGTAACAGTGAGAGTTTATTCTGTATACAAGTACTGTACCCAATACTACTAGCTGTAGAGGATGTCTCTGTGACTGAGACATGCAGCAACAATCAATTTCTCCCTAAGAGTTGGAACTTTCCCATTACAATTTATCATGTCTATGTATTAGCATTGGAACTTTCCCATTACAATTTATTATGTCTATGTATTAGCACTGGATCTTTCCCATTACAATTTATCATGTCTATGTATTAGCATTGGAACTTTCCCATTACAATTTATTATGTCTATGTATTAGCACTGGATCTTTCCCATTACAATTTATTATGTCTATGTATTAGCACTGGATCTTTCCCATTACAATTTATTATGTCTGTGTATTAGCATTGGATCCTTTAAGACAGAACAAACTAAAAAGGACATTTCTACTAATTCTTTACTGTTGTTTCATCTATTTTTAATGATTGAAAAATAATTGTATTTTCACGGATATATGTTTTTGTCATTTTTGTCGAGCCTGCGACTTTTTTCGCAAATGCGTGACATAGCGATCCTATATTCTGTTGTCGTCTGAATTAAGGGATAAATCATCAAGCAATTTAAAAATTATCTTCTTTATCATTTGTTCATTCAATAAATTTATGTTTCAACTCTTTTATAAATCTATAGATTTGATTGCATACTGTATTCATTTTTTACATGCATAACTTTTTTCATACATTTCAAACATTTTATCTCATTAACTGTAAATCTATTATGTGTGTTCCCCTATCACACTGAAAACAAAGACAACAGCAAAAACAGGCGAGACACTGGGTTCCGCGGAACCCTAACAAATTTTTACAAGTTCTGCTTTCAACTCAATAGTCTTTTTTAGTGGATAGATAAATTGTCATTTTAACAAAGTTTTGCCTTCTTTTCTATGGGAAATATGTATTTCCTCAATTTCTTGTACATGTTGTATGTGGTTTACCTTGTTCTATGAAGCCAGGAGCATTAGTATTCCACGAATGATAGTGAATTCACAGATTGTAAAATACAACAATTATTCTTATGGTTATTTTATTTTAAATATTCTTGAAGAGTTAAAATTCTGTCATTAAATTAACAGATTAGGTTTCAACAAGAACCTTAGAGGCTACAATGAAGGATTATTGGAAATATATAGAGGTGGAAAATGGGGACTTGTTTGTGATGATGATTGGGATGATCAAGATGCTGATGTAGCCTGCAGACAATTAGGATTTACTTTGTAAGTATTTCTCATCAAATTTGTTGATCTTATTCCTATTATTTGTGGAGGAAAGTTGTGTTCCCATGGTGACCACTGATGTTGTCAAATAACTGACAAAATCACATTCTGGGTGTTTCAAGCATTGTCATATTTGCAGAGAACACCAAATTAACATTTAACCATGACAACTTACAAGTGTAGGAGATTTCTTCAGAGAATGTCATATTTATTTATTTTCATGACAATTGATATAATCTATTGGCAGCAGTAAAACATTTGAAAACAGTTCTGTTGTGCTGTCTAATAGTTTTGGTAACTCTTGTTATCCTTCTCTCTTCATTATTTCTCAGCCTGTTTTGATGTTTGTTTCACCAAGCAAGATTAGTCATGCTTGAGCTTATATAACATTCCCTCCGTCAATAGTATGATTGTTGTTTGGAACTTCATGAATGCCCAGTCATTTAAAGTTCAGCTTGCACTTGGCATTTCTAAAGACAAATGCTATTGATTTGAGTAATGATAATCATATAAAGCATTCTACTTATAGTCTGTTTTTTTTTGTGGTATAAAAGTTGCATAGTTTCATGATAGTGTTTCTTCTCAGAGGAGCATTGAGACCCTTGTACAGAAAGACTGCAGACCAGGATCAATGGGACAGCTCATCATTTGTGCTGAACAATGTACAGTGCCTTGGTAATGAGAGATCCCTGCTTAATTGTCCATACAGTACCAGTACAGAATGTCAGATCTCAGAAGCTGTATCAGTTACCTGTGTCATGCAGGATACAACAGGTAAATCTATTGTAAACAATACAGTGTCTTGGTAATTAAAAATCACTGCTCACTTGTCTATACAGTCACAGTACAGTTGATTAAATCTCAGGTGTCTGTTACTCATGTCATGCCAGATACAACAGGTATTATACATGTGTCATGCAGGATACAATAGGTAAGTTACCTGTGTCACACAGAATATCAAAGTAAGTTACCTGTGTCATGCATAATATATAAGTAAGCTATCTGGGTCATGCATAATATATCAATAAGCTACATGCGGAGGATGTGCCATGCATGAAATATAAGTTATCTACATGTGTCTCATGCATACTATATCAGTAAGCTACCTTTCTCATGCATAATATAAAATTAAGCTACCTGTGTCATGCCTAATATATAAGTAAGCTACATGTGTCATGCATAATATACCAGTAAGCTTCCTGTGTCATGCATAATATATTTAAAAACTACCAGTGTCTTGCAGAATATATAAGTAAGCTACCTGTGGCATGCATAATACGTAAGTAAGCTACCTGTGTCATGCAGAATACAACAGCTAAGTTACAGCAGTATACAACAGGTAAATTACCTGTGTCATGCAGAATTCATAAGTCAGCTACCTGTGTCTTTGTGTCATGAAGAGTAAATAAGTAAGTCACCTGTGTCATGCAGAATATATAAGTAAGTTACCTCTGCCATGCAAGATACAACAGGTAAGTTACCACATGATACAACAGGGAAGTTACGTGTGTCATGCAGAATTTATAAGTCAGCTACCTGTGTTTTTATGTCATGCAGAAAATACAAGTAGGTTACCTGTGTCATGCAGGATACAACAGGTAAGTTACCTTTGTCATTCAGAATACATAGTTAAGCTACCTGTGTCTGTGTGTCATACAGGTAGATACTAGTAAGTTACCTATGGCATGCAGAAAATATAAGTAAGCTACCTGTGTCATGCAGGATATAACAGGTATGTTAACTGCATCATGCAGAACTTATAAGTCAGCTACCTGTGTTTTTGTGTTATGCAGAAAATACAAGTAAGTTACCTGTGTCATGCAAGATATATAAGTAAGTTACCTGTGTCATGCAATATATATAAGTAAGTTACCTGTGTCATGCAAGATATATAAGTAAGTTACCTGTGTCATGCAAGATATATAAGTAAGTTACCTCTGCCATGCTGGATACAACAGGTAAGTTACCACCTGATACAACAGGTAAGTTGAAGCAGGATACAATAGGTGAATTACCTGTGATATGCTAGATAGGATAGGTAAGTTACCTGTGTCATGCAGGATACATCAGGTAAGTTAGTCCAGGAATCAACAGGTGTATTACCTGTGTCATGCAGGATACAACAGGTAAGTTAGTCCAGGAATCAACAGGTGAATTACCTGTGTCATGCAGGATACATCAGGTAAGGTAGGTAGATAAGTAGTTATACAGTGTCTTAGTGATATGGAAAGATCACCTCTCACTTGTTCAAACAATGGCAGTTCACTTTCTCATATCTTCAAGTTATTTGTCACAATGAACATAAATAAAATAAAAGTAAAATATCACAGTGCTCATAGCTGTTCACTATATATGATCCTTATATATGGATATTATTCAAATCAAATCAAATCAAATATTTTTTTGTCATATAAACTTTACAGTTTGTGACCAACATGTATTAACACAATAAACATATATACATACATATCAAACAAACACAATAAAAACAGCATCAAAATTTATAAAAACAAACAAGCTGTTAAGAGTCCCCTGCCCTCAGTTCTTATTGTAAGTCTCTAAGTCTTTTGTGTTTGTTCTGAAATCAGTGAAAAATACAATCAAGCAGTGATATCTAGGAAGAATTTTTCTGGATTCATTAATAGTTGGTTGAAGCTAATATTATATTCATATATATGGTGAAATAAATTTTGGATAGCAAGTAATATAGTCTTCTAAGTTACTCTGCAGATGGATAGGGACCAGCACAAGACATTAGAGTGATGATTTTGCCAAGGAAAAAAAAACTTCAACCTATAAAAACAATAAGATATGTGTCTCTAATTTAGTGTCATAACTGAGTACCTTTACTTGTTATCAGAAGACTTCTTTCACAACATGATTTATTTTGTCCATTATAGATTGTGGTGAATCAAGTTCAGGAAAATGGATAGCTGGAGAGAATTCTTGTTATATGATCAAACCAATCCATAATGGAGATAACGTAAAGAAAATTCTGAAGGAATGTGCTGGTCAGAATGGCGAGTCACATCTAGCTCTGATAGAGTCTGAAGCTGAACATTATTTCGTATCTAACATATTGTCCAGACACAAAGAAGGTTATTGACTTCATAGTTATAATCCTGTAGAATTGTGTTAAATTGTTTTGTTTCAATCACAACTAAAGTCAACGTCAGGTTTGATTTTCCGGATTAGGTCATGTTCCTCACTAACTGTCTGGTGTAAAATATTTGGTATGTAGTTAGGTTGTATCAAGTATATGTTGATTTGACAAATTTCATATTGACTTTTACTCATCATCTCATTACATTTTAATAATTAGGTCTGTTCCTCACTAACTGCCTATAGTACTTTTCTGGTCAGCAATATGGATTTTTTGTTGAGAAAAAAATGTCTGTGTGACATATTTTATTTGACCTCAAACATATTTTTATGCTCCAAAGGTGAAGTTGAGTTATCAAGATAAGGTCTCCTAAGTCAACAATAATTGTTATATAGATTTGTTTAACCAAATATATGTCCTCATTTCAAACTGTTCCTCATCATCAGTAGGTAGAAATGATGAGTCTACAAGTTAAGCTTTTAATATCAGAAATGATAACAGAATTTTGTATAGGTGAAAACCTTAGGTAGTTTCAGAACTCATTTAAAAAATCAAAAATTTAACTAGGCAAGTAATTATTTTGTCAGCTCATATTTAGATATTGTTATTTTTTCAAAGAGTTTTGAATTTAAATTTTGGGGTTCAAGTGGGATGGCCTGACATGAAGCTGGATAATTTAGCCAATAACTCCTCAATTAACTTGAAATTTTCAAAAACCAAACTACTAAAGGAACTATCAAATTTCATAGATACCTTAAATATTTTATTTGTATGGTTAATGTGGAAGTCTGTATTTTAAAACTGATGGACTTTTTAATTCAAACATTTATGTGTTTCAGAGTTTAGTATGACGTCCATTTTCACTGAACTAGTACACATTTTTGTTTAGAGGCCAGCTGAAGCCTGCCTCCGGGTACAGGATTTTCTCGCTGTGTTGAAGACCAATTGGTGGCCTTGGGCTGTTTTATGCTCTTTGGTCGGGTTGTTGTCTCTGACACATTCCCCATTTCCATTCTCATTTTTATGTAAATACTTAAGTAAAATAGATCGTGTGCTCATAATTAAAGAGTCAAAGAGACATCAACCCAACAACCTAAGTTACCCAAAAGAGACTTAAAGAGGTCAACATACAACCTCCAGAAATAGATATGCGTCCTCATGACTCTTTTGTAAAAATGATACTTTGAAGTTTACAAATTTATATTGCATTCATTTAAAGTTGCCTCCACAAAAATCTACATGGTTGATACAGATTTTTTGTGGAGACTTTGAATAGATGAACATTTCATTTTTCAGATATTGACAGAATTATTCTGAGTTCTAAATTGAGCAAGAAGAAAGGTTCTGTATGGAAATGGCAGAAATTTACTAGGAAACAGGATGGAAATAATAAATGGAAAGGAAAAATGGAGAAAAAATTAGTGAAGATGAACTACAAAAAATGGTTCCCTGGTTTGTGTATTTTAGTACCTTTTAAAAAAAACACAACTGTTTCATGTAAAGTACAGGGTGGTTGGTGACTCCCCTATTCCCAATGAAAATTGTATTCAAATGACAGCAAGTCAATTTTATGTCCATTAGAATTTGCTCAATAATTGAAAATGGTTCTGATGATGTCATCAGTAGCTGTGTATAAATTACTAAAAGCCCCTAGTAATTTTTAATGACAAATTAGTTTTTCCCTATATATTCTATCATAAGATTTTCTTTTTAATGAAAATGATGTACCCATAAATTGATATAATGCAGTAAAAAGTATAAAGGTTACGTCCACTGGTAATCAGTTTTGAATTCTTATAAGTTAGTATTTCTTCAGTAATGACATTCTTTAAATGGAATTATTTGCTCTCAAACAATTTTAAACTTTTTTTCATGTTTCAGTATTTTTATAAACACATATAAGTGGATGGAACAAATTTTATACTTTATTTTAATTTATTATTCTTTTTAAGGTTGGGAGCCAACTCAGTTTGGTGCAGAGCCCTCTAGAAGTAAAGGGAAATACCAGTGTATGACTCTCAGTAACAAGTATCACCAGCCAGGATATGGACCTTCGCCTGTGGGTTTCTACTTCTTTGATAGTGCTCCCTGTAAACCAGACAAGAAAGAGAAATCTTACTTTTTGTGTGAGACGCCACGCAAACACGAGTATAGTCAGTCTATTAGAGCAGGAGAAGAGGGTTAGTATACTATGTACATCACCATGGTAACTTGAGTACTGTAAATTCAGAAATTATTGCGTGCATTTATTATTGCGATTTTGTCTTTTTAGACTAAAATGCGATTTTAATTTTTGCAATATTGAGAAAAATCCTGTTTAATTCATATAAAAAAATTTCAAAATGGGTGTTTAAATTATTGCGATTATAACCCTGTTGCATTTTTCGCAATAATGAAAACAGCGCAATAATTTCTGAATTTACAGTATAAATGAATTGCAGTAGGAGAAGAGGGTTAATATATATACATCACCATGGTAACCTGATTATATCCAGGTTGTCAGAGCAGGCTAAGGAAAGTAACTGGAAATTGTCATTGTAGCTAAAACTTTCTTACTTTATATGTTCTTGTCTGCAAGAGCTGTAGAAGACGATGAGTATTATGCATCACCATAGCAACCAAAATACATCCAGTTCAATAGGAGATGGAGTATAAGTGAACTTTTGCAATTGTGTGTCTTGAAAATCATGCTGTGAGCTTCAGAATTTTGTTTATTTTTACTCCTATGTTTTATAATACATGTACCTTTTATACTTGTATCTAGTTGTATAGACATCTGATAGACACAAAAATGCCAAAAGTAATAAATAAAAAACTGTTAAAAGATATATATGTTTAATTTGTTTTTTAGAATGTTACACAGATAATGGTGAGTCCTATAGAGGTACTACTGCAGTCACCAAAGATGGTACTCCATGTACTAGATGGACCTTATCTGATTATGCCAATCCATGGACCCATCCAGGAAAGGTAGGACTTTTTAGATACTGTTGAGTCTCACTTGTTGGTTGTGATGAGGATAAGAACAGCAAATATTTTATGCTCATTATAAAAAAATTAATGTTCACTAAAAAAAAACACAAATTGAATTGCATGTTTCATTCTATTTGAACATTTATGAAATTGCAGGTTTCATTTTCAAAGTAAGTTTTTATTGATGGTACATATTTGATTTCAAAAATATTTCTTATAAACCTTACAAACCTCCTGTTTCTGCCATGGCTTTTTTTTGTCAACCCTGAAAGTTAGTATGAACAATTCCCTTTTCCATGCCTTCTAGATTTAAAAGAATGATTTACACATCTTGTCAAATACATGCATAATTGAAAAGAAACTACAAATGTTGTAATACAACAAGTCAAGGATTAAACCTTTGAAAACAATTTGTTTGTGGTTACATATACTGATGATTGGTCTTGTGTATAATGGTATACCAATGTTTGTCTGTCCATCCGTTCTTTGGTGCATCTGTCCATCTGTTGGTCAATACATTCAAATTTGCCAATTCTTATGTAATTTTAACACAACTTTAGGATTGACAGAAGAAAGCTAACAGCTTTTAATTCTGATAATATTTTGCTCTTCTTTTAAATTTTACAAACTTTTATAATTTCAATAGGAGCATTGCATTTTTGTCACTTGATATATAATCAAAAGTTTTTATTTCCAATGATTAAGATTAGCTTTGCTAACCTTTCCTCCTGTCAACAAATTGACAGACAGGAAATGGTTGAAATTTAAACAATGAATCTTTAAATTATGACCGAGGTTGCATTTTCATAAGATGTTGGAATTTGTAAGAGATGAAATTGGTTTGATTTGGAAGGTAATTAATGGACTGGTGAATTCATTTAACAAAGGGTTAATTATTTTTATGCCCCCGCAACTAAAAGTTGGGGGGCATATTGTTTTACTCCTGTCTGTCTGTTTGTCCTTCTGTCTGTGCGTCCCATTATCGGTATATAGTTATTCCAGATAACTCCTCCTACAGTTTGAATGCTAGGAAGTTTTCACTTTGCTGGCTGTTTGTACATATATTGAAGGTGTGCATGTGGTCAGGGTTTTGATTTTTATTAATATTTGCTCTTTTGGGAGATAGTTGAACTTTTTTGGAGTATTTACTTGTATAAGAGGTGCATAGCGTTTCCGGATAACTCCTACAGTGAACCATAGACCTATGTGCTCCCATGCTCAACTTTGTATATTTTAAAATAACGCTTTGCATCTGCAGGGGCATCATTTGTGTCTCCCAGACACAATAATATCTCAAAGAAAGTCCTACATTGACATTGTTATAATACAGTTACTTCAGAGTGGAGGCGGGGGCATCACTTTGTCTAGTTTGGATTATTTTGTTAACAAAGATGTGTTTTCCAATTGTAAACTCAACATTTTTTGTCTTTGTGAGAAAAAAAAATAATAGACTAAGTGCTTTCCATCCCTTGTTCTCTAGTGGATAGGTGTCTCATTAATATTTATATCATTTTCTTATTTTTATACATTTAAAAGATTATTACATAAGAAGAGAAAATGCTGACACCTATGAAATAAAAAAAATATTTTTACTAAACATTTAAGGTTTTTATAAGAAATTGAATTCCAACAATATATTTTACCCTCTATTATAGACTATTTCATACTTACTTATCTTGATAATTTCATTATGCTCATTGGTTTCGATTATTAAAAACATTGTATAAAAAAAACCCCAAAAAATCATAATGATTCAATTTAAATGAACCAGTAATTTTAGATTTAAAAACAAAATTCTTTTTATACCCTATGCTATGAGAAATAAATCAGTGATATTAATTATGACTCTGATTATTGACTTGTGATTGTTTTCCACAATTAGTTTTACTAACTAATCAATTTGTTAATTGGATAAATAGAATACATTGATGACCCCAAGCTGTAGACAAGCCAACAACTCTATGGAACTGAAATTGACAGAAATGTCTCCATGTCTCAATTTTTATACCATTTTATGCTACTTGTCAAAAAGGAGCATTTCATTTCATAAAATGTCATATATATAAATATAAATACAGTAATGGGAAAGTTCAAATCATTTCAGATATCTTTGTCTTTATACACATAAACAACTACAAAATGAATAGATGTGAATCCACTCTGGCTTTAGTGGACTTTGAACAAGTAGAACAGGATGACTATTCCTCTGGATATGAATCCACACCTTCAGACTCAGAGTCATCCACATCAACTCATAACCCACAGAATAACAGACTGATACCTATCAGCTACAACAGGGACCCGGTCAAGATCAAACAAAAGATGAGCTACAGAAATACTCAAGCTCTGACAGAACAATTGAAAGTCATCTCATCCATACCAGAACTTTGTGATGTCACATTTGAAGTTGGTTCAGAAAAGGTCAAAGTTCATGGTGTCAAGGCCATCTTGGGAACAAGAAGCAGAGTGCTGTACAATCTAATCTTAAAGAAACAGAAGGAAGCTGAATTTCAGAGAAAAGCTGACAAAAAAGACAAGAAAAAGAAAACCACAGTGAAATCAGACAAAGTTGCCATTGTTGTGAAGAAGTATGAACCAGAGGACTTCAGAAAGATCATACAGTTCATACACAGTGGTTCTGTGGACATCAACAGTTCATGTGTAGCTGGACTTTTATGTGGGGCATCACAGTTTGGTCTGGATGACCTTGAAAGAGCATGCTGGGACTTTGTCAACCGTTCAGTTAAATCAGGGACCGTCTCAAAGATCATACAAGCTGCCAAGAGATACAGCCATTATAAAACTGGACAGTTACTTATGGAGAAGATATTTAGTCAAACACAGCAAAGTGTTGAATTGTAAAAAACTGTTCAGTGCTTAATTTGTTATTACCATTAGTGCTATGTTTAAGTTATTGATTTATAAGTAAATAAAAAAAATATATAGAAAAAAAACTTTTTTTATTTGTGACAAATGGTGGAAGCTTGTGAACTGAAATAATTTTCAAGAAGCAGAGCCAGTGTTGACTATGAAATCACACTCATGTAACTGCTCGGCAATAAAAAATCAATGATATATTTATGTCCAAAAGTTACAAACATTTATTTCACTTTACATAACAAAAGAGAATTCTGCCTAGTAGGTCAGACAAGGAAGTTAATCATCAGGATCATTTACCTTCTGTTTCTTATTGTTTTATCTAAAAAAAAATATATTTGAAAACACCATTTCAAAATAGATTAAACAAATACAACTGGAACTGACTACGAAGCAGAACTAGCATCCTAAAAAGTGACTGCCAGGCACTTCAAAATATCTCTAATAACCAGAATATGATACCAAATTGTACATCTATACATAAGGATTCAACAAAATCCTCTGTTTCATGTATATATAGTAAACAAATCAAGAGATTTGGTACTTGCTACACCTACACATATCTTAAAATAAGAATTTAAGTATAGTTCATGAAAGGGGATAAGAGTGACTGCCAAAAAAACCCTCAGCTCATTAATTACAACAGATCACATCAACCACCAGAACCTGATTTCTCCCGAAAAACATAAATGAAAACAAAGACAAAGAACAACTGACAACATACGGTCCATATAGCTTGACTGGGTACAGGCCTAAAATAAGGTGGGATTAAAATGTTCGACTTTAACCAAATATCATTGACTTACCTTTAGTGGTTCATCTCAAACTAACGTAATTACTAACATGTAAACTATGCAAAAGTTTTAAAGACAATAGACCATGACTGAGAGGGCAGGGCCAAATAAAATCCATGGAAAGGAGATGTGCCAATGCTTATACAACTGCATACCTAATATCATAGACCTACCACTAGTGGTTCCCTTTAAACTGACCTAATCACAAACTTAAACATTGTTAAAGCCGCAACCACCATCAGAAAGAGCACACCTAAGTCTCACTGTTTTGACTTGTTGAGGTGAGACAAAAACCTGCACAGTCCAGCTATGAAGATGATGACCACAAGGTTGAACAAGGAGGTAAAAAACATCATGTGATTTTGAATGCAGGGTCAATATGTGCATTGCTGCTATAGGAAGCTAGCTAAGTTAGCTAAGAAAATGTCACATTTCCTGGACAAGTCATGGATTGTATATTAAACAGTGATGCAATCTGGACAGGGTCAAATTTCAATTGCAACAATGTATAGCATTTTGGGCTGATGTAGCATACAACAAATATCAATCGATCATCACATTATGAGTTCAAGGTACAAAGGGAGATAATTCTGGTTCAAATACTAAAATTCTCCTTTTCATAGGAGTATTCCAACAATATTCTTTACTTAAGAATTGAATGCTTCTTTTTGTAAATTTATTGGGGTGTAAAAGCGTTGACCAAAGTACATTTTCGTGCTTCATTCTAAAAATGTGCGCACTGTCAACCCTATAAAATTACTAAAAGAAGCATTCAATAATTATAATTACATTTTTTTGCAAGGATAATGAAAACAAGATTTCTATCAAGTTTTTCTTTTATTTACCAGTGTGCACTTTATTGTGGAAGTTTGTGTCATCATGAATGCATTTCATTTTGAAATGAAGGTTAATTTCAGAATGACGCGAGATTGCTGTTAGCCAATCAAAATAACGCATTATAATGAAAAATACATGTAATGTAATTATATATCCATAGCATAAATTTCTATAAATTATTACTTATTTCTATATTTTTTTGTCTTCTTTTATTTCCAACTGTTTTTTTTAGTTTGTTCATATGTTGTGTCCCAAGTTAGGGGAGGGTTGGGTGCTCATAAACATATTAACCCTGCCACATTCTTTATGTCAGGAGCCTATAATTCAGTGGTTGTTGTTAGTTACTGTATATAATATTTGTTTTTCATTGATGGTTTTGTCACTAATTAGGCTGTTGGTTCTCTCTTTTGATTTGTTTAACATTTTGGTGACACAATCATGATTGGGCCTATTAAAGCTGATTTCATAGTATGGGTTTTGCTCATTTTTGAAGACCGTACGTGGAACTATAGTTGTTTTCATCCACGTTATTTGGTATCTGTTGGAGAGTTATCTGATTGGCAGCCATACAACATCTCCTTATATTTGTTTTACTATACCAATATCTGCAGTCAAACACAATAAAGTTTGATGTGTACAATCATCATAATATTTTCTGACTTTAATGATCCACCCCTTCCTCTTTTCATACTTTAAAAATCTAATCGTAACTAAAACAAACAAATCATATTGATCATACAGATGATGAAGGATTGTCTCCCCTGACTCTTTTTGACTCAAAAAGATGTATAAATTAGTTTATTATAGAAAAAACCAATTTCTATTCTATTCATCTTGTATATATAAAAAGGAGATGATTTTTATAGACTAAGCCTTTATCCAATCCCTTTGTTGAAAATATACTTGATTTGAATAAAATATCTAATATTTTTTAAATGCTTTCAAATACATATATTTCGTAAAAAATCCTTGTTTAATATTGTAAGGAATTTCTTCCATGTGTTTTCACAAATAAGATAATAATAAAGGTAAAATTTCTTTTGTTTATTCTGTAAATTTCGTTAAATTGATTACACAGTTAATAATATTTCTTTTGATTTAATCATATTTACATTTTTAATCAAATGTGTAATTAATTATGCAGTCACCATAAATTTAAAAAGAACTGAAACTATTATTGAAAGTGATCAATTAACTAATCAAATTTCAGCACAATTATAATCAACACCCAAGCCATTGGTGAGCCAATCACTCAATATGTCCCAAGGATAGACACAAATCTCTCTATCAACCAACTCTGCCAAGTTCAGCTCTCTGTCAGATTAGGAGTAAATAATTTCATATCTTTTATATATAAATCACAATGTTCCAAACTTCATCATTAAAAAATCAAATCATATCTTTACAACATATTATTATTCATCAACAATTATTTTATTATGGATAGATGTGAATCCACTTTGGCTTTAGTTGATTTTGAACAAGTAGAACAGGATGACTATTCCTCTGGATATGAATCCACACCATCAGACTCAGAGTCATCCACATCAACTCATAACCCACAGAATAACAGACTGATACCTATTACCTACAACAGGGACCCAGTCAAGATTAAAGAAAAGATGAGCTACAGAAATACACAAGCTCTGACAGAACAATTGAAAGTCATCTCATCTATACCAGAACTTTGTGATGTCACATTTGAAGTTGGTTCAGAAAAGGTCAAAGTTCATGGTGTCAAGGCCATCTTGGGAACAAGAAGCAGAGTGCTGTACAATCTCATCTTAAAGAAACAGAAGGAAGCTGAATTTCAGAGAAAAGCTGATAAAAAAGACAAGAAAAAGAAAACCACAGTGAAATCAGACAAAGTGACCATTGTTGTGAAGAAGTATGAAACAGAGGACTTCAGAAAGATCATACAGTTCATACACAGTGGTTCTGTGGACATCAACAGTTCATGTGTAGCTGGACTTTTATGTGGGGCATCACAGTTTGGTCTGGATGACCTTGAAAGAGCATGCTGGGACTTTGTCAACCATTCTGTTAAATCAGGGACCATTTCAAAGATCATACCAGCTGCCAAGAGATACAGCCATCACAAAACTGGACAGTTACTTATGGAGAAGATATTTAGTCAAACACAGCAAAGTGTTGAATTGTAAATGACTCTAGAGTGTTTAAATTATTATAACCATTAGTGCTTTATTGTTATGTCATTGAATTGATAAATAAATAAATATGTATTCAGAAAAAAAACCTGTTTTTATTTGTGATAAATGGTGTTAGCAAGCTTGCCCATTAAATAGGGTTTCAAGAAGCAGAGCCAGTGTGGCCTATTATAAATCCCCTAGAATGTTTTAAGTGTATTTAATGGTTATACAGTAAACAAAGAGTTCAATACTTTCCTAAATCTTGGTAAATTGAGATAGAATTTTTCAGAAAGATGTAACTAATAAGGACTTGGATAATATAACTTAACTCGATTACCATAGTTACTATTTTTGGTACTTTAAGATGTAATCATATGCCTCAATATGGATGCACCTTAGAAAGTTAAAATATAGGCTGAAGTGAGTAAGTTTAACCTATTTTTCATGATTCAGATACTTGGGTTAAAGTTCAATTCAAAGTTGACTTTTAAATTCTACATCTTGACACCGTATAGATTGCTACTTACAAATTTTAACAAATGGTTATAGTATTTTTCAACTTTACTTTTTAAAAAATTGTTTCAATAACAGCTCTCTTCTCAAAGCATACAGTTTAATCTCTATTGAAATATTCATAGTAGAAATGACAATGTCATCAACAGAAAAACGATGTAAAAATATGTCTCCCAGAAACAAATAATCCTAATTTGGACATTTTTTTATCTGTACTTTTACAATATGAAGTCTAAAAAAATATATCTACTTGTTATGAAAATTTTCACCTCCTTCAAATTCTATATGAGATATTGGAATCTTATAGGTAAGATCAATAAATTATGAACATTTTTATCTTGATTTTTAATGTTCTTATGAATAAAGAAACACAATTTGATATACATAGATATGAAGATATTAAGTCAGCAGGTCAGCAACCTAACATAATATGTTCACCAGCATAGACTTGTTTAATATGCCACATTGAACATTTAGAGGCTGTCAGAAACACAGCTGCGCTTGCTGGACTTCTGAAATTTGAATAAAGTGCATACATGCCAACCTCAAAAATTAAACTGAAAGAAAAAGTATGGTTATAACAAATCTAAAATTTACCAGAATGACAAAAGTTCCATTGGAACAATAAACAATACATGAAATCTTAAAAAAAAATCAGTATTTTGTGTATATTTTAGGACCAGATGTCATACAACTAACTGTTGAGATGACATTCAAAGACTGAGGATGGTCATGTGACCTGATATCAACATAAATATAAAAGCACTTACAATAGTATAATGACGATTTTTCTAGGTCTGCTTAATTTCATGTTATAGATTAAAAAAAAAATGTAAATGATCATTTTATCTGCATAAAGAATAATTTTTTTTTGTGCATCAAATCAGTCATCAAAATGGTTCATCCTGGTGGCTCCCTGGTTTGATTTGTAATTTTGACATTCTTTTCCTTTTAATAACTGAACATGCTAAGCACATGCACAGCCCATCTCAAACTAAGGGTCAAAGTAAAGATTCCATGCATCAACACCCAAATGAGGTTGAATTATTGTCTTGCAAGACAATAATATATTGGCATACATAATAGGATAATCAATAATCTTACAGTATACAAAAAATGGAATACATTTATGGTGGAGAGAGTAATTAATTTACATGTAGCAGATACATGTGTATATCCTTTGTGAATTACTCCACCACAAGTTTAAAATAAAATTTAAAATATTTATTTTAATAGTTCAGACAATATTACATCATTTATTCCTATAAGGATTTAAAGGAATTTCTATTTAAGTGTCAGGTAGGACAACAAAAGAGAAGTTAAAAACAAAAAGAACATGGCTGTTAATTGTACTTGTCCAGATTTGTTTAAATAGCCGTGGCTTGTACCTGCTAATTGCTTGCAGTTGTTGTTTTATAATTGTGTATTGATGATTAATATATTGAGTTTTATTTATTGATGTGTGAATAATTATATTTTTGAAACAGTGTACAGAATTATATTTTTTAAACCCTGTACAGAACTATAAAGTAATTAAAAACCAATTGTTCAGAGAACAACTTGAAGGTCTTTCCACATTACATTTCTAGATAACTGATGAGAAGCTACTTTTGGTTTTCTCAAAGTTACTATTGGCGTCTAATCATAGGTTACTTCATACTGATTAAAAAAATATATGGTTTCTTTATACTTTTGACTTAAATATGGGAGATAATTTGCTACTTCCAGGTAAGAAAATGTCATTTCCAGACTCTTATGATAGCTTTCTTTGTACTGATTCTAAAAATATATGGTTTTATATACTTTTGTCTTAAATATTGGAGATAATTTGCTACTTCTGGTGAAGAAAATGTCATTTCCGGTTTCATAAGATAGCTTATTTTCCACTGATTCCGAAAATATATAGTTTCTATATACTTTTCCTTCAAATAAAGGAGATAATAAGCTACATCCGGTTTAACTAAGGCAACTTCTGGTGTTATTTAAAAGGTTATTGTATGCTGATTTTAGAAATATATAGTTTACAAGTATTTTTTCCTTGAATTTGTGCAAAAATAGCTACTTGCGGTTTGCACAAGGTTTTTTCCGGTTGATATTTTTCAGGGTCATGTGTCACCTAGACCTTAGCCAAAGACACTATGACTTTATCATGTACCAGAATGAAGTTATAATTGATTTACCGTAAACTTCAACATTTAAGGGGCAATAATTCCTATAATATATAATCAGATTGCTACAGACTAAATGTACCATTTGTTCGTCTCAACAACCCAAACATTTAGCATCAGTTCTTTTATATGTAGCTTTTATAGTATAAGATAAGATGCACACACAAGCAAAAGGCGAAATTTAAAAAATGACAAGAAAAAGAAAACATCAGTAAAATCCGACAAAGTTACCATTGTTGTGAAGAAGTATGAACCAGAGGACTTCAGAAAGATCATACAGTTCATACACAGTGGTTCTGTGGACATCAACAGTTCATGTGTAGCTGGACTTTTATGTGGGGCATCACAGTTTGGTCTGGATGACCTTGAAAGAGCATGCTGGGACTTTGTCAACCATTCAGTTAAATCAGGGACCATCTCAAAGATTGTACCATCTGCCAAGAGATACAGTCATCATAAAACTGGACAAAGACTCATGGAACAGATATTTAGTCAAACACAAAGAGTTGAATTGTAAATGAATGAACATTGGAACGGTGCTTTTTGTCAATGCTTTTAGTGCTGTGTGTCATCTCTAATAGTGCTGTTTATCATAACTAATAGTGCTATTGTTTATGTTTGTATTTTATTAGTAATGAATAAATTTTTGAATAATTCTGGATATTCTTTTTTCTTTTATATAAAAATAAGGAGAAGTGGTACATGTAAGCAATTATATGTCACAGTATCACCTTCAACAATGAAAAAACATATCATAAAGTCAGCTTTAAAAGGCCTTGACATGAAAAATGTGAAACAATGCAAATGAGAAAACTAATGGCCTTATATATAATTAAATACTTAAACACAAATATGACAGACATGAACCAACGACAACCACTGAACTATACAGGCTCCATGGCTTGAATGTTTTCCTGTCACTTCCATGTGTTTGATTTATTCTAATGGGCTGACTTGATGCATGTCAATGAAATATTGTCCCTTCCCATACAAAGTGTCACTTGCTGTACTGTACTGGATCTGTCAATTACTTTTTCTTCACAAGTGCATCATGGTGAAAATGGGATTGCAAAATAGATTAAAAAGAGAAAATTCTCATTCACTGTTACAAACATCAACACAAGTTCCTATCATAAAGTTTGAATTGACTGGGAACACAGTCTTCCTATGAAAAAAAAAATGTAATATTGGAAATATAAGTTAACATTAATCTAGAGTTTATATTTTATTCTTGATTGAAAATTTGTTGTACAAATTTCTTCCTTATGCACAAGCTAAATTTTTATTAGAAATGATAGTTGATAACCTGTGCAATAATTTTTCAATGAAAGGTTATCAACTTGCACAATAAGAACTACAAACCTTGTTACCTATAGAGACTCACAAGACACTGATATTTTACTTTAAAGCAAGTTCTCTTTGATATTATTCATGTTAATTTGATTAACCACAAGTGTTAATCTAAGAATATTTCTTTTTGAAGGGTTTGGGAGACCACAAGTTCTGTCGTAATCCAGACAGTGACAAACAACCTTGGTGTTGGGTTAAAGTTGGTACAAATGACTTTGGATTCTGTAATATTGCACAATGTGATGAAGCACCTGTTACTACAACAACAGGTATGGATTACTTATTTGTAATCAACCAAAAGGAGCACACCAGCCTCTCAGTAGTTTAACAGCTAGTGGTTTGAGTGGTGAACCCAATTTACTGTTATATGAGAGAACTATTAGTAAAAGGTTAAATTCTGGTAGTCCAGTTTTATTCAGCAATGAATCTGACAATGAACACTGAAGAGAATGTATGAAAACTAACAAACTAAATTTATCTGTATTTCTATAACAGGTTTGTTGTGGGAATTTTAGACACTGAAATAATCACAAATGTATTTATAATCAGAAGTATATCAAGTGTGAATAAAATATGTGTGTGGTATACACCATAGAGACAGCAACCAACAACACATGGTTAGAAACATGTAAAATGCCAACCTAAATATATAATTGATCATAAAGAGACAAGGAGACTAATCGATTATTTTATTTACAGTAGCACCAAAGGACTGCCCAGATGAGGAATTTTATTGTTACAACCATCTTAAAAATAGTTTGTAAGTATTTACTGACATTTTTTACTTTATGTTGTCAGTATTACAGTTGGAAATCAAATTTCTAAAAATAGTTTTTAGATATACCATTATCTCAGCTGTAAAAAGGTAATAAAAATAGGGCATCAACATCTTGTATAAAAACTTAGCTGGCCCTGTCTGGTTTTCTTTGGCAAATAGCTGAGGACATTTCTGGTGATTTGTAACTTGAAAAAATCTAATATTACAATTGTCAGAAATTGCTAGATTGGACTGGATGCTCTTAAGATATAATACATTTATAGGCTTATGATATACCCATAATAGTACAAGTTTTTCTGCAGAAGATATGATAGATTGTTTTGAAATATTTATGTTTTCAATGTTTCAAATTGCTTAACACCATTTTACATATATCTTTCAGAATGAGATTTCTTTAATTAAATAAGAATTTTTTATCATGTTTTTTTTTTCAAATTATTTGAAGGAAAACATAAATAATTTGCAACAACTCAATTCCTTATTTTATAAATCAGGTACACCAAAGAATGTATTCCAGAAAGTTTTCAATGTGACAATGAAAATGATTGTGATGAAGAAGAGGATGAGCTAAATTGTGGTAAAGTTATCTCCCCTTCTTACACATATTTTGAAATTTTCATAAGTCATCCATGAAAAATATAAATGTCTTTTCATAAACATGCCTGGAATAAAACGGCAGTACTGAGTTACCAGTTATAATTCATGACTTATAAAGTCTTTTTATGTATGCATTTTATAATGGGTACAATCAATTATAGGTAGGAATCAATGCTTCATCACTGACATGATTTACAACATTCTTTTTGTGAATTCTTTGTTGATAAATTGCGAAATTATAAAGAAACTAAGGTTCCAACTTCCTCAAACAAGTTGGAATAAAACGAATTTGGCTATTCTTTTAGGTTCCTTTTAGTCATATAGGTCCTCACGTTTACAAGTATTTAAACATCCTTTGTTTTTAAATTTGTAATTCACATATTTTGTTGTGAGCATTTCCTGCTGAAGGTGAATCTAGAAAATTAATTCATAAAGTGTTATTTTCATTAAGGGCATACCATACAGTTTTGATCCCACAGTGATTTTTTTATGAAAATTTACATACAATCTATTTTTCACCTAGTCAATTCAAATATGTAATAAAAAATGTACCTTCTTGTGCTACTTTAGAGATAAATGGGGTTGAAATTTCAGACATTTACTCAAAGTTTCGTTTTTTTGGACATTTTAATCCTTTGGATAGACATACCTAACTTTTTGGTTTCAAAAGATAAACACAAGCGGATTTTTGTAAAAACATTTGGAAAATCTTCTTTACATACGTATGCTCTTAATTTGTATAAAAATTCTTTGGAAATAATTAATTTTTATCAAAGTTTCATGATTTTAGAAAAAAACAGCAGTTTTTGCTGTATATTCATCTGATTTTAAAAAATGTCATCGGTGTCTTTTTCATAAAAATTGGTACAAATAACCTTCATACATAATCAAACCTAATGTCATTTTGAAAAAAAGGGGTCCATGAACTCGTTTTCAAGTTAAATTAGTCTGAATGATAAAAATCAGTTGAAAAATACATCTTTTCTCGATATGTCACAATTTGACGTTGCGAAAAATAACATTTTATGTTAGCAACGTCATTACCTCCCCTGTAACTGTACCGTATGCCCTTAAATGAATTTGAAGAATAGCTTAACTTGTGAAAAATTTTAGTCATGTATCTTGATTATAATATTTATATGAAGACATTCCCCTGAATTTAGATTGCTTTTTATCCTATAGATTACAAACTTCCACTGTTTAAGAAGACAAAATATAGAGTTCTTAAGACTGATGTGAAAGAGAGATATGTCAAGATTGCATTAGAATATGTAAGTATTGTTACAACTTAGATAGATATATAAAACAAACATACATTTTTTTGTCAAGCCTGCAACATTTATGTTGTGAAACGGAGACATTGTGATCCTAGATTCTGTCGTCGGTGTCGGCGATGGCGGTGGTGTCAACATTTAGGTTCAGTCTGTGGTTGGTATTTTAAGACATCAATAACTTTGTGAAACCTTCATGGAATTTTATGAAATTTGGACAGAAGCTTGTGTTTTATTACCAAAATACAGTATTCAAAGCAAAATTTTGAAAATATTTATTTGAATTTTTCCATATTTTACTGATAAATGGACTTAGTTTTTTTTGCAGTTAACATTCAGATTCAGTCTGAGGTTAAAAATTTTCAGTCATCAATAACTTTGTTAAACCTTCATGGAATGTTATGAAATTTGGACAGAAGCTTGTTAATGACCAAAATACAGTATCTAGAGCAAAATTTTTTTTTTTTTTTTTTTCAGTTAATAAGTAGATACAGTCTGGGGTTAAAGTTTGTTACACATCGAATACTTTTTCAAACCTTCATAGAATTTTATGAAACTTTGGCAGAAGCTTTTTTATGATTAAGAGATAATGTCTGAAGCAAATACATTTTCATTTTCAGTATTTTTCTGATAGATGGATTTAGTTTTTTATAGTTAACATTTACAGAAATCTGGCATTCAATTTTTTTGACATGATAAGTTTGTAAACTTTCATGGATTGTTATGAAACTTCGACAGAAGCTAATCTTCAAGACCAAGAAATAGCATCTAAAGAAAAAGTTTGAATTTTTTTTTTTAAACTCTATATTTAACTGATAAATAGACTCACTTTTTAAATTAACATTACACTTTTACACTGACAGCAGCAATCATAGGTGAGAAACACGGTTCCTCGGAACCCCTTACAAATTTTTAAATAAAATTCAGTGATAAAATAAACATTATTTGTGACCTTATAATATAAACTGGGTTTGAATCTATAGATCTGAAAGTGAAAGAGAGATATAATCCTACAAATTTCATTACACAAATCTTATTATTCAATATACTATTATTACGAACAATTTGTTTTTCTTGATGTTATTTTG
The DNA here is from genome assembly GCF_021869535.1 of Mytilus californianus. Classification (NCBI taxonomy): domain Eukaryota; kingdom Metazoa; phylum Mollusca; class Bivalvia; order Mytilida; family Mytilidae; genus Mytilus; species Mytilus californianus. The sequence goes on from NW_026262723.1 coordinate 108,756,963, forward strand.
AATTGTCTCAATGTTTTATTTTATCAACTTGGAAAAAGAACATACAATAATGTATGTATATATTATGTTTCAGTGTGCCAGACTGTGTTTAGAAAGCACCAGTTTTGTATGTAGATCTATATCCTATATAGGCATACAGAGAGAATGTTTCCTCTCAGATAAGAACAGCAATACAGCCAGGCCAACATTCTCCTATAACCATGATTTCTATGAGTTGAATTCTCAAATAGGTATCCATTTTATAAAAATAACTGAAGTTCTGTTCTTGGACTTGGTCTTTAGTGTTAGTATTTCAAAAATTTATTTGTATCATTTACATTTTGCATCATTCTTTCCATCTGAATTTGTTTTAGTAAAAAATTGTCATTGTATAAGTTGCTCTTAACTTTTACATTAAAAAAATATTGAAATAGAAAATAGCTTCTAGCATCAAATGGTCATTTACTGGACAATCTTATCATATTCGTAATTCTGCATGGTTTAATTATGTTCTTAAGCTGTTATTTTTCTTGATAGATGTTGATTGTGTTGGAGGATATAAATGTAACAATGGTCGCTGTGTGACGTCTGATGCTCTATGTAATGGTAAAGACGAGTGCCTGGATTTATCTGATGAAGATGGGTGTGGTAATGTATCTCATTATTACAGATTTGGATTCATAAGATATCAGTCCTATTTTTTTAACAATCTTCCTTACTAAAATAACTCTAAAATAAATAAGATTTAAGCACTATTATGAAATACATTCAATCATATTTTCGAGTACAGTAAATTCTATATTTATAAAAATAACAAATTCATTCTTTTATGAAAAGAATGACAGTAACAGAAAAAAAATTTAAGAATTTTATGGGCTTCTTCAAAAGTTGCTTCTGACTATTTGTTCAAGAGTTACAAAATTATAGATTACGGAAATTATTTGTATTGTAATTTTATACTTGAAGATGTCAATCATTGATTTTACTACGGTAATTCAGAGGTGACGGGCTGTAAAATCTGAGATTAATATCTGCAAGTATGGAAGAGCATTATGTTTATTCATATTTGCTAAATTGTACCTGGTAAATATATTTTTGAATTAGAGGAAACACCTTCTACAATATGCAGAGCAATGGCTGGCTGTTAAAATTTCGATTTACTCCCTCAAAATATATTACAAATATTAGACATCTTATAGTCCCCATATGGCCTTTAACAATAAGCAAAACTCCTTATTTATCATGTATTGTTATCTTTGAATTGTATCTGTAGATCAGTCCCCTGAAAAAGACACTATAGATGTGAGACTGGTTGGTGGAGAAGATAAACACTCAGGCAGAGTTGAAGTTAATTATCGTGGAGAATGGGGTGTGATTTGTGACGATCAATGGGACATAAAGGATGCCATTGTTGTGTGTAGAATGCTGGGATATGTGTAAGTCTATAGATAGGGGTGTGATTTGTGATGATCAATGGGACATAAAGGATGCCATTGTTGTGTGTAGAATGCTGGGATATGTGTAAGTCTATAGAATGGGGTGTGATTTGTGATGATCAATGGGACATAAAGGATGCCATTGTAAAATGTGTGTAGAATGCTGGGATATGTGTAAGTTTACGATTGTGGTCCACAGTTGTGAGTTGTGTTAATTTTTCCTGACTATTCATGATAAAGCTATCACATGACATATTTTCTTCAAACATTTTGAGGAACACACAAGTTCCATTGCAACACAAGCAAGAAGGGTACCGGGGGGTACTTGTTTTTAAAAAATGCAGAGATTTGATTTATTAGATATCATACACAGTGAAAATGAATTAATCAGGTGTACATTGCATGGTACATGCAAATTTACAGTAAAAAGTATTTTAACCATACATCATATCTAGTAACGTTTGCTCTTTGGTAATGATGTTTCAAATTATATTTAGAACTTTTGTAGAATTATAGATAAATACAAACAATATATGTGTGATTTCAGCCATGCATTATCAGCATTTAAAAGAAGCAAATTTGGAAGTGGAAATGGCAAATTTTTATTGGATGAAGTCAACTGTTTTGGTAATGAGACATCATTAATGTCATGTGATGCTAATCCATGGAAAGATCATGATTGTAAAGACTATGAAGTAGCAGGAGTTCAGTGTCAACAATCAAAAGGTAAGTAGCCATGGTAACAGTACTAGTTGTCATGATAAACATCAGACATCTTTATTGTCATGTGACGCTAATCCATGGAAAGATCATGATTGTAAAGACTATAAAGTAGCAGGAGTTCAGTGTCAACAAACAAAAGGTAAGTAACCATGGTAACAATACCAGTTGTCATGATAATCAGACATCCTTAATGTCATGTGATGCATGTTAACAGTACAAGTTGTCATGGTTGCAATACAGCTATAGTCATAAATCTACATTGTGTTCTAGTAATGAAACTTATGACTGTAAGGCACTGAATTAACAAAAGTTCAGAAACATGTCAGTTAACTGCAGAGTTGACAGTGACTGTCTTACAAGGTCATGACAGGTGTTGTTAACTTTTCTGTGACAATAAGTGTTAGTATTGTAAAGGAGTTTAAAAGATAAAAACATTTTGACATAATTGATTTTTATACGACCACAAAATTTGCGGTCGTATATTGGTATGACGTTGGCGTTGTCATTGTCGTTGTTGTCGTTGTAGTCATCGTCGTCCGAAGACACATTAGTTTTTGCACTATAACTTTAGTTTAAGTGAATGGATCTCTATGAAATTTTACCATAAGTTTAAATACCACAAAAGGAAGGTTTGGATTGATTTTGTGGGTTATGGTACCAACAGTTAAGGAATTAGGGGCCAAAAAGGGGCCAAAAATGGGCCAAAAATGGGCCAAAAATAAGCATTTTTGTAACTTCCAGACAATAACTTGTGTGTAAGTGTATGGATCTCTCTGACATTGTACCACAAGGTTCCATATCACAAAGGGAAGGCTGGAATTGATTTTGGGGGTAATTGCCTCAAAATTTTAGGATTTAGGGGCCAAAAAAGGGACAAAAAACAAGCATTTTTCTAGTTTCCTGACAATAACTTGTGTATAAGTGTATGGATATTTTTGAAATTGTACTACAAGGTTCCATATCACAAAGGGAAAGCTGGAATTGAGTTTGGGGGTAATTGCCCGAAACGTTTAGGAATTGGGGGCCAAAAAGGGGCCAAAAAACACTTTTTTCTAGTTTCCAGACAATAACTTGTGTTCAAGTGTATGGATCTCTCTGAAATTGTACTGCAAGGTACCATACCACAAAGGGAAGGCTGGGATTGATGATGGGGGTAATTGCCTCAATATTTTAGGAATTAGGGGCCAAAAAGGGGTAAAAAACAAGCATTTTCTAGTTTCAGGACAATAACTTGTGTGTAAGTGTATGGATCTTTCTGAAATTGTACTACAAGGTTCCATATCACAAAGGGAAAGCTGGGTTTGAGTTTGGGGATAATTGCCCTAAAAGTTTAGGAATTTGGGACCAAAAAGGGGCCAAAAAACACATTTTTCTAGTTTCCAGACAATAACTTGTGTTCAATTGTATGGATCTCTCTGAAATTTTACTGCAAGGTACCATACCACAAAGGGAAGGCTGGGATTGAGATTGGGGTTGATGAATCATAAGGGGGTTAAAAAAATTTGGGGGGGGGGATTTTTTTTTTTTCCTTTTTTTTTTTCTTTTAAAATTTTCCATTTTAAGTTGGTTATTTCTGATTTATATTTAAAAGCAAATAATAATGATATGGTAGGAGATACACACCAAACAGGATGTGTAAACTATTATATAATAAGTATTGTGCAATAGCAAGAAATTTTCAATTGCACAGTATTGCACAATAGCAAGAAATCTTCAATTACACAGTATTGCGCAATAGCAAGAAATCTTCAATTGCACAGTATTGCACAATAGCAAGAAATATCCAATAGCACAATATTGCGCAATAGCAAGAAATTGTCAATTGTACAGTATTGCGCAATAGCAAGAAATATTCAATTGCACAGTATTGTGCAAAAGAAGTCATACTTCGTATAAATTGCTTATTTCTTGACCAATTTCAATGGGGTTTTATTCTTGAATTCTTGGGGTTCTTTAATATGCTGAATCTAACCGTGTATTAAGTTTTTGGATTTTGGGCCCCGTTTTTAAATTGGTCCACATTGAGGTCCAAAGGGTCCAAAATTAAACTTTGTTTGATTTCATCAAAAATTGAATTATTGGGGTTCTTTAATATGCCGAATCTAACCGTGTATTTAGATTCTTAATTTTTGGGTCCGTTTTCAAATTGGTCTACATTAAGGTCTAAAGGGTCCAAAATTAAACTTAGTTTGATTTTAACAAAAATTGAATTCTTAGGGTTCTTTGATATGCTGACTCTAAACATGTATTTAGATTTTTGATTATGGGCCCAGTTTTCAAGTTGGTCCAAATCGGGGTCCAAAATTAAACTTTGTTTGATATCAACAAAAATTGAATATATGGGGTTCTTTGATATGCTGAATCTAACCATGTATTTAGATTTTTGAATTTTGGGCCCCGCTATCAACTTTGTCCACATTGAGGTCAAAAGGGTCCAAAATTAAACTTTGTTTGATTTCATCAAAAATTGAATTCTTGGGGTTCTTTGATATGCTGAATCTAACCATGTATTTAGATTTTGGATATTGGACCATAATAGGTGAATGTCCAATTTAAAATTTTTAAGTTCTTAGACCACATTCATTCTGTGTCAGAAACCTATGCTGTGTCAAATATTTAATCACAATCCAAATTCAGAGCTGTATCAAGCTTGAATGTTGTGTCCATACTTGCCCCAACTGTTCAGGATTCGACTTCTGCGGTCGTATCAAGCTGCGCCCTGCGGAGCATTTTATTGTAATTTCATTTCAAGGACCAGGATGTATTTTTACTTTAATAACTAGGACTGGGATAACTATCTGTTTTTTTTATGGATTTAGTTTATCTTAAATTGCATTGGGGATATGGGATATTTTGAATTATTTTCATATATATTAGATATTCATTTGGTTTGACAATATTAGGTACATAGGCTATTGAGTACAATTTTCAGTTAAAAGAGCCTTTAGAGTCATACCAAATATGGATGTCTTTTACAACTTACTATTGCATTAACCATACACAAATACATAAGGAAATCTCCTTTAAAATTTTAAAATAAAGAACCTTCAGGGTCAAACCAAATATGGTTGTCTTTACAACTTACTTTTGCATCAACCATACACAAATACAAATACATCAGGAAATCTCCTTTAAAATTTTAAAATCATCAAGGCCAGATGTATTTAGTTTGGTGTTAACTGACAGTTTGGTATATCCACCTACAAGGTGTAATACCACCAAATCATGATACGTTACATACGGTTTTATATGAAAAAGGGTTGAAATTTTTTTTTGAAAATTGCCAATTTAACAAAGACTAATAGGGGAAAAACAATGGTGGTATTACACTATTTAATAAATCTACAATAATGTGAATGCAAACTTATCATTAGTTAAAATGTGTCTGTCAAATGATGAAATAAACTGTTTTCATCAATGGAGGTGACATCAATGGTCAGCACAGAATTTAAATTGTAAAATTGTTTAAAATGAGTTGTTGAAATCACACCAAATATCCATTGCTCAAAATTTCTACTATCTTCAAATTCATACACCAAATATCTTTTCAGGAACATAATCGGTTCATCTCTCCACCTGTTGATCCAATACTGTGCATTCATTTATTTTCGTGGATACCAATTTTTCGAGGGTTGAGGAAAAATAGTATTTTCATGGATATTTGATATCAAGTTTTTACCAAAGTTTGTATCCAAGCCTATAGACAATTTATACTTTGTTGAACATTTAAATCTGTGGTTAACCAATACCCACGAAATCAACAAAAGTTGGTACCCCACGATTAATGACAAATCCACAGTAACACTTTTATGTCGTATAATAAGTGGATTGCCACAACTGATTTCAATATTGTCCATGCACAGTGTTATCTATATCTATAAAAGGAAGATTCTGTATGATTTTTTTTCAAAAGTACATTTGTTATAAATACTTGGTTTTTGTTACTGTGACTTGACTATGGGTGTTGCTGTTTACCTTTACCTATTGTTCAACCAGATTGTAAAATTGACAATATAATTGGGACATTTAAGTTGACCAGTTGGTATTGTTAGAGTTGAGTCTACCTTGATGCTACCTGTACTGATTTTTATTCACCTAACCCAACCTTACAGCATGCTTTTTTCCTGAAGTTTTTCTTCACCTAGGGTTATTCTATTATAAAATTGATAGGGAAGAAAATATTATTGGTTTTCATTGTTTTAAGCCCCCAATATAGATGATTAATCTAATTTTGACCCAATAATCTTAATCAGTTAAGATTTTCGGGACTGCATTTTAATGTATGAAAATTAAAACTGTTTTTACATAATCAATGAACCTTTAAATTTTCAATCCTTATCTATAGTATTGTCCAGTTGTCAGTGAAACAAGAAATAGCTATTCAGGTGTTTTCAGTTTAAGTTTTCAGATGGATATGTTATGTGTTTCTTCATATATCCCTTCAAATTTTTCATTTTGGATTTTTATTCGCAGTGTTTGAAATCTATTCGAATCAATTTGCATAAAATTTGGGATTTATTTTATTTGAATTCAATTCTTAGATGCATTTAATTTTGCTTGTTAAAATTTACTTTGAATAGATTGTCATGAATGTATCAAGGAGGAAATAATTCATTCAAAATGTTTTGTGTGGCTTTCACATGATGATGTACATGTAAAAGCCAAAATAATTTTGGAATATACTTGCAATGTTTTTCTTTGAAATGTATTAGGATTTTTGTGCATAAAAATACTGTGTTCACTCAAAGAAATTCACTTTTTATAAGATGGGATTTAGTTAATCTAAAAGTTAAAAAAAATCAGAACTTGAATGCAAGTAGGAGAAATAAGTTCAACCAACATGTTTCTGAGTCTTTAAATGTTTATATGTGATTTTGGAAATATTATCATTATAAAATTCTGGATCTAATATGAAGATGATTCATCTGTTTAAATGTGATATATATCATGGAAATGAAATAAAATGTGAATACAGTGGATATAGTCAAATCTTAAGTAATAAAGTGAATAATAAAAGTAAAATATTCCAAAAAATTCATTATGTGAGGATAACAATATATAAATAACACATAGCTGAGAGGGTGATAGAGCAGATTGTTACCCCGAGAAAACATTGTCAACTGAGGCGAAGCCAAGGTTGACAATGTCTTTTCGAGCTGTAACAATCTGCTCTATCACCCTCTCAGCTATGTGTTATTTAATTTATTATACTGAATGTTCTGTTATTACTGTTGATTAAATTTCAAATTCAAAGTAATAAACTATGACGTCTTGTACATAACAACCATCCGTATTTAATAAAGCGCACACTTGATCAAGCGTCTCCATGAAGGGTAATAGAGTAAATTAACACCCTCGTATTAGCCAATCAAAATATGGCATTTTAACGTGAAGTATAATAATTTTAAATGTGATATTGGAAATAATCATTATAAAATTTTGGATTTGATATTGTTTAATTGGGACATACATCATGGGAAATGAAATAAAAACAGAATACTGTGGATATAGTAAAATCAAGTGATATAGTGAAAAATATAAATAAAACATTCCAAAAAATTTGTAAAGTGAGGATAATTATTTTGAATATGATATTGGAAATGATCAAAAATTACAAAATTCTGGATCTAATATAAAGACTCTGCACCTGTTTAATTGGGATATATATCATGGGAAATTAAACAGAATACTGTGGATATAGTTGAAAATCTAGTGATATAGTGAAAAATGTAAGAAAATATTCCAAAAAGTTAATAGAAATAGGAATATAGTTTAAAATTACTTCAAATAGTATTACTTCAAATAGTGAAAACTGGAATACTGGATGGGATATCAAATATCAGTGTAAACAAATAAATGAATAAATCAGTTTATTCATAACTATTATTTTTTATATTTCACTATGCATGAACACTTTGTACAAAGCTCATGTCAATAAGTATTGAACAAATGTCTAAACGAAGGAATGCACACATTTGTTCTGGTGTTTTTTAAACTGGAAAATTATGGAAATTATAAAATAATTAAGATTTCCACGAGAGTAAAAAATAAATCTTTTGAGTCATCTCCCATTAGAAAGAGGGAATGAGATGAAAGAGGTTTTTTTCAACAATACAAAAGAAATCCAAGCACTCATAGTATTTGAATATGAAAACATTAAGAGGAAATGTAGTGCATTATATTACATGCAAGTTAATACCCTGCAAGAAAAAAAAAACATATATATTCTTGTTCTGGCTTGCTCACTCTTTAAAATTTGAAATGAGGATAAAATAAAAATCTGGGTACGTCTAAACACTGCTCAGGACCTCCTGAGTGCACTCAGGACATACAAAGTGCACTCAGGACCCTTTATAGTCATCGTATTTGCACACAGGATAGATGTATATATTCGTTACATGCTGCTTATTTAAGAATTAAATTTTGGTAGAATTTGAAATCGAACTTAGATAGATATGTTAATTCTTATAAAATAATGAGGGCACGTGTCACTGATTACACAACTACTGAGCCGTGAATTATCCAATCAACAAAATTGATTGGATTATCTTTATTGTTGTTTATGAATTTAGTTGTTAATACAGTGTTACGTTTAAAATGAATAACACGATGTTTTAAGTTTTCCGGGATTTTTTAATGTAGTTAAATTTAAATTATGCATAGTGAATTGTACGTTTATGGAGAAAAAATAAGATAACCCATTCGATGTACTTTTTCAGTTTATTTTTCATTATGACGGCTAAATTAATGTTGTTGTGTTCTGCAGTTCATGAATTAAGAAATTAAAAAAATCATATTATTTTATAGTTGCCTTTTTTTCTGTAACAAGTTCGATTTTTGTTTTTCTATGTGATTTTTTTTCTCTCTCTCCAAATCAACTGAATAAACAAAAACAATGTTTACTGAATATTAAATTTTATTCTCAATAAACCATATACATAGGTATAGAGAAGACAATTACATGTATGTACAATATTTACAATGACAATATTTAGAATTTAAGAAGTCTAATATCTTGGCTGCGTACGTGCTGTCCTTGGTCTTTTCCTTTGGTTAGGCTTACGAGCAAGTTTTGGGGTTTTGGCACTTCAAAATCTGTGCACGAAGACTAAGTCGTGGTTTGAACGGATTTTGTGTCAATCAACAGTCTCCGAAATAGTCTTTCTCGCTGTTCATGTGTTTTCCAAAAACCAACATTGATATGATACGACATGTCTTCTGTAAGGACCGAAAAGTTCATAATTTCCCATTCCATACAGTGAACGCTTCAAATCGATCAGTTGTACACGTACAATGTCCATCAGTTTGGTAGCAAGGTCTGGAATTGGTTGTGGTTTCCACTTTATTTTCACATTGAAATTCGTTCAAGGCTTGTATTACTGGACAAGAACGATTTAAATGAGAAATAAAATCTTACTAAATGCGGATTTGTTAAACATTCGTATTACTCAGAAATAAAATTAAGACATTTTCTTTTCACTTTTTTACAACAAATCATTCTTCAGAATTTACTTTTACATTAAAACTGCTGAAGGAATCTTAAACTGGACAAGAACGAGCTCAATGTAAAACCAAATCTTACTACATGAAATTGTTTAGAGATAATACCCAAATATGATAATTTTCAGAAAACGGAGACAAATTCATTTTTTAGAATTTATTTTCACATTGAAATTCGTTCAAGACTTGTATTACTGGACAAGTCCGATAAAAATGAAAAATAACATCTAACTATATGAGATTTGATTGTTTGAAAAGCGTATTTTGGTAAGTACGGCTTCTACAGTTAAAAACGGGTTCCATATACAAAACTAAATCTTAATTCATGAAAAGTATGACAAATTTATTTCCCTTTTCAAACTCGTTCAAGGAATTTATTACTGGACAAGAATGAGTTTCAATAGGGGAATAAATCTTACTAAATGAAATTTGGATTGAATCTTAACGACAAGAAAATAGAAGAAAACACACATACACACATACATATATATATAAATAAGAATTAATACGCAATGATACCAATATAAAAAAAAATCAACGCTATTTTTAGTGAGTGATCAGATTAACTGTTAGCTTGAAAGTAAATTATAAATGGTGTTTCACCGATTCTTTTTTTTTATTATGGAACAATGCAATTAAAGTCTATTGTAATATATCTAGAGATATGAAAATACGAAAGAATTATTCATCTTAATTTTTTAACTAAGAATAAAACTATTTTTTGCTCAATCTCTGGAAACACTTCTCGTAGTTGAAACGGGGCTTTGATCCCTAAGGACGCCACATTTTGCAATAAATTGTATCTATATCTTTGAACGTTTTCAAATGAAATGAATTGAATGAAAATTTCCCAACTATATGTAGATTTCTCATATTTCTCAACTGGCTACAAATATTACAAACAATATATCTTCATTGTTCTATATTTTTCAAAAGACATCTTGGTTTTGTTTGTTTGCCAAGCTTACTTGTATGAGGTAAGTACCATCACTAATCACTCCTAATTATTAAAGATCAAACGACCTAATCAACATGATAATTGGTATTCAATATAATCATCGGTCATGCCTGACATATTTCATAAAAACGGCGCGTGCCTATGAAAACCTTAATAACTTTTTAAATATTAAATTGATTTTATCAAAACAAATATTATAAGATGAAGAATTAAATTATCTATCGAATGCATACCATCACCACTAACCAAAACATAAATTTCATGTCCTGAGTGCACTTTGTATGTCCTGAGTGCACTCAGGAGGTCCTGAGCGGTGTTTAGACGTACCGTAAAAATCTCTCCTTTTACTTCTAAATGATGTGTTTCTTTGGAAATTGTATGGTCAATTACTTCAAGGAATACATTCATTTCAATGAAAAAGACTGTAATTACAATGTTAATTTGTATACCCTTTACTTATTTTAGGATTCTCTAAAGAAATGAAATTAAAAAAAAAACAGCAGTCTTTAGCAAATTTTAGAACATGGAATAATTTTGCATATTGTGGCCATATTCTAACTATTTTCATACCATATATACTTATTTAAACTGTAGGCATGTTACATTATTTCACAAAGATAAAACTTGAAACCTAAATGCCATATGGATAAATTTTGAAAAACAGTGACAATTGAACAGGTAAAGTGATGGGACAGCATCAAGGTAGACTGTAAATGCATGAGTGATTACCTATTGTCAACTCTGAACAATACCAACTGGTCAGTTTAAATGTCCCAATTGTATTGTCAATTTTACAATCTGGTTGAACAATAGGTAAAGGTAAACAGCAACACCTATAGTCAAGTCACAGTAAAAATCATGAATTTTAAGAAATTCTTTTTGTGCCAGAATTTCATAAAAAATTCATATGTAGGTAAACAATGCTATTCCAAATGGATTCCCTGTGTCAAATTTAAAGTAAAACTTTAGTTTTTGTTAAAAAATCACAAATTTTGAGAAACTTCTTTTTGTAAGCTAAAATAAAATGCTGTTATTGATTCCCTGCCTGTGTAAAGAATTATGTCAGCTGCTAAAATGAACAAAAAATTCATATTGTTCAGATTTTAACAAAGCTTTATATTAATATAGAACATACCTTGAAGTAATTCCTGTTGTCAAAATATACAACAATTCATACTCCATGCACAAGTATTGTTTGCGTGACAGGCCCTTGCTGACATATCAGTTTTTGTCTCGCCTGCGACGAAACAAAAGCTAGACATAGGGATTGCTTTTCTGGTGATGGCGTCAACAATTTTTAAGTTTTCTGCTTAAGTTAGTTTGATAGGAACTACTTGTGATAGATCATTGATATTTTGCATGAAGTTGCATTACTAACAGTACATATCAGTTTGACAACAATTTTGAGGCCCTGCCCCATAGGCCATGGTCCAGTGACTTTAAATTAATTAGCAATTTTTTAAATGTTAAGTTTTCTGCTTAAGTTAGATTGATAGGAACTACTTGTGATAGATCAATGATAATTTTTATGAAGTTGCATGACTATCAGTACATCTCAGTTTGACAACAATTTTGAGGCCCTGCCCCCTAGGTCATGGTCCAGTGACTTTGAATTAATTAGCCATTTTTAAAGGCAGTGCTTTAATGCCTTTCTAGTTGCCGGGTTAATCCTTCCTTCCGCGATATCCAACTTATCTACGTGGGGGGTCATTAGACTCCAAGTAGATCCGGAAATGTTGAATTCTCTCCTCTTCTTATTGCGATATAAAATGTTTTTTGTTTCATTTCATTTACATTGGGAAATAGAGAAACGATCATTGTGTTTTGTTAGTTTTAAAAACTTTTGATATATTAGTATTTTGCATTATAAGCAGTCAACCGATTGACAAACTAGAATTATTTGAATTCCGTGTGGAAAGAGCTCGGGTTAATTTCGAGTGTTATCTGCAATCTAGATGTTTATAAATCATTTCAGTCGTTGATATAATAATTAAAGGTCGACTGAACATGAATTATATTATACAATTTAAAGCGCATTTCTGTTTATGCACGTGAACCCGTCTTAACGTTATTTTCGCAGTTATATAAAGTAGCAAATTATCGTTCCTGAATAGGTGGCGCCGTGGTAGCGGATCCTGTTCCTCTACTTCCGGTTTCTGCACTGTGCAACTATTTCAGTTATATTTTTAATTAACGATGCCAAGTACTTGTTGTTGTCAACCTGGATGTCATTTAAGAGGAGGACATGCATTTCCAAATGACTTAAAAAGAAGGAAAAGTTGGATCAACGCCATGGCCCATACGCAGATTGGACGAGAACACGATGATATCGTGGAGTCCATCTCAATCAGCTGTTGTTTGCAAGGCACGTTTTACTGAAAAAGACTACGTGCAGGAAACTATTCATGGTAAAACTCTATTTTCCTTGTGAAATATATAGTTATATATATGTAATCGCCATGCGAATAAACCAAAGTCTGTTTACAACCGCAATTATCGTTTTAGAATAAAAGGGGGTGGGTAATTCAAGACGTCATAATTTTTTGGATTACGATTCAATGTGATCTGTTTGAGATTTTTTGGTGATTGCTACAATTATAATGATTTCTTACAAGAGGTATATCATACTGAGAATTATTTTAGCAGTAATTATGCTAATGTAGTAATGACAGGAATGCATAAGCTATGCCTCATAGACTTTCTTGAAAAATATCAATGACAATGTTAACAGGAACAAAACAATGACATGCTCTCATCTATATTATAGTTATTTAGGTACAAACAATGTACGTTTGTTGCATAAGTCTCTCATTGTTTGTCCTTTGGATTGACATAACATACATTGAATCAGGCAAACATAGTTTTATCCAGATTGTAATGAATAAATCTAGTTAATATTTCGCCAGGTAGTACAAAGTATACATTGCTAATGGAATTTCATTTAATTATAAAAAAACTAATGTTTTATAACCTTTTTCAGGGCGCAAACCCACCATACAGAGACTTAAGTCTACTGCAATTCCCAGCCTATTTTCCTGGACCAAGCAAGAGACTGAATCGTCCACAAAAAGAAAAATCAGGGCAGTTTCCTGTGAAAACAAAAGAACTAAACTTGATGAATATTGTAGTAGAAATCTAGAGGAAAGTTTTGATTGTAAAGTTGGTTTTCCTGATGAAGTCATTCATACTGCAGAAAGGATTTATGACTGTCCACCACCAACTGCCGAGCTAATGTTGAGCTTCACAGATGGAATTACGCAAACACCATCAATGCCTATGTTTTCAGCAGAGAATTTTGAAATGAAGACACGTGACACAGCCATGCATTTTTATACCGGTTTAGAGTTGTATACTAAATTTTTATTTGTTTTGACCACACTTGGTCCAGCAGCACATTGTTTGAGATACATATATTTTCAAATTGATAGGGTGTCAGTTGAAAATCAGTTTTTTTATGACTTTGATGAAATTGAGGCATCATACAACCAACTTTGAACTGTCTAGATTCTAGATTGAATCTAGTGTTAAGAATATTGTGTATACATGGATTGTTTTTATGTCTAAACAGTGGTGTGAGGCTAACACTTGGCCATCTAGTGGTTTAGTCAGGTATTTTTCACCATCCAACTTCAAATTAAAGTTTCCTACGACTTGGATTATTATTGACAGCACAGAATATCCCGTGATAAAACCTAAAGCTCCTAGAGCTCAGGCAACCTTTTCATCAAATAAAAACAGAAACACTGAAAATTCTTGAATGTTCGACACCTGGTGGTTTAGTCAACTATGTCTCTATGTCACATAGAGCGAATTATTGGACTTGGCAAAACATACAAAATTCTAATAAATCCTATGAATGGAACTGAAACAAAACTTTCATCTGAAATAACATTTAGTTGTTTTATGTTGTGTAATTTTAGAACTTGTATTGTGCCAAAGGATGCATAAATAAAAGTGACGCAATGAATTTTGTTCTGATATATATATATTTACAATTACATGCACATGTAAATTGTAATGCATATAAAAATAAGGAGATGTGGTATGATATTCAGTGAGTTTATCAAACTAAAGTGCATAAGAAATGGGTTTAAGCAGTTACAGGTGTTACTGTCACCGTACAATCTCCAACAATGAGAAAAACTCGTACCCTGTAAAAAATTTCAGAGATCTTACAACTAAGTTTTGTTGTCTCACCTTGACTTTGGTGAATTTTTTATATCTGTTGATGTAAATATAAAAAAGAAGATGTGGTATGATTGCCAATGAGACAACTCTCCACACATGCACAAGAGACCAAATGACACAGAAATTAACAGCTATAGGTCACAGTACAGCCTTCAACAATGAGCAAAGCCCGTACCGCACAGTCAGCTATAAAAGGCCCAGAAATGACAATGTAAAACAATTCAAACAAGAAAACTAACGGCCTATTTTATGTAAAAAAAATGAACAAATATAACAAATATGCAACACATAAACAAACGACAACCTCTGAATTACACTTTTATAGGCTCCTGACTTGGGACAGGCACATACATGTACAAACAGAATGTGGCGGGCTTAAACATGTTAGCGGGATCCCAACCCTCCCCTAACCTGGGACAGTGGTGTAACAGTACAATATAAGAAAGAACTATAAAAATCAGTTGAAAGAGGCTAAACTCATCAGATGGATAAATACAAATACAAGTGGACGTGGTCGGGTAGTTGTACATCCAAACAACAAAAAGACACTAAGTACAAATCTGAGAGTACTCACAGTTACTGACAGCTAGTTCAAAGCCACTAACAACTGATAAAAAAATCTTGCATCTAAGACTAAATAATCAATCCGTAAGCTCCCTTTAGAATTTTATAAATTTTAGATTTTACATTTCTGAGTTATGGGGTTTTATTCATTAAAAAAGGGGGGATTTTCCAGTCTTTGGACAACAACTCAAAAATGCTTTAAGCAGTTCACATGAAACCGTGGTGAATTATTTATAGCTATTGATGTAATCTCCCTATTGATTTTCATCAATTTCAAATATGACATTGAGAAGAAATTGAACTTTATTTGTTTATAGTCTGGCAACAGATTTATTAAGTATTGCACAACAGCACAGTGTATTGCACAACAGCAAGAAATCTTTAATTGAATATAAATTCAATTCATATAACCGATTTCAAGTTCATTGACTACATTTATTCAGAAACTATAATATGTCAAATATTTAATTACAATCCAAATTCAGACCTGTATCAAGCTTGAATATTGTGTCCATTTTTGCCCCAGCTGTTCAGGGTAGTACCTCTGCGGGTGTATCCAGCTCTGCTCAGCGAATCAGTTTATTTCTTAATTAAGAACTCCTTTTTATACGACCGCAAAAAAAATTTTGTGGTCGTATATTGGTATGACGTTGGCGTCGTCTTCGTCGTCCGAAGACACATTAGTTTTCGCACTCTAACTTTAGTTTAAGTGAATGGATCTCAATGAAATTTTAAAATAAGGTTCAATACCACAAAAGGAAAGTGGGGATTGATTTTGGGGGTTATGGTACCAACAGTTAAGGCATTAGGGGCCAAAAATAAGCATTTTTGTAACTTCCAGACATAACTTGTGTGTAAGTGTATGGATCTCTCTGACATTGTACCACAAGGTTCCATATCACAAAGGGAATGCTGGGATTGATTTTTGGGGGTAATTGCCTCCAAATTTTAGGAATTAGGGGCCAAAAAGGGGCAAAAAACAAGCATTTTTCTAGTTTCATGACAATAACTTGTGTGCAAGTCTATGGATCTCTCTGACATTGTATCACAAGGTTCCATTTCACAAAGGGAATGCTGGGATTGAATTTGGGGGTAATTGCCTCCAAATTTTAGGAATAAGGGGCCAAAAAGGGGCACAAAACAAGCATTTTTCTAGTTTCATGGCAATAACTTGTGTGTAAGTGTATGGATCTTTATGAAATTGTACTACAAGGTTCCATATCACAAAGGGAAAGCTGGAATTGAGTTTGGGGGTAATTGCCCAAAAAGTTAAGGAATAAGGGGCCAAAAATAAGCATTTTTCTAGTTTCCAGACAATAACTTGTGTTCAAGTGTATGGATCTCTCTGAAATTGTACTGCAAGGTACCATACCACAAAGGGAATGCTGAGATTGATATTGGGGGTAATTGCCTCCAAATTTTAGGAATTAGGGGCCAAAAAGGGGCAAAAAACAAGCATTTTTCTAGTTTCATGACAATAACTTGTGTGTAAGTCTATGGATCACTCTGACATTGTATCACATGGTTCCATATCACAAAGGGAATGCTGGGATTGATTTTGGGGGTAATTGCCTCCAAATTTTAGGAATTAGGGGCCAAAAAGGGGCAAAAAACAAGCATTTTTCTAGTTTCATGGCAATAACTTGTTTGTAAGTGTATGGATCTTTATCAAATTGTACTACAAGGTTCCATATCACAAAGGGAAAGCTGGGTTTGAGTTTGGGGGTAATTGCCCTAAACGTTTAGGAATTTGGGACCAAAAAGGGGCCAAAAAACAAGCATTTTTCTAGTTTCCAGACAATAACATGTGTTCAAGTGTATGGATCTCTCTGAAATTGTACTGCAAGGTACCATACCACAAAGGGAAGGCTGGGATTGAGTTTTGGGGTGATGAATCATAAGGGGGTTCAAAAAATTTGGGGGGGGGATTCTTTTTCCTTTTTTTTCTTTAAAATTTTCCATTTTAAATTGGTTATTTCTGATTTATATATAAAAGCAAATAATAATGATATGGTTTGAATAGGTAAATTAAATTTTTTTAAGTATCTTAGACCACTTTCATTCTGTGTCAGAAACCTCAGTGCTGAATCAAGCTTGAATGTTGTGTTCATACTTGCCCCAACTGTTCAGGGTTCGACCTCTGCGGTCGTATCAAGCTGCGCCCCAGCGGAGCATTTTATTTCATTCATAAATTACTTTATGCTTGGAAATATAATTTTGCTTGGAGTTGAAAGAGTTGACATGTTGCAATGTACATCTACTCTACATAGTTTAGTTTAGTTACATACATTTTTTTTGTACCTGAGGTCGTTGAATATAGATCATTATATAAATAAGGAGATGTGTTATGATTGCCAATGAAAAAACTAAGGATTTTCTTATCCAAGGAATAGATTACCTTAGCCGTATTTGGCACAACTTTTTGTAATTTTGGGTCCTCAATGCTCTTCAACTTTGTACTTGTTTGGCTTTGTTACTATTTTGATCTGAACGTCACTGATGAGTCTTATGTAGACGAAACACACATCTGGCGTATTAAATTATAATCCTGGTACCTTTGATAACTAATTTGACTATAAACATAGATAAAAAAAGGTACAAACTGGACATAATGCACTAGTTCATAAACAAGTGAGAACAATCGCCTTCATATAGTGCTCAGAATATGACATTCATAAAACTTATTCAATATCATTAGAGAACTCTAAATCTTAAATACTGAAAGCCACCTGTACTATGCAAGATAATGATATAACTGGACTTAAAATACACACAACCTGTAATTAACTGCCTTTACAGCGCTTTCGTGCTTTGATTAATGTTACGTTTTCTGCTTAAGTTACTTTGATAGGAACTACTTGTGAAAGATCAATGATATTTTGTATGAAGTTGCATTACTATCAGTACATAACAGTTTGGCAACTATTTTGAGGCCTTGCCACCTAAGCCATGGTCCAGTGACTTTGAATTAATTTTAAATGTTAAGTTTTTAGCTTAAGTTTGATTGATAGGAACTACTTACAATAGACAATATTTTCTATAGTTACATTGCTGTCTGTACATCTCAGTTTGTCAACCATTTCGAGACCCTATAAGCTACCCACCATTTGGTCCAGCGACTTTGAATTAATTAGCAATGTTGCTGTCCATCAGATTGCCTTTTCTGAATTTTATGTGGACAGATGAGACATATCTCTGTGTCAACAGTTTATCTAGTCTTGTCTCAGTGTGAAATTCTGATGAATGTGTGGTAATGTGGTAATACAGGACTATTCCTTAATAATTTGTAATTCCTGATTTCACATGTGTAAATCAGAATTGTTTACCTAAAAAATGTATTTGTAGGTGCGTTTATTCACATGTGGTAACTCAGAATTGTTTACCATAAAAAATGATATTTATTTGTTTCAGGGTGTAATCCTGATGAATTCACATGCAGTAATGACAACTGTGTACCACAACGACTTGTATGTAATTCAGAGGACGATTGTATTGATAACAGTGATGAAATAGATTGTGGTATGTTTTATTTTTATCTCTTGAAGTTCTTTCAATTTTTATTGCCACACAGATAATTTTTAAGGAATGTGGTCTTGTGGTAGCATGTTAACCTTGATTGTGTAAGGTCCTGGTTTTGATACATGGTCAGGTTGAACCACAAACTTTAGAATTGTTGATCTGATGTTATACAGTATGTTAACAAGAGGATGTAAAGACTATGTAGATACAATGGTTTGAATATGAAATATTTTTCTATTTACCTTAACTGATGATCTGAAAATTGAAAAAAAAAACTTTGCTGTTTAGGGAAATTGACCTCATCAGTGTTATTTAAAAAAAGAGAGAAAAAACACCAAAAAGATATAAAAAAAAAAACAAAACCTAGAACATGTCCATTTATATTTTTGGAATGACGTTACTCTTTTGGTGATTATTTAAGTGAATTTTGGGTTGTGAAGATTTAAATTTCTATATATATATATATGTCTTATGATTAGCATACTCAGAATGGAAATAAGACTTCAACTGTTCTTTCTGAATTTGATAGTAATTGATAAT
This sequence comes from Mytilus californianus, assembly GCF_021869535.1. Classification (NCBI taxonomy): domain Eukaryota; kingdom Metazoa; phylum Mollusca; class Bivalvia; order Mytilida; family Mytilidae; genus Mytilus; species Mytilus californianus. The sequence goes on from NW_026262723.1 coordinate 108,776,370, forward strand.
AAGATATATTTATAGAAAACTATTTTAACCTGTGTGTTGCAAGGGGGTTCTAACTTTGAAAATCTATTTTGATTGCTTTTATTTTGAATAGAACTGAAGATTGAGTTAATGAATGGAAGTTCAAGTGAAGGTCGTGTAGAGGTGATAAGAAATGGCATCCGTGGTACGATATGTGATGATCAGTGGGATGATAATGCAGCAACAGTTGTTTGCCGGATGTTAGGATACAAGTACGTAATGTATTATTGGTATTTTATATTTTATATGTGGTGGCCATTGAATGTTTAAAACAAAATAGTATGTTAAGTTTAAAAAATTTCATTATATTTTGGGAAAGTGATTCTATCATAGATATAAGAAGATGTGGTATGAGTGCCAATGAGACAACTCTCCATCCAAGTCAAAATTTATAAAAGTAAACCATTATAGGTCAAAGTACGGTCTTCAACACGGAGCCTTGGCTCACACCGAACAGCAAGCTATAAAGGGCCCCAAAAATTACTAGTGTAAAACCATTCAAACGGGAAAACCAATGGTCTAGTCCATTTTGTAAATAATGTCAAATGATTCATGTTGTCCATTATGGTATTTTCTCAACATTTTTTTACATTTCTTGGAAGACTCACAAAACTGTCTTATAACACAGAGTACAAAAATATTAGAAATTACAAATTTTGAAATATGGAGATGAGGTATGTATTTCAATGAGATAACTATCCATTGAAGACAAAACAAAGATTTGAACAATTACAGTTTACCTTACAGCCTTCAATAATGAGCAAATCCCAAAATGTTGTTGATATATTGCTTTCACGGTCTAGGTTTATTATTTAGTATACTGTAGTATTGCTTACCATAAGTTAGATATCATTAGTCGGTATTGCTAAGGTAAACGAGATGAAACAAGGTTGTGCGGGGTATAATGTTTTTGACCCATCAGTCTGTGAGTCAGTGTGTCCTGTTTTTGTCATCCCAACTCCTCTGAAAACACACAACAGAATATCATGAAATTTTGAAGATTATAAGGACATACTATGTAGAAGTGCATATCGACAGGAAATTACGATTCAATTTTTTTCTAGGAGTTATGCCCTTTTTGAACTTCAAATTTTGGCCTAAATATACTACTGCAACAGTTTGTCATCACAACTCCTCTGAAACCACACTACAGAATTTCATGAAAATTTGTAGATAATTAAAACATACTATGTAGATGTGCATATCCTTCAGAAATGTTTACCAGTTGACATTTATAGGAGTTATGAGTCTGTGACACTTAGGAATCTGGTGAAATTTTGTTTGCCGAATGACAATGTGGAGGCATGAGGTGCTCACAAAGGTTCTTTAATTTGTTACAGTACTGGTGTAGCTAAGGTTGACAGTATTTATGGTTCAGGAACAGGGATGATCTGGCTGGATGGGATGGTTTGTGATGGAACAGAGACGAGTTTAGATGACTGCCACATTCCAGTTTGGGGTAAACATGACTGTGATCATTCTGAAGATGCAGGGGTCATATGTACTAATATTTCCATTGCCTCAACTACTACAACTACAGAAAAACCATGTAAGTTGCTATAAATCCTACACACAATGTTTGTTATAGGAATTTTAAAATAAGGAGATATGGTATGTTTGCCAACTAATCACCAAAGACTCAAGAAAAAGGATGAAAAAAACTACAGGTCAACACATGACTTTGAACAATGAGCAAATCCCATACTGTATGGTAAACTATAAAAGGCAAGGTAAATAACATGCATGTGGATGCTGAACTCTCCTTCTAACTTTTGTGTTGTAACTAATATTAAAACAAACTGTCAAAATCAACCAATATGGCGTGACCCACTATATCTGCACCAATCGCAAAAAACAACGAAGACACAAAGCACTATAAGTTGTCTTCCCTTCTCTTCATAAATATTTAGATGCAAACCTGCTATACCATGAATGAATTTTGGTAAGACTTCACACAAAGTTAGCCTTACATATGAAGGTGCTCTTGAATTTATTTTCTGTCTGTTAGGGGAGATATGGACTATTAATTTGTGAGCTTCAAGAAGATTTTTCACATTTATACAGAACAGGTAATAAAAATTGGATTGAAAGTAATAACAATTGGAGAGATACAGAATTAAACTGTCCAAATTAATTGACATCAACAGGAACTTATACAGTGCTTTTAGCTCACCAGGCCCTGTCCTCATCATCTACCCTCTTCAACAGTTAACTATTACAAAAATCTTCTTTTCTGAAACTAGTGAGCCTAATTGAACTTACCTTAGCCATATTCATCCTTATGGTATTTAGGTTACAAAATATGTCTGATGATCCTGTCTGCCAACGAACATGGCCACCAAAGCTAAAAAATAGAATAAAGGTTAAAATGGAAGTATTATTGATTACTTTAAAAACCATTGCAGATAGAAGAGAAAATCTGACAAGGATAGAATGCTCAGAATGACCAAAGTTGTCAAACATTCCTTATTGGAGTTATTCCCCTCTAATGATGATTTTCTGAAACATTTGAGTGTTTGCCTTTTATCTTGAAAATTATGATAGATGGAGAGAAACTTTACACAGCAAAACTGATCAGCATAACAAAAATGACAAATAAGTCAATCATGCAGAAATCATAAGTAGATTCATTATAGGAGTTATTGCCCCTTAAATGGCGATTTTTACCAAATTTTTACCCAATATTTTGAAAGCTATTGTAGACAAAAGGAAACTTTATAAAGTCTTCTGATAAGAAAAGCTATAGAAGATAGAGAGAAGCTAAACAGAAATTTGTTTCTCAGCAATACAAGAGGTCCGAGGACACAGTTATCGTCCTTAGATTTTCGTTGTCTACAAATATAGTCCCTAGTGTGGACAGTGTATAACTTGCAAATTTTGTTCATACACTTTCCAAATTTATTTCTTTATATTTTATGCATGAAATATAAAGTAAAGGGATGAAATTACATGTTAAAAAAATTTGGGTGCTGAATCTTTATGTTAAGTAGTGATTTGGTCCAGTTCAAAAAGGTCAAAAACTAGTATGTCTGAAGCTGTCAAACTGAATTTTAGACCCCCTTACCATAGAATTGTCAATATTTTGAGTTCGAGCTGGTAGACTTTTCTATAATTTTGATATTATTTGTCCCAATAGTAGTACACTACACTGTAAAAATCTTTTTGAGATAGAGCAGGTGCGATTTTTTTAATTTGAATTTATTGTCTAAAAGAAATGCACTACGAAATAACTGTGTTCTCGGGCCAAGATAAAAAAAAATTAATCATGAATTGTATTCTTGCCTATACTGTGGCCATTGTTGATGATTTAGAATGGTCCAGGTGAGCCACATAGGCTATATAAAGCTATAGTTTTTTTTACTGCTTGTTTCTATTTACCAAAGATAAGTTATTTTCAACACCAGTACAGTTATTATAACTTGGCATGTATATCATTTATAACAAATGTAAATGTAAGAAAATGTGAGTTATATGCCAGTGGGACAGCAACAAAACAAATAACTTTCACTGTAAATAATTACAATCAAACAAAGACTTGTTTATATTAGGATACAGCTTTGTTATATGTTGTACTACTCTGTTTACAGTTTTACAGATTTCATTAAACCTAACAGGAAACAGCAGTTCTGATGGAAGAATTGTGTTGTATGTTGGTGGAATAGAGGGATCAATCTGTGATGATGAATTTGATGATAATGATGCCATTGTTATCTGCAGAATGATTGGATATCACAGGTATCTTTCGTGTAACATAGAGAATGATTGGATATCACAGGTATCTATCATGAAACAGAGAATGATTAGATATCACAGGTATCTTTCATGTAACATAGAGAATGATTGGATATCACAGGTATCTTTCATGTAACATAGAGAATGATTGGATATCACAGGTATCTTTCATGTAACATAGAGAATGATTGGATATCACAGGTATCTTTCATGTGACATAGAGAATGATTGGATATCACAGGTATTCTTTCCTGTAACATAGAGAATGATTGGATATCATAGATATCTTTTAAGTAACCTGTATAATGATGGAATATCACAGTTATCTTTCATGTAACATAGAGAATGATTGGATATCACAGTTATCTTTCATGTAACAAAGAGAATGATTGGATATCACAGGTATCTTTTAAGTAACCTGTAGAATGATTTGATATTACATATTTCTTTCATGTTACCTGCAGAATAAATGGATATCAAGAGTTTCTATCCTGTAACCTGCAGAATAACCTCAACCTCATTTTATGGATGATTGATCAAGGTTAAGTTTACGTGGTCAAGTCAGTATCTCGGATAAGCAATAGATCAACTATATTTGGTGTATGGAATGATTATATGGTGTACATGTCAGACATTTTCATGGTTCATTAGTCTTGTTAAGTTTTAATGTATTTGTCAGTTTATCAGATACTTAAATCAATAGATCAACTATATTTGGTGTATGGAATGATTATATGGTGTACATGTCAGACATTTTCATGGTTCATTAGTCATGTTGAGTTTTAATGGGTTTGTCAGTTTATCAGATACTTAAGGCAATAGGACCACTATATTTCGTGTATGGAATGATTGTAAAGTGTATATGTATGTCTGGCATGGTTCATCTGACCTTGACCTCGTTTTCATGTTTCATTGATAATGTTAATATAAAAATAAGAAGATGTGGTATAACTGCCAACAACACTATGAAACAACACTCCACCTGAGACCAAATGACATAAAAGTTATCAACTATAGGTCACTGTATGGCCTTCAACATTGAGCAAAACCCATACCGCATAGTCAGTTATAAAAGGTCCCAAAATGACAAATGTAAAACAATTCAAACAATAATACTAACGGCCTGATTTATGTACAAAACAATGAACGAAAAACAAATATGATATACAGCAACAAACAACAACCACTGAATTACAGGCTCCTGACTTGGGACAGGCACATACAAAGCAGAAAATAAGTAACTAAAACACAGACCAGATGTGGCAGGGTATTTATACATCCCCACAACAAAAAAGACACTACGTACAGATCTGAGAGTATTAGCAGCTACTGACAGCTAGTTGAAAGTTATATGATACTTGTTTAAACATGAATTCAATCACAAGTAAAGAAGGCGAGACATTTCAGTTTGTGCACTCTTGTATTTAAAGGATTTTAGGGTTGCAGACATTGTTGTCAGTATCCATGGTGAGGGTATAATCAAGATTTGAAAAGACATCTTACGTTGTACAGAAATCTCTATACACTGCTGTATTGCAAGTCTCATTACATTTAAAATCTTTGAAATATGCTTCATGCCCTGAAATGGACAGATTTGGTGAGCAGACTCGACTACAGTTTCAATGGAAGAGTAATAGACATTATTGTCAGTGTAAATTGTTAAGTACTGGAGATATTTGGATAGAATTAGCATTACTGTAATTTATGTTTCAGTGGTAGGGCATTAGACAATACTGTGGGTATGTTTGGTGAAGGTACTGGAGAGATTTGGATTGACAACCTGCGCTGTTCTGGTACAGAAACTTCTATACTACAATGTAGCTATACAACTATACATGATTGTTCTCATTCAGAAGATGCTGGGGTTATCTGCGAAAAAGCGCCACCTACTGGTATGTTTGTTCTGTACCATATTGACATAAGGCTGTTAAAAAATCTTTCATTGATAATGTTATCTTTATTGGATTCTTGTGCCCATTAGGTATAAAACCACTAATTCATAGCCCCATTGCTTTCTATGTTAAATTCTGCAATTTCAAGCATTAATGGCTACTTTGTCTTAAGTTCAAATGAAGTAGCAGTTATTTCATGTCAAAACTATACCTTATCCTGACTTGTGCTGAAAAATTCAACATACCTTTAATTGCATATTAGAGCGTACTGGTTCCGGGAAGTTTGATAGTACAAAAACAGGTACTTCTAATCAGAACAACAGGGCAAATGAGCCCTCCTATAAAAATTGTATATACTTCTTTATTATTCAAAAGAAACTTTCAACAAGGGTTCTACAGTGATCCCAAGTCCCCAAGCTTTCATTTGATACCAAAACTACCCAAATATTCCACCTATTGACAAAGATACAGCTATGCGTAGGAACTATTTTGTTTAAAATATGTACTACTTTCTTGTATGTTCTTTCCGACCGGGCCTTAATTAGTGGTTCTATACCTATAACAGCACCTAACTTGTTATATTGACTTCTGCTTGACTTAACTTCCTTCTATGATCTATTTCTAGCATAGAAAAACACATAAAGCTTTAGTCAAAACACATAAAGCTTTAGTCAAAACACAATATCACTGAATTCAAGCTCAAATTGGACTGGTAGTAACATATGCGTTATACAAAGAAAACTCCATAGGAATACTAATAGTGACAGATATGACATTTTTTCAATGTTTACCAGTTCTTATTTGTTAATATCTACTCAAATAGCAGTGTCCTTACATATTTGTCTTATTTTTATCAAAGATTCTTCCTTGAATATAAATACAGTGGTCCAAACATAAAAAATAATAGATAATTTTGACCCCCCTTTTTTCTACATGTTGAAAAAGGAGAGTGATTTGGTAAAAACCATACTTTTATGTATAAACATGGATCAAAAAGAGCAATTTATGTATCTCGCAGCTAGACAATTTGCTAAACTGGTTATAAAATGCATTTCAAGTGAGATTTTGGAAATCCTATATAAGTATACATCAATTTCATTTGAAAATAAATGATTCACTAAGAAACTCAATAAAACATGAACACTCACTAGATAATTTGACCAAAAGCAATATTTATACTACTAACTAGTCATAATATACATGTTTCATTGGTTTCAGTCTAAGGTAATGGAAAAATTTAAACTTCAGGTAAAATCTTAACTGTGTGCATGCTAAATGCTCAAAAAAGGCTGAAATACCTTATTGTAGCAATTTGAGGGTTGTAATTTGACACCAACATAATTGGTACATCAAAAAAATAATGTAACATGATAACTGACAACAAATGTGACTAATTTTCATTGTAAAGGGTATGATTTCTAAAAATAGAATTTCACATGCCTTTCAGTAATAGGTATAAAACCACTAATTCATAGCCCCATTGCTTTCTATGTTAAATTCTGCAATTTCAAGCATTAATGGCTACTTTGTCTTAAGTTCAAATGAAGTAGCAGTTATTTCATGTCAAAACTATACCTTATCCTGACTTGTGCTGAAAAATTCAACATACCTTTAATTGCATATTAGAGCGTACTGGTTCCGGGAAGTTTGATAGTACAAAAACAGGTACTTCTAATCAGAACAACAGGGCAAATGAGCCCTCCTATAAAAATTGTATATACTTCTTTATTATTCAAAAGAAACTTTCAACAAGGGTTCTACAGTGATCCCAAGTCCCCAAGCTTTCATTTGATACCAAAACTACCCAAATATTCCACCTATTGACAAAGATACAGCTATGCGTAGGAACTATTTTGTTTAAAATATGTACTACTTTCTTGTATGTTCTTTCCGACCGGGCCTTAATTAGTGGTTCTATACCATTAGGATAACTATATTTGTCCCAGTAGTGTTAATATACCCCATTCGAAGTTGTGGGTGTATATAGATTTTGAATTGTCTGTCCATTCATCTTGGTTTCCAGATGATAAATCAAATAATTTATATCAGATTGCAACTTCATTTATTTTTTCGACCAATTTGGATTGATTGAGGAAAAATTGTATTATGTGGATATATGATATTAAAGTTTTGCCAAATTCTGCACTCAAGCCGATAGAACTTCATGGATATTTGATATCCACTTTTTGTTTAAGTCTGCATATGTAACCCCATGGAAAATGTGTCCTTTCTTTACCCATGAAATCTACGAAAATTGATATCCAACGAATAATAATGAATTCACAGTTCTTAAAATTAAAAATGTGTACTAATACATGATACAAATGTGTATTGTAAACCAGTCCTGTTTACAGCATTTCCCTGGTTGTCAGTGCCTGACATGAAGTATGGTTGCAATAAATTCTTAGTGTTTGAACAGGAATCAAATAGGCTGATCCATATAAAAAAAATTCTATTAGACAGTAGGCAAATTTGACCCATAATGGGAAAAAATTATCTCTGTGGTTACAGAAATGAAAATTCTATAGACTTCGCCAGTTTTATATACTTCCAAAATAGAGCTTTATGACCTGTAATTTCTATTTCAAAAAGTGTTTTAGAATTAGAATATCAGCATAGGAAATGCATGACATAAACAGATAAATGCATTTATGTCTGAAAGTGAGACTAAAAATTTCTTGAATCATAAAATGAGGTAAGCATTAATTTTTAAAACTAGCATCTTTACAAATAGTCCTCTAAAACAAAATGTATGAAATGTTGTCGATTATTTATCATGCCATAAAGCCCTATGTTTAAATTTGAAAATTAGTTGTTTCTTAGTCTAGACTGTTAGATAAAAGTCAAATGAATAAGCATGTATAATATTTTTTAAACAGATATTCATATTCAACTTGTGAATGGCAGGGGACCTAATTCAGGTCGTATAGAGGTGACAGTCAATGGAACGGTAGGAGGTATATGTAGAGATGACATCGGAACATCAGAGGCAAGAACTATATGTCATTCCTTAGGATACAGGTATGTTATCATATAATCAGCAGAATTCACTCATAAGAAGGAATTTGTAATTGGTCTTAAGAAGCATTTTCAAAATATTCCTTTTAGTAAATGCAATAAAAATGCTGGTAAATAAAAATAACACATTATAAATATAATGTCTACAGTGCTTTTCTGTGGCAAATACCAGCAAGAAATTGAACAAATTTTATAAAAATTTCTTACCTAAATGGAATTCTTGAAGAAAAGAGTTATAGAACATTACAAACAATGATACACTTTGTAGATCTTGACAAGTCCTTTATAGAAGGATGACAGTACTTTCATATCTTTGAATAAATATATATGTATATGTTTTTTTTTCAGTGGAGTAGACATTTTAACAACAACATATAGTATTAACAGTAAGTGGTTGGGAGGAATTCACTGTTTACAGAACGAAACATCATTAGCTGAGTGTGTCAGTAATCAAGGTCTACAGCCATACTGGCATGAGTCATGTGACAAATTTGGGTCAGCTTTACTTAGCTGTACTGTTTCAGATACTACTACAAGTACTACGTATACAGTCTCAACAACTGTTCAATCTATACCAGGTAGGAATAGTCATAATAAATTTTCAATAGTGGGGGCATATTATTTTCCCGTCTATATGTCCATTCAACAATTAAACAGTCCGTCTGTTTGTCTTTTTGTGCATTCATCACTGAAGTACCAGGTTAAAATTTTGATTTCAGATAGTTTGCACTGAAGTTGTGATCACGATACAATACAATAACATTGAAAAAGTTTTGATAAAAGTTCAGGATTTTGTTTGAATAAAATCTCAGTTTTGTAAATCAATTAAGCAATATCTGTGGTGTTAATCGCTAGGGGCAAAGTCCCAAGAATGTGTATAATCTGATTTTCATCCATTTAATCTTTCTTTAAATTTTTATACGACCGCAAAAAAAATTTGCGGTCGTATATTGGTATGACGTCGGCGTCGGCGTCGTCTGAAAACACATTGGTTTTCGCACTCTAACTTTAGTTTAAGTGAATGGATCTCTATGAAATTTTACCATAAGGTTCAATACCACAAAAGGAAGGTTGGGATTGATTTTGGGGGCTATGGTACCAACAGTTAAGGAATTAGGGGTCAAAAAGGGGCAAAAAATAAGCAATTTTGTCTCGCCTTGACGGAGTCAAAAAGCGAGACATAGGTATGCTGTTTCCGGCGTTGGCGGCGGTGACGGCAACGGCGGCGTCAACAATATATTAGTTTGTGATTAGGTCTAGTTCATGGTGAACCACTAGTGGTAGGTCAATGATATTTGGTATGCAGTTGTGTTAGCATTGGCACATCTCATTACCATGGAGATTATTTGGCCCCGCCCCCTCATTCAAGGTCTATTGACTTTGAAACTTTTCATAGTTTACATGTATTAGTTTGTGATTAGGTCAATTTATGGGGAACCACTAGTGGAAGTTCAATGATATTTGGTATGCAGTTGTATAAGCATTGGCATATCTCAGTTCCATGGAGATTATTTGGCTCCACCCCCTTAGTCATGGTCTATAGACTTTGAAAATTTTGCTAAGTTAACATGTATTAGTTTGTGATTAGGCCAGTTCAAGGGGAACCATTAGTGGTAGGCCAATGTTAATTGGTGTTCAGTTGTATAAGCATTAGCACATCTCATTTTCATGGAGAATATTTGGCCCTGCCCCCTCAGTCATGGTCTATTTACTTTGAAACTTTTGCTTACTTTACATGTATTAGTTTGTGATTAGATCAGTTCAAGATGAACTGCTAATGTTAAGTCAATGATATTTGGTATGCAAATTTATTGGCATTTGCAAGTATCGTTTCCATGGAGATTATATAGCCCCACCCCTGATCATGGTTCATTGACTTTGAAACTTTTACATAGTTTACAAGTTAATGTTTGTGCATAGGTTTGTTTAAAGGGAACGACTTATAATAAGTCAATGGTATTTGGTATGCAGTTGTATTAGCATTGGCACAGATTGTTTAGCCATGTACCTTCAGTCATGGTTCATCGACTTTGAATATTTGCATAACTTACATGTTAAATTATTGCTATTTTAATTTCAACATTTGCATTATCAAAATTACAAAAAGGCGAGACATATCTCTGTGATAACAGTTTATTGTAACTTCCAGACATAACTTGTGTGTTAGTGTATGGATCTGTCTGACATTGTACCACAAGGTTCCATATCACAAAGGGAATGCTAGGATTGATTTTCGGGGTAACTGCCTCCAAATTTTGGAATTAGGGGCCAAAAAAGGGGCAAAAAAAAGAGCATTTTTCTAGTTTCATGACAATAACAATACCACAAAAGGAAGGTTGGGATTGATTTTGGGGGTTATGGTACCAACAGTTAAGGAATTAGGGGCCAAAAAGGGGCCAAAAATAAGCATTTTTGTAACTTCCAGACATAACTTGTGTGTTAGTGTATGGATCTCTCTGACATTGTACCACAAGGTTTCATATCAAAGGGAATGCTGGGATTGATTTTGGGGGTAATTGCCTCAAAATTTTAGGAATTAGGGGCCAAAAAAGGAGCAAAAAACAAGCATTTTTCTAGTTTCATGACAATAACTTGTGTGTAAGTGTATGGATCTTTATGAAATTGTACTACAAGGTTCCATATCACAAAGGGAAAGCTGGAATTGAGTTTGGAGGTAATTGCCCAAAACGTTTAGGAAATTAAAGCGGCCAAAAAGGGGCCAAAAATAAGCATTTTTCTAGTTTCCAGACAATAACTTTTTTTTAAGTGTATGGATCTCTCTGAAATTGTACTGCAAGGTACCATACCACAAAGGGAAGGCTGGGATTGATTTTGGGGGTAATTGCCTCAAAATTTTTAGGAATTAGGGGCCAAAAAGGGAAAAAAAAAACCAAGCAATTTTCTAGTTTCCAGACAATAACTTGTGTTCAAGTGTATGGATCTCTCTGAAATTGTACTGCAAGGTACCATACCACAAAGGGAAGGCTGGGATTGATTTTGTGGGTAATTGCCTCAAAATTTTAGGAATTTGGGGCAAAAAAGGGGCAAAAAACAAGCATTTTTCTAGTTTCCAGACAATAACTTGTGTTCAAGTGTATGGATCTCTCTGAAATTGTACTGCAAGGTACCATACCACAAAGGGAAGGCTGGGATTGAGTTTGGGGGTGATGAATCATAAGGGGGTTCAAAAAATTTGGGGGGAGATTTTTTTTTCCTTTTTTTTCTTTAAAATTTTCCATTTTAAATTGGTTATTTCTGATTTATATATAAAAGCAAATAATAATGATATGGTTTGAATAGGTAAATTAAATTTTTTTAAGTTCTTAGACCACATTCATTCTGTGTCAGAAACCTATGCTGTGTCAAATATTTAATTATAATCCAAATTCAGTGCTGTATCAAGCTTGAATGTTGTGTCCATACTTGGCCCAACTGTTCAGGGTTCGACCTCTGCGGTCGTATCATGCTGCGCCCAGCGGAGCATTTTATTGATACTTACTTGGGACTTGTTTGATTTTTTTATGAATTTTCTGACCATATTTATACTTTTATACTTCTACCAGCTTCATTTCAGTAATCAGAAGCCTTTTATGCTAAATAATTATCAAACTGTCATTTATTATTTCTAGATTTTTTTATCAATAAAAAAATGACATTACAAATGCTTTATCCTTAAACATCTCATTGGTTGGTGGTTGTTTCAGAATCTGTAACAGTGCAGCTGATTGGTGGAGATTCTGACAAGGAAGGCAATGTTTTATTGACCTATGGAGGACAGACTGGTACCATATGTGATGACTTGTGGGACAATAATGATGCTACAGTTATCTGTAGAATGCTGGGATACAGGTAATTATGATTTTTTATAGCACAAAAGGCAGTGGTGTTTTGCATTTTTGTTAAAAGGTACCAGTAATAGCAGACTTAAAAACAGGTAAATCCTGGTCAATGTAATACAGCTTTATTCATGGTCCATAATAATAAGATTTGGCACACAAAAAGGCTCTCAAACCAGGGGGAAAAACTCATCAAAAGCTTATGATTTTGTAGATGCATGTTTCTTCTACAGAAAGAATCATCAGTGACGCTCAAATAAAAAAAGTTAAAAGGTCAAATAAAGTATAAAACTCCAATACAATACTCATGTCAGGAGCCAAAGGTCAATCTGTAAACCATAACTTGACAATCATTATACAAATCCTTAAGTCAGGTTATGTTTCAAGATAGTACTGGAGTTTTAATGACAAGGTTATGATGTGACACATCACCTGAGTAACCACTTTATTTGTTCAATGTATTCTTCCTTCATTTTTGATCAACTTGAAACATTTGAACTAAAATAGTCTTTCTCTAAATAAGAAATGTTTTGGAAATATATTTTATACCAGATGCATACATTGATGTAAAATTGATACAATTTTGGGCTTCATACATGGTTTTTCATCTCAGGATCAGGGCTTCCAAAAACATTTGAGCTAGCTGGACATTTTTTGTCTTATCCCGATTTTAATCCCTTAAGACTTAGTAACAAAAGGCAACCATGGTAATCAGTTGGGCATCATATAAATTATGATTGACACAAAAATGATATATAACTTGACTTTTGATATAAATTCGATGTTGACTTGACAATGGTAAAACACGGACCAAGAACGGGTACTTAAAATCTGTGTACGCTTACATAGCACCATTGAGTTTAAGTAGCTCTGTTATTTCTTCAGGAAAATACTTGAAATGAACATTAGATAAAGGTACCAATGATAATTTTAGGTTATGTAAAAATTCGGATGCATAATTAAATCTCACACATGTGCACTTGTGTTTTAGTTCAAACGACATGGTTCTGACTTTTTTCACTTAAAACCTTTATTACTACCTTTTTAAATTTTACATCAAATCATATTTATATACATATTTTTGATAATCTAAATCTTTTTCATTAAATTAATTAGATGCAAACCGCTGAAATTTAAGAAAATAAATTTTAATAGACCGATAAATGTCCTGTACAAAATAGTTTACCTGTCGCCTGAACAGGTAAATTTAAACTGTCAGAGAACTAATTAACCTTGACTGTAATGAGAGGGTATCAAAGTAGAGTTTGTTTTGATCGTGTAAGACCCTCAGGGGTAGTGAAGGTCGTTAAAAAAAGCCTTGTCATAGTAATTATTCATCATGTCACTTTTATGACTGGAAATGTGTGGCTGTTTAAGGCAAAAGGTCAGGTCAAAAAGATTGCATAAACTTTAATTTTTATTCCCCCACCGTAGTGGAGGGGGCATTAGATTTTACTCTTGTCTGTCTGTACGTCTGTCTGTACATCCCTCTGTATGTCCCAAAATTGGTTTCCATTCTTTAACTTTAGTTTGACTTAAATAAAATGTTATGAAACTTATACACAATGCTAATTAGCCTAATTACCACAAGATACAGATCAAGTTTGAATTTTGGTGGCGTCACTTTTAATGTTCTAGAGTTATGCCCCTTTACAAATGGAAAAATTGCTGAATCTTTCCGTTCTCTAACTTAAGTTTGCCTCAACCAAATGTTATGAAACTTATACACAATGCTTATTACCACAAAACTCAGATCAAGTACAAATTTGGGTAGCGTCTATTTTACTGTTATGAGTTATGTGGATTTATATCGTTATATGCAAGCAGGGGCATCATCTGTGTCCCATGGACACATTCCCCATTCATTTTCTCTCTGAATTATGTTAAAATGGCAAACCCATGTTATATGTCTATTTCAGGCTTGGCACAACAAGTCATACATATAATTTACTGGTCAAGTCTGGACAATACAACCGTTTTAGAAGCCTTGCTCAGGATATTATTACAAGAAAAGGGATAATTTTATTTTTTTTTGGTCCCAGCTTTGCTGAGTTGGGTGCATAAGAGTATTGTGTACCTTGCTGTTCTTTGGTATGTCAGCTTGAAAGTATTGGTACACATTATATTTATATAATTGCAACCATTTAGAGCTGAAGTTTTGATACAGATCAAAATATATTTTCAGCTATGGGAGTGCAACCAATGAGAGCCATTTTGGTATTGGAACAAATGAGATATGGCTGGATGATGTACAGTGTTCAGGGGAGGAAGGTTCAATCCTGGAATGTCCAAATGCAGGATGGAAGATGAATAATTGTGGAAGAGTTAGAGAAATAGCTGGTGTTAAATGTAGTGATGATGGTATCCATGTCACTATGAGTATGTTAATGTAATGATTGTAATCTTGTAAGCTTGAAAAATAGGGGAAAATAGAAGTGGGTTTATTTCATCAGCAACTACCAAGCCTTTTGGTAATTAGATGTTGGTGAATAAGTTTTATGATAGGCTGAGAAAGTTACTTTTACTTAAACTAGAAACTTTCTGACAAAAAATACAAAAGAAAGGAAAATTGGTATGATATACCTTGATTTGTATTATGTTTCTTTAAGTTAGAGCAGTGAGATTCTTGTTATAAACAAATATATATGAATTATGATAATTCCTAAACCATTGAGAAGTCTAAAATAAGCATAAATTACCCATCTTTATTGTGTCTTTGCTAAATTTTACAACTGCCAAATCATATAATAATGCAATTTAGTTATTAACATTTTTAAATTTTTTTTTAAACAAAATAATTTTTAAAATGTTGTGTAATTAAATTGCACTTTCTATCACTATAAACAGAACCAAGTGACGATATATACATCTTAACATAGTAGTTGATGTGTGATTGTTTCAGATACTTATTACGTAAACTTAACCTTTTCAAAAAGGACATCTCTAAAATCTTTGTAGACGTTACAGTGAATTTACATGATGGCAGCTTTGAAGGTGAAGGTCGGGTAGAGGTTACCAGAGGTCATGAGACAGGATCAGTGTGTGACGATTACTGGGATTATAAGGATGCTAAAGTTGTGTGTAAAATGCTGGGATACAAGTAAGCAGAGGCTATTACAATTGATAGAATACAGATGATAAACTTTAAAATCTGTTACTGTTTATTAAAGAGAGCTTTTTACATTATGTTGTATGGAAGGAAATGCAACCTATTGGCATTGAAGCACTCTTATGATAAAAGACTGCACAAAAGATTAGAGAACCAATGCCCAGGTTAAGGGGAGGGTTGGAAACATGCTAACATTTTAATAAATCCTGCCACATTCTGTATGTGCCTGTCCCAAGACAGAAAACCTGTAATTCAGTGCTTGTTGTTTGATGCTTTATATTATATTTGTTTTTCGTTTGTTGTTTTGTACATAAATCAAGCCGTTGGTTTCTCATTTAAATTGTTTTATTTTTTGTTATGTCAGGGTCTTTTATGGCTTATTATATGGAATAGGTTTTGTTAATTTTGAAGGCTGTACAGCGACCTATAGTTGCTAAAATGTTCGTCATTTTATCTCTGGTGGATAGTTGTCTCATTGGCTATCATACCACATCTCCTTATTTTACAAAGACTAGAGGCTTAAATATGAGTCCTTTGTAATCATGTAGTAATCACTAGTAATTTTTGGGGCCCTTTATAGCTTGCTGTTTGGTGTGAGCCAATGCTCCATGTTGAAGGCCGTACCTTGACCTATAATGGTTTACTTTTATAAATTGTTACTTGGATGGAGAGTTGTCTCATTGGCACTCATACCACATCTTCCTATATCTATTTAAACATTATATGTTTTAGTGTTGGAATAGCAGTTAAGAATGCAGGCTATGGCTCCAGTACTGGTCCTATATTATTAGATAATGTGCAGTGCCAAGGATCTGAGAGTAATATTTATGACTGTGTACATGAGGGCTGGGGTAACAGTAATTGTGGTCACGAAGAAGATGCTGGTGTCATCTGTGGAACAGAAAGGGTTACAAGTTAGTACAATTATTCTCTAAGTCATTTTGATTTTCTTCATCACTTTTTTTAAGTCATAAACACTACAGTATTTGAGTTTGTGGTTGTGTTGTCTGTTGTACTGTCCAATATGTTGTGGTAATATTTTATGTTTTATTTGATTTTAAGGTCAATATTTGCTGTAAGAAGTTTTTGAAAAGTGCTGTATTTTGACTTAGTCACATCACAAAAGATTTGACCTGACAGTAGCAAGTTGAAATTGAGTTATCAATGACATTATGACTGGTTTAAAGTTGGTTGAATACAAAACAATGAATCTTAAAATTACTCAAAGAACAGCTATTTTTGTCGAGCCTCGAAGCTCGACATAGGGATAGTGATCCGGCGGCGGCGGCGGCGTTTGCTTACTTCTTAAAAGCTTTATATTTTAGAAGCTAGAAGACCTGGTTGCTTCATACTTTGTATATAGATGCCTTATGTTACGAAGTTTCCGTCTGTCATATGTCCATTGTCCTTGACCTCATTTTCATGGTTCAGTGACTACTTGAAAAAAAAGTCAACATTTTTTGTAATGTTAATTTCTTTCTTATTATGAGTAATAGGATAACTATATTTAGTATGTGCGTACCTTGCAAGGTCCTCATGCCCGTCAGACAATTTTCATTTGACCTCGACCTCATTTCATGGATCAGTGAACAAGGTTAAGTTTTCGTGGTCAAGTCCATATATCAGATACTATAAGCAGTATGTCTACTATATTTGGTATATGGAATGATTGTAAGTTGTACATGTCCAACTGGTAGGTGTCATCTGACCTTGACCTCATTTTCATGGTTCAGTGGTCAAAGTTAAGTTTTTGAGTTTTGGTCTTTTTTTCTAATACTATATGCAATAGGTCAACTATATTTGGTGTATGGAAATATTTTATGATGTACATGTTAGTCTCGCAGGTTTTATTTGACCTTGACCTCATTTTCACGGTTCATTTCTCAGTGTTAAGTTTTTGTGTTTTGGTCTGTTTTTCTTCAACTATAAGCTATAGATCAACTATATTTGTTGTATGGAAGGATTGTAAGGTGTATATGTCTGTCTGGCAGGTATCATCTGACCTTGACTTCATTTTCATGGTTCATTGGTCAATATTAAGTTTTCATGGTTAAGTTTGTTTCTTAGATACTATAAGCAATAGGTCAACTATATTTAATGCATAAATTGATTGTAAGGTGTACATGTCTGCCTGGCATGGTTCATCTGACCTTGACCTCATTTTCATGGTTCATTGGTCAATGTTAAGTTTTCTTGGTTAAGACTGTTTCTTAGAAACTATAAGCAATAGGTCAACTATGTTTGGTTTATTGAATGATTGTAAGGTGTACATGTATTTCTCGTTTGGTTTATCTGACCTTGACCTCATTTTCTTGGATCATGTTAAGTTTATGTGTTACTTGTAGTAAAGCTTTATATTTAGGACTATCAACATAAAATCAATGGTTAGTAAAGAAGGCGAGACATTTCAGTGTGTGCACTCTTGTTTGTATAAGACATTGTGTTTATTGCAGTCATAGGATTTATTGAAGAATACACCTACGTTTTGTTAAAAAATATAAAAAATCTGCAGTTTTATTGAAAATTTGAAAGGAGGATATGATATTATGATGAGAGTCATTATTTGAAATTTGAAAATTAGGAAAATTATTTAAGCCCTTCAAAATTATGCTGATTTCATTGATAAATTAACAGGTTGCTTTAGAATAGACACTTGAGTGCCAAAAAGTCACTATGATGTCATTTAAAATATGTCAAAATTGACATTGAATCTAAAATGGCCATTACACAAGATTTTGTTTAAAGTAGATATGAGCCAAGGTTTACCCAACACATAAACATATTTATAAAATACATCTTGTAACAAAATATCTTTTTGAATCCAAAGATTCCAAGTGGCATTAAATATAAAAGTTGATATTCAGTAAACAGACTACTTAAATACAAGCTCTTCGGCGAGCTTTTCAAATTAGCTAAACTGGGCAAGGCACTTGCTCAAATGCAAATGAAGAATAAAGAAAAATTAAGCAAGGAGTAATTATATTTGACAGATACCAGCTTTATGTTTAAAAAAAAATGTTGTATATTTTAAGGAAAGGCAACAGTAGAACTTGTAGGAGGAGCCTCTAGGAATGAGGGCCGAGTTGAAATGATTTATGGTGGAGTTCGGGGAACTGTCTGTAATCAACAGTTTGATGATACCAAGGCAACCATTATCTGTAAAATGTTGAAATTTAGGTAGTTATTGACTTTAGACAGGAATACTTTATTGTTGGAAAAATGATTTAGTAAACTGGAATTTATATTTACAGTTTGACTTTACCTATGCGTCTATTGAGGACACAATTTTGGATATGTCACCTGTTTTAGGTTAATATCATATATTTTTAGCTCACCTGGCCCAAAGGGCCAAGTGAGCTTTTCTCATCACTTGGCGTCCGTCCGTAAAAATAGAACATAGGGGTAAAATGTAGATTTTGGCTTATATCTCTGAAACCAAAGCATTTAGAGCAAATCTGACATGGGGTAAAATTGTTTATCAGGTCAAGATCTATCTGCCCTGAAATTTTCAGATGAATCTGAAAACCCGTTTTTGGGTTGCTGCCCCTGAATTGGTAATTTTAAGGAAATTTTGCCGTTTTTGGTTATTGTCTTGAATATTATTATAGAAAGAGATAAACTGTAAACAGCAATAATGTTCAGCAAAGTAAGATCTACAAATAAGTCAACATGACCAAAATGGTCAGTTGACCCCTTAAGGAGTTATTGCCCTTTATAGTCAATTTTTAACCATTTTTCGTAAATTTTTGTAATCTTTTACAAAAATCTTCTTCTCTGAAACTACTAAGACAAATTTAACCAAACTTGTCCACAATCATCATTAGGGTATCTAGTTTAAAAAATGTGTCCGATGACCCGCCCGCGAACCAAGATGGCCGACATGGCTAAAAAATAGTTCATAGGGTAAAATGCAGTTTTTGGCTCATATCTCTGAAACCAAAGCATTTAGAGCAAATCTGACAGAATAAAATTGTTCATTAGGTCAAGATCTATCTGCCCTGAAATTTTCAGACCAATCAGGCAACACATTGTTGGGTTGATGCCCCTGAATTGGTATTTTTAGGAAAATTTTGCAGCTTTTGGTTATTATCTTGAATATTATTATAGATAGAGATAAACTGTAAACAGCAATAATGTACAGCAAAGTAATATCTACAAATAAGTCAACATGACCAAAATTGTCAATTGTCCCCTTAAGGAGTTATTGCCCTTTATAGTCAATTTTTTATAATTTTCATAATTTTTTGTAAATTTTTACAAAATATTTTCCACTGTAACTACTGGGCCAAGATCATTATAGATAGAGATAATTGTAAGCAGCAAGAATGTTCAGTAAGGTAAGATCTACAAACACATCACCATCACCAAAACACAATTTTGTCATGAATCCATCTGTGTCCTTTGTTTAATATGCACATACTGACCAAGGTGAGCGACACAGGCTCTTTAGAGCCTCTAGTTTTCTTTTAGAAATTGCAAACATTTTAAGGAGACTGAAAATAAAAAAATTTCTAAGAAATGTCAAATGATTTTCTGTCACCAGTCAAATAAGCTGTGATTTTCTGTCTCAAATAAGCTGTGATTTTCTGTCACCAGTCAAATAAGCTGGGATTTTTTTCTCGAGTCAAATAAGATAAGCACTGTGTACTAAAGACACACTTATGTTTAATTCAGAGATAGATTAATAATTAGTATTTTGTATATGACTACATGTGAGTCAACTCTTGGAAATTTTTTGTTAAAATCAAGAAATATCTACCAACATTTTACTTTTTTATTTCTTGAAAATAATCATTTTAAATATTGTCCCCCAAAATTGGTAACAATTTCTATAGAGATGTTTTTGATGTGTTTGACAAAGAATTAATTCCCCTTCTATAACATAAATAATAACATAAATACCTGTAAGATTGTTAAAAATGTTTATTCTATTTTTTTTAAAACCTAGTATAGTGACTTTGATTCCTTTTAATTAATTTCAACTTATTGAACATTACAGTGCTGGAAAAGTTCTGCCTACTGGTAAATTCAGTGCTGGACAAGGAATGATTTGGGCTGCAGAGAAGTGGGAATGTCTAGGTACTGAGGATAGAGTAGATGAGTGTACTAATTTCCCAGGTATAAAATCCAGCTGTGACCATACACAAGATGTTGGTGTTTTCTGTCATCATGAACCTGTGACCACAACCACCACCACCACCACAAAGAAACCATCTACTACATCTGATACAAAACCAGGTTTGTTGGTAACACATTAGTGTGACCTTTTTATACGACCGCAAAAAATTTTTGCGTCATATATTGGTCGTTGTCGTCTTCGTCGTCCGAAGACACATTGGTTTTCGCACTCTTACTTTAGTTTAAGTGAATGGATCTCTGTGAAATTTTACCACAAGGTTCAATACCACAAAAGGAAGGTTGGGATTGATTTTGGGGGTTATGGTACCAACAGTTAAGGAATTAGGGGCCAAAAGGGGCCAAAAATAAGCATTTTTGTAACTTCCAGACATAACTTGTGTGTTAGTGTATGGATCTCTCTGACATTGTACCACAAGGTTCCATATCACACAGGGAATGTTGGGATTGATTTTGGGGGTAATTGCCTCAAAATACTGTTAACCAACTAACTTTTGCGAGTGATTTATTTTTGCGACTTTTGCGAATAAAAAAACAACGCGAATATAAATCGTCGCAAATATGTAAAACTTGGATGTTTCCTAATTCAAATACATCAAGAAAACTTGAAAATCACGAACTTTTATCACAGCGAAGTGGACTAGAAAGAGCTAAACGCGAAATAAAGTATCTGCGAAAAATAAGTTGGTAAAAAACAAGCATTTTTCTAGTTTCATGACAATAACTTGTGTGTAAGTGTATGGATCTTTTTGAAAAATTGTACTACAAGGTTCCATATCACAAAGGGAAAGCTGGAATTGAGTTTGGGGGTAATTGCCCAAAACGTTTAGGAATAAAGGGCCAAAAAGGGGCCAAAAATAAGCATTTTTCTAGTTTCCAGACAATAACTTGTGTTCAAGTGTATGGATCTCTCTGAAATTGTACTGCAAGGTACCATACCACAAAGGGAAGGCTGGGATTGATTTTGGGGGTAATTGCTTCAAAATTTTAGGAATAAGGGGCCAAAAAAGGGGTAAAAAACAAGCATTTTTCTAGTTTCAGGACAATAACTTGTGTGTAAGTGTATGGATCTTTATGAAATTGTAATACAAGGTTCCATATCACAAAGGGAAAGCTGGGTTTGAGTTTGGGGTAATTGCCTTAAACGTTTAGGAATTTGGGGCCAAAAAGGGGCCAAAAAACAAGCATTTTCTAGTTTCCAGACAATAACCTTGTGTTCAAGTGTATGGATCTCTCTGAAATTGAACTGCAGGTACCATACCACAAAGGGAAGGCTGGGGTTGAGTTTAGGGTGATGAATCATAAGGGGGTTCAAAAATTTGGGTGGGATTTTTTTTTCCTTTTATTTTTTAAAGGCAGTGCTTTAGTGACTTTCTGGTTGCCGGGTTAATCTGTCCTTCCGCGATGTCCGACATATCTACATGGGGGGTCACTTGGCCATAATAAGATCCGGAAATGTTGATTTCTCTCCTGTTCTTTTTGTGATATAAAATGTTTTTCGTTTCATTTCATTTACATTGGGAAATAAAGAAACGATCACTGTGTTTTGTTAGTTTTAAAAACAAGCATTTTCTAGTTTCCAGACAATATCTTGTGTTTAAGTGTATGGATCTCTCTGAAATTGAACTGCAGGTACCATACCACAAAGGGAAGGCTGGGGTTGAGTTTAGGGTGATGAATCATAAGGGGGTTCAAAAATTTGGGTGGGGATTTTTTTTTCCTTTTATTTTTTAAAGGCAGTGCTTTAATGCCTTTCAGGTTGCCGGGTTAATCTGTCCTTCCGCGATGTCCGACATATCTACGTGGGGGGTCACTTGGCCATAATAAGATCCGGAAATGTTGAATTCTCTCCTGTTCTTTTTGTGATATAAAATGTTTTTCGTTTCATTTCATTTACATTGGTAAATAAAGAAACGATCAGTGTGTTTTGTTAGTTTTAAAAAACTTTTGATAGATTTGTATTTTGCATTATAAGCAGTCAACCGATTGACAAACTAGAATTATTTGAATTCCGTGTAGAAAGAGGTCGGGTTAATTTCGAGTGTAATCTGCAATTTGAGATGTTTTTAAATCATTTCAGTCGTTGATATAATAATGAATGGTCGACTGAATATGAATTATATTACATATTATACAATTTAAAGCGCATTTCGGTTTATGCACATGAAGCCGTAGGACGTTATTGTTTTCGATTTCGGTATTAGTTATGTGTGTTGTCTACGTATAAGCTCTTATATAATTTCCCGCCAAAATGACCGACTAACAGCTATGGGAAAATAGTTCAAAAACGTTCCATATGATAAAATGCAAATGCATAATTGATCGTAACTTTTTTTGATAATTATTTCTCAAAAGAGAATAACATTATTATACGAGGATTTGTCTAAATTTCTGCACTTCCGGGCGCAGTAATACGCAAATTTTGAAGGTCGTGACCTTTTTCAGTATCGCTTTAGTTTCGCATCTTTTAGCTAGTTATTGTTTGAAAAGAGCGTATAACTTTCATCAAATATTTTTATGAAATATGTATTGAAAATTTTAAATGAAATTGTTTTTTTAATTTGAAAATTTGATAAAGCTATAATATCTTCAATAAAGTTATACGAAAATAAAGCTTAAAATACGCGCTTTCATTTTATGTTGATTTTAAATGTGTAAACAAACGGGCGAAGGTGACAAATTTAGTCAGAACTCGAGATCGCTCCTAAATAACGCTGTCCATCTTTCATACCGCGTGTAAATTTCGAAAACATCGCTGAGTTTAAACATTCGTAAGGTATGTGTTTATGTACAAATGTTGAATAAAAAACAGATGAAATTAATCTGCAAATCAACTCATCATAGATACCAGGACTAAATTTTGTATATACGCCAGACGCGCGTTTCGTCTACAAAAGACTCATCAGTGACACTCGAATCCAAAATGTTAAAAAGGCCAAATAAAGTACGATGTTGAAGAGCATTGAAAACCAAAATTCCTAAAAGTTTTGCCAAATACAGCTAAGGTAATCTTTTCCTGAGGTAGAAAAGCCTTAGATTTTCAAAAATTCTAAATTTTGTAAACAGTTCATTTCCAAATGATGCTCTTTCGATTGCCGATTACAATTTTCGTAAACATATTTTAAGGGGAAAACAACTAAAATAGCATTTTAAAAACTTTATGCAAAAATCGTGACGTCTAACAGAAGGTTACACTACACATACACCAGGCTGGAGAGTATGTAAACAGAGACAGAACAATTAAGATGGATATAGATAATTAAAAACATTTAAAGTGTACAAAATAAAAAAAGATTCATTTCACACAATTAGTTGGTGGTAACTCAAAACACTGCAACGGTTCAAACTGGGTCAAGTCTAGTCCAAATAATTATGACCTCTTGAAAGGCTATTATATTTTTTTTTCTTTGACGACATCGCAGGAAGGCGTCAAAGCAAAAATTTAAAATAGCCTTCCAAGTCGTCATAATTATTTGCACTAGGTCAAGTCTAAAATATGTAAAAATATCCACGTCATTTTATGTAGAAAGTAACGTATGCAATACATCTACCATTTTCTCCTTCTTTTTATTCGTCGTCTTACCAGACAATGTTCATCTTACTCATCAACACAGGTTGTATGTACGTATCTTTTCTCGCGAAATGATGTTCTCTTGTTCATTATTAACTTTATTAATGTGTAATTATTTCTGAAGGCAGCAATTCTATACTGTAGAGTAGTACAATTTAAGTGTTACTAGAAAAGAGAAGATATATTATTACACAAGGCTCAATTAGTATTTTTTTTTATCCATCAAGACATGTAATTTGACCTAAATTGATACACACGCACTCGTGAATGCAAATTATCCGACATACATGCCAAGATTCAGTGACTGTGATAGCAACAACAAAACCAATAAAGAACGTGTGACATTGCTAGCTTCCTAATAAGAGTAAATTAAGTACAAGCGTACTATTGTAGTATTGATTAGAAGCAAGTGATAACTTCATGTCTTTCTAAAATACACATACAAAATATAATAGGACCAAGTATCCTCATAGTTGACAATACACCTTATCGCTATTTGGAAATCTGTCCCGCTTGACCCGAGAATCTGTCCCGCTTGGACCTTTGATGCATACAACAATCACTTTTCTATTGTGGTGTCAGATATTTTCTATTATGACGTCAAAATTTTACAGGAACTTTGGTGATGTCCAGAAATGGCGGACAAATAGCGATAAGGTGTATTGAAAATTACTAACACTAGTTATTGATCTATCTTGGAAAAAGTTTCTTGGAGTTATACTTGGAAATACTTTATACTTGGAAAATAAAATTTTGATTGGAGTAATAGTTTCTAGAAAAAGTATTGTCATGCTCATAAACATCAAAGTGCACTGAGGTTTAATACCAACATTCTTGTTGGCATACTTTAACATGAGCTGTGTTGCATATACATGGCATATAAACATTTGTTCACCGTATTTTTAAAGCTGTGGAATCCAAGGATAGCAGTTAAATACCATCATACATATATAAAATGATAGATAGACAAAGTCAGCTGTGCACGATAAGTTTAACAGGATTATTCTACATAGTTCTATGGTATCAAATCAAAAGTTTATATAAAAGAAAGAAGTCAAAGGTTTCCCATCATAGTTTAGTTACATACATTTTTTTGTACCTGAGGTTGTTGAATATAAATCATTATACAAATAAGGAGATGTGGTATGATTGCCAATGAAACAACTATCATCCATACTTACTAGTAACAAACCACATTTGCAAAGTTGAATAAAATACAGTTGATAACTGGTATTTATTACTAAAAAGAAAATGCCCAACTATATTAAACAGTATTTGACTATAAACATAGATAAACAAGGTACAAACTGGGCATAATGCACTAGTTCATAAACAAGTGAGAACAATCACCTTCATATAATGCTCAGACATTGCTTCATAAAACTTGTTCAATATCATTAGAGAACTCTAAATCTTAAATACTGAAAGCCACCTCTGATAAGTACACTGTACCATGCAAGATGATGATATAACTGGACTAAAAATACCCACAACCTGTAATTAACTGCCTTTACAGCGCTTTCGCGCTTTGATCTTTAAATTTTTCCATTTTAAATTGGTTATTTCTGATTTATATATAAAAGCAAATAATAATGATATGGTTTGAATAGGTAAATTAAAAAGTTTTAATCTCTTAGACCGCATTCATTTTATGTCAGAAACCTGTGCTGTGTCAAATATTTAATCACAATCCAAATTCAGTGCTGTATCAAGCTTGAATGTTGTGTCCATACTTAAGCTTGCCCCAACTGTTCAGGGTTTGACCTCTGCGGTCCTATCAAGCTGCGCCCAGCGGAGCATTTTATTAATTGTTTCTAGTCAAAAGTAAAATAACAAAAATACTGAACTTCAATGAGAAATCAAAACGGAAAGTCCCTTATCAAATGGCAAAATCAAAAGCTCAAACACATCAAACAAAGGGAAAACAACTGGATTATTCCTGACTTTGTACAGGTATTTCCTTATGTAGGTGGGTTAAATCTGGTTTTATAGCTAGCTAAACCTCTCACTTGTATGACAGAAAATTGGGTACAGCAGTCAACATGGTTATAATCTTAATCACTATAAAAAAAACAAACTATGTCAAAAGTAAATTAAACATAAACATATCTAATATAGACTGCAGTACTGATTTCAAAGGGAGATTATTTTACAGCAAAATGAATGATACGTAATTGTAATGACAAGCAAAACAAATGAGTGTGACTTTTTACTTGATTTTAGACATAAGTAAATACATGCATATGTAGATAAGTGATATTGAATATGTGTTCTTTCTTGATAACTGTAGTGCTTATTTCAAAGGGAGATAATTTCACAGCAAAATGAATGATATGTTATTTCTATGCAAAGCACTGCTAAGATATGCTCTCTTCCATATCATGTTTTCATAAAAAAAATTAATTAGACACAATTAAAAATCCAGAAACCAAAGGACAAGGATATATGTGAAAACAGTTTTAGGTTCAATCAAATCCATAAGAAAAATGCCTAAATTAAAAAAAATCAGTGAAATGGTTTATTTTAGCATATTCGAAAGGTTTTGTCTTTTGAGAACATATACCAATAGTGTATTAATGAATTATTTTAACAATGTTTGGAACAAATTACTTATATACTGTCATTAAGATAAAAATGTTCATATCCAAGTCCTGCATTTTTGAAAATTCTTGAAAATCTGTTGAATCAATAAAATCTAATTAAGAAAAAAGAAGTCAATCACAGGAACTGGATGGTACATGTAAGAATACATTTGATTAAACTGCAAGTGCTCTTTAGTAACAACCTTTCTCTATTGACTAAAACTATCAAAAGTTGATCAGTTTGAAGAGATGATTTCAAACTGCATTCGAAGAAACATTTTAACAAATTAGTTTTGTGAAAAGTCAAAGCCTTTCAAATATGCTTAAATAAACCATATCGCTGAATTTTTTTGAATTTAAGCATTTTTCTTTTGGATTTGTTGAGCATAAAATTGTTTTCATAAACATCCTCTTCCTTTTTTTTTTGGTTTCTGGTTGATAGTTGTCACATTGGTAATCATATCACATCTCCTTATTTGTATAAAAAATATTTTAGTTTCAGGCATTAAGGTAGAATTAGTAAATGGAAATGCACCAAACAGAGGCAGAGTAGAAATTATTCGCAATGGTGTAAGGGGCACTGTTTGTGATGATAGATGGGATGACAATGATGCTACTGTTATATGCAGAATGCTTGGATATAAAAGGTAAATCCAATTAATTTGCCTGTGATATATTATGATTGGTTTTATTTGTAAGTTTTTAATGTGTTAATTAGATTTTTCCTTGCAGGTGGTCCCAATTATAATCTAGAGGTCCCTCTACATAAAGACCATTACAGTGACCAAATGTAACTAAGTGTTCACACTTCCAGTGAAGTTATGTGTTTCCTATTTTAATTTTTAGATCACTTTGATATACAGTTCCCATTAGCCAAACAAGGTTATCAATATATTTCAAGGTCAAATTTTGTTACCTTCACCTCCTTAGTGTACTTTACAACTGAAACTTAATCAAAGTTGCACAGACTTGACAGGAGCAATTTGTCCTATTACCCTTTATTTACTTCATTCTTATGTGACATTTATTATATCAGAACATCGATCAACGATCTTATCAGAAGCAATTCTTAATGCTGATTGGATCATTGAAAAATATAACAATGAAAACATATTAAATTATATTGCAAAAACAACTTGATATAGGTTCTTTAGTTAATTTCTCCAGAGGGAGATCAACCACTTTGGAAGTGTATAAAGTTGACGTATAATTTACAGAGGAGGAACAGCTGTATCAGAAGCTATATATGGAGAAGGATCTGGTGATATTATACTGGATGATGTTGAATGTGATGGGGCAGAGACTTCTATAGAAGAATGTACTCATTCAGGATGGGGTGTCAGTAATTGTCATCACACAGAAGATGCTGGTGTCAGATGTATAGCTGATAAACCTACAACTGGAGGTGATGACTGGCAGGCCACGTTTGCTCCTGGTGAGTATAGATGACACAAAAACATCAGGAAATGATTCCTGGCTTTCAACATTCTCTGATGGTGAATATAGATAATAGACAGAAGGAACTAATAAGTGTCAGTCACATTTTGTCCTGGTGAGTAAAGATGATACTCAGACATCTAAGAGTGATGACTGGAAGGCTACAGTCTCACATGGTGAGTAAGGATGAAATGGTAGGCAACATAAAATGATGACTGACAGACAACTTTCTCTCCTGGTGAGTATAGATGATACACATACAACAAAAACTGATGACTGGGACACTTCATACTCTCCTTGCGAGTATAGATGGTATACAGACAACAGGAACTGATGACTGACACAATACATTCAACCCTGGTGAATATAGATGATATACAGACAACAGGAACTGATGACTGGCACACTACATTCACTCCTGGTGAGTATAGAGGATATACAGACAACATAAACTGATTACTGGCAGACTTCTTTCTCTCCTGGTGAGTATAGATGATAAACATACAACAAAAACTGATGACTGGGACACTCCATACTCTCCTTGCGAGTATAGATGGTATACAGACAACAGGAACTGATGACTGACACAATACATTCACCCCTGGTGAGTAAAGATGATATACAGACAACAGGAACTGATGACTGGCACACTACATTCACTCCTGGTGAGAATAGATGATATACAGACAACATAAACTGATGACTGGCAGACTTCTTTCTCTCATGGTGAGTATAGATGATATACAGACAACAAGAACTGATGACTGGCACAATACATTCTCTCCTGGTGAGTAAAGATGATATACAGACAACAAGAACTTATGACTGACACAATACATTCACTCCTGGTGAGTATAGATGATACACAGACAACAAGAACTGATGACTGGCACACCACATCCATGTCTGGTGAGTATAGATGATACATAAACAACATAAACTGATGACTGGCACACTACATCCATGTCTTGTGAGTATAGATGATATACAGACAACAGGAACTGATGACTGACACAATACATTCACTCCTGGTGAGTATAGATGATATACAGACAACCGAAACTGATGACTGGCACACTACATCCATGTCTGGTGAGTATAGATGATATACAGACAACAGGAACTGATGACTGACACAATACATTCATTCCTGGTGAGTATAGATGATATACAGACAACAAGAACTGATGACTGGCACACTACATCCATGTCTGGTGAGTATAGATGATACATAAACAACATAAACTGATGACTGGCACACTACATCCATGTCTTGTGAGTATAGATGATATACAGACAACAAGAACTGATGACTGACACAATACATTCACTCCTGGTGAGTATAGATGATATACAGGCAACCGAAACTGATGACTGGCACACTACATCCATGTCTGGTGAGTATAGATGATATACAGACAACAGGAACTGATGACTGACACAATACATTCATTCCTGGTGAGTTTAGATGATATACAGACAACAAGAACTGATGACTGGCACATAACATCCATTTCTGGTGAGTATAAATGATACATAGACAACAAGAACTGATGACTGGCACATAACATCCATGTCTGGTGAGTATAGATGATACATAGACAACAGGAACTGATGACTGGCACAACACATTCACTCCTGGTGAGTATAGATGATATACAGACAACATAAACTGATGACTGGCAGACTTCTTTCTCTCATGGTGAGTTTAGATGATATACAGACAACAGGAACTGATGACTGACACAATACATTCACTATTGGTGAGTATAGATGTTATACAGACAAAAAGAACTGATGACTGGCACACTACATTCATGTCTGGTGAGTATAGATATACATAGACAACAAGAACTGATGACTGACACAATACATTCACTCCTGGTGAGTATAGATGATATACATACAACAAGAACTGATGACTGGCACACTACATCCATGTCTGGTGAGTATAGATGATATACAGACAACAAGAACTGATGACTGACACAATACATTCACTCCTGTTGAGTATAGATGATATACAGACAACATAAACTGATGACTGGCAGACTTCTTTCACTCATGGTGAGAATAGATGATATACAGACAACAGGAACTGATGACTGACACAATACATTCACTCCTGGTGAGTATAGATGATATACAGACAACAAGAACTGATGACTGACACAATACATTCACTCCTGGTGAGTATAGTTGATACATAGACAACAGGAATTCATGACTGCCAGACTACATTCTCTCCTGGTGAGTATAGATGATACACATACAACTTGAACTGATGGCTGTTACAATACATTTGTTCCAGATGTTTAAAGACTATATACAGACATGAGAAACTAATGAATAGCGAATACTTTATTTTTTCATGGTTAGATAATATGATAGTCATTAGACTAGTTCCTTTTGTTTACTTGTAAACGGGTAAACTAAGTCATGGCTGTTGTTCTTGTGTCACCATGGATTGGTTTGGAAATTATTTTGCAGTTGTATTTCTGTATTTTAAGGATTATAAATGAGACTTGATCATTGCAAGATTTTGTATCCATTATGATTTTAATGTTTACTATTTGTATTATTTGTATTGTATGATATTTCAGTTTTCTGAAGGAGGTTAATCAAGGATAGTTGTTTAAGTGTGGAATATTAGTCATGATTTGACCCTCTGTTTAATTTAATTCAATCAAGTTAAAGATTAAAATAAGATTTTTTTGTTCAATCATTAATGAAAGTGAAATAGTGAAATAATTATTCGCTTTAAGCAGGCAGTTTAGTTCAATTTTGTCAAAATAAGCTAAGAAACATCACTGATGAATTATTCAATTGCAAGTGAATAATTCAACCTCATTGAATCCGTATTCATGTGACCTTCAATTTAACCCCTTAGCTAGAGATTAGTTACACATGTATATGTCATGTTCAGCCATTAAAAGGAAAAGAATGTCAAAATTGAAAGTGAAACAAAGGTGAACCACTTCGTTGACTGATTCCATCCACAAAAAATCATTCTTGTATAGGTAAAAACGATGATTAACCTATTTTTTAACCTATAACATGAAATCAAACAGACCTAGAAAAATTCAATTGCACGTGGTCACAATCTATTTGTTGTCGAGCCTGTGACTTCTGTCACAAAAGCAAGACATAGCGATCCTACATTCTGTCAGCAGCCGCGGCTTCTACAAATATTCACTCTGTGGTTAAAGTTTTTCAAATTTTAATAACTCTCTTATACTATCCTGCATTTCAACCACACTTGGACAGAAGCTTGTTTATGATCATAAGATAGTATCCAGAAGTAAATTTTGTAAAAAAAAATGCTGTTTATCCATATTTTACTCATAAATGGACTTAGTTTTTCTGCCAGTTAACATTACATTCACTCTGTGGTTAAAAGTTTTTCAAATTTTAATAACTTTCTTAAACTGTCCTAGATTTGTACCAAATTTGGACAGAAGCTTGTTTATAATCATAAGATAGTATCTAGAACAAAATTTTGTAAAAAAAAATACTGTTTATCTGTTTTTTACTCATATATGGACTTAGTTTTTCTGCCAGTTAACATAACATTCACTCTGTGGTTAAAGTTTTTCAAATTTTAATAACTTTATTAAACCATCCTGGATTTGTACCACACTTGGACAGAAGCTTGTTTGTGATCATAAGATAGTATTCAAAAGTAAATTTTGTTAAAAAAAAATCCTGTTTATCCATATTTTACTTATAAATGGACTTAGTTTTTCTGCCAGATAACATTACATTCACTCTGGTTAAAGCTTCAAAATTTTAATATCTTTCTTAAACTATCCTGGATTTGTACCAAAGTTGGACAGAAGCTTGTTTGTGATCAAAAGCTAGTTTCCAGAAGGAAATTTTGTACAAATTTATTTCCTGTTTTTCCGTATATTACTTATGAATGGACTTAGCTTTATTCCAGTTAACATTAAGTACAGTCTGCAGTTAAAGTTTTTAAAACATTTATTAGATTCATAAACCTTCTTAGATTTTTACCAAACTTGAACAGAACTTCTTACAATCAAAAGATATAGTATCTAGAGGAAAATTTTTAATAATTTTTTCCCCATTTTTGTTGAGCCTGCAACTAACAGCAAAAGTAGGCGAGACACTGGGTTCCACAGAACCCTTACAAATTTTATTTATTTTTATGTTTATTTTGGGTTATGTGACTGCGGCAGTCTTCAGAGGTCATTTCGATGGATAATTAGATGGCGTCTAGACTAAAATACACACAGAATGTGGATATATTTTATCGAGTCCATGCATTGTTAATTGTTTATTTCACACTTATTGTAATTTGGATATACATTTTAGTATGTTATAAATCAAATATGAGAATTTGAGTCAAATCGGTGAACATGAATTGGACAGCTAATGCCCCTTTAAAACAAGAATTTTAAAATCTTGAACAATTTGATTGCTGTTATCATTCAATGTAACTTGATTTACACAGATTGGAAATTTCTGTTGATTTAAATTCCTTAAAAACTTAAAACTACAGGCAGTAGTGGATATCTGAAAACTCATTTGTATTTATTGCATCACATCTCCAGTTATTTGAAAATATACTATTTAATTTATATATAATATTTAATGATTATCTTACAGATTGTGGGAAACGTCCAATAGAAGACCGACACATTAGAAAGAAAAGACAGACACCACATCTTGGAGAAGCTACTGTACTTGAGCGTCCACAACCAGCTAAAATAGTCTATGGATCAGCAGCGGAATATGGAATGTACCCTTGGCAGGTTGGAGTCCGGAAGATTTATTATTATGATTATTTTTCCAGAAAGAAAATCTCCAGTGTATGGTGTGGAGGGACAATTATCAATAAACATTGGATTCTCAGTGCTGCTCATTGCTTTGATGGGTGAGTATTGTATTCAGAAAAGGTACCATGATAGATTGGTGATAGAGTTGAGTGGTTAGCTATGTTTTTATATATTTTGTCTCGCTTTGTTGCCCTTATCATATATTATCATGCTTGAAATAGCATCTATTCAAGCAGCTGAATCATACCACTCATTACATAGTAAGTGCCCCCACACATCTGAGACTCTATCATTTAAATAAATGTGTTTTTGTTCACCAGCAATCAGTTTTGCTATTGTAGTGTTGTAAAGTTGATTTTTATACCCCACGCAACAAGTCCATCCGTCCGTCAGTCCTTCAGCCTGTTCTTGTTGTCACAACTCCTCTGAAATCACACTACAGAATTTCATGAAACTTTGTCGATTGGAAGGACATACTATGTAGATGTGCATATTGACAGTAAATTATGATTCAATTTTTTTTCTACGAGTTATGCTCCTTTGAACTTAGAATTTTTGCCTAAATGTACTGCTGCAACAGTTTGTCATCGCAACTCCTCTGAAACTGCACAACAGAAATTCATGATACTTTGTAGTTAATGAGGACACATTATGTAGATGTGCATATCGACAAGAAATTATATCAGATGGCTTTTTTAGGAGTTATGAGTTTTGAACTTAGGAATCTGGTGAGATTTTGTTTGCCCAGTGACAATGTTGGGCTGGGGTTTGTTAGCGTGCTCACAAAGGTTCTTTAATCAGTCCAGTCCTCTATAAGAAAGGTAACAGACCAATAACTTATATATAGCCCATGGTTTCAAGTATGACCTGGGTCTATCTTAAAAATGTCTTACATCCTAAATATGATTGTCTGCAAGTGTAAACATGTTTTAATTCAAAGCCTCATATGATCACTGTGAAACTTTCTGGATTGCATATATCTCTTTTTAGTGAATTTATTGATAAAACAGTTTTACTTGCCAAAATTTAGTTTATTAAAGATTAACATTTTTTATACGTGAATACTGGTAAATTTATTGCAAGAACATGTATGATCCTAATATTCAAGAAAAATTTGAATAACTGAGGACTTTAGAAACTTTTACATAGCCAGTCATATCTGAAGTTTGAGATAACAGAGTAATTGTTTAGACTTACATAGCCAGTCATATCTGAAGTTTGAGGTAACAGAGTAATTGTTTAGACTTTTATTTACAGTGTACTTAAATCCAAAATAACCATAAGGACAGGGGATCACAACCACAAGACATTGGATGTTTATGAACAAGAATTTGACGTAGAAGCTGTTCTCACTCATGATCAGTATGACTGTAAGTATATGAAAGTGTCATGAAATAGAAGTTCCTTCCTAATAATATACAAGTTCCAAAGGAAAGAAATGTTCTGTAAAATTATTTCCATTAAACAAATTTAGGAACAAATACTGTAATATTTTTTCCTAACAGAATACAGATTATAGAATATTTGTTCCGTCAAATAACAAAGTTTACCATGACACTTTTGGTAGGCGGAACAAATCAATCAATGTTTACTAAAGTATTCATTATAATTAATCTCTTGTTTTAATATTTCATTCATATTCATTTTGTTCAAAAATATAATGGATATCAACTAAGTTCTCATAGAAGCACAGTTTACATTTTTCCTATATAAAACCTAATATGTGACAGAATTTGAGGTGTATTTTTCACTTTTAAAGTATTTGTACCACTCACCATTACTTTGTATTAAATAAATGTACTGGGTACATAGGTTTTACATGTGCCCCAATAGTTTTCAATACATGCAATGTCATAGTTTAATATTCTATGCTTCTGCTTCTTATACTTCAGTTCTACCTGCATGCTGTAGCATAGCAGGTAGATTAAAAATTCATTAAGTAAGTAAGTAAGTAAATTTACAGGGCAGAGGTGATAAAAAGTATTTACTCTTTATAGAAAATTCTTCTTTATCCCTATAGATAAAAAAGTAACAATGCAAATATTACAGAAATATTTATACCATACATTATTTGATGCTATAAAACAGTTTCTTTTCATCGTTTCAAGTTTTAATTTCTATCTGGTGAATAGTTTATTGAAATAAAATATGTCTGAAGGAAATAACTATAAATGGGGAAAGAAGGGGAAGTAACTCTAGGAATGTTTGTTTTTTAATGTCCATTGCATAAATTGGTTTGCTAAAATTTTTATTTGTCTGTCTGAAGTGACCAACTAATATTTTTATAAGCACAGGGCTGGTAAATATTTTCTTGCATGCCATTCTTGTTAAATTAAAACATATTTAGATTTGTTTGTCTTACTAAAAAAAAGCAACTAGCCAGATGCTCTGGGATTAGTATAATATTTTAAGTGACAGCTCCACTCTAACATACCCCACATGTTAGGAGACTTATTTCAGTTACCTGTTAACTTTACAAAAATCATCTCTGAATCTACCAAACCAATTGCAACCGAAATTTGCCACAATCATGCTGAGGGTATTTTGTTGAAAATTAATCAGCAGGTCAAGGTAAAACAGTTAAAATGACAAGAACAATAGGATTTACAAAAAGTCAACTTGGCAGAATTTGTCAAATGACCCCGTATAGGAGTTATTGCCATTAGATGATGATTTTTACCCTGTCAGCTTAGTTTTTAAGGAAACTAAAGTTGAAAGAGAATCTTTTGACAGTAAAAATGTTCAACAAAATATGATGTACGAATAAGTTAACAAATCATCAATTGACTCCTTTTACTAGTTTTTGTCCTTGAAAGACTAATTTCACTAATTTTTTGCAGAACTAAGGTTAAAATTTTAAAAAGCAAATGTGTTCAACAAAATTAGATCTAGAAATAAGTCAACTTGGTCAAGTTGTCAATTCACTGATTATAAGAGTTATCGCTCCTGTTATTGCTCTTGAAAAAGGGTTTTTATCCATTCTTTTTTCATTTTTTTAAAGAAACAATTATAGACAAAGAGAAATTGTAAATTGCAAAGATATTAAGCACAATAAGATCTATAAATAAGTCAAACATGCCCAAAATTATCAACTCACTTCTTTTAGGAGTTATTGCCCCTGAATGACCATTTTCACTCATAGAATTTCCAAAGAAAAACTTGAGTTATTAAAAAAGTGAAGTACAGCGTGCGGTCATCTGGTTGCCAACAGTTTCTGTGCAATAACTTGTGAACCGTTCAACAAATGCTTTTCAAATTTTACCTTTGAGGAGTTATGGTCCTTGATCTGATGGAAAATTTTTGTCATCGATGCAATTCATCATGAACCACTCAACCAAGGATTTGTATAGTGGGAAGGATTGGAATCTCGTGGACTATTTGCATTGCCTGTATTGAAATAAGCTGCGTATGATGAGATTTTGCGAGATTTACCGTGATGCATCTCGTTAGTCGTTTTTCGTCCACCATTACAAGTTGAATTTATGTCATTTCCAGATAAACTTGGCCTTTTGTAAGTATACTATAACAAAATTACATGATGTGATACTTTTAAGTGTAAGTTTATGACAGTTCTGATTCAAAAAACAGTTTATATCTTTACAAAACACATTGTCTGCATCTAAATATACTATGCATTTTATCTGTTGGTCATCGTAATAATCCCGCCCAAATAGGCGGTCCAAACCACAATTTTAATCTCAATCTCCTCCTTCATAATAAGGAATTGTGTTCAGAAACTTGAATTATATGAAATAAATGTGTGTGGTGCGTGCATATTCTAAACTATATAGTGTAAGGAGCTTTCGTTGTTGTTATTTTAATGGTTATTTCAGACCAACCGTCAAAAATCGTCCCGCGTCAGTGCAAAAAAGGGTGGACTGATAAAATATCAATAAAGTGCCACAATCGGTCGATTTCAACACTAAAACGTAATTATATCAATTTATCATAGTTTATTTGTTGTACTTTCTAAAACATTTGGCTTTCAAAATGATAACGTGTGATATTATCATATTTTCAAAATACCGCTACGGTTACTAGATGAATCCAAAAGTCGTTATTATGGGCGGGACCAAATTAACATAAATAAACTTCCTGTAGTCCCTCGAACGTGATGAAAAATGTTGACAGTAGAATACATAGTTTGCATCTGTCGTTTCATGGACATTTACACCAAAAGGTATTGCTTTTTCCTTTAGAATTGATATGAAAATGTACTGGGAATTCCTTTATGCCTTCAAGGGTTTACAGAACCCTACTTACGTTCACCACATCAACTGAGTATATCATACAGTCATACTGCACATAGCTAGGCTACTGTCATAGGTGATAGCATATTTTGGCAGTAGTATAAAGTGAAAATATAGGGACACTATTAATTTACAAGTTAAAGGCGTGTTCTTACTATCATATATTAAGACTGTCTATCTCTCCAATTTTTTGGTATACCTCAGGCTTGTACCAAAGATAACAGGAGATAGTTACATTTGTATATGTGTATATATGTGCTTAAAAGTGTGGGGGATAAGGGTACGATTTCAGTGCAACTAATTCAGTTAATGAAATAAAAAATATATATTGCCGTCTTCAGGATAAATCACAAGCGCTCGTCCCAGACCAGTATAATTTTCTGAGGCTTAACTGCCCAAATGAATAAAAAGAAATTTTATGAAAGACTATTTTTCAGGCTTTGTTGTCAAAAAGTGTTCCACAATACACAAAATCTCTTAACACTCATAAACAAAAACCAAAAAGAAAAGAACGGTCCATTCACATGTACATGTATGGAGAATTTGAAAGTAAAATTAGGCACTTCATCAAGGAGCAGTTATAAACTCTCAGCTCACTACTAAAAACTCTTCATACATGTATTGTCAGGACTCTTGGGCGTCTGGGTTCATCATTTGAAATATAAAGAAATACCAAAATAGTCAAAAATTTTAAGTTGTCATGGTCAAACATTTGATATTCTTGGGATAGCTACATGTCTACTAAAGTACATAATAAATCCTTGTTACCCCAATACAATCAACCGGTTATATACTTGTATAGGATGCATAATGTGCCAATGCGGACTTTAAAATTCTGAACTTTTTCTGACCAGACTCCATATTCTACATAAATTCATGTCTTGTATTTTATTATTATTGTGATTTATTATGAACTGTGTTACTTTGTTAATATTCATATATACATTGTATATATATGTAGACCATAAAACCCAAGATAACTGGATTAATTTCAATAAAATACATATCCCAGCATTATTATAGTGAACATGTAAATTACATCTGTTTACATGGTTTAAACAGTAACAGATTATACATAACCCAGCAGTGACGAGTGCCCAATTATTCGTTTTTAAATTACTGCAAAATTCTCTAAATGTTATTTGATAAAAAATAATTATTTAGCTTTAATATATGGACAGCTAGGAGAGTAGCCTACTCTTGATACATAAGTAATAAAATTTCAGTTACTGTGTATAATTGTTTAACATCATATTTGCATTAAGTTTTTTACTTTCAGATGTAAAAGATATTTTGTGTTCTAATAGTACTTCTCTCGGAAGACAATAGTTGGTTATGGCTGTGGATAATAATCAGGTAACTACATTATTAAATATATAAAATAATACTGATACCAGAATTACTTTAAAATCAATATATTCAGAATTTGTGCAAGAATCATACCAGTGTGCCACATCTCTTAATATTTTTTACAGAAAATTTTGCAGGTGTATTTTGTTTTACATGTAATGTTTTATTTTTTTTTGCTTTGAAATTAAATGGATTAATATTATAGTTTTACAATATGGAAAATGTCAGGGAAACCCTAATTATATTTTATGTATTTTAGTCTTACAAAAAAAAATGTTTGTTATTTTCAGGATACCAAAGTTAAAGAAAGGAGATATGTTTCTTTGTGGTGAAAGTGCAAGAAATAACACCATATTCTGACTTACAAAATGATCACTCATACTGCATGCAATACAGGGAGAGGCATCAAACCAAGCCTCTAGAAGACATACATTTGTAGAATGTATTTTCTATGATGTACACGTTGCAGAGGATACTTTATGTTCCAAAAATTCAAATACAAATTGTGTCAGCTCCTGTGACAAACTTAAGACGGAAGTTAACCAGAGTATGAAATCACCATTATCAATATGTAAAATCCAAACAGTGACTATATATTTATTCAAATAGTGTCATGAATGGAATTAAAAAAGGACTTGGAAAATTAACATGTTTTAATATTGCTTTGTGTGTGTGAATAAAATTTGTCAGCAAGAACAAACTTCTTTTATTACAAGACATCCAGAATACATGTCTTCATACATGTCATAGCAGGTACCAGTATTTCTGTGGTTGGGTGTTCCCGGATAGTTTAGTTTGTAACAATGTTCCATTTTTTGGTCTTTCATGCTTGGTTCATAAGGAATGTAAACAAATATTTCATGTGGGCATAAAAATAAGGAGATGTGGTACAATTGCTATTAAGACAACTATCAGGAGATCAAAGGACAAGGATGTAAACGAAGACAGGTCAGTGTTCACTAAGATAGGTTTTCGAGTTCCAATGTAGCTATAGGTACTTTTTGAAAGTGGATAACCAATGGATTTATTGGGTCAATGGGATGAAGGTGGGGTGATGTGGGAATGAATATTTTAGCTTGGTGAGAATTAGTAGAAGAAATAATGTTGCCCGTTCAAGATGAAAATGAATAAGCTGCTGCATTTCTGCCTCACATTAACTTAAGCATGAAAAATTATGTAAAAAAGTGAAAATGAAGCTATGTGACATTAACAATCTGAGCAACAGATAAAAATGAAATAATATTGACTATTTGTGAATAATCTGTCCAAGAGAAATCCTCCTGCCTTACCCCCTAAAAATGTCCACTTATATACAAATGTATGCTCTTAATGCTAATAAAAAATGTCAAATCTTTACCAATATAAAAATAAGGAGATGTATGAATGCCAATGAGACAACTATCCATCAAATTCAAATGAAGTGGATGTAAGCAATTATAGGCAACTGTACAGCCTTCAACAATGAGAAAAACCCATATTGTATACTGTAGTTGGCTCTAAAAGGCCACAATGTGAAAAATGTGAAACAAATTATGAGTAGGGTGTATGACACAATAAGCAGATAACCCATCAAAGTTATTCGTAAAATGCTGTTAGTTGCTTGTGTTACTAATGTTTTTCACAAGGGAAATTTACTTCTACTTGCCATGGGTACAACCATTGATTTTAGGGTATGAATGATACGTTCATTGTTGAAGACCCTACATCAACTGTCAAGATGAAGAACAGGAATAAAAGCCATGATCATTGATAATTTTCTATGTTTTCTATGTATTGTGTGCGATTTAGTCCCATGTACATGTACATTTACTCCATATCTTTTCAGTTTCTATTTTACTGTTGTTTATAATCATGAACTTATTTTTAACTTCCTGCCAGTCCTTCAATGAACTCAAACCTCTATAGTTCCAGTTACAACTCATGTATTTGCAGTTTGATAAAAAAATCAACATACAGATATTGTATGGAGACTTGACTATTCTTGAAGACTGTATGATTTCCTCTTAACTGTCAACATGGTCAATGCTCTTGTGGTAGTTGGGTCAGTTTCATATAAAGTATACTAGAAGAATGGACAAAGACAAGCTGCGAAAATAATTAATTGTTTTGAACTTCTCTTTGGGGTTATCTTAAACAGCTATTACTAGTATCATAAAGATGTGTTGGGCTACTCAAATTACGATCACAAGAAAAACAACAACATAATTACGATAATTTTCGGCAAATGCCAAATGTAAACGACTATCAAAGTTTATTTTCCAG
Organism: Mytilus californianus; assembly: GCF_021869535.1. Lineage (NCBI taxonomy): Eukaryota > Metazoa > Mollusca > Bivalvia > Mytilida > Mytilidae > Mytilus > Mytilus californianus. The sequence goes on from NW_026262723.1 coordinate 108,817,362, forward strand.
CTTGAGAGAGGCCCTCAATATGACATACTCAGAAGGAATCGTGATATCTTTGCGAATTAAAACAAAATATTGATCAAAGATGCTAAAACAAACTAAACCTAACAACAAACAAGTCAGAAATGATTATCTTTCAATACACGCTGTTCAACGTTAACCGGATATTTACTAACAGGCGCGTATAAATTTATAGTGGCGAGTACGCAACATCTCACGATACACGAGAAGTGTCGATATACCGCGAGATTCCAATCCTTCTCACTATACAAATCCTTGACTCAACCAATGCTTTTAAAATTTTCATATTTTTTTACTGATGACAAAATGGAGGTCAAGTTTGATATTGCAGTTCAGGAGTTATGGTTCTTGATAGATAGGAAAAATGGCAATTTTATGCCGTTTCCATGCAATAACTTATGACCAGTTCAACCAATGCTCTCAAAAAAATTTGTTATTGTTATGTTGGACACTAATTGCCTGAGTGCCATAATGGGTTAGATACATCAAAAGCAAAGGTTAACAGCAGTGAACTAAAATATTGTGAACTTGTGTATACATGTATTTATGAAGGATGTAATTTTGTTTCAAAATTAGACTGAGTACTTGATGAACTGTTCAAAAGAGCATGTACTATCGTCAATAAGTACGAAACTACGATCATAAAACATGTGGACGATGAAAATGAAAATCGGTTCATCTCACTCAGCTAAATACTGTTGACACCTGTTGTCAAATTTCAAAATCAATTGCCTTCACAAATAGTTCTCGACTTGTATTTTTAAGTTTAATTTTTTTCTATTTCAGCTATGCTTAGTTGGATATTGTAAGCCATGTTAACATAACAGTAACACAACGTAACTGCAGACAAAAATATTATTGTTATGTTCATAATTAATCAGTTCCTAACCCAACCTAGCATTCGGAAAATAAGTGTCCAACATAACAACTAGATATCATTGAGATGGGCCCCGCTGTGAATAATGTGTGGTAAAAAATTTGTATCTTTATCATTGGACATGGGGTTGTCAACTGAAACCAAAGTTTTTGACCTTGACCTTTGACCTAGGAAGTTGTACATAAATTATGACACACCCTCTGGTGTTGGTTTATATACATGTCAAGTATAAACTTTGAAATCATAATGATTCTCAAGATATAGGGGGACACGATCTTTACCATAGGACATGGGGTTGTCAACTAAAACCAAAGTTTTTGACCTAGGAAGTTGTACATAAATTATGACACACTCTCTGGTCAGTCTGGTGTTGGTTTATATACATGTCAAGTATAAACTTTGAAATCATAACGGTTCTCAAGATATAGAGTGGACACGATCTTTACCATAGGACATGGGGTTGTCAACTAAAACCAAAGTTTTTGACCTTGACCTTTGACCTAGGAAGTTGTACATAAATTATGACACACCCTCTGGTGTTGGTTAATATACATGTCAAGTATAAACTTTGAAATCGTAATGGTTCTCTAGATATAGAGCGGACACAATTTGTTACGGACGGACGGACGGACAGACTGATCACTATAGGGCGTCCGCCATTCGGCAGGGCCCTAATAACTTTTTCGTTATTGTTACGTTTTCAATGTAATCGTAGCCAGTGCCTTTCATTTTTACCATTCAGGAGTTATGGTCCTTGATAGATAGGAAATTGGCACTTTATGTTGTTTCTGTGCAATTACTTATCAATGGTCAACCATTGTTCTAAAAAAATATATGTGAGCCGATTTAGTCTGTTACTGATGACAAAGTGGTGGTCAAGTTCAATATTGCTGATTTTCATTTGATTTTTGCCATTTAGGAGTTATGGTCCTTGATTGATTAGAAAATAGGCAAAGAATGTAGCAGGTCAAACAAGTCTGAAAGCCCCTTTCAAAATACAGAAAACCTGGTTTGCTTACAGCTTATTCCTTGTATGAGCTTTTTGCAATGTAAAATATAAAAAGAAAGATAAAGAGCAAAAATATGTAGCAAAGATGTTCAGCAATATAAGATCCACCAATAAGTCAACAGGGTTGAAATCATCAATTGAACCGTGAGTGGAGTTATTACCCTTGAAACATGATTTTTTTTTCCATTTTCGTAGTTTTTGCATAAACTATAATAGATAGAGAGAAACAGTTCAATAAAATCCAAAAATCAGTCATTATGACAGTAATTATCAATGGACTTTTTATAGAAATTATTTTTGCTAGTTGATCAATTCAGGCTCTTGGGAGCCTCTTGTTAATTTGATTCATTCTCATGTTTCAGAGATATTACCTGCCCTCCCATTCTAAATTGCATGACATTAAATAGTTTTCGAAAGAATTGGTTTTATTATCCTATATATTTTATGCTTCAGAAATCATCAATATTTTAAAAAGTTCCTTTTTTTTCCTTTAAGCTGATACATATGATAATGATATAGCACTGGTGAAAATTAGTTCTGATGATGGTGAAGGGATAACATTCAATGATTATGTTCAACCAGCTTGTCTACCTGACATGGACACTCTGTATAGAACTGGTACATTGTGTCATATATCTGGATGGGGAAAGACTGAACATGGAGGTAAGATTGTCATCCTTACATGGACCACTTGTCTACCTGACATGGACACTTTGTATAGACCTAGTACATTGTGTCATATATCTGGATGGGGAAAGACTAAACATTGAGGTAAGATTGTCATCTTAACATTGACCACTTGTCTACCTGACATGAACACTTTGTATAGACCTGGTACATTGTGTCATATATGTGGATAGGGAAAGACTGAACATGGAGGTAAGATTGTTGTCTTACAATTGGACAGCTTGTCTACCTGACATGGACACTTTGTATAGACCTAGTACATTGTGTCATATATCTGTGTGGGGAAAGACTGAACATTGAGGTAAGATTGTCATCCTTACATGGACCACTTGTCTACCTGACATGGACACTTTGTATAGACCTAGTACATTGTGTCATATATCTGGATGGGGAAAGACTAAACATTGAGGTAAGATTGTCATCCTAACATTGACCACTTGTCTACCTGACATGGACACTTTGTATAGACCTGGTACATTGTGTCATATATGTGGATGGGGAAAGACTGAACATGGAGGTAAGATTGTTGTCTTACAATTGGACAGCTTGTCTACCTGACATGGACACTTTGTATAGGCCTGGTACATTGTGTCATATATCTGGATTGGGAAAGACAGAACATGGAGGTAAGATTGTCGTCCTTACATGGACAGCTTGTATAGATCTGGTACATTGTGTCATATATCTTGATTGGGAAAGACTGAACATGGAGGTGAGTTTGTCGTCCTTACATGGACAGCTTGTATTATAGATCTGGTACATTGTGTCATATATCTAGATAAGGTAAGACAGAACATGGAGGTAAGTTTGTCATTCCTATATGGACATCTTGTCTACCTGACATGAACACTTGGTAAAGATCTCGTACATTGTGTCATATATCTGGATGGGGGTAAGACAGAACATGGAGGTAAGTTTGTCATTCCTACATGGACATCTTGTCTACCTGACATGGACACTTTGTATATAGATCTGGAAGGTTGTGTCATATATCTGGATGGGGAAGACTGAACATGGAGGTAAGTTTGTCGTTCTAACATGGACAACTTGTCTACCTGACATGGACACTTGGTATAAAGATCTCGTACATTGTGTCATATATCTGGATGGAGGAAAGACTGAACATGGAGGTAAGTTTGTCATCCTTACATGGACAACTTGTCTTCCTGACATGGACACTTTGTATAGATCTCGTACATTGTGTCATATATCTGGATTGAGAAAAACTGAACATGGAGGTAAGTTTGTTGTCCTAACATGGACAACTTGTCTACCCGACATGGACACTTGGTATAGATCTGGTACATTGTGCCATATATCTGGATTTGAAAGACTGAACATAGAGGTGAGTTTGTAGTCGTAACATTGACAGCTTGTCTTCCTGACATGGACACTTTGTATGAGATCTCGTACATTGTGTCAGATATCTGGATTGGGAAAAACTGAACATGGAGGTAAGTTTGTTGTCCTAACATGGACAACTTGTCTACCTGATATGGACACTTGGTATAGATCTGGTACATTGTGTCATATATCTGGATGTTGAAAGACTGAACATGGAGGTGAGTTTGTCATCCTTACATGGACAACTTGTACAAACTTAACACTTTGAATTCTGTATCTGGTTTAGACAAACTCAAACATTGAGATATGCATGTTTGGTTGACATGACCACCATGATATGTATATCATATATTTTGAATCATGTATCTTGCTGAGGAAAGCTTATTTGTCTAAAATGTACACCCTGAAATGTAATTTTGCACATTGTGTATGTTATTATATATGTGGAAAACACTGGAAATATAGGTTTGAGGAACATCAAAAGGTTTTGTTTGACACCTAAAAATACATGCTGCCAGTTTTCGGTTCATGTTGCATGGTTATGTAAGACATATATCTGATGTTTTATATATGAAGTGAAAACTGGAAAGTATTTTTCAGAAAACCTGAAAATGGAGAATCAGAATATAAAGAAGACAATGCAAGATAGAGACAAACCTATAAACTATATCATTTACTTATCAAATGTAAGTGAGTTTTTAGGGAAATGGTCTTTTATTGATTCTCTATTATACACGAAGCTGATAACCCTCTTCTTATCCAATATGGCCACAATAATTGAGCTTACATTGATATACTAACCAAATCAGATTATTAAATCCATTCTCAATTTTATAAGTATTTGCAAAAATTGAATTGAAACTACCTATACTAAAACAGAAAACTTAGATAATTTAAGGATCTTCTTGTCACTGTAGGCAAGTTATATTCATATTATATATAATAGTTGTGATTACATCTCATGGAATATTTTAGTGAGCATAACTAAATCAATTATGCACATCTTAGAGCTGTCATGAAACCATTTTGTGACTTTTAGAACTTTGTTGTATGACAGTTCTTAATAATAAATGATTAAATAGATACAAATGTGAGTCTATAGTATTTTTTTATTTACAATTTCAGTTAGTCCGAATGTTTTGAGGAAAGAAAAAATTCCAATAATGAATCACAGTAAATGTAGAAGTTTGTATAAAAGTGATACCATTACACCACATATGTTATGTGCTGGTTATGAGGAGGGAGGTGTAGACACTTGTCAGGGAGACAGTGGTGGACCCTTAGTATGCAAGGTTAACGGTATGTATTTCCACATATACTGGTTATGAGGAGGGAGGTGTAGATACTTGTCAGGGAGACAGTGGTGGACCCTTAGTATTCAAGGTTAACGGTATGTATTTCCACATATACTGGTTATAAGGAGGGAGGTGTAGACACTTGTCATGGAGGCAGTGGTGGACCCTTAGTATGTCAGGTTAACGGTATGTATTTCAACATATACTGGTTATAAGGATGGAGGTGTAGACACTTGTCAGGGAGGCAGTGGTGAACCCCTATTATGTCAGGTTAATGGTATGTATTTCAACATATACTAAGTATACAGTATAGGTACTTACAAAGTATATATATAGTAGGAGATCAAGGGGCCTGTAGAAGGCGTAGGACCCCCTTTGATAGCCCCAAAAAATAAAAGTTCTCAGGTTTTTCACGATATGTATTTAAGTTTGGAGCATAAAATTGTCAACCTATTGGAAGTATATATTCAATTAATGGTAATTACATCCCCTATCAAAAATCCTGGATCGGCCCCTGTACTGGATACATAACTTTTCTAGGGGTACAGTTCTGGATTTCAATAGTCCATGGTCATGGACCATTTTTTTTTGAATGACAGACTTTGAATGACACTAAAATCCTTAATTACTTAAAATTAATATTCATATCCAATTTATTTGACTTAACTAACAAAATCTACTAAACATTCATATTTTAACCTAGTTGCCAAGAAGTGGAACACAACTTATTATATAAGGACTATCATTTGGTTTCCAGAAAATTGTCAAAGGTCTGGTACACAAACTAGTAGTAGAGCGAACTTTAGGCAAAATTTTGTGGTTTCCATGTGTTTTTATCATTTGAACCATATTTATTACTTTTACCAAATTTTATTTGATATTGCTGTATGAGATGAAAAAAAAGTGTATTGACTTTGAGTCGCTTTGTCAAAGGCGAAGGTCACAGTAGTAATTTAGAGACAGAAATTAGGGCAAAAATTTGGTTTTGAGATGTTGTCTTTTCTGGCCTACTAAATTATAATGGGAGTGTCTTTGCAGACTCTACAGTCTCTACGGTACTGGACACAAAAATCTGTGAGTTCCACTTCAAATCCTTAAGGTCACAGCTCATTTATGCACCTATGTTGCCTCTGTGTGTTTTTTTGCTGTTCATGAACTGACAAATCCCTACTTACTTTTGTAGATAAATACACAGTACTTGGAGCTACATCCTGGGGGAATGGGTGTGGTGATGCCGGATCTCCTGGTGTCTATGCACATGTTAGAGGTCTTCTACCTTGGATAACAGACCAACTTAAAAAATATAACCAGTAAATACTGGTTCTCAAATATCTACCAATTCATATTATCCTTACCCTTACCCTTACCTATAAACTGTACCAAAACAACAACTTCGTTATGTTTTGAAATTAGTTGAGTTGATAATGAGAAATTATAAAACGAGCGCTGTTTACCTGATAGTTATGAAAGCATGTATACCAATTCCCTTATTTGATGCTTTTATATCTTTGGTTTATACTTATTATCATCAGTTATATTAAAATGTCTTGAGGTCATATTGGAAATTATCTCGAGTAACAGGTGTCTTATGTAATATGTTGTAGGTAGTTACACAGCTTTAGGAGTTGTATCATGGGGCAATGGTTGTGGAGAGGTTGATATGCCTGGAGTTTATACGAATGTTCAAAAATTATATCCATGGATTGTAAAACAGTTAAAGAAAAATACTTAGTTTACAACATTAAAATTTAATGGTGTTTATTAATGTCTTCTTTGCATGACATGTGACAATTTATGTAAAGTTCGTAATAGGTGTTCATACCTACACTTAAATTGATAAGGCTACTTTTGATAGACCATTATTATGTTGATATATAGCTCTTCCTCTTGTGACATCATCGGTTGTGCCAAGAGCAACACAACAGGTGTCACTTGTGAAGCAGGATCTGCTTACCATCGCGGAGCAAGCACCTGACATAACACTGGATTCCTATTGGGGTTCGTGTTGATTTTCTGTACAGTGTTTTGGACCAGCCCAGAAGTTAGCACTTCTGTGTTGACATGACATAACAATGATATGGTCATATTTATGAATTTATTGTTTACAAACCTCCGAATTGCTTGAAATACTGGCGATTTTCTTCCCCATGAAAAGATTACCTGAGCTGTATTTGGCAAAACGTTTTAGAATGTTTGGTCCTCAATGCTCTACAACTTCCTACTCGATTTGGCCTTTAAACGTTTTTAATTCAAGCGTCACTGATATGTCTTTTGTAAACAAAACACGCGTCTGGTGTACAAAATTATAAGCCAGGAGTATTTTGGATCAGATTTTTAATAGACTTTTGTTTCATTTTTTGCCCTTTTTATTTTTTATGCCATTTCTTGTGTTTTTCTTCGACTTGTTTTTTTTTATTTTACCCTTGCTTTATTCCAACCATTTTATTGACTGTTGTACTGTTTCGCTATATAAACACTTGAACCTGGAATGAGGCCCTATAAACTGACCTATGCTGCAGTTATTACTGTATAGGTCATGCTCCTTCTTTTCCATCTAATGTTATAGTGTTCTCTTCTAAAGTAGTTTTAGGTAAATTTTTATCAGATGAATAGTTTTGGTATGCTGTTGCATATATATTTGAAAATATAAATTGTGACCCAGAAGTTGGGTTTGTATGATTCACTTTTGATATTAAGATATGATAGACTCAGTCTTACTATGGTTTGCATTAACAGCCATGCCTCTCATTTTCGGATAGACGGCAAGGCCAACTTTCTCCCTAGAAAAGTTGTGTTCTCAACCGACCCTCATTGCCAATTTCTAGATGTAAGTCAAGATATGAGGCAGATATTTCTGTATCTGTTGTATCCTTTATTTCAAGTTCGATAGGATAGATGCGTTCAACATAGTCACCAAACATTGAATTATTTAGGGAGAGGATATCATCTATATAGTGAAACGTGAAGATAAAGAATAATGCAAGCTTCTTTTGGTTCTTCGTAGGAAGCTCCTGTATGAAGTCAGCCTCATATGAATAAAGGAACAGGTCGACAAGTTGTCAGTACCTCATTCCTATATCAAGCAGTTTATGTTATGTGATTTACACACCAAAACGATGTTGTTTGGTGCTATATCTGTGGGGAACAACCAACATATTTGTCATGGATGTAGGACAGGTGCTTAGCAACATTTGGGTCCTTGAAGATTGATGTAGCATCTACGTCTTTAATGCGTTTAGCCCATTGCCTTGCATACTCCTCGACTAAATCTATCACTATTTTGAAGTTGTGTTTCCAATTGATGGATTTCGGTTCAAATCATCTTTAATAACCTGATAGAATCTACAACAAGAATTAGTGTCAACACTTACAGACACGAGGTAAACGCAAAAAAAAAAGTAGCCGAATAAAGGTCGAAGTTAAAATAAGTCACAAATCTGGTATGCAATAATGTCCAATTTTTTGTATTGCCGCACTATCTTATTTCCGTGTCCAGTCAACTTCGAAATTAGGGTCAAACTCGTAATTTGTCATATAATTCAAATAGTGAACGTGTGTATTAGGTTTCAAGTACAATATGATTTCTTCTATGTTCTATAAACCATTATTAATTAAATTATGTTTTGCAGCCGTAGTAAAACAGCAATAAGAAATCGTGCTTTGATTATTCCTTATTTTCTATTATCCTAGCTTAGAAGTCCATAGTTCTAAAATTGATAAAAGCTGAAGCTTAGCAGCTATATGTCACAACATCATTACATATGAAATAAAATTCGGCCCAATATCCTTCGTCTATTCTAAGGTTGACATACTGTATGGATGAACTAGCGTACGCCGTATCCTGCATCTATCCTTAGATTAATTCCGTGTGTGGATGAACATTTGTCACTTAGCAAGAACATAACTGTATTCACAACATCTTCCATCTCTGTAAAATAAAACAAAGTCTGAAAATGATTATGCTTATATCTAAAATAAAAAACAACACTTATAAATTTCATGCGTCCCAAGCGCTTTTCTGGATTGACCTTCAGCAGGAACGCTCAAAGCAAAATATTTGAAAGCCAAGGATGTATAAGAACCGAAACAGATTAAAAGCTATATAACCTAAAAGGACCAGAAACACTTTGCCAAATCCATCTAAGGCCTACTTTGTCTGAAGTAGTTGAAACCTTAGTTTGTTAATGATTTCGGAATTTAACAACGGACACTTTAGAAAAAAATGTTGGTTATAAAGCATGTCAGTATCGAAGAACTGATTACTGAGCTTATAATACCATCAGGACTGATAGTCTACCAGCAACGATATCAACCCTGTTCTGTAAAAAATGAAAACCACACTATAAATTTCATGCGTACCTAAATATATATAAAGTTTTATAACCGGTCCATGCACATAGAATTGTCCATTGTTGAAATAAGGCCACAGTAGTTTACCGATGAACAAATCTCATAAATCGATTAAGAAAGACAAATTAAAACAAGGGAATCGCGTGAACGCCAAGAAGGGACAAGATAATTCTGAATGATCAGAATTGTGGAAAATATAAAATCAAGTCCGTGTTTTTATACCTATAAATTTTCCAAGTGGATGCAATTGTCTGAAAACTTCAAGTTGATCTGCTTTTTCTGGTTTCCCCCAAGCCTCTCTTGTTAGGTCTGTCCAAACAAGACTAGGATTTACGCTGTTCACTCGGATCTGAAAAATTAACAACTTATGTTAAACCTAGGAGGTATAGAGATAAAATACTTTTGACCTCCTCAGTCTGAAAAGTTCTTACTCATTTAACTTTTTGGGGGAAGGGTCGTCATATTGACGTGAATCTTTATTTTGCCACACTAGTCCAGCCCTGGCCTCAGTGACTTATTTTGTTTTCACTGAGTTGAGTTTTACGTCAATTACCTTCAATGGAACAAGGTCTTGGAATTATTTCTCAGTATATATCGAGACAATGTAAGGGAGTTCTAATACACACAAAAAATCAGTGGTGAAGATACATCCATAAATATTTCAACAATACTCAAGAAACGCTTTTCGGATATCGTCATACAAATTTCAATTCGTCCTTTTAGGAGCATAGCAACGTCGCGGTAATATAGCGTAACTGATGGAAACAATATTTCCACAGCTCTATACAACGGAGAAGTAACTAAGTTATGATTTGATTTTGATTTTTGGTGTTTTAACGCCACTTTTAAGCACCGCTTTTGGGCTATTTCGTGGCGGCCAGTTTTTATTGGTGGAGGAAGCCGGAGTGCCCGGAGAAAACCACCGACCTTCGATAGGAAAACTAACAATCCTAGTCAATTAAGATTGGAGTGGAGTGCACCCGCACGAGCGTGGTTCGAACTCACAACCTCAGTGTTGACTGGCTAGTGATTACAGTAGTAACTACTTAGACCACTCGGCCACCGAGGCCCCTAACTAAGTTATGTTAATTGTTTATTTTATCAAGATTTAAGATTTGTAAAACATTTTTTTGTATTAAAACTCTATGACAATCGTCCCGTAGAAATAATGCCGGGAGCTTGCACCCTTGAAGGTAATGGAGGGGGAACTGGGTTTCAAAATAGTTAAAATTATACTAAGATAATTCACTAAGGCCAGGGCTTGAAACGTTTTGTGAGTTCTAAAGATCAAATGCAATACACTATACTTAAGTTAGACATAAAGAAATCAATATGTTGCGTAAAAAACTCATAAAAACACCAGGCTTATGAGGCTGCAACCAAACAACACGCTCATGACGTCTGGTTATACACCGCCTAAGAAAGTATGGGGCATTATCTTTACCATCAATTTGTAGTCTCATAACTACGAACTTGGTTACCTTGTGCATTAAGATTTGAATTATATTCCAAATTACGGTTTTCGTCCCGATTTCATAGATCAATGAAAACGGAAATATGATAGTGTTAAATCAGTACATTTTTAGGTTAACATATTTTTGGGTGAACTAGTCAACCATAAAGTATTGGTCATATTTACTTTGAAACTTAGTACACACGTTGATTATCATATGAACTATTTAAATTATATGCCAAAATTTCATGGTTCACTGATAAAGAAATGTAATGCGAGCTATGGAACATATTATTGTTTCAATTTCAGGTATAAGATGTAATGTTGTAGTCATAATTTGAACTAGAATTTATACGATGAGGTCTTAGTTCTAATTCCATAAATTTGTATTCTTCAAAACTTACATTCTTATTATGAGACTTAAGTACTTATACATATTTGATTAGTACTTACATTATGAGGTCCAAGTTCTAATGCCATACATCTAGTTAGCATATCGACAGCAGCTTTACTAGGACAGTACGCAGAATGCAACTTGTCGTCAATAACACTTTTTGAGGATATGCTTGAGATGTTTACTATAGATCCTCCCTGACCTCTTTCTACCATTCCTTTAGCTACGACCTGTTAAAACAATTCAAACCATTAGAACACAGCTGCCGAAGTTTTTTTTAAATTTTAACCTCCAGCATCACTGAAGAGACATTAATTGTCGAAATGCGCATTTGGTACAGTAAAATTGATACCGTTTTGTTATAACATTTTTAAACTAATGAAAAGAGGAACTATTTTTTTCATGTTTAAATACATTTTTGGGGTAGAAATGAAACTACGGTTTTGTGAGAAAAAAAGAAAACATAATTAAAACTAATACAGTGTCTTATAAACGGCGAAAATACATTTTGTTTCCATACAAAGTATTCAAATATTATTATAAAAAAAACCCAGAAAAAAACCGGACGCAAATACCTCTTTTAAAGTATAAATGAACCCGATCTTGTACAAAATGAACAAATTATTAAAAACGATGCTTCAGTCTTAATCGGCAGTGGTTGCTTATGATTTACCTAGTTCTAATAGAGTAAGCATTCTGATGCTTTTCTTCTGTTGTATTGCTGGCTTTGGGAATTTTTTCGAAAAAAAAAAATTTTTGCAGACGGAAGATCTACCTAACTATGGTGGGTGGTACGATCTACAATGAGTTCAAGTACGTCTGTAATCGTCGTCCGTTTTCTCAAAATTGTAATAACCTTTTCATCTGAAACAACTGAACCAATTTCAACTTAACCTGACGTGAATTATCCTAGGGTTTCCAAAATAAAGTTTTTGTTGCATGTTCTAACCAATTATCCAATTAACCAACATGATTGCATTGGTTAAAAGTATATTTGTGCCAAGACTCCGTGTTGAAGGCCGTACTTTGACCTATAATGGTTTACTTTTACAAACTGTGACTTAGATGGGGAGTTGTATCATTGGCACTCATACCACATCTTCTTATATCTATATAAGGGTAAAATGGACTATCGAACAATGTCGAATATCTTAAGTAACCATATTAGTAAAAGGAAAAATCAGAATCTCAAGATCTTCCTTCTCATTGATTTGAAATTATCAGATGAATTGAACATAGTTATTGCCCTTAAGGTAGAGCGGGTGTCTTCTGCCATTTTGGATTGTAAAATAGCAGAAAACAATCGGCCTAGATCTTAAATGAGATATATTATACATTTTTATAATGTTCATCTAAATAAACAAAATTGTTTTTTTTTTTTACAAATACAGAACATTTTTGTTTGATTTTTTTTTCAACTTTGCCATATATTGGGGAGATAACTCAGATAATGTAAGGAATATGTTAGGAATTTACCTAATTTTTTTTGTAGCAAAAAAACGAGAACCATAACCTCAATTTTTCTCTATATTTTCAGAAAGCACATTATACGAGCTATCTTCTCAGTTTTACTTAGATATTCTATCGTTTGATTTTCTTTCTATCACACAAAATTGGGGTTTTCATGGATAATCCATACAAATTCGGACAACCTGTAGCTTGAAAAAAAACCGTGACTTATACTTTTATTGTATTTATGAAAAAAGCATGATAAAAACTACATTTTGGAAAATCATTAAGACATTGTATCGTTTTCAATGTTTAGACCATCTACCTCAAATTGCGGGTTTAAATTTTTTTTAAGTGTTTGACTTTTATCTCCAACAATTTTATAATAGAACCATTGGATTTCTCCTTCAAAGAGTTATTGTCCTTTAAGGACTTCTTTTTAGCAATTGATCGGGTTTTTGTCTATTTTGTCGAAAATATATAATAAATAGGTAGAAAATGAAAATAATACTCTATAAATTTCGTGCTTCCGAAGTGCTTTCTTGGATTTACCTTCAAACAGGAACGCTTAAACAAAAGCATACGAAAGCCAGTGATGAACAAATACGTTGAAACGATAGATGCTATATGACCGAAAAGAAAAATTCAAATGTGTTGCCTTTTATTTCAAAAACTATAACCAAATGCTAGAAACTGTAAACAACAAAACTGATCAGCAAAACAAGATATATGTTTGACAGTTTAGCGATTCAGGATCTTTAGAGCCTCTTGTAAATTGTGAAGCAGTTATACTAGTAGTAAAATAAACACTTGAGAATACTTGAAGCAACTGCTACAGAAAATGTAAATGACTACCTGTGAAACGTTGAACGTCGCATTAAAATTAGTATTCATTACACTGAAATAGAAACATAATTATAAACATTAATATTGGTCATAAGATGCAAAACAAACATGGACTAGTTTATGTTAAACATCTGTATTACGTTATCTTAATCCAAAAACGAGTTCTTCGTAAAAAGAGAGTGCTTACAACTCCTTGAGTGTTTTAGCGGCCCGTTGTGTGGCTGTTTTTCTGTTTCTTTCTAGCATACTCACTTTTCCTTATGGCAGTTTAAATTTCCAACCCTTCGTAACAATACACTCAATTTGCAGAACCTACATATATGATTTATTGTTTATGAGTTATATATACTGTAAATAATACTTGAGTTTTTACAAGAAATTCATATAACAAATTCTACAAAAGAAAGTGTAAATTAGCATTCGCTTGCTATGTATAACCTAAATTATAAAAACAATAATTAAACATATTTCAATCATATCAACACGTCAAGGAAATGTCATAATCTTACGCGTCTAAGTTTTCTTTACTCATTTCCAGAAATGGTTGCCATCTTCCGATACCTGCATTGTTGACAAGGAAATCTACTGGCCCCTTATGTGTTACTATTTCTCGTGTTTTCTCCCAGTTTTGCAGGTCTATCTGATAAGTGTTGATATTGGGAATCTAGCCAAAATAAATAGATAGTTGAATATATTCAAATTAAATGAAATGGTATTTGTACAACAGGAAAGTATATGTTTTGTTAAGAGAGTTTTTAAGATCTCTAACAACAGCAACATTCAAAAGTTGGTTTAATTTTGCTATGATACAAATTCCAAAAAACACTGCCGATGTTGATTGACACGAGAGTATGTATATTTTATTACAAATCTCCCAAATTCCATGGCCAGGCTTTATATTTGAAGAAAAATAGAATAACAAAAGCTAGTCTTCAAAATTTTTGAAATAGAAAATTACCTCGACCTTCAAGCTATCTAGGTCTGCCTGTGTTCTACCAAGGGCAAATACCTCTGCTCCTAGTGCTACTAACTGAACCGTTATTGCTCGACCAATACCTTAAAATAGCAAAGTACATATGATTTTAAAAAGTAGAACAAAATGTTCGACGTTTTGTTTTGATCGACAACATATTAGTTGAGTTTGGTGGATTGATATTTTTGACTTTTTGTTGGTATTCTAATGGGTACTAATTGTGCACCTACTAGCCGACTTTTTTGTATTAATATGAAGCAGAGTTCATACAGAACAGTCTCAAAGATTAAAGGGAAAAGTATCTTGCAAGGCTCTTTAATTTCACCTTCAGATATATTGATGATGTCCTGACACTCAATAGCTAATTTTTCATTGCTACTAGTGTGAATTATCATTTCACATAACTCACTTGTCACTTGATATAACTGAACATTAACTTTTCAAGGATATTTCATGTCAACACCCACATTCTACGTAATGGGTTGTTGATATTCTCGGGGATGAAACGTCAACCAGCAGTAGCGTAGACGCAGGGATAATTTATTTGTCTCATCTGACTAGCGACATGTTTTCGCGGTCTTAAATCTTTAGATATCAGCATAGTAGTCTGTTTTTAAATTTAATGATTATGTCCATACCTGATTCTGACTATTGATTCACATAGTGGGTGATGCATGCATAGCACCGGTCGCGCTCCTTTTGGAATTCCTGCGAGATCCCCTGTTTTGTTATACCTTTATTTGAATCTTCTATGGATTTATGACATTTGTTCATTAGTAAACTATTATTGCCGCTTATGCAGAAATTGGATATAATTCAAAGGAAAATGTTTAGTATTTGTTATTTCATTCTTTTACCTGTTCTGAGATGAATTTTCGGTTCGAAAAAATGAAAACAACACTGTATAAACTTTAGTGTGAAGCGCTTTTCTGTTTTTTTGTTGTTGTTGTTTAATCAAATAACGTGATCACTACTTCAAAAAATACATTTCTCTCTGTTTATTTACGATTTCCCATTCATTTGACACATGACGTTTATCACTGAAAAGTTGATCGTAGTCCTCATAAAAAACCGCCATTTTTTTCCTTCTGAACAGGAAGAAAAATGTGACGTTTTGATTTGAAGTAGTATAAGTTGTCTTTGCGATTGATAATCATTTTGAAAAGCATAGTAGAAATATCAACAGGCAATCCAATTAGAAAAATTGAATGATAGACACCACAGGCACCAAGCAAAGAAGAAGACAGATATACAAATATTGCTTCCACAAAGCACAAATGAATTAAATGTTAAAAATATAAAGTTACAGTTCTGCGAATTGCATTTATATCTGAAAATGAAATGGTGTGTTTCAGATGGTTAACAGTTCTTTCTCTATCTATTGCATCCGTAGTATTGCGCAAGATCAATGTTTGAATATATAAATCACATTCGGTTATAAGTTGCATCAAGGAAATCGTCCTTAACATTGTTAACTGTAATGCATATATTCCATAATGGTCTAAAATTTGATTTGGTACCACATTTTGTCTTTCACTCTTAAAAAATAAAGCTGTAGCTCCTAACGCAACTTTTGTGTTTTGTATTCATTTCGAAAATAAACGCAGTTGTAACTTTCATAAATATTTCCTGTCATACGAAATATAAGTTATCAATACATGTGCATCGTATATATAAATGTACCCTTATTTCAGAGCTTTTCCATACCTTTTCCAGCACCTGTTACGATTGCTCTCTTTCCATTAAAGTTTACCTCCATTTTTACATGTAAAATTCAAGGCCATCTACATGTTATGATAAGCGTTGTATTTTTAGTAACAAGTATCAACGGAAGAAGTAAACCGTGTCATATTTCATTTACTAGTAAAAGATTTCTCTTCAATGCGTTACAATGCAAGCTAGTGCACCAGCTATAAGATGAACTGTCTACACATCTATCGATGATTTTGAATGATTGCTTTTGGTGTATAACACAGGCGTTTTTTCTTTTTTTCACCTGACAGATTTCTTACCATATTTTGTGGTTGGAACCTTGAATCCTTATTAATTTCTTAATTTATGACATGGAAACTTTAAGGAAACGTGTATCTGGCATACAAAATTTTAATCCTGGTATCTATGATGAGTTTTTTTATAACATTAGAGGGTATCAGGCAGGAACCTGAATGTATTAATTAACGGCCAAATACAACTTACGTTTTTGTAACTTAATACTTTTTTTTAGAATATTTGTGATGCCATAACTTCTGGAATATTGAAAGGTTACAAGAATTTGATCTTCAATAGTGCATAAAGCATACATTTGAATATACGCACTAAGAAATTATAAATATGTTAATACATTATCAAATTAAGCAACCTACGTATACATTCTCGCGTCTTCCTGAAATTCGAAATTATATAGACAATAGCTCTCATTCTAAAAACTGGAAACTTATATCCATTTATATGACTTCCTGTATAGCGGCACACTCAAAAAATTAAATGTTTTTCCTGGACCACAAACTGGAGTGAAGTATATAACTGAGTTCTTTTGAGACAATTAACACAAATAACAATGCAACTTAACCTGTGTGATCCAGAAATCAAGGTGATTCTCCCAAATGAAACCATAGAGAAACATTACCCCAAGGTTTGTCTCCCGCGAAAACTTGCTGACCCAAGCACTGAGAAATCAAGTAGGTGACTATATGAAAAGATGACACTACAATTTATGAAAAAGAAGGCCGAATGGTGGCTTTCCACACAACTCAAGAAAGACTACAACCGTGGATTAAAGCCCTGAATCTGTATTTCTATGAAAGAAAAGTGACAAAGTGATTACATGGGTAAACAACCCCCAAACAATCTCTTCATCCCAGAAGTCTATTACCATTGATGTGAAAAACAACAAAAATGAAAGACTGTACAAATTAACATTCTTTATCAAAACAGGGCTCACACATGTACAGAGTAGTCACCACCATGAATGTATT
The DNA here is from genome assembly GCF_021869535.1 of Mytilus californianus. Lineage (NCBI taxonomy): Eukaryota > Metazoa > Mollusca > Bivalvia > Mytilida > Mytilidae > Mytilus > Mytilus californianus. The sequence goes on from NW_026262723.1 coordinate 108,835,029, forward strand.
CACACAGAGTTTCCTAGTTTAATGTCAATAATAAGGGAATTATCTGGGACTCACCCCGCAGAAATAAGCAAGGATATCTTGTCGCAATCAGGTGAAATAGATGATAATACTAATGTTTAAGAGGTTATTAACACTAAAAGCCAGCATAACATCAATGATAGGATTTGCTGTGCTAGTGGTGAGACAACATACACATGTTTTTAATGATCAACCTACAAAATTACTCCCATCAGCAACCCTAACAAAAGAATCTAACCGCACCTACACAAGCACATGTAGCCAATGTGATTTTGATAACAACAATACATGTATTGATAAATGTGACTTGGAATGGATGGAATCCTGCTTCTCTAATGCTATTCTGCAGTTAGAAAATAGTTGTATGGACAACACTGATAAAATAATCACTACTCTTAACTCAAAGATTAACCTTAAAAACAACAACTAGCATGACTAAATCTCAAGCAAATGGGAACATTTCTTTTTTAGAAAACAAACTACATCATCTGAAGGATGAAATACTAGTATCTCATGATACAAGCTTGCTAAATGAGACACGGGATCAGTTAAGAAATACCGTCTTCAATGCCAACTATGCACAAGAAACTTATGAAAACAGAATAACGGATAAGAATGATGAATGTTAATGCCCCAATCTATCAGTTAAAGAACTTTCTTCGAAACTTAATATCTCGAGAGATGAAATAATTGAATAAAAAATGCAACAATGATAGTTTCTGGACCACAATTCAAAACTGACATCCCAGCAAGCCCATCAAACACCAATCCGACCGTCTTACTTGTTGAAACATCTAACACTGAGGGAATTAATGCACCGAAACTTACAAATATAGCCGAAGTTAACAAAGTAACAAAATATACAATGCAGCAAGCCACTGAATATCTAGCCTCAATTATAACTCCACCTTCAGTCTTGTCACTTCATTTGTTAATTAATGACCTGAAGACCAAAAAACCAGCAGTATGTGTTGATGAAATGTTCGATATATATATAGCAATAGGCATCTTTTCAAAATGGCCACTTATTAAAATTGTTCTTTCATTTACTCCAAGATGTGACACCAATAATAATTCAACAAATGGGCAGATAATCAATGTTTTGTTGAATTAGAAGTTTTCTGGTATGGATAATGTCTACTTTGCAGAATATAGCAGTATGCTCCTCTATGGTAATCCAAAAAAGATCTCATATGCGATGATGGCTACCATCTCAATGACAAAGGAATTTCAATCTTAGCCGGCAATATAAAACGTGCCGTACATGCTGCATTAGATGTGCCTTTGCCTAGCCGCCGCTCAACTTTCTATAAAATGTATATATTTTAACAAGATTTTGTGTCAAATTTTATGATTTACTGTTATGCTCAATATCAAATTGTCATTTGATTACATATATTGTATTTTACAATTGCTATACACTATTTTTTTAAAAGTAAAACTGGTTAAAGAAGCAACTATCTATACACAGATCCATTGGCAAGGAATAAATCCCACAGTTTAACATAAATAGTTTTGTTTTTTTCTAGTTCAATCTTAGCTAAATTTGATTAACTGATTCAGTTAAAAGAATAAGGAAAACTTTTCTTATCATTTTCTTTTTCTTTTTAATTTTTGACTGTATATAGTCATTTATTATTATTTCTTGGGCGTTACCTGTTAGGTATATGAATGAAATGCGAATCAGATTAAGATAAAGTGCATGTATCAAAATGTTTTTTTTAGAACACAAGGGGTTTAATATCTAAAACTAATGATACGACAACAGATCCACTCTTTTTAAAAGAAATAAACAGATATGATATAGTTTTTCTAGCTGAAACACATCTGGGATATAATGCCAGCGAACAGTTTTAACATTGGTCAGTTTCATTATCACCCAGTATGTAGACCAACATCAATTCACAATAATCGTCATTTTGGCGGTTTGGCAATTTTGAGAAAACCAGCTGTAAAAACTCATGTTAAAATATTAAGGATTACTAATCCTGACTATCAATGGATCAAACTTGATATGATTTTTTTTGGTTTTGACAATGATTTATATATTTGTATTTTTTATTATCCACCTAGTGGCTCAGTATACACCAAGGGTCTAGACAAAGATATCTTAGATTGTATTGAAGCATAGAATCAGATTTCATTTTACATTATGATCACCATACACACCAGTCTATGATAATTATCCTATTGATAAAAAGATACTCAATAGATATAGTCCTGATATGACCATATATACAACAGGCAAGAACCAATTGAATTTATGTGTGAATCAACAAATACGAATCCTTAATGGTCGTCCTCTTGGTGATACGTTTGGCCACTATATATGTTATGCTCCTAATGGAGCAAGTGTGGTCGATTGTGTCATGGTGTCGGAGGGTATCTGGATCAGGATTTACATTTAAAGATAGCTGACTTTATACATACCTTATCAGATAATCATTGCAAGCTGGAATGGACAATATCAGCTAGGTATACTGTACAAAAAGATGAAAGTGTTTATATACAACCTATGGCTCTTAATTGTATTTGGTCTGATGATTCTTTTTACAAGATCCAGCTGGCAATGTGTTCAACAGATATACAAAACAAGCTGTAAGAGTTTAACAATAACTGTATTAAAGACACACAAGTGTCAGTGGATGAAGCGACGACAGAACTTACTGATCTTACATTGTCAGCTGCACATTCATTTCTCAAAAAGCCAAAATTTGTAAATACTTCCCCCTCTAAACCTTAGAATAAAAAATGGTTTGACAAAGATCTTGGGAAAACTAGACAAAACCTCATCAGATATGCTCAGATTTATAGCAAAGTTCCCAAGGACAATTACGTGAAAAACCATTACTTCAAACTTTATCAATAGTATAAAAAAACTGCGGAAGCTTAAGTATAAACAGCATAGGCAGTCCATATTGACCCAGTTGGAATCTCTTCATGAGAATATTCCAAAGCTTTATTGGAATCTTGTTAATGACTTGAGAAATATGAGAGAAAAATACCAGAAAAGTTTTGCCGTTGATCCGTCCACTTGGGTAAAATCCAAATGAAGTAAAAGACATCTTCAAACAACGCATTAGCGAGATTGATAAATTACTAGACATTCTACAAAAAGAAAAAAAAAACTTTAATGAATTTGACATGCTTATTAGTCCAGGAGAAATTTCTAAAGCTATATCAAAACTGAAATATAACAAGTCGCCAGGATTAGATCATTTATCTATAAACAACGTGCTTAAATGTGGGGAAAATGCTCTTATTCCTTGTATTCATAAGTTATCTAATGCTTGCCAGTCAAGTGGTAATTGTCCCTGTGCTTGGGCTCTTGGATATATTACACCAGTACATAAATCTAATGATATATCTGATCCAATTAATTACAGGGGTTTTACAAGAAAAGCTAGAACTTGTGATCATTTATTCATTTAGAAATGTATTATAGATGAATATTGTAATATACAATGCAACATTGTAAATATCTAGGTGTTTATTATGGTGCTTCAGGTACATTCTCCTATGCTCAAAATGAATTATACAAGAAAGCTTTTAAAGCATATTTTAAACTTAGAAAAGATTTATTATCAAAATGAAATGTAACATTCATGACGACACGAGCTTCCACAATAAAGTGCACAGGTAAATAAAAGAAAAACTTGATAGAAATCGTGTTTTCATGATCCTAGCAAAAACATGTAATTATAAGTTAAAATCCTAGCTTAAAAGTAGTAAACATGTTTTTGATCATACTATTTTCTTCTTTATGGGAGTGAAATTCAATCCCTTTGTAGCAAAATGTAGATCAGGAAATCAGGTAACATTAGATAGAATTTATTTGAATTTAAATCATGAAAAGCTACACAGTAAATTTTGTAAATTTGTCCTGGGTGTGCAAAAAAAAAAACCCATAATTTTGCAGCTTTTTCTGAACTTGGTTAGTTTCCACTGTAATTTGACTTAGTAAAATCTGTTTTGAATTATTGGCTTTGACTAGAAAATTTAGACTCCTTTCCTTTATTACAAGATGCATACCAGCATTCAATAACTTTATTTTCTCAGCAGAAATTGTTATGGTATGGTTCTCTACAACAAATTTTAAAATCTATTCCTGGGTTTGCAAAACCTAAATGATGGGAAAAGTATTTGAAAAAATACCTTCATGAAAGTATTGAAAGAGACATGTATAGATATTTGGAAGGATCAACTCATCAAGAATTCAGAAGGGAAGCTCCGCACCTATGTAAAATTTAAGACTAATTATGGTTACGAAAAGTATCTAAATATTATAAGCAATTTTGAGCTTAGGAGATCATTAACAAAATTTAGGGTGTCATCTCACCATTTGCAGATTGAAATAGGACGATACCAGTGTACTCCTTCACACTTTAGACTATATCAGCAGGGTAATATTGAAGATGAAGTTCATTTTCTCTTTTATTGCACAAATAAACGAAAGACAGAAAGCACTTATATCACATTATTTCGGAATCATGTCCTAATTTCATGAACTTAAATTCCCAAGAGAAATTACTATGGCTGCTGTCTTGTGAGAACTTTACTGTGTTAAAAGAGTTGTGTATATTCCTAAATAAACACTGCAAATAGCGGGAAGGATTGCTGTTACTGCCTATTGCAATCAACATTATATCCTAGAGCACTGTCCCTCGGTGTCTCCTGCAGATGAACAAATATCAATCTTTACAGATGATAATTTAAGTATGTTCAAAAGGTTTCTGAGTTTTGTTATGTAGATGAACAAACTATATATCTTAACCTTATAAATCTTAAATGATAATTGTGGTGATGTGAATACGAGATGCACTGCTGGACATAGTAAAGGGAAAAATATTCAAGAGTTCTCATAATGTATTTTTATTATTAATGCTATTTTTATATGTCTATTATAATATCTGTCACATCATATGCTGTATAATGTCTCATGTTTGTTGATTATATTGTTATATATAATTATAATTGTTAATTGTAAATGCCCCCTATGAGACCTTGGTTGGAATAATTAAATATATGATTTGATTTGATTTACATCGTGTTCTACATGGCTTCAATAAAACATACAAGTGAAAACAAATTATTCCTCTATCTTTTCAAATACCAAACAGTTGAATCATATCCTTGAGAATTCAGGGAGTCTATCTTGCATGTCTAATCTTAATGTGAAAAAGCTTTCAAAAAGAAAGTGACACAAAGTTTAAACCTAAAATATTGATTGCTTTGTATTACTAACTTTATTTAAGTTTACATTGAGGAAAAGGTTATCTATTATGCCATGGTTCTTTCGTTTTTTAATTTGTTATCAGCATATTATAAAATGTAAGCACTTGTCTACCATTTAAAGTCTTATTGTAAGTGTATACTGATAATGAATTTGAAATCTTTCTGATTATAAGTTTGGTAAAATTGTCCATTTCAAAAGAAAGTAGACGATGATATGTTGAATATATTACTTCTTGGACCTTTATCGGGGTTGTTGTAGGCTATTGACAATAATCTGGATTCTTCATATGATTATTGGAAATCCTATACATGTCCCAAGTCATAAATATAGAGTTTTGTCTTGACGGTTTGTTTGTTTGTTTTACATTTATATTTGTTAAATCCATACCATCATTCTATAAATCTGCTTCAAATTTAGAGTTTTTACTTAGTATTGCCAAAGATTGACGACATCAAACTATGACCAATGTGATGATCGCAACTTTCCAATTGTCAACAACATACCCTCTGATATATTGTAAGGCGTTCACATATTACAATTAAAAAAGTGATGCTCGTGCATGTTGACAACATACTCCATTTACACAAAAGCTATTCCAACAGATTTATGAGGAAAACGACTGAAATCGACACTAGATAGTTTTACGGTCACCACCTCGAATTTGTTGACCGAAAAGTTATGTTGTCGTCTTAATTCACTAGCGACATGTTTCAGCGGTCTTAGGTCTTCAAATACCACTATATTCTTATAATCTATACAAATACAGATTTTGTCCTCTTCTGATTGTGACATTTTGACTGACAGCTAGTTGAAAGGCAATAACAACTAATAAAAAATGATGTATCTAAGACTAAAATATCAATCAGTTCACACCCAACATCCAATGGATTTAGTTAAAAGACGTCTTTAACAGTCAGAGAAACACGACCTTGTGCATTGCCAATATACAGATATCTGCAGATTATAGAATCGTGAATGTGCATATGTATATAACAATAATAGTTAGTTTGGTTTTAATTTACTGCTAACACAATAGATATTTATATCAATAAAAACAAAGTTCTAATTGCAGTATTGAATTGGTAATCTTTTTGAATAACTTTGTTTAAAGGATCGATAAGTTTAGCAGGATCGTTTCTAAATTTCCGGGCTCCGTAAACAACATCTCCGTAAAAAAGATAGGATGTGCTATCCCGTTTGAAATAAATTTCTACAGGTACAGCAAAACTTTCAAACAATATATTTAGATCTATGGAAGAACTTAGAAAAGGTTTTAAGAAATTTGTGTAACAAAATCCCTGACTTGATAATTTACCAATAACACATAAATTACGTTTATTGAAATCCAAAGCATCACTACAGACACGGACAGAGCAAACAAGTTGTAATATATAAACAACGTAAGAGGCGACAAAGGAACACCACTATCCAAAAAAGGAAAATTAACAAAAGAAAAGAAAATCGTCCCTTTTGTCGTCAATTTGTTTGTAGAGTTTCCCGTGTAAAAACTGAAATAACTAAATCCAGGAAAGGAAGTTATTACCATTTTATTTGATTTAAAGTCCTTTTGGTAATTTCGGCAGTATATTTTAGAACATTCTTGATTATTTAACGAAATCAAATATCATCTAGATAACGATAAGTGTTGTTGATTTTATTTATTATACATGAATATCAGGAGAAGCTTATTCTGTCATCACACTGGTCTTGCTCCTTATGGAGGTCATGAGATTCCCCAAGTTTTTGTGTGTTGCCTGGATTTGTCTCTTCTTGGCGATTTGTTAGGTTTGATCATCAGGAGACTCCAGTCATCTTAATTTATAAAGCCTGTAAATTTAGATACGATCCATTTAAACTCATTGATCTTTTAAATAGACTTATTACTAAAGGTTTTAAGTTTGACACCGAAAGATCTTTGCATATAGTTTTTTCTCGGTTCTAACATTTAATTTGGTTTGACACATTGAAACATAACTAAATATCTATTGTTATTCAGTTATAAAACTTTTGTTTCTACTCCCTATCGGTAATATTTACTTATATATTTGGTATTGCACAATTTCATGCTTTTATAAGACTGTTTAAGATGGATGTGTACTGATTGAAATTTTAGTCTGGGATATATTGTTTTAAATATCAGTTAAAATTTGATTTGTACTAACTTTTAGTAACTGCGAGTACTCTGTGATCGGTAATAGGTTTTGTTTTCGTTTTTTTTTGTGTTAGATGGTTATGTTATATACAAATCTGTGCAGTTAAAATATTTTCAACTGTTTCTTCCTCTTTTGTTATGCTACACCATGGTGCCAGGTTAGGGAGGACTGAGCGCTTTCAAACATGTTTTACCCTGCATTATATTTTTTTGCCTGTAATTAAGTGGCTGTCTTTGGTTGCTGTCTGTCATATTTGATATTCGTCAATTGCTTTGTCATATAATAAGGCCTTCGAGTTTCTCGTTTAAATTAATTCACCATTTGTCATGATGGGGCCTTTTATATCTTAATATAATGTAAAGGTATAGCTCATGGTTGAATACCGTATAATGATCTTTATTTCTAAAATCTATCAAAGCTGGGCATATGGAAAATGGCGATTAAAATTTCCTTTCCTCTGCTTTTGTATTCATATTGTTCATAATCAGTTTTCTACAGACCAATGTTTTTTTTTATTCCAATTCAACTGGAAACATTACGTCACGTAGGCTTCTGTATCCTTCTGAAACATTGCTAAAGAAGGAAATGTGAATTGGAACGAATTGTAAGAATTTTACTTTACCATATGCACATTTTAATAATAATGCCCATTCAATGATGTATGAATCAGAAAAAAGAACCAGAGCATTGCACGAGGGAAAAAAAGTACCTTAATATTAAAAAATATTGCAAACTTTTTGCAATTTTATGAGTCCAATTTTAATTATACAATATCCGTACTTTCATGCTAGTACCGAACTACTGGCTACTGGGCTGGGGACTTACAGTATTCCAGCAGAGGTATCGACCCAATGGTAGTAATAACATTGACGGTACTAATCAGCAGATTCCTATGTCGACAGTAAATGTCTCACCAGTTATGCTCAAAGCCAACATATTTGAAAATCAAATACTGAATACAAACGTTGAAAAGCGGATAGTATATTATAAAGTGGCATGTACAAATACATCATTGAATATTTCATAAGATCTATAACTCGTTATTGTACAATTACATACCTAAAAAACTTATCATTTTCGTTGCGTTTTTAAAAGACTGTCAGTATAAATCGATATTGTGTTTAACGACTTGAGATAAATAATGTCCTCAAATGCCATTTTACATTTCCACATGTAATAATTGACGAAAAACCTTATGTTGCTTAAATCAACGTCATTTGGATACTGTTGGATAGTTGTTTAATTGGCAATCACCGTATTTTCTTATTTTCTTATTTAGGTAAGAAATGTACACTTAATTGCAATTTTTTAGTAAACCGATTCAGATATATGCAAAAAACATGGCGACAAGACATAAGTATTGATTTTTTTAGCAGAGCAAATTCGGGAATAGATAAAAGCAAACATAACGATGAAAACAATTGTTTTTGTAGCTTCGTTTATGATATTATGATGGCTATTGCATCTTTCTATCTTCTTTCAATGAAGCAAAACTAGTTACAGTACGCATAAACATTTAAGCAAGACAGTGGTCAACTATTTGCAGTTAGTTGACTTCTAAAGGGATTGTCACTTGTGGAATGTATGACAACGACTATAAAATTACAGAAATGGTTGAGATAACTAGCAATTTAATTATAGCAATATAATTGATCTACTGTAAAAAGTGCTACTTCAAAGGATTCCATTTGATGATTTCATCAGTATATGTCTTACACATATCATAAATGTTTCATTTTCTGTTATCTGAAGTTAAAGAAAAGGAAAAATACCTTAATTTGTTATGCTGAAACTATCAAAAGTTATTTTGTATTTGCTTTTCTTAGGAACATTAAAATAACATGGAATGAAACATGATCAATTTTTATTGTTGATTTGTATTCCAAAATCATACTTTTATCTAACCCTTTTAAGTACGTGATGACGTGTTTTTATATATACTGTTAAAATACTCTAAGTAAAATTTGCATGGATCCTTTTATCAGGTAATTGATAAAACTAAAATTAAGTCATTAAATTCAGATATCTTTTTGTAGGTCCTATAAAATATATGTATATAATTATTAAAATGGTGTGCAACTGATCAATAGAACAAATCACTCCGTAAATGATTATGAAACAGTTGTACTTCAAAAACAATTAGCGACGATGATACATACCGAGATATCATTTAGAAACTTAGGATTAACTAATTACAAACATACAAGACGCATAGAATCAATACAAAAACAATGACGCTCTTTTTCCCGAATTTTATTTTTTTCAACTATGACGTTGTTCATTGTAATGATAGAGATGTAACTATACCAACAAAAAAGTTCCGCTGAAGAAGACCGGCATGACTGGTCAAAAGCTCCGGATTATTTCAAAGAGTGTTTACTACCTCAAATTGAGAGATTTTGTACAATGATACCAACATGCAAAATTCAACAATTATCTAATGAAAAAAATAAAATAACAAATGTAACGAACTACAAGGAACCTTCAAAACGGAAAGTCCTTTATTAAATGGCATAATCAAAAGCTCAAACACATTAAACGAATGGAAAACAACTGTCATATTCCTGACTTAGTACATGCATTTCAATCGGTAATGCAAGATTGGCTACGATTATGTGTAGGTTGATCCTTTATGTATGATTCGATAATTCTACTAAAAGATACACAAAGATTGATTTCGAAAAAAAATATATTATTATTTCTGCCAAAGCGAAAGTAGGATTTAGAAAATTCTTCTCATATTATCATGATAATGAAGGTTGACTAAGTAGAACGAAGGTTGACTGGGAAATCCCCACAGGTTGAATACTGACTCATACAACGCAGACAGCCATATGAAAACCTACGAATGTTTAGTTTTGGCAATTTTCCATTTACACCCTTTTACCCCTGAAACTTTTCACATGTTTAGTATTTTTTGCAAAGGTCGAAACATAGAGTTGTGCGGCATATTTTCAACATTTATATGCCTTGAACTTCTTAGAGTTTAAACTTATACTTAAATTCTATACTTTAAATTAAATTTGATCGATGTCCAACTAGGTCGATCTATACAAAGAAGTTTTGATTTGACAGATTATGAAGTAAGATATATTCCTACTTTGAAACATATATTGGGTCAGTGGATCAAATCAAAATATTTGTTATGTTAACAAGCAATTTCTTGTAATGAACTATGTTGCTCCTAAAATAGAATTGCTGCTTTAATATTAAAATTTATTTCACTACCTCTAAAATACAAGTTAATATAATACGAAAATGAATAAATTGAAAGGAAAACATATTTCCAAATAATTTATCATTTACGTACCAGCCAACTAACCAATATATAAGTAGTCAATTCGAGTGAAATTCCATCATAAAACATCGATGCCAAATCCCAGACAAGTGGGGGTTGGTTTTCCTGTTTGAATTGTTTTACACTAGTCATTTTGGGGCCCTTTTTAGCTTGCTGTTCAGTGTGAGCCAAGGCTCCGTGTTGAAGGGCCGTACTTTGACCTATAATTGTTTACATTTTACACATTGTGACTTGGATGGAGAGTTGTCTCATTGGCACTCATACCACATCTTCTTATTTATGTTTATGCATTACAAACATTAATTATAAAATTCTATAACTAAATCTTAACACTATTATGATTTGTATTGATTCATTCAATTGTCAGTTTATCATATTAATTATGAATGTCACGTTGGTACCTATATGATAACAACAATATGACACTAGACTGTTATAATGGAAGATTTGTTTTGGGGATTTTCTTGTAGATGTAATTTTGTATTCGTTCTGTTAAAAATAATTGCTGAAACTAAAAAACATCAACGAAATCGTATAACATTTGTATTACCATGTAGGTCCCTTTTGGTCATTTAGCTCTTCAACGGTTTCGGTTCTTATACATCCTTGGATGTCAAAAGAGAGGCAAAAGATACCAGACGGACATTCAAACTCATAAGTCGAAAATAAACTGACAACGCCATGACTAAAAAAGAAAAAGACAAACAGACAAACAATAGTACACAAAACACAACATAGAAAACTAAAGACTGAGCAAAACGAACCCCACCAAAAACTGGGGGGATCTCGGGTGCTACGGAAGAGTGAGCAGATCCTGCTTCACATGTGGCACCAGTCGTGTTGCTCATGTTAGTACAAATCCGGTAATAAGTCTAATTTGGTATGTCACATTCGGGAAAAGGGGATGACATTAGGAAATATCTGCTATCATCTGTGAAACGGATATTCCATAACGGTCAACCAACTAACGAAGGGGTGTAATATTCGGCTTTAAGTGTTCCTGATGAAGGCAAATTGCATCGGACGCATAACATTTATACGTACTGTTTTCATTTTTTATCAACTGTTTTTGTCATTTTTAAAATACTTTTAATGGGTTTACGCTTATAACTTTATGAAAAAAGCATAGCTAAAATGAAAAAAACCCAACCAGAAGTTATATAGGAAACGTGTAGATTGCTAAATATTTTAACAGTCTAAAGAGAGCATAAAAGTGTACCGGATGGTCTCAGGATTAAAACTTAAAGGACAACTTCTCTTAATACATGCAGCATATTCAATTTATAACAGGATTAAACAATATTTGATGTCAACGATTAACTCACAAACTCAATCAAAATCATTCATGTAAAGTTTGTGAGTCAGTGGACCTGTTTACACATCAATACCCTCTGATGTAGTCTTGTACAAGTGTTAATAACTGGATAGCAAGTCATGTTTAGTTATGTATTCATTGTTATTGGTATCGTCTGCATACTATATATCACTGCATACTGACATGGGTAAATCGAACGAGTTGTAAAATACACACACTGTGCTTGAATTAATTACCCCTTTCATCTTTTCGACTCTTTAAGGAGCATGTGACCTTAAATGTAGAAGAAAATAAAATGTCATTTTAAAGAAAATGAAAATAACATGTTTATAAATTTTAGTCGTCCGAAGCGCTTTTCTGTATTTACCTTCATCAGGAGCTCTCAAACATAAATATTGAAAAAAAACCAAGATGTACAAGTACCAAAACACATGTTGACATAAAGCACCAAATGGGACATAAACATAACAGCTAAATTCATCTAACGTCAACTTTGACTGAGGGAGTTTAAACATTAGTTTCATTTTACAAGTGAAGAATTTAAGAAAGGTATAATATAAATCATGTGAGTACTGAAGCACTGACTTCTCAACTGATGATACCCTCGGGACTTATAGTCCAGCAGGAGCGGTCCTCACCTAGTGCTAGAAATTGAACGGACACTTTATAAATTATATGCGTTCACAGAACTTTGCTGGATTTACCTTCATTTGGATAGCTCAAAATGAAAATTTTGAAACCCAAGGATGCATAAGTCCAGATTCTTTTCTGAATTTACTTTAATAGCGTAAAGACGTTATGGAACGTTCGCGTTGAAGTAACGTGAGCGCTTCCTCCCTAAAATAAATTTTGCAGCATTTGTAAAATGGGATAGATATTTCATTTAAATGGTAAATAATTAAAATATATTTGATTTTTTCCAGATTTTGACTTGATGATTTATAGACGATACCGTTAACAATGAAAAACGGAATAAAGGTAAGTTGACTGAAGGGAATTTATAGATTTTCCACTCATTGAAATATCTACAGAACACAATAAACTAGTCACCGTGCAGTACTGTTGTGTAAAGCTACTCCTTGTGCTGTCCTCTATTTTGTTCCTTCATAAAATACTAAAATTGTAACTTCAAGTGATAAAATGTTTTCAGCATTCAGTTGGGGAGAATAGCAAGAATGAGACGACATATACTTCATTTTGATGATCAAATATAAGGTATTAAGATTTACATTAAAAGATGACCTCCTTAAAGACTATCTCCATCTGCGTATCACTGTTAAACCTTTGATTAACATGGACTCCGATACAACTTTGATTTTTAAATTTGTTGTAGGATTATTCACGATAGATTTCATTTTAATGATATTAATAAATAAAGTACGGAACCGTTTTAGTGGCAAAATTAATTCCGAATTTTGACTAATGGTATCGAAGGATTGACTTAAAACTCAAAATCTCGTCATTTACACACTCACATTTTAAAAGTCAAAACTTCGATTCTTTAGATCACGAAATTTCGACTTTAAAGAAATTTCAAGATTTAGACAAATCAAAACGTCGAGTTACTTTCAAAATCTCAAGATATGGAAAGTGAAAATTATGAGTAAAAGTCGAAGTTTTAATATTATATAACATTTTGATAAAAACCACCAAATACTAATTTTATTTTTAAAATGTTCTTTATATCCTTCCCTGGTAACAGTGTCAGCTACTACATAATAAGAAGATGCAATGCAAATACTTCCATTCAAATGTTTCTCAAAATTAATTCAATGCTGAATTTTTATATGCATTCATGTAGAGGATTTCTTTTTCATTGAATTCACTAGATAAAACGGTCGCTTTCTATATCTTTAATTAGGTTACGTTGTCACTATTGTTGTTTGTTTCGATTGCAACATTTGCTGATGGAAAAGTGTCACTTGGTAAAATAGAAAGATATATACAGTCACTACAGATTGCATCGGAAACAGCAAAACAATTGTATGAGTCCTTACAGAATGAAAAAGACATAACAGCGCCCGAGGTATTTGTAACATTAGTTAAAACCATTCCTGTAATAGGGGAAATAGTGAACCTGTTCACAGATCAGACCTCAGATATTTCTCAACAATTGGATACAGTGAAAAAACAGTTAAAAGTATTGTCCGAAAATCAAGATAAAATCGTTAAAGGAATAGAAAACTTGCAGAGTAAGATAGATTTTTTGCCTATCAGAAACGAAATCACGACCCGCTCGGTAGACATTAACAGCTGCTTTAGGGATCTTAATTATTTCCTTCGACAGCCTGAGTTGAAGTCAAGACAAGACAATATCCGAAAATGTGCCGATACAATTAAACCAGGCATACGCTTCATTGCAGAACTCTTGAAGGAAAGCAACAAATATACCAAAGTCTTTGGAGAGATCATTGAAACTGACAAACTGTGTAATGTTACTAAAATCATGGGAATGCACAAATATCTATTTAGTCTGTTTGTTACAGGTTGCGAAGCTGCAATTACGTCTGAGGTAGTTGAGTATAATGGATCTTCAACTAATATGCTGGAAGAATGTAATTCAAACTTCCTGGATATCAATGATCATTTGATGGAAATTTTTCATGGGTGTACACATGCTCCTTGTGATACGGTTATAAGTATTTTGAATCGTTCAATTTTTCTAAATATTGACAAGCCCACAAAAGTAATCTGGCTAGATGTAACCTCTAACTTTCCTTGGTTTTACCTTCAATTTTACGAATTTTCGGCTAAGCCGAACATTACAATTATTGGAAATAGAAAACCTAGTTCGGTAACGTTTAATTACAATGCAACACGGCAATTTTTTATCGCTTGGACACCTTACAAAACACAAATAAATCCAGACAATTTATCTTCAGGATTTTCATTCGAAATTGACTCTAAAAACATTGTTGAGGCTTTTACAAGTATGAATGTTACATCTTATTTAGAAACCCGACCAGCCCTTGTAATAGGTTTTGTAGTTGATAACCCATATGTATCAAACAACATTTGCATAAACACCGTGAAGCAAATGTATAAGAAGCAAACGTCTGGAACAATCGGTTTTAGTCTTTGCAGATACTGTGTTTTTTTGGTTTTTGTAGTTTCATTGTGTCTGTAAAGAATTAAGTTTCCTAAATTAGGCAAGACCATAACCTTAAAGGATTTGATATCAAGATAGATGGAAAAAACCCATACATTAAAGATATCAGTTGATCAAATTTCAGAAGAAAACACTACTTTTCCAAGACTGGATAGACAGCAATATCATTCATATAAATGATATAATTGATGAAAATGGGGTCTTTTCAGATAAACTTATGAGTTTGTAACTAAAAAAGAAATCAAATTGGATAGCTGAATTCTCAAAATTAAGAAAAACAATCCCAAAAGAATGGTTTAAAATATTAAATGAAGAAGGTTAAAAAAAACTAAAGTTTTAACAAATAACTCACTGTATATAAGTGAAAAGAATAATTGCAAACATAAACTAGAAAAATTTGATTCAAAGCAAATTTATTCAATTTTAATAGAATATGTTAAAGAAGTTTCAATTGGGTATCATAAGTGGAACAGAATATCAAAATGTGAAAATGTACAAATTAAAGCTCAATATATGCAAAAATTTCTTCATAAATATTTAAAAGATAATAAACTGAAAATGTGCAGATGGAAACTATTGCACTTTATTCTTCCAAACAAAGTTTTATTGAAACAATGAAAATAAGCCTGAACTCTAACTGTAATTTTTGTAACCTCACATAAGACTATGAACATATTTTTGTAACTTGCCACTTTTTAGATGAGTTTTGGGGGAAAATATATATGTTATATGAAAGAGTTAAGATTGGTAGACATATATTTACTTTAAAGAATTTAATCTGGGGTTAGAAAATTGATGATGAGCATTATTATGAAATAAACTTTTTACTTACAGTTATTGTGTTTACTATACACAAAATACACTATTTGTCGGAATATAGGACAAAGTATAACAATTTGTATAATGTTTTTAAGTCAGAATTTAAAAATGGATTATTATTACAAATATTATTATAAATACCCTTCGCCGGACGATAGAGAAACATATGAAACCACAAACCAAATTTCAAAAATGTTACTATAACCCGTTATTCTTTTTTACTCTCGACATCTATCAGATAGTTAAAAATTATATATTAAGAGCTACTGGGTTTGATATAAAGTTCCTATTTAGAGTTATAATAGTAAGATAATAAAGAAATAACGTATTAATGACAATTAATATATATACTAACAAAATTATAATAATATACCTGAAGATACCCTTATCTTTAGGTATTAATATATAGGGATCACTGAAATAGCTGTGCCAGTGAAGAAACCTGTTAACAGCATGTGCAATAGTGTTGTTGAATAAAACAAATAGGGTCAAGGTAAAGGTGGTATTTCACATCAATTTGAAATTTCACGTTTATTTATTACGTAACTGAATAAAATCTTCTATAAATACAACAATTTGAATTGGAACAAGGAAACATATTTTTACATAATAACAATTCAAGTACAATGTCAGACCTTGCTTTAAGTAACCTTGAGTATTCCTTGATTCGGTATGATATTGCTTATTTCCAATAATAGCACAATTGTTTAGTTTAAACATATTTCATGATTTGATGAAGCAGGTTTATGTCAAAGAACGTCTCGTCTTTTTTCTAAAAAAGTTCATCGGAAGATACCAAGAACTTTTTGATTAATATTCTGTACCAACTTCGCAAATAATACATGATGGTCTTGAAGTATTGATTCTAGGTACTGACGTTGTTAATCATCTTAATTAAGTGTTATAGTGGGTTTTTTTTGTCTTTGTATATTTTTAACCTTTACTGTTTATTCCATTTTTGGTGTTATACTTTTGGCGTGGCTCGGTATTTATACATCCCGCCATTGTGTTATTGTGCAATGATCATTTTTTTGTATTCTTGTCTTTCATGTTTGCTTATGTCCTTTGTCTATAGAGTGTCTATATGCCATTTTGTTTTTCTTTGTTGAAATAGTTATTTGTTTTTATAGTGATTAAGATTATAACACAATGTTGACCGCTGTATCCCAATTTTTGACAATTTTACCTATAATGTCTGTTTGTTTTGCTCACACAATGTTGTCAATATAATGGAATTTTATGCGACTGTCATACAGGTGAGAGGTTTAGGTAGCTTATAAACCAAGTTTAATCCATCAGTTTCTACATAAGGAAATGCCTGTACCAAGTCAGGAATATGACAGTTGTTTAGGTACTGACGTTATTTATCATCTTAATTACGTGTTATAGTGTTCTTTTTATTTGTTTTTGCATATTTTAAACCATTACTGTTGAGTCCCGTTTTGGTAATATCCGTTTGGCGTGGCTCGGTGTTCTATGGCCATTTGATAAAGGACTTTCCGATTTGGAATTTTCCTTGGAGTTCGGTATTTTTGTTATTTAACTTTTCATTGTTCAGAAACTAAACAATCGGATGAGACAATTGTTTTTGTGATCACCCAATTTCGTCAATATAACGGATATATAAACAATTGTCATACAAGTGGAAGGTTGAGCCAGCTATATAACCGGGTATAACCAAACATTCGGGAAATGCCTGTAACAAGTCAGGAATATGACAATTGTTTTCCATTCGTTCCTTTGGATGATATTGTCTAACTTTTGATTTTATCAGTTTATTGAAGGGTTGTTGGCCCATTGACGTATTTCTAACATATCCTGTAATACACGTTTAGGAATTGTCCTCTATAAACGCATAAGAAACATAAAGTTCGATTTTCTATTCGGTATTTTTTAGAGTTATATTTGTTATGTATGCGTTCAAATTAATAGAAGATCATAATATGTATCAATATGTTTTCGTTCGTAATTTTTTTGTCTTGTGTTGCATATATTCCTTATGCACATTGCATGAAAAGATCGATTTAAAAACGCAAGTTAATAAATGATAAACATAAATAAGGTACATATTTGAATAAACTTTACGAGGCTGTGAATATGTTTGTGATATAATTTTACGTTTGTTTTTTAAATTGCTGTATACAGTCTTCTATAAGTACAACTTGAATTAGAATAAGAACCGTATGGTTTTACATAATAACATGTCAAGTACACTGAGATTGCCTTAAGAAACCTGTGTACTCTTTGATAGGTGTAATATGACTAGTTTTCCTTTGTGGTTCTGTTATTTATAGGTTGCACTTCTGTAAATATAGACAATGCAATTTCCCATAGGAACTCCTTTTACGGCTAAACTGTACCACTTTTACTATGAAGTTTCGTGAAAAATAACATCCTAGAATGGAAAGTTCATATTATTGTTTTCAAATGTCAAAACATAGGGCTGTGCGGCATATTTTCAACATTTATATGCCCCAAACTTCCAAGAGTTTAAACTTATACTTAAATTCTGTACTACCCCTCCCTTCACTTTGGGTCTTCCTCAGAATTCAATTTAGCCACTATTCATGTGTATTTATACTAGTAAAATTCCCAAGTTATGTATCTATGAGATGAAACATAGAGATCATATCTGAGAACCAGTATGTAAACTAAACAAAATATCTATGAATATTATATATCTCCTCAAAAGAGGCGTGGTTTGTGAAACAGCTGTATTTACAAAATGCAACCTGTAAGGTCGTTATTCTAATAAAATTAAATGAGTTTGCTGCACAGATTTTCATTATGTTTAATCATTTTAACAATGCAGAGGTTCAGTTGCCTATCCTTAACCGGAAACTTCACCAGTGATTGTTGATTGTTATATTTTAATGTGTCCTGTTTATTTTTAAAAACTTATAATTTAATTTTGGATGTAACACGTCTTCTGATTGGCTGAAAGTTTTTTGTCCATCATCTCATAAACATTATTTTGTCATGTGACCGCGACGTCATCGACGTTTTTTTCATGACTTACTCCTTAAAAACGGAATTCAGAATTAAATTATAAGGAATTCTGTAATATGTTTTCTGTCTATTCGAAATAACCTAAACAAATGTGGTTCACACTTTTAAATAACCCGCTACATTTTTTATGTTATTTCTTCATAGACAGAAAAAATATTACAGTCATTCCTTAAGGTAGATGGGGTGTCTAAATAGAATTTTTTAATAATTTGCCAAAATGTAGTTTATTTCATGCTTTTTTTTTAAAAATAATAAAAAGAATGGGTCACGGGGCTTATTTTCACGCTACAGGTTGTGCAAAATTGACAGATTTTTGTATAGATTATGCATGCAAAACCCAATTTTATGCCATAAAACGAAAACTACACCATAGAATTTTGAGATAAAATATGAGAAGATAGCTCTAATATTATGCTTTCAGATAAGAAATAGAAAAAATAGGGTCACGGGACCCGTTTTCTTGCTACATAATAAAATAGGTAAATTCCTAACACATTCTATTGTAAAAATAACTTTATCTGAATTATCTGCCCTTACATTTGAGTTGCCTCCCCTTATGTGACAAAGTTGGAAAAAATTGAATCAAACAAAAGTATTCTGTTTTTTGTAAAATACAACCATAAATATGATAAAACGTGTCATTTTCTATATTGAAACGAAAATTCTTACACATGAATTACCGACTACTCTCAAAATTTGCACATTTTATTAAAGATCTAGACCGATTGTTTTCTGGTATTTCAAAATCCAAGATGGAGGAAGACACCCTATCTACCTTAAGTAGATGTCGTTTTATGGTTATATTTATCGGAGAGTTTCATTGACGTATACCAATAATCTTCTTTTATTCATGTTTAGGAACGAGGTCATATCTTTAAATTGCTTGTTTACAAAACTATGTATTGTTCGAAAAACATAGGATTTTCTTCTCCAGGAATATACTACCTTATCTGTATTTAGCAAAACCTGTCGGAATTTTTGGCCCTCAATCCTCTTCAACTATGTACATTATTTGGTCTTTGAACTTTAAAAAACGTTATGAAAGAATTTTGTTATCATTGTGTACATTGAAGGACCTTGAACTTTTTACCAGTGGAACTGATATTGGAATGTGTTGATTTAAGGCATGACAGGTTAAAACGAAACTTATATGTACAAATTTTGTGATAATTAGTTTTGTTTATAGACCACGAAAATGTCGGCAGCACTATATTGATTCATTTGATATAGAGTTAAGAAAAAAACATTTTCAAACAATATTTTTATTCAGGCAATTTTGATATTATAATTTTCAAAAATAGATTAATTTTGCACAACTAATTTATCAGCCAACCAATGTTAAAGTATTAGCTCAGGTCATGTGTACACAACGCATAGGATCATATAGTTTAATGGTCTATTCCATTTTGTCAAGCTATCTTTTTATGCGTTCTAATTAATAGAAGCCAACACTATCAGCTTTGAGGGGTCCATAGGTGGCCTGTTGAAAGGCAAAATTTCCATACCCATCCATTATACTCTCATTTTCCTGTGGCAGTCCAAATCCCAACCTTCATCCCGGATTGCATCTATAACAGGACCTACCTATTGTATTGTTGTTTATTCTTTTCTCGTCCTGAATATGCATGAAATATTTGCTACTGGACGTTAAGCAACCATCAATCAATCAATCAATCACTTTACATCAAGATGTTCTCGTATGTGAATTGTTTTTTTTTTTGTGTGTGCTGCATATATTCCATATGCACATTATTATATTGCATGTTCATCCTTTTTTGTAAATAATGTACAATATTTTGTTTATCGTTACTTATATAGATATTTACAACGTATTTTCGTTCTTATCTTATTGTTTTTGTGAATGGCATTTGTTTTTTTTAATTTACTTTTTGCACAGAATTATATACACTGATGACTTGTTACCCTTAGACAAAGTTGACCATAAATTAATTTTACTATTTTATTTTGTTCCATTTTTTGTCTATATAGCTCCTAACGTTGCAGCATATTAACGCATCCATGGATTTTAAATGTTTATGTCTGAGCCTTCCTGATGACGGTTAGTTCAGAAAAGCGTTTCGGACACACACCATTTATGAAGTGATTATATCATTATTTATTTGTATAAAGTACTTAATCATTCTTTTTGAAAAATGTCCGTATTTCTTAATTTCGTATTCTTTACAAAATATTGTTTCTTTTTTTTAAAAAAGGTGTTATATACTAATTAAAACAACATGCAAATTCAAGTTTAATTTGTTTATCCTTTTTTTTACAATTGGTCTTCTTGAATATGAATTTTCTGTGTTTTGTTTGTTTTGAAGTGATGTGTTTGTAATAAAAAATATCTATTATTGAAGGCATAGCATCTCTGTGATTTGTATTATTGAATGTCACATAGAAAATAAAGTTAAAATTCTAATATTGGTATTGAAGTTTTTTTTCTGGTAATATGATAAGGACTACTTGGAGCTATTCTGACTTTTTGTGTAAAAATTTTCGTATGCTCGCAAGTGTAAAACGTAGACAGACACAAGAGCTGGCAAAACATATAACGATTGAGATACTGATTCCCAAAAATGAAGTACTTTTTTATGCTGGCTAAGACTGATCACAACGATTGACTTTCAGTTCCAAAAAAATAAATAGCGAACAATGAGTAGCCAACCACTACTGGAACAAGCTTGTTGAATTCGCATGACGAACAAGATAGTATACTCTTTTGACGAACCATGGAGTTCAGTCTATCAGTTTTTGCTTTATCTTAATTTGTATCTTTTTAATGGATTTATGAAATTTGAACATCGGTAAACTTATGTTGACTCAAATTTGATCATCAATATCAACACATATATAGATACGGTAGTAATAAAAGTCAATAAAGCTGTCAGTGTTCACGCTGCAACACGAATATAAAACACTGAGATGTGGTATGATTGCTAATGAGATAACTGACCACAAGAGACCAAAGACGTGGATGTAGTCATCTATAGATCATGACATGACATTTTAAGATATCAAACAATTATCAAGAGAAAAGCAAAGCACTGCTATAAACGCATAACAAAACTCAACACACAAAAATAACATACAGCAACCGAAAAAAAAGCACTGCTTTACAGGCTCCTGACTTGGGCATGCACATTGAAAATGTGGCGTGGTAAATCATTTTCGTGAGCGCTTGAACATATTTATAACCTGGAACATTGGTGCAGCAACATTACCTTAAAGCAAAATGTAAAAATCAGACGTAAAGGGGTTAAATCATCTGATTTGTAAGAAAACAACAAAAAAACCTAACAGAACACAAAAATCATAGAACTGATCTAAGAGTTCTCGCAGTTAATTAAAGCTAATTCAAAGTAAATTTGTCCAACGGATTCAGTGTAAAGAATTCATTATCAATGCAAAGTCAAAATATATGACTCGACAGGGTGTAGGACCAAAAGTGTGTATGAATTTATAATGATACACATCTTTTTATATTTTATATATAAAAAAACAAAATCTGTTTGGTACCGACGAAAATGTTCACAGATTTTACTTCAGTGTTAAAAAAATATAAAACTGACATCTTCAATGAGATTATAAAATTACTAACCTTTCGGAATTTTGTATACAAATTTCTTATCATTAAATGAACAAAAATTAAGAAAAAATACCGAATTTCACTTTTCATTTTGTCTGTGCATTGAGGCCTTATACAAGTTATGTACATGTATCTACTTTACTATGGTTCACAATGCGGTTGCCTTTACTCTACGTGCAAAAAACAAACAAAAAACATTTTCTACCCATTGGTGCTATTGCTGCATTTGCCCTTTACTCGCTGTTTTTGCTGTTCTGGATATGTCGTACAAGAAACTTTAAACTAGAATTTTCCTTATATATTTTTTTTCTAAATGCATAAAGTAACTACATCACTGATCATAATAATATTTGATTGCTTTATATTGTAATCCAGGTATAAAGAAAAAAATTGTTTTGTTCGTCTTTATTTTTTCAGTTTTTTGTCTTTTTAAACTATATTGTAAAACCAAGGATTATTCCATAGTAGGATATATAAAAATCATTGTAAAAACTAAATACATACACACTCATTTAATTTGTAAACACAAAATAATATTCCCAAATATCCGGTGGCACTAAAAGTAAATAATTATTATCTTGATTACATGCAATGCAATTTTACTCTTGTGGTTATTCATGCATAATTTCTTAGTATACGGAAAAGTATGTACTATGAAACTTAGAAGGGAAATGCAAACAATTTGATTGGACGAAGAGTTGTCAATATTGACAAAATTAATGATTTTATATCAATTATCACATACAAAGTCTCATTATATCAAATTAATTGGATACATATACTGCACAAATTAATTGGATACAAATACTGCACAAATTAGCATACCCAGTTTTCGCAAAATATCCATTATTTGATCATTGCTTTGAAAGATTGGTATATAAGCAGTGAGATGATATTAAACCATGGTAAAATTGATAAACAATATCGGCGCCATGTTTTGCAGTTCTTTGCTGTAGATCCACTATTGGTGACAATACTGACGTCCAAGGATCTGTAAGACTTAGACGCTTGAGAATCTTGATCATTCAAAAGATTTGATGGTGCGTCTTTATATCGCCGTCAATAACAGGACCAAATGAGTTGCGAAAAATTGTTCGATGACAAAAATTTGAAAAATCTATTCTTTCAAATAATTAATGTGATTTCTTTGCCTTTAGAAATTGAATAAGATCAAGACGCGTGTAATTCAGATATGTAGCATCAAGTGACGAATTTAAAACTTTTGTTGTCATAGCATACGGAGAAAAAGCTACACCACTTTGCATTATGGTTCTTTGAAACAGTCCATTATGTATTGGTGCTACTGATAATAGTTCTATACTGAACCCTCCACAGACTCTCCAAATATCATCAAAGAATCAATGTTCCCGCCAAAAAAAGATAAAATATTATCTTTTACCAATTTAATTGCAAGTATCTGGTCCCATATTCCATAGTTGTCGGGTAAACAATCAGTGCTCAAAAACTTAAACACATTCAGTGGATAATTATTTTTAACTAAGATAACGTATCCAGTTATAGCAAGTCGATTGGCGTTATAAATAGACCCCTGTCCTCACTGTTATCCTCCTCCGTGAGTCCATATCATAATTGATTTGGGTACCTCAAGTTCAAGTGTGTAAGGGACATGTGTGTTAAGGAAAAGACAATCATCAGAGATTTCTTTGTTAGCTACCATACTAATTTCTGTATGCTGTATGCTAAATCTTGGTAACAAGAAGGACCAAACTGTTTGTCATCTAAACTGATTGTCCAAGAACAAAACGGAACAGGTTTTTCAAAAACGTAAATTACCAACTAGAGCTTTAACCAAATGCAATCTTCCGAAACTCAGTTTTTGTTCGGTAACTGTTTTCTGAAGCACTTTTATACTTACAAGCTAAGTTGTAGTTGCAGTTAACGATGATATGATTTTAATGCCTCAATGCTGTTCATCTAAGTTCTTGATTTGGCCTTTTAACTTTTTTGATTTGTCCGTCACTGATGAGTGTTTTGTAGACGAAACTGAAGTCAGGCGTACAAAATTATAAGCTTGGTATCTTTGGTGAGTTTTTTTTAAAACATATTCAAATTACATAACAAAATGAACGTCTTTACCATCTTCATGTCGAAACCATATTCTATAAAATAGAAAACAAGTACAAATAAACCACCATATATATATAAAACCGATGAATTGATAGTCGGGTAGGAAAATAGTTTTGGTATATCGACATTTTGATAGAATAGCAAACCTAATTGATAAAATACATAAAATATATTTGATTATATTTTTGTATTCAATAATTACATTTCATCTTAACTATTAGCCAAATAATAAGTATGTAACTAAAAGTTAAGAACCATAAAAAACATTTCTTTATATTAAACGACAATTTGAAAAAAGTCCGTTTTATCTGTTTCTTATTTTTGTAACTGTATTTCAAATGCATACACAATAACAGTAATTCGAACACACACACATTTTTATGTATATTCTGAAGTATTCTGAAAGTACATATATACACGCAACATTCTGTATGTGCCTGTCCCAAGTCAGGAGCCTGTAATTCAGTGGTTGTCGTTTGTAGCTGTGTAACATATTTTTTTTTCGTTCATTATTTTGTACATAAATTAGGCCGTTAGTTTTCTCGTTTGAATTGTTTTACATTTTTCATTTTGGGGCCTTTTATAGCTGACTATGCGGTATGGGCTTTGCTCATTGTTGAAGGCCGGTCGGTGACCTATAGTTGTTAATTTCTGTGTCATTTGGTCTCTTGTGGAGAGTTGTCTCATTGGAAATCATACCACATCTTCTTATTTTTATATATAAGACAATCGAATCGAAAAAAATAAACGAGAAAATTATTGCACGATGTCAACACTATGTGTAATAGCTTTTTTGTATCATTAACTAAGCAAAGATAAATCCATTTCAGAATATTAATAAAACACTACACGGATGGCATTTTTCAAAATAACCGAATACAGTAAATACTAAATGAGCTACACAACGGAAGACTCATGTAAAATAGAATCTGATTACACTTCAGGAACACCTGCGATCATCCCCGATTAATGGAACTGTTCGTTTTGCTCAGTCTTTAATCTTTATGTAATGTTTTTAAAAGACTATTGTTTGATTAAACACATTTCGTCGTTTTTTCCATTTTTGTTCACCATAGTATCGTCAGTTTGTCTTCGAACTTTTATCGTTTCTGGTATTTGATGCCTCTTTTTTAGTGCTGAACGCACGTACCAAGGTTCATAACTCCACAGATGTCCGGCCTAACGTCACATGAATTCCCAGCAGTATCGACATGAAATTAAAATTGTGTCGGATTTTTTGTTCCAGACCATCCCTTTCCAAAAGAGCTGTCAAAGAAATTTGCTTTAACGGTATTATTATTAAAGTCGAAATAAAGCACGTTTATTTTCATGTGTAGCATTTATATAAATATCAATTGAGAGATCTAATAATAGGAAACTTTTGGCAATGTTTGCAGGTATGTCTGTCGCATCATGTCTGATGATATTTTGAATTTTCATAATACCTACTGAGCAGGGAATTTTCCTACAATGTCTAATAACGAGTAAGACCTAGTTTGCACAACATTACGTGTAACCACTTGTTTGCACCATTTAACGAGGTAACATGCCATAATACTACGTGTAACCACTTGTTTGCACTATTTAACGAGGTAACATGCCATAATACTACGTGAAACCACTTGTTTGCACTATTTAACGAGGTAACATGCCATAATACTAGTAGCTCACAACATTTAAACATCATTGATTTTTTTTCTTTATTTAAGCGGTCTTGTTGAAAGTTAATGTAGAAGAACGCTTCAAGTGTTATTTTCATAATTACACATACAAGATTAAGCAAGGACAAAAAAGAGGTTAGTACTTTAGTAAAACATTCAACAACGGAATTTCGTCTTTGAAAAATGTTAAATCAAGTTCTAAGAAGCTTACAATGAGTAGAAGAGGGTTAGTAAGAACATTTAAAAAGTGTATAATGTATTAACATTAAGCTCGAAACTTTAATAAATACAACATTGTTTATGTACATTATTTCTTTCTGTAGCTCTTAATATTTTTGTACGTCCGTGGTATATCTAATAAAGAACTACAATGTTTTACAACAATTTTGATAAATGCTCTTTCTTTTTTCAGTGATTCTAGAAACATGGTAAATGTGTCTTGGTTTCTGACAAAAAATATGTTCATTAACCCATCTGCTTATCTGTTGAACAAACAAAATAGATTCAGATTCAACATTCAACATTTTATTAAAGTCTCACCACTTGTATAACATAAAACATAGATTTAAGGGTCGATGTTGTACTACTTATCGACAAAACATTTGTTTTAGATTCATAGAGTGTGTTGTTTATTTTTAATTTCAAAATATTGACAATTTGTTAAAACATTTACAAAAATGGGTTACATACTCTGGAGTTAGACTATTATTTAACGATAAGTGAAAGAAAACAAGTGTATCTACTTTATTGACAACATCTATCAGTTTTAATATGCAATACAGAATACTGCAGGAATAGCTATTATATTGTAATAAGTAGATGTGATAAGAAATATCCGGAAGATACCAATGGGACATTCAAAACTCAATAACCAATGAAATAATTGTTTAACACGAGTCCCAATGATGAAGATGTAAGCAATTATAAGCCACCGTACGGCCTTCGACACGAAAAAACTACATCCTGTGTAATCAAATATATAAGAGGCCACGAAATGACAAAATATGAAACAGTTCAAACAAGAAAACTAACGGCCTGATTTTTACAAAACAATTAATGAAAAACAAATATTTCAGACGTCAACAAACTACCACTGAATTACAGGCTCCTGACTTGACATAAAGAATGTGGCAGGATCAAATATGTTTATGAATTTTCAACCTTACTCTCACCTGCAAAAGCTGTACCTTCTTCATGCTTGAATTGATTTGCAACTAGAATGGAAAATTAGGGTCAGTTTGAGAACTTTAAATGATAAGAGATGGGCTGATTTTATTTGTAATAAACATTCTGTTTTGTTATGTATCAAAATTTAAGAATCACTTGTATGAATAAAGTATATATTTCCGAGCTCGCACATTATTGTAGGGCCTATATTTCATATTAGGATGTCTATAAAAGAAAACTGTTGAAAAGAGGATACGTAATGAAACAGTTGGAATACTTTCTCCTCAAGTTTTACCGCTTGGTTGATCGTTTTCAAAATGCTGTAACATAAAATGAAGACGATAGAAATATTCAATACCAATCAGAAAATTAGTAGAACAACAACGGAGGATATGGATACATTGCAAGACAAAACAAGCAGAAAATTTTAACAATTTCATTTGATGCCGATGGTTCTAACAAAATGTATTCTATTTAATTTCTGTATATTACTGCATTTAAATTCTTTTTCAAAGTTTTATTAAACTAAGTAGTTATATATTGATTTATTGAATTTATTGAATAACCCTGACTTCACAGTTGCTGTATAAATCGGTTAATGCCTGTGTGCCTTAAATATGAATACACAAAAGTAGGTTTGGAAAGGGGGTTTCCCATTATCGGATTCAGTCATGATTTAATGGTTATGCAACAATAATATATAATATAATTAGTTTATAATATTCATGTAATAAATGCAAGTTTGCGAATTTCATAAAATAGAACGAAATGTCAGCTGCAAAAGCTTATTGTTATATACGACGAGGTGTTAAAATAGCTTTTTTTCCGATCAATATCTACAAAAAAAAAATATCAGTCAATCCTCTTTGTGATAATTTCAGTTTCTAAAAGTATTAAATGCAGTTCTACATATACTCTGGATGCATATGAAATTTAGATATCGCCAGTTTACGTACCGTCATTATTACCACTAGTTGTAAATACAATTATTTGTCTCTATATAACACAGGGCATCAACCCTCAAGCAATATAACTTCTCGAGTAGTGTACTTGGGATTATAATGGTGTCTCAGGTTGAAACGGGTGTGTTATTGAAAAATTTATGTAATATTCTCTATTTGTTTAAATTCATAATAATGCTGGCTAATCTGATGCGTTCAATGTTGTAACACAATATTTCTAATTTCTCAAAGCAGTCGTTACTTCGTCTTTGAGAGATGTATTGTGAATAAGGTGACTGATAAATTGGTCTCATATTTATTTCAGGCAGTTGTGAATTATTTAAGCAATATTTTAGATCTCCATCAAACGTGATGTTTCCGACCTTATTATGTAAAATTGGGGTGTATAGAAATAGATATGCACTACGGTCTTGACTGGCTTTCTATAAATTAGATCAAGTGCTCAGCAAAGACTAAAACTTTTTTAATACGAATATGTCTGTCTGGAATAATAATTTGCATATATTCTGTGCCACAATAACAAAAAATTGAAAATTGTTAAATGACCTAAAAAATTGGCGAATTCAGAAATACGGGATAGTGTCACAGTCAAAAATAAACGATCTACACCTTCATTAATTACTTTTAAACTTCAATGCTATAAAATATATAATATTTCATTATTCAATGTTCATTACTAAACAATGGATAATGAATAATGAACTATTTCATTATTCGATATTGAATTTTGAAAAATGAAAAATAAATAATGGACGTTCTTCAACGAATTAAAAAAAAAATGATTTTTCCATTGTTTTTATGATTCCGCAATTATTTCAACATTTATTTTATGATTTTGTCAATATCACACCTTTTTCTGGCTCAATTTCTAGGTAAAATATTAAATGGATAAAACGTTTAATTAAATGTTTCATACAATTATTTAGTAAATATTTAACCCTGTGAATGAAGCGGAAGAGAGTGGAATGACCCGTATGGAAAATTTATTTACTGTATCATTAAACGATTTTAAAATATATATAGTGACATCAGTAACTCAATGAACACTAATTTATCAAATCTACATTAACTGCAAATTATTCCTCGTAAATTCTAAACTCGCCAAACTTTCATTCGCAATATGAAAGGCCCGCCAAAATAATTCTTAACAACACTTTTACCTTGGAAATAAATCCACAGCTCTATTGTTCAAGTTCAAATTCAAATATTTTATTGCCAATTAAAGACGCCCACTACAGGCAGAATAATAATGTTAATTTGGTGCAAATGATTACAATGATTTGATTGCAATTAAATCTATGAATAAAATGAAAAGAAAAGAAAAAGTCACAATAATGTACATTCATATAAATACTATGTGTTTTCACATTGACAAATATGAGCAACGTTAGCATGAAACAAGTTTATTTGAAAATGCACAAAAATGGTAAAAAATCAAATATTAGCTCTGCCATTTTTAAACTAAAAACGAATATTCAGTTGTTCTCCTGTTTTGGTTTATGTGATATAAAACTAATAAAAATGATATGCACTATACATTACATACGTAGATGTTAGCAACTATAGAATTGATTCTGAACGATATCATGTCGTATCTTTATACGAGTCGGTCGTTAACCTCAGTGTTGACAGAATAGCGATACCGTAGATGAACACTCGGCGAACGAGGCCTATTTTTCCCTTTTTTTAATTGATATGGATTCATTTGTTTATGATAAACTCCTGTTTGTTTTTGTTAATGTATTGTTCATTTAGATTTGTTATGGTAAAACATTCTACGGTAAATCTAAGCTTCTGGCTAATATAGTCCCTATTGATTCTAATCCAAAAGTAAAATGACGAAAATACCAAACTTCAAGGAAAATTAAAATCGGAAAGTTCCTTATCAAATGGCAAAATCAAAAACTCAAACACATCAAACGAATGGACAACAAAAGTCATATTCCTGACCCGATACAGGCATTTCCTCATGTAGAAAATGATGGATTAAACCTGGTTTTATAGCTAGCTAAACCTTTCACTTGTATGACAGTCGCATAGAAATCCATTATATTGACAACAATGTGTGATCAAAACAAGGTAAAAATGTCAAAAATAGAGGTACAGCAGTCAACAATGTGTTATAATCTTAATTACTATAAAAACAAACAAATACGTCAATAACAACAAAAAAACAACAAACAAAAAAACCAAAATGGCATATAGACTAAGCACATAAGCAAAAATAAAAGACAAGAATACAAAAAAATGACCACAGCACAACAGCACATTGGCGGGATGCATAAGTACCGAGCAACGCCAAAAGGATATTACCAAAAATAGACTAGACTGTAAAGGTTATCATTTTCAAAGACAAATAAATGAACACTATAACACGTAATTAAGATGATAAAAAACGTCAGTGCCTAGAATCTATACTTCAATACCATCATGTATTATTTGTGAAGTTGATACGGAATATTTATCAACAAGGTCTTGGTATCTTCCAATGAACTTTTTTTTTTTAGAAAAATGACGAGACGTTCTTTGACAAAACCCTGGTTCATCAAATTTCTGCTCAGACACTGATGACGTTTTATAAAGTCTGGGTAGCAGCTGCAAGCTCTTGAATACCGAAAGTGTTGGGAAATGTATATTCCATATGCAGGTGAAGATGGTATATTGCTACTAAGGTGGCGGAAATTGATAATTTCAAAATTAAAATCGTCTCTTGTGTCATTGATTCCAGTACCGAGATGACCGCTTATGTAAATTCGAGGTATAAGTCTAAAAATGAGGCGAAGAAAGCCGTGTCTGTTGTTTCTTTAATTTCTAGTTCTGGATGATATATTAATCGAACCCAATCAGAAAAGTTTGGATTGTTAATGGAATGAACAGCATCAATATATCTGAATGTGAAATTAAATGATCTGACTTCTTTGATCTTTTTGTTTTTGACAAGTGTCTAAAGGAACTCCGAGTCATATGAAAATAAGAAGAGGTTCCCATAGGAATGCCGACAAATTGTTGAAAAAATCTAAATTCAACAAATATGTAGTCAATTAGAAACTCAAGCATATTGATCACTTGTTCCACTTTGTAGCATGTTTTACCTTCTTGAACTTGCGTATTGTGGATTTCCAACTTGAAACACTATTGATGCCAATTGACACAAAAAGAATTTGAGAACACGGTTTAATTTCTGATAAATTTTACGCGTTAACGGATTTAATTCGTTATTACCAATATTCAGATATCGGAATCATATATTTACAGTTCATTACCACAGGTTTAATTCGTGATAACGGTTTTACAATTAGTGATATCCATTTTGATCTATGATCTCAGGTTTGTAAAGTCGTGATCTCGAATTCAAATTATTTACCGTACTGGATACATTTATCATCCGAAATTTCTGATTATCTTTAGTAATTTAACAGAACAACATTATTTTAGATGAAATTAAAAACCTAGGCGTTTCAATTATCACGTGATCGGGGTCAAAAGAACAGAAGTCCGCGTGCCACTAGTGAAACATGAACTGAATACTCGTCCAGAGGAATTAAATTCACCCAAAATTTAAGGGATTCGCCTTGATCAATCTACTATTCGATGTAGTTCTTTGTAGATTTTAGTTTGTCTATTCGTCTTTTTTTTTTCTACTACCCTTTGTGTTGTATGGTTTTCTTCGTCTGATGTTTTTGCATCGCACTTTTTGATATAATATATAATTTCATTTTGCCAAAAATTTAAGCCAAATGACCAATCGGCATTATTGCAACGCTATCTGGAATCTGTTCCAGTTATATGTTTAATAATTTCAAACATCAACGTATTACTAGTAATTACTAATGGAAATCAAATATCCAATCCTATGTTGTCAGTGACAGGATCTACACAAAAGAGTTAAAAGCTTCTCTTTTCTGGATTTACCATAACGGATAACAGAGAAAGCGTTTGCATTGTCTAGTTTTAAATCATTTTTGGCATAATATTATTATTCGTATTATTTAATGTACTTCTATTTTAAACTAAGTCAACATAAACACAAATGATTAAATTCAGATAAAATAAAGTTTTTAACCTTTAACATTTTTATAATTGCGCTTGTTCCTGTTCATAGTCGTGTTTACATATGATGTGTATACAGTCAATAGCACTTTCCTCACAATGAAACAGGTTAGCAAACATGTCCCGCACTAGTAAAATTGATCAATTGACTTGAAACCTGTACCTTTCTGCTCTTCTTTACAGCATCCTTTCTCATCGAATTCAAAATTCATACTTCATGTACGAACATAAGTTCCTTTCATTTTAAAATATGTCTTTTAAAGCTGTTATTTCTTTCGAAACAATTAAGATACACATCTTGGTTTTCAAAAAAGCGGATCACCTAGCTAGGTTCGAAAAAAAATCAAGGAGTTCCTTCATCGACTAAAAATAAATTGTAAACTTCAAGCCGTTCCGGATAACATGCAGATGTTTTAATTACCAGCAATAACTAATAAGGTAGAGCATGAAAACAACGATAGTTTGCAAAACAATGAAGGGTCTGATGGATTCATGTTTAAAAAATAATAAGGGTTACCAGTCTAGCATGATCTTGACGAAAAAATTTTGGGTTACCAGTCTAGCGTGATCTCGTCGAAAAAATGAAATAAATAAAAGGAGGTGCTTGAATATTACAATGGGGCGGCATCACGACACAAGTACCAAAATAACATATAGATGTCAACATGCAATCATCAACAATACACAAGTACCAAATCGCATATAGAGGTCAACATGCAATCATCAACAATAAACAAGTACCAAATCACATATAGAGGTCAACATGCAATTATCATCAATAAACAAGTACCAAATCACATATAGAGGTCAACATGCACTCATCAACAATAAACAAGTACCAAATCACATATAGAGGTCAACATGCAATCATTATCAATAAACAAGTACCAAATCACATATAGAGGTCAACATGCAATCATCAACAATAAACAAGTACCAAATCACATATAGAGGTCAACATGCAATGATCAACAAGTACCAAATCACATATAGAGGTCAACATGCAATGATCCACAATAAACAAGTACCAAATCACATATAGAGGTCAACATGCAATCATCAACAATAAACAAGTACCAAATCACATATAGAGGTCAACATGCAATCATCAACAATGAACTAGTACCAAATCACATATAGAGGTCAACATGCAATCATCAACAATAAACAAGTACCAAATCACATATAGAGGTCAACATGCAATCATCAACAATAAACAAGTACCAAATCACAAATAGAGGTCAACATGCAATTATATATCAACAATAAACAAGTACCAGATAACATATAGAGGTCAACATAGAATCATCAACAATAAACAAGTACCAGATCACATATAGAGGTCAACATGCAATGATCCATATTAAACAAGTACCAGATAACATATAGAGGTCAACATAGAATCATCAACAATAAACAAGTACCAGATCACATATAGAGGTCAACATGCAATGATCCATATTAAACAAGTACCAGATCACATATAGAGGTCAACATGCAATGATCCACAATAAACCAGTACCAAATCACATATAGAGGTCAACATGCCAACATCAACAATAAACAAGAAGCTTCCCAACAATATATCAAGCTCTTAATCACCCTAAAATTTCAGAAAAAATAAACAAAAAACTATGAAGAAGTTCGTCCGTCAGTAGAATAGAATACAATTTCGGTTATATGTTTTGCCAAATCATCAATTGTTTGGTAAATTTTATATCATGGTTTGTGGGATCGGTGTCCAGTATTCTCTAATTGATTTTAAACATCAACTAAATTACTATTGGGTAAGTGTCATCAAATAACCAATCCAATATTAGCCTTTAAAGTTACTGGATACACATTAAAAAGTTAATAAGCTTTTATCGTGTATCCCACCAAGGTGATGCAGGGCTTATCCTCATTATAGATACACGATGTGGACAATTTCCGTGGTTCTACTGATTCTCAGTGAGTATTTTTATCCACCTGTCCGATTTTATTTTTTTTGGTAATTAAATAGGATAAAAGCATATTTTTAACTGATCATATATAACTTAACTTTTTAGAAACAGAAAGCAAAGGTATTATATGGAACAAAAAGATAAGTGTCGATGTAAATAAAGGATTTAAAAAAACATCGGTGATTTTATCCAGTTGAATAATGGTGATCGAAGACTATACTACATTCCTACACGAGACTTTATTTTTTTTTAAATATGAATTTGTCGATTATAAAACTTAAATTATTTCTAATGTTTATCTTTTAAAACTGTATCATTCTCAAAAATGTTGAAATAAAAAATTTTGTCAATGTGGAAAGATTTCCCATGAGGCAACTGTCGATCTAAGACAAAATTACGTAGATTTTAGCAACTATAATAGGCCACCGTTCAAAAAATATAGCAATCTCTATACCGCATAGCAAGCTACAAGAAAACAACAACAATTCGTGATTACGAAATAAATCTTTCATGCCATGCTCTATACTTATTCTAACATGGATAGGCATTATATTTGTCAATATCTTTATACCGCGTGTTAGCAAGGGGTAAAATGTTGACAAATATATAATGCCTACCCATGTTGAGATGGGCATGGAGCATAACACACGTTCGAAAGGCAGCCATTTTGATTTGATGAAGCCAAAACGTAGTAAAAAATCAACCGTTTCAAATAAAATGAACAGATACATGTAAATTTACTTTTAGAATAATTTTATTTTATCTTATTTTTTATAATCACATGGACAAAATAATGTTTGAAGGCAACAATATTTCTTACCATACATTATATGAATTCATTATACTGTTTTACGGATTAGAACAAAACTCGTATGTGATTTTTTCTTAGGGTAAACAGCACAATACTGATATGGCAATCATTTATCCGTCGGCAAACAATATCGGTGTAACTTAACAAGGACCGCAGGGTCAAACAACAGGTTTGTTTTGCAAATATCTCAAAAACCGCTAGTTTGAGCCAAATTCTAACAGAGTGTAAAAGTGTTTAGTATCATGATATTTCCTTGGACCATGTCGTTTTTTTAGTTTCAGTAGATGGAGATTAATTGCCTTTATTGATGCTTTTTGAGTATTTTGATTTTATTATGTTAAAAAAATCTTCATCTCAAAACCAGAAAGTGGATTGGAACTAAACTTCATGTAAATGTTCCTTCTGATATGACAAAACTATTTTCGATCCATCGCATCGAAAAAACATTATGGTAGGAGATAAAAATAAGCGTAGAAAGCGGAACAGTCAACACACATACTTTGGCCCACAGAGTAAAAGTGTTCAGCATGAATATATATCTGTCCATAGAGGTCGATCAAATGATTTTGAAAATATCTTAAACACCGATATAGTTGTTTTTTTTTAAATCTGACAGAGGGACAAGTGCCCAGCATGATAAAACATATCCATAGTTAAGAGTTAATGACAACGTAAAAAACCGGAAACCACAAATAATATGCATGTACAGACCGACAAAACCAATTAAGTACCAATGAACAACAAAAAAATCATTTTCAAAATGGAGGAAATGTGAATTTTTTAAAAAGTGTCTAAAATGGACGTAACTTTATATACACATCTTTAATTAAATGCAAAATATTATGCATATTCTGAGTTTAAATTATAAGAGCGTACAATAAAGTTAAATTTAAATGACAAGTCAACAAATCTATACTTTTTCTTGAAGTTTATTACTTTCACTGGAAAAGCTACTCTGCTATCGCTTTTCTTATGTTTTTAACATCACCTGTTTGTCCATCGAAACTTCCAATAGCCCTAGCATTTTCAACGTCACTTCATCATCAAACCACTCTTTGATACAGATGTCCTTGTTTATTCCGCAAATATTGTGGAGATTCACACAGTCTGCAATAAAATCCAACAAAAATAGAAGCTGGCCATCGTCAGCCAAAAGAGGTTTCTACGACCATCCTTGCACTAGATAATTTGTAGTTGTTAGTTTCCTGTATTCATGGTAGAAGTGGGTAGGCGGCATCTCCTATCAAGTGAAGAAGATCTGTGTGTTATTTACATCTAAACCTTCTCAGGGAAAAAAACCTGGTTTCCAATTTCAAAAAGCGAAGAATGTCTGTTCACTCGGGTATCATGAACTTTTCCAGGCCATCTGACATTTATATCTATGAATTTGTAAGAATGATCTACCACCGCCTGCATAATAATACTGTAATAACCTTTCCGGTTGATAAAATCACTCGAGTTCTCAGAAGGCGCAATTATATGTATGTGCGTGCAGTCTTAAACACCAATGGTGTGTTGAAATCTTAAGTTGGCGAAACTGCTCCAATAGAGTTATGAGGAGGAAAGATTAAAAATGACACTCCGTATATATTATGGACGCCATCACGAATTGGTTTATCTATACGATGTGTCTGTGTCTAAACTAACTAACGACATTTCTACCACGTCTTAGATTGTGGTTGACTACGTCGTCTGGTCTGCTAAGTACCGAATGTGGCCTATTTCCAAATATGACTGTTTTGCCGAGTTGGAATTCTCGTTCCTAAATGACGTGTCTCGGTATTTATACATCCAACATTCATGTATGTAGTTATGATGTTTCTATTGTAAGTCTGGTAGATATTGTGTTATGTCTTATCGTTTGATTTCTGTATTTTCTGTACATTTCACATATGTCTTATTTGTCAGTGTAGTCGTTGTTACTCGCGGTTCGTCTACAGTGTTTTTGCTTTATGTTGTTTATTTTCTAGTGTGTTTACTGTTTGGTCTTACATGATCTTGCCTTATATTACAGTTATTCTATTTTTATTTTCTATATGTATGTAAAAGTTATAATAAAAAATCAGCTATTTCATTTATATCATTTTAAGTTTAAAGCAACTATATGTACAGGAATTTTTTGGTTTATACGAAGTTTTGATTTAGAAGAAAAACCGACATGGTGAGAAAATACAAATAACAACACCAATGCAAACACAATTCTATTTTAATATTCCTGTGATGGTTTGAAAAATACATAAAATAACACCATTTCAAACTCAATCCCAATTTAATATTCTTGCACGTGTCAATAAAACAAATCTATTTAATTTTAGAATTTACCTGTGTTAAAATAAACGTCACAAAAAATACGTCACTTTTTGTGGCGTTGTTCCTTTCATGTGACGTGCAGTGTATACTTCGTTTGTGGTGTTCTGGTGTGCTGTAGGTATCCGTTGTTATTCTGCGGTTTACATGTCGAAATGTACTATTACATTATTTATTTATGTATTTCTCTGTGCTGAGTGTTCTTGCGTTTGTTTGTACTGTATTCCTCTCACATAAGGTTGTCATTTAGCAGTATTTTTGACATTGCCATATTAGCGGGAGGTTTCGCTAGCAAAAAAAAAACAGGTTCAACCCACCAATTTTTAAATGTCTAGTACCAAGTCAAGAATAAGGCAGTTGTTATCATATACATGTAATCAGTTTCTATGTATGTCTGCGTTCGATTTTGTTGCAGTTCAGTGTTTCTGTTGTTCCTTTGTTTTCCTCTTATAGTTGATGTGTTTCCCACGGTTTTAGTTTGTAACCCAGATTTGTTTTCGCTTAATCGATATAAGACTATTGAACAGCGGTATACTACTGTTGCCTTTATTTACTACATCACCAGCCGCCTGGTTTTCTGGGAATTGTACGAATGTTTTAGTCAGAACTTTCCTCATTTCCATGAGGGGCCTGATGGGTTTTTTTCGTTCTTCGTGATCGGCGCATTTTCGCTATCGTGATCCGTTTTTCTACAGATTTTTTTTTTTATATTTTCGTGATCCGTGATCATGGAAATTTATTTTCTGTGAATCGTGATCGACAAAAAAATCAACTCGTGAATCGTGATGAGACCCCCCCCCCCCCCCCCCCCCCATCAGGCCCCTCTTCCATGCATGCTTCGTGTATATCATCACACGCCGTCGATTTCCCAACTCTAAATAATGCGGCCAAAGACTGGAAGTCCATTTGCGTACCAAGATATTAAACTGTCATTAAAAGTCTTCTGCCAACAGGAACTGCCGTTCGCACCACTGTATCGTTCTTTTTTAGA
Source organism: Mytilus californianus (assembly GCF_021869535.1). Taxonomy (NCBI): domain Eukaryota; kingdom Metazoa; phylum Mollusca; class Bivalvia; order Mytilida; family Mytilidae; genus Mytilus; species Mytilus californianus. The sequence continues at coordinate 108,873,555 of NW_026262723.1, forward strand.
TGTGGACCTAGCTTTTCTTCTAAAAAAATAAACGTTTCCTTCGAAATTTTAGTATGGTGCCTCTTATCTTTCTAAATCCAAATGAAAAAAAAACTAGTCTAGTAATATTCCAAAATACAAAGCTCTACAGCATTTTGTGATTGAAGTGGTCCATATTTGTGTCTTGCGATGAAGATAGCGCGCACGTTATTTGTGACGTCATATGTAACGTCATTATTCTCATGAACATTTCAACATCTGTATATGTCACAATTTTTTCATATCTGAGAAACTGCGAGACCGAATGATCAAGATAGGGGTCTTCTGCTGTTTCGAATTAATCAAGGCATAGTTAAAAAACATCAAAGTTCCAGGTATATAAAATTAGTTGCGCCGGACGCGCGTTTCGTCCATAAAAGACTCATCAGCGACGATCTTGCCGAAATATTTGAAATGGGAGCTCATTGGAGAAAGGGGCAGATAATGTTCGTAATATTCGGAAAATGTTAAGATGTTTTTATTAGTTTGCATGAATTAATGTAAACAGACGGGAGTAATTTTCAAAATTTTGCCCTAGTATAAAGATACCCACAGTACAGCCATGTTAGGCAGCAAACTTTATTTTCATCGAATCATTATCGTTAACTAGGTTGCACATGTGTTGTTAAAGTGTCTGAAAAGTTCTATATGAAAATCACAACTTCACTCCAGTCGATATTGAGCGCTAACAAGAACGTGCAAATTAAAACATTTTATTGATAAAAGTCACTTAAAAGAGCTCCGTGTGACATCCTGTATGTATTGATTGATCAACGCCATAAAATCATTTCACAAAAATATCGAAGAAAGTCCATTAAATGTTTCAATTCACTTCAAACAGGTAATCAGCGGAGATTATTACACCAACTGCGTTACCTTGTTTTTTTTTTTTTTTGGGGGGGGGGGTTAAAATGAAAAGTAACAAAAATACCGAACTTCAAGGAAAATTCAAGTCCCTCAACAAATGGCAATATCCAAAGCTCAAACACAAAATTACTTTGCGTAATATCATAAAAAAAAATCTATATTTTAGGATGGTTTTAAAATTCTTTAATGCAAAAATAAAAGATGAAAGAATCGCAAGTTAAAAATATTACAGCCTTTTGAGAACCTGCCTTTTTATTTCAAATTTGATCCTAGCACCCTCCTTAAACATCTAATGGTCGTTCCCTAAAGGAGGGTATGGATAGGGGGTCCTTCATTTCTGTATTCGTTAATTTTTTCGCTCTTATTCTTTATCTTTAAAAATAATGGCTATTATGTAATTACTTGATAACTGTATTCTGGACATTATAAAAATAAGGAGATGTGGTATGATTGCCAATGAGATAACTATCCACCAAAGTTCAAATGAAGTGGATGGAAGCAATTATAGGCAACCGTACGGCCTTCAACAATGAAAAAAACCCATACCGTATGGTCGGCTATAAAAGGCCCCAACATGAAAAATATGAAAGAATACAATTGAGAAAACTACGGCCTAATTTATAAAATAAAAAAAACGAAAAACAAATATGACAGACATGAACCAATGACAACCACTGAACTACAGGCTCCTGACTTGGGACTTATTGTTCTTTTCTGTGATCAGTACATTTTTACCCATTTCTTTCATTTTTGCAGTTATTCTTTATATTTAAGCACCCCATCATTCTCTATTCTTTATTTTTTTTTGCCCATTTTTCTATTCTTTTTTTCTTTCATTATCCTATGTTCTGTAAACCCAATCCACATCCTCCAAAAGAAGAAGTTTATAAAGAAGTGATACATTTGGGCAAAATTTCAAAGACAAATCAATAGATTTATTTTTCGTTTAACAATGGTGTGTGCAAAATAAGAGGAAACACAATGTTCTTGGAAAAAATAGGAAAACCCTAGCCCTGTTACTAGTATTGAAATGAGAAGGGAAAATGATTCCGATAAATGTCATATCAGATCAAGAGAGCATTTGTGGGATGCTAATTGCTCTAAAACGGTTGTTTTGTTCTAAATCATAATTGATTAATTGATAATGCGAATTAAAAGTTGACGTCGTTCGGACAGCAAAGCGAATTTGACGCGCATTGCAACTTTGTATTAAAATTTACGTACGGACGCAAAAACGTTTCGAATGCGAATTAAACTATTTCGAAAAGTTAATGCAAATCGAATTCCAATTACGTGTGAACGCACCATTATATGGTACCTTTCCTTTGATCAAAATATGAAATATTTTAAACATCCTATCCAAGTTTGATAAACACTAATCAGTGTTCAGAACCACGAATTTCCGTTGTTCATAAAATAGTACTCAATTGTGTTGCAAATTTTGGAAATATTTTGGAATACTTAGAGAAGACAATTATAATTTGACCAATATGCAAGGATATTATTAGAAGAATAAAGTTCTAATTATTAGTATGCAATTAGAAGAAACTATAGGTAAAAAAATGTTAAAAAAGTACATACCAGTCAAGATAACAAGTTTATGAAGTACAACTCGGAATTCTGCAAAATAGAAATCTTGGCACGAATTTATACGCATACTATGTAGCAATAGTCTAAAGTAATCAAAATCAGATATTTAAGATGGCTTTTAGTAAGATCAACATAATATTTTTTTAGCCAACTAGAAAGAAATTGGTTAAAAAAAAAAGATGCAATAATTAATCGCATAATTATTCACCCAGTCAAAGCGTCACAAACGTGTACCTTCACATTGCAGGACTTCATCTGAAAACAGGTGCTAGTGATTATCTTGAACTTGCATTCAGGTCAGATATTTGTTTGCTGTTTTTTTACGGCATCATTGTGGCTTTAAGATGATGAACAGCAATAAATGACATATTCCTTTGCTTTTGGCGTTTTCGTATGAGGGTCGTTATTTGGTGTCAAGAATTTATACACCATATTTCTTTGTTTCCATTATGTTTGAGATGTTTCTTAGTTTGGCATAGTATCTAATCTTAAACAAATAAACTTATCTACTGCAGAAAAAAATTGCAAAAATGTAAAATTTTATTTTTAACTTAAAGCTGTTGATTATGTTGATGTTTTAGATATTTTCCTTGTGATAAATATAGAGAACATACGTATCACTTACTATGGAAACGATTAGCAGTAATGTTTGTTGAGATCCTGTGAACATGGCAGGCATAAACCGATAAACACAATCAAACATGTTTGTTGTATGACTCAAGACGATTCTTTGGTTTTGTTCTCAAATTACCATAAAATAAATTATGTATAAATGCTGCCAATTATAAAAGTTCCCTGGGATTTTAGTCGCCAAACAATACCATAATAGAGTAAACACTTTAGACTATGTGTTTTCGTATGTGCTCATGCTTTTTATTTGCATAGTTCTGAATTATTAATGGAGAGTAGGTATTATTTAACAAACAATATTGGTTGTTATGAAATTTTTAATGGCTCTTTTGTTAAAAAATTGGATGGATTGCATTCTATTATATAAACACTAACATCTTATTTTACTAATGAAGCTGAGCTTATTTTGTAGGAAGAAACTGCAAAAAAAAATCTTCATCAGCATGTATCGGCCTAGTGCATAGTTTTGAATCTTTATCTGAATTTGGTCTCATTTATGTGACTTACGTTTTATCAGCTCTTCAAAGTTAGGTTTAATTGTTGATTTTCAAATAGTTTATCCCCCAGCATCATTTAAGAGACCACTGGACGTTAAGCAAACAGCAATCAATCAATCAATCCTTTAAGAAATATAAAAAGAGAGGCGAAGGATACCAAAGGGACATTCAAACTCATAAGTCGAAAATAAAATTACAACACCATGAATTAAAAACAAAATTGTCAAAATGCACATCTAATGCAGTATAGTTGGTAGCGTCAATTTTATTTATAAACTATTACTGTTGATAGTGTTGGTTTTGATGCACCAGATATAACTGAACAATAATATCTCTATAGTGATTAACAAAACAAAACTACAAGGAATATTTTGTTTCATGCTTGAAAAATTGAACATTCAATAAGGCTTTTGTATTGCCGTCTTTTTATAGTTTGAAAATAAAAGAGAGACGGAACATACGAAAGGGATACTCAATCTCATATGTCGAAGACAAACGAACAACTCCATGATAAAAAAAAGCGAACACGACGAAAAAACTAGAGAATACTGAGAGATAACCTAGGTTCCCGGAAGGGTAAGCAGATCCTTCTCCACATGTACCACGCGTCATTAGAATACATTTTATATATTAAAGTATATGAAACTTTAGGTATCACATCCTTTTCATTTAAGGCCAAACAGTTGTTATAGAAGCCGACACTGCATGGGGATCTTGGAGTTCTTGTAGGATCATTCCAGGAAACATAGACAGGAGCTGTAGGGGTACACAGTCACGAGATGGAAAAAAGACAAAAGAAGGAAAAGAACCAGAATCTGTTTCACAAAATAGAGGTTGTTTTCTAACAAATCGTAAGTTTTTCTTAATTTGCGTGCAAGATTACCGCCTTATTGAAAAGAGGTATTTATGAGGTGTGCAATTAGCGAGAGTGAGACATCTTCATTTTTGGTACCCCAAAAGCCCCTAAAGAAGCCATTAAAGGTCTTCCGTATGATCAAGTTATTATAGCACAAACTAAAGCATCAGAAGCATCAGTGGGAAATGCATGATTGAATTAATGATACATTATTCAAACGAGGAACAAGAAACTCAGTTTTACAACAAGAACCATTAATTTGTGTCTTCTGATCTCTAGAAAAGAACAGAAGGAACATAGAAGTATGCACAAAAGGTTCAGTTAAATTACGAAGTATATAATGCCAAATATCCTTATGTGAAAAATATGGTGAACTATATGCAACGAAATGTGGCGTATATGCAGATGTATACATTTACTAAATGAGACAATGTGATTGTGGTATGATTATAAGAAAATAATCAATTAAAGAACCTTAGTGAGCGCGCTCACATACCCCACGCCCCCACATTGTCACTCGACAAATAAAATAACTATAAAAAAACAAAATTGAATCATAATTTCCTGTCCATATGCACATGTACACAGTATGTCCTTATTATCTACAAAGTATCATGAAATTCTGTTGTGTGATTTCAGAGGAGTTGCGATGACAAACTGTTGCAGTAGTATATTGAGGCAAATAAGTTAAAAGGGGCGTAACTCCTAGAAAAAAAAATTGAATCATAATTTCCTGTCGATATGCACATCTACATAGTATGTCCTTATTATCTACAACGTTTCATGAAATTCTGTTGTGTGGTTTAAGAGGAGTTGCTATGACAAGAACAGGACTGACGGACTGACGGACGGACGGACAGACAGACGGACGGACAGTCGGACAGATAGACGGACTGACAGACGGACAGACAGACGGAGGGATCAAAAAAATTATACCCTCCGCAACTTCGTTGCGTGGGGTATAACAATACACATGTGAATTACACATGTGAATATAATGCACATACAATCGCTGGAACGTGTATTTAAAATTATAACATTCTACCAAAAAAAAATATAAATACTCACGGCACCGATCTAAAAGTTAGTTTAAAGCCAAGTAGATAAATGTTTTTCCAGACATAAATAGTAATCAATACAGTGTAAAGTGTAAGTGTAAAGACGCCACTGACAGTCTGTAAAAAAGACCTCTTAACAATGTCAAAAGTTTCCATACTGTAATACAATGCATAATTTAGTCAAGCATTAGATTATGGATAATAAAATCGTACTGCAGTAAATTTTTAATCTTTCAGATTATTTTTTCTTCAAATTAGTATGTGATATTCCGTTTGTTATACATGTACTATTTCTACGGGTACAGCTTAACTTCAAAACCAAATATTTGTAAAAAAAGAAAGAATTTAGTAATTTGTTAAAGGTTTTTATTAACTTGAGGTCGCAAATACTTTGAATTCATAAATTACCAGTTTATTCACAAATGACCCTTGTATAAATCTAAAACATCACTACAGACAAGGGCAAAGCAAAAGAGTTGGAATAAATATACTCGTGAGAAGGCATCAAAAGAACATCACCGAAAAAAAAAAGAATTCTTGTATGGAGATTCCTGTGTGGCACTGAATTATTTTATGTAAAATCTAAATTATGACAATATGTTTTTTAAAAATTATAATTACAGTTCTTACAACCTTTTAACCGATGATACACATTTACTATTTTAATACATTTTACATTAAGTATCAAAGAGTTAAATGTAAACTTATTCGATATGTGTTCACCACACCGAAGTTCTGTACAAATCATTACAGTCAAAATATTTGTAGTCACCTGGTCTCAAGATATTCTTTGCACGAAGTGTTCATCTATAAACACAATTTTGAGAGATAATTTGATTTTCATTTAGATGTGGTAGATGGCGGCTACACGACATGGGGTGAATGGGGAGATTGTTCATATAATTGTTATGGAAGAACTAGGAGATATAGAACATGTCATGATCCTACACCATGTAATGGCGGGAAAGATTGTAGCAATTTTGGAAGAAATAGACTGACAAAGGATTGCGGTAAGTAATAAGCTATTTCGATAGTGGATTGTTTCAGCAGCGAGAGAGATTGTAGCTGTTGAACAAAAAAAGGTTACAAAATTGCGGGAAAAGCAATACATTCTTGGAACAGAGACCAAAAGGGATTGTGGTAAGTAATTGAGGAATAATGTTTTTTCGTGAGAGAAACACTAGATAATAAAAACTGGGAAAATAAGCTTTCACAGAAGCAATGATTGAACAAAATGTGTGCTTATTACTAAATGTAGTACTATAGCGTTATCGAGAAATTAAACTACCAAAAATTTATAGTAAGTTAGCGTTCTTCGAATAGATTACCGATAAAGATTACAATGTTCATACTTTTATTGTTTCACTAGGTCCAATAGCAGGACAATGGGGAGAATGGGGATCTTGGGGTACTTGTCAGATGCCATCAGGGGTTAGTGGTTATGGAACTGGTACCCATGTCCGTTATCGAGGTTGTACAGCTCCCAGTCCTATGTGTTATGGAGATTACTGTATCGGTGATGATGAGGTGACTGAGAACTGTCGAGGTAAGCCATGATTACATTTTGTACTTATATTGTAGTGATTGATTGTTGGTTGCTTAACGTCCAGTGGAATATATTGTAGTGTTATATCATGTATGTAATTTATTTTGTTATACGTTGGTGTGTTTTCAGAGTAAAACTGATTCCTATTTTATAGTGATATTGTGTACAATTTACTCCGCCATATTTAAATAGTATTTCTAATATGACGCGCTTCTTCCGCATTGTAAACAACACCGTGATACAATTCTCGATATATCTATACTTATCGCAGACTCAGAGATATACATAATAATGGATGTTACAATATACCTCCCTCGTAAATCCACATGTGTTGGAACCTATTTGCAAACGATATGCCGATTTTATTGTTTTAAAACATTGCAATTGAAAAAAGACTACAGAACTTTTATTCTTATTCGGATGCATAACAAAAAGAATTAATGCACTAGAGCTCGGAGAAATATACAAAATCAAAATCAAAATAAAATTCTACGAAAGTCCATTAATGCTTTTGGCGCATTTAAGTCATTTCAAAACATGACGTCATACAAATGAAAACGCTAAAGCTCAAGATTTTTCCGTTACGTGAACCATCGAAATTCGTATAATATTACATTAAAATGGATTTTTGAGGTAGGTGTTGTTTTATTTTCTATTTTATTGCATTATTCGCACATTTACTGATTTCAGCAAGTCAACATGGCGGCTCCTTAGGTACGAAATGTCAACTTTGGATTTGACGGTAGCTTACGAGAAAAACATGTAAATTAAAAATGGCAAATGTTGGGTTTGAGAATTAAAAGAATTAAGCACATTTTTTCTAGCGGTTGTTTACGAAATAATTCATGCAAGCTACAGATTTATTAGAATGTTTTAGCTTTATCTAACAGGGAGTAAAAAAGAACAGCCAAACACGCACGGCACACCCACCCTCGCCTCAGTTTTTTAATGACCGTATTTGTCCTATTAGAATCGAAATAATTCATGGAAGCCATAGATTTGTTATGAATTTACACATGGCCTGGGCCGTGATATTCGTTAATTTTATCCCTCGCTAACGCTCAGGATAAAATTCGAATATCACGGCCCAGGCCATGTGTAAATTTCAAACAAATCTATGGCTTTCATGAATTATTTCTTAAACATAATTACACCTTATATAAGAATGCAGGATTTTGATTGGTTGTTTGCCATTGTATTTTTTTGCACATTCTAACTTTTTTTAATTCATCTCAAACGAATTCACCTATTTTTCACCACTGCCGGTGAATTTGCCTCAAATTCCCCTCTATGCCGTGGTATTTGCCATTTTGGATATTCATTTTTTACCCTCGTGAGCCTCTTCCCGCCAAAATTATTCGGAACCTTTTTCCGAGCACCTTATACTGATTACTAACAGCCTTAAATAGTAAACAAAGTTTTTCCTTTACCTGTACAGAGAGTCTATTCGGTGTAATTAAACAGATATATCATGATATGGAAGGGTATATGCGAAAAATACAAGTCTTGGCACCAAATTTCACAGCCCCTTGACTGGTATTTTTCGCAAATACCCCTCCATAACATAATATATCTGTTCAAAACTCCCTTTTTTGTAGTGTTATACCATGCAAACAGACTTGTTATCGCAGAAAAAAAAAAGTTTTTATAGTGTTTCATTATTTAATGCAATGATTATAAAAATACGGAGATGTCGTTTGATAGCCAATAAGACAACTATCCACCAAAGTTAAAATAAAGTGGATGTAAGCAATTATAGGTAACTGTACGGCCTTCAACAATGTGAAAACTGCATACCGTATATAAAAGACCCGACATGAAAAATATGAAACAATTCAATTGAGAAAACAAAAGGCTAATTTATAACATTAACAATTTACGAAAAATAAATATGACAGACATGAACTCACTGAACTACAGGCTCCTGACTTTGGATTTTACCTTTTATCGATGACTCATTTAATTTGTTTGGTTTTTATACAAATTTAAAGGACACGAACATGTTGTTTAAACCTTATGTTAAGAATATTCTAGTAATACTTGTCATGGACATGGGAATTTACGTTAACATAATTGCCATATATTTGTTATACTTCTATCACTTCTTGCTGTGTGTCTAAAATTTGATTTAAACAATTTCTAAAAGCATTAATATTACAATGTATATATAATATATTAAATATCTAAATCACCCCACACATACCATGCCTGTCATCAACCAAGAGTCTGTACATCCGTCCGTTTATAAGTTTTAGGCAAAGGTGTTTTAATTTGGCAGTACACTTTTGGTCAATTTTGGCTTTATCATCTCTTAATCGCTTGAATTAAGATTTGATTTCAAACATTTTGGCCTCGAGAATCATTTATAAAAGGGGCGAAAGATACCAGAGGGACAGTCAAACTCATAGCAACGTTTATAGTCTATATAAGTATCTGGTGCAGTTACACGGGTACCATTAATCGTTAACGTTATTTACATCATGTCGCATTTTTTAAAACTTGCTTATTATGAATCAACTTTTTACAATATGCCAAATATGGGATTTGACCAAAATTTCGCGGTTCTTTTAAAAAGGAAATGAAATTGGATGCACGCGGTATGGTGTCCCATTGACCCATATTATTGTTAATTACTAAGTATTACAAATTGAAATATCTGAACTTATTGAAGTATTTCTTGAATGCATCTTCTTAGCAATGACTGCATATATATTATGTTAACGTAATTGTTCCTTACTTATATTTTTTAGTTGTACCTCCTTGTTTTAACTACCCGATGTTCAGTGATAAATTTCTACTCCTCGAATCTCCAATGGTGATTTATACGTCAGCAAAAGTAGATATATATTTACTTACTCAAAACAAATGTGCACCGGAAACCATTATTCACACGTATTACGAGTTATATAAAATACACAACGAAACCACAGAGACTCAGGTTGGAGAAACACAATGGGAAATAAAGTTTATGTTTAGTCCGGGAAAACTGGATTTAGGTGTTTATCGCTTATATGCAAAAATAGGATATCCTACCAGAAATATGGAATTTTGGATGGAAGAATCAATGTTTATCAAGATAGAACATCCACCACCTCACGCCTTTATAAAAGGAGGTGATGGACGGACGGTTGGGGAAGGAAACGTAGATTTTGATGCATACTCCGTGTCGTATAGTTTAACAAACGGCCCTGGTGATCCAACTGGGCTTTTGTTTCAATGGAAATGCATTAATTTTGTGACGAAAAATTTATTAAATTTACTACAGTTTAATATTGATCCTGTGGTAGCATTTAACGACACAAAAGTATATAAAAGGAAATGGTACGAAACTAATTTTATACCGTATATAGAAAACAAAGTCGCCTTCATCGACGGGTCTACCTTGAATTTAGTTGTTCAAAATCAGAGAGCAGCGAACGCGAGTTGTTTATTAGGAAGAAATATTTATGTAAAAACTGAACTTTACAAGTACAATGATACAGTTACAAATGACCCTTTAAATGGAAGCGGTGAAACATTGACCACAGTAGCACCATGGTATGATCTACATCAGTTAAAGAGATTTTATGATATAGACTACATGTACGAAATGGAGTTTAATCCAAACCAAGAACTAAGTACAACATTTGTAATACCTGTCCAAGGACAAAGTATTCTCGTGAAAAATGAAATGTTAGAATTTTTTGAATATTTATACGATGAAACGTCTGAAATATTTCGGCAGACAGACACGATTGACTTTTTTGAAGGTCTGTCTGATAGTTCATTAACATTAGATAGTTTGTATCAACTCAATACATTACCGGGACTACCCCCAAGCGCCAACGCGACTTTCTTTGAAAATTTGTATGAATGGTTGCAGAATGCTGATGTGTCAGAGTCTATAACATATGACTTAATAGACCTATTGGATAATTTTAAGTTAGTTAAACAAATTATAACGAAAGCACTTGATCTAACCGAAATAATAGAAATAGAATCGTTTTTCCTATTAAAAATTGACAATTCGGAGAAATGTCTATTAGATTATCTAGGAGAGATATTTGAAGGGTTCATTACAATAAATTCGATTAGTTGGCAAAAAATGAAAGAGCAGGAACAATACTACTTACGCTGGTTGGAAGAGGAGTTGTTCACGTCTGGTAACTGTCATTTATTCAATGCTTTTAACGGAAATGGAAATCTGGTTGTTACGTCACAGAATGTTATAGAAGGAATGGGGTTTCTTCTCTATGTGAGAGTAGAATTTGAGCAGTCTGTTAGTTACTTCATACAACATGTACAGTCAATCCCTGGAAAAGCTCCTTCTCTTGATTTAGAGTGAGTATGATTAAAAAAGTACATTTTATTCAAAAGAGCAACACTCTGGTTAAGCAAATTTTAATCTGTTTTACAATTCTTTAAGAGTTTGGTTCGTTTAAAGGTTTTTCGTGGCAGAATGCTCTGGGATTCAACGAACGTTAATTTTGATAATTTCATCGATTTATTGCCCACCTATAGGTTACAATTCTGTAAATATAGACAATGCAACTTCCCATAGGATCTCATTTTACGGCTTAAGCTACCACTTTTACAATGAAGTTACGTAAAACATTATATCCTAGGATGAAAAACTCATATGCACTACGGTCAAAATATAGGCCTATGCGGTATATTTCAAACATTTATATGTCGCGAACTTCTGAGTTTAAACTTATACTAAAATTCTGTACTGCCCCTCCTTTCACGTTGCACATGCATGTGACACCCGTCGTGTTGTTCATGTTAGTAGAAACACAATTATAAGTCTAAATTGTAAGTTCACATTTGAGGAAAAGATGATAAACTTGAGAATCCGACAATTTGAACATATCTGACGCTATCTGTGAAGCATTTATATATATTTTCTAAAACAGCCAATCAACTTGTCAGGACATACGTAAAATATTCGAAGGGATGATTTCAACTTCACTACTTGGAACTCTTTGTTTCTGTGTAAGTATCAACCCTCTATCAAGGAAACCATGATAGGAAATGTCAGCTTTGAAGGAAGTGAAGATTTGAGGCAGACTAAACTGGCGATAGTTTAGCAAAAAAAAAAGATTCTCAAAACGCATCAAATATGTTCTGAATAAATAAATCAAGCATCTTGACATTATCAGTATCAGAAAATGTTTAGTTTCTATAAGTAATCAATTTCCCTTTTGGGATTGTAGATTTCAGGTCCAGGATTGACAAACCCTTTGTAGATACAAGTGAAACTGCATAAGGAAAACTGAGTTTTGACTTACAAGCTACGATAAACATTTAATTACCTATAACAGATGCAAGTTAAACTATGTGAAGACATTACAGCTTTGACATCCATACTTTCGTTACGATTAGCACATGATTACCTATTGTAGATGCAGCTCTGACATGTATACTGTGATAACGATTAACTTAAAATTTACCCTTTTAAACCCAGGTTCGATTGTATGAAGAAAACTGGTCTGACATCTTTACTGTCGTTACGTTAAAAAATACTTAACTATTTTAGATGCAGGTTGAACTGTATGAAGAAAACAGGACTGACATCTATTTTATCATTGCGAGCTACTTGTTCTGCATGTACATTCGAGCAACAGAAAGGAAACAAATTTTGGTGGAATGTTAAAAATTTCGATCTTTACAGTAAAACATCTTCAAACAATAGTAACTGGCAATCCTGGATGTTATCTGGTAATATGAATTCTCAGTATCTAGCATCGTATTTCTCATTGTTCACATTTGCCAAGCGTCCTTTACTTTTTAAATGTCTTATACATGTGTATTGGCACTTGTATCACATCTTCTTATATATATATAAAATTGAGAATGGAAATGGGGAATGTGTCAAAGAGACAACAACCCGACCACAGAACAGACAACAGCAGAAGGCCACCAACAGGTCTTCAATGCAGCGAGAAATTCCCGCACCCGGAGGCGTCCTTCAGCTGGCCCCTAAACAAATATATATACTAGTTCAGTGATAATGAACGCCATACTAAACTCCAAATTGTACACAAGAAACTAAAATTAAAAATAATACAAGACTAACAAAGGCTAGAGGCTCCTGACTTGGGACAGGCGCAAAAATGCGGCGGGGTTAAACATGTTTATGAGATCTCAACCCTCCCCCTATACCTCTAGCCAATGTAGAAAAGTAAACGCATAACAATACGCACATTAAAATTCAGTTCAAGAGAAGTCCGAGTCTGATGTCAGAAGATGTAACCAAAGAAAATAAACAAAATGACAATAATACATAAATAACAACAGACTACTAGCAGTTAACTGACATGCCAGCTCCAGACTTCAATTAAACTGATTGAAAGATTATGTCTTCATCATATGAATATCAGGCACAATCCTTCCCGTTAGGGGTTTAGTATCATACCATCATAACATATATGAGAAGAACATAACCCGTGTCATGCCAACAACTGGTATATACATTAACGTCACGTCGTGCGAAAATAACCCGAATCTTTTCTCATAGTGTCAAAAATGTAAAATAATAAAAATACCGAACTCTTAGGAAATTTCAAAACGAAAAGTCCATTATCAAAAGGCAATCTGAAAAGCTGAAACAAATTAAACAAATGGGAAACAACTGTCAGTTTCCTAACTAGGTACGCGCATTTACGTATTTGGAAAATTGTGGATTAAACCTGGTTTTTGTAGCTGGCTGACCCTCTCTCTTGTTTGACTGTCGCATATAATTCCATTATGTTGACAACAATGTGTGAACAGAATACACAGACATAAAAGGGTACAGCAGTCAACATTGTGTTATAAACTTAATCACTATAAAACAAGCAACCATGTCAACAACAAAAAACAACAAAAAGAGATCCAAAAGAAACCAAACGTACATAAGTCAAATACAAAATGACATATATACACTCTATAGACAACATCTGCTGGTGGATTGTTAGTCGCCTTTAGTATTACTAGCTCAGTAGCCAGTATGTCGGTACTGTCATGAAAATAAGGATATTGCGTCATTAAGATTTGTTGTCACAAAACCTTGGAAATTATTTTATATTTAGGAATATATCTCACATGGAAAGATTCCTTTCCCAGCCTTGGCTATTCTTGTTGTCCATTTTGGTTCATTTTTTAATGAGTGTTGGAATCAAAACTGTTAGCCTCGAACATCACTGAATATTTTGGTTCATTTTCTAATAAGTGTTGGAATCAAAACTGTTAGCCTCAAACATCACTGAATATTTTGGTTCATTTTCTAATAAGTGTTGGAATCAAAACTGTTAGCCTCAAACATCACTGAATATTTTGGTTCATTTTCTAATAAGTGTTGGAATCAAAACTGTTGGCCTCGAACATCACGGAAGGTACTTTATTGTCGAAATGCGCATCTGGTGCAGATATAAAGGCAACAGTAGTAAAATTGGTTACGTGATTGTTAATCCCATCTCATACAATCAACAGAATAGTGTATATACAATCCGTCGATTTCGGAATCGCCTTGATTACAGAAAAATATATTCAGCGAAGACTTTTTAAGATCTTTCGTCTATAATGCTAGAGTTTTGATATTTTTATTCAACACCATAATCACATATACAACAAATGCATTAAAACAGGACATAAGACCACAAGTGGCCATGTTCTTGAGCGGGAACAAGCAAATGACCGTGCGGTAGAGTTGAACATACTATCAGATATATAAAAAAAACATACAAATAATCACTAACAGAGCTCTATGTCAACGTTGAAAAGGACAACAACAAAATAAACACGATATAATACAATTCAATATCTTTATTTAGCCGTTTCAAATCTGAGCGCGGTCATAAATGATGTTTCGCATTAGTACAGATACGGCTATGTTAAGTTTTTTCAAATATTTTCAGAGTTGAATACGAACGAGTTTGTTATAAAAGCAAATGTTTTTAACGAGAGTACAGGGTATCTTATCGAGGGTTTTATGGAGCTAGCGTCAGGAGCGATTAGTACCAGTGTTTGGGTAGTCACGACCAACATACTACCTTATGGCGGATCATGTGAAGTAATGGATGCAGATTGGGGTAAGGCAATCCAAAGATTAAATCACACATTCTGTTGATTGAATATAGCACTTATTTCACACTTGTTATTAAATAATTAAAAATCGTTGTGTGTAGAATAACTTAAAGATTGCCAGGAATACCCCTTATTATCGCTAAATTAATAAATTTCCCTTGATCTTACTGACTGATAATTTCCTTTCTCGTGATATGAAAAATTATCGCTAGAAACTAAGGGCTCACGTCATAGGTAAAATAGCGATAAACAGATTATCATTGGTCATCTCAACTCAACTGCTTTTCTCACCGGTTCAATCTCGTTGAGATCACCAACAATAATCTATTAGTATCATGTATATAATAAGAACACTTAATTTCATTTTAATGCAACTTATTGACTTTTTAAACAAATTATTCAGTCTAACATTGGTTAAATCAAACTTTTGAGATATGAATAGGGTTGAAAATAATGGAGAAAATGGATAAAGGTGTTATTAAAACTACTGCTGTAGTTTCCATATCTTTTTAATCCTTTTCTTGATTTAGGGGAAAAGAAAGTTAGTACCGACGGATGGAATGACGAAGGTTTCAGAAGTTCTACCGACTCAAGCTTTGACTGGAAAGAACAGTTAAACTTTAGAATTGTACAGCTGACATCACAAGGCAAAGAAACTCTACTATATTACGGGTGTAAGTGCAATGTTTTCTTTTACAAATAATTAAAGGGTAGATTATGTCAGTGCCTTAGACATCAAGGAACTGATAACTAAAAAGTCTTGAATAATTACGCTTCACCCCTTTTAATTTTAATACTGTCTGTTCAATATTCATAAAATCAACATAGCAATTTTGAAAAAAAAATATACGTTTATCAAGTGCCACATTTGTTGTCACAATTAATAAAGGTATGTGTCAAAGAGACAGAAATACAACAAAACACAAACAAAACAAGAAGTGGCTTGAGGTCGAATCAGAAACTTTACAGGAGTCAAGCACTAAATCAAATCAATGAACGTGTGAACTGCTAGTTATAGAAAAATCTTTTGACATGGTTTCTGCACATATATACATAAGTCGAGGTAAAATAACTCTGGGATCGCAATCAGATATTAATCGTAGAAATGCACATCTGGTGCAGCATGGTTAGTATTGCCAATATCATTGTTGCATTAAGAAATTGGAAAATAATGTGATTATATACATAATGGTGTTGCATATACATATATTGTCTTTCATTTTAGCGGAAGACAATAATTATATTAGAATTAACCCAGGTTTAGAAGTAGACGATTACAATGTTACACTAAAGGCACAAATCTACGACATATTTATTGACTATGCAGAATGTATAATTAACGTGGGTCAGGTATGTATATTGTACCCAAACTTGAATGTCAAAATAACCATAGGGTGGTACGTAGATTTACAATTTGACAAGACACCCGACTGTTACCCGCCACATCACGAGGTTTCTGACTTCATTCTTAGCTCAATTACTCGATCAAAAAATTAAAAACAAGTATAAAATGTCCATGCAGAAAACAATAAATACGAAGCAATTTTAAAGAAGCTTGTTTCAAATTACAGATATGCAAATTGATATTCATATAATATAAGAATACTTGATTTAAAAAAAAGCATATTCACAGCATGTTAGAAAATTTTACTTGTTGTATATACTAAAGTTTAATTTTCATATATGCTACTTAAAATATGTTTCGATCAAAAGCAGTGTTACATAATATTTATTGCATACATTTATTGCCATGTCTAAAAAAATTAAATCATGTTTCAGATTCTACCCGATTATATAACAGATGATGAAATTAGTGTGTCAAAATATCTTAAGTCTTCGTCTGATAACATTGAGTATTACTGGGAGATTGGAAATATCAAACAAGTAGCTTTGAATACAGAAGTAGCAGCAACACCTATCAAGGATTTGGTAGGATAAAATAATTGACTTTTTTAATATTTGGTTTCGTAAGTCACTAACGCCAAAAAAAAAAAATCACAACTCGAATAAAATACATGTAGAGTGTAGATATGATTTTTTTGGTGTTTTCTGTGATTCCTGTTTTAAGCCGATCAGTGGAATTAAGAAAAGTTTCAGCGAGGGTTTCTGTTTCAGCGGGCATTATTCGATACTAAATTGTTTATTATTGTTATTATTATGTTCAATGCACTTCAGTCTGGGCTTCAAACGTTTTTATCTGAGCGTCACTGATGAGTGAGACGAATCGAGCATGCAGGATTATAAGCCTAATATCCGTGATGAGCCAGTACTCATGTGCTGACATGAAATATCATCGATACAATATTTGATAATCATCTGGTCATATCATTTTTAATACACACTGTTGTTCTATACCACACGCATAGATGGCCTGCGACTGATTTTTCTCAACTTTTTATAATTTTTTTGTTTGTCAATGCTATTTTACTTCCTACTTAATTTACCTTCCCATTGTTTTGATCAGAGCGTTACTGATGAGTATTGTGTAGACAAAAAGTGCATCTGCAAACACTATTATCAGCCTGGTATACTAAATGATTATTTATGATTGCTTTGCGTGTACATGTGTTGTTCTTCTCGATTGTTTTATCACAAATAATACAATATGGTCTTCGGTTATATATTCTAAGTGTTGGAGTAATGTATTTCTCTACTTTACTGTTTTATTGTGTTTGTTTTCGTGAAATTAAATTCTTTTTGTTGTATGACTTTTGACACGACTCGGTATTCATGCATCCCGCTGTAGGTTTTTGATTATATCAGTTTGACACGGGTGCGATTCGGACGCTAGAGGTTTACCAGTGTTGTTTCAATTTTTTTTACCCTCGTATTTATATTTTAATGAATTTGAACTTCAACGAGGAAGTGTATACTATATACAAAATGTACTGTCAACTACATAAACTTTTTTTGTTGGCGTCCGTTTTTGTCAAATTTGCCTGTTTTATCCTTTTTTTATTCAAGCGTCACTGGTATGTCTTTTTAAAAACGAAACGCGCGTCTCTATGATGAGTTTATTTACTATTAACTACACCACCTTTTTTGTTTGCGTCTTTGATGGATTTCTTTGTATGTTTGTTTGTCAGTTGTGCTGTATGTCTGTGATATTTGTTTCCACACACAGTTTTGGCTGCCGGATAAAAATAATTGTCTCATTAACCTTTAAAAAATGCATGTACCATGTCAGGAATATAACAGGGTTTTTTACTCATCCGTTTGTTGATAACGCTTGACTTTGTCAGTTTTATGGACTTCCTCTTTTTGAATTAACCTTGGAGTTTGGTATTTTTTTATATTTTTTGTATCGTTATCAAAGAGGTAAATGCTGTTCAGTATTAATTTGTTTTATTATTCTTGTATGTATCTCATTCTGCAGATCTCGATTGAAAAAGGGAATAGTTGTATCTCGAAAACTAATTTATCTTCATATGCACGAAACACGATAGTGGTTTTAATCTGGTATCTTCCTTACACTATACTACGGTTATTCAATTAAAAAAAAAAACATTACTGCCTTTAAACTAAACCGACCTTTTGTATTCTTTCACACAACATTGCAATAGTCCATTACAAGAAACATTTATCAATATTTTCTTTCTTCCAAGACTTTGAATGTCACTGTTGTTGATACCGGTCCAGCTGAATGGGTAAATATTGGTATTGAAACAAATGCTAATGGTTCTAAAGTTATACACACGTTTGATGAACTATGGGAAATGTACCAAAATCCTGTCAATGACGATGATTCAGCACAAGTTGAAATAATACAGGTAACAGATTATATCACATATCATAATAACATCCACACGGGTAGTAACCTCGTCATATCGAGAAGCGTTTAGTACAGTGATTTTGTCATAGTTTGGTTAAGATGAACATGGTTGTGTTAAGTTACTTCCCCTAACGATTGCCTCAGTTCTATTCAAACGAGCAAATAAAAAGCAAATTAGATGTTTTAATTTGCATTGTTAGTCAAATGATCTTCATTGGAATTGTTGTTTTCAAGAAACTAACGCAGAATAAGCAAACTATCGAAATTGCTATGGTTTGGTTAAGTTATGACATGGTTCGGTTAAGTGTCTAGAAATTCGTCATGGTTTTGATCAAGTTTGTCATGGTTTAGATCCAAATTAATATATATGTGTTTCAGCTCAATATTGATAGTTTGTTTAAAAACGCTTGTAATTAAACGAAGTTACACAATTTACCAACTGACTAAGAAGAAAAAAAGCCTTTTAAACCAAAATTGGATGCCGTAAAGCGTACATTAAACAATTTAATTGCTCGTGACTTTTCTTTGTATGCAAATCGTACTACTACGAGTGTCGTGTAAAAGAATTAGGAATAAATGAGCACTCATGTAATTCCACATACAAAAATATTATTTGACAAGGATGAGATTTTGGTGGTTCATAAGTCCTTAATAGCTTCAATAAATATTACTTTGAGCAGCAAATCGGAGGACTTACCTTGTTTGTTTTGGATACCTAAGCTTCACAAAATTCCATACAAACAGCCGTACATAGGCAGCTCATCTGCATGTTCGACGAAAGAATTGTCCATTAGATTGACAAAGATTCTTTCCGCAATGCAATAGGGTTTTCAGAAATACCGTGAAACTGTTTACTCGCGTAGTGGTATTAATTAACCATATATGAATTTTAAAAAACTCTTAAAGAACTTCTGAATAAATATAAATCTCGATCTTTCTATGAAATTAGTTCTATCGAAACGTTTAATTTTTCAACCCTGTGTACCACCATTCCCTATGTGTAATTGAAAAATCGTCTAAAAGAAATAATTTAAATCTACAATGCTTTTCAACATAAAAATGGTAGAGCACGCTATACATTTATTACTTTTGGATAGCATACGGCATATTTTGTTAATAGTGAACATAAAAATAAAACATGCTACACAGAGGAACAAGTGACCAGTTTGCTGGAGTTTCTTATTGACAAAATATTTGTTGAATTTGGAGGTAGACTTTGTCACCAAATTGTCGGTATTTCTACGGGAGCGAACTGTGTGGCAGCGACGTCTTCTTGTCTTCATATTAGTCGGAGTTCCTTCAGACATTTGTCAAAAACAAGAAGATAAAAGAAGCCAGATCATTTAATTTCACATTCTTATATATTGTTCTTTCCATTAACAATCCAGACTTTTCTGATTGAATTCTATTAGTATATCCCCCAGAACTAGAAATTAAAGGAACAACAGACACGGCTTCCTCTGCCTCATTTTTAGACTTATACCTCGAATTTGACACGAGCGGTCATCTTAGTACCAGAATCTATGACAAACAAGACGATTTTAATTTTAAAATTATCAGTTTCTCCAGCCTTAGTAGCAATATACCAACTTCTCCTGCATATGGGATATATATTTCCCAACTCATTCGATATTCAAGAGCTTACAGATGCTACTCAGACTTTGAAACACGTCACCAGTGTCTGAGCAGAAAGTTGATGAACCAGTGGTATGTCAAAGAACGTCT
Organism: Mytilus californianus; assembly: GCF_021869535.1. NCBI lineage: Eukaryota > Metazoa > Mollusca > Bivalvia > Mytilida > Mytilidae > Mytilus > Mytilus californianus. The sequence goes on from NW_026262723.1 coordinate 108,894,160, forward strand.
CGTCCTTTTCCAAAAAATATCATCGGAAGACCTTGTGGGTAAATATTCCTTTTCAACTTCACAAATGATAAACGATGGTTTTTAAGTATAGATTCTAAGTACTGACGTTGTTTGTCACCTTAATGACGTGTTATGGTACTCTTGTCTTTGTAAATTATTACTTTAACTGTTTAGTCTATTTGTGGCCCAATCCATTTGACGTGGCTCGGTACTTATACATCATTGTGCTATGGTAATTTCTTGTATTCTTGTATTTCGTTTTTGCTTATGTGTTTTGTCTTTATGCCTATTTGTTTTTCTTTGTTGAAACATTTGTTTTGTTTTTATAGTGACTAAGATTATAACACAATGTTGCCTGCTGTTTCCTTATTTTTTGATATTTTTACATATTATGTCTGTTTGATTTGTTCACACATCGTCGTCAATATAATGGAATTTTATGCGACTGTCATACATGTGAGAGGTTAAGCTGGCTGTAAAACCAGGTTTAATCCACAATTTTTTACAGAAAAAAATGTCTGTACCAAGTCAGGAATATGACAGTTGTTATCCATTCGTTTGATGTGTTTCAGTTTTTAATTTTGCCATTTGATTAGGGACTTTCCGTTTAGAATTTTCCTCGAAGTCCCGTATTTTTGTTATTTTGCTTTTATAATTTAAATAGTCACTGCTCTTTTAAACTATCTTTTGAGATAATAATTACAAAAACAGAAAGCGCTGTTCTGTTTCACATAGATTATTTGGGGTTATACGCCCATGCTATAGTATCCCAACTACAAAACTAACCAAACGATATCAAGAAGACACAATAAGTCTTCAACCATCCACGAAACAAATAGTTAACGCGTGACGTGGACAACAGTTAAAACTTATTTGTTTTACAAACAATTAGTAAACATAAAAAAAAATAAAAATCACACAAGTTCAGAATTCAAATATATGAAAAATCACAATTCCGAATTAGAATGAAGCCGATTTAATGTCCACTATTATCAATTATTATTACGAACGAATAAAAATGATTATGTTTTTGTAATATTGTATAATACATTGGTTTTCTCATTTAAATTGTTTATACATATAATTTTGTCGGAGCCTTTTATAGCTGGCTAAAAGGTATGGATTTTGTTCATTGTTGAAGGCCGTACGACGACATATAGTTTCTTTCATCTACGTCATTTTGGTCTCGGGTGGATAGTTATCTCATTGGCAATCAGACCGCATGTACTTAATAATATATTTAATACTACATTTAATGTGCGTATATATGTCTTTTGTATTCCAAATTAAACGATTTAAAAAAGAGTATTTCAATATATATAATGTCTGTTTATTTTGATCGTTACTCTTCCTTCATTCACGAATAGAATCACATAACTGAACCATGTTCAACATGAAATAAACCATGACACGAATGAACCAAACCATGACACCGAATATTCTGTAATCTCAAATTGTGTGCACTAGGGGCTGTTTTTCGGGAAAATTGACGGCAGTTTTATATCATAAAAAATATGTGATGTAGCAGACAGTAAGCAAACCACTTTTCTTTGTGCATTAGAAACGAATCACAACTTTTAAATTTTGACATACGCAAGCATATTCTGTGTCAAATTGATAACTATATGATACAAATTTTGATGTGATAACATATTAGCTATAAACAAAGATACTTACCAGCTTGAATTTGTTGTCATTAGTTCCTTTAACAAACTATTCGAATGTTTATATTTTGAAACTGTTTGTCAACAAAAACACTTAACACAACCATGTTCGTCTTAACCAAACTATGACAAAATCACTGTACTAAACGCTTTTCGATATGACGAGGTTACTACCCGTGCCACGCTGTCCATATCATTCAAATAAATCTCACAGATCCGCTGGTAATGAAAACTATCTTATATCTGGCCATGGCGTTGTCAGTTTGTTTTCGATCTATGAGTTTGACTGTCCCTCTGGTATCTTTCGTCCCTCTTTTATAACAGTTCATTTGTAAAAACAACGGTATATTATTAGTGAATAAAAATACATGTCGAATATATGTTAATGAGAAAATGACCCAAGGACTTTTTTCTTATTTCTAGAATCTATTTGTGTATACCATTTGTTCTTATATGGCAAGCTTTATTTCATAACATCAACGCGGTCCATGTCATTCAAATAACTCTCGCAGATCCACTGGTAATGAAAACTGTCTTAAAGCAGTTTCATTTGTGATTATAGTATTATCTTATTAGTGAATAAAAATACATGTCGAATATACGTTAATGAGAAAATGACCCAAGGACTTTTACTTATTTCTGGACTCTATTTGTGTATACTATTTGTTCTTATATTGCAGACTTTATTTCGTTGAAAAATATGTTGTACACATCTTATATATAAGATTTAAACCTATAAAAAAATAAAGCCAAACTTAAATATTTTATTTCAGCAACTCACGAACTTCTCTAGTATATTAAGTAATGTCTCTGAATCTGTTGATGGCACATCTACTGTGAATTTAGACCAAGTTGCTCACAGTATTGGTACTGTACTTGATAACAAGTACTTTGCTAGTAATGAAACTGCGGTAAGTTATTTCCGGCTATATGTTTACGTAGTAAAGGTCATCTTTTGATGTTCCAATAAACTTCAATAATGAGCAACATTACTTGTAAAATACATTGAAATATTCAGTAAAGGATAAAAATTAGGATACCAATGATTGTCTTTTATGTACTTCGGTGAAATTTTGAAATTTATGTACATCACATGAAAGAAATAAATGAAAGCAAGGAGACATACGTTAAAAACATAATATTATAAAAATGCTGCTGAAGATGAGCTAAGGTCAAACTAGCGTACCTCAAGTTCACCTTGCCAGACTCAAGTTTTATAACTTAAGTGGATTATTGATGCTTCTTCTTTTGGAATCGCATGAACTGTACCAATTGCAATGTGCCAGGTGTGCATTTCTACAATTAATGTCTCTTCAGTCATGTATGATGCTAATCTATTTGGATTGATTGTTGATTGTTGGTGTTTTAACTCCACTTTTAAGCGCCACATTTGGGCTATTTCGTGGCGGCCAGTTTTTATGGTGAAGGAAGCTGCAGTACCCGGAGAAAACCGCCGACCTTCAATAGGGAAACTGACAACCCTAGTCAATTAAGATTGGAGTCGAGTACACCCACACGAATGGGGTTCGAACTCACAACCTCAGTGTTGACCGGCTAGTGATCACAGTAATAACTAATTAGACCACTCGGTCACCGAGGCCCCTAATCTATTTGGAAGCTTAGTACAAACGTCAAAGAGCTTGTAAGGGCAATCCTTTTGATTCAGAACACGTGGTTTGTATAATGAAATATAACGATTAACACAGTCTCACATTCCTTGTAACGATATGAAGTGAACTTGACATTACGTTTTATGTTTTCAGTCAAATGCATTCACCGGAAATCTGGTCCTTTTGGAAAAGCTGATTCAGTTAGCTTACAATGACACTTATCCCAAATATGAGGACTATATTACTACATGTGAAGGTGATATATCAGTGTTATTAACATCCGATACCAGTATTCAATATAAAACAACATTCTCTTTGAAAATTATGCATAATATTTATTGCTGAAGCTTGAACAAGATAACCACAAATTTCTGAATTCAAATAATAACTTTTGAATTAGGATTAGGATGTCAACCGTTAAATGAAAGTGTAATCAAATGATTTTGAACAGGAAGGACTGTTTCATATTATTTCCAGTTACGGATATCAATATTTCCAGTTACGAATATCATTGACAATTTTATTTACTTCAGTTACACGTATCATCGCGATATTTTGGATAGCTGTTTTCTCCATTTAGCGGTTGAACTATGAAACAAACTTTAGTATTTTAGTTTCAAATTTAGTATTACGTTAAAAAATCAACACAAAATACCGAAAAAAAAAAACCATTTATTACAAAATAAAAAAAAAAACAATTGACCAAAATCATTGTCCTCCATCATTGGATATACGTAACTACATGTACAATTACGGATATCACATTAATATTTCACAATAAAATCATAACTGTTATGAGGAACAAGACTTGTGGACATATGGGGAAAGGAACGTCAGTCATTATTTGTCTGTATATAGTTTATAATCTGTTTAACTTTTTGTCTGTAAACATGGAAACATTTTTTACGCTCAAACAGTTTAAAGTCGCTCCCTTTCGATACTGTTTAAAAGTATTGTAACATTGTAATTGTGATCAAAGTAAAGAAATATAGAAATGACTTCGAAAAAACATTTTCTTGTAGTTAATATCATTTGATAGTTTAGTTTGCCTGCAACATATGTTTACACACAATACCAACCAAAACCCTTCATTTAATGATATGTTTTCTCTGAGCTAACGTTATTCTCCAATATATTTATATTTGCACATCTAAAACGTTATGAAAATCCTGGATATTTGCGAAATGTTGGTGCAGAAACGTTATCTTTCACAGGTTACAGAAGATCGTTTTGCTTTTTTGCCTATTTTGCTAATAAAATTTTACAACAAAATAATATTGCATTAATATCTTTTAATATAAAGTAGATTAACCTATATGTGTACCTCAACTAAATTAAAAATCACAGGGGCTAAGCAAATGCATGTTTCATTCCAGAAATATGACCGCTGTTTTGCATTGATATAGTCGAGCGTATGACTTTGCAATTTTTTAATTTACCTTGAAGTTTGGTATTTTTGTTCTTGCTTCTCTATATAAAATAAAGCAAGATGAGTTTGAATACTTCTTGTAGTGCCAAGTTTTGCTTTGATATTTCCGTTATAAGTTAATATTTTAAACCTATGGTTTTATATATCTCAATTTGCTGTTTTACAATTAAGCTCAATCCACATTACGTTTGAACACATTTGTAAAATTCTATTATAGCAAGTTTAAGAGTACTGAACAATGCGTTGGAGGCCATATTGCCTGAGATGTCAATGGAGACACCAAGTCAATTAGACATCTATTCAATAATGTCAGATATCTCTAGCAGACAAGAATTCACTGCACCGAATGATGCTGATCTGACTTCTGCAGAAAGAGCATTCATTGCCTCACAAATTGCTATGAAGAATGAACTGGATGTTGAAATAAAAAATGATATAGTATGTTTAAAATGATTTCTTTAACATATGTCAGTTACTATTGAAGATAAATTTCTTTCATCGTTTATCTTTGTAATATATATGGCTAAAGTAAAACGATGTATGCTATACATTTTATATATATATAAATATAAGGAACAGAGGGGAAATTAATAAAAATCTCAATTTTTTTATCGAATAACGACAAAGAGATTGATAAAGTAACAAGTAAATTATAAATTATTATCAAACTATAATGGCATGCTCCATTCGCGGCTATGGTAAAATGCAATGGATTTCATCTGTATGATTTCAACATGATATAAAACACACACATTTCTTTTTATCGTCTCATGGGATATTTTCAGGTTAAGAACGAGGTCACTGTGTTGTTAAACAGTATTTCACATTTGGGAAAGATATTGCAAATGTTGAACTATCGTAAACAAATGCCTGTATACACCCAAAGTGGTCACATTAATTCTACTGAGGACAAGAAGCTTATTGGTGATCTAATTCAGCATGGATTTCATCATAATAATGTGGAATTAGATTTTGTTGAATCCACTTCCACTTCAACAGATGAACAGAATATACAGGTACATTTTTATAAATTTCCTGTTTACAAAATTTTGAATTTTTCGAAAAACTAAGGATTTTCTTATCCCAGGCATAGATTACCTTAGCCGTATTTGGCACAACTTTTTGGAATTTTGGGTCCTCAATGCTCTTCAACTTTGTACTTGTTTGGCTTTATAACTATTTTGATCTGAGCGTCACTGATGAGTCTTATGTAGACGAAACGCGCGTCTGGCGTATTAAATTATAATCCTGGTACCGTTGATAACTTTTTACTAATTAATCTTATTTTATTTAAGACGACAATCTCGCAAATCGACAAGGTAGAGACAAGGTTACATACATTGAATAAGAAAATCGACAAACTATTCCAAATGAACGAGATCGGATGCATTGACAGGGTACGTGTCTCCTGCTATGCATGCTTGACCGTCAGGTAAATTTACACATGACATTTGTATTTTATTATCAAAATTTATTTTAAAATTTTGTGTTATCTGCTTGATGTAAAAATGTCTACAATTTCATAATGTTATCATCTGCCATGATGGGTATAAATATAAAAAACCAAGGAGTTAACGATTTTAATGAGGAAAAACAAAAAGATATAATAAAAAGAAGATGTGGTATGATGGTCATTGAGACAAATCTACACAAGACACCAAATGACACAGAAATTGACAACTATAGGTCACCGTACGGCCTTCAACAATGTACAAAGCCCATACCGCATAGTCAGCTATAAAAGGCCCCGAAATGACAAATTTAAATGAATTCGAACGAGAAAGCTAACGACCTAATTCAGTAAAAATAATGCCCGTAGAGCTTTAGTCCCTAGGAATACAAAATATAAAGTTGTTATCGACATTGTTTCAATTATACCATTAATCAGTAAACCTAGAATTTTTAACGAATAGCATTTTTGAAAATGATATCTTACATTTCGTCATTACACTTTGAAATATACTAATTGACTGCGTAGTCGAACAATTTGATAGAAGGGTTATACAATATAATTGACTGTACTATCATGTGGAGGTTTGTTGCGTTGAAAACAGTCCAGTGCACTATTTTGTGCCTACAATATCAATACCAAATTAGATATATTGTTCTTGTCATACAATTGTCATGCACTTAAATAGAAATGTCGATCCTTTTGGTTAAAGATTTGTATATTACTTTTGATTTCCTAGTAAATGATTTATTTTTCTTCATAGGTAACATTATATGATCATACACCATTTTCCTGGGATAGTGAATCAAAATACATAACATCTAAAACCGTAACTGTATCAGTTGGTAATGATAATACAACTAGCGCTGCAATACCATCCAAAATCAAACTACAGAATAATGACGTAGTATATGCAAGGAAATCTATACAAATCGCAATTCCAATTGATAAAAATGAAGGGACATCACAGATGTTGTTGTATAAAATGTTCTGGAAAACTCCTTCAGACAACCTGATATTTAGCGTCATGAATGCTGTAAATCACTTGAAGCACACTATTTATGTTCGAAGAAAGCAGCCTCCAACAGACGACGCATATGACTGGATAAAACGCATAGATCAAGGGGACTGGTTGACGAGTGACGAAATAAAAATCACGGTAGGAGGTGGACTTTACACAGAACCCGCAAATGTCTATATTGGAGTTCTTGTATATTTAGGTATATATGCATTTAATTTAATTTGATTTTTCAATTTCATTTTTAAACGCTTCAGGTAGAACACACAGAAAGACTTTTTGTCACCGAAGTATTTAAACGAATGCTAAGACCGACGTCATATATGCATGTTCAAAGAGGAAATCGAGAAGATATATATCAACAAAATAACACTGGCCAATCAACAACTTTAGGTTAAATGAAGACAACTAAATATATTGACATTGAACGGTGTTATAGAATATATCAGAAAACATAAGGCTCAGAAAGGTGGTGAACGCCAGAGAAGACTGCCCCTTTTCCAATTATGGCTATCGTAATAAATCGATCGAAATCACATCAACCTCAAACTATATGAGACCACGTGCATCGAACATTAAGAACTTACAATTTACAACTGCTGGATACTCTTGGATATTCTTTGATTTGGATTTTATTAATTATATTTCTATTTTTTAGAGGCCTTATCGACAGATACATCAATACGGAAACGACGATCGTTAACTACAACCATTGTAGAATATGAAATCACTGGCGCCACAACAGGTTGCAGGGTGTGGGATACTACAAATGAAAAATGGGATAAATCATCATGTATAGTAAGTAATACTGTATATTATTATTGTCATTAGAAAACCAATAGAACAATAAAAAATATACACTATATAGCTTTAGAGGAGGTCAATATACAGTATGGAATAATAAACAAATTCATATGGTCCAGAGACACAGTTATCATTCTTTAACTTGCGTTGTCGACAAATAGAGTCCGTAGCGTGGACAGTGTATAACTTGCATTTTTGCCCATACACCTTCCAAATTTCTTTCTTTATGTAATTGTATTATGCAATATGCATTAAATAAAATGTATCAAAAATCTGGCAAATACAAGGTTGAAGGCACAAAACTCTTTTACGATACTATTCAAGACAACCATTGACGAGGTGTCTTACTTTAGGATAGGCCAATAAACAAAGGGCTTAACCTGTTTTATAGTCTTACATTTTATCTTTTAATTTCGATTAGTAGAATTCAAATATGAACATACAATATATATAGCAATTAATGAAAAACACCCGAGTTTTTTTCTGAAATACCAGAACAAAACACAATTAATTTTAAAACAATATCAATGCTGTTACATCACTGTCCTATGTTACGGGGAGGGGTTTAGCAGTCACAATATAAAAGAAGGAAGATGTGATATGATTGCCAATGAGACAAATCTCCACAAGAAACCAATTGACACAGAAATTAACACTTATATGCCTTCAACAATTAGCAAAGCCCATACCGCATAGTCAGCTATAATAAGCTCAAAATTATAAATGTTCAACAATTCAAATGAGAAAACTAACGGCCTAATTTACCTCAGCTTATTTGGCAAAACTTTTAGGAATTTTGGTTCTCAATGCTCTTCAACTTCGTACTTTATTTGGCCTTTAACTTTTTTGGATTCGAGCGTCACTGATGAGTCTTTTGTAGACGAAACGCGCGTCTGGCGTAAATATCAAATTTAATCCTGGTATCTATGATGAGTTTATTTATGTACAAACTAATGAACGAAAAAACAAATATGATACACAGCAACAAACGACAACCACTGAATTACAGGCTCCTGGCTTGGGACAGGCGCATACATAATGTGGCTGGGTTAAACTCGTTTGAAGGCGCCAACCCTCCCCTAACCTAGGACAGTGATGTAACAGTACAACATAAGAACAAACTATAAAAATCAGTTGAAAAAGGCCTAACTTTACAGATGGATACAAATAGAAATACATCTAACAAAAACACAGAGTGGACGTGGACAGCGTGTTTAACTCCTCTACATGCTCTATTTACTGGTCTCAAGTCAGGAGCCTCAGTAATGCAACGGTTGCGGTTGATTTATGTGTGTTAATTCATTTTTATTCATTATTTAGATATATATCTATCAGACCGTTGGTTTCTCAGTGTGGATTGTTTTACATTTTGTCGAGTGGAAGCCCTTTATTTATGTGTATATGTTGGAAGTAATGCACAAACGAAATGTTCTCGCTGCCGCTATTCATTGTAACGTCACTTACTAGTAAGTGTGACGTATTGATATTAGATTTTGAATAGAGATCCATACATGCTAGACGCCTTTTTTATTGTTAGCCATATAGTTGCCCGATTTACCCACTCAACGATAGTATACAAGTTGACTAAATAATATCATTAATGTTGATGAAGGCTGTACGGTGACATATAACTGCTAACATCCACGTCATTTTCACTCTAGATAACTGAAAGTTGTCTGATTTGCAAGCATTGTACACACCGTTATTGTTATATGTAATACAGTTCCAAAGACTGGTTATAGAACCAACAAAGTACATAACATAATGCGAATAGAAATTAGTTATCCTACCGTTTTTTGTTAGTAGTTAAATCATCGTTCAAATAAAAAGAAACCTTCGATTCTTTGCATGTATTCAATTTGAAAAAATAATTTTGTTTTCATTTCAGGTTTCCTCATCTTCAACAGTTAATGAAACTGTATGTGAATGTTCCAATCCACCAGGAAACAGTTTCGCCACAACATTTTACGTTCCACCAAACACCATTGACTTTGGTAGTGTATTCGAGAAATTTGATCTGAAAAATAATGCGGCAGTCTTTGCAACTGTAATATCTCTAGTTATAATTTACCTGTTGATTTGTGTATGGGCATTTCGGCATGACAGAACAGATCATTTGAGGGTATTTTATTTTTAGTTAAACAGCTGTCTGCAAACCATTTTTGTTTTGAATTTCTAAAATCATAAGAAATTGTTAAATCACATTTGCACATAATTCTGAAGTATGTCATAGGAATGACAGTTAGGCGCAGTAGAAATGAAGGAAATATGTGGAAAAAAATCTTTTTTGTGTTGTCCTTCGATATCAATTATCAAAACCCCGTGTAAATGTAACGATTTGTGAGGCAAACTTAATGTTTCGCGTTAATAAACAAAAATAACACTGAATGAAAATAGTTACATCCGAAGCGCTTTGTTTGATTTACCATCATTAAGAACACTGAAACCCAACACTTTATATACTTTACAAACAAAAAGTGTTTTACTCTTTTGTTTTACTGAGGTACAGAGGAAAATGTACAAATTATAAACGATAGTAGGTAAATAAGGAGATGTGGTATGATTGCCAGTGAGATCAAATGAAGTGGATGTAAGCAATTATAGGCAACCGTACGGCCTTCCACAATGAGAAAAACTCGTATCGTATAGTCGGATATAAAAGGACCTGACATGACAAATGTGAAACAATTTAAACGAAAAATCTAACGGACTTATTCATAACAAAACTATTTACAAAAAATAAATATGACAGACACGAATCAACGACAATTACTTAACTACACGCTCTTGTCTTGTGATAGGCTAATAAGAATGTGGCGGGATTTCACCTGTTTGAAGGCGCCAATCCTCTCCTAACCTGGGACAGTGGTGCAACATCACAACACACAAACAATCTAGGCAAAATAAACAAAAAACAATCACTCACTTACAGGATCCTGACTTGGGACAGGCACATACATAATGTGAAGACTAGTTGAATGATATTCAAATCGCTAATCAATTAAAAAGAGACAAATCAATTTAAAAAAACCCCAAGGGGAACCGTATATACTCTCCGGGATGCATGCATCACTCACAGTGCGACTCCTTACTACAAAATATCACACTCGAGAATACGACATATTCGGATTGTGATTAATAAATCGAATTCAAATCGAAAAAACGAAGAATTGATTTGAAATGACTGAGATAAAATGTAGACGTATATAGAAATATTATGAGTCCTATTTATTGGAATTGTAGCATTTCAAATGTTTTAAGTAAATTTCATTTTTTATACAGTGGGCTCTATCATACCTTATTGATAATGGACCGTATGATGAATACCTATACATTCTGACGGTGTACACAGGTCTACATAGGCATGCAGGAACCAAGTCCAATGTTAATTTTCTCATAATTGATGGTGATCCAAAAACCAGGAAAACTGTCTCGTCGGAAATTCGAATCTTGGACGACGGAACAAACCAAGTTAGTTTAAGTCTTTTTGAGAAATTTATCTTGTCCATGCATCAGTGTGCTCCTCTTTTAAGCTATTAAGTTCATTTTATGAATACGTTATGTATCGTCTGTTTGGATTAAAACATTTGGTTTCGTTCGACGAGACTTATGAAGAGTCGAAATCGGAGATCTTGAGATCTGAAATACTGCACACCTATGAATTGGAACATATCAATCGTTCCTTATTTCTTTGGCGTCTATTGTTATTGTGTACCATTTTATTGTTTGGATTCAATATTATAAGAATATGTTAGAAAATCAATTTAATTTTTTGATATTCTCACTATTCAAAAAGCCTTAGGCTTTTACTATTATAAGTTGATATGCATTGCTTGTATGTAATATACATTTCTTTAGAAAACAAATATAGAATTTATTACACTTTATGCAAATTTCTTATATTATCTATTCATTTCATTGGACACGCGGCATTTGTTAATTTTCACTAACCTTTCATAAGCCCCGGCGTAGCCCACCTATTGCAATATGTGATAAATGAGCCCGACGTATGCCGATCCGAAACAATTAACACCAGCTATGGCAGAGTTTTACCGATTCTTATTTGTCGTTTTGTTGTTGTTATTAGTAAACTATCTTAATTTATGACTTCGTTTTACACAGTTGTCTTTCTAATAACATAGTGCACACTGGAATCATGAGGTCTTCAGTTTAACAAACAATATACTGACCAAGACTTCGTTTTGGGTGATAATTTTTCCTTCGTGTGTTAATCTACCCTAACACCTTCATCCAAGGACAGTATGTATATAATAAACATGATTAATTTGAGGATATAGCATATAGTTATAGCGTACGCTTCCTTATTAATTAAAAAAAAAATCAATTATAATTTTGTCATGTTGTATAGTTGAAAGAAAGTTAGCCTTTTAAAAATTCATTATAGATACTAAGCTTATACTAGCTATGGCCGTGCGCTATGTTTCCACAAAGCTCACAAGTGTCCCTCGAATCAAAACAGATTGAAGACCAAATCAAGAACAAACTTGATGAACATTTGAGATTTGGTATTCAATGAAGCTTTACTTTCAACTGAGTGTGATCTAAAAAGGGCCTTTTGTTCTTTTTTGATTTTTTAATTGTAATATGGATTTCGGTTTTATCATTTTTCGTATTTTTTTTCAAATGATTATTTATACTATTGATAGCGGTTGACGAAATGGTAAATTCCAAAACATTATTCAACCTAGACAATTTTAGGTGTTGTTGTGATTGATTAGCCTAGGTAATATGTTTACCATGGTGTTATTTTAGCCAAAGAGGTAACGATGTCATTTGCTCCAGAACTAATTTTCTGCTACTAAAAGAAAAATTATTAAAGAAACAATTCAATGAGTTGAATGTGCGATCAAATGAAGTTCATTGAATCTTTGCAAATCTCTAAAGAGAGAAAGTAATTGAAAGAAACTAAATAACTTTTCTTTTAGTATCAGACAATTAGTTGAGGATGGAAAAATCAAATTTGAATAATTAATATTAACATTTTTAGGATATTGGTTTTTAAAACCATTTAAAAATGAATTGTTTTGCTGATTTCAAGGAAATAGATTATCTATCTTACAACAGGGAATTTAAAATTATTAAATAGTCACTGTATTTCTTTTAAATATTCTAAAATCAAAGCACATGTTCCCTTATCTAGGATTTTGATGTTGGAAGTATAAGAAAATTTGTAATGAGTGTGCCTCGAAAAATCAAAGATCCGTCTGTATTAAGAGTTTGGCATGATAACAGTGGACCAGGAAACGCTGCATCATGGTATCTAAATAAGATTATATTAGACGATTTACAAACAGATGAAAGGTAATTGTTACAAACTTCTCAAGACTTCATCCTGAATACATTGTACAGTATAAGTATCTAAAAAACTAGAAAAATTAAAATGAAAGGTATATAATGACAAAAATATCAGATTTGATGATATTGTTTGTAGTAATAACATTGTTTTCCACACTATTGGTGACATTTGGCAAAATTTATCTTTCTTATCTCTACTTATAGGTAAATTCATTGAAGGCATGGATAATTTTGAAATAAATGAATAACTGATCTGAAAAAAGCATTGTACATACTGACTTACGTTTGTCATACAATTGTAAAAATGTGCAAGTCAACTGTATGCTGAAAGATAGGAACAATTTCAGTAGATATTAGTAGTTAAAATGCGCTGGACGAAACAACAAACCCTTTCTACTTATATTGTCATCGATATTTACATCCAGAAACTCACTATATGCATTACTGAAGTGGAATTAATTGTCAAAATGTGCCACTGTTACAGATCAATTGGTACCGTTAACGTAATTTGTAAAGCCAAACATGTGAACATTCTAACGCAAACGAAGAAACAGGGCCATAATAGAAAAATGAAAACCTAAAATGAAGGAATTTCTTTCTTACTTTTAGCACATTATTAAATTGGTAAATTCGAAACTTACAAACAAGTTTACCGTTTACAAACAAAGTTCCTAAATTCAAATAATACCGATCCAATGATATTGACTCATGTGAGGATGGTAACCAGGAATTTTACAGTCTCACAAGAGTTGTTATGTCACAGTATCATAAATATCAATGAATGATACAAATGTCAAGTTGCATCGAAAAGTTAAAATGCATGTCATGGTTCTTTTTATATCACGATCATAAAAACCTACAATACCTTCTTCATGAATTAAAATCATATATCATAATTATCATTTTATAGGTACCTCTTTATATGCAACCAATGGTTGTCTTTGGACCACGATGATGGATGCATAAGCTGTGCTATACCTGTAACTAATAGTGCAGATAAATTCAGATTTTCATTTCTGTTTTACGAGAAAACGCGAGAAAACACAGTGGATAAACATATGTGGCTCTCAGTAGCGGTCAGGCCAGAAGACAGTAATTTTACGCGGCTAGAACGTTTGGCATGCTGTTTGACATTGTTATTTTTGACAATGATTTCGAACGCTATGTTTTATGGACAGGATACCGGAAGTAGAATATCAATTGGACCTATAGAACTGTCTTTGTCTGGAATATATATTTCATTCATTAGTGCGATTATAGCTACACCTCCAGTATTCCTGGTTGCATACATGTACAGAAATGCAAGTTGTCGAGAATTAAGTAGCAAAAAAGCCGCAGAGAGTCAAAACGGGAAGTCAGAACCTCCACTAAAATCAACGAATGGCCAGCTATCTGACGACCTAACAGTAACTGTCAGTAACGCATCTCTTCCATTCTGGTGTAGATATATTGCATGGTGTATAGTGACGACGGCTGTGCTGGTGTCTGGATTTTTTCTTATTCTCTATAGTATGGAGTGGGGGAAAACAAAGTCAGAGCAATGGTTACTTTGTTTCCTTTTGTCGTTCTTCGAATCAATGTTCGTAGTTGATCCGCTAAAGGTATTAGTTAAAAATGTCAAATCAATTAGTTTTAAACATCAGAAATTATAATGAGAAGTAAATAATGCCAATGAATGTACATTTATGCTGGAAAATGAGAAGACAAGGTTGGCGATAATGCTGACAAATTACAGAAATAAATGCAAAATGCAAAATGGAGGCGGTTGAATCGAGATGAAAATAAAAATCGCTACATTAGAAAAAAAAAGACAACAATACTTACTTAAATCGGACAGAGTTGTGTTTTTGATTTTCATAAAAACTGACATGAAATGAAAATAGTTTTTTTTAACCCAAAGACATACGGAACCGAATCAATATCTATATTTTGAAAAGACACGTATTTTATGCTTCCTTCCAAGGAACGTGGTTGAAATTTTTATCTTTAGCGCAAAATTTTCGAAATTAAGAAATAAAAAGATTTTAGTTTATTCAATAATGAAATAACACTTTATGATCTGATGCATCTTTAGCGCTTTTATGGATTTACCTTCATCAGGAACACTCGACCCTAAAAGCCACGAATAGACAAATACTAATGTGAATATACGTTTCAACAATAATTTTTCTGATTGTTAAGATTTATATGATTTTATATCTTTTTATAGATTATAGTTATATCAGTCTTGTTATCCTGGATTTTTAAAAGTCACAGAGAAAAATATATTAAATACGACAGACAAAAGGTTTTGTGTGAAACTAAACGAAATGCATGTACACCGGTGACATATCTTTTAGGTACTATATGTAAATTCGTAATATATTTGTGTCTTTGGTAGTTGAGTTTCGCTATTGCAATGACTGAAATGCTGTTTAGAGTAAAAATTAAAAAGCTGGTATTTGAAACAACTATTGAGGAGGGAAATTCTTTTAGTTAATTTTGCTTGACAAAATCTTTCATTATTTAACTATGTAAATATTACATAAAAACCAAACACGGTGCAAAGAAGAAATATGTTATCAAAGAATACTTCCTGATATTTCGTTCAAAATAAATATGTAAGTTTGAACACCATTATATCAATGTTTTATAACCGTTCATAAAACGACCGTACTTAAAAAAGAAAATTCGAATCTACTTAAACAATACGAAACCATAAAAATGATATTGGACAGTCCGCAATGTCCTGATTATCAAACTAATATCATAATAAGGTATGTTTATTCAACTACACTCCCTCAAAATTGTGTACAGGAAATCAAGATACAAAGCGCCAAGATTCAAGATTTATTTGAATTTAGACAATGAGTGTTACAATTTATACTGTTTTTAAATCAAAATATCGAGGTCGATGGGTATTACTGATAACAAAACATGTATCAACACCGGAGGAAATGGGCTATTATTAAAGCTGTTTACTAATATTTAAAAAATACAATGCAGTGAATATGCAGTAAACAACATGTATAATCACAATTGTTCACTACTTGTGTAAATATGCATCTTTTATTTGAAATTAATATAAAAGATAAATTGAACGTCAGTTGTATGTTTATGAAGAGCTCGTCACAAGGAGATTGATTCACCTGAGTATATACATATATAAGTCTAAATTGAAAACAACGTTCAAACCTATATATATATATATATATAAATTGAGTCCATTTAGATAATGTAACAATTAAAATGTTTAACCCTAACAAATAAAAGAAATCATTAACCGGAAGCATGTTGATTTAGTTATGAACCAAAATCTCATATTGGAAAAAGCATCGAAATCTAAAAAAAAAAACCAAAAACCCTGTTGAATGATATATATATATATATATAAATAAATAACACAGATTTAAAAGTATATTAGTAAAAAAATGACACGTTGTAAAAGACAAAACAAAATACACTTTATCTACATACAGACTTTATCTACATACAGACTTCCTCGCGTACTATTTAACAGTCCATTGTGTCGTTCTGCTGAATAGCTAGGTCTATTTTAATCCGAATTTTAACTTCCATTTTATTTTATTAGATTTATTCAAAAAGAACATTGTTCCACTGAAATCAAAGGAAATTGAAAAAATGAAAAAAGAAAGAAAGCAACGACTTAAAACCAAAGAGATGTTTATTGAACTAGTGTTATATATCCTCTTCCTTGCTGTTTTGTATTGTGTCAGTTTCAGTAACAGAGATTCTAGATGGTACAACATCAACCAACATCTAAACCAACAACTTGTCACACCAACCAATGTACCAGTCGGAGATGCGACAATTAAATATGACCAGGTATTATTGTTTACATTGTTATGTTATGTAGTACATTTGATCATTCATGGATGTGTTTAAACAAAGGCAATAGTAGTATACCGGTGTTCAATAGTCATAAATCGATTTAACTGAAACAAATCCGGGTCATAAACCAAAGCTGAGTGAAACACATCAACTATAAGAGGGAAAAAAACGGAACAACAGAAACACTGAACTGCTACAAAAACAAACGCCAGCATACATAGAAACGGACTATTTGCTAACAACTGCCAGATTTAAACAATAGGGTTTGGGTGAAGTTATTTTTATTCAGTTAAAACATTTATTCGTACAGACAATACTAATTTAAAATTTACAATCGTATGTAGTTTTATTTTGTTAGACTGAAGACAAAATACCTTGCTTTATCAACACAATAATGGCGAACAGAAGATTTAATCATAAAGTATTAACTGTCTTTAATCCCATTTAATGTGTTACAATGTACTACTTGTTATTTTTCAGGTAAAAACTACGTCTGATTTATATTCCTGGCTCGATCAGACCCTTATACCATTTCTTTTTCCACAACATAGTGACAATGGATACCAACTAAATTCCAATGAAAGATTGTTTGTACAAGATCAAGTTCATTTTCGTGTAGGACCAATGAGATTAAGACAGGTTCGGGTAACTGAAGGTACAAAATATTTCATTCACTAGAAATAATGATACTTTAGAGCAACATTAAATGTTTAGCCATTAGGCATGATTATTACCAACATTTTCATAAATTCTTAGTTAAGCGTTCCTGATGCCTGAAGGTAAATCCAGAAAAGCGCTTCGGACGCATGAAATTTATATCGTGTTGTTTTCATTTTCATATTTCAATTTTGACAATCAGGGCAAGACGCTTGGTCATTCTTGTTAACCAAATATTTAAAGCAGGGATACTAGCTCACTGTAAATCTTTTACTGACGAGGGAAAAACTTATTTAGAAATTAGTACTTTACTTTCCAAATGTTCACAAAAAAAAAATGAATCAAAAGGCTTAAAGATGTTGGTGATTTTGTCGGGAAATCATAGCTTTTGATATAAGATTTTTTTTTCATAGGGGGTAATGTATGGCGAGGTTTCAATTGTCTCTTATTCTTATTATAAAAAAATCATTATCAAATAAATACTTTCTAGGACTTCATGTCATGTATTCCGTATTTCTTGTAATTTATAATTTACTTTGGCTACGAAAGTTACGTACACAAAGTTTGTGATAATATGCCTTAATTTTTAAGTTAATTGTAGAAAGAGGATAAAATATACCAAACGGAAAATAAAACAAAATCAATTGTCGATGAAAAACAATCAATACTATGGTCAAAAAGAAAAGACGAAATGATAAAAAAAACTCCACAGAAAACTAAAGACCTACAACATTAGCCACACCAAGAGAAGGAGTGTGGTCTCAGGTGCTCCGGAATGGTAAACAGTTTATTTGGAAAGCAAACACTTATTAAACATGGCAACGTTTTTTTTTTGTCAACAGATATATTTAGCATTTCGCGACATATCGCAATCTCCGGCACAGAGCACATATCCGTTCTGTTCTATAATACATAACATTACGTAACACTACACTCATTATGAGTAGACACAGTAACAATGTATCAGATGCAAATAAAACACAGAAAATCACAACATTTACATTAAAGCTTTGTTATTAGTTATTTAAAGTGTGGATATAGACCGCTCTGAGTATTTAACTAATACATGTTTTCTCCTTTATAGAACCATGTAAAACACGTTTATGGGACAATTTAACTTGTTACGACAAGTATTCTATCTACCGAGAAGACGATCACAGCTACTGTGTTGGATGGGAGTCACCCCCATGTGTCAGAGGTCAATCAGTTTACAATCTGACGTTTGCTGCATGGACGTTCGTGACGTCTGCTGAGATCTGGGGACTTCCGGTCAATGGAATATATTCGTATTACAGTGGAGGGGGATATATAGCCGAATTTGTTGTCAATTACAACATTTCACGATTACTTCTTAACGATTTATACAAATACACCTGGATAGACCGTCAGACGAGAGCTATATTTACAGAGTTTACCTTGTACAACGCCAATGATAATGTATTTACTTATGTTACATTCTTGAGCGAATTCCCGGAAACTGGAGGCGTAATTACAAGTTTAACAATTCAACCGTTCAGGCCGTACCAGCATATAGGAAGTCTTGGTTTGTTTATTTTTATATGTGAAGTAATTCTTTTGATTGGAATGGTGGTATTTGCAATTAGTAAAATTATGTACATTCGCCGTCAAGGGAAAAGGTCATTCAGAGAATTATGGCACATTCTAGATGTTATGATCACTATTTTATTTTTTATCTGTAGTATAATGTACGTGGTAAGATGGATAATGATCAATGCTGCAATGGATGAATTTGAGAAAAATAAAAACAAATTTGTAAACTTCAGTCACATAGCTTCATGGGATGAGTTATTTAATGTTTTCCTGGCGTTCACAATTTGTCTGACAACATTCCGAATCATGAGAATTCTTAGCTACAATGACAGAATAAATCAACTGGGAAGTGTACTTTCCAATGTTGGCCGAGACCTTTGTGGATGTTTTATAATGTTTTTTCTTGTATATGCAGCATTCATTATAACTGGCCATCTGTTGTTCGGTCGACATTTAGAAACATACAAAAATTTATTCGTGTCATCGACAACTTTGGTCAATGCTATAATTGGCAAAAATAGCATTAATGACTTGTTTTCAGTAGAACCGGTCATTGGTAGGGTATACTATTTCTTTTTTGTATTATTTTTATTATGGATTTTGATGACTATGTTGAATGCAACATTAAATGTCGGTATAACATCAGTGCGGAACCAACAAATTCAATCAAAATACGGTTTTATAAATATTTTATTAGCATTCTTAAGAGAAACTGTCGGATCAGTTATACCACATGGTAAAACAGAACCAAAACAAGCAAAAGAAAATGACAATATGCGAGGTTACAAATTATATAAGGATACCCCAAAGGAAATAGAAATTATACGTTCTATAACTGGAACAAGAAATAAGGATACCATAAAAGAGACCAGAAATAAGGGTACCAAGAAAGAGACAGTTAAAACGAAACTACGACAACGACGTATTTATATGTAGTATGCTGAAATTGACAACATTACAAGTGTTTTATCCTGCAATCAGCCAACTATATTGTACAAATAACAGGTACACAAATAAATGTATAAAGTCTCCTGTTACCATGCTTCCATGTTGAGCAAGCGGTAATGTGGATATTTCTTTTTTCGAAGTAGTTTCTTTTTGGGGTCCTCTTCGCGGTCTGCGTTTAAACTATGTCGATTTCTTTGAACAATTAGAGACAATGATTTTGATTTTAACAACTAATGTTTCAAGTGTCAGGTATAAATTGCAGGATAGAAACAATATATGTACATTGTCGATATATTTGTACTCGCTACGAAACAGGAGAAAAGCTCGGCGAGCCTCGCTTTTCGTCCTGTTTCTTAAGCTCATACAAATATATCGACAATGTACATATATTGTATATTTTTTCATGCTGAAATTGATAACATTACAAGTGTTTTTATTCAAGCTGAAATTGATAAGATTACAAGTGTTTTATTCATGCTGAAATTGATGACATTACAAGTGTTTTATTCATGCTGAAATTGTTGACATTACATGTAAAATGATTCATTAATTTTAAGACATGAATTGTTCCCATTTAATTTTTTTTTAAATATTTCATTTTCTGCTTTTTGATACCTGAGCATGCATATATTTTCATAATGTCCACATCAGAGTGTAACAGCGATTTTAAATTAACTGTAAATAGATTGTAATTTTAATTCTATGAACCAAGAATTTCTCCCAAAGGCTCGAGTCACGGCTATGTTTCATGACCTTCACCAACTATTCAGGGGGGGGGGATAAAGTTTCAGTATGAAAAAGGTTGTCCCTGTTTAAATATACTCTGCTGTGGACACATAAAAAACATACATGTTAAAACTCATCAAAAGGTAATAGTCAAAATTCTTAAAAAAAAAGTTCAAGAGCTTCGAAAATTAAAAAGAAACAAACCGTGCCAAATCTACCTATCACAATCTATTCCTGATGGTAGAAAACGTTAGTTTATTCCGAATTATTTCAACATTTTATGAACAGTTGCTTAACAGAAAATGACTATCAATTATATTTCAATATCTGCGCAGAAGCTTTGTCTCCTCTCGGGACAGGAACGTCCAACGGCATCCATTTAGTATTGCTTATGAATTATTACACCAAACGCACGTATCGTTCTACATAAGACTAATCTTCAAACTAAGGTTTGTCAACTGTGGATACTCATGATAACCGCTGGATCAGTTAATTCATTCTTGGGAACATTTGATCGTTAAATTGTCTATATTAGATAATGTAATAGTTCTGCTACTGTGATGATTGTATTGAGGCTTCAAAACAGGGAAGGCAAAGTTTTTTTCTTTCTGTGTACACATTTTTCTATCTTGGCTTTGAAAACAGTTAAAAAAACCTAAATTATTATTTCATTAATTTGCAGAAAATACCGATACACAACCCTGTATCATTCATTTGGTTTTATGGGAACTTGAACATCCACTTCGATGAACATCTTGCTTAAGTCTAAATGAAAATAACATTGGATTTTGAGAAAGTTGTCTTTAACTTAAGATAACTCAATTCTTACCAAGAATATGTGTCCATGGGACTTCATGCCCCGCTCGCACTATGATGTGCATATTTTCAGTGAACTACGAAAACTCGGCCAAAAACCGTTAATTGGTATATCAGTTTAAAAGTCTAGGTATATAATAAATAATAAATGTACAGAAAATCTTAACTTTCTTAAAAATTTAAAATTTTATTATTGAATTGAGATTTAAATGTTATATATAGAAAAAAAATTAGGCGAAAAAGAAGCATAAGATACCAAAGGGATAAACAAACTCATTAGTCGACATCGAACTGACAATGCGATAAACAAACCCAATAGTCGAAATCGAACTGACAATGCGATAAACAAACCCATTAGTCGACATCTAACTGACAATGCGATAAACAAACCCAATAGTCGAAATCGAACTGACAATGCGATAAACAAACCCAATAGTCGAAATCGAACTGACAATGCGATAAACAAACCCATTAGTCGACATCTAACTGACAATGCGATAAACAAACCCAATAGTCGAAATCGAACTGACAATGCGATAAACAAACCCAATAGTCGAAATCGAACTGACAATGCGATAAACAAACCCAATAGTCGAAATCGAACTGACAATGCGATAAACAAGCCCATTAGTTGAAATCGAACTGACAATGCAAACAAAAGTATACAAAAAACTTATCATAGATACCAGGCTTAAAACACAAAACATAACATTGAAAACCAAAGACTAACTGATCAACACGAACCCCACCAGAAAATCGGGGTTGATCACAGGTGTTCCGGAATGGTTAGGAAATCCTTCTCCACATGTGCAATTACGAATACGTAAGCGTAGTTTGCCTTAGATCTTCTTCGAAATAGCAAAACCGCTTTCGTATTGCATATATACATTAATGTTTTAAATTATTTGGGGCATTGGGTGGTTTGTTGCACTCTAGATGTCTATTATCTATTTTCGACATTGTGTAATTTAATCAATGACGCACGTCCCCAATCTCCACACTTTATTCTCAGTAGAAAATAGAGAGCGGTCATATCTATTATCAAAATAGACGAAAAATATTATTTCTTGATAATGTGTCTACACGTATAATACATGTAGAGTGGAAATGTTCAACTATATATATGTATATTGTTTTGAGTTTCAACATAATAAATAATGAATACCAAATTGAAGTTCTCTATTCGGGTGAAGAATTTGATGTATTGAAGATTACCAATATTGATAAAGTTAAAATGTATAATGATAGGAACAACGTTGATATTTGTACATGGTTTGTGCATATGTACATTTTTGTTTGTTTGATATGTATATCAAAATGTGATATTGTTTCATGTGTCATACGTCATGTTCAGCCCTAACATATTTGTTTATTTTGTTTAAAAAATAAATAAAAGTTCCGGCGTTGTCAGTTTATTTTCGACTTATGAGTTTGAATGTCCCTCTTGTATCTTTCGCCTCTCTTTTATAAGATGTTCTTGTTTGATAACTAAATACAATAATGCACACATTGTTGTTGTGATTATAGAGCTGTAAGGAAAAGGGAGACCGAAATACTACACGAATATATATACTTCTTTTCAATGGAGAAGTCTTATAATTTCTGAAAGGTTTATTCAATTATATAAATCCAGTATTAACTGCAGAGCGTTCCAATGTAACGACACGCATTTTTGCGCCTGTCCCAAGTCAGGAGCCTCTGGCCTTTGTTAGTCTTGTTTGTTTGTTTGTTTTTTTGTTTTGTTTTGTTTTGTTTTTTTATTTTGGTTCATTTATATGTTTCGGAGTTTAGTGTGACGTCCATTTTCTCTGAACTAGTACACATATTTGTTTAGGGGCCAGCTGAAGCCCGCCTCTGGGTGCGGGATTTTCTCGTTGTGTTGAAGACACATTGGTGACCCTGGACTGTACATGTGTTCTACTCTTTGGTTGTCTCTTTGACACATTCCCCGTTTCCATTCTCAATTTTACACATTGTATTCAATAAGTACATAAGAAGAAAAAAAATGTATATTTAACATTCTTAAGTCTTAAATCTTCCTTCATACAGTGTATATATTTGTTACAAGCTTGAAATGATCTTTCATGATTCATTCTTGAACTAGTTACCTTTGGATCATGCCTTTCAGTTAAACCGGCAGAACAAAGCAAAAAACTAAAAACACAATCAAAAGACAAAAAACAGTATACAAAACACAGAACATAGAAAACCAAAGACTGAACAACACCCCCCCCCCCCCTAAAAAAATAAAAAGTAAAAAAGTCCGTAGGTGATTGGTGCTCTAGAAGGAAAAGCAATATCCTGCTTCACATACGGCACCTGCTCCATGTTGCTCCTATCATGACCATACGGGTATTGTCCAAATATTCATATGGTCTGGACCACCTAAATTATGAAATATTTAAGTATTTTTGTGTGTTTTCAACAAACTACAATAGTCATGTCCTCCGATTTCAAACAGGACACAATCAACACTGTAACACTATCGCCTGTTCGGTTTTACTTAAAAAGGCGAGCAATGGAGAGATAAACGAGATAGGACTAGAGAAACCAGAAGTCCTTGTCTATAATACTGTATAATACGAACCCCATTTAGGTTTCGAAAAATATGTAAAAAACAGCAGACAAATCTGACCTCAGTATTTTTTCTTAGGGTGCATGTAATAGAACAATTGCTAAATTTTTTGGAAAAAAATATTCTTCTGACTATTGATAGTCAGAAAAAAAGTGTCAAAAAGGCAATTACGAGCAAACAAAGAAGGCTAGGTACTTAATTTTAATAAAGTTCTTCTACAACAATAAGTTATCATGGAAATAAAATACTATCAGAATTTCTTATCAACTGTTTAAAAATGATTAGATTGTCATTTTATTTCAAATCATAAAGAGGAATATCTTATAAATTTGTGTATGCAAATCTGTTTATTTAAAACTTAGAGGTTCGGTTCCACTTTTTTCATCAAAAGACACATTACGTGCGATTGTTTGGGGTAAGATACTGAACAGGTGTTTAATACTTTCTGCAAGTCATTGACATTGTTATACACATTTATGCCTAAGATTCAGAATTCAGTCCAATCATAAGATATGGATGGATCACAAAAGACAGCATTGGCTGTTGAAAAATATGCGTTCAAATTGTTAGAATATTCTTTTTCTGGGTTTGTGGTTAGTTTTACTAGATTTCTAAGGATCCATTATGGCGTACTTTGTGGTAAAATATAGATTTCACCTTTTCTCAAATTGTATTACACAGCAGTAAGATTGTATTACTGAAAAGTAATGTTGGACATCATAATTTAATGTATTTTTAACAATTAACCACAAGGAATGCATTTGATATTTTTAAGTGTAAGATAAACACTCAATTTGAGCATAAAATCAAAACTAACTTTCACAGTACATGTATTTTATTGATAACTATTCAAGTTCTTAATTCAAATTTTGGAGATTATATCCTATCTGTCAGCAGCCATTTTTTTTACCTTTAGGTACATTTATTTGAATCATCATCTTCTGGAGATAATTAGATAACAAAAGCAAAAAAAAAATATTTTCACATGTGCAAAACGTGAAAGCTGCATATGTATAAATAAGAATGACAGATGTATTTTTACAATCAATGGAACAAAATTTGAAATCCAGCAATTCTTTAGAATAGACTAACTTGCATCATCCTGTTCTCAAATTCACGCAAGACGGGTGTAATATATCTATTTTATTTTTCTTGGCGTTAACGCCACAACGGGAGACAGAATGAAGCAGAAAGACATTCATACATTGATACAAATTTTAATGGGACAATTTCATTCCTACTTTTGAGAAGAAAAAACTGTCAAAGTCCTCATATCAGAAAACATTTATATATATTAAACTCTATCGATGTTTCTTCTATCTGATATTCTGGTAAATCTAAAAAAGAAAAAAAAAACCGCGAACCCCACTGCAAGTTCATGACGCCTCCTTGCACCCATTTGAGAGGTTTATTTTGGATGGTTGTCGATAACATTGAAGATCCAAGATGAGGGGCATTATCAACAAATTACAGATTATAATGAGCAAACTTAAGGATGTCAACAATTTACAGATTATAACAGGCAAAAAATGCCAACAAATTAAAGATTATAACGGGCAAAGAATGCAAACAAATTACAGATTATAACGGCAAAGAATGTCAACAAATACTTATTATAACTTGCCCGCCAATCTTGTAGAAGACAGAAACAATACCATAGGATTTTAAACTTTACACCGTGCCGGATACATGTAACACATAGGATTTTAAACGTTACACCGTGCCGGATACATGTAATACATAGGATTTTAAACTTTACACGAGGCTGGATACATGTAACACATGGAATTTTTAAACATTATACCGTGCCGGATACATGTTACACATGGGATTTTTATCATAACTAAGAACTTTGATAGTTTTTAGATATAAATCCAAAATTTCGATGATGATGATGATGATGATGATGGATGGCTGCTTAACGTCCATCGGCAAATTAATATGCATATTCAGGACGAGAACGTGTTAATGTTATATGAATATTAACCCTGCTTTGTACTAGACCGACACGCTAAGCCGGAATTTTAATGTGCTAGTTTACTAGGTAACAGTCTTCAGGAAGACATGTCACCTTACCCGGACACATTATTCTGACTTAGAGCCGACCAGTCTTTGTTCTAACTCCTTAATGCCACGTGCTTAGCGGAGAAGCAGCAAATACCAATTCTAAAGTCTTTGGTTTGATTCGGTTGGGGTTCGAACCCACGACCTCCCGCACACGAGGCGAATACGCTACCACGAGACCAACGAGGCGGTTCCAAAATTTAGAAGCTTTCAAGTCTAGCGGGGTCGCCGCTCGAAGAAATCATTCGTTCTTAAGTAGAAGTTATAATTGTTGTACATGGTTACAATATTTTTACTTAATGGGTAATTGTTTTATGGCCATTTTTATTTAAATGGTATCTGGGATTGGTTTTCAATTATCTGTTCAATAATTTCAAACGTCAATTTGACATCCACTTACCATTGGATAGAAGAAACTAAAGTATATTTGTTTTCGAAGTTACAAAATCTACAGCAAGCGTTAAAAGCAGCTCTGTTATTCCCTGGAAGGTGACGAATAGTTGATATCATTTTTGTATAATGTTATAAACACATTATGAGGAAAATTTGCTGGTTTCTACTGATTATAAGTAAGTATTTTAAGCCACACCTTTCCGATTTTTCATTTTTTTAAATTTCTAAGGACACGGGCTATTGGTTTAAAACTTGTTTCAATGGCCAAATTTGAATTTAAAAGGAAGCACTGGAAATAAAAATAAAAGAAATACGAAATACTCGATCAGCAATAAAAGCGATGTTCCTTTGCTTCTTGTGTGTGTGGTTTTTTTTTGGCTGTGCACGTACTGATTTTGTGTCGTCGATGGATACCCCATATCCTTTCTTTTCAATTACGACACTTGCATTTTAGAATCTCTCCTATTCGTCAAGTTATAACCTTGGGGATAACTAAGAATTGTAAGTGCCTAGACTTTTCATTATGTGGAAATTATTTTCGGTGTGTCGCTATATATCATTGAGTTAAAATATCGCTTAAATGGTCTTTTCTAATTGACTTATTATTTACAAATTGAGACTAGTCACCCAAATAGGATATACTAACCCGTTTGGGATATCATATCCCGAATGGAGTATATATTTTTTGCGTAAAAAATATATTCAAAATTCAAGGTCAAATATCATAAAATATAAAAAGCAATATAAAGACAGCAACTTAAGTTATGGTTAGCAACTTTCTTGGATACTTGGTTGTTAATGAGATCGTTACTTCGGAATATGGCGATTTTACAAAAGTATAATTACTAATCTAACAACTGTTTCAGCTTCCAGAAAAGTCGCTAACAAAAAAAATATTTCTATTTATTTAGGCAAATTTACTTTTGAATATTTTTGCTTAAATCAGAAATTAAAATATTTTGCACTGTAAAATTCGCTCTTTTACATGTGTATGAAAATAAAGTTATCAACTCGATATGCATTTTTATTTCGATTGACTTACATTTTCCAAAATTACAACCCTTGTAGACAGCACCATGACAAAAAGAAAAAGACGAAAAGAGAAACAAGTACACCAAACACTATTTAGACTGAAAACTGATGGTTTGAGAAACTCAAATCCGTCCAAAAATCTAGGGAAAACTCAGATATTCCACTATGGCAGTCAATATTTGTTCCATTTAAGGTACCAAACGTGGTACTCTTCAAAAAATAAAAAACTTCTCTAGTCTTATTCGATGATGTGTCTATACTTGGAAAGAAGGACGGTATTACGATAATGAAAAATAAAAAAACATCTAGTTCATTTTAATACTTTAGATTATAACCAAAAGTTTGGTGTTTTTATTCTCACATGTAAATATGATACGTGTGTGTGCCATTACCTGTTATTTGATTTCAAGAAGACGTAGAAATTTCATATGTTGTAAATAGTACTTTATTTTCATATTGTTTAATGTACTATATCTATGCATTTTAATAGTCTCTTATAATTCTGTATAGAAAATGGCACTCATTTTATTCAGTATTAATTGTTTCACAATGCATAAATATCGGTTGTACTTGTTGAGAGACGAGACTTTAATAAAACATTGAATTGTGATCTGTAACATTCCACAACAGTCCGCATAGTCACGATGATCAAACTAAGGCTATAATAGGTTATGTTTATTCATCTAACACTCCCTCAAAATTAAGTACAGGAAATCAAGAGACAAACAGCCAATATTCCAGATCTGAAAATCTTGAAAACTTTAAACCTAAAACCTTGCAACAGTTAATGCGGCGTTCACACAGTGCCGATTATGGCTCCCGTTTGAGATCAGACAGCGCTAGGATACGAAAAGTGAAAAAGTCGGATTACTATCCTGAATGATATTGAATAGATATAGGAAGATGTGGTATGAGTGCCAATGAGACAACTCTCCATCCAAGTTACAATTTATAAAAGTAAACTATTATAGGTCAAGGTACGGCCTTCAACACGGAGCATTGGCTCACACCGAACAGCAAGCTATAAAGGGCCCCAAAAATTACTAGTGTAAAACCATTCAAACGGAAAAACCAACGGTCTAATCTATATAAAAACGAGAAACGAGAAACACGTCTGAACTACATAAACAGACGACAACTACTGTAATCAGATTCCTG
Source organism: Mytilus californianus (assembly GCF_021869535.1). Lineage (NCBI taxonomy): Eukaryota > Metazoa > Mollusca > Bivalvia > Mytilida > Mytilidae > Mytilus > Mytilus californianus. Next base: position 108,923,202 of record NW_026262723.1, read on the forward strand.
ATTTAGGACAGGTGCAAACATTTGTAGCGGGATTAAACGTTTTAAGGGTACCAAACCTTCTCCCTTTTCTGAAACAATAGTATAACATCACAACATAGAAAAACACTCTATAAAATATCAATTGGAAGGCTTAACTCAATCAAAAAACGTAAACTAACACACAATGAACGAATAAATTTGACCTGTGACACCTGAATGCAAATACACAGTTAATAAAAAATGAATGTCCTATCATTGTCTGAACGCAGTCGAATACGTTCGTAAAAGATTCCTACAGATCGGGAAAGGTCCGGAGAGGTCGGCCAAGCACCACCGACAGTGAGGTGCGTCCCGTAACATTCGGTGAAACCCAGCCGATTTTGTCTAGTCGGATTAAAATCGTGATTATGTCGTGAAAGTTCTGCTATATCGGATCAAAATCGTAACAATGTTCTGTGTTTTCTGGACAGTGTCCTGTAGAACGTGCATGATCTGGAGAAATTTGTCATTGCTGTTTTTTTGCCGATTGAGTCCAGATTGCATCCAGATCTTGCCGAATGCGAACCGTCTTTGCCGAAACCGTTCCGGAACAGTTCCGTTATTAATACGAAATTCGGCAATGATACCCACGTCAGAATCCCGACATTTACAGAACACAATACGATTGAGTCCAGACAAAGCCATTTACAATGCGGTACAACAGACTGTGATAGGATTGCGTTCCGACAGTAACTGATCATCCCGAATATGGAGACAGTTTTCTAACGGATATCTTCCGTCAGCGTCGGTTCACTGTCTGGACACTGTCTGATCTCTGTCGGATCACATTTGGTAGAATCGGGACGCTGTCGGGACAGATTCGGTCGTTTTTAACCATGCGAAAGATACAGATCGGATTAGAATCGAATTGAGAAGGGGGATAATCGGGACAAATTCGGCTGGAAACGGCTGAATTAGGACGCTTCCTGAATAATATCTGATTGTTGTCGTGATTAAATAATTGTTTTTACAAATTTTAATTAAAGTTTGAATTTCCAGCCACGATTTACAGGATCTTGATCAGACTTCTGACAAATTTTAATCGGGAATGGTCCTGTCAAGGCCGGCTGTAAAAATCGTGAATATGTGACCTCGGCTTAAATGATTTCTCGTTGTGATTAAAAAAAATTAATTAAGTCAACATAGAAAATCTCTTATAATTTAACGCTAAATACTAAAGCACATTCAGTTTAAATATTATTAATTTTTTTTTCAATTTTTTTATTTTATTAGCTCTTTTACTTGGAAATTTAAGTATAAAAAGTCAAAATAATGGAAGATGTTACAATAAGTTAATTGTATTGTTGGAATTTCTAAATTTGAAATATTACAAATCAATATAGTTTGTTTAATCTGGTAAAATAATTTAATTTAGTAAATACTATTGAAAACTTTATTATTGGTTCATAATTTATTTCTTTGTTTACACTTTTTAAATAAGTAAATTTACATACCATTAATGATTAACTGATCTAACTACATTATGTCAGGGCCATTAAAGTTCTTCGACGTTCCCAAAAATATCATAAAAATCACTTTATAACGTAAATATGGATTATTTTTTATCGAGTATTTAGAAAAAAAACTTTTAATTTTTAGGGACTCTAGACCTTAGAAAATATTTGCATTAGGATACATGAATAATCATAATCTGTTAAATAAGAAAAAAATCATTTAACCGTCATGCCCAACCATCCTTAATAAAACCAACCATAAAAATGTATTTTAAATTCAGGGTAGTAACTATATTCTGAAAGAACAAGTCACAATGTACAATAAGGGTCATTTTGGTCCCCTCTTCAAATGAATCAGATTTTTAAATATCAATAGACAAGGTATAGAAGTTTTTAAAATGACATTTTTGGGTGGTTATTATCATATTTTAATAAAATTTACCACTCAAGGATATCTTATTTTTAAAAACTGGATCTGTGAGTACAATACTATTAGCATATAAAAGAAAGAAGATTTAATTTTCTCAACTTTAACATATTGCAGGGGCGGATCCTACCATTTCTAAAAAAAGGAGGTGGGGGGGTGTCCAACCATATGTGCCCATTTAAAAGCATTGATCGTCAAAAAAGGGTTGTTCCAACCCCCGGACCCTCCCCCTCCCGTGAATCCGCCACTGTGTAAGACTGTGATAATATTTTTGTCTGCACAGCATCAGGTAGTGTTATACAACAGTGGAAACTTTCATCTAATTTACCTAGTTGGTAGTGAAAAATTAACGGCCTGCAACACGACGACGTTACGATTATTTCGACGTTTTGTGGTATTTTTTCACAAAGAACACCACCTTGAATGATGAATGCCGTAAAAACGAAGTCGGTGACCCTATCAATAGTTTTCATCATTAAAACGGAAATGTATGTATCAATCACATATAGATTTTTTTTAGAAATTAGAGTTTTGATGATTTGAAGTCAAATTTAAGAAGGTTTTTCACCGATTTTATGTGCTCTCTATACAAATGTTCACCTGTTTTTAAAGAATTCAATCAGTAATTATTATATTTCAGATGATAAAAGAGATAAATGCATTAATTGTTCGATTTTTAGTTATAGTTCAACAGGCCAAAGTTGGATGCAAAATTTTAGAAAAATCTGTGACAAAGCTCATTTACTGTAACTTGACCTTAAAAAAATATTCTGATGCCCATCTCCGTCCCTTTTAAAACGAAATTCTGCTGAAAATTCCGATTCTGTCAATGATAAACACCTTGTTATAGTTTGGTTAATAGTATATTAAAGGGGACACCAAAACATAAGTAAACTTCACTACACCATAAATGTATAAACACTTCCTGCTTTAAAAAAAAACACACACACACACACACCCGGTTTAATATTTGAAACTACCAGACAATTCTTAATAAAGACCAATTTCATTAAATCCCCGTAATGAAACAAAGTAAAATTTTATTCGTATGTACAATGTACTAACACATGCAGCTTTGGTCTCCTAACTATTTTGTTTCTTTTATATACAAAGAAAGACAAACATCAACCATCAACCACCACTTACAAACACATCTTACTTAACAGACAATTCACGCAACAAAAACATCATTTTAATCTGCAAATATATGAATTATGTTTATAATAAGCACCATATTTAATCAATGACTTCGTACTTGCGTGATCGATCTTGGAGTCTTTGCATTTCAACGATCAAGATGATGAAATTGTATCCTGTAGAGGAATATATTGGTACAGAGACATTCAGATTTAAATAAATAATTTTGAACTACTGTTTGTTATTTGAAAATAGAATACATTTTTTATTAGATAGGTTTGTTTCTTTACCACGAATCCTTACGTATCACATCATTTTCTTTTTAGGCCAGGCAGTTAGTAAAGAATCCCAAATCGTGTGGGACGCATGGGGTACTTGCATGCCTAAACCTGGAACTCTAGACCAAACATGTTTGGGTACGGAGTCAAGGAAAGGAAAAGAGGTGGACAAAAAGGGAGAGGAAAAAAGGAGTTTTACAGAAACTAGAGATTGTCTTTTAACAACAGGTACGGGCTTCTAAAATTGTGTAGCAAAATTTAAATTATTGTGATTTTGTAAATGCATGACAATTATTTTAAAATGTCTAATAAATTCATATTGGTACTTTTTTGGTTAGAATTAGTTATAGCAGACAAAAGTACTACTTGTCAGTCTGATGGTACAATGACGACAATAACGCTATTATTTTTTTTTTTTTATCAAAAAACGTTATCTAAAGGTAACAATTTAAATTGCAATGTCAGATTTTGAAAAACGCCGGTGATCAAGATAAACATTTGTGTTGGTGTTGATCGCTAGGAAATTAAATAAATCATTTTAAAAGAAAGTATACATGTATCTGTTCTTTTTTATTGTGATGCGGTTGATTCTCTATAACGTTTTGGCTTCATCAAATCAAAATGGTTGCCTTTTGAACGTGTATTATAGGTCCGCTGCGAAGTACAGGAGTTCGAAATTTTCGAATTAGAATCAAAATAGTTCTATCATGCCATGCTCTATGCTCATTTTAACATGGGTAAGCATTATATTTGTCAACATTTTACACCTCGCTAACACTCGGTATAAAGATATTGACAAATTGATATAAAAATAGAGAGATGTATTACGATTGCCAATGAGACAACTATCCACCAGAGTTCGAATGATGTGGATATAAGTAATTATAGGCAACCGTACGGCCTTCAACAATGAAAAAAAAAATCCATACCGTATAGTACGCTTTAAAAGGCCCCGACATGAAAAATATGAAACAATTCAATTGATAAAACTAATGCCTATCCATGTTAAAATTGGGGTCACCCCGCTATTCTGATACAACAATTAGTCCGACACTCCATTGGTTCGACACCCAATTCATCCGACACCCCAATAGTCCGACACCCATTGGTCCGACACCCCAATAGTCCGGAACAAGCTGTATTTGAAAATCTACTTCATATAAAGAAATGGAGAAGACAGCACTTTTCAGCCGGTATGTAAAAATATTTTGATCCTGTAAATATAAGGGAATCGAAAACCTTGTAATATTTTGCTTTACAAATACTAAGTGTGACTTAGGTCTTTAAAAAAAAAAAAAACACTCCGTTAAAGAGGGAACTTGATTGATTGATTGTTGTTTTCTTTACGTCCAGTGGCAAATAATTCATGCATGTTAAGGACGGACAAAATTAATAATTAATACAAAAGATATGTCATGTAATAATAAACGACCGGGATGAAAGGCGGAAAAGATGGGCTGCAAAAGGATAGTGAGGGTATATTCAATATTGGATAGGGATAGCAATATGGCCTGGCAACAGACTGTCACGATATTGAAGTTCCTTTATAATATTTGTTCCAAATTGAATCAATACTCTGGAATATTATTTCCACTGAAAATAATATATGTTATTTGTTTCTTACGGAATAAAGGGTATATGATATGTGTTACAACAGGAACAGATATTATACCATTGTTTATAATAATTTTTTCGGAGGAACTTCTGCGAGGAGGAAATATATATGTTATCAAGTGTGGCGTACCACCTACGGACCTATCAAAGAGTTTTGCAAGGTTTCTTAACGTGCAGAGAGCGTGGCATGCTCTCTACACGAGGCATTGGATTAAACGTCCTTACTCAGACCGGACGTGGCTGCCTATTCTTACATCCCGCACAACCAAACACCGTACACCCACTTTGGCAAGGAGTTTACTTTATCGAAAGAAAAAAAACCCAAAGTTAACACATTTCTATATTACAGTCACTTTATAAAACAAGTCAAAATATCCATATTAAAATTGAACAATCGAAGTTTTGGTTCTTTATTGAGTAATTTATTAAGGTTGTTAAACCAATAAAAAAAAAACGGATGACAATTTCCGTCAGAATGGACTTACAGTGAATATTACTGCTTCCAAATTACCGCCCTTATTTCTGGACCGTGGTCGACCGCTATAACTAGATTTACCTAGTGTTGTATTTGTTGTTAATAAGTTCTTATCCTAAACATGCATGAAATATTTGCCACTGGACGTAAAGCAAACAACAATTAATTAATATTACTTCTTCCTTTAACCTCCGTTCTCTATCATCGTACATATGAGGAGTATTGGCCTGTTGTTGTGACATATGCAGCTATTTTTTTCCCACTTTTATTAAATATCATTGCCTTTGTCTTGGAATGGACATAATAATTGAACCAGTTTACCCCGGTTTGAAAAAGAGCGAAATTACGACAGAACACTTCAACACGAGTGTTCTGCCCTAATTTCACTCTTTCTTAATATTGGTGCCCATAAAGACAGTCTAAACTGGAGTAAATAATGGCATTACTGCTATCTGTTAAGTGAGGCTCCTCATGGGGGTGTCCAAGTAATCACAAAATCACATTTTTTCCCCAATATAATCACATATTCATTAATTATTTTTTAAACAAGATAATCAAATAATCAAAAATAATCATGAAATATTTGGTCTGGTAATCAAATAATCACATAACCAAAAACCCAATGAGGAGGCTATTAAGTCATCTTTAAAAAAATATGATTAAATTAGAAGTTTTAGTTGAGTTAACCGCTATAACTTTTTACATCGCGATGACCGTGAGGGCATTCCGATGTATTGTTACCACAGAGATTTGACTTTCGTTTTTGACTGGTAACCGATCGTATAAATACGCAGACACTGGTTTGAGACAGATGCTATAGAGCGTCCCTAAAATCAAACAGAAGTCTAATAGCTAAACAACTGTTGAAATGAAGGAAATTAATTGTACTAGTTAAAAATGTGGGATCTTCATGCCTGCAAAGCTGGTAAAACTCTGACATAACATTACTTTACTATTTTGATAGATGTACTAGATGGAGGTTACACGATATGGGGCGAATGGGATGATTGTTCATATAAATGTTATGGAACAACCTCGAGATACAGAACATGTCATGATCCTACACCGTGTAATGGCGGGAAAGATTGTAGCAATCTCGGGAGAGACACACTAACTAAGGACTGTGGTAGGTAACAACGGTTAGATTGTAACGATCTCAGGAGAGACACACTAACTAAGGACTGTGGTAGGTAATAACGGTTAGATTGTAGCGATCTCCGGAGAGACACACTAACTAAGGACTGTGGTAGGTAATAATGGTAAGATTGTAGCGATCTCGGGAGAGACACACTAACTAAGGACTGTGGTAGGTAATAACGGTAAGATTGTAGCGATCTCGGGAGAGACACACTAACTAAGGACTGTGGTAGGTAATAACGGTTAGATTGTAGCGATCTCGGGAGAGACACAATAACTAAGGACTGTGGTAGGTAATAACGGTAAGATTGTAGCGATCTCGGGAGAGACACACTAACTAAGGACTGTGGTAGGTAATAACGGTTAGATTGTAGCGATCTCGTAAGAGACACACTAACTAAGGACTGTGGTAGGTAATAACGGTAAGATTGTAGCGATTTGGGAGAGAAACACAAACTAAGGACTGTGGTAGGTAATAACGGTTGGATTGTAGCGATCTCGGGAGAGACACACTAACTAAGGACTGTGGTAGGTAATAATGGTTAGATTGTAACGATCTCGGGAGAGACACACTAACTAAGGACTGTGGTAGGTAATAACGGTTAGATTGTAGCGATCTCCGGAGAGACACACTAACTAAGGACTGTGGTAGGTAATAACGGTTAAATTGTAGCGATCTCGGGAGAGACACACTAACTAAGGACTGTGGTAGGTAATTACGGTTGGATTGTAGCGATCTCGGGAGAGACACACTAACTAAGGACTGTGGTAGGTAATAACGGTAAGATTGTAGCGATCTCGGGAGAGACACACTAACTAAGGACTGTGGAAAGTAATAACGGTAAGATTGTAGTGATCTCGGGAGAGACACACTAACTAAGGACTGTGGTAGGTAATAACGGTTGGATAGTAGGGATCTCGGGAGAGACACAATAACTAAGAACTGTGGTAGGTAATAATGGTAAGATTGTAGCGATCTCGGGAGAGACACACTAACTAAGGACTGTGGAAAGTAATAACGGTAAGATTGTAGCAATCTCGGGAGAGACACACTAATTAAGGACTGTGGTAGGTAATAACGGTTAGATTGTAGCGATCTCGGGAGAGACACAATAACTAAGGACTGTGGAAAGTAATAATGGTAAGATTTATCGATCTCTGGAGAGACACACTAATTAAGGACTGTGGTAGGTAATAACGGTTAGATTGTATCGATCTCGGGAGAGACACAATAACTAAGGACTGTGGTAGGTAATAACGGTTAGATTGTACCGATCTCGGGAGAGACACACTAACTAAGGACTGTGGTAGGTAATAACGGTTAAATTGTAGCAATCTCGGGAGAGACACACTAACTAAGGACTGTGGTATGTAATAACGGTAAGATTGTAGCGATCTCGGGAGAGACACACTAACTAAGGACTGTGGTATGTAATAACGGTTAAATTGTAGCGATCTCGGGAGAGACACACTAACTAAGGACTGTGGTAGGTAATAACGGTTGGATTGTAGCGATCTCGGGAGAGACACACAAACTAAGGACTGTGGTAGGTAATAACGGTAAGATTGTAGCGATCTCGGGAGAGACACACTAACTAAGGACTGTGGAAAGTAATAACGGTAAGATTGTAGCGATCTCGGGAGAGACACACTAACTAAGGACTGTGGTAGGTAATAACGGTTGGATAGTAGGGATCTCGGGAGAGACACACTAACTAAGAACTGTGGTAGGTAATAATGGTAAGATTGTAGCAATCTCGGGAGAGACACACTAACTAAGGGCTGTGGAAAGTAATAACGGTAAGATTGTAGTGATCTCGGGAGAGACACACTAACTAAGGACTGTGGTAGGTAATAACGGTTGGATAGTAGGGATCTCGGGAGAGACACAATAACTAAGAACTGTGGTAGGTAATAATGGTAAGATTGTAGCGATCTCGGGAGAGACACACTAACTAAGGACTGTGGAAAGTAATAACGGTAAGATTGTAGCAATCTCGGGAGAGACACACTAATTAAGGACTGTGGTAGGTAATAACGGTTAGATTGTAGCGATCTCGGGAGAGACACAATAACTAAGGACTGTGGAAAGTAATAATGGTAAGATTTATCGATCTCTGGAGAGACACACTAATTAAGGACTGTGGTAGGTAATAACGGTTAGATTGTATCGATCTCGGGAGAGACACAATAACTAAGGACTGTGGTAGGTAATAACGGTTAGATTGTAACGATCTCAGGAGAGACACACTAACTAAGGACTGTGGTAGGTAATAACGTTTAGATTGTAGCGATCTCAGGAGAGACACACTAACTAAGGACTGTGGTAGGTAATAACGGTAAGATTTATCGATCTCTGGAGAGACACACTAACTAAGGACTGTGGTAGGTAATAACGGTTAGATTGTAGCGATCTCCGGAGAGACACACTAACTAAGGACTGTGGTAGGTAATAACGGTTAGATTGTAGCGATCTCGGGAGAGACACACTAACTAAGGACTGTGGTAGGTAATAACGGTTGGATTGTAGCGATGTCGGGAGAGACGCACTAACTAAGGACTATGGTAGGTAATAACGGTAAGATTGTAGCGATCTCGGGAGAGACACACTAACTAACGACTGTGGAAAGTAATAACGGTAAGATTGTAGCGATCTCGGGAGAGACACACTAACTAAGGACTGTGGTAGGTAATAACGGTTGGATAGTAGGGATCTCGGGAGAGACACAATAACTAAGAACTGTGGTAGGTAATAACTGTTAGATTGTAGCGATCTCGGGAGAGACACAATAACTAAGGACTGTGGTAGGTAATAACGGTTAGATTGTAGCGATCTCGAGAGAGACACACTAATTAAGGACTGTGGTAGGTAATAACGGTAAGATTGTAGCGATCTCGGGAGAGACACACTAACTAAGGACTGTGAAAAGTAATAACGGTAAGATTGTAGCGATCTCGTGAGAGACACACTAACTAAGGACTGTGGAAAGTAATTACGGTAGGATTGTAGCAATCTCGGGAGAGACACACTAATTAAGGACTGTGGTAGGTAATAACGGTTAGATTGTAGCGATCTCGGGAGAGACACAATAACTAAGGACTGTGGAAAGTAATAATGGTAAGATTTATCGATCTCTGGAGAGACACACTAATTAAGGACTGTGGTAGGTAATAACGGTTAGATTGTAGCGATCTCGAGAGAGACACAATAACTAAGGACTGTGGAAAGTAATAATGGTAAGATTTATCGATTTCTGGAGAGACACACTAATTAAGGACTGTGGTAGGTAATAACGGTTAGATTGTATCGATCTCGGGAGAGACACAATAACTAAGGACTGTGGTAGGTAATAACGGTTAGATTGTAGCGATCTCGGGAGAGACACACTAACTAAGGACTGTGGTAGGTAATAACGGTAAGATTGTAGCAATCTCGGGAGAGACACACTAACTAAGGACTGTGGTAGGTAATAACGGTTGGATTGTAGCGATCTCGGGAGAGACACACTAACTAAGGACTGTGGTAGGTAATAACGGTTGGATTGTAGCGATCTCGGGAGAGACACAATAACTAAGAACTGTGGTAAGTAATAACGGTAAGATTGTAGCGATCTCGGGAGAGACACACTAACTAAGGACTGTGGAAAGTAATAACGGTAAGATTGTAGCGATCTCCGGAGAGACACACTAACTAAGGACTGTGGAAAGTAATAACGGTAAGATTGTAGCGATCTCGGGAGAGACACACTAACTAAGGACTGTGGTAGGTAATAACGGTTGGACAGTAGGGATCTCGGGAGAGACACACTAACTAAGAACTGTGGTAGGTAATAATGGTAAGATTGTAGCGATCTCGGGAGAGACACACTATCTAAGGACTGTGGAAAGTAATAACGGTAAGATTGTAGCAATCTCGGGAGAGACACACTAATTAAGGACTGTGGTAGGTAATAACGGTAAGATTGTAGCGATCTCGGGAGAGACACAATAACTAAGGACTGTGGAAAGTAATAACGGTAAGATTTATCGATCTCTGGAGAGACACACTAATTAAGGACTGTGGTAGGTAATAACGGTTAGATTGTATCGATCTCGGGAGAGACACAATAACTAAGGACTGTGGTATATAATAACGGTTAGATTGTAGCGATCTCGGGAGAGTCATACTAACTAAGGACTGTGGTAGGTAATAACGGTAAGATTGTAACAATCTCGGGAGAGACGCACTAACTAAGGACTTTGGTAGGTAATAACGGTGAGATTGTAGCGATCTCGGGAGAGACACACTAACTAAGGACTGTGGTAGGTAATAACGGTGAGATTGTAGCGATCTCGGGAGAGACACACTAACTAAGGACTGTGGTAGGTAATAACGGTAAGATTGTAGCGATCTCGGGCGAGACACACTAACTAAGGACTGTGGTAGGTAATAACGGTTAGATTGTAGCGATCTCGGGAGAGACACAATAACTAAGGACTGTGGTAGGTAATAACGGTAAGATTTATCGATCTCTGGAGAGACACACTAATAAAGGATTGTGGTAGGTAATAACGGTTAGATTGTAGCGATCTCGGGAGAGACACACTAACTAAGGACTGTGGTATGTAATAACGGTAAGATTGTAGCAATCTCGGGAGAGACACACTAACTAAGGACTGTGGTATGTAATAACGGTTAGATTGTAGCAATCTCTGGAGAGACACACTAACTAAGGACTGTGGTAGGTAATAACGGTAAGATTTATCGATCTCTGGAAAGACACACTAATTAAGGACTGTGGTAGGTAATAACGGTTAGATTGTAGCGATCTCGGGAGAGACACACTAACTAAGGACTGTGGTATGTAATAACTGTAAGATTGTAGCAATCTCGGGAGAGACACACTAACTAAGGACTGTGGTATGTAATAACGGTAAGATTGTAGCAATCTCGGGAGAGACACAATAACTAAGGACTGTGGAAAGTAATAATGGTAAGATTTATCGATCTCTGGAGAGACACACTAATTAAGGACTGTGGTAGGTAATAACGGTTAGATTGTAGCGATCTCGGGAGAGACACACTAACTAAGGACTGTGGTAGGTAATAACGGTAAGATTGTAGCGATCTCGGGAGAGACACAATAACTAAGGACTGTGGTATGTAATAACGGTTAAATTGTAGCGATCTCGGGAGAGACACACTAACTAAGGACTGTGGTAGGTAATAACGTTTAGATTGTAGCGATCTCGGGAGAGACACACTAACTAAGGACTGTGGTAGGTAATAACTGTTAGATTGTAGCGATCTCGGGAGAGACACACTAACTAAGGACTGTGGTATGTAATAACGGTTAGATTGTAGCGATCTCGGGAGAGACACACTAACTAAGGACTGTGGAAAGTAATAACGGTAAGATTGTAGCGATCTCGGGAGAGACACACTAACTAAGGACTGTGGTAGGTAATAACGGTTAGATTGTAGCGATCTCGGGAGAGACACACTAACTAAGGACTGTGGTAGGTAATAACGGTAAGATTGTAGCGATCTCGGGAGAGACACAATAACTAAGGACTGTGGTAGGTAATAACGGTTATATTTTACCTAGTATAGGATTAATAAACTAACGACGGAATATGGGTAGGATTGTACCGATCAATGGACTAATACGGTTATGACGGGAGATATTGTAGCGAGTATTGGACAATGGATTACGTATTAAAAAGACTTGACGAAGTTACAAGGCACTAGTACGTCTTATGAATAACCTTTAGCAATGACGAAAAGGGTTGAAGTAAGTACTACGGTTTACGACTTGTTATGACAGGAACAATTTTAGCGCGAGAATAAAACAAATGAATTAAAGACATATTACAGTATGTTATGAAGCAAATAATCACACATTCACGACGGATGACGGTTAGTTATAACGGGAAATGATTGCACACTCACGACGGACGATGTTAAGTTATTGCGGGAAATGATTGCACACTCACGAAGAATAACGGTTAGTTATAACGGGAAATGATTGCACACTCACGACGGATGACGGTAAGTTATTGCGGGAAATGATTGCAAACTCACGACAGATGACGGTTAGTTATAGCCGGAAATAGTTGCACACTCACGACGGTTGACGGATAGTTATAACGGTAAGTTATTGCGGGAAATGATTGCAAACTCACGACAGATGACGGTTAGTTATAGCGGGAAATAGTTGCACACTCACGACGGTTGACGGATAGTTATAACGGGAAATTATTGCACACTCACAACGGACGATAAGTTATAACGGAACATTTTGTAACGAATATGGAAGAAAACCATTTCCGGCATATTTTGGGACGATTGTAGCGAGTATGGAATAAATTTAGGACGGATTTTCCAAATATTAGAACAGTATATTATAATAAATACGATTGATATTTTTTATCTTCACTTTTATCATTAGGACCAATAGCAGGACAATGGACAGAATGGGGATCTTGGGGTACTTGTCATATGCCACTAGGTGTCAGCGGTTACGGAACTGGTACCCATGAACGTTATCGAGATTGTACAAATCCCAGTCCTATATGTGGTGGAGACTACTGTATAGGGACAAATGAGATAAATGAAAACTGTAGAAGTAAGTCTCTAGCTAAGTTATCACAGTACACATATTGACTATACAATACATATATAACACTGGAACTGTTTACTGGTCTGTCCATTTATAACGTGACAAAAACGAATCAAGTGACCCTTCCGCTAAAAAAAGTTATATACAATTATACAATAAAAATCAATAATGTATAATAGACAACAAAACACAAATACAAAAAAAAAACCAATATTATACAGTACCGAAGGATTTTGTAAGTTACTGATTGCAAGTACGTATACTTTATCTACTGATATGAAATCATTCCGCCCTGTACTCTTATATCGGTTGATATATATACTTCTCAGAAAATTTCTGTTAAACAGTTCATGAAGACCAGATTGTGTGACCCAGAACAAATTATACACAATTCCAATGTAGGAAAAAACAAGCAAAACAAATTAATGTATTGCTTCAAATTATCAATAAACAGATTAATATCCATCCTTCAAAATACCAGACGTAGTGAAAAACAACAGCATAATTAGGACATTTATTAATGAGATAATTACGTCAAATAAACAGATTTTTTGGACAAGTCTTAAACTTGTCGGCTTTATAAATTATATAACCGCCAAAAGCTAAATGCAAATAATCGCTTTTAAAAAAAAAAATACAACACTTGCATGCCAGTCGCATACATTTCATTATATTGACAACAAAGTTGTCGATTTTTCGTAAAAATGGGTTGAGGTTGATAAATTTCATTTGATATATAGCTAAATCTGGATTGTTTACATATTGTCTAAATATCTGATGGTCTTTCAAAAGTATTTATCAAGTCGTATTACTGCTAGGTCTTTATGATGTTTTGCTATTGATTGTGATTCATAACGGTAAAGGAATAAATTAACAATAAATAGAGCACATTAAGTCTTCATAATAACACCAATCTTTTGGCAGTAAAGTTGATTTACAAATCAAACATGAATATAAAAAAAACACTTATGGATTTTATCGTGTCCAATAAGTGTAATTTTGTAAGTTTTACTACCGTAATGACTAATACATTTTTTTAAACATGATAAATTATGTGTAAAGTTATGTAAATAGATATAAGGAGATGTGGTATGAGTGCCAATGAGACAACTCTCCATCCATGTCAAAATTTATAAAAGTAAAGCATTACAGGTCAAAGTACGGTCTTCAACACAAGTATATTTTGTTCAATATAAAAAAGGAGCAATTATAGTTCATTGTAAGAATGCCAATGAAACACATATCAAACAGTGACTAAATGATGACTACACAGGAAAATTTTGCTCACGCTAAATTCACACGAATCTCACATGAAATTCAAGTGAAATTCACCTCAAGCGATATTATACATGAAACTCCCATGAAAATTTTTCATGTGATTTCACGTGAATTTCCATGAACTTTAAAAAAATGGTATTTTTCATGATTTTAAAAAACTTTGAAAATTTAAATGTTATTTAAATAACTTTAATTTAAAAATTAACATGAATTTCACGTGAACAAACATCATGTGATTTTCACGTGAAATTCACATGAGTTTCACATGAGATTTACGTGAAACTCACATAAACTGATTTCACGTGAGTGTCACGTATAAGCTCGTTTGAGGTGAAATTCAGACAAAGAAAACCATACGCATAATTTAATTTAAAAAATAAACGAAAAATAAATATGTCAGAAAGCAACCTTGCTACGACATCTGTGAATGACTTGGTCTTGGCTTTAAAAAGCCGCCTAAAAAATTGACGGGGATACACATCTTACGGCATGAAACGCAAAAAGATAACAAAAAAAACTAACTAAAAGACAACATACACACTGTACGTGTTGTGAATATTATATATGTCCTTATAATGTGTACCTTATTATATCTTCAGTTGTACCTCCTTGTTTTGACTACCCAATGTTTAGTAAAAAATTTCTTCGCCTCGAATCTCCAATGGTGATATATACGTCATCAAAAGTAGATATATATTTACGTACTAAAAACAAATGTGCACCGGAAACCATTATTCACACTTATTACGAGTTATATAAAATAAACAATGAAACCACAGAGACTCAGATTGGAGAAACTCGATGGAATTTAAAGTTTGTTTTTAATCCAGGAGAACTTGACCTAGGTTTTTATCGTTTGTATGCAAAAATAGGATACCCTAATAAGGAAATGCAATTCTGGATGGAAGAATCAATGTTTGTTCAGATAGCCCATCCACCGCCACACGCCTTCATAAAAGGTGGCGATGGAAGGACGATTGGAGAAGGAAATTTGGATTTCGATGCCCGCTCAGTGTCGTATAGTATAGCAAAAGGTCCCGGTAATCCTGCGGGACTAAATTTTCAATGGAAATGTATCAATTTTATGACGGACAATTTATACAATTTACTACAGTTTAATATTGATCCTGTCACGGCATTTAACGACACAGAAGTATATAAAAAGAAATGGTACGAAACTAGTTACATATCGTATATAGAAGACGAAGTCGCTTTCATCAACGGGTCTACTTTGTATTCAGTTGTTAAAAACCTTAGAAATGCAACCACTGAATGCTTACTAGGAAGACATATTTATGTAAAAACTGAACTTGATAGATACACAAGCCAAACACCTGAACATGAAATTAGTACAGAAGTGTACAGTAAATCACCAGACAACAAAACTTCGGACGTTTACAGTACTACTGTATCATATCACAACTCTAGTGAAATACTGACGTCGACACTGGCTCCACTATATGAATTGAAACCCCTAACAAAGTTTTATGATATAGACTATATGTATGAGATGGAGTTTAACCCAAGACGAGAACTTAGTACAGAATCTGTAATCCCTGTCCAAAAACAAAGTATTATTGTGAAGAATGAAATGTTAGAATTTCTTGAATCTTTGTACGATGAAGAATCTGAAACATTTCGACAGGACACGATTGACTTTTTTAATTATCTCTCGGAGAGTTCATTAACACTTACCAGTTTGTATCAAGTCAGTGAATTACCCGGATTACCGACAAGCGCCAACGCGACGTTTTTTGAAAATTTGAATCATTGGCTTGAGAATGCGCATCTTTCAAAGTCTATAACAGATAACTTACTTAATGTAATCAGTGATTTCAAATCAGTTCAGGCACATATCATGAGAGCAGTAGAACTAATAGACATAATAGGAATAGAAGCGTTTTTCCAACTCAAAATTGACGATTCGGGAAAATGTCTTTTAGACTATTTAGGAGACATATTTGACGCGTTTATTACAATAAATTCCATGAGATGGCACGATATGAAAGAGCAGGAACAGTACTACTTGAGTTGGTTAGGGGACGAGATATTCACTACTAGCAGCTGTCAGCTTTTCAATGGTTCAAATGACGGACATGGAAATCTGACTGTAACATCACAGAATGTTTTAGACGGAATGGGGTTTCTACTTTATATAAGAGTGGAATTTGATCAGTCTGTTAGTTACTTTATACAGCATGCTCAGTCAATCCCTGGAAATGTACAGGAGCTTAAAATACAGTGAGTATGATTTTTTTTAAGGAAAAAATTTTTCGCAAAGAGAACCCCCCACACCATAAGACAAAAAAAACCAAGAACTTCACTACTGTATTTCATTGTAAACACACATGGTTAAGAATTTTATCCGTGTTTCGCATCAACGTTTATGTTTTTATTTTGGAATTGTTATGGTATTTTTGGTGATCTTTTGTCATTAAATAACTAATGATTGGCTAATAATAAACAAATACATATAAATAAAGAAGATGCAGGGAACATGATAAAAACCAAAACAAAAAGAAAAACCTCAACAAAACCCAAAGACATGCAGATGTCAACATGTGGTCTTACAGTAGACCGGTGTCCTGACTCCATACAACGTATCAAGCTCTTAATCGTCATATGTATAATTAGTACGTTTCAATAGTAAGCTAAAAGAGAATGAAAACACTCGCATTAATATGACATAGACGACCTTTAGTTACAAGTTTGAGGCCGAAATGTTCTTTGGATGTTTTAAGAACTCGTAACTCGTTTTGTTTTAATTAAAAACTTTTGAAAGAAAATAAAGTATAGATTATCGAATACCTGCACGGGTTCGAATATATAAAGATAACTTGATTATACATCACAAGAACACATAATCTAAAGGTAACCGATAGAATTGTGGTATGGGTTTGCTCATTGTTGAAGGCCATACGGTGACCTATAGTTGTTTACTTCTACGTTATTTGGTCTCTGGTGGAGAGTTGTCTCATTGGCAATCATACCAAATCTACTCATTTTTATATGAAAGAGTGCTTATTTTTTTCTATATCATTCTATTTATTCATGTTTTTTTTTGGGGGGGGGGGGGGGGGGGGGGGGGGGGGGTTCTGTTTATCTATTTGATACATTTTTGAGGACTTAAAGAGCAAAAAATGTAAGATGAAAAAGAAAAGCATAATTAACAGTTTTTGATGCAGGTTGAACTGTATGAAAATAATTAGCTATTTTAGATGCAGGTTAAACTGTATGGAGAAAACATCACTGACATCTACACTATCGTTACGATAAACATAGTTAAGGGGAAACATCTCTGACATCTAGACTGTCGTTACGATAACCATTATTGACTATATAGCTGCAGATTGAACTATATGGAGAAAACATCTCTGACATCTAGACTGTCGTTACGATAAACATTATTGACCATTTTAGATGCAGATTGAACTATATGGAGAAAACATCTCTGACATCTAGACTGTCGTAACGATAAACATTATTGACTATTTTAGATGCAGATTGAACTATATGGAGAAAACATCTCTGACATCTAGACTGTCGTTACGATAAACATTATTGACCATTTTAGATGCAGATTGAACTATATGGAGAAAACATCTCTGACATCTAGACTGTCGTTACGATAAACATTATTGACTATTTTAGATGCAGGTTAAACTGTATGGAGAAAACAGCACTGACATCTTTACTGTCGTTACGAGCTACCTGTTCTTCATGTACCTTCCAACAGCAGAAAGGAAACAAATTTTGGTGGAATGTTAAAAATTTTGATCTTAGCACTAAAACATCTACAAACAATAGTAACTGGCAATCATGGATGTTATCTGGTAAATATTAAGTTACTACGAATCGTAGGCTCACACTTGTCTTGCGCCATTCACGGAAAACTAGGTCTTGTATAGTTTGATAAATTTAAGCATAAAACTAATTCGAATCTTTCCTCGTAGATTTGGTTCTCTCAGATCGGTGTCCGAACTCTTATCGACGACTGTTCCTCAAATCCACGTCTTATCTAAGGTCAAATTAAAGTAAGATTCTAAATCGACGGCACATTCTATGTTCCTCTTATCAAAATATATTGCGATTTAAAAACGGATTAAAAATTTTGATTAATTGATTTATTGGTGTTTAATCCCTGGGATATGTTTTAGTTGATTTTTATTCTCTGATGCATGATTTTCTATTATTAATTGTTTTTTGCCTTTTAACTAGCTTTCAGTAACTGCGAGTACTCACAAATCGTACTTTCGTAATTGTTAATTTGACCTGTTGATACAATTTGTAATGTATTTTTGTTGTTTAATGTTTACTTATTCAGTGTTATATCTAGTCTCACTATTTTTAATGTATACCATCTTTGATAAGTGTTTAGTATGACGATAAATTTTCACTTTTGTTCTCGTACTAGGAACAACAAAATTATATATTTTGTAAAAATTATTTCCGTACTCCATGTATACCTTACAACAAAATTATTTGTATTTACTTGTGTACGTTATTTTATTTGGCGGCATTTTGTCCAAGGTTATGGTTGTCTTTCTGATATTGTTTTATATATAACCCCCTTGTTTTATTAATTTTGTATTTACATTGTGTCATAGATCAAATTTATTCGTTCAGTGTATGTTCACTTGTTTTTGTTAATATGTCTTTTGATTGAGTTAAGCCATTTCAATTGATATTTTATAGTGTGTCTTTCTATGGTGTGATGTTACACTATTGTTTCAGGTAGAGTGAAGGTTGGCGCCTATTAAAACGTTTAAACCAGCTGCATTTGTTTGCACCTGTCCTACGTCAGGAACCTGATGTTTGTTGATGTGGTTCATAAGTGTTTCTCGTTTCTCGTTTTTAAATAGATTAGACCGTTGGTTTTCCTGTTTGAATGGTTTTACACTAGTCATTTTTAGGGCCCTTTATAGCTTGCTGTTCGTTGTGAGCTAAGGCTCCGCGTTGAAAGCCGTACTTTGACCTATAATGGTTTACTTTTACAAATTGTGACTTGAATGGAGAGTTGTCTCATTGGCACTCATACTATATCTTCTTTTATCTGTTTAACGCAACTTTCAGCACAATTGGCTATGTCGTGGCGACTAGTTTTTATTGGTGGATGAAACCGGTGCGTGTGGAGAGAACCATTTGCATTCATGGGGAATAAAAAAATCGACGTCCAGTTCTTGGCTTTGACCTCGTGACTTATTAGAAAAAATCATTTGTAACTAATAACGTTTTAAAAATATATTAAAAAAATGTTTAAATTTATCATGGGGATATACATTTCAAAATGAAGCATTTGATTTTGATTCTTTGCTATGATAATAATTCTACAAATTTTTTGCCAACAAAATTATTGCAAAGTTTCAAGTTTATAGGTACCTCGTCGTATATCATATCTGAATATTTTTCGTTGTTATGAGAATTTACTCTTAATGGTGGATCTTTACTGTAAAGGAGGTATGGATCATTTCTCCTGTATATTTTTGACTTACGGGGTAAAATTGGAAAGTTGTTGAAACGTACTCGATTTAAAATATTGCACGGTCCGAACTATATACTACAATTGTAGTTGACCAATTTATAATCTCATTAACATTTGAGTAGAAGACGTTAATTCCGTTTATCTACGTTTGAAGATTTCTCAACATTTTTTTCATTCATAAATTCAAAAAGTTATTTCGCATTAAAACTGCTGTTAGAGGCCATTGTGTCCTGTAAAATTTGCATCGAAGGACATTATTACCAACACAAATGTACTTGTATCTTGAAATACATTACATAGTAGTTTAAAATGTTCCTGGTTCGAAATAAATTCGGGATAAATTGGTCCTAATTCAAATTCTGAGTTTTACATAGCGTACAGACATATACGAATTGTGACGACTAATGTCTTTCGGTTATCTATGTTATTGGGTTGCTGTCTCATTGATATGTACCCACATCTCCTAATATTCACTTGGATATAAAAAGAATGTGATAATACAACGTAGATAGAGTGGGCCATTGGGTCCCAAGCAAAGTATTAACGGCCATACAATCTGTTGTCGGTGGTTGTCTTGTTGTCATTTCCCCATGCTTGTTCTTTTTATTTTTTTTTCAAGTTAGTTAATTCTTTTGGGCGGGATGTTATCTCGTTTGTTGTTCCTTCTCATGTAATTATGATTTGTTATCTTTTTGAATCAAAGTTATAAAAAAACCCAATTTATCCATTTAGGCAGCATTATACGAACAAAATGATCACCAGCCTACTTAGAAAATAAATGAAGATCAAACATGAAATGAATGATCAAACCATATTGGACATCAATTATAGGAGACCCTGGTAAATCGGTAATCGTTTTGGTAATATATAGAGGGTACACATATTAGACCTTGGTTTGTGAATTGCACGTCACAGATCAGACGTCGATTTGAGGAACGGACGTCGATTAGAGACTGGTCGTCGATCTGAGTCTAACATCGAAAGTCAAAGTTCTGGTGTTTGAAAATACCAATCTCGAGAAAATAAAAGTACATATGCAACTTTCTGAACAAAACAGAGTTAACTGGCTGTCCACGAGATGGCAGTAAAGAATTCTTAGGAACTGCTAGTTGATAGATCATTGAACCAGATTCACACTACATTTTGTCGTATTTTTCCACACTAATACCGTTTAAGAGTTTTTTTATAAGATAAAATTGAGAATGGAAAAGAGAAATGTGTCAAATAGACAACAAACCGACCAAAGAGCAGAAAACAGCCCAAGACCACCAATGGGTCTTCAACACAGCGAGAAAAATCCTGCACCCGGAGGAGGGCTTCAGCTGGCCCCTTAACAAAAATATTACTAGTTCAGTGAAAATGGACGTCACACTAAACTCCGAAACATATAAATGAACTAAAATTAAAAAAAAAAAAAGAAATACAAGACTTACAAAGGCCAGAGGCTACTGACTTGGGTCAGGCGCAAAAATGAGGCGGGGTAAAACATGTTTTGTGAGATCTTAACCGTCCCCTATACCTCTAGCCAATGTAGAATAAACAAACACACGGCAAAACGCACAGTAAAAATCAGCTTAAAAGAAGTCCGAGTCGATACTTAGTTTACTTAGTTTTATTACCAAAATTTTCAGAGTTGAATACGAATCAGTTTGTTATGAAAGCCAATGTTTTAAACGAGAGTACAGGATACCTTATCGAGAGTTTTATGGAGCTAGCAACAGGGGAGATAAGTACCAGCATCTGGATAGTCAAGACCAATATACTTCCTTATGGTGGATCCTGTGAAGTTGAGGACGCAGATCGGGGTAATTTAATTAACAGCCATTTTGAATTGAAAAAAAAAATAAAAAAAATTGTCATTTGAAAACTTATACATGCTGTAACGTACAGTCCAAGTTATATAAAAATTGGACAATTTTGCTTCTGAACTCTTTTGCATGGTTTTCTCTGAGATCACCTCTTAAAAGATAAAACCATATTTTCTGTTTATAAACTCATCATAGATACCAAAATTAAAATTGTGTACGCCAGACGCGTTTCGTCTACGAAAGACTCATCGGTGACACTCGAATCATATCAGTCTGAAAAAAATATACTACGTTTGCTTAAATTGTCTTGAATTATATCTTAACTGCACTGAACAATACTAGAGTTAATATACATCTTAGTACTTTTAAGTAGTCGTAAGTCATTTCAGTATTTTATCGTAAGATTTGTTTTGGTGAAAAGAGTCTCTGAACTGTGCTCGACTGAGTCTGACTCCCACTGCATGTAAAGATGTCTGTGTCGTATTTGACAGTATTGTATATTGATAACAATTCATGTTTGCGATAGATGCGTTTAGTACAGTAAAAATTTCTCAATTTTGTTCTTTCCATAGCTTTAAAATAACTTTCCATTCTCGATCTGACAAAGTTATAAAATAAATAATTACGAAAATATACGGTCATTAGAAATCGGGTATGAATTGTAATGAGAGTTTAATTTTTATAATAATACATCACATAAAATAATCTTATGAGTCAGTATGGTTTAAAGATAGGATATAACACATAGAATGTCACATGTACAGATGATTATTAATATGAATTCCTTTATTTAGAAGAAATGAAAGTCATAACAGACATATGGAATCACTAAGGGTTCACCGATATATTTTAAATCTTTCCTTTTTATGGGGGAGAAGAATGTTTTAACAGACTTGTAGGATGACGAAGGGCTTATCGGTATATTTTCAATCTTTTCTTTATTCAGGAGAAAAGAAAGTTATAACAGACGGATGGAACGACGAGGGTTTCAGAAGCTACACAGACTCTAGCTATGACTGGAAAGAACAGTTAAACTTTAGAATAGTAGAGCTGACACCAGAAGGAAAAGAAATTTTACTTTATTACGGTAGTAAGTGCAAAATATGATCAAAATTAAAGTTTAAGAATTAATTTAATTGCCTGAACTTTAATAATTGCTGAAAAAAATCTTAATCGATTAATTCCAATGTGAAGCTTTGAATCAATCTTGAATCGGTATAAACTAAACACAAAAAAAAAAGTAGTTAAGTTTGAATCAATCTACAGTGAACCGATCTAACTTTAAACGCGAATGCAGAAATCGATCTAAACTAGTAAAAAACGTGTGTTTCAATACATTAATTTAATTGAATATTTCTATTTATGCAGAGTGTTTACAGTTTCACTAGTAATTAGTTCAAACCTATTGCATGTTTATTTGTAGTGTGAATGCAGTGGCTCAGATTATACATTTAGAGATCGTTAGGATTAAAGATAATATGAACGCTAACTGGGTTTATTTAGATCGTTTAAAAAAATGCTTGTGTGAATAGGGTCTTATTTCTCGAAATAACAGAAAACACCAATAAAACAGCTGACGTGGTTTCTGCCTTTTGATGTTCGTTATTTTCGACGGTCGTTATTCTCTTTTTGGGGACTGGTCACTTTATTCATATTATGTAAGAGATAAGTTAGTCCTGTTAAAATGTGTCCGGGTGGACAAATATTACTAGTATAAAAAGTCCATGGTTACAGAACTTACTAGTATATTTAGTCCGATGTTAGTAAAATCATGTGCCACGACAAACTCTTGTCCAGGTCATTAATATTCCTAGGTAAAAACTTCCATCTTCGTTTTAAGCTCACCGGGGCCCGAAGGGCACATATGAGCTAATGCCATCACTTGGCGTCCGTCGTCGTCCGTCGTCGTAAACTATTTCAAGAATCTTCTCCTCTGAAACTACTAGGCAAAATACCTTCAAACTTTAACTGAATGTTCCTTAGGGTATCTTTTTTATAAATTGTATTTGAAGTTTTGATCCATCAACAAACATGACCGCCATGGCTAAAAATAGAACATAGGGGTCAACTGCAGTTTTTAGCTTATATCTCAAAAACTAAAGCATTTAGAGCAAATCTGACAAAGGGGTAAAAATGTTCAATAGGTCAAGATCTATCAGCTCAGAAATTTTCAGTCGAACCGAACAACCCAGTTGCTGCTAATCAATTGGTAATTTTAAGGAAATTTTGCAGTTTTTGGTTATTATCTTGAATATTATTGAAGATAAAGATAAACTGTAAACAGCAATTATGTTCAGCAAAGTAAGATCTCCAAAAAGATAATTTGACAAAAATTGTCAATTGAACCCTTAAGGAGTAATTGCCCTTTAAAGACGATTTTACACAATTTGTTCATCATGTTTGCCAACATTTAAAAATCTTCTCCCCAGAAACTACTGTGCCTAATACTTCTAATCTTTAACTGAATGTTCCTTAGGGTAACTGAATTATAAATTGTATCCGAAGTTTCGATCCATTAACAAACATGGCTGCCATGGCTAAAATAGAACATAGGGGTCAAATGCAATTTTTGGCTTTTATCTCAAAAACTATAGCAAATAGAGCAAAAGTGACATGGAGTTAAAGCGCAGAATAAGTCAAAATCTATCTGCTATAAAACTTAATGACCAATTCGACCACCCATTGTAGGGTTTCTGTCTGAAATGGTTTATACTTATGAAATTTTACTGTATTTGGTAATCATCTTTAATATTATGATAGATAGAGATAAAGTGTACATGGCAAAAATGTTCACCTAAGTAGGATCTACAAATAAATCAAATGACCAAAATAGTCAATTGACTCCTTAAGGAGTTATTTCCCTTGAAACGTTTATTTTTTACATTTTTTCGTGCGTCTATTACTTTTTCAAAAATCGTCTTCTCTGAAACTACAGGGCCTAATACTTCTAATCTTTAAATGAATGTTCCTTAGGGTATCTAGTTTGTAAGTTGTATCCGAAGTTTTGATCTATCGACAAACATGGCCGCCATGGCTAAAAACAGAACATAGGGGACAAAAGCAGTTTTTCGCCTATATCTCAAAAACTACAGCAGTTAGAAGAAAAATGAAAGGTTTAAGTGATAAATGGGTCATGATCTATCTGTTATGAAATTTTCAGACAAGTTCGACAACCCATTGTTGGGTTACTGTTGGAAATATTTTATTTTTATTAAATTTTACTGTTTTTGGTTATTTTTTTTAAATATTATAAAAGATAGAGAGAAATTATGATTGCAATAAATGTTCAGCTAAGTAAGATCTACAAATAAGTCAACATGATCAAAATAGATAATTGACCCCTTAAGGAGTTATTGTCCTTAAAGCGTTTTTTTACATTTGATGTGAAAGTCTAATTACTTTTATCAAAATCTTCTCCTCTGAAACTACTTGACCAAATACGTAAAAACTTTAATTGAATGTTCCTCAGGGTATCTAGTTTATAGATTGTATTCGGGGATTTGATCCATTCAAAAACATGGCGGCAGTTTTTAAAAATAGAAGATAGGGGTCAAATGAAGTTTTTGGCTTTCATCTCAAAAACTAAAGCAGTAAGAGCAAAACTGACATAGGTGAAAGTGTTAAACAGGTTTAGATCTACCTGTCAAGTAATCTTCAGACCAATAGGACAACTTATTGTTGGGTTACTGTCCAGAAATAGTAAATTTTTAGGAAATTTTACAGTTTTGGGTTATGTTTTATCTTTAATATTATTATAGAAAGAGAGAAAGTGTAAATGACAAAATTGTTCTGCAAAGTAAGATCTACAAATAAGTTAAATGCCTGAAACTGCAGGTGATCGATATCAGGCTCTCTAGAGCCTCTTGTTTAAATAAGACAATTTGTTATGAAAGAAATTATTTACTTGTAAACAATGGAATTTTTAGTTCTTATGTTTTAATGTTGTTAAACTGTTATGCATTAATCTTTAAATAAAATTTATGCACCTAGACTAATTTCCTAGGAATTCATGTTCAGGTCATCTATATTCCCAGGAATTCATCTCCAGGTCATTTATATTCCTAAGTAGAAACGTCCATGTCATAATTTACCGTTACAATTACACTAGAACACAATCGCGACATCGCGGGTCCGTAACTGAATTTAAGCACGCACGCCTTATTTTAGCCTTGATGTTTAGTGTTCGTGTCGTCATCTGATACAGTCATACTGATTATAAGGTGCACAGTTTTCATTGCTTTCAAAATTTTTATGTTTGAACACGTCCTGATTTTCTTACTACAACCAGAACTTAAAAGAACACAAAACAAAAACATAACGGGAACTGCACTTCACTCCATGGTAACGGTATAACGCACCGATGTGTGTAATTAAAATAGATTGATTAAAAATGTCGTGAACAATAAAATTCAATATTTCAAGAAGAAGAAAAAAAAACCACACAATTGTATGTTTTCATTGGAAAGCAATGGAAAAATAACCATTGAGTTACAATGTATGTTATCAAAAAACAAACATTTAGTTTGTTTTTAATTTAAGTTGAAAAAAAAACTTGTCTCGTTGGAAGAAACCATCCACTTTAAGAAAATAATAACAATGATGAAAAAAGAAGCATAAACAAACCAAAACCACAGACACAAATATCGGTGCCTAAGAGATAGCAAAATATAGCAATTAAACTTTAAAATTCATAAATCGATTTTTCGAAGACATTTGCTTCGACAGAGGAACGTTTAGTATGTTATTAACAAGCTGTCAGGATTCATCAAAAGACTCGCACTGTAGCAACACTTCTTTATAATGCAATACTGTATTTGGATGTAGAGCAGAACTCACACAAATGTTGTTACAGAAGACAAATATCATAACATATAAGACTCTCTCTGTTTGATCGGCGATAGCCATCATCCAAAAAATTAAAGATACCAAACCAAGTGAAAAAACGGAGGTAATTGCATGAACTAGAAAAGGATCAAGACCCACCATTAGAATCCACACTCAGTATAAAAGTCATACATTGGAATTTTTCTCAATCGGTAAAGAACATTTTGGAAAATTATTCTGATATTTCAAGATCTAAAATTGCAAACATGTCGCTAGTCATTTGAGACATAGACATATTGTACCAGTCAACCTATGCGTGATGGTGACTGTAAAACTTGTGTAGTGGCAATTTCATTCATTCTTCCTCATAATTCTGTTTGAAAAGTTTTTGTGTAAAAAACACACTCTTGCTAATGCAGTCAGTATAGTATGAATATGGACGGGGGAAATATATCAATTGAGATACGTAACCACAAGACGTTGGAGATATTACTGCTGAGAAATGAGGAGGTGAAAAAATTGAGAGGTCGAATCTATCACTTTTATCATATATTCTAGTCTGAGGTCATTTATCTCTATCAATACCGAGGGTTAGATCAAGAAATTACGTAGCAGACATTTTAGTTTCGGTAGCATCCTTAGTCTCATGTTCACCCGGATATAGGAGAGGCAAACACTCACTTAAAAGTAAAATAACAAAAATACCGAACTCCGAAGAAAATTCAAAACGGAAAGTCCGTAATCAAATGGCAAAATCAAAAGTTCAAACACATCAAACTAATGGATAACAACTGTTATATTCCTGACTTGGTACATGCAATAGACTTATTAAGTGATAAGACATCATCAATATATCGCAAAGTGAAATTAAAGAACTTAGCAGGATAATTTTTCATTTTTTTCTTTGAGAATTTTTCTAGTAATTCTCCTTCATATAAGAAGCCCAACTTGGCTAGTAGGGGTGCATAATTACCCGTGAAGATATTGTATGTAGTAGAGCTTTAGCAAAATATTTAGAATCTACATCTGACATGTCTGATTGACACTGCTGGTCAAATATAAATCATCATAATATTTCTGAAGGCTATATCTTGTTGTAGAAAGAGTAGTGGTTAGAACTTTATAAAGATGTTTAGTCGAACTTCTTGACAAGCGGCTATCATCCGATCTTCAGAAGGAGTTTGGTGAAGTTAAAGTTTTTAGTATAATTTTTCATCGTCCTTTTGTTTTGCTTATACAAAAAAAGAGGAGAATGAATTTGTGATTTCATGAAAATTTGCTCTTTCGTGAATGTTTAGGGTTATACGTGTGATTACCAGTTTTGCTATGAATTCGGAGCTCTTTTGTTAAACATTCAAATTAATAATTGTTGCATATAAAGATAATATTTTTTCGATGCTTTGATTGTTGGATCAACAGCATATTTGTCGTGAAGAGAGAATAAAACATCCAGAACATAGGGCATCTTGAAAAGATTAGAAACACTCTCTGTTCATTGTCAATTTAGATTTTAAATGCAATTCTGGATACCTGACCAAATATCTTTGATCCATTGAAGTGCATAGTTTAGGTTCATCTGGATCGCACTTTACCAGAGTCCTTGCATTGTCCTTAACTGTATACATCAGTAAACTGAAATTCATCTTCAGGTTAATGGGTTTGGAAATCCATAGTTTGGCTTTTGGTTATCTACACTCGAAACAATAGTGTAGTTTTATCAGTGAATTAACATGTTTTATTTCATTTAAGCGGAAGAAGATACTTATATAAGACTTAAACCTGGTTCGGAGAAAGACGATTACAATGTTACAATAAGAGTACAAATCTACGACATATTCGTTGATTATGCAGAATGTACGATAAACGTAGGTCAGGTATGTTGATTGTATCTTGACTACTACTTCCTTTGGCTAGTATGTAGAATAACATTGTGATTATGAAGAATGCCAATATAACCTTTAACTAATATGTAGAAATACATGACAATTGAGAATGTAAAAATATCATTTGGTTGGTATTCAGAATTACATTGTGACATTGGAGAATGTAAAAATATCATTTGCTAGTATTAGAATTACATTTTGAATGCTAGAAATGTCAAAATGTAATTTGGTTGGTATCTCAAATTAAAGTATGTGACTATGGTCAATGTTAATATAACCTTGCGTTGGTATGGAATATGTACTTTGACTAAAATTCATACTATACACAGCTACTTTTGCATAGATACTTTTTCTGTACCAAAAATCTATAGTACTGGAAATCTACTTTTTATATTTAGTTCTGTTTTGTTACTGTAAAATTATTGTAATATTTAGGTACCTGTATTTTACAGTACTTGATATGTACTTGAAATTTAAATACTCAAAATTTTGGTTACACCGTTACATTTTCAGCATTTTGAAAGTCTGTCTATTTCAAAATCTCTTAAAGTTATGATTTTCAAACATGGAATATTGTTATCACTGTTGGTATTACTTCTGTACCAAAAATTTCAAGTACAAATCAAGAACTGTAATATACAGGTACCTAAATATTACAAGAATTTTAAGGTAAAGAAATAGTACTTAATATTAAAAGTAGATTTCCAGTACTACAGATTTTTAGTATAGAAATAGTACCTATGCAAAAGAAACAGTGTACACAGACCCGATATATACATGTAGATTTAAAGCCTACTTATAAATAATGTACGAGATAAAGTTCAGTAAGATATTTATAGTAGAAGTACACATGAATGGAAAGAGAGAACAACCCAACAGTGATATCCAAAAGATATGCTGGGGTCAACAAGCAGTCGTCAACAAAAGACTTGAAATATATAATTTGATGTATGAATCTCTGTAAAACTTTGCAAAACTATCTCTTTCTAAATTAACACAAACAGAGATAGGTCAATTTAAAACTTACCCACTAGAATCGTATACGTATATGTATCTGCAGATATAAGAGTTTAAAGTGAATGGTGCGTATCTAAAATCTTTATGTCATGGGGACCTTAAAGAATTAAATATTTTTTTCTAGATTAGCGTTGGTGGTGTTTTGTGCTAGTTTGTGAAAGGAAGAGTGCTATCAGTTATTCACACTTAATGTTTAATTATCAACTTGAAGTATTTTCGTTTTAAAATAATGGACTTTATATTTTGGACCAAATAAGTCGCTTACCGCACTTCGCACCTACCCCTTTGTCCCATTTTTGCAATTCGCAAATTAAGTAACGCATTTTAAAATAAACTGGATTCAAATTCATCAGTTATCCCAAAATTCCCAAGTTTGATCAGCGTTATTCTAAAAAAAAAAAAAAACAAACAAAAAACAAACAAACAAAACAAAAAAAAACAACAACATCACCTTGTTCTCATAATCGTGGTCATGTTATTTTAGTATATACCCATATACGTATGCGTCAATGTATCTAATACGATTGGAAACGTTTTAATTTAACCAACCTCTAATAAGGAGTAGAACATACCTATACCTGTATTATGATTTAAAAAAAAAAATAGAAAAAAAAATGACATATAGTTTTTAACATAGCGTTTCACTGAAAACAACAGATCCGTACTAAAAACGCGGACTAGTTTAGATTCTGGGAATTAAGTTCCAATTCATGCCCCTATTGAATCGCATTTCAGGGACATTCAGTAAATCAAACTTAATTAACTTATTATCAAAACGTATACAAACTAAAGACCATGACTGATGAAAATGAACTAATGTTTTAGATATTACCTGGTTATATATCTGATGATGAACCCAGTGTGGCAGCATATCTAAATTCTTCGTCTGATAACATTGAATATTACCGGAAGATTGGAAATGTCAAACAAGTAGCCATGAACACAGAAGTAGCTGGAACACCTATGAAAGAATTGGTATAAATTTGTTTTGTAGATATAAATAACCAATATTTTGAAGATAGTATACTTGTCATACGTCATTTGTTTATCGTCGAAAAGTTGATTTACCTAGTAACGATTCTTAACGGTGCTAGGTAAACGGTTATTTGTGACAGTAGATTCGAGATTTATAACTTATAAAAATACAACACTGTTGTCTCTCTTTTGTGGTTGTACTTAAGACACTATTTATTTAAATTTTGACCTACAATTCTTACTTCAATTATATGTCATGAAGAATTTAGGCTAATAATCAGATGTTACTGATGTCTGCACGTACAACCATTACATGGTACTATAATCGTTATCAAGTACGCCCGAAAAGTTTAAAAAGCTTAATGTGTTACACGATTGAGGGAATATAAGTCAACAGAACAGCTGCATTCTGTATAATAACTTCCGCCAGAGGTAGTTACGTCATTTCAAGTAAAATATGAATAAAATGACACCGTTAACATCACACATTTTCAATGCTCATACGTAGTTTTAAAGTTCGGCGTTTCGTTCATTTCCTTTATATTTTTTTTTTAAACATATATTATACGTTTCATTTTAAGAATCAAATATGGCAGAGAGCACTTTTTAAACAGATCCTTTGCTACAAAAATCGAATTTCGAATTTTATCTAATTATTCCTCCCATGCACCCTTAATATAGGCAGGTTGTAATTAATTTTACACCATGTTCTTTGAAGAACTAAAACAGTTAGCAGACAACAAATCAGCAATCAATTCTTTTATTCATACATATCCGAATGCACTATAAAAATCATTTAAAAAGTATCTCAATTCAATCTGGACATTAAAAACGGCAATAATATAGACAGCAAAACACAGGTACATAAGAAAATACACAGGTACACAGGTAAACATAGACAGTAACGCCAAAAATAACCTCTTCTCCACACGCTGAAAATTTGATTTATTCAATGAATGTCCCGTTTTACCAAGGACGCTATTGCTCAAAATGCACAAGACAACGTTCTTGATAACACTTTTAAAATTACTTTCACTTACATGTACAAAAATCGATACTACCTATTCTTAAAGTTGTAAAATGAAAAATAATAAATATTCACGATACTGATTAAAGGTTATTTCTAAACAACAATCGTACATTTAATAGATAGTATTTGTTAAACTATGTTATTAAAGATATACATGCACTTACATTATATTCTTTTTTCATTATTTATGGAGATAATTGTATAAGAAGTTTGTAAAAAGTATTTTAATTAACATTGTCGACTTTTTTTCTTTAGAAAAAGGTAAAATAACAAAAAAACCGAACACCGATGAAAATTCAAAACGGAAAGTCCCTTATATCAAATGGCAAAATCAAAAGCTCAAACACATCAATCGCATGGAAAACAACGGTCATATTCCTGACTTTGTACAGGCATTTCTTTATGTAGAAAACAGTGGATTAAACCTTGTTTTACAGCTAACTGAACATCTTGTATGACAATTGCGTAGAATTCCATAATATTGACAACAAGGTTTGAGCAAAGAAGACTTTCGTCCTGAACGTGCATTACATATTTGCACCTGGAAGTTTAGCAAGAAATAAAAGTAATATTAGCATCTTTTCTATTGTTTTCACTTCATCGGTTTTCCGATGCAAAAAAGTGCATACAACAAAAACAAACAGTGAAATATGACAATACACAGGTACACGATTAACAAAACATATTACACGTTAATATATTCAAACAATTCTCGAAATTACATGAATCAGACTCAAAGTACTCATTCTGCTGGTGTAGAAATTAAGCTGTCGGACACTTTAATACCAAATGCTGTAATTTCGAAGTTTCAAGCAACAACTCCACAAACAATGCTAAGAAGTAAACCATCTCATGCAATATCGAAAACAAAGTTGTATACAGATTTTCAAAATGGGGAATAAAATTAACGAAGTAATCTAATATGTATAACCGAAATAAGCCATAGTTAATAATACACCACATTTAAAGCAAACTTATCACAAAAGCATTAATCATTTATCAATATTAGTTTTCTTCTAAGACTTTCCAATCGAATGGGACTATCTTTGATACCGATCCAGCTGAATGGGGAAGTATTGGTATTGAAACACTTGATGATGGTTCAAATATCACGAAAACGTTTGATGAACTATGGGATATGTATCAAAATCCTGATTATGGAAATGTTTCACTTCACAATGAAATAATGCAGGTAAGAAAATAACATTTGTGACTGCATGTTGGGTAACAATGTAGAATGTTTAAAATAATTATTATATAAAATAAGGAGACATGGTACTATTACCAACGAGACAACTATCCATCAGGGTTCAAATGACATATATTAGCCAAATATTTAAAACTTTTGTTTCGTCATTCATTTTTATAAAATAATTGTATAAAAATAACTTCCAAGTAGTATATTTTTCTCTCATATATCGCTCAGAGCTAGGGGAAGTCATTGGTGAATAAATTAGAGGTAACACAACTTTACCTATGTTCCATTTTTTTTTTCATTAAGACAAAAATATAGGTTATGTTTAAAAAACAAACGGAAGGAATCGAATGACTTCAAGAGGAGCTTGATATAGTGCGTCAACAGAGTAAGCGTTTCATTATCCGCCATAATAAACAATTGATTTATGACAATTTCTAACCAGAAAGTCTTTGCAACTTTTCCTGTTTTCAAATGTGCTATGCTCTCACATCCTACTAATATTCCCAAGCATCACATCCTGCTAATGTACCCAAGCAATCTCAAAACGACTGCCAGCCGTGAAATAAATCTCGTACGAACTCAGAGGTAACAGTCTGTCTTATATAAACAGTAGTCTTTGATTATATAAATATCATATCAGGTATTTAAAAGAGAGGTGGAGTATGTAATAATAAGACCAAACGACAGAAATGACTGAAATAATTCTAATATATTTGATTTCAAATTATCAGTATGATAAATAAACCACTCAAAATATTATATTTTTAGCAACTACTGAACTTTTCTAGTATATTATCTGAAGCCTCTGAATTAGTTGATGAATCCTCTTCTGTGGATTTAGATCAAGTTGCATACAGTATTGGAACAATAATTGATAACAAAGACTTCACTGTAAACAACACTGCGGTAAGTTATCTGTGAAACGCATCATAAGTTAAGGTTGTTTTTCTAATGTTTACTAATTTCAATACTGAGCAAGAAGGACAAGGAAAATATACATAAGTAATGAAAATGCCTGATTGATCGACATGGTCGTGAACATGCTCATCGAGTAACTTGTAATGATCCTTGCAACAGAGTAAAGGGATGAGTATATTTTATTAGTGAACTTGATGCACTGGTGAAGTTCAGGCAACTTCACAAGCTCCACCTTAGAACATGTGGCTTGTATAATATCTTATACCGATTGATAAGGAGGGAAATGGTGTCAATATAATTCCCAATCGATAATACATTACAAACACTATCTTTTATGTTTTCAGTCAAATGCGTTCAAAGGAAATATGATACTTCTGGACAAGCTGATTAAGTTAGCTGACAACGATCCTTATCCAAAGTATGAAGATTATATTATAACATGTCAAGGTAACTGTGGCAGTGTTAAACGTTTTACTAAACCATTTCATTGTATAATATCATGAAAACATAAGTAAACTAATGTCACCTTCTTTGACATTGGAGGTGAACCGTTTTATTAATTATTTAAAGAAAGATTTTGTTTAAAATGACATTAAAAGAAATATAAATTATATAAAGGGTCTAACGCGAGTTCATTCAGCTTGAAAATTAGAACCCCAAGACCCGATAATTTAACTTGAAGCAACAAAAGTAGTCGCCAATGAATATTTGTGCATTTGCCCATCGAAAGAATCGTTCTTTGACGCATTCTATTAATTGAAAGAGGAACTTAAATCCAAAATCTTTGCTTTGAGATCTGAAAGCAAGTAATGATTGCCTAACGTGTAATAAATTTGATTAACATTCATCTCAAATGCTAACCAAACCTTTAAACAGACTTATTCAGAAGGGATAGAGTTACAACACTGTTATCAGGTCATTAAAGATGACATTTAAAAAAGAATAATATTGATTTACTCATAGGGTCTTTGCATCGGAAATAAACACATTTTTTCTTAAACCAGTTGTTGGCATATTACGTGTAATGTTCGTCTTGTATATGTTATGATGGAATGATACTAAACACTTAGTAGGAGGGATTGGGCTTGATTTTTTAATGATGAAGACATAAGCTTTCAAACAGTTTAATTGAGGTCTGGAGCTGGCGTGTCAGTATCTGTTAGTAGAGTACCTGTTCTAACATCGGATTCTGACTTCTTTTAAAGTGAGTTTTACTGTCCGTATTGCTGTGTGTTTTTTTTTTTATCCCACATTGACAAGCGGTATATTGGAACGGTTGAGATCTCAAAAAACATGTTTGACCCCGCTGGATGTATGTGCCTGTTCCTAGTCAGGAACTTCTGGCCTTTGTTAGACCTATATGCTTTTAAAAATTGTTGGTTCATTCAACTTCGTACTTTATTTGGCCTTTTTAACATTTTTTTTTCGAGTGTCACTGATGAGTCTTATGTAGACGAAACGCGCGTCTGGCACAAATACAAAATTTCAATCCTGGTATCTATGATGAGTTTATTCATATGTTTCGGAGTTAAGTGTGACGTCCATTTTCGCTGACCTAGTATACATTTTTATTAAAGGGCCAGGTGAAATCCGCCATCGGGTTCGGGATTTTCTTGCTGTGTTAAAGACCCATTGCTGGCCATGGGCTGTGTTTGCTCTTTGGTCAGGTTGTTGTCTCAAATTCACTGTTTTAATTTTCCATTTTATGATCTCTAAATGCTTATTCAAAACACTATCTCCATCAATAATACGTTTATAACTTGAAAGTTTTTTAAATTAACTTTTAAACTACTTTTATAGCTGTGTTAAGAGTCCTTAACAATGCTTTAGAAGCCATTTTACCCAAGACTGCAGTTGACACACCAAGCCAGTTAGATATATATACAATAATGTCGGATATCTCCAGCAGACAGGAGTTTGGTGAACCGAATGATGCTGATCTTACTCCTGCAGAAAGAGCATTTATTGCTTCACAGATTGCTATGAAGAACGAACTGGATGCTGAAATAGAAAATGATGTAGTATGTTAAAAATAATTACTATATGAAAATAAGGAGATATGTATAATTTCAAGTTGAGATAAATATCCATCAGAGACCAAATAACATGTTTCAGCTGCAGCTATTTATTTATAAACATTTGTCTTATCACGTATTTTAGTTACATTATAATGTCAATTGTAGACCTTACGATATGTTTACCACACAATTTTAATACGTAATGAGAAAATGAGTTAAAAAAATTTTTAAAAAAATATTGCATTAGTAAGGACAAGCAAGACCATGACAAAAGTAACAAAACTGTAGATTAGGAGGAAATTCGACGTTACAACATACTAGCATTATGGCGTCAGACTTTAGGAAAGTAAACAGGTTTTTATATTCATGCGTCCGAATATAGGTGAGAGCGAAACCTACCCTTGTAGTCATTTTCATACGCAAAAGGTCTGAACATACCCAGTATACAGTCAAAATTAAGGAGAGAAACAACCAAAAGGTAAGCACGAAGCAAAACTAAAAAGGCAGCAACGGGACCCTCATTAAAACGTCGGTGTAATATAAGGTGCTCCATAAGGGAAGGTAAATTCTGCTCCATATGTGCTACCTGTCGTGTAACTTAAGACAAAAAAAAAGTTGTCTTTGGTTATACAAGTTGATAGTGAATAATAGAAAATAACACATCAGTCAATAAAATTGATTGATAGAGAAATCTCACAATTAATAAAATACGATTAACTTTATAATATTTTCTGAAAGGGTATTGTGATATTTGCTTTTCATTTACCTATTTTTTATCACCTAATAGCTCTGGGGGGTTAGGTGGTTCTTTTAATCCTTTCATATATTTTTTTTCAGGTTCAAAATGAGATAAGTGTGTTGTTAGATAGTATTTCACACTTGGGAAAGGTTTTACAAATGTTGAACTATCGTAAACAAATGCCTGTAAACACCCAAATGGGACACATTAACTGTACTCAGGACAAAAAGCTTATTGGTGACTTGATCGAGGAAGGATTTAATCAAGATAACGTAAAGTTGAATTTTGCTGAATCCGATTCGAGGTCACTTGAAGAACAGAATGTGCAGGTACTATGAACAATAGTATAAATCCTTTATCATAATTATATACAATAAGTGTATATTGTCACAATATCTTGTCATTACCTCATGTGAGACACTTACTATATTCATTTATTTTCTTGCTATCAATTTTCGTGGATTGAGGAAGAATGAAATTTTTGTTCATGTTTAATTTTATAGATTTGCCGAAGTCTGAATAGAAGTCTGTAGAAAATGTGCAGTTCATTGAACATTTAAATTCGTGGTTCACCAGTACTAATAAAACCCACAAAAATGTCATTCCCAAAAAATAATAAATCCACATTTGTTTGAATGAAACAGCTATGGGTTCCCTCAAAATGAAACAAATTGATAACGGAGGGTAGGAAAATAAAAAAAAAAAACTTCAGTCGAAAGTATACAAACATCATTGTCCTTAATTTTTGTTGCTGCAAAATAAATGTCTCTTAAATAGAAAATTATTATGATAATAGATGATTGACTATTATATGATTATTCCTACTCGTGTTTGTCATATATTAAACTTGTTGACAGTATTAGGTCTTGCATTGGTAAAATGACAAAAGAGAGGCAAAAGATCCCGAAGGGACATTCAAACTCAACGTCAAAAATAAACTGACAACGCCATGAACAAATGATAAAAAGACCAAAAGACAAGCAAAAGAAAACTATGGAACACTTTTGGCAGAATAAGTTATTAGTAGAACTTTTGACCTATCATTTTATTTTGAGGCATTTTGTTTCTATCGTCAGTACTAATGATTTGTAAAACATATCAACGTGAAAAAAAAACCTTTATACATCGAAACTAAAATACAAAAGTCACGATTGATATAAAACAATAAATGCCCAAACTTGAATTTAGATACACAGTGCATTATTGATAAGCGGAATACAATGAATATCACATCATTCAGAAGGAGGAGAGTCAGTAAGCATCTCCAAAGTGCCTATGAATATCAACAAATAGCTATATATTGAAATCTGAAAAAAATGTGGGTCCTGTGCTACAAGATTCAGACTTTCATACTAACATTTAAAAGAGAGGCAAAAGATACCAGAGGAACATCCAAACTCATAAGTCAAATATAAACTGACAACGCCATGGCTAAAAAAAGACCAACAGACAAATAATAGTACACATAACACAACATAGAAAACTAAATGTTGAGCACGACGAATTCCACCAAAAACTGGGGATGATCTAAAATTCGCTGGAAGGGTAAGCAGATCTGCAATCCACAGTAAACCACAAATAACGCCATTTAGTGAACGTTATCTTAAATTTGGAATATAGAGGACAACCTCTTGTCATCAATATATTCCAAAGGGAGAGAGTATTTGGTAAAAACAGAACTTACACAAATTATTGAGTTATTAGATTTTGTACTATTTATTAGTTATGAATTCCGTTTACATTTTGAATTCAAACGACTTAAATGCCCATTGAAACAAATGCAGAAGCACACATTGTACCATTTTCTGAAACCTAGATCATAAATCTGTTATATAACGAAAACCGATGGCTTAAAATGTGATTGATCTTGTCATTAAAAGTTTATTGCCAAATGGAGTCCTTTAATCACCTACTTTAAATTATTGTTATTAAATGTATACAGAGTTCATTCAATTTATCAACTTTGACATATATCTATTGTTTTAATCGAAAATTACTATCTGTCGTATGAAGTGTAGATTTTGAGTGGTAAACATAGGTCAGTATATTTTGTGCTGATACTGGTAATACCAACTACCAACTCAATAAAGATTTTTGTCTGTCAATTGTAATGTACGTCTATGTAAGTATTTTCTATAATTTTGGTCTGTATTATTAATTACTAAGTATCATACACTTTCCGTTTCCTTACACTTACTTTTCCATTAAAGGTCACAGTATATGATCATACACCATATTCCTGGGATGATGAATCAAAATTCATAACATCTAAAACCGTAACTGTATCAGTTGGTAATGATAACACAACTAACGCTGCAATACCATCCAAAATCAAACTACAGAATAATGTACCAGCAAAGAAATCTATTCAAATCGCGATTCCAATTGATAAAAGTGAACCAACATCACAGATGCTGTTGTATAAAATGTTCTGGAAAACACCTTCAGACAACCTTCTGTTTAGTATTACAAAAGCTGTGGATCACCTGAGCCATACTGTTTATATTCAGAGTAAACATCCTCCAACAGAAGACACGTATGACTGGAAAAGACTCATAGAACCAGGGGACTGGGTGTCGACTGATGAAATAAAAATTGTGTTTGATGGTGGACTCTACACACAACCTTCAAATGTCTATATCGGAGTTCTTGTATATTTAGGTATAAATATATTTATTATTTGCACATTTATTTTAAAGGAGTGATATCAAAACATTTATGTATTTAGTTATGGTGTTTCTTTTACAAGTTGGATATTGTGTTATATCTTATAGTTTGTGGCATAACTCTGTTTTTTTTCGGTACATTACACATGTGTCTTATTTGTCAGTATAATCAAGTTACTCGTGGTTCATCTACAGTGTTTTGTTTTACGTCTTTTTGTTTTCAAGTGGGTTTACTGTTTTATCTAACATCATCTTGCCTTGTATTACAGTTATTTTATTTCTATTTTCTATATGTATGTAAGAGTTCAGATAATAGATCAGCTTTTTCATTTGTACGATTTTAAGTTTAAAGCTACTATAAACACAAGATTGTTTTGTTTATACACAGTTTTGATTTAATAACACCATTACAAACACAATTCCATTTTGATATTTTTGTACGTGTCTACATTAAAACAAATCTATATAATTTTTTGAAATTTACCTGCGATAACATAAACGTCACAAAAATAGGTCACATTTTTTGATACATTTGTGAGACGTGCAGTTTATACATCGTTTGTGATGTACTGGTGCACTGTCGTAAATTCATGGGATGTGTCCGTTGTTATTCTGTGGTTTATTATATTTCCTCTGTATTTCTCTGTACTAAGTGTTTTTGCGTTTATTTGTAATGTATTCCTGTCA
The DNA here is from genome assembly GCF_021869535.1 of Mytilus californianus. Taxonomy (NCBI): domain Eukaryota; kingdom Metazoa; phylum Mollusca; class Bivalvia; order Mytilida; family Mytilidae; genus Mytilus; species Mytilus californianus. Next base: position 108,962,867 of record NW_026262723.1, read on the forward strand.
CATAATGATGTCATTATAGCGGTATTTTAAACATTTCCATATGAGCAGGAGGTTTGACCAGCAACAAAACCAGGTTCAACAAACATTTTTTTCCTAAAATTTCCGGTCAGGAATATGGCAGTTGTTATCAAATAGTCCGTTTCTATGTATGTTGTCGTTTGTTTTGTTGCAGTTTATTGTTTCTGTTGTTCCGGTTTTTTTTTCCTTTTAAAGTTGACGCATTTCCCTTGGTTTTAGTTTGTAACCCGGATTTGTTTTCGCTCAATCGATTTATGACTATTGAACAGCGGTTTACTACTGTTGTTCTTATTTAAAGCAAACAGGTGGATCAAAAACCGTAATTTGGAGAAAAAAAGACAATAATATTGAAATAGGTAAAACACCATCAACAGATAACCCCTTCAAATAAGGGCGGTTAGAAATCCACATGTAAATAAACATTCCAAATTTTGACTTTCAAACGACGTAAGAACAAGCATATCGACAACTAATGACAACTTTCTGATTATGCACCATAACAAGAAAACAAATTAAGAAAAAAAGTGTGAATTTTCTTCACATAAAAAAAAAAACAAGCATTTGAAGAGAAAAATAGATCTAATTATATATCTAAAACACATTATAAGTTCTGAATTAATGTTAACCATACAATTTTACAACAAGTGGCTACCATGATACAATAATTGGCTGTTCGTCAAGTGTATCATAGTTTTTCTACTTTTTTATATTAGTTTTGAGTTTAATTGCGTGTTTTAGAGGCTCCAGCTACTGACATATCAACACGGAAACGACGATCGTTAACTACAACCATTGTAGAATATGAAATGATTGGCGCCACGGCAGGTTGTCGGGTATGGGATACTGTTAATGAGAAATGGGATAAATCATCATGCAAGGTAAAAAATGTTAATCACTTATTGTTGGTTTGTGATACCTACGAATACAACACAAAGATAGGTTTTTATGACAAAATTCGCTTGTCTACATTATCATGTCAGCCAGGTAAATGTAAATCATTCTTTTATGGTTTACCAAAATCTTATTATCAAAATTTTAAAATGCAGTTTGTAAAGTATTTTCATGGTTTTGATATAAAACAAAGATAAGGTTTACGTCAAATACAAGTCATATAGATGTATATTTAAGAGACCAACAACAGCATTCAATAAACCTCAGATTTCATACAGGAAGTAAAACATTAAGGTAGCACTCCACAGTTAAAAAATAAAATTAAGATTGAACCACAAAATGTTTAATCATCTTCTATTCCTGGCTTTCTAATACATTAACCCAACTATTTGTGTCATACATGTGCATAAGTTTGTAATCAGTATCTTCCATAAATTTGATTTTCAAAAGTTAAAATGGTGAAAAATAATTCCTTTTTGTGTATCCATGGCAACATTCTGCATTTATTTACCATTGAATATTGAAAAAAGGGGCATGAAAATGTCACATATTTCCCCAAAATTTGTTTTAACTAGAATTTCAATGCCCTTGAGTAATACCTTTTCTAAAACTGTAAACATTTATCTATCAAATGATCAAATAAATATTGGGTGTCTTTCGCCTCATTTTTGCGTAAAATTTAATCACAAAGATCGTGCGACAAAAAGTTGGAAAAAAACTTTACAATAATTGCCTGACCGATGTCTGGTATGGATATAAAAATACGGACTGTCATACAGAAAACAGCCCATAATACATAAATTACACAATCTTGATGTTCCTATAAACCTACTTTGAAGGCTATATTAATCCTCCGCTATCCAAAAATCAATCTTATTGCACACTAGCTCTCATTTTTGAAAAATCAACAGGGGCCAAAATGCGAAACTACACACCTATCTGTGGAGTGCTACATAATGTGAAATTTTTCCACTTGCTTCAAATTTTAATACATTTTTCTGTGTTCTGCTAGCTGTAACGATTAAAATGGTACCTCATTTTTTAAAATTGGTTTAGTTATAAAGATTGTATGAAGGTAAGCAGTTGACATTGAAACGCGACAGAAAGTGATATAAAAAAGACTTCTCGGTCAAAGTGTAAAACCTCAAGTTTGTGTCGTTTTTTTCTTAAATTTCTAAAGCTTTTCCCCTTTTCGTATTTAAAATCATAAAATAACTTCTAAAGAGGAAAAATTATACAATATTATTATGGTATTTGAAAGCACTTATAGGTCAATTATGATGTCAATTGCATACCAAACCTTGGTTTAGAAACTCTCAAATAGGGTATAAACTTCTAACAGTAGTGGCAACTTTAAATTTACTTAGTAATTCATGCCAAATTATAACATAACATACTGCTAAAAATGTTTATTTGACTTATTCGCATGCAAAAATATAAAGCAACATATTCTGAGACTATTATATATAGCGCAATCTTTGGTTACAATGGTGAAGCTAATGGAGTACAAAATTAAGACCGAACCATGTCTTAATGTCTACATTTGGTTGCTAAGGACAGTAAACTATGAAATTATCATGTATTGCCATCCTAGCAGATTCTTTCAAATCAGAATTAAAATAAGAATCTAACAATCAATAGATTTGTGGTAAAATTTATCTTATAAAGTGCATTTCTGTGCTTTCTGATGTGCCATAAGGTAACACTCCACAGTTAGAAAATAAAATCAAAATTGAACAATAAATCCATTCCTGGCTTTCTAATACATTAAGCCAACTATTTGTGTCATATATGTGCATTATTATGTAATAAGTATCTTCCATAGATTTGATTTTCAAAAGTAAGAATGGTGAAAAATAACTCCTTTTTTGTGTATCGAAGGCAACATTCTGCTTTTATTTACCATAGAATATTGCAAAAAGGGGCATGAAAATGTCATATATTCCCCTAAAATTTGTTTTAACTAGAATTTCAATGCCCTTGAGTAATACCTTTTCTAAAACTGTAAACATTTATCTATCAAATGATCAAATAAAAATTGGGTGTCTTTCGCCTCATATTTTCGTAAAATTTAATCACAAAGATCGTGCGACAAAAAATTGGAAAAACACTTTACAATAATTGCCGGACCGATGTCTGGTATGGATATAAAAATACGGACTGTCATACAGCCCATAATATATAAATTACACAATCTTGATGTTCCTATTAACCCACTATGAAGGCTATATTAATCCTCAGCTATCCAAAAATCAATCTTATTGCACACTAGCTCTCATTGTTTAAAAATTCACAGGGGCTAAAATGCGAAACTACACACCTATCTGTGGAGTGCTACCTAAGATAGAAATAAAAACAACAACTATCGAGATTCCTGACGAAGAACAGATACACTAATTTATGATAGTGTAAACTATTTTTAAGCCCTCAACAATACCATTTAACCTATATCTAGATATTCGGAGTATTTGAATGTATATATATATGAGTTTACAGTTAATATCTTAACATATAGCATATAACTTTATAATACCAGTATGGTGGACAACAAAACAGTTACAATTAAAAACCAAATTCTAGAAAAGTATCGTTCCAAAGAATCCTTACAATTAGTGGAAGCAAGGTCAAAGACCTTAAGCTGTTGATGAAGAAATAACCAGTTCTACACTCTTTCTGTAGTTGTTTAATTAAATATATCCCCATAAGCTATCTCTTTGTTGCTTAATAATTAAATATATCCCCATAAGCTATCTCTTTGTTGCCTAATAGTAAAACATTGTGTTCTCGTTTTAGCTCTCTTCATCGTCGAGAATTAACGAAACTGTATGTGAATGTTCCAATCCACCAGGAAACAGTTTCGCCACAACATTTTACGTTCCACCAAACACCATTGACTTTGGTAGTGTATTCGACAAATTCGACTTAAAAAATAACGCTGGCGTTTTTGCAACTGTTATATCTCTTGTACTTGTTTACCTTCTCATTTGTGTATGGACATATAGGCAAGACAGAGCGGATCACCAAAGGGTAAATTATTTTTTTTCAATCTAATAAAATATGACACGTTTTTAGTTTTTTCAATGTGAGGTAAATGTCTTAGCAAATGAAGCGAGATACGCAACAGAAGCAGTGTTCCATTCCTTTGTCATACTTAGTTAATAGTTAAAACTACCCTCACTTTTTCATAATTGGCGAGGTAATACTTTACAGTTGTCTTAATATCTTGATACTGAAAGAAATGATTGACCTTGACATTGCTAGTCTACAATTTGATTTTGAATTATGACTATATAACAGTGGTATACTACTGTTGCCTTTATTACAGCAAACAGGGGGTCAGAAACCATAATTTGAAGAAAAATAGACAATAATATTGAAAAAAGCAGAAAAACAATCTTATGATTGAATACAAAATGTAATAAATATGGCAAATTGATGGCGATAAATGCAGACCCTACCGAAGCCTAGTTACGTCATATTTTTCACCAGTATTTCATTTTTTATACAGTGGGCTTTATCCTACCTTATTGATAATGGACCGTATGATGAGTACCTATACATTTTGACTGTGTACACAGGTCTACATAGGCATGCTGGAACCAAGTCCAATGTTAATTTTCAGATAATTGATGGTGATCCGGCCACCAAAAAACATGTCTCTACAGAGACTAGAACCTTAGACGACGACACACATCAAGTAAGTATAAAACATGTTATATCAATGTGTATACTCATACATACTCAACACCATTAAACTCTGGAAAATGTGTAAAACCCTACATTTAATCCAATATACAAATACTTTAGTGACTTTTCATTCAGTTGCAAAAAACGTGGAAACTTATTGTCGTTCTTATTTTTTATCTTCTTTTTTTTTTACATCCCCCCCTCCCCCGTTTCTATTGAAGTTATATTTACCAAATTTCAACCATCGATATACCTCATCATGAAGTATTACCAGTTGATCCTGGGTAGGATTTCATCATCCTCTTTGGAAGTCTTTATTTCGACATTGCCCCCCTCGTTGTTTTTTAAGATATCATGACCTTTTTGGACAAAATGGTCATTACCAGATGTCCCTAAATAGGATTTCATTATCCCTTTTAATAGTTATATCCCATTTTTATCTGAATATATCTTAAAAGTAGTTACAAATAAATTCGAACTGAAAAAAGCAACATGAACAAGAACAGATGGCAATGTGGATAAACATAAACTATTATTTTGTTTTCGACCCTTATAAGACGTATTTCCCTTGAAATACTATGCAAAATATTTGAAAAATTATATTTCGAGAACTGGAAGCCGTAGAGACATAAGACCTTCACCAATAATCTTAAGTTCATACGACCTTTTATTTGCACTTAAGGTCAAAGGTCATAGAGGAAAAAAGTTGTTACGCTTAAATTTCAAGCTTGAATGTTAAGAAAACGATAAGAGAAAGTTACATAAACATATCTCATAAAATGTTTCTCTTGGAGATTTCTTCATTTTATGTTTAACCCAAAACTGTTCGACCATTCGTTCATAAGTTACGAGGAGATAATTATTTAAACATAGTTTTTTTTAATAAAAACGGTAAAAGGTATTAACCTACTATAAACTGGAAGAATGATCAGTATTTTAATTTGAGATTATGTCAAGGTCAAGAGAAAATTTCTATTCGACCTTAAAGGGGTACTATAACCTTGACCTTTTGGCCTTTTGAAATTGAATGGTGGTAGTCCAATGTCTCTACGACTTCGGTTTTCTAGTTCGTTATTGCATCATATATTTAATTAGTATTGTGCCCTAAATGAGCTACGGAAATGCCTCAATTTGTGACCATTTTGTTTGTTTATATACAGTTTTGATTTAGAAGAAAAACTGACATGGTTAGAAAATACAAATTGTTACACTATTACAAACACAATTCCATTTTGATATTCTTGTATTGGTTAGAAAATACACAACAAAACACCATTACAAGCTAAATCCCAATTTTACATTCTATTTTTAGAAATTTAACTGTGATAAAATAAACGTCACAAAAAATACGTCACTTTTTGTTGCTTTGATACATTCATTTATCTGTCCTGTGTGTTCTTGTGTTTATTTATACAGTATTCCTGCCACGTAATGTTGTCATTTTAGCGGTATTTTTAACATTGCCATAGAAGCGGACGGTTTTGCTAGCCATAAAACATTTTACATTGACTTTGTAAGTTTCATATTTTGTATTTATAAAATTGATATTGCAAATTCCTGTCCCCCTAAAAATTGGGTTATTGAATGCAAAAAATCAAACTTCCTAGAAGATGGTGTCCAAATGTAAGGTAATCAAGTCGCCTTCATTACAAATATCATGCTTTCGATCTCAAAAGTTTAGGTAGATTGGGCATTTAGTGGAAAAAGTGAAAAGTTTAAGAAGGTATGGTTGTCGTATATCAATTTTAAGGTCGTTAAGAGTCCATTACACATATCAGACATTTATGGAAAAGAACTTGCTATTGTTTTACAAAACAATGAGATACTATTTTGCGTATTGTTGTTTTTCTGAAAATTTGGTACCCAATTATAATTCTATAACTATTTTACAATGTTTTAGGGTTTTGGAGTTGGTAGTATTAGAAAATTTGTAATGAGCGCAGCCAGTAAAATTAATGATCCATCTGCATTAAGGATTTGGCATGATAACAGTGGACAAGGAAATGCTGCATCGTGGTATCTTAATAAGATTACACTAGAGGATATGCAAACGGACGAAAGGTAATTTGAATAACCTTGAAAAAGTTCAACAAGACTACAGTGAATGTTATGGAAAGATAACAAATATCAATTCAAGTGTTAGTTATATATTAAATAAAAATTGTTTTGTTTTTTCGATTTTATTATTAAATATAAATCGAAAACACAGTTTTAAAAATAGATGGCTTATTTGAAAAGGACTTCACATGCTGTACAGACCAACAGACAAACAAACAAACAGACAAACAACAGAACACAACACATAGAAAACTAAAGACTGAGCAACACGAACCCCAGTAAATAAAGCTTTATCTGAGGAATTATGTTTATGTGCAGTTTTAATACAAATCGATTTGTACTGCAAACAATACTTGAATAAAACATTATAATGAAACAATCAAAATATTATTGTTAATATACAAACAAAATTTATCCGTATAAAGTAAATTGAAAAGTGTAATCCAAACGTTACAATTAATTGGTTGTCCTTGAAATATTTTCAAACTACTAATGAAATATGTTTACAAGGTAATGGGACAATCCGTTGTTGTTATAGATACTCATATATTTTTTTTTACTTACAAATACCAATACTATTTACACTATTTTCTTCATTTAGATATTTGAATTTTGTGATTTCTTTTACATGTAATATTGAAAGTCTAGTACTGCTCGTTATGTGTCTCAATAACCTTCTATGTGTAATGTACATTGACCGATATGTCACTCTGCGATATTACAATTTAAATATAAACAGTTTAAGAATTTTTTCAATCACAAGACAATCTTTGTCCTCAATATGCTGAGCTGGATATTGAAATTACCGAATGAGACTTACCACAAGATTTACCGTACTTACCATGAGCAACACGACAAATACTTACCAGTGCCGTGTAATCTGCTTACCTTTAAGGATCACTGGGGATCAAGCCAGTTTTTGTTGGGGTTCGTGTTGCTCAGTTTTTTAGTTTTATCTATAGTGTTCCGTTATGCTTTTCGTCTTTTTTGTTTTTTGCTTTTTCATATCCCTGCTCGATAGCATCGGGGTATATAGGAATCCTCATATCTGCCCGTATGTCTGTCCGTCAACCTTTTGGTCGAAATTAATGGAATGTTTTGGCGAACTTCATACAAATTTGATTTAATTTTCGTCGTTTTCACTTTAACCGTCCATAGGTATGTTATAATATTGATTGAAAATTACAATTTTGAGGTTTTTAGATGATAAATGATTGATTGATTGTTGGTTGCTTAACGTCCAGTGGCAAATATGTCATGCATATTCAGGACGAGATGATAAATGATAAATGGCTGCTAAGTATATGATGCCCCTGAAAATTAAAAATCTTCTAGTAACAAAACTGACCCAGTAATATCTAATTTGAAAGATTGATACCAATTTCAAAGCGCACTAAACCTGTAGAAAAATTAACAGCACTATTCCATAATACAAAAAAAAAACCGAAAATAATAATAGGATTTGAAGATGAAAGGACAACAGCAGTTTCCAACAATGCATTACCTATACATAAAAATCAATGTGACAGTTTCATGGTTATTTCAGTTGTCCTTACATAACAGTAGATCTGCAGTTTATTCTTGTTAAATCAAAATGTAATTTATTTCGTATTATATTCAAGGTACCTTTTCATGTGCAATCAATGGTTGTCTTTGGACCACGATGACGGATGCATTGACTGTTCCATTCCTCTTACTAATAATTCAGAGACATGTAGTTTTTCGTCTCTGTTCTACGAAAGGACGAGGGAAAACACAGTTGATAAACATATGTGGCTGTCAGTAGCCATCAGACCAGAAGACAGTAATTTTACGCGGTTGGAACGTTTGGCATGTTGTTTGACATTGTTATTTTTGACAATGATTTCTAACGCTATGTTTTACGGGCAGGATACCGGAGGTAGCATATCAGTGGGACCAATTGAATTTTCATTGTCTGGAATATATATATCATTCATAAGTGCGCTTATAGCTGCTCCTCCAATATTTCTGGTTACGTACTTGTACAAAAATTCAAAGTGTCAACAATTAAGTAGAAATAAAGATGTAAAGGCACTCAATGGGAAGTCAAAACCTCCGGTAAAACCAGCGAATGAGAAGCGAGCAGACGACTTAATAGTACATGGTATTAATGCATCACTCCCATTCTGGTGTAGATATATTGCATGGTGTATAGTGACGACGGCTGTGCTGGTTTCTGGATTTTTTCTTATTCTATACAGTATGGAGTGGGGGGAAACCAAGTCAGAGCAATGGCTGCTTTCCTTCTTTTTGTCGTTCTTCGAATCAATGTTTGTAGTGGATCCGCTAAAGGTATTTTACAAATATGTGAAAATGAGGAATTCAAAATCTTAAACAAAACATTCGGAAGTTAATTAACGAAATCTTAAAAAATGCCTGCGATGGTAAGGTAAGAAACGTAACTTTCATCAAGAATGCCAAATAATGGTCACGTAAGGAGAAGGAAAGCAATACTTAATGAACTAACAAATTATTGATTATTTTCGATTTTCAGGATTTTATGACAAAATAAAACAATATGTTAAAATTATGACGTAATCATATCTAAAACTAGATACACAAAGAACAAATCAATAAATAGCATTATCTAAAAAAGAGTACTATGATTCTCCCGTGAAGGTTTAGTAATCGAAAAGTCTGAATCGCTCAGTGTTAAGTTTCCAAAATATAGACAAGTGTATGTCGAAAAAATTTAAATAGATTTGCGGATTGTTAAGCATTATAAAACTTATTTTTCAGATAATAGTCATATCAGTCATATTATCCTGGATTTTTAAAAGTCACAACGAAAGTTATATCAAATACGACAGAGAAAAGGTTCTTTTGGAGACTAAAAGACACACTGCAACACCAGTGACATATCTTTTAGGTAATAACATTAACGTTACCAGTTTTACCACTCCAAACGATTCATCAGTGATGATCGAGACTGAAATATTCTATTTAAACTGTTCAACAACTAATAAATAAAAAAAGACAAACAGTAGAGCCAAACGCAGACAAGGAATTAGAGCTTTGTGTGAGGGAAAAAGATTCCTTACTACTTTGGGTCGTGCCGCTTCAGTTTTATGTTACTGCATGATGTTTTTTGTCTTTGAAATAACTTAATTTATGTTGTTATAAAGCTAGCCTTTAAATAAAGGCAATAGTAGTATACCGCTGTTCAACATTCATAAATCGATTTAACTGAAACAAATCCGGGTCACAAACCAAAACTGAGGGAAACACATCAACTATAAGAAGAAACAAAACGGAACAACAGAAACACTTAACTGCTACAAAAACAAACGCCAACATACATAAAAACTGTCTATGTGATAACAATTGCCACATTCCTGACTTGGTACAGGACATTTTAAGATATAATGGTGGGTTGAACCTGGTTTTATGGCTAGCCAAACCTCTCGCTTATATAGCAATTTTAAAAATACCGCTAAAATGACAACATTACGTAACAGGAATAAAGTACAAATAAATGCAAGAACATTCAGGACAGAGAAATACATAAATAAACATATTAAAACTACTATTGGGGAATGTATTTAGTTAATTATGTATACCATGATAATTTCAACAAGAAAAGACCCTTTAAAATATTTCATTATAAAAAAAATATGAAAATAAGGAGACGTGATATGATTGGTAATGAGACAATTATCCATTTAATATGTAAATAACTCAAGTACTAAAAATATTAAAAAAAATAGCAAAGAATAGTAAGTTAAGCTATTAAACGGATACAGTATGACAAAATATGAAATAATTCAAAATAGAAAACTTATAACTTGATTTATGATATTTAAAAAAAAAACCAAAAACGATAACTAACTGATTACTGACCCCTTATTCGAACAGGCAACTGAAAAATAAAAGGCCATGAATATACAGTCTACTTTGCTTCGATGGTATTTAAACGTTAACTTTAGCAGATTTGCAATTTATCATTTCGACAATTGCATGCAAATGTCATTTTCATTTAAGTATGCAAATAATGGAACAAATGGAAACTTAGGATAATAGTGACCAAAGGTACCAGGATTATAATTTTATACGCCAGACGCGCGTTTCGTCTACATAAGACTCATCAGTGACGATAAAACGTACAATGTACTATTTGTTAACATCTTTTGTTATGATGTTTCAATAAATAATAAATAAATATATAAGGTAGATTTATTTTTCTTTGTTAAGTCTCTTATGTTTGGACATAACAATAAAGCATTTCGACAATGTTATATACTTTACTGTTAAACTTATACAATATGCGTTTTTTTCTACGCGTTTGAAAGTTTTCTTACAGACCTCTCAAAAAATACCGAACGATACATGCATTTGCACATCGGAATAAATGTTAATTTATCTATGTAGCAAACAAACAAAAAATACATTCTAATTGACGTATTTTGATTTTAGAAAACAATCTTTTTACGATATGATGAATGGGTGTGAATTATTTGTTGACGTATAATTTTATTTATTTATATAATTCGCTATACTTTACTCCGGAGAAAAGCTAGGTTCACTGACACTATAATTTTGTTTTAATTTTTTATTCTAATAGACATCTACAAAAAGAATATTGTTCCACAGAAATCGGAAGTAATTGCAAAAATGAAAGAAGAAAGACAGCAACGACTTACTATCCAAAAGAAATTTATTGAACTAGTGCTATATATCATCTTCCTGGCTGTTTTGTATTGTGTCAGTTTCAGTAACAGGGATTCTAGGTGGTACAACATCAACCAACATCTACACCAACAACTTGTTACACCACTCAATGTATCATCTGGGGATGGAACAGTTATGTTTAATCAGGTATTGTAATTCTACCATTGTATTATGACAAAGAGAGGCGAAAGCTACTAAAGGGACATTCAAACTCAAAGTTTTGAAAATAAATCAAAAATGCCAAGGAAAAAATAAAAACAAACCAAAAGACAAACAAAGGTTTACAAAAACAAAATAAAAAACTAAAGACTTAGCAACACTAATCTCATAAAAAAAACCCGGGAATGATCTCATGTACTGCGGAAGGGTAAGCAGATGCCTCTGTGTTGCACATGTTAGTACTAGCCCGGTGATAAATCTAATTCAAAAGATCACATTCATTCGGGGAAAAGAAGGACGGGATTGTGGTGATGACGATTGGCACATATCCGTCGTCATATGTGAAACAGATATTCCATAACGGTCAACCAACTCGTGATGACGTTTGTAACATTTTCGAAGGGATGATTTCAAAACTTGGAACTCCTGATGAATAACTTCCTTGTGAGCAGCAATCCTCCAACAAATAAATCATGATAGGAAACGCAAGCCCTGAATTATCGTATCAACTATGTATACTCCATATGCAGTCGCTGCTGTAAGGTTGCCACATATAAATAGAAAGTTCACAATATGGAAGCTTAAATAAATGAGACACACTTAACTGTATATGTTGCATCCTTATTGGAAGATCAAAGGGAATGATGCGTTCAATATAGTCGCCAAACTATGAATTATTTAGCGAGAGAACATCATCTTTAAAGCGGAAAGTGAATTTTAAGGATAATGCTGACTTCTATTCATTCTTCATCAGAATCTCTATTTGAACTCAGCATCATATGACTAAAAGAACAAGTCGGCACGAAGAAGAGCGCAAATGGGAATGCCGATTGTGTGTTTAAAAACTTGTACTCGTCCCCAAAATGTAACAATTTGTTGTCAATCAAGAAATCAAGCATTTATGTCAGTTTCAGAGAATTAAAATTGAGAATGGAAATGGGGAATGTGTCAAAGAGACAACAACCCGACCATAGAGCAGACAACAGCCGAAGGCCACCAATGGGTCTTCAATGCAGCGAGAAACTCCCGCACCTGGAGGCGTCCTTCAGCTGGCCCCTAAACAAATATGTATACTAGTTCAGTGATAATGGACGTCATACTAAACTCCAAGTTATACACAAGAAACTAAAATTAAAAATGATACAAGACTAACAAAGGCCAGAGGTTCCTGACTTGGGACAGGCGCAAAAATGCGGCAGGGTTAAACATGTTTTTTGAGATCTCAACCCTCCCCCTATATCTCTAGCCAATGTAGAAAAAACAAACGTACAACAGTACGCACAGTAAAACTCAGTTTAAGAGAAGTCCGAGTCCGATGTCAGAAAAGGAAACAAAAGAAAATAAACAAAATGACAATAATACATAAATAACAACAGACTACTAGCAGTTACTGACATGCCAGCTCCATACCTCAATTAAACTGATTGAAAGATTATGTCTTCATCATATGAATTGTTTGTTTGAATCGGAGTTACTTTTAACAAAGTACGATATACTCCTCCCTAAGACAAGATACTTGTATCTACGTTTGTTCTTATTTTTTAATGATATACTAGAACATGCTGTTGCCTTCAAACAAATGTATGGAACTGTAAGCTTTTATTTTGTAGTTAAAACATTCGATTCGAAAGTTTTGACTGTTTAAATTATCAACACATTTATGCACAGTAATCGTTGTATTTTTGTGATTGTATAATGCCGTTACAGCAATGACAGTCTACCAACTAAGCCCGATGTAGTAATATAAATTTTAGAATTTCTTACTTAACTTTTTAAAGTTCCCTTTGAAGGGTTGCTCCCCGTGCAGTTGGCTTTACGCTGTACTAAAGCGGTATTGTCGCCATTCGTACATTACTTGTCTGCGTATACAAACATCATGCACAACCAAATAAATTGTCTATAGCATCTTCCTTATCACCGTAAGGAAAAATCATGGTAGCCATATTGTCGTGCTCTAAAATAGATAAAGAGAAATATATTCAGAACGGTACATTGTCGGCTCATCTGCATGTTTGACGAAGGAATTGTCCATTAGACTGTCCGCAGTGAAAGAGGGTAATCAGAAATACTTTGAACCGGTTTACTCGCATTGTGGTATTAACCATATGTGGTTTCTAAAAATATCTAAAGAACTTCTTGATGATTTTAACTTTCGATCTTTCTCTGAAATTAATTCTATCAAAATATTTGATTTTCAACCCTGTAAATCACCACTCCCCATATGAAATTGAAAAATCTTCTAAAAGAAATAATTCACAATGCTTTTCAACATAAAAATGGTAGCGTACGCTATAAATTTATTACTTGCTACACAGAGGAACAAGTGATCAGTATGCTGGAATTCTTATTGACAACATATTTGTTGAATTTGGAGGAAGACTTATTCAACAGAATGTCGGCATTCCTATGGGAACGAACTGTGCGCCTCTCCTTGCCGACATCTTCTTATTTTCGCATGGGTCAGAGTTCCTTCATACACTTTTCAAGAACAAGAAGATCAGAGATTAATTTCACATTCAGATTTATTTATGATGTTCTTTCCATTAACAATCCAAACTTTTCTGATTGGGTTCCATTAATATATCCTTCGTACTTTATTTGGCCTTTTTAACTTTTTTGGAATCGAGCGTCACTGATGAGTCTTTTGTAGACGAAACGCGCGTCTGGCGCAACTACAAAATTTCAATCCTGGTATCTATGATGAGTTTATCTACAGAAATTAAAGAAACAGCAGACACGGCTTCCTCTGCCTCATTTGTTTTGCTTACATCTCGAATTAGACTTCAGCAGTCATCTAAGAATCTTTGACAACCGAGACGATTTTAATTTTGAAATTATCAATGTCCCCCACCTTAGTAACAATATACCAACACCTGCATATGGGATATACATTTCCCAACTCATTCGATATTAAAGAGCTTGCAGCTGCTACTCAGACTTTATAAAACGTCACCATAGTCTGAGCAAAAAGTTGATGAACTAGGGTTATGCCAAAGAACCTCTTGTCTTTTTTCTAAAAAAAAGTTTATCGGAAGATACCATGACCTTGTTGATAAATATTCCGTATCAACTTTACAAATAATACACGATGGTCTTGAAGTATAGATTCTAGGTACTGACGTTGTTTATCATCTTAATTAAGTGTTATAGTGTTCTTTTATTTGTCTTTGTAAATTATTACTTTTACTGTGTATGGATATAAGAAGATGTGGTATGAGTGCCAATGAGACAACTCTCAATCCAAGTCACAATTTGTAAAAGTAAACCATTATAGGTCAAAGTTCGATCTTCAACACGGAGCCTTGGCTCACACCAAACAGCAAGCTATAAAGGGCCCCAAAAATGACTAGTGTAAAACCATTCAAACAGGAAAACCAACGGTCTAATTTATATAAAAAAAACGAGAAACGAGAAACGCCTATGAACCACATCAACAAAACGACAACCAATGAACAACAGGTTCCTGAGTTAGAACAGGTGCAAACAAATGCAGTGGGTTTAAACGTTTTAACAGGCGCCAACCTTCACCCTAACCTGTAATAACAGTTTTACATCATTTAGTCTATTTTTGGTTATATCCATTTGACGTGGCTCGGTACTTATACATCCCGTCATTGTGTTATTGTGCTATGGTAAATTTTTGTATTCTTGTCTTTCGTTTTGGTTTATGTGCTTTGTTTATATGCTTTTTTGTTTTTCTTTGTTGACATATTTGTTTGATTTTATAGTGATTAAGATTATAACACAATGTTGACTGCTGTACCTCTATTTTTGACATTTTTACCTGTTATGTCTGTTTGTTTTGTTCACACATTGTTGTCAATATAATGGAATTGTAGGCGACTGTCATACAAGTGAGAGGTTTAGGTAGCTATAAAACCAGGTTTCATCCATCATTTTCTACATCACATCAGAAAATGCCCGTACCAAGTCAGGAATATGACAATTGTTATGCATTCGTTTGATGTGTTTGAACTTTTGATTTTGACATTTGATTATGGACTTTTCGTTTTGAATTTTCCTCTGAGTTCGGTATTTTTGTTATTTTACACTTAGCACCATTAATTTTACTCCTAACCCTTGTTATATAGCTTTTCTGAAAACTGTTATTCAGTACAGCAGAAGTTATGGTAGCATAATTGTCATGCTCCAGAATAAGCAATAAGAAATATATTCTATCAGCTCATAAACAAGAGAAATGTTCTGGTCGGAAGGAAGAGTAAGAACGCAGATAACAAATAAATTTTGAAAAACCTTCTGCTGTTGGAATTATAGTCCTCGAGTGTATCAACAGTCAAGTAGGCACTGGCATGCAAAAGAGAGGCAAAAGATACCAAAGGGTCACTCAAAATCATAGTCGAAAATAAACTGACAACACAATGGCTAAAAAAGAAAAAGACCAACAGACATACAACAGTACACAAAATACAACATAGAAAATTATAGACTGAACTGATAGAAACGTATATTGGTTTGTTAAAAATAATTGTAATAAACGTTTGGAAATGACGAAATTGAAATATGTATCTTTGTCAAGCATTCCCGAGTACCTGTCCGGGCTTTACTTACGGTTCTGTTGGTTTTATCTGATCTTAAAACAGTTATGGATTTTTCAATATTTTGTTCTCCAGCATCAATAATTGTCGGATTGCGCATTTGATGCAGTAACATTGTTACCGTGAATGTTGATGACTTCCTATTGGAAAGAATATTAACTTTAAGCCCAACTTAGCCCATGAATTTAAAAAAATCGTGGCAGTCAATAACCTTTGATTAAGTGAAACGTGTAATTAAATTACTTTTAAAGTGCTTGTAAATTTCAGGTTAAAACCACATCAGATTTTTATGCCTGGCTTGATCAGACCCTTATTCCGTTTCTTTTTCCTCGATACCACACCAATGGATACCCTCTAAATGCCAATGAAAGGTTATTTGTACAAGATAAAGATAACGTTCGAATTGGACCAATGAGACTGAGACAAGTTAGGACAGTTGAAGGTAAGAAAAATGCATTTACTTAAAATATTAGTATTTAATGCATCTAAGTTCATCTTTGCCACATCTCTGCATTCGGTGAGCATCATATGCGTTCGTTAAGTATCTTCTGGGTGAAATTTGTGCTGCATCTATTTTTCGTTGAATATCTGCAATAAGTATTTACAATAAAATAATATTTTAGGGATTTAAGAGTTCGTATTTGCAATGCCATGCGATTAATAATTCCTTTTGTATCTACAAATTATATGAAACCCTTTTTTATCAATTTTGAAGTATCTGTAAGGTCCTAAATTGGATAAGAGCTGGATAAAATACTAGGTCAAAAAGAACTAAAAAAATATTTTCTCCAACGTGCAGTCTTAAAATTGGGGCTCTAAATAATGTGACAGCATTGAAAATAACAGTTTATTTTGAAAATTCAATAGGTTCTGAAATCCATTTCACCGATGATATTACTGTGATTTTATGATAAAGTAACAATATATAAGATACCAATGAAAGAAAAGAGGTTAACATGTTGAGATTAAATATTTTATCATTATTTGCTATTAACTATGGCGTTAAAATGAATTAAATATCAACTTATTTTTTTTTTCTTTTGAAGAATCATGTAAGACACGTTTATGGGATAATGTAACTTGTTATGAGAAGTATTCTATATATCGAGAAGAGGATCAAAGTTACTGCGTTGGATGGGAGTCACCACCTTGTATCAGAGGTCAATCGGTCTACAATATGACGTTTGCTGCATGGAAGTTTGTATCGTCTGCTGAAATATGGGGACTTCCTGTCAATGGGTTACATTCTTATTACAGTGGAGGAGGATATATAGCCGAATTTGTTGTCAATTACAACATTTCACGATTACTTCTTAACGATTTATACAAATACACCTGGATAGACCGTCAGACGAGAGCTATATTTACCGAGTTTACCTTGTATAACGCCAATGATAATGTATTTACTTATGTTACATTCTTGAGCGAATTCCCGGAAACTGGAGGCGTAATTACAAGTTTAACAATTCAACCGTTCAGGCCGTATCAGCATATTGGAAGTCTTGGTCTGTTTATTTTTATATGTGAAATAATTCTTGTGATCGGTATGGTTCTTTTCGCAGTTCGGAAAATCGTGTTCCTTTGCCAACATTGGAAAAAGTCGTACAGAGATTTATGGCACATTCTAGATGTATTTATAATGATTCTTTTTTTTGTCTGTAGTATAATGTACGTGATAAGGTGGATAATGATCAATGCTGCAATGGAAGAATTTGAGAAAAATAAAAACAAATTTGTAAACTTTAGTCACATAGCATCATGGGATGAGTTATTTAACATTTTCCTGGCATTCACAATCTGTCTGACAACATTCCGAATCATGAGAATTCTAAGCTACAATGAAAGAATAAATCAGCTTGGAAATGTACTTACCCATGTTAGCCGAGATCTGTGTGGCTGTTTTGTAATTTCCTTCCTGGTATATACAGCATTTATTTTATCCGGACATCTCTTTTTCGGTAGATATTTGGAAACATACAAAAACTTATTTGTGTCATCGACAACCTTGATCAATGCTATTATTGGCAGAAACAGCATTAATGACTTGTTTTCCATCGAACCTGTCCTTGGTAGGGTTTATTATTTTCTATTTGTATTATTTTTGTTATGGATTTTGATGACAATGTTGAATGCAACATTGAATGTCGGTATAACATCAGTTCGAAACCAACCAATTGAAACACAATACGGCTTCACAGATATCGTATTAAGTGTCTTCGGTGAAACCGTCGGGTCAGTTATGACAAACTATAAAACAGAACCAAAAGAAACAAAAGTAAAAGAAAGGCAACAAAAATACCTATATAATGGGGATATTGAAATTGTTATCGATAGTATACGCTTTTCTACAGATAAATCAAGTCAGAAGCGAGAAAACCAAGAAATAGGATGGTAGAAAGGATGATATATAAGGGCATATTAATCAGTAGTATATTGAATTCAGTAGTATCTTAAGTGCTTTACAGTTTTATGTAGACATTGTTTTTTCTTTACTAGTTCAAGTGTTAATTTGCCTGTGTTATTTCTCACTAATTTCGTTTCAAAATGAATTTGAGAAATAATTGTCAACTTTTCATCATGTTATCTATAAAAGCTCTTTAAAAGAAAATTTCTTGTGTCTTAAAAACATTCGACACCTCCTTCTCTTCCATGCAGAAATCCAACCATCATTCAGTAATTCGTATTAAGTGTCTTCGGTGAAACCGTCAGGTCTGTTATGGCAAACTATAAAACAGAACCAAAAGAAACAAAAGTAAAAGTAAGGATATATCAATTGATATTGAAACTATACGCTTTTCTAAAGATAAATCAAGTCAGAATCTAGGAAATCAAGGAGGATAGTGGTAAAAAGGATGATATATAACGATATGTTAATCAGTAGTTTAGTTTATTGAATTCAATAGAATCACGAGTCGTTAACTGCTTTATGTAGACATGTTTTCTTTGTTAGTTAATTTTCTTTTGCTATTTTAGAATATTTCGCTTCTAAATGTATTTAAGAAACAAAATATCATCCTTTCATCGTGTTTTCTATGCTAGATATTTATAAGAACTTTGCTTGTGTTTAAAAACATTCGAAATTTTCTTTTCGCCAACCACTATGCTTCCTTTCCCCTGAAAAATATATTCTGCTGCCGATGAGTAAATGAGTTTTCCAGCCAACTAACATGTTAAAATGAACAACTTAAGCTCGAATGATTTGTCAGCGAAAGTATTATTCACACAATTGCACAATAACTTTTTTACAGCTATACAAATGAACTTTGGTAGTTGTGTTTTAGTTGCGTGGTAAAGCTTGTGTCCCCTTAATTATAATCTTTTGAAAACATGCTTTTAAATCAAAACTTATATTTCGGTTTGTGCTTAAAAGCAGAAAAAAAAATCCATGTCTAATATTTGTTTCCTTTTGTAACCTAGCAATGGACGATGAGTTCCAATGAATTCTAATTGATGTGTCTGACCCTAAATTTAAAAAAAGTATGAAGTGTTTAATAAATATTATTCCTTGTTTCAACTAAACAAATAATGTAAACAAAATTGAATTTCTTTTTCTTGTGTAGATTTTTATATATTGAAGATCATTGTTGTTGGTATTAGTGATGTGTATAATGATATAATAAATAACCTAAACATTTGTTTATGACTTGTATATTAAAATGTATGGTTTTATATGCAGATAATATATAAGATTTTTGTCGCCTTTTTATGATATCTCTTTAACGTTTGTATTTACATTTTTTATTTCATAAAATCGCATTCGGTGTACGTAAATAATTACAAGCAATAACTGTTTACATATAAACATAATAACGAACATAATCTTTGTTAAACAACAAACTATCAAAGTAATATACATAAACATCTACTGGCAGGCAGACTTTATTGACTACAGATAACACAAAACTTGGCAAGTTCAAAGCAGATATCATGAGTATCGATACTTAACATTTATTTTTCTAATTTTTGGCCGGGTTGGACGAATAAATACTCACATATATTCTCTGCAATCAGCACCTTCTACATATTTCAATCAAAATTCCTGACACATGTATTTTAGTTGTTCAACTACTATTATGGAATTTTTTGAAGATGTACCTGTTATTTTCCCAGACTTGGGAACTTTACCATTTTCAGCAAAACCTACCAAAGACAATATACCAATTTTGTGTAATCAACTCCTTAATTTCTCAACTTAGATCTTTGAAACTCAACGGAGAATGCCCATGTTTTAAAAATGTGAACCTGCTTTTATGAAATTCTTTATGTCAGCTTCATTTTCAATTTTCAGCATCTTTTTTTCAAAATATGGACGGGTACTTATTTTGTTTTCAACCCAGAACTTTTGAAGATCACAGAAAGTTTGCGAACCTATTGAGATTGTGAGCCTTCCATTATGGAGTCGATTAAAGATTTTTTCCCACTTGTACATGTTCAGTTTAGACCATTTTCCTTTATCTAAGAAACAATGTGCTCAACCCTGCTACTTAAGTCTTTGATCCATTTTTCAACATAAGATCACGTGGCAAAATCTCTTTTCTAAGAAAAACAGCATACATTGAAATTTATCACCAATAGTATCCAAGTTGTAAATATACCCAAACAGATCATATCTTTCTGCACTTGATAAAACGGGAATCTCTGAGGTATATTATTAATCACGTTATTAGTTAATATTCATGAACTTATTTTTTGTTGTCTATTTGCTTTAGGTTATTGTATCATGTTTAGTAGCCATCCTAATGTTTGGATTTTACCAATACGAATTATTGGTTGTATAGTCTTGTCGTTGATTTGATAAAACAGTTTGTCATATGTTAAATAAATTTACAGTAGTGATGTCGCTGAATAACTGAATAAAATTATATTCATATTGTTGTTGTTCTTATAAAACCGAACTGAAAACAACTTAATAAATAATATATACATATTCAATCAGAACTAGTCATATAATTGCAGATATGTTCGTCAAAACATAAATTACTTTCATTTATCTGATATAGAAGCATTACTTAAAGTTCGACACAACCGTCGAAACATATCGCCAAATGTATTTTTTTTAAATAAACTTTACAATAAACATGAATTAACCCGAATCAACGTTTATACATTACATTATAAAATGATGTACGTGCGGAAAATGAGAGTTGTCTTTCTTTACCAAGAAATTAGGAAAATATTGTATTTTTATTACGATATTTAGACTTCAAGAATTGTGAAGCAGAAAATCCCCATCCTGTTTTAGTCTTACTCAGATTAGATAACTAACGATTACACTATTTTCACAAACAATCTTTCGAGTAAAAATATTCATAAGTCACAAACATTTCAGTTTAACTTAGATCAAAAGTATTTTGGTATAGAATGAAAACAGCACATTATAAATTTCATCCATCCGAAGCGCTTTTTCTTGATTTACTTTTATCAGGAACGCAAAAACGACCTACAACCGTTCAAACTTCGACGATAGCCTCTCTTTGCCTGTATGGAAGGATTATTGGTTATGCAACGACAAAATAACCAAAGGTCATATACAGTCTTCAATAATAGACTAACTATTCTTGCTTGCATTCGATTGAATGATACCTTGACGGATTGGTTTAGTTGTAATTCCGGTGTTCGACAAGGCGACAATCTTTCACCGGCACTATTCTCTATTTCCATCAATGACTTAGTGCAGGAAGTTAAGGACCTTGACCTTGGTGTTAGCAGTGCAAACTCAAATTTTTCGACACTGTTGTATGCTGACGATATTGTGTTAATTTCATCCAATGAAAATGACATGCAAGCGATGTTGAACAAAGTCCATGACTGGTGTAACGATGACGGGTACTTATTAACACTGAGAAATCGAAAGTAGTCCATTTTCGCCAATCTCGTATAAAACGTTCCGAATATAAGTTTACGATTGGAGGAAATTCATTACAGACTGTAAATATCTGGGTGTAATGTTCCACGAATTTAAAGATTATAAAGTGAATGCTGAGAGGTTGTCGGAAGCTGGAGGGCGAGCACTCGGTGGAATAATTTCAAAAATTCATAATCTGAAGAACTTTGGAACAAAGACATTTGAAAAACTGTTTGCATCTTGTAGCGTACCAATTTTAGACTGTAACTTCTCAGTCTAGGGATATAAAGACTATGCATGTGTTAACTTGGTACAAAACAAAGCCATTCGTTATTTCTTGGGTGTTCATAAATTCGCCCCGAAAGTTGCTACAAATGGTAATGTTGGATGGCTGCCATATAAAGAAAGACACTGGTATAGTATAATTAGACTATGGAACAAGCTCATCCGAATGGACGATTCATGCTTATGTAAACAGGTTTTCAACTGGGACCTTGAACGCTGTTTGAACAATTGGTCAACAGATGTGAAACTTATTTTGACACACATTTTTTTTTCCGCCAAAAACAGTTTTGTGATATTTCCCTTGTTAAAGACAGACTTTACATGTTGTGTTCCACTGAAAGGGAAAACTCTTTTACAAACTTTCCAAAATTGCGGACATATAAAACATTCAAATCAGAATATAAATGTGAAACATATGTTGGTCTGAACCTCACTCGTGCTGAACGTTCTATACTGGCACAATTTAGATGCGGCATTCTTCCTTTGAAGATCGAAACAGGATGGTTCGTTGGACAAGCAGAAGCTGATCGCATTTGCAAAATGTGTGACTCAAACTGTGTTGAAAATGAACGCCATTTTCTGATGGACTGTAATTTTTACCGAAATTTAAGAATTCAATTTATACTGAATATAGAACACTCTTTTGAAGAAATCTCTACAGATGAACCGTTTAAAGTGCTTATCTGCAAATATCCTAGAAAAACTGCTAATTTTTTGAACAATGCATTTAATAAGAGCAAAACTTATTTGTATAGGAACAATCAAACCTGAATTCTAATTTTGTCCGCTGTTAAATGATTATTCTATTTATATATATGTATAAATGTTTAAAGTGACTTATAGGTGCAAAGGGCCGGGTGTTGATACATGTAATTACAACTGCTTATTGATATATTGTTTAATATTATAAAACACATGTCACTATAATAAAACAAATGGTTTTGGTATTGGTATTATACTAAATATGTCAATGCAAACTCTACATACATATGTAGTCCCGATATGGTCAGAATTATAAATCAACTGTATATAAAACTTTGATTTTTTCGAAATAATAAGGATTTTCTACCCAATGAGACACACATCCACCAAAGTTCAAATGAAGTGGGTGTAAGCAATTATAATCAATCGTGCGGTCTTCAACAATGAGTAAAAACCATACTGTATAGTCGGCTGTAAAAGGCTCCGACAGGTAAAAATATGAAAATTCAATTGAGAAAACTAACGGTCTTATCTATTACAAATCAATTAACGAAAACAAATATGACAGACATCAGCCAACGAAAACCACTGAACTACAGGCGCCTGACTTGGGACAGGCACAGAAAGTAATGTTATGGGGTCGAACATGTATGTGAACGCTCAACCCTACCCTAACTTGGAACAGTTGTGTTAAAGCACAACATAAGAACAAACTATAATAAAAATCAGTTGAAAAGGGCTTAACTCATTTGATTGGTACATAGCAAAACAAAACAAAAAAACATCTTACAACAGACCGGACGTGGCAGGGTTTTTATACATCCCTAACCACAAAAAACACACAAAGTACAAGTTTGAAAGTACTCGCAATTACTGACAGCTAGTTCAAAGCCAATAACAACCATTAAAAAAAGAATGTATCTAAGACTAAAATATCAATCAGTACACATTCAACATCAAATGGATTTAGTTTAAAGACGTCATTAACAGTCAGAAAAAAAAACATGATATTGTGCATATATTGTAAATATAGGTATCGACAGATTGTAGAACCGTGAAAGTGCATATTTGTATAACAATAATATTTAGTATGGTTTTAATTTACTGATAACAGAATCAATATTCATACCAATAGAAATAATATTCAAAGTTCTAATTATAGTGTTGTATTGGTAACCTTTTAGAATAAGTTTATTAAAGGATTTATAAGTTTACCCGGATCGTATCTAAATTTCCAGACTCGGTAAACAACATCATCGTAAAAATTAGGATGCTTTTTTCCGTTTGAAATACGTTTTGTACAGATAGTATTTATACATCCCAGGCTTTTCAACATTCATAATAAAGGAAAATCCAGTTTAGCACTTCGGACGCAATGAAGTTTGAAATGTTATTTTTATTGACTAGAATTGTGTCGATATCGCTGATGTTGGAATGTTATACTCCGATAAATGCCTCATACTTTGGCTATTCCTTTTAAGCCCAATTTGGTCTTTAAGCTCCAAACTTTTCTACATATTAATACATTCCTGGCTTTCATTTAAGATTGAGCGTTCCTTTTGGAGTTACATATAGAAATGCGCTAAAAAATTATAAAACGTTATTTTCATTTACTAGTACTGGGTCGATGTTGGTGGGTTTTTAATCAATTAGGGTATAATAGCTCAGAACTCAGTGCTTCGGACCTTACATGATTTATAACAACTATTTTGAAATTCCCTTTTGAAGAAATTATTCAGAAACCAAGATTCCAACTCCATCCTTCAAAATAACCCCAGAAAAAATTTGGATAGTGCTTTAAGTTGCTTTTTTGGGGTCCTAAAGCTCCTCTACGTATCTATAAACCCCTAGTGTTCACATGCTAAGTGTGTGCGTTACTAAGGAAGATCAATCCAGAACGACTCGAAAGCACAAAACTTTTCATTTATATATAGACGTTTAAAAAAACCTTTCAATCTTCTTCGGTAATTAAAATTAAGGGACTTTTTTTTTTTAAATTTCCCAATACGCAGAATAAGATATGATAAATGAATGACTAATGAATAAATGACAAATGGTCATTGATAAATAAATATTTATATTTACGATGAAGATATGAATGATACAGATCTTTATCAGAATACATGTATGCTCGATGTCAATTTTAATACACCGAAATTATTGTACAGCTATTAAGTAATTACAAAGTTTTAATCCGTAGTATTATTAGTTACACAGCTTTGTTCGCTCTCGTCCCATACGAATTTTACTGATACCGTATATATCGTATTAGGTCACTAGCACACTGTGTAACTAATTTATCTTACCGACTATCTGAATATGGGGAATTTAGACGTAGTTGTAAACCATGATATCACAATTTTAACAGAACATTAAACAGAACATTCAATTATTTACTGTGAGAAAGTCAGCGTCAGGAGCACAGTTTGTTCTCATAGGAATGCAAATTGTTTGTTGATGAAAGATGTTACACTAGTTGTCAATCAAGATATCAAGCATATTGATAATGCCAGTTTAAGATAATTTTTTGCTTGAATCCAAATTTGATTTTGCATTGATTCCTTCAAATGGAGTATAATACGGCTGTTAGTTAGACATGCTCATTTGATTGAAGTGACATCTTAGATTACAATAAATAAATTTAACAAAAAAGGATATATATATCTAATAAATTGTTCAATACGTTTCTATTAAGCACAAAGTTAGATTAAGCATGAAATATGGTCCTACAACTGGAGTTTAATGGAAGCGGGATATCACTTTACACTAATATAAAACTAATGTAGTATATTTGGCAATGATACTACAATCAATCAGTGTCCAAATGACATGGATGAAAGCAACTATAGAAAACCAATATTGTATAGTCAGCTACAAAAGTTCCCGACATGAAATAATGTGAAACAATTCAAATGATAAAACCAACGGCCATATTTATAACAAAACAAATATAACAGACATGAACCATTTTCTTTAATCATTGCATGGTGGAATACATTCTACCTCTAAGCCCATTGTATTCATCAATCTCAATAGTTACAACTTGTTATTGGATAATACTCGTTAAACCTCACATTTTATAGTTTGAAAACTCAACTATTTCGACTATCTACCTATTTTTGGGTAGTGTGGTAGAATCTAAATACTTATTGTTGATAGACACATGTTGAACTCAAGAAGGTTTCTTTATAAGTGGACTGCTTATACCATGCTTAACCTTTTTTCAAACATATAGATGTGATAAGAACACAGATATTATTTTGTCTCAAAACGCATTAAGAGTAAAAAAAAATGGTTTGGTTAGATTTTGTCATTTTTTATTAAAGCCTTGAATTCTTGTAACACTGCTTCATTCCAACAGTAACCATGTCTTTATATATATATATATATATATATATTCGATACGGAAAATGGATGGAGAATCTACATGAACTGTTCATATATCATTATTTATGCTCTAAAATATCCAAATATAAAAATAGGGATATGTGGTATGATTGCCAATGGGACAACAATCCACCATAGATCAAATGAAATGGATGTAATCAATTATAGACAATCGTTCGGCTTTCAACAATGAGAAAAACTCATACAGTATAATCGGCTACAAAAGGCACCGACATGAAAAATGTGAAACCTTAAGTTTATGAAAAAAAAACTATTTTCCTTTGCTGTGAGTAATATTAAGTATCTATCATTTTCAATTTGATTTGACCGAGCATACTGTGCAAACAAATAATCTCGATATGTATCAAGTGTTTATTTATTTGTTTCTCGTCAACAAAATGATTTACACAAATTAGATAAATCCTTGAAAATGGTTTAAAACATACTTATTAAAAGAAGGTTTTTCAAAAGAAATGGATTTAAAGGGAGAATTTATAATAAACTCATTGAAATCGAAAAATCTGCGAACTAACATGATATAACTATTTTTTTAGGTCTGCTTACGCAACTTCTTGTTCAAAACATTTGAGTATAGTTTCAGATTTAGGGTTCAGGTCGGGTTTGATTAATAATATGTATGTTTACATTAATAGATAATTTAATTACTAAAATTAGAGGTATAAATTTCCTTTGTCATACTCATAATTATATATATATATACAAATATTTGTTGAACTCTGTATCTACATATATATATATATAGTGATACTGTAATATTTTAAGTTTAAAATTGAACAATCGTGTCAAAATTCTTCATAAAGAATAATTCAACATGGTCGTCTGCAGCATTATAAATGTTATCCTATGTAGTTACGTTTTAAAGGGAGTAGTTTCAGAAACTTGTTTAGATGTTCGTCATGTAAATTATACAATTAAATGTAACTATGAAAAGTGTACAATACTAGGACAGTTCTGTGATTACTCAGATGAAAATTTTCCAAGATGTGCAAACTGTGACCAAGATAAATGTAATGAGGCAATCATTCCTGGGGAATGTACAATTCCTTGCATGCGTAAGTTATCTTTTATTTTGATAATGTTGTGTTATGTTTATGTTTTGTAAATACAAATTGGAATTGTTATTCGAGGTATACCACTAGTGGGTTGTGAACGTTTTTTTTCACAATTTTTGCCATGGCGATGCAGTTACACTTCGACTTGAGTTTTCATTTTTCCTTGGTATCTTCCACTGCATTTTTATTGTTATAGTCATTCATCTAAAAAACGTATTGTGATGAGAAATCATTAATTACCTTGAGAGACTCAAAAGGATACCCCCTTTCCTCTTCTAACTCAACAAGGCAAATGCATTTAATTAAGTAACAAGAACCATAAAACCGCCAATGATACATTTAAAATTTAACCTTAAAACGTATTTTCTACGAATTATATTTTCACAAGCAACTAGGCTAGTAAGTCAAATATTTTTTCTCTCACATTAAAACATGCATAATAGAATGTTATATATGTTGTAGTTTAATGTTTTCAGTACACGGGAAGTTATTCAAACAAGACGACTTTCTGGCCATATTTGGTAATTTTTTCGTAATTCTCTTATGTGTTTTGGTAGTTGATGTTCATGTAAATATTTTAAGCCACTTGTGATAAAAATAAAAGAAAAGTTTTTTTAGCCCATCCATATATTCAAGACTCTGTAACGATTTAGGATCCGACTCAGTAGGTCTTTAGTTAAATCTGAATGATTTATTTTTAGTATTGATGGAATTTGGTACTGAAGGTAGATAATTGATTTTTAAACTTTTTTGCCATTTAGCTATAAAGACATATTATATAGACTTGTCTATTAAATATCTATGTTGACCACAAGATAACTTTTTGGTTTTGTGTCGTTGGATTGCTGTTTTTCATACACGTGTGATTTGTTTTCTTGTTTGCTATATATAAGTTAGTTACAACAACTAACCGAGGTCTGCTGGTTTCATTTAACAGTAAGATAGAACTCAAACGACAGAGCAAGAATGTTTGATTTCGATGATGTTAAGTTATCAAAGCCAGACACAGAAAGTACAAGGGAAATAGCAAAATCACTGTATGTACCAATAGTACAAAACACTGCACAGTTACAACGAAATATTTAACTAAAGACTAAAGAAATAATCAATATGAATAGGTTACAATTTATATGTTGTTTTCAATGATCGAAGTTCGGTTTGAAAGACAGGCCACAACGTGCAGTATAAAACCCATCCGTTCTGCAGTTATTTTAATTGCACATGAAATCTTTATCGCCGAATTCATCATATCTATTATATAGTACCGTGACTGAATGTTTATTTATAATATTATATATTTGTATTATCCGTAATCAGTTTTAATTGTGCAAGAGATATTAAAACGTATTACTCACAAATTTGGTTAAAATAAAACTCCATAGAAATAAGATCACCAAGAATGGCATTATGCCTATACAATTGCTGCTCGACTATTAGATACCATACTCGATACAGGCATAATCTAGAGAAAACAATATTCAACGACGCTTTTATCCTTCTGCGTATAATATGACAATTGATATAACATCGAACGATTTAAGATAACAAAATATGTATATTATTAGGCGTACGAATTTCTTGGTAATAGATTTTAAATAACTAGAAAGGAAAATTAACAGCAAAACAACATTGAAAAAAAGGAATATACATGAATAGAAGATACAATTATTATGCACAAATCGTTCAATGATATGAAAGTAAACATTGTCTCTTTGACACAAGTCATACTATGTTGTGGATCCGTTCATTTGGATCATGCAAGACGTGTGAACTATTTCGTTCAGAACACCATAAAGGACGGAACAATTTAATCAAGTATGTACTTATCTGTAACAGAATTACCTTCAAACAATCTTAGATAACTATAAAGGTGTCTAAGAGGTGTGAAATAACCAACCAATGTTCTTTTTTACTGAAAGGGGCACTAGCTACGAGATATAAAAAAATAAAATATGATTTTTTTTGTTCAATCATTAATGAAAGTGAAATAGTGAAATAATAATTCGCTTTTAGAAGCCAGTTTGGTTCAATTTTGTCAAAATAAGCTAAGCAACATCGCTGATGAATTATTCACTTGCAAGTGAATAATTCGACCTCATTGATTGAATCCGTATTCATGTGAACTTCAATTTAACCCCTTAGCTAGAAATGGTTTATGCATGAATAAGGCGTGTTCAGTTATTAAATGGAAAAGAATGTTAACATTAAAAGTGAAACAAGGGTAAACCATTTGATTTGACTGATTCGATCCACAAAAACTAATTCTTATACAGGTAAAAACGATGATTAAGATATAATTTAAACCTATAACATGAAATCAAACAGACTTAGAAAAATCCAACTGCACGAGTTCGCTATCTATTCAAATCTATGTTTATGTTTTTATCGGGTTGTATGACCGTCGGCAGTCTTCGGAGGTCAACACGATGTTTAATAAGATGGCGTCTAGACTAAAATACACACGAAATGTTGATACATATTATCGACCCCATGCATTGTAAATTGTTTTGAGAATTTGAGTCAAATCAGTGAATATGAATTTGACAGCTAGTGCCCCTTTAATACTCTAGTTATAAAATTATATATTAATATTTCTTTTTATTCAATGATTGAAAAATAAGGTTTTTTTTTCTTCCAGAATATAGACATGTTTTTGACAACTTAACGAAAATTATTAATAAATGTAAAGAAGATGACACATTTTGGAAAAGAGGTATGCTTTTGTCTTCATTAGTATAATATTATATTTCCTGATGTCATTTTGTGCAACATTAAACATATTATATGCAAAACAGACACACAATTAATCACCTGCACACATTTTATTGCATACAAGTTATAATCCCAGATTCAGATTCAATATTTTATTAAAGTCTCACCACTTGTATAACTCACACGTTCAAATACACATATAAAACATTACGTATAACATAAAACATTCCAATACATATATAAAACATAGAGTATAACATAAAACATTCCAATACACATATAAAACATATTGTATATTAAAACTAACAGTAAAATATCATAAGCTTAAATACTAAAACATAAACAAGCGCCATTCTATTAAGAATTATGAGAGACTATTAAATGATTAATTATATACAATATTTTACACAATTTTAAAACTATATATATCCAAGATTTAAAATGCATCATCAGCTATATATAAATAAGAAATTTGTTCTTCTACATAAATATCAAAGCAGGTTTTAGCAACTATATATTTTGAAGGTCTGCATATAAAGGACATAAAGTAAATACATGTTTTTCATCTTCAATTTCATTTTTACACATAAAACAAGATCTTTCATTTAATGGTTTGTTCTCATATCGTCCTGTTTCTATTTTAAGTGGCGCAACGCCACATCTAAATTTTGCATAATCACTTCTAAATTTAATAGACAAGTAATTGCAAATGGCTGATATTTTTGTTCAAGCATATTGTTTTTCTTAAATTGTTTAACATTTCACAGCGGTATAACATGTTACTCTAATTATTCTTCCCTTAGTTTATTCATTTTGTATTAACATTGTATCATAGATCAAATTTATTTGTTCAGTGTATGTTCACTGGTGTTAATATGTCTTTTGATTGAGTTAAGCCATTTCAATTGATATTTTATAGTTTGTCTTTCTATGTTGTGATGTTACACTATTGTTTCAGATAAGGCTGAAGGTTTGGTACCATTAAAACGTTAAAACCCGCTGCAATTGTTTGCACCTGTCCTAAGACAGGAATCTGATGTTCGGTAGTTGTCGTTTGTTGATGTGGTTCACAAGTGTTTCTCGTTTTTTATATAGATTAGACCGTGGGTTTTCCCGTTTGAATGGTTTTACACTAGTAATTTTTAGGGCCCTTTATAGCTTGCTGTTCAGTGTGAGCCAAGGCTTCGTGTTGAAGACCGTACTTTGACCTATATTGGTTTACTTTTATAAATTTTGACTTAGATGGAGAGTTGTCTCATTGGCACTCATACCACATCTTCTTATATCTATTATAATATATTATGTTTTAAATATAACTCTGTGCAGTATTGCGATTTATATAGCTTATAAGTACGAAGCTTGTTACCATTACTCTGTGACAAAATTTTCGTTTGCCATTCTTCAATACATTTATTAAATAAAACATTTTCAAGTTGTAAAACAATATCTTATGCAGCACACTGTTAAGACTAGCATACAATTCAAAATTACAATCTTTAAGTCTTTTCATGATTCTATTACACCAGTTTTTCTTATTATTTACAGCATTTTTATGTGACCATTTGAACACTTTATAATTTATTCTGTCATTGTTCATGAAACTACATCTTGCCCAGTGCCTAAAGACACATGTCCATTGTCTTACACTAGGTGTTCTCCAGCACATGTCCCCGTTAATAGCATCATTTGGCGTATACTTGCCACACCCATAAAAACCTGATAGCTCTGTTCTGGACAGCGTTTATACAAGAAAAAGAACGAGTGCCCCAAATGGATGTAACAATAGCTTATGACTGGCCAGACCAGAGTATCAAATAATGTTGTAAAGGTACTGTGCTGGAAACCACCATGTGCTTTACTTTTAACAATCAATAAACTTAGAGCTCGACTTGCAGACCTTACTACAACTTTAGCCATCAGCATATAAAAGTATACAAACTTTTTCACCATCAATGTCTACACGAATATCTAGTGCTTTTATAACATCAATTAAACTATTAATGAAAATATTGAACATAATAGGCGATAATACACATCCTTGTTTTAAACCTGAATTTACGCCAAACCATTCTGTCATATTGCCATGAAGTTTAATACAACATTCTACATGTGAATATATAGCTTTCAATGTACATAAAAATTTTGTACTAATTCCTAAATCATCCAATTTAGTAAAAATAATTTTCTACTAACAGTATCATACGCTTTTTTAAAATCTATAAAAGCTGTGAATGTTGATAACTTTCTCAATTTTCTAGTTTCAATAGTTGAAGTCAATGTACTTCGATGGTCAATTGTACATCTACCTTTACTGAAACCATTTTGCTCGTCATGAATAATATCTCTTTGTTCTAACCAATACACTAACCTATCATTCAGTATACTGCAATGTAATTTATATGTACAGGGGGACTAGAGTTATGCCCCTGTATGACAAAGGATCTCGTGGATCTGAAGTTGAAGACTTAGAATTGGGGTAATAATACTTTTACCCCATACAGAAGGAATTTTTCCTTACTTGAAACATATATTAAATAACTTATGCAAAATAACAGCAATGCATGCATGATTTCTAAATAATTCTACTGACAACTGGTCAATACCTGGTGACTTGCCATTTTTACTTTTAGCAATAGCATTTACTACTTCTTCAAACAATATTTCACTGTCTAAAAAATCATCAGAGATATTGATATTAACAGTAGTGTCAATGGTCTGATTATTACAATTTAATAATTTATTAAAACAGTTTTTCCATTTATTTAATACAGTGTTTGTATCTGTACTAGTTGTCCCATCGTCTAGTGTCACTTCCATCGGTATAGAATTCTGCCGTTCATTTCCAACGCAGACTTTACCAATCTTCTTCCAGAACTCTCGAGGATCCCGTTGTTGGTCATCTAGAAGTTGTTCCTGACTGTGGTACCAAAACTGACGTTTAGCTTTCTGACTGCTTTTGTCGAACATTTTCCGTTTTTCCACAAAAATATGGCGTAAATCCTTCTTGCATCCGCTATGAAACTTATGCCACATACGCTCGGCTTTACATACATCGTTCCAAAGAAGTGTTAAGTTGTCGTTCCACCAAGGTTTTTTACATACATCGGTCCAAAGAAGTGTTGATTTGTCGTTCCACCAAGGTTTTTTACATACATCATTCCAAAGAAGTGATAAGTTGTCGTTCCACCAAGGTTCTTTACATACATTGTTCCAAAGAAGTGTAAAGTTGTCGTTCCACCAAGGTTTTCTTTACATACATCGTTCCAAAGAAGCGTTAAGTTGTCGTTCCACCAAGGTTTTTTCATACGTCTCGTTTTGTTACTTTTGCCATCATGTATATTAATTTTTACGTTTATTAAGCTTTAAACCCATTTCAGTATGTACAATTTTAACCAAATTTTCATATTTACTGTCTAAATTTAACTGGTTTATTTCAGATTTCTTTAACTCAGTTATACATGTGTTAAGTTTGGAAACTGTTTCATTGTCAGACATCCAATCGTTTGGAATACTCCGTGTGTCATATTTAACTCATCTTACAGATCCGTTATTGGTCAATTGATCGGACACGGTTTGTTGAACATCATAACCAGGTGTGACAAATGTCCAGCATAACAAAGAGTTATATGTTTCGGGTCATAAGAGTCTACGGTTGCACTTTCTTCTATTAGTGTTCTTGCTCGAATGACTTCAAAGTTTTTAAAAAATGACAGTTTTTCATAAGGTACTACACAATTGTCAACGACCGATGATCCTCTGGATGACACAAACGTAAAGTCATTGTTGATAAAATTTCGGCCATTTAAAAAACAACAATTTATATTGCTTAGAAATTCACAAAACAAGTCGCCGTAATTATTAGGTGTAAGATCTACAACATTACGTTCTGGCAAAAAGTCAATTCCTTGTATATAATCTTCTATATCGGACACTCGCCTATTCCAATCACCGCATAAATAACAAGAGGCTCTCAAGAGCCTGAATCGCTCACCTGTAGTTTTTTATTTAGATTTTTCATCAAAGTTTTTCTTTTTCTTTTGCTTTTATATTTTTAATGTATAATTAATAAATGTGGACACAAAACAGTGTGGATAGTATCCAGCATTCTAAGAGTATTGCATGGCAATTAGGAAAGGTGGGTTAAAAACAATAAACAGATTCAGTTATTTATAGATTTTACTTTGCTGAATGTTTACAGTGTCTCCCTATTTATAATAATATTCAAGATAAATAACCAAAAACAGCAAATAAATTTTTTTTTATCAAAACTGCATTTTACCCCTATGTTCTATTTAAGCCACAGTGGCCATGTTTCTTGACGTACAAGGAAATAAAACATAAAATGCATACTAATTACCCTAAGGTTCATTCAGCCCAAGTTTGGCTGGATTTGCTTCAATAGTTTCAGAGAAGATTTTTGAAAGTAACAATCATGATGAACAAATTATGTAAAATTACCTTAAAAGGGCAAATATTCCTTAAAGGGTCAATTGACAATTTTGATCATTTGCCTTATTTATAGATCTTACTTTACTAAACATTTTTACTGTTTACAGTTTATCATTATCTATAATAATATTCAAGATAATAACCAAAACTGCTAAATTTCCTTTAAATCATCAATTCAGGGGCAATAACCCAAACATCGGTTGTCTGATTCATCTGAAAATTTCAGGGCAGGTAGTTCTTGACCTAATGAACACTTTTATCTCGTGTCAGATTTGCTCTAAATGCTTCAGTTTTTGAGATATAAGCCAAAAACTGCATTTTACCCCTATGTTCTATTTTTATCCATGGCGGCCATGTTTTTGACGAAACAGAAAATAAAACACAAACTTTATACTAGATACTCTAAGGATCATTCAACTGAAGTTTGGTTGACATTGGTTTATTAGTTTGAGAGGAGAAGATCCTCGGACGACGGACGACGACGGACGCCAAGTGATTGCAAAAGCTCACATTTCCTTTTAGGAAATGTGAGCTTAAAATGACTACCATTTGGAATTGTATATATTTTGGACATAAGCGTATCAAATAAATCATGGATGTTGACCGAACGCGCAGAGTGTTCCGGCGGTAGATAAACCACACACAAAAAAAAACCAATTATCTTGGTTGTTAATTTCAGAAAATTGTACCCATAAAATGCGTCCACTTTCACTGCATTGAACTGTGAATGAATATCGTTTTTCACTAACAGTCCTACGCCACCGGATCCAGCCCGAGCACGTACATGTATTAATTTTCGGTTATTTCCATATCATTTATAACCATCAATTTTTATAGTATTTTCTCCCACAAGATGGGTTTCCGCAAGACCAATTATATGCAGACCTCGATTCCTTAAACACGAAGCTAGTATACTATTTTTACCACTGTTCGGATTTTTACTCCAGCCGTTTATGTTCCAAAACCCACATTTGACCTATCCGTTACGTGGTTTACTGACACCTCCTCTGCCTCTACCACGCCTATTATTTCCGGAGTATCTTCGCCAACCATCCGAAGAATTTTCGTAAGCTTTGCCGTTTTTCGAATGTGAATCTATATCGTTTCTATTTTGCTTACGGGCTTTCTTTTGATCCGCTGTCCGTTGTGTAGAGTTGACATCGTTGATTGACGTGTTAAAGTGTTTTTTTAACAATACGACCAGATTTAACAACAAAATCCCATCTAAAGCGGAATTATATTACTATAAGAGCACAATGTTATTTGATTTATTTTGTGACAATTTTCTACTTTCTGTTTGAATGGTCTGTAATCAAATCATTAGATCTTACTGCATACTTTTTGTTTTATTGAATTTGGAAATTTAAATTACTCTTCAATTATACTAGAACAATTAAAAAAAACTAAGCTAAAGAAAACATCTAAAAGTCAACAGAAGGTTTTATTTTTCAACGCTTCATGAGAAACCTATGTCACATATCAAGATATTATCTTGGCTTATTCATCATCATTACTATAAAAGAGAAAATTATTTACTAAAATAGATAATCTTAAACTTTCAGATTTTGTTGCTAAAATTTTGTCAGGAGTCGTGGTATTATTAGTAATCATAATTTTCCCGATGACGTTAAAACTATGGTCACAGCGAAGATTACTAAGTCAAGAACGCAACAAGGAACAGGGTAAGAGAAATAAAATTTTAAAAATGTACCGCTTCGAAACATATTGTTTTTTTCTTTCAATCATATGTAAAGCTTTTCGCAAACTCATTTCATTTAACATAAACAAAGTCAAAATAATTTCGAGTCGAATCATATGGACCTTAAATTGAATGAATGTGAATATGAACGTGGGGATTTCCTTAAGAATTTACGTATATATTGCATGTAATAGAAAATGTTTCACTTTGTGAACAAAACAAGTATCAAGCAATTCCTGATTCTTAAAAGTTCATTGTCTTTGTATGTGACATGTCTGATGTCGTTTTCAAAAGTCACATATTTTAAGAGATTCGTGATCCATCATTTTCGAAAAGAGAATTTTAAACGAAAGTATAGTTACACGTAAACTAATTGATCATTAAAAATACTAGATACTTTTAAAATCAGCATTTATGTCGCAGCCGTTAAGAAGTAAAGAATTATGCTTACCTATATCTGATATAATGCTAAATATATTTTTTTCAGAAATGAAATCTCCGATTGCACATCCAGAAGAAGAAGACGACAACACTAACAAAAAGAATATCGTCCCCTCAAACAGAACTGTTGAAATACCAGAGGAGGCTTGTCAACAATGATGAAATTCTCATTAAAATCTCATCTATCCATCTTCTAGTTTCTGCCATCTTTACAGAGAAATACAAAACGTAGAAATATACTTCCTGTGGACGATCTTGTTGGACAATTAAATCAATAGATATGACATTTGTATTTGTCAAATCTAACTGAAAGTATTAATAAGCAAGATTTTTCCAAAATAAAGAATTCACTATGAAATGTTATTGAAAAGCTGTATGAAAATTTGTACCAATCACAATTGTGACATCTTCTGACAATGCAAACTCTTGGACGTGCAATATACTTTTTTTAATAAAAAGCATCGCATAAACTATTTTTAAATATTCGTTTTTAATGAACTATGAGATCAAATTGCAACAGTTCAAAGAAAAAAAGGGCATATTAACTGATCTAAACTTGAATACTATATTCTTAAAATCTATATTTATTTGATAAGTTTTTGGGATTTGTTTAAAACACAAAAAGTCGCTCAAATGTATTATGGACAAGATCAAAACAATTTTCTTAATTGAACTAATCAATGCTTTATAAAAATAAAGGGCTATGAACAAATTAAAACATAACTAAATTTGTATTCTTTTTAAAAAATTTTTTTGGGGATGTATTAATACACATCCACGTTCATTTTCTATGTAGAGATTACTTTATCTATATATAACTTTATACATATTTACTAAAAGGTTAAATCCTAACTATACTACTGCCTGTCGATACGTTTATTTTGGCATTGCACAAGTCATGTCTTCTTTGACTGTCCATGACGTTAAAACACTAAATCCCGGGGATGTGTTTTAGTTAATTTTAGTCTCTGATGCATGATTTTTTATTATTAATTGTTTTTGGCTTTTAACTAGCTTTCAGTAACTGCGAGTACTCTCAAATCGTTCTTTCGTGTTAATTTGACCTGTTGATACAGTTTGTAATGCATTTTTGTTATTAAATGTTTACTTATTTTGTGTTATATCTCGTCTCACTATTTTTAATACATACCACCTTTGAAGTATTTAGTACGACGATTATTTTCACTTCTGTTCTCGTACTATGAACAACAAATTTATTTATTTTGTAAAAAATATTTCCGTACTCCATGTACTCCTTACAACAAAACTATGTTTATTTACCTGTGTACGTTGTTTTATTTAACGGCATTTTGTCCAAGGTTATAGTTGTCTTTTTTTTTTATTAATTTTGTATTTACATTGTGTTAAAGATCACATTTATTCGTTCAGTGTATGTTTACTTGCTTTTGTTACAATATTTTTTTATTGAGTTAAGCCATTTCAATTGATATTTTATAGTGTGTCTTTCTATGTTGTGATGTTACACTATTTTTTCAGGTTAGGGTGAAGGTTAGCGCCTGTTAAAACGTTTAAACCCGCTGCATTTGTTTGCACCTGTCCTAAGTCAGGAACCTGTTGTTCAGTGGTTGTCGTTTGTTGATGTGGTTCATAAGTGTTTCTCGTTTCTCGTTTTTTATATAGATTAGACCGTTAGTTTCCTGATTGAATGGTTTTACACTTAGTATAGTAACTTTTGGGGCCCTTTATAGCTTGCTGTTCGGTGTGAGCCAAGGCTCCGTGTTGAAGGCAGTACTTTGACCTATAATGGTTTACTTTTACATATTGTGACTTGGATGGAGAGTTGTCTCATTGGCACTCATACCACATCTTCTTATATCTATATATGATATGATTATATCATTAAGTCGGCTACAAACGGCAACAACAATTGAAACGAAAAATAAACCCAGCCTAAATTATGACATAACAATAAACGAAAAAAAAACCCAATTTTTGCAGACATCAACTGTATTACTACAGGCTTCTGACTTGGAATAGGCGCATAAATGGAAATAATGCTTTTAAAAAGTTTGTACCCCCGAAGCGCTTCTGGATTCTCCTTCATCGAAGACGCTCAAACATTTGAAAGCGGATAGAAAAAAAAAATGATGTAATGTTAAATATGTTTGTGAACGTTCGCAATACTCCTTCAAAACTAAAACAGCATAGTTCTAAAACAACAAAATATGACATTACAGTTGGAAAGGGTTTGACTCATCCGATCGATGCTAGGCACAAATTAAGATAACTCACAAAAAAGGACAAAAAGTACCTTCACCATTTCGTTTTACCCCATGGGCAAAATGACATGCTGCTGTCTGTCACTTCCACCCCATTTTTTACCAGTCCTTCAAAATAATATCAAGCTTTAATGTTCCTCCAACTTGGCAACCATTTATCTTTTTCATAGACTGTGTAGTCTTCCCGGTTGTTGATTTTATTATATGCTACGACATATATACATATATCCACCTTTATCATTAGAAATTGTAATATGCCTTCTTGGTATCTTTGTTTACCTTTTAATAAAAATAAAGTATTGTGTGTGTGGGGGTGCATCGAATTGATGGGTGGAGAACTTTCGAAGTGAAATCCCTTGCCTGGTATAAACTTTTAAATAACAATTATTTTGAACTAGTCAAGGTGGAAACAAATATTCTGCACCACAAAATATGTGTGTACAAATAGGAAACTATTTTCGCAAAATCATTATTCAGTCAGAGCAAAAAGTGAAAATGAATATTCTCCCTTGGAAAAATAAAAATCTACATATCTTCCATCAAAATCAAATAGTCGTCCCCTAAGATAAAATCAATTCTTAAAATGATCCATAAACCTGACAGTGATACAAATGAGGAAAAAAAACTCACTAATGAACTCTTAGGCATGTGTCGGGGCGTTGTTTATGTTATACTATAAAAAAAAAGAAGATGCTGTATGATTGACAATGAGACAACTCTAAACCAGAGACCAAATGACGAAGAAGTTAACAACTATATGTCACTGTACGGGCTTCAACAATAAACAAAACCCATACCTCATAGTAAGCTATAAAAAGTTTCGAAATATAATGTAGATTTACGCAAATGAGAAACTAGCATCCTGATTTATGTACAAAACAATAAACAAAAACCAACATGATATATAGGAACAAACGACAACCACTGAATTGCAGGCTCCTGACTTGGGACAGTCACATACAGAATGTGGCGGGTACAACATGTATGCTGGCGTCAAACCCTCCCATAACTTAAAAAAACCAACAAAACACAAAAGACACAATGAACAGATCAGAGAGTAATCGCAAACTGAAAGTTACTTCAAAGCCCACAACAACTAATAAAAAATCATGTATCTAAGAGTAAATATCAATCAGTACACATCCTACTTCCAAGGGATTTAGTGTAGAGACGTCATTAACAGTCAGGAAACAACATGACCTCCTGCAAAGCCAAAATATAGGTATCGACAGATTGTAGGACCATGTTCGAGGAAAGAATTGTCCATTAGATTGACAAAGATTCTGTCCGCAATGAAAGAGGGTCTTTAGAAATTCTGTGAAACTGTTTTCTCGCGTAGTGGTGTTAACCATATGTGGATTCTAAAAAACTCTAAAGAACTTCTGGATAATTTTAAATCTCGATCTTTCTCTGATTTTTCAACCCTGTATACCACCATTCCCCATGTGAAATTGAAAAATTGTCAAAAAGAAATTACCACAATGCTTTTCAACATAAAAATGGTAGCATACGCTATAAATTTATTACTTTGGAGTACCATACGGTATTTTGTTAATAGTGAACAAAAAAGTAAAATATGCTACACAGAGAAACAAGTGATCAGTATGCTGGAGTTTCTTATTGACAATATATTTGTTGAATTTGGAGGTAGACTTTTTCAACAAATTGTCGGCATTCCAATTGGAACGAACTGTGCGACTCTCCTTGTCGACCTCTTCTTATTTTCATATGAGTTGGAGTTCCTTCAGACACTTGTCAAAACAAGCAGATCAAAGAAGCCAGATCATTTAATTTCACAATCAGATATATTGACGATGTTCTTTCCATTAACAATCCAAACTTTTCTGATTGGGTTCCATTAATATATCCTCCAGAACTAGAAATTAAAGAAACAACAGACACGGCTTCCTTCGCCTCATTTTTAGACATACCTCGAATCTGACATAACCGGTCATCTCAGTATCAGAATCTATAACAAACACGATTTTAATTTTGACATTATCAATTTCCCCCACCTTAGTAGCAATATACCAACTTCACCTGCTTATAGGATATACATTTCCCAACTCATTCGGCATTCAAGAGCTTGCAGCTACTACTCAGACTTTGTAAAACGTCACCAGTGTCTGAGCAGAAAGTTGATGAACCAGGGGTATGTCAAAGAACGTATCGTCCTTTTTCTAAATAAGTTCATCGGAAGATACCAAGACCTTGTTGATAAATATTCAGTGTCAACTTGACAAATAATACACGATGGTCTTGAAGTATAGATTCTAGGTACTAACGTTGTTTATCATCTTAATAACGAGTTATAGTATTCTTTTATTTGTATTTGTAAATTATTATTATTACTGTTATGTCTATTTTTGGTAATATCCATTTAACGTGGCTCGGTATTTATACATCCCGTCATTGTGTTATTGTGCTATGGTAAATTTTTGTATTCTTGTCTTTCGTTTTTGCTAATGTGCTTTCTCTATATGCCTTTTTGTTTTTCTTTGTTGACATATTTGTTTGTTTTTATTGTGATTAAGATTATAACACAATGTTGACTGCTGTACCCCTATTTTGACATTTTTACCTATTATGTCTGTTTGTTTTGTATACACATCGTTGTCAATATAATGGACTTTTATGCGACTGTCATGCAAGTGAGAGGTTTAGCTAAATATAAAACCAGGTTTAATCCACCATTTTCTACACAAGAAAATGCCTGTACCAAGTCAGGAATATGACAGTTGTAATTAATTCGTTTGATGTGTTTGAGCTTTTGATTTTGCCATTTGCTTAGGGACTTTACGTTTAGAATTTTCCTCGGAGTTCGGTATTTTTGTTTTTTACTTTTTGGAGATATGACTTCTTTGTGATATCGCTCTTTTGCCCATCCGTGGGGGGGATGGTATTGAATGGCGACGTATTTTACTGTAAATAACATTAAAACTTTTGTAGGTCACATTATAAAATATTTTGTAGTTCTTTTGTGTATGCTGACTGAATAATGGTAATCAATGATGCATCTGTGTGCAACATTTGTAGCTTT
The DNA here is from genome assembly GCF_021869535.1 of Mytilus californianus. Taxonomy (NCBI): domain Eukaryota; kingdom Metazoa; phylum Mollusca; class Bivalvia; order Mytilida; family Mytilidae; genus Mytilus; species Mytilus californianus. The sequence goes on from NW_026262723.1 coordinate 109,004,798, forward strand.
TGTCACCATACGAGCGGCATTCCCCAGCAGCAACGTGGGCTTATAAACTTCATCAACTCCAGAACGCACCAGCAGATTCCTCAGACAGTCTTGTTTTCTGTAATCCATCATTGGGGTGTTGAGATGGAGTTGGGCTCGGGAAAGATCTTAGAAGGCTTTGTGTTTTTTTTTTCTAATTCATCCCCAACACTCCCGAATGACATCGAAGCGGTTTAATAGATGGTTGGTATGATAGAAAATATGCAATGTTGTCTGCTCTATGGTCGGGTTGTTGTCTCTTTGACACATTCCCCATTTCCATTCTTAATTTTAATATTTTTTTCTTTTTCTTTTTTATCTCTGTATTTTAACAGCTTGCTCATTTGGATATTCTCCGATTTCGTAAACTATTCTTAAAACGGTTGTATTTATAACCCCACTTTGCAATATAACCGTCAAAAGTTCAAATGCTATTTATATTCTTCTAGAATGTTACGTTTGTGCCCACCAATGTGTTAATGAGTCAAAGCACCTATTCCATAAAAACCACAATGGAGACAAATGCATGTTCAAGCAAGAAATGAAAATCTTTTGAGTACTCTGAAATATTTCTTCATAAACACATTATGATGAAATGACGGACTGATGTATTTGAACCAAGACCTCACTAATTAGGTAAATTAATCTGGGATATAATTAGTTTAAGCAAAAGATGTTCTGTACTATTGTTGGCAAAAAGATTTAAACAAAGAAAGCCTTAAATTTTAGTCAAATTTATTTATAATTATAATGAAAACCAATTTCTCAAGTAATCAGTTGAACCAGCCAACTGACATTTATTCTCAATCTTCAATAAAAAGCCGTAATCATATATTACTCTATTATAAAATAACAACAAACAATTTAAAAAAAAATACCAACTATACAAACAAAAGTACCTATAAAAATATGCAAATATTTCTATTGAGCATATAATTCAATTCAGCAGAAAATTAAAAAGTATATATAATTTTTGATATGAATACCGGGGGTATAACACGTGTTTTTCGAATAACCTTTATCAAGAACGCTCGTGATTTAAAGTTTTTAAAGCCAAAAATTTCAAATTTTGAAAAGCTTAGTAATATTAGCAATCGAGGTATTGCTATTTATGTAAACTTTCGTGTTTTTTCTTGTTTTATGTATTTTCTTATTAATTTTTTGTTCGTTTCAGATTATTGATTGTTTACTTCTTTACATATTGTAATCAATATTGGCCATTTGGTCTTAAATTTTCATTTAGACAGATGGAATACTCAGAGGATTCCAAATTTCATTTGATGGCCACCATGCAGTGTATGCATATTTCCAAAATTAAGTTATCATCAGTGGTGCTAGAAACCAAATTTAGAAAATGAGCAATTAATCCAAAAACACACCAAAGATGGATTCCAAAAGGAGTCAATACTACAGTCATTTCAAATCAGTGAATAACACCTATGTTATGCTATAAAAAATCATATCGAATCCTTCATTCAAGTCTGATTTTTGACCACCCCATAACTGATTCGATCTTTTGAATTGTATAAAAATACTCGCTTGTATTACAAACAGTTGAATCTAAATGTAAATTCAGAAAGGACTTTAAAGTCACAGAATTTGTAAAATCTGTAAAACCGGAAATGATCACTACAGAAATTTGTTTCAAATTATGATTAGCAACAAGCAGTAAAGAATCAATAAGAAATAAAAAAAAAAACGAGTTAATTGAAGTATTCACTATTACGTATTAAGGAACTTTGTCATATATATTTTTTTCTAACATAGCACAAAATTTACTAAAATTATTTTACAAATAAACAACAAAAAAGAAGATAAAATTAAAAACCATATTTTAAACGCTGCCTTATTTCTAGAAGTAAGGAGTAGTTAAACCTCACTTTCTGCATCGTCTGCGTGACTAGATCGCTTCTTTTGTGCTGACTTAGAATTCTGATGTGTACTTGGTTGACTGACGTCATTACTAGCTGGTATTGGTGCAAAACATTTGACTAAATTAACAATTTCACCTTGCATATTACCTAAAGCTTGTATTATATTATATAATGCTTTTTGATTTTCTGTCATTACTTTACGTAGAAATTCTACATCGTCAATAATTCTATTATTCTCTTTACTACTAGCTTGTAAATGCTGAAGTCTAACGTCAAGAAGCTTCTGTGATCTTTGAATAGCGTCTAACTGAGGTATAACGAGAGTTGTCGGCCCTGATGGAACACTATTTGACACACGCCTTGTTTGTTGTCTTGCAGTTGTTTTTCTCTTCAATCCAGATTTACCAGCTGAAAATGATAGAATAAAATTTTAACATAATCAGAAATGAAAACCATAGAAACCACATTGTGTTAAACTGTTAGTGGACTTTTCTTTCACATCTATTACTTTTACATATATTTCTTTTAGGAAATATCAGGTGCGTGCAAGAATCTCTTAAACTTTTATAAAAGAAGTGTTGTTTATACAGACAAACACTGTGGTAAATTGTCTAGTTGGCCATGGTTCTCTGGAACATTCAGTATTTGCTAATTAAGCGATGGATCGAAAGGTATGTTCTTCTTCACAACACCGCTTAAATGCACTTATTATTCGACTTAATCACTGCGTTGATTACGACAATATGGCTCCTTAAGTAACTGTTCAAGTTGCATAATCTCAACTATAACATTTCAATTTTAACTTAAAAAAAATAATAAGCCGCGGATAAAACCGAATAAATATATACAACATCGCATCTTGTCCTTGAGTAAAAGTATCTTATTCTGATATGACAATCCGAGATGTGGGGTATACGTCAATGAGACATCAACCCACCGACAAAAAAATAAAAATAAATCTAGATGGCAACAAACTGCCATAAAAAAAGTAGTCGGGTGTCTATCAAATATGTCAAGCTATGTATCGTACCTAGTCTATAAAATTTTTAAAAACATAAAAAAATCTATAAAAACAGACACAATCGAAGATCTGTCAGCAAAACAAAGTTATCCAAATAAGGAAAAACATTAAGATATTACATTAGACTGACGAGGTTTCTCACTTTGGACAGACATATGAATATGTAGCAGGGTTAAACTAGTTTCAAGGGAACTAAACCCTCCCCCTTTTTAATCTCGATCAGTACATTAACAAAACACACATACCAGAGCATAGTACAAATAAAACCACAAGAAAAGCACTTAACTTTAAAATAACAGTATAACATATCAATTAACAAATTCTTTGGATTAGGCACATATGGAGAAGTTAGGCTAATTATTTGAGATCTTAAGCCTCCACTTTCAATTTCGGTATTTGGAATAACAAAATATTTATGAAATGAAAGAATGTGTAAAAAACATCGGCATAGGAGGGAAACTTAACTCTTTTATAGCGGTATAATATACAATGTATAACAAAAACATAAGTACAAGCAAAACAATACCGCATCATACGGTGCTCTCCCTTATTAGCTGAAAGTACTTAAACTGGTGATAAGAAATCATACAGTCCTGCACTCGTACTTCAGTGACATTAACTTACACACAGTAATATCATCAACAAGAAAAAGCGATTGTATACCAGAATCGATTCGAACAGAATTTCAAGACATAAAAAATAAAATGAAACATTAAGTCTCGCTTCAAACTAAATAAATATACAATAGATGTTCCTCCTGAAAAATATCACACGCAACTGTTGATAAACAACATCAACCTAATGAAATAGAGGCGAAAGATACCAAAAAGTAAAATAACAAAAACACCGAACTCCAAGAAAAATTCAAAACGGAAAGACAAAAGCTCAAACACAACTGTCATATTCCTGACTTGGTACAGGAATTTCCTTATGTAGAAAATGGTGGATTAAACCTGGTTTTATAGCTAGTTAAACCTCTCATCTGTATGACATTCGGAACATTTATCAATAAGTCTATAAAGCCAAATGATAAATTAAAGTATGGATCCTAAACGATTTAGCTTGATATTTGATATTACTGTAAAAAGGTGGACGAGAATTGCCACTTCCATAATAAATCACTTAATTTTTGATAACATTTATGAAAGTTTTGACCAATTTCAGATACCTTTTATTATCTTTTCTTTATTTCTTATGTTAATTAGAGGTCACAGTAGTTTATTGTTGTGCAAATATCAGAAATCCATTTAGACGATACAAATCAAAGTAAAAAACAAAAAACCTAAGGCAATCGAATAAATTTCAAATCCAGCGAGATCGGGTGCGTCGATAGGTGAAGCGTTGTCTGCTATGCATTAATCACCCGCCATGCGAATTCACACTCAGTTAAAATGTCACAATTGGAAATAGGACACAATCTGTAAATTAATAGATCAGATGAATTTTCTAGTATCTAAAGATCTAAGACCGCGAAAACATGTCACTAGTGAGTTTAGACACAGACACGAAATTGTTATGGTGACTGTAAAACTAATAAACTATCGATTTCAGTCGTTTTTCCCATATTTCTGTTGGAGCATTGTTTTTAGTGATAGGAGCAAACCCCTGTTAATGTATTCCGTACAGCTAGAATCTGCACGAACGTTACTTATTAATTGAATATTTAAAGAAAACAAGACTCGATAAATGCAAAATCCTGAAGTACCTTTTCTGGATTTACCTTTATCAGGACATTTGAAAGTCAGGAAAGTGAAATATGCGTAGACACGGAAGGAGTTATATAATAAAAAAAGGACAAATTAATCTTAAGTCAACTTTGTACGAGGGATTTTTAACCTTAGTTTGAAATATGTATACGGCATACGGCTGTGCAGAGGGAATGTTACTGCTGGGATATCGGAATTTGACAATTGGAAATTTGAAATCATCACGTTTATGATAATTGCTTTTTTGGAAGTCGTCCATCTATGTCAATATCGAGAAAAAATTCAAGATATGAAGCAGACCTTCTAGTATCTTTAATCTCCAGTTCACAGGGATGTATGAGATGCAAGCATTCATTGAAATGTTGGTAATTGAGAAACAAGACATCATCTTAAATGTTTTTATAAGGTAATTTCTTGTCAAAGTTTTTATAATTTCTTCCATCTCTTGTGTGTTATAATTTGCTTTATGACCTGATAATTCTACTAAGACATGTTGCTTATATTCGATTAAAGCCAACAATTTGTATTTCATATAAGGGTCTGCCACTTTTAATTTCAGAACAACTGAACATCACAAAACAATTTGTAGAATTGGATCTATAATCTAAATAGTTAGATGCTTTATAGATATAAGAAGATGTGGTATGAGTGCCAATGAGACAACTCTCCATCCAAGTCAAAATTTATAAAAGTAAACCATTATAGGTCACAGTACGGTCTTCAACACGGAGCCTTGGCTCACACCGAACAGTAAGCTATAAAGGGCCCCAAAAAATAACTAGTGTAAAACCATTCAAACGGGAAAACCAACGGTCTAATCTATATAAAAAACGAGAAACGAGAAACACTTATGAACCACATCAACAAATGACAACTACTGAACATCAGATTCCTGACTTAGGACAGGTGCAAACAAATGCAGCGGGTTTAAACGTTTAAATGGTACCAAACCTTCACCCTTTTTCCTGAAACAATAGTGTAACATCACAACATAGAACGACACACTATAAAATATCACCTGAAATAGCTTAACTCAATCAAAGGACATATTAACACCATTGAACATACACTGAACAAATAAATTTGACCTATGACACAATGTAAATACAATATAAATAAACTAAGGGAAGAATAATAAAAGTAACATGTTATATCAGGAACATATATATTGACGGGACTTGACACTACCTGATTGTAGTTGATTTTATCGTCGTGCCATAGTTAATAAAGATACGATACAGAAACGGACATGTGTTAAAAACGGACTCGCTATTGTCCTAATAATTTCTAATATTATCAATTAAATGTCATTCAAACTAGTTTTATAGTGATGCTAGTGTATCAAACTTGTATTCTGTCACTTCAAATTTGTTAAAATCGCAAGCATTTCATCACAAAATTGTGCAGAATGCAAACAAGGTAATAAAAAAATGGCAGCCATTGCCGCGATGATTTACAAACACTTCACATCAAATAAATCAAACTTATTTTCGTAATTTCATATGACAAAATATATCTACTAAATGATAAAACTTGTATTTATTTACAATTAGAGTTATGTGGTTTATTTGTTGAGCAGTTCTGATAGTTTTTCAGTCAGACGCTACCAAAATCCGTAAATCTCGGGAAGTCTCGGGAAGTCCGAGATTTTATCAATTTTATACTGAAAAGCGTATCAGATTCATTTCCCGTTAGATATACTGTTCCCAGGTTATATCGGTAAGAAATGTTAAACAATAAAAGAAAAACAATATACTCGAACAAAAATACCATCCATTTGCAATAACTTTAAACACAGGTAAATGAACATAATTTTGTTGTTAGGTATACGTGTACAGTACCAATAGAGAAAGGAAATATTATAACAAAATAAATAATTTTGAATACAAAATAAATAAACTAAGGGAAGAATAATAAAAGTAACATGTTAAATCGGTAAGAAATGTTAAACAATTAAACAAAAACAATATGCTCGAACAAAAATACCATCCATTTGCAATAACTTTAAACACAGGTAAATGAAAATAATTTTGTTGTTAGGTATACGTGTACAGTACCAATAGAGAAAGGAAATATTTTTACAAAATAAATAATTTATACATACATTTTTGATTACATGATATTTCATCCTCTTCTTCATGTATTGGAGGTGTAGCATACGGAATTCTATTAGGTGTATCTGGAACAGGTGGTGGTGCATCGTTTGTTTCTACAATTTCTACTTCCTCCGTTCTTAAGGCTGGTACATTGACTACAATATTTATTTTGAAAGTTTAGCTTATAACTTATGTCGGAGGTTGATTATCGTTTTTTGTTTCGCATAGAATATTTTAGTTTGAGATATTCGAATTATGGATCCAAAACCCGCCTATTTTACCAATTACATACCTTGTGAACTGTAATTAGAGCTTGTAGTAGTTCGTGGTTATGTATGTTGTTTGTATACATACTTACCTTTCATAAGTTAATGTGATGTAGATTGTTTTCACTTGTTCTGTTTGTCTGTTTAAACCAAGTTCTATTGTTCTTGGTTTAATGACATATTTTCGTTATTTATTTTTACATTTTATAACTTTAGTGTTATTTGCCTATTTTTATAAAATCCCTCCTTTGTTTGTTTTATACGATCTCTGACTTTCACTTGTGACGTTAGTTTTTGTACTAACGGACTCAAACAAATATCGGTATTTTTCTTTTTATATTAGTGTATTAGTGTTATAAACTGTTATAAACTGTTTCAATTTTTGTTTTAGTTGTTCTGTCACTTATGTTTTTGTTTGATTGAAACATATGAGAATGTGTTTGTTATTTTTCTCTCACTCCAGTTAAGTAATTTAACATAAAACACATTTAACTTTAAATAAGCACTAAGAAAACTTTATTTTGACTACTATGATACAATAACAGAGACATATATTTCTGATTAAAATTTACCCATTTCTTTTTCATCTCTGGCACGTTCCAGCTTAAACAGATACCGCTTGACTAGTCTTTGCATTATTTCTGTATATGTTGTTTCTTCCGTCTTTAACTCTAAAGATTTACAAACAATTTCTCTACGTCTCTGTAGTTAAAAGTCAAATCAAATTAGTATGTTTAACTTAAAGATTGACAATAATAACTTATATTTCATTCAGTGCCCTTTCATTTTCATTATATTGCCACTTCCAAATCCAATCATTAATATCAAATTTGAATGATGTATTGAATTTTCACCTCTACAGTTTTTCGTTGGAAGCAAAGTTTCTACCAAATTCTTTTATAAAATGAATTTGAAAAAAATCAAAATAGTTATTGTTTTAAGTAAGTTTCAATAAATACAAATCATGGTAGTTTGTTGTTTTAGTGCAACCAAACAGAGATAAATAATATAGAAGGCTGAATGTAACAAGTGGCAGGTAACTCTTGGGCTTTTAATTATCTAGCTCTCCTTTCCTCCTTCTCTAATATCAGATCACAACATTTTCACATTACGATATAATCTGACTGTCTAAAGAAGCGCATGCAACATGGAATATGTGTATCGTGGGAATGCATTACAAAAAGGTATAATCCAGCTGATACGATGTTAACATGACATAACGTATGCATTCTTGAACACTGTTTGGCATTGGTCCGTCTCTGGTGGAAGTAGTATACCACTAGAGAGATGTTTACACGGCGCCACGTGCTTGCTATGTAGCGCCTGTGAAACACCTTTCTAGGAAAATACCTTTCAGTTTTCAATCTGTTGCTGTTTTCCGCAGACATATATTACAATTTTCTGAAATAGACCTATAGAAAAACATGACCTGCTTAATTTTTCGATTGAGATAACTTGAACCACATGTATTGGCCTTTGATTTCAAAATAATCAGAAAAAATAATTCGGTTGTCAATTTATTTTTCAAACAAATTTTTAAATTATTTTGTTACAAAACAAAAAAGCCAAAGTTAAAATATCTTTTCCATCAAAATTCTATGTTCATAGATATTAACCTTTATAAATGTTTTCTTTCTAGCTCGTTGATAATCAAGCCAGTCTCCGTTATCTTTCCTGGAGAATAGAAATCTGAATGACCGCCAGATATAGTATATGGACTTTGGTGTTGGTATCATGTTAAATGGAACAGGCAGTGTACTTCCGTCATCCATGTAATTCATCCACAGTTTTGTTCTTGCAAACTTCCATTCGACATCACAGTCAGTCTGTCCATAAATAGAATAAATGGATGATGTAATGTATAAGTGAGTTCATTGCCGTGGCATTGTTTTTATTGCTTGCATTCTACTTGTATTACCTGATATACCGGTGTAATAAAGTTAAGTGCTTTTCCTGTACTTTTTGTACGTTCTTTATAATATCTTTTGATATTCAAATGAGATTAAGAGGGAATGTTGAGATTTGAGATCTAACGATGCTAACCCCAACAAACGTGCATGTGCCTTTGGAAATTTTTATAGATATAATATGTAAGTCATATGAACAAATGTAAATGTAGAGAATACATCAAAGAGACAGAAACCATCAAGAAGGCAAGATACAAACTAGAAACAAGTATCTCTACAATATGTCAAGCTCTTAACCGTCCCGAATCTATAAAATTTATGAATGAATTATACAAAAACAATTAAAACAACACTTCCAAAATTTCAGTAACACAAATCTTCAGGATATACCAAAATACAACTTCAGACTAGGCTAGACTTGCTATAGGCACATGGACATGTTGCGGTGTTAGATTAGTTTTTTGAGATCTCGACACTCCCCTTTTTATCTAGATTCTGCGATTCCCTCCGTTTTTATCTTCATTTGTATATTTTAAAGTTATGAGTTTTGAACATCTGTATACTACTGTACGTTGCTTCTTTTGTACGTTTGATTACTGACAAAGAAACTGTAACGACTGAAACAGATATAGTTACAACCTCATTTATCGAAATACATTTTATTGAATAGCAAATGTGTTTTTGTTAATATTGTGTGTTAGTGTAGTATACAGAGAAAAAAATAATAACTGTCAACGGAGACAAACTGACCATCAAAGGATCGTAGCTTGTCCAAGACTTCCAAAGAGTTTTTCACACTCCTGAAATAGTTAATACCGCTATTAACACAAGCTTTGTCACAATATTTCATAACGAGTTCCTTAACGATCGAAACACAAGCTTTGTCACAATATTTCATAACGAGTTCGAAAGAGTATATGTCAGAAAACTGAACCATGTGTAGAAATCATTTTATGGATGAAGATATAAAACGAAATTTTTCTTGTGTAATTTTGAAAGCTAATACAAAGTGTGAATATTATGCTATGAACAACAGTTTACGGTTTAGTCGTTGTTAATCTACGATCATATCTTCAGAAGAAGTTCTAGGTAGGAAAGTACTTGAATTTGTGATTCTGTTTTGAATATTTCAGTATATTGTAGGCTGTTTTGTACACAGGAGCAAACATAAATCGCTTTCCTTTGGCATTCAATTGTCTAGACCGTTTAGGTAGTAGTTTTAAAAAAAAGAAAACTACTCTTTATAAACTTCATGCGCCCGAAGCGCTTTTCTGGATCTACCTTCACCATGAACGCTCGTTGCTGAATATTTAAAAGCTACTGATGTATAAGAACCGAAAGAGTTGAAGAACTATATAACTAAAAAGTCCCAAAAAATAATAGCCTAATCCATCAAAGGTTTTAATTTGCTTTTGAAATGTTTTAGACGATTATCTGATCAACTGTTTCGATTCTTATACATCCTTGGCTTTCAAATATTTGACTCTGAGCTTTTCTGATGAAGGTTCATCCAGAAAAGCGCTTCGGACGCATACAATTTATAACGTATTGTTTTCATTTTTTATCAACAAGATTCGTGTATTTTTAAAGGAACGATCCAATTGATTTTATCGCTTTTCAGTAAGAGGAAAGGGTGTCGCTGATGACTTTTCGACATTCCTCGCAGTATATTTTAGAAGCTGGACGATATTTCGTTCCCTACTGTTAAAAAAAGTATAACCTCTAGGTCTGGGACATTTTTACAGTAAACTGAAATAACATGTATATCTCCAAAAGGATCATATTTGAACCTAAAATTTTCACAGATTCAAGAAATAGGAGTTTTGTTGTACTATTAACGTCGGCAGAAATAGATGTACATTCTTTTACCAATTAGATTTCTGTCAGGTTTTTTGTTGAAGTAGGCGTAATGTAGAATAGCTAATTCAGTATTATCGAAGTATGGAGGCACAGGGTTCTGAACTTTGAAATCATTCAATATGCTTGAAAAATTGATAAAATCAAGTCCTCTATTTATATATTATAGTATTTGGATTGCAGTCCAATTTTCTATATCACATATTGTCAGCTTTATCCATCGTCGGATGTTCTTATTGTGAAAACCTTCTGTATTTTTCAATTCATTTATGAAATATTGTGTGAAATTTGCGCCAATGTCAACAGTGCCAGAATCGTTTTATATTATTTAAAACATTCTGTTCAAAGTGAGATAATTCTTTCTAAACATTTAAAGTCTTACTGTCTGTATTTGGAACTGAAATTTACAAATACCTGTATATCCTCAAAAGAATGACTCATCATAGCTATCAACATGTTGATAAGAACGATTATGATAACCACGTGATAAATTCCAAATAAGTAAGTACCAACTCCTTCTACGATGGCTGTACTACTCTCCATCACATTGTTTGGATCTTTAGCAGTGAACACTAAAACAAAGACTCAATGTTATTCTGTATGGACGCAAATACATATCATGTATAATGAAAATTGTGATTATTCAATACATATCTTTAATTTTGTAATTATTTGCTTTATCTTAGTTTCCTAGTTCTCATGCATTATTTTCAAGCATTTTATACCCAAATGATATACTTTTAGGCCATCCAAAAAGAAGCATTTCATTTCAGTTTTAAAGTAGTAAATTCACGTTTGACATTAGAAGTTACAACTCTGTGTGCCTAAATCACAGAAGCAGTTCAAACAAACTATGGAATTCACTAAATGCTTCCTTCACCTTGCTTCGCTTAGCTCAAATTAATAAGTGATGAAGGCAATTAATTTAAATGGAATAATGATATTCCGTTGTTTTGATATCATAAACCAAATTTCACAACATTTAACTAAAACCTGTATGCAGTGGTCAACAACAGTAATGATCAGGACATGGAAATAAAACCACCAACAATGCCGGTAGCAGTAGAAACATTCTCTAAGATCGACACTACAATCAATAATTGACATGAAAGAATGTCCTCTTACTAAACATCTGAAAAGGGTTATAATGAAAGTGAAGTTAAATTCATAGCTACGTTTATATTGTATTGTTTGGAAACTACATGATTTACTTTCATCTGAAAATGCTTGAATCAGGATCCATCTGCCTCATGCAAAACGAGCGTATGTATATATAACAAACACTTTTTCATACTTATTTTGTTCATCAAACATCGCTTCCTTCAAACTCTTTTATATGATAAAAAGAAAAATGCAAACCATGTGCTCCTGAAGTAAACAATAAAATATTGGTGCGACTGTATTCAAATGTGAGTTTCACTTTCATACTTAAGTATGAAATGAATTAAAGGTACCAAAAACATGCAACAGAAAGATGCTAAAAGATTTGTAACTTTAAAACAAAATCATCAATTCTAACATAAGAACTAATAACAATCTACCGCAAATGCAATTGGTATAGAATAATGCACTTTATATTTCATCCTTAAACAGTACATATGCTTATATGACTGAACAAACTTATTAAGCTTATATATTCTCATAAAATAAATGTTTCACACCAAAGCATGGCAAAATTCGGACAACAAATGGTACCTGAGTAATTTGACACGCCACTGGAACAGAGTATTTTGTTACGATCACTGTCTACAACCATACAACGCCTGACTGGAGAGAGTAAAGCAAGAAATACAAGTACATTAAAACAGTGCATGCATGGTATTTGAGTTAGTAGAGAAATATAAAGAGGGTTTGTAGGAAAAATCTTATTTCATCCTTTGATACCAGAATGAGTGTTTTTTCTTTCTTTTTTAGACTCCATTTCCAGTAAAAATAACACATTATAAATTTCGTTCGAAGCGCTTTTATAATTTACCCAAATGGTCAAATTCTTCTAAAGTCAGCTTTGCTTGAGGGAGTTGGATCCTTTGTTTCTTAATATTTTAAAAAATTTTCAACCGAGTAATTTAAAACAAAATTATAGTATAAATCATGTCAGTACTTCTCAGCTAATGATAGCCTCGTGAGGACTAAACAGAATGATAAACATCAGTCCTTAAAAGGTAGAATTTACAAAATGTATACATGTCAGAACATAGAAACGATATTCTGCTATCTAAAAGTTTATGATGACTTTATTAATACAATTCTTATGCATTCACTCAATTCTTTGTTATATAGTTTAAATGTACCCATTTCTTTTGAACTATTTTATTCACCAAAAAATAATTAATATTCTAAAGTAAGAATTGTGAGTAATAGTAACACGAAAAAAAATACGAATACATTTATAGTATTTTTTCTGTAAATATCATATTAGTTCCATGCAATGTATATTCATTCACCAAAATAATATTTTTGTGTGTGGTGTATCTTATTTATGGGGAAATTTACAGCAAAAAAAACTGTTCTTTCCGCGACAAACTGTGGGCAGGCAAAATAACTGTTTGGGAATATGCACGTTAACGAATAATCCTTTATGATTTGGTGCGCTTTCGCAAGTTGAACAAATAAAAGTTATTCATATCAGTATAAAATACAGGAACGTCCTTCGTGAAAAGTTGAATTATTAAAATTTTAAAATATTAATTTTGATGAAATCTGGAAAATATTATTTTCACTCTGTCCCGCGGACCTCAGCTGATATAATGTTTACTCGATTAAATCATTTTAGATATAACTGACGATGAAGGTCATAATTATTTTGTCTTGGGCTCAGATCATTCGATAGATCCTTACAAATAATAGAAGAGGTTTCACCGCTAGTTCTAATGATAAATATAATGTATTACAGCATAGTACGAAATGTTTTTTATTTATTACTTATCCAATGATATATGTTCAATACGTTAAAATGATTTAATGTATAGAAGAAAAGATCGTGCAGTTAGTGGGTACATAAAAATGTGAATAAATATTTAGTGCCACACATGTTATTGCTTTTATAAATGTCATTACCTTTACGCCAAAACGGATTAGGATTACTAATTGAACCTGAAAAATTTCAAACATCCTGTACGCTACTCCCAATTTTGTCAGTATAAATAATTAAGTCGCAATGACCTTTAGCTAAATGAAATACTACTTATATAAATATATATTAACACCTAATTTGATATGATGTTCTCTCTTCTGTTTCAAAATAACAAGCTTTTTAAAAGACTGTTATAAATTGATAGTACTTAAATAACAGAACTTAAAAAGTAAAAAATATGGTCCGTCTCCTTGTTTTTGAGAAATGATCAATTGGAAATTTGACGGGAAAAAATTCTCTCTATATTTTTCTTGCATTTAACATTTTGGCACCTTTTTTCTTTCAAAAACTATGAAAATATAACAAGAATTGTATAAGATTTAAAAAAAAAATTTCTAAACTGTACGTAATAAAATAAGGAAAAGAAAAGTAGAGGTTAGTGGGCAAAATTTTTATTGGCAGAACATGGATAAAACTAGAGGATTCCAAATATCTGACAAAAAATCAAAAACATGAGAAGCGAACATCCTTAATGCAAGTTTCTTTTTATTCTGCTTATGATGTAACGTCCACAAACATTTACAATGGTGTTAATCAAACATCAAACGACTTGAAGATATATTTTGTTATAATTAAAGTGGTTTTTTTTACAGAGTTGGAATATTGTATATGCAAGACATGCGTATCAAATCTTCTTGATCCTTTTTTTAATGTACGTTATCGTTTCTTTTAATGAAGCACGTTATTTTCAGAATTATTTCAAAATAATTTGGGAAAAATCTATAGAATTACTAAAAGGTATAGATATAGCATATAACAATGCAACACATACGAATAAAAAAGAAATTAGAGGTAAACGGAAACGGAAACAGCAGCAATCAAAGGATACAAATGGCTAAAACACATATAGTTTTCAACCACAGACATGTGTCTATAAAATGTTTCAATCTCTAAAAAGTCCCAAGTTTTAAAAAGTTAATAGATTAAACAAGAACGAACAAATCGTTCTGCCATGGACAAAAATATTCAAATAAAAATCAAACGTTATGATGTGAAAAAAACAACTGACAAGATTCCTGACATAGGATAGTTGCATTAATATATCGTGGCCTTAAACTAGCTATGAGATCTCAGCCATCACCTCTTATCTATTACAGACTCACTCCAATTTTAAATTTAATTTCTCTTCCGAAGATTGTACTTTGGTTATTTCATGGGAACAAACTGTACAGATAATGTCTGTCTAGAACTAGAATTTTTTAATTCCCTTCTAGTAAAGTACAAAATACAAAATAGAGACGGCTGATATTGTTTTACAAAAAGCAGGGTTCAAGATTTATATTCCAAATATTTTTAAACACAAAAATACAAGTAGTACACTGGACTTTTACATGAATATAAAATAACCATTGTAGTGAATTCCAACAAATTGCCTGCACCATAGAAGATTCCCCAACCTTAAGTGTTCGCCAGTCGACGTCGACGTTAAAATGAATAGTGTCTAATATTTTAATATGTTTAGCATTAGCCTAAGACAGGAATTAAGTAATGAAAAATATCACTGGATTTCAAGTGGACATGAAAAGGTATGTGAAATAAAGATATGTTTTCAAAATATGTCAAAGAAATAAATACCAATGTAACAATATAGAAAATAAAGAAACAAAAATCCCAAGCAGTTCTTTGATTATAACGACAATGTCGTATCAATACCACCAATTTTAAATGGCATCTGTACTTATTAGCAGTAGAAAAAATTTCCATAAGTTATTAAAATTAATGACCTCTATTTTTTACAATGCATACCTCCGTCAGGACCAGGATGTTTAACACTGATATCGTTGATACTGACTTGTCCAAACATTGACCAGAACAAACTATAAAATGTCTGCTTTAATCTGTAAAATAAAACTTCTTTAGATTTTATTAATCCAAACGTCCGCATTTAACTCTAATAGTATTTGTTTTTTTCATCTGCTTACTAAGACGACAAGTGACATCATCAAAACATAGAGAAGGAAGATTCACTCAATACTTATAAGTGGAGATCAACTGAGAACGCCATGGCAAAATAAACGAAGGACGCCGATAAGAAAAACAACCACACAAAACACTTCATAGAAACCCAAAAACTGAGCAACACGAACACCACAAAAATCTGGAGATGATCTCAGGGCAGCTTAGAGGTTATACAAATACTACTTCACTAGTGACACCCTTTATTTTGTCCAAAACATACGTTTATACGTTATATTAAGTGATTATGGATCACGTAATAGCGGATTGGCAATTAATTCTTATCTCACCCTAAGACATCACCAAATTTGTAAACCATTGGACATGTAAACTTTCAAATCTTTTTAACTTTCTGAATTGAAAAACTTTTGTAGGACAAAGAATAGATAAGACACACGAAAAATCGACTACGATAAGTATATATTATAGATTTAAGTATAAAATATATTTCAGAAAATACATCTTTCTATCATAAAATGAACTTCCACAGCAAAAAATTGTCTATGCCATATGCAGGTATCAAGCTCTTATCTTTAGTTTAGAAAATTATGGATAGATTCAATAGCATATCTGCCTTCAACACCAAATTTTAAAAAGGACATCATTGAAACACTAATCTTGAATCATAAACTATCACTCGTGATATTCTTGACTTGAAACAGGAAAAATATAATGCTGGGTTAAACTAAACTTTGAGTGCTAAACAATCTCTTTCGTTTGTTTTGATCACCATATCATATGCCTGATAGTACAAATGCAGTAATCTGAGCACTCAATAGTTGCTTATTATATTATATAAATTTTAGACACAAACAGTGAATATATGTGATTTGACATTACCCCTGGAATGCCTCTGCAGCATGCACATATGCAGTCTGGTCGCCCATCACCATCTTAATTCTTTGAGCGCCGTAATACCAATACAAGTTATGTAGACCTACCATAAAGGCAAATAGTACCTAGAATTAAAAAAAAAACAATAAGGCAACACAGAGAATGCAATACAATCAGCGGACAATATATGATAGTGTTAAGGATACAATATGAGCATTAAGACAATAGTAAAATAATTATCTAATTGCATGTAAAAAGTAAAATCACAAAAATACTGAACTCCGAGGAAAATTCAAAAAGGAAAGTCCCCAATCAAATGGCAAAATCAAAAAAACAAACACATCAAACGAATGGATAACAACTGTCATATTCCTGACTTGGTACAGGCATTTTCTTATGTAGAAAATGGTGGATTGAACCTGGTTTTATAGCTAGCTAAACCTCTCACTTGTATGACAGTCGCATCAAATTCCATTATATTGACAACGATGCGTGAACAAAACAGACACAATAGGTAAAAATGTCAAAAATAGGGGTACAGCAGTCAACATTGTGTAATCATCCTAATCACTATAAAAACAAACAAATGTAACAAAGAAGCACAAAAAGGCATACATCAAATTTAAAATCCTCATTTTGCTTATATTATAAGACAAAATTGTCCTTGTAACAGTGTTTATAAGCATACATAGATAAAAATTAGACAAAAAGCAATCAAATGATGTGTCAACTTTCAATAGATTATAGACAATTATTCACAGAAAGAATATTTCGGAAGTGCTTATACTATTGAAAATCCTATACTATTTAAGCAAAATATCTTCGAATTGGCTATTCTTAACTTGATTGAAACATACTTGATCCTCAGGAAGACGTTTATCGATAATTATAATCGATAGGAATATGCCATTAAATTTCCTCTAACCCATCATATAAGTTAAATACTAAACGTTGGTCCCGACTATCATCTGTATAATATTTGTGTAGCTTGGGTTGTGTCTCATTCACTAATGTTCCATGGTCCAGGGGCGGATTCAGGCGAGGGCGTGGCGGGCGTGCGCCCAACATTTGCAAAGCATAGGTTGTCCTGAGCTTAATAAAGAATATTTCGATAATGTTACCTCAAAAAAATTTCAACCTAAAATCCTGCATCCGCCCCTGATGGTAAATATGCCGTTATTTCAAAAATGCATCTAAGCTTATCACATCAGACATGACAATTAGCAGAAATATCAAATTCGGGTTGTTGTCTCTTTGAAACATTCCCCATTTCTATTCTCAATTTTATAACTTAGGCAATCAGTTAAAAGTCAACTATATACTGACTTGGATTACAAAAATAAATAATATTACTTTGAAATGTAGATGGTAAATAGATGCGCAATTTTTTTTATGAATAGATCTCGACGTTTAGCATAATCGTCTACATTAAGTAGATGGTCTGCTTCATATATTGATCTTAATACTAGATATTGTCCCAAATGGACGCCTCCAAACAAGAATATATAACAAACGTGATGATTTAAACTTTCAAATTTTCATCTTTCGATGTTTCAGCAGTAATATACCCTCGGCGCCATTGTATGGCGGTTACATATTTCAATTGATATATTATTCATTTGCATATTCGAACTATAACTCCATTAACAGGGGTGTGCTTCTTACACAAAATATGCTCCGTAAGAGTTATAACGAAGAAGGACTGAAATCGATACTACACAAGTTTACAGTCCCCATCACGAATTGTTGACCGATACGATGTGTCGGTATCGCAACTCATAAGTGACATGTTTTCGCGGTGTTAGATCTTTGATCTGTAATTTTACCAATGGTGTCCTATTCCCGATTGTGAGATCCAGCCCTTTCGGAGTTAATGTAATTTTCTCATTTTCTGTTTGTTACCTAGATTTGTCCCTACGACACGAGTTTGTTTACGAGTTTTCAAAATCGGTTAACTACTGTCGCCTTAAAAAACACAACGTTAAGGCGTCAATATAGCTTGGATAATTAAACAAACATATTGTAAAGTTTTTAGAGGTTTATGTTTTCAATATGATATTTCTGTAAACATCTCTACAATTGGTACACAATGTTTGACTGAATTAAGTGGACCAGAAAGGAAGGAAATTGACAACTTCGGTCTACCTGAATAGTTAGCGCACAAGCGTTTTACCAAACTATTTCTTTAATATTCCACAACTTAAAAGACAAGAAAATGACTTCAGTAGCAAACAAAATGAATCCAACATTCAGTAAACATTTATCATGATGCATGTATTATGTGCCGTCATCATTAAGTTTACATACCAATGTGAATAGCACCATAAAACGAGTAATATCACCAATCATGCGTCCTAATGATATCTGTAAAGGACCTAACACTTCAAAAGCAGGCATCAGAAATGTTGTTCTAGCAAAACTAATCACATTAGCTATGGCAAATAACACATCTGAAACGATTTCAGGGTCGTCTGCCTTCCAATGGAATCTGGCTGAAAAAAGATATTAGTTTTCTTTAAAAATTTATTGCGTATAACTAAACTGTTTCTGTGTTATTAAAATTTTACATGCCGAGATTACAAACTGTTTTCATGCCTTCATGCGTAATTGCAAATTTATTACGCTTATTATATCAATATAGCAACAGGAGAATGCTTAATTTCATATGTAATTAATTTGGCTTTGATTTGTCAGTACTGTAAACTCCTATGAATAACCCAATCTTCATTACACAGAAGGTTAATTCATAGATTTTGCTGACCTTCAGTCAACCTTAGTTCATATTTTTATCTTGAGGTGTTCGGTCTCCCGCGTTATTGTATCGATTATGGAATAATGATAATATATTACATGTCTTCAGAGAACAATATTTGACGGGCAGGATATGTCTTATGTACAAAATCAAAGAAAACATTTGAGACAAGTTATTGTCTGAGAATATACCATGGTTGTTTTCAATGTTATATATATATAACGATGATGAAAAAAAGGAATTCCGATAACGATTTTTATTTTCATTATTTAACTCTACATGGTTGATTGATACTAGCTGTCTTCCATTGTATTATGATCACATCAGAAGTTTGCTACACAAAGTTAAACTTCTCCAATAACATTTAAAATTAAAAAAATCTGTCTACTACTTTCCTGACAATTATCATTTGATAACCGTTTCCATATGGGTGTATTCTTATTTTTCAGTTTCATCTTTTTTCATTTCTCTTAAAATTGTGTTTCCAATATATCAACAACATTCTGTTTTCCTGCAAACCCGGTTTTGCATCTTAAAACGTCGTTAAAAAGATTGATGTTTCTATGGCATTAAAGATATATAATCATCTTAGGTCAATGCTTTGTTTAATTACTTAAAAAAAACTTAATATATTCTTTTACTCTTCAATCAGCAAGAAACTGAATAATTAATATATGTGTGTATTTGTATGTATATGTGTGTATATGTGATGAGATTTAGATTCCTTAACTAGTTAATTTTCATATTACACGAAACATACAGATTGTGGCTAGTGGGCTAAACAAAACATTGACATATGAACGAAATTATCGGGGTTGGTTTCATCAAGTTATGAAGAGAGGGTTTAATTGAAAAAAAAGAAATGTTGGTCTTTTCTTCGCTAACTCGAGTTTAGTAAGAAATCACAATGAGGGGTTTCTACCGCAAGGAATATTCATCTACCATTTTTTAAGTTCACCACGGATAATTTGCGAAGAATGATTTTAAATATTTGTCCCAAACTACACACAAATGTACAGAAAATTGAGCCTCCATAAAAAAAAAACATTGCTGATACTGTTGTTTCCTGAATAACTCAACGATCAATTACAGTTTACTAGATTCAATAACGCAGAATGGATTAACATTCTGACAAAGATTAAAACTCAAACTTATATAGCTCTATACTCACAAGCTTCCATGAAATAATTTTGTGGTGAGTAACGAGGATTTTTTATCTCTGCTAATAGTAAATCAAAATATGTGTAGTTGTCCTGCCGTAGAAGGTCGTTCGCACGTTCTGCGCCATTAAATTCCCTGTAAAAGCGAAATGAAAATTGTAAAACGTCTATAGCGTAGTTGTTGTGTGTGTCATTACATTGACATTGTGATTAAATAGTGAATTTTGTGAATTTGGATTTAAAAGTGTATACGTGAAATATAACTTTTCGTATAAAGCTTGAAAATGGTGTTTATCTTCTAATTTATTATTATATGAAATAGGTTTAAATATATTCTTATTTATTATTATATGAAATAGTTTAAAATATAATCAGAGATTAAACCATGTTGCAATAAGAATAAGACGTACAATTACTAAAGAACGAAGACAAAAAAAATTGATGAATAGACAACATGAGCTTCTACAAAACAGGCAGTTGAATTGTATGATGTAAAACTTAGTTTGACTTCCTTCCACTCTTAACAACTTAATCATTTGCAGAACAAACCATGATGACTTTCGTCGGTTAAATTATGCTGGCGATATTTAAAGGATGGTGTGCCTTTTTATTTACAAACATGTAATTACTACTTTCCAACTTACCTGTCAGCATTAGAGACCATGATTTCTGTATAAAATCTTAACACATACGATGCTAGATACATCGATATTACACTAAAGTCCATAAAATTATAATAATCTGTGAGATATGAGTGAGCGCCTGTACAATAGAGTTGTTTACACTCTATCCACAATAGACCTGAAAATTAAATAAAAGAACTCATAATTCGTAAAAAAAAAAATAGTCATCTCAAATAATTTGAACTTTTACAAATACAGTAATTTGATAGGAATATTTCTGAAAGGAACAATTTTGTTCTTTACATGAAAGAAAATATATCATACTAAATGAGATATGATTTGTGTGGCGCTTCTCGTGTTACCAGATTAATATATATTAATAAAGGCGAACAGCATATTTCGTCTTTCAACAGTCGTAATAACGCTACGTTGTTCATCAGTTGAAAACTGGAAGTTCGGGCTCGGGGATCTCAACATCCCTTTTTTTCGACGGTCTTTTAATATCAATATTAACTTATCATGGAACTTTAACTATTACATAATTATAATTTTTTTTAAATGCCGTTATTGTTGGGGTTGTCCACCAGCTAATTCTGAAATTATGATTGGAGCAATGCAAAAGACATAACTTCAGATAATGGAAAACTCACCTAATATCCAAAAGACTATACAAAACTGTACACGAGTAAGCAACGTATTTGCAGGTCTTAAAGTCTCCTTTAATAAACTATTAATTTTCTCGTCTTTTGAAAGGTGTATAAAGGCAGGATCTGTAAACTCTTTCGTTGAGGTGATTGACACTCCACTCTCCGCTAGTCTGAAAGTGGCAGCAGCTAACAGAATGAGGAAACACACATGTGATGTGGTATGGGTAATAAACTTTGTTACTGGACAACGCATCACAGCTCCAAGCTATAAATAAAAAAGATGTAAAATTGAAGAAGGCACCATACCTTTAGCGAGAAATAATATTAAAAGGAGGTTTAAAAATAAACTATTTTGTATTTACATAATGCATCAAAGCGTCAGGCTATAACGACCATTGAAGAGAGAGTGTATCAAATATTCTATGTTAGACAGTTTTAAATATGAACAGTATCATATGAATATAATATTTGTTCAGGTTTGTCTACAAGTCATAAGTATCATATATGATGTAGTATAATGATTCATAGTATAGAATTAAATCAGTTGCATCTTATAGATGATCCATTAAATAATTCGAATGGCAAACTGTAGTGTATGTGTTACAATGGGACACTGGAATGGGGATATGGTCATAATTTGCACTAACAATAATGATTGTGACACGTAAGTCGTCACAAATAGAGAATGGACAGTATAAGGACAAACAATACTGAAAGTAAATTGGTTAGAAATGTATATTTGATTATATCAAAAGGTACAACAAGGTGTATACAACAGTAAGTGTAATTTGGTAATGAATCATGGGTTCAAATAATGCAAAAACAAACTCATTACTCTCTCAAACTACATCTATACACATTCTGAAAATTGACAGATTATCAAGTGTTGAAGCTACAATAAAGGTTGAAACAAGATCATTAAAATTCAAGACATGACCATTTTGTCTGGACATCTCTTCATATGTCTACAGTACAACTCAAGTTATCATTTGGTATCGCTTTTGTCGATTTTGTAAAAATTTATTTTCCAAATGTTAAATATAATTTGCAAGAAGAATCAGATTTTTTTGATTTTCTCTGTAACAAAATTGGCAGCAGGAAGAAACAAGTCGCTCATGAATTAAGACAGAATATGGGCGATATGATAATTCATATCATCTCGGACAGCAACAACATGGTCACAGGGATCATATCCAAACATCGACTTTTCTTAGTTTATAGATAAGAGTGATATTTTCAATATCAGCATCGGAATTTAAAGAAGTGTAGTTAGTGCTTATCTTTCTGTTTGTCTTTTCGTAGTTGTAAGTTAGAATAGGTATTATAATTAAGTTTTATCAAAGTTGGAGGCAAGCAGTCTTGGATTAATTTTTCAATTAATAAACAGTGTGATCTTCTAGTTTTTCCATATGAGAGAAAAGCATATATATATAAAACAAAAATTTAAGCCAAGGTAATTTTAGTTCCTTACTGGGGAAATAAACAAAAAAAAACTTATTACAATCTGATAAGATGGAACTCAACTGAATACAATGAATTGAACTGAGTTTTCGAAGTAAATAAATCCGTCTATTGTTGTTGTCATCAATAACGGTTTCTTTTAGAAACGACATCCATGTTCCATGATGTTTTCATTTAGACCGAAGGAATATGCAGTTATTCCACTTGTTGTAACCGTAATCTCGTTTTCTTCGATTGTTACATAGCCGAATACAACTTCTTACCGCATTTTTTATTGTTCAACGGGTTCCACTCGTGGAGCAAGAACTGCTTACCCATAATGAGTTTAATCCATTGTTTTGTCTTAAAGGCGTTCGTATTGCTTTTGTTTTTAGTGTTATATTGTGTGCCGTTTTGAATTTCAATGTTTTACTATTGATAACAGTCTTCTTCATACCTTGTCCTTAAATAATTTCAAACTTTCACATTCGGTCAAGTTTTATGGTTGGATAATTTACATGAACCGATGGTTTCATGAATTTGATAAAAAATTTTAAGGTCTGACAAGAGACAATAATGAATCAGCTATTGTGTGATGCTTAATCAAATGACATGACTCATCCACGTATTTTGTCTGATGTTGGGTTTGTATTGCTCAACCTGTAATATTCTTTGTGTTGTTTTTATGAACTGTCTGTAAAGAATATGAATTAATGTTTCCATTAGAATATTACTGTGCATATAAGATAATAAGCTAATGCGAACATTGTATGCAAATAGTTTTACAATCAATAAACCTGCAAACGTTAAGTTTCTATTTATAAAAAGGATAAAGGGTCATATTATGCAATTGGTCATAGTAACGTTATATTTTTCATCCAATGAAGAGTTCATTTCTTGACATTTTCTTCTTAAATGTTAAAAACTCCTGCTTATTTACAAGAAACGATCATTTTGAAATGTAGTAATCAATTCTGTTTGATGTATAGATGTCAAAATATAACAATTTTATAATTCAGGGGAATCGGTTGATTGATTAATCCCGTGATACCATGGAAATCTTACAGAACAAAGTCAATGCTCTGACAGAATGTTTTCCGTGAAAATTAACAGTGATTGTTCACAAATCAATTATCTTGTGATGAATTAGGTACAGCATCTATCCTTCAAAGTGTCGTTAATCAAAGTCTATCTGGCAT
The DNA here is from genome assembly GCF_021869535.1 of Mytilus californianus. NCBI lineage: Eukaryota > Metazoa > Mollusca > Bivalvia > Mytilida > Mytilidae > Mytilus > Mytilus californianus. Next base: position 109,029,287 of record NW_026262723.1, read on the forward strand.
TTATCATCACTTTATAGTGACCAAGAGACAGCATTAAAGCCGCTCATTTGAAATTTTCGATTCGATACATTGATATGGAATACCGATTCTTATTTTGTGTAAACAGTTTTATGAAGTGCTTTTATAGTTCAATTTATAAATAAGTTGCATCATCATATATCAACATTTAATGATATCCAACGCATCAAGTCTTGGGAGGATAAAGGTGTGTATTTGTCGTCACTTTTCTAATTTATCTTTAATATTTCAGTTAAAGTTGTATGCAATAAAAATTGAAACACTTAGTAAATAAAACAGGTTCATATATTTATACACAAGATTCGTTTCATTGTTGTTTTTCTCTTAATGAATTCGATGGAAAAACATATTATTCAAGAATTCGTGCATCTTTTTGTAGTTTTATTTGGATATCAACGCGTTGGCCGAAGCATATTGTGTATACTAAAAATGTGCGCTCGATTAACGATTTACAAAATAACATTCATTACTTATAATTACAGATTTTATTTATAACATATGTATGCTACAATCCTAAAATTACGATTGAAATCAAGTTTTTCCTTTGTTTTCCTATGCATAGTTTTGACGTTGCAATATTGTCATGAGAAGAATGTAGCATTGTATTGGGAAATACGATCTAAATTTGGAATGCCTCGCGATTATGAAATATACTTGTAATGTGATTATAGATAAATGAATAAATAGATATGAATATCCTTTTGCACAAATGCAAAAAAAACCCAGATTTTTTTAATTGCTATGTTAACCTTTCACAAGAACATAATTCAATATTGATCGGTTCTGTGAAAGTCAAAAGTATCCGTTGCTTTGCAAGTGTGGAATGCACTAAGTTTTAAATAAATATCAATTTTGGAGTAAAATGTTCATGTTGTTGTTGCGTTTTTGAATAAAAGAATGAGTCAGCGCACGCTTCATTAATATGTGATTACAGAATATTAAATAATGCAATACTATTATGTTCACAAAATATTTTATTAGAGGCGCCTGATTATATTCATAATTCACAAAGTTTGCCATTTCCGAGAGTAATGAATTACAATGTATATGAACGTTTACAGCTGTATAATGCACTATCTTTGTGTAATTGAATCCCCAACTTTTACAGCTGTATAACGCACTATCTTTGTGTAATTAAATCCCCAACTTTTACAGCTAACTGTATAACGCACTATCTTTGTGTAATTAAATCCCCAACTTTTACAGCTAACTGTATAACGCACTATCTTTGTGTAATTAAATCCCCAACTTTTACAGCTAACTGTATAACGCACTATCTTTGTGTAATTAAATCCCCAACTTTTACAGCTAACTGTATAACGCACTATCTTTGTGTAATTAAATCCCCAACTTTTACAGCTAACTGTATAATGCACTATCTTTGTGTAATTAAATCCCCAACTTTTACAATTGAATATTCTCTCTTCGAATAATCATTAAAATATTGGCATTCTCTTACATTTCTTTTATAAAAAATCAACAAAATTGAAGTTTGGAACCATCTTTATAATTTAGTCACAGTCAAGTGGAAATATGCCATACTTATGTTAGAAATTCTACACATATGAAGTCAAGATTTGATACTCTGAACTTAAAAAAGATTAAAACTTGTTTTAATTTTCAATGGCCTTGCTTATTTTGAAGATAACGCTTCTCTCGATCTGATAATGGTGTTTTTACCAAATTTCCGTTGGAGTTTTATACTGATTGATATCTTATCATAGGCTAACATAGTTTATTACATGTAACTAGTCATAATAAAGTTTGAACTAGCTTTCCGTAGCTCTGAGTACTCGTAGTTCGTTAAGGTGTGTCTTGTGTCTTTTTGTTTTTTTGTATTTTGTGCTTAGTGCCTTTTCATGGTGTTTTTGTCAGTTTGTTCTACTGCTGTGCTATTACAACACTGTCCATGGTTAGGGGAGGGTTTATTAGTCTTAATTCTCTATTTTTACTCTCACTTTTTTTAAATCAGGGATCTTTAAAAGCTTTCTACATACGCGCTTGATTTGGGCCATTTTGTAAGGCCCTACGGTGAAGTTCAGTTATTAACATCTTTGTCCTTTGCACTTTTGATCTACTAATGGATAGCTGATTCATTAACAATGATCCACATATCCTTATTTTTATATTGGTGTTTCACAATTTAAGTGGAAATTGACTTATCCCTTTATATTATAATAGGACAAATTTATGAAAATCTTTAAGGGATAACACTACTAATTCTTAGCCCCTTGCTTTCTATGTTAAATTTTGCAACTTCAAGCATGCATATCTATTTTGTTTTAAGTTTAAATAAAGTGATAATCATTTCATGTTAAAACTATACCTTATCCTGACTTGTGCTAAAAAGAATCAGCATACCTTTAATAGCATATTAGAGCGCACTGGTTCAAGGAAGTTGAGTATTACAAATAAAGGTACTTCTGATCTGAGCAACAGTGCAAATATGCCCTCCAATCTTAATTTCATATACTTTTCTATCATTCAAAAGAAACTTTTAACAATGGTTCTACAGTGATCCCAAGTCCTTAAGCTTTCATTTGAAACCAAAATTCCCCAAATATTTTATTTATTGACAAAGTTACAGCTATGCGTAGGAACTATTTTGTTTAAGATATGTACTACTTTCTTGTATGCTGTTTATAACCAGGCCAAATTAGATTCTATATATAAGATATATATCAAATATTAGCGCCCAGACACAAAATGATTGACGGATGATACTGTCTGAAACAGTAAATCGAAACCAAAAAAAAGTTAAAGAGAAAATAATTCTAATCGAAGTATTGTTTCAAGGTAAACCTAGTCAAACTGTCGGCTAATTAAAAAAAATAAACCAAACAGTGTTTTAAATTTGCATTAAATATATGCATAAGTTGTAAAACATGCAAAAGCATTGTAAATATGGTCAGTGTACTGTCATGTCTTTTGCTTTTGTATAACTTGTTCATTGGTTGGTTATACCAAAAAAAGAAAATCCATTAATCGTATTAAAAAGTTCTAGACGGCTTACAGACATTCACTAGCATGTACTTATTTCTATATTTTGCTTTTCTGCGCAATGATATATAATAGATTAACGATATAAGCATACTTTTCATTTATATTCGAGTATAATGATGTATAGAAGTTTATTGATAATAAACTCATCATAGATACCAGGATTAAAATTTTGTACGCCAGACGCGCATTTCGTCTTCAAAAGACTCGTCGGTGACGCTAGAATCAAAAAAGTTATAAAGGCAAAATAAAGTACGAAGTTGAAGAGCATTGACGACCCAAATTTCGAAAGGTTTTGCCAAATACGGCTAGGAAAACATACAACCTGTCGATAAACAGTTAATTTGTGGTCATGGCAACACAGAAGTGCTGACTACTGGGCTGGTGATACCTTCGGGGAGAAAACTCCAACAGCAGTGGCATGAATGGGACTAAATACACCTGATTATGACCTGATGATATGCAAGGCTCTAAACAGTACCTACTTGTATATGAAGTCATGCATAGCCAAAGTAGCATGCTCATTTCGCGTGCGTATTAAACATATGTAAACGAAGATTTAGTCACATGAATGAAAAAAACGTTGAGAGGTATGTTAAAACATAAATACAACCGTCTCTAAGAGCTTTATGATTTCGGCATAACATTTATGAATGCTTATTTGACATAGATTAACTGTTGGTTATAAGTTAACATTTTTCTTCCATAAAACATTCATTTGTACGTAAAACATCCATGTGTCCGTTAAACATTCATTTGCACGTAAAACATCCATTTGTCCGTTAAACATTCATTTGTACGTAAAACATCCATTTGTCCGTTAAACATGAATTCGCACATAGAATAAACGCCTTCTTAGAAAAGCGCTAGATATCATACAAACGTCTATAAATAATAAATACCTACCTTTGTATTTGGCGCAATGATATATGATAGTGCTATAAACGGTATCGTAGGTAGAAACAAAATCACAAAACACAACTGTTTCCACCAACTTAAAGACTGAAGAAAGCCCATCTCTGACCCGTACCATAGACTTGTCATATGCTGCTGACAATTAGGATGAGCTACAAACTGAAACAGATAAAGTAACAGCACTATACAATTATATTCTGACTTCTCCCTCTATCTTGAGTGTGTGTGTGTGGGGGGAGGGGGGGGGCTAAAACAGATGAAACACGTTACAAGACAAACAAATATACACTGATTCTCTCTCTCGATCGATCGATCGATCGATTTGTGCGCGTACAGATGTTTGTGCAAACACAAGCTATTTGATATTGTTGAAAATCTGTGAATATCAACTTTTGTTATATATTAAAAAATGTCTACGCAGATTTTAAATGGAGATCTGCCAATTCTGAAGATTACAGTGTAACAATGAAGTGTGATCAAACTGGAAATATACACAACAACTATTCCAACTATTCATTAAAAAGGTTAACAAAAACATGTGTTGGTTGTCATATTTGTTTTTTTGTTTTGTATTGTTTTGTACATTTATCAGGCCGTTAGTTTTCTCATTTCAATTGTTTAACATTAGCCATTTCGGGGATTTGTTTTTAAATTGTTGTGTGGTATAGAGATTGCTCACTTTTGAAGGCCGTATGGTGACCTATAGTTGGTAACTTCTACATCATTTAATCTCTGATGAGGAGTTGCCGTTTTTCATGCGTCATAAATGGGAAGAAGAAATATTCCGCTACTTATCGATGACCATGATGATCCTTGTAATATTTCATTTCTTAAAAATTAAATCCGATCTTTTAACGGATCTTACTTTACAGATTAAATTATTCTTTTAATTCACATAAGCCTGTTTGAACGGCAAACTGCTATCGAAATCCTGAACATGTGTACAGAACTTATGGAAGTTAACTGTTAAACTTTACGTGCGAATTTTCATGTTGTTGCAGGTACAAAAAAAAAACACATTGAAGCGGCATTAGCTACGAATTAAACTAAACATTAAAATATTTTTTTTTCTGTTTCAAATATTTATAAATTATAAAAAGTGGAATATAGAAATAATATAATGCTATTAGCAGTCAGGTTGTTCAATTTCGTCAAAATAAGCTAAAAACATTACTGATGTACTATTGGCTTGCAAGTCAATAATTGAACCTCATTTGAATCAGTATTCATGCAACCTTTGATTTTAATCTTAATTGCGATGTACGTGCTTGTATGCCTATTTATATTTATGTTTATATCAGGTTGCAAGATCATCGGCAGTCATCGGAGGTCATCTCGGTGGATATGTAGATGGCGTCTAGTCTACGTACGAATCACTGATACATTATAACGTGTCCATGCAATGTCATTTTTTCTTTTGGACTTTTTCTAATTTGGATAAACGTTTTAGTATGTTATAAATAACATATAAGGATTTGGGTCAAATCGGTGAACATGACTTTTACAACTAATGCTCTTTTAACAATAACCGTTGAAGAAGCAAATACACAACAAAAGCCCCCAAACCAGGCAAGTAACCATGCATTCTTCTTTTTAAAAACTGAAATAGTATACAAAATTATTTCTGAGAATAAAAATCAATGTTACTTTAATCGACGTGGGCGGCATCAGATTATCTTTTTTGATGGCCTTATAATACTCAAAAAATGATTTCCAGTTAATAATGTGTCTGCACTTACAGCATTAAAAATAAATTATATAATTCTGTTATCAGCAATCCAAGTTGGCGTCGGAGACATTAAAAGATATTCCAATCTAGATCTCATAAAGAATAACCATAAAAGAGAACTTTAAACTTTGATAAAATCTACTAAAAAATTGTCAGATAAAAAATATGATTTATTTATGGGGGTCTTACTGTTTGAGGGAAATGTACTAATATAATTGATTGCATTTTGAGGAATGACAGTTGTATATTCCACTTGAAGGAACTTAGTCAAGCTATAGCAAATATTATTAAACAGGTCTTCTTGGTTTATACAACATCTAATAATATTTATGAGAATTTCTTGGATCGAAATAATTGCATTGGCTTAAAAAATGAAATTTGATTCGGTAGAATGTAATAGATAGAAAGCTTTTGCATAGTAAAACAGGCATATGGAGAAAATTAATCAACGGTTATAACACGGCGATCATAATTATGTTTGTTATCTTATATTAACAGTATTGTGTTATTTATTATATTGCTTGACATCAGGTCAATTTCTTTTAATATTTCGCTTTTAGGGTGATTTCTTGCATGCCCTTAATAGTCATAAATGTTAAAGAGAAAGAGCCAACGAACGCTACTAGATGTAATTTGTATGTCTATGGATCCTGGTTTACATATTTGTTGTGTTATGTAGAACACAAATCAATTTCCAAAGTCGGAGTATTAATCTATGTTTATATTACTAAAACAAGATGGCATAAAAAGACAACAAAACAAAAACCATTCAGAGCGGAAGAAATTAGTCCTAAATCATAATGTCTTACAATTATTTTTTGAATGTTGATCTATCTTATTATTATTTGTTTGGTCGATTATTTAATGTTATTCCTTTTATTATTTAGTTGGTTATTAAAACTTAAAATTGTTTTAAAGAATCGCCAATTTTCCTAGAACTACGAAACTAGTTAAGTTATAATATAAAAAGAAGATGTGGTATGATTGCCCATGAGACAACAATGTTCTTGAAGTTGCACCTGTGACTTTTTACATAGCTATTTTTTTTTATCAAACTAAGTATTACTGAATTAATTTTACAAAAACGAAGTATCTTAAACACAAGGCAATAGTTGTCGTACATATGTTCTGAAGGATATCAATTAGTCAGTTATCAAAGTCAAAAGATAGCCTCCAATTAATAAATAAAACTAAGAACCAATTAAAATAAATGATTAAAGACAACTGCTTAACATAAGATAGTTTGCTTCTAAAACATCAAAGTCTGATGGGGAAACGGTTAGTGCAACAACTCAGTTCTCTGAAATCCCTCTAAACAAGATCAGTAGGTACACATAACTTATATTTACTGATAAACATAGATATTAATAGGTTGGGAAAAATGTATAAATTACAGATGTAAGAGTTCAAATATGAAAACATATCAAACAGCAAATTTAAAGTAAAGTATGAACTTGAAAAGTACCTTTTATTGAATATAGATAAAAATGTTACAAAAAATTATGCAAAAATAGAACAAGTAATAGTATGCTAGCTATTGAACGTGGTCGATACAATAAAACAGCCTTATGCCATAAAGAGGTGGAAGATGAATTCCATTTTATCATAACATGTACAGAAGATAAACCTAGGATCAAAATGTTTAATGAAATTTCTGTTTTAATTCATTGAGTCATGAAAACAAAAAATGATTTTATAATTTCTTATGAAGAATGCGATATATTAATTATTATTGTTAACAGTATGAGTGAAATGTATAATGAGAGAAACAACTATATGAACTGTGTATGACTCATGACTAATATTATGATATATATAATCAAGATATTTAAATGATAACTTTATAGAGGAGGCATGTTGTCAAAAGTAGCATTGTAATAAAAATAAACATTTGTTTTTTCAATGCTACATGTTTGTATTGTTTTCTGTCTATCGTTTTGTTATTTATAGGTCTTTCTTAGGTTACAATCCTTTTGTTTGGATTTTAACCTAATAAAATTCTTATTCTTATTCTTATCAAACATAAAGTCATCATAACTTATTGTACTAATTCCGATTTGTACCATGTGGGTATGTGTGAAGGGTAAAATTTCACAATTAGGCCAAGAGATCTGATGTGATAACGCCAAGCTTACGCAGATTTCAAGTATTCAACCTCCATAGAGGAATTCCAAACAAAAACTGGAAGAGCTTATAAATTCGTACTTTCGCTACCCAACTTGCTTCTTGCAACAGGCCATGTCTGTTGAAAAATAAAATGACAGATGTGCATTGCCATTTGCCGCTATAGTCAGAGGGGTATAATAACGTAATATGAGCTCCGGCCAGTTCACAAGTGCATGTGATAAGGCAAAGTTTATTTCTTATACATCATTCCTAAATTATATCATACTTTCTTTTCTTGATATCTAATGGCCATTTTAAGGCGAGCTAAAAGATCCCTGGATCCCTCAACTACCGAATCTGTGCCCTCGCTTAATACGGCTTCTACTTCCTGAGTACCTCTACATAGATCCATCAACTCACAGGCAAAGTCCATACACTTCACAACTAAACCATGATATTCATTCTGAAATTTTATAAATGTGTATTATAATAACATACAACTGGAGATGCAATACGTTTTACTATTGAATAATTCTAAACTATGACAGTAATATAAGAATTTAGATAGTGATATGGAACTTATCCATGATATTCTTTCTCAAATTTTAGAGCTATGAAACAGACAAAATGTTTTAATTTTGTCAAGTCCCAAGTGCAGTAATATCAAGAATTTATAACTATTTATTTAACAACAATGCCGAAATAAAAGTCACGGTCATTGAAGCACACATCACTGTACGTATTATACGTATGATGTTTCTCTATGTACAAAATCATTTTGGATACACCAAATTCGTACTTTTTTACATACCAATATTCAAGCTCAATTCATTATTCCAGAAGGCCAAGAACACTCCCGTTATTGATAAAAGTTCTCCTAATTACAGACTGGTTTCCATAATTACATGTAGACTACAGGCTATTCAAACGGACAGGAGTGATACCTATTTCCAGTGATGATGAAAAACCTTTTTTTTTAAATAGAATTTGCCACCTAGGGTTTGGATACTGTCAATACAAGTATTGTTTCTACCAAAAGTTAGGACAGAAAACAATACCTTATTATTTCAAAGATAAAACTAGACTTGATATTACTTATACCTACACCAAACCGGTTGACTTTCAATCACATAACATTACGAGAGACCTTAACCCTCAAGGATGTTAAACCAAATCCTCTCAATTTACTTTTGCTCATTGTTCACATAAAATTGTACATGTAGTTCTGCTGGTCAAATATCATTCATCAATCAAGAAGACAAAACAAAGCAACAAACAAAATACCGAAGGAGACTAGGTGCGTCGACAGGGTAAGCGTCTCCTGCTCTGCATCAGCATCATCCGCTATGCGAATCCAAAGTTAAAATGTCACAATCGGGAAAAGGACATGATCGGTAACAATTTGATGACTTTTCTGGTATCTAATGACCATTAATGGTACCACATTGTTTGGTACCATTAAAACGTTTAAACCCGCTGCAATTGTTTGCACCTGTCCTAAGTCAGGAATCTGATGTTCAGTAGTTGTCGTTTGTTGATGTGGTTCATAAGTGTTTCTCGTTTCTCGTTTTTTATATAGATTAGACCATTGGGTTTCCCGTTTGAATGGTTTTACACTGGTAGTTTTTGGGGCCCTTTATAGCTTGCTGTTCGGTGTGAGCCAAGGCTCCGTGTTGAAGACCGTACTTTGACCTATAATGGTTTACTTTTATAAATTTTGACTTGGATGGAGAGTTGTCTCATTGGCACTCATACCACATCTTCTTATATCTATAGACTGCGAAGACATGTCAATATAGTAAGTTCAAACAGAGACATATCGTAATCTTACAAAGAATTCGTGATGGTGACCGTAAAACTTATGTAGTGTCGATTTTAGTCGTTCTTCTTCATAACTCTGTAAACAATACACAACTTATGGTATTGATATCCAAAGACACAAAATATTTAATGCCTCAGTCAATCAACTTGATAAAAAATTACTTCAAGTTACCTGTGGGTGCAGTTGATGACTATGCCACAAAATGGACCAAGCGCGAGTCAGGTATACCTAGATGTATCAAGGTCTAATCGCTCTAGGATTAACTACTATGCACCATAATCACATGGATTTCCAATTCTTTCATGAAGACCGAGGTTGTGGGTGCAATGTTCTCTCTTCATGAATAATATGTTGTCATTCCATCAGACAAAGCCTCAAACAATATTGTTTTTATATGCAAACATCATTATTTGGATTGAATAACAAAAGAACATGGAATTCACTACTAATCTGAGAAACCAACTAATACACCAACATCATTCACGAAAACGCGATTTTAGAAATAACATTAAAAGCTAGTGCCCATTTTCCTGCATCCGGTTATAGAAAATACAAATCCAACATTTCCTCCAAAGATTTTATTTAACAAAAAAAAAACGATCATGGCAATCTCCTTTCTATGTGTTAAATGGCGAAACGTCACAAAAAACTGATGAAAATCGATATATAGCTGGTTCATCAAAACATTTTTCGAAAATTCGTATAACCGCTATTTATACAGAAAAAGATGGCCTCAAAAATATTTTATTGAGGTATTCTCAACCAGTGGTATCAATCAGACGTGGATTCTTAAAAATTCAAAAAATCTACTCCAAAATCTTCAGTCACAATCATTTTACTTTTGCAGTAATATCAAAACTTTTAATTTTTCTACGATCTAGGCTTCTATTGCCCATGCTCAATTGAAAGATTGACGATCTTCCCATCAAACACTGCTTTTGTATAAAAATGGGAATCGCAGATACAATACTCTTGTTTTATGTCATGAATAATATTATTTAACAACAATGATCCTAATAACAAATACATCGTGAACGATATCATAAAAATGCCAGACTTTTGAGAATAGAGGGAATAGAATTAGAAAAGGTACCGAAATAGTTCAATCTTATTCATCTATGGGTTGAATATCTCAGTTTTAACACGTTAAGTTGAAATCAAAGTATCGAAGATGCATACTTGCTTCAGTTTACAAAAAAGTGTGTTTCAAAAAGCAAAAAAGTATAACAAAAATGCCAAACTCCAAGGTAAATTAAAAAAGGGGAAGTCCATAAAAGCTGACAAAATCAACATTATCAACCAACGTAACAAGTGGGAAACAACTGTCATATTCCTGACTTGGTACATGGTTGGTTAAACCTGGTTTTAGAGCTAGCTTAACCTCCCACTTGTATGACAGCTCGGTTATATTGACAAGATTGGATGAGCAACCAAAACAGACATAATAGGTTAATGTGACAAAAATTGGGATAAAGCAGCCAAAACCGTGTAAACATACATCACATGCATACAACAAAAAGCGTCAGTTAGTTAAATAAATGACTTTCAAAAATCCAGTATTAGTAACAAACCCATATGCACATAATTGACGTTACTTTGAGTGCTTTAGAATTGTTTTTTTAAGTTTCTTGTCGACCAATATCGTTAAAAGGTAAGTAAAAGCATCTAATTTCATTAATGCATACAAGGGTAACCAAAATTAGAATGCCTAATGCATTACAATGTTATGATAGATAGAGTCTTGTTTCGGAATAAACATGTGATTCTGACTGGCATTAAAGTTTTAATCAATCTCCCATTATGTAACGACAAAACAATAACAGAAAATTAGGTTCTATAGACTCTTGGGAATCTTAATGATATATATCTATGTGTAACAAAGAAATCCTAACAATCTTAATGATATATATCTATGTGTAGCAAAGAAATCCTAACAATCTTAATGATATATATCTATGTGTAGCAAAGAAATCCTTACAATCTTAATGATGTATACCCATGTGTAGCAAAGAAATCCTAACAACCTTAATGATATATATCTATGTGTAGCAAAGAAATCCTTACAATCTTAATGATATATACCCATGTGTAGCAAAGAAATCCTAAAAATCTTAATGATATATACCCATTTGTAACAAAGAAATCCTAACAATCTTAATGATATATACCCATGTGTAACAAAGAAATCCTTACAATCTTAATGATATATACCCATGTGTAACAAAGAAATCCTAACAATCTTAATGATATATACCCATGTGTAGCAAAGAAATCCTAACAATCTTAATGATATTTACCCATATGTAGCAAAGAAATCCTTACAATCTTAATGATATATACCCATTTGTAACAAAGAAATCCTAACAATCTTAATGATATATACCCATGTGTAACAAAGAAATCCTTACAATTTTAATGATATATACCCATGTGTAGCAAAGAAATCCTAACAATCTTAATTTCAATTATTACCGAAAGAAAGTCCAAAAATTTTATACAAATGTCAAATAAACCAGAACTTAGACATTTTCAAGAATTTTTAGTAAAAACCATTCAATACTTAGATGGAGAGGATTGTTCTTAAAACAGTAACAATCTCAAAGAAATATAGTAAATCAAATAAAACTGAAATATCTACCTTAACAGGGACGTCACATGATGATTTCATACTTTGATTTCTAAGTGCTTGTTCAATGTTAGTACAAAAGGATTAGAGATTTATGAAGATTTCTTCATAATACATTTGGGATTGACTGAACTAGCTAATTCATCTAAATGATTTACAGACAAAAACTCAACAAATTAGTCACAATACTATTATCAGATTTTGGTGCATTTGTTTGAATATGCATTCAAAAAGTGGGAAAGCAAAGAACATGCAATACAATAAATCAATTTAGAATTGGAAACTCAATTTTGAAATGTATTGAGAATGTAATAAATGATTTAACAAATACCATAACTCATTATATTTATATCTTTAATCTTACTTGGTAGTATTTGAATGTCATATTTGAATGTCAGTTCATTTTGCATTTGGATTGACTTCACATACAGTGGCAAATATTTCATGAATTTATTTAGGATGGGACAGGAAGGGACAAAATTAATTAGTAAGGTCTACAAAGTGAGCACACCAAATGAAGGGGATAGATAGATTTGATACTATGGAGCGTTTTTAAAAACGAGTCATGAATTAAGGTCACCAGCATATAGACGAATTTTCCAAACGCATGCTTTGTATCAAACATCACAAACGCTAAATATAATAAAGATTCTTTTTTAAACTTCATGCACAGAAAATAATATAATATTTCAAGAAAGCAAAAAAGCATCAAGTATACATTTTCAGAACTAGCTGTTCCAACAATTGTCCAAAGCAAGAAAATCGTACTCGTGTAAACATTTTATATATATATATATTTGTGTATTCATATTCCTGTAGACTTTCAATGTCTTTTTTTTTTGCGGCAAAAGACCATATTGCTTAAATTTTAAGAGTAGTTATATCAAAAAAGGTCATCATGCGGACACTATCCCTGTATGATACTGAATCGTCGACTGATGGAAAAGTACGAAAGATCAATTGCTTCATTAGTTTAGAACAAATCATATTTGCGTTGAATGAACAAAAAGGACCCCGCCCTTTTTTGATGTGTTAGCTATAAAGACTTTATATCAATTCATTACTATGTCTTCGTTTAGAACGATTTTTATATTACCTCTAGTTAAAAGTCCGATGCGCCGATGATGAAATCTCTCTAAATCTTGCTAGTTTTAAAATGTGCAGAACATTTGCATGAAAATAGAATAAAAATATGAAGCTAATTCACACTTACCTTGAACTCTTTTTCAACTTCTGCCAGCTTCATCATTTCCTGTCTAAGTTCAAATGTTGTCATGATGGGATCCGGACTTGACAGAGCCATGTAAGCAGGACTTGACAACGCTCTGTATGCGTTCAAACGTGACCTTGACCTTTTTAGAGAATCATAATTCTGCTTGATGACGCAGTCTGTACACTTACAGTAAATTGGATGTGGTTTCTCTATCCGATGATTTCTCGAGAGAAACATTTGAACAATTTCATGATTATTGTACGAAGCAGCTAAAATTAAAGGTGTAATATCCGGAGGAAACTGACTTTTCTCTTCTGTTCTGAAAAAGGCTTCATTGACCCCTGACCTCTTGAATCGATCCTCGCCAGCAATAAATGTCGGATGTTCAATGATTATTTTAACAATTTTTTGTCCTCCCTTACTTATAGCATGGAGCAATGCCTCTTCTATACAGTTAAAACTTAAGTTGTCCAGCAACATCTCAATGATGTACAACTTCTCACTATCGATTGCTAGGTGTAGGGCATTTCTACCCATATAATCTAAACAGTTAACATTCAAGGAGGCTCCCTTCTCCTCCAAGGACTGTCGCACGATCCCGACATCACCCAACGATGCTGCATTTAAATAGACCCTTTCTTCATCTGTCAACTACGATATACAAAGAAAAATGAAATGTTTTGAATATAAATCTAGTTTCCTATTTTTAAACTCATCATGATCTCACTCCGCTAAACAATACAAAAAGAAAAACTTATGCATACTTACAAAAATCAAGTTATAATTCTTACATGGTTTGCATATCTATAAATACTTGAATTGGATTGGTCAATTAGAATTTTTCTCTTGGTTTACACTTCGATAAACCATGTTTCCGAAACTACTTTAGTAACCTTCACTGTGATCTTTCATGAACGATACACATGCATGCAAGGATCCCGGGATTTTCAGCAAATTGAGATTAAAAAAACAAATACATAACAGTTGTTTCTATTCTAATGCATATATAACAAAAAAGAAAAAATGCATTAAAGCTTCGAAAATGTATAAAAATAAAATTCAAATAAAATTCCGCGAATTTTCAGAATGATTTGGCGAATTTACAAAATGTACGTCATGGCAAAACACAACGTCAAACGAATGAAAACTTTCAAGGGAAATATAATATCTCATTAAAATGATGTTTTTTTGGGGTGAGTGCTATTTCATTTTAGATTCTGTTGGATTTATCGAAACCTTTATGGATTTTAGAAATTCAATATGGCGGCCAACTCCTTAGTTACGACCTGTCAAGAGTGCATTTGATGGTAATTATAGTAGCCATTACACAAAAAAAATGTAAGTTAAAATAGCGAATGTTTGGCTTAAGAATTATAAGGATTAAACACATTTTTTCTAGGGGTTATTGATGTGTAAACCGGGGCTCTTACTCACAAACTTAACATAAAAGTCCTTCTTGAGTTTGTGAGTTAATCGCCCCGGTTTACACCACTAATGAAATAGGTTGGTCCCATATGATATATAATCTTATTGTATGTGAGTGTATGTATATCTATAAGTTCTTTGAGAATCAAATTACAGATGCTTACTGGCCTTTAGGAGTTAATGCAAGTCTGACTGTTTTCCATGCGTTGTCTTACTATTTTTACCAATATGCAAAATATTTTAAATAATTTGATGTAATATCTAAATACGTATATATGAATATATAAACTTTTTTCTGTTGTAGTTCTTTTTTCTTTTCCTCATAGAAGTTAAATATGCATGGCCATGTATTGAAATGAAATGATATCTTTTGCTGATCGTCTAAGGCATTTGGAGATTTTACTATGTACCGAAATACTATTATGCTTCTCTATTACTAAGGTTTAGCAAGCTATAAAACCAGGTTTAATCCACTATTTTCTTCATAAAATGTCTGTACCAAGTCAAGAATGTGACAGTTGTTTTCTATTTCGTTCCGTTGGTTGATAAAGTCTAACGTTAGATTTTTAAAGTTTTTATGGACTTCCCCTTTCCTTGGAGTTCGATATTTTTGCTAATACTGTTTTGCTTATACTTTATACTATATGTAAAATGATCAATAAACGTCATCACTCGAACATTAACATCGTTCACGGACGGACAACAAACGTCATCACTCGAACGCTACCATCGTTCACTGACGGACAACAAACGTTATCACTCGAACGCTACCCTTGTTCACTGACAGACAACACACGTTATAATTTGAACACTTCTATCGTTCACTGACGGACAACAACAGTTATAATTTGAATACTACCATCGTTCAATGACGGACAATAAAAGATATAATTTGAATACTACCATCGTTCACTGACGGACAACAAAAGATATAATTTGAATACTACCATCGTTCAATGACGGACAACAAAAGATATAATTTGAATACTACCATCGTTCACTGACGGACAACAAAAGATATAATTTGAATACTACCATCGTTCACTGACGGACAACAAAAGATATAATTTGAATACTACCATCGTTCACTGAAGAACAACAACGATATATCTATTGCTTTACAAGATACCAACCGTTCAACATTCATCTAATATTCGTTTACCACCAGATGAGAGATTATCCTAAATGGTAGATATAATCGAGCACTAACAAATAGTATATATGAAACGCTTATTATAATTTAATTTTTTTCTGTTTTGATCAAAATTTAATTATTCAGTTCTTACCGCTACTACTAAAATAATTTCAAAATGTTATACAAAAGCATACTTTCTATTGCTGCGATATCCAGGGAAAATTAAGCATATTACTGGAATGAGACAAAATATTTATCGTCAAAGACAAGTCCCAGAAAAGTACACCCATTATTGTCAATTGCATCTATTTTAAGCAAGGACAGACCACAAATAATTTCTTAAGTAAGTCCGTAGTTGTCATGCAATCGTTAGGTACGACAAATGCAGACAGATAAATTTAGTTATTAGTTTTTCACTCTGTCATCCAGGCTAATCAAATTCCCATTCAGCTAAATTACCTCAATGATTTAAGTGAACTTACATTAATGATCCTGATTTCAATAAAAGATTTCTATTGGTATCTAGCAAGGCTGATATAATATGTCATTAGACTGGTTAAACTAAGTTTACATTGTTGATGGATAATAATACTTCCTTGACTGTGTATTCAATGACAGAAATCTGAATAAATACGAAGGGCTATACTCAAAAGCAACATGCAAGACAACTTATTCACTTTTAGGATATAATATACTACATCCATTGTAGATGCGGAAAAGATGTGGTAGATTTTTTATCTTTATTATGAAATTAACTATTTGAAATTTGACATTTGGTGAACGGTTTGTAAATGACAATTTACGCTTGCTAACATTCTAATAATATAAATAAACAAAGAAGGTATATTCATCTCTGACACCTGTACTGCTAATAACTGCCTAATACATTGGAAGATGAACAAATGAAATGCATGTTTACATTTCCAACTCTTTCATTTTGATTTATTGATTTTATTTAATTTTTTCCAAATCATATTAATGATATGTGTGATTTAGACAGAGAAGGAAATTATGCCAGAATCAATTCTCTACATTTAAAAACGATGTCTAGCTATTATGACTTGTCTTGGTGCATGATGGAATGCTATATGACTGTTATACAAGTGTAAGCTAGCTATAAAACCAGGTTTAATCCACCATTTTCTACATAAGGAAATGCCTGTACCAAGTCAGGAATATGACAGTTGTTTACCATTCGTTTGATGTGTTTGGATTTTTGATTTTGCCATTTGATAAGGGACTTTCCGTTTTGAATATTCCTTGTAGTTCGGTATTTTTTGTTATTTTACTCTTTAAGCATACCATGTCCAACGTTTTATTGGTGCTTTGCTTAACGTTGTCCCGCAAACTTCGTTGTAACGTCATCTTTGGGATTAAATACGTTGTTATGTGTGTCTGCATGGTGTTTAGAAATGACAAATACCTATGATATTATCAACTGATCGTTAAGTCTTCAGAAAAAGGTGACACTGTCGAAACGGGTGATGTCTATATAAGACCTTCATACCTTCGGTAACTTGTGCAGTATTGTATGCGTTTTTCATCAAAAAGTTCCTATAAATAGTAGTTTTTGTCCAACTCAAAAGTACATAATATATTATATGAGCGCTGAAAACAAAACTTTGTAAATACCCATTAGGGAAAACAACTAATTGAAGAAAAAAAAGCACACACAAAAACCCATCTCCGAAGAATCACTTTTGAATGAAAACTTACATTGACTGATTTATTACATATGTAACTGTTTATTTATCCTTAAGGAATTTTTGTGACTTCATGAGACTATATCTGGTTAATTTGCACATTCTGTACAGGCATGTTTTATAGAACGAATGGTTAATTTGCACATTCTGTACAGGCATGGTTTATAGAACGAATGGTTAATTGAAATATATCATTATATTGTTTTCTTGACGTTCTAAAAACTCCTTAAATTCCTATTTGATTGAGCATTTGGTCATAATGGAAGAATTGCCCTTATTTAACTTTTAAAAAATATGTCGACTAGAAAATAGGATGCATTCAAAATTTAGCAGATTTCTTTCTTTTTGTTTAACTTCCTTCTATCAATTATAAACGGCAGAAACTTCCCGTGTGATTTGGAGGATTTAAAAAAAAAAACAAAAGCTCATGACGTGACAAGCGACTACGTGGTCATGGATGTTTGCTTACAATCATTATTTGTCAACAAATTAAGCTGACAAGTCTATTTTGATTTGAAAGTGTGACCAGAGCTTTTTGCTCAGTCGTTCGTGTCATTTTTTCAAACATTTTTATTGTGGGACATTCAGTATACTGTTTTTTTGGAATTATTCATCTTACATTTCAATATTCGGGACTGTCCTGTATGCGTACACTTGAGATTCTTCGTCTACTATTAGAGCATTCAACTGCAATTATTGCCTGGTTCTGAGTAATAAATACTAAAAAGCCTGAAAATTGAGTGAACTGGTTTCCGATTTAGAGATTGTCATGTCGTTTTGAGGGTTCAGCCATCGTGGA
Organism: Mytilus californianus; assembly: GCF_021869535.1. Classification (NCBI taxonomy): domain Eukaryota; kingdom Metazoa; phylum Mollusca; class Bivalvia; order Mytilida; family Mytilidae; genus Mytilus; species Mytilus californianus. The sequence continues at coordinate 109,047,778 of NW_026262723.1, forward strand.
CCTTAGGATATATATTTCAGTTGAACTCCTTTGCTTAGATTGTTGGATAATTGCCTTTAATCCATACACATTCATTTCTTAAAATTAATTTTTATTTTTATAAGATAAATCACTAGATAAACAAAATCAAGAATAATTGCCTTCTTTAGCTTGTAAATATTGCTCTACGCAGCAACGAGAAAGCAAAGTATGAATGAAACAACGAAACTAACCTAACTCTTTCTATAACCGCTTCTTGTCATAGACAAGGCGTGTATATGACAACTGACCAAGACATACTTGGTCATATATTGACATCTCGTGATGCGTAATTTGACATCAGACTTAATCGAGTTGATCTTTAGAACATCAATACTTGCCTAATTTGTAATGCCAAACAAATATTTTGTATTTCCGGTTGGTATGATTAGAATTTTCCTTATTTGTTTTTTATGTGACTAATTGGACCAATATTTCCTCGTTGTCTTGTCTTAATAGCTACAGAGTCAATGTTTACACACTTTGCTTAATGTACAAAGTATATAATTTCTCTTTTAACGTTTTAAATTCAGAGGTACATCTGTTTAATCATTCGTCCTAATCCGCATGGTGTATACTAGCACTATAAGCGCCTTAAATTCACAATTATAGCGAATTCTTTTGCTTAAACGGATTAGTGAGATATGACCAACATACGAACGGAACATCAAATTGTTTCTTAGGTGTCGAAAAAAAAACCTATTTAGTTGATTGGTCTGTGTTTTTTTATGATCTTACATCATATACCATTCCTCTAGAAATTAAAAAAAAAAACTTTAGAAAAGACACGACTTACAAATATTCAATCATTCTCTTTTCTGTCAATAAGGAAGCAAATAGTATATAATTACATGATTCCGTACTCGAGTCTTGATACTTTTATAGAGTTAACGGTGGCATTATGTCAATTAATTTCTTTGTTGAATGAAAAAAAAGGGTATGTTTGTTCGATTTCCTTTTAAATTAATTCATTTGTAGAACGATTTATTTCCTTCACTTCCAAGTAGAAAATAGTGAGTACTGAACAAAACATTGAATATATTTGCATGTCAAAAGACATCTTTGGGAAACTCTTAAGTGCTTCAAAATGTTAAAGGAAACACAAAGAACATTTCTAAAATTGATTTTTTAAAGTGAATAACGTAAGCACGTTTCCATGAAATTAGGTAGACAAGTGTTATCTCGCTTCTTTTTCAATGTTAATAGATTGTGTAAAATACGTAATGAGATGTATAAAAAAATTCACAAAATTAAAAAAAAAAAACTTGCTTTTTTCCAAATTGTCTTATCAAGATGTTTGTCCTTGTAGTACCATACCGGTTGGGTATAAGTTCCCGTGCTTGTGTTATTTTAGAGTCTCTGTTTCTACTAAATATACCTACTCGGTGTCGCAGTGCATATGCTAACTTTAGATGTGGAGTAGCACCTTTAAAAATTGAAACTGGTCGTTACGAAAAATTAGATTTAAATAAAAGATTGTGTTTCAATTGTGATAATATAGAAGATGAAAAACATGTATTGTTTACATGTCCGTTGTATGAAGATCTAAGACAGTCTTTATTTATTGATATAATTCATCAACATAATAATATGTTTTTAACTTTATCAGATGATAATTTTTTTTAATTTTTATTCAAAAATGAAAATATTTGTAGTTCTGTTGCCAAAACCTGCCATAATATTTTATTGCGACGAAATAGTATTTTATATCGTTGAAATTTGAAGATGATATTTTTATGATGATGAAGGTAAATCCAGAAAAGCGCTTCGGACGCATGAAACTATTAAACGTGTTGTTTTAAATTTTTTACATCACTGGGTCGATACCTCTGCTGGTGGACTATCAGTCCCCGAGGGTATCATCAGCTCAGTAGTCAGTACTTCGGTACTTACATGATTTATAACAAACTTTTCTAAAATTGTCCGTTTATAAATTTTGAAATTATAAAGAAACTAAGGTTTCAACTCCCTCAGGCAAAGTTGACCTTAGATGAATTTGGCTATTTGTTTAAGGTATTTTTGTTATATAGCTCTTCAACTGTTTCGGTACTTATACATCCCTCGGATTTCAAATGTTTGGCATTGAGCGTTCCTGATGAAGGTAAATCCAGAAAAGCGCTTCGGACGCATGAAATTATTAAACGTGTTGTTTTCAATTTTTTATGTACATGTATCATTTTTATCCATGAATGTGCATGTTGATATTGCACTTTTATGTTTTGCGTAAATAGCAAAACTATGTTTTATTCTGATGTTTTAATATTGTATATTACAGTCTCTCATAGTTCTTTTAAGAATGGCACATGCATTCTATATTTTATATTGTGTATTAAATGTCATATTGTGTTTATACTTGTATGTATGTGGTGAGACTATAATAAACTATTGGCCTTGAACTTCTATCTGTAGAGAAATCTTAAACTATCATAGAATTTAACCCATTAATTACTTCTAACATATTTTGAAGTCTTTCTTAGAATTAAGGTAGCCACCCTCAATTAAATAATCATATAATAGCAAATGTATCTAGAAGTGCAATGATTTACATTATATATTACATCCTTGTTCTGCTACTTATATACAAAAAAATTAAGCTTACAAATTTACAAATATTACATTGTGTTACTGAAAGATAACAGAAAGCACTATCTAAATCACTGATATTCACAATGGCGTGTTGTATTTTTAGCTTGATAATATTTATGGTCATTATACAGTCACGATGAGGACTAAGTATATTAGACTTGTTACTGTTATGAAAGACACTTCACTAAACGTAATAAGAACACAACGAAACGCCACTTTTTAACATTATTTATAGATATTTATTTTCCGAGGAACTTTGGTTTTGTTAGTATAACTGTTAACTGCAGAGCTTTGGTGTCTGAGTTTTGATTATTTACAATTTGTCTAGACTCTAGACCATGACTTATGGTATGGGTACCTAACTGTTGTTGATTAACGCATGCTGGTGTCTTGTTAAATGTGTTTTTCGACTGACATTTACTCCTCAGCTCTATATATACTAATATATATGGATAACGATCAAAGTCACATTAAACGAAACATATATATATATACTCGACAAACCTTTCGTTTTTTATTTCCGTTCGATTTAACTAATAGGCTTTTTAGTTTAATTATAAATATTTATTGAAATGTCAATCCATGTGAAATCTTCAATTAAAACTATGAAATTTGAAAGGAAAGGAATATCTGAATTATATCCTAATAGTATTTGAGATTTACTAAGATTTTTAACGAGTTTATGTATTCCATCATTTGATCTTTTCAAACACCAAATCGATAAACTTAAATCAAGTGACTTCAATCCGATCTATCTTTCTTCCGCAGTTTTATGAGACAAACAGTCCAGATAATATGTCATAATCATTCTGTACGTATGATTTGCATTTTATTGAATTTAATGAAATGCTTGATTTAAATGTAAAGATTTTTGTAAGATGAATGGATTATTCAAAGGGAGATGCAGGTTGTATACGTCAATCCGACAGCAATCCAACGACACAAATTACCAAGAGACATCTAGAGTTTAACATACAGTCTCCAACTATAGATAGATGTCAATAAAAAAAAATACCAAGCCCTAATTGCCCCCGAGTCTAGTGACTTTTTTAAACAAAAACTATCAAAGTTGATCTGTAATGAACATGAAATTCTCAAAATAACAAAACACATTAAGATATTACATAAGATAACTACAGAAAAGGTTCCCGATAGTAACATGAACATATGGACGGGATAAACTAGTTTGTTTTAGATCTCAAAAATCCCAAATAAAACATAAATACAGGAAAAGCGCTAAGATAACGGTATAAGAGATCGTTAATTGTATTTCATGTAAGATTTCACGCAACAACGACATAACGCAACAACGACATAATCAGAGAAGTAAGACACAATCTTGTGCAATGTCCAGACCAAGCTGTTCAAAATTTCAATCCAGAAAACACAAATGAAAAATGTAACATAAATAAGGAGATGCAGTATGATTGCAAATGAGAGAACTATTCACCACAGACCAATGGATGTAGATGTCAGCAACTATGGTCGTTTCTTCATATTTCATTGTTCAAAAGGACAAATGGATCAGACATAAGTTTTGCAACTTCGCAACGTCTAATCAACGTATATATTTGAAGTCAGATACGAAAGTACTGACAAAATGTAAAGGGAGGGCCAAATCCCTCCTTATTCATTTCATACATTTTCAATTAGACTTTCAATACTACATGCGTATGATTTTAGATTAATTGTAACAACTCTCTGTCGTATTTCTAAATTAAACATATAACCAAATTATAAGTATTTTAAAATAGCTAAAAACTGCAAATTTGAATTTTTTTTTCCAAATTTAGAATATTTATCAAAAAATAAAATAAGGATATTCTAGGCAAAATCAAACTTATATTCGAATGTAATCTATGGATTGTCTCTAAGATACAAATACAGATAATAAGATGATTGTTATTTCTGTATGACGTTGAGTTATTAAAAAATAACAAAAATGGTAGTTTTAAGGGTATGATGTCGTAATAAATGTAATTATGAAAGGTCACTTTTGAGCGTTTTCTTGAAGATAAATCGATTTCGGTCAACTTTCGAATGCTTTTTTTTTAGACTCGCGAATATATTGAATGACATTGTATTCAAGATTGCACATACCGTTAAACTATCATAACGCTTATTTCATACGAGTTTGTTATATTTCATTTCTAGAAGGCTATTTCATTGTAACGTAATTTCTCCTTTTAAAATTGGCGCAATTCCTTATCTACTTTTTGTTTTAAAGTTGCGGAATCACGTATGATGGTAGTAGATCAAGTTCTTAAAGTTCCCAAGGCATCCTCCACCCAATAGTGAAATGACTAGGATTTATTACGTACATTTTGATCATTTTTATGCTGATACATTCTTTTATTTTACAAGGTTGCAACTCCTCCAATCCTAGTCTACCTAACCTAATGTTATAGTTATTTTCTGGACCCTTTGGTTGTATAGTTCTACATTTATTTAGATTTTGAGTTTGTTTCGTGTGATATTCTCCGTAAAACCGTTATTCTCAATTTCAAAAATGGACAAATAATGAGGGATAAGAGTACATTAGAAGTGTAGGTATAAATATCGATTCCGACAGCAGAATTTAATTTGAAAGTAGATTTCACAAACTTATATTCGATGGCCAATTCAACCTTATATCTTATATGTACCCCTGATAATATCATTCCTGAAAACAAAGGTTCTCTCGTTGGTACAATATATTTGAATGAGCATTTGCAACGATTTCTCCATGCATTTTCATATACAAAAAGAAACCAGCTGGTTTAAATTTTATATATTTTGCATATAATCCATGTACATTTAAATATGAAATTCTGTCAATTCCAAAATGTAACTTGTACGACGTGAATGCTGTGAATACTTTTAATGCCAATAACTCGGTCGTACTGAATATGCATGACATATTTGTCATTAGACTTTTTAAGCGTTTAACGTATATGTGTTCCGCTGAACAGTAGTTCCTCTGGTAACTTTGTTATAGACAATGCTATCTATCTGTTCCGGTTCGAAAAAATATTATATACCCTTTATCCGTTAAGAACAACTATTGTAATACATTTTTTTTTCAGAGCAACTTGGGTTTGTATATTTATAACTTTTTCTGTACACATAAATGTTGACTACAATGGGATAAAATCTGCATTACTGATGTCTCTGTTTTGAAAAAAAATATAAGTATCAAATCGGAAATATAATATTTTGATAAAATAAACAGTTTAAATCTGCTTTACCATCTTGTATAAATTAAGGTTTGTTGTAAACCAAGGACTAATTCTACATAAGTGATGCGTTCTCTGTCCTGTGACAATCCTAACCAGGATGGCTACAAGTCTAAGCTTTGAAAATTAAAGATCAATAAATACGCAAAGAAATATCAAACTGGAACCCTTCTATGAAATTAACCAAAAACTATCAAAAGCGCTCACTACTCGTATTTATGTAATAATAACCTTCCCACGATTCGCTTTGAAATTTTGGAAAGAGAAAAATGTATAAAGTAGGAAAAAATAAATTCGCGTTTGCACCAAGTCAGGAATTTTGAGGTTTTTTTTCATTTGTTACGTTGGTTGAAATAGTCGAGCCTTTGGTTTGTTAGGTTTTATGGAGTTCCACGTTTTTAAATTTACCTAAGAGTTTGGTATTTTTGTAAACTTATGTTTTTTTTTTATATATTCAACAAAATCAATCCAAAATTAGGAAAAATTAAATAAGTTTTTAAAATAATATCTCTAAACATTTGTGGAACTTTATTACATGTCAAAGTGCCTGACCCAAGTCAAAAACTTGATCAGTAAGTTTCCCTAATACTAGTAAATAAAAATTGAGAATGGAAACGGGGAATGTGTCAAAGAGACAACAACCCGACAAAAGAGCAGAAAACAGCCCAAGGCCACCAATGGGTCTTCAACACAGCCAGAAAATCCCGCACCCGGAGGCGGGCTTTAGCTGGCCCCTAAAGAAATGTGTACAAGTTCAGCGAAAATGCATGTATATACATGGTTTGGTCTCGTGCGAATTTGGTGTTCATGACAAATAATCTCCACAAATTCTCTAAGACTTGTGCCAATTCAGATTTTGACATAGAGCATAGACTCTTTGTCTATTTTTTGGGATTGTATTATATTTCGTTAGGTTGCTGTCTCGTGGACCAATACCCAAAGCTTATGTTTCCACATTAAAACAAAATAACGTTAACTTACCTGTATATCTTCAAAGTTGGTGAAGAGAGATCCCTGTGATGGCATGGTTGACGCCCTCTTGTGTTCCGCTGTCCCTCCACTGTAGTCGACGCCCCTGGACGGAGAATTATAAGGAGAATTATAAACTATACATGGTAACAGTTTATTAGACATATTTGACATGTCGACAGTTCGTCCACCTGAAGAATTGTTCCAATCAACAAAAAACATATAAAAATGTTTTATAATTACGCGCATGAATTTTGTGTTCTCACATTGTTTAAAGAATAGATAGCCATTAATCTAATAAAGAAAGAAATTAAAGCCACCAGCAATACCATCATGTCAAATAGCTGTTTATATAATAGGTTTTGTAATGCTTCGTAAAAAGTTTATATTTAACTTAACACTTCCATGTGATCACAGCAATATTTATTAGATGATTCCAAATTAAGTAGTATTTGTTTCTCAGTAAAATTAACCAACTAAAACACAATTATCGAAAAGCACAGGCGAAACTGTATGGCGCCCATGTTTCATATTTTGATAACCAATATCATTTGAGAAGAGTGCGATCTTATCGGAAATTACATTTTATATTGGTACTGCCTTTCCTAATATTTGTGCGATAGATAGCCAGTTATTGACATACATCAAACTCTCTGGCCAGCGAGCCACACGATCAAACGTGGCGTTAAGAATTTGTAAGTTGAATACCTCTCACTTGATGAGAACGTCATTGTTTGGCCGTTAATCTCGTGGAATCTCACGTAATAATCAGACCAGTGTCATATCTCCCGTGCTAATAACAGTCTGTGGTCATTAAATAAATATCCATTAGATCCTAACATTACCAATGCACTGTCAATGTTCTCTCTTTTAATTTCTTTTCGATCTGACGATTTATTACAACACTAAACTTCACATTTCAAACAGCATTCTGTCACTGTTTCTATTTCCCTTTCGAATCTTATAGAATTATGCTTTTCAAATTTGGAAGTTGATAAATTTCTTCGTAAATTATCAATAATTTAATCAAGTTAGGTTTATTTTAATATCTTTTTCAGCCTTGGATATTTCGTACTGTGCTAATTTATATTTATTAACTCTGTTCATTCAGTTAAATTTTACAAGTTTTTGATTAAAATCACCATGCCAAATGAATGACTTTGAAAAGCTGCATATAGACGAATGTTTCGCATGTAATGTAATAGCAGCAATCAGTGTAGAGCAAATATAACGATATAACACTTATATGAATTCAAACTGACATGCTATATACTTGATGGATATCATTTATTTTCTCCAACTGAGGAGTATAGTAGAATAATGTAATTGTTTTATTTTCCATTTATACTGACCAATTATTTCATTGAAAGAAAGTTAAATAGTGATCATGACCTAATGTTATGTCAAGGCATCATGCAAAAGTTCTAAAACTCGAAGTCTTCCCAATAACAAATAAAACAATACAAATGTTTTATTGAAATCAGTTTGTCTTTGGAAAGAAACAGGCAAATGCTAATTAATTAAATGAACATATTTGAATAGAGGAAGCTGTTTGGAATACGTCAAAGCAACCCAAGAAAAAAAAAACAACACAATTATTATATAAGATTTGTTTATGTCATAACATCTTGATACGTTGCATCGTAAGATAAAAAATGGCCTGGTATTTTTTTCTTCAAGATATGAATATATTGCTTATGACGGCTGTGACTGTTTATAGATATTACTTAACTTAATAACTACTGTATATTGAAAAATATAATTTTATTATATCTATTCCAATTAAACTCTTTCAATTTGATTCTAAAGCATAAACATATTTTGATGTTTGCAACACGTTGTTTCTAGGATGATAGTAACCATGCCACCACTGTCCAAGGTTAAGGATGAAGGTTAAACGCCCGTAAACATGTTTATCCCCGCCACATTATGTGCTTATCCTGCCAAGTCAGAAGCCTGTAATTCAGTGGTTGTTGTTTGTTGTTGTATATCATATTTGTTTTTGTTTATTGTTTTGTACATAAATCAGGCCGTTGGTTTTCTCGTTTGAATTTTTTTTAAAGATTTTTTCATGGCGGGGCCTTTTAAACACAGCTTGCTATGCTTATGTGTTTGCTCATTGATGAAGGTTGTGCGATTCATGCTAAAAACAAAAATGACAGACAGCCATCAACGGAAATCATCAAATAATAGTCTCCTGACTTGGGAAAGACACATAAAGAAAGTGGAGGGGTTAAACATGTTTCTTAGGTCTCAAACCAAGCAAGATTGGAGCTATCAAACAAATGTATATGACATCTGCACGAATGAGAACTTTATTAGATTTATTCGGAATTCTACTTTGTAGTATGCTTCGAGCTTAGACATTCTATTTCGAGAACCTATGTATGTTTTTTTTAAGTAAATCAGAGTATTTCGCCTTTTTCGCTTGGGGTTCCATGAACGTTAATAAACTGCACAAATGAGATAATCTTTAATTCATTACAGATTTTTTGGATCTCCTATCACGGAGTATTCTTGGAGCTTCCTTAGAGACAAATGCATGTGTCTTATGAATAAAGAATCTCATATTTTTCTTATATTTTTATGTATGAATAGTTGCCTTCTATGTTGATTTCACATATACCACAAACACAGTTTTATTATAAAATAAAGACTGAGGAAGTATCAGCCTTTCGTTTTCTTTATTAACGCGTCCTCAATAGTTCATATAACTAGTCAATATATGCTTTGTGAAAAGCATTTTTCAGATGTAAGCAAAAAAGTTAAATGACGTTTATATACCCGTCCGTCCTCTTAGTATTGCTAATGATAGTCCTGGATTACCAAAGTCACATATTTCCCGAATGCCAATGTCACAGCTGCTTATCGCAGTAATCATTTTTAGATGTTTAACTTTTTAGATTTAATATGGCTTAATTAATAAGGAAGACGGTGTTCTTTTATTGATTTATAATTATACAGAACAAAATTTGTTTGATATCTGATTCAGGATTGTGGCATACTAAGTTGGTATTGATGCCTTTTTGTTTATATAAGATCATATAAAGGCTAAGAAAACAGTGATGTATTCAACACCATTAAAGATGTATCGTTAATCCATTAATTCATTTGACATATTTGATTGCTATGTTTTTAGACATTATATATTATTGTTGTTCATTAATTTAGAAGTTATTTATGGTCGATATTCCAAACTGCACTCATGCAGCATTTAGCCAAGTACTCAGTATGAATCGTAGACTAATTTCGTTAGTCGAAACTGCATATTGATATAGATTTCAACACTACATATTGATAAAGATTTCAACACTGCATGTTTTTCGCGTATCTTTTATAATAATTATTTACCATATAAATTTGATATAGGGTAACATCGGAGATTAAAATTAAAGTTATGTGAAAGTGTGTAGGACTAATAGATAAATAGAGATCCTTTTGTAGGAACTGATTCAGATTAGTACTTATATTATTCTCTATAATTTTTGGAAAAAATCTCCTTTTTAAAATATTGTGAAGTAACTGTTATTTTTGATTAATTGATTTTACTTTTGTTTGAAAAAGGACAAAACTCAGGAGTTTCGTATGCTATCTATTATCGTAAACTACTCTGACGTCATAGCAATGGAAAATGATGTCTGATAAAAATCGATCTCCAAATGTCAATGAATTATCTAAAAACCCAACATTGAATTTATAATATATATATACAGATAGTTTAAAAAAAAATAGAACGACGTTTTTCATCCAAAGAAGCATCAAATGACAAGACAATAAATACGTTTTATAAAATCCAAATTTTTCTAAAGACAAAATGACATACCAATCTTTATGTCACAAATAAATCCAATATAACTGTAGTAATCTTAAGTAGAAATCAAAAACTGTACGTCTATTTTTGCCACAAACAACACAGGGAAACTTTAAGAACAATACAAGATAAAAGATAAGATTCAATGTTTATTATTGCTTCCAGTGACAGTGTCCCAGTTTGGTTAGTAAGGGTAAAGGAATATATGGCCCCCTGAGAGCTCCTGCATTTAAAAGCATGGTTTGGTACTTAGACCTAACTTTAAGTAACCTTAGCTTTCTTTGATAAGGTATCCTTTCTATAGTCGTACGTGCTTATGTTTTTGTTGTCTATTGCATTGATTCAATAGAGTTAAGTGCTTACATACGAAATGAACACAAATGATCTTCACGTTTTGCATGAAGCACGGAAGCGCTTGTTAAAAATGTGATAGACACTTGTGTTGTAGAAATACAGAATTCGATTCTTACATTGACAAATTTTCAAAATGAAAAATATAATATTAACATTTGAATCAGAAATTTAAACTTTCAACACAAAACTTCGGCATAAATTGTGAAAAACGAATAAAGCAACTTATCATTCAACTTAAAATCAATTATTCGTCATATGATTGGCAGAATGAAGATTTCAAAGTAGATAGCTTGGAAAATATTAATTAAGTTTCAAACATTATCATATACGTATTAATATCATAGAATAATAATTCATTATTACATATTTATATCAATTATTCACATTTCCACTTGAACATGCATTGTCAACTTCTTTTTCAATATTAATCGAACTTGAATTTTTATTGAAAGCAAAACATTCTACACGTTGTACAGAACAATGCATAAAAAAGAGTGTTTGTTAATTAGTTGGACGGAGCTAATAATCTTGGGTATTTTTCATGCGGCATTGGTTGTTTTCGTACAAATTGAAAACATATGACGGAATCAAGCGATTCGTCTTTCAGCCAATAAAATATCAGTATTTGTATGAATCGAACAACTACTGAAATTTACCATAATAAAAGTACAAAAAGAAGTATTACATTTTTAAGGCAAAGCATGCGTGATTAGGGCGATATTCGGATTTTTTGAAATACTGTATGCTTTTAGACTGCAGCTGAGTATCGAAAAATAATGTAACATTTATACTTCCAGAGATAAATCAATCAAACCATGAGTGAAATAAAGATAGAAATTAGTAGAATGCACGTCAAAAGTGCCATAAAAGGGACTTGTTTTCAGATTGAATATCATTTTATCGTCATTTTACAAAATTTTGTTTAAAAAAATTTTTTATTGACTGCATTTCTGTTAAAACGATAGGAAAATTGTAAGGGGATATCGGCTTCGTTTTTTTTCTACTTGTAGCTAAGCTTTCATTTGTTTAATGTATGAATAAATCATCAAAGCTACGATTTTGCAGCGTTACGCTTGTTTTCTCTTTTGACACTTTTTTCACTCTACATACCGAGACTAACTGATTTTTACTCGAAAATGAATCCGGTGATATATAAGATTGCATAAACGGTCATACCAATAACTGGATTTGAAACAAAATTCAAATGTTGGTTTTCCAGAACTAGTAACATAAAATGAAAAATAAAATGCGTCTTTATGAATCTTTCTTTGTACATTCTATACAAAAAAAGATGTAAAGTAAAAAAAGATTGTATCTTTGGAAATGTAAATGCTTTATATTATATTTATAGGGTTCTAAATATAAAATAAGTATCTGAAGTATAATTGCCAGTGAAACAACTATGCAATGGAGTTCAAATGAAGGGTATTAAAGCACTTATAGATCACCGTACGGCCTTCAACAGTGAGCAAAACCCATACCGTATAGTCAGCTATAAAAGGCCTGACATGACAAAACGTGAAACAATTCAAACGAAAAAAACAAAGTCTGATTTATGACAAAATAATTATAGAAAAACAAATATGATAGACAGCAACCAACGACAATCAATGAAAAAAGAGGTTCCTGACTTTGGATAGGCACATTCATACTAAATTTCATAAAAATCCGATATACCACTCAGTAACGAATACGATTACAAAAAAAGTCAAAACCACCGCTTTTCGTTTTGATTCTGTTCCTTCAATAGCCCGTATTTACTACAGTACTAAGTTTGATGATATTGGTATGCATTTATACAACAATGTCGTTCGCATTACATATATGTAAACCAAAAGTATCGATAGCATTGATCGACAATACATGTAGCCTTTTCTTGTAGTTAAGTATTATAATATGGTTGATAATGGAAAGAAAAGAATTTTGTGTTTCCATAGTAAACCAGCATTGAGCAGAGAAAGAGTAAAAATAATGAAAGAAATCGATTCTATCTACCTTTTCATACGGTGAGTATGACCAGTCAAAACTGTTTACAGTCAAATTTCAAAATTGTAAAATGCGTGTTAAAATTCTATATATTGATGTAAGCAGTTTTTGTCCTTACGGCATGAACACCAATACTTCAAACATCCAAGCTGTTTGAAAGTAACATAAAAAGAGATATTTCTCTTCATTTACATGTACATACATTTCTTGATTATGTCCCGTATAAAAAAAAAACATAATAAGATTTGATATTTCAACGAAGAGTCGACTCTCGTTGGTATTGTAGAACTAATTCTTACTTTACAGCTTCCCATTGGCATCCTGTAAAAGATATCTATCGATTTCTCAAGATGGTCAATCTGATATTTGTAATGTAAACCCTGATCATAGACCTGGCGAATACTTCAAACTCAGACACATTTTGACATTTAATACTGATTTAACAATTGTATTGAATGATGTAGTAATTTCTAGTTATGTAATATAATTGTATATTACTTGTCTGATTCTATACGTTTCAATCCAAACGAAATAAATTATTTGTCTGAGCTGACATCAATGATTAAAATGAATTTTCATGTTTTGATCAAATTCCTTGATTTGAACTTTAATCATTACACATACTTCGCTGTTATATTCCTAATTAGAAATTGGAAAAAAAAATAATTAAGCAATATATTTTCTGTGTCATTTTTAATGTAAGGTCCCTTCCGGGTTAGGTTTATACTTCATATGAGTACAAATACTAGCCCTCTGCCAGCCATCTTTAGATTTGGATTATTTGTTATGAATCCCAATTTTTGGCTTTAATTTTTACAAACTTCTACCGAAACACCAAAAGCATATATTTTTTTTAAACTACAGAAATTCATATAATACAAACATGATGCATGATACTGTAAAGGTCTCTTAGCAATCGTCAATCATGTCCTTTTATCTGTTTTTAAATAATTTACACTCTTGCAGTACCATTGGCAACTGTTGATCAGAAACCCACTTAACCTGGTAGCCTATTCACTTGTTTGTCCTACTGGTTTGTCGTTAATTGTTAACACTGTGAGTATTCCTAACTTTGGTACCATCTTACGCCTTTTCGGATGTGATATAACAACATTGCATAATTGGTAAATATTCTTATATAAATTGGAAATTCAAAACTTTTGTCAGCCATCTAGACTACTGATAAGAATATGTATTAATGATGTACATATAACGCTCAATGTTACAGAAATAAGGATGTTCAAATGAAACGTCTGGAATCTTTTCAAACAAAACGTGATTTCTATTTTTGTAAATTGTACTACTATATCATATCTAAACTACTCCTTATAAAGACATGAGAAATCTTTGATTTGAATGTGTATAGTATAAACTCTTTTGGATTGGACTGATGTATTAGTGAGATAAATCACAAATGGCAGTTTTCTTTGTTTTTACATTATCAAGAAAAGATAATCTTTCATCCTTCAAGCATCAACAGTTTATTCCTAGAACAATGTAGAAATAAATGCTTCTTCGGTCAGTCGTGAATATCTAATCAAACTTTGTGCAATAAGGTAATCCTTCATTATCTCAATCAGAGACAGGCGTAATACTGTATACTCAATAAAAAATAAGGAGATGTATTTTGATTGCCAGTGAGACAACTATCCACAAGAGTCCAAACAAAATGGAAGTAAACATCTATAGGTAACCGTACGGCCTTCAACAATGAGCAAATTTATACCGTAAGCTATTGAACGGTCTGATTTATAACAAAATAATTAACCAAAAATAAATAATCTTATCAACGACAACTACTAACTCCTGACTTTGGACAGGCACATACAAAATGTGGCGAGGTTAAATATGATTGTGAGCACACAACACTCCTCATAACCTGGAACAAACACATCATAGGAACAAACAGTAAAAATTATTTGGAAATGGCTTAAATCAATAGATAAGTACAAATCATAAAAACAACTAACACAAAAACAAAAGTAGCAAAGTACCGATATAAGTGTACTTGCAGTTATTGAAAGCTAGTCCAAAGCCAATTATGAAAAATGTACTCCTGACAAATAAATCATTTTCTTCCAGACTAAAATAAAATACAATCGATATAGATGTTTTGAAAAATAAAAAGATAAAATGTTTAAGCGCATAAAAACCGAAAAGGTCTAAACAGAACTAATGTCAACTTGACCAAAGTAAATCGTTTTCTTTGAATTCACGAACAGAATAATAAGATTAGAAAATATAAATTGTAAATGTGTCAATTTGATCATGTCAGTACCGAATCCCTGGCTAAGATCAGTACCGAATCCCTGGCCAAGATCAGTACCGAATCCCTGGCTAAGATCATGTCAATACCGAATCCCTGGCTAAGATCATGTCAATACCGAATCCCTGGCTAAGATCGGTCAGTACCGAATCCCTGGCTAAGATCATGTCAGTACAGAATCCCTGGCTAATATCATGTCAGTACAGAATCCCTGGCTAAGGTCATGCCAGTACCGAATCCGTGGCTAAGATCATGTCAGTACCGAATCCCTGTGTAAGATCATGTCAGTGCCGAATCCCTGGGTAAGATCATGCCAGTACCGAATCCCTGGTTAAGATCATGTCAGTACAGAATCCCTGGCTAAGATCATGTCAGTACAGAATCCCTGGCTAAGGTCATGCCAGTACCGAATCCGTGGCTAAGATCATGTCAGTACCGAATCCCTGGCTAAGATCGGTCAGTGTCCTCTGAAACGGTCAGTCTATCAGCGGTATTATAGAAATAGGATACCAATACCATTCATCAGATACGCTGGAGAAAAATACAGCAGACATCAGATACGCTGGTGAAAAATACAGCAGACATCAGATACGCTGGTGAAAAATACAGCAGATATAAGAGAACAATGACATACGGGTTATCCAAAACAGGCCTACTTTGTCTCGGAAAGTTTCAACTTCAGAAGTGCAATTATAGTAATCATAACTAAAACATTACAGGCAAATTTTTCAATTCAATCATGCCAATTTTAAAGTACTGGGTACTATGCTGTTGCAACTATTCCAATGTTATAATATCGATGTCCGTGTGTACGACAAAAAAATTTCATAACCGTCATCAGGTACGCTCGAGGATTGAAAAGTATTTATATCATGCTTGTGTTGTACAAATGATTAGTATAAAAATAATGAGATATGTATAAGCACATATTTGAAGACCCATTCCATACCAAACATTAATTTTGAGAAGAATTCTTTATCCCTCCCTTTCCTCCTGTTCGTTTCTCCTTGTTCTCATCCTTACAATACTTGAAACAATGTAGTAAGCGGCAATTAAGATCACTTTAAATGAATATTGTATTCCTTCATGTATAAAAACAAACTCGTACAGCCTTATAAAAGAACCTGGTTAATTTATTTATATAGTTATGTTGATTTAAGAGAGATCGACTAGTGATATACACCACATATTGATACATGCGCCTTAATAAGAATTTATGTAGCAAAATAATTGAATATAAAACCTATTTACAAGTCTAGAGGATCTGTACCGATCTCGATTATGTAATAAAGCGTATTTCATCGTCATTCAATAAATATTCAATAAAACAAACCTCACAACAAAGCGTTGCACCAAATGTACAATTAATCATGTTCTATTGTCTTTAATAATCTATAACTAAATATCATAGGTTACCCATCCCAGAGCAAAGAAAGTTGAAAAAGAAAATGGTGTGATTATGAGTGTGCTGTTTGCCATTAAATGTCTTTGAAATATCAAGTTTACGGGGACTGTGTGATCTAGGTATGTCTAGCAATCTGAGTTCGCTGCGGTTCATTTTGGTATGTTGATTTCAACTATTGATATGATAGAACAGCAGACGTATTGTTTTATTACAATTCGCTCTTTACCAATGCTTTTTGTATTTTATGGGACAATTGTCATGTACAGTGTGTTGACTCCTAGCCCTTCAACAATTCTATTATCCATGTCTATGATTTATGTTTACGCAGTTTTGGTTGCTGGATCCCAATTATTGTCACATTAACCTATTATTTCTGTTTGGGCTGCTTATCCAATTTTGTCAATATAACGAATCTATAATAAGTTAAGCATTTTGTTTGTGTTCTATGCACTGTCTTAACCTTGTCAAGGAGAGCATGTGCAGTCTTCGATGATGCATTTAATTGGGAAATAAAATACAAAAACGTTTGGAATGCCTCGGCCAATCAAAATTACCTATAACCAAACAGGTGGGAGGTTTAGCTAGCTATCAAACCAGGTTCAACCCATCTTTTTTTCGGAAAAGCCTATACCAAGTCAGGAATATGGCATTCGTTCCGTTGGTTGATAAAGTCTTATGTTTGATTTTGTCAGTTTTTATGAACTTCCCCTTTTTGAACTTACTTTTCGGTATTTTTGTTTATACAAACATAATCGTTGGAAAACTTCAGTGTACTAGTATTGTCGTCACAATATGTTTATTCATACCAAATGAAATAACAGATTCAAACAACAACCCTACTACTGTGGATTCATTATTATTCGTTGGATAGCTGAACCACGAATTAAAATAATCAACGAATTATAAATTTTCTATAGGCGTGTATTCAAACTTTGGTAAAACTACAAATTTAAATATTTAAGAAAATGTAAGTTTTCCTGACTCCACGAAAATTGATACCCACGAAAATAAATGAATTCACAGTATATAAAGCGAAAATTAGTACAGATGCACGTTTTGGTATGCAATGTTTTCGTCGCCTATCATCTGTAGAAATTGAGAAGTCAATGTTTTGGTATAAGGAACCCCGAAAACACTTGCATCAAAAAATCAATAATCTAAACAGCAGATGGACAACTTCATGTTTCGTATATGATTCTTTTGAATGTTGGTTTAATTCTGTGAAGCTTTTTTTAAGGAGTTGGAGATGGCGACGCATGACTACAGAAGTGATCACTATGTGTTGCCGCAGCTAGACGATGTCAGACGACACAACAATATATGAATTATTGCATAAATTTGCACTCTGGCAGTAAAGCTATATTTTTGCACATAAAAGAATTCTCAAGGAACTGCTGATGAGAGTTCTGTAACATGACAACTTGTTATCAAGTAGCTAACTAGCGAAAATAACTGAAAGACAAAAGGTAAAAAAGTGGAAGAACTTGCTACCCGGCTCATTGAGCATAAAAGCCAATTTAATCTAAACCAATAATGAATAGAAGAAAACAGCTACAAAATAATTTGTAGATCTAGGAAACCGATTTAAAATGTACTTTCCATAGTAAAGATAGCTAATCTTGACCATAGAATCAAACCACACTTCTATTCAAAGATAAATTATTCCTTGTGTCTAATATTTACACCCAAACAGCTTTTCATAGAGGTGTATGTCAGATTAAAGGAAACCGTCTTTAAAAACTCATTGTATGCAGTCATGTGATACCACAGTACTTCCGTAATATTAGCATCTTCTATTTAGAATCTGATACAGACAGAATAGAGTCATTTGTTATGCTGTGTCGGTTTGTGTTTGATTACGTAATTATCCGATACGTAAGCGGCAGACCATAACCCTCATAGATCACGTTGTGTCAATCTTCAAGAAACTAACCAATGTATCTTTGTAATAATCAGTTCCTTACAAGTATAAATAATGTCCTTAGAGTAAAGAGTTCAACTAATTTGTTGTTTTACTGTTTATCATGTATTACATAACCACAGCCAACATGTGAAATAAAGAATTTTCGAGATAGGCCTCAGACCTAAGCATAAAAGTAGTTGCATTTATAGATCATGTTTGACTGCACAAATATACTAACATCTAGGTCATTTGGTTCTCTGCTGGAGGATTGTCTCATTGGCAATCATACCCGTAGTATTAAATTTCAATATGAACATTGCACTGTAGACGAGGATGAAAATGCTTTTAAAAATGAGGTGGAATACTTTTTTTAAATCTGAAAAAAGGTTTTGTCCCCAATGAAAATAACCATTGTGTGTGCTTATTTCAAATCTTCAATGCAAATAAAAAAAATAGTACGGATAATCTGTTTCTAGTTTGAGATTAGTTGTTGTGAGGTCGTGCCAAACCAATATATTGATTGTAGCATATGTATACATTTTCCATATGTATACATTTTCCATTAAAAAAAACTCTTATCATGGTTCTAAATGAAGAAAAACAGTATTGGCATTTTAAGGAAGCCCTGAAATCACACTACATGAAAGGTGAAAAAACTTAGGGGAATAACATCAATACTATGAAGACCATCAACTTGCAGTAAAGATGTCACCAATACTATTATTATACTTAAGAACTTCGGAAAAGAATCACAAGGTAATTGTTTGTAAACAAATAATTCCCAAACCGTCACTTTGACTTTTGAAATGTCCTGAATATATTTGAACTAAGATTGCGCAATCCATCTGTATGGAAATGAGGCACAAAAAGTAATAAATCAAAGTAACCCATTTCAATAAAAACTATTATTGTATACCGAGATTCATTTTTTTAGATTCTGAATCAACGTTAGTTCATCTATTGGAACAATTTCTATACGGTAATTAAAAGCGATAATGATATATTAATTAAGATAGGACAGTCAATTGTCAAAAATAAAGCACAAAATAAAATGTCTGCTAAAAGTTTAATGATAGTTACGAGGGACAATAGTAATAATAATAAACTTAATGGAATTTTTATTTGTAGAAAAAGTTCAAAGAGCCAGGCATGTGATATCGGAGGCAGAGTATGCCCATTTTTTCATCGTGTTTTTCATGGAGATTCAGTTAGATAACATTATCATAGCTTGGTCGCCCTATGTCTCCCATGGGACGAAGTAGATTAAGTCAAGTAAGTCATTATAATAGTTTTAATACAATATTGAATCTACAATTCCGTAATTTTGATCGGCCGAGGCATTCCAAAAGTTATATTTTATTTCCCAATTAAATGCAATATCGAAGACTGCACAAGTAAAGCTCTCCTTGATAACGTTAAAACGATGCATAGAAAACAGACAAAAGGATTAACTTTACTCTCAATTTCATGGTTATAGCATAAAGATGTAATTATAAGAATTGCATGCTTCTTTTTGTGATTTAATGCATATGGTTGCAATAGCGTTGATCGTATGTACATTTTAAGGAAGCGTTTCCGATCTTCTTTCTAACTGTGCTTGGTAAATTGAAAATAAACCTACTGGTCAACCGGTAATTTTAGTCCTGCTTTTGTTACATGTTCCGTGATTTGATTTTGTGAAAGATATACTATTCTTACGCTTTAAATAGGTGATTAACCAAATTAATATTGATTCCTTGGTTTTATGAACAACTAAGTTGAAGTTAAATTATATTCTACAGGTAAAATGTTCGTTACGAATATTAAGAATATGTTAAACACAGCTTTACGTTTATATTTTTTGCGGCATGTGGCTGTTTAATCTAGGCAAATTATATATATTATTTTGCATGCAGCCAAGATGTAACTTATATTTTATAAACCTCTTTGTTTGCCTATTCCTGCCCATATTACGCGCGCGTGTTGTTTACGTCTGATAATGTGTATTGGTATCTCAAAGTTTTGTTATCATCCATTCAGTGGTTTGAAAAGGTCAAATGAAACATATTATAAGAGATCTATGGTCCTTTGGACGAGATAAGTTTAACATTAAACCTCTTGTCATGTCGGGGCCTTTTGTAGCTGACTATACAGTATGTGTTTTGTTCCTTGTTGAAGGCCGTACGATGACGTATAGTTGTTTACATTCGCGTCATATAGACGCTGTTGGATAGTTGTCTCATTGGCAATCATACCCCATCTCCTTATCTGTAAATAAAAATTATTTCTACTTAGTTTTTGGATCATGAAAGGGAACTCATCAATAGTTTTAATGTTATACCAAATCAAAGTAATCACATTAAGTTAATTAGAATTTTTTACAGGGAGGTGTTCTCCCTTTATTACCGTTGACATAGTTATGTGAATGGACGTTACTACTCTGATAAAACTATTTTACTAGATTTTTATCGTTATATTTAATCAAATTCCAATTAAAAGTAGGAACTTCGGAGCGTCAATGAATATTAGGAATTATTATACCAAAATACAATATAACACTATAATATAAATTGATTGAACTTATTTGCCACGCAAAATGTAGTAATAGTACATAATAATTATGTTAATTTAACAAGCATATATTTTCGTATAAATGATATGTCAATCATCAATAGTTTGTCTTAGTCGACCGTGACAGGGATGTATAGCCAGTCAAGGTCGTTAAAAACTCCCATCATCATAGTCTGTCTTTGGATAACTGTCGGTAATCAGTTTAGTGTTGACCACAGCCAGTCGCGTCCGCCTCGTAGACTACTCATCATGATCTATCAGTGAAAACTTTTAATATGCTTAAATTCGAGATCCAATGTCATGAAAGCCGAGATTCAAAATAAAAAAATTAAATATATAAATCGAAAATTCGGATTTCCGATTCGATATCACATATCTATTCGATATCGAATATCTATTCGTTTCAAATTTCAATATTCAAAGTATCAAACTACAGAAATGTTTTATGTAACTTTTACCTATAAAAATAAGGAGATGTATAAAAATAAGAAGATGTGGTATGATTGCCAATGAGACAACTCTCCACAAGAAACCAAAATGAGACAGAAATTAACAACTATAAGTCACCGTACCACCTTCAACAATGAGTAAAACCCATACAGCATAGTGAGCTATAAAAGGCCCTTAAAAGAGGAATGTAAAACAATTCAAACGATGAAAACTAACGGCCTGATTTATGTACAAAATAATGAACGAAAAATATATATGTAGTATGATTGAGATTGAGAAAACTATCCCCCAAAGTCCATTTGATGGCGTTTCTTTCTGTTTTATTTCATTATTTGTGTAATTAGATAGTACCCCAGCGCAAACGCAGGTATTAATGACACTGAATATTTATTTAGAAAAACTGAGTATTGCTACACCATCGTTGATTTGAATAGGGGAGGTAATGGCATGAATATCATATATATGAACCGGTTTTGGGAAAATTTACACTGATTCAAAATGAATAAAAGTTTGGCAAAAATCATTAGTTTTGTTTTTGAAATTTGTTCAATAACATATCGTCGCTGGGCTTCCAAAATGTTGTAAATTACAAATTTTTCAAAAAAAACAAATATCTCACAAACAGGCTTTGAAAATTTGGTTGAAATGCATGCTTCCAAAATGTCGTAGGTGAACCTGAATATTTTTGTAAATGGCAGTGAAATAAAAACCATGACGTTTGTGGATTACTTAAAAGCTAAACTTATTTTTATAGAAATGTACAAGTATTTGATTCCCGAAGCCATTATACAACACTTTTCAAGTTTACATACAACATTTTGGAAGCAAACTTTACAAGCAGTTGAGATTGGCAATTTTGTCACAAGTCTTTTTTTCAAATGTTTTGATTGGTCTAACTGTATACTATTTTGGAGTATCAAATATTGCCTCCCTCCAAGACGATTTGTGTGAAAGAGTAACTTTAGCCAAAAAAATCATATACGACATTTTGGAAGCCCAGCGACGATATTTGTTTTACGGCTAATCTTCTTGTATCTAATGCAAAACTGCTACAATAGCCACATTTTGATAACTTGTCATTAATATTTATATAATCCAAAACAATATTTTCCTACACGATGTATTATAAGGAAATGCCTGTACCAAGTCAGGAATATGACAGTTGTTTTCCATTCGCCAAGTTTGGTGTGTTTCTTTTGATTTTACCATTTGATAAAAGACTTTCCGTTTTGAATTTTCCTTTGAGTTCGGTATTTTTGTTATCTTACTTGATACAAAAATCAATTTGGGTAACAAAATGTCTATATGTAAAGCTGTGACTGCTATATAATTTTACCTAAAACTTGTTGAAACTTGAAATGGCCATTTTAATCTTGACATAGTTATGACATTAATGTAATATCTGTCAGATTATAAAATCCTATTTATTTTTCCCGTACAATTAACATTTATGGGGA
Source organism: Mytilus californianus (assembly GCF_021869535.1). Lineage (NCBI taxonomy): Eukaryota > Metazoa > Mollusca > Bivalvia > Mytilida > Mytilidae > Mytilus > Mytilus californianus. The sequence goes on from NW_026262723.1 coordinate 109,070,748, forward strand.
AAATAATATTTTTGATTGAAAAATTATTTTATGCAATTCGTTGGCTAGATAATGGCTTTTTGAATATATCCTTCTTTAATATTCGACGTTCCGTATTCGATATTCTTTAATTCAATTCAAAATTCAGAATTCAATATACAAAGCAGCCAATTGATGAAAACCTTTCAGTTATGAATCTATAAAAGTCGTTGAAATTTCTTTCAACGGACAATATCTGTAAGAACTTGTTTGACGACAAATGAAATGCTATTAACGCCCTTGTCTTTTATTGAAATACTTCCATTTAAATCCCTTCTGGTGAAGGAACTAGCATCGACACACAAGAAGAGGGGTTGAAATTGATGTTTAATACAAAAGAGGCATATGACAATCACGTCAAACGCTCTCTAAATTTCAAATTTTGTCATACCTTTGCACACATTTTATTGTAAATGTATTATTTCTCAGTTAGATAATGCACATTATAAAAATGAAATGTGGTATAATTGCTAATGAGACAACTTTCCACTAGAGACAACATGCCGTAGAATTTAGCAACTATGTGTCACTGTACGGCCTTCAACAATGAGCAATACCATACCTCATAGTAAGCCATAAAAGGCCCTTCTTAACAAAGGTAAAACTATTCAGAGAGAAAACAAAAATAAGTTTTTTGCCATGGCATTGTCTTTTCTTTTTCGTTTTTTGCCATGGCATTGTCTTTTCTATTCGACTCATTAGTTTGACTAAACCTTCGGTTTCTTCCGCCTTTTTTCAGAAACATTGTCATTGTTGAAGACTTGGTCTTTTAGATTTATTTTGGTTATTAAGGTCGTTGAGTTGCTGTCTCATTGACGTATACATCAGAATTAATCTTATTACTATATGATATAAACTACTTGAATTGATATAAAGCTTTAATACCTGTATTGACAGAACACCATTACTATTCAAACAAAAGTAAGAAGAAACATCGGGGTAGTGAAAATATTAGTCGACAAAAGACAGAATACAACATCATTGCAAATAGAACAAAACAAAATAAAATGAAAACACAATAGTCTCAAACAAAATACGCAGACAGCTAACGTAAAAGCCACGCGAACTCCACCGAAAATCCTACGGTTGACGTGCGTACTTCGGCAGGGGAATCAGTTCCTGTTCAAAATAACGAAAATCCTACAGTTGACGTGCGTGCTTCGGAAGGGGAATCAGTTCCTGTTCAAAATAACGAAAATCCTACGACTGACACAGGTGCTATGGATGGGTAATCAATTCCTGCTCCATTAACGAAAATCCTACGGTTGACGCAGCTGCTTCGGAAGGGTAATCAATTTCAGTCCCAAATAACTGTATTTATCACATACTTATATTAATACATAAATTTTGTTTTACTATAATTTATTAGTACTCTAACGTTGTCATAATTATTATTGACTCATTATACAGCTGTGTTTTCTTTTTGGACACTTCTAATCTGTGTGTCGCAGTCTTTATGAAAAGTCAATTTCATCATCCAGTTTGCTTCAAAGTTCAATTCTATCTGCAACATTTAACTTTTGACAGAATTGTTTCTATGGATCTTTCTATATATCATAAAGTATATCTAACCTTATGTATTTGATTAACCCAATAAATCGGCTTCGCACAACATACACAGATTGCGAACTAGTGTACGTTGACATCCGTACTTATTAACTCAATGATTTTAACATATATCAAAGAATCGGATTTTTTTCTCAATTAAGATTATAATTTTTATTTAACAGGGCTGCAGCATATCAATCAAGTGTTGCTGGATGTAAAAAGAAGAATATTTTTGCGGACAAATTGGAGGCTTATCTATAGAACATTGTAATAAAGTTTATTGTACTTTAACTGCTGATCCCCGTTTTTTGGTATATGTTACAAATGAAAGATTGCATCAAATAACTTATCGAAGAGAATCGGAAATTAACATTTCAATCCAGCACCCACGTATTATGGTACTTGTAATCGTACTTGATTTTTTTCTTTCTTAGTCATCTCAATTTTCTGAAATACATCTTACATATAAAGGTGATTCAAAGATCAATGGGTATGCTTTAGTGGCTTATTCTAGACACGAAGTTAACCTTTCTAAAAATAATTATTGTATGGTGCAGTTTAATATCATTGCTTGAAACATTAGAGTTGTATTGAAATATATTCTTGGAAATGTTTGAAGCCAAAAAAATAGGTGCACCACACATATATGATGTTTGTTGTTGATATTCCAAATAACAACAGTTCCAATATAACAAGTTAGGTAAATATAAAGATGTGCCTGTAGGCCCTTTATTTTTAGACACTTGATAAGACCCCTTTTTGACTCCAAAATATTGTATTTAAAAAATTGTTACAAATGTAAACTATTAGCTATCTATTGGAAAGAAGAATACTTTTGTTACATAAATATGGGTGGTTTTTGACAATACAATGCACATGCATCAGATACTAACATCATTAATTCATGCAAAATTACTGAAATCTTCACAATTTTAGCATTTGTGCTTAATTTAGACAGTTTTTGTCTAAAATGGAAGTGGCCGTACTTGTGTTCAGTCTTTATATTTAAATATATGTTGTATTTGATGATGATACATAACATATATAAAGGTTGAGACTGAACATGAATGCGGCCAATTCCATTTTAGACAAAAACCATCTGAAAAATGACGTTTTGTAGCATATTTGATAGACTTTTCATATCTACTACATATTGAATCGACTTACGAAGACACTTAAGTGTGTTAAAAATGTTAAAAATCTTTCATCAGATGTACTTCAAATTTTGGGCCAAAATAAGCCCTTACCGGACCTTCTCCTTTGAGCACGAAAAGGTTGTCCCTAGATTGTTATATAAAAGTTACGGAAAGAAATAAAAAATGAACTGTATAGAAATAAGGATTAAACTGTATATAAATGTAGTAGAGATAAGGATTAAACTGTATAGAAATGTAGTAGAAATAAGGATTAAACTGTATAAAAATGTAGTAGAAATAAGGATTAAACTGTATAGAAATGAAGTAGAAATAAGGATTAAACTGTATAGAAATGTAGTAGAGATAAGGATTAAACTGTATAGAAATGTAGTAGAAATAAGGATTAAACTGTATAGAAATGTAGTAGAAATAAGGATTAAACTGTATAGAAATGTAGTAGAAATAAGGATTAAACTGTATAGAAATGTAGTAGAAATAAGGATTAAACTGTAAAGAAATGTAGTAGAAATAAGGATTAAACTGTATAGAAATGTAGTAGAAATAAGGATTAAACTGTATAGAAATGTAGTAGAAATAAGGATTAAACTGTATATAAATGTAGTAGAAATAAGGATTAAACTGTATAGAAATGTAGTAGAAATAAGGATTTAACTGCACTGGTAGAAATGTAGTAGAAATAAAGATTACACTGTATAGAAATGTAGTAAAAATAAGGATTACACTGTATAGAAATGTAGTAGAAATAAGGATTAAACTGTATAGAAATGTAGTAGAAATAAGGATTTAACTGAACTGATAGAAATGTAGTGGAAATAAGGATTAAACTGTATAGAAATGTAGTAGAAATAAGGATTAAACTGTATAGAAATGTAGTAGAAATAAGGATTAAACTGTATAGAAATGTAGTAGAAATAAGGATTAAACTGTATAGAAATGTAGTAGAAATAAGGATTAAACTGTATAGAAATGATTAAACTGTATAGAAATGTAGTAGAAATAAGGATTAAACTGTATAGAAATGTAGTAGAGATAAGGATTAAACTGTATAGAAATGTAGTAGAAATAAGGATTTAACTGCACTGATAGAAATGTAGTAGAAATAAGGATTAAACTGTATAGAAATGTAGTAGAAATAAGGATTAAACTGTATAGAAATGTAGTAGAAATAAGGATTAAACTGTATAGAAATGTAGTAGAGATAAGGATTAAACTGTATAGAAATGTAGTAGAAATAAGGATTAAACTGTATAGAAATGTAGTAGAAATAAGGATTAAACTGTATAGAAATGTAGTAGAAATAAGGATTAAACTGTATAGAAATGTAGTAGAAATAAGGATTTAACTGCACTGGTAGAAATGTAGTAGAAATAAGGATTACACTGTATAGAAATGTAGTAGAAATAAGGATTACACTGTATAGAAATGTAGTAGAAATAAGGATTAAACTGTATAGAAATGTAGTAGAAATAAGGATTTAACTGCACTGATAGAAATGTAGTAGAAATAAGGATTAAACTGTATAGAAATGTAGTAGAAATAAGGATTAAACTGTATAGAAATCTAGTAGAAATAAGGATTAAACTGTATAGAAATGTAGTAGAAACAAGGATTAAACTGTATAGAAATGTAGTAGAAATAAGGATTAAACTGTATAGAAATGATTAAACTGTATAGAAATGTAGTAGAAATAAGGATTAAACTGTATAGAAATGTAGTAGAGATAAGGATTAAACTGTATAGAAATGTAGTAGAAATAAGGATTTAACTGCACTGATAGAAATGTAGTAGAAATAAGGATTAAACTGTATAGAAATGTAGTAGAAATAAGGATTAAACTGTATAGAAATGTAGTAGAAATAAGGATTAAACTGTATAGAAATGTAGTAGAAATAAGGATTAAACTGTATAGAAATGTAGTAGAAATAAGGATTAAACTGTATAGAAATGTAGTAGAAATAAGGATTAAACTGTATAGAAATGTAGTAGAAATAAGGATTAAACTGTATAGAAATGTAGTAGAAATAAGGATTAAACTATATAGAAATGTAGTAGAAATAAGGATTAAACTGTATAGAAATGTAGTAGAGATAAGGATTAAACTGTATAGAAATGTAGTAGAAATAAGGATTAAACTGTATAGAAATGTAGTAGAAATAAGGATTAAACTGTATAGAAATGTAGTAGAAATAAGGATTTAACTGCACTGGTAGAAATGTAGTAGAAATAAGGATTACACTGTATAGAAATGTAGTAGAAATAAGGATTACACTGTATAGAAATGTAGTAGAAATAAGGATTAAACTGTATAGAAATGATTAAACTGTATAGAAATGTAGTAGAAATAAGGATTAAACTGTATAGAAATGTAGTAGAGATAAGGATTAAACTGTATAGAAATGTAGTAGAAATAAGGATTTAACTGCACTGATAGAAATGTAGTAGAAATAAGGATTAAACTGTATAGAAATGTAGTAGAAATAAGGATTAAACTGTATAGAAATGTAGTAGAAATAAGGATTAAACTGTATAGAAATGTAGTAGAAATAAGGATTAAACTGTATAGAAATGTAGTAGAAATAAGGATTAAACTGTATAGAAATGTAGTAGAAATAAGGATTAAACTGTATAGAAATGTAGTAGAAATAAGGATTAAACTGTATAGAAATGTAGTAGAAATAAGGATTAAACTATATAGAAATGTAGTAGAAATAAGGATTAAACTGTATAGAAATGTAGTAGAAATAAGGATTAAACTGTATAGAAATGTAGTAGAAATAAGGATTAAACTGTATAGAAATGTAGTAGAAATAAGGATTAAACTGTATAGAAATGATTAAACTGTATAGAAATGTAGTAGAAATAAGGATTAAACTGTATAGAAATGTAGTAGAGATAAGGATTAAACTGTATAGAAATGTAGTAGAAATAAGGATTTAACTGCACTGATAGAAATGTAGTAGAAATAAGGATTAAACTGTATAGAAATGTAGTAGAAATAAGGATTAAACTGTATAGAAATGTAGTAGAAATAAGGATTAAACTGTATAGAAATGTAGTAGAGATAAGGATTAAACTGTATAGAAATGTAGTAGAAATAAGGATTAAACTGTATAGAAATGTAGTAGAAATAAGGATTAAACTGTATAGAAATGTAGTAGAAATAAGGATTAAACTGTATAGAAATGTAGTAGAAATAAGGATTTAACTGCACTGGTAGAAATGTAGTAGAAATAAGGATTACACTGTATAGAAATGTAGTAGAAATAAGGATTACACTGTATAGAAATGTAGTAGAAATAAGGATTAAACTGTATAGAAATGTAGTAGAAATAAGGATTTAACTGCACTGATAGAAATGTAGTAGAAATAAGGATTAAACTGTATAGAAATGTAGTAGAAATAAGGATTAAACTGTATAGAAATCTAGTAGAAATAAGGATTAAACTGTATAGAAATGTAGTAGAAACAAGGATTAAACTGTATAGAAATGTAGTAGAAATAAGGATTAAACTGTATAGAAATGATTAAACTGTATAGAAATGTAGTAGAAATAAGGATTAAACTGTATAGAAATGTAGTAGAGATAAGGATTAAACTGTATAGAAATGTAGTAGAAATAAGGATTTAACTGCACTGATAGAAATGTAGTAGAAATAAGGATTAAACTGTATAGAAATGTAGTAGAAATAAGGATTAAACTGTATAGAAATGTAGTAGAAATAAGGATTAAACTGTATAGAAATGTAGTAGAAATAAGGATTAAACTGTATAGAAATGTAGTAGAAATAAGGATTAAACTGTATAGAAATGTAGTAGAAATAAGGATTAAACTGTATAGAAATGTAGTAGAAATAAGGATTAAACTGTATAGAAATGTAGTAGAAATAAGGATTAAACTATATAGAAATGTAGTAGAAATAAGGATTAAACTGTATAGAAATGTAGTAGAGATAAGGATTAAACTGTATAGAAATGTAGTAGAAATAAGGATTAAACTGTATAGAAATGTAGTAGAAATAAGGATTAAACTGTATAGAAATGTAGTAGAAATAAGGATTTAACTGCACTGGTAGAAATGTAGTAGAAATAAGGATTACACTGTATAGAAATGTAGTAGAAATAAGGATTACACTGTATAGAAATGTAGTAGAAATAAGGATTAAACTGTATAGAAATGATTAAACTGTATAGAAATGTAGTAGAAATAAGGATTAAACTGTATAGAAATGTAGTAGAGATAAGGATTAAACTGTATAGAAATGTAGTAGAAATAAGGATTTAACTGCACTGATAGAAATGTAGTAGAAATAAGGATTAAACTGTATAGAAATGTAGTAGAAATAAGGATTAAACTGTATAGAAATGTAGTAGAAATAAGGATTAAACTGTATAGAAATGTAGTAGAAATAAGGATTAAACTGTATAGAAATGTAGTAGAAATAAGGATTAAACTGTATAGAAATGTAGTAGAAATAAGGATTAAACTGTATAGAAATGTAGTAGAAATAAGGATTAAACTGTATAGAAATGTAGTAGAAATAAGGATTAAACTATATAGAAATGTAGTAGAAATAAGGATTAAACTGTATAGAAATGTAGTAGAGATAAGGATTAAACTGTATAGAAATGTAGTAGAAATAAGGATTAAACTGTATAGAAATGTAGTAGAAATAAGGATTAAACTGTATAGAAATGTAGTAGAAATAAGGATTTAACTGCACTGGTAGAAATGTAGTAGAAATAAGGATTACACTGTATAGAAATGTAGTAGAAATAAGGATTACACTGTATAGAAATGTAGTAGAAATAAGGATTAAACTGTATAGAAATGTAGTAGAAATAAGGATTTAACTGCACTGATAGAAATGTAGTAGAAATAAGGATTAAACTGTATAGAAATGTAGTAGAAATAAGGATTAAACTGTATAGAAATGTAGTTGAAATAAGGATTAAACTGTATAGAAATGATTAAACTGTATAGAAATGTAGTAGAAATAAGGATTAAACTGTATAGAAATGTAGTAGAAATAAGGATTAAACTGTATATAAATGTAGTAGAAATAAGGATTAAACTGTATAGAAATGTAGTAGAAATAAGGATTTAACTGCACTGGTAGAAATGTAGTAGAAATAAGGATTACACTGTATAGAAATGTAGTAGAAATAAGGATTACACTGTATAGAAATGTAGTAGAAATAAGGATTAAACTGTATAGAAATGTAGTAGAAATAAGGATTTAACTGAACTGATAGAAATGTAGTAGAAATAAGGATTAAACTGTATAGAAATGTAGTAGAAATAAGGATTAAACTGTATAGAAATGTAGTAGAAATAAGGATTAAACTGTATAGAAATGTAGTAGAAATAAGGATTAAACTGTATAGAAATGTAGTAGAAATAAGGATTAAACTGTATAGAAATGATTAAACTGTATAGAAATGTAGTAGAAATAAGGATTAAACTGTATAGAAATGTAGTAGAGATAAGGATTAAACTGTATAGAAATGTAGTAGAAATAAGGATTTAACTGCACTGATAGAAATGTAGTAGAAATAAGGATTAAACTGTATAGAAATGTAGTAGAAATAAGGATTAAACTGTATAGAAATGTAGTAGAAATAAGGATTAAACTGTATAGAAATGTAGTAGAGATAAGGATTAAACTGTATAGAAATGTAGTAGAAATAAGGATTAAACTGTATAGAAATGTAGTAGAAATAAGGATTAAACTGTATAGAAATGTAGTAGAAATAAGGATTAAACTGTATAGACATGTAGTAGAAATAAGGATTTAACTGAACTGATAGAAATGTAGTAGAAATAAGGATTAAACTGTATAGAAATGTAGTAGAAATAAGGATTTAACTGCACTGATAGAAATGTAGTAGAAATAAGGATTAAACTGTATAGAAATGTAGTAGAAATAAGGATTAAACTGTATAGAAATCTAGTAGAAATAAGGATTAAACTGTATAGAAATGTAGTAGAAATAAGGATTAAACTGTATAGAAATGTAGTAGAAATAAGGATTAAACTGTATAGAAATGATTAAACTGTATAGAAATGTAGTAGAAATAAGGATTAAACTGTATAGAAATGTAGTAGAGATAAGGATTAAACTGTATAGAAATGTAGTAGAAATAAGGATTTAACTGCACTGATAGAAATGTAGTAGAAATAAGGATTAAACTGTATAGAAATGTAATAGAAATAAGGATTAAACTGTATAGAAATGTAGTAGAAATAAGGATTAAACTGTATAGAAATGTAGTAGAAATAAGGATTAAACTGTATAGAAATGTAGTAGAAATAAGGATTAAACTGTATAGAAATGTAGTAGAAATAAGGATTAAACTGTATAGAAATGTAGTAGAAATAAGGATTAAACTGTATAGAAATGTAGTAGAAATAAGGATTAAACTATATAGAAATGTAGTAGAAATAAGGATTAAACTGTATAGAAATGTAGTAGAGATAAGGATTAAACTGTATAGAAATGTAGTAGAAATAAGGATTAAACTGTATAGAAATGTAGTAGAAATAAGGATTAAACTGTATAGAAATGTAGTAGAAATAAGGATTTAACTGCACTGGTAGAAATGTAGTAGAAATAAGGATTACACTGTATAGAAATGTAGTAGAAATAAGGATTACACTGTATAGAAATGTAGTAGAAATAAGGATTAAACTGTATAGAAATGTAGTAGAAATAAGGATTTAACTGCACTGATAGAAATGTAGTAGAAATAAGGATTAAACTGTATAGAAATGTAGTAGAAATAAGGATTAAACTGTATAGAAATGTAGTAGAAATAAGGATTAAACTGTATAGAAATGATTAAACTGTATAGAAATGTAGTAGAAATAAGGATTAAACTGTATAGAAATGTAGTAGAAATAAGGATTTAACTGCACTGGTAGAAATGTAGTAGAAAAAAGGATTACACTGTATAGAAATGTAGTAGAAATAAGGATTACACTGTATAGAAATGTAGTAGAAATAAGGATTAAACTGTATAGAAATGTAGTAGAAATAAGGATTTAACTGCACTGATAGAAATGTAGTAGAAATAAGGATTAAAGTATATAGAAATGTAGTAGAAATCAGGATTAAACTGTATAGAAATGTAGTAGAAATAAGGATTAAACTGTATAGAAATGTAGTAGAAATAAGGATTAAACTGTATAGAAATGTAGTAGAAATATGAATTTGAAAATATATTGTCATAAGCACGTGTTGAGAAGTAAAAATGTGACATATACTTAGGGAGCTACCATTTGATTTTTATGGGGGGCTATGATGAAATTTGAAAAAAATAGGCAGGACAGGAGTTTTGAGTAAAAAAAAAGGCAGGATGAGATTATTTGCAAAAAAAAAAAAGTCAGGATAAACTAAAAAAAAAAGGCAGGACCGAATAGAGTGAAAAATAAAAAGGCAGGACCGAATAGAGGGAAAAATAAAAAGGCAGGACCGAATAGAGTGAAAAATAAAAAGGCAGGACCGAATAGAGTGAAAAATAAAAAGGCAGGACCGAATAGAGGGAAAAATAAAAAGGCAGGACAAATTTTTTCATCCTAGCCCCCCACCCCCCCCCCCCCCCCCCCCATAAAAATCAAATGGTAGCTCCCTTATTTCATATGTTTTGTAAAACATGTTGCGAAAAATAAGAGTTGCTTGGTACAAAGGTGTAGGGTTACCAAGGCATTAATTTGGCCCTTAGATATGGACTTTAATTTGTAATATCATGTACAAATGCCTATAATCATGATCTTAAATATGCAAATTTAGATAAATTAGACCCCTTTTCTATGTAGTGTTCATTTTTACCATTTTGACAGCTTGAAAAGAATGACATTTTACAGGATTTTAGTCAGAATACCTGTTTTACAGGATTTTAGTCAGAATACCTATTTTTACAGGATTTTAGTCAGAATACCTGTTTTTACAGGATTTTAGTCAGAATACCTGTTTTACAGGATTTTAGTCAGAATTTTAGTCAGAATACCTGTTTTACAGGATTTTAGTCAGAATACCTGTTTTTACAGGATTTTAGTCAGAATTTTAGTCAGAATACCTGTTTTACAGGATTTTAGTCAGAATACCTGTTTTAAGCAATTTTATGGTATATTTCCTTCTGAAAAACATTGGCCACACCCTTCAACCAAAATAAATGTGTTTTACAAAGATATATATTGATCAGATGCATATCCATACATACAATTATGGTTGTCCTTGTATGTGTCCAATACTGTTTGAAACTAAAACAATAAAAATTTAGCAAAAATATTAGTTAAGATTACGATTCTCTTCATAATAGTGCACAATTATGAGATCATAATGACATCATAACATTTTTTATGTGTTACAACTTATTGATTTTGTATTTGTCAGATATTTTACTAAATGTGTTAACAGATGTCTACTATCTGACTTTAACGGAATTATAAGGCCAATATTGACCCTTCGTGGACCTATTCCTTTGTGAAGCATTGCCATCGAGGTATAAGGCCAATATTGACCCTTCGTGTCCACCTATTCCTTTGTGAAGCATTGCCATCGAGGTATAAGGCCAATATTGACCCTTCGTGGACCTATTCCTTTGTGAAGCATTGCCAGCGAGGTTTCAAAATATTATGGAAAAGTTGATATGTTTGTTGAAAAAAATACAAAGTATCGCTTTAAATCCATAGAGAAAAAAGGAACACAATTTGATCGATATAACAGTGAACTTACAGTATGTTGTTGACATTCTAAATGTCTGTGTTATGTAAATTTCAAAAAAAGTTTTCCTATTTAATTAAATGGTCGTTTGGTAAATCTGAATGCACATATATTTGCTGCAACTCATTTAAAGCCTTCTTCTCTAATGAGAAAGGTAAATATGCTAGATATACTTACTGGAGGTGTGATGAGATGATTGAAGCTATTAATTTCCTCCTTGATATTTATGTACGTTTCGGCAATAAAGTTTATCGACAGATTGTAGGTATTCCTATAGGTACCAAGTGAGCCCCTGTAACAGCAGACTTGTTCTTGTACTGTTATGAATCACAGTTTATGACCAAACTCAGTAAAGACTCGTCTAAATTGCATTTAATTGATAAATTCAACAACACTTACCGTTATTTTGATGATATATTTTCGTTGAATAATCAAGAATTTTCTAAATATACTGCCGAAATTTACCCAAAAAGGAACTCACTTTAAAAAAATCAAATATAAACGGTAATAACTATCCTTTTCTAGATTGAGATATTTCAGTTTTACACGGGGAACTCTACACTAAAATTTACGACAAAATCTTCCTTTTTTGGACGGTGATGTTACTTTGGCACCATCTTACGGTGTTTATATATCTCAACTCGTTCGCTATGCCCGTGTCTGTTGTGACATTTTAGATTTCAGTGAACGTAATCTATGTATTACTGGTAAATTATTATTTAAGTCAGGGATTTCGTTACCACAAATTACTTAAGACCTTTACTAAATTCTTCCATAGATATAAAGATTTGGTTTGGAAGTTTGGTTGTATCTGTAGAAAACTTATTTCAAACGTGATAGCACATCCTAATGTTTACGGAGGTGTTGTTTACCGAGCCCAGAAATTTAGAAACGATTCGGGTAAACTTCAATCGATCCTTTAAATAAACTTATTTTAAAAGGTAACCAATTAAACACTGTAATCATATCTTTGAATATTGTTTTTATTGGTATTAATATTGATTTTGTTATCAGTAAATTAAAAGCAAACTAATATTATTTTCATATTCATGTGCACATTCATGGCTCTAAATTAGTTTTCTCGTTTGAATTGTTTTACATTCGTCATTTCGGGGCCTTTTATAGCTGACTATGCGGTATGGGCTTTGCTCATTGTTGAAGGTCGTACGGTGACCTATAGTTGTTAATTTCTGAGTCATATGGTCTCTTGTGGAGAGTTGTATCATTGGCAATCATACCACATCTTCTTCTTTTTATATTGAAATAGAGAATAACGACCTTGTGACAGTAGAGAAATCTAATTTTGAAAATGAAATAAGTTATTCCAAATCGTTTTAACTTTTTCGGTCAATACTATTGAGATATGCGCATTTCGCATGTCCAATCTATGTCCAAGTAGATTTCTCCAGATTGCGTGAGCTTTGCATTGCGCAAGTTGATTAAATGTCTTGAATTCTTTATGTTTCTTAGCTAATCAAATAACTTTATTTATCATGGAATTAATCAATTAAGATGACAGTAGTTTATCGATTAGGAAGAGTCAAGTAAAATTGAGATAATCTCATGAACTCCAAAAGGAGCGAGACCGGATGCCTCGAAGCGTCTCCTGCTATGCATCACCCGCCATGCGAATTCAAACTCAGTAAAAATGTCACTGTGACAATCGGTAACGAAATCAGTTTTTCAGGAAAATTCAAATGACAAATAATGTAAAGTTGATTACATAAAGAATGAAATCCGTTTAATAGCATACGAACCTGGCATTAATAATTAATTAAGTACTCTAGTTTTTGTGGTATTGTTATGATGAAGACCCTTGCAACACTTTATTTCGATTGAATCTGATATGTGGATTTGGGAATACTTAAAAAAATGTTCACCCGATCAGCACTCTTATAAAGGTATTGTCAATATTAAAATAAGAAGATGTGGTATAATTCCCAATGAGACAACTCCCAAACAGAGACCAAACGGCATAGCAGTTAACAGCCATATGTCAACGCCCGGCCTCCAACAATCAGCAAAACCCATACCGCACAGTCAGCCATAAAAGGTCATGAAATGACAGATGTAAAACAATTCAAACGAGAAAACTAACGGCCTAATTTATGTTAGTCTTCCTTCGACTTAAGGTTCTTGAATGACTCCTTTGTAACTTCTCCTATTTTCCTTATAACGTTTTATAATTCAAAATATTTTTGCTTATCTTTTTAAAAGGAAAGAGAATTCGCCTTTCATAATATAAAGGACTATGGGTAATTTCATACCCCAAAATGAAATCAATTGTCGGGACGTTGTAAGCCAATCACGGCGTTTTGGTGTACGCTTTTGAAAATATTACCCAGAATGCATTAGATTCTGAAACGGCGTATTAGATTGATAATTCAGGACAACAGTTTCTGCCAGAACAAAATAGGAAATTAATAAAGCATTTCCATACATGATCAATTTATAAGGACGCGTTAGAGCTTATATATTAATGTATAAGCACTTTTCTTTTATTGATGAACATATATAGATAAACCTCCAGATGTCTTTCATCCTTTTATCGGTTGTTACTTTGCTGTCTCATTGCTTATATATCATTATTCCTTTTATTCATATCTTAAAAATTGTTGGTTAAAATTAGACTTGTAGACGAAAATATTACCGTTAACAGATGACGGACGCTTAGTGATGGCAGTACATGATATTGTCCATTATGGCCAGAAGAGGTTAAGCTAAGTATGTTGAATATTATACTCCGTTCTTATGTTGTTTTTTTTTTTATTTTTAGCAAAAACAAACTGACACACGATACTAAACGATTTCTTGTCAAAAATGAACAAATAGATCGATCCTTGGGAAAATCTAATCTAATATTATTTATACATGAATGATGGGGAAAGGAAATTGATCATAAAACTAAATCAAAAATGACCAAATCAGGCTGAAATTGACAGGGTTTACATATCGAACTTAAATAGGAACGCGTTCGTTATTAGCAAGGTTAAATGATGAAGTAGTGACCGCAATGCGTGAAGTACAAGCAGAAGTTATCAAGTATGATGAAACTAAGCAAACAATGTAGTGACCGCAATGCGTGAAGTACAAGCAGAAGTTATCAAGTATGATGAAACTAAGCAAACAATATTGTGTTCGCCCTTTAAAAAATAGCTTACGCAGTATTTTGATTACTTGTAACTTATATCTGTAATTTTGTGTGTATAAACTCATCAAAGATAGCAGGCTCATAAGATAAATATGAGGTCGTTGTCCCGATTTGGTGTATCTAATTTTCACCATAATAGTATGGTTAATGCAAAATGATAGCTTTCAATCAATGAGGAAGAAAGTCCTTCATCAATTTAACCTTATTTCATGGTGAAGCATGATCAATCCAGGAACTAGTACGTTTAATACATTTTACAGTTTTCAGTGTAGAGCCTTTTGGCAAAATATAAACATACTAAACGTGTGCATTCGTGATTTTTATTTTCTTCAATATTTTATAAAATTGATGGGTTGTTGAACTTAGTTCAACTTTGAAACTATATATGTTTGCTGCCGTTTGACCGCCAGCCTCCTTTACTTTCTTTAAAGCTAAATTTTTTACGCGAAATGATAGCAAATGTCGAAACAAATACTAATCATCTGGAATTTGATTTTAGTTTTTTTTTTCACAAATTAACAGATTACTGAATTAAGTCATATTTGTAAACGTTGTCAACCAATTATTTTATTTTCGGTCAATTTACAAAATAAGCTCTAAATCGTACGTTGTCCTTAAAGATTTATCATTGAAGTGCGATTCCACCTGAATGAATTAAATAAATTAAGATGGTATTTTACATTCAATTCGCTAATTTATAGATTGAGGAAAGACTACAATCTTTCCTTTTCGGGATTGCATTTCTATACAAATTTATTATTGATATTTTAAAAACGTGTTTTCTTGTACTGGTTATGCAGTTAGTGTATCGTATCTACTTCGATGTTCATCCATCGATATTATAGGTTGGTTTTCTCTTTTTTTTAAAACACATTTGAAAGTCACGGTTTCTATATAATGACTTTATTCGTAGATTGTTTATAAATTAATCTACTGATTTACGAATTATCGAACCCGAATAAAAGGAAATTCGGGGTATATGTCAATAAGACGGCAAACCAACGACACAAAAATAGAACCTTCTTTAACAGATAAAATCCAAGACCTGCCATCAAGACCAAGTTCCCTACATTGTGATATTGGTATTCGTCTGTTTACAAGCTAAGTGATTTGTATTGTGGTTCGTCGTTGTCTCGAAGTGATCCCTAGATGTTGCAATTAATCAATCTGTATAAGGACCATTGTAATTCTATAGCAGCTAAATGGCAAATATATGCTATACATTGTGCATGTAGTTATCAAATACATGCTATACATTGTGCATGTAGTTATCAAATATATGCTATACATTGTGCATGTAGTTATCAAATATATGCTATACATTGTGCATTTAGTTATCAACATAACTCTATTTTCATTGAAAATATAAGACAATGTATGGGAATATTAACAGTTATATAGTTTACTCTGAAAACATTATTAGTAAAAAGATTGAATCTGCGCTATTCAATTGCCCTTTTAAGTTCATTGGAGATGTTGGTACTTGTCAATGATACCTCAGTGCAATACATAAAACATCTAACCACGCGTTTACAGTTTAAAAGATTGAATTATGAAGAATCACAGCTAGTATGGCGTTCGTTTTATTTTTCAAAGGAAGCCATTGTGAAAAAGATACTATATTACAACGAATATATATAAAACATTTGTTAGACACAAAAACAAAACTCATGGGAAGTTTTAGTTATTTTGGTTTTGTGCTTTTGATATAAAGTATAATTTTAAACAAAAAATTACTATCTTAAAACTACGAATGCATTACCCTAAACGCAAGATAACTACAAAAAAATCGTGGATTTTTATCATGCAGTTTTCGAAATAACAATAAAAAAACAAATTACCTCGAAAGATAGCATTCGTTCCCAAATCCACAGACGGTACATGGAGAATCTAAGCTATGCATTTCTACCAAAACTTGTGTTTCATGCTGAGGAAGTTTATTGTCAAGTTGAAAAGATACCTTGATACATTATTGCGCATTCTTCAATTATAAAAATTCCAGAATTAATTGAAAATATTTCTAATTGTCATTTAATGGGCATGAGAGTAAGATGTATTTTCTTGGACAATTTTCTCATCAGAAAAATTGATAGTGAAATCTATCCGGGAAATACGACGAAGCCATTAATAATGAAATTCATTCATTCTCTAGTTATACATTCCCACAAATAGAATGATCATAAAATAATACAATGAAATAATAATTTATAAGATAAAAGGAAAGAGACATAACGTAGTATTGACAATGAACGAGGTAATACTATTTTATATGATTAGTTTCTATCGAATTAATGTTGAAGTGGACGTATGGGCACGAGAGATAAAAGTTCATCAATCTCTTTGATTTTTTATTATTTTAACATCTATTTTAATATGATCGAGATAAATTAATTGGAGATATTGTATCTTTTGATATTTTACAGTTGCTGCAACAACATATTTGTAGATGATGTTTTTATCCTTTGAAGAATCGGGCCATATATAGGTGCAGTTTAGCTGGATATTTTTTTTCAAAGGATTGGCTGTATTAATTTAACTGAGACTGAAAAATAAGTGAAACAGAGCACTTATAGGGTTGTCTTGATGTTTTTGGAGGGATCTAGCAAACAAGAATCGGTGACCAATATTCTCTTTAGCTTTTTATTTGTGAGTTTCATAGCAATACACTGATAAACGACAAAAGGTGAGACTTTATAAGTAAATGTCAATAATTTTGAAGTCAAACTAATCTACTTTGTCGAAATTCACTAACAACATTTACTTGCCAAAAAAAACCACACAAAACATTAGGAATAAGCGAATACAGGATTAAGGATTTCTCATAGTCCTATCTTAGTACAGACCCTTTTATCGGAACATGAGTTTTTAAATGAGGTTTTAGGGTATTCTAATGTATCCAGATGTTTGACATCTTCTGTTTCAATTCAACTCTACCTTATAGACAGAGATCAATTAGAGGCAACTGTAGTGTAGTTTACAGATGTTCAAAACTTGTAAATCCATTTTAATAATACATAAAAGGATAACAAGAATATCAAAAAAATACTGGACAGTACAACACACCTCATCAACACCCGAATCTTCTGGGGAAAAGCAGACTCACAAACAAAGACAAACAACAACGAAAAACATATGGTCCAGGTAGTCTGACATGGAACAGGCACACATGGACCAGGTAGTCTGACATGGAACAGACACACATGGACCAGGTAGTCTGACATGGAACAGACACACATGGACCAGGTAGTCTGACATGGAACAGACACACATGGTCCAGGTAGCCAGACATGGAACAGACACACATGGTCCAGGTAGTCTGACATGGAACAGGCACACATGGTCCAGATTGTCTGACATGGAACAGACACACATGGTCCAGGTAGCCAGACATGGAACAGACACACATGGTCAAGGTAGTCTGACATGGAACAGACACACATGGTCCAGGTAGTCTGACATGGAACAGGCACACATGGACCAGGTAGTCTGACATGGAACAGGCACACATGGACCAGGTAGTCTGACATGGAACAGACACACATGGTCCAGGTAGTCTGACATGGAACAGACACACATGGTCCGGGTAGTCTGACATGGAACAGACACACATGGACCAGGTAGTCTGACATGGAACAGACACACATGGTCCAGGTAGCCAGACATGGAACAGACATACATGGTCCAGGTAGTCTGACATGGAACAGACATACATGGACCAGGTAGCCAGACATGGAACAGACATACATGGTCCAGGTAGTCTGACATAGAACAGGCACACCATTTTATGGGGTAAAATCAGTCCCGTTTTATCTATCTGATTGTTTGATTGTTGTTGCCCTTATATGCAGTGGCAAATAGTTCCAGTTTTTGGTTGGGATCGCGTTAGTCAGACTTAAGTTTTCTATGTAGCGTTTTGTGGACTTTTCTTTTCGTTTTTTGCCAGGATGTTATCAGTTTATCTTCGATTTATGAGTTTTGAATATTCAGATATGGCTTAAAACAACCATTTATCCCAAACAGCGCATGGTAAGTCGCTAACAAAACGCATACAATAGATCGCCATACATCATCCTGAGTGTGCATGTAATATTTGCCACTGGGCGTGAAGCAAACAACAACAAACCAATAAAGAAAACGATAAATCATTGTAACAATTTACTATAATAATTTGTCTTAAAGAGTATCCGTAAATGCAAATAAAATGCAAAAGTTGTCGAATGAACTTCAACTGAAAATCAAGTATAACTTAATCAAAAACCAAAACACTTCATCCGTTTGTGAAACAAATGTTCTCCTTTTTATATACTTTTTTCACCAGCTTCAGTGCATCATTTGTCTTATTTAAAGCCATGTTTTATAAAATATTGACAGATTATTGTTCTCTTACTTCTAAGAATCAATGTCGAATTTTATTCTGTACACACAAAAATTACATAATGAACGAATGTATTCAGGTAACGTTAGACAGTTAGTGTCTGTTCATGATCAAAACACACTGATTTTCTGCTCAAATTCAAAATGTTTCTTCTTATTGGTAGGTTGCACAAATCGAGTTTCATCCTGTTTTATCACGTGACTACTTCCTGATTTTTATACAGCATACGGGTTAACTGAGGCCCAGCAATGAATGAGTGAAGGAAGTATTGCATCTCTCTATATTCAATAGTAGTAAATCCTAAAAGAGCATCTTCTTTGTGAACATTTTAGATGCACAGTCTAAGATAAGGACTTTTTTTCATCCATCACTGTTTTTTAATTACGTGAAGAATTTCGATTCCACGTCACTATCTGTGATCAAACGTGATTCCGTAAACTTTGGTTTATAATCGACTTAAGTCTTTGCTCTCTTTAAACAGACGAATCTTCATGCAATGAACAATTCGAAAAACTAATTTAAAACATCTTAGGAAAATTTGCAATATGTGCTCTTTATTTGAAAATTGAGTTAAAAAATGTTTTTTAAGTCACCTCATGAACTGTGGCTGTATAAGAATCTACTACTACAAAAGGTTGTTTATACAGCTCAGATATCGTATTATTAGAACTGTTCGTCCGAACAAAAACATATAAATCAGTGTAAAGTTTATTAGTTTGATGTACGATGATTTGTCTGAAGGTCTAAAGTTAATAATCATTACAAATCTCATTCTGTCGATATAACTGATGTTAGGTTTGACAGAGTGGAAATTACGTCTGTTGTGTATCGGAAAATACAATCAAAGAACGATAACTCAATCTTAATTATGAGATTAGTGATCTAAACAACTGCAAGATGTTACAAAATAAAACAAATAGATTATCAGGGATTGTTTCTTCTTCCGGTTTCGCGGAGTGTTAGGATCATTACATAAATCTGTTTTATATCACTCTATTTACGTAAGCTAGGGATTTTGTTCATTTAGTTTATAGTGAAAAATCGCGTGATTTTCAGACTTTAGAAATGTATTCCACAAATTTAACGACAAAGAAGAATGTCCATTGTTTTGCCTCCAGAATTCGAAAATTAAAACGTATTATAAATCTGTTATACAACATCGTTCAGATTTTCAAATGACAAATAAAGTCTCTCAGATATCAGAATTTGTATATCTAATTTTGCTTTACAAATTTACATTTGGGATTCAAACCTCAACTAGAATTGCTATTGCAAGCAAAAAATATCCTTCCCTCATTGCCACTAAGCGGCAGCCATTTTGAAAATTATAAACAGTGAATGCACATATATGCATTGCTATACATCTTTCTTTAAATTTTCAGAACATTTGGAGCATTTTGAAATTTTTACATATTTTTGCTGTTTCCATGGAAACGGCAGCCATTTTGGAAATTTCAAAGTCAAAAGTCTCATTTACACTTGCCAGCCAACATTTATAAGTTTCATTAAGTTTGGAGCATTTTGATATTTTGCACATTTTTGCTGTTTCCATGGTAACGGTGACCATTTCCAAAATTTTAATGACAAATGCCCCATTGGTACCTGAGAGGGAACATACTATCAAAGCTTCACTGAGTTTGACCTACCATTTTAAGAGAAGAAATGCTACTTATAGGTTTTTAGAAAGGTTTTTAGAGCATTTTAAGAACATTTTGACCTTTTTTGCATTGTTTCCATGGTAACAGCAGCCATTTTTGAAATTCCAAAGCCAAATGCCACATCTACTCATGCCAATCAACATTACTGTGAAGTTTCATCAAGTTTGGAGCATTTTAATTTTTATGAAAATTTTGCTGTCGTTTCCATTGCAACATAGTAGTTCCGATGATTGTCAAAATCATCCAAAACCTGTATATAGTGGACAACTACATTGTATTAAAATTTAATGATTTTAAGTTTAAGCATACTCAAATAATTCACAAAACTCGAAAATTATATTTTTTCACCTTTTTTTGGTTCCATGGTATCTTTTAGTTCCAAAGTTGCACTGCAACTCTAAAGTTGGTGTTCCCTGTTATAGTGAACAATCATTTAGATTGGTTTCATTGGCTATAAGAAAACTCTCGGACAAAAAAGATGGAATAATAATAATAATAATGATAAAAAAAGAAACGGAGAAAAAGCAATATGTCACCCGACATTGTCGATCGGGTGACATACTAATACAATTTCCAGACAAAGACAGCTAGCCTTACTTTGAGGTTTTATATTAGGATCAAGACATTACCCTGAAAGGTATTGTGCTACACGAGGTCTTATCCAAATATATCAATGTAAGTAAAAAGTCTTTTTGTTGAAGGCTGCGGCCCTAATTTGTCTAAAAACTATGTGTAAAATACCGTTTTTGACAAACATGTCATTTTCGAGCTATTATGGCATCAGAGTGACATGACATGTCCAGATTATACCATCCAATTCAATTATCAATAAAATGAAAATATTCTTTAAAGGCTTGTAGAATTTTACTATTTTTGCAATTTTCCTCCTTTAAATGCCGAGTAAATTGCCGCTGAAAAGAAAAAGCAAGTTAACATATGAATTCATTGCTATATCTTCCTAACATTATATTGTATAGCTTCCTAAAAGATAGGATAAACATACAGAATATGAGCAAGTGTAAAAACATTCAAACGGGAAAACCAACGGTCTAATCTATATAAAAAACGAGAAACGAGAAACACTTATGAACCACATCAACAAACGACAACTACTGAACATCAGATTCCTGACTTAGGACAGGTGCAAACAATTGCAGCGGGGTTAAACGTTTTAATGGTACCATACCTTCACCCTTATCTGAAACAATAATGTAACATCACAACATAGAAAGACACACTATAAAATATCAATTGAAATGGCATATAGCATGTATATGCTTTTTGCAAATAAACTCATCCATCATCAATACATGAATTTATCTTTGAGTTATTCTTCTTTATGTTGACTTTATATCTTAAGAGAACACAATCCGTATTGAAGACCTTACTGTGACTTTGAGATGAAGAACGGCAATTAAAGCGCTGTCCCTTTGCTTTGTGTGAATTTTTGCTGTACATGTACTGATTTTGTGTCATAGATAAATACCCCCATATCCTTTGGTTTTCTATAGAAAAGATCTTTTTTATGTTAATCCCTTTTCAATAAACTTTATAAAACCCCTTTTGAGCTCTAAAAATTTATAAAATCCATCACTAGTTTTCAACTAATTTTATGTGCCTAATAATTTTTTCCCAGTTTTATATGAATCCATGACTTTCTGGTTTTATCTACATCAAAACAAATATTTGTCCTGGTTCAGTTCAAATGAATTAAAAATCCAGATAATTTTTAAGTAATCCCTTTATAAGAGGCGGTTGTTGGTAGTTGGTATGGTCAGTTGAACTGTTCTATATGTTTGGTAATTCCTGTAATAGAAGGCGGTTGTTGGTAGTTGGTATGGTCAGTTGAACTGTTCTATATGTTTGGTAATTCCTGTTATGGGAGCTGGTTGTTGGTAGTTGGTATGGTCAGTTGAA
The DNA here is from genome assembly GCF_021869535.1 of Mytilus californianus. Classification (NCBI taxonomy): domain Eukaryota; kingdom Metazoa; phylum Mollusca; class Bivalvia; order Mytilida; family Mytilidae; genus Mytilus; species Mytilus californianus. The sequence goes on from NW_026262723.1 coordinate 109,093,295, forward strand.
CTGTTCTATATGTTTGGTAATTCCTGTAATAGAAGGCGGTTGTTGGTAGTTGGTATGGTCAGTTGAACTGTTCTATATGTTTGGTAATTCCTGTTATGGGAGCTGGTTGTTGGTAGTAGGTATGGTCAGTTGAACTGTTCTATATGTTTGGTAATTCATGTTATAGGAGGCGGTTATTGGTAGTTGGTATGGTCAGTTGAACTGTTCTATATGTTTGGTAATTCATGTTATAGGAGGCGGTTGTTGGTAGTTGGTATGGTCAGTTGAACTGTTCTATATGTTTGGTAATTCCTGTAATAGGAGGCTGTTGTTGGTAGTTGGTATGGTCAGTTGAACTGTTCTATATGTTTGGTAATTCCTGTTATAGGAAGCGGTTGTTGGTAGTTGGTATGGTCAGTTGAACTGTTCTATATGTTTGGTAATTCCTGTTATAGGAGACGGTTGTTGGTAGTTGGTATGGTCAGTTGAACTGTTCTATATGTTTGGTAATTCCTGTTATAGGAGACGGTTGTTGGTAGTTGGTATGGTCAGTTGAACTGTTCTATATGTTTGGTAATTCCTGTAATAGGAGGCTGTTGTTGGTAGTTGGTATGGTCAGTTGAACTGTTCTATATGTTTGGTAATTCCTGTTATAGGAGGCGGTTGTTGGTAGTTGGTATGGTCAGTTGAACTGTTCTATATGTTTGGTAATTCCTGTTATAGGAGACGGTTGTTGGTAGTTGGTATGGTCAGTTGAACTGTTCTATATGTTTGGTAATTCCTGTTATAGGAGACGGTTGTTGGTAGTTGGTATGGTCAGTTGAACTGTTCTATATGTTTGGTAATTTCTGTTATAGGAGCTGGTTGTTGGTAGTTGGTATGGTCAGTTGAACTGTTCTATATGTTTGGTAATTCCTGTTATGGGAGCTGGTTGTTGGTAGTTGGTATGGTCAGTTGAACTGTTCTATATGTTTGGTAATTCCTGTTATAGGAGCTGGTTGTTGGTAGTTGGTATGGTCAGTTGAACTGTTCTATATGTTTGGTAATTCCTGTTATAGGAGCTGGTTGTTGGTAGTTGGTATGGTCAGTTGAACTGTTCTATATGTTTGGTAATTCCTGTTATGGGAGCTGGTTGTTGGTAGTAGGTATGGTCAGTTGAACTGTTCTATATGTTTGGTAATTCCTGTAATAGGAGGCTGTTGTTGGTAGTTGGTATGGTCAGTTGAACTGTTCTATATGTTTGGTAATTCCTGTTATAGGAGGCTGTTGTTGGTAGTTGGTATGGTCAGTTGAACTGTTCTATATGTTTGGTAATTCCTGTTATAGGAGCTGGTTGTTGGTAGTTGGTATGGTCAGTTGAACTGTTCTATATGTTTGGTAATTCCTGTTATAGGAGCTGGTTGTTGGTAGTTGGTATGGTCAGTTGAACTGTTCTATATGTTTGGTTATTCCTGTTATAGGAGCTGGTTGTTGGTAGTTGGTATGGTCAGTTGAACTGTTCTATATGTTTGGTAATTCCTGTTATAGGAGGCTGTTGTTGGTAGTTGGTATGGTCAGTTGAACTGTTCTATATGTTTGGTTATTCCTGTTATAGGAGCTGGTTGTTGGTAGTTGGTATGGTCAGTTGAACTGTTCTATATGTTTGGTAATTCCTGTTATAGGAGCTGGTTGTTGGTAGTTGGTATGGTCAGTTGAACTGTTCTATATGTTTGGTAATTCATGTTATAGGAGCTGGTTGTTGGTAGTTGGTATGGTCAGTTGAACTGTTCTATATGTTTGGTAATTCATGTTATAGGAGCTGGTTGTTGGTAGTTGGTATGGTCAGTTGAACTGTTCTATATGTTTGGTAATTCATGTTATAGGAGCTGGTTGTTGGTAGTTGGTATGGTCAGTTGAACTGTTCTATATGTTTGGTAATTCCTGTTATAGGAGGCTGTTGTTGGTAGTTGGTATGGTCAGTTGAACTGTTCTATATGTTTGGTAATTCCTGTTATAGGAGGCTGTTGTTGGTAGTTGGTATGGTCAGTTGAACTGTTCTATATGTTTGGTTATTCCTGTTATAGGAGCTGGTTGTTGGTAGTTGGTATGGTCAGTTGAACTGTTCTATATGTTTGGTAATTCCTGTTATGGGAGCTGGTTGTTGGTAGTTGGTATGGTCAGTTGAACTGTTCTATATGTTTGGTAATTCCTGTTATAGGAGGCTGTTGTTGGTAGTTGGTATGGTCAGTTGAACTGTTCTATATGTTTGGTAATTCCTGTTATGGGAGCTGGTTGTTGGTAGTTGGTATGGTCAGTTGAACTGTTCTATATGTTTTGTAATTCCTGTTATAGGAGGCTGTTGTTGGTAGTTGGTATGGTCAGTTGAACTGTTCTATATGTTTGGTAATTCCTGTTATAGGAGGCTGTTGTTGGTAGTTGGTATGGTCAGTTGAACTGTTCTATATGTTTGGTAATTCCTGTTATAGGAGCTGGTTGTTGGTAGTTGGTATGGTCAGTTGAACTGTTCTATATGTTTGGTAATTCCTGTTATGGGAGCTGGTTGTTGGTAGTTGGTATGGTCAGTTGAACTGTTCTATATGTTTGGTAATTCCTGTTATAGGAGGCTGTTGTTGGTAGTTGGTATGGTCAGTTGAACTGTTCTATATGTTTGGTAATTCCTGTTATAGGAGCTGGTTGTTGGTAGTTGGTATGGTCAGTTGAACTGTTCTGTATGTTTGGTAATTCCTGTTATAGGAGCTGGTTGTTGGTAGTTGGTATGGTCAGTTGAACTGTTCTATATGTTTGGTAATTCCTGTTATAGAAGGCTGTTGTTGGTAGTTGGTATGGTCAGTTGAACTGTTCTATATGTTTGGTAATTCCTGTTATAGAAGGCGGTTGTTGGTAGTTGGTATGGTCAGTTGAACTGTTCTATATGTTTGGTAATTCCTGTTATAGGAGCTGGTTGTTGGTAGTTGGTATGGTCAGTTGAACTGTTCTATATGTTTTGTCATTCCTGTTATAGGAGGCGGTTGTTGGTAGTTGGTATGGTCAGTTGAACTGTTCTATATGTTTGGTAATTCCTGTTATAGGAGGCTGTTGTTGGTAGTTGGTATGGTCAGTTGAACTGTTCTATATGTTTGGTAATTCCTGTTATAGGAGACGGTTGTTGGTAGTTGGTATGGTCAGTTGAACTGTTCTATATGTTTGGTAATTCCTGTTATAGGAGCTGGTTGTTGGTAGTTGGTATGGTCAGTTGAACTGTTCTATATGTTTTGTCATTCCTGTTATAGGAGGCGGTTGTTGGTAGTTGGTATGGTCAGTTGAACTGTTCTATATGTTTGGTAATTCCTGTTATAGGAGACGGTTGTTGGTAGTTGGTATGATCAGTTGAACTGTTCTATATGTTTGGTAATTCCTGTTATAGGAGCTGGTTGTTGGTAGTTGGTATGGTCAGTTGAACTGTTCTGTATGTTTGGTAATTCCTGTTATAGGAGCTGGTTGTTGGTAGTTGGTATGGTCAGTTGAACTGTTCTATATGTTTGGTAATTCCTGTTATAGAAGGCTGTTGTTGGTAGTTGGTATGGTCAGTTGAACTGTTCTATATGTTTGGTAATTCCTGTTATAGAAGGCGGTTGTTGGTAGTTGGTATGGTCAGTTGAACTGTTCTATATGTTTGGTAATTCCTGTTATAGGAGCTGGTTGTTGGTAGTTGGTATGGTCAGTTGAACTGTTCTATATGTTTGGTAATTCCTGTTATAGAAGGCGGTTGTTGGTAGCTGGTATGGTCAGTTGAACTATTCTATATGTTTGGTAATTCCTGTTATAGGAGACGGTTGTTGGTAGTTGGTATGGTCAGTTGAACTGTTCTATATGTTTGGTAATTCATGTTATAGAAGGCGGTTGTTGGTAGTTGGTATGGTCAGTTGAACTGTTCTATATGTTTGGTAATTCCTGTTATGGGAGCTGGTTGTTGGTAGTTGGTATGGTCAGTTGAACTGTTCTTTATGTTTGGTAATTCCTGTTATAGGAGCTGGTTGTTGGTAGTTGGTATGGTCAGTTGAACTGTTCTATATGTTTGGTAATTCCTGTTATAGGAGCTGGTTGTTGGTAGTTGGTATGGTCAGTTGAACTGTTCTATATGTTTGGTAATTCCTGTTATAGAAGGCGGTTGTTGGTAGTTGGTATGGTCAGTTGAACTGTTCTATATGTTTGGTAATTCCTGTTATAGGAGGCTGTTGTTGGTAGTTGGTATGGTCAGTTGAACTGTTCTATATGTTTGGTAATTCCTGTAATAGGAGGCTGTTGTTGGTAGTTGGTATGGTCAGTTGAACTGTTCTATATGTTTGGTAATTCCTGTTATAGAAGGCGGTTGTTGGTAGTTGGTATGGTCAGTTGAACTGTTCTATATGTTTGGTAATTCCTGTTATAGGAGGCTGTTGTTGGTAGTTGGTATGGTCAGTTGAACTGTTCTATATGTTTGGTAATTCCTGTTATAGGAGACGGTTGTTGGTAGTTGGTATGGTCAGTTGAACTGTTCTATATGTTTGGTTATTCCTGTTATAGGAGCTGGTTGTTGGTAGTTGGTATGGTCAGTTGAACTGTTCTATATGTTTGGTAATTCCTGTTATAGAAGGCTGTTGTTGGTAGTTGGTATGGTCAGTTGAACTGTTCTATATGTTTGGTTATTCCTGTTATAGGAGGCGGTTGTTGGTAGTTGGTATGGTCAGTTGAACTGTTCTATATGTTTGGTAATTCCTGTAATAGGAGGCAGTTGTTGGTAGTTGGTATGGTCAGTTGAACTGATCTATATGTTTGGTAATTCCTGTTATAGGAGGCGGTTGTTGGTAGTTGGTATGGTCAGTTGAACTGATCTATATGTTTGGTAATTCCTGTTATAGGAGCTGGTTGTTGGTAGTTGGTATGGTCAGTTGAACTGTTCTATATGTTTGGTAATTCATGTTATAGAAGGCGGTTGTTGGTAGTTGGTATGGTCAGTTGAACTGTTCTATATGTTTGGTAATTCCTGTTATAGGAGCTGGTTGTTGGTAGTTGGTATGGTCAGTTGAACTGTTCTATATGTTTGGTAATTCCTGTTATAGGAGGCTGTTGTTGGTAGTTGGTATGGTCAGTTGAACTGTTCTATATGTTTTGTAATTCCTGTTATAGGAGGCTGTTGTTGGTAGTTGGTATGGTCAGTTGAACTGTTCTATATGTTTGGTAATTCCTGTTATAGGAGCTGGTTGTTGGTAGTTGGTATGGTCAGTTGAACTGTTCTATATGTTTTGTCATTCCTGTTATAGGAGGCGGTTGTTGGTAGTTGGTATGGTCAGTTGAACTGTTCTATATGTTTGGTAATTCCTGTTATAGGAGACGGTTGTTGGTAGTTGGTATGATCAGTTGAACTGTTCTATATGTTTGGTAATTCCTGTTATAGGAGCTGGTTGTTGGTAGTTGGTATGGTCAGTTGAACTGTTCTGTATGTTTGGTAATTCCTGTTATAGGAGCTGGTTGTTGGTAGTTGGTATGGTCAGTTGAACTGTTCTATATGTTTGGTAATTCCTGTTATAGAAGGCTGTTGTTGGTAGTTGGTATGGTCAGTTGAACTGTTCTATATGTTTGGTAATTCCTGTTATAGAAGGCGGTTGTTGGTAGTTGGTATGGTCAGTTGAACTGTTCTATATGTTTGGTAATTCCTGTTATAGGAGCTGGTTGTTGGTAGTTGGTATGGTCAGTTGAACTGTTCTATATGTTTTGTCATTCCTGTTATAGGAGGCGGTTGTTGGTAGTTGGTATGGTCAGTTGAACTGTTCTATATGTTTGGTAATTCCTGTTATAGGAGGCTGTTGTTGGTAGTTGGTATGGTCAGTTGAACTGTTCTATATGTTTGGTAATTCCTGTTATAGGAGACGGTTGTTGGTAGTTGGTATGGTCAGTTGAACTGTTCTATATGTTTGGTAATTCCTGTTATAGGAGCTGGTTGTTGGTAGTTGGTATGGTCAGTTGAACTGTTCTATATGTTTTGTCATTCCTGTTATAGGAGGCGGTTGTTGGTAGTTGGTATGGTCAGTTGAACTGTTCTATATGTTTGGTAATTCCTGTTATAGGAGACGGTTGTTGGTAGTTGGTATGATCAGTTGAACTGTTCTATATGTTTGGTAATTCCTGTTATAGGAGCTGGTTGTTGGTAGTTGGTATGGTCAGTTGAACTGTTCTGTATGTTTGGTAATTCCTGTTATAGGAGCTGGTTGTTGGTAGTTGGTATGGTCAGTTGAACTGTTCTATATGTTTGGTAATTCCTGTTATAGAAGGCTGTTGTTGGTAGTTGGTATGGTCAGTTGAACTGTTCTATATGTTTGGTAATTCCTGTTATAGAAGGCGGTTGTTGGTAGTTGGTATGGTCAGTTGAACTGTTCTATATGTTTGGTAATTCCTGTTATAGAAGGCGGTTGTTGGTAGCTGGTATGGTCAGTTGAACTATTCTATATGTTTGGTAATTCCTGTTATAGGAGACGGTTGTTGGTAGTTGGTATGGTCAGTTGAACTGTTCTATATGTTTGGTAATTCATGTTATAGAAGGCGGTTGTTGGTAGTTGGTATGGTCAGTTGAACTGTTCTATATGTTTGGTAATTCCTGTTATGGGAGCTGGTTGTTGGTAGTTGGTATGGTCAGTTGAACTGTTCTTTATGTTTGGTAATTCCTGTTATAGGAGCTGGTTGTTGGTAGTTGGTATGGTCAGTTGAACTGTTCTATATGTTTGGTAATTCCTGTTATAGGAGCTGGTTGTTGGTAGTTGGTATGGTCAGTTGAACTGTTCTATATGTTTGGTAATTCCTGTTATAGAAGGCGGTTGTTGGTAGTTGGTATGGTCAGTTGAACTGTTCTATATGTTTGGTAATTCCTGTTATAGGAGGCTGTTGTTGGTAGTTGGTATGGTCAGTTGAACTGTTCTATATGTTTGGTAATTCCTGTAATAGGAGGCTGTTGTTGGTAGTTGGTATGGTCAGTTGAACTGTTCTATATGTTTGGTAATTCCTGTTATAGAAGGCGGTTGTTGGTAGTTGGTATGGTCAGTTGAACTGTTCTATATGTTTGGTAATTCCTGTTATAGGAGGCTGTTGTTGGTAGTTGGTATGGTCAGTTGAACTGTTCTATATGTTTGGTAATTCCTGTTATAGGAGACGGTTGTTGGTAGTTGGTATGGTCAGTTGAACTGTTCTATATGTTTGGTTATTCCTGTTATAGGAGCTGGTTGTTGGTAGTTGGTATGGTCAGTTGAACTGTTCTATATGTTTGGTAATTCCTGTTATAGAAGGCTGTTGTTGGTAGTTGGTATGGTCAGTTGAACTGTTCTATATGTTTGGTAATTCCTGTTATAGGAGGCAGTTGTTGGTAGTTGGTATGGTCAGTTGAACTGTTCTATATGTTTGGTAATTCCTGTTATAGGAGCTGGTTGTTGGTAGTTGGTATGGTCAGTTGAACTGTTCTATATGTTTGGTAATTCCTGTTATAGGAGCTGGTTGTTGGTAGTTGGTATGGTCAGTTGAACTGTTCTATATGTTTGGTAATTCCTGTTATAGGAGCTGGTTGTTGGTAGTTGGTATGGTCAGTTGAACTGTTCTATATGTTTGGTAATTCCTGTTATAGGAGCTGGTTGTTGGTAGTTGGTATGGTCAGTTGAACTGTTCTATATGTTTGGTAATTCCTGTTATAGGAGCTGGTTGTTGGTAGTTGGTATGGTCAGTTGAACTGTTCTATATGTTTGGTAATTCCTGTTATAGGAGCTGGTTGTTGGTAGTTGGTATGGTCAGTTGAACTGTTCTATATGTTTGGTAATTCCTGTTATAGGAGGCGGTTGTTGGTAGTTGGTATGGTCAGTTGAACTGTTCTATATGTTTGGTAATTCCTGTTATAGGAGGCGGTTGTTGGTAGTTGGTATGGTCAGTTGAACTGTTCTATATGTTTGGTTATTCCTGTTATAGGAGGCGGTTGTTGGTAGTTGGTATGGTCAGTTGAACTGTTCTATATGTTTGGTAATTCCTGTAATAGGAGGCGGTTGTTGGTAGTTGGTATGGTCAGTTGAACTGATCTATATGTTTGGTAATTCCTGTTATAGGAGGCGGTTGTTGGTAGTTGGTATGGTCAGTTGAACTGATCTATATGTTTGGTAATTCCTGTTATAGGAGCTGGTTGTTGGTAGTTGGTATGGTCAGTTGAACTGTTCTATATGTTTGGTAATTCATGTTATAGAAGGCGGTTGTTGGTAGTTGGTATGGTCAGTTGAACTGTTCTATATGTTTGGTAATTCCTGTTATAGGAGCTGGTTGTTGGTAGTTGGTATGGTCAGTTGAACTGTTCTATATGTTTGGTAATTCCTGTTATAGGAGGCTGTTGTTGGTAGTTGGTATGGTCAGTTGAACTGTTCTATATGTTTGGTAATTCATGTTATAGGAGCTGGTTGTTGGTAGTTGGTATGGTCAGTTGAACTGTTCTATATGTTTGGTAATTCCTGTTATAGGAGCTGGTTGTTGGTAGTTGGTATGGTCAGTTGAACTGTTCTATATGTTTGGTAATTCCTGTTATAGGAGCTGGTTGTTGGTAGTTGGTATGGTCAGTTGAACTGTTCTATATGTTTGGTAATTCCTGTTATAGGAGCTGGTTGTTGGTAGTTGGTATGGTCAGTTGAACTGTTCTATATGTTTGGTAATTCATGTTATAGGAGGCGGTTGTTGGTAGTTGGTATGGTCAGTTGAACTGTTCTATATGTTTGGTAATTCCTGTTATAGAAGGCTGTTGTTGGTAGTTGGTATGGTCAGTTGAACTGTTCTATATGTTTGGTAATTCCTGTTATAGGAGCTGGTTGTTGGTAGTTGGTATGGTCAGTTGAACTGTTCTGTATGTTTGGTAATTCATGTTATAGGAGCTGGTTGTTGGTAGTTGTTATGGTCAGTTGAACTGTTCTGTATGTTTGGTTATTCCTGTTATAGGAGGCTGTTGTTGGTAGTTGGTATGGTCAGTTGAACTGTTCTATATGTTTGGTAATTCCTGTTATAGGAGGCGGTTGTTGGTAGTTGGTATGGTCAGTTGAACTGTTCTATATGTTTGGTAATTCCTGTTATAGGAGACGGTTGTTGGTAGTTGGTATGGTCAGTTGAACTGTTCTATATGTTTGGTTATTCCTGTTATAGGAGCTGGTTGTTGGTAGTTGGTATGGTCAGTTGAACTGTTCTATATGTTTGGTAATTCATGTTATAGAAGGCGGTTGTTGGTAGTTGGTATGGTCAGTTGAACTGTTCTGTATGTTTGGTAATTCATGTTATAGGAGGCTGTTGTTGGTAGTTGGTATGGTCAGTTGAACTGTTCTATATGTTTGGTAATTCCTGTTATAGAAGCTGGTTGTTGGTAGTTGGTATGGTCAGTTGAACTGTTCTATATGTTTGGTAATTCCTGTTATAGAAGGCTGTTGTTGGTAGTTGGTATGGTCAGTTGAACTGTTCTATATGTTTGGTAATTCCTGTTATAGGAGCTGGTTGTTGGTAGTTGGTATGGTCAGTTGAACTGTTCTATATGTTTGGTAATTCCGGTTATAGGAGCTGGTTGTTGGTAGTTGGTATGGTCAGTTGAACTGTTCTATATGTTTGGTAATTCCTGTTATAGGAGCTGGTTGTTGGTAGTTGGTATGGTCAGTTGAACTGTTCTATATGTTTGGTAATTCATGTTATAGAAGGCGGTTGTTGGTAGTTGGTATGGTCAGTTGAACTGTTCTGTATGTTTGGTAATTCATGTTATAGGAGGCTGTTGTTGGTAGTTGGTATGGTCAGTTGAACTGTTCTATATGTTTGGTAATTCCTGTTATAGGAGGCTGTTGTTGGTAGTAGGTATGGTCAGTTGAACTGTTCTATATGTTTGGTAATTCCTGTTATAGAAGGCTGTTGTTGGTAGCTGGTATGGTCAGTTGAACTGTTCTATATGTTTGGTAATTCCTGTAATAGGAGGCTGTTGTTGGTAGTTGGTATGGTCAGTTGAACTGGTCTATATGTTTGGTAATTCCTGTTATAGGAGACGGTTGTTGGTAGTTGGTATGGTCAGTTGAACTGTTCTATGTGTTTGGTAATTCCTGTTATAGGAGACGGTTGTTGGTAGTTGGTATGATCAGTTAAAATGTTCTATATGTTTGGTAATTCCTGTTATAGGAGACGGTTGTTGGTAGTTGGTATGGTCAGTTGAACTGTTCTATATGTTTGGTAATTCCTGTTATAGGAGACGGTTGTTGGTAGTGAGTATGGTCAGTTGAACTGTTCTATATGTTTGGTAATTCCTGTTGTCCCTTCGTGTACATTAAATGAAAATGTCGGACAATGATATATATGTTTTGAGCATTGATAAAAATGGCTTTAACAAAGAAAATATTCCAGGACACCGAAAATAACAATTGAATTAAGAAAAAAATATGTGAAACGTTGCAGAAAAGATGGTTTATATGGAATATAAAACAAACGAACAAACAAAAAAGTTTTCATATGGAACAGCTAGGTGATTTGGAGTAACTTATGCATATATACTGAGTCATGTTTTACAGAAGATAATGAATACAACTAATTCCTTCGGTATAATATGTGCTTGTTTAAAACTAAGAACACATTATCAATAATTTAAATACGGGGAAAAAAATCATAAAACCTAATTTGTATATTTGTATTTGTTTTGGATAGTTTGCAGCTAGTGTTATAATATTATAGACATTGAATTACGTGTATAGTTCTTCATTATCTATTGTACTGTCTGATTGACAGTGACTTTTTGAAAATGTGGAAATCTGATCTAATTTGGAATATCAGAATCTAATTGTGTTGTCCTTTAGGAAATTTTGTATTCATGGCAGATCTTTGATGTCTCTGTCAAAGTTATTGACAACTTTTTTAGAGTCCTGGCCATTTACAGTTTGACATAGAGTTGCATAGAACACGTCTATCATTATATATTTGAAGAAAATGTATTGACATGTAGATGCATTTTGGTATTGTGTGTCGTTTGGTTTCTGTCTAATAGATTGACGTAAACATCACCTCCTTTTTTCATTCATATAAACTTAAAAGTCATAAAACTTCCTGTTTCTTTGCATAATTATATAAGGATTTGAATTTTTTCAAATTGGTCCGTTTAAAAGAAGCATTTCCTTGGCAATTGCACTTTTGAAAATCTTTTTTGTCCTCTGATCTATGGTACTGTATGACTGCCAGCATTTAGTTGTGATCTCAATACTGAATTGTTTAGCTCTGAATACCGCTGCTGGTGGACTATGAATCTCCGAGAGTATCATCAGCTCAGTAGTCACTACTTCAGTACTGACAAGATTTATCAAATTGTATTTTTTATAAATTTTGAAATTATTAAGAAAATAAGGTTTCAAATCCTTCCGACAATATTGAACTTGTATGTATTTGGCTATTTTTATGTCCTTTCTGGTCATATAAATGCAGCTCTTCCACTGTTTTGGTTCTTATACATCCTTGGGTTTTATTTATTCGGCTTTGGGCGTTCTTGATGAAAGTAAGTCCAGAAAAGCGCTTCAGAAGCATGACATTTATAACGGGTTGTTTTCAATTTTTAGACTGGCAGTTAATGAAGGGCTGTTATTTTGTGACATTTCCGCAATCTTACTGTTTCTATTAAATACAACAGTAGAAAGGACAACTTAATCTTGATATCGTAAAACAACAAAACATAATTTCTATTTTCAAAACAAATTTCTTACATCGAAACATTATTATATCTGAAATATCTACAATATGTTTGTACTATGTATTAAGCAGCAAAGTCAACAATCAAAAGCATTAGAAATATAGCATAGCATGTACAATGTATTCATTAAACATATATATGCGAGTACTGTAGAATTGGTCATATCAGCATTTAGCATTGTTATTTTACGCAACAGTTGTGGATGATAGATTCTTCATTAAGTATAGACTTAGAACATGGAGGATTCCAATGGATTATGGAAGTTGATATATGGCGCATTTTCACCAATGGTTTTATAACAGAAGTGATTATCTGAACTGTTATAACGAAGGATTTTAAAAGCTAAAAACGGAGGCTGATGTATATTTGATTATTTGTTTTAAATTGTTCGATTGCACTTTATATTGGCTTGGATTATTTAATCCAAAAATAGACTTATTTGTATATAAAACAATCTAGATGTTACGATAAGACAGTACAGTCGATCTAAATAGCAAATTGAACGATTAAATGACCCCAAAATAAACACAATATTGGTATTAATTTGTCAAATAGGACATTTGACTTTAATGGGAATTTTGTGATGTTGTGCTTGCATTAACGTTTTCCCTATATCTTATTTTCGTAATATTAATGTTTTAAAGATTTTTGTTCTATTCTTTTGTCTAAATAACGACAGAGAATGTTTAAATGAGAATATTTCATCTAATTAGTGCAACAGGGTCATTGAGAAAAACAATAAAATGATTAAACTAGTGTAACCTGCTGCACTGTTGCTATAACTCATTCAAGAGTTTCAAATAAGATGAGTGGTGAATATGTTAGTGACGGTTCTCTGCAGAACAACATGATAATTGTTATGAAACAGAATAGATCATTAGAGTTGATATACCGCAAATTATAAAAAGCTTTGAAATCAATTTAGACAAAGATAGTAGATACATGCGTTATACAATCTTTTTGTGTGTTCTTTTTTTCGGTTCATTCACATAGATAATCGCGACTTTCATTCAATTATTGTTTCGCCATAAATACAACGAAAAAAGATAAGACGTGAAATCATTAACAATCGTTGTTTTCATTGGAGCGATTCGTTCATTTTTTCAGTCCTGTTAATTGGGAAAGTTTTGCATTAATTATAAAAATCTTAATCATTAACCATAGAATCAACAACTTGATCGCGGAAAACTCTTGGGTGGCGAAAAATATAGAAAAACATAGAAACAATAGTTAACTACCAAAACTGTCAAAGATGCAATGTTAGTATTATATGTACCAATAATATCATGGACAGCACAACAGTTCACATCAAAAACAAACACAAGATCAGCCAAACCAAAAACATCAACGAAAAACACAGAATCAAGGTAGTCTGATTTGGTACAGACACAAGATGTAAACAAGATTTACATGTACACACACCCCTCCCTTTGCCTGTTTAGATCATATGTTGTAAAAATAAAATTTTTGAAAAACTGCATACTAGTCCAGATACCAACAGGTTGACAACTAACCTGAACTAGTAAATACAATACGGCATATAACTTGAAGAGCGGGATCAAAATGTGATTGCTATAAGTACAGATGAAATTTGAAGGCGAAATACGAAACATATCGATATAGAAATGACTGTTAAACAGAGGTAGAAAACTATCAAACGTTTCTTTTCATCCCGAATGTAATTAAGTTACTGACAAGTTTGTTAAATTATACACAATGTATATACAGTTCCTACATGAGATGTAAATAGATCCTGTACCACGGACGATATTTCATCGATAATTGATAATGTACACTCTGATGTATAATTATTTTCCTTTTCATTAGATCCACCTAACATGAGGATAACGACATTTTAATATCTTCAGGGTATACTTTGGCTTCTTGATAATCACATAAAAAAGGAAATATTTTTTTTAAACTTATAAAACAGAATATAATAATTTCTTATCAAACTCGATTCAAAATATCGAGGAAACAATTTCAATTGATTAATTCATTTTCAAATATCTTGTTAAAAGGACAAAGTTGTTGAAAAGAAAGAAATATGGTCTTGTACTTCTATTTTATAATACTACGTGAGAAGACATGTTTTTGTGTGTTGCTTCAACAACTATCATATTGGAACCTGTGTCCTGAATCTACCAGGGACATTGTTTGTAGAAATAAGAAGATATGGTATAATTGTCGATGAAACAACTGTCCACCAGAGTTAAAATATCGTGGATGTAACAATTATATATCATCGTAGTTTGTTATCCTCATTTTTCAGTTTTCAAAATTGTTCTTTTTTAAACTTTTGCTTCACTCACGAGTTGCTGTATAACACCATTGTGATGCGCTGACAAGCTGAGATATTTATAAAAGATTTGGCCAAATTCATTTGTGTTTTTAAATGGTTTTGAATCAAAAAGATTAATTTGCAAAGTCGTTTTTGATGGCACAAGAGGTAGGGTTAATTTTCAATTATTTTATTTGACACTTGAACCATATTGAAACAGTTCTTCAATTCTTACTAAAATTTTAATGTCACTGCTTCATATATATTCTTTGAGGATAAAATAGCTTTATTTCGTATATCTGAATCTCTAATAGCCGAGTTTTTAATTCATAAAGGAGAAAATGCTATTATCAATACTGTCAACAGTAACATTAGCACTGAATAACATTTTGATTTTATGGCTGAAACATCTGGAAAACTGTGGTTAAATCTTAAGCATATTGTTCACACCAAGTAATATTCAAATTTTAATATTCCGAAATTGGACCTTTTTTAGTGAAACTAATCTAAGGGGAAATTGGCCATACTTTGTCAAATTTTAATTTCGATTTGGATAAATATCTATAAGTTTCCAATTTTGCAACACTGTAATTATTTGAACGAGTCGTTGTCACACTAACATGGCTCATAAAAAAAACCCCATTCAAATGTGAAGTTGACTTCGGAAACACTCGATTTATCATACAAGTTATTATCACACCTCGTGAATATTTTAGCATCTGATGAACGACATTACCAGATCAATTACTTGTTTCAATATCAAATATTTATTACTTCCATTAAACCTGAACAGTTTCAAGAGCCAACACTTTTTCCCGATAATTGTCATCCTACACATCATGTTACGTTTTTTTCACAATCAATTTCACCTTCAAACAGAAACCTTTTCTAGAGGTCAAATGCACCATTAACATAGCTTTCATATTTATAAACTTATGCTATTATGTAAGTATTGAGGCCTTTGATCTGAAACGTTACGTATATACTGAGAACGAAACATGCCAGACTACATAGTCTCTGATTTCTTTTAAAAGCAAGTCGATGGTAACAATTTGCAGTGATTACCAGAGTAGATAATTTTGTAATACCGATTAAATAATTAGTTGTAAATCATGAATAATCTTTTGGAATGTTCAAGGCTTAAAGAAAAACTTTAAGTAAAACTTTTGACTACAGACGCATTCGTTTCAGAGATTAATAACCTTCGCGAATATGTATTTCTATATTTCTTTATGTGCATGTTTTATTCTCGGGGATACAGATTTTCGCATGATTGTGTTATGCAATGTGATAATTGATCCCTGTATTATATATAGTAGTGCGAACACATAATTTTATACCATTCCAGACATTATAAAGAGTCGCTTTACCAACTTTGGTATAGTTTGCACTATTCATTTATTATCTCTAGTCTCTGTGAATAAATTTCCCAAGTGGATCACTGATGTAGCAGCATGTAGGTGATAATTATATAGTAGGCGATCTGTTAATGGGAAATCATACAATCATAGACACAATACGGAAGTATGATGTGGTCTTCGGTGACGTATTACCAGTAACCTTTCAATATTGCCTCTATCGGTACTAAGACTGATTTCGTTATTAATACTAATTATTTAGTGGTATACAATCCAGTATACATCCTGTCCAAACTCATATTGTGGCATTGTACTAGGCCATGCTTTTCTCAGACTGCTTATGACGTGTTTACACTAAATCTGTTGGATGTATACTGCTTGATTAGTCTAAGAAACACGATTTATCTACAAAGTGCAATTGGCTTTTAACTGGTACTGTGTGTCTTTCAGTTTTGTTTTTTTTTTTTTTGTTCTTCGTGTCGATCTGATGATTCAAGTCTTTCCGACTGCTTTTTACAGTTTGTTCCATGTTAGGCTTATCAATGTCATAATTTTAATAATACTCATTGTTAAAATTATTGACACTGACGAAGACTATTTGTTAAGCCGAAATATTTGTCACCACGATTTTATAACATCATCTTCGATGATTACCATCTTATATTAGTACCGTTGTGCAAATCTTTAGACATATATATCTATATATTTATATAAGTCTGAAAATTAAACCCAACGGTGTTAGAATCAGATTTTTATGCTGACAAATTTTTGTCCCTCAATGGGATTTGAACTCACACCTTTGATACACTACAGCACCAATCGCTTAGCCTCATGTCCAGCGCTCTAGACCACTCGACCACATCCGCTATATCAAAATATAACTTCAATAGTCGTAGTGTTACCTTGTCACGTTAGGCGAATCTAGAGATAGACATAAGACATGTGTTTTAAGCGTGTGTAGATGTTATATTATTTTTTATACATAATGTATTTTTATTTGCCAGAAATCTAACTCAGCAATTTTTATATACCGTATGGGATGATTCAATTCATTATACAGTCACTAGAAATAAGTATATTATACAAACAAGTCTAAGCAAATGACAACCATACAATATATATGCCCACTGGATCTCAGTGTGTTTGAAATACAGGATAATACAAATATTTATATAAGTCTGAAAATTAAACCAAACAGTGTTAGAATTAGATTTTTTATGCTGACAAATTTTTGTCCCTCAATGGGATTTGAACTCACACCTTTGATACACTACAGCACCAATCGCTTAGTATATATATACACATCTAAACATGTGACAACTTTATGACAGACATTCTCCTTCAGATAACACGTGGTTATACATGGCTAACACCATAATATGTATATAATTCGTCTCAAATTTAGCCCAACAATGTTAGATTTGTAAATTTGCGTTAGCAAATATTTTGTTCTTACCTCAGCGGGATTCGAACCCTTGCTTCTGTGGTCTAGGGCGCTGGGCACTGTGCATGCGGTGTTGCCACGATGTCACAGAAGCAAGGGTTCGAATCCCGTTGAGGGAAGATAAAAAATTTGCTAACGCAAATTTACAGATCTAACATTGTTGGGCTAAATTTGAGACGAATTATATATAATCCAAAATGTCTAGTTTTTATCTTTTGATGTTGTTCTTTGATGTATGAAAAAGTGGCACCGGTTTGGAAATCAAATATCAGTAGTCAGAAAAAGATAAATGATACCAGTTCCAACAGAGCATCAGCAGGTTGGGAAAAGACAAGCAATTCCAAAGCTTACATAACATCAATTGTCAAGAAAAGACAAGCAATACCGATGCCTACATAATATCAATCGTCAGGAAAAGACAAGCAATACCGATGCCTACATAACATCAATCGTCAGGAAAAGACAAGCAATACCGATGCCTGCATGACATTTATCGTCAGGAAAAGACAAGCAATACCGATGCCTACATAACATTAATCGTCAAGAAAAGACAAGCAATACCGATGCCTACATAACATTAATCGTCAGGAAAAGACAAGCAATACCGATGCCTACATAACATCAATCGTCAGGAAAAGACAAGCAATACCTATACCTGCATGACAATAAACGTCAGGAAAAGACAAGCAATACCGATGCCTACATAACATTAATCGTCAGGAAAAGACAAGCAATACCCATGCCTACATAACATCAATCGTCAGGAAAAGACAAGCAATACCGATGCCTACATAAAATTAATCGTCAGGAAAAGACAAGCAATACCGATGCCTACATAACATCAATCGTCAGGAAAAGACAAGCAATACCGATGCCTACATAACATCAATCGTCAGGAAAAGACAAACAATACCGATACCTACATAACATCAGTCGTCAGGAAAAGACAAGCAATACCGATGCCTACATAACATCAATCGTCAGGAAAAGACAAGCAATACCGATGCCTACATAACATCAATCGTCAAAAAAAGACAGCAATACTGATGCCTACATAACATTAATCGTCATGCAGGAAAAGACTAATATTGTCTTGTTGTTATACCAAGGCGAAGAAGTGTTCAATTACATTTTAATAGAAAAAGTATATAGCTTCGTTATGATTGAGTTCACACGCCCACGGCAATGTACTTGATGGCGTAACATTATCATGGTTATCCTCGTTTACATGAAATCAGCACTCTATAATGTTCCACTAGCTTCTTTGCTATCATTTATACGACTTTATTTCTATCCTGCTACGATTTAATCAAACCGAACCGCGTCAATAGATGAAAAATGAGACTGTAATTAAACAGAATCAGAGTGTTAAATGAATAGCTTCATTAATTTCACTCTGTTTACTCAGTAATTTTCTGGAATGTTGATGTTGAACGTTTATTTTCACCATTTAATTGGTTTTGTTGTTGTAAATTGGCCGGGTAAGTCGGATATAATCCTCACAAGAGCTAGCGGAGAAACAACATTCTTAAATTTTTATTGATTTTCAATCAAGCACCTCATTTCCACTATTTTGTAATCTTTTTTATATTCTCTCTTTAATGTCACAAACCATGCCTTCACATCAAACATTTAATTGTCCTTTAGAACCTTCGTTCTTTGACATTTCCTAGTTTTGTATTTTCAGTTTGAGTTTTTTTTCTTGAATTAATTTGAAGTTTGATTTATAGCAGTGACATACAAAAACAATACTGAAAGAAGCGGAAACATTGTGTTTATAAAATTTCTCAACAGAATAATGACGTAATGAAAATATTTGCCTTCTTGTTAGAAAATTAGAAAATATACTTTCATCTTGCGTTCACAATGGTGTCATAATATTTATTACTTGTTCGAAGGTCCGGTTAGATGAAACTTTTAGCCTCGTGTTGAGTAAGCATTGAATAATGGGGAGCAACCAAACGTCTCCTTTCATTATACTTTTAATTTAGACCAAATACCGTTATTTTTTTACTCTCTATTTAATACCAAAATGATATTCATGTTAAAAAGACTGTGTACATTTATTAGAGTGATAAATACAAAAATCGGTTCTCCTGGATAAAGAAAATTAGATTTTTTTTTTAATTATACCCCACCTCAAAGAGTGGAGTATACAGTGAAACACATGTCCGTCTGTCCCTTCTTCCGTCCGTCCGTTAGTCCGAAGCAAGTTATGTTGTCATATCATAACTACAGGAAACATCTTGACTAACATCTAGAAATTGACAATGAGGGTCGATTGAAAACAAAACTTTACGACAAAAGAGATGATTTCAGCTTCACAATTGTGAACTTTCCATATCTATGTGGCAACACTCCAGCAGCGCCTGTATACGGAGTATATATCTCCCAGTTGATACGATATTCCAGGGCTTGTATTTCCTATCATGATTTCATTGATAGAGTGTTGCTGCTAACACGGAAGCCATTAAACCAAGAGTTCCAATTGGTGAATTTGAAATAATCCCTTCGTAAATTTTACGAACGCCACCAAGTGTTGGTTAACCGTTATGGAATACTTGTATCTGTTTCACAGATGACGACGAATATGTTCCAATTGTCGTTAATACAATCTCGTCCCCTTTTCCTCAAATGTGACCTACCGAATTAGACTTATTACCGGGGTTGTACTTACATGAGCAACACGACGGGTGGCACATGTAGAGCAGGACCTACTTACACTTCCAGAGCACCTGAGATCGCCCTCAGTTTTTTGGAGGGGTTTCTTTTGCTCAATCTTTTGTTTTCTGTATTGTGTTTCGTGTGCTGTTGTTTGTCTGTTTGTCTTTTTCTTTTTTAGCCATGGCGTTATTTGTCTGTTTATTTTCGACTTACGAGTTTGAATGCCCCTTTGGTCTTGTTTTGCCTCTTCAATTCAAAACGAATATATTTATGAGGAGAAAGAGATTTAAATATTGTATGCCCCATGTAAATTCCTGAACCGCCCCTGCAATAGCTGCAACGGCTTTAAACGCAAGTTAAAGTGAAAGTAGACATATCAAAATTGTCCTTTCATTGATGGTGATTTCCGTTAGCTCTTTCTTATTGGGTATTCAGTTATTGTTAAAACATTTTGTTATTCCAGTGATGGAGATAAAATGGGGTGGTCGAGATCACAAAAGAACTAGCTATACCTCGCCACATATTGAATGATCCTATCTGTAATCAGAAAATCAGGAACCTCGTCTGTGGGTGATTTGGTTCACTTTTTGTATTTGGGATGATAAAGAGCAAAAATATGTCTATTGTTGAAGACTTATTAACGCGCTCGATCTTGGTGTCTTTTATGTCATTTGCATGGTTGCTGTCTCTTTACATACCCAGATTTTTCTTAATCACGTCAATCGAAGGAAGATAAACAATACCATAGGAAATCAAAAACCAGAGAACAATATTCACCAAGCAATACACAGAAAATATTGAGCAAATATGTATCTCCAGACTTTATGTACAAGATGAAAAGAATGCAACATGCTTTACACAAATTGTATATGTTGACAAGGGATCCCCCATGGAATAACAGACTCTGTAGATAATGATGTACGGCAACTGTTGACGAGGACTTCCGAATGGTGGTATAGTCAAATGAGCTTGTTAATTAAGTGTCTGAAGTGTAAACAAGTTGAAATAGATATAATCCAACATAAGGGCAGATATCAGTTCGTCGTGTACTCACAACAGTTAGGGTTAAAAGGTTGAACCTATAATACAAACTGTCAATTCCATAAAATTAATTCTCTATAATTTCTGACATATGTAATTGAATGTCATATAAACTGTAAAGATAGGTTAAAAACCAATCATAAGATCCCGGAGAACCACGGACTGAAATTGACAACATCTCTACCAATCGTAGTTAATGAAGTGATATTCTTTCATAAATGGTAAAACTAAAATTAGATTTCCTATTTCCATTACTGTACATGTTATATATGATCGGTGACGGTTTGAGTATGTTATTGTTCTGTGCCCTTGGACTCTCATGTCTGTGCCCTTGGACTTACTGATTAGGTTTAAATTTGCTATAAAATGTCAGTTGATATTCTTATGATGGCTTTAATTTCTGAGACTTTAAACTCTTTAAAGAAAATATCGATGTCCAAATACATTTTTATAACAACTTTTGCACTAAATTAACTGATTAATTAAAATATGGTAAAATGGATACAAATCATTTAGCAAACTTTTGGCCGCGACCTATGCTAATTTGCATAGCAGCTACATAAAATTTATAATGACGACAGTTAACGAATTCAACCGAATTGTACATACGAGTGTTGGGTTATTATATACAATCATAATTTCTAGCCGTATGTGAATTCTTAGACATTTCCCCTCTACTTTAAAACAGGGGCCTCGTTGGCCGATTGTTCTAAGTAGTCCAAAAGAGTCCAGCTGTTGTATTGCATTGTATGTCAACACTGAAGTTGTGAGTTCAATTTGAAATCAACACACTTTTGCTATGGATGATTTGAGATCACTTACAGTTTATCTTTATACCATGTCGATAGATAGTGAGGAAAGGGGTAACTGGTTTTAAAGTATTAGGGTCAACATATATTTTATTTTCTAACAGTATAAAACAACCTTGTTGCATCTCAGACAGCATAAAATTGCTTGTTTTGATAAAAATTATACTCAAAATATAAAATGTTTTTCCTTATTTTGAAGGAATTTCTCATGCAAACAAAATCTATGGATGTGATATGTGATATGTGTTGATTTTGTTGTTTATATTCCTCCGCAACCAAGTATAGACAACTTGACACATATAATTGATTCGCTTTTCATGTTATTGCCTCAATCTAGATTGTTTGATACCCATGGCAGAAACAACTGTCATAAGTCGGTTGAGAAATTAAGACACTGTATCAATTAACCACATGATGGTGGAAAACTAAGAACTTGTGAAGTGATAATTTCAGTTGCTCACCCTCAAAAAATGCTCATTCCCATTCTCAATTTTATTTCATTAGTTTCATGAGTTTTAGATCTTTTTTCATAAAAACAAAGAAGAAAAATCTATGTTCTCTACACCAGATACATTTTGAAAAAAAAGTTCATGAAAATTAATATTTATTTATGATGACAGATTGACGCATGGAAAATAGAGATTACATTGTATCAAAAAGGCCGGTGGTCAATTTGACTAAGTAAGGTTTGTTGATACAGATAACGTCAACACTTTCAGACGTCCTTCATTACAATGATAAATGTTTAAGTTTTCTACTAAGCAAACTAAGGAATCGGTTCCTATATTTCTTATCTCTTTATTTTTACATTTGAACAAATAACGACATTTTGATCATACAAATACTTCAAAGATAAATTTCTTGGCCATATTTCATTCATCATTTGTCTAAAATCGATGGTTTTCCACTGATATTTACAATACGTAGAGTAGTCATGTTTATCCTTGCTGAAGTTGATAAACTGTTGTACCACATGTTGTACAATTACACTAATTTGACTTTCATCAAAGCCAGGTAGTTGAAACTTAAAAATAACATCTTCCTTTTAAAGAATGATTTATGTGATTTTAAAAACTACAATTACTCAATGTATATAAAGCTCTTGAAATGCTTAAATCTGTCGTTAAAATATACCAGTTAAATCTGATCATTAAGTAAGATGATATTTAATGTTTTAAGATTTTTTAGTTCTGAAATGAATTATTTGGTCTGTAGTATCGTCTTGTCTCTTCTTGAACAATAACATTTGAATACTAAATCCTATGTATATATTTATGCTTCACTTGCTTTGTATATGTTTTGATTGCCGCTTGGTTTCTTCTCCCACTTTTTAACCTTTTCAAAATCCTATGTGAAGCTTTGGTTATTCAGAACTGGTTTATTCAGAATCAGAATCAAAAATACTTTATTGTAGTTTCACATGATAATTTCAACCATATTTTAATATAGAAAACAAGAATATGAATTTGGAAATTCCTTCATTTTTCAGCATAATAGAATTCTTAAGTGTCCATACAAATCGTAATATCCTTAAAACGACCTGCATGACCTCGTTTCAACATATCTTATTACAGCAGTAACATGACCTTCAGAGTTACTTTATGACCTTCAGAGTTACTTTATGACCTTCAGAGTAATATTATCCATCCCAACCATCGTTTGATTCTAATAATGTTGAGATCCATAAAAGCATATTTACCCTATGTCCTTTAATTCTAATGCATAACCATTGATTTTTTCTCCTTTTAATATTTTGGGTAGTGACTTGAACAAGATATTTGTTAGGACAGAAATAGATATGTCCCTTACAGACCATTCAAAGAGTTATATTCGTTTAAGCGCAAAACTCTCCTAACGAAGAAATTTCTTGAGAAAACTGCGGTTACAATAATTGAAATTTCTTTTGTAATTCTATAATATTATCAAAGATATTGTCCAACATTTTTTTTTTCAAATAGAGATGAAAATTACAGTTTGTAAAAGATAATTGTTGCAGGTGCTTCAAGAAAAATAATATATTTATGTGTTTCTTGACTCAGATAGTGTTTATATTAGCTATTAATGGAACAGTTCATGTAAATAATTCATGAAAGAGGAAAACAAATCTTGTTGTTTTAAATGAACTAGCGTAAGTTTAAAGACCAATATTATGAACGAAAATGTATTTACATTCATTAGGTTTTTTTTCATGATAATGATACAAATGTTGAATGTATCCCTTTATTTCTCGTGTGTTTAAAATTGTTTAGATGTGTAATGTGGACTGGCTTGCAATGGATGTAAAATTTTAGAATTTGCAATACACGCACATGTGCATTGGCTGTAAGGATCTATAGAGCAGCGATCGTTTTCACACGTACATGTGCATTGGCTGTAATGATCTATAGAGCGATCGTTTTCACATTAGCATATTTGACACTGATGAAGATGTTTAGTTGATATATCGATAACCTGGTTTGACCATCTCATGAATAAAAGATTTTACCTTAAGTTATCCTCAATGTCCCGTAAATCATTTGCATGTGTGTCGGATGTTCTCAAGTGATATTTCTAACTTACAAAAGATTTATTTATTACGCTGTACTGATTAAAAACACAAAAACTATCTAGTGACGTTTCAGCATCAGTTATTGAACACATACAGGTTTCAATACAAATGATAGAGGTATAAAGTTTAAACGATATGAATAGATTTACAGTCAGTAATACTACTTATAGTTTATTTAAGAAACTATGACACACAGGAGGGGTTATTCCAAAACTTAAAAGTTGATATCTTAAACATTAAAAATATATAATAACTGTTACAGTGAATCATTTAGGTACAACAAATCTTTCCTATTAAAAAAGAATAAGTCAATGAATTACAAAGTTGCTTAAGAGTGTTATCCAACGGGAAATCATATAGGCAAAATGTAATTACTTTTCAATTACGGTCCCAAATAATGACTACCTTCTTTGTGAAAACCAAAATATATTTAGAAAAATAGAAATGAGATATATAGCTATGAGAAAGTGCTAAAAATTAAAAAAAATCATCACTGAAGGATCATGACTATAATAAGGAATCTACTGACAATTAGATGGCTATATATTTTCAGTAGGTCTTCACTTTCTTTGCAATTTAATCCCTGTCAGTTTTTCCCTGTGTAATACAGTTTTCAATATATATAACAATTATTTGCATTTAATGTTCTATATTTCATCATGGTTTGCAAATTGCTTGACAGATGATATTCTTACAATACAATCTAGAAACACTGCGCACCATAAAGGTCAAGTATGGTTTGAATAGGATTTCAGAAATAAACATATTTCAAACAAAAATGCCAGTTATAGGTAAAGATAGTAATTTCAGGGCAGTTACATATCTCATACAGAAGGAGTCAATTGATGGTTACTTCCATTTTGGTATTTTAATAGATCCTATATACTGTTGATAATGTTTGTTGGTGATAGTTTCTTTCAAATTGTTATAGTTGCTAAGAGAATAGGCTCAAATCATCATTTAGAGACAATAACTCTTATAAGGAGCAAATTGATTTGTCCATTCATATTTTTCCTTTGGTAGAGCTTGTATTGTTTAATCATTTTTTCTGTGTACATTTTCAGTTAAATTTTTTTTTATAGCTTTCAAGATAACAGGTGTTCTTCTTTTGTGCTGTTAACCCACTTTACCAGGTTAGGAGGAGTATCGAACACTCACATTCATGTTTAGCCCCGCCATATTATTTATCATATGTGGCTATTGCAAGTTAGGAACCTGTAATTCAACGGTTATCATTGGTTGCTGTCTGTCTTATTTGCTTTTCGACCATTGTTTTGTCAGACATCAAGCCGTTCGTTTTTCTGTTTTTTTTTGTTTCATATTTTGTCAAATCATTTTATAGATGACTATACGGTATGGGTTTTGCTCAGATCCGTTTTTAAATGCTAAACTTTAAGGTATCGTCAGTTAACGGAAATAACTCCAATAAGATATTTTCATATTTATAGATCTGGATCTTTTATATTTTATTCTTTCTGCTTTTTACAATTCTGACTTTCTATTTAACGCTACATTTGGGAAAAAATAAATCGCCATTCAAGAGTAAAAAATACTTAAAGGGGTCGTTTTAGTTTGCATTAAAACAGATAGGAGATAGATCTTGACATTCTAGGCATTTTTGTCTGTCAGATTTTATCTATTTCCTTTTCATTTTGGTTTTCGACATACTAGAATTCCTTGCAAATTAGCTGTTTGTATAATTTTTTGAAAGGAGAACCTTGTGGATTGATTGGTGGAATACTTGTAACACCTTTTGTATCCGAAACAATGCACCCTAAGGACAATTCCTACCAACATAAGTTTCCA
Source organism: Mytilus californianus (assembly GCF_021869535.1). Taxonomy (NCBI): domain Eukaryota; kingdom Metazoa; phylum Mollusca; class Bivalvia; order Mytilida; family Mytilidae; genus Mytilus; species Mytilus californianus. The sequence continues at coordinate 109,118,944 of NW_026262723.1, forward strand.
TTGGTCTGGTGATTTCAGAGAGAACTAAATTAAAAACGTCTGCAGATGGGCGACGGACGCCAAATTATGAGAATAACCCACAGTGTCCTTTTGGTCTAAGTGAATAAGGTTATGAGTCAGTATCAATTATTTGCATTAAACAGAGTTTGTATACCACAGACAGTGTTTAAGGGATTTAATAATCGCTAACAGCATTAACAGCTGTATTTGCCAACTGATTAGTTTGAACATCGAAGAATTTTAATGCAAATTAAAAGTTGAACGACTATGTATTTAATGTGGAATTTCTTCAAAGTATCTAAATAATTAAGCTAATATTGCAATACTATGAACTGTAAGAGGCAACTTTATCTGTATCTATTCATTAACAAGATACTAAAATAGCAGAAAGGTAAATTCCACAATATCAAATGTATATAAATAAGTATAAATAAATATAAATGCGATGTATATAAAACCAATATTGAGTACAAAGTCCAGATGCGTTGTGGTTGGTGTTATTCACAATTTTAGTAACCTTACCCTGATCGATTGTCACGGATCAAAGATATGAAATTGATAATTTGTTAAAACGATTACTATTGATATGTTGGCTCGAATTGCTCGGGGTGCTTATACCCCAAAACCGCTTACTAATATCGTTCATTTATCAATGAAATTCATAATTAAATTCCTCGATAAATTCTTGCTATATCTTCTATCATATATCTGTTCTGACAGTGTTTTACAAGTAACTAGACAGCTCAAAATAATGTCATTTATTATAGAATCACTGTAAAAGTCATTATGACACGATAATATTTTTTCATTAATACATTTTATTTTTTTTTATTCCGAACGGTATTACAAGGTTATATGATTTTCATTTCATATCGTACTAACATGACAGGATCGTCCATCACAGAGAGAGTATATTTAAGCCTACATAAGAATGACTTACTAAAAGATCATTTTATTGAGAAAAAAAACTATTTGTGTGTTTTTACAGCAAAAAATGAAGTGGGTAGTTTATAATTCGACCTGTTATATATCGAATTTGTCGAAATATGACATTCAATTTGTAAAAAGGTATGAGACATTTTAGTTTGCTGGATGTACATTTAAAAACTTCAAGCAATATGGAGGAAAGTGAAAACGAATGTCATGGTTTTCGTGCAGATACTTTATAGTAAAATCTTCCACTTGTACTTTTTTAATCCAAGGCTCATGAATCTGATGTATGATCTTTAACTGTTATATTGTTACGCAGTTGTAAGTAGTTCCTGCTTCCTGTTGTTTTTATGAGGCGAATGAAGTACGGAAATCTGGTTTTAGGCGATAAGTCATCAACAAGAAAAGGAAGACATGATGACGACCATGAAAAATGAATTGACCTGTAACACAGATTTTCTACAACAATGACCACCGGAACACCTTCAAACAAATGACAACAACACTCATCGGAAAGATGAACTACACGTATTCTGATCTCTAAGTGATATGTGTCACCGTACATACATTAATCCACCCTTTTTTTTTTATCTTGTCTTAAAGTTTATATACAAAGTATTTTAGATTGTATTGATAATCGAATGGTCCACTAGGAACGATTTAAAAAAAAAAACTTAATTCTACATTTTTCATTTTATTTTTTTTGTATAGTAACAATAAAATAACATGGTTTACCGAATACGACGATTTTCATTCAACTGTTAAGTAACACACCCATCACAAATTGTTTCGTTCTGAGACTTCACATTTGTACTACATATCTCTCTCAGTGTATTTATGATAATGGTTGACATTAGCGGAACGGTGGTTTGTTAAATCTATGTCTTTTTTTCCTTACATACACACATTACCATTTCTCGTTCTTTCTCGACTCGGACGTTTGCTAAAACTCATAATAATACCAGGCTTATACTATGGCACGCCAGACTGGCGTTTCGTCTTCATAAGACTCATCAATGACATCAAATAGGAAATTGTAGAGCTTTGAAAACAAAACATTCCGAAAAGTAATGAAAAATACAGCTAAGGCAATTTAAACCTTAGTGTTTCGAATAATTCAACTTTTTACATACATTATTAAAATTTGCAGAAAATGAACATATCAGTGATGTTTCATGGCACCACAAAAGTGCCGACTTCTGGTTGTAACCTTACATACATGCTCCAGGGTTTTTGTTTGTGTGTTCTTGTATTTTAGTGAACTATTTAGCCTTATATTGAGTTATCACGATTTTTAACGTGTTATTTTGGAAAAACCTTGTTCATCAATGTTTGTATTCGTCTATGTGTGAACGTTTCAACGTATATGAACTAGTTGTGAATGTCTCGATAAGTTTTGTGGTTATTTTGTTTTCTTTTTAAATGCATTTTGTATATGCAATTGTCAAGCTAGGATGAAGATTTTTAAGTTTATATCGTAATTTTTCTATAGACGTTGTAATATGTCAGTGACATTTGCCTCAGGCATGTGTTTGAGTCGTAATCATTTGTCTTATGTTAATTTGACCGTTTCTGCATTTTCATCTATACCTTTATCTTAGGGGTTATCGATAAAATCTAGTTATATAAGCAATGAAATTTGTTTGCATATTGCCTAATGCGTTGAAGCAGATCTAGGACTTAGTTTTGAGGTAGAACTCCCCCTTCTTCTTCGTTTGTTTTTATTCAAATAGAAATCGACATTATTTGGACAACAAAAAAAAAATTCTCAAAGTTTATTTCTCCCATTTTTCCTATTTGTTTATACACGTGAACATTTAGCATTCAACGTTTACAAATGCATTTTTTTTTCAACCTAATTCAACATTTTCTAAGAGTTGCATTATCTGAATTATAAAACCGCTCTTTAAATGAGTGCAATTTTCTGTTACTATATTTACATCAAATATTTGTAGTCCATAAAAATGATGATTTTTTTTTTCAATATGCAGATTATTATGGAAAGAATCGATTAGTAACAGTTTTCTCTAGTACTATTATCAGATAAAATACTTGAAATTCCCTAATTTAAAAATATGTGTAGTGATTTAAAAAGTATTGAGTGATTATGTAAATCAACTTGAAGTTTAATTATAACGACAGACAAGTGCTTTATAAATTGTCATTTTGTTTCGTCACACAAAACACGTATATGAAATCTCCTTCGTCGTGCATACCAGTTGGGAGATATCTTGTGCTGTAAAATTAACAGGATGTAAGCATTGGCACGTGTCAATATAGTGTTCCGGTATGATCGGCGTTTAAATATGTATGTTCGTTTCAAGGACATTGCATAAATGGTCTAATCATTAATATCAGTAATGATGCTACTTAATTATCCAGAATATCAAGCAAGGAACTGCTATTCCATTGCGCTGGTTATGTATTTTTTACTGGCTTACTCCGTTGGTATACAAATGCATTCAAATGCGTTATACATATACCAATTTTCCTAATTGTATACAAATGAAGCTGATGTCTTAAATCTATTTTCTAACCGTCATGATACATCTTATTTTATATGAATATATTAACGATTTGACCAAGCGATACTTAAAAGATTATTATGGTTATGATTGACGTAACAGTTTGTACATCCGATATTTACTGATTTGTTAAAAAAATAAAAAAAGGTAAAAAATAAGTGAAATAAGAAAATATGAATAAACTACTCACAGACTGAAATCCTCAGGATCCTCCATATCAGCCAGTAATAAATGATGACTGAATTTGTGTGAAGACATGATTATTGTCAGTAAGAAATATTATCCATGCTTCTATTCAGACTTCAAACATATCAACATTCAAAATTATTCATCTTTTTACAGAAAAAGCGTACAAGTCAATACTGTTAATGGATCAGATATTTCCATAATTTCCAAATGAGCGAAACAAAATATATTAAACTTTTTCGACAAAGTACAATGTAAATTTCCAAGGTTTTTTCTCCATAAAAAAAAAACAGAAAAAGCTGCACTTGCAAAGAAATACGTAAAATAAAAAAACCAGTATAGTTATATAGTATCACTGCACACTTCTACGTTTCGATGATTACAGTGCAAACCATTCCGTACTGTAAATACAGTGCACACTTCTCCGTTCCGATGAATACAGCGCACACCTCTCCGTTCCGCTGATTATAGAGCACACCTCTCTGTTCCGCTGATTATAGAGCACACCTCTCCGTGTTGTGATAACTATGTTACGGCAAACATTCACATATATGTAGAACTCGTCACTAAGTAGCGAAAAGAAGGTTCCTGTTTTAGTCAATCAATTCCTTAATCTGTTATTTACCGGCGATATTCATGGCTGTTTAAGTGTTCAAACGCTAGATAATTCCAATGTCAAATTGTTTGTCTTGAACAATTAGAGGACTTTTCCATTGATAAAGAACAATTCATAACTGTATAATTTGAAAATGTAAAAAATTATTAGATCTTTCATTTTTTTTATTTAATTCTCCAATATATACTTTTTTTTGTTGTTGTTGAGAAAATTAGTATATCATTTGAAATAAAAAATTAAAAAAAAAACAATAGTAACAGAAGAAAAGTCTACAGCTCAACTAAGACTTAAATTCTATGAGCGACCTTCGTCCATGAAATATCGGAGGATAAAAAATCATATATAAACTGATTGTGAACATTAGAATTCAGAAGCTAGCGGCTCGAGAATGTTATTGAATTGTTACATTGGTAAATCATGTAGATTAAATTAGCTCTATTGAATATTAACCCTGATAGTGCCTGATGACGGTCAACTGACCAATACAAAGTCACTAACCTTAACGAGAACCTGTTAAGATTGAACCTTCGATGTAAAATCAAATGTTGTTTGTATGTAATTGTGGCTTGGGAAATACTGTATTGTCTCAGACGTCGTTTGGTTGTCTAATTTGTTGGTTCATATTGACATTATTGTAAATGTTTCCATATATATTAACAAGATTATTGTAAAAAGTTTGCATTTTCCCTGTATGTCCCGCGTAATAAAAATGTTTTTATTTATTTGAAAGCTACATTGTATCATCTATAATAAATTGAGCATGAGTTTGAAGGACGTGTAAAGGTTAACAAAACGAATAAAAAATGACTGTAATTAACATGTATATATTTGTTCCTTTCGTTTTGTTTCGGTTTCTGTCTATTTCCTTTTTCAATCTTTTTATTTTTATATTTCATGTAATTGTTTGCTGTATGTTTTGTTTAGTATTAAAAGCCTTTATGTTTTGACTGTTGTTTTTTTATTTGGAGGGAAGGGTGTGTATGAGTGTGTTTATTGTTTTTAGAGGGGTGAGGTTGTCTGCTCATTATCTTAATCAACACTGCATTGTTTACGTGATGCCAGTATTTTGGTAGTGATATGACATACTATAACATTTTTGTAAGAAAATCATACCTAACAATCTACGTAGCTTTTCCATTATCTAAAATTCGTTGCTTACTAGTTTAGGTCTTACAGTGTTCAATGTTTGGATTTCTAACAATACGTGTCGATATCAATATCTATGTATTTATGTAATTAACTGTACTTGTATTTCATTAGTACCATGATCTTTTGATTACCAAAAAGGGTTGTTTTGAAGTACCTGTTGAAGTTGATAAAATTCTGTATTGCCAATTTGGACCAAAACAAACATCTGGTCATTGGTTTTCTCGTTTGAATCATTTTACATTTGTCATTTCGGGGACTTTAATAGCTGATTACGCGGTATTCTATTCATATAAAATCATTATTCAGTTCGAGAAACACGTTTTACTCTAAAATTATGGTACAATAGATATAAATTAAAACAACAGTACAAACAAAACAATACTAAACGTTACCATATTAAACAATGACCGCTGTTACATTTATTTGGCTGCATTCTACTGTTCTCAAGTAAAATGCAGGTCTCAATTTTCTATTGTTGAAATTATTTTTCAGATCCATTTCTGGTCTATCTGTCATTTTTCTCGTATATGCAACTGGCTTTGTTTACGTTATTCTAAAATGTACTCCTTACAAAATAAATAAGCTTTGGAATTCAGTTGTAATTCAGAATATAGATTAAAAGCTTTGCAGAAGTAAATCGTTTATTTAATTGTTGCAAATTGAGTTTATCTAGAGATGCGCATTATATGATGAATATAATATAGGTGATTTCATTGCAAATAGACAATTATCCTTTAATCAACGAGGAAAAAAACCCATGCCATAAAGTAAGCTATAAAGATTACAAAATATAAAACTGTTTAAAAAGGGAAAACCTCATTAATTTACAACAATAGTTAAAAAAAAAATACTGCAGCAAACAGCAAACAACAACAACCGCTGGGTTACAGGCCCCTTGCTTGGGAAGGCAGTTAAAGAATATGGCAGGGTTAAACATATTTGTAAGCGCTCAACCCTTCCCTAAAATGGGTTATTTGTGTAACAACACAATATAAGAACAAAGGGTGAAAATAAGCAAAGTGCCGATCTAGGAGTACTCGAAGTTACTGAAAGCTAATTCAAAGCTCAATTTCAATAAATAGATATACATTGTTCTTTCAGACTAGAAAATATCATTCGATACACCTCCAACGGATTCAGTGTAAAAGACTTCATAAACAGTCCGAGAAAAGCATGACCCTATGCAATACCAAAATATAAGAACCGAACGGATGTAGGACCATATATGTAAGTGTAAATAACGAGATAGCAATACTTGTTAAGGTAGTATTAAATTATTCAAAATAAAATAAATATTTGTACCAATAAAGACAAGATTCAAAGATAGTACTACAACGTTAAATTGATAACCTTTAAGAAAAAAATGTATTCAAGAGACATATGGGTTTATACGGATAGCATGTTACTCTACGAGCTCTATAAACAACATGATCGTAAAATTTAGATGTGATATTCCGTTGAGTTTTGTGTAGTTTAGGTAGCCAATACACAGTAGGGACTTTCAACTGACCAGAGCAAATATCAAACTGAGAAGGTGTTAATATATGATTGTCTACTATTTGATTCGGCGCGCACTACACGGCCTTGAAATTTAAAGAATTTATAATTTCACTCTCAAGAACTCACATGTACTGTTTTTAATGTTTGAACACAATAAGCTTTTTAATCCTTGAAATGGACATATATTTAACCTTTATATTAATTTCTAAATTATTTTTGAAATGTTATATGCGAATATTCATACAATTATTGAAAACGTGTAATGATTTAATTTTATTGGATTTCTTCCGTATATACATTTTTTTTTAAATATAATGAAAGAACATAATTAAATCTTTTAAATGTATCATCGATGGGTCGACGATATTTAAGTCCTTTCTGTCTTGAACAGAGATGAGGTCCACTGTTATAACTTGGTCATAGGGATCATGTCTTAACTGCGATGTTTCACAGTCTCATGTTGAAGGTGTATTATGTCCTACACTGACGTCTGATATAACTGACGTATAATTATAAAAAAAATTATTAAGTTTCTCAGTACTGGTTTATTTATACTTATACGAAACGTTTAAATCCGCTTTATTTGGACGCTGTATGATGGTCGTCTTAGTGGCAATCATGCCTTATCTCCTTATTTTATATAAACAACTTAATAATAAACAATACCTCTGTTCATGTATATTATTTTTTGAAAGTACATGTTAAGGTCGTCAGGTTTATCAATACGAGGAACCGCCTACAGTGATAAAAGGCTGTCATGCTACTGTTACACGGGTTAAGTGGACTGTAAACGATTTTGTAGCACACTCCTTGAAAATATTGTGATATTTAACTTTTTGATGCCTACCATTGTCCTTACATATAGATAAAAAAAAAAGGTATTAACAAAAACATCAAAGTTCAAGGTAATAAAAAAAGGGGGTGGGGGATCCATAAAAACCTGACAAAACCAAACTGTCGACTTTAACAACTACGGGACGAATGGAAAACAACTGTCATATTCCTGACTTCAGTTATTTTTAAACGAAAATGATGGTTAATAGCTGGTTTTATAGCTAACTAAACCTCCCACTTGTATGACATTTGTTTAAGGCTCCATTCTATCGACAACATTGCGTGAGCAACCCCAATAGACATAATTGGTTAACATGACAATGATTGGGATCCAGTAGCCAAATTGTTTAAACATATATCATAGATATACAAGTACAACCGAATTAAGAAACGATTCAATTAAATCCAAAGATAAGAGAACCTGAGTGTATTAGTTTAATGTTGAATTTGTTAATTACGATTGATAAGTTTATCATGAGACCTATAACTTTGTCTTTTATCAACAATGCTCATGATATCAATAGAAGAAGTTTGAGATTTGTTCCCCTGTCTGTCCCTTAGACCGAGAGAAAACGCTATCTGTTGTCATTTCATTGAAGACAGCACGCACATTTACGGGAATCTTCAAATTGTTTATGACTTGTGATTGTAATGATTGTTTCTTGAAAAACTTGAGAAGCTAGAATTTTATAAAATTGATATTGTGCTGAAGGTGTTATGGGAATATGAACGAAAAATGATAGATTTTTTTCATGCTTTGTCAAAATGTAGAATATTTTGTGATATGATAAAAATATCATAAACATGATAGATCTCAGAGAGTGTTTTATCATAAACATGATAGATCTCAGAGATTGTTTTATCATAAACATGATAGATCTCAGAGATTGTTTTTTCATAAACATGATAGATCTCAGAGATTGTTTTATCATAAACATGATAGATCTCAGAGATTGTTTTCAAGCTACAGGTTGTAACAAAAATAAATATTAAACAGAAAAAAATCATGTTTAGAATGGAACGTAAACTAAATATAAATATTATAAATATTATAAATATTATAAATTGCTTTCAGAATATCGAAAGAAAACATGGGATCACAGTACGTTTTAATCTGATTTTACATAAAATTGAAAAAATTCCTGTAGATTCCTTTACAACTATACAATTTCTGAGCAAACCTCCCCGAATATGCTAAGTTTTCAAAAAATTTAAAATCAAGCAAAACTATTCGACCCTTGTAAAAATATTTATAGTTATAACATAAAATCACATGCATTTGTTCATTTAAATGAGAATCCTTATTTGTAAATTTAATTCCTGCATCGGCTGACTTGATTGGAAATCTATACCTACTGTGCTCTGCAATTTTACAATCAAAGATGGCAAAAGACTCTCATACAACCTTCAACAGAAACGCTTTGCAGGAACAGCTGGAACAAGTAGAATGATGATTTTACTCAATATGGTAATCAGTCAAATTTATCCACACAAACAATTCTGAATATATAGATATAAGAAGATGTGGTATGAGTGCCAATGAGACAACTCTCCATCCAAGTCACAATGTATAAAAGTAAACCTGTCTGTTTTTCTTCTTTTTGTTTGTGATAATTCTAACAGTTTGATCTATCTTCACGTATCATATCTCATTATTACGACAGAAGGTCATTTTCACATCAGTTGTTTTCTACAACATAATTATGTCTCTCTTAGTAATCTGATAGTTTTATCTTACAATTCTGTAAATGGTCAGTTTTCCTGACTGATAAATATCTTGATCTGTATTTTGAAGTATTCTAAAGTGATTTAATGCGGCTATTTTGAGTTTTCGATATTTCGTTTTTTTTTTATATTTCAGTTAGCTAAAACACGAAATGATTTTTGCATTCTGTATTCTTGTTTTCGCGTCCCCGCTTTTTTCAATCTTAGCGTGTTCGTTCTCTCATTTGCTCGTTATTGTTTATGATTTCCAAGTCTGAAACTCGAAAGTGCTGCAACCTGCCACAATAGTATTTTGTTACGGTTAGTTGTTTGCCCAATGCATACCTCAGGTCACTTTCCTTTCATATTTATAAATTCAATAGAGTATTTTTCAGTGTTTCTGTTGTTCCGTTGTTTTCCTCTTATAGTTGATGTGTTTTCCTTGGTTTTAATTTGTTACCCGGATTTGTTTTTGCTTAATCGAATAATGACTATTGAACAGCGGTATACTACTGTTGCCTTTATTTAGAACTATTTGTTGAAAATACAGTTCCATGTTGAAAGTTTACTTCGATGTTACTTTGTACTTCAAATTTATTTTCAAATTTAGGAAATCATTTGGATTTAAGGAATGTATCTCCCTGATGTATAGCTCTGGTTTGCAATGCACATCTAATGCAGTAAAATTGATGCCGTTTAATCTTATTATAACTCATTTAAGAAAACTCATTTCTTAAACGATACAAATTATTTTCTCAAATGTATCCCTATTATCATTTTTTTTTTAATTTTGCATTCTACGTAAAATTGTTGAAAATATAATGTTAATGGGACATTAATGGAATTTTTAATACTTTTTGGTTTTGATAGCTTACTCATTTAAGTTATATGCGCACATTTATGAAACCACATTAGATTCTCGATCAGAATATTCATAAAAAGAGTTGCAACAAGACATTGATTACACAATCAAACTGTCTTGGGATTACTTGTTGGGTCTAGTAAAGTTTAAAAGCTTTCTTTTCTATGAAACAAGTAAAGAACACACACTCGTATTACATTTTTCGTTAATGCAGTATACATTAAATTTGCCAAAAGTGGTTTAACCTGAATTGTTTTTTAAGTTTGATACCAATGGGTATTCGTGAAAATAAAACAATCTAAAACTCACAAAAATAAAAAGAAACAGAAGAAAACAACACATTTCAACAAATTAAATATGCATGAAAAACGTTATCAAAGATACCAGACAAATAATATAGAACGCTAGACGCGTCTTTCGTATACATGTCATAAGAATTACTACTCAGTCATGGTCGATCGAAACAAAACAGTTTGAAGACCAAACTAAGGTATTGGAATGTATTAAAAACCAAAAATGAAAGTAGTACCAAATCTGGTTAGAGAGATGATATTTTGGCCTCGAGCATCACCGAAGAGAAATGTATTGTCGATATAATAAATAAAGTACCGTTTATTATATAAGTGTTTCGAATGATTTTACCATGTTACGAACTGTTGATTTGCAGAAAATGACTGCAGCAGTAATATTTTTTCATGTAAGTACAGGAGTGCTAATTATTGTTAAGGTGGTACCAACGAGGACGTAACGTTGAAGATATTACCCAGAATGCATTAGATTCTGAAACTGCGAATTCGAACTCAAATCATATGATTTGGCAAGCGAATGATCACTGTAGATGAACTTCAGAGATCACTCGGCAACCTATGCCCAACCTGAATAATTATAACAATCACACATGATATCTTTAAATGTTTACAGGGATGTTTGCTCATATCAATATTATTTCTTTTAGGGTTTCTATCCTTGAACTGTAAATTAGTGCCATCACGCTGTAACAGTGCCCTCACCTAAAAACCTAAAGGTTGAGAAGCAACACAATACCATTCATTGAATATCCAACAAAGAAATGTCTTTTCATTCCAAAGTAATAGCTTAAGACCATTAACGCAAACACAGAATTTGATAGCCATATTAAAAGTTAAGTATGTTGAAGAACGTACATGTTGATTTTATTAGTTTTGGCGGTAAACAACATATATTATTGTCGTCCTTGTACCAGCTTTTCATCGTAAACCCCTGGCAATCAAACACTAGGGGATCATTTATATTAGTGTGATAATAACTAGTATTACATGTTAGTAAAGAAATACTAGTCACGGTAGGGATCTACCCTAATCAGTTTATCTTGACCATTTCAGATGGTTAATAACATCAACTATTGCCTTTTTATATCAAACCGATAACATCGATATACCATAAATATTACCACTAAGGATCTAATGACATCCGGTTTATTTGATATCAATGTTGGACAACTTAATAAAACCAACTTTTCAGAAGGATTTATTATATCCTAGTTTTGCTGACTGGTATGACTTACAGATACAGGAAATTATTCTACAATATAGATCTATTGAATTTACTGACATGTGACACAAGTTTCTGTTTTAAGTTCACTGTGGGAGAGGGCAACTAACCCTCGCATGGAATGTACGAATTAAGATAAAACAAAGGACGACTATCAAATTGGTGGATTTCCCCGTACATAACCGATGTCACAGTATATATCTTATTACGACACAGTAATCGTCGATTGTTTCAATGACTTGATTTACGCAAATTGACCTCGGGGCAATTGGCTTAACTCATTCCAAAAAAAGAAAAAAAAAAGAAGAAACAATTCGAAATTGGTGTATCACGCGTACATTTCAGATATATTTTCTTTCAAAAAGCAGTGGAAGAAATATTAATGTCAAGAACTGCAACGATGTACCAGTCGCATTGGTACACATGCACTGAGTAAAGGAAACAACTTCCACATCTTACATTGTTGTGTTAAATAGCAGACGAGGTATATGTAAATTATGTAAATTATGGTGTTTCCTCTGTGGAAACCGATTGAGAATGATTTCCGTAGAGTTGTGTCATATTTAAAAGGTATGACATTAAAATAATTTTGATATGATTGGATTGTAAATATAATCATCCTTAACGACAGACAAAACATCTAATTTGCAAGGTATTTCATTTGTATGCAACATACATCATCTATTGTTTCACAACACAAAAGGAAGTCGACAAAAAAGCTATATTGTATATTACCTAGTTTTCCGAGTGCTCTAAGTGGCTTGACACAGTGCAGGCAAAGTTGTCACGATGTCAAACAATCATGGATCCAAAGTCTGTTGAATGGAAAACAAAATTTTCTATCGCATATTTGGAGATATAAAATTGTTGGGTTAAATTCTAGACACATTATATATAAAGAGTTATGCTAGCCATGTAAAACCTAACGTTATCGAAATAATTATGTCGTATATAAAGTTGTCATATTTTTAAAAATAAACACTGAAAACATATTTATTTTCTGCATGGTAATTAACACTATCTTTTATGACAGACAAAGAAAATCAGCTAGTTTTTTTCAGATACATATACCATAAGTCATTACTGAGTTACACCCTATAAACGGTCGAATTTGAAAGACATCACTCAACCAACGCAAGTAGTATTTTATTTAGCCTATGTTAGGATAAGAAGTTGCGGTATAAATGCCAATGAGACAACTTTCCACCAGAGACTTAATGACGTAGATGGTAGCAACCATAAGTCACCGTACTACCTTCAACAATGACCAAAACCCGTACCGCATAACAAGCTATCAATGAAAGGTTCAGACATGACAAAATGTAAAACAATTCAAAAGGTCTGCAATTATATAAAAAATCAATAAACTACAAACAAATATGATATGCAAATATGAATATAGCGGAGTTAAACGTTGAATTCGGGCGCCACAATCTTCCCCTTACTTGGGACAGTGGTGAAATATCACAATCAACTGCAAATTCAGAATTGATTGCGATGTTTTTATCATTGCAAAAATTGCGACTGGATATGTTTCACAAAAATAAAAACTCGAATTTCAAAATCGATAGCATTAAATGAAAGCAACATTTACTGAAATCGCAATAATTGATCTTATATTTGTGTCCATTGATCGATAATCGCAAAATTAAATACACGCACAAATTTCGAAGTCCACAGTAAAAAAAGAATCTTTATAAAATGAAAGAAGAATGTATCTGATGACACAAATGCACCCACTATAGCTTTGCAAATTTCCAAATTAAAAAGGAGCATAACTCTAGAACGGGAAATGACGTAAAACCCAAATTCGACCACTGTCTGCGTGTTGTGATTCTTAGCATTGTCCATGAGTTTCATAAAATTTGGATGAGGAAAACTTAAGTTAAAGTGCGGAAACGAAACAAAATGCAATTTTTCCAGTTTTAAAGGGGCAAAACTCCGGAACTGTAAGACCTCCCATGTGAAACTGAAATGTCTGTATTTAAGAAAGGACAGTTAGCGTTACGTTTATTGTAGTTATTTAATTTCGTGTAAGACTTCTTGATTATTTAACGAAAACTACTTTCAATGTAACGTAACGGTAAGTGTTTGGATCTATCAGTTAAATTGGAAAAAAAACTCATCAAATCTACTATGCTTATGCTATTGTACGCCAAACCAACTTTTCGTCTACAAAAGTCTCATCAGAACTGAATTTAAAGAGTTTATGATTTCATTCTTTGCTTAGTTTGGCCATAAACTGTGAATCTTTATAATACAGGAATATATCTGCTATTAAAGGGCAAAATTGGTGCTCATATGTATGTATAAAACTACAATGTATTATCTAATCGAAAATAGATGTTATCGAGAACATATTTAGCTAATAAATTTGAAATCAGATTTTTCTAAGGAACCATTTGATTCAATAAAAAAACTTTTGTTTGATAAAGGGTAGTGTAGAGAGTGGTAAAGTCAAAATTGTCAACAAATTGAATTTCAAATATCTTCGTATGCGTTTTTGTGTCGCAAAGAGGACCAGGAAGAGATATATGGTCACTTAGGTCTTTTTGCGACCGACAGTAAAATCCTTACCAAAGTGGGGCGTCCGTTTGGCTGTGGGGAATGTACAAACACATGGCCACGTCCGGTACGTATGGGGAAGTTAAATCCTATGCCTCGTGTAGGGAGAGTACCACGCTCTCTGCAGGTTTAGAACCCTCGCAACAACTCTGTGAGGGGTCTGTAGGTGGCCTGTTGCAAGGAAACATTTCTGTGTCTATCCAATTTCCCCTCATTTTTCAGTGGCTGTCCAAATTTCCCCGACCTTCATCTCGAACAACCTCTATTTTAGTACCTTCCTTTATTGTTAATTTGTTCTCGTCCCGAACATGCATAAATTATCTGCCACTATACAACCAACAACCAATAATATGAATTATTACAAAAGTTATTGCTTTGCTTTTTGATAGTAGTAAGGTAGCTTGTTTAAAGCACGGAAAGATTGCAGAACGCTCAATAGAGGCCGACATGAATCTATGTTCATGCATTTAACTAAAAAAGAATCAAAACATTTTTATCTGATTTCTCCTGTTAACACCAATTTGTACAATTTACTATACAATTTTCCCTTTATTTTGCTTTCTTGTTATTATGTTTTATTTGGTCATATGACTTTTAACGTGACTCGGTATTTATGCATCCCGCAATCTTGTTTGTTTAACTTTAGGCTTTCCTGGTGCAGGTGCAGGTCGTCCTCGGGTGCGATTCGAAGGCAAGATGTTTTTATACTGTTGTTTCCATTTTGTTTACCCTTGTATTTACCTTTTCCTAATGTGTACTTTATCGAGAAAGTTTATACTATATATATACGGTACGTACTATCAACAGCATAACTTTTTTATCGGCGTCTTTGTAAATTTACTATCAACTACAAAAACCATATGGCGTCTTTGTCAAATTAACTATCAACAGTTGTGTTGTATGTGTGTGATGTATGTTTACACAGTTTTGGCAGCTGGATCCCAATGATTGTCACATTTACCTTTTATGTCTGTTTGGTTTGTTAACCCAAATTGGTCAATATAACGGATCTATAAACAACTCTCATACAAGTGGGAGGTTTAGCTAGTTAAGAAATCATGTTTAACCAAACATTTTCTTCGGAAAATGCCAGTACCAAGTCAGGAATATCACAGTTGTTGTCAATCGTCCCGTTGTTTGATATTGTTTGATTTTCTCAGTTTTCATGGCCTTCCCCTTTTTGAATGTTAATACCTAAGTGTTCGGTACTTTTGTTATACCATTTTAATTTAGTGACAGTTCATCATTAATATATCTGAAAGTGAAATTAAAGAACGTAGCAAGAGTTTTCGTCCTTATGTCTTTGAGGAGGTTTGTGTGAATTCTTCTTCATATGAGAACAAAAATAAGTCGGCCAGCAGTGATGCACAATTAGTACCTAATGGAATACCGACAACCTCCTGAAATATGAATCCATCTAACTCAAACTACAAAACCAACAAATATGTTTTCGATCATACAGTCGGCATTTTGATAATATCATTTTTTTTTAATCAGTGCGGTTCTTCTCATATATAGATTTTTTATGATCTTAAACAAGATATTTGTTTCTTCGATTCGAAATCATTCATTTCAGCCCCGTAGACATGAACAGTTGAATGCATATTCAAGAAAATAACTTTTTCTATTTTTGTTTTCACCGGACCAATGAATGGGCTGATTATTGTAGACAAAATAAGTTATCTATTAATTGATCACTAATTTCGTTACTTTGCCGAATCTTGAAATAACATTAACGTTATTGATTTTTATGCACCAGATGCGATTTTCGACAATTAATGTCTCTTCGATGATGCCTGAGGCCGAAATATTTGAATATCCAAAACCAAATAAAAACGTTGGAGGGGCTGGTCAAAACAAAAAGGACCTTAAGTAAAGAAAACTGAACAGAAGAGAAGCGAATGTTACCAAAGGGACGTTCAAACTCATAAGTCGAAAATGCACAAGTGATTTTTTAAAGAAGAAAAAAAAAACAATGGTTGTTTAGTATCAATGTGGTACTTTGCAGTAAACGATGTATTTGTAAACATTCATTTTATTTTAAACTCCTCGACTAGGAAAAATGACGAAGATAAACAACTGTCCACAAAACAATGCACACAAAATTTAGGATTGAGCAACATGGACCCCACCAAATCTCAGAGAGTGAACTTCTAAATTCTTCCATGGATATAAAGATTTGGTTTGGAATTTGGTTGAATCTGTAGAAACTTATTTTTAACGGGATAGCACACCCGAATTTTTACGGAGATGTTGTTTACCGATCCCAGAAATTTAGATACGATCCGGGTAAACTTATTGATACTTTAAATAAACTTATTCTAAAAGGTTACCAATTCAACACTATGATTAGATCTTTGTGTATTGTTTTTATTGGTATCATTATTGATTTTGTTATCAGTAGATTAAAATCAAACTAGATATTATTTTTATAAACATATGCACATGCATGGCTCTACAATTTGTCGATACCTGTATCTTGGCATTGCACAAGGTCATGTTTTTCACTGACTGTTAATGACGTCTTTATACTAAATCCATTGGATGTGTACTGATTGATATTTTAGTCTTAGATGCATGATCCTTTTTTTATTTGTTATTGGCTTTGAACTAGCTGTCAGTAACTGTGAGTACTTTCAGATCTGTACTTAGTGTCTTTTAGTTGTAGGGATGTATAAGTAGCCTGCCACGTCCACTCTGTGTTTTTGTTAGATGTATTTCTGCTTTGTATCGATCTGATGAGTTAAGCCCTTTTCAACTGATTTTTATAGTTTGTTCTTATGTTGTACTGCTACACCACTGTCCCAGGTTAGGGGAGAGTTGGCTCGCCTTAAAACTAGTTTAACCCGCCACATTCTGTATGTGCCTGTCCCAAGTCAGAAGCCTGTAATTCAGTGGTTGTCGTTTGTTGCTGTATATTATATTTGTTTTTCGTTCATTATTTTGTACGTAAATCAGTCCGTTAGTTTTCTCGATTGAATTATTTTACATTTGTCATTTCTGGGCTTTTTATAGCTGACTATGTGGTATAGGTTTTACTCATAGTTGAAGGCCATACGGTGACCTATACCTGTTTTGTTAATTTCTGTGTCATTTTGGTCTCTTGTGGAGAGTTGTCTCATTGGCAATCATACGACATCTTCTTAGTTTTATATTTATAAGGTGTCCAGGGCGGTTCAGCAATTTCTTTTTACAAATGAAAACTTTTGTTTAAACACGTTGATGAGTCATATCAAGTGATATTGCATCATAGAAGATTGGTAAGTGCATCTTGTCCAACCCTTAGACAACTAAGGTTGCAACTCCGTCAGGCTAAGTTTACCTTAAATATTGATTTGGTTATTTTTTGGGTTCTTTTTTGGTCATTTAGCTTTTCAACTGTTTAGGTTCTTATACACCATTGGCTTTCAAATATTCGGCTATGAGCGTTCCTGATGAAGGTAAATCCAGAAAGGCGCGTCGAACACATGAAATTTATGACGTTTTGTTTTCATTTATTTAGACATAAAAAAAAATTCATTTACCATCGGTGCAAGACATTCTCATAAACTTGACCGATGGAAATGAAAAAAATAAAGGTTTCAAAACAAAATATAAACACAAACACTGTTAAAGGTAAGCACAACACATCAAACAAAATACAAAAGCATCACGAAACCCTTTTAAAACAAAAACATTTACTTTGTCACATAATTTTTGACGGTGAAATTAGTTGTATCAAATTAAATGAAGTATGTAAAATATCTATCAAATGTTTCCAAAATTTTCAATCCAAAAAATCGAACTAGAATACTGGGATCAGTTGACTTTCTCTCCTACTTAACTCTATGCAAATGTAAAACAATGAAATGGGTTTTCGATGTACCGAATGTCGCCAGTGATTTGTGAATAATGTTGATTGTTTTTATTTCAAGACACCTTTCAATTTTTCTCTGATATGCTGTTTCTATATTAAAATTATTATTTTTTTCCCTCATAATTTTTAAAAATAAATATATATATATAGTCACTGCAATGTCAAAAAAAGTTGTTGTTGTAGTTTACTAGGATACAAATTGTGTACAACAGCGCGCGTTTCGTGTAAAAACCACTTATCAGTGAAGCTCGAATCAATAAAAGTATGAAGTTGAAGAGCATTGAGGACGAAAAATTTCGAAATATTTTGCCAAATACAATTAAGGTCATCTATTCCTGGGGTAGATAATCCCTAGTATTTCGAAAAAAAATCAAGTTTTGTAAACAGTTGATTTATAATCACGACCAGATAAATGATGATTCATGATTCATGTCAACACAGAAGTGCTGACTACTTGACTAAAATTTTAATGTTAACTGAAAAGGAAATTATACAGATAGGAAATCCGAAACTAGTTACTAAATATTAACAACCATGCTATATAAGCAGTCAGCGCAGTTTTTACTTCAAAATTAGGTAGATAACGTCAAAATGTATAAAATGTACACCAAAATTTTACTAGCTACTTTGTTGGTTATCAAAATTGCACATACGATTGCCGTACCTGACCATTTAAACGCAACGATGATTGGAAGTGTTGATGTATCACAACTGAACAGGGAGCTAACACAATACATCAATGAACAGATAAAAATGGGTTTGGCACAGGCAAAACATGAGGTTATTACCCAAATGGATGTACTCGTTGAAGGATACGGTAAATATAAATACTATTATGCTAATAGATTCTTTTAAGGTGGCTTTAAGAAATACCCATTCAGAGATTATATATTAAATATTGTTGTTATTAGCGGTTGCTGTATTCGTCGGTATATGCTATATTAATGAAAGTTAATTGTAATTTGAATTATATCATGTAGATTATTACACGCCATTTTATAACTGTTAACATTTAATTTCAAGGTAATGAATATTTTATAAAAAAAACGACTTTTATTTCTCAAGCTGTTTAAGGAAAATCATCTTCCAAGTTTAAAAGCGTTATTCATTTAAGACGAAGGAATCGAATTCTCGAACAAAGTTTACCTGGGATGGTTATAGCTTCTGTTTTAGTCGATTGATATATACACCTTAGGTGTTTAAATATCCTTTTCAAAGGGTGTGCTCTTAACTCAAAAACTCTTTCAGAAAGATTATAAGGAAGAACAAATGAGATCGACGCTATAAAAGGTTTACGGTCTTATTTTCAATTTACTTGACAGGTAAATTTAGTTTGTATCTCATGGCACCTTTATTTACATAAAGTTTTCAGTCGGTGCCTGAGAAGATTCGATCAAATATTGCCAATTAAAACTATATCCACAGTTGCACTCTTGATATAATATATTTTGTTTTTAGCTTACAGTAAAGAAATTAAGAAGTTGTCCTTTTAAAAGTCTTTGTGTTGGAGCGCTTTCAAACACATTTTATTTATGCAAGGCGTATTCTTTTTTCATCTCCAGAATAACTGAAAAAGTTATTATATGTATGCATGTAGTACAGAAAGGTGACCATAGTCAAGATAATTTTAGATTTAATCGTCATTACTAATTAACGAAATATTTATCATTTTCATCTCCAGAATACCTTGAAAAAGTTATTATATGTATGCATGCAGTACAAAAAGGTCACCATAGTCAAGATTTGTTTAAGATTTTATCGTCAATACTACTTCACGCCACGGCTATACCATTTCAGAATTCTTTATTTTGCAAACCCATTCTTTTCTTGTCGGTATGAATTTGTGCGGAGTAATGTCAAAATATTTATTCAAATTATTGAAATGTACATGTTAACCTTTCAGTTATGTATTTACGATAAATAACATTTATCCAATTAAAGATGTGTTTTGTTTACTTGTATTTAGATGTTTTTAAATTATTATTTTCAGCGTCAAGATCCAGTCAAGGATGTAAGTATTATTGAAAAATACCGGAAATAATGTATTTGATGCTTGTCTCCAATAAATAACTGAACATTTGAGATGTATAATTTTGATGTCATTTGAATATTTGCCACAATTTCCAAGACAAGTCTTATTGTTTTTTTTGTTTTTAAATTGATTTTAATAAAATTTACATGTTTTTGTATGATATATGTAATTGAGCGGTTGCAGGTCATGTATGACAAGGTTGCCCAATTGAGGTTTTCACTGCTCTGTGTGTTAGTGCCAAAAGATCTCTATATTGCCCTCCTAAACGTTTGGTCTATGACGTACATTGTACATAATTCAGGTAACATGTGACATACTCACTGAAATCGAAGTCTTTGGAGAGTGTACTGCAAGTATACCAGCTAAGTGTCAGTGTAAGTAAACCATCTTAGTGGCAATCTTAGTAAACCAAATTGGTGTAAGTGTACGCTAACCACCTTAGTTCTAGTCTAAATAAACCACATTAGTTTCATTTTAATTTTTCATTTTAAATGAACCACTGTAGTGTAAGTTTTGGTAAACTACTTTAATGAGAGTCTTAGTAAACTACCTTTATGAGAGTCTTAGCCAACCATCTCACTGTCATTGTTAGTAAATTCCCTTAGTGTCAAGGTAAGTAAACGGCCTTGGTATGAGTTTAATTAAACCAAATTATTATCAGTGTTAGTAAACCTACTTAGTGTCATTGTAAGTAAACCCCCTTACTGTCAAGGTAAGTAAACGAACTTGGTATGAGTTTAATTAAACCAAATTAGTATGAATGTTAGTAAACAGCTGTTTTCTGTCGGGTTGTTGTCTCTTTGACACATTCCCCATTTCCATTCTCAGTTTTATTCTACTTAGTGTTAGTGTAAGTAAACCATCTAAGTGTCAGTATTAATAAACCACATAAGTATCAGTGTCAGTAAACCACCTTAATTTTAGAGTAAGTAAACAATATAAGTACGCGTTAAAGTAAACCAAAATTTGTACCTGTGTTACATGTAGTAACCCACTTAGTGTTAGTGTAAGTAAACCCTCTAAGTGTCAGTCTTAATGAACTATGTTAGTGTCAGTGTAAGTAAACCACCTTAGTACCAGTCTACTTAACAAAACTTTGGACCAGTGTAAGTAACACAATTTAGTCCCAGAGCAAAAAGACATTAGGTACCAGTGTACATAAAACGACTTAGTACCAGTGATACAAAAATATTTAGACAGCATAGTACCTGTTTAAGTTATTCATCTTAATACTAATGTAAAGTAAAACAACTTAGTACAATTGTAAGTAAAACAACTTAGTACCAGTGTCAGTAACCTAACTTACTACCAAGTGTAGGTAAACCAGCTAAGTACCAGTGTAAGTTCACCATTTAAAGTATCAGGTTAAGAAACACAACTAAGTACCAGCGTTAGTTAACCAACATAGTATAAATGTAGGTGAAACAACTTTTAAGTAGTTTATTTAGTAAATAAAGGCAATAGTTGTATACCGCTGTTTAATAGTCATAAATCGATTTAACTGAAACAAATTCGGGTCACAGACCAAAACTGAGGAAAATACATCAACTGTAAGAGGAAATAAAACGGAACAACAGAAACACTGAACTGATACAAAAACAAACGCCAACATACATAGAAACGGACTATGTGATAACAACTGTCATATTCCTGACTTGGTACAGGACATTTTAAAATTCAAAGCACCAAGGGCGCTATAGGCAGTAAATTAAAAAAAACCCAAGGCTAACATGGCAGAAGCTTAAGTATGATGAATATTGTGGAATAATTGGTTTAACTATTTATCTCAGCTATTTCAAGTTAACAAAATGATTGTAATGGTTCCGCTATCCAATCCTACCATTTTTAAAAGTTATTTCTAATTTATTTTAAATATGTTTCCTTTAAAATGAGCCTTAAATGAAAATTTTTATAGGCCCAGAAATAACTTAAAAAATAATTAAAGTAGATTTAACCTAGACTTATTTCTTGCATCAGTTAAATTCTATAATAAACAAGAAATAATTGTATCAGGATACTGTTACGAAATCTCCCAAAGAAAGCTCCTATAATTCGTCATTCCCATGGTCGCCTGACATTGGGCCGAGTCCAGTACAAATTGGTTTGGTCAAATAAAGTGATATGCATATGTGACGCCTAGGAGATTGACCCTGTATGTCATTCAAACATTCTTGAGTTGACGAACAGGAATATATATGGTTTAAGGGTGGGGATCTCGACCGTTTTCAAGTTCTCAAAAGGTAGGGGTTGGTCCTCATGGAGACTCTCCCTTTACATTTGATTTGTTTTAATGTCCCATACAAAAATATATATAGTTTCGGGGTGGGGATCTCGACCGTTTGCAAATTTTCAAAAAGAGGAGTGGGGTGACCCCCATGGACTTATCCCCTATATTTTATTTTATTTGTTTTATTGTCCCATACAAGAATATATAGGGTGTAGGGGTTGGGATCTCAACCGTTTACAAGTTCTCAAACAGGAGGGGATGGGGTGACCCCCCAGGGACTCTTCTATATTTAATTTGATTTGTTATATTGTTCCATACAAGAATATGTATGGTTTAGGGGTGGGGATTTCGATCGTTAATTAGTTCTCAAACAGGAGGGGGTGGGGTTGACCCCCGTTGACTCCCCCTATATTTCATTTTATTTTGTTTTATTGTACCATGCAAGACTATGTATGGTTTAGGGGTGGGGATCCCAACCGTTAACAAGTTCTTAACAGAAGGGGGTGGGGTTATTGTCCCATACATGAATATATATGGTTTAGGGGTGGGGATCTCGACCATTTACAAATTCTCAAACAGAAGGGGTGGGTTTGACAACTGGGACTCCCCCAAATTATTTTTATTTGATTTGTTTTAATTTCCTATACAAGTATATATATGGTTTAAGGGTGGGGATCGTGACCGTTTACAAGATAAAAACACATTTTCAAATTGAAGGGGGTGGGATGACCCCCAGGGACTCATCCTATATTTTATTTGATTTGTTCTATTGTCCTGTTATCATAACTGAAGATCGCGTGTGTCTATCACTTACTGTTTTCAAGTAATAGTCATTTGAAAATTGGAAAAAATAAAATCCCTTAGGGTTCTATAGTAAACCCCTCCCTTATTTAGGCCCTCTAAATAACCCTAAATAGACCCCAATGCACAAACGAAAGATTGATAACTCCGCTAGACATGTTAGTCTAACATTTTATGCAACCCTAAGTAAATCTGACAAGCGTCTGAGTTGTCTTCTAAGACGGTCCGAGTGGACTCGGTCCGATTTGTCTCGGGGACGAGATGTCCACATTTCTTAAAACATCCCATCGACGTCGATTTTCGGATCTTTTTCATCCATAAAAACAACATTCATAAAAACAACAACCGCCAAGGTCAGTGATAAACGGGATAATATAATAAAAGAAAGGAACTTAAATGTGCATACATTTAATTGAAATAAATAAAATAATCACAATCTTCTTAAACGAAAAGAACATCATTATTAACAAAACTTACTTTAAAACATAAGAATACTTACCTTACGTTTCGTGTAAGTTAAAATTACCGCCAACTTAGACTACTACATATAACTTTATTTCCTCTATCATAGAGATTTGGTGTACATGAACAATATTCATGCGCCTTTGGCCATTTGGGAAATGTAAACGACTTGTAAACGAGATTTTCGGCGATGAAATATTTCATACAATTGTTCTTTGACATCTTAGCCAAAAGCACATGGGATGATAAACTACGTACGGATTTCTATTGAGCACTACTTCCTATGTGCAACTTCAAAAGTTTTGGATAGTTCGACGATCATTTAAGGTTTTTCTGGTCATATTTTTGTATTCCAGAATTAAAAGTATGAAAAAAAAATGCCCAATTAGTTATTTATAACATATAAGCCTCCTAGATAATAACAATAGCACTTTTTAGTGGGAAGAACACAAATCTAGGGTGGTAGCATAAGGCAGCTTAACTGCCTAAAAAAGGGGGGGGGGGGGGGGAGTTGAACCTGGTTTTATGGCTAGCCAAATCTGCTAATTAGTGCCAGTGTAAATACCATGTATATGTGAACCAGCTTATTACCAAAGTAAGTAAACCTATTTAGTGCAATTAATGTCGAAGGAGGACAGACACTTGTAATATAAAAATGAAGAGATGTGGTATGATTGCCAATGTGACAACTATCCACCAAAGTTCAAATGAAGTGGATGTAAGCAATTATAGGCAACCGTACATTGCCTTCAACAATGAGAAAACCCATACCGTATACTTATAAGATTATCAACGAAAAGAGACCAAAAAATAAAGACAAACAAAAGTAGAAAATTACAGAGGAAGCTGATGAGAATACAATCTAGATAATAACTGTCAAGTTCACTGGTAGGGTGAGCGATCCTGGCTGCACTGGTAATACCTGTCGAGCTGCCAGAGATCTGGAGATACTAGGATTGTGTGTCGTGTGTTTTATATCATATGTTATTTTTAACGCAGGTCAGTCTGGAGTATTTGGCGAGCATGCCTATCCAGAGATGAAATTTCCAGCTTCAGGATACATTACGTTTAATCCACCATTTACTGCTGTTCCAGCCTTAGTGTACGGATTATATCTGTATGACACATCAAAGAACACCAATTCTCGACTGGTCACAGTTGTTAGCAATCTCTCCAAATCTGGATTCAATCTGAAGATCTCTACCTTTGCAGGAACAAAAATGTGGGGAGCTCGTATTTCCTGGATGGCTTGTCCTAAATCAATTCATATTTAAAGCAAATATCAAATTATTTGTGAAATAAAAGGAATCTTTATCAGTCTGTATTTTGTTTGTTTTTAATATAATCTATCAATTGATGGATATACGATTCCTTGACAAAGAAAACCCGACTCTCCATTACAAAGATTATTTGTTTGTGTGTTTTTTATGTTGATATTTAGATTTCGTTTTTTGTTTTTGTTTTGTTCTTTTTTCTTTTGAAGGGGGGAGGGGGCAAATTCAAACCCGAGTAACTTCTGAAGAGACATGAAATATGACTGCGTTTCACATTTTAAATATTTGAAGATGACACGGGAAGGCGAGATCAAAACCACGACGTATTGCTTCCAATATACAAAAGAGGGACAAAAGATACCAGAGGGACAGTCAAACTCATAGATCGAAAACAAACTGACAACACCATGGCCAAAAATAAAAAGACAAACATACAAATAATAGTACAGATGACACAACATAGAAAACTAAAGACTAAGCAACACGAACCCGACCAAAAACTGGGGGTGATCTCAGGTGCTCCGGAAGGGTGAGCAGATCCTGCTCCACATGTGGCACCCGTCGTGTTGCTTACGTTATTACAAATCCGGTAAATAGTCTAATTCGGTAGGTCACATTCGTGAAAAGGGAAGGGTCTTGTAGTTACGACATAAGGAACATATCCGATATCATCTGTGAAACGGTTATTCCATAACGGTCAACCAACTCGTGATGGCGTCCGTAAAATTTACGAAGGGATGATTTCAACTTCACCATTTGGAACTCTTGGTTTAATAGCTTCCTTGTGAGCAGCAATCCTCTATCAAGGAAATCATGATAGGAAATACAAGCCCGGGAATATCGTTTCAATTGGGAGATATTTACTCCGTATGCAGGCGCTGCTGGAATGTTGCTACATAGAAATGGAAAGTTCACAATTGGGAAGCTGAAATCATCTCTTTTGTTGTAAAGTTTTGTTTTCAACCGACCCTCATTGTCAATTTCTAGATGTAAGTCAAGATATGAGGCAGACTTAGCTGTATCTGTAGTATCCTTTATCCCTATTTCGATGGGATAGATTCGTTCAACATAGTCACCAAATTTTGTATTATTTAGTGAGAGAACATCATCTATATAGCGGAACGTAAAGTTAAAGGATATTGCTAACTTCTTATCTTTCTTCCTAAGTTAAAGGATAATTTATCCCTATTTCACTTATTATGCTAAAACAATGAAACTCGGCTTTTGGTTAAATGTTTGCGAATCTAAGTCGCGACACACAAAAATAGGGATATAGATGAAACGTTGTCGACAAATATCAGAAAATTCCGCGTAATCTGAGCTAATGGCCGTCTTTGAATTTCTATGATATGAACTTTTGTTCCGTGTTGGAAATAAGTCAATATAAGAATAAACAGACAAGCATCTTTAAAAGGCCCCCACATGACAAATTGTAAAACAATTCAAACGAGAAAAACGACAGCCTGATTTATGTTCAAAGCAACAAACGAAAAACAAATATGATATACAGTAACAAACGTTACCCACTGAACTACAGCACCTGACTTAGGACAGGCACATACAGAATGGGGTGTGGTTTACATGTTTGTGGGCGCAATATCCTCCCACTAACGCTGGACAGTGGTGTAACATCACAACATGTAAGAACAAGCTTTTAAAATCAGTTGAATATGGCTGGACATAAAATACCAATCTAAGAGAACTCAGAGAATCGATCGAGCAGCTTACATAGATCGTATCTTAGTTTACGGGCTTTAAAAATAACATCGCCAAGTGACGATGTGGTATTCCGTATCCTTTCGTTTTGTTGGTTGATACAGTCCAAAGTTCGATTTTTTCAGTGTTTATGGACTTCCCCTTTTTGAATTTACCTTTGAGTTCGGTATTTTTTGTCCACATTCATATTCATAGAAATTATCGCCTATACAGTTGGACATGTTGAAACCGCATTAAAACCCGACTACTTATCAAATATGATCGTGTTATTCATATATTGATATTAACGAAAATATAGAAAAACTAAGATTGCAACTTTTAATGGACTGACCATTAAGTATAACCGACGATTGGGCTCAAGCAGAAAAGACTATCAGGTGCTGATACTTTAATCAAGAACCAATCTAAAAAAGGCAAAAAGCTGAAAATACAAAATGAAATACAATTTTACAATGTGTTGAATTAGTGTTATAATGTATGAAATGTCAAATATAGATAATAGAATAGTCCACTGAACGGAAAATAAAGCTGCAATTATAAAGGTGAAATTTCCAGTATATCACGGATAAAGAGTTCAAATATGTGATGAACGGATTGAAGGCATCAAATACAAAGTTATTAATGTAACTCACTCTGTGGTTAGCCACACATTGTGTCCAAGATGACGTTTGTCCTTAAGTGTTCTCCAGTTCTGTGATTACCTTGCAGTTCAGTTCGATATACGTGTTAGAAAGGGAAGAGGTAACGATGATAATGATATTTTTAAGTTCTTATACTGTTTAAAGATGAAAAATTCTCCTAGGTCAGGAACACATAAACAGATTAAGAATATAATCCAACGAACTATATGAATTAAGGAACGAGGTAACAGAATACTCCCCGTCTGATGTCTATCTGATATCACTTTTCCATAAATTAATCGCATATGAATATAAAAAAATCCCAACATAAATTGAATATGTACAGGAGTCATGTCCACTATTGGTCGTGTGAGAAATGTCGGTACATAACTTATGAATTTCCACTTCAGAGTTTCTTAGATAAATTTATCCCACAGGAAACTGGGTTCGACACGGTTTCTTGTCCTTTAGAAGAAGGATGTCTCCGACGAGATTACTGTGATATATGGAATTGTCCATTATTGCTGTTACGACGGTAGGGACTATTTTCTTCAAAGTTGATAGACGGCGATGACGTTTGACGATAGTCCTCTGGTAAGTCAGACGACAGTTAGTACGTGGTCCTCTTATGAGTTTGCGGAATGTCACATATTTGTGAGTATAAGGCGAAATCAATCGTTCCGCCTTAAAGTTCAATCCTGCGGATCTAGTTGCTCTGTCTGTAATATGGCGACCTCGATATTTGATTTTGTCGTAGTAATGTCTTTCAAAAGGCGTTACTGTGTGATGATGTCCAGATAAGATCACTGTTTCCATTTCACCAATATTCGAGCCAGACTTGACGATACTGCTTCCTAAATTGGAGTGTATTGAAAACCAAAAATAAAAGAAAGTAGTACCAAATCTGGTTAGAGAGATGATATTTTGGCCTCGAGCATCACCGAAGAGAAATGTATTTTCGAAATGCACAATAAAGTACCGTTTATTCTATAGGTGTTTCGAATGATTTTACCATGTTACGAACTGTTAATTTGCAGAAAATGACTGCAGCAATAATATTTCATGTCAGTACAGGAGTGCTAACTATTGTTAAGGTGGTACCAACGGGGACGTTACGTCCACCAGAAGTGGTATCAACGGGGACGTTACGTCCACCAGCAGTGGTATCAACCTAGTTGTAAAAAGTCATCAAAGATTCCAGGCTTTTCATTTAATAATCCATATGTGTGTTCATCTTAATAAGACCCATCATTTGCGCTAGAAACAAAATAGTTGGAAGACAAATCAATTACAAAATTGAAGAGCATTGAAAACGAAAAATTCCAAAAAGTAGCAAAAAATATTCCTCGAATCTAAAATGTTCTTTGAAGATTTTTTAGACCCATTAAGCCACACATGTATATCATTTATGTATTGTCGATAGGATTATAACAGGACCATTTTCCAGATGATATAATGCTCGGTACCTGAAAAATAGTTAGTTTGTTTGCTTGTTGGTGTTTAACGCCACTTTCAGCGTCATTGGCTATCATGGCGTCCATTTCTTGTTGTTTGGGGAAGCCGAAGTACCCAGAGAGAGCCACTGACCTTGGGTAATCTCATTGTCCGTACACCAAAATGATAATAACGTTACGTCATTGGTTGAGTTACGATTGTTTAGTACTTTTTAAACCAATCACAACGTTTTGGTGTAAGCTTTTGAAGATATTACCCAGAATGCATCAGATTCTGAAACGGCGAATTCGAACTCAAATGATATGACTTGACAGACGATTGATCACTGTATATGAACTTCACAGACAACTCGGCAACCTATGTCCCACCTGAATAATTATAACAATTACACATGATATCTTCATAGACCACCTGAATAATTATAACAATCACACATGATATCTTCACAGACCACCTGAAAATTAATAACAATCACACATGATATCTTCATAGACCACCTGAATAATAATGACAATCACACATGATATCTTTAAATGTTTACAGGGATGTTTGCTCATATCAATATCACTTCTTATAGGGTTTCTATCCTTGAACTGTAAATTAGTGCCATCACGCTGTATCAGTGCTCTCAGAAATAAAACCTTTGTAAAGTTTGAGAAGCAACACAATACCCATTCATTAATATCCAACAAAGACATTTTTTTTCATTCCAAAGTAATAGCTTAAGACCATTAACGCAAACACAGAATGTGATAGTCATATTAAAATTAAAGTATGTTGAAGAACGTATATGTTAATTTTATTAGTTTTGATGGTAAACAACATATATTATTGTCGTCCTTGTACCAGCTTTTCATCGTAAACCCCTGGCAATCAAACACTAGGGGATCATTTATATTAGTGTGATAATAACTAGTATTACATGTTATTAAAGAAATACTAGTCACGGTAGGGATCTACCCTAATCAGTTTATCTTGACCATTTCAGATGGTTAATAACATCAACTATTGCCTTTTTATATCAAACCGATAACACCGATATACCACAAATATTACCACTAAGGTCCCAATGACATCCGGTTTATTTGATATCAATGTTGGACAACTTAATAAACCCAACTTTTCAGAAGGATTTATTATATCCTAGTTTTGCTGGCTGGTATGACTTACAGCATCTTCGCTAGCCAAGGGTTACGATCCACTTCCCTCCTCTCCACCCTTGGCGGATTGAGATAGAATTTCAGAGACACAAGGTAATGATTTTCATTGGTTGCAGTCGAAACTCACTGCATCCAATCAAAAAGCGCCTATAACATGATCACGTGTAAATGTAGAAAGTGTATGTAAACAATTGCCACGTTCTTATTGTGCAACAAGTCTTTACATTCCTAAACATACGACTATATTTTGTGACAATTTGAATGTTTTCAATCAACTAATAGAAGTTCCTGTGTATGTTTCTTGCACAAATGCATTAATGTCAATGTATATTTTCGTTTCCTGCTTTACCAAGTGTGTAGAATCTAGACGCTACCGTGTTTTTACCTCCAAATTGAAGAGTACAAGTGCTACCATTGGTCAAGAATAATGTATTCGGAATGGGCGTGACTTTAATATACCGATAGATGGCGTAACATTGTTATCACAAATGTTGGCTTAATCTGCCAAGGGTGGAGAGGAGGGAAGTGGATCGTAACCCTTTGCTAGCGAAGATGGACTTACAGATACAGGACATTATTCTACAATATAGATCTATTTAATTTACTGACATGTGACACAAGTTTCTGTTTAAGTTCACTGTGGGAGAGGACAACCGATTACTCTCACGTGGAATGTACGAATTTGGATAATACAATAGACGACATAATTCGTGGATTTTCCCGTACATAACCGATGTCAAAATAGTTGAAAATACTTATCTTATCGTATTACGACACAGTAAGCGTCAATTGTTCAATGACGTGATTTATGCAAATTGATCTCGGGGTGAAAAAAAAAGAAGAAACGTTTCGAAATTGGTGTGTATCCCGCGTACAATATTCTCTTTCAAAAAGCAGTGGAAGAAATATTCAGGGCAGAGCTGCAACGATGTACCAGTCGTATTGGTACACATCCACTGAGTAAAGGAAACAACTTGCACATCTTACATTGTTCTGTTAAATAGCAGACGAGGTATATGTAAATTATGGTGTTTCCTCTGTGGAAACCGATTGAGAATGATTTCCGTAGAGTTGTCTCATATCTAAAAGGTATGACATTTAAAGAATTTTGACTATGATTGGATTGTAAATATTATCCTCCTTAACGACAGACAAAACATCTAATTTGCAAGGTATTTCATATGTATGCAACATACACATCTATTGTGTTACAACCCAAGAGGAAGTCGACTTTTAAAAGCTATATTGTATATAACCTAGTTTTTCGAGTGCGCTATGTCTACGATGTCAAGAATCATGGATCGTTGAGTGGAAAACAAAATATGCTATCGCATATTTTGAGATATAAAATTGTTGGGTTAAATTCTAGACAAATTATATATAAAGAGTTATGCTAGCCCTGTATAAACTAAGGTTATCCAAACACTAATGTCGTAAAATTTGTCATATTATTAAACATATAAACTGAAAACCTATTTATTTTTCTGCATGTTAATTAAAACTATCTGTTATGACAGACAAAGAAAATCAACTGATATTTAGGGTTTTCCAGATACATATACCATAAGTCATTACTGAGTTACACCCCTATAAAAGGCCAATGCAAATTTGAAAGACATCACTCAACCAAAGCAAGCAGTATTTTATTTAGCTTATATAAAAATAAGAAGATGCGGTATGATTGCCAATGAGACAACTTTCCACCAGAGACTTACTGAGTTAGTTGGTAGCAACCATAGGTCACCGTACTACCTTCAACAATGATCATATGAAAGGTCTCGACATGACAAAATGTAAAACAATTCTAACAAGAAAACCAACGGGTTGTAGTTATTATATACAAATCAATAAACTAAAACAAATTTGATATATTGTAACAAACTACAACAACTGA
The DNA here is from genome assembly GCF_021869535.1 of Mytilus californianus. Taxonomy (NCBI): domain Eukaryota; kingdom Metazoa; phylum Mollusca; class Bivalvia; order Mytilida; family Mytilidae; genus Mytilus; species Mytilus californianus. Next base: position 109,150,842 of record NW_026262723.1, read on the forward strand.
ATTACAGCCTTCTGAATTGGGACAGAATGTAGCGAAGTTAAATATGATTGCGGGCGCCAACACTCTCCCCCTTACTTGGGACAGTGGTGAAACAGCAGAATTAACTGCAAATTCAGAAACTATTGCGATGTTTTTATTATTGCAAAATTTTTGACAGGATATATGTTTCACCAAAATAAAAAACCCGAATTTCAAAATCGAAAGCATTATTTGAAAGCAACATTTCCTGAAATCGCAATAATTGATCTTACATTTGTGTCCATTGTTCGATAATCGTAAAATAAATGCACGCACAAAGAATTTTACAGTAGGAAGAATCTTTAAAAAAAAACACACACACAAAGTATCGATCTGAGAGTATTCACAGTTACTGAAAGCTATTTCAAACCAAATAACAACTAATAAAAAATCCGTTATCTAAAACAAAATATAAATCAGTACAATTAATAACTGTATAGCTATACATATGTTTTAATCAATGTTAATACCGATAAAAACAATATTCATCGATCTTATAACAATGTTTGATTGATAAACTTTAAGAATAAGTGTACTCAAAGGTGAACAATTAATAACCTTTAAGAATAAGTGTACTCAAAGGTGAACAATTAATAACCTTTAAGAATAAGTGTACTCAAAGATGAACAATTAATAACCTTCACGAATAAGTGTACTCAAAGGTGAACAATTAATAACATTTAAGAATAAGTGTATTTGAAGGACCGATAAGTTAACATTGATCGTATCTAAATTTAGGTAATTTGTGGAAAAGAAATCCCTGACCTATTAATTTACTAGTAATTATAAAAATAAGATGTGGTATGATTGTCAATGAGACAACTCTCCACAAGAGACCAAATGAATATAATGGAGTATGTTTACAGCTCTCTCACAAGCAAAGAACCCTAACTGTAAAATATAAGGGCATACACTACAGGCACGGGGACACATTCTAATGCACCCACACAGCACGAGTAACAAACCTCCTGCAGTACATATAAAAATAAGAAGATGTGGTATGATTGCCAAAAATACAAACATTACGTTCATTGAAATCAATAACGCCACGATAGGCAATGGCATATCGAACGAGTCGTCCCTTTTGTTGTAAATTTTTGTATAAAGTGTCCCGTTTGAAACTAAAGTATCTATATTTACTTTAGGAAAGGACAGTAAGCACTGTGTCCATCAAAATTATTTCCGTTAGTTCACATGGGTAAATTTCGGCAGTATATCGAGAGACTTCATAATTATTTAACGAAAAATATCAATAATGTAACGGTAAGTGTTCGGATTTATCAATTAAATTGGAAAAACTCATCAAAGCTTATTATGGTGTACGCCAGACAAGCTTTTCACCTACAAATTTCTCATCAGTCACAAGCACGGACCTGAATGGAGAAGGATTTATGATTTCATTCTTCGCTGAGGCCATTAACTGCGAATCTTTAGAATGCAGGATTATGTTTGCTATTTAAGGGCACAATTGGTGCCCATTGGAATATATGAAATCATTGCCTAATCGAAAGTGGATGTTGTCGAGGAGAAAATATTTTGTGTCAATCAGCTAATTACACTTCACCTTGTTTTATAACAGAAGAAGGCTTTATTTGAATTGCAGCTTATAAATTGGAAATCAAGATTTTTCAAAGGAACCATTTGATTCAATAGAAACTTTTGTTTGATAAGATATGGTGGAAGGCTAGTTTAGAGAGTCGAAAAGTCAAAACTGTCAACCGAATGAAAATTTAACTATTTTCGTATTCGTTATTATGTCCCAAAGGTGATTGGGGAAGAGATATATGGTCACTTAGGTCTTCTTCCGACCGGCAGTAAAACCCTTGCCTAAGTGGGGCATCCGTTTGGCTGTGTGGGATGTACAAGTACATAACCACGTCTGGTCATTATGGGGACGTTAAATCCGATGCCTCGTGTAGAGAGAGTGCCAAGCTCTCTGCAGATTAAGACCCCTTGCAAAAACTCTTTGATGGTACGTAGATTGCAGTCAAAATTTCCCCGACCTTTATCTCGGACGGCCTCTATTTAAGGATTTTCCTTTATTACTAATTTGTTCTCGTCCTGAACATACATGGAATATTTGTACCTGAGGCGTAAAACTGTGATAAGACAATGATATCGTATGATACTAATTGACTATACATGGAGTAAACGGACCTTAATGAATTTAAAATTTCATTCTTTAGAATTCCTGTTTAGTAAAGTAAAGTCATACCACCACCACATTGTTGGCTGCAATGTATAAAACAATGAACGAAAAACAAATATGATATACATCAACAAACGACAACCACTGAATTACAGTCTCCTAACTTGGGACAGGCACATATAGAATATGGCAGGGTTAAACATGTACCTTAGTGACAGTCTTAATCATCAAGCCGGTTCTACGGGCCATCTTAAACTTGCAGTAAGGTGAGTTTTTTTTTAGCTCCGTGTTAAAGGCCTCACTGTGACTTTGAGATGAACATAAGTAATAAAAGCGCTTTTCCTTTGCTTTTTGCGTGTTTTCCTTTGCTTTTGTGTGTTTTCCTTTGCTTTTTGTGTGTTTTCCTTTGCTTTTGTGTGATTTTTGCTGTGCATGTTTTGATATGGATTGATATCCCATATCCTTTGTTTTTCTATGTTTGCTTGAGTTGCTCATTAAAAAGTGAATTATAAACAACTGTCATACAAGTGGGAGGTTTAGTTAGCTATAAAATCAGGTTTAACCCACCATTTTCCTCGGAAAATGCCTGTACCAAGTCCGGAATATTACAGTTGTTTTCAATCGTTCCGTTGGTTGATATCGTTTGATTTTGTCAGTTTTTATGTACTTCCCTTTTTGAATTTACCTGGGTGTTCGGTACTTTTGTTATACTTTTTAAATTTAGTAACAGGTCACCATTCAGATATCTGAAAGTGAAATTAAAGAACATACCACGAGTTTTGGTCGTTTTGTCTGTGAGAAGGTTTGTGTGATTTCTGCTTCATATGAGTACAAAAATAAGTCGGCCAATTAGTATCTAATGGAATACCGACAATCTGCTGAAATATAAATCCATCTATCTCAAACTACAAAACCAACAAATATGATTTCGATTTATAATTGTATAATTATAACCATATCAATTATAATTCATGTCAACACAAAAGTGCTGACTACTGGGCTAAATTGTTATCGTAAACAAACCCATCAAGAAACGGAAAAGAAAACTTCAGATAGAAATTCAGAAACTATTTGATAAACATTATATAACTATATATAAGCAGCCCTCATAATTTGTTGTTCATAATTAGGTAGATAACGTCAACATGTATAAAATGTACACCAAAATTTTACTAGCTACTTTGTTGGTTATCAAAATTGCACATACGATTGCCATACCTGACCATTTAAACGCAACGATGATTAGCAGTGTTCATGCATCACAACTGAACAGAGATCTAACAGAATCCATCAAAGAACAGATAAAACTGGGTTTGGCACAAGCAAAAGATGAGGTTATCCACCAAATGGAGGTACTCGTTGCCGAATACGGTAAATACAAATAATTTTATGCTAATAGATTCTTTTAAAGTGACTTTGGGAAGTGCCTAGTCAGAAATTAAAATGCTTATGTATTGTTGTTGTTAGTGGTTGATATATTCCTCGATATATATAGAATAATATATGGCAAAATCCGTATCGCATGCTGTATCACCACGAGGAACCAATATCAGTCCCGAGGGCCGAAGGTCCCGAGGGCTGATATTGGTCGAGTGTTGATAGAGCATGCGATACGGATTTTGCCATGTATTGATCTGTTTATCATATATTTCAATAGAATCAGATTCATGAGATATCCTTTTTTAAATCGTTCGAATTTTAAGAGAGAAGATGAAATAATGATTTTCATGTATTTTTCCAGCTGATGGATTTTATGTTAGAGACTTCCTTATTTGCTTAATATCCCGTTTTAGGATAGTCATTACAAAATTCCAGATCGCCCATACTAAACGATACATCTACGTCGTTATGTCTCCAGTAACCTTATTACATGCTCAATATACTAGAGCTATGAAACTGGCAAATAGTATATTTTAAGACCATGTATTTAAATTCATTCACTAACGATACTGTCAGCTCTTTCCTCCTGTAGGATACAACCCATCTTCCCGATATTTGTTGTCAAGTTTAACCAAGTTTCACGGTGACCTTTATTTTCATATTATACTGCAATCTGATCTCATTTGTATACATGAATGTGGGCAACAATGTTACCAAGTATTATCTATTCAAAGATTGACAGACAAACAGAGGGATTCCTATATATATATATATATATATGAACTCCACATATTCGACAGGGTTGCAATTTTGCTGCACTAAATATGTGCATATTCGATTACTAAAATCTCTTCAGTAGTGCTTGATGTTTAAACTTTACTAACAGGGGTTTTCGCAGGGGAAATATATATATACACTGAATACCATGATCACTTCTGAAGCTTGTGTAACCCCATCATTTATTAGAACTAAACATATTGGACTTGGAATTTCCATAAATGAAACTCTGATGGTGATACTAATGAATGAATATAAATATATCACCATTTTATTTTTAATCTGACAAACAAAACAACAATATTACATAAAGGATCATATGGCAGCAAAAACAAAATAACAACTACCTTAAATTAGGTTTAATACTTGTATTAAAAGAGAAATCTGGTCATTTGTTAAAATAATCCATCATATGAATTTCTAGTCCTAATCTGGCATAAAAGACTCATTTTGTTTTGCAAGTATTCAGTGGTCAAATTTTCTTTCCTTCCCTTTTGGATGCATGTAATTTATGAATTTCCTTTTTCCCATTTGGAACCTCATGATGATACATGTACATGTAACTTGTTTTAAAACCACTTTTAATATTTGCATTATTCAAAATAATTGGGAGTTTGAAGTGAACATTGCTATTTAAACCCTTGATTAAGGAAAAGTATCTGCAGTACTGCTTATCAATACAAATGCTATAGAATAGTAATTTATAGATTCCATACTTGTTTTGCACAAAAGTTCACACACATACATGTACATGTACTTTTGAACAAAATACTAGTAAAGAGAGAATGGGTCTTTTGATCATTTTCTAAAATGAAAATTTCTAGTCTGAATCAGTGTCATAAATGACCCATTTTTTCTTAGAAGTATCATGTCAGGAAATACGGCAACTGGACGTCATATATCCAACTTTGACGTCAAGACGTTTTACTATTTATTCTAACTTCAAGATATCTCATATATATATAATATATCTTATAAAGAAAATTATATGAGATATCTTATAAATTATATGAGAAATCTTATACCCTATATAAGATATCTATCTTATAAACTATATAAGATATCTATCTTATAAACTATATAAGATATCTTATAAACTATATAAGATATCTTATAAACTATATAAGATATCTTATAAACTATATAAGATATCTATCTTATAAACTATATAAGATATCTATCTAATAAACTATATCAGATATCTTATAAACTATATAAGATATCTCATATAATATATAAGATATCTTATATAATTTAGTTTTTATAAGATATCTCATATAGTTTATACGATATCTTATATACTTAATAAGACATCTTATATACTTTATAAAATATCTTATAAACTTAAGAAGATATCTTATAAAGTATATAAGATATCTTATAGAGTTAAGATATCTTAAAAAGTTTATAAGATATCTTATAAGATATGTTATAAATATAAAATATCTCATATATAGTGTATAATATATCTTATAAAGAAAAGTATATGAGATATCTTATAAATTATATGAGATATCTTATAAACTATATAAGATATCTAATAAACTATATGAGTAATCTTACAAAGTTTATTAGATATCTTGAAGTTAGAACAAATAGTAAAACGGCTTGCCATATAGATTAAAAGTAAATTGTTATTCGAATGATATTATTTAACGCCATTATATAACTGTTAACATTTAATTTCAAGGTAATGAATATTTTATAAACAAAAAATTGACTTTTATTTCTCTTATAGAAGCTGTTCAAGGAAAATCATCTTGCAAGTTTGAAAGCGTTTTTCGTATAAAACAAAAGTTTCGACTTCTCGAACAAAATTAGCCTGGGATGGTTATAGCTTCTGTTTTAGTCTTTGTCGATTGATATATAACCCTTAGTTGTTTAGATATCTTTTTCAAAGGGTGTGCTCCTAACTCAAAAACTCTTTCAGAAAGGTTATAAGGAAGAACAAATGAGATCGACACTATAAAAGGTTTATGGTCTTATTTACGATTTACTTGACAGGTTATTTAGTCTGTATCTCATGGCTCCTTTATTTACATAAAGTTTTCAGTCGGTGCCTGAGAAGATTCGATCAAATATTGGCAATTAAAACTATGTCCACAGTTGCACTCTTGATAATATATATTTTGTTTTCAGCTTTCAGTAAAAAAATGAAGTTGTACTGAAAAAAAATATCCTTTTTTTGTGTTGGGGCGCTTTCAAACACATTTTATTTATGTAAGGCGTTTACTTTTTTCATCTCCAGAATACCTGAAAAAGTTATTATATGTATGCATCAGAAAGGTGACCCTGATAGTCAAGATATTTTTAGATTTTATCGTCATTACTACTTCACGTCACGGCTATACCATTTCAGAATTCTTTATTTTGCAAACCCATTCTTTTCTTGTCGGTATGAATTCGTGCGGAGTAACGTCAAATTATTTATTCAAATTATTGAAATGTACATGTTTACCCGTCAGATATGAATTTACGATGAATAACATTTATACAATTAAAGATGTGTTTTGTTTACTTGTGTTTAGATTTTTTTAAATTATTATTTTCAGCGTCAGAAACCAGACAAGGATGTAAGTATTATTGAAAAATACCGAAAACAATGTTTTTGATGCTTGTCTCCAATAAATAACTGAACATTTGAGATAAATATCAAAGGACTAGTAGGCCAATTACACAATAAAGTTTGAGACCAGTGTTAATAAATCTCTCGAAAAGTTAAAAGAAAAAACAGAGGTATAATTTTGATGTCATTTGAATATTTGCCACAATTTCCAAGACAAGTCTTATTATTTTTAAAAGAAAATTACTTTTTAATAAAATTTACATGTTTTTGTATGATATATATAATTGAGCGGTTGCAGGTCATGTATGACAAGGTTGACCAATTGACGTTTTCACTGCTCTGTGTGTTAGTGCCAAAGAATTTCTATATTGCCCTCCTAAACGTTTGGTCTATGACGTACATAATTCAGGTAACATGTGACATGCTCGGAGTCTTTGGAGAGTTCACTGCAAGTAAACCAGCTAAGTGTCAGCGTAAGTAAACCATCTCAGTGGCAATCTTAGTAAACCAAATTGGTGTAAGTGTACGCTAACCACCTTAGTTCTAGTCCAAGTAAACCACATTAGTTTCATTTTAAGTGAACCACTTTAGTGTAAGTCTTGGTAAACTATCTTAGTGTGAGTCTTAGTCAACCATCTCACTGTCAGTGTAAGTAAATCTCCTTAGTGTCAAGGTAAGTAAACGGCCTTGGTATGAGTTTAATTAAACCAAATTAGTATCAGTGTTAGTAAACGGCTGTTTTCTGTCTGCTCTTTGGTCGGGTTGTTGTCTCTTTGACACATTCTCCATTTCCATTCCCAATTTTATTCTACTTAGTGTTAGTGTGAGTAAACCACCTTAGTGTCAGTATCAATAAACCACATAATTATCAGTGTAAGTAAACCACCTTAGATTTAGAGTAAGTAAACAACATAAGTACGAGTTTAAGTAAACCATAATTTGTACCAGTGTTACATGTAGTAACCCACTAAGTGTTAGTGTAAGTAACCCTCTTAGTGTCAGTCTTAATAAACTATGTTAGTGTAAGTGTAAGTAAACCACCTTAGTACCAGTCTACTTAACAAAACTTTGGACCAGTGTAAGTAACACAACTTAGTCCCAGTGCAAAAAGACATTAAGTACCAGTGTAAGTAAAACAACTTAGTACCAGTGTAAAAAAAACTTTTAGACATCATAGTACCAGTTTAAGTTATACAACTTAATACTGATGTAAGTAAAACAACTTAGTACCAGTGTCAGTAACACGACTTAGTACCAGTGGAGGCAAACAAATTAAGTACAAGTGCAAGTTAACCAACTAAGTATCAATATAAGTACATGTATCACAACTTAGTACTAGTGTAAGTAAACTAATTTAGTACCATTGTTAGTAAATCAATTAAGTACAAGAGAAGTAACACTAATATTAAGTGTAAGTAAACAAACTTAGTACTGATGTAAATCCAAATTAGCACCAGTGTAATAATACCATCTTAGTAGTAATATAAGAAAACCAACTGAGTTCAAGTGTAGGTAAACCAGCTAAATACCAGTGTAAGTTCACCATTTAAAGTACCAGTTTAAGAAACACAACTAAGTACCAGCGTTAGTTAACCAACATAGTATAAATGTAGGTGAAACAACTTTGAAGTAGTTTATTTAGTAAATAAAGCTATAGTAGTATACCTCTGTTCAATAGTCATTAATCGATTTAACTGAAACAAATTCGGGTCACAAACCAAAACTGAGGAAAATACATCAACTATAAGAGGAAACAAAACGGAACAACAGAAACACTGAACTGATACAAAAACAAACGCCAACATACATAGAAACGGACTATATGATAACAACTGCCATATTCCTGAATTTGTACAGGACATTTAAAAAAAAATAAAAAAAAGGGGGGGGGGGGGTGAACCTGGTTTTATGGCTAGCCAAACCTCCTAATTAGTTCCAGTGTAAATACCATGTATATATAAACCTGCTTATTATCAAAATAAGTAAACCCATTTAGTGCAATTAATGTCGAAGGAGGACAGACACTTTTAATATAAAAATGAAGAGATGTGGTATGATTGCCAATGAGACAACTATCCACCAAAGTTCAAATGAAGTGGATGTAAGCAATTATAGGCAACCGTACATTGCCTTCAACAATGAGAAAACCCATACCGTATACTTATAAGATTATCAACAAAAAGCGACAAAAAAAAAAGACAAATGAAAGTAAAAAATTACAGAGGGAGCTGATGAGAATACAATCTAGATAATAACTGTCAAGTTCACTGGTAGGGTGAGCGATCCTGGCTGCACTGGTGATACCGGTCGAGCTGCCAGAGATCTGGAGATACTAGAATTGTGTATCGCGTGTTTTATATCAAATCTTATTTTTAACGCAGGTCAGTCTGGAGTATTTGGCGAGCATGCCTATCCAGAGATGAAATTTCCAGCTTCAGGATACATTACGTTTAATCCACCATTTACTGCTGTTCCAGCCTTAGTGTACGGATTATATCTGTATGACACTTCAAAGAACACCAATTCTCGACTGGTCACAGATGTTAGCAATCTCTCCAAATCTGGATTCAATCTGAAGATCTATACCTTTGCAGGAACAAAAATGTGGGGAGCTCGTATTTCCTGGATGGCTTGTCCTAAATCAATTGTCGATATTTAACGCAAATATCAAATTATTTTGTGAAATAAAAGGAATCTTTATCAGTCTGTATTTTGTTTGTTTTTCATATAATCTATCAATTGATGGATGTACAATTCCTTGACAAAGAAAACCCGACTCTTCATTACAAAGATTTTTTTGTTTGTGTGTTTTTAAGGTTGATATCTAGATTTCGTTTTTTGTTTTTGTTTTGTTCTTTTTTCTTTTGAAGGGGAGAGGGGGCAAATTCAAACCCGAGTAACCTCTGAAGAGACATGAAATATGACTGCGTTTCTCATTTTAAATATTTGAAGATGAAACGGGAAGGCGAGATCAAAACCACGACGTATTGTTTCCAATATACAAATTTATCCCTATTTCACTTATTATGCTAAAACAATGAAACTCCGTGTCTTATAAAATTATCCTTTTCCCCGACACGGCTTTTGGTTATTTTTTTGCGAATCTAAGTCGCGACACACAAAAATAGGGATATAGGTGAAACGTTTTCGACAAATAGCAGAAAATTCCGCGTAACCTGAGGTAATGGCCGTCTTTGAATTTCTATGATCTGCACTTTTGTTCCGTGTTGGAAATAAGTCAATATAAGAATAAACAGACAAGCATCTTTAAACGGCCCCCACATGACAAATTATAAAACAATTCAAACGAGAAAAACGACAGCCTGATTTATGTACAAAGCAACAAACGAAAAACAAATATGATATACAGTAATAAATGTCAACCACTAACTTAGGACAGGCACATACAGAATGTGGCGTAGTTTACATGTTTGTGGGCGCCATATCCTCCCACTAACGCTGGACAGTGGTGTAACATCACAACATAAGAACAAGCTTTAAAAATCAGTTGAATATGGCTGGACACAAAATACCTATCTAAGAGAACTCAAAGAATCGATCGAGCAGCTTACATAGATCGTATCTTAGTTTACGGGCTTTAAAAATAACATCGCCGTATAGATAATGATGTGGTATTCCGTATCCTTTCGTTTTGTTGGTTGATAAAGTCCAAAGTTCGATTTTGTCAGTGTTTATGGACTTCCCCTTTTTGAATTTACCTTTGAGTTCGGTATTTTTTGTACACTTTCATATTCATAGAAATTATCGCCTATACAGTTGAAACCGCATTAAAACCCGACCACTTATCAAATATGATACTGTTATTCATATATTGATATTAACGAAAATATAGAAAAACTAAGATTGCAACTTGTAAAGGCCTGGCCATTAATTAAGTATAACCGACGATTGGGCTCAAGCAGAAAAGACTATCAGGTGCTGATACTTTAATCAAGAACCAATCTAAAAATGGTAAAAAGCTGAAAATACAAAATGAAATACAATTTTACAATGTGTTGAATTAATGTTATAATGTATGAAATGTCAAAAATAGATAATAGCACAGTCCACTGAACGCGAAATAAAGCTGCAGTTATAAAGGTGAAATTTTCAGTATATCACGGATAAAGAGTTCAAATATGTGATGAACGGGTTGAAGGCATCAAATACAAATTTATTAATGTAACTCACTCTGTGGTTAGCCACACATTGTGTCCAAGATGACGTTTGTCCTTAAGTGTTCTCCAGTTCTGTGATGACATTGCAGTCAAGTTTGAGATACGTGTAAGAAAGGGAATATGTAACGATAAAGATATTTTGAAGTTCTTATACGGTTTAAATATTTTGGCCTAATCAGACACAGAGAGGAAAACTTGGGCGGTAATGTTGATTCATGTATTAAAGTCTCTAACCGAAAAAATGACAACACCCAGGGCAAAACTATGAAATTCGTTATTAATCTCTATCATACCAGCTCAAGAATGGTTATTAATGGCTCAAGAGTAGATCTTTATTTGGTTGAAATTCATGATAAATTATGCGACGAGCTTGCCATAAATGGTCACATGCTGTCAGTTCTTAATGTCAACATCGCATCAACTATTTCAACGTCAAATAGTGTAGGAACAGATCAAAATCTTTCGGCAGCTATCAAAACCTGTCGAGACAATATTGCTGATTTAGCCATTGAATTTAGGGATGATGAAAGTAAAGATTCTGAACATGATCCTGTAGACATCTGTCCAATTTGCAACACAACCTCACTTCTAGACACTATCGAATGCACCGAGTGCTCTTTATGGATTCATTATAATTGTGCTGGAATTTCACAATCGGCTGTTGATGCCTTAAAACTCAGAGCAAAGAGGGATCTCAGCTATTTAACTCACCTGGTGACATTCCATGCGATAATTCTGCAGACTCGTCTCCTCATGACGGCCAACATCCTATGCAAACCGTATCGTCCTCAAGCTACTCTGCTCAATCTGATATGGCAACAGATGTAACCCCCAGGGACTGTCTTCCAACAACAAAAGTGGATGATCCTGAACCGGAAATATCTCACAACTCTTTTTTAGGGCTCAGCCAAAACAACATACCACCCGATCTTGGATTAAACAAAATCCGACAAAATCATCAATTCTAAAACAAACTTCTCAAAATAATGCTGCAGAACATCTTAGATTAACAACAATTAATATGGAAGGTAAAGGAAATGCATTATTTATAAACTCATTAGAATCTTCATCTGACATTATTTGTATCCAAGAACACTGGTTATATGAATTTCAAAAACAATCATTATGTTATGTTCTACCAAATATGGACGTGTTCATTAGATGCAGCGATACATACGAGGAAATCTCAAATTTTAATCGGCCAAGAGGGAAAGGTGGTGTTGCAATAGCTTGGAAAAGATTCTTAACTCCATCCATCAGTGAAATACCATCTGGAAACAACAGGATAATTGCAATTGAACTGAAATCCCCAATGAAGATTTGCATCATTTATATGTATATGCCTACGAATAACTCTGGGGACTCATATCTAGAATACACAGAATGTCTTGATGTTATTAGCTCACTTCTATCAATGTACTCAGTATCACATAGAATCGTCATAGTTGGAGACTGCAATGGCACTTTAAAGCCGCCCAGAAAATATAACAAACACGATTTTCTTCTGCAAGCCTTCGTACATGAAATGAATCTTCAATCTCATCACTCTGAGGAATCAACCTTTTTTCATCATTCTGGAATGTCAACCTCTCAAATTGACTATATTCTACACAATGCCACAATTGCCTTTCTTTCGGACTACAAGATCCATGACCAATGTCACTCCAATACTTCAAGTCATATTCCTGTGAGTGCAAAGATGAATGTTAAATCAAAACCAACGAATAAAGCAATCAAATCCGGCTATGTCAGTAAAATCAAAATCCAGTGGAAAGATATAGATAGTGAGACATACCATAACCATATCAGTAATGAACTCTCTCAACACAATATTGAAAGTCACTCGATAGAAGAAAGCATTAACTTCCTGTGCAACTGTCTTAAAAAGCTGCTTCAGTTGCTGTTCCATCAAAGATTATCAAGTTAAAAGGTCCACAATTCAAGGCATCTCCAACCACTCTTATGCTGCTCAAAATAAGTAAAGACAAATATCAACTCTGGAAATCAAATGGCAAGAAAAATGATCATCTGAAAACAGACAAAATACTGATCAATACTGGCGCAACGAAATCTTCGCAAACAACTCCGAAAGGAACATTATTTGGATAGAACTCAATTCTATAATGAATTGATGGACAATCCAAGCAATGATATGTTTCATAAACTCATTCGACGAAACAGAGGCTCCAAAAATAAAGATACAATCTGCATAATGGAAAATGGCGAGCACCACTATTCTGCAACTGACCAAACAAACAGCTTCTCTAGATACTTTGAGGACCTGGCTGTTCCCAAAGACAATGGATATGATCCCGAATTCTTAGATCTCTGCAATATCCGGCATAATATATTTGATGAACTTTGCAAACAAAGCAGCAACGAACCACAATTTAGTTTTCAAAATATCTGTGATGCAATCCAACAGCTACATTCTGGCAAGGCAACAGATGAATAAGGTCTTGCTGCTGAACATTTTAAAAATTCTCCAACAACTGTAACTCATTTTCTTACAAACTGCTTTAATAACATTTTCAACAATCATCATATACCTGATATCTTTAAATCTGGTATCGTAACACCTGTACTCAAAAAAGGGAAAAATCCAATGCTAATGGACAACTATAGAGGAATTGCCGTAACACCTGTCATCTCAAAACTTTTCGAATGTACCATTCTTCCTCGTCTAACAGTGAATTTTAATCAGTCATCACTTCAATTCGGCTTTACAAAAGGCTTGTCGATGCTTATGGCCAGTCTAATTATCACTGAAGCTAGAGCAGAAGTAAAACTAGTCAAAATGGAGCCTTTATTTCTTATTACTGTGGACAGTCAGGAGGCATTCGACGTGGTAGATCACATCATACTACTAGATGCGTTATATGACCATACTCAGAATCATCCTCTTTGGTCAATAGTGAAAAATCTTTACTCAGGGCTAGTTTCAAGAGTCAAATGGAAGGGAACCATTAGTGATAGCTTCAATATTCATCAGGGAGTACGACAAGGAGGCATTCTTTCACCCTTTCTATATAAAGTCTATGTGAACAATCTGCTTGAGGATCTTAAATCGCACAGTCTTGGTCTTAAAATTGGCACAAATTATGTTGGTTGCGGACGACATAGCCTTCTTAAGCAGCAGCCATCAGGAATTACAATGCATGCTTTCTGTTGCAACTCATCATGCCAGACAGTCTAGAGTAACAATAAATCCTACCAAAACTAAAGCTGTCATCCTCAACAAACCGAAAAATATAAACAGGTCCGACTTAAACTAGACACTAGGCAATACCCCTGTTTATCCATCAGAAGACACAACACATCTTGGCTTAATAAGAGCAGAATTGAAGAAAAACAATCTTAATGTTGATGCGCGCATCAGTATTGCGAGAAGAACCCTATACTCTCTGATGAATACTGGTCTACATGGAACAAATGGACTAAACCCACAGACATCTTACAGGATATATCAGAGCTATGTTATTCCTCGTCTGTTATATGGAATGGAAATACTCCCTCTTAACCAGAGCCAACTTGATATCATGACCCGCTTTCACACAAAATCATTGCGTAATATTCAGTCTCTGCCTACACGAACAGCCACTGGATCGGTATCTATGCTGTTGGGTGCTCTAACAATTGAGGCAGAAATACATAAAAGGCAACTTTCATTTCTGTACAGTGTTCTTTCTTGTAACAATTGGAAAGCAACAGTTAAATTAGCAATTCAGAATTATTGGACTAAATCCCTCATTAAGGAAATAGAAACAAAGTCTTCATTAACATATTTGGACAAAACCTTGTTAAGAATTGGTTCTACACATCCGGTTTGGACCAGCCTTTCTTCAACCGTCTCGGATGTTAAAAATGGAGCGATAAAAGTCCGGCTACTAACTGGGACTTATTTACTTGAATCTCACAGATCTAAATTTAGTGGTGGCAGGGAGTCGGCATTATGTAAATGCTGTGGAACGTCGGATGAAGATATAATCCATTTCCTGCTGTTGTGTCCAGCCTTACACCAGCAGAGAAAAGAAACATTCAGCAAACTTAAGTCTTATGTGATATCAGTTATTGGCATGGGATATTGGTCTAAAGAATTCAAAGGACATTTGGATCTGATAAGACTTATTGTCGACAGTTCTTTTCTGCTGCCAAAGCTTAGAAATAGGACCGAATAGGACAAAATTCAAAGATTAGCTACGGATATGTGTTATAGACTCCATTCTCAGCATGTATGGAAATTACAAGGAAAATAATAACTGTATCGCTAAATATATAGATAATACAATCAGTGTAATGAGGAAAGATATGATATGAACACTATGTACATATGTGTAAAGGTAGAGGCAGGGGTGTCCTGCTTTCCATTGTATAAAGCACCCTATATTTTTAGATTTTAGTTGTGTACATTAAATTTTAAAATACATATTGACAAGGCCTAGATATTTTTACCTTTTAATTGCGTAAAAAAATTTTTTTTATCAGTCCTTAAATATATTAGATTTTATCCGTGTACAGTGAATCAAAAATATTTTTTTTAGTTATTTGTAAAAAACTTTTAGTGCATACTATTTTAGTTTTAATTAACTCCCCACCTGGATAATATCCGTTGAGGAGATGTTCCATAACTGGAAGGACATACATATAGAAGAAGAAGAAGAAGAAGAAGAAGAAGAAGAAGAAGAAGAAGAAGAAGAAGAATAATCCTCCTAGGTCAGGAACACATAAACAGATTAAGAATATAATCCAACGAACTATATGAATTGAGGAACGAGGTAACAGAATATTCCCCGTCTGATGTGTAACTGATATCACTATTCCATAAATTAATCGCATATGAATATAAGATAAATAAATAAATCCCAACATAAATTGAATATGTACAGGAGTCATGACAACTATTGGTCGTGTGAGAAATGACGGTACACAACTTCTGAATTTTCCACTTCAGAGTTTCTTAGATAAATTTATCCCACAGGAAACTTGGTTCGACACGGTTTCTTGTCCTTTAGAAAAAGGATGTCTTCGACCAGATTACTATGATCTATGGAATTGTCAATTATTGCTGTTACGACGGTAGGAACTATTTTCTTCAAAGTTGATAGACGGCGATGACGGTTGACGATAGTCCTCTGGTAAGTCAGACGAGAGTTAGTACGCAGTCCTCTTTTAAGTTTGCGGAATGTCCCATATTTGGCGAAATCAATCGTTCCGCCTTAACGTTCTAGTTATCTAGTTGCTCTGTCTGTAATATGGCGACCTCGATATTTGATTTTGTCGTAGTAATGTCTTTCAAAAGGCGTTACTGTGTGATGATGTCCAGATTAGATCACTGGTTTCATTACACCAATATTCGAGCCAGACTTGACGATACTGCTTCCTACTCGGAGTAGTCCTTGCTTGTTCAAAGGCAGATTGAGATTGGCAAACGGGTCCTTGTTTCGAAATAGATTTTTGTTTGTGAATGCAACTTATTTCTTCTCCGTGAACTTCAGGTTTTGCTGATTCAAGAATGAAATTTTCTTTATCCATAGAATTTTCTATAGAAGTCACAGATTTTGCTTTTAGTGACAGAAGTGCTGTCCCTTTAGATAAATTCACGAATCTAACAGACTTGGTACTAGGTCCAGTACACTCAAGGAATTGTATGGAATGCGTTTTTGCAACTTGACATTCGAATTAAAGTTTTGGTCGTTATCCTCACCAACGATTTGATTCTCGTCCTTGAAGGCTATTTCTCGTCTTGAGGCAAGAAGTTGTTCTGGTTCCTTGATTGAAACGTTAGTTATCTTCGTGTTGACTTCAAGTGGAACAGTTTGCTTGTCAATGTATGTATTTCTAATTATGACCCAACCAAGTTTCAACTTTTGGGCAAATGGAGTTCTGGATGGTCCTAGGCGTTGTTCAAGGACGTGATGTGCCTCTATAAGGTCGCTTCCAATTAGCATTTGAATTTTGCACTGTTCGTCAAGTGGTTGAATTATTTCACTAAGGTCTTTTAAGTGTGGATAATGCAAAGTGTCTCCAGGTGTCGGAATTTCGTCCCGACTATTAGGAATATTATCACATTCGATTAATGTAGGCAGATCAAATTGTACGTCACCATGTACAGAGTTCCTTGCGTTCCTCGATTGATTTGGCTCGAAACGCTCGGCATTCCTTTAAGGGATGCTTTGTATTATGCAAATACAAAGACTTTGTTGTTGACTGCTGTCTCCAGGTTGCTGTTCAACTGCCGTCTTAAGGACGTTGACTTTAGAATACGTCTGAGGTGTGAACCTTGGCGCAGCACCTTTTGTATTTGGTGTGACTTTTGACCCAAAGATGAACCCAGGATCGTTCTTAATTTTGCTAATTTCCCTGAAGAAGGCAGATAATTCTGTGAAAGGCAGAAAGGCAACTTCTTATTTAGACCTGTATCTTGAAGCTCTTGTTATCCACTTTTCTTGGAGTCTGTAGGTCAATTTTTCCACAATTGGATTTATCCCGGACGAAGAGTCGAAATAAGCTAGCAAACATCCCAGCTTGAGATTTTCTTTGTGATATTCTATTTCTGAGATAATATCTGACAAATCGTAAAGAAATGAGTTGTCCTTGTTCGTTAATGTTGGGAAGTTGACAAGTTTGTTAACGAGAGACGCCTCCACATTTCTGGAGCACCATATCGGTCGTCCAGTCTCTCCCATAGTCTCTGTAGGCCTCTTGTTGGGTTGTTGGCATTCGATGCCCTCATACTCATGGCTTGTTTGGCAAACTCTGGTCCAAGCCACTTAATCAGTAAGTCTATCTGTTCCGAGTCTGAAACTTGTAATTCGTCTATGACGTTTTTAAAACTAGCTTTCCACGTGTGGAAGGATTCTGCCCGGTCGTTAAAGTTTGTTAACCGGGAAAATAGCAGGTTCTTACGTAGGAGAAATCTGGTTATCTCCGATGTCGGGTTGATATATTGCTGGTGTGCAGCAGGGATCTCCTCAGAAACACCTTGTTTTTGGTGTGCAACAAGGATCTCTTCTGAAACGTATTTTTTTTGGTATGCAACAGGGATCTCTTCTAAAACACCCTGTTTACGTTTGTCAGTTATTGTTCCCAGATCTGGCAATAAAGTAACTTCTGGTGACTTAGCATGTGTAGTGAAGACAGCAGGTGTTTGTGATGGCAAGTTCAATGCCACGAATGGCTAGAACTCTGGTGCTTCATGACTTAGCTCAATCTGAACAGGAGTTTGTTTTTTCTTTAGATCCCTGTCACTCCATGTACGGCAGTTGGTTCAGGATGTTTATTGACGAAATCTTGCACACGTTGGAGCGGGTCTTCCGTCTGTTTAGGAAGATCGTCCAACGCCTGGCTGTCGTAGTACTCTAGGACACGGGCTTCGGCTTCTGCGGCAGCAGCTTCTCTTTGTGCTTCAAGAATGTTCATAGCAGCCTTAAGCTCGGCTTTTTCCTGAACCGCGCGTGCGACCTCCTGTTCCATTTGAGTTTTCCTGCGAACGGCCTCCTGTTCTTTTTGAG
This sequence comes from Mytilus californianus, assembly GCF_021869535.1. Taxonomy (NCBI): domain Eukaryota; kingdom Metazoa; phylum Mollusca; class Bivalvia; order Mytilida; family Mytilidae; genus Mytilus; species Mytilus californianus. The sequence goes on from NW_026262723.1 coordinate 109,169,421, forward strand.
CTTTGATGTGCTCTGCCTCCTGTTCAAATCGAGCTTTCAGGTGTGCGGCCTCGGCAATTCTGCGTGTGGCTTCTTCTTCCGCTTCGGCTCTTCTACGTGTAGCTTCTTGTTTGACACGGATGGCTTCATGTTCCATTTCGGCCTTGACCTCTGTTTGTCTGTACAGGGCCTGTTCCCCTCATATTGCCTCTTGCTTAATAAGCACGGCTTGTTTTTCAGCAAAGGCTATCTGAGATCTAGCAGCCTCTGCTTTGGCACGTTTCCTCTGTGCCAGTCTTGACATGTCAGAGACGTTGGAGCTTCCACTGTGCGAGGATTTCTTACCTTTAGATGTTTTTGTTGTGGTGAATCTAGCCTTTGTCAAGGCGAGGCGATGCTTGTGTATTGTTTCAATTGCCAGGTCCACTTTGGACAGTCGGATATCTGTTGAAAGGTTACATGTATCAATGTCTTTCAGACTGTCCAACGTTCTGGTATTTTTCAGAAATTTCAGGTTCTCGTCTGTGAGCCTGCGATAATTAGTACAGACTTGTACAATCTTGTCCTGTGCTGTTAGCAGTTGCTGGGGCTCCTCAGGAGGCGTGGCCACTTCCAATAACTGGAATTCAATACCTGACAGAACTTGTCACATTTTTCCGTGAATGCTCCCTGACCTTTTTCCGTGAGGTCACGTACTCGCCTAGTCTCGGAAAATTCCTCTAGGTGTGCAACATCAGATGGGTTTCCGGCAGGCTGTCCAGCATCCACTTGATGTTCCGCTCCTGCTTGGAGTTCTGTTTCTTGACGCTCGGGGTCGTCTTGGCGTTCTGCGTGATCGGAATCCATGTTTTCTAATTAACTAATTAACAGGTTAAAATTAAGCTGTTGCCAACGTTGGTGGTTTGATGCCTGGTACACACAAGCTGTTTTGCGTACTGTCGATGTAACAGCTACGAACGATGCTACGTTGTAGTTCCTTGTCTGGATTTGTATTGGGCACAACAGGAAGGTTATAGCCGTAGAACACGTGGAGTGGCGTAATCTGTGAGACACAACAGGCAAGTTGTAGACTTTTTACTGTAATGGCCTGACCATTAAGTATAACCGACGATTGGGCTCAAACAGAAAAGACTATCAGGTGCTGATACTTTAATCAAGAACCAATCTAATCAAAGTGCTGGATAGCACCTGTGGAAAGTTTGCAACGGTAGATGTGTTTTATTTCAAATAAGTTGTAGATGTGTATTATTTCAAATATGTATTTAATCACAGCTTTGATGTTCTTTTACTAAATCATTGTCTCATCAGCAATTATCAAAAATCACTTTTTTTCATATGTTTGTCATGTAAAAATTTGATATTTTCTATTTCAGCCTTAAACTGTAGATTTAAAATAATCAAGTGTACAGAAAGCTCTGTGAATTGCTTTATGTGCCCATCCCATGCCAAGAGCCTGTGATTTTAGTATTTTTTATTGATTCAGGTCCTTCATATTTGTTTTAACCATGCAGTTACTCGCTAGGTTAACCAAATTTAAAGGTATCAAAGGGATGACCCAGACACGAATTGTACAAGGTTTCACTATCGTAGGTATATAAGGACAATGTCAAGGTCAAAATGATCCGACTTTGGGATATGACACGTCCAAAGACCATGATGCAGCTCTCTACTGAGTTTGATAACCTAAAGTTTAAAGCATAACCTTTATGAAACGGCCACAAATTGGATAAAGTCAACTATCATAATCATTTCTATGATTTAACCTTTTCTTTGAGTACTCAGAGAAAATTTAAGTATAGCGTTTTTTATTCGTGCCTCCATCTGTTTTATTGGTATGCAATGTCATAGGCATAGATATATAAAAGATTATTTGCTATACATATTTTTAACGTGATAAATAAACAAACAAACAATAACCAAAGTTATGCATGGTTTTTAAGCATTAAGAAAGTCATTTTGCTAGAAAACTTAAGACATATTGTTTTAAACACTTTAAAATATATAAGGTAAAGCACTGTCTATAATACATGGACAAATGTTTTTTAATAAGCTCTACAGAACTTGTCTTGGCGCACTGGGTTATTCTAAGAAGTAGAAGCTGACTTGGCTGCTTTTAATACACTTGATTCTGTACTAAAGTAATCCTTATCCTTATAACAGTTTATGAAATGTAGTTGTTAATCTTAACACTGAGGAGGCTGTGAACTATCGTTGAGTCAATGTTTTTCTGCTGTCAGTTTGGATCCACTTGAGCATGCTGAAGGTCCTTATATCCGCATTGGAATGTGAAATAGCTAGTTTTTTTTTGCTGAATTGAAAGTTTATAAATGTTTTTGGCATCAAAACCTTCCGATCGATGTTTTGACAAAAACAATACACTTTTCTATCAAAGCCGGTATTTACCTTTACTCATCATTGACATGTGACATAGACACAAGCAATATGATTATCGAGTATTTAATATCCTGTCACCTGTTTATTGTTCAATCAAACTATTTTTACTTGTTAATTACCCGCCGGCCTGGTCACAATGTAAACATGTTGCGTAATCAATAATGTCAGTAAAAGCAGATACTTTTGATACACTCGGGCTTTTACGTCTTTAATAACATTTGTAAATATCGTAGTAAAAAGGACGCCGGAAAATGTTCATTCATGAAATATTTTATACACGGGATTTTTTTCTCTTCAACCGGGGACGGGAAGACACCTAAAACCGGGATTATTGTACTCCCGTCGGGAGGTTCACATGTATGGATCTCACGCATGTCTAGCGAATCCCGTAGGAAAGCATACAGTTAACATAAACATACAAAATGGCTGACAGTTCAAAGTATGCATAATTTAAAGAGGTCAAACCTAATACCATTTACAAACGTAAAAATTGAAAAGATTAAAATATTCTTAACAATAAGAATCCTTTTATTTCATGAATAAATGGAGAAAAAAAAACAACACCCAACTCGAAATAAATATCAGGCCTAATCTAAATCTAAATTTTCTATGAATTAAACGTAGAAACTGCTGTCTCATGTAGATTTGTATTGATTTTATCTTCCGCGCAGGGCAGATCCGCGAAGTAGTGTTTGTGATACCAATTTTCAAAATGAAGTTGAATTCATTTGAATTGTCGGTGAATATTCAGTCCGTTTTTATTCAAACTAAGATTATCAAAAAAGTAGTAACTCAAAATTTCAAAAGCATCTTCCTAGAATTTGTATTCAAACACTAGTACTACATTATCTAGGAGTAGAACACCGGAAGTAAGTTAGTCTGTCCTACTTCTGGTTTGAGGCCGATGCCTTAGGAAAGTATATTGCTAAAGCAAGCTATAGCAAACTTTCCAAAAATGGTAAAAAGCTGAAAATACAAAATGAAATACAATTTTACAATGTGTTGAATTAATGTTATAATGTATGAAATGTCAAATATAGATAATAGCACAGTCCATTGAACGCGAAATAAAGCTGCAGTTATAAAGGTGAAATTTCCAGTATATCACGGATAAAGAGTTCAAGTATGTGATGAACGGATTTAAGGCATCAAATACAAATTTATTAATGTAACTCACTCTGTGGTTAGCCACACATTGTGTCCAAGATGACGTTTGTCCTTAAGTGTTCTCCAGTTCTGTGATGACCTTAGCTTGCAGTTAAGTTCGAGATACGTGTAAGAAAGGGAAGAGGTAACGATGATAACGATTTTTTGAAGTTCTTATACGGTTTAAAGATGAATAATCAGGAATACATAAACAGATTAAGTCAAAACTTAAAAATAGAAATTGAGAAGGTTGAAAATAAGTTAGAGGGTTTGTATAAAGATAAAATTAAAGGGCAAAAAATTAGGTCAAGGGTAAAATGGTTTGAAGAAGGGGAAAAAAATAGTGCATACTTCTTGGGACTAGAAAAAAGTCGTCAAACAAAAAAGATCATAACTGAATTATATGATGAAAATGGATCTACGACAACTGACCAAGATAAAATTCTAAATTTACAAGTGAAATACTACAAAAAGCTTTATGAGTCAACTAATCCTAATGATAATGATGTTAAAATGTATATCAAAGAAACAGAAATACCAAAAAAACTAAAAGACTCGGATAGTATTCAATGTGAAGGGAATGTAACAGAAACTGAATGTACAGATGCAATATTTAAAATGAAATTAAATAAATCCCCTGGTCTAGTAGAATTTTATAGACAATTTTGGGGTAGTCTAAAGAATATTATGGTCAAGGTTTTCAATAATAATTTTGAAAAAAAAGAATTAACAAATTCTCAAAAGAAAGGTGTTATTTCGCTTATTTTTAAAAAGAATGACCCTTTTTCATTAAATAATTACCGTCCTATAACATTATTGAATATTGATACGAAATTACTAGCTTATGTGTTGGCACAGAGACTGAAAAATGTTCTTCCTTCTATAATTAGTCTAGATCAAACTGGATATGTCAAAAATAGATACAAAGGTTTTAATATTAGACAAATACAAGACATTATAGATTACTCTGAAAAATTTAATATAGAAGGAGCAATACTTTTTTTGGATTTTAGTAAAGCTTTTGACTCTTTGGAATGGACATTTATGACAGAAACGCTAAAAAAGTTTGGATTTAAAAATGGCTTTATCAGATGGGTGGAAACTATGTATAATGGCATTAAAGGCTGTATTTTAAATAATGGGTGGGTTTCAGGTCCGTTTAAAATATATCGTGGTATACGACAAGGGTGTCCGATTTCTGCTCTTCTTTTTGTCATAACAGTAGAATTAATGGCAATAAGGCTAAGAAGTAATAAAGATTTTAAAGGAATAACAATAAAATTAGATGGAAAATCATGTAATTTAAAAATTTGTCAATTAGCTGATGACACAACTCTTTTTTTTCAGTCACGAAAAGAAATAAGTCTGGCTCTTAGTATAATTGAAACATTTGGCAGCTTTTCAGGATTAAAACTCAATAGAAATAAAACAGAGGGGATATGGTTAGGAAAATTAAAAAGTTCAAAAGATAAATATGAAAATATAAATTGGACAAATAAACCAATTAAAAGCTTAGGTATTTACTTTGGTTATGACAGAAAAGAATGTGACACACTGAATATGGAAAAAGTCATGGATAAAATAGCGAAACTTGTAGATAGATTGTCAAAACGAAGATTAACCCAATTGGGAAAAATATTAATCGTAAAAGCTCTTTTGCTACCAAATATAACTTACATTGCAACTAATAGTATCATAAGTAAAGATAAACTACAAAATATTAATAATTTAATATATAAATTTATTTGGAATGGAGGAAAAGATAAAATAAAAAGGTCAATAATTACTAAAAATTTTTCAGAGGGGGGTTTAAATATGATTGATATCGAGTCTTATATAAAATCAATACATATAAAATGGATTATAAAAATAATACAATCAGGGAATGCAAATTGGGCTGTATTACCAAAGCTATACCTCAATAAATTTGGCAAAAACTTACTTATTTTCAAGATAAATTTGAATAAAATAAAAATGCTAGATAAAAAAATATGGAACGAAACACCAATTTTCTATCAAGAGATGATAAAAACATGGATAAATGTTAACAATTGTAACAATATTAATCATGATCAAATTGAGAATTATTTAGATATTAGAAAACAAATAATATGGGGAAATAGATTTATAAAATTTCAAGGAAAATGTTTGTTCTTTGATAACTGGATTGACAGCGATATATTATATATTAATGACATAATCGATAAAAGGGGGAAGATATCAGAAGAAAAAAATATTTCAAAATTGAAAAATAAAAGTAATTGGATTGCAGAAATCTTAAAAATTAAAAATTCCATACCAAAACGATGGGTCAACATATTAAAATCAGAAGAATCATTCAAAACTAATGTTCATATTAACCGAACTAGAATCAAATTTCGAGACAATACTGATATCCTTACTATCAATAATAAAGACATATATAAAATAGTGCTAGGTCAAGTAATAACAGAAACGCCAATTGGATTTGCTAAATGGGAAAGACTCTTTGGTAATGGAAGTCTCAAAAATGAATTTAAAGACTCTATTAAATTCACTTTTGAGTATCTAAAAGATAATAAAATAAAAATGTTCAGATGGAAATTAATGCATTTTATTTTACCAAATGAACAGCTGCTTTTCCAGTGGAAAATTGCACAAAATGACCTATGTACTTATTGCAATGAACTAGATAACTATAACCATTTCTTCATTACATGTCAATATCATAAAATATTTTGGAAATCAATGAAAGATTTACTCAAAAGAGTTGGCATAGAAGAACAAGTTATAAGTCTCCGTTCTCTTGTCATAGGATACAAAATTTATGATAAAGCTTACTTTGCACTTAATCATTTGCTTAGTTTAATGTTCTTTTCAGTCTATAAGGCACACAATGTTTCGAATAAAAAATCTAAATGGGTAGATACAATGAAAATATTTAAATATGAAATAAATAATATAGTAGAATTATATAGTTTGGTAAACATGAAGATAAACTGTTTATTAACAAAAGTGTATAACATTTTGAGAAAAAACTAAGGTAATGTTATAGAAATGTGAAAATATACATGTAGCATAAAGTATTTTGTAATATCAATATGCTGTCAATGTGCTTATAAATGCACCTGATACCTTAAATGTTAAGGTATACAAGTACTTATTATCTACTTATAATATATATATGAAAAGATCTGTACTTGGTGTGTGTGTGTGTGTGTTGGTGTGTGTGTGTGTGTGTGTGTTGGTGTGTGTGTGTGTGTGTGTTGGTGTGTGTGTCTACATTGTACAAGTATGTATATATGGGTGTGGATACTTTATTTGCTTCAAAATAATTGGCTAAGAAATAAAGAAAAAGGGGTAAAATAAAGAACAATATAACTAATACCATGTTACTGGGCAGATATAGTAACTAAGTGTACAGAATTTGATGTTATTCTTGAAAATTTGAGGCAATTAATATTTTATAGCCTATCTGCATATAATTTCAAATGTGATGCTTAAAATGTATAAAACATGCAACTATGAAGGAGTTTTGTGTGTGTATCTTGGATGTTTGAATCTGTCTGTGTGTGTGTAGTACGAATATGACTTCAGAAAATTCAAGTATGTGTATGTTTACAAAATAGCTGATAGGTATTTTAAGGTCACGACACGGGATCATGTTCAATTGTTCATAACGTTATGTAGGTCAAATAAATAACACATTTATTTCAAATCATTTGATTTATAACAGATAAAAATATATAATTAAAACATCTCACCTTTTCGTATTTTTATTCCAGATTACAAAACATTGCAGAATTGTGTAAATCCCAACTTGAAGCACAAAAAACGTGCGAGGTCATCGACCAGTGACCGCATTTAGTTTCTGGAACATTTAAGATAGTATACAAAAACTCATTCCGAAATAAATAGTGATAAATTCCGTAATATATTGACGAACTTTTGTGATAACGTGTGTAATGTTACATGAATATATAGTATTTTATATAGAAAAAAATAAACATATTTTGTAGTAGACTATTTAAAACAGCTATTTGTAATAGCAATTTATTAATTTAGATATTGATAGAATTTTTTTTGTTAATTCTACTGAATATTCTCCCTGGATATTCGGTGGCACTATTAACAGGGATACTTGATGGAATGCTGTACATCAAGTGTTATTGTTAACAGCAAGTTGTGCAATAAAGTATCAATTTGAGTGTTAAAAAAAAAAAAAAAAAAAAGCTGAAAATACAAAATGAAATACAATTTTACAATGTGTTGATTTAATGTTATAATGTATGAAATGTCAAATATAGATAATAGCACAGTCCATTGAACGCGAAATAAAGCTGCAGTTATAAAGGTGAAATTTCCAGTATATCACGGATAAAGAGTTCAAGTATGTGATGAACGGATTTAAGGCATCAAATACAAATTTATTAATGTAACTCACTCTGTGGTTAGCCACACATTGTGTCCAAGATGACGTTTGTCCTTAAGTGTTCTCCAGTTCTGTGATGACCTTAGCTTGCAGTTAAGTTCGAGATACGTGTAAGAAAGGGAAGAGGTAACGATAATAACGATTTTTTGAAGTTCTTATACGGTTTAAAGATGAATAATCAGGAATACATAAACAGATTAAGAATATAATCCAACGAACTATATGAATTGAGGAACGAGGTAACAGAATACAACTCCCTCAGAATAATCTGGCTTAAATAACCACTAGGCCGACTCCACTACTGGTGGACTTTTAATCACCGAGTGCATCATATATCCAGTAGTCAGCTCTTTTGTGTTGATAAGATGATAAGAAATATCATTGATATGTTCATTGTATCTGAATTAATTGTTTATAAAGTGTTAAATATTCGTCACTGAGACATTTCTACCAGCACGGAATATATTTCCTTAGCCATATCTTTTCGGTTTTAGTGCTTTCTAACTTCTTATTCGGTTTACCATCGATGAGTCTTTAATAAACAAAGAGTGTGTATGGCGTACAAAATTTTAAGCCTTGTATCTTTGATCGTTTTTTTTAGAACCACTGGGTCGATGCCACTGATGAAAACGTTTCGTTCCCGAGGGTATCACCAGCCCAGTAGTCAGCACATTTGTATTGACATGAAGTATCATTGATATGTTTATTTTCTGTATCAATTATAATATAACTGCTTATAAAATGTTAAAATATTCAAAACACTGAGTTATTCAACCCAAAGGCTTAGACTGTTTAAGTCTTCGATTTTGATTTGGCTATAATAGTCATTTTTATATCTAATATAGTTACTTAAATACATTTATTCTAAAATCTGTTGTTGACATGTTATGGGTAATGTTCTTCTGGTATAATTTATGATGACATGATACTAAACCCCTAATTGGAGGGATTGTGGCTGTTTTTCATATGATGAAGACATAATCTTTCTATCAGTTTAATCAAGGTCTGGAGCTGGCATGTCGGAAACTGCTAGTAGTCCTTTGCTTTGTTAATTTATGTTGATCTTTGTCATTTTCTTAGATTCTTAATTCCAATTATCTTAAAATTTAGTACAATTGCTAGTTCTTATTATTTATACATTAAAATACGACACTGTCTTGAAGGTTACTGTGTTTGTAAGTCAATTACATTTGATAATCCGTGATAATGCATTATACAAGACTTAAAAGTGCAGGCTCATACGTTTTGTTGCAGAGTTGATAAAACAGCAAGGAGGATTATCTAACGCAAATTAATCAGATTTAATTGTATTGTTGTAACGAAGTTAGGAGTATTATGATTCTGTCGTTGATTGAATGCTTTTCAAGATGAATTACGTGTGCAAAAATTGAATTATAACATTTTGTTGTTACCGTTTTATTTCAGGTTCAAAAAGCTGTATGTGATGAAATTAAACTAAGGTTTCACAGCAGATGGGGATAATTACATTATATTAACCATATTATAGTTATTAAAAATACTTTACATCTAGTTCATTTTTGACGTAACTACAAACTTTTTCTCTTCATGCTATGGAATTAGACCATAATTGTTACTGTAGGAATGCTTTGTAAGATCATTTAAAAAGAGCATTTGATAAAATGTGTTATATTCACTATTTACATGCACCAACATTCGTTTTTTCAATTCCTATTATCCTTTCTACAACATTATTCTAATAACGCTGCTTTAGCTTATCCAAATTGCTGGCCTAGTTAAAGCCGTTTGCAAAAAATCATTTACATTTCACAAATCTAACAATTAATCATAAAACTATGCCAGCTATTTTTCCATGTTTGAAAAAAAGCACTGCTTTACAGGAATGGTAATCAAAGATTATCCAAGTCATTTATATTTGATGCCTATGAATTTGGTAATCATTTTTTATGAAAACATGTAAATTGTTCTAATCTTCACTTTTTCAGGGACAGCCGTAAACCATGTAGTTACTCACCTTTTCATTGTAGAAGTTTTTCTGTTTCGTAATTTTTTCCATTTTTTATTTAGGGAAGGGGGTATCTGTTTGTGTTGATTTAATTTGTTTGCCTTTGATATATTTTTTTTGTTATTTCGTGCAGTAAGCGTTTTGACGTGAATATAGATCTATACTTACCAACAAACGATGGAATTTTGTATGACCTTCCTTTGTTTGTTTACATTTTTCACTATGCATCATTCTTCGTCGACACTTTTAAATAATTCAGTGAAACTTATTTTAATTGAAATTTCGGCAGTTTTCACTTCTTGTCAAAGCTCTGCTTTCCACAAATCCACTAATATTTAACAAAAAGCGAAAAGATGTATTAGGGCCATTCAAAACGAAGCGTTGAATAAATATAGCTACCACCATTTCCAAAACGGAAAGAGGGACGAAAGATACCAGAGGGACAGTCAAACTCATAGATCGAAAACAAACTGACAACGTCATGGCCAAAAATAAAAAGACAAACAGACAAATAATAGTACAGATGACACAACATAGAAAACTAAAGACTAAGCAACACGAACCCCACCAAAAACTGGGGTGATCTCAGGAAGTGAGAAAAGGAAAACGACAAAAAGAAACAAACTTTTAAACCCAAAACTGAAGGTTGAACTACACGAACCCCATCAAAACCGGGAAATGAACTCAGTGCTCCGGAAGTGTAAGAAGTAGTTTTTGCCCCTAGCGATATATTTGTGGTCAAATGTTACAGATATATCAAAAGAAATCATTTATGATGAGTCTAATGTAGACGAAACGCGCTTCTATCGTAACAAATTATCAGCCTGGTATCTTTGATAATTATTTTAGAGTCATTCTCGTAAAATATGAAATACGTCTAAAGATAACGTTACACCACTTAAACTGTTCTTGGTTTTCTACGTTTCATTAAACTAACTTAATTATAAGTTTTATCATTTTGGTATAAGTACCGAATTTTAAAATGTAGACCATGATGGAATTTTTAACTTTACTTGGACAATGTTTGCTGCACTTTTTATGCCCTCGAATAGTAGCTACTTCATCGGTAATGGCATCATTTAAATGATGTATTTTTTTTCATAAATTTCCAGTTTATAAAATAATGTAATTTTGTTTAAAAGAATTGAATTGTGAGCTACTGCTTACTAATAATAAGCTTATACAATTCTTGATACCAAATTTCTGAGGCTGTAATTCGTACTTCCTGAGTGAAATGCGACATATATTTTAAACATATTTCTGTGTAAGAATATATAAGTATTCGGTAAACAGTAAGTGGATAAGTAATGAACGTGAAAACGTATCACACGGATAACATAGTCACACAAAGCTAGCTACAGATGGCTGGATATTCATGTGTTTTGTGTAAATTAATTGCTGAAACTTGAATGTTATCTAATTGGGGGTTTCAATAGAGCATTCAAGTACAAAATTATTGTTTTGCATCATTTGAACAATAACTAAAGCAGTTAACTTATCTGCAGTGCAGCTCCTTACGTTCTCATATATATCTCGCATATTTCTTATGCTTAAATTATTATGTAATTAATTCTTACTGCAGCAATTTTTTTGATCTAAGAACCATAAATAATTGCTAACAATTCTAATCTCAATGTCAGAATATGTTTTGCGGAAAATACGAAGTGTTTATAAAAAGATTACATATTCTATCATGTTACGTAATAGATGTTATAAAGGACAGTTATTCGCTGAATTTAACTGCAGAATAATTGCAGTTATTCGATTAGTGGTCGCTGGAGCGCATCTATGCTACAGTTTATATAGCACATTATATAAAAATCGCAATGATTAAAATCAAGATACTAATTTTGACCCTAGTGTCTGCAAACAAATATATTATAGAGAATGGATGCAATTGTATTATTCAAATGTGTAAAGACGATCACATAACCATGTATCTACAGAGATTGATATCAAATAAGGAATTTTATAAATTATTTGGTTCCTTTTTAGTTAACCTGTAAGTAATGACTCATCCAAATTCATGGCATCCGTTGTTTGGCTCATGTTTAACAATAGTTTGCTAGTAATTCGCATCACTAATGCCAAAATTGGCGAGGAAATGGGAGGGGATTTCAACTGCGACACGTTATACCATTTCTATGAAGTCAGTCTTTTCATCAGCCCTGATTTTCTTTTAAAGAATCAAAGTTTCTACAATCAGTCGCTGATATAAAGTCGCTAAATTATATTCAAGTGGTCTCTTAATTTCCTTCTATTGGAATAGAATGATTTATAGAAATGAAATTAGTTGAAAATGTTTTACATTAAATTTTTGCAATTTCATAAGCCGCCATTTGGAATCCCCCTACCTAATTTACGAAGTTTGTTATATATATTGATATACGAAATGTCTCGGCTATCAAATGGTTGAAATCAAAATATTTATTGTATGTTTATCAAATTGATAATTTTGTACATTTTGTTAATTCAAATTATTCGTTTCACATTGCCAACATGTCTGTGGACACAAATTAATTTGAAGAAATGATACACACCAGTACAAACCTGACTTTTCATACATGTACATGTATAAACGACGTTCGTATACTGTATTTAAGTTGTTGGCAGCGAGATTTAGTAATAACATTAAGAATTTTACTGCACCAGCTAGATATGCAATTTGACAATAAATGTCTTTTCAGGAATGTCCGGGTCCGAAATATTTGAAAGTCTAAAACCTAATACAAACATTGAAGAACTGATAAAACCAAAAAAGGACCAAAAATAAAGCCAAACAAGGACAAACAATCAGATCTAATAGACGATTGTCTGTTTTCATTTTTTTCTTTTGATTTCCATTTTTTTCATATTGTATGTTGACAAACTTTCAATGATCAAGGATTTTTGATGATGTATTTTGGTTATGATTGTCTAATTCACCTATTTGATAATGATACTATTCATTTTGTCCTGATTGTAGTTGTATCTGTTTAACGGACACATCAGGAATTCACTGTCCGACTGTAAAAAAGATTGATATTTTTCGATGGGTATATGTACCTAGCTATAACACCAGGTTTAACCCGCCATTTTCTTCGGAAAATGGCAGTACCAAGTCTGGAATATGACAGTTGTTTTCCAGTCGTTCCGTTGGTTGATAACGTTGGATTTTGACAGTTTTTATGGTCTTTCTTTTTGAATTTGCCCTTAGAGTTCGGTATTTTTATTATACATTTTTATTTTCAAGGGTTTTAGGCTTTTTTTTCTTTCAATGGCAGCGTTTAGGCTTTGTAATACTACTATTATATAATTTGTTGGGAACGTACTATAATGTACCATGTCAAAAAAATTAATATAGTGAATCAATCATAAGGAAATACAGGTGTGTGTGTGTGAACTAGCTATAGAGTTATAGAGTACCAGCATTTAGTCTACTGCAAATCACTGCCATCAAATAATAACCCACATATCAATGAGTGTTTATATATACATCCAAATACCAGTAAACTTGAGATTAAGTGTAAATTCTTCTCCATATTTTCCTCGATATTCACACAGATGGACGACGTCAAACTAGAATGGATGATAAACGTGATGATTTCAATTTTCAAATTCCTATTTCACAGCAGTCAATTACCCTCTGCTCAATCGTATGGCGTACTATATCTCATTTAATACATTGCGCTCCTGCATGTTTAGACTGACTTCATTTACTTGATTTGTAACTTACACTAAAACTGCTCCATAAGGAAGAACGACTGAAATCGACACTACATACGATGTATCGTCACCTTAACGAATTTGTTGAAAGATACGATATTTCGGCGTCCAAACTTAACTACAACATGTCTTAAAAGTCTCAGACCATTCAATATCAGAATAGATTTTACCGACTGTTTCCTTTTCCCGATTGTCAAATTTTGACTGAGTTTGGATTCGCATGGCGGGTGAGGCATGCATAGCAGAAGATTCGTATCCTGCCGATGCAGCCTGTCCCACTCCTTTTGGGGTTAATGGGATTCCCTTAGTTTTTGTTCTTTACCTTGATCTGTCTCTTCTCAATCAATTACGAGATTTGAACATCAGTTAACTTCTGTTCTTTAATTCATATAAGAAGGTCCAAGATTAAACTACAACAGAAAACATGTATTGTTAACGTATAAAATAGAATCAGCAATTTTTTAAAGAGATAGGTATACATGGTATTTTAATTATAATTCTTACCAAATACGGTTAAGACAAACTATAAAGTCGTTTGGTCTTTTTCTGTTTTTGCCATGGTGTTATCAGTTTATTTTCGACTTATTGGTTTTAATGTCCCTTTGGTATCTTTCGCCTCTCTTTCCCTATACCTGACAGTAAGAAATCATTAGTGTTTCTAACAACCCTTGAAAGAAAACGGTTTAAATGTAGGTAAAGGAATTAGCAAGTATGTATTTATCTTTGAAGTACTTTCTATTTTCTGTGCTTACTTTTGCTAATATTGATTACGTCAAAATCACATGTCAAAGATCTCTAACAACCTAAGTTGTTGTTCGTCTTATAATATTTCATTAGTTACAAATAAAACACAATATTAGTTGCATTACAACGTCATCACAGACGCAATTTGTCACATGCAAAAATGATAATTCAAATTTTAATATGTGATTTTGAGCTATTTGATATTGAAAAGAAACTACACAAGTAAAAGTAAGGAGGCCATGTCTGCTTATAATGTGGCGTCTTGTGCTTTGTTGTAGGAAATACAAAATAAAATACATTTTGTTCTACTAAAAATGAATATTGTTCTCACTGATTCACATATAATTGCATATATAAGTGTATCATGATTTCAACCATTTGTTGACACATATATGACTTTGTCGTTGGGATTTTAATTTGTCTGGTTTTTAAAGCGTTTAGTCTGTTTCATATCGGTATTAAACATAATAATCATAATAAAAAATTATAAAGCGTCCTATATGAAAAAAATAAAAATAACTCTAAGGCGCTGTACATGCAACATAGTAATTTAAACAAATCAAAGAGAGAGAGAGAAAAAACACAAAACATACAACAAAAACTGATATAAAAATTATTGGAAATTAACTAGACTTTGAAAGGTCTACAATGGAAAATATCTAAAGGCACAAGCTTTAGTTTTCAAAGTACTGATTAAAACTTAAGTAATGTGCTACAGAACTTTGTAGTCTCGGAAATTTTGGTTTATTTATTACATGAAATTGGGCTTTAGACTAGCTTTCAAAAACGGCAAGTACTCTAAGAAAAAAGTAAAATAACAAAAATACCGAAATCCAAGGGAAATTCAAAACGGAAAGTCCTTTATGAAATGGCAAAATCTAACGAATGGAAAACAACTGTCATATTCCTGACTTGGTTAGAGTGGTACTATTTCTCTTTGGGTGTATTATGTTGTTGTTGTTGTTTTTGTGCTTATAATAATCTGATGATTCAATACAAAATTAAGGAGATGTGGTATGATTGTTAAGCTCTTTCCAACTGATTTTTAAAGTTTGCACTTGTACTGTCTCAATAAACCACTATCAAAGATTATGACAGGGTTTGAACTCTCAAAAACATGTTAAACCCCGCAACATTCTTTTAGTACATGTCCCATGCCATGAGCCATTATCCAGTGGTTGTCGTCAGTTGCTGTCTGCCATAACTATGTTCGTTTATTTTTGTAGTTTTAATCATGTCCTTGTGTTTTTCTTTTTAAATTGTTTTACATTTTCTTATCACGGTTATTTGTTTTAAATGGTTAATTGTCTCACTAGCGAATACTCTTATTTTAATAAAGTATTTTCCATAAATGTTTGATTTGTGTGTATTCTTTATCGATCTGAATAGTTCTTTCGTATAAATGACATAACAGTAAAGAAAAAATGAAATGAAAAAGAATAAAAAAAAAAATGCAACTTATTTTGTTATAACACAAATAATTCGACGATACAACGACATTTAGAATAAACAGGTAAGAAAATTCACCTCGGAAAAATGTCAGTCAGATATATTTTTTGTGTTTTCTAAACCAAAACTATCAAAATGTTAAGTTGAAAAAAACTTTGCCATTACAAATCCATAAAGAGACTCTCAGACATATTACCTTTGTATGTTTTTTCTTTTCTTTAGACAACTATTTTCACAGTAAATCATTTACAGGGACGATGAAAAAAAACAATGTTAATGTATTCTTTTCTTAATACTGTTAAAATGACAGGATTGATTAAACAAAATGAGGAATCCGGCAATTCACTGTGACATA
Organism: Mytilus californianus; assembly: GCF_021869535.1. Taxonomy (NCBI): domain Eukaryota; kingdom Metazoa; phylum Mollusca; class Bivalvia; order Mytilida; family Mytilidae; genus Mytilus; species Mytilus californianus. Next base: position 109,185,588 of record NW_026262723.1, read on the forward strand.
AAGTAAATGAAATGATTTATTATTCTTCAAATCTGTGATTTTTTTTATTATATCTGTTTTCATCAAATAAAGTGCTTCCTTTGAAATTAATTTGTTTTATCGTCAGTTTATTTGATAACTTGTAATTTTCTTAAGAAGGCACACATTTTGATTGTTTTATTGCAGAAAACAGGATTATATCATTCATTTTGATTTTTACAAACAGCAAACACATTATATTTATTGAATGATAAATCTTTAAATTAGAAATTTCAAAGCCTTGAGCATTGACAAAAATAAATCGCGTGAAGATGAAAGGATGGCGAATTTATTAAATAGTTCGATGTAAGTCTATAAAAAAACCTATTGGTATGGAAAACATATATTTCTGCCTTAAATATGACATCTATACAACTAAAGGAAGAGACCGATTTCATTGAGCCGCAAATCCTCTGAAACCATACAAAGTCGGAAATATTTGTGATATGACATATAAATGTAGTGTTTTGTACTTCCTAAATTTGTCCTTGAAGCAATCTTTTTTCAACAGAAAAAGCCAATTTTTGAGAAAATATCCAAATTCTGAGACCGTTATCGATCCGTGTCTTATACGCTTTCGCGCATGGTCAGTCGACGTACTGCCCTCAAAATCTAAGTGAAAGTAAGAAGAAAGGATAGAAAATAGGACAGTTTAGCCTATAAGGATCCTGTATTGTATTTGTAAGTGCATCATTTTGCTAAATTAAACGACATCCACCCGTTTTACTCAGGTGAAGAACTGTCCAAAAATTAAAAGTGCGTTGAACGTGTCGAAGTGATCCTCCCCCCTTTTTATGTGTAAACACAGGCATCCGACGTCCGGACCCCTCCCCACTTTTTATGTGTAAAGACAGGCACCCTTGACACTCTTTGTTTCAACACTTGCCCAATTGTACCGCGATTTCGTGGACATCTTTTAATGGCTTTAAAAGTATGACCGGATTTCTTAATTCATTTTAGGTGTTCTACCAAATATTCTGCGACTTTATAATTGCTAATGTTATCAACACCCGACATTTATGAATAAAAAAGACACATTTTTGGTTTGCATAATATAACAAAAAAGAGCAAAGTTATGTCAAATAGACCGTGGAAAAATCATTTAAAGAAAGAGAAAGCAGATATCAAGGTGGCAATAAAAAAATGACAGTTAACAAAAAAATGATATAGACAAAAGAAAAGGCAGGAAGACAATTAACAGTACACAACGCACTACACACAAATCTAAAGATCAACATCGCCAAATTTGATGATAATTTAAACTAGAGGCTCTCAAGAGCCTGTGTCGCTCACTTGTATTTACTGATGCTTTGGAAATCATGTAAAATAAGGTTAAAATTATAATTAATAGTGTTAGATATTAGATATTATAATGATATCTAAGATAATAACAAAAAACTGCAAAATTTTTGTAAAATTACTAACTCAGGGGCAGCAACCCAACAACGGGTTGTCGGATTCGTCTGAAAATTTCAGGGCAGATAAATCTAAATCTGATGAACATTTTTGCCACCTGTCAGATTTTCTCTAAATGCTTTAGTTTCAGAGATATAAACCAAAAACTGCATTTTACCCCTATGTTCTATTTTTAACCAAGTCGGCCATGATGGTTGGAAGGCGGAGTCATCGGACAAATTTTTTAAACTAGATACCCTAATAATGATTATGGCCAAGTATGGTTAAATTTGTCTTAGTAGTTTCAGAGAAGAAGATTTTTGTGTAAAAGATTACAAAAATTTACAAAAAATTGTTAAAAATTGACTATTAAGGGCATGACAACTTATTTGTAGATCTTACTTTGCTGAACATTATTACTGTTTACAGTTTATCTCTATCTATAATAATATTCAAGATAATAACAAAAAACTGCAAAATTTCCTTAAAATTACCAATTCAGGGGCAGCAACCCAACAACAGGTTGTCAGATTTGTCTGAAAATTTCAGGGAAGATAGATCTTGACCTGATAATCAGTTTTATTCTATGTCAGATTTACTCTAAATGCTTTGGTTTCAGAGATATAAGCCAAATTCTACATTTTACCCCTATGTTTTATTTTTAGCCATGGCGGCCATCTTGGTTGGTTGGCGGGGTCATCGGACACATTTTTTAAACTAAATACCCTAATGATGATTGTGGCCAAGTTTGGTTAAATTTGGCCTAGTAGTTTCAGAGGAGAAGATTTTTGTAAAAGCTAACGGACAACGACGACGGACGAAGACGGACGACGGACGACGGACGACGGACGACGGACGCCAAGTGATGAGAAAAGCTCACTTAGCCCTTTGGGCCAGGTGAGCTAAAAATGGAATTTAACAATGTCTCAAAAAGATTTTAGAAATTTAGAAGAAAGACAAAACACAGCATACAAAGCTACAGGTTGAGCAACACGAGTGTGATCTCAGAAAATCCGAAACGGTTAGCAGATCCTTTTCCATGTGTCGTGTTTTACTTCTATAAAATACGTTGATCAGTGATATCAAATGATTAGGCATCACTCAGTAGCTATTGGTGATTGATTCTTACATCACCAATTTCGTAAACAATTGATGATGTAAATATGGATTCTACCACTGTGTCGAGTTGGATACGATATTTATTCACTCGACACAGTTAAATTTTCAAATTTAAAACGCGAGGTTCGCCGAGTGTTTTAAATATTTAAAATTTATTTGGCGAGTGTGGATAAATATCGTATTGCACGAGATTTGGTGGTGAAATCTGTTTCTCTAATGATTTTTAGAGCACATGCAGAAAATGAAAACCTTCTTTACGAATGATCTGCAAAACGATGTGTCCTTTCTATGTGACGTCATCAGACATGGTCGCCTTTTTTCATGACGTCACAATAGGAATTTCAGAGGAAAGCAAGACAATTTGACGTCATAATCGAATTTTGACCAATGACAAACTGAGATCAAACGAATCACACGTTGATTAAATAAAAAAAATCAGGTCAGGAAAAGGATAAATCAGGTAGGAATTAGAGAAATGTTCTTACCATGAAACCCGACCAAATGTAAAACTATGAAAATGAAAGTCGTTTTTCACAAAAAGAATAGACATAAGTATTCATCCAAAGAATGGATTCTTAATGAAATCTGATTTTCTATTTGAAGTAAAGTTTTGTATTTTTAGTCAGATACGATTAATTCGGTTAAGAATGTCTTTGTTGCAAGATTTTACAAAATTATATAGTTGTACTATTTTGATTTATGGATGCATTTAAAATAACAAAAAACTTCGAAGAGATAGAAATAGTCTAACGTTTTGTGAGATATTGGATTTTCTTTTCCTAGTGAAACAATTTTATAGACAATGGGTCATATGGCTTTTCTGTTAAATGAAGGGAAAGAAAAAACCATGACCAAGAAAAAGAGTTATATTAACAATGAATAAGATATTTGATTGCGTTTATGATAAGCTACTAAAGACACACTTTTACAAAGTTATCAGGAAATTCAAATCTTGACAAAAATACAAATCATATATGAAACGGGAGTTCCAACTTATTTTTATGAATGTCATTTGATTTCAACATCTGATATATTCAATTCAAATTTTGATTTATGAATTTCATACTTATAATACCATAGTGTTCTGTGTTTTCATTTTTCTCATACAAATATGTTGATGATTTATGGATCTTCTTCACATCTTATTGCGTATTACATTGACGTTGGTATTTTTGTATAGATACTAATACAGTAAAACCTGTTTTAAGAGACAACTAAAGGTAGAGCACAAAAGTGGTCTCATAAGACAGGTGGTCTTTTAATACAGGTTCAATCTATTGGAAATGCATTGAAAACTCCTCTGAAACCATACAAAGTCGGAAATATTTGTGATATGACATATAAATGTAGTGTTTTGTACTTCCTAAATTTGTCTTTGAAGCAATCTTTTTTCAACAGAAAAAGCCAATTTTTGAGAAAATATCCAAATTCTGAGACCGTTATCGATCCGTGTCTTATACGCTTTCGCGCATGGTCAGTCGACGTACTGCCCTCAAAATCCAAGTGAAAGTAAGAAGAAAGGATAGAAAATAGGACAGTTAAGCCTATAAGGATCCTGTATTGTATTGTAAGTGCATCATTTTGCTAAATTAAACGACATCCACCCTTTTTACTCAGGTGCAGAACTGTCCAAAGATTAAAATGGCGTAGAACATGTCGAAGTGATCCTCCTCCCTTTTTATGTAAAAACACAGGCATCCGACGTCCGGACCCCTCCCCACTTTTTATGTGTAAAGACAGGCACCCTTGACACTCTTTGTTTCAATACTTGCCCAATTGTACCACGATTTCGTAGACATCTTTTAATGGCTTTTAAAGTATGACCGAATTTCTTAATTCATTTTAGGTGTTCTACCAAATATTCTGCGACTTTATAATTGAAAATGTTATCAACACCCGACATTTAAAGAATAAAAAAGACACATTTTTGGATTGCATAATATAACAAAAAAGAGCAAAGTTATGTCAAATAGACCGTGAAAAAATCATTTAAAGAAAGAGAAAGCAGATATCAAGGTGGCAATAAAAAAATGACAGTTAACAAAAAAATAATATAGACAAAAGAAAAGGCAGGAAGACAATTAACAGTACACAACGCACTATACACAAATCTAAAGATCAACATCGCCAAATTTGATGATAATTTAAAAGATGGAATTTAACAATGTCTCAAAAAGATTTTAGAAATTTAGAAGAAAGACAAAACACAGCATACAAAGCTACAGGTTGAGCAACACGAGTGTGATCTCAGAAAATCCGAAACGGTTAGCAGATCCTTTTCCATGTGTCGTGTTTTACTTCTAAAAAATTCGTTGATCAGTGATATCAAATGATTAGGCATCACTCAGTAGCTATTGGTGATTGATTCTTACATCACCAATTTCGTAAACAATTGATGATGTAAATATGGATTCTACCACTGCGTCGAGTTAAATACGATATTTATCCACTCGAGACAGTTAAATTTTCAAATTTAAAACGCGAGGTTCGCCGAGTGTTTTAAATATTTAAAATTTATTTGGCGAGTGTGGATAAATATCGTATTGCACGAGATTTGGTGGTAAAATCTGTTTCTCTAATGATTTTTAGAGCACATGCAGAAAATGAAAACCTTCTTTACGAATGATCTGCAAAACGATGTGTCCTTTCTAAGTGACGTCATCAGACATGGTCGCCTTTTTTCATGACGTCACAATAGGAATTTCAGAGGAAAGCAAGACAATTTGACGTCATAATCGAATTTTGACCAATGACAAACTGAGATCAAACGAATCACACGTTGATTAAATAAAAAAAATCAGGTCAGGAAAAAGATAAATCAGGTAGGAATTAGAGAAATGTTCTTACCATGAAACCCGACCAAATGTAAAACTATGAAAATGAAAGTCGTTTTTCACAAAAAGAATAGACATAAGTATTCATCCAAAGAATGGATTCTTAATGAAATCTGATTTTCTATTTGAAGTAAAGTTTTGTATTTTTAGTCAGATACGATTAATTCGGTTAAGAATGTCTTTGGTGCAAGATTTTACAAAATTATATAGTTGTACTATTTTGATTTATGGATGCATTTAAAATAACAAAAAACTTCGAAGAGACAGAAATAGTCTAACGTTTTGTGAGATATTGGATTTTCTTTTCCTAGTGAAACAATTTTATAGACAATGGGTCATATGGCTTTTCTGTTAAATGAAGGGAAAGAAAAAACCATGACCAAGAAAAAGAGTTATATTAACAATGAATAAGATATTTGATTGCATTTATGATAAGCTACTAAAGACACACTTTTACAAAGTTATCAGGAAATTCAAATCTTGACAAAAATACAAATCATATATGAAACGGGAGTTCCAACTTATTTTTATGAATGTCATTTGATTTCAACATCTGATATATTCAATTCAAATTTTGATTTATGAATTTCATACTTATAATACCATAGTGTTCTGTGTTTTCATTTTTCTCATACAAATATGTTGATGATTTATGGATCTTCTTCACATCTTATTGCATATTACATTGACGTTGGTATTTTTGTATAGATACTAATACAGTAAAACCTGTTTTAAGAGACAACTAAAGGTAGAGCACAAAAGTGGTCTCATAAGACAGGTGGTCTTTTAATACAGGTTCAATCTATTGGAAATGCATTGAAAACTCCTCTGAAACCATACAAAGTCGGAAATATTTGTGATATGACATATAAATGTAGTGTTTTTTACTTCCTAAATTTGTCTTTGAAGCAATCTTTTTTCAACAGAAAAAGCCAATTTTTGAGAAAATATCCAAATTCTGAGACCGTTATCGATCCGTGTCTTATACGCTTTCGCGCATGGTCAGTCAACGTACTGCCCTCAAAATCCAAGTGAAAGTAAGAAGAAAGGATAGAAAATAGGACAGTTAGGCCTATAAGGATCCTGTATTGTATTGTAAGTGCATCATTTTGCTAAATTAAACGACATCCACCCTTTTTACTCAGGTGCAGAACTGTCCAAAGATTAAAATGGCGTAGAACATGTCGAAGTGATCCTCCTCCCTTTTTATGTAAAAACACAGGCACCCGACGTCCGGACCCCTCCCCACTTTTTATGTGTAAAGACAGGCACCCTTGACACTCTTTGTTTCAATACTTGCCCAATTGTACCACGATTTCGTGGACATCTTTTAATGGCTTTTAAAGTATGACCGGATTTCTTAATTCATTTTAGGTGTTCTACCAAATATTCTGCGACTTTATAATTGAAAATGTTATCAACACCCGACATTTAAAGAATAAAAAAGACACATTTTTGGATTGCATAATATAACAAAAAAGAGCAAAGTTATGTCAAATAGACCGTGAAAAAATCATTTAAAGAAAGAGAAAGCAGATATCAAGGTGGCAATAAAAAAATGACAGTTAACAAAAAAATAATATAGACAAAAGAAAAGGCAGGAAGACAATTAACAGTACACAACGCACTATACACAAATCTAAAGATCAACATCGCCAAATTTGATGATAATTTAAAAGATGGAATTTAACAATGTCTCAAAAAGATTTTAGAAATTTAGAAGAAAGACAAAACACAGCATACAAAGCTACAGGTTGAGCAACACGAGTGTGATCTCAGAAAATCCGAAACGGTTAGCAGATCCTTTTCCATGTGTCGTGTTTTACTTCTATAAAATACGTTGATCAGTGATATCAAATGATTAGGCATCACTCAGTAGCTATTGGTGATTGACTCTTACACCACCAATTTCGTAAACAATTGATCATGTAAATATAGATTTTACCACTGCGTCGAGTTGGATACGATATGTTTCCACTCGAGACAGCTGAATTTTCAAATTTAAAACGCGAGGTTCGCCAAGTGTTTTAAATATTTAAAATTTATTTTGCGAGTGTGGATAAATATCGTATTGCACGAGATTTGGTGGTGGAATCTGTGTCTCTAATGATTTTTAGACGACATGCAAAAAATGAAAAACTTCTTTTCGAATGATCTGCAAAACGATGTGTCCTTTCTATGTGACGTCATCAGACATGGTCGCTTTTTTTCAAGACGTCACAATAGGAATTTCAGAAGAAAGCAAGACAATTTGACGTCGTAATCGAATTTTGACCAATGACAAACTGAGATCAAACGAATCACACGTTGATTAAATAAAAATAATCAGCAGGTCAGGAAAAGGATAAATCAGGTAGGAATTAGAGAAATGTTCTTACCATGAAACCCGACCAAATGTAAAACTATGAAAATGAAAGTCGTTTTTCACAAAAAGAATAGACATAAGTATTCATCCAAAGAATGGATTCTTAATGAAATCTGATTTTCTATTTGAAGTAAAGTTTTGTATTTTCAGTCAGATACGATTAATTCGGTTAAGAATGTCTTTGTTGCAAGATTTTACAAAATTATATAGTTGTACTATTTTGATTTATGGATGCATTTAAAATAACAAAAAACTTCGAAGAGATAGAAATAGTCTAACGTTTTGTGAGATATTGGATTTTCTTTTGCTAGTGAAACAATTTTATGGACAATGGGTCATGTGGCTTTTCAGTTAAATGAAGGGAAAGAAAAGACCATGACCAAGAGAAAGAGTTATATTAACAATGAATAAGATATTTGATTGTGTTTATGATAAGCTACTAAAGACACACTTTTACAAAGTTATCAGGAAATTCAAATCTTGACAAAAATACAAATCATATATGAAAGGGGAGTTACACCTTATTTCTATGAATGTCATTTGATTTCAACATCTGATATATTCAATTCAAATTTTGATTTATGAATTTCATACTTATAATACCATAGTGTTCTGTGTTTTCATTTTTCTCATACAAATATGTTGATGATTTATGGATCTTCTTCACATCTTATTGCATATAACATTGACGTTGGTATTTTTGTATAGATACTAATACAGTAAAACCTGTTTTTAGAGACAACTAAGGGTAGAGCACAAAAGTGGTCTCATAAGACAGGTGGTCTCTTAATACAGGTTCAATCTATTGGAAATGCATTACAAAGGGACCTAAAATTGATGGTCTTTTAATAAAAGTTTTTGCCTAATACAGGTGGTCTCTTAAGCAGGTTTGGCTGTATATAACAAAGCGCAATTATAAAATGTATGATAGTTTAAAAACTAATGAAAATGCATTGTTAAGAAGACAATAAACGAAATAACTGTTCCCTACCTGTACTGTCTATTGACCAGTGTCAACGTGCGAAGTATGAACTCGTAACCATGGATATCAACTTCTGAAAACAGAAATGTTTGTTTTATAATTTTTTTAGCGTAAATTATTTGCTTTTCATAATGAACAAATTTAAGTTGGGATTTTTATTTACAATGCAACTATTGTTTAGTTATGGTAATCTGTGTATTGCATCTTTTCTTTCTAGAAGATATATGTTTGTTCTTTAAAAAATGCGTACGTTTTTCCTCAGAAAAACGACCACATAGTCAAAACACCATGTGCAAAGAAAAAGCGACGAGGTGACAAATAGCAGTATACACAACTCTACAAGGATAACTTACGACTGTGCAATGCAAACCCCTAAAAGTTCAACTCTGGTGCTCCGGAAGGGATAAATAAATAAATTTAGATAATATTTATAGCCATAATTGTCAAATTCCAGGTTTATTATAAAAAATGAGGGATTTCTCTATGGTGGTATAATCTAAATACAAGAACTGTCAATGCCAGAATTCATATAGGGGTGATAAAGAAAGTATTAAATAAATTTAAGATTTCTCAACGAACACAAATGTCAGCTTGGTCATAGACAAGACCAATATAGCCCACTAATAAGTGAAAACTGAATGGCTGTCATATAGAGTATCGCCTTCTTTAAGTATTGAGAGATGAAGTACATATTTATACTAGAGAGACATAATGGGCAACATTTTGAACAGTTGATAAAAAACAAAATTATGTGGAAAATTTCAGAATTCTAATAACAATAAAAATTTATGGGATAAAAAAAAGCCACTACGCATAAAATTTGTTTTTACAATTTATAGTACTCAAATGGACTAATGCTAAAATAATGAAAATCGCTTTCTAGTTAAGGATCAGTGTGCTTCTAAATGATATCAAAATAAACTAAGCATCCTAAAATATAGCTTTGTTGTTCCTTTGTTTTCCTCTTATAGTTGATGTGTTTCCCTCGGTTTTGGTTTGTTACCCGGATTTGTTTTCTCTCAATCGATTTGTGACTTTTGAACACCGGTATACTACTGTTGCCATTATTTACTAAATCAACGGAAACGACTTTTATACCGTTTTACAAAGTTGAAAGTTTAGAAATACTTCTAAATAAAGTGATATTTGCACCAATTTTGTTAGTTAGAAGATAGTGCACTTGCACAGTTTAAATGTAGAATATTGGGTAACTGGATAACTTGTATATCTTTTGGAGTGAGAATTAAAATCGTTATTTCTCCTTAAGCCCTATGACAGGTTATAAGTTAAAGAGTGTAAATCATCCTTATTATAACATTCTATGGCATATACCGTATCAATGTAAACAAATCAAGCTAGAATATGTAGTACTTTACTACTCAAGACGTAAAAACTGAAAACATCAAGGTTGCGAAAGCCTCTTTTACCCTTTTCAATTGGTGTATATAACCAAAAGAAAAACAATAATAGACATAGACATGACACAAGCTTTCTTAAATCTGTCGTATTATTCAGTTGAAGTTCACTATAATATATGTCATGCAATAGATCCCTGAAAATGAAATATTGCGTAAAACAACATCATCAATGATAAACGATTTTGTCAGAAAAACAAAGGGAATACGTATGAACGAAAGCCATATACTGACTGCATAGGTGAAAATAATTTCATTCCAATGACAAAGATTGATTAATTGGTTGATTTGTGTGTAACGCCACAATCAGCACTATTGGATGGAGGTCAGTTTTTATTGGTGGAGGAAGTCGCAGTTCCCGGAGGGAACCACCGACCTTCGGCAGAAAAACTGACAATCCTTGTCAATTAAGGCTGGAGTCGGAGCGCACCTGCCACGTGCGGGGTTCGAACTAAAAACTTCAGTATTGTCATGCTAGTGATACAGTAGTTGAACTACTTAGGGCAATCGGCCACCGATTCCCCCCTCCCCGTTATGTGGAAGAAGATCATCTGAAAACGTGTTCTTAAATAATTTGATGCTAATGGTAAATAATGTCACCATGAAAAAGTGTTTTAAATAGTTTCATCCCCATGATAAAGAATAAGGCTGCGCACATTACTATATTGCTTCGAATTCATAAAACGTGTTCTTAAATAGATAACTCGATACCTCATACGCAGAAGTATTTAATTACGAAAAAGTGTTTTAAATAATTTGATACCTTTGCCCAAGAATAAGTTTTTAAACGTGTCCTAACCTTACTTAATCCCAATGCCGAAGAATAGCATGCGTAAACGTTGATCCCTATGGCAAAAAATGTCATACTATCATAATGAATACTGACATGCTCATAGATGATTTGGTCCCTTTTGTGAAGAATAATACTACAGACATTATCATAATGTTTGGAATTTATAAAACTTGTTTTCAAAAATCTCTATCATTGTCAAAATATTATATCAAACTGGACATCAATTCATCTTTAATTTGATAAAGATTAAGAAAAGTTTTTGAAAAATAATAACAAGAGAATAATACGATTTATGATACTAAATGTTATTCCAAAACCACCTACAACATTATATGTTGATCAATGCGTAACAGTAACAATGAAAACTTACAAGGGAAATTCAAATTGGACGAGGAGTTGTAAATATGGTCTAACAACAGTAACAATGAAAACTTACAAGGGAAATTCAAATTGGACGAGGAGTTGTAAATAAGGTCTAACAACAGTAACAATGAAAACTTACAAGGGAAATTCAAATTGGACGAGGAGTTGTAAATATGGTCTAACAACAGTAACAATGAAAACTTACAAGGGAAATTCAAATTGGACGAGGAGTTGTAAATATGGTCTAACAACAGTAACAATGAAAACTTACAAGGGAAATTCAAATTGGACGAGGAGTTGTAAATATGGTCTAACAACAGTAACAATGAAAACTTACAAGGGAAAATCAAATTGGACGAGGAGTTGTAAATATGGTCTAATGATATTAACAGTACCAATTATACTGCATCAGGTGCGCAAGTCTCTTCAGTTGTATCATTTTAATAAAGTTTAGAGCGTACTAAATTATACGCCTGGTAAATTTGAGGACTTTTTAGAATTAAGTTGTTATTTAATGTCAATAATAATAATAGGGCATAATTAAGATTGCTTGATTGATAACAGCTTTCTTAACGTCCAGTGTTGAATATTTCATACATGTTCAGGAAGAGACAAAATGATCAATAAATACAGTACTAGGTAGTCCTGCAATATGGATCCTTCGAAATGTAGGTCGGAACATTTGGGATACCACAGGAAAATAAGTGTATAATGTATATGGGCAGTTATTTTGCTTTGCAACGGAGCACTTACGGAGCCTTAAAGAGTTGTGGCAATGGTGTGGTACTCACTCAAAAAAAATCAGAATGAAATTTGATTATGTTCATAATCGTGTGTCTTTTGCCGAATTTTGAAATGCTAGTGTCCAACATTTTTCAATAGTTATCCCATAAATTTTAATGCAAACACGTCTCTGTATTGTTCCAGAATCAATACCAGAACAGTTATCATAAATGAAATTCAAATAATGTAATGGATTCCTTTGTAATGAACAAAAGATCTGCATAAAAGAAGACTAAAGATACCAAGGGCGAAAAAGACCACAACTTGACCAAAAAGAAAAACTCGAAAAAGACAAACAGCAGTCCGCAAATCACTACACATAAAACTAAATATAGTTAAGCAATATGATCACCAAGAAAACCGGTTTGATCCGGAAGGCTAAGCAATCCTACGTAATAAGTGCCAACCGTCGTGTTGCTCCAGGAATTTGAATTGGTAATTTTTCAATGAATGGTCTTTGTTATTCATTTGACACATCATCATGATAATATCGGTGGCATCTTTTTACAAATGTCAGTATTGTGATCGGTACGAGTTAGTTTATCATCACAGATGACCACGAATGTGTTCTTTTCGGTGATAGTTTATCATCACAGATCATGACCACGAATGTGTTCTTTTCCATGATAATTTATCATCACGGATGATGACCACGAATGTGTTCTTTTCCATGATAGTTTATCATCACAGATGATGACCACGAATGTGTTCTTTTCCATGATTGTGACATCACTGAATAGAATTTTTGTGGGTAAAATCCTTGTTCATGAAATATTTACACTTACCTGCCTCCTTAACTATTTGCAATTTCCCTCTATTCCCCGATACATACGTCGAGTTTTCTAGTGTAAATACGATAATACTTCCAGTTATCTCTCTTGTGTCAAATCTTCAGTTTCTCGAGACCAAATATAATAAAGTATAATTCCTCGAAAGTGGAGGAGCGCGGGTGAGGCAGGTAAGTGTAAATATTCATGAACAAGGATTGTACCCACAAAAATTTGCAGCCCTACTGAAAGGAGGTGGGAAAGAAATTAAATAAGGAATTAAAATAATAATATTCACCTATTTATATCTTCCTCGCTTGAAAGAATCCAAAATTGCAGACTTGACAAAAATGGACTGATGGTCTGGAACATCCTTCAGATGGAATGAAGTGAAAGTAGATTCAGATGTCCAGTGTACTGCTTTTAACATTTCTTCAGCTGATACACCACAAAATAAGGCCCATGAAGTAGAGGGTCTTCTTGTATCATGTGCTCTTACTGTTTTTAACGCGTCTTTATCTGCATTATCATATGCATAACGCAATGTATTAACTATCCATCTGGCAATATAATCTTTTGAAGCTTCTTGATTGTTTTTCTGATAAGTGACAAAAAGTCTATTTGGTTTTCTTATCCCTTTTGTTCTATTTATGTAAATCTTTAATGCACGGCAAGGGCAAAGTTTTAAATCAAATGAAGGGATGAATAACGACTCCCAAGGCCTATTCAATGTCTGTGTTTTTGCAAGAAACTTCATATTTGGTAATAGTTTTATTCCATTTTTCTCAATTCTAAAATGTCCATCATCTAAGGATAAACTATAAATTTCACTGACTCTACTGGCTGAAACAATAGCAGCCAGAAAAACTGTTAAAAACTTTAAATAAACTGAATCTAGAGGTTCAAAAGGGTGTTTTGTCAGCATCAACATAACTAGTGGTAAATTCCAATTTGGTTTCAACTGACGGATTGGTGGATTCATATTAAATAATCCCTTAATCAAGAACGATAATTCAAGACTGTTTGAAATTTGTATTCCATTCTTATGAATCAATGCTATAGCTGATTTATAACCTGTTATAGTTTGTGGTTTACATTTTCTAACAGAAGAAAGGTGCAAGAAAAATTCTGCTACTTCTGGTATAGTTGAAGAAGTGGAACTGATATTGTGTTCTTTACACCAACTATCATATATTCTGAGTCTTGCGTCATAAACTATTTGTGTTGATGTTTTTCTGGCATTAGCCATAATCTCTGCAGTTTTGTCTGAAAATCCCTTTGACTTATGCCGCAGTTTGACAATTTCCATGCCACAAGATTTAATGATTGTTGATTTTGATAAAATATTTGACTTCGATGGTGAATCTGAGAGAACAGATCTGGTAGAAGTTGCAGTTTTATTTGAACATCTATCAGTAGATCCAATATTTGAGGATACCAAGATTGTCTTGGCCACATCGGTGCAATCAGAATAACCACCGTCTTTTCTTCTCGAATCTTTTGTAATACTCGAGGAACAAAAATTAGGGGAGGAAAAGCATATGCAATCATGCCGCTCCAATTTACAGTTAGAGCATCTAATTGAAAAGCTGTCATGTCCGGAACTGGCGAACAATAAACCGCCAACTTTCTGTTCTGAGCTGTATCAAACAGATCTATGCTCGGAGTTCCCAGCTTTTGAAAAATAAATTCACTATCATACTGTTGAGTATCCATTCTTTTATTCTGACAAGACTTTTCCCCCTTAAAAGTGCATCTGCTAGCAGATTTTTCTTTCCCGGAATGTGAACTGCACGAAGTTTGACATTGTTTAGAATACACCACTGGTAAATATCCCAAGTTAGATAACACAAGTCTGGTGAATGTGTTCCTCCTTGCTTGTTGATATAACTTATCACAGTCGTATTGTTCGACCTTATCAGAATCACTTTGTTCTTTACTATCTGTACAGAAGAAGAGCTAACTGTACTGCCTTTAACTCTAACAAATTGATGTGTTTTTGGTGGTAAGACTTCGGCCATATACCTGAGGTCTGCCAAGTTTCTAAATGAGCTCCCCAACCTAGTTCTGAAGCATCTGTGATCAAGTTCAACTGAACTGGCGGCTCCTGTAATGGCATTCCTTTGAATATATTTGTTTAATTTGTCCACCATTTTAAATGCATTATCAAGCTTATTCGTACAGGAATATACTGAGTCAATGGCTGGATGTTCGGCCTCCACAGTGCTAACAAATAAAGTTGTATTGGCCTCATATGTAATCTGCCCATGGGTAAATGCATGAAGCCATCAGACCTAAAAGCTTAAGAATTACTACTGCTTGAGTCTGTTGACTTTTTTGTACTGTATGTATTATTTCTAGAATACTGTGATATCTTATCTCTGTTGGAGTTACTATCCCTGTCTTTTAATTGAAAAGGGCTCCCATGTATTCTAAATGTTGGGTTGGTTTCAAGTTTGACTTTTTTCGATTCACTAAAAGTCCCAAGTTTTTTAGTAGATCTAATACATAATCTAGTTGATTGACAAGAACTGTCCTGTCTGAATTGATTATTAACCAATCGTCTAGATACATGAATATTTGAATCATTAAATTAGCTGTGACCTAGAAATCGGAATCTCAGAAATTTCTTGAAGTCCATGTGAATTGGTATATGGAAATATGCGTCGGTTATATCCACAGTTGCTGCATGATCTCCCTTTTTGACTGCTTTCATTATTGAGCGCAGAGTTTCCATTTTGAAATGATGAGGCACTGCTAATTGATTTAGTAGTTTTAAATTGAGAATGGGTCGCAGACCTCCTTGTCTTTTCGGAACTATGAAAACTGTGCTGTAAAAATCCAAGTTTACTTGTCCAACAGGAACAAGTTCTATAACACTTTTTTGTAACAAAACGCTTATTTCTGTAAAAATAATTGACTCGTGAATACCATCTCTTGGAACACGTGTCTCTCTTATACTTATACACGGCTGTCTCAAGAATTCCAGCTTTAGCCCTGCTTGTAAAGTGTCTAATACCCACTGATCTCTTGTGATCATTGTCCACTTTCTGTGAAACCATTAACAAACGTGTCCCTACCTGGGGACTTATATTACAGTTTGTACAAATTTCTTTGAATTTACTTTCTTGGAGCTGGGAATCCTTTTGGGCCCCAGCACTTTTCCGGGAAAAATTCCCTTTTTTTGAAAAATTTTCTGCACGAAAATTATCCTTCTTAAAATTTGGGTTAAAATTACTAGTGTTTGTCTTAGCAGTTTTAGCTGTATGATGATCAGAAATATCAGTATAATCAGCTTTCCTCTTTCGATTGAACTCGGTTCTATCATCTCGAGACTTGTAGTTTTTGTTATAACTACCTGCATTATTATACACAGTCTGTGTCTCTCTAGCATCACGTAAATCCTCTGCTGAGGTATGTATAGTATCAAAGTACTGTCCATGAAAAAGTTGACTGCCCAAAACAGGCAACTTCATTAACTGTAGACTTACTTATGAAGTTAACATTTTTCAGAAAAAGTTTCCTTCTACTCAAAACTGAATTTGGCATGACTCTTGCAGATAAATCAGCCATGCTTCTAAAGCAGTTAATCAACGCTTTACTCCCTTCAACCCTATCATATTCACA
This sequence comes from Mytilus californianus, assembly GCF_021869535.1. Lineage (NCBI taxonomy): Eukaryota > Metazoa > Mollusca > Bivalvia > Mytilida > Mytilidae > Mytilus > Mytilus californianus. The sequence continues at coordinate 109,202,049 of NW_026262723.1, forward strand.
GGTTGCTTCATCTAAAAAAGCAGAAATCATAGTGCCATAGGAAACAGCTCCAAAAAGTGCCCTGGCAGAATTGTCCATACGACGAAAATCATTATGTAGTTCTCTGTGAAAAAGGTGGAATATTGACACCAGATTGTTTAAAGTTGCCTTTATGACTAATGACACTCATCGTGTTCATCGATAACATTCATTCTCCATCCTATATTTCTTCTCAAAACGTTGTTAAAAAAGTAAAACTCTAGTAAAAGTATGAGGAATCATTAAACGCATATGTTTCAATATGGCATCGAGAGAAAACTGAAGAGTTGACACAAAGGAGATAACTGGAGGTATGACGGTATTTACACTAGAAAACTCGACGTATGTATGGGGAAATAGAGGGAAATTGCAAATAGTTAAGGAGGCAGGTAAGTGGAAATATTGAAGTGAACTGAGACTTATAATCAGATTTGTACTTGCATGAGCAACACGACGGGTGTCAAATGTGGAGCAGGAACTGTTTACCCTTCAGGGGTACCCGAATTTTCTCCCCGAGGTGAGGGAGATTCTTGTTGCTTAATCTTTGGTTTTCTGTGTAGTCTTTTGTGGAGTTGTTCGTCATTTCGTCAGTTTTTTTGTTTGTTTTTGTTTTTGCCATGGCTATGTCAGTTTTTTTTTTCAAGTAATGAGTTTTTAATTTACCCTTGGTATAATTATTCCGCCTCTTTTTTTACCCAGTGATTAGACTATAATTTTTAATAGCATCTGACCTGCATGATATACGGGAGTTAACGTACGTCATTACCCTATAACGCAACCGGTATCGCTCTTTGGTATCAAAAATAATCCGTGATGTGCATATGAGCCATCCCTCTCTCCCAAAAAGGTCTGGATTAGCATGACAGTCAATGCATGCATAGTATGAAGTTCATGCACTATCGTAGCATCGGTCTCGCTCCGTTTGGAGTAAATGGGAATCCCTCAGTTTTGTTTTATATTCATTATTGATTTACGAGTTTGAACATCGGTAAACTAATGTTGTCTCATATTAGAGATTAAAATTAGGGCTGATTGAATATGATATGCACATTATTTCCAGTTAGCTATTGCATTCATTTAGCATTACTTAATTCACTGCGTCCGTAACACGAACTAAAGTACTTAGTATTCGAGCTGGTTGACCGCTATGTCTTTGTCACAGATGACCACGGGTATGCTCGATTGTGACATCACATAATGAGACTTATCGCAGAATGTGTACCTATCATGAGTAGCATGGCAGGTGCCACAAGAGGAGCAGGATGTGCTTACAATTCCGATGTACCTGAGATCACTGTGTATGTAAAGTTTTGTTGGCTGTTGTTTGTCATTTAATTGCTTTCTCTTTTTGGTGGTGGTATTGTCGGTTTTTTTTTTAAATGTTTTTTGTATTTCTGTATTTCCCCCTTGGCATCTTCATCCTCTTTTTGCATCTTTTTGTCTTGTCTTGTATGTTCCGGGAAGTTAAGGTCTAGGACAAAAGAGATGTTGAAGAGAATTATAATGGCTTAATTATTGGATATAGAGACATTCCACAAACTCATTAACAGACACAGATATTATCTTCGTTGTTGCATATTCATAGTGTTGACCGAATTATATTTGGTGATGTAATTGTACTTTATGGATTTAATAAACATGATCGTATCCTGGCTTAAGTAGATTTATTTAAATATAACAGTTCAAAAGTATGCCATTGAAGGATTGGAAAATGATGTTGATGGTAATAAGGCATCATTGATTGAAATAACAAAACTGCATTAATATGAAAATGTGTCAGATATGTATTTGCTATAAGCAGAACATTTATATATAAGAGATGAATTTCTTAATTTAAAAACATTCAGGAAACATCTTTTTTTTTAACGATAATAGAACAATTAATTCTAAAATCTAAGAACAGTACTCAATCGGTACAATTACCGATCGGACGATCATTCTAATATCATAAGTTCTAAGACCGCGAAAACATGTAGCTAGTGAATTGAGACAGAAACACATCGTATCGTGATGGTGAATGAAAAACGTATGCAGTGTCAATTTAAGTCGTTCTACTTCATAGCTCTATTGGAGCAGTTTTTGATCAGGAGCACATCCCCGTTAATAAAGTCCTTCAACAAGCACGAGCGAAACGTATTAGTAATTAATCAAATTTGAGAAAGCAGTTTTCAGCGGCCATTTTTGGTTTTGGGATCCTTCTGTTGTTATAAGGTATAGCATATTCTTTTAGAGAACAGCTGTCATCGACGTCAACAGCCGTTTGCGGTGACCTATAGTTGTTTACATCTATTTTTTAGTATTTTTATAGTGGTGCATTTCCCTTCAAATTACAATTGACCATTGACCAAAAGGACAAAGACGTGAACATTTACAATTTCTATGTAGCAACATTCCAGCAGCGCCTGCAAACAGGAGTATATATCTCCCAGTTGATACGATATTCCAGGGCTTGTATTTCCTATCATAATTTCCTTGATAGAGGGTTGCTGCTCACAAGGAGGCTATTAAACCAAGACTTCCAAGTGTTGAAGTTGAAATCATCCCGTCGTAAATTTTACGGACGCCCTCACGAGTTGGTTGGTCGTTATGGAATATCTGTTTCACATATGACGACGGATATGTTCCAATTGTAGTAACTACAATCCCGTCTTTTCCCCGAATGGGACCTACCGAATTAGAGTTATCACTGGGTTTGTACTTACACGAGCATCACGACGGGTGCCACATGTAGAGCAGGATCTGCTTACCCTTCCGGAGCACCTGAGATCACCCCGGTTGTTTTAAGGGTTCGTGTTGCTCAGTCTTTATTTTTCTATGTTGTGTATTGTGTACTGTTGTCTGCCTGTTTGTCTTTTTCTTTTATAGCCATTGCGTTGTCAGTTTATTTTCGTTTTATGAGTTTAAATGTCACTTTGGTATCTTTCGCTTCTCTTTTGCCTCATTTAATGTATCGGCTAAATGTAGTTTGGACAACGAACACCACGTCCTAGAATTCTTTTATTTCAATTCTGCCAGCTTGTTGCTGCACTAGTTCAACAGACTTTGTGCGTGACTAGGTAAAAATTGTATTTTTTGGGGTCTGCAAGTAGGAGAAAACAATTACAATTTAAGAGAGGGAATGTTACCGAAGGGTGCAATTTTCATCGATCGAAAAAAGGACAACTCCATGGCCAATGAAATAAATAAAGGTGAACAAAAAGCAGTCTACAAGACACTTCCCAAACTAAACACTGATCAACACGAACCAGACCAAACACCTGTGGGAGGGGCTTAGGCTACTGCTCTAGAAGTGGCTCCCGTCGAATAGCTCCCGGCAAGTCAATTTTCGGTAACAAGTCGCGTTTCGGTGATTTCAAGTAAGAGTGAGAACAAGATTGTGGCTACAAGTGAAACATATCAATGGTCATCTGACAGGTATTCCATAATTTCCAGTAAAATCATGTTGGCACCCACAAAACTTTCAAGGAATGACTTCAACTTTACCGTAGGAACTCTTGGCTAATCATACTAGACAACGTAAGCCATACCACGATATATCGTTTCACCTTGGCTATTTGTATCCTATATGAAGGCGCTGCAGGGATGTTACTACACGGAAATGAAAGGTGCCATTGTCATTGTGAGTAAGAAATGAAATTTATTTTGTAACTAAGTTAAGACCCTCATCATTAATTTCTAAATGTAAGTCACAATATGCAGCAGACTTAACTGTATCTCCCGTATACACTCTTGAGAAGCTCCCGTGAGTGGTTTGTCTTCTTCCAATGAAGGGACGAGTCAGCAAGAAAGTTCAGATGGTTCCCAAAGGAATTCCAATTGTTTGTTGGAATACACGTCCTCCAAACGAAACAATTTTGTCGAAGATATTGCATTATCAACAATTTATGGTTTGAATCAGAATGGTTTCTATACTAAGTATGATTTGCCTCTTCCTTAAACAAGATATTTGTGTCTACGTGGGTCTTTCTTTTGAATGAAACAAAGTTGGACTAATTCTTTGAATCTTAAATTCTCCATCATAAATTCGTCCGAATCTAAAACATTTCTAATCTATGAACAAAGCTAAATAAGAGCCAAGTCAAAAAGTAGGCTTGGTTTGCTCGCAGTAACTTCTGACTATAGAACCCAGCCCGTAATAGCACCAAAGAAATATCCGTGCAACACTAACACAAAGACTTATAATTAAATACTAATCAAACTAGTTCTAGTTTCTAAAGATAGAAATAGAAAAGGGAAAATCCAAATATAACGGAATAATAATAAATTGTCTTTAAGTTATAAGTGAAGGATACTGGAGTATAGGGTGGAGAACATATCAATGTGTATACTATTGAACGAAGAGAGGACTAAGGTCGTATGTATTCAATAGATCTTTGGATTTTTTAGATTACTGATTAGTAGGTGATTACAGTAGTTAGATATTGTTCTAGCAATTATTCATTTTTCTACATCTATTCTATTTAATATAGGGCTTTGGTATGACAGTGATATCCTCGACTATTTGTGAGCCTTTGATATTCTCATCTTATAATAATAAAATAATATAACAGTTCTTGCAATCATACTCTTACATGTATGTGAGTTTGTTAACTGATAAAAATATCCAGAAGCTGAATCATTATATGACATGGTCCAACCTTCTGCTCAAATAAGCTTACCAAATTCTGTAAACAAAACTTTATTTTTCACCTTTATTTCATTACTAAGTAATAATTGTAAAGATGGGTCATAGAAATTAGGTTATAATTATATACAATTCAGAAACAATCATGATCTAACTTAGTCCTATATTTGGGAAGATTGGATGACAGTGAGAAGTCATAAAAAGAATTCATAAATAACATATAATTCAGGGTAAATAAATGAACACCGTATTACTTTAATTTTTTATTTACACATGCTATTGCATAGCAGTTAATATATCATTTATAATGTACATTTCATAACAATAAAGCACCAACATAGAATAAAGAAGTATGGAAATGTGTAAGTATTGGTCAGACAATTTTTATCATCTATCTGGTGGTAATTATTATTTTTATTTTAAAAATTGAGAAAAAAGAAATTAGTACCATAATTTACATGGTCTTGAAAAGAATGTCCTTCATCTACGAAGTATTTAAAACCCATTCCGTCAGGTCAAATTGATACAATTATTATCTTAAAATAAAATGGTTTTGATTTTATGAATTGATATGATGAACAAGTTATCCTTTACAACCCTCCTAATGATTACTAAACTTAATGGAGACCATACACTGTCTAATACACACACAAGCCTTTGCTAATGTCAGTTTTAGAGCTAAATGGAGTACAGCTATAAAAACCCAAGTTGACTCTAAAATATGTTCATGTTACATAGCTTACAAGATTCATTCTTAAACATATTTTCAAATTTCTGTTCCCTAAAATTAGTTGGAATTGTTATCAAAAATGTGCACAGAGAGCATTTTGTGTGTCTGAAGACACAGAGCTCATTTTGTGTTTCTGGGTAGTGTGGATACACAGAGAGCATGTTGTGTGTCTCGATACACAAAGAATAACACTTTTACAATAAAAATAACAATGTTATCCTTGCCAGAAAATAATTTGCTTTCGACAAATTTAAGCACATGTAAAAATGATAGTTAAAATTGGTTAGGTGTAAAAAACTTAATAAAATAACTTAACAAATCTTTATATTAAACATAGTCCGAAAATATAAAATTATTGTATAACACTAATTATAAAGTCAGCTGAACCACAGAAATATTCTGTATAAAGCAACTGAGGATGTGTTATTTGGTCTACCTTAACATATAAATGCCAAAATTATGTGTTTCCACATTTCATAAAGACACAAAATCTTATGGCAAAATTATTGAAACTTAATTTGCTCATGTTTAGATGTAAATCACTAAACTTTATGTATATTTATTTAACAAAACAGTAAAACTTTTACTTTTGCTAAAACAGAAAGTAATTTTGCTAAAACAGAAAGATATATACAAATAACAATAAGTAACGTAACATTAACAAAAACAATTACAGCACTGATAAGGTTAACACTGGTTAATATAAAAAATTAAAATTATTTCCAGAGTCCAAAAGAGCTGTTCATAAAAATGTCAATATACAATTGTTGACATATTTTGGAAAGGACTCTAATAAAATGTCATAATCCCGTTTAAACAAAAATGCTTGCTTTTGATTAGACAATCAGTCAAAAATTGCTGTGTCTGATTTTAAACACCAACATATCTCAATAAATACATGAAAGTTATTAAGACAGCTTATTATTATGTTAACAATACAAAATAGTTAAATATAATCATTTTTGTTTAATACTTTTTTTTAATAAAATTGATTTCAATTCTGATACTAAATAAGTCTACATGTTATGGTTGTAATTCTTTAACTTTATAATTATTTTGCATCATTTTAATAGTAATATTAATACAAAAAGATGTAATTAACTTCATATCTTCCTATCAATGACCTGATGACAATATACTTTCAATAACCCTCAATCTGTCACATGAATTACTTTCTTTATTCATACGAAAAATTAAGTTTTTCCTAAAATAACCAATATGTGTGCCTTTAGCTTGTGAACCATGCCAAAAAGCTTTGTGTTGTAAAAAAACTGGTACTCCTTTAATGTCAGCTAAACTGATAAAATGACAGGTGATGACATGATATAGGTGTTGAATACTTTGTACAAATGATATTTTTCTATTAGAGATCATAGTGTGTTACATATCAAAGGGAGATAATTCTGATGAACTGTTGTGATTTGGCAGTGTCACAATAAATAAGTCATGATGTAATATGTAAAATGGAAAGTAATAAATTATTTAATGTTATTTACAATTTTTAATGATTATTAATTTATATTATCACACTGATTAGAAAAATGTGGAACAGTGAATGGTTTTAATCTCAAGCTTTTAAAAAAGAATACTACAAAATTCACTAATAGCAAGTTATTAAATGTATTTAATACATATACTTTTTGTTCTAATTCTGGTGCAATGTTCTAAGACATATTGGACTGTGATAATTGAGGAAACTCCAATTACTTTTTTGATTAAAAACATTAATCCACCATAACTTTAATGATGCTAATATTTGTCATTACTATAAGAGAAGTTGTTGTAGTTTTGGCAATATTTATGTCCTCTATAAAAAGGTTTGCTCACACTTCAATATTAAAGAAAAACCTCAATATGAGGCAATTTTGCCAATTTAACAGTGTTTCTTACATGCAAATTATTAAAAGGCCCAAAGCAAATATGCAAGAAATTTATCAAATATAATATTGCTTACAATAAGACATACAACCGTTTTGTTAAAGTGTGAAGGAAATTACTTGATAGATGATGATAGTTTTTGATTTTCATGTAAATGGCCCAATATGTGACCTTTGTTCATTTCTACTAGCTGCTAGGCAATATTTTTACTTTTGTTGGAACCTGTATACAAGTGTAAATAATGTCAGAATATCAACAAACAGACTTTAACTTATGGAATATTTATCATAATTTATGAAAATTAAAACTGACAATTGCATTTATTTTTGTTTAGGAATTGAAGACTGAGTATTTTCAATTTAATATATCCAACCTATCAATATGCTGTACTTTACAATATGAATGAATTCTTTATGAAGAAAAAAGAAAATCTGATTCAAAATTAGCAAATCTTAGTTGTTTACATATAGACCCTACCACCCCATGCCATTGATTAAGATATTTCATCACTCTTAATTTTAAAACTTTATAAGGCCAAATTTACTGAGCATTTTAAAATTTTCAAATATAATTATCGAAAGTGAATAAATATCAACAGGGTAAAGTGGTAAAATCAGTTTTTTAAATGATTTTATGAAAAATGCTGAGTGCAATGTACTGATTGGATATGGTGAGAAATTGCACAAGACAAATTTAATCAATTTATGGTTTATCAAAATACATCAAACTGATCTGAGTCTGTTTTAAAGCATATAAAATTAAGAAAAATAAAATTAGCATGACAGAAAAAATTCCACAACCTATCTTTTCAAAATTATATATGATAATTCTACAACATATTATATAAAAAGGCCTTCTAAGCATATATTTACTTTAGATAAGTGCATCTGACTTATTTAAAAATAAAATCTTATGTTCCTAAATGGAACTCAGTCAGCTGCTATGAATGACTTTAAAATTAAAGACACTAAAATCATTTGTCTTATACATATTCACTTCAATAATTCAAAAATCCTTAATAAATGTACAATATGAAGATGATATAAGACTAGCTGGCACACATTCTATAAAACAATAAGTAAAACAACTCTACTTGTGCTTGAATTCATCAATGTCTTGTAATGTTTATAAAATCTTAATAAAAGAAAAAGATATAACAATGACTTAAAATGAAGGATGTTAAAAATAAATGGTAAAACAAATGATTTGAGATCATTTAACACCATGAATAACCTTCTGTATACATAAAATAATCTGTCTGTTTTATGTACATATCACAGAAACTATATTTGGCTTGTACTGTTAACAAAGGAACATTCCAGTAGCAACAAATATCAAATATGAATTTTCTCTAATTAAAAATTTCCTCTTTATCAAATTATATTCATACAAATATAAAACTAATGATATAAGAACCAAAATGTAGCCAAAAAAGATTACAATGAAAACAAAAACCCAAATATACATCCCATTTGACTCAATAACTTACTACACTGTATATGTGGAAGATATTTCCTATTAGACTATTTAATCCCTTTCACCATTGAAACCATAAAGTCTTTATCAAATCATATATAAATTCACAAGCAAAGAATTCCATTATAATCATAAAGAATAACCCATCAAAATCAAAATTAAAAAAATTAATTCAAAACTACATTTTTGCAGTAAACACAATAAAATTGCGGGCAAAAAACCTGATTGAGGATCTTAACTTACTTCTTCTTAATTACTTTTTCAATTAGATACCTTTTTGATAATCTATCAAAAGAAAAAAAAAAGAAAATTAAGTAATAATTATTAATTTAAATATTATATTACAAACTAAAATGTTACTTAACCACATTGATGTAACCTTGACATGAGCTTGTATAGATCACAACAATGTACTACTTCTGAGATTATTCTTATGTATGGAGTCCATTACAAAACTGGAATGTTCCTTAACCACGTTGATGTAACCTTGACATGACCTTGTAAGGATCACAGCAGTGTACTACTTCTGAGATTATTCTTAAGTATGGAGTCCATGATAACACTGGAATGTTCCTAAACCACATTGATGTGACCTTGACATGACCTTGTAAGGATCACAGCAGTGTACTACTTCTGAGATTATCCTTAAGTATGGAGTCCATTACAACACTGGAATGTTCCTAAACCACATTGATGTGACCTTGACATGACCTTGTAAGGATCACAACAATGTATTACTTCTGAGATTATCCTTAACTATAGTGTCCATGACAACACTGGAATGTTCCTTAACCACATTGATGTAACCTCGACATGACCTTGTAAAGATCACAACAATGTACTACTTCTGAGATTATCCTTAAGTATGGAGTCCATGACAACTTGAAACACAACCTGAATATTGCTAGTGTCTGTTGCAGTGGTAAAATGTGGATAGATGACTTTTGATGGCACATGATTCTGACGCTGGAATTCTATTCGTATAAAATGAGCTGCACTATCAAAATCACGGTCTTTACCTGAAATAAAGAAAAAGAAAGAGGTCAGCATGTAGGATTCAATATCGTCCACATGAAATTACATCCACCGGACACTTTTTCACAGTAAATTGTGTCCACGGACATAATGTTATTATGAAATATCGTCCTGACGATATTTACCTATGAAATCGTGTCCACAGATGTGAAAAAGTGCCCTTCAAGGAAAGGACAATGTTTTATATGAAAAAGTGTCCTTCATAGAAAGGACAGTATTTCACTTGAAAAAGTGTCCACTTTCAATACCTACAAAATGTAAACATAGGTTCAATTCATTATCTAAATTGAAGTTTTATATTCATATATTTTCTAATAGCATCAATCATCATTGGGAAGTTATGCCTGGCAGAGATTTTATTTACGGACTTATATATGCCCAAATGACAGCCACTTTCATCATATAACAGAGATACATAACTCTTTCTAGCTTATCAATATGAACTACGAGTTGTTCTACTCTCTCTTTTGTTTTTTTTTATCAATAGTTGTAAAGTACAGTTCATCATTTTTTTGTTCTATAGTTTGGATGCTTTTCTCCTGATAGTTCTTTTCTCATTGTCAGTTGAGGCTGGTGGATACTTCTTTATAGCTAAAATAATTAAAAATGCTTTGAAATTCAACACCTTACATTTTTGTTTATATCAAATTATAATTGGTTCTTAATTGGTATGTTTGAGTAATAGAAAATTAAATATTGCTAAAACATTTCAGTGACTTTTTTATTATCTCCCTTTGGATAATTTTTACTGTGAAAAAGTGTCCTCTTATTGAAATCAATCTTTAAAGGACATAATTTCATAGTATTTTATCATGAAATTATGTCCAATTGAATGGACACTTTTTCACAGCATTGGACACATTTAAATATCCCTTTTCTGTGTACATATTTAAGATTTCTGGGGAACTAAAATGTGTACCATCTGGTTCTTAAATATTTATTGTCAATGGTCCAAATGTTTTTTAAGTGTTTGTTTATTTGCCTTGCTAAATAATTTATCGTCTGATATATTCAATTTTTCTACAGGTGTGTTATGTGTTTTTTATTCCTCTCATGTTGGTAATTTTGTACAAATATTCTTTATTTATAATTTCTACAAATTAGGCAATAAGGAATTCCATGTGACTTTCATGTAAAAATATCTACAAGCATTCCAAACAAATTCTCATTTTCCCACAATATGGCCTTTTTTGAGCTGCTGTGACCTACAGCAATCACCAATCATCAATTATTTTATGCAACCCTAATTTCCCATACATAACCTAACCTACTTCATCTGATTGTTTTCACCAAATAAAAACAATGTGTATAACATCATATGTCATTTACAGCCATTCCAGTCCCTAATTGAAATGAAATCTTTTTGGAACGCAATGCAGAAAAAAAAAAAATTGGGGGTCCCCATCAGCAGATGGTCTTTGGAGAGGCAATAATTCAATGCATTCCTTTGTTTAGTAACAGCAGACATACTTTCGTTAAAAACAGTCCAGAAAAAACTTAAGTTATTTGTGATTTAGTTTAATTTCCAGAAGAAAAGTGGTTTTGAAGAAGATTTTAAATAAAGATTACATATTGAAAACAATGATGTCATGTGATGGCAATAGCTGAAAACTGACCCTTTGGACAGGTAAGCTAAACAAAATGTATATACCAACCTCGATAATCAGGAAAGAAGTTCCTCAGATGTCTCTCAGAATGGCGTATTTTATCTTTAAAAAGATCCACTTTGTTCAAAAATAAAATCTGAAATAAACAGATAAAATATTTTTCAAACAAATCAATAAACAAAAGAAAGACCATTTACCTTGACCATAAATGTTCCAAAGGTATGGTCTATAAGTTTGTATGAACTAAAGACAATGCAAAAGTAAAGTCTCTCCAAGAAACTTATTTTGCTCCCTGACAGCTGAAATGAATGTGCTTATTTCCCCTGACAAATGTTTTAAATGTGCTTATTTCACTTATATAAAGAAATAACTTCATTGCAATACTACATGAAATTAATGATGATGTTTGTAGGTTACAAGAGAGCAATTATTTGTTTTACATTTTACCAGCAAGTTTTTTACTCCAAGGTGGTACTCAGAATAAAATCTTGTGCAGCTTATGATTGGATGATACAGGGTTGGAAGTATTTCTCATCAAAAGCTTATCCATTTAGATTTAAAAATAAAAAATATATATTTTTTTAATTTACAAAGGGTAGAAAATGTAATATTGAATATATATACAAAAGAGCCATTAAAATATTGCCTTTCCCTTACAGCGAAATATATACATTTTTTTTCAACTGCATTTTAAGTAAACTTTTGCCGCATGACCATAAATATTTTTTTGACGGTTATACAACGCTGATATTTCTAGTAACAGGAACTGTTGCTAATTTTTTTCTAGTTTGTGTTGTCTTCAAGAAATAAAACATCCTATAGAAAATTCATTGCAAATAATTGTGCTTTTGTAACCTGTAATTTTTTTCAAGACTTTCAAATCAACAACTATGAATATCTGTTTTCAATATCCACTTTTCTGGGTACTTTGAGAGTCACAGTTTTTTTCCACATAAATGGTACACAATAATATAGCTTATTTCATTCAAGGATAAAAAGGAAGAATTTGTCATACACAAAATAAACCAGACCAAAACTTATTCCCAAATTTCTTGAAAGTTTAAAAGAATTTTCAGCTATCATTTATTTCAAAGTCTGACATTTTCTATTTCATTTTAAATATAGTATCCTAAAATCAATGATCTCTGCTTACCCTTACCAATTTTGTATTGAAATTTTATAGAATTTAGTTTTAAGGTAGCTATTTTTAATCAGGACATGTAATCATCAAACATGAGTTTAATGGCACTTAAATTTATAGAAAATTGTTAGAAATCAAAATCTTCTTCAGTCATAATAAACCAAACCCTACTTCAGATTTGAAATGATACCACAATCTAAGCTACTGCAGCAACTTCTCAAAAAACTTTGTAGTTGCCATGAAAATATGATTATATAGATGTATTGACACCAACAAAACAGTGATGTAAATAGTATCAATATTAGATACAAATTTTAGCCAAAGATCATTTTTAAAATCTAACCTTAAACTACATATTATAAACTTACCATACAAGTCTCCCTGAAGAACCTATTGTTACAGATACCTCTGAATAAATTCAAACTTTCTTCAAGTCGATTCTAAAAAATAATAAATTATATAGCAACCTTTTGAAATATTGTGTTTTTTCTTCTTTTTGTCAGTTGGGATTATCTCCCTTAGAACAATATGTTATTCTGCTGATGTGCCTCACTTCTTTTACCCATTTCTAAACTAATTATGCATTTTCTTATTAATAAAAAGTACTTATTCTAAGGAATCTTTTACAAAAATAATATAATTACATTCAATGTATAGAGTATGGCATGGTCCTTTTTGTAATTTTTGTCTGTTTTATTATTTTTGTAGTATAAAAACCAATTTTCAGACATTTTTAACATCAATCTATGTTCCGTCTACTTCCTGTATCTAAAGTTTGTCTTGACTAAATGATTTGAAAGTACAGTCTTCTTTATTCATAATTATTTTTTCCCGATTACTGTAAATTCAGAAATTAATCATTGCGAGGTTTTTATTAATGCGAATAATGCGACTACTTGAGTATCACAATAATAAGAACTCTGATATCAAATATATTTTTAGGAAAAGCTACTTACATATATCTGTAAGTAGCTTTTCCTAAAATCGCAATAATTAAACTGGCATTTTTGTTAATTCTTCAAAAATCGCAATAATAAATGCACGCAATAATTACTGAATTTACAGTATCATATTGGATGCCATTTTTTAAGGTCTAGCACCCAAAATTCTACTCATCAGTTTTCATATAAATCTAAAATCCCATTAAATAATAAACCAAGTAGTAAACTAACCACATCAGGATCTTCAAACAAGTACATATCATAACAACTTAATGCTGCCACAAATAACACAGCTTTTACATCCCCAAAACAATGGATCCACTTCCTCCTCTCTGACCTCTGACCTCCTACATCAAACATGCTGAAACAAATCATAAGAACATTATAGCAACACATACATTGTAAAGTTTAATATTCAGTATATAATAAACTTAGCACTGACTATAAGATATTAGAGTTGTTCACTGTTAAAAAGCTGTACCCTACCCTATAGTTGCTGACATCTATACCATTTGATCTCTGGTGGATAGTTGTCTCTTTATCTAGCACACCACATCTCCTTATTTTTATACTATATAAATCTGGTGTGTCTGCAGCAATTGTCTAGCTTGATCTTCATGAGGAATGCTCAAAACCAAAACTAAATAATTTGTTCTAAGGTATTTATTTTTTCCCTATTGAATGAAAGTGTCCATTAAACCATCAAGGTCATAGGAGGATCCAGGTCCCCCCCTTTTTTGTAGGAAAAATTTGGTTGATTATATAGGGAATCACTAAAGCATGACTGGAGCGGGCCCCCTCTTAGGGCAGTCAGTGGGCTTATGAAGATTTCTGGATCCGCCACTGAAGGTGAGGTTAGCATACCAAGTAAGAGTACTAAGTAAGAGTGCAAAGTAGCATCAGACTGATTTTTGACATAGCAGTTCAACTCTGAGCTAAGGGGAAGGAGATTGACAGATGTGTATATTTCCAACAGTAATTAATGGCATGTTGTTGTATGTTGGAATTGTTTTCATTTAAAAAATCGTTTTGAACAGATATTTGCATGCAATTTTTTTATAACTTTAATATTTCCCCTTTCTCGATGCTCACAGGTAGGTTATTCCTACTCACTTCATTAAACACATGATATTTCATATTAATCTTCTCACATTAATGACTGATGTGACTCCCATGTGTGATTATTAAGAGGATTCTAGTGAATTTCCGGTTATATACATTTACATATTTACGTAATTTCATTTTAATTTGTTCTTTGTTACCCGTTTTTTTTTCTCTGTGGTGTATTATATTGACTATTGCTTAGTCTATTGTTATATTTACATCCTGTATAATGTTGTACAGATTTTGCCCAAGCTGTGTCAACTATTGGTAAAGTATCTCGTTTTGTTTTGTTGTTGTATCCCAATTGTTTTCATATACATACAAAACTTGCTACCTATTACAGCATGTATTCTATGTATATTCTCTATATATGTCTACTTTAAACAATAAGTACATATTACATAATAAGAAGTTTTTTATCAATCCTTAAACTCTTTCATCACTGACGTAACAAGACTTACAAATGTTTACATTACGTGCACTGTGAGAAAGTCAATCTAACCAGGAAATATTGTACTACAAAACACAATTTCTAATGTTTCGTTTACGTAATTTATTGTTGTCACCACATGGTTGTAACAGACAGACATATCTTAATTACATGGCATTTAAATCTGCACATAATAATGTCACATGTTTGTTTTATTAGATAAATAAGATTTGCTTTAACATGATTAAATACTTTGGTCTACTCAAAGGACACACTGTCTAGCCTTGGAATGAAGGCATATAGTCCTTCACCACACCAAGGGAATGTGCAACATTTAAAGTACTTTTTCCATTAGGAATGTTCACATCCCAAAACATTGAAAGTAGATATAAGAAGATGTGGTATGAGTGCCAATGAGACAACTCTCCATCCAAGTCAAAAGTAATAAAAGTAAACCATTATAGGTCACAGTACGGTCTTCAACATGGAGCCTTGGCTCACACCGAACAGTAAGCTATAAAGGGCCCCAAAAATTACTAGTGTAAAACCATTCAAACGGGAAAACCAACGGTTTAATCTATATAAAAAAAGCCCAATATTGAATACTTTAAATTTAGAAATTATTGTGTGCATTTATTTTGCGATTTTTTAACAATAGACAAAAATGTGAGATAAATTATTGCGATTTCAGGAAAATCTGCATACAGATATTTGTAACAAATTCAGAATGGGAGTTGATATTATTGCGATACACACCCATTCGCATTATTTGCATTAATAAAAACCTCGCAATAATTTCTGAATTTACAGTATATAAAATAAAACAGTTAATTAACACCATAAGTTGATGGATAATTGAATATCAAAAGAGAACATTAATGAGGTATCTTTAATACCATAAGGGCTAAAAGTGCATAGTCCAATATAGAATAGGGATGGAGATGTGGTATGATTGCTAATGAGACAAGTATCAATTAGAGACCAAAGGACACAGATGGTCACTGTACGGCCTTCAACAATAAGCAAAACTCATATTGTATTGTAAGCTATAAAAGGTCAGGACATGAAAAAATGTGAAACAATTCTTGATCTTTACAGAAATTATAGACTTACAAAGTATTAGGTTCTGTATTCAGAAAAGTTCACTGCTATACCTGTCATTTGAAACATATTGTAAAGTCAAACAGGTTTTTTGTTTTCTACTTTTTGTTCACTAACTTCTTATCTACCACAGGTACCTTTACAGTTCACTACTTCACACTGCTGATTAGTTAGCTACTGCAGCTGAATTGTAGGTTAACTACCAGAGATAATTTGCAGTGAGAGAATTTTTCACAAAGTGTTAAGGCTGTGTTATAAGTACTCTAATTAAATGTTTAATTAATGAGTATTTATTGTATATTAATTGAAAAATGAAACAAATATCAAATCAATTTCTTTCTTTTCATTATCAAGCTTGAAAGATGCCGTAAACGGACATTAAAAGTTTTCAAATTATTTGTCCATGTTTGGCTTCTTCATCCTCTGAAGACTCGTAATCTTGTTCCGACAAGCTAAATTATCCCTTCCTATACTTCCAATTTTGCTTTCTAATTGCATAAATCCTTCAAATTCTTCACTTTCGCTATACGATTTGAACAAAGGAGCCCATTCATCCGCCATTGTTTTAATCGCATTCCGAACACGTGTAAAATTCATCATAATTAAATGTAAACACACACTTTTTATAGAAAAGGAATGTACGAGTAGAAAGATTGTTCATTTGTAAAACCGAATTTCATTGGTTCATTTCGGGATTCCCCAACAGTTTTGTCCAATCTAACGAGTTTTTGTGGTATATTTTACGGAAATATCCGTCACTGGGACTGCGCAAGTGTATGTTTACAGCCGATCTATCAGTCACTGCGAATACACGCTTGATTATGCAAGCGGATTTATCAGTCACTGCGAACAGAACGATGATAAAAACCGCGTATATATCCGTCAGTGGTAGATAAAGAGCTAAGGGAACCAACCAAATAAAATGTTTTCACTTTGCTTCATTACATGTTCAAAGTTAATGTCATTATACCTACCGTATAACAAAGTTATTAATCTTAAAACATGTTTCTAAGATTCCAGTTGTGCGTACTCTGGCTCGCAGAACATCCTTGGCATTAGGTACAAAGTTATGATGACAAATTCTGTCCATATTTTCAAAGTAACTGTAAAATATAATAGTTAAGTTTAAGACATAATAATATTACATCATCAATATATATCTATACTATACTAGCTGTTTCCAGAAGGTGACATAAGTTTAACTGTATTATTGGAATTTATCGCATATATGTATGATGCACTTGTAATGGCAAATTGAACATATTTTACATTTTCTAGTTCAGATTTTTCCTAGAAAACTGGAGATAACACAAATTTAAACATATGTTTCATTACCCTTTATAAATGCTTAAGATATATCACATAATTCCAATACATATGATGATGATGATGATGGATGGCTGCTTAACGTCCAGTCGCAAATTAAATGCATATTTAGATGAGAACATATTAATATAATATGAATATAGTTCCAGCTTTTTACTAGACCCAGTCTTTGCTCTTACTTCTTAATGCCACATGTTTAGAGGAGAAGCAGCAAATACCAATTTATAGTCTTTGGCTTGACCCAGCTGGATTTCAAACTCACGACCTCCCGCACTTGAGGTGAACACGTTACCACAAGACCATCGAGGCTTGTACAATCATAAAATCCTGCATCTGAAGTCATTAATTAAAATGTTTTCCTACCTATCTTTATGCATTATACATATTATAATATATTGTTATAGTATGATGTAATATAAATTTATCTGTAAATATGTGTGGTATACATGTATTACATGAAATATAAATGTCACCAACAGCTATATATTCATCAACTTTAAACTCATGTTTCCATTACTTTTCTTTAATCTTTGTCATATTTATACTCATCAAAAGAAACTATAAATGCATATCTCTTGGGTTTTTTGTAGTTGTTGGGTTATGATGACTTATTGACACACAGCCCAATTTTCCTACATCTGTGTTTGCACAAAGCTAAACTCCAGATATTTTTTAGTTGCCTAATGGGAGTTTGTTTCATTATTAATGTTCTTAGACCCATGATGGGTCACACCATAGTATATTCTCAGTGAAATTAGACTTAACCCCGACTAGAAGGTACTATCTTGAACTTGCTATTTGGTGCAAGAAGACACAAAACAGTTCAATATTTTACCTTGCAAAAATAAGACCATCTCATATATATATTTACCAATTACACTTCAAATTAATAAGTCTGTAATGGCCCCAGAGTCAATGCACCTAATATTTTATGACCTAAATGTAATGTACAAGTTCCCTCAACCTGAACATATCTACTTTCAGGTCAATGTGATATAGAAATGTTGACCTTGTAATTTTATCTTAATATATTCATTATTTGGGATATTTAATGACCTCACAACAATTTGGAAGGTAAACATGACATAGTTATGAATGCACCATTTTTTACCCATTTATCAGTTGTTAGTAATGATATTTTTTAGACTTGTTTAATGAGGTTCACTTTCCCATATCCTTTAATTCTCTTATCTACTGTTGATCGATCATTTATTTTTTTCGTAGATTAAGGAAAAATGGACTTTTCATGGATATTTGATTTTGTCGTTGATTCCAAAGTCTGTAAACAAGCCTATAGAAAAATTTTATTCTGTTGAACATTTAAATTTGAAGTAAAAGATATATTTCAAAATTTCACATCACTTGACAGAACACTCAGACATGAAATCAGCAATATACCTTACTATATTTATCCTTAAAAACTGAGGTCATCGGATCCTCATAGTTAGGATTATCTCAAGTTCAACATGAATGACCATTCAATGGTCCACTTAATTGTAGGTAACATTTCAATATATACAAATAAAACACTTCACACCTGTACCAGGTGATAAGATCAAAAGAATTTTGCCTAACAGATATAAGTATCTATCTTTTGTCTAACAGGTGATCAAAACAAAGGAAACACCTGGTAGAAATTGTCTTTACTAACTTTTATTCAAGATGAATCATTAAAATTCTTTTTTTACCTGTTTATGTCATTTTATTGATTGTTTTTACCTGGAATTTGATTACCTTTAATCACTGAGTTACATCCTATATATCAGAAGATTCTCTAGTTTTGGTTTGATGTGTTTACAATGAATCATTAATTAATATTTAAAGTTGATGGCTTTATGGTTACTTTAAGCATCGTCTAATGAAGTTTTGTGATGGATTCATTTACCTTATTCTCAACATTAAAAATCTATAGGGACCAAGTTAAATAGTTAGCATAGTTGTCTATAAAAAAGCTTATCAAATGTATTTACACAACTTTACAATGAAATGTGTGCATCTTTCATTGTATTCACAATGTAAATTTGATGTCAGAAACACAAACACAGTACATGCATTAGAGAAAACTGTCCATCTCTTTCTTTTACAGTTTTCAGTGTTTTCTTGGTCCAAAACACAGGTATTTCAATATTTTAGAAAATTGCCATGATAAAGATGGGTCCAACATAAAATCATCTGGTAAAAACATTATGACATCACAGATTATCCTGAATAGATCTTGATATTGGTAACATCACAGGATTTTCCAATGTGCTGTGTAGAATTATATGGAAGTAAGGAAATATGATAATAGATTAAGGTTATATTTGTGAAGGATTTTCTTCCTCATCATCAAATTATAAACTATTAAATTTTAGGAATTTATGAGGTTTCAAGGTTTCAATTACTAATAAGAAGGCCATGATGGATCATTATGTGCAATATGAGCAATGAGACAAATATTAAAACATTAATATATACTTCCTGGACAATTGATTTTGAAATGTGTGTAAGAAACTGAGATACATTATGTCCAACAAATTAAGGAAACATATTTCACATGCAACATTTTTAAAAAGACAGGCAATTGTAAATCCAAAAAGGCCACTTATGCAAACTGTCGTCCTAACAAAATTAATGTGTAAGCTATACCAACTCCTTACATGTTAACAATAGATATTGCTTGTTTGAAAAATAGATCTTTTCAGTATGAGGACAAATACTGATAGTGTTATCCTCAATCTTATCAAAATAACATTTATAAAACTCCAATTCTCAAATGAAAGTTCAAATGGTACATGTTAATATTTCCGGACCATCAAACAGCAAGTCTGTACCATGTAATAGAACATAGTAATCATTCCTTGCTGTAATACTTACTATATAGCCGAATCATTCAGTTCATATTCATAACCTCGAGACACAGCCAGTCGTACCCCTCGGTCCTGCCACAGGTATTTCAGTGACGCATATACATCTTGATACATGTTCTGTTTTTTATCAAAACAACAGATACAGGTGAGGACTTTTTCTGCATGAGACTGAAATGTTTAATATAATAACAAAAATTTAATTCAAGGCATGAAATGTTAATGTTAGAAATGGAAGTAACTATAATTCAAGTATTGTAAAAGTGTTTAAGCTTTATAAAAAATGCAGTCAGTTTTGAAACATTTGGGAATCTTATTTTTGACTTCTGTTAAGTCTCTATTTGATTCTATGCTCCAAACTTTTTCTTTTATTTTCTGAAATTTTAGAGCTGTCCGGACAATTCTGAATAAAAACAATGTAAAAACTTAATTTTGAATCTAATTGATATTAATTGGTCAAAATCTAAATTGTCCCTACCTTCAAACCTAAAAGTTCATACGTTTTTTGATTCAGTTAAGCCTTCCAATTGATATTTTATAGTGTGTTTTTCTATGTTGTGATGTTATACTATTGTTTCAGAAAAGGGAGAAGGTTTGGTACCATTAAAACGTTTAATCCCGCTGCAAATGTTTGCACCTGTCCTAAGTCAGGAATCTGATTACAGTAGTTGTCGTCTGTTTGTGTAGTTCATACGTGTTTCTCGTTTTTATATAGATTAGACCGTTGGTTTTTCCGTTTGAATGGTTTTACACTAGTAATTTTTTGGGGCCCTTTATAGCTTGCTGTTAGGTGTGAGCCAATGCCATGTGTTGAAGGCCGTACCTTGACCTATAATGGTTTACTTTTATAAATTGTAACTTGGATGAAGAGTTGTCTCATTGGCACTCATACCACATCTTCCTATATCTATTAACTGTTTGAAGAGATGATACTACAGCTGAATAACACTAACAGTTATTATAATGTAATTCTTTGTGTTTTTCAGTTTTCTATTTTTGAAAGTTGGGTGCATATTTACTGTATAATTCCTGAAAATATGTAAATATGATATAAATTTCAATAGGATAACAATCAAACAGTACCAGTATCAACATAGCATGTAGTTGTTTTATGTCATATCTTAATGTTTTGCTATTTGGGGAATTTGGTGATGATTGGAGAAATTTGAACTATTTAATTTATTCACAACTTTATTTAGACTCTGGGCAATTCTGAGCTTGACAAATTGTATTGACACCTGTTTATTGTTAAAGACTATTTGTTAGCTTCTATATATCTTGGAGATGAATTGTCCTTGGGTTAATATCTCATGGAGGTATCCCCCAGTTCTCTATTTCTTTATCATCTAGAAGTTTCTGCTATGATGGTCAAATGCCCATATTGTATGACAATATCATAATTAATTCACCATGTTCTATATGAATTCAGTTTCAAGTGTATAATGATTTTATTTTCACGAAACTAAATTTCCTAACCTTTTTTTTCTCTAAATCAGAAGCATTGGTTTTATGGGGAACAAACTGGAGATACTGTGGAGGTTATCAGAAGTCAGAAGAACTGTCCAAGACAAGCAATTGTCCAATGAATATTACACAGTAAATTAAAAGGTTTCGCTACACTTTAAAACAAATAAAAGGAACCTTATCCTAACAAACGTAACAGATAACAATTTATTGAGTTTCCTTTCTCATTCAGATACAAAAAATTCAAAAGTCAACAGTACTAAGGATTAACATTCTGTACATTTTTGTAAAAAAAAATCTAAATATCTTTATCCTATCAAAGATAGTCTAATTAACCCTACTCTTTAATGTGGTTTTAACACAACATTGTTAAACCTATTAATGGTTTTATTACAAACTAAATTTCATAATTTTCAAGTACTCAAAAGAGATTTTCATGACATTATAATCCAACAAACAAAAATAAAAAGTCATTGAGACCTATCTTATCCTGATAATCTTGACACAATAAAAACAGAATTGTTTTACAGCAGAAGATTTGTAGGATACACAACAATAACTTCATTGTCACTTTACTAAAATTGAAAGATCTATACAATTTTGGTAATATCTTAAGAAATATATAGGGGCTTAATTTTCCTATTAAATTTCAATTTAGAGTCCACAAAGTTGTATACAAAGATAGAATTAGGTTCCTCGTATGTGGTGTAAGTTACATCAACAAAAGGACTTGTAAACATGTTAACTGGATAAAATTGTTACATTCAAATTGTTCCTGGTGGGTTTATCCATCGTAACAGTGAATTTAATCTGGTTAATTTGTAATTTGGTCTACTCTTCTTTAAGTTAAACATTGTTATCCATTTATCTTGACTTTTCCACACATAATACAATATATATTGTTAATTGTAAACTGAGTGGTGTTGTTTGAGAGGATTGTTGATGTGAGGTATTGTCATTTAAATTGAAGGAGAAATGAACTCAACCAAAAAAGTCTTCAAAAATTGACAAATGTCCCTAAAATTCATCTTTTTTACATAAACTTTGCAATTACCATAATTCGGCCATAAATATAACACAACCAAATTCAGTATATATAAAATAGATGCATACAAAAGTGTATAAGCTTTGAAATAGTCACAGAGTTACAATCTAATTTATGTATAGTCCATGTAAAATATTGTATAAAATGTGAATTTATCAATCCAAATTCAAACTTCAGCATACAAAATAATAAAATTGGTGTTTATTAAGTTTTCTTCTGGATAACATTTCAGCATTTACCAGAAACATTCAGAAGCAAAATTTTGGAAAGCTTAAGATATACCTTCGGGGATGAAAGAAGTGTATGGTCAACTTTCAACTTAAGTTCCTACAAATGTACAAAATTAAACCAAATAGATATCTGATAAAAATCTGCTAGCATGAAAGCTGTATAACTATATCAGAGGATAATGCCTCTTAATTCTGTTTCTACTTTAGTCCAAATCATTGTGGTATCGGTTTTGCTCATTGTTGAAGGCTGTATAGGGCAACTTTATCATAGTTGCTAACATCTACGCCCTTTGATATCGGGTGGATTGTTGTCTCGTTGGCAATCATACCACATCTTCTTATTTTTTATATTCAAATGAAAATCATGTGCTGACTTACTCTGTATTTAGGATTTTCCAGATTAATACGTAACAGTCCCATTCCTGTCAGGACATACTTCATTGAACCCAGTAAATTATCTAGGACTGCTGGCTGTAATGAAAAAAATGTTACTGATTATGATGCAAAAATTACCGTACATTATATAAAATAAAAAATACCAATATTATTCAATAAAAAAAAAAAGAGTAAATAATTAAGTTTATGGGTTAATAAAACACTACTCTTGTTCGTATCAATATTCATTAAGATATACACTCATGTGGGGATCCTAATTTGTCTTTAGCCTCAGTTCTTGTGCCCAACTACCTAAAACACATTTTCAGAAACTCATTGTAGACATTCAATCTTCAATATTAAATAAGAAAACCTTTGTAATTCATAAAGCTGAACATTCTTGCTCTAAAAGACCTAATGTCAGGACCCAAAATTTACCATGCTTCTGTCAGAATATTTTCAATTGTAAAGGAGAGAATTCAGTATAACCCCACATGCCCCATATTCCTGTGACAGCCAAAGTTCCTGAATATCCACTTTTCAGAATCTTAATACTGAACTTGACATAGAACTCAGAACCTTTACTATTTCGATACTGAACAATGTCTAAATGATAGCATCTGATCCACATCATTCAGTTAAGTCAGAGATTGCTCTGAAGCGGGGCAGCCTTTTTGGGGACTTGCTGGGGTCCTCCAGAAGTCAGAGATCTCTAGGACTAACTTTTAAGATAATCATAAACCAAAATGTTAATCCTGACATATATTACAGGAATCTATAATCATAAATTCATACTATATTTGCCATATAATGGTCATAGATCTAACAGTATTCTATTAATTAAATATTAATCATTCAACACTCCTCTATTTATTATATTTAAATAGATCTTATAGATATTTATTGAATATGACATGTCTGTCTTGGCCTTCATTTAGACAGTTAAACAATTGACAATCTTGTCATGTCTTTCATCAGCTACATAAATACCACAAAAAAAACCACCAAAATTTGAATAAAGGGTCAGCAATGTTAATTATCATAGTAAGTTCATCAATGAAACCACAGAACCATTAGTAATTAGGCCAGGTAAATATTAACGTAGGTGTGTATAGATAATATCCCCAGGTAAAAACATATTCTTGTCCAATCATATTTTTAAAAGTTTGTCTTACCTACAGACAGTAATCTTACTAAAAATAGTGCAGACTTTTGATAACAAATAAAAATATTATCGAATATTTATTGCAATAAGTTAACCTGTTCTAGTAATGCCTGAAGGGTATATTTACTCTGGTAAAGTAGTTCTAAATCATAAAACTTTTTTTTTAATCATATTTTTACACAGAATTTAAATAAATGATTGATCGATATGACATTGATAGCCAACTATATGACTTCCGATTTTTAATCTTAACATTTCACTTTTTTATGGAATTTAATCATGAGTTTGTTTGACTAGTAAACAAATATCCAGGTGAAATTCATTAGCACATAATGCATTGGGCTAAACTCATGTGGTTTGATATAATGTGTTGCTTATCTTTGGATCTCAAAACTTTTTCAGAAGATTTCTCATATTATATCATGGTATCATTACGTAACCAATATTTCTATTAAGTATTGCTTTTAAGGTGGGTGTATTTGTTCTAAAACCACAATACGAACAAATGCATCCAGTCACTACAAGAAACTTTGAAAAATTTAATATTTTACATTGTGTTTCACCATAAAAGATTAAGTTTGTCTCATGGTCTGAGTACACAGTCTGCTTCATGGAATCTCATCTGTTAATGACTTTGGTATTTCATAAAGCGTAAGCCATTAAAAGAGCTGTCGAGTTCAAATACAACATAACACAAAAATAAAATTTATAGAGATCTCTCAAATAGGTAGATTCCCTTGTCACCATCTTACGGTGTTTATATATCTCAACTTGTACGATTCGCTCGTGTATGTAACAATGTTTTAGATTTTAACGAGAGAAATTTATGTATTACTGAAAAATTATTACACCAGGGTTTTCGATATCACAAACTAGTCAAAACATTTACTAAATTTTATCATCGGTATAAGGACATCATTCGTAAATATAGCTCAACATGCAGACTTCTTATACGTTCAGGTATATCACATCCAATTTTTTATGGAAATATTCTTTATAAAGCACAAAAATGTCAGTATTCACCTCTGAAACTAACAAAACCTTTAAATAGACTTATCAAGAAGGGATATAGTTACGATACTGTTGTCAGGTCATTAAAGATTGCATATTTTGGCGTTAATATTGATTCACTTATAGGGTCTTTGCATCGGCACTAAACACATTTATTTAAAAACCAGTTGTTGGCATGACACGGGTTATGTTCTTCTCATATATGTTATGATGGTATGATACTAAACCCCTAACGGGAAGGATTGTGCCTGATATTCATATGATGAAGACATAATCTTTCAATCAGTTTAATTGAAGTCTGGAGCTGGCATGTCAGTTAACTGCTAGTAGTCTGTTGTTATTTATGTATTATTGTCATTTTGTTTATTTTCTTTGGTTACATCTTCTGACATCAGACTCGGACTTCTCTTGAACTGAATTTTAATGTGCGTATTGTTATGCGTTTACTTTTCTACATTGGCTAGAGGTATAGGGGGAGGGTTGAGATCTCATAAACATGTTTAACCCCGCCGCATTTTTGCGCCTGTCCCAAGTCAGGAGCCTCTAGCCTTTGTTAGTCTTGTATTATTTTTAATTTTAGTTTCTTGTGTACAATTTGGAGTTTAGTATGGCGTTCATTATCACTGAACTAGTATATATATTTGTTTAGGGGCCAGCTGAAGGACGCCTCCGGGTGCGGGAATTTCTCGCTGCATTGAAGACCTGTTGGTGACCTTCTGCTGTTGTCTGTTCTATGGTCGGGTTGTCTCTTTGACACATTCCCCATTTCCATTCTCAATTTTAGATACATTCTATTAAGATCTAGCTAATAATGTATAGATATGACATCCTGTGACATAAGCAGCTAGTAGAAAATCAATTGAGTATGGTACCTGAACCTTTTTAGTGAGCTTACAATAAATTGAGTTCTCAAAGAGAATTTTCCAAACATGGAAATGTTCATTATGGAAGGGAGAAATTTTTTTACAGCAGAATTTTTAACCAAGAGAAACAAGTGACAGACAACTGGTGGAGATTTCAAAACTTTTTAAAAGAAAGTGTGTCTTTTATGAAGATATTGTCACTATTACAAATAAAACAATGGTTGCTAAAGTTTCTTAAAAGTTTAGTTACAATATAAGATGCAACCTGAGTCGTAAATCTTTAAAATATTTTGTGAAATATTTGACTGTCCCTACAATGCACTGTGTGTACACTACACTTTGGGACCATATCCCTTAGTATTCTGTGTACACTACACTTTGGGACCATATCCCTTAGTATTCTGTGTACACTACACTTTGGGACCATATCCCTTAGTATTCTGTGTACACTACACTTTGGGACCATATCCCTTAGTATTCTGTGTACACTACACTTTGGGACTAATAATTATCCCTTAGTATTCTGTGTACACTACACTTTGGGACCATATCCCTTAGTATTCTGTGTACACTACACTTTGGGACTAATAATTATCCCTTAGTATTCTGTGTACACTACACTTTGGGACCATATCCCTTAGTATTCTGTGTACACTACACTTTGGGACCATATCCCTTAGTATTCTGTGTACACTACACTTTGGGACCATATCCCTTAGTATTCTGTGTACACTACACTTTGGGACCATATCCCTTAGTATTCTGTGTACACTACACTTTGGGACCATATCCCTTAGTATTCTGTGTACACTACACTTTGGGACTAATAATTATCCCTTAGTATTCTGTGTACACTACACTTTGGGACCATATCCCTTAGTATTCTGTGTACACTACACTTTGGGACTAATAATTATCCCTTAGTATTCTGTGTACACTACACTTTGGGACCATATCCCTTAGTATTCTGTGTACACTACACTTTGGGACTAATAATTATCCCTTAGTATTCTGTGTACACTACACTTTGGGACCATATCCCTTAGTATTCTGTGTACACTACACTTTGGGACTAATAATTATCCCTTAGTATTCTGTGTACACTACACTTTGGGACCATATCCCTTAGTATTCTGTGTACACTACACTTTGGGACCATATCCCTTAGTATTCTGTGTACACTACACTTTGGGACTAATAATTATCCCTTAGTATTCTGTGTACACTACACTTTGGGACCATATCCCTTAGTATTCTGTGTACACTACACTTTGGGACTAATAATTATCCCTTAGTATTCTGTGTACACTACACTTTGGGACCATATCCCTTAGTATTCTGTGTACACTACACTTTGGGACCATATCCCTTAGTATTCTGTGTACACTACACTTTGGGACCATATCCCTTAGTATTCTGTGTACACTACACTTTGGGACCATATCCCTTAGTATTCTGTGTACACTACACTTTGGGACCATATCCCTT
Source organism: Mytilus californianus (assembly GCF_021869535.1). Lineage (NCBI taxonomy): Eukaryota > Metazoa > Mollusca > Bivalvia > Mytilida > Mytilidae > Mytilus > Mytilus californianus. The sequence goes on from NW_026262723.1 coordinate 109,229,947, forward strand.
AGTATTCTGTGTACACTACACTTTGGGACCATATCCCTTAGTATTCTGTGTACACTACACTTTGGGACCATATCCCTTAGTATTCTAACTGTTCTCTTACAAATATCTATTACATGTTTATGTTATTACTATTTATTAGAAAACAGTATATATAAATAACATATATGACATGACGAGTAGGTGACAATTTTACGTATTACCTGACAGGTTAATTATATTGTATTATCTACCATGTCATTTATGGTATGAAAAATATTTGTATGATCCATGTAAATAAGGAGGATTTATTCCCTGACATATTCCATTTACTTTCTATGTACTGGTATATATATATAACTGTTGTTAGAGATAAGCCATTTTTACACTGGCCGACATGAGCCTACAAAAAGATACTATTTAACTCTTGTGACAATGCATTAGTACATTCAGTTATACTTATTTAAATGTATAAATGTTATGTACAGTACTTATACATTGTAAACAAAAAGTTAGTAATAGTTATTATAAAATAAGAAGATGTGGTATGATTGCCAATGAGACAACTCTCCACAAGAGACCAAATGACACAGAAATTAACAACTATGGGTCACCATACGGCCTTCAACAATGAGTAAAACCCATACCGCCCAGTCAGCTATAAAAGGCCCGGAAATGACAAATGTAAAACAATTCAAACGAGGAAAACTTAAACGGCCTGATTTATGTACAAAATAATGAAAGAAAAACAAATATGAAATACAGCAAAAAACGACAACCACTGAATTACAGGCTCCTGACTTGGGACAGGCACATACAAAATGTATCTGTTTGTCTCCTCACCTCCGCCATTGTACATTTTACAAAATGTTCCACTCGTAGGGTTGTAATAAAACCATACATATACTTTTTTTAAAATATGCCTATTATATTAGGCAAGGCATGTAAGAAGCAAAATGTATGCATTTTCTCTAGTCAATTTAAAACAAGGGGTATGTGGGAGTTAGTTGCAATTGACATATGAAGGGTCGAGACCATTAAATAGTAATACTGGTAACTGATTGTCATATTTAATGTACCTAGGATCTAGCAGTCCTCTGTACTTAGCCTGAACCTTTTCAATGGTCTTGTAAAGGCCTTTTTATCCAGAATTATTTTACTATTGGGCTTTCTATACTTTTGCAATATATAAGCATTATGAACTTTAGGTTTAAATGGGTTTCATCTGTAATTTTTTTATCTATTTTATATGTTCATAAATTTCAAATCATGCAAATATTCAGATTTACTGGGTAGCAACATTGTTAAAAAAGGCCTTTGTGAAATGTATAGCGATAAAACTATTGTTAGCTAGTATAACCATATCCATAAAAACCCCATTAAAATATTATCAAAGACATCTATTTATAAAACCTTGACATAAAATTTCAACCAGAAAACTGCTCTGATTGAATAGATCAGATGGATTCAAAGCGAATGAAACTAGGTAGCCCATATTTACATGTTAAATTAATGTGTTTGAAAATAAAAATTGCATTAAATATTAATCCAATGTATTTCATAATGGATGAAGCATTATAAACCCTTTTCAATAAAGAATATTACAAAGGCAGTCATTTAAACTACTTGTCCATAGAAGTAATTTTTTATGGCTGTTTTATTAATTACAAGCTATTATAAAAATACTGTATATATATCAAGCTGGAGAAATAGATAAAATATTAGATCAAATGAAATGTGCACAGAGAATTTCTGTTTTAAAGAGAAATCTGATATTCTATACATTTCCTTTTTTCAGACTCAATGAGAAAAAAACCAGGTTTAACAAATTAAAGAAAATCAATGTCTAAACACAGAAACATATGCTACATATATATCCTATTACTTGATGATTTCAGTTAACAATAATCAGCATTGATTTGTAAACTTTTAAAAAGACAAACAAGACATCAAGCAATAATATGGATGGATTGGAAGGTTACATTAAAACAGTCAGATTGACATCAGGCAATACAAACTCTTTCCCCTTACATGTAAAATTTTAATCTTTGTATTTCAGTTTGTGGTCAAATATTTCCATTCTTAAAAATATATAACAAAAATAGATTTATATCAAAATCGTACTGGACATCTGATGACTATGTTAACCCTTAACAGTTTCCTGCTTTACTTTGTTTAATACCAATATTAAAGAAGACAAAGATCAAATCAATCTTATGACATGACATTATGAAAGACTGTTTGGCAAAGAAGACTTCATTACCTCAATTAACAGTAATTCATTAGAATGTTTGGTATGGTAAATTACTCTTACATGTAATGTTTCCAGTCACCAAATGAACCCTCTTTATAATTTCATCTTAAAAATAAGAAAATCTAGTGAGTCTATGACAGTTCAAAATGAGCTACACTATTGGCTATTACAAGTTCTGACATACATCTATCAGAAGATGTTGACAGAATATTGTTTTTGGCCTCTGTGCATTTTACTTGATTTACTAGATGAATATCTTATGAAGATCTCATCATTATTGGATAGCTTCATTCCAAAAAATGTAATTCAAATCAATATCTTAGATTTTCATTATTATATTACACATTGAACTAATCATGTAGTTTCTCTTTATATTTAAAATAAATGGAGAATGTGTCCATGGGACACTATGCTCCCCCTTGCATATAACGATATAAAGGGACATAACTCAAGAACGGTAAAAGTGACGCTACCCAAATTCATACATGATCTGAATTTTGTGGTAATAAGCATTGCGTATAAGTTTCATAACATTTGGTTGAGGCAAACATAAGTTAGAAAACGGAAACGAATAATTCAGCAATTTTTCCATTTGTAAAGGGCCATAACTCTAGAACAGTAAAAGTGATGCCACCAAAATGCAAACTTGATCTGTGTTTTGTGGTAATAAGTATTGTGTATAAGTTTCATAACATTTGGTTGAGGCAAACTAAAGTTAGAGAACGGAAACCAATTTGCGAGACATATGGACGTACAGACGGACAAGGGTAAAACTTAATGCCCCCTCCGCTACAGCAGGGGCATAAAAAAATGAAAATAAACAAGCATTCTGAGAGTATTGCATGGCAATACATAGTCCCCTACCGGTTAAAAATTCATTGTACTGGAACAAAATGCTAACTTGATCTATAACTTGTCATGGTGTAAACTATATAACAAATATCAAGTCAATATCTTCAAGTATGATGAAAAAAAGCGTGGAAAACTGATTATTTAAGTGAATTTTCTAAGTCCAAGGGCCATAACTCTGCACAATATCATCAGACCGGAACAAAATTCGAAATTGATCTGTCACTTGTCATGATAAAACTATATATCAATTATCAAATCAATATCTTCAAGCATGACGAAAAAAAGTGCGGAAACTGATTATTTGAGTGAATATTCTAAGTCCAAGGACCATAACTCTGCTCAAAATCATGAGACCAGAACAAAATTCGAAATTGATTTGTAACTTGTCATGATAAAACATTACACCAAATACCAAACAATATCTTCAAGCACAAAGAAAAAAAGTGTGGAAAACTGATTTGCTGGACTGACCGATGGACAGACAGATAGACTGTAGGGGACTAATAAATGGGAAATATGTCCATGGGACACAGATGATGCCCCCGCTTGCATATCATATAAAGTTATAAAGGGACATAACTAAAGAACGGTAAAAGTGATGCTACTCAAATTTGTACTTGATCTGAGTTTTGTGTAATAAGTATTGTGTATAAGTTTCATAACATTTGGTTGAGGCTAACTTAAGTTAGAGAATGGAAACGAAAAATTCAGCAATTTTCCATTTGTAAATGGGCATAACTCTAGAACGGTTGAAGTGACACCACCAAATATTCAAACTTTATCTGTATTTTGTGGTAATAAGCATTTTGTATGTTTCATAACATTTGGTTGAGGCAAACTGAAGTTAGAAAACGGAAACGAAAAATTCAGCAATTTTTCCATTTGTAAAGGGGCATAACTCTAGAACGGTTAAAGTGACACCACCAAAATTCAAACTTGATCTGTGTTTTGTGGTAATAAGCATTGTGTATAAGTTTCATTACATTTGGTTGAGGCAAACTAAAGTTAGAGAATGGAAACCAACTTTGGGACATATGTACGTAGGTACAGACGGACAAGGGTAAAACTTAATGCCCCCTCAACTATGGCAGAGACATAAAAAAAATCCAACCAAGACCGAGACCCTTCCTATTTTCAGTTTTTCAACCAGATATACGGCATATAATTTCATGACCTAATGTACTTGTTAAACCCCTTCCAGTGCTATCTCTGGAAACCATAATGTATAAGGAGATCTATTCATCTCTGTGCAAACACCATCCATCCTCCTGTCTTAAAACACATTCTAAACATACCTTAAATGACATTAATTCATCATTAGAAAATCCATCATGGTGAATTATTTTCATTTGCTTTACCAAAGTACTTTTGCCACTCTCTGCTGCACCTGTTAATATATAAAAAGAAATCTCATTATAAATGAACTAATGACACTAACATATTAATATTTATATATTATCAAATTGGGGTTTCAGATTAGCACAAACATATAAAAAATATCAAGACACATAACAAATGTTTGAGAGATAAATGGAGAATGTATCCATTTGTAAAGGGACACAACTCTAGAACAGTAAAAGTGACACCACCCAAATTTCAAACTTGATTTGTATTTGTTATTTTATAACATTTGGTTGAGGCAAACTAAAGTTAGAGAACGGAAACTAATTTTGGGATGTACGTATGAAAATACAGACGTAGAGACGGACGTACAGACAGACATTAGAGTAACACTTAATGCCCCCTCTGCTGTGGCGGGGGCATAAGAATATTCCACATTGGCAAGAACAATTATTGTATTCGCTCTCTTGTTAACTCCAATATTCTCTTATATGCAGTCCATGGTCTAAAGAAATTATGCTATGCATGCATATAATCTGGGGTTTAATAAGTGTGCTGTCTTCTCTCTGACAGACCTTTGAATTTTGAATTACAACAGTCAAAGACTTTCCATCCTTTAAATTGATGCCTTCTTTAGGACTTTTTTAAGGACATTTCACTTATAACTCCTTATGAACCATGAATATAAGGCAGTTCAATTCAAAACATAGCCTGTGTGAAACTCTTGGTTAAATTCAATTATGTCATTTGACTTGGGCAACACTAATGAACTGCAGGCATGACAAAAATCCCCCACCAAGTTCAAAGATGATACCTCAACAGTAGAAGGAGTAGTCAATGAATGTGTATAGATCTTCTTAAAGCAAAACCCTTGTTTAAAATAAATAACATTGATTCAAGATATACATTATGAAAACTGTCTTATTCTATCTTTTTGAAGCATGGATTTAATTACAACAAAACAAATGCCATTCACAGAAATATAGATAATGATGATAAACATTATATGTCTCAAAGGTATACTTGTCAGATTGTAAATGAATGAATGATTTAACATGGGAAATGTAGGCGGAGAATCATTTCATAAATTAAACATAAGCATTTAAAATATGTGCCATTGGAATGTGTCTGTCAAGTGGAAATACAACTGATGCAATACTACATTCTCTAGCCCAATTTTAATGAATTACATTCCCCTTTACTTAATTTATATCAGACAATCATGTTATAATTTAAATGCCCTGCATCAATTTATACCTCTTGTGCACAGGTCAAAGAATAACCAGAGACCAAAACTGAAACTGAGAAACTGTCACATCAAATCATCTCCATTCATGCAGTTACATAACTTTATTTACTTAGGTATATTTAGATAATTTGTATTTAGTACCTTCTTCCTTTATACATGTTGTTTGTAGTAACACCTTGTGTTTAAAAAAGTTCACCCCATTTCAAAAATGATATCCCTCATCTTTGTCTTTCTATATACTCTTTTCTACTGTAATACTAAGACTAATATAACATAGTGTTAAAGTAGTCTCAGTGTAATGTTTTCTTAGATACCATGTTTGAAAATTTTAGACTGAGGGACATGGAATAAAGTTAGAATTAAAATAAATGAAGAATGTGTCCATGGGACATGCTTGTAAATATATGGCAAATTCTGCAATTTTTCAATTTACAAAGGAACAGCTGAAGTGATGCCGCCCAAATTCAAACATGATTTGTGTTTGAGGGTGATAAGCATTCTTTATAAGTTTCATAACATTTGGTTCAGGCAAAATAAAGTAAGATTGTAGAAACTGCAAATTAAGCAATTTTTCCATTTATAAAGGGACATAACTCAAAAACGGTGAAAGTGAAGCCACCAAAATTCAAACCAGATCTGTGTTTGGTGGTAAAAGCATTGTGTATAAGTTTCATAACATTTGGTTGAGGAAAAATAAAGTTAGATTGCAGAAACTGCAAATTTTGCCAATTTTTCCATCTATAAAGGGACATAACTCATAAATGGTGAAAGTGACACCACCCAAATTCACACTTGATCTGTGTTTGGTTCTAATAAGTATTGTGTATAAATTTCATACCATTTGGTTGAGGTTAACTAAAGTTAGAGAATGGAAACTTTTAATTTTGGGACGTACGGACTGAAAAGCTTAAGGGTAAAACTTAATGCACGGCGGGGTCATAAAAAAGATGTGTTACTTATTCATATTGTAATATCTTGCTTAAATATGCATTAATATCGTGAACAGACAAGTATGAACAGAAAACTAAAAAACATGTATGTCATTTGTAAAAATTACATAATATTTTGATCTGCAGATTTACAGGTAATCACAGGTAAATACTACACATTCCATTCTATAAAATCTTCTATTTACTTTGGAAATTTTCACCTTTAATCAGCTTTTTTCTCATAACATTAAAATATTTAGAAATAGACCTATCATATCAAAGCATTTTCACCTGTGGATTATTTTTTTTTCAGACATTTCCACCAGATATTCCCTTCCTCAATGATCTGTCTTTTACATGTAAATGAAACTTGGTTTTAATTACAAGAATGTATCTTTTAAAGCATGCTTTTAATTTTGTCTTTGTTTTTAATCATTACGATTTTCACATATGCACCAGCAAAATCAATTATTGGAAATAGAATTAATTATATGTTAAGTTGTAATATTTCAAAGATGAGTTTACACAAGGATATTTTTTCTTTTTTCTTCCTATTAAAAACCTTGGTTTACAGAGGAAAATATGCTGTGGAAAATGTTCAATAAAAATGTACTTAAACAATTACAAAAAAAATATTCTATTACCAGAAAAAGTCAAAATTATCTTTAAACTGAGTGTTTATCATTCTTAAATTTCAGTGTAACAATCATCTAAGACATTTAAATGGTAACATTAAAGGTGCTCTTGACAAGCAGGTAAAATAATACCAGTGGTTTAAAAACAGAAAAATGTACCTACTAGACCACACAGTGTTATAACCTAGTGGTTCTGAATATCAAATCCAAAAACTGGCCAAAACTTCCAATGAAGAGCTTTTTTTCATGTCTCTTGATTATGATGTTCCAGACTGTTACAGATTTCCACATCCAAGATAAAAACAGAACTTTACTTCTTTGATGTTAAAAGATGACATAAGTGTTTAACAAAAACAAGATGTGCTTGCAAATTCCATGGCTGTAATATATATATACTTACTACAAATTATACTAATAGTTTGAGCGTACAGGTTAGATTTAAATTGATATCATCACAGAAATTTAAAAAAAAAAAAGAAAAAGAAAAAAAAGGACCAAAAAATCAACCTTAATTTTTCAAGGTTATAATATTGACTTTTTATTCTAAAGTTTTTCATCGTACATTGGGTGGTCTACATGTACAGTAAGGTGGAGCTACTTGTGTGCAAAGATTACTTTTCAACCAAACAGCTACTGGTGACTCCTGGTATTATAGTCTTGTATTAAACTGTTTTGAGGGAGGACAACTAATTAAATCTTTGACAATAACTGTAATTAAAAGTTAGCTTTAATGTGTACAGAGTGATACAAATGCTACTTTACAATGTTATTGAACATGGTCAAACATATCTCTTCCTTTATCACAAGTGTAATCAAGTTGACAAAATAAGGAGTTTCCCATTTTATTTACATTTTTCCGGTATTTCGGTTTTTATTTTGGATAATCAGCAATACTGAATATTGAATTGAAACCATAAATCTGTGTAATTGATGACCTTCCTGTCCACCGAACACAATACCTCTGTTGGACAAATGTAAATCTCAGGTTTAAGATCAATGTGATTCTCGGTTCTTTGCCCACACAAATCTTGTTCAAGAGCCATTATTATACCATTATGGATATAATCTCAGTATTAAAAATTCATTTTTTACAATAGTAAATCTGTTACAAAATATAAATTAGTCACAAGAGGATTTGTAAAAATCTCTGTCTTTAAACCTGTATGTATTGAGAATTACATTTTCTTTTATGCTGATCAGTGACTTCTTTACAGAGTTAATACCTGTACGAAACAAGATTTATAATTTTAAGTAGCATGAGTCAATACTATTTAATGTTATTAATTACTTTGATATGCAGGTTAGAATTGATCTAAGGTCAAGTTTTATCCTTATTTTATGTCCAGTTTTTACTTCTCAGTCATTTTATTACTAAATCGTGCATTTACAAGTAGAAATATAAGCATTTGCAACAAAAAAGTAGTTTTGTCATTTGCATTTCCAAAAATATTCATGAGCAATAAATTATTCTTTTTACAAGTTATTATTAAAAAAATCATGCAAGGTCATGAAGGTCACCAGATGTAAAAAGCCTATGAATGAGGTATTCATGAACTAAAGGGAAAGCATTTGTCACAGTTTGTCCTCCATTAAACTACCAAAACATTTAGGATGACAACACTTTATTGACAATAATCAATATTGAATTTGATCTCCAATGAAAAGTTTTTTAAAGTGCCCTTCTTTAAATGACATTTATATTGATCAGAAGAATGTTGAATCTTGATAACCATGAAATTATATCACAGTGCAACAAAACCAATAAAATATTTAAAGTACATGCATATAGAAGTAAAAAAAGAGGGACAAAATATCAAAGGGTCAATAAAAACCTAAGAAAAACAGACAACGCCATGGCCAAAATAAAAAGGGAGAAGACAATCAATGGTCAACTAAACACTCTACCAAAAAATTACTTTGAGTAACACAAAACCCTACAAAAACATGGGGTGAACTCTTTATATCAACAAAAATATTCATTTACAATTCTGAGGCAAAATTACTATTAAATCAGCTATACAATTGGTTAAATACATGTACCAGACAAACTCAGGTATGCAACGTAATTTGATAAAACTATCAAATCTATTCTGTAGCTACAACTTAATTCTGTTATGCAAAAGATGCTTTTTTATTCATGTTAAAGATTGTAACAATATAATCACATGGAAAAAAGACCTTAACTTGACCAATAACAATTTCAGATGTGTGATCATACATAGTCTTGTATGAGTGATTGTTATAACAAGACAAATCACTACTGTTCAGCCTAAAAGCTTTAACCAAATGTAAATACATGTAGTATATCAATACTTTTCCTGTCCTCAAATTATCACAACTGAGGGAGCTGTTTATCTTATACAGTGGGCATTACAAAATTACTGTTCCAGTATAGTCATCAGGCATTGTAAAATCTGAACATACTGAAGCAAAACTATTTCAGATTGGAAATCATAACTTGAATATCTGAGGTAAAGATGAATGATTTATGCCTCTTAGGGATGATTGAGACCTAAGTGTCTAGACTTGTTAAAAGGTTTTATAGATGATACATTTATGATGAACATATCATACTGTGTCCACAATGCATGTAAATAGTTCCATATACCATAATCATATAGTTCTGAATGGACTCCATTGTGTAGGCCTTGAGAAGTGTTATCTGACCATCAATGTTTGAACAGCCATCAATATGAACTTTTAATAGGTGGTGATACAACACTTTATCTGAATAAACATCTTATATTGTATTCACACTGAGTGGAGAAGTTTACATATGATGTGACTTATTTGACTTCAGGAAATCTTCATGAAAATCGGCTGATTTATAGCGGTAATTTATTATATTTGACATGGGAATAATAAAACAAAATTATAACCATAAACACTGCAACAAAGTATTTAGCAGTATTGAAATCTCCCCTCAGAATATCTATTCCTTGCTTTACTATAGAAGTTACTTTGATATACTTTTCATCTTTTTTAAACATGGATTTCCTTTTATTAATTTACATTTTTAATTGCTTTATAAAAGACAGAATTTAAATGACCTCATAAATGATAGCATGGGTCTTTTTTGGCAAAAACTAATATATTCTTTGGTGCCAGCAGTGGGATACCAATAACCATTTCAGACTACCTCAGTCCATCTTTAGTTTTCTATATGTAAAATAATGTTTCTGTAGACTAATTTTGGTCTTCTTTACAAAAATCGTATACGTTTTGAGGATTATAATTTGTTTCTCCTTTTCCCCCCTTGTAGTCATGACCTGTGCTGCATGTACTGTTATATGTTTTATTTTATAGGAAAACACAGATACATTTAAAGATTTTCACAGAATTTTGTAACATCTACAGTAGAAAGGGAGAAGGTTAAATACTAAAAATACACAAACACAGCTATTGAAAAATCAAATATTGAAAAAAGAGATTTAAAATGACAACCTCGTAGGGACAATTTTCTAATCATTTATAATTAAAAAGACATTTAATACCAACTTGTAAAAACTTGAAAATGGAAGTTAATTTAATATAAAAACATGTATATTTGTCAATCAGTAAGGAAATAGATAATATTGAAGGTGTTACTATTACAAATAATGGCTAATCTGTATTACAAGGACTATCATTGGGACCTTAATCATTGATAAACAAGGAGGTGTCAATTTTAGATTAAATAATACCTGTATATTCAGTGTTAATCAACAAGAAAAACATGCTGGTTATTGGATTACCTTGTAAACAAAATATTAAGTGTTAGATCAGGCCTGTAGGCCAAGGTATGTTGCCTAAACATATTTGTCCTTCCTTTTTGTTTGTGTGTCACAGAATAATCTCTTTTTTTCATATGCAAGCTTTTAATTATAATTGAGATATATTTGATGGGAGTGAAAGTCTCTCTGCAGATTAGAATGTGTTGACAGAAGATATAAATCAAAGTAGCCACTTAGTATCTGTCAAAATCAAAAACCTCTCTTTCCTGGACTTCAAAACTATTTTGTTAAAAATAAATGCAATAAACCCTTTTTCCTATATTGAATGTTAATTAAAGGTAAATTGTAATTTGAATGAACATGTGTATGAATGTTTGGAATTTCCAGCCAGGCCAGAGGATTCCATCATATTTTGTGTTCCTGCTCAAGTTACCATATATGGGACAATCAAAAGTGAAAGTTGAAGATTAGGACAAACAAAACAATAACCAAAAGAATAAAAGCAAGACAAATAAAAGTTCACAAACATCACAGTCTTTATAACTTTAGATTTATCAACATAACAAGAAATCTACATTAAACCAGAGACATATATACACATATATGTGTGTATATATGTCTCTGGTTAAACCAAGGCTAATAATTCCTGGAGTAGTTTGAAGGGTAAGTAATTTTTGCCTAACTAGTGGCACTAACATGTAACATGACTAGTCTATGGCAAATAAACATTTTCTGATAGATATATCATGAAATAAGAAATGTAGACATGTTTATATTAACAAATATCTAAATAAAAAAAACATATATACAATTTTCTTGTATAGCAGTTTCACCATTTACTATCAAATATAAAGAAGAACAGTATTGCGACATACATGTACATTATACATAGATAATCAAAATATTCTTTCTATCAGCTAACCCCCTTAAATCTTATCAGAAAGACACTGCCAACTTTAAGAGCTGGAAGAATTAATCATGTTTTTGTTGCTACCAAAGAAGCTACAATGGGAGCGATCAAAATTAGACCATAGAAAACAAAAAAAAAAACATGACATTGACATCCAAAAGAAACATTACAACATCAATGTCTCAAAGCCTCTTTAGTTTATATGTTATATATATGTTCATACACTTTATAGTAGGCCAATAATTGGAAAATCAAAATTCTTTGACATCTTTTTCTATATTATATATTGACCATTATCTAATTTCAATTAAATATACATTTTATTTACCTTAATTGAGCGAAAAAGTAATAGTTAGTAAGAATCTTACCAAGCAATAAAATTTTAATGACATTTTGCTCTTCTTTAGCCCATGACTGTAACTGTCGGTCTATAACATCACTTTTGGCACGTGCTTTCAATTCCTCTTGATCCAAACTTAAACACTGGCCCATATTAATGAATTGTACATTTTCACTAAAATTACAACCGTATTTTTAATAATACATTAAAAACTTTTTCATGTTAAATAAAATCCAATTCGTCCCTAATAATCATATATTTCAAAAGATCAACACTTTACTCCTTTAAAATCAACTTTCAAACACAGACTGTAAACAAAAATATATCAATGTCGATTTTTCACTTCAGACACCCGTACTACTTATTTGTGTACTGGGACAAATGATTTGTTGTCGTGTCCTCAAAAAACATGTAAATGTAAATGTCACGTGTATTCAGAACATGACCCGCCCACTTTTTTTACGGTGACAACACAACATATTACTGTCAATTATATCCGAGAGTAAACAGATATTTTAATGCACTATTATCAAAGTCGCGAGATTTCGTGTCAACTTTTGAGGCGCAAGTCCAGAAATTTCGGTCTTAAAAACAACAACATCAAAATAAGAACTGTAATTATTGCTCACTAGTGTGACACTTTTGTAGGGAGGGAAATACAAAATAGATTGAGAAAATTCACGAGAGAGAGCTCTAAGATTTATGGAGGCTATTCAGCAAGTAATGCAGATCTACTTTGTAAATCTAAATAACCATCTTTAAGAATTAGAAGAAAGAGATCATTGGTATTGAAGTTTAATAAATTATCACTAAATAATGTCCTGTTTATCATCATGATTAAATCCACGTAAAGGATAACTCTTACTCTTTTAGAAACCAGAATACAACAGAACTACCACAGCATATGGCCTACAATCTTTAAGGTATGCGGGTGCTAAACTTTGGAATGTGCTGCAAGATAAGATTCGTAAGGTATCAGCTTTAGATTATAATTACAAAACTTGATAAATTCTTGCCAATGTTTATTAATCTAAGTTTTATGCTTTGTTTTCAGCACAGCAAAATTTTTATTTACTTATAATGCTTTTGCTATTTTTTGCTGTTTCTGATTTTAGTTATTTTTATAAGTTTATGCTTTTACTTTTGTGTTTTTGCGCCATAATTGCATGCTCCAACATGTGTGTTTAAGCTGCTTAAAGATAGGTAGAAGCTACCGAATGGACAATCAAAACATAAAAGACACTGACAACGCCATGACAAAACAGAGGTGATATTCAAACTCATAAGTCGAAAACAAACTGACAATGCCATGGCAAAAAAAAACGGAAAACTACCAAAAGACAATATACAAAGCACAAGATAGAAAACTTAAGACTGAGCAACACGAACTCCACCAGAACCCGTGGTCATCTGCGACATAGATATGCCCATAACGTTTAACCAGATCTTGATGACTTTCGTAAAACTTTCGAAGGGATGACTTTAAAATTTTACACATGGAATTCTTGATTCAATAGCTTCCTTCTGCGCAGCAAACTTATATCAAGGAACATTTAATGATGACAGGAAACGCAAGCTCTGAAAGATCGCACCAACAACTAAGGGAGATATCCTCCATATGCAGGCGATGCTTGAATTTTGCTGAATAGAACACAGGCACTTGTCTCAGAATTTTTTCCCCCTATATACCGTAATAAAACAAATTTTATTAAGGTATATAGGAAAAAAAAAATTCTGAGACAATGCCTGTGGAATAGAAATAGAAAGTTCACAATTGGGAAGCTGAAATCATCTTGTTTGTCATAAAGTCTTGTTCTCAACCGACCATCGTAGTCAATTTCTGGATGTTATTCAATATTTATGAGTCAGATTTAACTGTATCTGTTGTATCCTTCTTTCAAATTCGATGGGATCGATGAACGTTCAACATAGTCACCAAATTTTGAATTATTTAGTGAGATACAGTATCTTTATAGCGGAAGGTGATGCTAAAGCTTCTTCTCATTCTTACTGAGAAGCTGCTGTATGCAGTCTGCTTCATTTTGATAAAGTAATCAGTAGGTAAGAAAGGAAGCGCATTTAGTTCCCATAGAATGTCGATTTATTATCTTATTGAAGCAGTTTAGATTTTATCTGCGCGAACCCACACCGAGGGACAAGCTCCAGACACAAATAATGAAAGGGATATACATGTACCGGACCATATGAGTATTTGAACCACATGTGTATGATCATGACCATATGCGCGTATACCATCATACGCGTATGGTCGGACCTTATGAGGGGCCTCGGTGGCCGAGTGGTCTAAGTAGTTACTACTGTAATCACTAGCCAGTCAACAGTTAGGTTGTGAGTTCGAACCCCGCTCGTGCGGGTGCACTCGACTCCAATCTTAATTGACTAGGATTGTCAGTTTTCCTATCGAAGGTCGGTGATTTTCTCCGGGCACTCCGGCTTCCTCCACCAATAAAAACTGGCCGCCACGAAATAGCCCAAAAGCGGTGCTTAAAAGTGGCGTTAAAAAACCAAAATCAAATCGAATCGGACCTTCTGAGTATTTTTCGAATAGATTCTAACGTCCTTCGCAGGAACACACAGCTCATTTTCTTAACCTAAAACGGCACAAGTTACTAACTGAATTCTATTATCTGATACACATTATCTGGATCTTGGTGTATCTGTTATCTTGCCTTCGCTATAGTCTATTTAAAGCGGCTTTGTCCTGTCGACTTGTTCGTCCGTAAATGAAACAACAGGCGTTTGGGACATGGACATTTTTTTCTTGGTGTTGAAATTATTATTTCAGAAACAAAATTTCGTCAAATGTCTTCTTATGTTAATTTAATTGATCTGCTCTTGCTCCTAATTATACGATATCACTCGTGAAAATGAACAAACAATTAAAATCTGCAATTTATAAAAAGAAAATGCTGTATAACAAATTTCAAAAAATGAATAACAGCAAGACATGGGATGCATACAAAACTCAAAGAAATTTTGTCACTAAACTTAAAAAACAATCGATTAATAGATACTTCCTAGAACGATGCACAGGTGGTCCTAAGTCTAAAGATTTCTGGCCAACAGTAAAGCCATTTCTAACAAACAAAGGATGCACCAGCCAAAAAGATACCATACTACAGGAAGACAACAAAATCATCACAAACCAACAAGAAATATCTGAAATTTTTAATAACTTTTTTGTAAATGTTGCAAAAAACATCGGTGACAACAACATACAGGTGAATGACAAACACCCAAGTATAGAATCTATTTCTAATAAATACTCAAATGGGTCAACATCAAATAAACTTACTTTTCAATCTATAAATGAAGAATTTGTTTCTAAAAGAATTGGTAAAATAAATGTTAAAAAGGCAACTGGTATAGATGGTATATCACCAAAACTTTTACACGCTGCTAAACCTGTAGTGATTAAACCTATCACACAGCTTGTTAATTTATCATTATCCACTTCCATTTTTCCAGACTCGTTAAAAATCGCCCAAGTGGCACCAATTCATAAAAAAACAGTGTGCTTGAATAGGGTAACTATAGACCAGTTAGTGTTTTACCTGCTATATCTAAAAAATTTTAAACAGCCATAGAAAAATCAACTTACTAAATACTTTGATGATATTTTCGACCATTTCCTTGCGGCTTTTTGATCAGGCTATGGCTGTCAGTCAACATTACTTAAAATATTGGAAGATTGGAAAAAGGCACTGGACAATAATAAATACTTAGCAGCAATATTGATGGATCTCAGTAAAGCTTTTGACTGTCTTCCACATGAACTACTTCTTTGTAAATTGGAAAAATATGGGCTTAGTCCATCTGCTCTTGAATTGCTCAAAAGTTATCTGACGACAAGAAAACAGTGTGTGAAAGTAGGACAGAGTATCAGTCAAATGCAAGATATCTATAAAGGTGTTCCTCAGGGATCTATATTAGGCCCTGTATTATTTAATGTATTCATCAATGACATCTTTCTTTTTGTCAAACACTGTGATTTATATAGCTATGCTGATGATAACTCCCTCTCTAAATCAGGTACTACTTTGGAATCAGTAATAAAACCTTTAGAGGAAGATAGTAACTCCCTAATATCATGGTTCTCTTTCAACAAAATGCAGGCAAACCCAGAAAAATTCCAGGCAATTGCCATAGGTAAAAAAACACACACTCAAAATATGGTCTTCAACCTAAATGGATTCAACATAAAATGTGACGATGAGGTGAAACTTCTAGGTGTAACAATAGACTTTAAACTGGATTTCAACACTCACATTTCAAATATATGTCAAAAAGCCGCACGACAACTAAACGTACTTAAAAGAATCGGCACTCATCTCACCAGACTTTCTACACTTACAATATACCACTCATTTATCTTGTCAAACCTCAGCTATTGTCCTCTCACATGGCACTTCTGCAGTGAACAAAACACAAAGAAAATAGAAAAAATACAAGAAAGAGCACTCAGATTCATTTATGATGACTACAAAAATTCTTACGATACACTCCTTGAACAGTCTAAGCTACCAGCACTAAAAATCAGAAGAATGAGAACCATGGCATTAGAGACTTATAAAATAATTAATAAATCAAGTCCAGAATTCCTACATAATTTAATAAACATTAAAGAATATTCATATAACTTCAGGTACAAAGGCATAGCGGATATACCACGGCCAAAAACAACAAGGTATCGTAAGAAAAGCTTTAGTTATGAGGCAGCAAGACTCTGGAACTTCTTGCCTCATTTGGCAAGGAGCTTATCAACTTTTGGCCAGTTCAAAAATTTTATCTCCACCTGGTGTTTTTCAGAAAGTTGTACCTGCAGTTCTTGTAAATAATGTAACTCCTTGCTGCCACATGACTTGACCTTGAAGCCTGCTGTTTGTTTTATGTTTTTATTTTTTATTTTTTGCAGTTATTTGTATTTATTATTTATTTGCTTTGCTTATGCATTACCTGTGCTGTAGCTGCTTGCAGTCTTTTGCTTGTGCTTTATAGTGTTTAATTTTGCATGTGCTACTTGGATACACATATTGTGTGTTACTATGTGCTGATATTTGACATTTGTTTTAATATATGTCTTGCTTAGCTTTTATTTTGCATGTGCTATCTATGTATTAACATGATTAATACATGTATGTGCTGTCTGTATGTTTGTGTTGTATATGAATCTGATGTTATTACATGTATGTTTTGTTTATTAATATCAGTCGGTTAAACAGCTCTTAAGAGCTCATGTTCCTTGTTTATTATGTATATATGAAACCCGACTTCAAATAAAGATTACTTTACTTTACTTTACTTTATCACTGTTCTTGTACAATCGTACGAGAAGGAGCAAGAACACTTTGATAACTAAAAATTATTTAATTTCAAGAAATTTTAATTTAATAAAAACAAATTTAAACAATGAAATAAAATTTAAAAGGGAAACGAAAGAGGGTTCAAATACCAAAATCATTGTGAGTTAAGCAATTGACTACTTGTGTAACAGTTCATTTAGAAATTCTTGAAGTTAATTATTTTCCAAAGTCGACATATTGTATTTCGTAAGGACAAATTGTAAAAACGGTTTTACTATAATTCTTACTTGTAAGTAAAATTCACTTCAATTCATTAATCATGTAACACCGATTACCATATACGACTGAATGAGTCAAAATTTCATTTTCAGAAACTCTTAATTTATGGAACACCTTGTCAACGTTAATCATCATTTCATTACCCGGACCATATGAGTATATGGTCATGACCATACGCGCATGGTCCTAATATTCATATGCTCCGGAACGTACACATCAATCTCACAGAACCCGAACGGTTGAAATGCAAATGACTCATATAAGAACATTGTATTATATTCGGAAACTCCACACAAGGGACAACAGAGAAAAAACAATTTTGAAAGGAAAACATAAAAGTGCAAATGTGAGACGGCAATTTCAGCAAGAAAAAAGGTTAAGTGATGGATCGGCTGTAAGGAACCCATGACTTTGTGGAGCAGATACAATTATCTATGCCGAACATGTAACAAGGAAGAGCTTGTACATTAACCCGTGGCACAAAGTGGATTCATACTACTGGCAGAATTGATTGCCATATATTCATTGTCATTGAACACTGCATAACTGCATTAAAACCTGTACAACGGCATACAAGTATTAGCAACTTTTTTTCCGACAGTAAAAGCGACGTAGGACTCTTTATTCTGAATTATGGACTAAACAGCTACACAGATGTATGAAATGAGATATAAGAAAGTGTAAAATATGCTAAGCAAAAGGGTTTAGAAAGAAGCATATCATGGACGACAAGACATGCTTACATTACTGGTAAAATTATCAGGCAGACAGTCGAAATAACCATATAATAGACGACAAGACATGCCAACATTACAGGTAAAATTATCAGGCAGACAGTCTTGCAAAAATATCAGGTAATGCAGGATGTAAAAGAACTAACAACAGAGAGTAACACCAAGTCTACAGGATTTTAAAAAAGCAGCTTCCAAATATTTACTATCAAATAAGGCATAGATGGGAACTATCAGAAAGAGACAAAGACTTTTACGAGGAGATACTATCCACAATTCATTCAATCTTTCGCAATTTCCCGATCAAAACTTCATTTTAGTATACTCGTGCAACAGAGAACAGGATACACGTAACCCAACTTTTACCAGAAAAAATAAGGCCAAACCAATTTTTTGAGTAATACAAATATGTAGGACCCTTAACACCTGACCACTTAATCATTGAGTGTCACTGTAACGAAAATGAATGGAAAAATGTGTACCATCAGCTTACAAAAGAAGGTCGGTATCCGAGACATTAATTTAGCGACTACTCTAACGAACAACGGTATATATATATATGTTTTACTGAAGGCCATACGGTGACCTATAGCTGTTATCTTCGACGTCGTACGTGTACCATCAGCTTACAAAAGAAGGTCGGTATCCGAGACATTAATTTAGCGACTACTCTAACGAACAACGGTATATATATATATGTTTTACTGAAGGCCATACGGTGACCTATAGCTGTTATCTTCGACGTCGTTTGGTCTTTGATAGAGAGTTGTCTCATTTGGCAATCATACTATATCTTCTAATTTTATTTTTATATAAACGGCAAATATATCGAATATCTACAGGTAGATAATGGACAATTTAATTCGTAGATAAATCCAGCAAATTTGATATTCAAGTTCCTCGATCAATCTTAAACAGCGTATATTCTTTATAACATAGAAGCAACATTACACTTAGCATAAAGAATAAGGTAGTAGACCCACAACTTTGAGTAAAGTTGTACAAAAAAAAAAAAAAAAAAAAAAAAAAAAAATACCGAACTCCAAGGAAAATTTAAAACGGAAAGTCTCTTATCAAATGGCAAAATCAAAAGCTCAAACACATCACAGGAATGAAAAACAACTGTCATATTCCTTACTTGGTACAGGCATTTTCTTATGTAGAAAATGGTGGATAAAACCTAGTTTTATAGCTAACTAATACTCTCACTTGTATTACAGTCGCATAAAACTCCATTATATTGACAATATGTGTGAACAAAACAAACAGACATAATAGGTAAAATTGTCAAAAATAGGGGTACAGCAGTCAACATTGTGTTATAATCTTAATCACTATAAAAACAAACAATTATGTCAACAAAGAAAAACAAAATGGCATATAGACACTCTATAGACAAAGCACATAAGCAAAAATGAAAGACGAGAATTCAAAATAAAAGTTGGTTTATTTAACGCCATTTTGTCCCATGTTAAAGTTGTCTTTTTGTCATTGTTCTACATCGTGTTTTATTAATATTGTATTTATATTGTGTCATAGATCAAACTTATTCGTTCAGTGTATGTTTACTTGTTTTTGTGTACATGTCTTTTTGATGGAGTTAAGCCATTTCAATTGATATTTTATAGTGTGTCTTTTATGCTGTAATGTTACACTGCTGTTTCAGGTTAGGGTGAATGTTGGCGCCTGTTAAAACGTTTAAACCCGCTGCATTTGTATGGTATTCGAGGTATAAGTCTAAAAATGAGGCGGGGGAAGCCTTGTCTGTTGTTTCTTTAATTTCTAGTTCTGGATGATATATTAATGGAACCCAATCAGAAAAGTTTGATCTCTTTGATCTTCTTGTTTTTGACAAGTGTCTGAAGAAACTCCGACTCACATGAAAATAAGAAGAGGTTGGCAATGAGAGACGCACAGTTCGTTCCCATAGGAATGCCGAAATTTGTTGAAAAAGTCTACATCTAAATGCAACAAATATGTTGTCAATAAAACACTTTAGGTGCAATGGTTTTGGTGTAACTATGGATACAATAGGAACAGACTGATTTTGAAAATAAAGTGAAATTTTAAATGTTACCTCTTTGTGATGAAGAAAGTTGCTGATGTTGTTAGCATCAATTCCTTTATTAGAAAACTGAACTGAATAGATGGTCAGTTTTTTTTATGGTTGTTCGAAGTGGATACGACACAGACTCTATGTGAATATGTAATCTATCTTCTGTGTTAATAACATTAACTGAGGTTAAGATAAAAGGCTATTTTGGATCTGTTGATACCGGTTTCAGTGGCCTGGAGTTCATTCTTTATATTTGAAGCTGCCACCATTAATTTGGTATGCACCTCATAGATTAGCATCAGCGTTGACAGGTATGGCGTTGGGTACTAGTACAATCCCTGCGACACCGATCATTTTCTCGTGGGCTCCTTACATTTTGCACAAATGCGGTGGATTTAAAATAAAAGTTTTTTTCCAGAATTGTATAAAAAGGTCTTGAAAAGTCTGTCCTCGACGTTTCTCAAGTTGTCGATTGCGCCAATGGAGTTTGTTCCACGGTCGGAAAGATAAATCTGTGAATTTTTTGAAGGTGTTTTGACGGCTCAATTACCAATCTCCTCCACGGGTTCGATCTGAACAGCTCTTCCACTAGGCACGTAGAGCGAATCGTTCATCATTTTTAGCTAGCGCATCCATCACGGGATGCGTGAAACGTTTCTCCGTGGTCTAACGCTATTGACTACGACCTTAATTAACGGATGGGATGGTTTAAGACGGTCCTCTGGTAACATGTTATGCACTCGGTCTTTTGTGAAAAATAGAAGAGATCAAGCGTGTCGATCAAATGATCCAAATTCGGGATCTGATTACTTTATCTATGAGGTGGCTACATTGATTTTTCATCTTGTCATATAGTAATGTCAGACTAAAAATAAAAAAAAAAGTTTGTTAATGTCGTGCGTTTAAAGCGCTTTTCTGGATTTGTCTTCATCAGGAACTCTCCTACCCTGATATTTGAAAGCCAAGGATGTATAAGTACCATACCACGCGAACAGCTTTATGATCAAAATGTTGCTATATGATGGCGTCTCGGTACAATCAATAACTTCTTTTTTCAAACACTGATGTCAGATTTGACGATTCGACCTTATCTTTTTCTTAAGATTGCATTAGTCGTATTTTGCTAAATTTTTCGGAACATTTCGGTTAATAGTATAAAAGTGTTGTCAAATCAAACATTTTAACCTAATCAATTACTCGGATAATCTTTAGACCGATTAACCAGTTGACCGGTTGGAAAGTTGATGTCCCATGACAAGGTCTGCAGTACTTTATTACGAATGTATGGTTATATGATACGATGTATTGAGCATTATCGTCACATTCTTTCCTAGACCATATCTGCATGCATGTTACTTGTATGACCAGTAAACACTAAATTTTCAATTTATAATGTGGGAATCAGGAATTCGTTTAAAATACGACAAAGCCTAGGATGTACATTATTGGCATTTTTACATTTACGTCTATACAATTTCAGAAAAAATTAGATAATTAACTAAATCATAAGCTTTGATCAGCTTGTAACTGTTAAATATATATTTATTTTACACACCTATACCGTGTAAATTATTTTTACTTTGATTTTGTCCCAAGCTGATGGACAGGATATGAATTTGTGCTACAATGTATTTAATTAATAAAAATGGAATCTTTTCAATGTCAATCAAGTAATAAGTATACTGGGCAGTTGATTTCATAAAATACCATGGTAATCATTTTAAAATTTACTATTTGCATTTATATCAAATCTTTCATAATTGGAAAATGTCAGATTAACCAGTTTGCGTTTTTGGTACTAGTATTCAATATACATTCCTTCCGACGTTTAATCGGTAAACCGGTGACAGTACTAGTTTAAATGTTCTTCAACGTATTTGATTTGGCCTTCAAACTGTTTTGATTAAAGCTCCATTAATGAGTTCTGTGTGGACGAAACTCTCGCCTGGCTTAACTAAACGCATGGTATCTTAGATGAGTTTTTTTTTCTCGTAGTAGTTCTCATTTATCCAAAAATGGATTAAGGTTATAGCTATCGGGCTTTGCTTCGAAATATGTGGATGTTGTGGAATGCAATCTATTTCTTCTCTGTGAACTTCGGCTTGTAAAGACTTTAGAATGAAACTTACGGAGTTAAAAAAAACTTCAGTAGAAGTCATCGATTCTGTTTTTCTATACCCGTGTCAACACACAAGTGCCGTCCATCCGGAGTATAGGCGGAATCTATCAGTGTAGATACCGTTACGCTTAGGTATGGCATACATCCTTGCAGGACAGACGGTTGAACGGTTGGCTCGGTCGTCATCTGGATTAACAAGTTTTTGTTCGTTCCCGAAATTGTTTTCCTGTTTTGAGGTAAGAAGTTATTTCGGTCGTAATAAACACTAACTACTTTGAAGTTCGGGAGCAAGCACATATCTTGTCGCTATATCTACCTGATTACTTGGAGCACTGAACTTAACTTAACTTATTCTTTCAACTCTATATACAATTGCATTGTCATATTAATGATTTAAATCAAGACGACAATAGTTTACCGATGTCAAATATCGTAAAATGAGTGAGAAGAGACACACCAAGGTAATAAACAAAAACTGAGGGAATCGCTTGAACTCCTACAGTAGCGAGACGGAGAGCTTTGACAGGGTAAACATTTTACTACTATGTATGCATTATCCTTGATGTGATTCCACTTTATGATTACGTTACTGTCTGTATAGTTTTTCACAGCGTATTATATATTCCCTTAATGTACTGTGCGATCTCGATATGCTAATTAGCTTTCAGCAGCACATATTTCCAATCGTATGACCACTTGTTGGTGCAATTTTTCCTTTCCCAATAATTTAACCAAGGTTTGATGTACCACTGCTGTTGGTTGTGCTGAGATATGTCACAGCTAATATGGATTTTTTGGCGCATCGGAAAAGGCAAGCAACTGTTTGGTGGCATTCTGTCTGAAATAATGCACATAGGTACGTGGAATAGGTAGACTGTCAGAGTTTCTCTCCAAGATTTCCATGCAGTTGCTTTTGCACAATTAGAGGCGAACTTATTAGATCTAAGGTTCCCAAGATTGGCTAATGATTGCTTCACGAGTGTATAGAGGATGATGATAGACCATCGACGGCATAGACGTTCCTTGTCACAAAAGTTTAGCAGGGGATTGTCAAATGCTTGTTCTGATGATCAGTAGCTTCCACAGTCTAAAAAAAAATAAAGAAAAAAAGGCGTAAGATTCCAAAGGGACATCCAAAAGTCAGTTAAAGGAAAACTGACAAAACCATGGGAAAAACAAGTAAAACGACGAGAAAACATCAGTCTACAAACACAACACAAGACTGAGCATTGCTAACACAACCAAATAACCGGGGCGATATCAGGTGCTCCGGAAGGTTGACAATGGTAAGTACATATAAAAGAGGCGAAAGATACCAAAGGGACATTCAAGCTCATATTTCGAAAATAAACCGACAACGCCATAGCTAAAAAAGACCAACAGACAAACAACCGTATACAAAATACAACATAGAAAACTAAAGACTGAGCAACACAAACCCCGCCAAAAAATTGGGGTGCTCCGGAAGGGTAAGCAGCTCCTGTTCCACATATAGCACCCGTCGTGTTGATCATGTAAGTACAAACCCGCTGATAAGTCTAATTCGGTAGATCACATTCGGGAAAAAGGGGATGGGATTGTAGTTACGACAATTAGAACATATCCGTCGTCAGCTGTGAAACAGATATTCCATAACGGTCAACCAACTCGTGATGGCATCCGTAAAATTTTTAGAAGGTGTAATTCAAACTTCAACACTTGAAATTCTTGGTTTAATAGCTTCCTTGTGAGCAGCAACGAAATCAAGATAGGAAATACAAGCCCTGGAATATCGTATCAACTTGGAGATATAAACTCCATACGCAGGCGCTACTGGAATGTTGCTACATAGAAATGGAAAGTTCACAATTGGGAAGCTGAAATCATCTCTTTTGTCGTAACGTTTTGTTTTCAACCGTCCCTCATTGTCAATTTCTAGATGTAAGTCAAGATAGGAGGCAGACATAACTGTATCTATTGTATCTCTTATCTCATGTTCCATGGGATAGATGCGGTCAACGTTATCACGAAATTTTTAATTATTTAGCGAGAGAACATCATCTTTATAGCGGAAAGTTCAAGAATGCTGTTAACTTCTTTTTTCTTCTTCGTTAGAAGTTCTTGTATGAAGTCACCCTGACATGAATTAAAAAAACATGTCGACAAGAAGAGGAGCAAAGTTGGTTCCCATGGGAATGCCCATTGTTATTTAACAAACACGTCCTTCGAAAGTAACAAATATGTTGTCAATCAAGAAATCAAGCAAATTGCATGAAAATACGGATTATTTGTTATCAAAATTTGCTGTTACAAAATTTTAGAAATTATTTTAAATTTAGGAATATATCTACCTCATGATTCCTTGCCCGGCTTTGGCTATACTTTTTTTTTCCTTTTTGGATAAAAGCTCTTCATCTTTTTAATAAGCTTTGGATTTCCAAATATTTTGGCCTCGAGCATCACTGAAGAGACATTTATTGTCGAAATGCGCATATGGTGCAGACAACTTGGTACCGTTAATGTTATCCCTACCACTGGGTCGGTGCATCTGCTGGCGGACGGCAAGTCCCCTCAGGTATCACCAGCCTAGTACCCAGTACTTCGGTACTGGTGTGAAAAAAGGGATTTTTTTTGTTATTAAAATTTGCTGTTACAAAATTTTAGAAATTATTTTAAATTAAGGAATATATATCCCTCATGAAAAGCTTTGATTCATCGCCTGACTTTGTCTATACTTTTTTGTCCTTTTTGGATTAAAGCTTTTCATCTTTTTAATAAGCTTTAGATTTTCAAAGACTTTAGCCTCGAGCATCACTGAAGAGACATTTATTGTCGAAATGCGCATCTGGTGCAGAAAAATTGGTACCGTTAGTGTTATTAATAATGTCAGTTTCAGAGAATATTTTGTTTGAATCAAAGTGACTTTTTACAAAGTGCGATTTATACCTCCCTTAGATAAGGTACTTGTATCTACGCTGGCCATTCTTTTTTTATGAAACAAAGCATGACCAACTCTTTCAGCTTTTCTTTTAGTTTAGTATGGGGAGTACTTGTGTAAAGTGAAGAAAGTCAAATGTTTTAATACTATTGGAAGATGAAGAGTCTTATATTGTTTGTACTCTAAAAGATCTTTGGATTTTTTTAATATCCACATCTGATTCACGCCAACCCTAGAATAGGTAGTTTCACAATAACTTTGAAGCCCTGCTTTGATTGCTGATAACATTGATGTTAATAATTTAGAAAGAGGTTTCGTGGAGCATTTGGAAGACCTAGCAATATAACACCTGTTTAGTTTAGGTACAGTGAAGAAAGACCAAGTTCTTCATGTTTGGTCGATATTCCAAAGGAACATAGTTTATGTAATGTGATTTACCCCCAACACGATGTTATTAAGGGCTTTATCTGCGGGGACAACAACATAATTGTCATTGAGGTAGGACAGGTGTTTTGCAACACTTGGGTCTTTAAAGATTGACTTAGCATTGGTATTCAATGACTCATTCAGTTTTTAATTCTGATTAGTATCAAAGACCTCACAGCCTTAATCTATTCGGAAAGAGTATCTACTTTCTCGCGTTTAATCCATTACTCTCGACTGAATCCATCAGTTTTTTGTAGGGATGTCAACGAGTACTCGAGTATCTAGTATCGCTCGGTAGTACCGGGTATCGAATACCAAAATGATACTCGACTTTCTGTTGTTGCCTTCTTAAAGAAAACATTTTTTTATTAAGAGCGCTTTCCGGGAAATTAAATATTAATCAAAATTGAAATACGTTTCGAATGTTTGCTTTTAATTGTCATTTAAAATTCCCTCAAACAGATGTAGACTATGAACAAGAACACATTTCCAAGGCTTTCACTTTTAGCTTATCGTCTCTTAATCATTCCACCACCTCTGTACCGTCAGAGCAAGTATTTTTTTTTATCAGCAGGACTGTTAGTTACGTAACAAGGTTGAGAAATCGACTCGTCCAAGGAAAAGATGAAAAGATAATATTTCTAAATATGAACAAATTCGTTGCACCCTGTCGACCCTCAGAGAATAGTTAAAGACATCAGTAAGTTCTAATCACCACCCCTTTGTTGAGCATTAAAAGTGTTTTTTTACGGTTCACAAATACTGTTGTTAGAGTAAACATTATTCTATAGGTGTTTATTAATGAATTGATTAGATTATTGCCAGTTTACATAATTAGTACATGTAGCAAATGAGCTATTAATTATGGTATAAAATTCCTGGGACTATAATAATGTTGAGGGTTTTACGTCCATAAGACAACGACCCACAACACGTAAAGTGGGTATGCATTGTGTTTCCATGCTATTGATGTTTTTCCGAGCGAGTACTCGAGTATCGCTCGATAAATTCAACGAGTACTCGATTAGTAAATCTTCACCGAGTTGACATCCCTAGTATTTTGAAGTTGTGTTTCCAATTTATGGATTTACAATCACGATATTTTGGGCTTTTGGATAACAGATTTCGCAGATAAGTGTTATTGACAATGTTTAGGTCACCAGTAATAACGTGGCCAGTCGGATCATATATGAATGGGGAACTAGCACAGTGCAATCAGGAGGTATAGTCTTGAGATCCTGCAACACGTGTTTGTAATTGACAATTTTGTTTGCTATTGGTTTAGTATAGGTATAAGAAATGATAGGTATAGGCTGAGTTTTAATATAGGGAGCTATTTTCGAGCGAAATGAATTATGATGAAGGATATTGCTAGAGTTGATGGCATCGAGACCTTTGTTGGTAAAGGAACGTTTTATAAAGGATCTTTTCTACTTTTCATCTTTTCCAATGCGAACTGGTTTGAAAAGTCTGTGACTGGCAATATCCGAGATGATAGCTGTAAGTTTGTATTGGTTTGAATGGGGATTTGTAACAGTGGTTTCCAAACATAAGTTGTACAGAGAATGAAGTTTTGAAAGGGGTAATAAAAGGAAGCAGGTCATTAATAGAGACATCATGGAAAGCAGATGATGTATAATGACGATGACGATGACTACGTCTACGAGGAGTTGAGTTGAAAATGTTCAACACATTCACAGAGCTACAGGAAGGACTACATAGAAAACCTTAACCATCAATTTTGTCATTGCAACCATACGGTGTCGCAGTTCCCAATTGTCGATTCCAGTAGTCTTCCTTTTGACTACGGAGAGGTGTTGCAAGATGAGAACGATTAGTCCTGTTGTATATTTTTTTCGATGATGCGAACTTGCATAGAAAGGATTGAATGATCAGACTGGTAAACAATGCCGCTTGTATTGTTGTTGATGTCTGATCTATGGCCGCACATAAGTTTGATAAGCCTTCCTTTCGTTACACCGACATATACAAATCCGCAAAGGTTACACTCCAATTAGTAGAGGAGATTTGTTGATTTACAATTCTGATCATCGTAGCTTCTGGTAAAGTAAGATGTTTAGTTAAATTGCTAGTGAAGTGAGCATCTGTTATTAAAGTTTTACAGGTTTTGCAGTATTTGGTTGACATTTAGGAATGAGAGTGTTGTTCCGAGTCTAAAAGTACAAAATGTCTTGTCGATGAACTGAACACGGCCGCGAACGAAAATTAGTGCTGTCATTAGTATGATGATCTGAATGTGTCATTTTTGAGACATTTTTCATGTCTAGTGACACCTGCCATTTCTGACGACAGCGTGTTCATGGTGACGTCTGTTTTTGGATCTTTTTCAACTGGGCGACGTCCGAGCTAGTATTCTGTTTGATCTTCGTACATTCATGCATATAATGCTACTGGCTGGATGGTGTCCTCAGGGACAAAATATCCACCAGCAGAGAAATCGACCCAGTTGTTGTAAAAGACAGGCGATTGATACTAAAAGGACATTCAAACTCATTAGTCGAAAATAAACCGACAACGCCATGGCAAAAAAGGAAAAGACAAACAGACAAACAACAGCATGCAAAACTCAACAAAGAAAACTAAAGACTGAGCAACACGAACCCCACCAAAATCTGATGGCGATCTCAGGTGCTCCGGAAGGGTAAGCAGATCCTGCTTCACATGTAGCACCCGTCGTGTTGCTCATGCATGTAAGTACAAACCCGGTGATAAGTCTAATTCGGTAGGTCAAATTCGGGGAAAAGGGTACGAGATTGTAGTAACGACAGTTGGAACATATCCGTCGTCATCTGTGAAAAAGATATTCTATAACGGTCAACCAACTTGTGATGGCGTCTATAAAATTTACAAAGGGATAATTTCACCTTCACCACTTCGAAGTCTTAGTTTAATAGCTTACTTGTGAGCAGCAAAACTTTATCATGGAAATCATGATAGGAAATACAAGCCCTGGGATATCGTATCAACTGGGAGATATATACCCGTATGCAGGCGCTGCTGGAATGTTGCTACATAGAAATGGTAAGTTCACTATTGGGAAGCTGAAATCATCTCTTTTGTCGTAAAGTTTTGTTTTCAACCGACACTTATTGTCAATTTTTAGATGCATGTCAAGATATGAGGCAGACTTAACTGTATCTGTTATTAGTCTCATTCGGCGATGTGGCACTCAAGGAAAAGTGGAAGGGATTCTAGTTACAACAATTTGAACATATACGTTCTGGATATTCCAGAATGATCAACAAATCGTGAAAGCGTAGATAAAACTTTCGAAGGTATGAAAAGTAAAAAGAAGTAAACCAAAATACCGTACTTCAAGGAAAATTCAAAACGGAAAGTTCTTTAACAAATGGCAAATTCAAAAGCTCAAACATCAAACGAATTGAAATGTTATGGATATACCTTGACTTTAATTTTACAACTTGGAATCCTTGGTTCAAAAGCTTCCTTGTACGCAGCAATCATCTATCAAGACAATTATGATAGGAAACGCAAGCTCTAAAATATCGTATCAGGTCGGAGATATATGCTCCATATGCAGACGCTGTTACAATATTGTTACATAGAAATTGAGAGTTCACAATTGTGAAACTGAAATCATCTCGTATGTTGTAAAGTTTTGTTCTCAACCGTCCATTAGCGTCAATTCCTTAATGTAGTGATTACTGATGTCCATGGTATGGAAGTTGCGCCCTATTTAGTACATAGTGTTTGAAAAAAAATCTCTTAGTGTTTCGTATTGTTTCAAGAGAGTTCTGAAGTTTTGAGGGTTTTTTTTAAAGTCCCTACTGTGTTGTGAAGTTATGCTTATAATTAAAAACTCTACAGATTTTTGAAATGATTTTATTGTCATTGCTGGTTGAATGTAAGCTACTTATCTTGATAATTGCTTCGATTTGTGTGATAATAATAGCCAATAAGTGAAATAAATAAAAATAAATAAATGAATGAATCTGAATGTCCATCACGAAAGATGGAGATAAATAAAGGCAACAGTAGTATACCGCTGTTCGAAATTCATAAATCGATTGAGAAAAAACAAATCCGGGTTACAAACTAAAACTGAGGGAAACACATCAAATATAAGAGGAGAACAAATACACAACAGAAACACTAAAATGCAACTGAGTTGTGGCCCCTTGTTCAGTGAGGATCGTAATCATGTTGTTTTCGACTGCCCTCACTGCCCTCACCGACCATGAGACCACCGAATACTCAATCTAGTAAGTTAATTTTTAACTTATCCCTCTATTGACACCGTGACTTCGGGAACTACTATTACTATATGTTTTGGACCCAGAGATTGGTGTCCTGTTACAAGTGAGGCATATTGTTTTCAACTTACGTTGTTTAATGAAGAGTGTGTGTTACCAGCAGTACGCTTGCCATTTACGTTGTAGTTTTTTTTTCTTTTTACAATCTAGAATAAGGTAAACTGATTTTGTAAGTCAATGAAATAACACTATAATTCTTTCGTCCGATGAACATTTAAGGATATACCTTCATCAGGATCGCTCAAACCTAAACATTTGAAAGCCATGGGTGTATAAATTCGTAGATACGTTTGCAGCTACATGGCCAAAAAAGGGAACTATAAAGAATAGACAAATTCGTCTAGGGTCAACACTTTGACTGGTGGAGTTGGAACCTTTTTGTCTAATATTTTTTTAATTTATCAACGAGGAATTTTAGATAATATGTTAAAAATCATGTTTGACTACTGAGCTGATGAGCCACCCGGGAACTAACAGTCCACCAGCAGTGGCATCGATCCATTACTAGTAAATGTAAATAACACTTTTATAATAACTGTGCTTCCGAAACGATTTTCTTTATGTACCTTCATCAGGAACACTCAAACCTTAATATTTGAAAGCCAGGGATGTATAAATACGTAGAAACGTTTGGGGCTAATTGACCAAAAAAAAAGGGACCTAAAGATAATAGATAAATTCATCGAAGGTCAATTTTACCTTAGGGGGTTAGAATAATTTCTTAATCTATCAACGGGGGTATTGAAATGAGGTCGTAGTCGATCTGTGATCAAATATATTTTGAAACAATCTATAACCCAGTACATATGTTTCACTGGTGAACACCACCAATTCAAGCAATCATCACATTTAGAACATATGTAAAAGTAGCCCTACACTTAAAATCATAGTGCTTTTGAAGTATTAGGTTTTTTTTTAAACTGGCATTAAATTTACACGAATGAAACTTTTTATGAATGAGAAGTACATGTAAAGTTTGATGTGCCTGAGACTACTATAACACTCTAAGGATGTGCTAAATAGTATGCTAATTATTTTTTTGAAAATCAGAGAGCTACGAGATTTTTAAACATTGGATGGAAATTGGAATGTTGAATGTTGAAGATGATAAAGATATAATTCAGAATGTATACATAGTTTCGTGAAGTTTGACTTAGACAATCTAACTAAAATTAAATCCTTTAATTACTCCTGAGACTACTATAACACATGTGTTGTAGTAGTCTCAGATTACAGTCCAGTTCTGATATGTCGTGCATTTAATTTTGATTAGATTGAATTTTTTGAGAGCTGTGAAAATTGAAAAAAAAAATGTTGAATATATAGTGATTCTGAAATAGTGGTGTGTCCCATTTTACGGAAACTGAGATTTAATCCATCGTATATTTATTTAGTTTAGAGGTTGGTCAAATTTGCCGGGCATATATCTACATAGCACCGTTACTGGTTTCCCATGTAGAAAATTATGTGCTACCAGCACATAAGTTGCATATGAATCCAGTCGTCAGAAAGCATGCTGACGGTATATATTTTCTAGAGGTTGTTACATTCGACCTGGAGAAATATATTTATAGTGTAGTAACAATACTTAAAAGTGGAAACAAGTTCTGTAATTTTTCTTGCAAGCGAATGAAGAATGGAATGACGAGCTTTTATTTAGTCAGTTGATTGCACGTTTGATCCACATTATATAATTTTAGAAGACCTCTCTATCATACTTAAATATATTTTTTCCTGAAAAAAATCATAAGCAGTCGCAGTGAAACGCAGTGAAATCCAGAAAAAGGGAGTCAAATGGAGTAATGAGTGATTAATGAGCGTTGAAGTGCGAATGTTTACTTCCATTAGGGTCACCGGTAGATGTCGGTCTGATCAAAGGTTATGTTGTCAATATTGTCCAATCAACAGAGACTTGTTAATAGCGCGGCTTATTTGATGCGATCTTTTGGTGGGAAACTTCAAGGCGCCCGATCGCAAAGCTGGACAGGACGGAAAAAATTTCTGGGGAAGAAAGATAAAGAAAAAATGTTGGGAAGAAAACCATTGAAACAGATCGACAGCAATGGTTTGTATATGTTAACTACGTTAAATGAAAAAAATCCATTCTTATTTGTTTTTTTGTTTGTTATTCTATTCCACAACACTGTTTTAAGTCAGATCATATGGTCAGATCATGATTTCGTACGTCATATGAATTCGTACTATGCATGCTTTTCAATGGAAATTGTGACGTCACAATGCATTCTTAATAGCACGAAAACCTATGAGACGAGGATATATGTTTTCGTACGCCATATGAATTCTTAGCTGAATTTGCCGAGATATAGCTCTGAATAACCAGATGTCATGCAAAAATACTTTTTGTCTTGCATAAACGAAGTCAAAAAACAAGACTAGGTGTACTGTTTACAACGGCAGCATCAACAATGTATTTGTTTGTGATTAGGTCAGTTTATGGGGAACCACTAGTGGTAGGTCAATGCTATTTAGTATGCAGTTGCATATTAATGGCACATCTCATTTCCATGGGCATGGAGAATATTTGGCCCACCCCGTCAGTCATGGTCTATTGACTTCAAAAACTTTGCAACTATATAGTTTACATGTCAAATTTTGTGTTTAGGACAGTTTAAAAGGAATCAATAAGTCAATGGTATTTAGTATGAAGTTGTAATAGCATTGGCATTTCTCATTTCCATAGAGGTTATTTTGCCCCAGTGTTCTCCCCAGGCCGATATGACGCTGCGGTGCCGCAGCGCCTTCATTATATTTTTGTAGATCCCGCAGCGTCTTAATTGGCCGCTGTCCCTTAATACTTGATCCCGCAGCGTGTTAATTTTCACATTTTCATTATAAATGTTGGTTAAAATTGTCAAGTTACTGATCACCGCTGATGGGTCGGTCAGTGTTACGCACTATAATTTAACTGATAATTAGTTTTACCTGAGCCACGCTTATCTCAGCCTTATCGGACTATGTTATCTGGTAATATTAGCTTAAATGATCATCAAGAAGATATATATTTTTTGAAGAAAATTAAAAAAATTTAAAACTTTAGTGCAGAAATTGAAGAAATAGATCGCAAATACATTGTATTTACACATCGTGTGTGTGATCACTTGACCATTTATATAACGATTTTTTTTATTGGTCGAGAAGAAGAATCTATTTAAACACGACCAATGAACGTGTTGAATACACATGATAAATTTGAATACACATTGCTAAAGATATTTACGATGAAAACTATGAATGAAAGTATTAGTAGTTGAAACAATTAAAATAAAGTTTGATTAAAGATAACGAGGAGTGATTTACTTTAATAGAAAGTGAAAAAATGTTGCTTGCAAGGTAAATTCGTCTGAAACTGTCATATTTGTAGAAATAAAATGATCATTGAACATCGATCGTGAATCCGTGCGTCGGGAAATATGTGACAATCAACACGGGTACAGAATCGCCGCAGCTTCTGTATAATGTCACTGGGTAAATAATTTCAATGGTTTTAACTTTAACGAATTTGTAAAGTTTCGTTTATATCTATCCGCCAAAGATAGGATTAAACAATAATACGCACGGAAGCGTAATGTGAAACTACGGAAACTGGTCAGCTGTTCATTTATAAAAAAAAATTGTTTTAAAAAGTTGTATACCAAATATATTAACCATATTCGATTTTATTAATTCTGAATGAACATGTTCTCTGCAAATAACAAAGGGGTGAATTATAAGCAAAAGGTAGATGATGGAAGTAGAAGTTTTTTTCACACCAATGACTTCTAATGAAAAGGGGAATACACCTCCGTCTACACTGTCAGTATAAGCAGATTTCATTGCTTTTCCTAATCCCAACCAAGCTCAAGTTTTAGCAATTGATAAAAGCAAGCACCATGTTTCTGGTTTCAATGACAAGTGGCTGACTGAGTTTTCATGGCTTAGAAATGTTAAAGGGGGTATAATCAAAAGTTATTGTGAGTGGGGGTTTAATTTTTAACCCTGAAGAGGATAAAGACAAAGTTGAGGAACAGACTGTCCAACAAAATAACACTATCTTGAAACAATATCCCTAGAAGGAGCAGAGAGTAGAGATGAATATTTATATTTTGACTTCTTTAATTGACTGAATATAAATAACTTTTTTGTTTAAAATCAATTTATTTCATATATATATTCTTGTAATTCATTAATACTCTGCATTATTAAACACATAACACAAAGCATTATAATTCATATTGCATGTCATGATTTATGACTTATTGCTTCAGATCACAAACGTTCACTCTAAAAAAAGAGTTACGCGCCCTTGAATTTTGCGCCTTAAAAAAATCCTGGGGAGAACACTGTGCCCTGCACCTTCAGTCATGGTTCATTGACTTTAACCAGACTACAACCAATAGCTACATGTAGACCACCATTGAAGCTTATCATTAAAATTTTATTTTACAGTTATGGGAAACAAACTGAATGACATAGGTGCCTTGCTTCCAAAAGGGAAAAAGTATACAGTAAGTATCAAGGGCTACACTGGACTTTGTCAGCCAAATAAATCACCATAAAGGAAATTTTTGTCCGTTTTAACAAATTTGATGTTTTTACATACTGGATATAAAGTGAGTATATTTGTATGAAAGGAAAACTCAGGTATTCATCAATGACATTACAACCCAATGACACCACAAATAGAAAGCCAAATAGAGATTAATATACAATCTTCAACAATAGACAAGTGGTTGTTTGATATTTCCAGCTGTAAACTCTATGAGTGTAAAATGTTATGATGCAATTTAACAGAAACAGAAACTATGAAAGATCTGCCATCAACACCAAATTCTAGCCCCCCTCCCCTAAAAAAAAGTTTAAGATACAATGTAAGATGTAAGATTATTCACAAAGGCCACATCCATTGTCATAACATTTAGAAACTCCTATTCAAGTTGCATCATTAGATTTAGCCCTTGTCAAAATCTTAAGTTTTGGAGGTTTCTTTTCAAGAAGGTTTCCATATTTTATGATAACAATTTGAAAAATCGTAAACTAATAACTTGGAATAGATTTAATAACAATCTTTTCTTCATAGCATCTTTTTTGTTCTTCGTTAAACATTATTTTAGGGAAAAACTTGTGTTAACAAACCGCTTTATTACACAAATGTTAGCAGTAGATTGTATGAGTTATTGTTTTGTAGGTCTCGGTAGAGGGTAATATTGGCTGTGGGAAGACTACATTATTAGAGTACTTCAGATCATCTCCTAATGTTGAGGTAAGACAAATTACAAAACTGTTTACTATAAAATCAACATCATGAATTGTTTGTATTTTTAGCTCACCTGGCCCGAAGGGCAAAGTGAGCTTTTCTCATCACTTGGCGTCCGTCGTCGTTAGCTTTTTACAAAAATCTTCTCCTCTGAAACCACTGGGCCAAATTTAAATAAACTTGGCCACAATCATCATTAGGGTATCTAGTTTAAAAAATGTGTCCAATGACCCCGCCAACCAACCAAGATGGCCGCCATGGCTAAAAATAGAACATAGGGGTAAAATGTAGATTTTGGCTTATATCTCTGAAACCAAAGCATTTAGAGTAAATCTGTTATAGGGTAAAACTGATTTTCAGGTCAAGATCTATCTGCCTTGAAATTTTCAGACAAATCTGACAATCTGTTGTTGGGTTGCTGCCCCTGAAATGGTAATTTTAAGGAAATTTTGCAGTTTTTGGTTATTATCTTGAATTTTATTATAGATAGAGATAAATTGTAAACAGCAATAATGTTCAGCAAAGTAAGATCTACAAATAAGTTGTCATGACCAAAATTGTCAGTCGACCCCTTTAGGAGTTATTGCCCTTGATAGTCTATTTTTAACAATTTTTCGTAAATTTTTGTAATCTCTTACAAAAGTCTTCTTCTGAAACTACAGAGACAAATTAAACCATACTTGGCCATAATCATTATTAGGGTATCTAGTTTAAAAAATTTGTCCGATGACCCTGCCTTCCAACCATCATGGCCGACTTGGTTAATAATAGAACATAGGGGTAAAATGCAGTTTTTGGTTTATATCCCTGAAACTAAAGCATTAAGAGCAAATCTGACAGGTGGCAAAAATGTTCATCAGATTTAGATTTATCTGCCCTGAAATTTTTAGACGAATCTGACAGCCCGTTGTTGGGTTGCTGCCCCTGAGTTAGTAATTTTACAGAAATTTTGAAGTTTTTTGTTATTATCTTAGATATCATTATAATATCTAATATCTAATACTATTAATTATGATTTTAACCTTATTTTACATGATTTCCAAAGCATCAGTTAATACAGGTGAGCGACACAGGCTCTTGAGAGCCTCTAGTTTATATTATATTGGAATTGTACTCTTGTTTAGTAACTAATAGATTTGTAACTTGGGTAAGACATGATATGTAAAAAACATAACTTATAACTGCATTATCTCCCCCTAGTAGTTTGCTAAGGATCATGATCTAAAAATAGGATTTTTAAAGCTTTTTCCATTTTCTATTCATTATATTCAAATTACTTAACAATTTAAAATGTTAATTAACTCTTTATGGAGTACATTTTTCACTTGCTTGAGCTTGCTTTATTTATTGATGTGATATGTCAGGTAGATGCTTATGTTAAACAAATTGTAAGCTATACATAAGAAAATGTCTTTCTTGCAGGCTATAAGAGAACCAGTTGAACAGTGGACAAATATACAAGGACATAATGCATTGGTAAATATTTAGTTTTATAGAGCACCAGGAAAATAAGTCCTTCTACTATACATAGTTGTGCATGTATTGTTTGGGTTTCTTTCTTTATCATATAAATCCTAGAAAATAGTTTTTCATCATTTGGTTCAACTTGGGTGCATAACTGATTACACATTGTACAATTTGAAAAAAATAAAAGAATGAGAAGACACGAATGCCCCAGCTCAAGCTTTGTAACGAAAATGGAAAAGAAGGAAGGATTGACGGTCAAGGGTAACACTTAATGCCCCCGTCACCTTTGGCGGGGGGCATAATTATAAATGGTCACCAATGTTTAATGAAATGTATTTGATCTAAAATAAGATGTGGGACAAGGATGAACCTGACTATAAGCCACTGACACACTGTACAGCATTCAACAATGGACACAAAACATACTGTATTATAAGCAATTCATTTTATAAAAGGTTCTGGCATGTCAAATTTTATGTTTTAAATGAAAATAGCAACAACCTGATTTATGCTAAAACAACAAATGATAAACAAATATGACAGGTAGCAAGCAACTGACCACCACTAAATTACTGATTACTGACTTGGGACAAGCAGTGAGGCACATTCAGAATTACGATTAATAATGAGGATAAATAAAACTCACAAAGTATCGATCTAAAGAGTTTCTGCAATTCTTAAAGATAGCTCTAAACCAATTACAACAAATAAATAAGTCATTTCTGAGATTAAACAATCAATACACATCCAACAGATTTAGTATAAAGACCTCACAAGTCAAAGAAAAGTATGTTGAGTATTATAATGTGTTAATGTTTTTCAGGCTTTGTTGTATGAAGACCCACAGAGATGGAGTTTTACATTTAATTTGTATGCACAGTTAACCAGAATACAGATGCATGTCAAGCCTCATGTAAGTTGATAATGTAAAATATGTGTTCTTTTAATGAATTCTTCATCTTCAATCTTTGTACTCAAAACCCATATAATAGTGCTATCGTCCTGTCCATTCATTAGGTGGTGGTACCTGTTACTTTTACCCTCCTATGCTACTAATTAATACCCCCTGAGTTTAGGAATTTTTATATTCATTCAATATATTGAAAAATACCACCTACAAAAAGGAATATACCAGTCAACATGAAAGATTATGAAACCTCTGCTATCGCCTTGTCCATTTGTCCATCAAAATATGTTAATCAGATTTTCGCAGAAACTACTGAACAGAATGATTTCATGTTTGTCAACAGTTTGACAGTGATGAGTTGTAATGTAAAAGCACTTTTTAGCTCTGTTGGAAACTTATTCTTGTTTGCCCGTTCTTTGAGTCTTTCTATAGTTTTAATGAACTTAACTTGTTACATTATTTTGAATGAACTTCAAATTGTTCATTGTGTATCTCTCAAATACTACAAATAGGTCATCATCTCAACCATGATGAATTGTAATGTCAGATCTGTCGAGACACCTACTTCCTTTTTTTCTATATTTTGAATTTAAAAATAAAAAAGAGTGTGGGTGTACTAGGTATCACAACATGGGCATTGTTTATATTACTTTGCAAACATGAATAACCGATAATGTACCTTGTTTTAACTTAGTTAATTCCTTTCTACAAATATTGAATTGTAATATATTTATATTGCATATTTGCAGATGAAACCTGTAAAAATGCTGGAGAGATCTCTTTATAGTACTAGATATTGTTTTGTAGAAAATGATTTTAGAAAGTAAGTATATTTAATGTCTTTTTTGTTTTACACTGATCAGTCAAACCTGAACTTGGTAAAACAAAACTAGAAAATGACCTAAAGTCGAGGCAGCATGATGTACCTCAACTTCTTTCAATGTTTCTAGTAATATACATTGTAGGTGGCTAATAATGATATACAGTATGTTTTGTGACTCATAATTTCAGTTTTAAAAAGATGTGATACCATTACCAAATGGAAATCAAAACCCATAAGTTGAAGACGAACAAAAATTGCAAAAACAATTAAGACCGGCAACAGCATGGAAAGAATGAAGACTTGAAGTTAGACAAACCCTACACAAATATTATTATTGATCTAGTTGAATTTATATTGAAATATTAAACGTTTTGTAGCAAAACAATAAATGGTATGGAACTTGGTATTTTAAATGGATGGTTTGATTTTTTAATGGAGAGAGAAAATACGTCATTAGACCTCATCAGTATGTATATATTTATTTATGTGTAGTTATTATCTTGTAAATCACAATCTGATACTAATAACTATGCAAACATGTCTTTTCTGGTAATGAGCAGATTTCTTCTTTAAATCCAAATATAAGATGATTCAATTCTCACTTTTCAATCCGAGGAGTAACAAGGTTAGATTGTGATTGTCTTGATTAAATATTTCCTGTATAACTATCTAGTCAGCCTTGAACCCTTATGCTGATAATCTGGTTTTATTGGGCATTGCATTTCTGACAGCTTATGACAGGACTTGTGGGAGTCTTCGACAAAGATGGCATGTCCCAACTAGCTCTGCTGTTAATGCTGTTTTGGAGATATTTGAACGGGAGAGGATTTACATATTCTAGAAGGAAGTGTAGTCCTTGATACAGTAATATTATATCCAATCAAGGAAACATTGTTTTGGAGACAACAAATAATATTGATTTCTGTCCATATTATGAAACATTAAACATTTAAACCAATATTCATCATAATTAAGAACAATTTAAGATCTTTCCACCCGAAACAATATATTTTGATATGAAAATATTAAAGTCCGGGTCAAGATGTCATTTCCAGTGTCAGAGGATAGCTTACTGTATGCTGATTCTAAAAATATATGGTTTCTATACACTTTTGTTTGAAATAAGAAAGATAATTTGTCACTTCCGGTTTGAAAAATGTTCCTTCCAGTATTATATGATAGTTTACTTGACTAAATAAAAACAAAAAAATATGGTTCTATATACACTTACATTAAAATAAGTACAAAAAATGCTACTTCTGGTTTACAAAAGTTTTTTTCTAGTAGGCTTTTTCAAGGTCATGTGTGTGGCAACCTAATTCAAAAAGTCCAATGGCTTTATCATGCATCAATATATATGAAGTTAAACCAAATGTCGAAAAATTAAAACATGACCTTGACCTTTGACCTTGGCCTCATTTTCTTTTTGGTGGACCCAGGACCTCAAATCAAAAGACCCTAGGTCTCTATCACTTGTGGTTTATGAGTTTTTATAACATTTCTCTTAAGTCAAATACATAACTTGATAAGGGAAATAACTCTCATATGGAATCTTCAGATCTCTTCGATCATAATTATTCACGACAACCAGAGGATAAAAAGTGCAATTTGGTAAAATAATTTGTGTCGTAATCTTTTAAAGTTGCGAAAGGAGTAGTGCACACAAGAAAAAACACTGTTCAGGGAGATACTCTTACAAAGAAATTTTTTTCGGTTAAGCAGTGTCAGTTTCAAAAGCATATAAACTGTTTGATATCATATAGCAAAAATCTATTCGACATCTTTTGGAACAACAATACAGCACAAGAAAAAAATTAAGCGGAAGAAAAAAAAATAATCAGAACAAAAGCTAAAGGTTTTTTCACGGAATAGTGGAAAGACCTAATAAAATTGACAGTTCATTGAATGATGTTTAATATGTTCCTCAGTTGATGTTGGAGGAAATTCTTGCATCAAATTCAACCTGGCAAGTCTTTTAGAAACCATTGTATTCACTAATGCAAATGTATTGCTGGTTATTTAAACTTTGTTAATTTATAATAAGAATGTATAGGAAGGAATGGTATCTGATATCAACTGGCCTGTAAATATGCAATTTGTTATACAGGTTTGATGAATTTATTATTTTGAACCCTACTGTATGCATCTTAATAGTATATGTTTCTTTTACATGTTGTGCCCTTATTCAACTGATGTTGACTTGTTACTTGTATGTTTTTTTTATGCATTTGTTCTTTTTTTTTATGTTGGTGTGATTTATTTTTAGTATACCTCAGGGCTGATCCACAAGTATGTTTCAACAGAATAAAGAAAAGATCAAGGAAGGAGGAGTGTTGTGTTCCATTTGTAAGTTGATTTTAATAGATGTATATATTAATAAAAAATGATTAATTTCTGCCATAGGTTGCGGGTTCTCTCCAGGTACACTGGCTTCCTCCACCAATAAAAACTGGCCACCAAGAGATAACCAAGAGTGCTGAAAGTGCCGTCAACACCAACAATTAGTCAATAAATGATTCTGAAAAAAATGTAATATAAACAACAGAAATGTTGTATTTCTTTACATAGGTAGTGTATGCCTCTACATATCAGTTGTCATTTAGATAAATTGTCACAGAACAAAATCACTTGACATTGTAATGAAGGAGCTGATTTTGTATTTTATTTACTTGAAAATGTGTACCTTTTATTGTTGGAATTATTTACATAACTTCATTAAGAATGGTTATAACTTTGTATTTTAGGAATTAATCCAGTCTTTACATGACTTGCACGAAGAATGGTTGATACAACACAAGAAATTTAAACTTCCAGCCCCTGTATTGGTAAGTTATCAACAGAATATCTCTATGACCTACAGGCTGTTCCATTTAAATACACATGGGACCCAGGGAAGGCAATTTTAAATCTTAAATTAAATTGAGTCATGTACTGTGAAATGTGAGTGGAATTTTGAATTTGCCTCTGAAAGTTACCCCGTTTTGAAAATGTCTTCTCTGGGTACTATATATGTTAAGATGGAACAGCACTTAAAGGGAAAAGAGAATCTTTCAGAAATTATTGTGAAGTTTTAATTCAAATATTGCGACTTGGTGATTATCGCAGTAATAAGAAATCGCATTATGATATCTGATGCAGATTTTCCTGAAATTGCAATAATTAATCTTGCATTTTTGTCCTTTCTTCAAAAATCGCAATAATTTCTGAATTTACAGTATATAAAACGTTTGCAAATTAAATAACATATGGCATCAACCACAGAATATACAGGACCTTTAAAGTCATAAATGAGTGTCAAAACATTCTGTGCATACCAATGCATGCATATATTATAAACTAAGTCCTCTATTAACGATTTTTAAAATTTATTACAAATCAAAAACGTATAAATGAATAAAAAAAAATCATTCAATTGGCTGTCAATTGACTTTTGGGTTATATAAAACATTCATCTTTTTGTCAAATTTGAATTCACGTATAATGTGAAGGGCAGGATTAATCTTCTTAAACCACTATGACAATTTAAAAAAGTTTGGGTCCACTAACTTGAGTTGTATCATACCCCTACACACAGAGTCGGATGGTATACTGCAATATCAGACTCCTTTGGTCCTGAACTTTCCTTGTATATTACTCTGTAATTTGATATTTAGTGTGCAACTTTATAATGTTGAGTTGTACCATCTATTCTAAGTAATATTAAGATCTGTTGGGCAGTCACTTCCCGTTTGCCAATACTTTGAACTTTTATCTTTTATTATCCTACTGGCCATGGAATTTTATTGATTCATATTGTTCATATTTTGTATAAAAGATTTATTTGATGTTAAAGTTTATACCTGGTGATATTTATTTCTTTCAGGTGCTTGATGCAAACAAAGAATACTCAGAGATAACACAACTGTATGAAGATAAAAGGCAAGAAATTCTATGTGGATTTCACTGATAGGAGTCAAGATGTGTATGATTGTCAGATGAATATGTGTGTATGCAAGCAGTGCAATAGTTATGTCATTTTAGTGTCTAATGTTATATTTGATTGTCATGTTGAATGGATTTATATTTATGATTGTTATGTTGCATGTGGATGTTTTGATTATTTATTATTTTAGAATACCCAGGAATATTATTTAAATTACCAGTGTATTTTAAAGAGTAGAATTCGAACATGTCTGAATTGCTCTATCAAGATGTTAGGGATCATAGATTTATTCTTACGAGGAAGCTCTGAGCATGCTTGGAGGATGCTCGGAGCTTTTTAAGTAGGCTCTTCTCAGCAGTTTATGTGACAATAATTATCATGATCCATTAAGATGTCAATCAAATCTATACCACTTCTATAATAAGGAAAGTAGAGCATTATAGAGGAAGCTCAATTAACACCTGTGTAAACATCTGGTCTATTCAAATACATTTTGCATGAAATTTTATGAAACTATAAAATAGATAAGAAATTTTTCAACAGTACTGTGTAATGATTGGAAAGAAATCTCAAGTATCCACAAAAAGTAAAAGTCATTCAAATATTTTCTTATAAATATTTAATAATCATTTTTTTTTTTTATAATAAAAAAATTCTCAAATTTTGTAATGAGTTGATATGATTTAAATATAGTTTATATTATATAATATGCTACATAAAAGTTATCAAGACACAAACAACAGTCAGGGGGCAATACTAAACAAGTTATTTTTTTTAGTTACTTATATAGGTATTTTTTGTTTTTAAAAATTATTTAATAACTCAATAGTTATTTTAAATGTCAAAAGAAGCATGGACTAAATGAAGTTTTTAAGAATTTTGAGATCATTTCATTAAATAAAATTAAGTATTTATCCAATTTGAGATAAGTATAGAGAGGTTACTTTAAAATAATAACAAAAATATTACTGTTATAAATTATTTTATATATCTTTGAAAAACTTAGTACTTACAATTATTTAAGGAACATATGTAATTGTTTTTGATAAAGATTACAAATTATAAATAACTTCAAGTCTTAATTAAATCATAAGGTTCCA
The DNA here is from genome assembly GCF_021869535.1 of Mytilus californianus. NCBI lineage: Eukaryota > Metazoa > Mollusca > Bivalvia > Mytilida > Mytilidae > Mytilus > Mytilus californianus. The sequence goes on from NW_026262723.1 coordinate 109,273,766, forward strand.
TCTATTCATACCTGTCCATCTCTTAGATTTTAAGGGAAAATGATATTTTAATAGCCCCAAGAGACCAATCGTTGACCAAGAAGTGTGGCATCAGAAAGGCAATTAGTGTTTCAGGAGGATTTAAATAGTTTAATATTTCATTGGGAAAATAACCAGATGTCTGTGAAAATTTGTTAACGCTAGTAAAACCTGTATGAATGGACACATATAAAAATAATATTAACAGAAGTTACTTAGTAATATTTGAAACAGCCTCATTTTCAACATAACTTGTATAGGTAATTTTGAAAATTACTTGTTTAAGTAGTGCCTCTAACTAAACAATGGTAATATGTTTTTTTTTATATAAAATGATGGCTACTTTAGGAAAAGTTGTAATTCAGTATTGGACGGCTGGTTTGAGGGGGTAATACCACCATTGTTTTCCCTCTAGTATGTCTCTCTTTAATTGGCATTTTTTTTAAATTGTGCAGATTTGGATTTGTTTTAAGTAAATAAATACTTGGCATGAGTAAAGTTTTATCCTGTCCAGTGTTACAGTGAAAATCTAACATAAAATTGTTTTCCTCTATCAGTCTTCGTTTAATTGGTATTTTTCAAAAAAAATGTGCAGAATTTATCTATGTTATAAATAAAGAAATGCTTGACATGAGTAAAGATTTATCCTGTCCTGTCCTACAGTAAAAATACAACATAACTTTTCAGTGCATATAAGAAAGTAAACATCACCAGAAGTTAACCAATGAAATTCTCTCCCCTTTTTTCCCTGTTTACAAGCTTTAGTAGCCATGTCCCCTAAAATTTCCAAAATATTTTATAGAACACCAAATAGAATCTCTTTATTGCTTTGAAACACCCAAGATACATGAAACTGAATGTACTATGTTTTGGTAGTATGGTTATAAATAAATAACCATAGCTTGTGTCTTTGATGATTTTTATATTTTATTTTATATAGTATAAATTTAAAATATATCTATATTTTAAATATAAAATTTGAGTATTTTTTTTATATTGAAAAAGAATGATAATTATTCAGAAAATGTTTTAAAAACATTTTCTTTCTGTGAAGACTTGATATTTCTTTCCAAGCATTGTACAGTTCTATTGAAGAATTTCTCATCTATTTTGTAGTTTTGTAAAATTAATGCAAGATTCATTTCAATAGACCAGATGTTTACACAGGTGTTAATTGAGCTTCCTCTTTAATGCTCTACTTTCCTTATTATAGAAGTGCTATAGATTTGATTGACATCTTAATGGATCATGATAATTATTGTCACATAAACTGCTGAGAAGAGCCTACTTAAAAAGCTCCGAGCATCCCCCGAGCATGCTCGGAGCTTCCTCGTTAGAATAAATCTGTGGTCCCTTAAGAATAAAGTCTTTATAAATAAGAATTTAATTATGTCTGAATTCCTCTTTGAAAATGTTAAAAATAAAAGTTTTTATAAAGAAGAATTTAAGCGATACTTTAAATACATGTATGCATGTGATTTTTATACGATGATAAGTATTAGTTAATATTCTTGCTTGAAATGAATCATTCAATTTCTACTTTATACTTGTATAACTGTCAAACTTGTTGTATTTGTACTTTTATTTATATTTTTTTGAAAATTGTGGGAAGAAAATGAATAATTTCAGTTTTTATTTCTGATTTAGATATTAAACATTGATTTATTTTAAGATACATGCCACACATTTATGTTTTTTCCTTCTGTATATGAAATGTCAATTTAGCATTTAACCTTATATGGGCATCTTTAAAAACAAACTGGGTAATGCATTGATATTTACAAGATTATCATTACTGCTGAATTTGGTCTTTGTAGTAGATTTTTCAGCAAGGTGTCTATTTTGTGCATTTAAGTCTGAATAAAATTTTTTATTTGTATTTATTGAAGTACAATGCAGTAAGCTAGTAATAAATAAACATGTAAGTGTTTTCGATAGTTATACATGATATCACTGTTATGATGACATATCTTTTCAAGTCTGTTAAAATGCATTTTATTGACCGTATAGTCATCTAATTACTGGGTATTTTTACTTTCAGTAGTTTGCTGTATGAAGTTGAATTGGTAGCTATTCATTTGGTTACACCACTGCCTTCGTTGACATAAATTGTTGCTTAGTACTTTTGTCACGGTATCCAAATAGTATGAATTATAACATGCAAAATTAAAACACATCAAAGATCTAAAGTCGCACCTTGTTCAATCTCATCTACCTCAATATGATACTGTAAATTCAAAAATTATTGCGAATAATGTGACTGAATGAGTATCGCAATGATATTAACTCGCATTCTGATATCTATTACATATATCTGTATGTAGAATTTCCGGAAATTGCAATTATTAAACTTGCATTATTGTCTTCATAAAATATCGCGATAATAAATGCATGCAATTATTTCTAACTTTACAGTATTTGAAAATTTAATGAAAGCTTATTTTGACATCTTTTATTCCACTTCTATTTGAATTAAAAATATAATTGTCTTAAAACTTGCATACTGATTCAAATATATGTAAACAAGTTTCAAAATTGCACACTGTTTAGGTACTGTGATAGAAGCCATAATGTTGTGTTCCAAAAATTATTCAATACCTCAGTTATAATATTTGTCAGCTATAATTTAAGTGTTCAAATTTTTTATGAAGAAACAGAATCTTATTTGTTAACAAAGGTGCTTTTTGAATTATGCCACACAGAACTAGTTCATTTATTGATTTTTCAATTATGATTTTTTTTTTTTATTTGTTTGTTCATGTTTTTATTATTCAAAGTGTTATTTTGTTGATATTTTACCATTACATTTGAACTTATCTGTGGTTCTTTTCAACCATGTCACAATTTCATCAATTTATGTATTGTTGACTTATTATTATTTTTGCATATTTTGAAGAAACATAAATATACAATTTTGAAAGAGGCTCAATAAATTTTGTTTAAGGATGTCTATAATATATATATCGAAGTATGCAAATTCAATTGACTCCAGAAATATATATTAATCAATTGTGAAAATTTGTCTGCCTGAACACTCACATTGACTAGGGGATATAGTGTTACCCATTGTTTTTCTTCTTTCCCTTTCAAATTTAAACAGTTAGCTTGATCTTTTAGATATGTCTGTAGATATTCAATGGAGTTGAGGCTTACAAGTGTGTATATTGGTTATACTTGAATGAATATAACTCCTTTAAAAAGATATATCATAATGCATAGGACCACAATTTATATTTTGTTGTTTCAAAAGTAGTTTTCGTTCATTTTATTTTTTTTTAATTTATCAATGATAGGCAACACAGCCTTTTTTTTATATTTCTAAATTTGATAGTAAAAATGTAAAGATTTGAAGTACTTTTTTTATATTGGAAAGGATGTTACTAACTCTTAATGTCATGCATTATGGTCTCCATACAAACCATAATTGAAATATTGAACTCTGTAATAGTCAACTGCTAGAATTAGTCCCAATCATTCATTGATAGTCGATGATATTTTTATACATGAATGTCAAAATAAAGATTTTATACATATCTGTTGTTTATCTCACTCTCATTCATGCCCCATCGGTCCCAAACATTTATTTTTTATTGTCGAGCCTGCGACTTCTGTTGCAGAAAGCTCGACATAGGGATAGTGATTCAGCGGCGTTAACTAACTTCTTAAAAACTATATTTTAGAAGGTAGAACACATGGATATTTCATACTTTGTATATAGATGCCTTATGTTATGAAGTTTCCGTCTGTCATATGTCCAATGTACTTGACCTCATTTTCATGGTTCAGTGACCACTTGAAAAAAAAGATTTTTTGTAATGTTAATTTCTCTCTTATTATGAGTAATAGGTTATTAAACTATATTTAGTATGTGCGTATCTTGCAAGGTCCTTGTGCCTGTCGGACAGTTTTCATATGACCTCGACCTCATTTCATGGATCAGTGAACAAGGTTAAGTTTTCGTGGTCAAGTCCATATCTGAGATACTATAAGCAATAGGTCTACTATAGTTGGTGTATGGAATGGTTGCAAGTTGTACATGTCCAACTGGCAGGTGTCATCTGACCTTGACCTCATTTTCATGGTTCAGTGGTCAAAGTTAAGTTTTTGTGTTTTGTCTTTTTTTTTGCATACTGTATGCAATAGGTCATCTATATTTGGTGTATGGAAATATTTTATGATGTACATGTCAGACTGGCAGGTTTTATTTGACCTTGACCTCATTTTCACGGTTCATTACTCAGTGTTACGTTTTTATGTTTTGGTCTGTTTTTCTTAACTATAAGCAGTAGGTCAACTATATTTGGTGAATGGAATGATTATAAGGTGTATATGTCTGTCTGGCAGGTGTCGTTGACCTTGACCTTATTTTCATGGTTCATTGGTCAATGTAAAGTTTTTGTGTTTTGGTCTTTTTTCGCATACTGTATGCAATAGGTCAACTGTATTTGGTGTATGGAAATATTTTATGATGTACGTGTCAGTCTGGCAGGTTTTATTTGACCTTGACCTCATTTTCACGGTTCATTGCTCAGTGTTACGTTTTTATGTTCTGGTCTGTTTTTCTTAAACTATAAACAGTAGATCAACTATATTTGGTGTATTGAATGATTGTAAGGTGTATATGTCTGTCTGGCAGGTATCATTGAGCTTGACCATATTTTCATGGTTCATTGGTCAATGTTAAGTTTTCTTGGCTAAGTTTGTTTCTTAGATACTATAAGCAATATGTCAACTATATTTAATGCATAAGATTGATTGTAAGGTGTACATGTCGGTCTGGCATGGTTCACCTGACCTTGACCTCATTTTCAAGGTTCATTGGTCAATGTTAAGTTTTCCTGGTTAAGTTTGTTTTTAAGAAACTATAGGAAATGGGTCAACCTTGTTTGGTGTATGGAATGATTGTAAGGTGTACATGTATTTTCTGTTGGGTTTATCTGACCTTGACCTCATTTGTTTGACTCATGTTAAGATTATGTGATACTTGAAGTAAAGCTTTATATTTAGGACTATCAACATAAAATCAATGGTCAGTAAAGCAGACGAGACATTTCAGCGTGTACACTCTTGTAAGGTAACAGGTGTAAACATAGGACACTTTTCTTATTGTGACCAAAAGATTCATTTTAGTGTTTACATAACCTTTACTGATTTTTGTCTCGCTTTGACGGAGTTCAGTTTAGTTTATAAGGAGCCACTAGTGGAAGGTCAATGATATTTGATATGCAGTTGTACAAGAATTTGCAAATCTCATTTCCATAGAGATTTTTTTACCCCACCCCCTCAGTATTGACTTTGAAACTTTTGCTTAGTTTACATGTATTAGTTTGTGATCAGGTCAGTTAAGAGGAACCACCAGTGGTACGTCAATGACATTTGGTATGCATATGTATTAGCATTGGCACATCTCATTTCCATGGAGAATGATTGGCCCTGTACCTTTAGTCATGGTTCATTGACTTTTGAATATTTTGCATAACTTACATGTTAAAAGTATTGCAGTTCTGATTTCAACATTTGCAGTTTACTATCAAAATAACAAGGTGGTGAGAGATATCTCCGTCAACAGTTTATTATGGTCCATTGATCTGTGTTAAATGTTTAATACATGTATTAAGACATTCTACATACTTTGGAATCCAACCAGGACTCTCTTGGCAATTAAAAACCTCACCACTGAGTAGACATTTTATAACTCTCTAAACATAGGCTACTAGTTAAAACAAGAGGACTTTATGGTGACCTGAAGTTTCTTAAGTCCACATCATTTGGTCTCCTAAGGATATTCATCTCATTGGAAATCATGTCATATTTTCTTATTTTTATATAGACGAGATAAAAAAATTTGGTAAGTACAACCATCTGACACTCAACTTGTGATAAAACCAAAATGAGATGGTTTTCATATACTCTTCGCAATTTATTTGATTACAGTAAAAATAGGTCAATCATATTGAACCCTAATCAGCAATTATTTATTAGACTGCTTAACTACCCATTCTGAAATGCCTCCATAGACTTTTAAGATTGTCAATGAATAATGTTTTGAAAGGCTTTGAAAACCATGTCTCTTTACATGTAAATGGTATCACAAAAACAACATCAAAGGTCTTTGAAAATGAGCTGAAGATCATGTTGTAGGAAAGTATTCTATGTAAATCTTTATGATGACGGAACAACAAAAATGAGGTCAAGATGGATGTACACTTAGTCTATAAGGACCAAAGAGGATAAAATTAGGATTCTATAGTAACCGAGAAAAAGATTTTGTCGGATGAATATGTACACCTTGCATGTGAGAAACATCTGATCATGAGAATTTGTAATCTGGGAGCCAAGTTCAGCTGAACCTTGTCTGACAGACCTTTAAAAGTCCCCTGTTATGAATCGAAACACAATCCGCCTATTTTTGCACAAATGCACAATAAATATCAGCTTTATTTTCAAATAAAACTCCCTTCAGTTTGCATGTTTCATCCCATACTTTATAGCATATAACCCATACTTCAGTTTCTTCTGTTACCTAGTCTAACATCAGACTTTGACTTCTTTTAAACTGAGTTTTACTGTTTGTATTGCTGTGTGTTGGTTTATTCCACATTGGCTAGAGGTATAGGGGAGGGTTGAGATCTCACAATACATGTTTGACCCTGTCCGGAACCTCTGGCCTTTGTTAATCTTATATGTTTTTTATGCCCCCGTCGTCGCAGAGGGGGCAATAAGTGTCATCCTTGTCCGTACGTCCCGAACGTCCCCAAAATTGGTTTCTGTTCTCTTTCTTTAGTTTGCCTCAACCAAATGTTATAAAACTTATACATAATTCTTATTACCACAAAACACAGATCAAGTTCGAAATTGAGTGGCGTCACTTTTACCGTTCATGAGTTATGCCCCTTTATAATCATAAAAATTGCTGAATTTTTCATTTCCATTCTCTTAATTTTAGTTTGCCTCAACCAAATGATATAAAACTTATACACAATGCATATTACCACACAATACAGATCAATTTCGAAATTGGGTGGCGTCACTTTTACTGTTCATGAGTTATGCCCCTTTATAATAATAAAAATTACTGAATTTTTGGTTTCCGTTCTCTCAATTTTAGTATGCCTCAACCAAATGTTATAAAACTTATACACAATGCTTATTACCACAAAACACAGATCAATATCGAAATTGGGTGGCGTCACCTTTACCGTTCATGAGTTATGCCCCTTTATAATCATAAAAATTGCTGAATTTTTCGTTTCCATTTTCTAGCTTTAGTTTGTCTCAACCAAATGTTATGAAACTTATACACAATGCTTATTACCACAAAATACAGATCAAGTTTGAAATTGGGTGGCGTCACTTTTACTGTTGTTGAGTTAAAAAATTGCTAAATCTATTGTTTCTGTTCTCTAACTTTAGTTTGCCTCAACAAAATTTTATGAAACTTATACACAATGCTTATAATCACAAAAGGGTCTTAACTATGTGAATCCTGCATCTGTATGTGGAAGTTGACTCATGCATATTTACAAGCGAGGGCCTCTGTGGCCCATAGAGACATTCTCCATTTATTTAATTTTGGTTCATTTGTATGTTTCGGAGTTTAGTGTGATGTCCATTTTCGCTGAACTAGTATACATTATTGTTTGGGGGCCAGCTGAAGCCTGCCTCCGGGTGCAGGATTTTCTCGCTGTGTTGAAGACCCATTGGTAGCCTTGGGCTTTTTCTGCTCTTTGGTCAGGTAGTTGTCTCTTTGACACATTACCCCTTTTCATTCTCAATTTTATTAATTGTCTCAATTGGCTCACTGGCTCGAACATGGTTCAAATCCAATTTGTGACCTTGTGGGTTTAGTAGACAACATGAAGTCTCATTTAAAAGGACCTGTGACCTTTAAAAATGTTTTAAAATTTGCAATGTGGATTGCTGCTGCTTTCAAATATGCTTAAAAATGACTTGGTGGCCTGAGTGGGTACCCCACTGAAGCCTCCTTAATATATGTATCATGAAAATTTAATGACAAATGTGCAGATTTCTATTTTCTTTATTTTGTATAAGTGTATATATATATATATTACACAATACATATTTACATAGGTATAAAAATGTTGTACAAATACACACATATAAATCACAACCAAACAAAAAGTATCACAATACCTTATCCAGGTACATTATTATGCATTAAACATGATGTGTCATTCGTTATAAAACAAAGTATAAAAATATATAAATCGGGATCGACATTATTGTGAGATTGAAATGGTAAATTGTAGATTATCTGACATTTGAGATTGAAATGGTAATTGTAGATAAGATTATCTGACATTCGAGATTGAAATGGTAATTGTAGATTAGATTATCTGACATTCGAGATTGAAACCGTATTTGTAGATTATCTGACAATAACTGTTTGATTGTGAAAGACCAAAATGTTTATATCCCCTCTAAAGACAACTGATTGTTGGTTACCATGCATTTTTAAAATCAATTTGAAATGGTTTTAATGTTGCAAGTTTCAGTTGTGATCACTGTTCCAAAATAATGAAATCTGGTTTATATCACTGCTAAAGTTACACATTACTTCTTACTATACATATGATTGGCAACAACTATAGTTTTTCTTCAAAAAGTTCCAACATTCAACATTTGCTATTCATTGTAAGTGTAAAATGTAATCTGAAAGAAAGTCAAATTGAATACACGCAGTCAAACTTTAATATATCACTTTTAATATAGCACTATTAACTGGGAATGTCTTGTGCATTTAAAATGTTTACAAAACAGAAGTTATACAAAAAATATAAAAAACATACAATACAAAGAAATCATTATCTCTACTCCTGAAAATAAACTTTCTATAAGCTGTTATTTATTGCCATAATTAAGAGATGAATTAATTATGGGCTTTTTGCAAGAACTATATCTTACTGCAATTTATGTGGCAAATGTCCCATGGTGTTCAGGTTCTTGACATTATCAATATTATATTTTAAGGAACTTCTAATCTTCGGTGTTATACATTTGGTATTTATTACTATGGAATAAATAAAATTTCCCAAAATGGCACATTAGCATTCCAAAAAGACAACAGCCTGGCAAGAATGTAAATAACAGGATTTTTATTTCCATCAGATTAACATGGTAGATGCCACCTGATTAAGTCAAAGACATTGCATAATATATGAGACATAATAATGCTAAAATCACTCTTCGTAAACTTCTGTTTCTATACGGAAATCTTCCACTTCTGGCTCAACCAGTCTCCGTGGAGTTGGAGGAGTACTTGATTGGCTACTTCCACTATCGTCATCATTGTCACGGATCACTGCATCAATTGATTCAGGACCAACTATTTCTTGTTCTTGGGGAACAGGTTCTCGTGGTCGAGAATCCATAAATGTTTTTTGCACAGTAGCGTATTGAACTGCAGGGTCTTCAGACACAAATCCTTTATTGTCATACATTGGATGCAAACTCTCTATCAGTATTGGGGGCTCTGGTTGCTATTCAATGATAAATAATTTTAATGTCAATATCAAACAGATAGAAATAAAATGCAGAAGTCATGTCCTGTTTTGATCTCTTTGCTAGGATACTTCAAAAATAATTTTTTTTATTAAATACTGAATATTAAAGGTATATCTCTTTGAAAACAGTGTGATAATAAATATACCATTTATTTACAAAATGTTCAATAATTATCCAAAAATGAGAAAATGTATAACAAATCACTTTTATAGTAGTTATCATTTTGAAATTGAATGTATGAAACTTCTGGTACTAATTTTTTGTTTGAACAAAATTGTATTATAATGTAAAATTAACTTACCTGGTTAAATCTATCTGAATTTCTTCTTTGTACTGAAAGTATAATAACATACAGTTATATATAATAAACAAAATTTCAATTGAAAACAAAATATAAACAAGCCTATTTTGTTACCTGTTTATTACCAAAGAATTTTATCTTGTCAAATGTTAATTATGTTCTTCAACATTTTGTTTTATATTAAAGAAATTCAAATACTGTAAATCAGAAATTTTAGCATCCATTTATTATTGTGATTTTTGGTATGATAGACAAATATTCAAGAGTAATTATTACAATTTCTAGAAATCCTGCTAACAAAAAACGCTATTAAATTTTAAAATGTGAGTTTTGTTTTTTGTGAAACCTATCCTGTTGCTCTTTTGACAATATAAAAAACATCGCAAAAATTTTTGAATTTACAGTGCTTTTAACAATTCACAAAAACTAACCAATTAACTGAATGGTAACAAAATACTTACTTAAATTCTGTTTCATGTTTTGTTTACTTCTGCGTATACAGTAGCAAGCCACAATCACAAATATGATAATAAAGAATAATAAAATCAATACAATTATCATTACAACCATGGCAGGTGTGCCATCAACATAGGTTGGCTCATCATCAGCTACCTTAAAATAGAAAAAATCAATATAATTATCATCACAACCATGGTAGGTGTGTCAACAACATAAGTCAGATCATTGTTAAAATGTTTGCTGTCTTAAAACAGAGTTAGCCTGCAGAAACAAAATGACTGACAGACTAATGGAGTGACCGATGGTTCAAAAACTAAATACCCTAGCTACTTTGTACTGTGGGGTATAATAATGGCCAATTGTTGACTACTAAATATAGAAAAAAGATCAACACAATTTGTTGATTATATCATGCTATTTTCAAAAATAAACCTTTCGGGGCACTGTGTTTGTTTCCAAGCTATAGGCTGTGCAAATCTTTCATATCTTTAAGGATTTAAACAGAAAGAAAACTAAAAAATAGAATTTTTAAATAATGTATGAACAGGTATCTCTTTAAAATGTTTTCAGAGAATTACCATAAAATGTGTCTATAGGGTATCATGCACTTCTCACAATATCACATTTCTATGTTCAGTTAACAGAAACACTGTTAAAAACCCTAATGTGACATGTGATATATAATAGTTCACATCACAAAGAATGCATGAATTAAGTTTTAAGTTGAAGTTCATTGTTAACTACCATAACCAAAATATTTGAACCCAATAGAGATGATTAAATGGATAGACACACAGACCCTAAGTTTATTTGTCCCCCTACTCTCATAGATGGGCTGAAAACAAAAATATGTTTAACCCCGCCGCATTTTTGCGCCTGTCCCAAGTCAGGAGCCTCTGGCCTTTGTTAGTCTTGTATCATTTTTAATTTTAGTTTCTTGTGTATAATTTGGAGTTTAGTATGACGTCCATTATCACTGAACTAGTATACATATTTGTTTAGGGGCCAGCTGAAGGACGCCCCCGGGTGCAGGAGTTTCTCGCTGCATTGAAGACCCATTGGTGGCCTTCGGCTGTTGTCTGCTCTATGGTCGGGTTGTTGTCTCTTTGACACATTCCCCATTTCCATTCTCAATTTTATCTAACTTTTTTTTTGTTACATAACACAGATAACTTTATACTGTAAATTCTGTGAGAAAACTTAATTATCTTACCTTATAAGTCTTTTTATAGAATCAAACAATTTTCTTCTGCATTTGTAAGATAAGTTCCTAATATAATGATAATTTGAATAAAAAGTTCTGCATATAACATGCATGAGTAAAAATTTGCTAATTTCAGAATAAAAAAAATCTAGACTGATCACCTGCAGTCACTTGCAGTCCAAGGTGGCAAAAGATTCCCATATTACCTTAATAATGACAGGTGTGGTATCAACACAAGAGGTAGTATGCCTATCAAGGTTCAAATGGAACAAATAAAATCTGCATCATTGCTTTTGCAAGTTTTTGCCATGGTTGAAACCATTTCTTTTAAAAGTAAAATGAATTGAAATAATCTGTTGCTATATAGCATGTCAATAATATTGTGATCTATCAGGAGACCATTAAAATTCCAAATTATTTGCAGATACGTTTATTTGCATTGAAAGGTGATTATGCTATGATGTAATTTTTTTTCTTTTTTAATAACTTTGTTGGTTTATTTATATAAGAGATGATCAAGTTAAACATTTCAGAGCATAGTTGCCAAGTGACATGGTATTCGTGTGTAATACACGCTTTTTCAACGGTTTACACGCAAGGATTTTGTCACATGGCGTGTACACGCTTTTCACCACTTTACACACTTTTTCGTTGTTTTGATTTTTTGGTCGTTATTGATATCGCGATTCTCGTTTTTTTTTCATTATTAGACGATAAATACCGAAAATTTTGAAGTAATTGTTTAGACGCCATTGTTTTTTTTTCTATAATGATGGGGACAACAGCGAAGGCTCTTAAAGGTAAGTAGTTTTTGATTAGTTTTTACGATTTTGTGACAATCTTTCTTTCAAATTCACTTAGGGGAAATGTCCACAGAAAGAGGTCACTTTCAGGGCCTGTACCGTCGTCTAGAGAGCAGATTGCTAAGCGAAAACGATGTATACGTGCCAAGTCCAAGATAATTTATCAAGATTTATAAATAAAACAGTTAGAGTTTAAATGATCGAGGGACGAGTAACGCATTGTGCACCCTATGTTGCAATCATAACAATACATGTGAGAGGGGAACTACAATGTAGCTATTTGATTAATCATTTAACATGTTTTATCAATAAATGGTAATCAAATTATAAAATATTTTTTTCTTTTTCAGTTTCAAATCTAGCCAACAGATTCCAACAGGCCATAGGGGATGGAAATATCACGGAACTGTTGGATCAGTTCTCATAGTACCAGCTGTCTTCTGATGAACTACCCAGTTTGACCAGGCCATAGCAACATATATAGTTTGTTGGGAGCAATGGCAGAGATTAAAGATGACATTTTAGATGGCAAAAAAACGTTATGACACTCTTTCAAAGCTTGATAAAGCTATTTTAGTTCAGCCAAATATCAATTCTGACTGTGAGAGAGCATTTTCAATTATAAAGAAATTCACACTGAATTCTGATCAGAACTTGACAGTGATATATTGTGTGCCTTGTTATTAAGTAAATGTAATCAAACTGTTGAATACATTAAAAGTTGACAGTTGAATATTGTTTCTTATATTTAATAACAAATTTGTATAATGTGAAGTTATGAACATTGTTCGCATCTACGTCATGCGTTTTCACACGCTTTTTGACATGTCATGTCATGTCATGACATGATTTCTCATTGTCAGAGGTTGGCAAGTATGTTTCAGAGGCGGATTTAGGGGGCCCCCCATTTGTGGGAAAAATTTGATTATTCAGTTAATCACTGAAGAATGACTGGAGCGGGCCCCTCTTATGGCAGTCAGAGGGCCCCCCTTATGAAAAATTTCAGGATCCGCCACTGCATTTTTACGATTTAAGTCCGAAACAAATATCCTAAAAATAAATTTTATCTATGATACTTTCAACTGATGACAATTTTGACATTTGACCATCAATGGACTTTCCTCCTACATTTTTTCTAAAAAAGGTAGGTTTAATGCTGAAAAATTCTCAACAATCTGTATTTAAGAAAGTTTGGTACCAATTGGTTGACAGTTTTTTTTTCAGAGAAGGTTTTCAAAAAGTTTAAATACTACTACAAAATATATTGGACATTAACAGATGGAAATAGGACACATCTTACTGGAGAAGTAACTTGTGACAGATAATGCATTAATCTTTGAATCTGGACTCTTATAAAATAACATTGATACACCTGACTTAGAGAATCTAGCAGTCTGAGTATTTTTATAAGTATACTTACACCTAAAGATTTAATATATAGCAGATCAAATGGTTCTGTGTTCCTGGCTTTCTGAGCATTTAGTATTGAAAGGAGCTGTTCACCAGTATAGATATAATTTGTACTGCTAATGGCTGATAGATACACATCTGACCTGTTAGAAAGACAAAATATAAATATTGTCATCATTTAGATATAACTTGTTTCACTTCATCTATTGTGAAATTAAAAATCTTGCAAATTCTTTGCTTGAGTTAATCTTTCAAGAGCATTTACCACATTCAATTGACCAAAGTCCCCCCCCCCCCCCCCCCCTTAGAAAATTTATAATGTTAAGTGCACAATGAAAATAAAATTGAAAAAAAGAAACTGAAAATACTTTATTTTATCACCTTGCACTTTGTTAACTTGACTAGTTTTCTACAGCATTTAAGTTGATCACTGCAAATTTGGGCCCTTAATGACCCCCTCATCTGCCCTTGTCGCATGACTTACCAGTAAGAATCCAGTTGCTGTCCTGAGGTTAATGACTCCCCTCATCTGCCCTTGTCGCATGACTTACCAGTAAGAATCCAGCTGCTGTCCTGAGGTTAATGACTCCCCTCATCCGCCCTTGTCGCATGACTTACCAGTAAGAATCCAGCTGCTCTCCTGAGGTTAATGACCCGCTCATCTGCCTTTGTTGCATTACTTACCAGTAAGAATCCTTCTGCTCTCCTGAGGTTAATGACCCGCTCATCTGCCCTTGTCGCATGACTTACCAGTAAGAATCCAGTTGCTGTCCTGAGGTTAATGACTCCCCTCATCTGCCCTTGTAGCATGACTTACCAGTAAGAATCCAACTGCTCTCCTGAGGTAAATGCCCCCCTCATCTGCCCTTCTCACATGACTTACCAATAAGAATCCAGTTGCTCTCCTGAGGTTAATGACCCCCCTCATCTGCCCTTGTCGCATGACTTACCAGTATGAATCCAGCTGCTCTCCTGAGGTTAATGATCTCCCTCATCTGCCCTTGTCGCATGACTTACCAGTAAGAATCCAGCTGCTCTCCTGAGGTTAATGACCCCCCTCATCTGCCATTGTCACGACTTACCAGTAAGAATCCAGCTGCTCTCCTGAGGTTAAAGACCCCCTTCCTTTGCTCATGTCTTATGACTTACCAGTATGAATCCTGCTGTTCCCTGAGATTAATGAACCCCTTCCTTAGCACATGTCGCATAACTTACTAGTAAGAATCCTGCTGTTCCCCTGAGGTTAATGAACCCCTTCCTTTGCACATGTCGCAGGACTTACCAGTAAGAATCCTGCTGTTCCCCTGAGGTTAATGACTCCCTCCCTTTGCTCTTGTCTTAGGACTTACCAGTAAGAATCCGACTGCTCTCCTGAGGTTAAAGACCCCCTCCCTTTGCTCTTGTCATAAGACTTACCAGTATAATAATCCTGCTGCTCTCCTGAGGTTAAAGATCCCCTCCCTTTGCTCTTGTCTTAGGACTTACCAGTAATAATCCTGCTGCTCTCCTGAGGTTAACGACCCCCCTCCCTTTGCTCTTGTCTTATGATGTACCAATAAGAATCCAGCTGCTCTCCTAAGGTTAATGACCCCCCTCATCTGCCCTTGTTGCATGACTCACCAGTAAGAATCCAGCTGCTCTCCTGAGGTTAATGATCCCCCTCATCTGCCCTTGTTGCATGACTCACCAGTAAGAATCCAGCTGCTCTCCTGAGGTTAATGATCCCCCTCATCTGCCATTGTCACGACTTACCAGTAAGAATCCAGCTGTTCCCCTGAGGTTAATGAACCCCTTCCTTTGCATATGTTGCATGACTTACCAGTAAGAATCCAGCTGCTCTCCTGAGGTTAATGATCCCCCTCATCTGCCCTTGTCGCATCACTTACCAGTAAGAGTCCAGCTGCTCTCCTGAGGTTAAAGACCCCCTCCCTTTGCTCTTGTCTTAAGACTTACCAGTAATAATCCTGCTGCTCTCCTGAGGTTAGAGATCCCCTCCCTTTGCTCTTGTCTTAGGACTTACCAGTATAATAATTCTGCTGCTCTCCTAAGGTTAAAGACCCTCTCCCTTTGCTCTTGTCTTAGGACTTACCAGTAATAATCCTGCTGCTCTCTTGAGGTTAATGACCCCTCTCATCTGCCCTTGTCGCATCACTCACCAGTAAGAATCCAGCTGCTCTCCTGAGGTTAATGACCCCCCTCATCTGCCATTGTTACGACTTACCAGTAAGAATCCAGCTGTTCCCCTGAGGTTAATGAACCCCTTCCTTTGCATATGTTGCATGACTTACCAGTAAGAATCCAGCTGCTCTCCTGAGGTTAATGATCCCCCTCATCTGCCCTTGTCGCATCACTTACCAGTAAGAGTCCAGCTGCTCTCCTGAGGTTAATGACCCCCTCATCTGCCATTGTCACGACTTACCAGTAAGAATCCAGCTGCTCTCC
The DNA here is from genome assembly GCF_021869535.1 of Mytilus californianus. Taxonomy (NCBI): domain Eukaryota; kingdom Metazoa; phylum Mollusca; class Bivalvia; order Mytilida; family Mytilidae; genus Mytilus; species Mytilus californianus. The sequence goes on from NW_026262723.1 coordinate 109,289,928, forward strand.
TGAGGTTAAAGACCCCTTCCTTTGCTCATGTGTTATGACTTACCAGTATGAATCCTGCTGCTCTCCTGAGGTTAAAGACCCTCTCCCTTTGCTCTTGTCTTAGGACTTACCAGTAATAATCCTGCTGCTCTCTTGAGGTTAAAGACCCCCTCCCTTTGCTCTTGTATTAGGACTTACCAGTAATAATCCTGCTGTTCCCCTGAGTTTAAAGACCACCTCCCTATGCTCTTGTCTTATGACTTACCAGTAAGAATCCTGCTGCTCTCCTGAGGTCACATGGTCTTTTACAGCAGATATACAAACAAACTTAAAAACTGAGCTTCCATCAGAATTTTTCAAACTTTCAAATGTTCTGAAAAAAAAGACACACACACACTTTAATCCATGTTAATATTGTCAAGTTAAACTCGATTAAAAATTCATTTACATTATGTTGGCTATTTTCTTTAAATTCTGTTTTGAATCAATATATATTAAACTTTCTTTATCTTAAAGGGGCACTAGCTGTCAAATTCATGTTCACCGATTTGACTCAAATTCTCATATTTGATTAACAACATACTAAAACGTATATCCAAATTATAAAAAGCCCTAAATAAATAATTTACAATGCATGGGCTTGATAATATGCATCATCATTTCCTGTGTATTTTAGTCTAGACGACATCTAATTAACCATCAAGGTGACCTCCAAAGACTGCCGACAGTAATATAACCCGATATAAACATAAATATAGATATAAATATTTAGCGAACTTGTGCATTTGGATTTTTCTAGGTCTGTTTGATTTCATATTATAGGTTAAAAATATATGTTAATCATTGTTTTTACCGGTATAAGAATGAGTTTTTGTGGATCGAATCAGTCAATCAAATGGTTTACCCTTGTTTCACTTTCAATGTTGACATTCTTTTCCTTCTAATAAAACGAACACGCCTAATTCATGCGTAACCCATCTCTAGCTAAGGGGTTAAATTGAAGGTCACATGAATAAGGATCCTATGAAGTCGAATTATTCACTTGCAAGTGAATAATTCATCAGCAATGTTTCTTAGCTTATTTTGACAAAATTGAACCAAACTGGCATCTAAAAGTGAATTATTATTTCACTATTTCACTTTCATTAATGATTGAACCCAAAAAATTCATATTTTATTTTTTTGATATATCTCGTAGCTAATGCCCCTTTAAGTATCATCACCAGATGAATCATAAATAATTTAATGATTACCATACTACAGGGCAAAGAAATTCCCAGCTATAATTAACAAAACAAGTGACCCCAGTGGCAACATGATAACAAAAATTAGATTCTGGATATGTAATTATATAATGTTAACAGCTACAGTATGCATTTTTTTCTTCCTTGGTGTAAAATTAATCATATTTTAAGTTAGATCTATTCCATATAAATTTAACTGGTAAAAAGGATGAACACCAGATTACATAAGCTATCAATTTGACCTTGTATGTAATAATATAGGATACTGTTTTCACATACAGTTGCTGTCTCTGCTTTTTCTATAGTATTTGTGTCTGGCAATTGTAGTGTATTAAAGAAAATATTTTTCCTGTTAACTGTTTTTCTTAGTGCTTGTTTTTTACTTAATTAAAAGTATTGTATCGCTAGATCTATTTTTACGTACGTTTTAATTTGATCAACAAACTGTCTGACTTCTAACGGAGGCTGTGTTATAACAAGTTCTACTTCGTTACCTTCTTGTGTCACAAAAATCTAAAAAATTCAAATTCATTACATTCAGGGCATGCCATTTTCATCATTTTTCTATGATGCTATCTTGTGACTTTAACATTTGAAATGAATAAGGTTCATATTGTAACAAAAGGTCAAACAATGTACTGTTTGATAAAGAACGGGTGTAACAAAACTCAAGGCATATTAGCCTTTTAAACTCTATGACCATACACAGTCCTTTGACCTTGAGATTTATCTTCATGAATTTGACATTGAAAATTCCCAGTTTTTGAAATTAAATACACATTGTACGACATAGGATGCTGTCCTGTGAACTTGAAATGGATTAACATGTTAAGTATTACAACTTTTATTTTCCATCACATTTGGTAGCATGTGACAAGACTGTTATTAGTTTTTAGTTACACATACCAAAACATCAGACTCATCAGACAGCTGCTTATCTGTTGCCCTGACAACCAAGTTAAACTGGTTAACTCCACGACTAATAAAGTCTGCCATTAACTTCCTATTGTAGATAACCCCAGTGTTACTTCCTATTTCCAGCCCATCATCACTGTTACCAGATTTTATGCTGTATTGGACTCCACCAAAGGAATCTTGATCTTTGGCATACACAGTAACAATGCTTTGTCCAATAGGGGCTCTTGTAGATATACCTATCAAAATTAACAAAATAATTTATCTATAAAAACTTTAACCACAGACTGTAATCAAATGTTAACTGCAAAAAACCAAACACGAAACAAAGTCATTTTATCATTCAAATAGAAAAATTTGGAAAAAATATTTCAAATTTAGCTATGGATACCATCTTTGAATCATGAAGAAGCTTCTGTCCAAGTTACATAAAATTCCGTTAAGGTTTGACAAAATGATTAATGTCTAAAAGAACTTTAACCACAGACTGACATAAAGGGATGTAGGATCCCTATGTCTTGCTTTAGGCTAGTCAGAAATATATAACAATTGGAACAATGATAGTATAATTTTGCACATTGCCCTACATTTTCAGCAAGGACATTTTTTTTAGGATAAAAATAAAAAAAAGTGATTTTTTTGGAACCTAAAAAATAAAAAATATTTTGAAAACATTATCTATTAAAATTACCACAAATAAATATTTGAAAAACTAAAGGGTTATTCATATAAAGCATGATGAAAATATGATAACATAATTTCAAATTACTAAGTGGTTATTTTCAAACATAACTTAAAATTCTAAACATGCATTTTATATGTTTAAGTTGGTAAAAAGGGAAATGAAATCCCTACAAAAGTTTTTGTTACAAAACTTTTTTTCTGAAGTATTAGAGGGACACATAGAAATTCTATAACTGTTCTTTCAATTATAATCAGGGAGAGATGATAATTTAATTTACAGAAGTAGACCATGTAACATCTGAAGACACTTACACCCAGTATAAGATGACTGTTCAAATTCTGGTGGAGCATCGTTGGTATTCCTTATGTTGATTATAACCTGTACTATATCAGGTGAAAGTGCTCGCTTCCTCCTGTTAGTTACCACGGTATAGTCGCTGACATTATTAGTGGCATGGACATCTAGGATGTATTGTTTTTGTTGTTCACTGTCCACAGCAGCAGCAAGCTTCATCACTCCTGTTATCTTGTCCAGAGAAAATTTTCCTTTCTCATTTCCACCTGTAAAATAATTCCTGTTGTTCAATGTTGTACAATAAAAGAGGGAGGATATGGCGAAATGTCATGAACATACAATAACTGATTAAAGAGAAATTGATTTAAGGAGAACACAATCCAATCTAGACAGAGTTTCATACAGATAAGCAGATGTGTTGATGGATAAGGATTAATCTTTATGCTTCAGCAACATTTTTAACATGACATAAATTTTTAGCTTCCAATACAAATCATATATATATATAATTTCAAATGGGTAACTGTTTTATATTTTGTAAAATCCATATGAATTAAAAAGTGATAATAAAGTTACTCTATATAATATACACTGATGCTAAAATATTCAGGCTTTCTACCCATCTCTTTATTAGCATTCTTACCTATGATGTAATAGAATATCTTTGGGTTTTCATCGTTGTCTGTCGCAATAGCTTCCCCAATTTTATCACCAACATTAACATTCTCCGACACGGTAATTTGTATAGGTCTGGTACTACCATCCTGTGCATCAAAGATCATTTATTTTACAATTGTATTCATGTTTAATTTTATTTTTATATTTGTAATCATAATTTCATTCTTTTCATTTTCTCATAGTTTGCTATAATTCCTTTACAAATATTTTTCATTCCATTATCGCATGACCTTACATCACAGCAAAGGAGTTTCCTACACACATACTATCAGTATAACACTGTATTGTATTTTTAAATAGTCACGACATAACTCACATTTTTCACATTCCTATTGTTATTCTTGACTATGAATTCTTTAATTTTTCACAAATATGAATTTTGGTACAGCCAGTATAATGGTTTATGAATTAAATGATAAAAAGAGTTATGACCCTCCAGTTCAAATGTCAAAATGATATGTGACTAACAGTCTTACATAGTAATACCTTCATACCAAATGTTGCAAGCATTTGTAGAGAGATTAAAAAGTTATGACCCAGACAAGGTTGTAAGAGTACAAGAAGACCAGGAAGGAAAAGAAGAAGATAAATCTCTTGAAAACAATATGTTTCTCTTTTTTGAAGGTGTGTCATAATAAAATTATACATTCTTACTTGTAATTGAGGGAATTTTGGAATGTTATCATTAACATCTTTAATCTGAATAGTAAGGTATCTTGTAGCATCCAGTGGAGTTGGCGTTCCACGGTCTTTAGCCATTAGGAGAAGCTGAAATAGAAATCTATTGTAAAACATCTGAAATAAATAGCAAAGTATCCAGAAGCTTCCAAAACAATGAAATATATACATAAGTTAATATTCTACAAAGACAGTATGACAGCCATAAATGATATTCGATAATCAATAAAAGGTATTAACTTCAATATAAATAGTTTTTTATCAATTATAATTCATTTAATGAAACCAAAAAAATAAATCTCTTAACACTTTTATTAAATGTATATTCAGGACAGGAATAAGAACCCTGCTTTGCACTAGGCCAATAGGTAGAGCTGAATTTTTAACAAAGTTTTTTTATAAAAGTAACTCAGGGCCAATAAGTCTTTACTATTATTCCAAGATTTTGTGTGCTTATCAGGGAAGCTGTTTTTATTCTCTGGTTTGTCCCAGATGGGGATCAACCCACAACCTATGATATCGAGACAAGCATGCTACCATGAGACCACTGAGGAGTATGAGCTAGTTCTCATGCAGAATAGAAAAGCTTGTGTGAGAATTTACATAATAATATCAATGGTGATTTGGTATAGTTTTCTCCCTTTCAGAGAGATTACAGGAAAGTAAAATAAAAGTTGATGCAAACATCCCAGAGCAATTATTTCTGTAACACTCCATACCTATATAATCATTACTGATAATTCAATATAAGTCAATTTCAGAACTTTCCAAAAATCTGGTACATCAAGCTACCGATAATATATTATACTTGCCACATATCTAGGAACTTGTTCCCTGTCGTACACTATTCTTGCACTGATTACACCAGTAATAGAATTAATCAGGAACTCATCCGTTTGATTGGTAAATATTCCACCAGCAAAGAATCCATAATCAATAATACCATTATTACCTTTGTCTGAATCCTCAGCGTGTACATCATAAACAATCATTCCAAGATACTGATTCTGTAATGTAAAGAAATACCTCAGACTACATCCTCAGTCTGTACATCATAAACAATCATTCCAAGATACTGATTCTGTAATGTAAGGAAATACCTCAGACTACATCCTAAGTCTGTACATCATAAACAATCATTCCAAGATACTGATTCTGTAATGTAAAGAAATACCTCAGACTAAATCCTCAGGATAAACAATCATTCCAAGATATTCTGTAATGTAAAGAAAAACCTCAGACAACATCCTCAGTGTGTACATCATAAACAATCATTCCAAGATACTGATTCTGTAATGTAAAGAAAAACCTCAGACTAAATCCTCAGGATGTACATCATATACAATCATTCCAAAGTACTATTTTTTTAATGCAAAGTAAAACCAGTCATCAACTTTATTAACACAGTTTACACAGTGACAGTTGGACTAATGGTAAGACATATTTAGATGTTGATTGCTATAGCTTTACATGTACTGACTAATGAAGTGTAAGATTACCTCCAGTACACTGACAGTCATATTCTGATCTGGTGGAATAACCCATCTTGGTGGAGAATTTGTGGCCTCCAAGACTGTTATCTGTACATGGGCTGTATGAGTATATGGTCCATTACCATCTTGGTCTCTGGCTTGTACAATAAAGGTATAGACACCAGAATTCCTTAACAGACTCTTGGCTACTCTGATTCTTCCTGATTTCTCAGCAATACTAAAGAAACCTGGGAAAAAATGTCATAGAACATATTTTAAATGCATTAACTTTGTAATTAAAGAACCTTTAGTGAGCAACTCACATCCCCCTCCCTACACGCACACATGCAAAAGAACTTTACCTAACCTGTTGGCATAGTTTTTTGCAATTCATTCATTGTATCACGTATTAAATAAGTCATAGGGTAATAACTGAAAAAATTTTTTTTTTGTTCTTTAAAAATTTGAAGTGAAAAAAGTGAACTTGTAACCATATAATTAATATTGATACTGATTTTTGACATTGTCCGAAACATTACTGATATAAATCTTTGATAAAAATCTGTCAAGAATTGTTCATTTGAAAGCGCTTACAATACACTTTCCCTTATAACCAATAGTTCCAAGGGCATAACTCATAAAAATTGTCAATCAGCACTGATTTTTTAACTTGTTCTAGACATTGCTGATATAAACCTTTGATATGAATTTGATGAAAATCTGGCAAGAATTGTAGATGAGAGTGCTTACAATGCAATTTTCAATATAATCAATATTTCCAAGGGGAATAACTCTTTTAAAAATAGTTGATTGGCACTGATTTTCGAACATGTCCCAGACATTGTCTATATAAATCTATGATATGTGTTTCATGAAAATCTGTCTAGAGTTGTACAGATGAAAGGGCTCACAAGACCACACAGACAGATGCAGGGCTTCCAAAAATTATTTGAGCCAGCCGGACATTTTTTTTGTCTTATTACGATTTTAATGCCTTAAAGGGGCACTAGCTGTCAAATTCATGTTCACCGATTTGACTCAAATTCTCATATTTGATTCATAACAATGTAAAACATTTATCCAAATAATAAAAAGTCTAAAATAAACAATTTACAGGGCATGGGCTCGATAATATGTAGTTCGTTTCGTGTGTATTTTAGTCTAGACACCATCTAATTAACTATAGAGTTGAACTCCGAAGACCTCCAATGGCCATAATAAGTGATATAAACATAAATATAGATATAAATATACAATGAAATCGTGCAATTGGATTTTTCTAGGTCGGTTTGATTTCATATTATAGATTAAAAATATATGTTAATCATCGTTTTTACCTGTATAAGAATTAGTTTTTGTGGATCGAATCAGTCAATCAAATGATTTACCTTTGTTTCACTTTCAATGTTTACATTCTTTTTCTTTAAATAACAACACACGCACAATTCATGCATTATCCATCTCTAGCTAAGGGGTTAAATTGAAGTTCACATGAATACGGATTCAATGAGGTTGAATTATTCACTTGCAAGTGAATAATTCATCATCAATGTTTCTTAGCTTATTTTAACAAAATTGACATATACTGGCTGCTAAAAGCGAACTATTATTTCACTATTTCACTTTCATTAATGGTTGAACAAAATAAATCATATTTTAGATTTTTTATATATCTCGTAGCTAGTGCCCCTTCAAGACTTAGTAACAAAATGCAACCATAGTAATCAGTTGGGCATCATATAAATTATGATTGACACAAAAATAATATTTAACTTGATTTTTTATATAAATTCGATGTTCTGGCGTTAACTGTTAAATTGACAGTGCACCATTCGAAGTGTGCAACATCAGCGTACTTATATCTGACTTAAACTCTTTATTTATGCAAAATTACGCTGACAATTACTTCACTTTCTTTTTTAAAAAGTACATTTTCCTAATACTGGATGTTGACTTGAAAATGGTAAAACACGGACCAGAGACGGATACGTGAAATCCGTCTACGTTTACAAAGCACGATTGAGTTTAAGTAGCTCTCTCCGTGTTTTTTCTTCAGGAAAATACTCGAAATGAACATTAGATAAAGGTATCAATGACATTTTTAGCATTTTTGAAAATTCAGATGCATAATTAAATCTCACACCTGCGCACGAGTGTACTAGTTCAAACAACATGGTTCTGTCGATTTTTCATTTAAAACCATTATAACTACCTTTTCAAATTTTCATCAAATCATATTTATATACATTTTCTAATAATCTAAATCTGGTTGACTAAATTAATTAGATGCAAACCGCTGAAAATCAAGAAAACAACTTTTAATAGACCGATCAATGTCCAGTACAAAATAGTTTACCTGTTGCCTGAACAGGTAAATTTCAGCTGTCAGAGAACTAATTAACCTTGATTGTAATGAGAGGGTATTAAAGTAGGGTTTGTTTTGATAGTAATTATTCATCATTTCACTAAAATGACCGGAAATGTGTGGCTGTTTAAGGCAAAAGGTCAGGTAAAAAAAATCGCATAAACTTCAATTTTTTTTCTGAAATATGTTAAAATGTCTGTTTCAGCCTCGGCACAAAAAGTCATTTATATAATTTACTGGACAAGTCGGGACAATACGACTGTTTTGAAAGCCCTGGACAGATGCCTTGTATTTATGTCCACCCCAATGTGTTGCGCGAGGGGACAACAATTAAATCAATTCAGGGACCAAGAATTGCGCCCCATTTCAGATTCTCTTCAGCATGTACATATTATTCAATAATGCCAATATTCTGATTATTGTGTTATAATAAGATAAAGTGTATAAGCTATTTACAATCTGGATCTCCAGTGTTATTAGATATAGTGTAGCTATTTACCTGTTGGATCTCCTGTGTTATTAGATATAGTGTAGCTATTTACCTGTTGGATCTCCTGTGTTATTAGATATAGTGTAAGCTATTTCTGCATTATATCCTATATCAGCATCTGTGGCAAATACTTGTAAGACCTGGATTCCAACAGGTACTGTCTCAATTATTGTAGCCACATAATTGGACTGAGTGAAAACTGGTGGATTGTCATTTATGTCATCCAATGAGATATATACCTGAAAAGATTGTTATTTATGTCATCCAATGAAATATAGACCTGAAAAGATTGTCATTTATGTCATCCAATGAGAGATATAGACCTGAAAAGATTGTTATTTATGTCATCCAATGAGATATATACCTGAAAAGATAGTTATTTATGTCATCCAATGAGATATATACCTGAAAATGTAATGTACAATGTTTATCTTATTTCAATTCCTTAATTTCTACTGGTAAGTAAGATTCTGAACTTACAACCAATACCATTAGAGTGAAAACTGTACCAATTGAGAAAAAAGATGCATTGAATGATCTGGACTATCAAGGATATGAAAGATACTGCTGTATTGAATGAATTTAAAAGCTGTAGTACGTAGTAGAAAAATTTTAGGTAATAAACTGTTGACACAGAGATATGTCTCACCTATCGGCATAAAATTCAGAAAAAGACAATCTGATGGACAGCAACACTGCTTATCAATTCAAAGTCGCTGGACTATGATCTTGTGGGTAGGGCCTAGAAATGGTCGACAAACTGAAATGTACTGATAAATGCAACTCTACAAAATATCATTGATCTGTCACAAGCAGTTCTTATCAAACTGACTTCAGCAAAAAACTTAACATTGAAAATTGCTTATCAATTCAAAGTCACTGGACCATGACTTAGGGGGCAGGGCCTCAAAATAGTCGTCAAACTGATATTTACTGATAGTAATACAACTTCATATTAAATATCAATGATCTATCACAAGTAGTTCCTATCAAACTAACTTAAGCAGAAAACTTAACATTGAAATTTGCTAGTTAATTCATAGTTGCTGGACCATGACCTAGGGGGCAGAGCCTCGAAAAAGTCATCAAACTGATATGTACTGATAGTGATGCAACTTTATTTTAAATATCAATGATCTATCACAAGTAGTTCCTATCAAACTAACTTAAGTAGAAAACTTAACGCCACAGCAGCAGCCGTCACCGAAAAAGCAATCCTTATGTCTCCCTTACCGCGATGAGATACCATGACTTTTGTCGCAGGCGAGACAAAAATGGTATTCTCAATTTTTTTTCTCGTTCTGGAGTTGCTCAACTGCAAAGATGCAAAACAATATACAATCCCTACTACATTGTATTGTAAACTATGTATTTTATATTATGAAATACTGAATCTTCATTTCAAAACAAAAGTAGTTGATTCATTATTAGAGATTTCTAATATGTTAAACTTACCCTGACATTAGTAAATCTCCTAACAGAAGCATCTAGAGGACTGTCATAAGCTGTCACTTGTACATCTATCTGTGGTGTAGTCTCCCTGTCTAGTACTGCACCTGGGGCAACAGTGATCTCTCCCTACAAAGCAATATGGATCATTAACAAACTAACCATGTCAGTCCCAATGCTTTACATCAAACTTTACTTATAAGTTGGAAGTTTTTCATTTTATCCAATTTATTTTTTTTGTACAGTCGATTCCGGTTATTTGCTTAGCCTATTTGTCAGACAAAATTATGCAATTAAGCGGAGTATGCTTTTATCCGAAAGGCCAAATTACGGAGTCAAATAACATCGATAGTATAGATCAGTAAAGGAAATTCCTGAAGAAAGATGAACATCCATAATCCACTTACAATATATCGAATATTGATTTATTCTAATAAAAGTTATATGTCTAGTGTCATACATGTTATTGTATTTTGTATTCTTTCAATAAAGTTTCTAAACACATTTTGTATGAGTTTATTTGCGTACCGACGTTTTCTTTACCTGGGATACGACAATAGAACAAATTGTTCTAAAAATAGATTTGTTTCTATGACCCGTATGTACAATGTACATTGTTTCGCTTTGGTTAAAATAAACTGTTTAACAATACTACACAGTTTATAATCATTTTTTAACAATAAATGTGTAATGAACTGCCTTTGGTATGCAGTATTTACCGCCTACACAGTGATGTAACACTGTTTCTTAAACTCGTTATTTTTGTATATATGCAAAGCAGTAAACAGGTAATGGGGCCCTGTACGGGTTATTTGCTGGACACGAGTGTTGAAAGTGAGAAAATATAATAATTAGAAGTAAATGTTCTTTTCAAAAAATATTAAAAATAAATGATTGATGTAAAAAATTCTTCAACCATATATAAATGCCCTGTAATATTTAACATAAATGCAGATCACCCCAAGCCGAATTACGAGAGTACACATTGGAGAATGATCCATAACTAGCAGGCATTATTGTTTTTAAAATTCACCCCAAATGTAATCTATGGTTAATGTTTGAAATACAATCAATAATTAACACCTTTTGAGCTAGAATTGTAGTGTTTTTACAACAATTACCTGTTTGACATTTTTATGACCTCGAGGCTTAAAATAGAACATGGGAAACTTTACCTGTGTACACATCGAGGCTTATTTTATAACCAAATTCAATCATATAAACACCAAAGAAACTGTTTTAAAACTTTATTAAAATAATAACGAAATAATGATGCATTCAAGAAAAATATACTCAACAAATTGCCGTTTCCAGTCAAAAATCTTGTCAGTTTTAACTAAGCATATCTAGCTGGCGATTATTTTGTATGCAAATACCCGAAAGGCCACTTGTAGAGCTATGCATATAATCGGACACTTTTACATTAGATGAATGGGAAATGGTTTTGTGAAGGAGAAAATTATGCAATTAACCGAATTATGCTATTAAGCGGTATGCAATTAAGTGGAGTCGACTGTAATAAAAACTCACCCCTGGACTTTAATATATTGTCAAAGAGAATGCCAGTCTACACATTAAATTTATTTTGTCCTTATCTATACAATAACCCTGGGAGCATTACATGCAATTTTCAGCAAGGAAACCCTTAGTTTAAAACATTATTAAATATCTGATCTTCGGTCAATTTTCAGCAATACTACTAAAGTGGTTCACTGGAAAGTTCCCAATATATTGTGAATACTTGCAGAGGTATCATTAATTAGGAATCTGTTCAATGGATCTTTCATTTCATTCTTACAACACGATTGTCTCCCTAGGAGAGTTCCCCACATATTGTGAATACTTACAGTGGTATCATTAATTAGGAATCTGTTAAATGGATCTTTCATTTCATTCTTACATCACGATTGTCTCCCTTGGAGAGTTCCCCATTTATTGTGAATACTTACCGGTACTGACACTGTAATCATTAATCAAAAATTTGATCAAGGGATCTTTCATTTCATATCATACAAGACCATAAACTCTCTAGGAGAGTTCGCCATATATTGTGAATGCTTACAGTGGTATCATTAATCAGGAATCTGTTCAAGGGATCTTTTATTTCATATCTTACAACACCATAGTCTCCCTTATCAGCATCGTTAGCCAGTACAGTGACAACAGATTTTCCTGCACCTTCACCTTCATTAATTCGTGCAGTGTAAGATGTCTGAAAAAAAAATGTGATCTGCAGTAAGTAACAATAATAAATTGTGTAATGAGTCTAATATCCTAGAGATGACAAACAGATGCAGCTATTCAAAAATTTCATACAAATATTCTCTTTTGATGAGGTACATGTAGGGTTATAATCAAATTTGAAAAACTGATTGCTAAGCCCTATAAGTAACCTGAATATCAAGTTTAGTTTTTTAAAAGTAAATAACACAACTTCTGTAGTCTGCACCAAAATCTTTTCCGACTTCTAGTCCGAAGACCAATATTCCAACATTTTTCTTATGTAGCTAAACAAAGTTTTGCAAAAACTTACAAGTCCAAATAAAATTTTACTAGTCTGGGGCATCACACTAGTGGCTAATGGTGCAGACTGCCTTATGACACATTAGTATTATTGTAGTATGTTTTCTAAATGAATAGGACTTTGAACTGAAAAACATATTTGCATGAAGAAAAGGTTGAAAATTGATATTCCTAATGTAATGTGCAACCTGGAGAGAAAAAGATAAATTAAAAAACAGGGGTCCCCAAGTTGAACTAAGTGTTTGACCATTAGTTTCATGGTACAGTTTCCTTCCTTAAATCACCCTCTGGTAGTAGTGAATAATCGTGCAAACTATCAAAACTAAGCTCCAAGGGGTTTTAAAGTTAGAGAGCAGAAAAAATTTGTGATGGGTGCATGGATGGATAACCTTATTACTATAGGTCTTCACCTGATTCATAGGCAAGGCTATAATTATCAAGTTATTGAAAGTAAATCAAATATTTGTCTTAATTTTCTAGTTTAAGCTAGTTTATCCCTTCTGAAAATTTGAGCCCACAAAGCAGAAAAACAGGTATTTAAGTCACTTTATGAATAAGTCAAATATAAAATGTTTCCATAGAATAATGAAAACTTAAATCCTGGACATTAAAAATTTACAATATTCTTAATTTATATATCTTTCATTCTTACCTGTGTAAAAATAGGTGAGTTGTCATTAATGTTACGAATTGTGACATAAACAGTTGTAGAAGCACTAAGTCTGGGAACACCAGTATCGTATACAAGTGCTGTGAAGTAAGTTTGTTCAATTTTCTCAAAGTCTATCCTACTAGAAACACTTAGTACACCTATAAAAACAAAAAAGTTCAATCAGAAATAATACAACAATGATTTTATTGAGTTGACTTACCTGATGTTGCTCCACCTGACATTTATTGGATTCCCCCAAGTTTTTTTATTTGATTTGATTTTTGGTGTTTTAAAGCCACTTTTAAGCACCGCTTTTGGGCTATATCGTGGCGGCCAGTTTTTATTGGTGGAGGAAGCCGGAGCGCCCGGAGAAAACCACCGACCTTCGATAGGAAAACTGACAATCCTAGTCAATTAAGATTGGAGTCGAGTGCACCCGCACGAGTGGGGTTCGAACTCACAACCTCAGTGTTGACTGGCTAGTGATTACAGTGTAACTACTTAGACCACTCGGCCACTGAGGCCCCCCCAAGTTTTTTGTATACTATGATTCATTTATTTTCGTGGGTACCAATTTTCGTGGATTAAGGAATACATACATTTTCATGGATATTTGATTTCGTGGTTTTGCCACAGTTTGCATACAAGCCTATAGAAAATTCATAATTCATTGAACATTTAAATTCGTGGTTCATCTAAACCGACAAAATCCACGAAAATTGGTATTCCACGAATAATAATGAATCCTAAGTATTCCAAATGAATTACAGGTTTGGAAATATCAGTAAACTACTGTCAGTTCTTCTAAAACTGTATAAATACTGCTTCTGAAACCTCATACTTAATTTCTCACATGTGCATTCAGTATGTATTTCCGAACTTTTAATTCATGCTATAAGTTAATGTATTTATTATAATTTTAGGCCACTGACCTTTACAAGTTTAACACTTTTCACTAATGAGACCCTGCTATAATTTTTTGATAAACAGGAAAATGGTAAGGGAAAGATGTGAAACACATCACACAGTAAAGCATGCTCACATTAAGTTGCTACCTAATTTCAGGAAGCTCTGATTTATAGATTTCTGAGAATAATGTGACGACAATTTTATATCTGGCCATTACTTGTAAGAACATTTTACTTATTCAGTAAATAGGAAGTCAAATGATGATTGTCAGAACACATTATACAGTATAATACCTTGACAGGAAGCTTGCTATCAAATTTCAGGAAGCTATGATTTGGGAAAAAGAGAAGAAAGTTTCATGGGTAGGACAGACAGACAGGAGTAAAAAAGTATAAATACTCTCTTTATTCAGGGCTAGGGTATAATAAATAATTCTATATGCCTGATATTTGTTCATAGATGGAAAATATAGTAGATACATTCAGATTTTTGGTTTTCACTATTTTGTTTTCTATTTGTGATATGATAATTCATTGTACTCTTGGATACTTGATTTCGAGGTACTGGCAATTTTTAAGATACAAGCTAATAGGAAATTTGTATTTTATTGCACTTTTAAATTTGTGGTTAGCCTACCAACAAAATCCACAAAATTTAGTACCCCAGGTACAGTAATAAATGCAAAAGAACTGATTTCTGCTGTGAAGCTCATAAAGGCTATCTTGATGTTTCTTTTTTTTATGGCTTAATATAAAAATAAGGAGATGTGGTATGATTGAGAAAACTATCCACCAAAGTTCAAATTGATGTTTACTGTTGTAAATAATTACCTGTTTGGAATCCTATAGCAAAGAAGTTAGATGGGTTATAAGGCAGTGAATATTCCGCTATGGCATCGTCTTGATCCCTAGCAAGTAAAGCCATGACAAATGTCCCAATTGGTCGCTCTTCATCAATGGTTATGTTACCGTGAGGTAGGAACTCTGGTGCCTGATCGTTATACTCCAAGATGTTTATAATCAAAGTACCTATAAATATTAGCATCTTCCTAGTATATCGATTGATAATATTTTAAATTTTCTATAAATTTTTTAATAATTTATCAACTCTCTTAATCATTATATCATTTATAAACCTATTACTCATAGATCCCTGTTTACTGTAATTGCCACTTATATCAATGACCATCATCATCAACAGGGACTAATTTCTCTTCTGTTTTTTCAGCTCTGAACAGTAAAAGAACTGTAGTTATCTTTTCTTTTTTGCTTTAAGATTGCCTACAATGTTATCAGTAACAATCACAGATATTGGTAAACCATAACCTTCAGCTCGTCCAACTTTACAGTCAATTTGTTAATTACCCGTTCCACTGTGATGTGGGGTGGTGCTGAAAAGGATGGTTATAACTGAGGCTTTATCCATATTTTTTTTTATCTTTGTAGACAGGGAACTAGTTACATACCTGTTCCAGTCTGCTGTGGGCTGGCATTGGTATCAGTTACAGTCATGGTCAAGGTCACAACAGAGGCTTTATCCCTGTCTAGTGTAGCTCTATAGACAGGGAACTAGTTACATACCTGTTCCAGTCTGCTGTGGGCTGGCATTGGTATCAGTTACAGTCATGGTCAAGGTCACAACAGAGGCTTTATCCCGGTCTAGTTTAGCATTGGTTAGGACATGCCCTGCTACAGGATCAACAGCAAACAAGTCCTATAATAAAATCATTAGGTATTAGACATCTTTATATAATGTTTAATGTGGACCAATAGTGTCTTTTCTATTACTTACTAAGATGTTTGTAGACAGTATTGCCATTCTAGATATGAAAAGAGTTGTTGGGTTTGTGTTTCACTGACTTATACCCATGGCTTCCAAAACAGTCATATTTTATTCAAACCTGTAAAAACAATATTTGATCACCACTTTAGCATGACTCATAAAAAAATATTTGAGGTTGAAAAAATGTCAGGCTATCAATAATTTGCTCTGTTAATGCCCCATATTTTCTTTTAATATATATATAAATATAAAGTTAGAAAATTCTACACTATATTGGTAAAAACTTACACTGTAATCATAAATGTTTTTATTAACTTGAACACCATCTGGGTTAATGGCTGATTTTGGTTCCGTAAAGGCAAAACGTAAAATACTGTTATCATCTGGATCTTGTGCAGACACTTTAAACAACGAGTAACCAATGGCAACATCTAAAATAAAACAAGACTCAATTGGTTATATTTGTAAGTCAAAATACTAAATACTATTGTCATTTGTGTTTCAAGTCTGTGCTGAATAAATCTAATGGCAAATACCTAAAATATCTTAATTTTAATCTAACAACCCTTAACCCACTATCATCTCATCCAATGGAAATTTAAAAAGTACTAAATATTTGTATTTCTATTTTCCATGATAGACAGTGGTAGGGATGCATTTAAGAAGTACAGAAGATAGTGTAAATTATTTTTTTTTACAAAATTGTCTTTCAGTACTTTTTTGTTGTTGTTTTGTCACAATTTATTTGTAAGAGAAGAAGATACTTACTTTCATATACCTCAGCTCTCATTGTGGATGGTACAAAGAATGGGTCTTTATTGTTCTCATCAGTGATCTCTATAGTAACAGTACTGGTCCCTGTTTGTTGTGGACGACCTCTATCTCTAGCTAACACCTACAAAATAAATGATAGAACATTAAGTGAGCAAGCTCACATACCCAATGCCCCACATAATAAATATGGGATATTTTTGCAAGTACCACTCCCCCTCAAATGTCCTCATTTAAGTTCTCCTGATCAATGAAATTAAACAGTTGCTGAACCATGATTGATTGATTGATTGATTGATTGGTGTTTAACGCCACTTTCAAAACTATTGTGTTATTTCATTACGGTCAGTTTTTATTGGTGGAGGAAGCCGGAGTGCCCGGAGAGAACCACCGACCTTCGGTAGGAAAACTGACAATCCTAGTCAATTAAGATTGGAGTCAAGTGCACCTGCCCTGTGGGGGATTCGAACTCACAACCTCAGTGTTGACTGGCTAGTGATACAGTAGTTCGACTACTTAGACCACTCGGCCCCTGCTGAACCATGGAAATGAGGTCAAGGACTATGTACGTGGCATAATTGTCAGTTTGCAAAGAATTCCACTTAAACCTGTGCAAGGGGCGGTCTTAAACTTGCATTGAGGTGAGATTTTTAATACCATGTTAAAGGCCTCACTGTGATTTTGAAAAGATTTCCCATTATGACAATGGTGTTTTTTTGCTGTGCATGTACTGATTTTGTGTCATGGATGGATACCCCATATCATTTCTTTTTCATTTTATGCCAGATGGAAACTTCAGAATATAGCCTCTGTTTACAAGATATGAAGTATCCAGGTCTTCTACCTTCTGAAATATAAAGCTTTTCAAAACTACATTGCGCTGCATAGCAACCATGTTAGCATCCCTAATTCTGGCTTTATGTAACATTCGCCTTGGTTGAGACAAAAATAATAAGCAAGATGTACAAGTAATTTTTCAAGTTCACAAAATCATGAAATTTACAAATCATTCCAAAAATAATAATCATAGCAAAAAACTTTAAGATTGTTGAAATATAAAATACTTAAGAAATCTTCATCATCTTTGCAATATCATACCTTAATTTTAATCAAAACACAAAAGCACTGGAAAAGCAGGTTCTGTCTACTCAATTTTTGAAATGATTTGACAACTATTTCCAAAAGATACAACAGTGCATGCGTTGTTGTGATATGCATTCCCCCATTCATAGTTAAAACAAACAGTGAGGCTGAAGTAGTTAGTTTTTGACAAATACAAAAAGTGCACATATATTACTACTAATCACTGTAAGGCTGTTGACCAAATATAAAATAATACTGTGTAGTAGTACTGAAGAAATGTGTAACAAATCTTTTAGTTCATTCAACATATTGAAAAATTAAAAGTTTTGAAAACAGGAAGTTAGTGAGTGACTATGAAGTGGTTTTGTTTAGTAATACCTTAAAAAAGTGTGGAGGAGAAATTTGTTTGATGAATGGACAGATAGAAGGTTGGACAAGGTGAATGTAATATAGCCCCCACTCCTCGAGAGTGAGTATATCATACCTGCATAACATACTCCTTCTTGACATCAAAATCAAAGGTAGCATCAGGTGAGGTTGATATATCTCCAGACGCTGTATTTATGACAAACTTGCCAGAAGCACCTGTATTGATACTGTAGTCTATCTTACCAGCGTCACTGGTAGGAGAGTCTTTATCTTGGGCTCTCACTGTCAGTATGTAGTGATCTGAAATGTACATTTCATCATTTAGAATTCATATAGAACACTTAAACTAATTAATCAAACATCAGAAGGTTATCTTAATTTCAATTTTCTTGTACAATCTTATTAATTTATTCATACATAGATGTACTAATCTAAGTTTCGGAATACTACAGATTGTTAATTAATTAATTTGTGTATATTGTTTGAATACAGTACTGTTGTTTGTGGTTTTATTAATATGAAAAAAGGCATCAAACTGTGGTTATTTTCCCAAACATGTATTTATTATACTAGTAACCAACTGGATTCAGTGGTTTCTACTTTTTTTGGCATTTGGAACAGAGTAAGTCAGACGCTGATCTGTATAGATTCAGACACCATATATACACCGTCAGATCAAGGAGGGTAAAGAGAAGAGGAGTGCTGTAAATTAATGTTGTAGACTTACTTCCAAGAGTTTTCTCATTAATCTTTCCATAATAATCACTAATATCAAACTTGGGTCCATTGTTGTTCAAATCCTGTAAATATGAAAAAAATGTATACAGGAAAAAAAAGACTTTCACATCTATTTGAAATTGCACAATAGAGGTCTGTTACTTCTATGTTTTCAGAAAAAATACACATTTTTGTAATATTATGGTTCCCAAATTTCGCCAAAGATTTTATTGCATAAAAACATTATAACTTAATAACATTGTTTAAAATAACAAAATGTTAAATCAACCAAAAATAATTCTCATTGATTGACAAATTATATTTTTGTTTAGATACCATTTTGATCAGCTACTTATTCATAATTTCATATGAGCTGCGTTGGATAGAAATCAACCTTATGCAAGTGCACTTATACATGTACATATATAAGAATTTGATCGATTTTGGAATATTCAAATACGAAATACAAGATGAATTTTGGTCTGGCTTGTAGGGTTCATATATCAACTCAATTTTCAAACAGTTACAGACTTGGCATAGAGATTTTTTCAACCAGAAACAAGTTAACAGATGTATTGATATTCATTTGAATAAGGTCTATTTATATCCAACACAGCTAATATATTTACAATCTCTTGCTGTAACTGGGTACCTTAATTGTTTACATACAAAAAATGGTCACATTTTTATTGACTTCTAAAAAACTTTTTTTCAAAGCCTAGAAGGTAATCAATTTTATGAAGTAGCTTTTTTTACATTGATTTCAAATATCATTTAAAAATTATTGTTTTTGAAGTTAATAACATTTATGTATTAAAAGGTATAAAAAATTTGCAGGTAAATAGTTTCAATATTAATTCTGTTATAAGTTAGGACATTTTTAATATGATTCAAAATGCACAGGAACTTCTATATTTCTGTCCATTTGATGGAATCCTCCAGCTTCAGTTCCTTTAGGAGATATTGCATATCTCCGGATACTGGAACTGAAACATGAGTAAACTTTCTATGGTAGAAGTCAATAACTTACAATAACATAGATGGTAACAGTTCCTGTGTCAACATACGTTCCATCTGATGCCTGCACAGTCATGATAAACCTTCAAAATAAAGATTCTCAGTTTGTCTAATGTATATATCATGTTGTGTCTTTTTGTTGAGCACTTTTTCTACAAGTGTACAAGTTGACACAATTTTTGCACACACCTTCTTTCGCCATGTGATACAAATTTGTCTTCAATAATTAACAGACTTGATGTTTTACACCAAAATGTATAAACTTTAGTCTAACATTAAGCGCTAGTACTCACTGGCCTCTTTGTTATTAAGATATAAATGAGGACACCAGATTAGGTTAGATTCTATTTATATCTTTTTTCAATTATACCAGATTCAAATTTCTAAAAATATCTTACAATGTTCATATACAAAATGTTCATCAGTGTTATATTTAATATAAATGACTATGAATATCACTTTAACATGCGATTAAGTGTATGAAAATATTTGTTATATTTTTGTGAGCAAGTACATGTTATTATATGACAATGAATTTTTTTTTTTATAGGTTGTTATTTTATTGGATAATTTTCATACGTTCTCTGTCAATCATTTTTATTTGATAACTTTTAGTCTGCACCGAAAATAAAGAAAACAATTGGAAGACCAAAGAGAAAGAAAATTATTGTCTCCAGCCTATCTTCCACCCTTTCTATAAGTCAATAAAATTTTTACATTTTGTTATTAGTAATATTACTGGTACGCATGTCGGAGAATCTTCTGAAATGTCCATTTGAATAGATCTTTTTTTTTAGTGACTATTTTGATGAAGTCGGCGTTGATTGAGAAAGATCATATGTCTCAATTATCCCAAAACTATACTTACGACCCATTTACACCAGGAGCATCATCGTACAATATTGGTTGTTTTGCGGTAATATTTCCTGTTGACGAATTTATCTGCCATTTTAAAGTACTTTCTTGTATCAGACTGTAGGATATAGGACCACCAACATTATCAGGATCAGTAGCCACCACGACCACTTGTGGGTTTGGAACAGTACGTAATTCCTCAATGTAACTAATATAGTTCTTGGTAGCAAACTTTGGACTGTTGTCATTGACATCATCTATATGAATGACAAGGTTAGAGGTCACTGTTTGACCAGATCCACCAGAATCCCTAGCTGTAACTGTTAAATCATAACGGCTTTTCTGTTCATAATCTATACAGAAACCAGAGCCTGGTGTAGGACAGTTTGCAATGGTCACCTGTCCACTGACCTCATCTATCTTAAATCTGAAACAATAACATTATTATTCAAATCAATTTATCCAATAAATGAAATCTCATGACAATCAAATGTATTTCTCTTCTTAAATTAATCTTTAAAATTGGAAAATAAATTAGGCAGTTTTAATTACATGTAATGTGGTATAAACTAGAAGATTAAATTATCCTCCCCTCCTCTCATATATCATCTATACTGTATCATTATAACTACTCACATACTACTACCAGATTAAAGATCATACAGATAACCAAAAAAATATAATATTTTCACGTATTTCTTAATAAACAAGTAAAATTTTTGAACAAAGATACAATATAATTAATTCATACATTCTTAGTATGTTCCTTTTTCCTTCAAAAAACCATTTTGTTACCATGGACAACTTGTTATGTTTCATGGGTTGTGGGACAAAAGTTTTTTAATCAACATTTTAAATCAAGTTTAAGATAGCACAAAAAACACTTACAGAGGACTTCCATCTCCAAGGAGACCAAATCTAATGCCACTGTTACCAAGGATACCAGAGTCTGGATCTGTTGCCTAATAAATAAAACAACAATAAGGCTTTATAAAAATATGAATTCAAAATGAAAATCAAATATCCTCATCACATTACAAGACTGTTTCATAATTACATCAATAAACAGATTTATAGAATCTTATAATGTATTCTAATTGATGGGCAAAAGAATCCTTAGTAAATAGACAGTTATCAAGTCCATATACTCCTGACATTTCATGTCAAAAGTGGAAAACAAACACCTCAAACTTCTCAAATATAAAGACTATCAATACATACTGTAACTGTGACAACAATCGTTCCACCAGGAGCAGTCTCTACGATTCGTTCGTCATAGTTCGGTGGATTAAACGTTGGAAGGTTGTCATTAACGTCTATAACATTTACTATGACTTTGGCCACACCAGTTCGTCTTTCTGCTGTCCTGGTTTCTCTAGCTATGACCTATAATTATATATTGATGCCATATTGAATGTATACAAATAAGTAAAAATATAGGAAATGGAACAAAATCAACAACAGCCATACTTTTAGTTTGGTTTTCTTTATTTTACAAGCAGTTTATCCTTAGTTTTCAATTTTTGGGGTTAGACAGTTCCTGATAAAGGTAAATCCTGAAAAAATCTTTGGACGCACTGAATTTATGAAGTGTTATTTCCATTTTCTAGCAATGGGCTGATACCACTGATGGTGGACTGCAAGTTTCTGCTTTGTAAATCTTTGTTGTACTGGTACAATATTTCTTAGACACTCCATTACAACTTAAATAACATAAGTTACCCTTTTCTTACAATCTTAACTTACATTGAAGATATACTGAGTTGGTCCAGTTTCATAATTAATCAAGTTAGTATCCTTTATAAGTATGCTTGCAGTTGTCTGTCCCTGTCCATTAGATGGTGACACTTCAAATTCTGCATTGTAATTTGATAATTCAAATTCAAAATAAGCATTGTTAGCCTGAAAAAAAAGTATCATACTTAATGGATGAAAACATACCAGTTATGATTTTCCATTTTTTTTATGTTTATATAGATTTATGAACTCAAAATTAACACAGACTAATTCAATAATTTGTTCCAGAATGGTCCTATAAAACCTTGTAGTAGTTGTTGTATGGGTATAAAATCAACAGCAAATGATAAAATCTAGATTCAGACACTGTCACATTCAAACCCTGAAGTTGTGAATATATATAATCATGACAGCAGGAAAGGGAAATAACTCACCAAATCTGGATCAGAAACTGTCAATATCACACTAGGTAGAGGTGACTGGTTTGGTATATCTTCAGCAATACTGACATTAAACTGTGTGATAGCAAATTTTGGACTGTTGTCATTTGCATCAATAACATTAATTCTAATGGTTGTGTAGGCCGTCGTGGAAGGATCACTGCCCAAAATGTTTGCGGTTGCATTTATTACCTCCCTTGCCTGAAAAATAATATCAGAAGTAACAATATTTTATTCTTTCTTTGTGATATTCAAAGATGAATAATTACAGTACTGATAATACAGCAACTGTCTTTGAAATTTTATTTAGTGCAGTTAAAAGATTGCTGACTTAAAGTAATGGCAAATAGCCTGGGTTCAAACTCATATGCTGCAACTGGTAATCCTGAACAAAGCTCATGCTAGTTTTTTATGTAATTCCATTGTATTATATTGTTTCTCATAATTTCACAGTTAGGTTCAAGCAATGTGTATAGCTAACTGCCGTTCAAATACCTAAACATTATATAAATATCTCAGACTGACTAACCATAAACCCAAGATCTATATAACCTATTTTGAGTTCTGGACTCTCTCTAGGTCACGTTGGTTTTGATGTCATGCTTACTTACCCTAATTCCAAGATCTATATATCCAATTATGAGGTCTTGACTCTCTCTGTCAAAGGTTACATTGGTTGTGATATTTCCTGAAACAGGATCTAATCTCACCAGCTGGTCAATAACTGTAATTAATATTCATATATCATTTTCAATCCAATCCAAATTTTAAGTCCAAGGTAATAATTTCTACACCAGTTCATGTAACAGAAGAGAAGACATTTCAATATCAATTGAAGACATTTCAATATCAATTGAAGACATATGAAACTTAACACACATATTTTACAATAAAAAAATCATCAAATCAAAATTAAATTAAATGTTTGACATCTTATGTACTGCCAAAACTGAACCATTTATCTGTATGGGTAAAATGTGGGTTTCAGTTAACTCGTGTTGTTGGGCTCCTGTCTCATTTATGGTTATACAACAACATATTTTTTCAAATACCATAAATGTTTTACATAAGCATAAGTTTTCACTTGCTCTCTATTAAATAAATCTTTGGAAAATATACTGCATCAACATTTGACTAAAATATGGGTTTGAAATTAAACAAAAAAAAGTCAGATGATTCTAATGAAATTTTTCACTTAATAGCCAAGTAAATCATTCAGTTTAATCTTAACATTCTACTACAACTATTCTTGACAAGACATCTTTTAACTAAATTCTAAACAAAGTTCTATGTTATGAACAAGACAAAATTCAAGCTGTTAATTACAAGCTTATCACTTGTCATAAATAGCAAATGAACAAGGCATGCAATTAATTTGAAAAATCATTAATAAATGCATCAATTTAAATGCATGAAGCATTAGAACTAATAATATTAAACAATTTTCAATTTTGTAAAAGGGGCATAACTTTTATTCATTTCAATTGATATCATTAGAAACTTCACTGGTTTTCTGAAGCAATACCCGAATCTCTCCTGTACACATTTATACAAAGCAAGGGAAAGAGAAAGAAATGTCATCCGATTGAAAAAGTGAAACCCTTGCTTACAACATTAAACACTTCTAAAAATTCAAAATTTATAAAACATCAAAAGCTCAATAAGCATGAACAATAGAGAAACATGTTTAAAATAAAAATTACCCATATATATTTTACTTTTCTCTAACAATCATTTTGATAACCCAAATCTAATAAAATAACTTAAGAGAAAAATGTACTGAATTTATTTAACTCTACTAAATTTTTTTTTTTAATTATTACATTGATCGCAATTGAATATTGTGATTTCCCAGTAAAACAAAAACCAATAATTTCACATGTGATATAAATCTGATAACTTCACTCCTCTTGACGTCATACAACATTGGTATTGTCAATTCATTGTCATTGTATCAAAAAAATTGAGAATATGTAGAAAAAGATACAATAGTTCCTTGCATTTTCTCTTTTATTTTCATTAAAAGGTCTCTGGAAAATGAAAAAAAAAAAAAATCAAAACAAATCCAATCTATTTACTTTCATCGGTCAGGATTTACAAAGAAATAAACAATGTGAATGAAATAATTCCTGACTAATAGTTATTAACATATGTTAAATAACAAGAACAAAAAATAACTATTTGCATGCTGAACATTTAAACCACTCGCTCCAACATATATAAAATTTAACTCACGATGATGACATAGGTTAATTATATCACCTAAAATCAATCAATTAAGTCTGATTAATTTGTGAAATGTTTAAAATATCATATAAAAGCAGCCAATAATCATATAAAAATAAGGAGATGTCGTATGATTGCAACAACTATCGACCAGATACCAAATGACTTTTAAGAACTATAGGTCACCGTTATAATAATAATATATATCACCTTAAATCAGCCAATAATCATAGGTATGGTAAAATTGTGACATGTTAAATATATATCACCTTAAAGCAGTCAATAAAATTGAGAATGGAAATGGGGAATATGTCAAAGAGACAACAACCCGACCAAAGAGCAGATAACAGCCGAAGGCCACCAATCGGTCTTCAAAGCAGCGAGAAAATCCTGCACCCGGAGGTGGGCCTCAGCTGGCCCCTGAATAAAAATGTGTACTAGTTCAGTGAAAATGGACGTCATACTAAACTCCAAGACATTTAAATGAACTAAAATTAACAAAAACTAAATAAGACTAACAAAGGCCAGAGGCTCCCGACTTGGGACAGGCGCAAAAATGTGGCAGGGTTAACCATGTTTTGTGAGATCTCAACCCTAAAAATATATGTTTGTTTAACTAATGAACATGTGCTTTACAAACAAAGGTTTCACAATTCACCTAAAACAGAAAATATTAACATGATTTATATATATGACACATTATGGAGAATAATTTCATATGTCATCTTAAACAGTCAATAATCATCAATCTGGCTTATTGTGGAGAAGTTTTTCTGACATGTCACCTTAATAACAACCTTAAGCTTATTACATTGTATTTGAATATGATTCAAGTTTCATCATAAACAGTGAATACTCATCAGGTTGTCTCATCACAGAGGAATATGTTAAATTTCACCTAAAACTGTCAAATATCAATTTTTCTAATAAAATTGAAAATGTTTCACCTTCAATCTGAAAGAGTAAATAATGATTAATAAACTCTGAACTCTCAGCAAAAATATTCGTATTCTTTTCAACCCTGTAAAAAAAGTTATTTGAGACATTGACCTATCACAGAATATAATATACAGTCATATAATAATAAACTTTGATGTACCACAAGGAGGCTGATCTTGAGATCTTCAAAATATCATCAAGGCACAAGCTGACTGGTTGTACCAAAATAACATAAGTGACTTCCTCCAACATTGATCTGAATCTACCCTGAACACCTCATTATTATTTTTTTTTTTATCCTAGCTGTATCCTATTCTATTTTTTTTTCTTACACCACCTTAACTTATCATTTAAAGATCCTTTTGCACCCAAGGCAAGCAGGACACACTACTTTCCAATTCTTGTGAAAATTTACCATCTGGGGCCCCTCCAAACTGCATGAAGTCCATCCACAAGATAACTGTCTATACCTATCTTGATTCAATGTCACTTAAGCTCTCCTTTATAGATATCTACAGTATTTAAAAGGTCCCTGATGTCCTTTACTAAATTGGACCATTTCGAGGCCCTTCATCTGCCTTAAAACTGCAGCTTCTCTCTTTTTTTTTTTTTTTTGGTACTTAGGCAAGCGGAAGACCTCGACACTTTATCTGACTAGACCCTAATTGAGTTTGTCCCTTATTCTCTTTAGACCTTTGAAAATCTGGAGGCTTCCATCAAAGCGCTAATTAGAAACCTTAGCTACTTGAAGGCCAGTATCTGTGGTGGACTTAATTAGGCCATCTAAAAGCCTCCTTCCAAAATCTTCCTTGTATCATTACTATTCTATAAACAAGTCCTAACTATCTTCTACAATATGGAATGCAATGCATGCTTAACCCACAAGTTTGTTATATGTAACAATATACTAATACAAGACAGAAAATATATATCTTTCCTTTAATCAATAATTCCATTCTAATATAATGGATTATCTCCCATGCATGATACACTATAAATAGTAACAATTCCTGTACATGCTTTACAACACATGTAGACATCACTTGTATACAATTTCTCCTGTTTTTTTTACTTTATTTTCCCCTGGAACGAAACCTATTGTAATTCATGAACCATCCACAGTTACATGCTTTACTTACATGTTGGTATTGGAAGTATCCCTATTAAATCATATATCTGAAAATTTAATGCTATCATTTGATCACATTACTACCACAGTAAATTTAGTTTAGTACTTAATTACTGAATTATGTGTAGTTCATCTTTGTTTATTATATAAACAAATACAGTCAGTTTTTGTTCTTTCAAAACTAATGGTAATCAATTTCTTTAAAATTTCTAGGTAAGTAGACATGAATTTGTTTTAACATAAAACAAAAAAAAACTATGCAATCCACAGCATTGATTTTAATAATTTTTTTAAAAAATGTATCAAATTGAATGATAATCCCAAATTATTGTCTTTGATTCTACAATATCATGTACCATAGTTTGACTACAATAATCACCTATGTTTAGTTATGTTTATAACTTTCTCTATACAATTTGACTATGATAATCACATAATCACCATTGTTTCTACCTGTGTTATCATACCTTTTGGAACATGTGTATTTACACCTTTTGTATCCAGTACAATCACACATTTTTTGTATCATGTGTAATCACACCTTTTATACCTTGTGTAATCACACCTCTTGTATCATGTGTAATCACACCTTATGTGTCATGAGTAATCACACCTTTTATATCAAGTGAAATCACAACTTTTGTATCACATGTAATCACACCTATTGTACCACGTGTAATCACACCTTATGTATCGTATGTAATCACACCTATTGTACCATGTGCAATCACACCTTATGTATCATATGAAATCACACATTATGTATCATATGTAATCACACCTATTGTACGATGTGTAATCACACCTATTGTATCCTGTGTAATCACACCTTTTATACCTTGTGTAATCACACCTCTTGTATCATGTGTAATTACACCTTATGTTTCATATGTCATCACACCTCTTGTATCATGTGTAATCACACCTTTCTTAAGCTGCTTATTCACATCTGTCTTACTCTTTGTAATCCCACCTATTGTATCATGTGTAATCACATCTATTGTACCATGTGTAATTACACCTATTGTACCCTGTGTAAACACCCCTATTGTAACCCATGTAATCACAGCTTTTGTATCCTGTGTTAACACACCTTTTGTACCCTGTGAAAACAAACGTCTTGTACCCTGTGTAAACACACCTATTGTAACCTGTGTAATCACACCTTTTGTATCATGTGTAATCACACCTTTTGTATCCAATCACACCTTTTGTATCCTGTGTAATTACACCTTTTGTATCCTGTGTTATTACACCTTTTGTACAATGTGTTATCACACCTTTTGTATCCTGTGTAATCACACCTTTTGTACCATGTGTAAACACACTTATTGTAATATGTGTAAACACATTTATTGTACTATGTGAAATCACAGCTAGTGTACCCTCTGTAAACACCCCTATTGTACTGTGTAATCACACATTTTGTACCCTGTGTAATCACACCTTTTGAACCATGTGTAATCACACCTTTTGTACTAGGTGTAACCTCTAATCACTTACTTTCTATATCTGTAAAGTTACTTGCTAAAACAAAAATTGTGCAGACAAATGTCAACTCCACTACAAATATATTTGTTAAAATAATCTCAATTAGCTTAGATTGAATTGTATACTAGATAAAATTGAATTGAAGGTTGAAAGGTGTTTATCATAAGGTAAGTCTTACAACTTACAGTTATCCCTCATTTTCCTGTTTGCCTATTCCTAATGTTATAAATGTATGTTTTTGAAAATATTTCTAAATAAGCTTTTATATGTAGATAAGTATTCGACATATTATATGTATAACACGACTTACAAGCTAGCTCATATCTAATCTCTCTCGCATTCTCTCTATCTCCGTCAACTGCTTCAACATACTCCAAGAAACTACCCTAAAATGTAAATAATTCACTTCCATATTGGTGACACAATGTCAAAACCTTTTTTAGTAATTTTTTATTTCTGTTCGTCAATTTGTAACTTATTCAATTTTAGAAATAATTCATGGGGGCTTGAATTTATCGTAATTTTACCACTGGTTGCCCCTTTATGCTAAATATTTTACCACAAGTGACAGTGTAGGGTAAAATATCAGCGTAAAGGGCCAACCCGTGGTAAAATCAATATAAATTCAAGCCCCATGAATTATTTCTATTCTAATAGGACAAAGACAGCAACCCTTTTGGATTGAAGCGCTCAAAAAATGTTTGCTGTTTCCGACATTCTTAAACGATATGACAATAACATACTAAGACAGATTTGGATGAATTTAATTGACTCTCTTACTATCATTTGAGAAGATATGGACATTATACAAATTCGTACCATCGTCTGTTCATGTTTCATTGTTTGAGGACTCTCAGTTTCCCAATCGTGCATTTTACCGTAAAATCCTTACATTATTACGTCAGCGTTCAATGACGTCATTTACATCATCTGACGTGTGGTAAATCATTCATAAAAAGTATACAACGTGGGAGTAGGATTGGAACAGCCCAAACAAATTATGGAGGTTGCCAATCAGCTCACATATGAATATATTCAAATTTTACAATGGGTGTGTACTCAAAGCGTTTGAAGAACATCATATCAGAATGGTTGATAATTTCATTGCACATGATTCACTGGGTTTTGATACTATGTTAAAATGATGTTTTGTTGTTTTTCCAATATTACCTCATCAAACTACACCAAAGACTGACATAAGTAAATCTATTGCAAATCAATTGACATATGATGAGGTTTTCTAATTTGACCTTTATGAATAAGGTTAAAGATTGGTTTCCGTACAAATTGCTGCATTACCCTGTGTTAATGTAGTAAGGTGTGTCCTATATATTACATGGATGTGGTTCTACAATAATTTAAAGGGACATAATCAATATCCAGGTATGCCCTTTGTTGCAGAGGTAGATACATCTTTGGTGAATTAAGAAGGTGTGTTTTTCGTATGTTTAAGGAGTATGATACAAAAGAGACTTACTGCAGGTATACCCTCTGTAACTGTTGTAAATACTGCTCTTGTGAAGAAAGGAGGTGTACCCCGTATGTTTAAGGAGTATGATACAAAAGAGACTTACTGCAGGTATACCCTCTGTAACTGTTGTAGATACTGCTCTGGTAAAGTAAGGAGGTGTGTCCTGGACATTTATCAATGATACTTCTATACTTCCAATTTGAGTCTGTATTCCATCCTGATAAATCAATAAAATAGTTTATGAAATTTATGAAAAGGAATGCCTCCCAACTTGTGGACAGGAAACCACACAGAGATCATTTAGGCTGTTTCAACTTTATGAAAATGCTATCCCCTCTGCAGACTTATTAAAATAATCGAAACTTATGTTTCATTACGAAAAAAGGTGATATACTTCAGACATTGTCATAGTTTTACAAAAGTTATCAGACTTAAGATTTACCTATAGATGTGTTGGCTGTCTTGTTTGTCCAAAGTAAGACAGTAATGGTTTTTTTTTTTTAAATTTAATTAATTTGTTTTGTTCAAACTTTATATTCTGAACAGTGGCAGTCAAGTTTGAATGTTGTTGGGAGTCAATAAAGGTAATTTTGGAAGAAGATAATAAAGGTTCCCTCAAAGATAACTTTGGAAGCATTTGGTCTTTCTTGTAATTTCTTCAGATTTAAAATTTTTTTTGGTCAAATTTTCTATTTTTTAGTAATGATAGTAGCCATATGTTTGAAGGCATATGGAACAATCAATGCAAGTTTCTTAAATAGGATATTAACTATCATTTAACTTAAGTTTTCACCGTTTATCCTCGTAATTATTTTCAGAATTCTTTGTCAATTTTTCTACTTGTGGTAATGAAGGGGTCGAATGATTCTATCATAGTTAGGAAGCCATTGGCCTTCAAATGATTTTTTTTTGTATGTAAGGATTAAGATTATGTTTGAAGGCAGTTAGTGTCATCAACAATAAATCATAAACGTATTATTTAAATAAGTTTTCACAGCTATTGGTCCTTTAAGTGATATTTTTATGACGGTTATGTTGAATACCACATTTGAAGAGAGATGGGTATTCAACCATAATTTATAAGGGAGATCACAAATGTACCCTTTCTACAAAATTTGATAGCAATTGGTCTATTACATAACTTTTCATAATTTCTAAAATTGTTATCTATTTAGTTGATCCCTATTTGTTGCAGTCCAAATTCATAACCTTAGTCTAGAAAGAGAAAAGTATTTCTGATCATAAGCCTGAAGGTTAGATAATTTTAGTTTCAATACAAATACTTACAAATGCAGCCAAAGGTATCTGATAAAAAGCCTGAACTTCATAATCCACAGGCTCAGCAAGTGTCACATGACCAATCCAGTTCTTGTTAGAATCTGAATCTATATTCAGTTTAAACTTGTTGCAGGAATCTTTATACTGTAAATAAACAAATATTCGGTTTTGATACAGGTTTCTCTCTCTTTCCTTCTTAGCTTCATTATTTTTTACATTAGTTTTTTAATGAGAAACTTTTCTGAACGGATACTGAATTTGTATGTATCTGTTACAGCAATAAGATAATACAGGTATGTATTTTCACAGCAGTTGAGTATTGAGATGTCTTTTAATGTTATTGTAAATAAAAAAAAATAAATATATCTTTTTATGATAAACAACCAGCATTGCTATAATAATTATCTGATTTCAGGATATACTGAATACAGATAATTAGATCTAAACTCTAATCAATGTACCAGTCATACTGATATCATTGATTTTCCAAATTTATAAAAAAAATGAATAGTTCAAAATTAATATTCAAAATATTATTGAATACATTAGATTTATGAGCATGTTCCATAAGTAATTAATATCAAGCTAAATTATGCTACACCCATAGATTCCATGCAACCTGTCGTAATTTTTAACGGACTGATGTGTTGAACAGTAACTATTTATTAGCAATTTGATCAATAACTCAATTTTCCAAGATTTCTGTGAGACTTGGAATCAGAATTATAGACATCTTAATCTGAGAAATTCCAACTCCTGCAGGCAAAGTTAACCTAAGGTGGAATTCAACCTGGCTATTCTCTTTAGGTCCTTTCTTGGTAATATATAGCCACATGTATCTGAGTATTTCTACATCCTTGGCTTAAAAGTTTTTAGAGTTTCTGATGAGGGTAAACCCAGAAAAGCTCATCAGACTAACCAAATCTATCATGTTATTTACATAAAATAATGGGCAATCCTCTGACAATAATACAGTGTGTTTCTTGTCTTATTTCTCTCTTAAATTTCTTGTCTATACTGTTTAATAATATTTTTCAGTGAGAACTTGCTTTCAGACAAGTTTCTAAGTTGTAAATTAAGTGAATTCTCATTTAATTATATTTTTATCTTCCAGTTAACCAATAAACAACCATATTTCTGGTTTTTCATTAAAATTCCCTAAAGATCAGCCAATCAAAACTACCGGTATCAATAGGCTCATTGTTCAAAACAATCTGCCAAATCTTATGATGACAATTAAGAAATATAAAAAAACAATTAACTTAAGCATTGCGTATCACAAAGTCAATCCAACATAACATATTAACCTGAACATAATCTAATCCTTATTAAGATCCAATGTTTATTAAATCTAATCCTTATTAAGATCCAAAGTTTATTAAACCTAATCCTCATTAAGATCCAATGTTTATTAAATCTAATCCTTTATAAGATCCAATGTTTATTAAACCTAATCCTCATTAAGATCCAATGTTTATTAAATCTAATCCTTTATAAGATCCAATGTTTATTAAATCTAATACTTATTAAGATCCAATGTTTATTATCTACAATAATTAAGTAGAAATTGTTAGTTATTCATCCCCATGACACTCATATATACTTTGATCTTTTTAATACTTAGTTGTTAGGTTTTTTAATCATTAATGTCATTATAGAGCTGAATCATTCTTTTAAAAAAAAAAGAGCTCACCTCAATTTTGTTACAACTTTTACTAGTAACATCACTAAAAATGTTTTCTATTCACAATTTAACTAATTTTCCCTGAGCATTTAACAACATTTTCTGAACAGAATACTTATACTTTCCCAGACTTGATTATATCAATGCACGGTTTGATTTTTGTAAGTTCTTTTGTCAAAATTCATTAATAACCTAAAATGTTCTTGCTGTTTTCATTATTTTGACATTGTTACATAGCCAAAACAGTTTGACCATATTACTTGTGATGTCTAACAGACAGAATATAATTTTTTAACAATAGTTGAATAAGAATGTTAAAGTTTGCCAACATAATCATCTAAAAATTATAAGAAAAAAACAATTTCAACACAGTATAAAATGTGATACAATATTTTTCCACTCTCAACAGTAAAATTTGCAATACTTGTGCTTTGACTAATAAATTTCAAGAAAAATGGAGAATTTGTCCATTGGACACAGAACGGTAAAAGTGACACAACCTTTATTCTAACTTGATTTGTGTTTTGTGGTATTAAGCATTATGTACAAGTTTCATAACATTTGGTTGAGGCAAACTACAGATAGAGAACAGAAACTAATTTTGGGATGTACGGATGTATGTACGTACAGACAAGGGTAACACTAAATGCCTCCTCCGCCACAGCGAGGGCATAAAAAAATGAAACAGGTTCTGTAGAACCCTTTGTCTTGTCTGCAATTGCTGCTGTAAGTGTAACAGTTTTATGTTGACTGCCAAAAAATCAGTCCATTTATTAGTAAAGTATGGAAATTAAAAAAAAATAATAATTTAATCTTAACATGCTATTTCTTGATCTTGCTTATTGTTGAAGCTTATCTCCAATTTCCATTAACATTTAATGTATGTTTAACAAAATAAATGATGTCTAAAAAACTTTAACTCAAGACTGAATATAAATGTAAACTGCCAAAAACTAAGACCATTCATCAGTAAAATACGGAAAAATGAAAATAAATGTTTTTAAAATTTTGCTATTGATACGTACTGTCTTTTAATCATAAAAACTTCTGTTCAAGTTTCACAATTTTAAATGAAGGTTTGACAAAGTTAATGATGTCTGAAAGAACTTAAACAACAGACTGAACTTCAATGTTGACAAAGCTGACAATGCTAGAACATGGGAACACCATGTTCACTTCAGGGACAAAATGTTGTTGGCTAAACATAAAGTTAACTGCACATTGCGGAGAAGTATTATATCACATCATAATCTATGCAATTGAAGATTCTATATTAATCAAATCTATTTCTAGTAATAATATGAATAAAATGACAGCTGGTAGTATGTATGTCAAAAACCAGATCCCAAACAAACAACAACTCCATATCCTTTCATTTTCTAAAAAACAAAATCATATCTAAAAAAAAATTTAGTGTTTGTTTTATTATTGGATTAAAATAAAACAGTTTACTGCTTCAACTTACCACTGATTCATCAATCTAAACACCAAAAAAACAACATTGTATATGAACGTACCACACACTTACATACATATCACCAATGTGCAATGCATTTGTCATACAACAAAAAACAATTTGTTTGTTGAGAAAAATCATCAAGATAAAAATAAATTTCTTTTCTTTTACTGCTTTATTTCCCCAGAACCTAGTCCCCTGTAAATAAGCAGCCAATGATATCAGTTATAATATGTCTATTGACACAAGAAATCTTTAAAAAGCTGTGATTTAATTTCAATCATATGCAATCATATGTAAAATGTTTTAAGAGGCCATGTGTAATTATATTAAGTCTTACAAATGTGGAAGGACAAAAGAAAATAAAACTGTCAAAAAAGAACAGTAAGTAAGGTCCACTGTTCTTAAAAGTTTTTGAATCTCCAAGAAAAAAATTAGAATTTGTTGTTCCTGTTATCCATTCTATGTTTTATTTGGAAAAGAAAAAGGGGTAAACTGTTTTTAACTTCCATATTTTCATTTGAATAGGAACAAAAGATGGTTTATCTGTTGTACAACACAAAGTCACGCCAATCTCCATGGAAACAAGATAATACATTTTCTCAGTGCTTCAATATCATACAAACATATCAAAGAAAGACTTCCATTTGAACCTCCCTGGCAAAATAAGCAAAATACACAGGTAAGGGGTCCAAATGGAAGTCTTGAAATCAACACTAAAGGATACACAATCTTACCACAGCTTCTACGCCCTAAACATGATACATTAAAATAATAACGTTTCATGTCACCAAGTATACTAGTAAAGAATTCAAACAGTTGAAGGTACTGAAATATGATTGGTTTACATGCAGTCTGTATTTGGAAGTGTGTATACTTGTAAATAATTTGAGGTAAAAAAGACACGAGTTAAAAGAGTGGTGAAATGAGATTTTTTTTTACAAAAATAGAGTAAAAACTTTAGTTTCAGAGTAGAACATTATATTAATTGTCAGCTGTCATTTATGCATATTATTGAATAGTTTTACTTGCAGATTTCTGAAATGGCATTATTACTCTTTATTTTAACATATATCAAGTATCAGCTTAAATATCTGAAAAAAGGGCTGAAATCTATTTACTTGAAAAGCCACAGAAACTACTATGTTTTACACATTTTTCATTCAATGTTCTATTTTTAGTAATTTTTAAATCATCAAATTCTGAAACTAAACATCCTTAAGCAATCATGACTAAATTCCTTTCCATCACTCAATATAGTTTAAGAAAAAAAAAATTTCAAGCCATAACGGCACAGAACGATAAACTTAGTTTTTAGATTCAGAAACTTATCCTTATGAACAGGTGAGCCAAAAAATAACTTGCACCTAACCACTCTTATTTGTCCAGGGATATATCCAGTGTATTATTTATAATATCAGGTGACAGCTTACTATATGGCACAACATTAACCATAGCTATTTTGTATATATGTATAAAATATATTCAAATAAAATATGGATATATAGTCATAAATATAACCAAACTGATGTATTTAAAAAAACAACATGCAGTCTGAAATACCTAAACCATGGATATATCTTAAAATTTGCATTTATAATTCAAATAACATGCATGTTGTTATAGTAAAGTATAATAATACATTATAAGGACTCTAAAATACTTTTTCTCCAGTATGTGTAATTTAAAGAATAATATAGACAGCTAATCATTCAATATACTTGTTCAGCTGATGACTGGTCTCTTTATCATGCAACTTACTCTGGTATCCTAGACACAACCATTTATTATAAAAACATATGATCAGCAGAATTTTAGAGAAAAAAATCATGGTTAAGATAAAATATGAATAAACCTTAATGAATAAATTTGATTACAAAAAAGTGACATTCGTAAACTTCAGATGATGTCCACATTTCAATAATAATCAACCAATTAAAACTTAACTATTCTTTCAGTTTTCATCATGAAATAAATTGTTCATTTTTAGCATAAAAAAATGAAACTCTGTATCCAGATTTATTATGAAAACTCTCCAAGGAATACACAATCTCTCTATTTTTATACTATTACTCTTTTGCTTGACTGTCAAATCAAGAATGGAGAATGTGGGTATTTAATGTAGTCTTGGTGATTATGGAGAGTTATCTCCCTTTTTTCACTATACCAAATATTATGCATATTCTCTTATTGTTAGGTATTAAATACACTATAACCAAAGGATAACCATCAGAATATACAATGGACAATTTACCTATGATAAGAATGTGCCAAAAAAAGTTTTAAATAGCATCTAGGTGAGAAATAATTTCTATAAGTTGCGACTTACCTGGGGTGCTGAGGTGACTGATGGGTCACAGGTGACAACTAGTTTAGAGTTAGTAAAATCTACATCTGTAACCTGCAGATTAGCATATACTGTTGTCCCAACTGCTGAGTTCTATAAAAAAACGTGGAGTACATTATTGTTATATGAAAGCATCTGTCTAACACTTGAAAATGATCTATAAATTATAATGAGCAACAATTTGTCTGATAACCAAAAATTGTATGGTCTTGTTATCAATAACCTAAGTAGGGTAAACTTGTTTGCCCAACATTGACTGGGCAGTACAAAAGTGATCAATATATGTCATTCAAATGGAAAAAAAATTCATATACTAGGCATTTGAGATGGCAAAAAGAAACCCAATGATTACCTCAGGTAAAGATGTTTTCATGGTTTGGCTTGAAAATTGTGGTTTTTCATCATTAACATCTCTAATCTGTATTGTAATTGGTCGCCTGATCTGAAGAAACAAAAAATGTCATTTTCAATTTAAATCAATTATATATATATATGATACTCATGGAAGAAATAGTAGCTACCGTATATACATGTATATGATCATACAAATATTTTCACTCAAAGAGGTGCTGGCTAAACAAGATTTATTGTACTGAAACTATCAAAAACAACATGAACTTTGAGCTGTTGGTCACTTATAATACCCATGCTATAATTATCTAGTTAACAGGGATGGATGCAATAATGCATCTCAAGGTAATAGCATGCTTAAATGCAGGTTGATTCCAAATTTCTAAAAGCCTTAATTTGCAGTCACTGATAAAAATGCAAAGAAAATTTCATATATGGTCATTATGTGAAAGAATACATTAGTAAATTAGTTATCATGAAGCTGATAAGCTGATAAATATGCATTACACAGTAAAGAATACTCATCATGAAGCTTGTTACCACTTTTCAGAAAGCTCAGATGTTTAGTTCTTTAAGAAAATTTGACCAAAACTTAATGGGATGGATGGACTGAAGGACGGATGTAAAACAGATCTTTTATTGTATCTGCTACATTTTAAATAATAAATTCTTTCGACTCACAAATTGTATAGACATCTTACAATTGTTGAAGACCTGTTTTAAATGTCTTTAGGGTTTTACCATCATTGGGTTACTTTATTTGGCTATAAGGGAGATAATTTGTGAACTATTTATGTAATTACCTCCATATTTGTGACTGAATAATTAGCTCCAAGGGAGATAATTTGTGACTATTAATGTAATAACCTCACCATTTGTGACAAAATATTAGGCTACAAGGGAGATAATTTGTGAACTTTTTTTGTAATTACCTCCACATTGGTGACTAAATATTTGGCTACAAGGGAGATAATTTGTGAACTTTTTATGTGATTACCTCCACAATTGTGACTGAATAATTGGTTACAAAGGAGATAATTTGTGAACTATTTATTTAATTATCTCCTCATTTGTGAATGAATAATTGGCTACAAGGGAGATAATTTGTGAACTATCTATGCAATTACCTCCACATTTGTGACTGAATAATTGGCTACAAGGGAGATAATTAGTGAACTATTTATGTAATTACCTCCACATTTGTGATAACCCGAATAATTCAGTCCCTCCCCGTGATCGACTCTCCCACTCACAAGGGCCTGAACTCTTTATATGATAAAAACGCGTCACGAATCCAGGATTTTGATTGGTGCTCTCTGTGAGAGAGCCAATCAGCTAATATCTTAATGTTATCGAGATAGATAAATCCAGAGCTAATTCCGAATGATTGACGATTTTTTATTGACTAGGCTTTCAGGCATTAATGTAGCCATCGTAGAGCAGTGGAATATAACGACTGAATTATTAGGGTTACATTTGTGACTGAATAATTGGCTACAAGGGAGATAATTTGAGAACTATTTATGCAATTACCTCCACATTTGTGACTGAATAATTGGCTACAGGGGAGATAATTTGTGAACTATTTATGTAATAACCTCCACATTTGTGACTGAATAATTGGCTTCAAGGGAGATAATTTGTGAACTATTTATGTAATAACCTCCACATTTGTGACTGAATAATTGGCTACAAGGGAGATAATTTGTGAACTTTTTATGTAATAACCTCCACATTTGTGACTGAATAATTGGCTACAATGGAAATAGTTTGTGAACTATTTATGCAATTACCTCCACATTTGTGACTGAATAATTGGCTACAGGTGAGATAATTTGTGAACTATTTATGCAATTACCTCCACATTTGTGACTGAATAATTGGCTACAGGGGAGATAATTTGTGAACTATTTATGTGATAACCTCCACGTTTGTGACTGAATAATTGGCTACAAGGGAGAAAATTTGTGAACTATTTATGTAATAACCTCCACATTTGTGACTGAATAATTGGCTACAAGGGAGAAAATTTGTGAACTATTTATGTAATAACCTCCACATTTGTGACTGAATAATTGGCTACAAGGGAAATAGTTTGTGAATGTAATTACCTCCACATTTGTGCCTACATCAAAGGCAATGAATTCTACAGCTATCTGTGGTTCATCCTACAAACAGAAGAGAAATATAACATAATGCAATATATCAAAACAATGCTACCCACCAAAAATGTAGTCAATAAGGATTTTAATTTTTCATGGCAATCACCATGGACAATTGGAGTCTTGCATTTGATATCTACAGGAACTTTCCTGTAACTAAAAATAGCTGACATACGTCTCCTGAAGTGAGGTTAAAATGTATTGGAAATATAATTAAGCAGAAACAAGATGGTTTTGTTATTCTTGGAATAGTTGGAAATCCCCTGA
The DNA here is from genome assembly GCF_021869535.1 of Mytilus californianus. Classification (NCBI taxonomy): domain Eukaryota; kingdom Metazoa; phylum Mollusca; class Bivalvia; order Mytilida; family Mytilidae; genus Mytilus; species Mytilus californianus. Next base: position 109,329,833 of record NW_026262723.1, read on the forward strand.
TTGATATAGGCATTCTTAATTTACTGAACAAATGAACACAGCACAGTGAACAATTGAAAACAGAGAAAGTTAGTATAAATATGATAACTTCAGTTTTTTCTAATATACACTCACAAACATCTTAAGAGTATATATTTGATAAAATTCATGTTGAGAGTGTACATAACCCTTTCTTTTATTACAAATGCTTCTAGAAAAACATCTAACATACAAACCTCTGAATCAATCACTCTGATCAGACTAACATACTTACCTCTGAATCAATAACTCTGATCAGACTAATCATCTAACATACTAACCTCTCGATCAATCACTCTGATCAGACTAATCATCTAACATACTAACCTCTCGATCAATCACTCTGATCAGACTAACAGCTCCCGTTTGTGCATTTACTTGGAAAACATCACGAACATCAACTTTACTGTTATACAACACCTGACCAGTGGCTCCTGTAGTCTGTAATGTGTAGTTCAGAGGACCTTCGAACAAAAATATTCTTATATTTTCTTATCTAAAAACACACTAAGTTCGTAAACTTTATTTCATAAAATCTGTTACATAAAAAATTATGATGTATGTCGCAGACAAAAACTTCAAAAACAAAAAAATATAAGACGTTTGGTCAGAATAATGAAAACCAAAACATCCTTCCTCAGAAAAAAAAAACAAAACCATATACAGTCATCTTAGCCTGAGAAAGTTGCAACTTTAGTTTTAGTGTATTTACATAATTTATCAACTTCTGAATCATATTTCATTATCTACACTACTAAAGCACTGGCTCCTGGCTGGAAGATGCTCTCACCCACTAATAGTCTCAAGAAAAATAGTACATTTCATTGGTTTTAAAGCAAAAAAATTACAAAGGGCATTAAATTGGAATTTGAATGGTCTTGTGAAAGAACAAATAAAAAATAGTATAACGCTGTTTAATAGTCATAATTCTATTAAGCCAAAGCAAATCCGGGTAAGAAACTAAAACCGAGGGAAACACATCAACTATAAGAGGAAAACAACGGAACAACAGAAACACTGAACCACAACAAAAGCAAACGCCAACATACATAGAAACGGACTGTCTGATAACAACTGCCATATTCCTGACTTGGTACAGGACATTTTAAGAAAAAATGGTGGGTTGAACCTGGTTTTATGGCTAGCCAAACCTCCCGCTTATATGGCAATATTAAAAATACCACTAAAATGACAACACTATGTGACCGGAATACAGTACAAACAAACATAAGAACACTCAGCACAGAGAAATACATAAATAAATAAAATAATAGTTATTAGTACATTACAAGATGTAAACCGCAGAATAACAACAGACACCTTCCATGAATTTACGACAGCACACCAGGACACCAAAAACGAAATATAAACTCTGCATCACATGAATGGATCAACGTCACAAAAATTGACATATTTTTTGTGATGTTTATATTATCACAGGTTAATTTAAAAAAAAAAAAAATAGATTTGTTTTATTTATAGACACGTACAAGAATATTAAATTGGGATTTGGTTTGTAATGGTATTATTTTATGTATTTTCTAACCATGACAAGAATATTAAAATGGAATTGTGTTTGTAATGGTGTTATTATTTGTATTTTCTAACCATGTTGGTTTTTCTTTGAAGCCTTTCACATATATATTGTAAATTGAAAGTGCATTATTAAACTAAGACTCACCTTCAGGAGTATTTTCAAACAAATTATAATCTTGCATGAACTTTGTGAACTGAAACTCTCCATACACTGTCAATATAAATATATAATATATCAACTTAGTTATTAAAATACTGAACATTATTTGAACCTATTAGAATTGGATGTATGATGTTGTTTATGGATGCTTAATAAAAAAGTAATTGTGTTTCTGCTAACCCTACCTACCTTAATTTTTAGTGCTGACCCGTAAGATTTTTTTATTATTTTTCGACGAGCACTATCAAAGTCAGAATATTTCCCCTATTAAATGCAGTCAAAAACTTAAAATAAAATCATTTGCCTACCTACCTACCATACTTTTTATAGAATGTTAGCAAAAACAAAGGTATTATTCTTCGGTCGTGTCCTTATTCTGAAATTTTTTTTTGTATATCTTTTAACCTCAAGGTACCTCAACGAATGGAAGTTTTTAACTACCTTGACTGGCTATACAGCCCTTGCACGGTCGGTCAAGGTACCTTCAGGGTCTTCCTCCATCTTAGATTGTAAAATAGTAGAAAACAATTGGTCTACTTCTTTAATGAAATGTGCAAATTTCCAGAGTAGAATGAAATTCATGTGTATGACTTTTCATGTAAAAACAGAAAAAGATGTCTTTTATCATATTTTAAGGCTGTATTTGAAAAAAAACAGAATATTTTTTGTTTGGTTCAATATTTTTTGAACTTTGCCATATAAGGGGAGATCACTCAGATAAAGTAAGTACTTTTATAAAAGAATGTTATGAATTTATTTATTTCATTATGTAGCAAGAAAACGAGTCCTGTGACCCCAATTTTCTTTTTCTTATCTGGAAGCATATAATAAGAGCTATCTTCTCATATTTTATCTAAAAATTCTATTGTTAAGTTTTTTTTTTATCACACAAAATTGGGTTTTCCATGCATAATCTATACAAAATTTGACAATTTTGCACAACCTGTAGTGTGAAAAAACCCAACTCTGTGACCAATACTTTTTATCATATCTATAAAAAAATAAGCAAGATATAAACTACATTTTGGCAAATTATTAAAAAATTCTAGCGATTTTAATTTATAATGAAAATGAAGTAAAAAGTTTATTCACAAACTATTATGGTCACTGACTGCATGAATAATCAGAATATGAACCAAAAAGAATCATATTTTATACTTTTTTTATAATTAACAACTAACCTGAGTGAAGAATTGTCAGAAGAAAAGCGACAGTAACTATGGCTTGTTGTATCGGGTGTTCCATAGTGTACCTGCAGAGGAAAGAAAATACTGTTGCTAACTCTTGGTCACAAAATTTATGCAAAAATGTAACAAAGACTCAAATGGCGTGGTTGTGAAGAATTTTTCTACTTGACCTGCATAATGGTTTTATCTGTATACGAACATGTGGTGTGTGCATGCGAATGAAACCATTACATGTACCTGTATGTTAATATAGTTTATTTGTCAGGTTTTCTCTGTATAGTCCTATAAGAAATAAAATATTGCTCAACCTGTAATTGGTAGACATGCAAGTTGTATCATATATATGTAACATGAATACTTTCATATGTGAGCTTGGTAATGACAGAGTATTTTTCTAATCTATTTTTGTGTTCTCTCTAGGTTTATTTTCATTTTCTTTTTAGAATAACTTCAATTTTTATCTCAACTGACATAATGTTTTCCTTACCAGTCATGTCCATTCAAATACAAGTGATTGCAATATGGGAGGGAGAAATATCATATTTATACTCTGAAATAAAAATGTTCGTTCAAACTCTGCATCTTTTCAAAATAAGGAAATTTACAATATGTAGAAGAATGTTTGTTGCACATGTACGATCTTACCCTGTGCTTGTTTGTATACTGAACGCCCTACTCCACACAGTTCATATTGTTTTCAGGTGAATAGTTGTGTTATAATTGAATGAAAGATGACTATAAATAGAGAGACCGGTTTGGAAAGGGAGGAGTTACCGGCTCTAAAGGCTGGACAAAATCAAGAAACCGTGAAATAGTTTCCATTTTTTTAATTACCAATTTTTATACAAAGCAATCATTGACAATCTGTGTAAAATACGACTTTATTGCACATCTATATCAATTTTTAAATAGATAATTTTTATCTTTAGAATAATCAATTAAATTGTTTTACCTTAAACAAATCGACAATCGTATCATGGATATAAAAATCTATATTTTCGTTTACTGAAATAAAAGTAGTAAAATTACGATTGCTGAAAAAAGCGCGGGAAAAATGGGTGGTTCCCAAGTTGTCCTATTTTTAAACTTTCAAAACCGGTTTTTGTTTTCTTTTGAATACACATGTATGCATAAATACAGGCATTGGGTGTAATGAAGGTGCTGATATCGTTTGACAATTAAAAGGTAAACAAATAACTGTAGGTTCATATAACAATTGCTTGAAAGCAACATTTATCATTCTATAAATCACGTTATGTTTACCGTAAAAATTCACACTTTGGATCAAATTAATTGAAATTGTGTTTAGAAGAAAAAAAATTATCTCCTTTCTGAATTTTTAGTTTAAGTTTGGACTTCACAGCAAAATGTTGTTCAAACGAGGTCCAACTTTTTATCATATTAAATGGAGTGGGCCTGCACTACAAATGAGACCAATACAAACAAGACTAGTGCCACTATAAACAAATTCAAACCAATAAAGATTCTTATAATTAAATTCTCATTTTATCCACACACAATAGTACAATGGAATCTACTACAAACATCAGCAATCCTTTGTACAACAGTTAAACAGCTTCAAACTTCAAAGAGCAGATTCTGTATCTGCTCTTTCACATATATTTTAAACACTGCATAACAAGAGGATACATAGTTTTACCGAGAAATATACAAAGGATAACAGTCCACCAAAAAAAATTAAATACATCACTGTTATATATTTCATTTTTTTATTCACCAATGTAACATAATATTACAAATTCATTTCTTTTTAATTGTACATAATAAGCCACCCATCATCCCATGTATAACGGCACGTACTAGTCAAAGTTGTGACTGAGTGCAGAAAAACAAAGATAGATAAATAGGACTAAAGTCCAAAGTGACTCAATATTTTTTATATGACAAGTAATTTGTTTACTATATCATAATGTTTATTTACAAATCTGTGTCCATTGGCCCTGATTCACCTTCGCCCTAGTACCTGTTGGCCCTAATACCTTTTCGCCTGGGTCAGTTCCCCCATTTACCTGTTCGCCCTGGGTTCGTTCGTCCTTAAATCCTTATTGTATAATTGTAGAATGTGTGTTATAGTGTGTTGCAAATGTTGAATATTTATGTTGTATTGCAAGACAATTATTTTCTTTGATTTGAACTGAAGGAATACAAAGTACATTTATTTAATAGTTAACAACTCAAGACCAAGTTATCTGTATGTTTTTATCTTTATTGATACATTTATATTTCTTGCTTCAATAATGATATGCTGCTTATAATAGGTGTGTAAAGTTATTATATTATATATAAACAATTGTTTATGAATTGATGAAGTGATTCAATAATTAACTTGCATTTTAACAAATTTTTAAAAACACGAGACCATAGGAGCCAAGCTGCAAAAATATATTCCCTTTCTTGTCTTACAATTTGTATATGCATTGTTTTTACCAGAGACAATACTTATAATGAAATTTTCAAATTTTATAACCAATCCGGTCAGTGTCATCAGCCAAAATGTTGAGAAAATGGGTGAGGGGTACAAAGAAATGATTGTACCAAAAATATGTACATCCCATATCAATTTTTTCTTTTCAAAATTTATAGGTATAATCTTGATACCATAAAAAAATTTAGGGCAATCAGACTCTATGGGCAAATGAACCCAGGGCGAACATGTAATTAGGGCGAACGGATCTGATTCCGTAAAATCCTAATTTACCGGAGTAACCAATGAAACCACCTCTTGAGTTTCTCTTGGATAAGGAAGACTTTCATAACCAGGTATTATCCCCCTTGTATTATCTCCATTTATGATTGAAATGTCATCTGGTTTATTAAAATGTTGTCCTTCCCAATATAAAATTTATTGGAGGCCATTAACTTTTATTCAGTACTCATGTGAACAATGGTTTTAAAATGGAAAATGTTGCCATTTACCTGAATGTGTGCACCTTTAAAATGAAATGCAAAATTCTATTTTTTATTACTGTAAATTGGTCCTTTCTTTGGGTTTAGTACTCATAAATTAGGATAATGACTGTTTATGAGGATCTTCCCCAACCTGTTGGAATTATTTCAAATGTTGTCATCATGGGACCTTTTATAGTCTACTCTACATTATTGGCTTTTGCTCATTGTTGAAGGCTGTAAGGTGACCTGTAAGTAAATGTTAATATCTTCATGGATTTGTAATGTCATCTCATTCTTGGTATTTTCAGACAATACATATTTTTTTGAAGTTCAGTTCTTTTTCTATATGTGTCATTATTGGGTCCAGTTTTTACAAAATTGACATTTTTTGACAGTTGTAAATGCTGACTGAGGATACTTTTTAAAATTTCTATGTTCTACTGTTTATTTTGATTAGTTTAGTTATATTTACTACAATGGAAACAAGTTTTGCAAACCTCTTAAAAAATGTCAAAGTGGTAAATCTTCACCCTTAACCAATTAATCCCATAACACTGTACTTTATTGGGCAGACTGTGATTTTAGTTGCCTGGTTGTTAACCTTCATCTTCAGAGAAATACCAACAGTTCAGATGTGCTTAGCACTATATTGAACTTATTAATAGCACATTTGCAAATGAAGGATAAGATATTTTTTGTGTTTTTAGGAAAGACTGAAGATGTATAGTCTAGTCGTTGTAATGGCTTTAACAGGTGAGTCAATGATTAAGTTAATAACATTAACAGTACTATTTTTTTATGCACGAGGTGCACATTTTGACAATAAATGTCTCTTCAGTGATGCTAGAGGCCAAAAAACTTGAAAACCCAAAACTTATTATAAAATGAAAAGCTTATAAACCAAAAAAGACAAAAAGTATAGCCAAAGCTATGGATAACTTTACAATTTGTACATACATCTGAGAAAATCAGATTAATCTTATTGAGATGGTAAAAGACATGAAGAAACAATATATATTTGTCACAAACACAAATAAATGTTATACAAATTACACAAAGAAATAGACACATTTATTCTAAAACCAGTTGTTGGCATGATATGGGTTATGTTCTCGTATATTTTATGATGATATGATACTGAACCCCTAACAAGAGGGATTGTGCTTGCATGTCAGTAACTGCTAGTAACTTCCTTTGTTAATTTATGTTGATCATTGTCAGTTTGCTTAGTTTCTTCTGTTACCTATTCTAACATCAGACTCAGACTTTTACTGTGTGTAGTGCTGTGTGTTTGTTTATTCTACATTAGCTAGAGGTATAGGAGTAGGGTTGAGATCTCACAAAACAATTTTAACCCGCCGCATTTTTGCGCCTGTCCTAAGTCAGGAACCTCTGGCCTTTGTTAGTCTTATATGTTTTTTTAATTTTGGTTCATTTATAAATATGTTTTGGAGTTTAGTGTGATGTCCATTTTCTCTGAACTAGTACACATTTTTGTTTAGGGGCCAGCTGAAGCCTGTCTCCTGGTGCATGATTTTCTCACTGTGTTGAAGACCCATTGACAAATTACCTGTTTCCATTCTCAATTTTACAATTATTTAATTTTTACAGGACATTCACACAAGTATAAACTAAAAATAAGTAGGTTTCACACCAAGGCTTATAACTTTGATATTTACATACTGTGGATTCATTTATTATCGTGGGTACCAATTTTTGTTGATTAAGGAAGATTTGCATTTTTGTGGATATTTGATTTTGTGGTTTTTCCAAAGTCTGCATAAACCTAATAGTATCCATGAAATCCACGAAAATTGGTATCCAATGAATAATAATGAACACACAGTAGTTGACTCTTGAGTTTCTCCAAATATATATGATGAGGTACCTATCAAATTTTATTATGCTCATCTTGTTTACAAATACAAATCGGGGATTTAATCTTCATAAATAAAAACTGACAATGCCATGGAAAAAAACGAAAAACTGAGAGATAAGATTGAAATTATTAATTTGTAAGTGATGTTTCTGTGTTATCATTGTTTATTTTCATAGGATACATGATATAAAGTACATTTTCATTATAAACTGAAGATATTTGATATGATTGCAAATGATACAGCTGACTACAAAAGGTCAAAGATTTCAACAACTACTGGTCACCAAACCTACTAGGACTGATCATTTTATTTATATAAACCTGTAATGAATTACTAATTTTACATAATTTTATAAGGCCATGGTCGACAAAAAATCCTAGATTTTCATTTTTGGCTGACAATACTTTATAAAGAACAAAAATTATTTTTATCAGTTTAATTTCTGGCTATTTTCTTTTATTTTGCCAAAAGTTTTCATAAGTTATCAACAGTCAAATTCATACAAGCAGTTTAAAGTATAAAATTCACCCGTTCACTCCAATTTAAAAAAAAAGTCTGAAGAGGATCTAGGATTTTTTATTATTATACCATGTATACCATGAGCATAAATATTTTTCAATATATTTGTAGGAACTATTTCCTTTGTTGTTGGACAAAATGGTAAGTCAGTAAAATTAGAAATAGTATTAGGATTATTTTTGGTTGCCTTTAACCTTCAAATGTTTTCTATAATTTTTTTATGCAGTTTTATATAAATGTCTCATTATACATTATACACCTACCAGACAAAAATCCTTAATTTTTGTAAAAATTGATTACCAGAATATAGCAGAATATCATACTGGGCTCTTGGTCATAAAACTTTACTCAGTACTCGGAGTACAAAATTTGTGCTCGAAACACCAAATCCATGATTTTGATTGGTTGATTTCTGAGTCTGAGTACGAAAATCGTGCTCGAAAGTTTTATGACCGCAAGGCCTGGACTTTATCTAAAGTGTAGCTTCTCTTGGCTTCGCTGATGATAATGAACTAAAATACAGGGGTGAATTAAAGTCATGACCACAGAGGATGCCACTTGTTTAGCAGAACTGCTTATTGTTTTGAACTCCTGTTTTCAACTCTTGTTTTTGAATGTGGTTATACAGCTCAATATTTAGTTTTCTATGTAGTTAGCCATAAAATCTACATGGTAACTTATCTTGGCTTTGTGCTTTATAGTGGAGAATAATTGAGGGCACTCACCATGAAAAATACATGAGAATATTATAAATAGCAGAAGTAGTAACTAGTTCTAATTGATGATAAAGACATCTTGAAATATGTACATGTATATGTATTTCATAGATAAATAGTTCAAATAAGCTCTCTCTTGTTTGCCTTTAGCACATATCATGCACTCAAGACTGGTCAGCCAGATCCAAATGAAACTTGCCCATTGGCTATTGGGCAAGTTAATATTTAACTGAGTTATGAATTAGTGTAACTTAGCTTATAATAATATAAAGATTGAATGTAACTTTGTCCGCATGTCATAAACAAAACATTTGCATTTAGGCAAACTTGGTTGGATAATGTCCCATGAGGTGAAGAAAACTTTACTGATCTTGCCGTGATTTGTTTAAAAGTTAAGGTAGACTTCATCTCAAAATAGAGTGTGGAATTGCCAAAAATACCACAGACCACTTCGTTCCATCAGTCCCCAACTCCTACAAAAAAAACAAAAAAACAGACAAACAAACAAAAACAAAGTTTCAGTAAATACTACAACCAGTACCAGGTCTTAATTATTTTTTTATTGTAGCACCTGTGTTTGATGCAAACAATGATGGTGACTTAAGGAGCCGTCTGAGTCAGGGGATTGTTGAGGGAACAACAGTTGGTATGTAATATTATTATATTGGATTAAAATATCCATGTTAATCCTGCAATTTGATTGGTTACCTAAACAGGGGATATGAGTCCATATCCCTTGTAAAGGAAACAAAGATAAAAATGGTAATTAGTGTTGAAATCAGGACACTCCAGTATAATATAATTGTTACTCGGGCTTCACAGGGGATATGGGCTCATATTCCCTGTGAAGATCACATATAACATAGTATTCAGATATTGATAATTCTCATGCAGTCACTGTCAGAGCATTGTTAAACGGACAACAGTTGTTATGTTACAATAGTCAGATATGTCATAGTGTACATGGTGTATGAGTGAAGATATTGTTTCAGTATAAAATTTATAATAATTCTATGACCAGATGACAATGTTGAAGGAATATCAATAGGTATATTATATTAATGAAATAAAAATTATTCTGAGTCACGACATGATGGCAGAAACACTAGTGGGTGTGTTATAATAATTAATTTATTTTGATTGATTCTTGGTTTCTTAACATAGTAGCAAATATTTCATGCATGTTCAGTACGCAAACAAATTAACAATAAATGCAATAGGTAGGTCCTATAATATAGGCTGTCCAGGATGAAGGTTGGGAAATATGGACTGCCACTGGAAAATGAGGGTATATTGGATAGGAACAGAAATTTTGCTTTACAACAGGCCACCTATGGATCCATCAAAGAGTTGTTGCAAGGGTTTTTTAACGTGCAGAGTGCATGGCACTCTCTTAACCCAAGGCATCAGATTTAACGTCCCCATTCTGACTGGACATTGCTGCATATTTGTACATCCTGCACAGCCAAACGGACACCCCACTTTGGCAAAGGTTTAACTACCGGTCGGAAGAAAACCAAAATATCCATATTTCTATTCCCCAGTCACCCTTGGGGATGATTTTTTTTTGTGTTGTGGCATTGGTAATGATACCATAAGTATGTCATGAATTTTAATGTCCATATTTGTTTCTTCAGTGTTACAGATATGCCTTACTTGAAACAGGTTACAATAAATACATGAAATAAGGATGAAGTTCATCATTTATCTTTATTATTTCAGGGACATACATAGGTCGCCTGAAGGCTTTTGTTCCAGGCAGTCCTAATACAGTGGTACAGTTTAGAGGTATCAGTACAACTTTAGCTGTCACACTGGATGGTACTGTCACCCTCAGTAGAGAACTGGACAGAGAGGTACATCATCACACAGAATTAAAAATTATTCCCGATTCAAATAATTCTTTGTTTATACATGATAATGCAATTTTTTTACATGTCAACGAAAAATTGTTACCCACGAAAATAAATGAATCCACACAAATCAAAAATGATTAAAGCGGCTGCTCGATTGATTTAAGTACTGGTGATAAAGAAATTGATATACAAGTTTTCATAGATTTAATGAATTATGCCACTTAAACAACATGAAATTAGAACAAATAATGGTTTTGAAACATATTTCTTATCTTCAGTTGCATGCTATATATTTCAGTGTTCCTCTTTGTATAATCTTTTTAGAGTTCAGATGATATTTTCCCATAGGTTTAATTGCAGCATCATATCAATGCTAAGTTTATATATTTACCTAGATTGTGTTTTGTTATGTTTTATTCATGTTAAGTTTTTATTTTCCAGGAAACCTCTCAGGGAGGTAATGATTTACAAGCAAAATGGTCGGCATATTATACAAACAATAATGTAAGTGATTGTAAATAGATTTATTTTGACCTGTATTTCATATAGAAATAACAGTCTTATAAAAATAAGAAGATGTGGTATAATTGCCAATGAGACAACTCTTCACCAGAGACCAAATGACATAGAAGTCATAGGTCACTGTACAGTTTAAACTGTTTGAATAGAACAATTCATAGTAAAATTTAGATAAATTTACAAATAATTAGTTTAGACTTAACCAGCAACTCATTTCACAAAAAAATCTTTCCAGAAAAAAAAACTCGTAAATCACGAACATTTCAGAATAACTTCTGATCAATTTTTATCTTAATTTTTTTCTGAAAATAGCACCAGAATTTCAATTACTTTATTATATCTCAGTCATTTTTCTAAGAACTAAGTCAGGGTAAATTAGTTAAAACAGTCAAATTCATACAAGCAGTACAGACAGGAAGGGAACATATATCAAGTTTTGCATAGCATGAGCTACATGAAATTTCTTTCCCTTTTAAGTTACAGCTTTAGAGAACTATTAAGGTAATGTAATGATTTGAAATAGAATTGATTTTAATGACGTACTGTTTCAAATTCCCAAGGAATCATTTATGCTTTTGTTAATTCTGAGAAAAGAACTGTGAACCCAGAAGTAGCATGTTCATTATTAATTATGAATGAAACTGGATTTACAATTATAATTTTATTGGGGCTGATATCAAATGACAGTAAATCATTGTATTTGTAAAAGTTATGATTATAACTGATAATTGTCCAACTCTTGTATTTGCATGTTATTGTGTTTTTTCATACAATATGGAGTGGCACTTTAATGTCCTGAAAATCATTGCAATCAAGATTATAAAGAGATAGTAACATAAAAATGCAATTTTATGACAAAAAGTCTTTAAAAATCTCTTATCTTCATGTTGTTTGTAAACATCAATTATTCAGATTTTCAATCTGTAAAGTTAGTCACATATGAATGTTTTCTAAACCCTTGATGAGGGTTAAAAAGTTGACAGAAAAATGTATAATTTGTCATCCGTTCATATAAAACCCAATCTGATAACATTAATATGGGTACTTTGTAAGAAATTTAAAGTTCTGACATATATGTAAGGAGATATGGGTTAAACCTCAATAAGACCAGCATCAGTTATGTATCATATTAATTGATTGATTGTCCTTTGCTTTATGACATGTCTTGTGGGAAATGTGGTTGAATATTTGTTCCACTAGTATCATATATGTACATTATCAGCAAGTACATAATCTGCCCTAAATATTATTATTTTTGGAAAAGTATAATAGATAAAAACTTTTAAAATTGAAATATAATAAGCAATAAAAAATCATGCAATAATGACCAAGGACAGACATGCCCATTATATATTCCATCTTCATCCTGCGGGTTCATTCATTAAACAATGCTGGTGAAGTATTCACTAGTATATAAACAAATGTACACCACTTCAGACAATATTTACAAAGCCTGCCAAGGTTTTCTTTATCAACTTAAAACATAAGCTCTAAAAAATCTTAACATATTTCAAGACTTCAAAAAATATCATGCAACGCACATCTTGACAGTATCATAATCTTTTGACCTTTAATGGAAAGGTGTAACTTCCTTCATTGCATAACAAGAAAGCATCACTGAAATTTATGACGTACTCTCAAAGACATTCATTGATTTTTGGTGTTAGACGCTACTTTCAGCACTATCCTCTATTTCTTGGCGACCAGTTTTTATTGGAGGAATCCGGAGTACCCTGAGAAAACCAAAACCTTTGTCAGGAAAAAAAAACAGTCCGAGTGTATTAAGATTTGGGTCAAATACACCTGCCATGTGGAGGTTTTAACTCACAACCTCAGTGTTGACAGGCTTATGATACAGTAGTTGAACTTAACTTATGCCACTCGGCCACTCGACCAATGCCCCTCAAATACATCAATATATATGTAATATATAACTGTTCAATTTTAAAAAATTTTGTCAATTAGTTTTATGTTGCAGTCATTTACTATTTAGATATAAGAAGATGTGGTATGAGTGCCAATGAGACAACTCTCCATCAAAGTCAAAATTTATAAAAGTAAACCATTATAGGTCAAAGTACGGTCTTCAACACGGAGCCTTGGCTCACACCGAACAGCAAGCTATAAAGGGCCCCAAAAATTACTAGTGTAAAACCATTCAAACGGGAAAACCAACGGTCTAATCTATATAAGAAACGAGAAACACTTATGAACCACATCAACAAACGACAAACACTGAACATCAGGTTCCTGACTTAGGACAGGTGCAAACAAATGCAGTGGGTTTAAACGTTTTAACAGGCGCTAACCTTCACCTTTTTAAAGAGTAGATACATAATACACACAGTTATAGTCATATCAATTTATGACCTTTTTTTTTAGACAATTTATATAACGGGAAAAAACAAAAGATAGAATAAGGCACATCCTTTCATTCCCTAAACCAAAACTTACAAGGTGTTGATCAAGGTGTTGACCTTTCTAGAATTTCAAACAATAAGCTATAAAAACTATATATTGGTTATATTTAATGACAAGTAAGTGTCTTTTTCATATATCCTGTATCTACTCTTTAAAAAATAGAATTGATAATTCCTGGTTTGATTTGATGTCTCATATGCACAAACCCAAACTTCAATTCTTAAACGCAGATGACTGCAGTTATCTATAAACTAAGTGAGACAAGAATCCTACTGATATAATACAAAAACAAAGTACTAAACTATTATTTATTAAAAGAATATAAACATATAAATTTATGTACAATATGGCAACTGGCTACTTATACAACTGCTCAGTAAAAACTAATAATATATTATGTACCAAAATTGACATCAGTAGAATAGCTAAATTTATCTTAAGGTCCAATTTGCCTGAGGGAGTTGGAACCTTAGTTTCTCAATAATTTCTAAATTTATCATCTGAGAAGTTAATGAAAGCATCTTATAAATTATGTCAGGACCAAATCACCGACTACTCAGCTGACTATAGTAACCAGAGGTTATATATTTACAAAACATAGAATTATTACATTAAAGCTGTGAAATTTGTTTTTTTTTCGTCTAACAAACTTCTCCACCTTGTCAGACAGACCCTTTTTAGCTGATTGAAAACCAAAATTGAACATTTTTAGAATAATTGTAAACCAGGTACTAGAACACGTAATTGAAGTCTTAACTAATTATATAGTACTACAGTATCATTAATTAATTATTATAATTAAGGTAATAAAAAAAACTGGATACCAAGTGAATTCTTAAAAAAAACTGTAACGATAAGGTCAAGAAATGCTTGACACCATCAACAAATAAAATGACTGGCATGTTTTACTGTATCGCAGCAGCTTGACAGTGATGATTTTAAATGTGTATGCGCTTTTTTAAAACTTTTTGACACCTACTTTTTCAATTTTCTATACTGTTTGGGGGTGTCAACAATTTTTTTATTTTGCCTGGTTATGTACCATTCAATAACATGCTACACCATCTTTTACCCAACTTTGGGCACATCTATTTTGAATTTGTGATCATATATATTTAACACATCACCTCAAAGTAGAATTTAGCTTTTTATTGTCTGAAAGAAAATTGCATTTTCGTGGATGAATGCACCTATGATGCTTCAACATCAATATCTTTAATGGTTTGTACTTAAACTAATGGTTTTCATTTTAATGATATAATAGATGATGAACAAGTTTACAAAATCTATGTATGTTGAAGACCGTTTGGTGACCTATAGTTGTTAATTAATACTGTGTCTTTTGGTCTCTTGTGGAGAGTTGTCTCATTGGCAATCATACCACATCTGCTTATTTTTATACAACTGCAAAAAAAATTTGCGATCGTATATTGGTATGACGTTGGTGACGTCGTCGCCTTCTTCGTCGTCCGAAGACACATTGGTTTTCGCACTCTAACTTTAGTTTATGTGAATGGATCTCTATGAAATTTTACCGTAAGGTTCAATACCACTAAAGGAAGGTTGGGATTGATTTTGGGGGTTATGGTATCAACAGTTAAGGAATTAGGGGCCAAAAATAAGCATTTTTGTAACTTCAAGACATAACTTGTGTGTTAGTGTATGGATCTCTCTGACATTGTACCACAAGGTTCCATATCACAAAGGGAATGCTGGGATTGATTTTGGGGGTAATTGCCTCAAAATTTTAAGAATTAGGGGCCAAAAAAGGGGCAAAAAACAAGCATTTTTCGAGTTTCATGACAATAACTTGTGTATAAGTTTATGGATCTTTCTGAAATTGTACTACAAGGTTTCATATCACAAAGGGAAAGCTGGAATTGAGTTTGGGGGTAATTGCCCAAAACGTTTAGGAATAAGGGGCCAAAAATTAGCATTTTTCTAGTTTCCAGACAATAACTTGTGTTCAAGTGTATGGATCTCTCTGAAATTGTACTGCAAGGTACCATACCACAAAGGGAAGGCTGGGATTGATTTTTGGGGTAATTGCCTCAAACTTTGAGGAATTAGGGGCCAAAAAGGGGCAAAAAACAAGCATTTTTCTAGTTTCAGGACAATAACTTGTGTGTAAGTGTATGGATCTTTATGAAATTGTACTACAAGGTTCCATATCACAAAGGGAAAGCTGGGTTTGAGTTTGGGGGTAATTGCCCAAAACATTTAGGAATTTGGGGCCAAAAAAGGGCCAAAAAACAAGCATTTTTCTAGTTTCCAGACAATAACTTGTGTTCAAGTGTATGGATCTCTCTGAAATTGTACTGCAAGGTACCATACCACAAAGGGAAGGCTGGGATTGAGTTTGGGGGTGATGAATCATAAGGGGGTTCAAAAAATTTGGGGGGGGATTTTTTTTCCCTTTTTTCCCTTTTTTTTTCTTTAAAATTTTCCAGTTTAAATTGGTTATTCCTGATTTATATATAAAAGCAAATTATAATGATATGGTTTGAATAGGTAAATTAAAAAATTTTAAGTTCTTAGACCACATTCATTCTGTGTCAGAAACCTATGCTGTGTCAAATATTTAATCACAATCCAAATTCAGTGCTGTATCAAGCTTGAATGTTGTGTCCATACTTGCCCCAACTGTTCAGGGTTGGACCTCTGCGGTCGTATCAAGCTGCGCCCAGCGGAGCATTTTATTATTTTAGTGATCAAGGATGACTCAAGTGGGTATATTGATTAGTAATCTGATTTTCTGATTCCTATTTGTCAACTTTGTAAATACCTTTTCAGCTTACTTGTATTTGAATTGTCTTAGAAACAAGATACAATGAATTGTTGACACTAAAACCGGACAGATGTAAGATATAGGAAAGGGGAAAAAGCCTATTGTTTTGGGGTCATGGTCAATTCATAAAAAAAAATATTTAATAAAACTTGGTTTAAGAATGGTATCACACTATGATTTACAACACATTTAAACATAAACTAGACAGTAAACTAACAACACAGTTAAAATGTACATCTATATACTTGTCTACATAACCTCTCACATTCAAACTTCACACCAAATATCACCACTTAGGAATATAAGGATTTGTGATGTGAACATTGATTAGACAGAAAACCAACAACACTATCAAAATCATACATCTATACACTTGTCTACATAACCTCTCACATTCAAACTTCACATAAAATATCACCTCTTAGGAATAGAAGGATATGTGATGTGGACATTAATTAGACAGAAAACCAACAACACTATCAAAATCATACATCTACACACTTGTCTACATAACCTCTCACATTCAAACTTCACACAAAATATCATACTTAGCAATGCTTAGTAATATAAGGATATGTGATGTGGACATTAATTAAACAGTAACCCAACAACACTATTAAAATCATACATCTATACACATGTTTACATTATCTCTCACATTCAAACTTCACACCAAACCACTTAGGAATATTAGGATATGTGATGTGAGAATTAATTAGACAGTACCCCAACAACACAATACAAACATACATTTGTCTACAGTATCTCTCACATTCACAACTTCGTACTAAATATTTCCACTTGTTATATGTATATTATCTTCATAGTGTCATTGGAAAGCAATATCACTTAATTTGTCATGGTTTATGTTATCCATAAGATAAATTGAATTTTACTAAGTAGTTACCCCTGTCATCACAAATAAAACCTGAAGACTCATTACTTTTAAAACAAACACACATCGGTAATCTCAATCCATTCTCTTGACTCATCAGTACTTTACTATTCTGTCCATCTTTTGATATAACTATTATTCTGTTAGAGACACAGTCTGCTACAATAATGTTACCATAAATATCTGTACATAGTCCTCTTGGTCCTTTTGAATCCTGTTTATATTGCCAGGTCTGTTTACCTGATCCATCAACACAGTATACTGCTTTACCAATCCAGTCACTATAGATTACTCTGTCATTACGGTAAACAAGGTACTCCAGGTTTGATTTACTCTCAACTTTTATTGACTTCAGTGTATTTCCTTCCAAGTCTAAAATACAGATTTCATCATTATTCAAACCTACAGCCAGAGAATTATTGTAGAATGACAAACCCCTGCTTACTTTGTCTAATTTGATAACTTTGGTAACTGTTTCATTCTCCATATTGAAGATCTTAATGGCTGTCTCCCTATGATAAGTCATGGCTATAGTGTCCTGATTGATCTGTGTAACACTCCAGGGTCTACCAGGTATAGGTAGTTGTTTCTGTAGTTTGCCATCAGAAGTAAGTAGGTAAACTTTACCTCCCCATTCCACTACTATAACTCTTACATCCATCAGACAAATCATGTCACTAATTTCCTTCTCCATGTTGATCTTTATCTTTGTCTCAATATTCATGGTCATGTTGTTTATGTTTGTTTGTTCTTGTGATTCTACTTGTGCTTCCCTCTTCACACTTGTTTCTCTATTCATGACTACATCTGTCTTAACAACCATTACTTCTCCTAGTGATTCTAATGATTCTAATTTGCTTAGTATCTTTTCTATTTCATCATTTTGTTCCATTTTGATGTCAACTTCTTTGAAGCTCTCATCAATTTCCAGATCGTCAACATATCTTTGACATTGGTGTACTTGTTGTTCAATCTGATGTACACCAAGAAATGATTGTAGTTTAGAACTATGTGTTGTGACTGTTTGTAAATGTTCTTTCATTTTCTTCAAGCTTTTAGTTTTCCTGTCAATTTCAGAAATGAAATCAGTTGCTTTTGATTTTTCCTGATTCCAAATACTATCTATTTCTTTGCATAACTTCTTCTCCAGGTGGTCTAAATGTTTATTTATTTCCTTTCTAATTTCTGTTATTGATTTCTTTATGCTTACACATTGATTTTCTCCCGTTTTGATGTTTTCTGATTTGTTGCTGATTAATTTGTTCAAAACATTTATGAGAGAACTTATGTCTGTCTCTACAGTTTCCTTTGATTTTTCAATTTTGGTTTTCTCTACGACACCTGCCAAACTTTTTATTCCTGTACATTTTGAATGACTGGTTGAAATACATTCATCACAGCAAGGCATTAAATGACTGGGACAGTACAAGTTGAGTCGTTGACTATGTTTGTTACATTCTGTTTTAATGGCTTGGATGGATGGTTTATAACTTTTAATATCAATTGTCTTATGATCACATGTTGCTTTGAATCTTTTGTGATGACTTAAACATGTTGAGCATAATCCTTCATCACAGTTGTAACACCAGACGTCAGCTTTCGTGTTTACTTCTCCTTTATGGCAAGGTCCACATAGTAAAGGTTTATTGGATGACATGACCTAAACATGTACAAATAAAAATGTTATTTAACTTAGCTTCATGAAATCTTGAAGAGTTGATACATCAAAAGTATAACCAAATCTGTAGAAGGAATAGGAGCTTTGCATCAGGTAAATAGATGTACATTCCTTTATTGAAAAATGGTTCCTTTTTTTTCCCAATATTTTTTAAACACGAAATTGTATTAAAATGAGTAGGTTCGACAAGGACCTAAAATGGCCCCTTTTTTAGATTAAATTTCAAATCGGGATTTATTGACAATATCACAATGAATCATAGCTAATACAGTTACTAGATCTATAGGAAAAAAGCCTTTTGTTGAAAATTCACGTACCTGCGTTTTATTCATGACGTCACAAGTAGTACTCATTTTGATTATATTTCCACAATGAAAATCAATGAAAATGGGTAAAATTCCATTGATTATTGGACAGGAATCATAGAGAGCATACGTCAACAAAAAAGATCTTTTAAAGTAATGTTTGTTAAGACCTTTCACATGTCTAACTTGAATATTTAGTTTGTCGACGCCTGCGCTCTATGTTTCCTGGTCCTAAATTTGGTTGAAATTTGGCCTATTTTGTCAAAATTCGCCAAAATCTCTTATCTTGACCTATTTTGGATGTACAAATCAATACTTTCGAAATAAATCTTGGACACAAAAAGTTCTATTTAACTTTCTCACATGTCTTTACGACAACTGAAAACATTTTTCATCTTGTAACCTTGAACTTTATAATTGGGGCCAATTATGGCCCATACTGAACTTACTCCTTTAAGGTCAATTTCCTCTGTATTTGTTTCACTAACAGGTTTAAAATATAAAAATTATAAAACTTGAGATTGTTCAAAAGTTTTTGAGGGAATGCTCACGAAAACATCATGGTCGGCACTCAAAATAGGGTTGTTCAGGCAAAGCTTAAAACATATCATGATCTTTTTTTCTTTTTTTGGCTTTACTGTATTTGATCAACAGAATCAATAAAGATAAGTATTTAACAATTTAAAAAAAAAAGTTGATATTCAGGGCCTTAAGTTTTTTGACACAGTTCAACCAGGTCTATATTTTAGCCTATGAACTCTTATTTATCTATATTTATGTCTTTAATGTGATAACATATAAAAGTGATTACACATGTCTGTTGTTATTGTCCTCTTGAAGTCCAGATTGTATTTGAAGTTAGGTTTGCCATCTTCTTATATTCATATTCAAATATATATAAAAAATAAACTAAAAGATACATAAAACCAAATACAATCCATGTTTTACATTGTCAAAAAAGATATTGTTTTTTCAACCATATAGTTTACCTCTTTGATTTAGGGAATTGTCACATCATCTGTATTTTGTTTCTATCCCTTTTTTTTCTCTAAAATGTCAGTTACAAGGAAGTAAATTAGAACAGGTTTATACACGTCTCCATAATCAGTATACATATTTAAAGGTCACACCTATATATAGATCGATCATACCTGTTCTACTTAACAGATAACATTTAAATGACACAACCATGAATATGATATAATAATAATTAATTTTCCTCTAAAGATAAATCTAAAACTTTTTTGTATAGAAATTTTTTTAAATATTTTTTTATTAAAGTGAAATATTTTTATTTTTTTGCTTTTATACTATAACAGATATGTCAAATTGTGCACTGCAAAAAAGTTCAACAATACAAGATCAACACAAATAACATAAGTGGTTGCATTACAGGTAAACAAAAATATCAAAATGTCATTTCTTCACCAGGTGAGTGATTCAGGCTCTTTGGAGCCTCTTGTTATTTTTTTTTATAATAAAACTAACTACATATTTATGTTGAGATAATTTTACAGCTGTTTTAATTTCTTGCATTTGTTGAAGAAAATTATTATTTCACTAAACTTATTTATTTTTTTTATTTTTTTGAAAATAGGAAATCATAGAAACCCAATCCACGGTAACAGTCACAGTAATAGATACAAATGACAACAATCCAGAATTCCAGAATGTACCTTATTCAGCTCAAATTCCTGAGGTAAGGTTTGAATTATATTGTATTGACAAAACATTGTTTAAGAATGGAGTTATTTATAGCTGCAGTCCTGAATTGACAGCTAGAAGACAGCTAGAGTAAATCTTTTCCCGATTAAGACTGACATTATATGGTGGAAAAGAAAACAAATTCTTTGGAGCAAGATAATGAATATCCTACATTTCTATGTCTTTATATCATTTAACAACCATTAGGAATATATATAAAGATGTGGGGAACATGTCAAAGAGAACAAAACCAGACAACACAAGTTAACTAAAATAGACATCCAAAGGGTTTTTGATAGGAATTAACTGTTTACATAGCCTAAAAATTTGTTACCTCAACTGAATTTGAATTTTCAAGCAAACATTTAGATTTTCTATTCCTTTAAATTCAAAGGTTGGTCGATTAAATAATCAACTAAACAGTGAACAATCTCAAGTTTTTATATGAAAAAAAGAGATATGGGGTATATGTCAATGAGACAGCAAACTATTGAAAGTACTGTCTAGTTAAAGCCTTGGCAATTAAAATATCACTGCTACCTTGTGATGTTAAACAAAGAAGCTTTGGTATAATTCCAATGAAACAACTACCCACCATAGTCCAAATGACTAAGAAGGTTAGTAACTATAGGTCACCATACGGCCTTCAATAATGAGCAAAACCCATATAGCATAGCAAGCTATAAAAGGATGACATGATTAAATATGAGAAAACATGAAATTCAAATGAGTAATTAATACTAGAATAATAAAAGAGAAATAAATGTGATAGACAGCAATCAACAACAACCACTGACATGGGACAGACACATAGAAAATATGGAAGAGTTAAACATGTTTGTGAACAACAATACCATAAAAATTAGAATGTGATATTCCTTTGTAATAAGACTTCTACAAGTACAGCCAAATTTCCAAACCAAATCCTTGTATCTATGAAAGTTTGTTTTTTTCTATGCCTCGGTATACTTATTTGAGGAAAAATATTAAATGGACAAAATGGCGTATAGTTTTATGGCTGAGTAGGACAGCCATTCTGATCAAGACTAAGTTTAGTAGATACACAGTTCTATATAATCCATTTGTCACTTTATTTTTGCACTTGATCATCTTGATCATATTTTTTTACCATGCAAGATATCTTTCAGAATTCCAGTTGCTGTCTATTTTAACAAATACCAAATCCCTCCTTTTTTGCTTGTCATCAATTCAACTGATTGATTAAAGTACAATGCTGTAAGAAACATTGTGGTGTATAATAGATTAGATATGCAGGAAATTTATTTGATACAATATATTAAGGGTACAACTAATGGGAACACACACTAAACATTCTGCAAAAAATATGCAGTAACCTTATTTGATCCAATCTATTTAGGTCACAGGTGTTGGAAATATTGTGTTGTACTAAAGATATGCAGTAACCTAATTTGATCAAATTTATTTAGGATACAGCTGTTGGGAACACAGTGTTCAGTGGAATTAGGATATTAGATAGTGATATCGGTATCCATGCTGAGGTTGAATTAACATGTTTTGTCGATCCTACCGATAGTCAGGTATGTATATGTTCCACATGGAAAATATTTTGTTCAAAGGTGAAAGATTAATGAATTGTATACCAAATATGATAAGTAGAACTACCATTAAAATTTTATCAGTTTTTGAGCTCGTCTTGTTACAACTATTGGTTTGTTTAAAACATGCAGACTGGCTGAGTCATCACTGTCAAATAGAAAGGCTGTCATTTTCTCTGATTTTCTCCAGAGACACTTAGGGTGTTGGGTTTCGGAATTATATTTTATGCATCTACAGATTAACTTACAAAACCAACATGGTTGTCGTTTTGTTAAAAATAAATAGTAGATAGGGGTAAAAACCCCAAAAATTGATTTAAAAGTCTTGCATGGTATTGAAATATCACTTGTGATTCCTCTAAAGAAAAGTGATTAACAATTCAATCATTCCCAGACAAGGCTGTCAACATTACTTAAACGGATATAACAGAAATTCAATGAAATTTTTATCCTGGTGGTCCTTGAAGAAAATCTGCTGGTCCCCACTATTATTTCTATTACAAAATACCAAAACTTGTCAGACAAAACCTTGGACCACCTCTTTTCGAGAACTCTGAAGATATCTTAATGATTTTCTTAAAAAAAAAATGATTAAGGACTGAAACTGTCATTAAATACTTTGCATTCATTATTTAATAGTAAAATTTAATGTAGTTATTTATTAAAGCATTCTGAATATCAAAAGAATCTGGGATTAGGAAGGTAACTTTAATAGAAAACCAAAGGATATTGGATAAGGTAACTTAAATAATACAAAAACAAAGGATATGGGATATCTATCCATAACACAAAACCAGTACATGCACAGCAAAAAAACACAAAAAGTCTATAAACTTGAATGTCTGCTTTTTGTTTTAATTTGCCTATAAATATGAATGTCTGTCTGTTATTTAGATCTCATTATATTTCAGACTGTGGAAGCTTGTGAGTACTTCAATTTGACAACTCAGCAGCTGGGACAAGGTTTATACAGTGGAGCGGTCATTTTGAAGAAACCATTGGATTATGAATTCAGGAAGGGGTTTACCATGACTATACAAGCTAAAGTAAGTGGTCAAGACAAGGTTATGTTTTAAAAAAAAAAATATACAATAAAATGACGAATACCTTAACACAGTTCTCTGGCTTCAGTTATATTCAACCATTCAATTAACATTTGAGAAGGTTAACACACTTGACCAACTTGAATCCTAAATGTCCTAAGGGATAAATTTTACTGACTTTTATTTTGTTGATTCTTGTTTTCATACTCATGTATTATAAGTATTAAAATACATTGAAATCCATAAACAGCGAAAGACTGACATGTAAAATGTACTGCAGAATAGGGCCTTTACATGAAATGATTTAAAAGCATGGAATTTGGAATGATTATCACATTGTTGTCAGAAGATCTGTTAACATTCTGGTATAACATACATTAAATGGTATTACAGATAATTTACCCTAATTATTATCCACACAGTCACATCCAGTCTAAACATCTGTGTCTTTATATTTTTACAGGACAATTATAAACAGATAGGAGGGGCTCCATCTTTGATGACAACTGTCAATGTTTTGTTGGAGATAGAAGATCAACAGGACACGCCCCCTCTGTTTATGGAAACACCCATTACAATATTTGTTATAGAAAATCTAAGTGTTGTAAGTATATTTTGCTTAAAAATTGAGTTTTTTAAATGCTCTGTTGAAGATATTCCATTTGCTCCCAAGATTTAGAACTGCAATAAAACTATTTTTCTGAGTAGAACATGGGATCATGTTTATTTTCATCCTTTCATATTCCTTTGTTTTTTAATGTACATCATTCTTTGAAATGATTTTCATATATATTTTTTCAGTATCCTGACTTTAAATTTTTTACTCTAATTAGTAAAGCTATATGAAGAATTCTACTGAGGAACAACTAGATATTTCAAAATAAGATTATTCTCCAAAGGGATATGATTCTAAACTTTTTATCCTGAGGTAGAAATGTGAAAAAATGAAACTAAAAAGGGTGTAAGAATAACATGACATGCCTGTTTTTCAGGGTACACCTGTTGCAACTGTGACTGCTAAAGATGGAGATGAAGGATCTCCTAGACCAATCAAAATCGTTAACAAAGGTAAACTTATGAATGTTCATAATAAAAGCTAGATATATTTGAAATATTTTGATAAACAGTTCATTTTAGAAATTCAATTTCAAGTTCAATTATTGGACTTAAAAAAAAACATGTATAATTAAATACTTCGACCGTGTGATTTTTATGTGTGTTTTAGTGAGAAGTGTTAGTGTGTAATAATCATGTAATGACTTAGATTTATTTGTTTGTTTCAACCTGATTTGTTTATCGGCATATATGCATTATAATAGAAGTCAAAAATGGAAAAAATATCAAGGACAATAAGTTAATGTCAGTTACGACATACCATCTGTTCCAGACCATCTAAAAATTAATCACCTGTGTATAAGTGACCTATGACAACTGATCATATCTCTTTCATTAACACATTTATTTTAATTTAAATGGATAAAATTATATTAAATAGGGAATTAGTTTTCAAGGAATATTTACCAACATTCATTGAAGTTAGACGGTTTAATTAAATGTTCTATTCATCACCCATCCAGTTGTTTATCTTTTCACACTTTGCATCCCATTTATTTCATTCTTACTTTCAGAATGTAAAATAACTAATGAAATTCCTGTTTAATTTTCATGATAATTACTGTAAATTCAGAAATTATTGCAATGTTTTTATCATTGCGAAAAATGTGTCAGTATCAGGATCACAATATTAAAAACTTAAACATTCATTATTTCAGTGGTGATTTTCCTTCCTGCATTGGTATTAATTAGATTTCAAAATTTTGTCAGAGGTCAAGGATTTGCAATAATAAATGCAGCTTTAATTTCTGAATTTACAGTATATTATTTTGACAAGTTCAAATAACTGGTGTGTGATGACTAGCAAATGACATGCAGGTAATAAATGCATGAGATTTAGTTATAAACTTGGATAGTTGTTCTATATTTCCATACATGCATGGATTTTATTGATTCAAGAAAATACAGATGAATTTTATGTATAGAATAAAAAAAATTTTTTTTAGTAAGTTATGACAGTTGTTGGTCAAACAATTGAATTTCAACCAGGTATTTCCAACAGCAATTTATTATCTGTTCACCATAACTACCTGTTGATGATAAAGAACTGTTTTTACTTTTTGTTATGTCAGGGCTTTTTATAGCTTGCTCTAGTTGTATTGGTTTTGAAGGTCCAAATGGACTTATACATGTAGTAACTTACATCTAAGTTATTTGGTCTCTGGTGGATAGTTGTCTCATTTGCAGTCATACCATATCTCCTTATATTATACTGTGAGAGCATCCATGATTATGGTATTATGATTGAGGTTGAGATCACACCAACATGAGCTGTTGATCTTTCACAGAGAACATATGGGTTATGTCACACAATAAAATGTTCTTTAGGTTTACATACTTTTATGACACAATTAAGCAGTTTGACTGCTGTGTCCCTGCTTTTTATAAAAATGAAAGAAGCCAAGGCTTTATTTATACAGAAGAGACCCTAACCATTCCATAGGCAGTTACCTTCATATATCCTTTTATTGACCATGCCAAAAACTTGTTTATTAAAACTAGTTGATTTTGACAACAAAGATTTCAGAGTGACTGTAGTTTGAGGTTTTGCATTATAACCAAGTTTTTAGATATAAAAAGGACTTGAAACAAATTGACTTTAAGTGAGTTCTGCAATGAATTTGGAACAGTAAATTAGAGTTTTACTGTATATAAAATTCAACTAAACAAGGAAAGAATTTAAAACTTTTACAGAATCTTGTATAATACAATTTTTACACCTATTTTATTTTGGGAGTTTCTTCAACAAAAATTTAGACTTTTATATTGGTGGAAGTGAGAACAGACATCCAGAACTTAAAATTTTTTAAATGATTGAATGGATTTTAGTGAAAGTTTAACAGAAGATGCATAGCTTGACTTGTTTGATATTTAATCAAAGTGACTTTTGGACATTATCATATTGTTAGAAACTTGTCTATTGTTTAAGGATATATATTAATCTAGATGTCTTTTGGTTATTTTTGTCATTGGGTTAACTGTCTCATTGATGTATATACCCAATATCTACTTTTATTCATTTCATAACAAAACATCAGACTTTAGAGTTGAATTGGCAAACAGATTTTAACAAAAAAAATGTCAAACGATCATAATACAGTAATAAAAAAAAATAAAAAATTATCAAATAGTTCTCCAAATGAAAATGTTAGTACAGAATTTACCTTCAAAGTTCTTTTAAGGTTTCTGTACCATAATATATTTTATTGTAATATTATAGGGTCTGTAATACTGGACATTACTGTTATACAACCACAGATACACATCTAGAAATTATACAGTCGTGTACTAATCATTGATTATGTGTCTCTTACTAATCATTTGATTCTGTGTTTCTCAAGAAAGAAATTAAATATTTGAAAAACATCTCAAAATATTATTTTATCGTTTTGATTGATTTGTATTATTGATTGATATTAATTGAATAACTGTTGTGTTTTAAGCGTACGGTAAGTGTAATTGTTGCTAACCAACTCTATAATGTTATGGTACACCCAGAGTGGCAAAACAATCTTCTAAGGTCAAATGTACTTTAAAACTCAAATCAAGATTTCCAGTCAATTTTTTTTTATAATATTCTGGTATAATAAAGGCTGTTTTTCTTATGTGAAAGAAATGAGTAATTTGAAAAATACTATAAAAGAAGAAATTTAAAAGTACATGTGACCTTGCTCTCAGCTACTGACAAAGTGTGCTTTATACTCATTTGTAAGAACTTTATAAGGATTATGTAGGGTGACAGATCCTTTCTTAACTTTGGATGATGGTTATATTTTGGTTGCCATGACAACTGTTTGTTGTTGACACTTTATATTAGCATGATAAAGAATGATAGATGTGATTACAGTTGTTATGGCAACCTAATACTTTTTACTCTAAATCCCTGGAACCTCTATGGTTTATACCCCTTGATCCTCAGACTTCACCTGTTTTTGAAAAATCCTTGATTTTCCCCAAAGTCAGATTGAACTGGTGTATTTAATCATCCTTTCTTTATGAATAAATGTTTTGTTTGAATTAAATAAGATATTATTCTCTTATAGCATTTTTAAAATAAGTTGATGATCATGATATCCTATGGTACTCATGGCTTTTATTGTGCTAACATAAATAGCTATTATTTCATGCCATCGATGGCATTGTTAACAGATGAAATCTTTCTGTTCTTTTGAAGAAGATATTCTATTGATAGCCATTAATATAAGAGGTGCTGCAGCTTAAATTGCTTCTTTCTTTTTTTTTTTTTTTTTTATCTCAGTGTCAATCTTTAAAATAATTAATGATACTTTCCTCAAACTAGCTGTGGTTTCTTGAAGTTTTTACATAATTCAGATGGGAAGTTTTTATTTATATTTCATTTATAAATGAATACAAACTCAAGCCAGTTGCAAAATTCTGTTAGATTTCGTTTAAGGACATTTCTTTCATAGTATTTTAATTCCACAGTTTTAGAAATCAATCTAATGATATTTGGCTTACATTTTAGATACTTCTGACATTTATCAACTTGACCATACATAGCTTTGTGTTTTTTCATTCGGTTAAGGTCATAACTGAGATTAACCATCTGTACTTGATCACCCCCTCAGGGTAAAGGTTACGGGATCTAGCACATTGTTGGGTAAGGTAACATTCCTTGGGTGGTGTTCTTTTGCTTTCATATTTTATTTATGTCAAATTTATATGTCAGTTGTTTGTATATGAACAACTAATAATAAAAACATTACATAAGTCAGGCTTTAGAAATAAAATTACTATAAAATGCTAAATGATAATGCTTTTATAAAACTGTTAATGAAGTTATGCGCTGCGTAAAGAAAGTCTAATGCATGTTATAATTCTTATCTTGTAAATTCTTTTTATAAAGTATTTTATATTTCAGCATGGCGTGTTTGCATGTCACATGTCAAGCATTAGTCAGAACTTCTTTTGAGTGATTTTATTATGCATGCATTTTGTAATTTATAACTATAGTACAATATCTGTTTGGTCATATGCCATCATAGGATTTTCATATTTCTTTATTGGTTTAAAATATTCTCAAAAGCTAATGTTTATTGAGATTTTGTTGACAAAGGTTATACAAAGTAATACATTTTAGCTTTGAATGTTTAAATATAATAACTAGTCTGTATGCTTTTTTCAGTGAAACTAGCAAAATAAATTTTTTCTGTTTCCGTCTTATGTTCATTATCCTTGACCTCATTTTCATATGGTTCAGTTACTACTTTTAAAAACTGAATGTTTTTTTGATTTTTTTTTGTGTTGTGAATTTCTCACTTATGAGTAATAGGATTACTATATTTGGGTTTCTTAAAGGTCTACATGTCAGACAAGGTTCCCCCCTCATTTCATGAATCAGTAATCAAGGGTAACTTTTCGTGGTCAAGTCTGTAACTCAGATACTTTAAGCTGAAGGTCAACCGTATTTGGTATATGGAATGATTGTAAGATTTAAATGACAGTTCTGGCAGGTTTTATCTGACCTCATTCTTATGGTTAATTAGACAAAGTTAAGTTTTTGTGTTTAAGTCTGTTTCTCAGATACTCATAAGAAATAGGTCAACTATACGTAGTGTATGATTTTTAGATGGACATGTCTTTCTAGCATTTTTCTGAAATTTCATCTAACCATGACCTTATTTTCATGGTTCATTGGTCAGTGTTAAGTTTCCATTATAAAAATTGGTTTAAAAGATATTAAAAGCAATAGGTCCACTATATGTGTGTATGGAATGATTGTATGGTATACATGTCTTTCTGACAAGTTCATCTGACCTAAACCTCATGGGTCAAAGATCAGAGTTTTATTTTTGTGGTTAGGTCTGTTTCTCAGAAACTATAAGCAATAGGTTGACTATATTTGGTGTATTAAATGATTGTTAATTTTACATGTCCGTATTACAGGGTTCATCTGACTTTGACTTCCATTAACATGAATCATTGATAAGGCTAATTTATTGTAATATTTGTAGCGTAATCGTTTTCTTTAAAACCTGTTAGACATTTCAGTGTGTGGACTCTTGTTATTCAAAGTAAACATGCAGTAGTCATTGCATTTAAATTAAGGAATTCTATTTACAATACAGCAGCATGTACATGTATGGTGACTTCAAATATTTCAATGATGAAAACATGCTGAGATTGAAAAATTCAAATTTTGAAATGTGTAGAGAAAATTAAAGGATATTATAGTTTATAAATACTTGTAGCCAATAGACAGTTAAAGGGTATTAAGTAGATAAGTTCTTGTAGACAATTAATGATGCAGTACAACTGTCTACTCCTTATTGTTGTTAGTACAAAAATTGGTAAAAAAATTACATTTCAAATCCTTGGGACACACATATTAGTGTTTCATATTATATGTTTTAAAAAAAATATTTGCTGAAATTATTGTAAATTATAAAATTTCAGATCCAAACCAGTTGTTTAAAGTGGGGGATGCTGTGAAAAAAGCTGAAAACACCTGGGTGTCTCAAGTATTAATAAACAATCCTATCGACAGAGAAGTTCTACAGGCTCGGTACCAGTTTGATATTCAGGTAAGAAAACCTAGACAATTCCTGTATTAATAAACAATCATATTGCTATTTTCATATATTTTGCTTTGATCTTTTTGTGTGATGATTTTCAATATCAAGCTAGTCTTGACTGAGAATAGTTTTTCTCCATTCAAGTAGAATACGTGAGAACACGATGAGCCTCTACCATTGACATTGCCTAGGAACAGACTGTCTATGGTCTTTCAACTCTAGGAAGTTTCCAGGCTACATCTCATCTCAGGGCTATCCCCCTTCAATGAGTTTGTTACTATATAGACTCGAAACTCTTGTTTTCAAAACCATAAATAATCTATAGATATCGACAAAGTTCTACAGCTTGATATTAGTTTGATGTTATGTAAATCACCCTGTTCTCTCCTGTATTGATGAACAATCCCCATCAACGAAGAATTTCTACAGGCTCGGTATCAGTTTAATGTTCAGGTAGTGTGAAGCATAAAATCACCCTGTTCTCTTCTGTTTTGATGAACAAGTCCTAACAACAGACAGGTGTTATAAGCTTGAAATTAGGTTGATTTTCTGTAATTTTGAATAAGATAAGAGCTGCATCAGTAACATAAAAGTGTATCTGAGGAGCATACAATTTCCTACAAAATTGTATATCTGATTACCAAAAATAATGATGGTAATTATTGAAAACAAACATGCACCAACTTTTTGGAGCTCACTTACAGGGTTACACATATTTATAATGTCTGTTTTATGGCAGCTATGGTTAAAATGAATAGATTCTAATAAATGATATGTCATTGTTTGGCATGGTTTGATTTTTGTATCTATCTGTTTATAGGCTATAGAAATAGAATTAAACGGTACAGAAACCAATCAGCGAACAGATACCACCATCACTGTCAATATACAAGATATGGACGACAACCAACCAGAGTTTGAATTCTCCAGTTATACTGTTAATGTCACTGAAATGGGTTCACAGACATCAGGGGCATCAACTCTTCCCGGACTGACAATGAAAGTTACTGACCCTGATGATGTAAGTACAGGTTTTAATGAGTGTAAGTCAACATATATTTGTTTCTGCCTCACAAAAGTTCCACTGGAATCATTGTTATAAACAATGCCATAATATCTGTTCCTATTGGAACAAATATTCTATACTCTTTATTCCGTAAGGAACGAAGTCTGTAATATTTTTTCCACTGGAACAAATACTACAGAATATTTCTTCCAATTAGAACTTGTATTTCATGACATTGTGATTCCATTTTAACACCACAAGATTTTGTCTATTTCCCCTTGAAATCTCACATTTTCAACTTTGTCATTAAATGCATAATAATTTCTAGTGTAAATATTTATTAGTTTTTATGTTCTTTTTTAAGTTACTGTTACCTGAAAGTTATTTGATTTACCAATAATTTGATCAACAGGAGATTAAAGCTGTAGGTATTGTACAAAGTAACCCCAAAGGTTGCTATTCAGGTGAGATAAAGGTGTATACAATATAAATAGGGGTACAGAAATATTAATCTGTCCAGCAGTCAGACAGTGACTATTGCAAACAGGTCCTATTACTTTTCAATCGAGATTCCCTACCGTTTTTTGTCGACCCTGACTTCTTTCACAGAAAGCTCGACATAGGGATTGCGATCCGGCGGCAGTGGCTGCGGCAGTGTTAACTAACTTCTTAAAAGCTTAATATTTCAGAAGGTAGATGACCTGGATGCTTCATACTTTGTATATAGATGCCTTATGATATGCAGTTTCCGTCTGTCATATGTCTATTGTCCTTGACCTCTTTTTCATGATTCAGTGTAATGTTAATTTCTCTCTTGTTATGAGTAATAGGATAACTATATTTGGTATGTCCGTACCTTGCAAGATTCTCATGCCGGTCAGAAAGTTTTCACTTGACCTCGACCTCATTTCATGGATAAGTGAACAAGGTTAAGTTTTCGTGGTCAAGTCCATATCTTAGATACTGTAAGCAATAAGTCTACTATATTTGGTGTATGGAATGATTGTAAGGTGTACATGTCCAACTGGCAGGTGTCATCTGACCTTGACCTCATTTTCATGGTTCAGTGGTCAAAGTTAAGTTTTTGTGTTTTGGTCTGTTTTTCTAATACTGAATGCAATAGGTCAACTATATTTGGTGTATGGAAATATTTAACGATGTACATGTCAGTCTGGCAAGTTTTATTTGACCTTGACCTCATTTTCACGGTTCATTGCTCTATGTTGAATTTTTTGTGTTTTGGTTTGTTTTTCTAATACTGTATGCAATAGGTCAACTATATTTGGTGTATGGAAATATTTTAGGATGTACATGTCAGTCTGGCAAGTTTTATTTGACCTTGACCTCATTTTCACAGTTCATTGCTTGATGTTAGATTTTTGTGTTTTGGTCTGTTTTTCTAATACTGTATGCAATAGGTCAACTATATTTGGTGAATGGAAATATTTTCTGTATGAGGTCATGTAACATAAAAAAAAAAAACATCTATGTGAGGTATATAATAAAGTGTTTATGATATGGCTTTTTCAATATCACACACCGTATCAACCCTCAACCAATATAATCCCTCGAGCAGAGCTCTTGGGATTATATTGGTGTCTCGGGTTGATAAGGATGTGATTATTGTGATATTGAAAAAGCCATATGATATTCTCTATTTATTTTCATCCTGTATATATGCATGGAATATTTGCCTCTGGAATTAAAGCAAACAACAGTTAATCTTTAGTCTTTCAGAAGGACATGCTTCCCATCAGTGTTACTATATATATATATTGAAACAAGACTTGAATTTGACTTCTAACTTTTTTAACCTTTTTCTTTTTCAGGCAAGCTTTGCAGGATTTAATATCACGATTACAAACGCATTTCCATTTAAAAACAACTTTTTGGTATCACCTGACAATGGAGTAGGGTCAGCCTTGATAAGTTTGACGATAGTAAATCCTTCTTTACTAGATTATGAGGTTGTAGACAACCGTATACAGACAGTTACGGTAAGACTATGTTAGTGAATAAACTTGGAGATCATATATGTCTCTTTTGTTTTTCTGCTGATTGAAATAGAAATAGGATTGAGTTACTGGAATAACTAGTGTAACCCTCTTCACATATTTATATGCCTGTCTTGGGTCAGGAACCACACTAATTTTGTTTTTATTTTTCTCTTATTATTTTTCTATATCTTTAAAGAATTAGTTGGTGGTGGCAGCTTTAGTAGTCTATCTAATGTATTCACATCTTATTTAGACTTAGACACTTGTCTATATTTTAGTTCCAAGAATTAGTAGTCTGTTTTTTCGTTTTCCTATTTCAATTTTGAACACAGCAGTCAAATGATAATGTTAATAATCATTGTCTGCATGAAAATGTCAACTTATTTGTATTGTCACCAAGGATCCGGAAATTTTTTCCCACAATTTCGATAATTTCGAGATGACTTAAAAGTTGGTGCCCTTTTTTCAAATTGTCGATATCAGACTGTCACTACTAGTAGTGTCACTATATTCATAGAATCAACGAACTTGTATTGACTGTTTCATCACATTTACTTCGTGATTTTTCATACCAATTTTCTAAAAACTTTCAAGAACAGTTTAGGGAAGGCAACAATTTAAAATTGAATTGATGTTAATGACTCAAAATGGTAAATTTCTCAGACATTGCTAACGTTTCTATCGATTTTGGAGACCAAATTAAAACTGGAAGTTTTGCGAATACTAAAGAACGAGACATTCCGGATTCATTTCCGGGATTCGTTTTGTTTATCAAATTGAAAGGAAATCACCAGCCTTTTAATTTTATTACCTTTAGAAATGTTTGAGTATAACAGATAATAGTTGTACTTGTTTGATTTAGCATGAAATCGTTTTGCATTTTACAATTAAATGTCCAATCTGCTGAAGACAATTTCATGCATACGTATTACATAGTAAAGAAAGCATGTGTTACTCGTGAAAAAATACTTACTTCTACTCTTCTACGTAAATTAAATTAAGTTTAAATTTTTAAATCAGAATTGAAGATTGGCTTTGCTGAAAAGTAATTAAAAAAAGAATACAGTTGTCATGGAAAATTTTACTTCTTTATGTCAGGTGTTAATTAAAACACAGGTAAAAAGTGATTAGCGATCATTGGTCAATATTTCCCAGAGGCATTAATCTAGTTATTAGGAGGGCCCTCATGATTATCAAACTATACTGGAGTGCCAGTTTTATTACAGGAAAGGGAATAAGTGCAAAATGGCAATTAAGAAACCAGATCTCAAAGAATTGAACTACATTATTTCTGTAAAAAAATAAAATTTGTCCTAAATCCCAATTTTTTCGTTTAGGGCAAATAGCTTCCAGCTTAGGACATGACTATCAAATATGACCGTTTCTGGACCCTTGATTGTCACCTTATCATAGGTTGCAATCAGGGTGAGATGTCAAAATTTATAACCTTTAGGAATTTTGGGTCAATGCTCTTCAACCTTGTACTTTAGTGAGTCTTTTTTAGACGAAACAGATGTTTGGCTTACATAATTTTAATCCATATTGATTTTATGTAAGTGTTGTACAAAATTTAAAGTGGATATTTATTTAGTAAGATAACAAAAATACCGAACTCCAAGGAAAATTCAAAGAATGGTACAGGCATTTCCTTATGTAGAAAATAGTGGATTAAACATGGTTTTATAGCTAGCTAAACCTCTCACTTGTATGACAGTTGCATAGAGTTCCATTATATTGACAACAATGTGTGAGCAAAACAAACAGTCATAATAGGTAAAAATGTCAAAAATTGGGGTACAGAAGTCGACATTGTGTTATAATCTTAATCACTAAAAAAACAACTATGTCAACAAAGAAAAACAAAATAGCATATAGACACTCTATAGACAAAACACATAAGCAAAAATGAAAGACAAGAATACAAAAAATGTTCATAGCACAATAACACAATGGCGGGATATATAAATACAGAGCCACAACAAAGAATATAACCAAAAATGAACTAAACAGTAAAGGTTACAAAGACAAATAAATTTATATTATTGTTTAATTATCTAACTTTTGTATTAAGGTTGTTGCCATGGATAAAAACAATGCCACAAGATTTAGTATAACCGTGGTAACCATTAATATACTTGATGCCAATGATAACTATCCAGAGTTCTCACAAGCAGGTTACTTTTTCTCGGCCAGAGAAGATTTGGCAGTTGGCCAGCCTATAGGTAGTGTAACAGTAAGTATATTTACCTGCTTAGGTAATTTTAACAAATACCGAGAGGCCTTTTATATTCTCTGCAAAATTTGGCATTTTCTGTTGTAATCATATTTTGATAGGCTTATTTATTGTTTAACTTTACCTCATATCCATAGGAGTGGGCTATACTGTTTTACCCTTTTCTGTCCTCGTGTAACTTCCATTGCTCTTTCCTTAGGAACTACAAATCACAGCTGCCTGAAATTTGTTTTCAGGCTATATGTTTGCAAGTCAAACTGTGGGATGAGTTTTCACATTTATTGCTCATCAACTTTTTGTTTACCAAATACTTGTATATATTCTAACACATATGTGTCCATGACTGAAATTTTCGTCCCATTTTTCTCAGGAACTAGGAATCAGAACAATTGGAAATTTGGTATCAGGTTTTAAGTGAGCATGCTCTACTGCGTCATGTATTTTCACATCCAGTGCTCATCAATTTTCTATTGACAGAATACTTAAAACAGCCTAGAAGGGTATCATTATTGAGTCAGATCTCACAGTTCATCTTATTCTCCAATAATTTATAAATATTGACAAGGATAGCAATACAGTCCTGATAGCCTATAGCTTGTATAGACCAATCTTGAGTTTGTTTACCCATAACAGAAATTGATTTATGTCATAGACCAAAAGTGATTGTTTTGCAAACATCATCACCTAATGAGGCATATACATGAGGGCGGTCAGAGAAAAATAATGGATCTCTACAATTGGTATCTCACTAGCATCAAAATTCTCAGAATCATATTTTTAGGTAATTTGTACATTTTCCCTTTAATCCTTCTGCCTAATATTTTTTAAGAACAAGGACTGGATGTGAAAATTTGAAATATTAAGCAATGTCTTACTTTCATGTCAATCAATGTTAATTAATCAATGAAATGCACACGTCACTCATACAACCAAACAACTATTACGATGCTTTGTATGCATACAAATAGTTTTTGTAACTTCTTCATGTAATTTCCTATTCTAAACACTAAAAAACATATAGTTACGGTGAATTGCTGATAAAAAGAATAATGGAATTCTTTTTTTTTTTTTTTGGCAATGGCTATTTTGCTGGCTCCAGCAAAATAGCAAAATATATAGAGTCATGCTATTTTGCCGGTCTTATTTCAGTTTTTATTAGACTATATGAAATTAAATTTTTATTGAAACTAAAGTCAGCAGTTGATGACTGTCTGGTGATAGAGGAGGAACACGTAGAAACCCGCCCTGAAATGGTTTCAAATTCAGACAAACTAGTGAATATAATGTCACAGTACCCAAATTGCACCTATTCAACAATAATAGCTGCGGAAAACAATTTGTAATTTTATGATTTGACATTTTAAACGTCTTTCAACATAAGTAAATATATTTAAATATACACAAAACGTTCACAGTATATATCAACAGATGAAGCATTCACTGGAAAAAGTCAAATCTACAAAAAGTCATATTTTAAAAATGAGCAAATAAAATATGTAACAAGCATCCATTTCTTAAAAAAAATGAAAAGTAAGCATGGAATAATGTCAAATTGTTCTAAATATTTGAAGAAAAAGAAAAAATCATCTGTTATTCGATTTTTAAGGATGTGATTTTTAGCATGGGTGCAATTTGGGTACTCCTCATTACATAATCATGGATTGTTTGAAGGTCGGTTGAGGCCCATTTTTCTATGATTTAATATGGATTCAAAATTAAATTGGTGTAACTATATAGTAAATAAGGATACGTCTACAAAATAAACACGGAATGGAAAATTTTGTCTGGATCATAAAAAACGTAGGTGAAAAAACTGTTAAAATAGGTGCAATTTGGGTACCCTCATGTTAAAATTAATAAAGAAATACCGGTATTGTACAGACGATGCATGGAAATCTATTTACAGCATTTATTCTATGAAAGTTGAATATAATGTGCAATATAATGTGAAATCTGCAATTTCTGCAAAAGTGATGCAGACGCAAAAAAAAACCATACCTCAACGCTGTATTTTTATGTGTTATGTGCAGTTCATGTCTGCATTGGCAGCATCTTCCTTGTGCAAGACCAAAGAATGCACCAAAAGAAAGGCACTGGTTATTTAACACTTTTAAAACATTTTGAGGTTGTTGAATGTTACTTTTGA
This sequence comes from Mytilus californianus, assembly GCF_021869535.1. Lineage (NCBI taxonomy): Eukaryota > Metazoa > Mollusca > Bivalvia > Mytilida > Mytilidae > Mytilus > Mytilus californianus. Next base: position 109,367,577 of record NW_026262723.1, read on the forward strand.
TTTAAGGATATTTTCATTGAACTTTTTAGTTATAATATCGATTTTAATATGCATGCTTTGCTTAATGTGTATTATATTCTTAAAAAAGACATATTGTTTTTAGAGACTTCTTGTAAAAGTAAAGAATATCAATTTTAATATTCATGCTTTACTTATGTATAAAATAAGAAAAGAAGGCATATTTTTAGAGATTTTTTATAAAACTGTATATGTTTCTATATTTTTTCTTTTCTTAATTAATATACTGAAAATCTGAATTAAGACCGGCAATATAGCAAAACTCTATATAAATCGCTATTTTGCCGTCTCCTGCAAAATAGCGCTAAGGAGGCTATTTTGCAGGAGCCGGTAAAATAGCACCTTTTTTTTATACAGACGTTAAGAAATACTTGGTCTGTAGAATCATTGTGAGGTGTACTTGTCACTTTTAAATGGTTCTCTTGACCTTGATATGAATGTAAACATACTTTAAGAAAATGAGATATTTTAGCATGTCAACTGTACATTTAGGGAACAGATCGAGACAGTGGTTTGAATGCAGCATTGAGATACAGTTTATCAGGCACTGGAGCTGATGTGTAAGTTGATTAGATTGTTAGAATATAGATTATATGACAACAGAGCTGATGAATAGGTAGTGGTAGTTTAGATACAGTTTATCTGGTTCCACAACTGTTAAGGAGATAGATACAAGAAATAGTTTACAGAACCTCTAGATCAGGTACCAGAAGTAATGTGTAAATAAAATGTAGAATTGGAATAAAGTTTATTTGTATCAAAAGTGATGTGTAAAAAGAGTGAATAATTGGTACAGAGCTTATTTTGGTATCAAAAGTGATTAAAAAAAAAAATAATGAAGAATTGTAATATATTTGGTATAGAGTTTATTGGTATTAGAAGTGATGTTAAAGGAGAACAAAGAGGTGGTTTTCCAATTGTATTTGACAGTTTCAATTATTGCTGTAGATTTGGTTTTAAAATTCATATTTCTATATGTGGCAAAAAAAGGATGGTGCTAATTTAACTAATATATATCATAAATATTAATATTACTGTTTATCGTTTTAGCTTTAATGTAAATGCTGCCACTGGAAGCATTACTTTGGCCAAACCACTAGATTTTGAAGTGACCCCTCGATATGAACTACTATATATAGCAGTCGATCAAGGAGCCTCACCACGACAGAAAAGTGTACCATTATCTATACAGATCATTAACTATAATGACTTTGGACCCGTGTTTAATCCGCCCACTTACACAACATCTATCAGAGAAACAGACTTATCGCTTTTAATACCAGTCACTGTCCAGGTAAGAAACAGACTTGTCACTTCTAATACTGGTCACTGTCCAGGTAAGAAACAGACTTGTCACTTCTAATACTGGTCACTATCCAGGTAAGAAACAGACTTGTCACTTCTAATACTGGTCACTGTCCAGGTAAGAAACAGACTTGTCACTTCTAGTACTGGTCAGTGTCCAGGTAAGAAACATTCTTGTCACTTCTAATACTGGTCACTTTCCAGGTAAGAAACAGACTTGTCACTTCTAATACTGGTCACTGTCCAGGTAAGTAACAGATTTGTCACTTCTAATACCTGTCACTGTTCAGGTCAGTTTATTTATTGTTATTCTTCTAAGACCATTTGTTTACCTATGTATATGAAGGAAAGTAGACATCTGATTCCTGTGGATTCATTATTATTCATCAGATACCTATTTCCATGGATATTTACAGGTAAAGGTAAACCAAGAATAAACATTTTTGATGAATTACAAATTTTCTATAATAGGTTGTATACAGACTTTGGCAAAATCATGAATTCAAATTATATCCAAGAAAATTGGTATCCACAAAAAAAAAAATGAATCCACAGTACATGTAATCATCCAAACTCAGTTTAATGTAATGCTATGGGCCTAAGTAAACTTTCTTCAAAAGTTTATTACTTACAGTAAATACTAATAATACAAGTACAGGAAATACTTAATTCTTCAATGCTTATATAGGCTGTAAAGATAATAAATTCAGTGAATATTCACACTAATATTGAGCACTGGATGCTAAATTATTCAGTCTTGTAATATGTCAATTTCCGCATGCAAACCATACTGTAACGGAATTATTTGACAATGTCTTATTTTGTCATGCTCCCTGTCAAGTGTACATTCATAGGAAACTGTGTGACCATTACTGTATATTATATTTAGGCCACGGACAAAGAATCATTAAACAATATAACATACAGAATCATAGCTGGGAACACGCCACCACCGGCAGCCTTTATACTGGGACTGAACTCAGGTGTTTTGTCTGTCACTAGAACTATCAACTATAATGAAACTCCTAACAATCAAGGATTGTAAGTTTATGTTAAGTCTCATTGGTTCTACTGTAAATTAATGCATGCATTTATTATTGCAAATCCTTGACCTCTGGCAAAAATGTGTTTGCAAATATTTGATGAAAGAAAATCACTGCTGAAATAATGAATGCTAGTTTTTATTATTGTGAACTGATACTGTCGCTTTTTTCGCATTTATAAAGACATCGCAATAATTTCTAATTTTACTGTAATTAGAAAAAAGTAAAAGAGTAGTTTGTATAAAAGTTACTCTCCTACATTTAAACACTTATAAAAGTGTGACATTACAACAGAAGAACATTTTTACAAATAAGACATCATTTATCAATTTTGTAATATAGTGCTCTTAACAGAGAATTGAAATATCCTAGTTTTTGATATTTTAGCTAAACATTTGCTATAATAAGAAAATAAATGATTAATCAGAATGCCATCTTGAATGAATGATATGTGAATAATCATGATAATAGTCCATATGATTTTGTTCAGTAAAAGTTTCCAGTTTGTGAGTACTTGTGTCTGTTTCAGCTTTGTACTAACAGTAGAAGCCACTGATGCTGATCAACCTCCACAGAAGACTAATACAACAATTACAGTATCAATTATAGTAAGTTGTTTGTTAAGTACTGTACCAAAGAGCGATCTATACACATTATTTTCCCTCTAGGTTGTTATAATCGATTTTTTTTTAATGGTTTAAGTTGATTTCTGATGCATTTTATATTTTCCGTTATCTTAAAATATAAAATTTTCTAAATTAACTAATTGCATAATTAATAATTAAAGTGTAACAGTAACTGTTCAAATGAAGAACCCCAATTAGAGTGCTGTACCTTTGGAATGTTGCTTATTTTCTAGATTGCATGTCATTTGTTGGTCTTGTGTCCACATCATACTTATCCTTTCTTTTCCAATTCTACATTGAAAATCACTTTAGTCTGTAAATTGAAAGTTATACAGTTAAATTGTATACAAAAATTATATTAAAAAAAATAACATGTCTCAGATTTCGCACTTCTGCAGATTTTTCTCTGCTTTTTTTATCTTCAGGAATAATTTTATTCATAAGTATACACAAAATTCTATGTCATATAAGATACAGTTGTTATGATTGGAGTTAGGGATAATGCCTCAAAGTTAAATATCCTTTAAACCAACCTTTCCTGAAATCTATGCTAGATAAATATGTAGGACTCAAATCTATGGTGGGTTCCAGATCTATGGCAGATCCCTAATCTATGGCAAATATGACGTCATGCCATCCCAAATCTATGGCAGATTTGTTACAATCCTAATCTATGGCAAGTTTTGTAATTTCCTAATCTATGGCGGATTTTTGTTGTTTCCAAATCTATGGCAAATTTTGGAAAACAAGGCAGTACATATACGATTGATGCCTTTTCTTAAACAAGTGAAAATGTATGAAAACGGAAGCATGTTTATAAACATTTTTGAAACAAACATTCCTATACCATAATACAGACCTCAGGATTAAAATGATGCGCCCCGGAAAAATAAGCGTCTTCTCTTTGGTCGGTTTGTTGTCTCTTTGACATATTCCCCATTTCCATTCTCAATTTTATTAATTTTATGGTACCTGTTTAGTCTATTTATTAAACCAACTAATAAAAATGGAAGTCCCATGACAAACAAGAAAGCAGTATTTTATGAAAAGAATCAAACAGTTTAATTTTCATATAATATTTATTTGAGCGTTAATCAATTTTTTTTTAACTAATGACGATTTAGGTCAAAGTGGTATCCTGTAATTTCATCTCTCACTTTATATACATTGCCAGGCGTAGATGCTAAAATATAAATTATAACTCCTTTCCTAAAATATCCACTACTAAAAACAGCCGTGCCTTTATTCATCGCGGGATTCGGACAGTACAGCACATCTTCCTTTAAACCATCGGCTAATTGTTTTTAGAGGGAGAGTGTTTCCCTGTGTTTTTGTTTGTAAAAATATGAAATCTGTGAGCCCCGTGTTAAATATTTGTTTTCGGTTTACATCATACAATTAAAAGAAAAAAATTATAAATGGTGTTCAAATCTATGCCGGTTCTGCCAACGTTAGCGCCGGCGACGACGACGTAATTATGGCGTTATTTAATTGTGACACTATATGTTACTCTTTTCCCCGGAAAATTACGCAATTTCAAGATCTGCCATAGATTTGGAGAAAACAAAAAACTGCCATAGATTTGATTTGTAACGTCATATTTGCCATTGATTAGGAATCTGCCATACATTTGGTACCCACCATAGATTTGAGTCCTACAAATATGTTTACTAAAAACTTTTTTGATAGGATGAAAATAACCATGATCCAATATTTGCACCAACAGTCTACAGTGGTTCTATAAGTGAAATAGCTCCCAGAGGTAAGAATATCAACAGTCTACAGTGGTTCTATAAGTGAAATAGCTCCCAGAGGTAAGAATATCAACAGTCTACAGTGGTTCTATAAGTGAAATAGCTCCCAGAGGTAAGAATATCAACAGTCTACAGTGGTTCTATAAGTGAAATAGCTCCCAGAGGTAAGAATACCAACAGTCTACAGTGGTTCTATAAGTGAAATAGCTTCATAGGGTTAGTACTCCCAACAGTCCACAGTGGTACTATAAGTGAAACGGCTCCCTCTGGTAAAGGTTACCAAAAGTCCAGAGTGGTAATATAAATGAAACAGCTCCATCTTGTAAGTATCACCAACAAACCTCTCTTTAGAATTTTGTTTTAAAATGTTGTGTTATTGCTGTGAACATCTCTGATCATTTCTGTTTTAATGATATAAAAATTATTTTGGTTAGCTGCCCTTCTATTTGGTTAACAGTATCCTTGTGTTTTCCTGATAACCACTAAATGATTTAAGATATTCAATTTGTTAACCTTTCTGAGTAGAAACTTACACAACTTTATTGTCTGTCAGAAATAAAATGAGTTTTTGTTTTGTATATTTTTAGACACTCCCATCACGACTGTATCAGCAACTGATGCTGATTTTGGATCTAATGGTAATATTAAGTATTACATCTGGAGTGGAGGCCAAGATAACTTTGCTATTAATACAGATAATGGTGCTATCACTGTCAGCGGCAGGAAAAATCTGGATTATGACAATATTAAATTATACAATGTTACTGTAAGTTGGCACGAAGACTCTTGACTATTATTATGATAAAAGTAACTTATATATCTTATATGATATGTTGAATTCATTTTGTAAGCAGATATATTCTCAGTATCATACAAGAGATGTTTACTCGATGTTGTCAAACTGCCGGTACTGTTATTAAAGTTTGGAGATGTTATTCAAGTCATTTTAACATGTTATTGTCTTCAGAAATGACAACTATTTATTTTTACTGAAGTAGAGATATTCCGTTTTATTACTATAAGGAGGATAAGAATAGAGGAAGGATACTAAATTTCAATACTTTTTGGGCTTGTTAGACCATATCAAATTTGGTTGATTCTCATCCTTGCTTGTCACATTTTCAAAGAGCAGGCATGCTAACAAATTATATTTAGGTTGTTTTTTAGGTTCACTGGGAAATTCTTAAACTACTGATGACTTTTTTTATATATATATATAGGTGAAGTTTAATATCTGACTTTGCACAATTTTTTATTAGTATTAGGTGCCTTTCAGAAATATACATTACGGTGCATAAAATCTGAATGTTTACAAGAATGGATAAAACTTGAAACAAACATATTTATGTATGTTTTACAGGTAGTCACAAGTTATGACTTAAATCATGTCTACTTCTTGTCTGATGAATTTGTCATAATTTACGAAGGAATGCAAGTATGATGGTTATCGTCATTAGAAGCTAAGAATGTCTTAAACTCAATTTAGTCTGTTCTTCATTTAATTACAAAAACTTGTAATAACCACTTTCAATAAAAATGACAAAAAAACCTATTTTATTTGTTTGGTGACAAGGAGGATGAGTGTCATATTGCACATGAACATGTGAGGGGGGATGTTAGTAGAATAAAGTTTTTACTATCAAATGATATTTTACAGATCCATGCAAGAGATGAAGGTGGTCCTCCCAGGACAGGGACAGCATCAGTTTTGGTCACTATAACAGATGCTAACAACAAATTACCAGTATTTCCAAAACAGGTCTACACAACTAACATTCAAGAAAGTATGTGGTCTGATATTTCAAAGCTAGTCATGTAATCATGTTGATTTCAACAAGAGACTATTACAGGTTTACTGTTACTATTACAATTTAAATTGATTACAAAAAGTACCAATGTAAGCATATAAGAATTAATTATTGTACTGGTTATAATTAATACATTGTACTTATATAGCTTAATCTAAGTCGATCTTCATAGACTAAACAATAAATAAGGAAAACTTGTTCAGTCTTACAGTCAATTTTATGAAGTATGCACTGTAAAAAATTCACGTTGCTTGCAATCAGTGGAGATATATTCAATCTATTTTCAGATATATCCTCTGGGATAAATTCAGTACGGTTTGGACACATTGCTTCCAATCAGTTGACATATGTTCAGTCTATTTTTAGACATGTCCACTTCAATAAATTCAGAACTATTTATACATTTTGTTTGCAATCATTTGAGATCTTTTCGGGTTATTTTTAGACTATGCAGTAGCTGCTATTAATTTGTGCAAAACAATGAATACTTTTAAAATTATTTGAAAAACAACTAAACAGCAAGGAAAATGTCTGAACTGTACTGGATATACCATCAGGAAAATATCTTGTTATATAGCTAAAATCCTTAACAGGACAAAACATCAAAATTCTTGTTTAAGTGTCTTCCACCATCTTGGATTGTAAAAAAGCAGAAAACAATTAGTCTAGATCTTTAATGAACTGTGCTAATTTTTAGAGAAGATTATAATTAATTTGCAAGACTTTTCATTAATTGAAGGAAATAGTTTGTTTTATGTTATTAGTATGACTGATTTTTACAATTCAGAATTTTTGTTTTTTGATTCAATTTTTTTCAACTTTGCCAAATAAGGGGAGATAACTTTGATAATGTTAATTTGATAAATGAATGTGTTACAAATTTACCTATTTTATTTTGAAGCAAGCAAACGAGTCCCTTGACCCCATTTTTTCTTTTTACTTTCAGAAATCACATTATAAGAGCTATCTTCTCATATTTTATCTTACAAAATCTCTATCATTGAGTTTTCTTTTTATCATACCAAATTTGGGTTTTCATGTCCAATCTATACAAAATCTGACAATTTTGCACACAACCCATAACTTGAAAAAAAGCCCTGTGACCAATACATTTTATTATATTTTTGAAAAGAGCATGATACACACTACACTTTGAAAAATAAAAAAAAAATCTATCAATTTTGATCTAGACCCCCATCTACCTTAAGACTAAAACTCATATACAATTGCAACAACTATAGCATACTCTGATAACTATGTAAATATATTGAATGCATGTGCATTATAATAATTTATTTCCTCTGTATCAGACTTATGTTTTGATTGGTTTACATTTGAATAAACCATTTTACCTTACTAGGTGTTAGTATTGGAGCTATAGTTGACACAGTGACAGCCACGGATCCAGATTCTACCAGTAGTCTTGTGTACTCTATCCTCAGAAGTTCTATAGTAGCCAGAGATAGTAATGGTGCTGTCATTAATTCTGTCTTCCCATTTGATTACAGGGTGAGTAGAAGCATATTCATAAAAACCTACAAGGGGCCTCAGTGGCCGAGTGGTCTAAGTAGTTGAATAGATTTCGAATAATTTTACTCAGGAAAAGACAGCAGAAAAGACAAAGCATCAACATAGACACTTTAACAGGCTTTACCCTTTCATAATACCAATGGGCCAACAAAATTTGAAGTGGCAGTTTGAAATTTCTCTTCAAGCTGATAACGGGTGAAATTTTAGTATGTTTTTTTGTGAAAGGATGTTAGTATGAAGCAAGTGCAGTGTAACAAAATATTCTCACTATCTAATTCTGGTGATTGACTTTCTGATCATAAGATATTTGGAATAATCAAAACATCTAATATTCAGGCACACTTGTATAAAAAAGTTGATGGATGTTAGAACTATCACAATGACATTTTATAAATAATTAGAAAAATTCTAAAATTTGTTTTCTTGAGCAATACATTATTGCTAACTTTTCTAACAAAAAATTCATTCCATACCTGCAATTTAAATTCCTACAATGGTTACTTAATTACTGATATGGAAGGGCAGTAACTTTCAAGCAAAATCAATGATATTTTATGGTGTACCAACATTAATTTGGGCCTGATCAGGAAGAACATACTAGAAAGTAGTACATATTTTTGTAATTTTGGTATCAAATGAAGCTGAATGACTGTTGATCATTGTAGAATATTTTTGACTGCTAATTTTGAATAATAAAAATTTTACATGAAATTTTAAAAAAGGAGGGTATATTTTGCCTGTTTCTCAGATCTGAAATACCTATTTTGGTACTTCCTATGTTCTGGGAACCAGTACGCTCTTATATGCAATAAAAGGAATGTTGATTTTTCAGCTCAAGACAAGTTAAGATAGTACACTGACATGAAACAGCTGTCACTTTATTTGATATTAAGACAAAAGCGCTATAAAGGCTTGAAATTGAAGAATTTAACATAGGAAGCAATTGGGCCAAAAATTAGTGGTGTCCCTCCTTATCATGATGTTAAGTAATAAACACAGTTATCTCCCTTTCTTGTTATGTATTCAACACTTTTCACAAAACTACACACATCTACAAATATATGTTCAGCTTTTTTTTTCAGAGTATCAAACATTACAATATATGCAGAGTACTTTATTTACTGTATAATGAACTTTTTGTGTTTGTATTTAAAATAGTGATATTCCTTTAGAAGTTGCTAAGACCCTCTAGGAAAATAGATGTGTGAGTTTATAAAGATTGTTATAACAAAAGGTCAATTTTTTTTAAAAACAGGATGCTTTTACCATTAATAATATAACTGGATTGATCACAACTGCTTTGAAGTTAAGTCGTGATGCAGCAGCTACTATTGACTTCAATGTGCAGGCACAGGATATAAATGCACAGGAGCCTTCACCTCAAACAGCCACAGGTAATGACTATATTGAATGGTTAGTTCAGAATCGGACAGAAAAGTGTGGTTAACACAAGAAATTAAGACATGCCATGTTCCATTGATTACCAGTTTTGTGTCCCTGGTTTGAGGTATTTAGTCAAATCTTACCACTACCAGACTAGACTGAAATTTCTTTTGACAAGGTCTTATTAGGTAATTTACTTCAACTTTACACACAATATATGTAAAGTACAAAATCATTTTTGGTTCAGAACATTTTAATATCTTGTGGAATATAAAATATATTTGATAGTTATCAGTCACCTGCCTGTTTCACCTCAGCTCAGCTCTTCATAAAATTTGCATATGATGGCTTTGTGATGTCAAATATACTTGAAATTGCTGTAATAAATTTGACCAAGACTTATCACCAACATCATGTATAAGAACTGATGTTGAAAGGTTTGACCTCAACTTATCAAGTCTTCTTCCCGTTTGCTGATAAATCAAAGAAAAATGAAGCCATAAATCTACATCCTAGGAAAATAACTATTAGGTTCAGTTTAGCTGTTTCAAATCTTATATTAACCTCTCTTGTTTTTTCCCGCTGTGAATATAATGATTTATCAAGGAAGATTACCTTTGCTTTAAGCCAATGAGAAAAGAGAAATTATATAGTCATATAATAATGCAAAATATCAGCTGCTGGTCACAATATCATCTTGAAGCCTTTTTGAAGTTATTTGATCACTTGACTTCATATTAGGATTCACAACTGATATTTTACTGAATCAGTATGCAGAAAACCTGATTATTATACCCCAATTTTAGGTGTTGGGTTTTGTAACATTTGTGGGGCTAAGTTACAATCCCCTAGTCTGTCACTCTGTTTGTATATCTATTCGTATGTATGTCTGTTTGTGCAACAAATAATTTTGGTCAAACTTTTTCTCAGAAAAACTACTTCACAGAATGACTTCATATTTGTTTAACAGCTTGACAGTGATGAGTTGTAATCAGTGAGCACTTATACCTACTTCATGTTTGCCAATACTTTGAATTTTTCAATATGTTGAATAAACTCGAAATTTTAATCACAAATTTTTCCAATACTACTACACAGAATATTAGGTCAACAGTGATGAGTTGTAATGAATGAGCACTTTTGGGATGTGTCAGATACCTACTTCTTGTGTTCTGATATTTTGAATCATGAGTGGAGGTATATATGCTTAGCAACAACAGCTTATGCATCCTTGTTGGTACTTGGTATCTGGCCTAACCACTAGTGGATGTGTCATTAAATATTGTTGTAATGTCTTTCTCCAGTGTCAAGGTCACAGTCATTTGTCGCATATCAATGTCTCATTCAGAGTTGTTGAATTCCTTGGTTGTTATTAATGCTGCTTTGTGTTGTTGTTGTCTGCTTGCTTGAAAAGTCCTAGGTAAGGTTGGAATGTTGTCTGCTTACTTGAAAAGTCCTAGGTAAGGTTGGAATGTTGTCTGCTTACTTGAAAAGTCCTAGGTAAGGTTGGAATAGTTTTTGTGACATCAAGGTCACAAACAACATGTTTATTTTCTAGATTTATGTTAAGATAGTTACATGAGAATCTCTGTTTGAGTTTTGCCTGCTATATCCGGGTGCTGGATTTTCTCGCTGTGTTGAAGACCCATTGGTGGACTTAGGTTGTTTTCTGCTCTTTGGTTGGATAGTTGTCTCTTTGACACATTCCACGTTTCCATTCTCAATTTTATTAATAAGTAACTTTATCTTTTTATTTCAGCTGATGTTTTGATCACAATACTTGCTGATGCTTCTGTTGATCCATACTTTGCTCCACCATGGACAGTAAGCAATCCTAACTACAACTTCAGGATATCTGAGGAAACCAATGTACAGACGATGTTAACAACATTGATTGCTACAGATCCTGCCATTACTGAAAATGTTCAGAACTTTGAGGAAGTACCAGGATCAGATATAGGAGATTATTTCAGTGTTGACAGAACTACAGGTAAGAATAGGTTGAAAAGCTTTTAAAGATTTTGAAGTATTTGTCTATTCTTTCCAGAGTAACTGATGGGTAGAAATAGAGAAATTGGACTGAATATTGGTTTGTTTCTTTGAAATTGTTATGAATTGTCGCTTATCAGATTCTTTGTTACTTGCACTAATATTGATTTATTTCTAGTTTCAATCATTACATTAATTATTATTATATTAACACTACATACATTTCAGGTGAGAGCCAGTATTATCTTCTGTCCCCATGATGGTAGCAACTCTACTATATATCTAATTATATCTTCCTTATATAAAAACACACATAATACTCAGTATGTAATTTACATAAAAACTTACTTTATATTTACAATTCATTTTAATTGTAGGTCAGATTCGGATAAAGAAAAGATTAGATTACGAAAGCTTGAATAACAAATTTCTAGAATTAGGAGTGATTGCCATTGGTACCCAAGCTCAAGCTACAGCCTCAGTAACAATACAGGTTACAGATATCAATGATAATGCACCACAGTTTCTGACCAGTGTAAGTAACTTATCAATACTCAACCTCAGACTGAAACCTCAGTGACTATACAAGTTACAGATATCAAAGATAATGCACCAGTTTCTGGCCAGTGTAAGTAACTTATCAATATGCAACCTCAGACTGAAACCTCAGTGACTATACAAGTTACTGATATCAATGATAATGTTCCACAGTTTCTGGCTAGTGTAAGTAACTTATCAAAACTCAACCTCAGACTGAAACCTCAGTGACTATACAAGTTACAGATATCAAAGATAATACTCCACAGTTTCTGGCTTGTGTAAGTAACTTATCAATACTCATCCTCAGACTGAAACCTCAGTGACTATACATGCTACAGATAGACAACTGTCTATATCATATGTCAATTTCTAAATTGTTGAATACAAAAATAACAACGCTAGCAACCTTGTATCTCTCTTGTCTACCCTAGAAGGCAAGATAATTTTTGTTTTTATTGTGTTGTTGGAATACTGTCTCCACATCATTTATCCCACATCTACTTTTATTCACCTTTTTTACATGTAGGTGGTTTGTGTGATTCAGACCAGGATGTCAATTGCTCTTTAACAAATGTTCCTTTGTTAACAAGGACTGATATGAATAGAAGGAGATGTGTGGTAAAAAAATGACAGGTTTCTATCCAATTTGTCAAGCTTGGAATCATCTTGAGTCCTTCAGTTTGTCTGTTCCAGATGAATAGGAATATATGCTTCCAAAAAGGGTACTAACTGTTAATTTGAAAAAAAATGTTTTATTTCAGTAGACATTCTTGATACAAAAATTAAATGAAAGCTTCAACTTTTTATTTTTCTGAATTCAACAGGAGTATTCTTTCTCAGTGGATGAAGATAGAGTCTATCCCACCCAGGTTGGTAACATTTATGCTTCAGACTTGGACAGTGGAAGTTATGCCAGTGTTCAGTACTCACTAACAGGTCAGGGAGCTGGTGATTTCTTGATGTTTACCAGTAGTAAACAAGAGGTTAGTATACAATGTAATTCTTTGTAATCATTGTAATTCTTTGTAATCAGTGTAATTCTTTGTAATCATTGTAATTCTTTGTTATCATTGTAATTCTTTGTAATCATTGTGATGCCACATGTTTAAAAAAAGAACTTTTCACAGTCAAATAAAGCTAATATTGTATAAAACAAATACAAATGTTATAGCATTTAGCTTTTTGATAACTTTCAAAAGCAGCTGCAACTTAACAAAATTGCTGCAGGTAAATACATATCAATATTGAAAGTATACTAAACTTTTTAGTCATAATAAAACCAATACAGAATTATTTTAAATAGGATTGATATCCCCATCGTTGTCAAATAAATACATACCATGACAGAATTATATAGTTTCTACTTATTCAGGAACAGTTTAAGTTACAGGTCAAATATATCAATAAGTGCATTCTATATGTAGGGCTTAGTCTTCATCAGACAAGGTACAAAACTGGACCATGAAACAATCCCAGTCTATAATCTACAAGTTGTTGCTACTGATAATTACCAAGCTGACTCTACAGCAGAGGTCAAACAGACCAACACAGCTGAGGTAAGCAATATGGAACTCATTCAGATAGAGGTTGAATATAAAACAACACAACTGAGGTAAGAGACGGGGGATTTACATACAGAAGAGGTCACTGACCAAAACAGACAAGGTAAGGGAGTGGGATTTATCATAGCAAACAAAGATTATTTTGAAATGTATTAGAGAATACATGACAGCAAAGGTCAAATACCCTCTCAGCCAAGATCATTAAGAAGAGGTTTCTGGGATTAATGATAGCAGGCCAGAGGTTGAACAGACTAAAACAGATATGATATGATACAGCATCTGAAACCAGTTAAAATTATGATGAAAATGAAGCAGTAGAGTTAATTAAAGATACATGACAGTATAATTTTCTAATGGCCTAATACCAAATAACATAGAAAATTAAAATGTTGTTATCTTTTTTGTTTTATTTCCAGTTGACAATAACTGTACGAGATGTAAATGATAACACTCCAGTTTTCAGTGGTAACTACTCGTTCTTCACAGTAGAGAGTTACGAGGTGGGACGAGTCATTGGTATGGTGACAGCTACTGATGGAGACCGTGGTCTCTTTGGAGAAATTCTATACACTTTAGAAGCAATGGATGAACCAGATGGTAATAAAGAAATTATGTTTTTCTTTTTGTAAACTTTGAGATCAAATTTCAAGAATTTCATATCGGGATTGTGTCACTATCCATTTCAAAGCATTGGGCCCAAATCATTCATTAATAGTATTTCTCTTATTGTGATATGGAATGTTTATCTTGTTTTGAACTGGCTTTTCTTTATGTTTCTATTGATATTTCATTTATTTTGGATTATAAAAGTCTTGTGAAGTTCCTAATCATTTTCACTATAAATGGTCGTCAACACTGGTCAAAATCCCAGAATTTATAGTATATATTGACATTTGATTATAATAGATTATATTTTTATGCCTTTCCTGTGTTTTTAATTTAGCAGAGGCGTATGTTAATTGTTATGGAATGATTTGGTATTTGGCCTGAAACTTTATAATGATGAGATGTACTATGAGAGCACTTTTTAAATTTGCCAGGCAGTCCCTTCCTTTTTGATTATACTTTGAATTATTATTGGAATTTTTCGTTACATATTATTCAGCTTCTGTATCAAGGAATAATTTTATAGATGGTCTTGAATTTTTATAATGATGAGTTGTACAATGTAAGTGACTTTCATACCTGATGGGCACCAGTCTTATTTTGTTCAACAATACTTTAAACCCTCTGAGCATGGAATTGTTTGTTAATCTTTAATAGGGAGTGGGGTATACTTTGCACTATAGACGACTTTCGAATTTGTGCATTTTCCTGTAAATTTCATATGTCAAAATGCTAATATTACTACGTCACAATATGAACCTATTATTCGATGACGTTGTTTACGCCGATTGACCTAGGGTCAACTGGTGTAACTCATTCTTAAAACACAACTAGAGATTGGTGTATAAAGCAAGCAACTCCTACTTTTCATTATTCACATAATGTGTTTATAAAATGCTGTACCTGACATACTCATAAAGTTGAAGAATAGCAACTGATACATTGCTTAATGCAAAATTACTTTCATAAAAAATGTAATGATTAAAAAAATATTTTTAATTTAGATTTACAGAGATTTAGTGTACATCCTGACAATGGAGCCTTCAGCAGTAAAGCATCTTTAGAAGGTTTGTCCAGGAGAAGTCCTATACATTTCAAAATAGCAGCTCAAGACCAGGGTTCACCTCCTAGAATTGGGGTCACCTATGTTGAAGTAAACATCACCAGTGGACAGTTGGATGATGGATTACCCTACTGGACTCGTCCAGCACCAGACACAATACTCCAAATACAGGAGGCACGTTTATTTATATGTTTAGATTACTATTACCTTATCAACTTTACCTGATTAAGAATTAATAAGACATGATATCTATATCTGTGGCCATATTAGCACCTGCATGCATGTCCACGGCAATTTCTTACAATATGACATATAGCCATTTAACTTGGTGTGCTGGTACATCTTTTTTTTTCTTTTTCTTTTTTTTAGTCCCCTACTAGTCCCCTACCGATGAAGTCGAAGGGGACTTTAGGTTTGCACTCCGTCTGTCTGTCTGTCTGTCTGTCTGTCTGTCTGTCTGTCTGTCTGTCCATCCGTCAGTCTGGCAAATCAGTTTTCCACACTTTTTTTCTTCATGCTTGAAGATATTGATTTGATATTTGGTGTATTGTTTTATCATGACAAGTTACAGATCAAGTTCGAATTTTGTTCCGGTCTGATGATTATGTGGAGAGTTATGGTCCTTGGACTTAAAAAATTCACTCAAATAATCAGTTTTCAACACTTTTTTTCGTCATGCATGAAGATATTGATTTGAAAATTGGTATATAGATTTATCATGACAAGTAACCCGAATAATTCAGTCCCTCCCCGTGATCGACTCTCCCACTCTCGAGGGCCTGAATTCTTTATACAATAAAAACACATCACCAATCCAGGATTTTGATTGGTGCTCTCTGTGAGAGAGAGCCAATCAGCTAATAGCTCAATGTTATCGAGATAGGTAAATACCGAGCTAATTCTGATTGATTATTTGACAATTTTTTATTGACAAGGCCTTCAGGCGTTAATGTAGCCATCGTAGAGCAGTGGAATATAACGGCTGAATTATTCAGGTTACATGACAAGTTACAGATCAAGTTCGAATTTTGTTCCGGTCTGGTGATTTTGTGCAGAGTTATGGTCCTTGGAATTACAAAATTCACTTAAATAATCAGTTTTCAACACTTTTTTTTGTCATGCTTGAAGATATTGACTTGATATTTGTTATATAGTTTACACCATGACAAGTTATAGATCAAGTTAGAAATTTGTTCCAATACAATGAATTTTTAGCCGGATGGGGACTATGTATTGCCATGCAATACTCACAGAATGCTTGTCTTATATCAAAATATCATTTATTGCACTTTTCTTTGCTGTTTTGGCAAATCACTTGACCTGCAGCAGTTGGCTCTGTGAATAAGTCACTGAATTTCCTGGTACTGAGTCTGTGAACATGTGTTGTAAGAGGATGATTGATTGATCCAAACTCTTTATTATATTAACTTATAGAGCAAAATGTTTGAACAAGATGGACCTGGTATTAACAAAGTTTTTTTAAGTTTGATTTATCTCACTAATGAAACCCTTGGAAAGCACATTCTTCAAAATTTCTTTTATATTGCTCGAAGTTCTAACAAGGGAACACAATTATCAAAGAACCTCCCCTGGATACTGTTTGTTTTTCAATGAAACAACTTGAAGTAATTTCTATTATACCGTATCACTATGAAAGGCATTTTTAGCATAATGTATATGGTTAAAACAAAATTATACATGTATGAGTTTACTTAAAGTCTGTAAATTGTAATATACTAAATATTACATGATATTATTACAGGGTCAAGACAATGGAACAGTTATTTACACATGTAAAGCTACTGCAGTCACTAATGGAGCATCCATTGATTACAGTTTTGTGTCCAGTTCTGACCCAGCCATAGCATCATTGTTCTCCATCAACAGACAAACTTGTGAAATCAAACTGGAAAAAATTCCTGATCGAGAATTCAGAGAGATCTATGATGTGAGTTTTGTAAAGGTTCAAAATCAAGAAATCCCAGAAATATTTGATATACTGGTACATGAAACTTATCAGATTTTTTTGGGTAAATCCAGCTTGCTTTCTACCTTTCCATTTGTATGAATACACCCCTGCCCACTTAAATAATGGATATTCAGTTTGACCACCATTAGTAGTATTTGGACTAAGGTAGAAGGGGATGGGTCACAGGGCTTTTTTTCAAGCTACAGGTTGTGCAAAATTGTCAGATTTTTCATAGATTATTTATGGAAAACACAATTGCGTGTGATAAAAAAAAAACTAAACAATAGAATTTTATGATAAAATATGTGATGATAGCTGTTATAATGTTTATCTTTCAAAATAAAATATAAAAAGAAAAAATAGGGTCAAGAGATCATTTTCTTGCTACAAAACAAAATAGGTAAATTTATAACACATCCAGTAGAAAAGTTACATTATCTGAGTTATTTCCCTTATATAGCAAAGTTGAAAAAATTGAATGAAACAAAAAATATTCTGTATTTGTAAAAAACAGTTGCAAAAATATGATAAAACACATAATTTTCTTCATTCAGATGAAATATATATCAAATGAATGACATTCTTCTCTCAAAATTTGCACATTTCATAAAAGATCTAGACCAATTTTTTTCTGCTATTTTACAATCTAAATGAAGGAGGACATTTGAGCATTCTTAACCGGCTGTGCAAGACCCACATGGGTAATCAAGGTCGTTAAAAAAAAAATCTCGTCATAGCTTCCTTAATATAATATTAGGGTCCAAAAAGGCCCTCTACTGCAACTACTCCTTTCTGACATCACTGAATTTTTACACATTAATTGCAGTTGGTTTAAAATAATGTTTTATTCTCTTATGACAGTTGATTATTGTGGCTGAAGATACACTGAATTCTACATTGAGAAGTTCACGTAAACTGACCATAAGATTAACTGATGTGGATGACGAGAGTCCATCCTTTAAAAATTGTCCTGATAGACAGGTAAGATAAAAAAAAAAACAGTTACAACATTATCCTGGTCTAAAATTTTCTATCTTTTATCAGAAAACCTTCAGCAGAAAATCATGTTTATTTCCTAGCATATAGCCACATATTTTTGGATCACCATTGACATATACGTGTTGTATTTAAATTTCTAAATTTTCAGTAAGCTTAGATAGTATTGAATGATATTTATTATGACCCAGCCGCTATGATTAAAAAAAGATAAAAATATGAATTATTTTCATTTCAGACAAATTTGAATACAAAAACAATATGAGTTATCTGTATTTATCATTTAAGGCTTGAATATTTAATAATTATTTCAGTATGCTGATCCCCCACCAGAACCGGCCACAGTTGTGGAACAGTCACCGCCAGGGACATTGGTGTTTACAGCTAAGGCCTGTGACAAGGACAGTAACCCACTATTCAATGCCTTTAGATACAAGTTTGATGTAAATCCACCTAACTTCACCCACTGTAAGTTTGATAGAGATTTGTAAAGGGGGCTATGTAAACCCGCCATACAATGCCTTTAGATACAAGTTTGATGTTAATCCACCTAACTTCACTCACTGTAAGTTTGATAGAGATTTGTAAAGGGGGCTATGTAAACCCGCCATACAATGCCTTCAGATACAAGTTTGATGTAAATCCATCTAACTTCACCCACTGTAAGTAAGATAGAATAGAAAAAGGGTATGGGGTATCCATCCGTGACAAAACTTCAGTACATGCACAGCAAAAAACACAAAAAGCATTTTAACAGTGCTTTTATTGCAGCAAAAACCCTCACTTCATTGCAAGTTTATATGTGAAATAACTTGACAAGAAATAGTGTATGTATAAGGCAAATAATTTGGGTAGACTTTGTAAGATGTATTGCAGTTTGGTAAATGAGGCTTTGTCAATGTATTAAAGGAGTAATCAATTCACGATGAATGTTAATTAATTTTAAGGCTTGAACAGTGCATTTTTGTCTATATTCTTGAAGGATGTGAGAAAAGACTCTCTGGCATAAAAACACATAAAAGAAAAGTTAGAAAACAACTGGTTGCACAAAATTAACCTTTCACTGTATATTTTATGATTCCCACATTCTTATATTCTTCCAACGACTGTTACTCACTGTACAGTTCCTTCATATACAAGTATGATGCAAATTCAACTTTACCTCCTGTTAAAAAGAAAACAATAAAAGCTTGGGAATGATGAGGACCTGTTTTAACCCATGTCTTTACTATGGAACAAAAGGATAACAATGTGTTAGTTTACTTTGTAATTCTTTGAATCTAAAAACTAATATATATATTTTATTATCATGATTGTTGATCAACTGAAACAAATATGAGATTAAAAATTAAGAACTCAGGAAATGCTGCAAACAAATAATGCTATCATTATTTTTTTATTTTTGCTAAACCTATTCCATCGCATTATCATTATAATAACAATATTGCATTTCTGAATTCAGAGAAGCTCAAATGTTAGATTTTGTAGTCACTGTGATGAATCCAAAGATTTCAATCCATTATTGAAATTGCTAAAATCATCAATGTTTAAGGCACTTTGTTTTAATCAGATATGAGCATGTCCATTGACCACCAATGTTTTTTTGAAGATATTGTGAAGAATCATAGGTTTAACAAATATACAACAGGTTTTAGTTACCTACTCACTTGCTCATAGTTGATTCTGTTTAAAAAGCATTTTGAATTGCTGATTTTTTGCTAGTGATCTAAACCACTGTAAGAGATTGTCAAAAAAGTTTTATTTTCTTTTAATTTTCCCCATGAAATTGAGCGTAAGGTGTTACCGGTTTAATTTTTTTGTACCTGAGTGTTTCTTATACCTGAGGTCAAATTGGACTCCAATACTACAGCTTGTCCTTGTACCACAGACCTTAGTCATAACCCAGTGCAGCCATAAAATGTTATAGTGTGGCATAGGTATTGTACCTACAGACAGGGGCAATAAAACCCTACAAGTATTGTGCCTTTAGACAGGGGCAATAAACCACCCTACAAGTATTGTGCCTTTAGACAGGGGCAATAAACCACCCTACAAGTATTGTGCCTTTAGACAGGGGCAATAAACCACTCTACAATGTCATCAGATACAAATTTACCGGTAATATAACTTCATTCTTTATGATTTACTATGTATATGATGTAAGTCCTCTGCTTTCACCTTTGATGTACATTATTCCTTAAAATCAATGCCTGAAAAGGTCATCAGTTCAACTTTTTAAATGAAAGGCGAAAGATACCAAAGGGACATTCAAACTCATAAGTAAAAAATATACTGACATTGCCATGGCTAAAGAAGAAAAAGACAAACAGACAAACAATAGTACACAAAACACAACATAGAAAACTAAAGACTGAGCAACACACAACCCACCAAAAACGGGGTGATCTCAGGTGGTCCGGTATGGTAAGCAGATCCTGCTCCACATATATGAAAGTATTGTATTTAATCATTCATCTTACTTGGAAGGAAATGTACAAAAGATTATATTTGTTGTGTAAATTTCAGGTTATCGAAATCCATCTTTGTATTTCCACGTTGATGAGTTGTCAGGTCAGGTGACCACATACAACAACACAATTGACCGTGAGAGGAATTGGCCAACTATAATTGATCATTTCATTCTCTGTATCAAAGCTGAGCCATATTACAATGGTCGTAGGAAGAGACAGATAGAGAATGTTAACTGGAACTATGTAAATACAGACCAGTATCTTTACTTGAGGGTCACAGTACTGGATATCAATGACCAGGCACCTTATTTCAACAATACAGATACCATAACAACAGGTAGGTCATATGAGAGGCATAGAGGTTATTTGCGGGTCACAAAACTGGATATCAATTACCAGGCTCCTTACTTTGCCAATACACAAAAAAAGAAAACTTATAAAACATGGCCTGAACTTAAGAAGAAAAAACTGTTTTGAAACATGGTCTGAGCTTAAAAAAATAAAACTCCTTTGAAACATGGTCTAAGCTTAAAAAAATAAAACTCCTTTGAAATATGGTCTGAGCTTAAAATAAAACTCCTTTGAAACATGGTCTGAGCTTAAAAAAGAAAACTTTTATAATAATGATAAACTTATAAAGAATATATTTTATACATGATTTTCAACACTGAGTTCCAATCTTAATTGACTACGACTGCCAGTTTACCTTCCAAAGGTCTGTGATTATCTCCTGGCACTCCAGCCTCCTCCACCAATAAAAACTAGCCACCACGATATAGCCAATAGTGCTGAAAGTAACAATCAATTATAAGTGTTTCAATCATTGAACATTGATTCAAATTTTACATTTCAGCTGTTTTAAAGTTTCCTACACAGGATGATGTAATACATTTAAAAGCTGAAGACCATGATTCTGATCTGTACAACAAAATACGTTTCACTGTCACTTCTACAATATTCCCCAGCTTGGGAAGAAATTTACCAATAGATGGAGCTTTCAGTGTTAATCCCGAGACGGGCATGATCAGAGTTGGAATGCCAGCTTATATTGCTTTCACTGATGGACATTTCTTGTTAAATGTCAAAGCAGAGGATCAGTTAGATTCTACAAAAATGAATTCTACTCAAATTAAGGTAAATTGTACCACTTTATTTGGAATTACCACAAAATATTTGAATACAAAAAAGGAGATGTGGTATGATTGTCAATGTGACAACTATCCACCATCGACCAAAGGATAATGATAGCATAGCAGCTAACCACATCGTTAATAACTTTATTGACTAACTTTCACTTTTAACTTAATTAGATTCTTATTTTACTTTCACTTTCTATTTATATCTATAACATCGTCATAACAACCTCTATTGTTACGTTACTTTCGGCGAACCACACAACTGCAAAATTTGTACTTCACTGTTTGATTTCATATGTAATATTGTCCTGAAGACGCCACGCTTGTTGGCGAAACATGTCTACCAGAATAAACTCTTACCATGCGGTAATTGATGGGTGTTGTTGTCTTTATTGTTGTTTATTTTCTGAGGTAGAAAGAAATAAAATTTCAATTTCATGTTTTTTGTTCCCACCAGCTCTACAAAATACCTTATCCCTGAAATGAAATAAGTAATACATGTTTAGCAGGGTTAGCCTTTAATTTAGTTATAATTTGATTTAATTTTGTGTTTTTAAACCTTTATAAAAATTCTTAAAAGCTGGTAAAAATTGTAGTCTCTATTAAATCACATCTTGTCTAGACTATGCAGATTTTGAACTTGAAATATTGCATAGGACATTTTTCTATTGTTGAAGATTGTATAAGTTTGGGGGATAGCAAATCTGATTGAAGAAACATAAATAAATAAAAAGTTATGGAAACAATGGATATTAACTGTTTTTTTAAGTTGTCATATTTAGAATGATATTGCATGGGTTGGCTTTTGATTGTTAAACTGACTCTTATTAAGTCTCCCAAACAAAGTTTGGGAAGACTTATTAGTTTTGCTCAGTTCTTATTATTAAGTCGCCAAAACGGAGTTTTTGGGAATTTATGTTTTTGTCCCATTTCTTCTTATTATTATTATTATTATGTCACCCGATCGACAATGTCGGGTGACATATTGCTTTTCCTCTGTTTCTTTTTCCCTATTATTATGTCACCTGATCGACAATGTCGGGTGACATATTGCTTTTCCTCTGTTTCTTTTTCCCTATTATTATGTCACCTGATCGACAATGTCGGGTGACATATTGCTTTTCCTCTGTTTCTTTTTTTCCCTATTATTATTATTATTATTATTATTATTATTTTTCTTCCACCTAATTTTGTCCGGGAGTTTTCTCAGAGCCAAAGGTACCAATTTAAATGATGGTTCACTATAACAAGGAACCTTGACTTTAGAGTTGCAGTTCAACTTTGGAACTAAAAAATGGCTGCCGTTACCATGGAAACCGAAAAAAGGTGAAAAAATAAAATTTTAGGGTTTAGTGAATTATTTGGGTATGCTTAAACTTAAAAACATCAAATTTTAATACAATGTACTTGTCCATTATATACAGGTTTTGGATGATTTTGACAATGATCGGAACTACTATGTTGCCATGGAAACTGCAGCAAAAATTTCAAAATTTCAAAATGCTTCAAACTTGATGAAACTTCACAGTAATAATGAGCAACATTTGAAGATATTGTATACGGCGTTCGAATTTCAAAAATGGCTGCCGTTACCATGGAAACAATGCAAAAAGGTCAAAATGCTCTAAAAACCCTTCTAAAAACATTTAAGTAGCATTTCCTCTCTTAATATGGTAGGTCAAACCCAGTGAAACTTTAATGGTATGTTCCCTCTCATGTACCAATGTGATACCTGTCATTAAAATTTTGAAATTGGTCACCACCCCTAAACCATATATATTCTGGTTTGTCATGCCAAGATGATTTGAATGATATACAGGGTTAGTCCCCAGGCATCACTAATGCATACAACTTTACTGGACCAAACCAATTTTCACTGGACTTTGTCCAATGTCAGGCGACCCTGGGAATTACGAATTATGGGAGCTTCGTTTGGGAGACTTCGTAACAGCATCCTGTTACAATCATTTCTTGTTAATTACAGATATTTGTTGCTAATGAAGCCAGCCAAGTAAGATTGGTAGGACGAACCAATGATCTGTCAGACCCTAGTGCTACCGCAACAAATCTTCTCAAGTATATACAATGATAGTTTACTTAACATTTGATACATAAAGCATGAAGTGTTTTTATTTGTTTAAACAATTTTTTTCAAGGTTTAAAAAATCGTTGAATATCTTTGTTTTAAATCACATTTTTCTGTTAGATTTTATACTAAATAACATGTATATTTTGCAAGAGAGTAGGAATGGCTGTAATTGTTGATTTACAAATCCCCTTTTTGCAATGAATAGCATTGAAAATTTGTTACCTTCTTTTGTCATTTCATATATTAAATTGGAAAATGTTTCATTTCTAGGTATCATTAGAATTGTGTACCTAGTGTATTAAGATACAAACCAGAAAGTTTTTTGTGAAGCGAGGATTGTTAATTTCATTTATTTAGTTTCATGAATATTGTCTTTTCTGTTAAGAGTAATGACATAACTTTTTCTATTGAAATAAAAGTATTTATATATATATTTTTTTCAGAAAATTAAGTGACAGAGGTGGTAATTCATTCCATATTCAGAGAACTAAGATCCAGTATCATACCACACTATCTGGTGAGACAGTTCATGCACAGTAAGTACTCAACAGAAAACTAAGATCCAGTATCATACCACACTGTCTGGTGAGACAGTTCATGCACAGTAAGTATTCAACAGAGAACTAAGATCCAGTATCATACCACACTATCTGGTGAGACAGTTCATGCACAGTAAGTACTCAACAGAAAACTAAGATCCAGTATCATACCACACTATCTAGTGAGACAGTTCATGCACAGTAAGTACTCAACAGAAAACTAAGATCCATTATCATACCACACTATCTGGTGAGACAGTTCATGCACAGTAAGTACTCAACAGAAAACTAAGATCCAGTATCATACCACACTATATGATGAGACAGTTCATGCACAGTAAGTACTCAACAGAGAAATAAGATCCAGTATCATACCACACTGTCTGATGAGACAGTTCATGCACAGTAAGTACTCAACAGAGAACTAAGATCCAGTATCATACCACACTATCTGGTGAGACAGTTCATGCACAGTACCACACTATCTGGTGAGACAGTTCATGCACAGTAAGTACTCAACAGAGAACTAAGGTCCAGTATCATACCACACTATCTGGTGAGACAGTTCATGCACAGTAAGTACTCAACAGAGAACTAAGATCCAGTATCATACCACACTATCTGGTGAGACAGTTCATGCACAGTAAGTACTCAACAGAGAACTAAGATCCAGTATCATACCACACTATCTGGTGAGACAGTTCATGCACAGTAAGTACTCAACAGAGAACTAAGATCCAGTATCATACCACACTATCTGGTGAGACAGTTCATGCACAGTAAGTACTCAACAGGCTGTATATAGGGCCTCATCAAATGGAATGAGATTTATAAAAATGTCTGAACATTTTGTCCTGTTTGAAGCAGATTTAGCTTCAATATCAAGTCAATAAATGTTTCAGATGGTTCAATGATTAATTTTAAGTGAATGACTAATTGAAGAATAAACAATTCATAAGAAAACCTACAAAATTGTGTTACAGTCTCTTTAGATTATTTAAATTTGTTTTCATACCTTTATGACCATAATATCTGAATGTTTCAGGACAGATATATGTTTTGTGGTAATTAAGAATGACAGAGTATTGGACTCACAGCAAGGAACAGCTGAAATATCATCATCACCATATACAGATATCTTATCTCAGTTTAAAGTGGGTGATGCAGGGGTGAGTTTAAATTAATTCATCTACCGTCCAATACACTGTACTGATTTGTTCCTGAGTCCACACATTTGTTTTGTATCTATCCATTTACATGATAAATAAAATGTGGCTTGGACGGCTAAATGACAGTTCATATGGACTGAAGATGCCATTTCACCCATAGTGCCATAAATTATTTGTTATAATATACCTAACTGCAAAATCCCGACTTTATTTATATATCTTTTCTACTTTAAAACTTTTTATTTATCAAATGACAAAAAAAAAAATGCTTCCAAGCTTAAATACGATATCCCTACTCGAGAACACATAAAGAGAAGAACGAAGATTTTAATATCATAAAAATATTTATGATTTTAAGCCATTTTACAGCAAAAAATCTTCCTCTTTTCTATTCAATTAATGATTGAAAGAGAAACACAAGCAATACAAGTTTTAAGTTATGAGACAACTATCCACCAGAGTTAAGATGAAGTGGTAGTAAGCAATTATAGGCCGCTGTACAGCCTTCAACAATGAGAAAAACCCATACTGTATTGTAGGCTATTAAAAGCCCTGACATGAAAAATATGAAACAATTCAAATGAGAAAACTTAATTATATCAAAACAATTTACAAAAAAACAAGTATGACAGACATGAACCAAAGACAACCACTGAACTACAGGCTCCTGAATTGGGACAGGCACATAAAGAATGTGGCAGGGTTAGATATGTTGATGACCCCTAACCTGGGACAGCAGTGTAACAACACAACATAAAAAAACACCTGTAAAAATCAGTTGCAATTGATTGTTTTGTCCCTTTCTTTAACATACTTTGCAGCATCATTAATCACATTTATTCATAATCTTGCCTATTACAAAGACAACTGGTTGTATGAATACAGGGAGTGTTATATTTTTATTTTTCAGCCTTGTGACCCTCCCACCAGGAAATCCCCTATGATGTTTATTGTTTGTTATGACCTTTATGTTTCTGTTTTCAGCCTTGCGACCCTCCCACCAGAAAATCAACATATGATGCCTATTTATGTTATGACCTTTATGTTTCTGTTTTCAGCCTTGTGACCCTCCCACCAGAAAATCAACATATGATGTTTATTGTTTGTTATGACCTTTATGTTTCTGTTTTCATCCCTGTGACCCTCCCACCAGGAAATCTACCTATGATGCCTATTGTATGTTATGACCGTTATGTTTCTGTTTTCAGCCTTGTGACCCTCCCACCAGGAATCTACCTATGATGCCTATTGTATGTTATGACCTTTATGTTTCTGTTTTCAGCCTTGTGACCCTCCCACCAGGAAATCTACCTATGATGCCTATTGTATGTTATGACCGTTATGTTTCTGTTTTCAGCCTTGTGACCCTCCCACCAGGATTCTACCTATGATGCCTATTGTATGTTATGACCGTTATGTTTCTGTTTTCAGCCTTGTGACCCTCCCACCAGGAATCTACCTATGATGCCTATTGTATGTTATGACCGTTATGTTTCTGTTTTCAGCCTTTTGACCCTCCCACCAGGAAATCTACCTATGATGCCTATTGTATGTTATGACCTTTATATTTCTGTTTTCATCCCTGTGACCCTCCCACCAGGAAATCTACCTATGATGCCTATTGTATGTTATGACCATTATGTTTCTGTTTTCAGCCTTGTGACCCTCCCACCAGGAAATCTACCTATGATGCCTATTGTATGTTATGACCATTATGTTTCTGTTTTCAGCCTTGTGACCCTCCTACCAGGAAATCTACCTATGATGCCTATTGTATGTTATGACCTTTATATTTCTGTTTTCAGCCCTGTGACTCTCCCACCAGGAAATCTACCTATGATGCCTATTGTATGTTATGACCTTTATATTTCTGTTTTCAGCCTTGTGACCCTCCCACCAGGAAATCTACCTATGATGCCTATTGTATGTTATGACCTTTATATTTCTGTTTTCATCCCTGTGACCCTCCCACCAGGAAATCTACCTATGATGCCTATTGTATGTTATGACCTTTATATTTCTGTTTTCAGCCTTGTGACCCTCCCACCAGGAAATCTACCTATGATGCCTATTGTATGTTATGACCATTATGTTTCTGTTTTCAGCCTTGTGACCCTCCCACCAGGAAATCTACCTATGATGCCTATTGTATGTTATGACCATTATGTTTCTGTTTTCATCCTTGTGACCCTCCCACCAGGAAATCTACCTATGATGCCTATTGTATGTTATGACCTTTATGTTTCTGTTTTCAGCCTTGTGACCCTCCCACCAGGAAATCAACATATGATGCCTATTGTATGTTATGACCTTTATGTTTCTGTTTTCAGCCTTATGACCCTCCCACCAGGAAATCTACCTATGATGCCTATTGTATGTTATGACCTTTATGTTTCTGTTTTCATCCTTATGACCCTCCCACCAGGAAATCTACCTATGATGCCTATTGTATGTTATGACCATTATGTTTCTGTTTTCAGCCTTGTGACCCTCCCACCAGGAAATCTACCTATGATGCCTATTGTATGTTATGACCTTTATGTTTCTGTTTTCAGCCTTGTGACCCTCCCACCAGGAAATCTACCTATGATGCCTATTGTATGTTATAACCTTTATGTTTCTGTTTTCAGCCTTGTGACCCTCCCACCAGGAAATCAACATATGATGCCTATTGTATGTTATAACCTTTATATTTCTGTTTTCAGCCTTGTGACCCTCCCACCAGAAAATCAACATATGATGCCTATTTATGTTATGACCTTTATGTTTCTGTTTTCAGCCTTGTGACCCTCCCACCAGAAAATCAACATATGATGCCTATTTATGTTATGACCTTTATGTTTCTGTTTTCAGCCTTGTGACCCTCCCACCAGGAAATCAACATATGATGCCTATTGGTGGATATTGGTAGCCTTTGCTATTTGTATGTTTATAATTGTCCTGGTTCTAATTGTGTTAGTGGCGGTTTTCTATAGAAAGTAAGTATAAAAACTTAACTGGTCAAGTCACATAATAATTTACAAAGATGATATATTAGAATGTGTGTTGAGTAGACAGACACACAGGCAATTAACTGTACTCCAATACAAGTGCTAATGTGGCTTTCTATGCATTATATGACATCTTATTAATTTTGCACAATGTTTTTTGATTTGATAGTGATATGTGCATGCTAACAAGAATGATAGGAAGAATAGTTCTATATAGCTATTGACCAGCCATATATAAAAAAAACACTAGTAAGGGTTCATTAAGGGTATTAAATTTCAATAAGATATCTTTAATCAGTAACATTGCAGGAATCTTTACTTGAATATTTTTTCTTGTTTATGCAGAAAATCAAATTCAAGACAATCAGATACACGTTATCTTTCAATTGTGAATATAACAGAGGTTTTGATAAAAGTTAATAATTTGTTTTCAAAACAATGATTTAGTTTGATAAAATGTTTCAAGATTTAGCAAGGAAGATGGGAATATCACTGTTTTCTTGATATACCACTATACTGTTTTAATTCTTTTTTTTTTTTTTATTAATATCCAGTTTAATTATCTCCCCTTGGACACATTTTTGGCATGCATTAATTTTTAGGTTTTAAAAGATAGTTTGAATAAGTTTTAGCATATAGATTTGTTTATTTACAGTTACAGACAGTACATGGATACGAGAAAACAATGTAAGTATTAAAATATATTTGTGCTGTCATCAAATTCAATTCCTTAGAATCATATACAGTCGAACCTGCCTTAAAGGTCACCTCTATTAAGTGAAAACCTGTCTTGTCAGGCCACCATCTTCTTGTCCTGCTGTAGATACACTTATGCATTTTGAACCCCAATTCAAAGGTCCCCTCTCTTATAAGGTCAGTTTTCTCTGGTCCAAAGGGTGACCTTTAAATACAGGATTTACTGTACACTTAAAATATATATTGATTATCTTCCATGATAGTTAGAAAGTAGATAATTGTTTGTTAATAGAGTCTCACATTAAGTAAAAATCTGGCTAAATAATATAAAGAAATGGTAGGATACTAATTGATCAACCGATGGAATTTTTCTATAATAAGATATAGTTTTAGTAAATGACACACAATTCAATATAGTCGATATAAAATTTCAAAACTTATTTTTTTCCAAAATCATGTTTGTTTAAGTAAGAAAAAATGTATGTTAAGAAAGGTAAAGGTGTATCATGATTTTGAACTTGCTTTCTTTAATATAATTGTTGAAACCTTTAGAAATGGAAAATTCAGACCATGAACAAGTAGTTTCATATGAGGGTGAAATAAGAAAAGAACTAGTCTTTTACATTATTAATCCAAAGGCTATTTGCACATGCTGTTAGTTAGGTAAAATATATATTTCTTGAAAAAACAACTCTTCAATGTGCAACCATATCTCATTATTTTCAGATTTAATACAAGATTGATAAATGAGAGAAGATTGTCTCAGGAATACTTGTCTATTTTATTGTGTAATTGAGTGCTACTTATTTGTGATACAGAACTCATTTTAAACAACAAGGATTACTTCATTGAAAACAGTGCCATTAACACAACAGAAAGTAGGAGGTAGTTAAACAGCATTTTCATTTGAACAAAGACCGTGAAGTGTCAGGGATCTTGTTTAAAACAACTCATGCAATATCGATTTTGTGATTAATGCTATGTATTATGAGGTACACCCATTTTAATTGGATCATTCATTAACTATAAGTTATAATGATGACATGGTAGGTGTCCTGTTTACTTTAAGGACATTATGCAAGCAACAATCAATCAATTAAATAATCTTAATATGTTGTTAGCTATAACAGTTATTTTGTTTATAAACCTGAATGGTAAAAATCTTGCCAGGTAACCTAATAACCATTCAGAACTAAGAACTAAGAAAAATAATCCATAGAAAATACTTTATTTTCAGTTAGCCATTAAGTTTGGTCTTAATTATAGATCTTGTTTGTGTGAGAGTGTAATGTCGATAAGATTTACTAGTAATCCTTTTATTGCTACGATTTTGATATTTGATATATTACTGTGATAAATTATGTACACGTATCTGTTGAATGAAACAAGAAAACTGTTACATATGTCCAAACACAAATGCTTTTGTTGGTTATCAGAATTTACTTGTTTATTGTTATACCCCCAATAGCCATAGCAAGGGTATGTATATTCACTATGTTTAGTGCATCTGTCCATTTATAAATTTGTCTTTCCTTCAATTATCAGACTACATCTCCTGGAAAACTTATGAATGTATTTCAGCCAAACTTTTACACATATCATGGTTGCATTTCTGGTGATTGATATCTTTTATTATCATTCTGGTGTTATTGAAGTCAGATCTGGTAATTCCCATGTAGTTAATTTTCTACTCCCAAACCACAAAAATTAAATATAAGCCAAAGCACCAAGTTATGTGGACAATCTTTGGAAAGACATCTAATTTGCTTTTTTTCCAGTTGTGATTTAATAGTGTATATTGTTTTTGAAAGGTTTGTCTTTCATGTTTATTGCATATCAGTGTAGTATAATAATTTGAAGTTTTATATATACTTAAGAATTTTATGTATTATATTTGTACATGTATATGGATGTACATGATTATTGTTTTACACTGTATTTATTGTATTTTGTATAGATGTTTTGAACAAACATTCCAAATAAATTATATATTTTAGTATTTTTAAGTTTTTTTTATTTAGCCTGTGATACTCTTCACGCTGCCTCATGTAATAGAATTTATTAACTATCTGAATAAAGCTATCAACCTCAGAAGTAGAAGAGTAATACTTTCCAAATTGGCTCTTCTTATAGTTTGGACCTTGAGCCAATTTGCATCATTCTCTGACTGTCTTAAAATGGTAATTTATCAGATACTTAAAGTCAAATGTTAATGATACCCTAGTCACTTTTATTACTAAAATCTGAAATAAACTATTTTTTTCTTAGGTTACCATAGCTAAACCAGGGCAGTCTCAGCTTGAAATTAAATAGGAAAAATATCTGGAGTATTTTTTTCAAAATTATTTATGCAAAATACTTTTGAAAATCTAGTTTAATTTGTCAAAATTTAAGAACATGCTGATTAAGCTGAGATAATTCTGGTTTTACCTTCTGATTTAGCTGAGATAATTCTGACTTTACTTAGATATAAGAAGATGTGGTATGAGTGCCAATGAGACAACTCTCCATCCAAGTAAAACTTTATAAAAGTAAACCATTATAGGTCAAAGTACGGTCTTCAACCCGTAGCCTTGGCTCACACCGAACAGCAAGCTATAAAGGGCCCCAAAAATTACTAGTGTAAAACCATTCAAACGGGAAAACCAACGGTCTAATCTATTATATAAAAAACGAGAAACACATATGAACCACATCAACAAACAACAACTACTGAACATCAGATTCCTGACTTAGGACAGGTGCAAACAATTGCAGCGGGTTTAAACGTTTTAATGGTACCAAACCTTCACCCTTTTTCTGAAAAAGTAGTGCAACATCACAACATAGAAAGACACACTATATAATATCAACTGAAATAGCTTTACTCAATCAAAGGACATATAAACACCAGTGAACATACACCGAACAAATAAATTTGACCTATGATACAATGTAAATACAAAATAAATAAACTAAGGGAAGAATAATAAAAGTAACATTTTATACCACTATGAAATGTTAAACAATTTAAGAAAAACAATATGCTTGAACTAAAATATCAGCCATTTGCAATTACTTTAAACACAGGTAAATGAAAATAATTTTGTTGTTAGGTATACGTACACAGTTCAAATAGAGAAAGGAAATATTTTTACAAAATAAATAATTTTGATGTTCATAGTACGAAGTGAAAATTTATAGTAATACCAAACACTTATCAAAGCTGGTATATAGACCAGATATAACCCTGAATAACATTAAATAACAAAAAAAGCATTACAATTAGTATCAACAGGTCAAATAAACAAGAAAGTACGATATGAGAGTACTTGCAGTTACTGACAGCTAGTTAAAAGCCAAAAACAATTAATAATAAAAAATCATGCATCAGAGACTAAAATCAACTAAAACACATCCCAGGGATTTAGTATTTTAACGTCATGGACAGTCAAAGAAGACATGACTTGTGCAATGCCAAAAATAAATGTATCGACAGGCAGTAGGATAATTAGGAGTTTAACCTCTTTAAAGATCAAAATGAACGTGGGTGTGTCTTTGTACATCACGTTTGAAAAGAATACAAATTTAGTTATGTTTTAATTCGCTGATGACAAAATCGATATATGTGCCAATGTAAGCTATATTCAAAGATCTAATTACAACATTGGTAAGATAATCTTTACTAATAAATCGATGAGTTTACACGGATCACATAGTGATTTCCGCGCTTTAAGTACAATATTACCGTAAAATTTAGGATGTGAAATACCGTTTTTAATCAGTTTTCTACAGGCACAGCCAAATTTACTAATCAAATCTTTGTATCTATGAAAGAATGTAGTAAAAGTTTTACGTAATTTATGGTAACGAAATCCCTGACCTAATAATTTACCAGTGATGCATTGATTACGTTTGTTAAAATCTATGACATCACTACACACACGGGCATAACGAACGAGTTGGGATATATAAACACCGTATGATGGAGCATCGCCGTCTAAAAAAGGAAAATTAACAATAGGGAATGAAAAGTCGTCTCTTTTGTTGTAAATTTTCGTATGGAGCTTTCCTTTAGAGATAGAAATGTCCAAATCTAGAAAAGGACAACTACTGCTGTTTATGTTAGATTTAGTTAAAGTAAGTTCTATTGGGTAAATTTCAGTAGTATATTTAGAGAACTCTGGATTATTTAACGAAAAAATATCATCTAGATAACGGAAGGTATTGTTGAATGTATCAACCAAATGTAACAATGACGTGTCTTTACTGAGTTTGGTCATAAACTGACATTCTGAGGACCACCTTCGGGTGCGTGATTTTCTCGCTGCATTGAAGACCCATTGGTGGCCTTTGGCTGTTGTCTTCTCTTTGGTCATGTTGTTGTCTCTTTGACATATTCCCCATTTCCATTCTCAATTTTATAGCAATACAGGAATAAATCTGCTTTCAAAGGGGCGCAGTTAGTGCCCATAGGAATACCTACTACTTGTCGATACACTTTATCGCGGAAACGTACATATATGTTGTCCAGGAGAAAATTTAAAGCTTCAATCATATCTTCACATTTCCAGTAAGTGTATCTAGCATACTTTCCTTTTTCGTTACAGAAAAAAGGCTTTAAACGAGTTACAGCAAATAAATTTGTAATGAGATTTTTCAAAAGACCATTTAATTAAATATGAAAACTTTTTCTTGATAAGATTGTGTGGAAGTGTAGTATAGAGAGTTGAAAAATCATAACTGTCAACA
Organism: Mytilus californianus; assembly: GCF_021869535.1. NCBI lineage: Eukaryota > Metazoa > Mollusca > Bivalvia > Mytilida > Mytilidae > Mytilus > Mytilus californianus. The sequence goes on from NW_026262723.1 coordinate 109,401,590, forward strand.
GAATTAAAAGGACCATCAAAAGCATGTATTTTATCTAAAACCTCTAAAGAATTTTTAACACTCCAAAAATAATTAATACCATTATTTTCATAAGCTTTATTACAAAAGTGAATAACAAGTTCTTTGATAGTAGTAAGGGAGGTAGTTAGAAGCACTGATAGATTGGTAGTAGAACACTTACTAGATGCGGAGATGAAACGGAATTTAAATGTTTTTTTGTGCAATTTAGGTAACCAGTACATAGTAGGGACTTTTAAATGTTCGGAAGAGGCTTTAAGCTGAATAGTGGCAGTGATATGCTTGTTTACAATTTGACTCTCTGTGGAGCGTACGGAACTAAATGTAGATGAATTTTTAATTTCGTTTTGGAGAACTTCCGTGTAGTACATGCGTCACACCACCTCTACATTATTTGCTGCTTTGTCTGTCGGTACGAACACAAACCGCTTTGCGAGTACTTGGAGTTTATTTTTTATTCTAGAAATTGGAATATCATGGACCCTATTACTAATTTCAGAATTGTTTTCAAAATGAGATATACGAATATTAACAGTATTCATAATTTTATTCAAATAACTATCTAGAGATTACTGATCAGTTTTTTCACGTTTACACCAATTTTTACAGTAGACAGACAGAGCGTCTTTAATGACTGGACGACACTGTTTCCAATCTTATTTTAGATGGAGGACGATATTTCGGTCCTTTCTTAAGAAAAGTTATGACCTCACGGTCTTCGACGATGTTGAGGTCTCCTGTAAGGACATGACTATTGGGAACATATCTAAAACTAGATGTTTCACAATCTCAAGTGGAAGGAACATTATTTTCTATATTAACGTCTGATGTAACTGACGTATAATTAAAAATCAAACTTCTGCTGTTTTTTTTTTTTTTATAAGAATACGAAATAATAGGTGGTACTATATTATCAAAATATGGAGGTATTTGGCTTTGGATGGTGAGTCATTGAATATACTAGATAAGTTGATAAAATCAATACCTCTTATTTATATATTTTAATTTAAGAAAATGCCGTTTATGATTTTCAGGTTTATCGATACTAGGAAATAGCCTATGATGACAAAAGGCTGTAATAATACGGGTGTATTCATACACTGGGCTAAAAAAAGAAATTTTATCACACTCCAGAAAAATAGCATATAATTTACTTATTGGTATCTGACTCAGTTTGCATAATACTTGATGTCTGCCATTATTTTTTATTATAGATAACAGATCAGCAAGTGTATAATTTATACGATGTTTAATACGTTGATTACGGTTTTTGCGTTTGCCATGAGACCTTTTATTTCTAAGTCGTTTATCGACAATATTAATGACATTGATTGAAGTTTTAGTTATGTTCCCCTGTCCTAATATTTTGTCATTAAGACCGAGAGGATAAGCTGTTTGAAGCCTTTTTATCCAAAATAATTCGCAAACTTCACGTGATTTTTCAAATTGCTTGTGTGATTGTCCTGGTTGTTTCTGAACGGTTTCAAGTGGTTGGAATTTAATAAATTTTAGATTGTGATTATGCTTATCTAAATGTTGATATATCAAACTTTTGAATTTTTTAGGTCTATGAAAGCGGTAAAGGTGTTCTTGATTTCTTTTGTAATACGCTCGTACCGTCTGTTTTACCTGCTGATTTAGTTGAGACCATTCTGGTGTTACCTGTTGATTTTGCTGAGATAATTCTTGTTTTTTACCTGTTGATTTAGCTGAGATTATTCTGGTTTTACCTGCTGATTTAGCTGAGATCATTCTGGTTTTACCTGTTTATTTAGCTGAGATCATTCTGGTTTTACCTGCTGATCTTACTGAGATATTCTGGTTTTACCTGTCAGTTTTGCTGAGATAATTCTGGTTTTATCTGTTGATTTAGCTGAGATAATTTTGGTTTTACTTGTTGATTTAGCTGAGATAATTCTGGTTTTACTTGTTGATTTAGCTGAGATAATTCTGGTTTTACTTGTTGATTTAGCTGAGATCGTTCTGGTTTTACCTGTTGATTAAGGTGAGATAATTCTGGTTTTACCTGTTGATTTAGTTGAGATAATTCTGGTTTTACCTGTTGATTAAGCTGAGATTATTCTGGTTTTACCTGTTGAATTAGCTGAGATTATTCTAGTTTTAACTGTTGATGTAGCTGAGATAGTTCTGGTTTAACAAGTTCTCCTGCACCAAGTTTATTGTAAATTTAAATCATGTGGAACTGTTTTAGTGGACTTAAGCATATTTCTTTTTTCGTCAATAACATATATACGAAGTAACTGATGGAAAGAAAAGGTACAACAAACACATTCTATTACAATTAAATTAAACAGGGTTAAACAGGTTTGTGAGCACTCATCACTCCCCTAACCTGCGACAGTGGTGTAACAGCACAACAGAAGAACAAACTATTAAAATCGGTTGAAAAAGGCTTAACTCATCAGATTGATACAAAGAAAAACATCAAATAAGAACACAGACAGGATGTGGCCGGGTATATATCCATCCCTCATCCCTAACAACAAAAAAGACACTAAGTACAGATCTGAGAGTACTCGAAGTTTTGGAGGGGTTCGTGTTGCTCAGTCTTTAGTTTTCTATGTTTTGTTTTGTGTACTATTGTTTGTCTGTTTGTCTTTTTCTTTTTTAGCCATTGTCGACTTATGAGTTTGAATGTCCTACTGGTATCTTTCGCCTCTCTTTTACTGACTGCTAGTTCAAAGCCAATAACATCTAATAAAAAGAAATCATGTATCTTGGACTTAAATATCAATCAGTACACATCCAAAATCCAAGGATTTAGTGTAAAGACGTCATTAACAGTCCGAGAAAAACATGACCTTGTGCAATGCCAAAATATAGGTATCAACAGATTGTAGTATTATGAAACTACATATGTGTAATATTTAGTATGGTTTTAATTTACTGAAAGCAAAATAAATATTTATACCAATCAAAACAATATTCAAAGATTTAATTGCAGTGTTGAATAGATAACCTTTAAGAATAAGTTTATTTGAAGGATTGACAGGTTCACCCGGATCGTATCTAAATTTCCGTGCTCCCTTAACATCATCACCGTAAAATTTAGGATTTGCTATTCATTTTGAAACAAATTTTCTACAGAATAAGCCAAACTTTTAAACCAAATCTTTGTATCTGTGGAAGAATTTAGTAACGGTTTAAATTTATTTGTGGTAAAGAGATCCCTGACTTAATATTTTACTAGTGATACCTAGATTACGCTCATTGAAATCCAAAATGTCATTACATACACGAACATAGCGAACGCTTTGGGATATATAAACACTAAGACGGTGCCAATGGAACATCACCGTCCAAAAATGAAAAATTAGCAATAGGGAAAGAAATAACATGCACGTCACACGAATATAAAATTGGGATTGAGTTTGTAATGGTGTTATTTTATGTATTTTCTAACCGTGACAAGAATATAAAAATGGAATTGTGTTTGTACTGGTGTTATTATTTGTATTTTCTAACCATGTCAGTTTTTCTTATAAATCAAAACTGTGTCTAAACAAAAAAAAATTTTTTTTTAGATTTTTATAAAATATAGTTTAGTATCTTTTTAAAGGTATCCAAATATTAAAAAAATCTACCAAATAACAAAAAAGTTCTGACAATTTATATCTCATCCGGTCATTATCCTGTCACAATCAGGTCAATCGTCCTGTCATTAGTGTAACCCAAAAATCCTGTGCATATAGTAGCTTTAAACTTAAAATCATATAAATGAAATAGCTGATTTATTATCTTAACTTTTACACACATATAGAAATTAAAAATAAAATGACTGTAATATAAGGCAAGATGATGTAAGACCAAACAGAAAACACACTTGAAAACAAACAACATAACACAAAAACACTGTAGACGAACCATGAGACTCAGTAACTCGACTATACTGACAAATAAGACATATGTGAAATGTACCGAAAATACAGATTTTATACCACAAACGATAAGACATAACACAATATCCAACCAGACTAGGTTTGACCTTCAATGCTCAAAGTCAGAGGTCAGACCGCCATCTTCAATGCTATGTGACATTTCACCTTGAGGTCTTGCCAAAAATCATGGCCTTATTCCAAAGGATAAAAAAGTTGTGTCCTTGACACGTAAATGTCCTCACAATTTACACCCGGAAGTTAGGTTAAAGGAAAAGATCACACGGAGGTCATGGATAGTGTTTTTCTCTCATGGAAAGTCTGTGCATTTTGAATCGTTCATTTTCTTTAACATTCTGGATTGATGTCTATGATTTTAACACAAGTCCATTCGTTTTGTAATAACTTTTTTCACCTCATCATAATTTTGAACTGAGGTGAACAAACAAAACACTTTTAAAATACCTAACTTTCCCCATTAAAACTCTTTAATTGTAGAGTTCAAATGTCAGTTGTTCACTATAAAATTTTTGCACCTTTTTCATGGAAAAGAAAACATTTCTATCAAATGAGGACGGACAGGTTTTTTTTAACCTCAAATTTATTTGGTTCTGAGGAATGAGTATGATACACTTAACCTAGAATCTCGTGACTAACTCTAATTTCAAGTTAATTGTTAATTTGGTTTTTCTGTCGAAAATCCTTGATTGCTTTAACGACCGATTAATAAATATACAAAAAACCCATGGTTGATGTTATTTTAAAAGCATCTTGTATTCTTTAGCATTTGCAGTTCTCTTTATTTTTATTTAAGTTAAAACTTTCTTTTTCTGTTACATCTGACTATCACTTTCTTTACGTTCTAGCTTTTGTTGTATTGCAAGTTCGGCATCTTTTCGTTGAATTATTTAATCCCTTGTACTGAAAGTTTTATGATATCGTCCTAAAGTTGAAGTTATATCTCCCATTCAACGAAAGGGAACATAATGCTTCAGACTATTTTCGTTTGGTACCTTTAGGTTCGACTGGGGTACAGAAATATGGTCGTCCCTTGACTTGTATGGTTATGTCAATAAAATCCTTTCTTGGGCGTCTGTTTGTCTGTGCGTAATGTATAACTTTACAGTCACGTCCGGTATGAATGGGAACTTTAGTACTCGGTGGATCATGTTCGGTGAGAACCATTCCCTGTGCTAGTTAATGCATCATTGCAACAACCCTCAAACTTTAAGGAGTGTGCGTCTGGTCTGTTAGAAGACAAACCTTCGGCTATCTACCATAGCTTTATTTTCAAGTGCAAGTCCAATTTCCCACCTTTAATTCCGATCGTCTTACGTTGCAGAACCTTTTGTCTATTGTAATAATTTGTTCTCGTTCTGACCATTCATGAACTTATTGTCGCTGGATGCTACTGAATCAGCAATCAATCAATCAATCTTTTGGTTCTCATTCAGTTTGTCCTGACCAACATTTATTTATTATTTGACTTATACTTATATTCGGTATGGAAGTATATTATCTCAAGACTATATGTCGTCTTTCATCTTGACTTTTGTGCTACCCTGACCTTTGATGTGTCCCGAAAATAAATTTGTTCATGTTTGGACATATATTTATATTTGATAAATGGGTGAGATGTGTTGCATACGATGCAAAATGACATTTGACCTTAACCGCAATGTTAAATAAACCCCAAAATCATGTATTTTCTTGTTGCATAGCATGACCTTTTCAGTGCAGGTAGTGGTTTGACCCGCATATATAATAGATTGTTGAATATCTTAAAAATGTTTCAGATCCCTAACCATTGAACCGTATTTATTACTATTTGACTTTATCAGACCTTTCTAGTTCACCATATGATTTGTCACTGCTGACATGCCTTGCTTCTTTAATATCTCTGCATTCTTTTTATCTTCTTCACTCTAACGACAAGAACATTTAGTTTGCCATAAGTTATGTCCTTGAATAACATGCGCACCTCTTGTAACGTGAATTGTACAATATTGTTATATGTTTGTTGGTTGGGGAACCCGAATTACACGGAGAGAACCACCGACCCTCGACAGACACAATTTTCAATCATGATTGGAGTCATACACATCTCGGTACGAACTCACAGTTTCAGTTGACAAGCTAGTGATCACTGTAGATGAACTACTTAAGACCACTCGGCCACCAATGACCAGTGTAAAATATGTAATAAACTACTAAACCATATATTTATAATAACTTTTAAGTGCATCAAATATTTTGTCTGGTGGTCATGCCCCGCCCCTATATATATCATGAATTATCAAATATATTGATAACAAATAATACTATTCCCACTTATAAACCATATATTTTTATTTGTCGTGACAATACCTTCACAGTACTAAATATGTTTGTTGAGCCTTCTTTTTTAAGATATAATTCAAATAAATGAAGGGGAAACAAGCGTTTAACTCTTTTTAAACATTTCTATCTTATTTTACCCCTTCTTTCCCAGTTTGAATTGCAATTTTAGTTCATTCGGTTTGAAAGTGTCTGGACCAAAAGATTTTATTCAACCAAAATCCGATGTTGTATTTTGAAAGAAAAAGTGCTTACATTATCCTAAATATTTTATATGTCTGTAAACTACTAACAACTTGCCTTATTTATTGTAAGAGCGAATTTTCAAAAGTTCAATAAAACACCAACCATTGATCTTTTGTGGGGGAGTTTGTTTTTTTTAAATTAGGGGGAAATGAATTATTTATTCCGTTTCGCAATAATTTTCTAGTTACCGTATGTTATTGAGAAATAGCTTGTTTTTCGTTTAAGTCGGGAGAAACATTGTTTATCACGAGAGAAAAACCTTGCCCACTAAAAAAATAGAATGGTCAGTGCCTAAAATATAATTCAATAAAAAAAAAAATCCACAAAGGGATGGCCGATCGCCGACATAGAAAATATAGTTCTTTTGAAGGATGTTAAATATCCAAACTACTACTTTTTGTTTTCAAGATAGAAAATACAACTTTTCATTTTAAGGTCTTTATTTTTTGTATAAATTAAAAGGAGTGGGTTGAGGGGTAGCGAAGGAGCGTGGTACATTCGCTCGACATCTCTTTTTTGTAGTACTTTTTCACAAATAAGACTTAGATATTATGTCAAATAAATGATATAAATGAATAACTGAACAAGTGAGACTTGCAGTTGCATTAACAGTTGTAGCAGCACGTGGTTATTTTGTGTTCAAACACACCTTCTCTGTTTTGAAACTTACCAGATTGCAATTAAATTTTCTGGAAGGCGACAGGAGGATTAAATAATAGAATCATGTGCAAAACAGTGTAGCCGAGACCATTGATTGGCGCGCTAAAATATCCCATTGACTGGGTCAGATTAGGTGAACGTTCGTCTGTAACGCCCACAACTCACGACGTATTTATTATAGACATTTAAACTGTGGGGTCACCAAAGGGTCTCAACGCCTAAATAAAATAATTCGAAAAACTAATCAGGAATAACCTTTGTGTTTTGATTTATATTGAATACTTAAACGTTCTTTATTTGTGTTTTTGTTATGTTTTGATAATGAATTTTTATGATATCGGACGTTCTTTCGACAAAAAAGGATTTAACTGGCTTTAAAAGTTACAATGGATGTGTTGATTATTATCTTTTTTTCGGACGTCAAAGCGATTTAACAATCGCGGTTGTCCAATTATGTCATCTTTTAACTTTTATCTGGTCAAAATTTTATTTTAGAACGAATGCATAATCAACTTTAAAAAGTGTGCAAACACAAAACATATAGACAAAATATACTTCTTTCCTGTCTTTTTCGTACTTGCAAGTTATTAGACAGTAAAAAGGCTATTTGGATCAAGCTTTGTGAAATTTGCATTTACGTTTTTGAATAGGTACAGTCAAGTTTAGCGATTGGTAATTCATTGATAACATTCTGGCGTATCACAAACAAACAACTTGTAACGTCTCATTTCATTGGCCGAAAGATTTAAATACAACAATTGTAGTGTGCACGTGAATTGACACAGGTGACCGACAATGGATGTATTACCTTACTACGAACGTAAAAAACAATGATTTTTGGTCGAAATAATTAAATAAGTATTTTGTGAATTTCAAATAGTGGGGTCGAAATATTATACTAATAATTTGTGTTAAGTAATATTCTTTATGCATGCAGCACTTGTACCGCACTATGAAAAATATAAGGATAAAATAAAATACATGTGCCGCTTTTATACGGATGAATGTATGAACCACTTCAATTTCTTTCATATTGACGCTAGGTTATTATCCTGACAATGTCGTAGTTACTTATAATAAGGATCTCATAATACTGATCCATTTCAAATTTATGATGGGTTGCACATTCCTCTTTTATTGTTTTCATGCTATAAAACGAAAGTAAAGTAGCTAAGCGTTTGGTCATTCAGAAATGACGTGTCATAAACGAGCAAATTGTCCCCGAAAGATCGTATCATGTGTGCACGTGAATATAGATGTACTATGCAATGTACTATCATGGTCACCACGAAATTCAAATGAATTCAGTGAAGGCATGTTGGTGTAAAAAGGTTTGAAATGTTTCATCGGCGAAGATTTTATTTTTGCATGTGTGGAACTAAAAAATAAATAAATACTTGTGAGAAATGTCGTAGTTTATAAGGAACTATGTAAATGTACTGTTTTCGATTTAAATTGGTTGAAAATTTATCCTTTAATTTCATACCGTAAGAATAGAGCTTTGCATAACATTGTTGAACTATCCGCAAAAGTAACGTGTGGCATGCGTGCGTATTAAAATGAAATACAAAATCATACATGTATGATAAACTTATAAACGAAATATTAAGAAATTAAGGATGACTACTGTAAAAGTATGTACAAAAATGGAGTCACCTTTTATCAATACATTTAGTGAATAACCACACTGTTTAAAACTGATTGTTTTCTATGCAACTATTTAAATATTTACAATATATAATTTTCAACCATGGATAGCAAAACAGTTAATTATAAATTAAGAAAGTATATCGCTGGAGTTTATAAAGTACATTTCCTTCCACTGTGCCATGGTTTGCCATCTCCATTTTTTCTCTAAACAAAGCATGGCTGGTTACATGTTCTGAATTTACTTAGAATTTCGGGATTTTTTTTTCAAAATCAAGTAAACTAAATCAGAAAAAAAATCACACTATCCTAAAACTTATGAAAGAATATGAATAATGAACATGACAGTTTATAACACAAACCCATTTACTATAAAAATCGAGCAATATCTTTAGTATGTAATTTGGTTATTTTTGTAGTTAAGTACGGTTTCATTTCAAATACAACGTAAATTGAACGTCCATTGAATAAAAGATAAGGCAGGGTGAGCAACATGACAAACAAAAGGCAGGATGACGATTTATGTAAAAAAATCAGGATAAACTAATAAAAATAGTCACGACCTAACAGGCTGAAAAAAAGAAAGACAGGACAGAGATAACAACTAAAAAAAATGCAGGACAAAATGTTTCATCCAAGTCCCACACCCCCAATCAAAATAAAATGGTAGCTCCCTTAATCCAGAACCAATTGAGAGGAGACAGTTGAATTAAAAATTTCGACGTGACTGTTAAGATTAAAGTTTAAAATTTTACATGCACATGTATTAAAGCTAGAATTGCTTGATAATAAAGACCACAATCATGTACGTGAATACGACGATGGAAGTTTTTAACGACCTTGACCGGCTACGTGAATACTAATCAGTCCATTCAGCTTTGTAGTACGCGTGTTCTATTTTCGCAGGTGTGAGGTCGAAGGTTTGAATTGACCAATGAAAACGATCGTTCCTTAACGAGTTAATCTAATAAAGTTTGTTTGACTGATTATGTTGCACGACCTTTCGCTAAGCTTGGCCGCAGTTCAGTATACAATGTATAGTTTGATGATCTTTTCTGCTAACTACTATACTTGTGAAAAACCCTTGGCAACAGAAACATATTCAGATTTTTTTTTAATCGACCCAATTTACATAGTAATGGACGACTTCGTACATTTTATGATCGCAAATAAAATATGTATATAATATACTGTGCACTGTAGTTCGTATATATACTGAGACCCTTTGGCAACCCCACAGTTTAAATATTTATAATAAATACGTCGTGAGTTGTGGGCGTTACAGACGAACGTTCACCTAATCTGACCCAGTCAATGGGATATTTTAGCGCACCAATCAATGGTCTCGGCTACACTGTTTTGCACATGATTCTATATAAATTAAATACCGGTAGTTTCCTTGTCCATGAAATCTTGTCATCTCCTTCTGGACAATATTTCACTATGAAAATACTGTTCAGGAAAAAATTTCTTAATCTAAATATATCTTCCCTAAGAAATCATCTGCCATGAAATTGTGAGCGTTTCTTTTTTTTTATATTTTTCATTAAAAGTACGTGCATAACCAAAATTGCTGCATTCATTAACTTTACAGATTTGTTTGTCATAATCAATAAAATAAAACACTTTCATGAAATCATATCCAAATTATAAAATTTTTATAACCTCCCTTTCATGAGACAAAATTTTAGGCTTGGGTGACAATATTTCATAGGACAATATTTTGCTTTACATTTTTACTATCCAAATTAAAGGTATGAAATATAATACAGGTTTAAGCTGAAGATATATATGTATGAGTTTGTTTAAGTTGTTAATATGTTTCTCACAAAAGTTACTCTGGGAATTGTAAACTGTATCATATTTCAACCATTAAATTGGATAACTAGTGAAAACAGTTTACAATCCCCAGAGTAACTTTTGTGACAAACATATTAACAACTTAAACAAACTCATACATATATATCTTCACTCGGCCGTCAATGCCCTTCAAAGTATGTACGTAAGATATGACTCTTCAATTTTCTAAATTATCGATTAGTCCAATGGTGGAGTCATATAAATTGTACATAATACACTCAAGCTTAAAGTCATATTAATTAATGACGTCACTTTTTCTAGACAAATTATATAGCTCGAAAAAACATAAGATTGAATAAGGCACTTGCTGTCATTCCCTAAACCGAAACTTACAAGGTGTTGATCAAGGTGTTGACCTTTCTGGGATTTCAGTCAATAAGATATAAAAACTGTATATAAAGCAAGTATTGATTATATCTAATGACAAGTTAGTGTCTATTTCATTTACCCTATATATACTCTTTAAAAAATAGAATTTATTATTCTAGTTTTGAGTTGCTGTCCCATATGCATAAACCCAAATACCGATTCTTAATAAACACATGACTGTAGTTAGTTATAAAATAAGTAAGACGAGAAGTGTACTGATATGTACAGAAAACAAAGTACTACACTATTATTTATTAAAATGATATAAACATATACATTTATGTACAACATGTCAACTGGCTACTTAAACAAATGCACAGTTAAAAACTTATAATGTATTATGTACCAAAACGAAAATAAATAGAATAGCAAAATTTATCTTAAACTCAACTTTGCCTAAAGGAGTTTGAACCGTAGTTTCTTGATATTTTCTAAATTTATCACTCAGGAAGAAGTTAACGGACGTATGTTATAAATCATATCAGTGCAGAAGCACTGACGTCTCAGCTGTATAAAGTAACCTGATGTCAAATATTTACCATTATCATTTAAATATATTTCATCAGAGCTGTGAAGTGTATGTTTTCATTTGACAGACTTGTCCACCTTATCAGACCCTTTTCGATTTTTTGAAACCTATAGTCTAAAAAATCTTGAACCTTTTCAGAATAATTGTAATTCAGGTACTAGAATACTAGTATACTTAATTGAAGTCTAAACTAATTATTACAATTAACGTAATAAAAAAATACTGGACACTCAAGTTAATTCTTTAAATAGAAAGTCTGTATAAACCATGGGTCAAGAAATGCTCAACGCAATCAACAAACAAAATGTATGGCCTGTTTCACTCTCTCGCCCACACCTTTTACCCCTTAATTATGACCTGACTAACAAAAGAATATTCAAGTTGTTTGACCGGAAAGTAAAATACTACCAACTTCAAAGTACTAAAATTAATGAGGAAGACATGATTTCCTGTTGATTGTTAATAAAATGATTTTTTTTCTTGTCTTTCATTTCCATGTGAGCATTTAATTTTTGATACTTATGCCTGACCTACGATAGTGGTGGGGCTTTATGTTTTCTTGTCTGTAAGACCTTCTGTCTGAAATTCCGTCCTTTCATCTGACAAAAGTTATCTTCACACTTTTCTTAGAAACTAAACAGAATGAATTCATAGTAAGTCAGCTTGACAGTTATGAGTTTAAATGTGTGAAGGCTTTTCAATTTGTTGATACCCACTTCCTGATTTCCCATACTTTGAAAAAATAGTGGAGGTATGTTTGACACAACAACACATGCATTCTTGTTCAATTTTCTATAATCTTTGGTTGTGTCATCAGATTTTTTTCCTTTGCAGGGTTTTGTACCATTTATTAACATGCTTCACCATCTTTTCTTCAACTATGGGCACATCTATTTTAAATTTGTGATTAATTAAATTATAACACATACCATTAAAATAGATTTTAACGTTTTATTGTTTGATATGTTGACAGAAAAATGCATTTTAGTGGATGAATGAGGTTATGATGCTTCAAAATCAGTACCTTTAATGTTTTGTAGGGAAAATTATGGGTTTCCTTTTAATAATATAGGCGGAACAAGTTTACAAAGCATATCTATGACTATGATCAATGATAACTCAAGTTAGCATATTGATTGGTCATCTGATATTCTGAATCCTGTTTGTCAACTTTGCAAATACCAATTTCTACTAACTTGCAAATGAATTGTCTTAGAAACAAGCTGAAATGATTTTTTAACAATGAAATCAGACAGATGGAAGATATAAGAAAGTGGAAGAAGCCTATTTATTTTTATTTTTGGTCAATAGGTCAAAAGTCAGTGTCTCTGTTACTGAAAATTAAAAAAAAATGGTTTCTAGATGGTAGCTAGAGTTTCCCTGGCTTGATTGGAACGAAACATATACCTTTAAAAGATATAGGGAAGGGGAAGAAGCCTATTGTTTTCTGGGTCATGGTCACGGTAACTAAAATATATATATTGTTTTAAGCTGGTTTCAGAATGGTATCCCACTATGATTTGCAACACATTTATACATTAATTAGACAGAAACCAACAACAAAATAAAAACATACACACTTGCCTACATTATCTCTCACATTCAAACTTCACACTAAATATCGCCTTATTTGAATATAAGGATATGTGCTGTGATAAATCATTAGACAGTAAACCATCAACACAATCAAAACAAACATCTATACACTTGTCTACATTATCTCTCGCATTCAAACTTCCCACTAAGTATCACCACTTAGGAATATAAGGATATGCGATGCGAGCATTAACTAGACAGTAAACCATCAACACAATAAAACATGCATCTCTACACTTGTCTACGTAATCTCACACATTCAAACTTGATACCAAATATCACCTCATTTGAATATTAGGATATGTGATGTGAGCAGTAATTAGACAGTAAACCAACAACACAATAAATAAAGGCAACAGTAGTATACCGCTGTTCAATAGTCGTAATTCGATTAAGCGAAAACAAATCCGGTTAGCAAACTAAAACCGAGGGAAACACATTAACTATAAGAGGGAAACAACGGAACAACAGAACCACTGAACTACAACAAAAGCAAACGCCAACATCCATAGAAACAGACTGTAGATAACAACTGCCATATTCCTGACTTTATACAGGACATTTTAAGAAAAAGAAAATGGTGGGTTGAACCTAGTTTTATGACTAGTCAAACCTCCCGCTTATATGGCAATGTTAAAAATACCGCTAAAATGACAACACTACGTGACAGGAATACAGTACAAACAAAGTTAACGCAAGAACACTCAGCACAGAGAAATACATGAATAGATAATAAAATAGTACATTACAACATGTTAACCGCAGAATAACAACGAACACCGCCCATGAATTTATGACAGCACACTAGGACACCACAAATGAAATATATATACAAACATACACTTGTCTACATTTTCTCTAACATTCAAACTTCACAGTAAATATCACCACTTAGGAATTTAAGGATATGTGATCTTTACATTATAATATGTAAACCGCAGACTAACAACGGACACTTCCCATGAATCAATGACAGCACACAAGGACACCACAAACGAAATATATATACAGCTATACACTTGTCTACATTTTCTCTCACATTCAAACTTCACAGTTAATATCACCACTTAGTAATATAAGGATATTTGATGTGGACATTATAAGACAGTAAACCAACAATACAATAAGTTAAGGTTATCGTGTTTTCTACACATAAATATCGTAAAATATCAGCCGCAAATCTTAATGTGAACCTTTCTGGGGAGTAAGTGTAGCAACCGAGCCAAAAAAGGTTCACATAGTGTCAAGCGGCTGATATTTTACGATAACTATACATAGAAAACTCACTAATCTGTTTATCGTTCTATTACTGGTCTTTTTTCCTCCCCTTAAACAGTTTTATGATTGACTAGAGTCAGCTTGATAGCTTCTCATCAGACATTGTGACCTAGCTGATAATGCATGCAAGGATCCTAAAGCTGTGAGAAATACCAAGAGACTGAGCAGTGTGATATATGCAAAGGGAAGGATGATAAATACATACATCTATACACTTAATATAAAAAAGAAGATGTGGTATGTGTGCCAATGAGACAACTCTCCATCCAAGTCACAATGTATAAAAAGTTAACAGTTATTGGTCAAAGTACGGCCTTCAACAACGAGCCTTGGCTCACACCGAACCGCAAGCTATAAAGGGCCCCAAAATAACTAGTGTAAAACAATTCAAACAGGAAAACCAACGGTCTAATCTATATAAAAAACGAAAAACACCTATAAACTACACCAACAAACGACAACCACTGACAGGATCCTTACTTAGGACAGGTTCACAAAAATGCAGCGGGTTTAAACGTTTTAACAGGCGCAAACCTTCACTCTTACCTGAGACAGTAGTGTAACATTACAACATAAAAAGACACACTATAAAATATCAATCGAAATGACTTAACTTGATCAGAAAGACATTTAAACAAAAACAAGTAAACATATTGAACGAATAAGTTTAATTTATGACACAATATAAATACAATATTAAAACGTAGGTGCCTTTATAACATAGACGTTACAGGTAGTAATAAATAGATGTGGTAAGAGTGTCAATAAGCCGACTCTTACCTGAAACAAAATGGCGTTAAATAAAACAACGTACACAGTAAATAATTTTGTTGTTAGGAGTACGGATTCGAAGTAATTTTTTTTTTATAAAATTAATAAATTTGTTGTTCAGAGTACGAGTACAGAAGTGAAAATTTATCGTCATTGTTGTGAAAGTACAATTTACACAACGTTACGTTATATTTGTTCCCAAACTTTCACTTGCCCTTTGTGACGTCAACTTCCGCCCAGCAATTGTTTATCGGGTTTTCAAGAGAGAAGTTGTTTTTTTGTAGACGTTGAGATTGTAGAAGAAGAAGATTTATTGTTATAATATATTTTACAAAAAGTAAACAGCATTACACACTATTTTACTGATCTCCGCATCAAGTTCTAAATATATATTTTGCTCTATTTATAGATCGAAGTTTCCCTTGTTAAATATAGCGCGATCGGCAATTCAAACACATTCACGTTGATTGTTCATTTGTTATTATTTATTCGCGTATTCCTGTGTGAATAAACTTATTGTATATTTATTGTGTAATGATAATAAAGTATTGTATTTTAACACGTTGTTTGCATAAAACGTAACTGCCGTGTACAAAGTTGTGGTAATTGTTTATTGAGACAAATACTTGTTGTGAACACCCATGTAAGATTTTACCCGCTCGGACCCGTTTGTATTATTAAGAAGTAAGTTCACAACAATTGGTGACAGCCGTGGGATTAATTTAAAATCCGTTTAATTAAAGATTGTAAAACTTTTCAAAGCAGTTTTTAGCTTTTGGTTTTGTTTTCTTCGTTCGGAAACTTGTCGCAATATTTAACCGAATTTACACGTTTTTAAAGCTGTTTTGGCTTTTGGTTTAAAGTTAACCTGATCCTAAATTTCTAGACTTTATAGGGCATATTTTGCTTTGATCTTTGAAATTTGTCCTTTTGTCCCGCGTTTCCCGCGTATCAAAACTTTTCAAAGCATTCATTGGCCTTTGGTTTTGACCCTTTCCCCTTTACTTCGCGTTATTTTGATTTCAAAACTTTTCAAAGCGTATTTTGCTTTTGGTTTTGAAATATCGTATTCGTGTTATTTAGATTTCAAAACTGCTCAAGGCATTTTTGTTTTTGGTTTTTAAATATCGTGGTCCGCTAATTTGACAGGTTTTTCAAAACTTTTCAAAGCGTATTCAGCTTTTGGTTTTGAATTTAACTGTAGGACTAACATTGCTTCTAGACTTTTTATAGCTGATTTAGCTATTGGTTTTGAAGTTTGTTTTTTTTTGTATATGATCGTTTTCGGTATTTTAATAAACATTTCAAATCCTTTCAAGGTTGTATTAGCTTTCAGGTTTGAAATTTTTCAGACGTGAATAATATTGAGTAAACCGTGATTTAAGTATCGTGTTTAGACATATAGAATAAGGTTTTTGTTTTTTAATTTAAGTGTTAATAAGCGAATTTATATTCCTTGCGAAATACTACGTAAATTATAAACGAGAAGTTTTTAAGAAACAAATAAATTTTTCAGTAGAATTCGTTTTAAAATAGATATAATTTCGACGTTCGTGCAATATTTTACATTTGAATAAAAATGATGTTCAGAAGTCGTAAGTTACCTACTGTTCAAAGAACTAAAATTTTATATGAACCAAGAAGTTGTTTAGGTTCATTATCGGATTCACACATATTTAATGAAAATCGAGAAAACGTACCACACAATTCAGCAACAAATGAAGTTGAAACAATGACCCGTCTTTCGGGAGGTAATACACCAATTTTCGCTGATGAAAGTACCATGCTAAGACAGAATGATAGTTATAATGAAGTAGAAATAACCACAATGATACAAGGGGATACAATTCCTAGATGGGAAATGAACAGAGAGGCTCATCAAAGTACCTTACATACTAACAATTCAATTGACAATAGGCGACCAATAAATCAAAGTACAGAGAATGATACTGTTCCATCTGAAAGTATAGAAACATATCAAAGTACTTGGAGTACTGGTCACTCAGATAACAGAGATGCATATCAAAGTACTTGGAATACTGATCACTCGGACATGAGGGAAAATCCAAGTACTTGGAGTACTGATCACTCTGAACAACGGGAATTAAACAGAACATCTGGTCAAAGCAATAGAGAACACCAAAGCACTTATAGCACTGTTGAAAGGGAGAGGTGTGAAATGAATAGACATGAACAGCAGAGAATGGACTATTCTGAAGTAGGCAGATATCAGTATGTTGATACTTACCCTGATCATAGACAGTCGTCATCTCAAAGTTCTGATAGTACGCATCATGAAAGATTTATGGGGTACCCAGAGAACTACACAAGACATTCACAATTACTTAGAAATATGCCTGATTATACACATACCAAAAGTAATTATGCTATGCTGAACCTCAGACATATTTTCCTCCAGAAATTATACAACCAGATAGAGGAACAGAATATCCAAGAGCAACTGCTGATAATATGTACTCGAGATATGATAGACCTCGTTGTCCAGAAAACACATATTCCAATGTATCAAATATGAGTCGTATGTCATCAAATGAACCACAACATAGACTTCCTGTTTATAATGGCAAAGATGAATGGGAATCATTTTGGTGTCAATTCCAGATCATTTCAAGAAGCTACGCTTGGGACAATCAGAAGCAAGCAACACAGCTGTTATTATGTTTGAAAGATGAAGCTTTAAACTTTGCTTCAAGGCTCCCAAATGCAGTACAGACAGATATTTTTAGTTTGTTTGTTGAGTTGAGGAAGAGGTTCGGTGACAATATTTTACCATCAACACACAGAGCAGCACTCCAAGATCTTCATAAGCAGAACAAAGAAAGCCTACAAGAATTTGCTTATAGAGTTGTAAACCTGATAAGTAAAGCTTACCCAGAAATTAAAGAGACTGAGCTATTCGAAAAAATTGACTCTTGAGCATTTCCTTTATGGTCTTAATGATGAAAATATGACGTATGATGTTATAAGCAAGCAGCCAAAATCTATTGATGAAGCCTTTAATATGGTCATGTGGCATGAAAGCTGTAGATCTAGGAGTGGTAAAACCCGTAAAACTTCAATACGAGAAGTACACTTCGATAGCCAGTGTGAAGAAAACGATGTCAGAAGGTTACACCAAAAACAATACGTAACTGAAGAAAGACTTAACCAGTTTGGCAGAGAACTCAAAGATTCTATTATTGAGGGAATGGCTAATTTAAATAAAAAATTGCCTGGTTTGCCAAATACTTACAGTAATAATTATCAGTCCAATTACGCAAAGAAAACGGAGAGTAATAACAATAGGTGTTATAATTGCAATGGCATTGGTCATTACAGCCGTAATTGTCCATCAAAACAAGATAAATGGGAACCAAAGAGAAATAGCCATTATAGAGAAAACCAACAAAGAGGTGTTTATGCACCAGTCAAAACACCTTTCGATCCTTTAAACTAGAAAGGGCTGTGCCTGTAGGCCAAGCCATAGCCCCAAACAGTAATGGATTTAGCAGTAATGAAGTAATTATTGAGAAAAGACAACAATCTATTTCAAAGAAGGAAATTGAATGTTAAGAAGAAAATTGTTTAAAAAGAAAATTTGCAACCTCAGAGAAAAACTCTTCTGAGAAACATCAAACTACTGAAGGTTTAGGCCCTTCAAGCAGTGATGTTAAAATTATCAACAAGAAATCAGACCAATGTAGCAAGAATAAACATATTGAAAAACCAGTTTTGTTCAGGGTTGATGCTGGGAATCAGTATAGAGATGATAAAAATGAGAAAACTATTGCTTTAACTTCCGGAATTTTACCAGAGAAACACTTTGAAGACAACGAATCTTCTGTTGATAGTGTTGATGGAGAAAATAGTGTATGTATTGACAGAGTTGAATCAGCAGTTATTCAAACGTCTGTTAAAATAAATGATTATGAGTTAAAAGCGGTAATTGACACAGGTGCTGAGGTCACTGTGCTCAGTGAAAAGGTTTATAGGAACCTTGCAAAAGAACATCATCTTGAGTTGAAGACAGCAACGCGTGAATTGTTAGTAGCTGAAGAGGGGAAAAAGATGTCAGCAACTGGTATTACAGAGATAGAAATGAGTTTGGGGCCACTGCGTTTTACTTGGCCAGTACACGCAGCTCCCTTAAATGACGATTTGCTTCTTGGTTGTGATATTATTGATGAAATGGACATCACGGTAAATACAAAACGTGAATTCCAAATAAAGGACATTTGGTATCCATGTGAAGTAAAGAGAAGAGAAAATAAAGTATTAAGAATTGTTCCTAATAAGAGCATTTCCATAAAATCTCAATCAGAGATGATTATACAAATACCAGTACAAGATACAGAGATATTTAACAGTAATTATGCCCTGTTTGAACCAGTAATTTAAGACAATCGCAAAATTCTTTCTGGGAAAGGATTGGTTTCTACACAAATACCGTCTATACCAGTGCGATTCATAAATTTGGAAAATAGTCCATTGAAAATTAAAGAAGGTACTTTAATAGGAACTCTGGAAACTGTGGATGAAGTGACAGCCTTTGTTGATGTTACAGATGTCCAAATGACGAAAATACCAAAAATTTGTAGATTACATGATCCCTTAAAAACATATGACACATCTGAAAACGTTTTTACATCATCAGGAGAAAATACAGTAGTTGAATTTTGTTCAGAACTCCCAGAATATTTAAGAGAATTATTTCAGAACAGTTGTAAAAACATCAAAAGCAACACTGCAAAGAAAACACTAGCAGACGTTCTCGTAAAACACAAAGATGCCTTCGCTAAATCGAAAACAGAACTTGGATCTTGTTCTGTGCTTAAACACAGAATAGACACAGCACATGCAGCACCAGTCCGCCAATCTCTACGAAGGACACCACAATCTTTCGAAAAGGAGGAAGAAAAATATTTAAGAGACCAAATAGAAACTGGAGTTGTTAGACCATCTTCATCTGCCTGGTCATCACCAGTGGTTTTAGTCCGTAAGAAGGATGGTTCTGTAAGATGGTGCGTTGACTATAGGAAAATAAATGATTTGACCATAAAGGACGCGTATCCATTGCCAAGAATCGATATGTGCCTTGACTGTCTGTCATCTGCAAAGATATTTTCCTGTTTTGACCTTCACAGCGGATATTGGCAGATAGGACTGAATGAAAAGGACCGTGAGAAAACAGCATTTACAACAAAATATGGGCTGTTTGAATACACCAAGATGCCTTTTGGTTTATGTCATGCCCCGAGTACTTTCCAAAGATGCATGGAATTAGTATTTACTGGACTTCAATGGAAAACACTTTTAATATATTTAGATGACATCATTATATTCAGCTCTAATTTGGAAGACCACTTCAAACAATTAGACGAAGTTTCAAATAGACTTAGAGAAGGTGGACTGAAATTGAAACCTTCTAAATGTGACCTTTTGAAACCAGAAGTACTGTATCTAGGTCATATTGTTGGTCAAGATGGAATTAAACCGAATCCAAAATTTACAGAATCTATTTCAAGTTGGAAGATTCCCGAAAATGTCAAAGAAGTTCAACAGTTTCTTGGTCTTTGCAACTACTATAGGCGCTTTATTTCACATTTTAGTGAAATTGCATCACCGCTGACTCAGCTCACAGGAAAAAATGTCAAGTGTGTATGGACAAAAGATTGTGAAGCAGCTTACACTAAACTAAAGAATGCTTTAATGTCAACACCAGTCTTAGCATATCCAAATCCACAGTTACCATTCATTTTGGACACAGATGCATCTAATGTAGGCATAGGATTTGTTTTGTCACAAGTGCAAGATGGACAAGAAAAAGCCATTGCCTTTGGTTCAAAGAAATTAAATAAAGCACAGCAACGTTATATTGTCACGAGGAGAAAACTTCTGGCAGTAATCACATTTGTCCATCAGTTCAGACATTTTCTTCAAGGGAACAAGTTTGTACTACGAACTGAACACAGTTCTCTAAGATGGCTGTTCAATTTTGAAAAAGATGGCACGAAGTTTTGTCACAATACAACTTTGACATTCAACATAGAGCCGGAATAAAACACACCAATGCCGATGCACTGTCAAGAAAAGACTTTGATTCTTTTCCAGTACACGAAGACAAAATAGATTATGACTGGACTGTTCCATGATAAAGTAGACAATATCAAAGACATTGGAAGAACTAATGAATCAATTCGTGCAGTAACACGAAGTAGTACTAAACAAGCAAGAAAACCTGCCAACTGGTTACAGAAGTATACTGCTTCTGAAATGAAAGAACTACAGAAGAAAGACAATGATATTGGCCCTTTATTTACATGGAAGGAGTAAAAAGAACCAACAACAAGAGAACAGGTTGCTAGATTTAGTCCTGCCACAAGAAAATATTGGCTTAACTGGAATAATATTATTATGGATGGTGTATTATACCAAAGATTAATTCCAAACAACCCTACTGATGTACCGAAAATGCAGTTGTTAGTTCCTGAGATTTTAAGGTCTGAAATATTGACGCTCTGCCATGATTCTATATTTTCTGCTCATTTTGGAATCAAGAAAACAACAATGAAGATAAAGGAACATTTTCATTGGTACAGAATGAGGGAAGATACCAAGCAACATATCAGACAGTGTCCATCATGCTGTAAACTACGGAAAACAATCAATAATAACCATGCATCTTTGCAGAATTATCATGTTGGATATCCAATGGACAGAGTAGCGTTGGATGTCATGGGACCATTTCCCAAATACAAAATTGGCAATCGGTATATATTAGTGATCGGTGATCACTTTACCAGATGGATGGAAGCCTATCCATTGCCTAACCAATATTCCCATATCGTTGCCGAGAAACTCGTTAATGAGTTCGTTTCTAGATTCGGAATTCCGCTGGAAATTCATACTGATCAAGGGACTAATTTTCAAAGCAATTTATTCCAAGAATTGTGAAGGCTCCTTGATATCCATAAAACGAAATCAACCCCTTTTTACCCATCATCTAATGGCCTAATTGAGAAATTTAACCAAACATTAGGAAAAATGATTAAATCTTATGTAGATGAAAACAAAAGAAAATGGGATTTCTTTATTCCAATATTAATGAGTGCATACAGAAGTACTGTTCATCCCTCTACTGGTTTTAGTCCAAATAGATTAATGTTAGGACGAGAAGTGAATCTACCCCATGAGTTACTTTATCCATTACCCCGTCATAATGCCCAGAAATCTGTAAATGAATACGTTGATAATTTGAGAGTTCATATGGAAGAAATATACCATGTAGCCCGAGAAAATCTTAAACAGTCAGGGGAAAAGCAAAAGCGAGACCATGATACGAGAATAATTGAATAACCATTTTTAGTTGGATCTCTTGTATTTAAAAAGAAACCATTTTTTAAAAAGCTTGAAAGTCCATGGAGTGGTGCATTTGTAGTGATTAAACAACTTAGTCCTGTCGTTTATCAGATCAGAGATTCCGGAAAAAGTTTTAATATCCATTTTGATAACCTTAGAGCATATGAATCTTTTGTTTTTCCATCCTGGGTTAAAAAAGTAAAGCAACAATTTTTGTCCATGTAGCTGATTTACTTGTTTAACATTTTTCATAGTAACCTATACTTACCATGTGTTTTGTATTCTGTTTATTGCAGATGGAAGATGAAAATGACCAAGCCACCTTTATCTGTAGGAAAAGTGGAGATGAGATGAAATCTTTAAAAGAAGCCATCTGGCATGTTCAATTCAATCATACAACATATAATAACTGTCCTTATTTTTGTACCATATGTCATTTCAAATGTAACAGTTTAAACCGTTTGGAAAACCATGTAAAGAAATATAAACTCCATGCAAAACTAGCAGCTGACGTTCCAGATAGTAAAGGTAATACATTTCTAAAGAAGAACTCTGTACCTTATAACGTAACATGGGGTAATCTGGGTACAGAAGATCTTGCCATCAACTATCCCGGGATCGTCTTGGATGTACAAGAAGAAGTAGTCGAAATTACAACAGACACAGAAACATCAATCCAAACCAAGGATGCAGATACTCAAACTGATCAAGTAGAAGATTTTGAAAAACAACTGAAGGACCAGAGAAAATAGGTATTAAAAATAAGAGAGGAAGCAAACTTTTGGAAGTCAAAGGTCCTTGCCATGAGGAGACAGCCAGAAGAGGAAATAACCCAACCATCGCCACAGAAGAAGAGAAAACTGGGAAAAGAAAATAGGAAGATCAAAAGTGTGGTGCTCTTTCCGTATAAGTCACCTATTAATAAACTGTATAAATGAAATCTGACAATGTTTGAACAATATATATTTATATGTTGATGATTTAATTGTGTTGATATTGCTATGTTTTATATGTTATGAATATGCATTTAGAGAAGAGGTAATTTTGAAATTTTGAAATTTTGCATATTGTGTATTTTTCTTGTCGTTATTGTTGATTTTTTTTTTTACTGTAAATAAGGTACCTATAGATAATGTTTTAATTTCGAGGGCGAAATGATTTTTTTTTTGAAAAGGGGGGGGGGGGGGGGGGCAGTGTTGTGAAAGTACAATTTACACAACGTTACGTTATGTTTGTTCCCAAACTTTCACTTGCCCTTTGTGACGTCAACTTCCGCCCAGCAATTGTTTATCGGGTTTTCAAGAGAGAAGTTGTTTTTATGTAGACGTTGAGATTGAAGAAGAAGATTTATTGTTATATTATATTTCACAAAAGGTAAACAGCATTACACACTATTTTACTGATCTCCGCATCAAGTTCTAAATATATATTTTGCTCTATTTATAGATCGAAGTTTCCCTTGTTAAATATAGCGCGATCGGCAATTCAAACACATTCACGTTGATTGTTCATTTGTTATTATTTATTCGCGTATTCCTGTGTGAATAAACTTATTGTATATTTATTGTGTATTGATAATAAAGTATTGTGTTTTAACACGTTGTTTGCATAAAACGTAACTGCCGTGTACAAAGTTTTGGTAATTGTTTATTGAGACAAACACTTGTTGTGAACACCCATGTAAGATTGTACCCGCTCGGACCCGTTTGTATTATAAAGAAGTAAGTTCACAACAGTCATACATAATACTTATTAAAGGTGGTACATATTAAAAATAGTGAGACGAGATATAACACAAAATAAGTAAACATTAAATTACAGAAATGCATTACAAATTGTGTCAACAGGTCAAATTAACACGAAAGTACGATTTGAGAGTACTGGCAGTTACTGAAAGCTAGTTAAAAGCCAAAAAAACATTAACAATAAAAAAGCATACATCAGAGACTAAAATCCCAGGGATTTAGTGTTTTAACGCCATTGATAGTCAAAGAAGACATGACTTGTGCAATGCCAAAATAAAAGTATCAAGAGGCAGTAGGATAGTTAGGGTTTAATCTTATAATAAATATGCATTATTTTACTCCTAACAACAACCATTATAGCCCTATTTCTCGTATCAAACATAAGCTAAAAGAACTCGGCAAGGCATTTGTTTTTGTCCCTCCTGATAAGGCTGCTAACAATATCATTTTTGTTTGACGTAAATTTTACATTGAGGTTCTAAAAAAGGACATCACGAATTCACCAACATTCCAACTGACTCAATTTCCGGAAAATGACATCTGTAACAAACATAAACTTTAAGCTACCTCTTTACAAGCAGAACCAAATACAATGAAAGTTCCAATTATGTACTGGCTTCCGAAGCTGCACAAAACTCCTTACAAATATAGATTTATTTCGTCTTCAAGCCATTATTCCACTACTAAACTATCTATTCTACTTACTAGTACACTTGGTACGATCAAAAACCTGGTAATAAATTTGTTCAAATAAGGCCTTTGAAAATAGTGGAATTAATAACTTTTTGAGTGTCAAAAATTCGTTGGATACTTGATAAATTGCATGCTAATATTGGTGATTTCGAATCTGTTCAAAGTTTTGATTTTTCTACCCTATATAACACTTTGCCTCATAATCTTATTAAGAAAAAATTCACACACCTGATTAAATGGGCATTTAAAAAGTCAGAATGCGAATATATATGTTCAAACTCTCTTAGGTAATTTTTTAGTAACAACAAACAAAAGAACTATGTCAATTGGACCTGCTTTGATACTATAACTGCCCTTGAATTTTTACTAGATAACATTTATGTTCGCTATGGAGATTTCGTATATCGTCAAGTTATTGGAATTCCCATGGGGACTAACTGTGCACCACTTATTGCGGACCTGTTTCTGTATTGTTTGTTATGAGTTACAATTTATGACAAAAATCAGCAAAGACCCAACGAAACAATATCTGATTCCAAAATTATATAATATTTAAGATATTTAGATGATATATTGGCTCTCAATAATGACGACTTCAGTATGTATACTAAAGAGATTTATCCTGCCCAACTGACTTTAAATAAAGCTAATACTAACAATGAACACTGCCCTTTTGCTGGATCTTGATATCTATATCTTTAACGGGAAGCTTAATACCAAAATGTATGACAAAAGAGATGATTTTTCATTTCCTATTGTTAATTATCCATTTTTAGATGGTGATGTTCCCTTGTCACCATCTTATGGTGTTTATATATCTCAACTTGTTCGATTCGCTCGTGTATGTAACAACGTATTTGATTTTAACGAAAGAAATCTCTGTATTACTGAAAAATTATTACACCAGGGTTTTCGATATCACAAACTAGTCAAAACATTTACTAAATTTTATCATCGGTACAAGGACATCATTCAGAAATATAAATTAACATGCAGACATCTTTTACGTTCAGCTATTTCACATCCAATCTTTTATGGTAATATTCTGTACAAAGCACAAAAATGTCGGCATTCACCTCAAAAGCTAACCAAACCTTTAAACAGACTTATTCGGAAGGGATATAGTTACGATACTGTTGTCAAGTCATTAAGGATTGCATATTTTGGTAGTAATATTGATTCACTCATAGGGTCTTTGCATCGGAAATAAACACATTTATTCTAAAACCAGTTGTTGGCATGATACGGGTTATGTTCTTCTCATATATTTTATGATAGTATGATACTAAACCCCTAACGGGAGGGATTGTACTTGATTTTCGTATGATGAAGACATAATCTTTGAATCAGTTTAATTAAGGTCTGTAGCTGGCATGTCAGTAACTGCTAGTAGTCCTTTGTTAAATTATGTATCATTGTCATTTTGCTTAGTTTCTTTTGTAACCTATTCTGACATCGGACTCGGACTTCTTTTAAACTGAGTTTTACTGTGCATATCGCTGTGTGTTTCTTTATTCTACATTGGCTAGAGGTATAGGGGGAGGGTTGAGATCTCTAAAAACATGTTTAACCCCGCCGCATTTTTGCGCCTGTCCCAAGTCAGGAGCCTCTGGCCTTTGTTAGTCTTGTATGTTTTTTAATTTTAGTTCATTTATATGTTTTGGAGTTTAGTATGACGTCCATTTTCACTGAACTAGTGCACATTTTTATTTAGGGGCCAGCTGAGGACCACCTCCGGGTGCGGGATTTTCTCGCTGCGTTGAAGACCCGTTGGTGGCCTTCGGCTGTTATCTGCACTTTGGCCGGATTGTTGTCTCTTTGACATATTCCCCATTTCCATTCTCAATTTTATCATGTTATATATAGATAAAGCAATCTCTAAATAGAAAATTAACGTGGATGTGTATTTATACATCCAAAAAAAAACATTCGAAAAGAATACAAATTTAGTTATGTTTTAATTTCAAAATTGTTGATGACAAAATCGATGTTAGTACCAATGTAAACAATATTCAAAGATCTGATTACACCACTAATAAGATAACCTTTACTAATAAGTTTGTTTAAAGGGTCGATGAGTTTACACGGATCACATAGTAATTTCCGCGCTTTTAGTAAAATATTACCGTGAAATACCATATTTGATAAGTTTTCTACAGGTACAGCCAAATTTACTAATCAAATCTTTGTATCTATGAAAGAATTTAGTAAATGTTTTAAGTAATTTATGGTAACGAAATCCAAGACCTAATAATTTACCAGTGATGCATTGAATACGTTCGTTTAAATCTATGACATCACTACACACACGGGCATAACGAAAGAGTTGGGATATATAAACACCGTATGATGGAGCCTCAAGAACATCGCCGTCTGAAAAAAGGAAAATTAACAATAGGGAATGAAAAATTGTCTCTTTTGTCGTAAAATTTAGTATGGAGTTTCCCTTTAGAAATTGAAATGTCTTAATCTAGAAAAGGACAACTACTGCTGTTTATGTTAGATTTATTTAAAGGAAGTTCCTTTGGGTAAATTTTGGTAGTATATTTAGAGAACTCTGGATTATTTAACGAAAAAATATCATCAAGATAACGGTAGGTATTGTTGAATGTGTCAACCAAATGTAACAATGACGTGTCTTCACTGAGTTTGGCCATAAACTGTGATTCATAGCAATACAGGGATAAATCTGCTATTAAAGGGGCGCAATTAGTGCCCATAGGAATACCTACTATCTGTCGATACACTTTATCGCCGAAACGTACATATATTTTGTCCAGGAGAAAATTTAAGCTTCAATACTTGTCTACATGATTTCTTTCATTCAAACTTCACACCATATATAACCAATTAGGAATATCAGGATGGATATGTGATGTGTACATTAATTAGACAGTAACCCAACAACACAAACATCTATATACTTGTCTACACTATTTCTCACATTCAAACTTCACACTAATCATCTCCATTTGTTATATGTATATTATCTTAATAATTTCATAGGAAAGCAATATCACCTAATTCTTCAGAGTATATGTTATCCATAAGATAAACTAAATTTTGACAAGTTTCCCCTGGTGTATTGATCATGAATAAAACCTGAAGACTCATTATTTTTAAAACAAACACACCTAGGCAAGCGCATTCCATTCTTTTTACTCATCAGTACTTTACTTTCCTTTCCATCTTTTGATATTACTATTATTCTGTCTGCGTCTATAATGTTACCATACATATCTGTACCCATTGGTCCTGATAAATCCTGTTTATATTGCCAGATCTGTTTACCTAATTCATCATAACAGTATACTGCATTACCTTTATAGTCACTATAGATTACTCTGTTATTACAGCATACATGGTTCCACAGGTCTGAATCACTCTCAACTTGTATTGACTTCAGTGTATTTTTTTCTAAGTCTATAATACGGAATACATCATTACCCAAACCTACAGCCAGAAAATTAATGAAGAATAATAAACTAAAGCATTGTTTGTCTAATGTGATAACTTTGGTAACTGTTTTATCCTTCATATTGAAGATTTTTATGGCTTTCTTAAAAGGATAAGATATGGCAATGGTGTCCTCATTGATCTGTGTGATACTCCAGGCTTCACCAGTTATTGGTAACTGCTTCTGAAATTTGCCATCAGAAGTAAGTAAATTAGATTTACCCATTTGTTCAACAACTATAATTCTTCCATCAATCAGACAAATCATGTTACTAAAATGCATCTCCATGCTGATCTCTATCTTTGTCTTACTATTCATGGTCATGTTCCTTACACGTTGTTTCCCTGTTCGTGGCTACATCTGTCTTAGCAACCATTACTTCTCCTAGTGATTCTAGTGATTTTAATTTGCTTAGTATGTTTTCTATTTCATCATTTTGCTTCACTTTGATGTCAACTTCTTTGGTCTTCTCATGATTTTCCAGATCTTCAACATATCGTTGACATTGATGTACTTGTTGTTCATATTGATGTACACCTAAAAAATGATTTGAATTTAGAAGTATTTGTTGTGACTGATTGTAAATGTTCTTTCATTTCCTTCACGACTTTCATTTTCCCTTCAATTTCAAAAATGAAATCAGTTGCTTTTGATTTTTCCTGATTTCAGATGCTATCTATTTCTTGACATAACTTCTGCTCAGGGTGGTGGTCTAAATGTTTATCTATTTCCTGCCGTATTTCTTCAATTGATTTCTTTATGCTTACACACTGATTTTCTCCTGTGTTGATGTTTTTTGATTTGTTGCTGATTAATTTTTCAAATAAATTAAAGGTAGAATTAATGTCTGTCTCTACAGTTTCCTTAGATTTTTCAATTTGGGTTTTCTCCACGACACTTGCTTAATTTGTTATGTCTGTACATTTTGAATGAATTCTGGAAATACATTCATCAAAACAAGGCATTAAATGACTAGGGCAATGCATGTTGAACTGTTGACCATGTTTGTCACATTCAGTTTCAATTGCAGGAATGGATAGTTTGATACTTTTAATATCAAAAGTTTTATGATCAAATGTTCCTTTTGATCTTTTGTGATGACTTGAACATGTTGAGCATAATCCTTCGTCACAGTTCTAACGC
Organism: Mytilus californianus; assembly: GCF_021869535.1. Taxonomy (NCBI): domain Eukaryota; kingdom Metazoa; phylum Mollusca; class Bivalvia; order Mytilida; family Mytilidae; genus Mytilus; species Mytilus californianus. The sequence continues at coordinate 109,431,194 of NW_026262723.1, forward strand.
CAGATGTCAGCGTTTGTGTTAATTTTTTCTTTGTGACAAGGTCCACATAGTTTAGCTTTACTGGATGCCATGACCTGTACATGTACAAATAAAAAAGTTATTTAACTTGATTTAAAGTTGTTATACTTCAGCCGTGACCTAAACATGTACAAATTCAAACTTTGAAGAGCTGATAACACTTAACGTAATCAAAAGTATAGCCAAATCTTAATAAGGATTTGGACTATATGCATGAATTAGATACATTCCTTAATTGAAAAATGTTCTCCATAATTCGCTACGGTTTTTGAGATTTCAATAATCAAAACTACGAAGCCGTTTTTGTTGAAGCACATGATAAATTAATTCCGGTAAAAAAAAACGACTGGTGCTAATAGAATTTCAGCTAGGAAATGCTGTGAAAAATAAAATTTAGGAGTGAAAATGTTAAGATCAATTTTCCCTGTATTTGTTTCTCGACATGTTTAAAATCTAAGAATTGACAAATCCTACTGAAAATTGAAGATTAAAGGGTCTATATAAAAAATAAGGAGATGAGGTATGATTGACATTGAGACAACTATCCACCAAAGTTCAAATTATGTGGATGTAAACAATTATAGGCAACCGTACGGCCTTCAACAATGAGAAAAACATAAAGTATAGTCGGCTTTATTTTAAAAGTGCTTTTTTTTTTTAACAATTTGACACATTTGGATAAACTCAAATGTTATACAGCACTATATATTGCTATTTTGATACAAAATTGAAAATTTTACATTTAAATTCCCTGGCTGTGATAAATTAAAATTAAATTTTGAAAATAATTTTTTTTATTTTTCCATTTTTACTGATAAATGGATTTTTTTCACAGTTAATATTTAAAAAAATAAAATTAAGAATATTAAGATGCAGTTTAAGTTTTTCATACAGCCAAGCAATACTTTGAAAATATTTTTTTTCACCATTTTACCGTGTTTTACAGATTAAAGGACTACGTTTTTATTTTTAGTTTGCATTTAATATTTAGATACAGTTTTGGGTTAAAGTTATTTTGACATCAATAGCTTTGTTAAACCTTCATAGAATTTGATGAAACTTTGACAGAAGACTTTTTATGATAAAGGGATAATGTCTGAATCCAAATTTTGTGAAAACATATATTTTTCATTTTTCCATATTTTACTGATAAGTGCACTTCGTTTTGCTTCGCAATTAACATTTTTAGATATCAATAAATTTGTAACACCTTCATGGAATGTTTTGAAACTTAATAATTGAAAATACTAGCTACTTCAAGATCATCTGAAGAAAAAAGTTTTTAGTGACGATAAATTGTCTTAGTTTTTGGTGATCAGCATTACACTTTCACACATACATTAGCAATCGCAGACGACACACAGGGTTCGCGGAACTCTTTACAAATTTTTATATATTTTTTTTAACTAGCTAGCTACAAACAACATACCACATCTGCTTATTTTTTATACAGGTCTGCTTCTTTATGATTTACCAAAAGGAAAAGATTTATCATTTGTGGTCGCTAGAATGAGTGTATGTTGTAAATGGTGGTCTGACATGATTCATATGACTAACCTCTTCCATGGTCAATATTAAGTTGTCCCACGTATTTTACATAAATTATTAAATGTAGAGATGGTGTCTAGTAATCAAGGAAAAAATTGTGTTTTTACAGAGTCTGGTTCTATTTTTACAGTATATCAATACCGGAACTTCCTGCAGTTTACAAAAGTTCCTATTTTTAACATGTTTTTGATCATATAAGTCACATATTTTAATGAAATAAGTTAGCGGTTACCAAAATTGATGTTGTACAAAAGATTTGGAAGAAATCCCCATGAAAACATTATGGTCGGCACCTTACATAAAAGTGAAGACACCTGTCTGTTGTTGCCCTGTTGATGTCCTGATGTATTTGTAGTTGGGTTGCTGTCTCATTGATGTTTACAGCCCCTCCCCCGATCTTCTTTTATTCATATTCAAAGATAAAAAAGGGATTAAATACATGACACCCACTTCAAGCCTTGCCACTACTTGGCCTTTTATATTGTCAAAATCAAATCAAAAAGTGTTATTTTTTTTCAACCATATACCTCTTTCATTCATCTGTATGTTCTCATCTATCTCTTCTGGTTACTAGGAAGGTAATATATCTATACATGATCTAAATAATCAGTAAAATTAGGCGAAATAAATATTTCAATGACATATCTATATATAGATCATACCTGATTAACAAGATAACCATTAACCTTTGATAGACAAATCCATAACTACGATATATAATGATAAATAATTTAACCCTCAAGATAAAGTAATAAACTTTGGTAAAGACATTGATTTTATTTTTTTTATTTTTGATAAAAGTTGAGTCTTTTGATTTTAATGTATTTACTAAAAAGTTTTGGTAAAGATTTCCTTACAAATGTTACAAATTTTAAATCTTTTAAGATCATGTAAACCTATACTGCCATTCATATAAAATCGAGAATGGATTCATTTTGCATGAAAGGAGATGTAGAGTATAATTTCAATGAGACAGCAAGCCTACAACACAAATATCTAGAGGTCAATATGCAGTCTTATGCATTATACAGGTGTCTATACAATACTCAAGCTGTAAATCCCTGGGAGTCTAGACAATATATTTAACAGAGACTAAACATCTTATATTATTTATGCTGTCCCTGAAGAACAAATAATTTTCTGTTTCTTGATGGAGCTGTTTCTTTGGCTGGTTTTAGATTTTTGAGTATATTTTGAATGTTTGGTTTGTACCATATGGCATTATCATTTTCCATTGGATGAATTTTGTTTTATTTGAACAAATGTTTTAAATCTAGGCTTGAATAACTACCAAAGGTCACAATAGAATTTGTTTAAAAGTTTGTGTTTACTTGAAGTTAAAGAGGACAGCAGTTCTTAAGCAGTTTATTAGCATTAACAGTTGTTCAATTCAAGGCAATGGTTAATTTGCATAAAGGCATTCCAATAGTACTTCTTAACAGTTTCTCGGCAGTTTATTTAGCCTTCACAGTTATTTAGCTGTTTTTTTTAACGAAAAATTCAAATGAGATATCCAAAAACTGCTATCTTCTCTGAATATTTATGAGACCAGCTTTAATAACAGCTGTCAAAAATGAATATTCATACAAACTGCTAAGTTGTACATCCAAATATGGTTTTCAAAACTGCTAATATCTGCTATGGAAAGCTATTGGATCTGTTAAAAGTTGGAACACAAAGGTACATGAATATACAGGGTACAAGTTGTGCATGCAGAAATATTTTACCGTATGTCTTGTTGAAATTTTCAATAAGTTGTACTAGCTTAAATTTATAATTTAATCATTAACTGCAATCAAATGACTCGATTTAAATCCCATAACAGACTTGCAATGTACATTACCATTTTCTCCTTTATAACTGATAAAGTACTACAAATTAACTTGAAACATGTTTTTATTCATTTATATATAATAAATATATGTATCATCATGATCATTGTCCAAGTGGAAATTTTAAACAATTTTATATGACATTAATTATAAATGCAATCAACAGTTTTATCTGAAAACACATTCTGCTAAATTGTAAGAAGCAGGCTGCATGAGGTCTAAATTGCTTGAAATAACAATTATAAGAACATTATTAGAGTGGTTACTCCTGTTTGAAATATTCCAACTAGAACTAGCACAGAATCTAGTAGGAATTACGTTCAGAATTCCTACTAGTAATATGTTCATATTCTAGCCAAAATGTAGTAGGAATCCACCTGGAAAATGCCGACAAATTGTAATAAGCAGGAATATTTAAATTAGTAGGAATAACTTGAAAGGAAAGTAAGGTTTTTCATGATTCCTTCTAGCAATATTTATTTTCTAGCAGGAATCTAAAAATTTACAAATACTAATGTATTCATAACTGAGTCAATCATTAGTTTAAATCTCAACAACAAAGAACAAAAGAAATACATGAAATAGTTAACTTATTGCTGTAAAATTTGACTATTGAATTTTTTGAAGCTGCAACAAAATTTCTTGTGTTATAAATGTAGATCTGCAAACATGTGGCCTAGATGAACTTCGTTTACAAACAAAATATGATTGAACTTTTGAATTAATTAATTACTACATATATATCAGGCAAGTTAGAAAAAAAAGTCATCTTAAAATGTATACAAATTATAATTACTTACAGTCTACAGTCTACATGAGCTATTTCTGCTTACATTTCAATATTTCAATATTTCTCTGCAGCATAATGTGTTCCCCACAATTGTTTGCCCTCCAAATTTAGAATTTGATACCTGAAACTTGGTATATATACATAGTTTCATAGGAACGCAGCATCACCTAATTTCTCAGAGTATATGTTATCCAAAAGATAAATTAAACTTCGACAAGTTTCCCCAGAGGTAATCACAAATAAAACCTGAAGACTCATTATTTTTAAACAAACACACCTAGGCTTTATCAGTCCATTCTCTTCACTCATCAGTATTTTACTATCCTGTCCCTCTTTTGATATTACTATTATTCTGGAAGATCTACAGTCTGCTACAATAATGTTACCATACATATCTGTACAAAGTCCTCTTGGACCTGCTAAATCCTGTTGATATTGCCAGATCTGTTTACCTGATCTATCATAACAGGATACTGCTTTACCACCCATGTCACTATAGATTACTCTGTCATTACAGTATACAAGGTTCAATCTCAACTTGTATTCACTTTAGTGTATTTCCTTCAAAGTCTAGAAAACGGATTTCTTCATTCTCTAAACCTACAGCAAGTGAACTATTGAAGAATGATAATCCATAGCATGTTTTGTTTAATGTGATAACATCGGTAACTGATTCATTCTCCATATTGAAGATTTTTATGACTTTCTCTTCAGGATAAGTTATGGCAATGGTGTCCTGATTGATCTGTGTGACACTGAAGGCTTCACCAGGGACTGTTAATTGTTTCTGAAGTTCGCAATCAGGAGTAAATATATTAACTTTACCCCATTGTTCAACAACTATAACCCTACCATCCATCAGACAAATCCTGTCACTATACTTCACCACATCGATCTCTTTCTTTGTCTCAATATTCATTGTCGTGTTGTTTATGTTTGATTGTTTTTGTGATTTTACTTGTGCTTCCCTTCTCAAACTTGTACCTCTGTTTATGGCTATATCCGTCTTAACAACCATTACTTCTATGGATTCCAACGACCCTAATTTACGACGCATCTTTTCTATCTCCTTATTTTGTTTCATTTTGATGTCAAATTCTTTGGTCCTCTCATCATTTTCCAGATCTTCGACATATCGTTGACATTAATGTACTTGTTGTTCAACTTGATGTACACCTAGAAATGATTCGAGTTTAGAAGTGTTTGTTGTAACAGTTTGTAATTGTTGTTTCATTTCCTTTAAGTTTTTCATTTCCCCTTTAATTTCAGAAATGAAATCCGTTGCTTTTGATTTTTTTTGCTTCCAAATGATGTCTATTTCTTGGCATAACTTCTTCTCCAGATGGTCTAAATGTTTGTTTATTTCCTGTCTAATTCCTTTTATTGATTTCTTTATGCTTACATTCTGAATTTCTCCTGGTTTGATGTTTTTTGATTTGTTGCTGATTAATTTTTCCAGCAAATTCAAGATAAAACTTATGTCTGTCTCTACAGTTTCCTTTAATTTTTCAATTTTGGTTTTCTCCACGACACTTGATAAATCTGTTATTCCAATACATTTTGAATGACTACTGGAAATACATTCATCACAGCAAGGCACTAAATGACTGGGACAGAACAAGTTAAGCTGTTGTTTATGTTTATCACATTCTGTTTTGGTAGCTTGAATGGATGGCTTATAACTTTTAATATCAATGGTCTTATCATCACATGTTGCTTTGGGTCTTTTGTGATGACTAAACATGTTGTGCATAATCCTTCATCACAATTGTAACACCAGATGTCAGCTTTAGTGTTTACTTCTCCTTTGTGACAAGGTCCACATAGTATAGGTTTATTGGATGCCATGATCTGAATATGTACAAAGTTATTTAATTTTACTCCCTAAAGTCCATATAGTATGAAAAGTACAATCATGACATTATTGAAACATGTACAAATACAAACGTTGAAGAGATGATAATTTCCTTTGTATTTATTTCAATCATAGGTTTGAAGGGGCATTGGCTACGAGTTAGACTAGTTAAATTTGGGACAAACATATGAAAAACATATGTTTACAAACATATGTTTACATATATTTTGAAACATATGAAAACATATGGAAGCAAACATATGTTTTATAAAATATGTTTACATAATAAATGAAAAAATGTATATGATAATTAAATGACAAATTTTGACATTTTCTCAAAACAAATTTTTTGAATGTCCTTTAAAACATATGAAAACATATGAAAATCATATGTTTTTCATATGTTTACAAACATATGTAAACATATTTTATAAAACCTATGAAAAAATATGTTTGCTTCCATATGTTTTCATATGTTTCAAAACATATGTTTTTCATATGTTTGTCCCAAACATATGAAAAACTTTTTCACATGTTTTGAAAACATATGAAAAACATATGTTGCAATTTTTCCTGTGTATCCACAGCAAAACTTTGAAAATATTTATTTTAATTTTTTTTGTATATTACTGATATTGAGTATGAATTGCTGTGCACCTGCTCTTGCTGATGACATATCTTGTATTGCCACATCCCCACTGTCTCTTCAACGCATGCTTGATGTGTGTTTCGAGTACTCTAGAAATTGGCGGTTCTGGTTTAACGCAAATTAATCAAGTATTATGCAATTCTCCGTAAATACAAGAGAAAGCAATGTTAACTTCAACTGATGTATTGGAAATAAGAATATTCCATTATCTGACAACTATACACATTTAGGTCTAGAACTTAGTTCTCGATTCAAAACTAAGAACAGAACTATAAATGCTTGTAGAAAAGGTAAAAACGCATACTTTGCATTGAAGGGAGTAATGTCAAGAGCAACTAATCCGTCTGTATTAGTTAAATTATACAAAACTGTAGTCTTACCGAGCGTCCTTTATGGCTGCGAAACATGGAGTAACCTCAAATCCTGTGATATAACGACGCTAAATTGTTTTCAACACTTCATTGTCAAACACATTTTAGCATTAAAAACTTCTACCAGATCTGATATGTGCGAGAGCATTATTGGGATTCATCCGATTATGAGTTTTATTCACAAAAGAAAACTGTTCTTTTTTCAAAAACTGTATATGTTAGATAACAATTATCTTTCAAAAAGAATATTTTTGGTTCGACTATTTTCATTCCTCATAGACCCTCACCGCCGACACTATGGATACATTCCTGATGTTATTGACATTTTAAAAACATATGGACTTATTCAATATCTTACCAAATGTATTGATACTGGGAGTTTTCCATCAAAAAGTCAATGGAAATCGATTGTTCACAAAACAGTTAACGAACAGCAGTCAGTCAACTGGTTAAACCGTATTGCGTTAGATGACAATTTTATACGTTTTAAAAAAATTCACAAGACAGTTTCTATGACCAACCTCTGGAAAAAAGCACAATCGTTTGCAGAATACGAAATTCCTATTTTATTACAAAACTGTTAACTGATATACCAAATTCATCAGGAAATAAGTGCGTCGCATGCAAAAAATACTTTGATGATGTCTATGTACATGCATGTTGTTCCTGCATTTGTACTACAGGGCTGCGTGTATTGTGGTGAAATATGATTATTGAGAATTTTTCACTACAACTGTATTGCGAACTAAGTGAATAAGATGATGAGGATGTTTATCAAATTTTACTAGGACGAATTCCGTTAAATATCATTGCCGAACATTCGGAGTTTGAGAAGCTTTGCCACGCCCATGTTGTTCAATGCGTAGCAACATATGGACGTTGTGTCAGGTTAGGCAATACATGATATGTCATCATTCAAGATTGCATAAGAACTTTATGCCGAATGACTAAAGTGTATATTGGTCTGTATATGTAAAAAAAAACTTTTTTGTTCTGTTCCTATTTCGTTTATTCTTTTTGTTGTGTGATATTTAGTTAATTTTGTGTATTCATTATATCTCAATTATGAGGAAATAAAGACATGAATGAATGAATGAAACATTGGTCTGTTAGTATCTATTAATGAAAATAACTATTATAGACAGAATATAGTTTTGTTTAATTATCTTTCTGTTTTCCGACCTAAGATAAATATTTTAAACGGTAATATCGTTTTGTTCATTTTCTTCTTGCTTTCCGACATTTGCTCAGGCTATGATGGAATTACAAATATGACATGTTAAACGCTCAGAAATAATCAGTTTATTCTTGGACATAATTTAATGTCAGTATATTATTCCCATGTTTATTTTCACAATGCACAATACTGTATTAAATACTACTGTAACTACACAAACAATACGTACAGGGATCGTCTCAAAACATAAATTATATAACTGCAATATCATTAGTTATAGATATTTCATATCTTTTGAATAGTTTTTCAGTGTTTCGTATATTATATCATAGATTTTGTTGAAACCCCGGCAATAACCTCACGAGACGAAGTCGAGTGAGGTTGCCGAGGGGTTTCAAAAAAAACAATATGGTATAATTTACGATACACCGAAAAATTATCCAAAAAATATGGAATATCTGTTTTAACCTATTGCATCTTTCGCTGTTTAAAATTGTGTATTTCATATATTTTTGTATGTTTAAGAATCAGTTAAATTACCCTTTTCGGACCTTACACATAAAGCTCCGCCTACTTTCTAAAATAAGCACAGGCGATGGATGCACATTTACATTGGTGACGGATAACGTTACAGACGAAAAACTGTTGAAGGAATTAGATGTTCTGGATATGGACGCAAGAGACTACAACTACAGATTTCTGGAATCCCAGATTTAAAGTTGAACTGCAAAGGGTTAGTCTTTTTTTTATTTTTTTCTAAATGTTCTAAATGTTTTAATTTTTAATATTAATTTATGATTTTGTGGAAATTAATTTTACAAGAATCTTCCTGAGATTTTGGATGAATCATTCCACGTTTCAATTTGTACCAGAAGCCCATGTCGTACATTAAATAAAAGGGATTTCAAAATGTTCACAATTAAATTCACATGTTGACTAGATGATTTAAACAAAAAATTAAGCTTCATTTAGAGTAACCAGACGTTATCTAATTTCAATGGTCATTTTTGTTATTACTTAAGCAACCTCGTTAAAGTCTAGATGTTAGCAGTGTTTAAAAAATCGGGTGTGGATCTAAGATTTTGAAGGGGGGATCTAGCAAGCCAACATTTTGAGTACTCGTAATGATATAAAAAAAAGTCTATGCATTTACCATATATGAAGCTCCTTAAAAGGGGCGTGCCTCCTGCCCCCTCCCTCCACCCCAAAAAATTGATCCGCCTCGGCAAATTTAAACCGAAACATGTAGCTACTTTTGGTGCAATGGTTTTGGTGTAACTGTAGGATACAATAGGAACAGACTGATTTTGAAAATAAAGTCGAATTTTAGTTGTTACCTCCTTGTGATGTAAAACGTTGCTGATGTTGATTGCATCAATTCTTTTATTGGTAAACTGAACAGGAAGGAAAGAATTTCCTCTTTTTCTCATGTAAAGGTTCCGATCTTACTGGTTTAAAAAGACGGAAAAGAGCTATATCACAAATTATGCTGACAAGTCTGTATATTGGAGAAAATGTATTTATGCATCCTTTGTCAAGTGCATAATCTCTCAAACATTTAAGAAAATTAACAGGCAGAGAAAAAAGAATAGTTCTAATGTAATGCAACCCTAGCGGATTATGAAGGTGTGAAAGAAGGTCATCAAAGCTCCCTGAGGGCGATCTAGATTTGGAAGACTTTTTTACATTAGGCCGATGGTAATATTTGCCCGTGACTACGTTGGTGTCTTAAAGTAGTATTAAATAAGCTCATTACATTCACATCACTGCAGGCTGGACTTGACAAATTTCCTACTCCTTTGATGTTATCGTTGCAACCATATGACATTGCAGTACTTAATTGATACACTGATACAAGAAGGACTGCTTCATACCGTGATATTTTCCTCAATATTGACACAGATGGACGACTTCACAATAAAATCTATGACAAACGGGATGATTTCAACTTCCCAATTATCAATTTTCCATTTCTCAGCAGTAACATACCCTCTGCTCCATCGTATGGTGTTTACATAACTCAATTGATACGTCATGCTCGTGCATGTTCACACTATACTGACTTCATATACAGGAGTGTGCTCCTTATACAGAAACTGCTCCAACAGAGTTATGAGGAGGAAAGATTAAAAATGACACTTCGTAAATTTTATGGACACCATCACGAATTGGTTTATCTATACGTTGTGCCTGTGTCTAAACTAACTAATGTCATTTTTACCACGTCTTAGATTGTGGTTTAACATCTATGTCGTCTGTCTGCTAAGTACCGAACGTGACCTATTCCCGCGGAATAGGACTGTTATACCGAGTGTGAATTTGATTGCTTTATGACGTGTCTCGGGATTTTGTACATCCAACATTCATGTATTTAGTTTTTATGTTTCTGTTATGGTTTCGGTTGGATAATGTGTTATGTCTTATCGTTTGTAGTCCAAAATATTATAAAATTGCCTTTAAATACCATCATTGTCATGAAAATTGTTTGGACTGGTATTGTGAAAATAATAGTATAAAGTTCGAGATTGCATGTTCGTTACGTAAGTACGTCACTGTTTTCGATGTCCTGTGGTGTCTGTCGTTGATGGAAGATATTCGTTGTTGTTCTGCGGTTTGCATGTTTGTCGACTATTATATTATTTGTTTGTGCGTTTCTCTGTGATGAGTGTTCTTGCGTGTGTTTGTGCTGTATTTCTGTCACGTAGTGTTGTCATTTTAACGATATTTTTTAACATTGTCATAAAAGCGGGAGGTTTGGCTAGCCATAAAACCAGGTTTAACCCACCATTTTGTCTTTAAATGTCCTGTATCAAGTCAGGAATATGGCAGTTGTTATCAAATAGTTCGTTTCTATGTATGTTGGCGTTTGTTTTTGTTGCACTTCAGTGTTCCTATTGTTCCTATGTTTTCCTCTTATAGTTGATGTGTTTCCCTCGGTTTTAGTTTGTAACAGGGATTGTTTTCTCTCAATCGATTAAGACTTTTGAACACCGGTATACTACTGTTGCCTTTATTTAGTTCCCTTATCCAGAAATTTTCTCAATCTTTTCGGACAGGAGTACTTAGTATAGGGCTATTGTTGTGGTGATACATTTTCTCGATGATGCATACTTTCATAGATAAAGAAGGGTCATGGTCCGGTTGATTAAAATGGTTATAAAGAACCCTGAATTGCGGATCTTTATTATCAGACCGGTGTTGATTCATCCTTTTACGCAAAGTTTGTCGATTTTCACCAACATAAAGTAGTCCACACAAAGTACATTCAATTCCGTAAACGACCTTGTCCGTGGAACAGTCCAGAGGTTCAAAAGATTTAGTATAATACGTTTTTCCTGTTAAGTTACTAGTAAAATCAGGAGTTGTGATTAACATATTACATGTCTTACACGTGCTCCTTTTTCTTTTTTTATGTTTACAAGAAGAAATGATAGGTGTTAATTCACTTATAGCAGGTGTATTTAAACAGTCGAAAATATTAACGGTACATGGTTTTAATCTATGAAAAGTATCTGTATTTTTAAAGTAGTAATTACCTTCTAGCTGAACATAAGTCAAATCAAGGGTATCCCGAAGGATATAAAAATGTCAAAAATAGGGGTACAGCAGTCAACATTGTCTTATAATCTTAAAAAGTATAACAACAAACAAATATGTCAACAAAGAAACACAAAAAGGCATATAGACAAATCACATTACCAAAAAATGAAAGAGAAGAATAATAAAAACCCTGCCACGTCCGGTCTGTGTTTTTGTTACTTGTTTTTCTTCTTTGTTTCGATCTGATTGGTTAAGCCCTTTTCAACTGATTTTTATTTTCTGTTCATATGTTGTGATGTGACACCACTGTCCCTGGTTAGGGGGAGGGTTAGGCGCCCGCTAACATGTTTAATCCTGCAACATTCTGTATGTGCCTGCTCCAAGTCTGGAGCCTTTAATTCAGTGGTTGTCGTTTGTTGCTGTACATCATATTTGTATTTCGTTCATTGTTCTTTTACTTAAATCAGGCCGTTAGTTTTCTCGTTTGAATTATTTTACATTTGTCGTTTCGGTGTCTTTTATAGCTGACTATGCGGTATGGGTTTTGCTCATTGTTGAAGGACGTATGGTAACCTATAGTTGTTAACTTGTATCTCATTTGGTCTCTGTTGGAGAGTTGTCTCATTGGCAATTATACCACATATTCTTATTTTTATATATACATTATACATATACATAGTTATGGGAGTGTAGATGTTTTAGCTGCACTAAAAACTGAGCTTCGAGTGATTATAAACAAAGAAATATATTCCTGCTTTTGAAATTCGTGCAACATAAGTACAAGCAAATTGGTCGCCATATTATACAAACAATAATGTAAGGGATTGTAAATTGATTTATCTTTGCCTGTTTTTCATAAATAAAATTTGACATGTCTTAATTAGCATGTTTGCTCGTTCACAACGAGTATCCTGATTTGAAATCTGCGGAGGGATCCGATCCGTCTCCTGAGGAGCAATCAATGAAAAGAGTTTAGGTAAAATCTGGCACCGATTCCTACGGAGCATAATTCCTCCGTGGTAATTGCATTGAGATTTTACTTACCAACCGTTACACACATTTCATTAATTGTACCTCGAAATTCGGATCCCTCCGCCGATTTCGCATCGGAATACTCGGTGTGTGATTATTGTTTATAAATTTGAAAAGTATAATAGATAGATAAAGCAAAAAGGATCAGCAATAATGACCAAGGACATACATATCCGTTATATATTTCATCTTTATCCTACGCGTTAATTCATTTAACAATACTGGTTAAGTATTTACTAGAATATTAACAAATGTACACTACTTCAGACAATATTTACATAGCCTGCCAAGGTTTTCTTCCTCGACTTAAAGCTAAAATCTTAACATATTTCTAGACTTTAAAAATTAACATGCAATATACATCCTGACAGTATCACAATGCAAACTAAAAACCTTTTGACCTCTAACGGAAAGGTATAATCCATCACTGCAAAAACAAGAAGCTATAACTAAAAGTTATGACGCACTCTAAAAGACTTTGGTTAATTGATTGATTTTGGTGTTCGACGCCACTTGCATCACTATGGTCTATTTCTTTGCGCCCAGTTTTAATTGGTGGACGGAGAAAGAGTGCCCTGTGAGAACCAAAACCTTTATCAGGAAAACTGACAATCCTAGTGTATTAAGATTGGAGTTGAACGCTGCCGCCACGTGGAGGTTTAAATCATAACTTCAGTGTTCACAGGCTAGTGATACAGTAGTTGAACTACTTATATCACTAGGCCACCAATGCCCCTCAAAGACATCAATATATACGTACCATATGGATGTTCAATTTTAAAAATGTTAATTATTTCCATTTTGCAGTCATTTATTATTTGTACATAATACACACAGTCATAGTCACTTTTTCTAGACACATGACTGCAGTTAGTTATAAACTATGTAAAACAAGAAGTGTACTGGTGTACTGATATATAAACAAAGTACTAAACTATTATTTATCAAAAGAATATTAACATATAAATTCATGTACAACATGGCAACTGGCTTTTTATACAACTGCACAGTAAAACTAATAATGTACTGTAAATTCAGAAATTATTGCATGCATTTATTATTGCGATTTTTTTAAAACCTGCATATAGATATATGTATCAGATATCAGAATGCGACTTCTTATTATTGCGATAATCACCAATTCCCATCATTCGCATTTATAAAAACCTCGCATTCATTTCTGAATTTACAGTATTATGTAGTTGATATTTTATAGTGTGTCTTTCTATGTTGTGATGTTACACTATTGTTTCAGAAAAAGGGTGAAGGTTTGGTATCATTAAAAAGTTTAAACCCGCTGCATTTGTTTGCACCTGTCCTAAGTCAGGAATCTGATGTCCAGTAGTTGTCGTTTGTTGATGTGGTTCATAAGTGTTTCTCGTTTCTCGTTTTTTATATAGATTAGACCGTTGGTTTTCCCGTTTGAATGGTTTTACACTAGTATAATTTTTGGGGCCCTTTATAGCTTGCTGTTCGGTCTGAGCAAAGGCTATGTGTTGAAGACCGTACTTTGACCTATAATAGTTTACTTTTATAAATTTTGACTTGGATGGAGAGTTGTCTCATTGGCACTCATACCACATCTTCTTATATCTATATATAGAATAGTATGCAGTTCATATGCATCTCAACAAATGTACAGTTTATATACATCTTATCAGATGTACATCACGATTGCTTGTACTGAAGTAGCTGTGCAAGAAACGAAACCGAATGACTTCATAATTGATCAGCATCTTGCTAGTGATGCGTTCATACAAGTTTGCGCTTTATGAAACGTTTTGACGACTACTTCCTGTTTTCCCAGATTTTGAACTACTAGTGGGTGCGTGCATTTTTCTTCAATTTATATTAATCTTTGGTGGTATCACCAGCTGGTTTTCCTTTGCCTTGTATTGTACCATTTATTTACACACAACACCTTCTTTTTCTTAACTATGGGCACATTTATTTTGAATTTGTAATCAACTAAATTATCACTTCACCTCAATATAGATTTCAGCTTTTTATTGTTTGAAGGAAAATGCATTTTAGTGGATGAATGCGCTTATAATTCCTCAAAGTCAGTTCCTTTAATGTTAAGTACTTACAATGATGGTTTTCATTTTAATAATATAGATGACAAACACGCTTACAATTCATATTATGGACTTATTAATGATCAATGACTCAAATGGGCATATTGATTGGTCATCTGATGTTCTGATTCCTGTTTGTAAATTTTGCAAACACCCATTTCTACTTACTTGTTTTTGAATTGTCTTAGAAACAAGATAAAATGTATTGTTAATACTGAAATCGAACAGATGGGAGATAAACGGAAGGGGAAGAAGCCTATTTATATTGGGGTAAATAGGTCAAAAGTCAATGTCTCTGTTACTGAAAAAAAATGAAAAAATTGTTTTTAGATGGTAACTTGAGTTAAATGATGGTTTTCATTTTAATAATATAGATGACAAACACGTTTACAATTCGTATTATGGACTTATTAATGATCAATGACTCAAATGGGCATATTGATTGGTCATCTGATGTTCTGATTCCTGTTTGTAAATTTTGCAAACACACATTTCTACTTACTTGTTTTTGAATTGTCTTAGAAACAAGATAAAATGTATTGTTAATACTGAAATCGAACAGATGGGAGATAAACGGAAGAGGAAGAAGCCTATTTATATTGGGGTAAATAGGTCAAAAGTCAATGTCTCTGTTACTGAAAAAAAATGAAAAAAATGGTTTTTAGATGGTAACTTGAGTTTTCCTGGTGGCTTGATTGGAATGAAACATATACAGGTGGATTATATAGGGAAGGAGAAGAAGCCTATTGTATTTGGTGTGATGGTCACGGTTACTAAAAATATAGATATTTTTTATTTTGGTTTCAGAATGGTATCCCATTATGATTTGCAACACATTTCTAAATTATTATACAGTAAACCAACAACACATTATACACTTGCCGACATTATCTCTCATATTCAATCTTTACAACAAATATCATCTCATATGAATATAAGGATATGTGATGTGAGCATTAATTAGACAGTAAGCCAACAACATACATCTTTACAATTGCCTACATTTTATCTCACATTCCAACTTCATACCAAATATTACTTAGAAATATACGGATATATGATTGCAACATTGATGAGACAGTGAACCAACAACACATTATACACGTGTCTTCATTCAAACTTCACACCAAATATCACCACTTAGAAATATAAGGATATGTGATGTGGACATAAATTAGAGAGTAAACCAACAACACAATAAAAAATTACATCTTTTTGCTTGTCTACATTATCTCTCATATTCAAACTTCACACCAAATATTATTACGTAGGAATTTAAGGATATATGATGTGAACTTTGATAAGACGGCAAACCAACAACACAATACAAACATACTTTTATACATAGGTTAAATTCATAGGCGGATCCAGGGGGGGGGGGGGGGGGAAATTTGGTTGATTATATAGGGAATCACTAAAGCGTGACTGTAGCGGGCCCCCCTTAGGTCAGTCAGCGGGCCCCCCTTACAAAAAGTTCTGGATCCGCCACTGAAATTATCCCTCATATTTAATTTCACACCATATATCACCACTAATGAATATAGGGATATGTGATGTGAACATTAATTAGACAGTAAATCAACAACACAATAAACAAATACATCTATACACTTGTCTACATTATCTCTCACATTCAAATTCACACCAAATATCACCTTATTTGAATATAAGCCAATATGTGCTGTGAACACCACAATACACATACACACGTATCTACCTAACCTCTCTTATTCAAACTTCTCACTAGATATCTCCATTTGATATATGTATAATATCTTCATAGTTTCATAGGAAAGCAATATCACTTAATTCCTCAGAGTGTGTATATGTTATACATAAGATAAATTGAATTTTGCTAAGTAGTTTCCCGGGTAATCACTAACAAAACCTGAAGACTCGTTAATTTTAAAACAAACACACCTAGGCAACCTTAGTCCATTCTCTTTACTAATCAGTACTTTACTATCCTTTCCATCTTTTGATATTACAATTATATTATACATACCATCTGCTACAATAATGTTACCATACATATCTGAACAAAGTCCCTTTGGACCTATTAAATCCTGTTTATATTGCCAGATCTGTTTACCTGATCCATCCACACAGTATACTGCTTTACCATCATAATCGCTATAGATTACTCTGTCATTACGGTAAACAAGGTACTCCAGGTATGATTTACTCTGAACATGTATTGACTTCAGTGTATTGCCCTCCAAGTCTATAATACGGATTTCATCCTTATACAAACCTACAGCCAGAGAATTATTGGAGAATGATAATCCCTTACCTCGTTTGTCGAATGTGATAACTTTGGTAACTGTTTCATTCTCCAAATTCAAGATTTTGATAGCATTCTCATAAGTATGAGTTATGCCAATAGTGTCCTGATTGATCTGTGTGACACTATTGTAGGAATCATCAAGTATTGTTAATTGTTTCTGAAGTTTGCCATCAGAAGTAAGTATAGTAACTTTACCTATTTGTTCAACAATTATAACTCTTCCATCCATCAAACAAATCATGTCACTAATATACTTCTCCATGTTTATCTCTATCTTTGTCTCAATATTCATGGTCAAATTGTCAACGTTGCATTGTTCCCTTGATTCTACTTGTGCTTCCCTCCTCACACTTGTTTCTCTATTCGTGGGTATATCTGTCTTAACAAGCATTACTTCTCCTAGGGATTCTAGTGATTCTAACTTGCTTAGTATATTTTCTATCTCATTATTTTGTTTCATTTTGATATCAACTCCTTTGACTCTCTCATCATTTTCCAGATCTTCAACATATTGTTGACATTGATGTACTTGTTGTTCAAACTTATGTACACCAAGAAATGATTGGAGTTTAGAAGTATTTGTTGTGACTGTTTGTAAATGTTCTTTCATTTTCTTCAAGCTTTTAGTTTTCCTGTCAATTTCAGAAATGAAATCAGTTGCTTTTGATTTTTCCTGATTCCAAATACTATCTATTTCTTTGCATAACTTCTTCTCCAGGTGGTCTAAATGTTTATTTATTTCCTTTCTAATTTCTGTTATTGATTTCTTTATGCTTACACATTGATTTTCTCCCGTTTTGATGTTTTCTGATTTGTTGCTGATTAATTTGTTCAAAACATTTATGAGAGAACTTATGACTGTCTCTACAGTTTCCTTTGATTTTGCAATTTTGGTTTTCTCTACGACACCTGCCAAACTTTTTATTCCCGTACATTTTGAATGACTGGTTGAAATACATTCATCACAGCAAGGCATTAAATGACTGGGACAGTACAAGTTGAGTCGTTGACTATGTTTGTTACATTCTGTTTTAATGGCTTGGATGGATGGTTTATAACTTTTAATATCAATTGTCTTATGATCACATGTTGCTTTGAATCTTTTGTGATGACTTAAACATGTTGAGCATAATCCTTCATCACAGTTGTAACACCAGACGTCAGCTTTCGTGTTTACTTCTCCTTTATGACAAGGTCCACATAGTAAAGGTTTATTGGATGACATGACCTAAACATGTACAAATAAAAATGTTATTTAACTTAGCTTCATGAAATCTTGAAGAGTTGATACATCAAAAGTATAACCAAATCTGTAGAAGGAATAGGAGTTTTGCATCAGGTAAATAGATGTACATTCCTTTATTGAAAAATGATTCCTTTTTTTTCCCAATATTTTTTAAACACGAAATTGTATTAAAATGAGTAGGTTCGACAAGGACCTAAAATGGCCCCTTTTTTAGATTAAATTTCAAATCGGGATTTATTGACAATATCACAATGAATCATAGCTAATACAGTTACTAGATCTATAGGAAAAAAGCCTTTTGTTGAAAATTCACGTACCTGCGTTTTATTCATGACATCACAAGTAGTACTCATTTTGATTATATTTCCACAATGAAAATCAATGAAAATGGGTAAAATTCCATTGATTATTGGACAGGAATCATAGAGAGCATACGTCAACAAAAAAGATCTTTTAAAGTAATGTTTGTAAAGACCTTTCACATGTCTAACTTGAATATTTAGTTTGTCGACACCTGCACTCTATGTTTCCTGGTCCTAAATTTGGTTGAAATTTGGCCTATTTTGTCAAAATTCGCCAAAATCTCTTATCTTGACCTATTTTGGATGTACAAATCAATATTTTCGAAATAAATCTTGGACACAAAAAGTTCTATTTAACTTTCTCACATGTCTTTACGACAACTGAAAACATTTTTCATCTTGTAACCTTGAACTTTATAATTGGGGCCAATTATGGCCCATACTGAACTTACTCCTTTAAGGTCAATTTCCTCAGTATTTGTTTCACTAACAGGTTTAAAATATAAAAATTATAAAACTTGAGATTGTTCAAAAGTTTTTGAGGGAATGCTCACGAAAACATCATGGTCGGCACTCAAAATAGGGTTGTTCAGGAAAAGCTTAAAACATATCATGATCTTTTTTTCTTTTTTTGGCTTTACTGTATTTGATCAACAGAATCAATAAAGATAAGTATTTAACAATTTAAAAAAAAAAGTTGATATTCAGGGCCTTAAGTTTTTTGACACAGTTCAACCAGGTCTATATTTTAGCCTATGAACTCTTATTTATCGATATTTATGTCTTTAATGTGATAACATATAAAAGTGATTACACATGTCTGTTGTTATTGTCCTCTTGAAGTCCAGATTGTATTTGAAGTTAGGTTTGCCATCTTCTTATACTCATATTCAAATATATATAAAAAATAAACTAAAAGATACATAAAACCAAATACAATCCATGTTTTACATTGTCAAAAAAGATATTGTTTTTTCAACCATATAGTTTACCTCTTTGATTTAGGGAATTGTCACATCATCTGTATTTTGTGTCTATCCCTTTTTTTTCTAAAATGTCAGTTACAAGGAAGTAAGTTAGAACAGGTTTATACACGTCTCCATAATCAGTATGCATATTTAAAGGTCACACCTATATATAGATCGATCATACCTGTTCTACTTAACAGATAACATTTAAATGACACAACCATGAATATGATATAATAATAATTAATTTTCCTCTAAAGATAAATCTAAAACTTTTTTGTATAGAAATTTTTTGAAATATTTTTTTATTAAAGTGAAATATTTTGATTTTTTTGCTTTTATACTATAACAGATATGTCAAATTGTGCACTGCTAAAAAGATCAACAATACAAGATCAACACAAATAACATAAGTGGTTGCATTACAGGTAAACAAAAATATCAAAATGTCATTTCTTCACCAGGTAAGTGATTCAGGCTCTTTGGAGCCGCTTGTTATTTTTTTTTATAATAAAACAAACTACATATTTATGTTGAGATAATTTTACAGCTGTTTTAATTTCTTGCATTTGTTGAAGAAAATTATTATTTCACTAAACTTATTTATTTTTTTATTTTTTTGAAAATAGGAAATCATAGAAACCCAATCCACGGTAACAGTCACAGTAATAGATACAAATGACAACAACCCAGAATTCCAGAATGTACCTTATTCAGCACAAATTCCTGAGGTAAGGTTTGAATTATATTGTATTGGCCAAACAATGTTTAAGAATGGAGTTATTTATAGCTGCAGTCCTGAATTGACAGCTAGAAGACAGCTAGAGTAAATCTTTTCCTGATTAAGACTGACATTATATGGTGGAAAAGAAAACAAATTCTTTGGAGCAAGATAATGAATATCCTACATTTCTATGTCTTTATATCATTTAACAACCATTAGGAATATATAAAGATGTGGGCAACATGTCAAAGAGAACAAACCAGACAACACAAGTTAACTAAAATAGACATCCAAAGGGTTTTTGATAGGAATTAACTATCCTAAAAATTTGTTACCTCAACTGAATTTGAATTTTCAAGCAAACATTTAGATTTTCTATTCCTTTAAATTCAAAAGTTGGTCGATTAAATAATCAACTAAACAGTGAACAATCTCAAGTTTTTATATGAAAAAAAGAGATATGGGGTATATGTCAATGAGACAGCAAACTATTGAAAGTACTGTCTAGTTAAAGCCTTGGCAATTAAAATATCACTGCTACCTTGTGATGTTAAACAAAGAAGCTTTGGTATAATTCCAATGAAACAACTACCCACCATAGTCCAAATGACTGAGAAGGTTAGTAACTATAGGTCACCATACGGCCTTCAATAATGAGCAAAACCCATATAGCATAGCAAGCTATAAAAGGATGACATGATTAAATATGAGAAAACATGAAATTCAAATGAGTAATTAATACTAGAATAATAAAAGAGAAATAAATGTGATAGACAGCAATCAACAACAACCACTGACATGGGACAGACACATAGAAAATGTGGAAGAGTTAAACACTGTTTGTGAACAACAATACCATAAAGATTAGAATGTGATATTCCTTTGTAATAAGACTTCTACAAGTACAGCCAAATTTCCAAACCAAATCCTTGTATCTATGAAAGTTTGTTTTTTTCTATGCCTCGGTATACTTATTTGAGGAAAAATATTAAATGGACAAAATGGCGTATAGTTTTATGGCTGAGTAGGACAGCCATTCTGATCAAGACTAAGTTTAGTAGATACACAGTTCTATATAATCCATTTGTCACTTTATTTTTGCACTTGATCATCTTGATCATATTTTTTTACCATGCAAGATATCTTTCAGAATTCCAGTTGCTGTCTATTTTAACAAATACCCAATCCCTCCTTTTTTGCTTGTCATCAATTCAACTGATTGATTAAAGTACAATGCTGTAAGAAACATTGTGGTGTATAATAGATTAGATATGCAGGAAATTTATTTGATACAATATATTAAGGGCACAACTAATGGGAACACACACTAAACATTCTGCAAAAAATATGCAGTAACCTTATTTGATCCAATCTATTTAGGTCACAGGTGTTGGAAATATTGTGTTGTACTAAAGATATGCAGTAACCTAATTTGATCAAATTTATTTAGGATACAGCTGTTGGGAACACAGTGTTCAGTGGAATTAGGATATTAGATAGTGATATCGGTATCCATGCTGAGGTTGAATTAACATGTTTTGTCGATCCTACCGATAGTCAGGTATGTATATGTTCCTCATGGAAATTATTTTGTTCAAAGGTGAAAGATTCATGAATCGTATACCAAATATGATGAGTAGAACTACCATTACAATTTTATCAGTTTTTGAGCTTGTCTTGTAACAACTATTGGTATGTATAAAACATGCAGACTGACCGGGTCATCACTGTCAAATAGAACGGCTGCCATTTTCTCTGATTTTCTCCAGAGACACTTAGGGTGTTGGGTTTCAGAATTATATTTTATGCATCTACAGATTAACTTACAAAACCAACATGGTTGTCGTTTTGTTAAAAATATATAGTACATAGGGGTAAAAAACCCAAAAATTGATTTAAAAGTCTTGCATGGTATTGATATATCACTTGTGATTCCTCTCAAGAAAAGTGATTAACAATTCAATCATTCCCAGACAAGGCTGTCAACATTACTTAAACGGATATAACAGAAATTCAATGAAATTTTTATCCTGGTGGTCCTTGAAGAAAATCTGCTGGTCCCCACTATTATTTCTATTACAAAATACCAAAACTTGTCAGACAAAACCTTGGACCACCACTTTTCGAGGAACTCTGAAGATATCTTAATGATTTTCTTCAAAAAAAAATGATTAAGGACTGAAACTGTCATTAAAAACTTTGCTTTCATTATTTAATAGTAAAATTTAATGTAGTTATTTATTAAAGCATTCTGAATAACAAAAGGATATAGGATTAGGAAGGTAACTTTAAAACCAAAGGATATTGGATAAGGTAAATTAAATACATTGTAATACAAAAACAAAGGATATGGGATATCTATCCATAACACAAAACCAGTACATGCACAGCAAAAAAACACAAAAAGTCTATAAACTTTGAATGTCTGCTTTTTGTTTTAATTTGCCTATAAATATGAATGTCTGTCTGTTATTTAGATCTCATTATATTTCAGACTGTGGAAGCTTGTGAGTACTTCAATTTGACAACTCAGCAGCTGGGACAAGGTTTATACAGTGGAGCGGTCATTTTGAAGAAACCATTGGATTATGAATTCAGGAAGGGGTTTACCATGACTATACAAGCTAAAGTAAGTGGTCAAGACAAGGTTATCTTTTTAAAAAAAAATATACAATAAAATGACGAATACCTTAACACAGTTCTCTGGCTTCAGTTTTATTCAACCATTCAATTAACATTTGAGAAGGTTAACACACTTGACCAACTTGAATCCTAAATGTCCTAAGGGATAAATTTTACTGACTTTTATTTTGTTGATTCTTGTTTTCATACTCATGTATTATAAGTATTAAAATACATTGAAATCCATAAACAGCGAAAGACTGACATGTAAAATGTACTGCAGAATAGGGCCTTTACATGAAATGATTTAAGAGCATGGAATTTGGAATGATTATCACATTGTTGTCAGAAGATCTGTTATCATTCTGGTATAACATACATTAAATGATATTACAGATAATTTACCCTAATTATTATCCACACAGTCACATCCAGTCTAAACATCTGTGTCTTTATATTTTTACAGGACAATTATAAACAGATAGGAGGGGCTCCATCTTTGATGACAACTGTCAATGTTTTGTTGGAGATAGAAGATCAACAGGACACGCCCCCTCTGTTTATGGAAACACCCATTACAATATTTGTTATAGAAAATCTAAGTGTTGTAAGTATATTTTGCTTAAAAATTGAGTTTTTTAAATGCTCTGTTGAAGATATTCCATTTGCTCCCAAGATTTAGAACTGCAATAAAACTATTTTTCTGAGTAGAACATGGGATCATGTTTATTTTCATCCTTTCATATTCCTTTGTTTTTTAATGTACATCATTCTTTGAAATGATTTTCATGTATATTTTTTCAGTATCCTGACTTTAAATTTTTTACTCTAATTAGGAAAGCTATATGAAGAATTCTACTGAGGAACAACTAGATATTTCAAAATAAGATTATTCTCCAAAGGGATATGATTCTAAACTTTTTATCCTGAGGTAGAAATGTGAAAAAATGAAACTAAAAAGGGTGTAAGAATAACATGACATGCCTGTTTTTCAGGGTACACCTGTTGCAACTGTGACTGCTAAAGATGGAGATGAAGGATCTCCTAGACCAATCAAAATCGTTAACAAAGGTAAACTTATGAATGTTCATAATAATAGCTAGATATATTTGAAATATTTTGATAAACAGTTCATTTTAGAAATTCAATTTCAAGTTCAGTTATTGGACTTAAAAAAAAAACATGTATAATTAAATACTTCCACCGTGTGATTTTTATGTGTGTTTTAGTGAGAAGTGTTAGTGTGTAATAATCATGTAATGACTTAGATTTATTTGTTTGTTTCAACCTGATTTTTTTATCGGCATATATGCATTATAATAGAAGTCAAAAATGGAAAAAATATCAAGGACAATAAGTTAATGTCAGTTACGACATACCATCTGTTCCAGACCATCTAAAAATTAATCACCTGTGTATAAGTGACCTATGACAACTGATCATATCTCTTTCATTAACACATTTATTTTAATTTAAATGGATAAAATTATATTAAATAGGGAATTAGTTTTCAAGGAATATTTATCAACATTCATTGAAGTTAGACGGTTTAATTAAATGTTCTATTCATCACCCATCCAGTTGTTTATCTTTTCACACTTTGCATCCCATTTATTTCATTCGTACTTTCAGAATGTTAAATAACTAATGAAATTCCTGTTTAATTTTCATGATAATTACTGTAAATTCAGAAATTATTGCAATGTTTTTATCATTGCGAAAAATGTGTCAGTATCAGGATCACAATATTAAAAACTTAAACATTCATTATTTCAGTGGTGATTTTCCTTCCTGCATTGGTATTAATTAGATTTCAAAATTTTGTCAGAGGTCAAGGATTTGCAATAATAAATGCAGCTTTAATTTCTGAATTTACAGTATATTATTTTGACAAGTTCAAATAACTGGTGTGTGATGACTAGCAAATGACATGCAGGTAATAAATGCATGAGATTTAGTAATAAACTTGGATAGTTGTTCTATATTTCCATACATGCATGGCTTTTATTGATTCAAGAAAATACAGATGAATTTTATGTAAAAAATTTTTTTTTTAGTAAGTTATGACAGTTGTTGGTCAAACAATTGAATTTCAACCAGGTATTTCCAACAGCAATTTATTATCTGTTCACCATAACTACCTGTTGATGATAAAGAATTGTTTTTACTTTTTGTTATGTCAGGGCTTTTTATAGCTTGCTCTAGTTGTATTGGTTTTGAAGGTCTGAAGGGACTTATACATGTAGTAGCTTACATCTAAGTTATTTGGTCTCTGGTGGATAGTTGTCTCATTTGCAATCATACCACATCTCCTTATATTATACTGTGAGAGCATCCATGGTTATGGTATTATGATTGAGGTTGAGATCACTACAAAATGAGCTGTTGATCTTTTACAGAGAACATATGGGTTATGTCACACAATAAAATGTTCTTTAGGTTTACATACTTTTATGACACAATTAAGCAGTTTGACTGCTGTGTCCCTGCTTTCTATAAAGATGAAAGAAGCCAAGGCTTTATTTATACAGAAGAGACCCTAACCATTCGATAGGCAGTTACCTTCATATGTCCTTTTATTGACCATGCCAAAAACTTGTTTATTAAAACTAGATGATTTTGACAACAAAGATTTCAGAGTGACTGTAGTTTTAGGTTTTGCATTATAACCAAGTTTTAGATATAAAAAGGACTTGTAACGAATTGACTTTAAGTAAGTTCTGCAATGAATTTGGGACAGTAAATTAGAGTTTTACTGTATATAAAATTCAACTAAACAAGGAAAGAATATAAAAATTTTGTATAATACAATTTTTACACCTTCTATTTTATTTTGGGAGTTTCTTCTACAAAAATTAAGACTTTCATATTGGTGGAAGTGAGAACAGACATCCAGAACTTAAAATTTTTTAAATGATTGAATGGATTTTAGTGAAATTTTAACAGAAGATGCATAGCTTGACTTGTTTGATATTCAATCAAAGTGACTTTTGGACATTATCATATTGTTAGAAACTTGTCTATTGTTTAAGGATGTATATTAATCTAGATGTCTTTTGGTTATTATTGTCACTGGGTTAACTAAGTCTCATTGATGTATATACCCAATATCTACTTTTATTCATTTCATAACAAAACATCAGACTTTAGAGTTAAATTGGCAAAAAGATTTTAACAAAAAAAATGTCAAACGATCATAATACAGTAATAAAAAAAAACAATTATCAAATAGTTTTCCAAATGAAAATGTTAGTACAGAATTTACCTTCAAAGTTCATTTAAGGTTTCTGTACCATAATATATTTTATTGTTATATTATAGGGTCTGTAATACTGGACATTACTGTTATACAACCACAGATACACATCTAGAAATTATACAGTCGTATACTAATCATTGATTATGTGTTTCTTACTAATCATTTCTCAAGGAAAAAAGAAAATATTTGAAAAACATCTCAAAATATTATTTTATTGTTTTGATTGATTTGTATTATTGTTTGATATTAATTGATTAACTGTTGTGTTTTAAGCGTACGGTAAGTGTAATTGTTGCTAACCAACTCTATAATGTTATGGTACACCCAGAGTGGCAAAACAATCTTCTAAGGTCAAATGTACTTTTAAACATGATTCAAGATTTCCAGACATTTTTATAATATTCTGATTGGATAAAAGCTGTATTTCTTATGTTTAGAAAATAAGGTATCTGAAAAATTTGACAAGAAAGTAATATAAAAGAAGAAATTGTAGAGTACATGTGACCTTATATCTCAGCTACTGACAAAGTGTGCTTTATACTCATTTGTAAGAACTTTATAAGGATTATGTAGGGTGACAGATCCTTGCATCACTTTGGACGATGGTTATATTTTGGTTGCCATGACAACTGTTTGTTTTGACACTTTATATTAGCATGACAAAGAATGATAGATGTGATTACAGTTGTTATGGCAACCTAATATTTTTTACTCTAATTCCTTGGAAACTCTATGGTTTATACCCTTTGATCCTCAGACTTCACCTGTTTTTGAAAAATCCTTGATTTTCCCCAAAATCAGATTGAACTGGTGTATTTAATCATCCTTTCTTTATGAATAAATGTTTTGTTTGAATTAAATAAGATATTATTCTCTTATAGCATTTTATAAGTTGATGACCATGATATCCTATGGTACTCATGGCTTTTATTGTGCTAACATCAATAGCTATTATTTCATGCCATCAATGGCATCGTTAACAGATGAAATCTTTCTGTTCTTTTAAAGAAGATATTCTAATGATAGCCATTAATATAAGGGGTGCTGCAGCTTAAATTGCTTCTTTTTTTTTTTATCTCTGTGTCAAATTTTAAAATAATTTATGGCACTTTCTTCAAACTAGTTGTGGTTCAGTGAAGTTTTTACATAATTCAGACAGGAAGTTTTTATCTATATTTCATTTATAAATGTATACAAACTCAAGCCAGTTGCAAAATTCTGTTAGATTTTGTTTAAGGACATTTCTTTCATAGTATTTTAATTCCGCAGTTTAAGATATCAATCTAATGATATTTGGCTTACATTTTAAATACTTCTGACATTTATAAACTTGACCATACATAGCTTTGTGTTTTTTTGGTCAGTTAGAGTCATAAGGTTAACCATCTGTACTTGATCACCCCCTCAGGGTAAAGGTTACGGGATCTAGTACATTGTTGGGTAAGGTAACATTCCTTGGGTGGTGTTCTTTTGCTTTTAATAAACTTTTTTATATTTTATTTATGTCAAATTTATATGTCAGTTTTTTGTATATGAACAACTAATAATAAAAACATTACATAAGTCAGGCTTTAGAAATAAAATTACTATAAAATGCTAAATGATAATGCTTTTATAAAACTGTTAATGAAGTTATGCGCTGCGTAAAGAAAGTCTAATGCATGTTATAATTCTTATCTTGTAAATGCTTTTTATAAAGTATTTTATATTTCAGCATGGCGTGTTTGCATGTCACATGTCAAGCATTATTCAGATCTACTTTTGAGTGATTTTATTATGCATGCATTTTGTAAATTATAACTATAGTACAATATCTGTTTGGTCATATGACATCATAGGATTTTCATTTTTCTTTATTGGTTATAAATATTCCCAAAAGCTAAGTTTATTGAGATTTTGTTGACAAAAGTTACACAATGTCGTACATTTTAGCTTTGGATGTTTAAATATATGAACTAGTCTGTATGATATATGAACTAGTCTGTATGCTTGTCAAATTTTTTCAGTGAAACTAGCAAAATAAAATTTTTCTGTTTCCGTCTGATGTTCATTGTCCTTGACCTCATTTTCTTGGTTCAGTTACTACTTAAAGAAACTGAATGTTTTTTTTATCTTTTTTTTGTGATGTGAATTTCTCACTTATCATTATGAGTAATAAGATAACTATATTTGGTAGATGGGTTTCTTACAAGGTCTACATGTCAGACAGGGTTCCCCCCTTCATTTTATGAATCTGTGATCAAGGGTAACTTTTCGTGGTCAAGTCTGTAACTCAGATACTTTAAGCTGAAGGTCAACCATATTTGGTATATGGAATGATTGTAAGATGTAAATGACAATTCTGGCAGGTTTCATCTGACCTTGATTTCATTTTTGTCGAGCCTTCGACTTTAGTTGAAAAAGTGAGACATAGCGATCCTACATTCCGTCGTCGTCGGCGGCGTCCAAAAATGTTCACTCTGTGGTTAAAGTTTTTGAAATTTTAATAACTTTCTTAAACTATCCTGAGTTTTTACCAAACTTGGAAAGAAGCTTGTTTATGATCATAAGATAGTATCCAGAAGTAAATTTTGTAAAAAAATAAATCCATATTTTCCTTATTTTACTTTTAAATGGACTTAGATTTTCTGCCAGGAAACAACACATTCACTCTGTGGTTAAAGTTTTTAAAATTTTAATAACTTTCTTATACTATTTTGGATTTTACCAAACTTGGACAGAAGCTTTTTTATGATCAAAAGCTAGTATCTAGAAGGAAATTTTGTAAAAAAATTAATCCATTTTTTCCGTATTTTACTTTTAAATGGACTTAGAATTTCTGCCAGGAAACAACACATTCACTCTGTGGTCAAAGTTTTTAAAATTTTAATAACTTTCTTATACTATTTTGGATTTGTACCAAACTTGGACAGAGCTTGTTCAAAAGATAGTATCAAGAGGAATATTTTTATTGATTTACTTCCTCATTTTTTGTTGAGCCTGCGATTAACAGAAAAAGTAGGCGAGACACTGGGTTCCGCAGAACCCTTACAAATTTTTATGGTTAATTGGACAATGTTAATTTTTTTTTGTGTTTGAGTCTGTTTCTCAGATTCTCTAAGAAATAGGTCAACTATATGTAGTGTATGGTTTTAAGATGGACATGTCTGTCTGGCATTTTTCATCTGACCATGACCTTATTTTCATGGTTCATTGGTCAGTGTTAAGTTTTCATTTTAAAAATTGTTTGAAAAGATACTGAAAGCAATAGGTCCACTATATTTGTGTATGGAATTTTTGTATGGTATACATGTCTTTCTGACAAGTTCATCTGTCCTGGACCTCATGGGTCAAAGATCAGAGTTTTGCTTTTGTGGTTAGGTCTGTTTCTCAGAAACTTAATAAGCAATAGGTTGACTATATTTGGTGTACAAATGTATTAAATGATTTTTGTCGAGCCTTCGACTTTTGTCGAAAAAGCGAGACATAGCGATCCTACATTCCGTCGGCGTCGTCGTCGGCGGCGTCCACAAATATTCACTCTGTGGTTAAAGTTTTTAAAATTTTAATAACTTTCTTAAACTATCCTGGATTTGTACCAAACGTGGACAGAAGCTTGTTTATGATCATAAGATAGTATCCAGAAGTAAATTTTGTAAAAAAAAAATTCCAGGTTTTCCGTATTTTACTTATAAATGGACTTAGTTTTTCTGCCAGTTAACATTACATTCACTCTGTGGTTAAAGTTTTTAAAATTTTAATAACTTTCTTAAACTATCCTGGATTTGTACCAAACTTGGACAGAAGCTTGTTTATGATCATAAGATAGTATCCAGAAGTAAATTTTGTAAAAAAAAAATTCCAGTTTTTCCGTATTTTACTTATAAATGGACTTAGTTTTTCTGCCAGTTAACATTACATTCACTCTGTGGTTAAAGTTTTTAAAATTTTAATAACTTTCTTAAACTATCCAGGAATTTTACAAAACTTGGACAGAAGCTTGTTTATGATCAAAAGCTAGTATCTAGAAGGAAATTTTGTAAAAATTTATTTCCTGTTTTTCTGTATATTACTTATAAATGGACTTAGTTTTTCTTCCAGGTAACATTACATACAGTCTGCAGTAAAAGTTTTATAAACATTTATTAGATTCATAAACCATCCTGGATTTTTACCAAACTTGGACAGAAGCTTCTTACAATCAAAACATAGTATCTAGAGGAAAATTTTTAATAATTTTTTCCCCATTTTTGTTGACATAGCGATCCTACATTCCGTCGTCGTCTGAATTAAGGGATAAATCATCAAACAATGTAAAAATTATCTTCTTTATCATTTGTTCATTCAATAAATTTATGTTTCAACTCTTTTATAAATCTATAGATTTGATTGCATACTGCATTCATTTTTACAAGCATAACTTTTTTCCTACATTTCAAACGTTTTAATTCCTTAGCTGTAAATCTATTATGTGCATTCCCCTATCACACTGAAAACATAGATAACAGCAAAAGTAGGCGAGACACTGGGTTCCGCGGAACCCTTACGAATTTTTAGACTTACATGTTGGAATTACAGGGTTCTTCTGACTTTGACTTCCATTAACATAGATCATTGATAATGTTAATTTAATTTAATATTTGTAGCATAATTGTTTTCTTTAAATCCTGTTAGACATTTCAGTGTGTGGACTCTTGTTATTAAAAGTAAACATTCAGATTCATTGCATTTCAATTAAGAAATTCTATTTACAATTCAAAAGACAACAAACCTTAAAAACTTTTATACAGCAGCATGTACAGTACATGTATGGTGACTTTAAATATTTCAATAATGAAAACATGCTGAGATTGAAAAATCAAATTTCAGAATGTGTAGAGACAGTTAAAGGTATTATAGTGGAAACATACTTGTAGACAATTAAAGATACAGTACAACTGTGTACTCCTGATTGTTGTTAGTACAGAAATTGTTATGAAAAGCCACATTTCAAATCATTGAGAAACATAAATTAGTGTTTCATATAATGTGTTTTAAAAAACAGATTTGTTGAAATTATTGTTAATTATCAAATTTCAGATCCAAACCAGTTGTTTAAAGTGGGTGATGCTGTGAAAAAAGCTGAAAACACCTGGGTGTCTCAAGTATTAATAAACAATCCTATCGACAGAGAAGTTCTACAGGCTCGGTACCAGTTTGATATTCAGGTAAGAAAACCTAGACAATTCCTGTATTAATAAACAATCATATTGCTATTTTCATATATTTTGCTTTGATCTTTTTGTGTGATGATTTTCAATATCAAGCTAGTCTTGACTGAGAATAGTTTTTCTCCATTCAAGTAGAGTGAGAACAGGATGAGCCTCTACCATTGACATTGCCTAGGAACAGACTGTCTATGGTCTTTCAACTCTAGGAAGTTTCCAGGCTACATCTCATCTCAGGGCTACCCGCCTCCAATGAGTTTGTTACTATATAGCCTAGAAACTCTTGTTTTCAAAACCATAAAAAATCTATAAATATCGACAAAGTTCCACAGCTTGATATTAGTTTGATGTTATGTAAATGTAAAGCAAAAAAAAACCCTGTTCTCTCCTGTATTGATGAACAATCCCTATCAACGAAGAATTTCTACAGGCTTGGTATCAGTTTAATGTTCAGGTAGTGTGAAGCATAAAATCACCCTGTTCACCTCTGTTTTGATGAACAAGTCCTAACAACAGACAGGTGTTACAAGCTTGAAATTAGGTTGATTTTCTGTAATTTTGAATAAGATAAGAGCTGCATCAGTAACATAAAAGTGTATCTGAGGAGCATACAATTTCCTACAAAATTGTATATCTGATTACCAAAAATAATGATGGTAATTATTAAAAACAAACATGCACCAACTTTTTGGAGCTCACTTACAGGGTTACACATATTTATAATGTCTGTTTTATGGCAGCTATGATTAAAATGAATAGATTCTAATAAATGATATGTCATTGTTTGGCATGGTTTGATTTTTGTATCTATCTGTTTATAGGCAATAGAAATAGAATTAAACGGTACAGAAACCAATCAGCGAACAGATACCACCATCACTGTCAATATACAAGATATGGACGACAACCAACCAGAGTTTGAATTCTCCAGTTATACTGTTAATGTCACTGAAATGGGTTCACAGACATCAGGGGCATCAACTCTTCCTGGACTGACAATGAAAGTTACTGACCCTGATGATGTAAGTACAGGTTTTAATGGGTGTAAGTCAACATATATTTGTTTCTGCCTCACAAAAGTTCCACTGGAATCATTGTTATAAACAATGCCATAATATCTGTTCCTATTGGAACAAATATTCTATACTCTTTATTCTGTAAGAAACGAATTCTGTAATATTTTTTCCACTGGAACAATACTACAGAATATTTCTTCCAATTATAACTTCTATTTCATGACATTGTGATTCCATTTTAACACCACAAGATTTTATCTATTTCCCTTTGAAATCTCACATTTTCAACTTTGTCATTAAATACATAATAATTTCTAGTGTATATATTTATTAGTTTTTATGTTCTTTTTATTAGCTCACCTGGCCCAAAGGGCCAAGTGAGCTTTTCTCATCACTTGTCGTCCGTCGTCGTTAACTTTTACAAAAATCTTCTCCTCTGAAACTACTGGGCCAAATTTGACCAAACTTGGCCACAATCATTATTAGGGTATCTAGTTTAAATAATGTGTCTGGTGACCGGGCCAACCAACCAAGATGGCCACCATGGCTAAAAATAGAACATAGGGGTAAAATGTAGATTTTGGCTTATATCTCTGAAACCAAAGCATTTAGAGCAAATCTGACATGGGGTAAAATTGTTTATCAGGTCAAGATCTATCTGCCCTGAAATTGTCAGATAAATCTGACAACCCGTTGTTGGGTTGCTGCCCCTGAATTGGTAATTTTAAGGAAATTTTGTCGTTTTTAGCTCACCTGGCCCAAAGGGCCAAGTGAGCTTTTCTCATCACTTGGCGTCCGTCGTCCGTCGTCGTTAGCTTTATACAAAAATCTTCTCCTCTGAAACCACTGGGCCAAATTTATCTAAACTTGGCCACAATCATCATTAGGGTATCTAGTTTCAAAAATTTGTCCGATAACCCAGCCTTCCAACCATCATGGCCGACTTGGTTAAAAATAGAACATAGGGATAAAATGCAGTTTTTGGTTTATATCTCTGAAACTAAAGCATTTAGAGCAAATCTGACAGGTGGCAAAAATGTTCATCAGATTAAGATTTAACTGCCCTGAAATTTTCAGACCAATCCGACAACCTGTTGTTGGGTTGCTGCCCCTGAGCTAGTAATTTTACAAACATTTTGCAGTTTTTTGTTATTATCTTAGATATCATTATAATATCTATTATCTAATACTATTAATTATGATTTTAACCTTATTTTACGATTTCCAAAGCATCAGTAAATACAGGAGAGCGACACATGCTCTTGAGAGCCTCTAGTTGGTTATTATCTTGAATATTATTATAGATAAAGATAAACTGTAAACAGCAATAATGTTCAGCAAAGTAAGATCTACAAATAAGTCAACTTGACCAAAATGGTCAGTTTGACCCCTTAAGGAGTTATTGCCCTTTATAGTCAATTCTTAACCATTTTTCGTAAGTTTTTGTAAACTTTTACAAAAATATTCTCCTCTGAAACTACTCAGACAAATTTAACCAAACTTGTCCACAATCATCATTAGGGTATCTAGTTTAAAAAATGTGTCTGATGACCCCGCCCGCGAACCAAGATGGCCGACATGGCTAAAAAATAGTACATAGGGTAAAATGCAGTTTTTGGCTCATATCTCTGAAACCAAAGCATTTAGAGCAAATCTGACAGGATACAATTGTTCATTAGGTCAAGATATATCTGCCCTGAAATTTTCAGACCAATCAGGCAATACGTTGTTGGGTTGCTGCCCCTGAATTGGTAATTTTAAGAAAATTTTGCAGCTTTTGGTTATTATCTTGAATATTATTATAGATAGAGATAAACTGTAAACAGCAATAATGTACAGCAAAGTAAGATCTACAAATAAGTCAACATGACCAAAATTGTCAATTGACCCCTTAAGGAGTTATTGCCCTTTATAGTCAATTTTTTACAATTTTCATAAATTTTTACAAAATATTTTCCACTGTAACTACTGGGCCAAGTTCATTATAGATAGAGATAATTGTAAGCAGCAAGAACATTCAGTAAAGTAAGATCTACAAACACATCATCATCACCAAAACACAATTTTGTCATGAATCCATCTGTGTCCTTTGTTTAATATGCACATAGACCAAGGTGAGCGACACAGGCTCTTTAGAGCCTCTAGTTTAAGTTACTGTTACCTGAAAATTATTTGATTTACCAATAATTTGTTCAACAGGAGATTAAAGCTGTAGGTATTGTACAAAGTAACCACAAAGGTTGCTATTCAGGTGAGATAAAGGTGTA
The DNA here is from genome assembly GCF_021869535.1 of Mytilus californianus. Classification (NCBI taxonomy): domain Eukaryota; kingdom Metazoa; phylum Mollusca; class Bivalvia; order Mytilida; family Mytilidae; genus Mytilus; species Mytilus californianus. The sequence goes on from NW_026262723.1 coordinate 109,465,961, forward strand.
TACAATATAAATAGGGGTACAGAAATATTAATCTGTCCAGCTGTCAGACAGTGACTATTGCAAACTCATGGCTTTTCCATACAGGTCCTATCACTTTTCAATCTAGATTCCCTACCGATTTTTGTTGAGCCTGTGACTTCTTTTGCAGAAAGCTCGACATAGGAATAGTGATCCGGTGTCAGTGGCTGCGGCAGCGTTAACTAACTTCTTAAAAGCTTTATATTTTAAAAGCTAGAAGACCCGGATGCTTCATACTTTGTATATAGATTCCTTATGTTATGAAGTTTCCGTCTGTCATATGTCCATTGTTCTTGACCTCTTTTTCATGGTTCAGTGATTACTTGAAAAAAAAGTTCAGATTTTTTGTAATGTTAATTTCTCTCTTGTTATGAGTAATAGGATAACTATATTTGGTATGTGCGTACCTTGCAAGGTTCTCATGCCAGTCAGAAAGTTTTCACTTGACCTCGACCTCATTTCATGGATCAGTGAACAAGGTTAAGTTTTCGTGGTCAAGTCCATATCTCAGATACTGTAAGCAATAGGTTTACTATATTTGGTGTATGCAATGATTGTAAGGTGTACATGTCCAACTGGCAGGTATCATCTGACCTTGACCTCATTTTCGTGTTTCAGTGGTCAAAGTTAAGTTTTTGTGTTTTGGTCTGTTTTTCTAATACTGAATGCAACAGGTCAGCTATATTTGGTGTATGGAAATATTTTACGATGTACATTTCAGTCTGGCAAGTTTTATTTGACCTTGACCTCATTTTCACGGTTCATTGCTCTATGTTGAATTTTTGTGTTTTGGTCTGTTTTTCTAATACTTTATGCAATAGGTCAACTATATTTGGTGTTTGGAAAATTTTAGGATGTACATGTCAGTCTGGCAAGTTTTATTTGACCTTGACCTCATTTTCACAGTTCATTGCTCGATGTTAGATTTTTGTGTTTTGGTCTGTATTTCTAATACTGTATGCAATAGGTCAACTATATTTGGTGTATGGAAATATTTTCTGTATGAGGTCATGTAACATAAAAAAAAAACATCTATGTGAGGTATATAATAAAGTGTTTATGATATGGCTTTTTCAATATCACACACCGTATCAACCCTCAACCAATATAATCCCTCGAGCAGAGCTCTTGGGATTATATTGGTGTCTCGGATTGATAAGGATGTGGCTATTGTGATATTGAAAAAGCCATATGATATTCTCTATTTATTCTCATCCTGTATATATGCATGGAATATTTGTCTCTGGAATTAAAGCAAACAACAGTTAATCTTTAGTCTTTCAGAAGGACATGCTTCAAATCAGTGTTACTATATAGATTGAAACAAGACTTGAATTTGACTTCTAACTTTTTTAACCTTTTTCTTTTTCAGGCAAGCTTTGCAGGATTTAATATCACGATTACAAACGCTTTTCCGTTTAAAAACAACTTTTTGGTATCACCTGACAATGGAGTAGGGTCAGCCTTGATAAGTTTGACGATAGTAAATCCTTCTTTACTAGATTATGAGGTAGTAGACAACCGCATACAGACAGTTACGGTAAGACTATGTTATTGAATAAACTTGGAGATCTTATATGTCTCTTTTGTTGTTGAAATAAAAATAGGATTGAGTTACTGGAATAACTAGTGTAATCCTCTTCACATATTTATATGCCTGTCTTAGGTTAGGAACCACACTAATTTTGTTTTTATTTTTCTCTTATTATTTTTCTATATCTTTAAAGAATTAGTTGGTGGTGGCAGCTTTAGTAGTCTATCTAATGTATTCACATCTTATTTAGACTTAGACACTTGTCTATATTTTAGTTCCAAGAATTATAAGTCTGTTTTTTCGTTTTCCTATTTCAATTTTGAACACAGCAGTCAAATGATAATGTTGATAATCATTGTCTGCATGAAAATGTCAACTCATTTGTATTGTCACCAAGGATCCGGAAATTTTTTCCCACAATTTCGATAATTTTGAGATGACTTAAAAGTGGGTGCCCTTTTTTCAAATTGTCGATATCAGACTGTCACTACTAGTAGTGTCACTATATTCGTAGAATCAACGAACTTGTATTGACTGTTTCATCGCATTTACTTCGTGATTTTTCTTACCAATTTTCTAAAAACTTTCAAGAACAGTTTAGGGAAGGCAACAATTTAAAATTGAATTGATGTTAATGACTCAAAATGGTAAATTTCTCAGACATTGCTAACATTTCTATCGATTTTGGAGACCAAATTAAAACTGGAAGTTTTGCGAATACTAAAGTACGAGACATTCCGGATTCATTTCCGGGATTCATTTTGTTTATCAAATTGACAGGAAATCACCGGCCTTTTAATTTTATTACCTTTAGAAATGTTTGAGTATAACAGATAATAGTTGTACTTGTTTGATTTAGCATGAAATCGTTTTGCATTTTACGATTAAATGTCCAATCTGCTGAAGACAATTTCATGCATGCGTATTACATAGTAAAGAAAGCATGTGTTACTCGTGAAAAAATACTTACTTCTACTCTTCTACGTTAATTACATTAAGTTTAAATTTTTAAATCAGAATTGAAGATTGGCTTTGCTGAAAAGTAATTAAAAAAAGAATACAGTTGTCATGGAAAATTTTACTTCTTTATGTCAGGTGTTAATTAAAACACAGGTAAAAAGTGATTAGCGATCATTGGTCAATATTTCCTGGAGGCATTAATCTAGTTATTAGGAGGGCCCTCATGATTATCAAACTATACTGGAGTGCCAGTTTTATTACAGGAAAGGGAATAAGTGCAAAATGGCGATTAAGAAACCAGATCTCAAAGAATTGACCTACATTATTTCTGTAAAAAAATAAAATTTGTCCTAAATCCCAATTTTTCGTTTAGGGCAAATAGCTTCCAGCTTAGGACATGACTATCAAATATGACCGTTTCCGGACCCTTGATTGTCACCTTATCATAGGTTACAATCAGGGTGAGATGTCAAAATTTATAACCTTTAGGAATTTTGGGTCAATGCTCTTCAACCTTGTACTTTAGTGAGTCTTTTTTAGACGAAACAGATGTTTGGCTTACATAATTTTAATCCATATTGATTTTATGTAAGTGTTGTACAAAATTTAAAGTGGATATTTATTTAGTAAGATAACAAAAATACCGAACTCCAAGGAAAATTCAAAGAATGGTACAGGAATTTACTTATGTAGAAAATAGTGGATTAAACATGGTTTTACAACTAGCTAAACCTCTCACTTGTATGACAGTTGCATAGAGTTCCATTATATTGACAACAATGTGTGAGCAAAACAAACAGTCATAATAGGTAAAAATGTCAAAAATTGGGGTACAGAAGTCGACATTGTGTTATAATCTTAATCACTAAAAAAACAACTATGTCAACAAAGAAAAACAAAATAGCATATAGACACTCTATAGACAAAGCACATAAGCAAAAATGAAAGACAAGAATACAAAAAATGTCCATAGCACAATAACACAATGGCGGGATATATAAATACAGAGCCACAACAAAGAATATAACCAAAAATGAACTAAACAGTAAAGGTTACAAAGACAAATAAATTATATTACTGTGGATTCATTATTATTCGTTGGATACCAATTTTCGTGGATTTCGTGGGTACAAGTGAACCACGAAATTAAATGTTCAACGAATGACATATTTTGTATAGGCTTGTACGCAGAATTTCGGTAAAACCACGAAATTAAATATCCACGAACATGCCAATTTTCCCTAATCCACGAAAATTAGTACCCACGAAAATAAATGAATCCACAGTATTGTTTAATTATCTAACTTTTGTATTAAGGTTGTTGCCATGGATAAAAACAATGCCACAAGATTTAGTATAACCGTGGTAACCATTAATATACTTGATGCCAATGATAACTATCCAGAGTTCTCACAAGCAGGTTACTTTTTCTCGGCCAGAGAAGATTTGGCAGTTGGCCAGCCTATAGGTAGTGTAACAGTAAGTATATTTACCTGCTAAGGTAATTTTAACAAATACCGAGAGGCCTTTTATATTCTCTGCAAAATTTGGCATTTTCTGTTGTAATCATATTTTGATAGGCTTATTTATTGTTTAACTTTACCTCATATCCATAGGAGTGGGCTATACTGTTTTACCCTTTTCTGTCCTCATGTAACTTCCATTGCTCTTTCCTTAGGAACTACAAATCACAGCTGCCTGAAATTTGTTTTCAGGCTATATGTTTGCAAGTCAAACTGTGGGATGAGTTTTCACATTTATTGCTCATCAACTTTTTGTTTACCAAATACTTGTATATATTCTAACACATATGTGTCCATGACTGAAATTTTCGTCCCATTTTTCTCAGGAACTAGGAATCAGAACAATTGGAAATTTGGTATCAGGTTTTAAGTGAGCATGCTCTACTGCGTCATGTATTTTCACATCCAGTGCTCATCAATTTTCTATTGACAGAATACTTAAAACAGCCTAGAAGGGTATCATTATTGAGTCAGATCTCACAGTTCATCTTATTCTCCAATAATTTATAAATATTGACAAGGATAGCAATACAGTCCTGATAGCCTATAGCTTGTATAGACCAATCTTGAGTTTGTCCACCATTGAAGGAAATGAAATGTTTACCCATAACAGAAATTGATTTATGTCATAGACCAAAAGTGATTGTTTTGCGAACATCATCACCTAATGAGGCATATACATGAGGGCGGTCAGAGAAAAATAATGGATCTCTACAATTGGTATCTCACTAGCATCAAAATTCTCAGAATCATATTTTTAGGTAATTTGTACATTTTCCCTTTAATCCTTCTGCCTAATATTTTTTAAGAACAAGGACTGGATGTGAAAATTTGAAATATTAAGCAATGTCTTACTTTCATGTCAATCAATGTTAATTAATCAATGAAATGCACACGTCACTCATACAACCAAACAACTATTACGATGCTTTGTATGCATACAAATAGTTTTTGTAACTTCTTCATGTAATTTCCTATTCTAAACACTAAAAAACATATAGTTACGGTGAATTGCTGATAAAAAGAATAATGGCATTCTTTTTTTTTTTTTTGGCAATGTCTATTTTGCTGGCTCCAGCAAAATAGCAAAATATATAGAGTCATGCTATTTTGCCGGTCTTATTTCAGTTTTTATTAGGGCTATATGAAATTAAATTTTTATTGAAACTAAAGTCAGCAGTTGATGACTGTCTGGTGATAGAGGAGGAACACGTAGAAACCCGCCCTGAAATGGTTTCAAATTCATGTCCAGACAAACTAGTGAATATAATGTCACAGTACCCAAATTGCACCTATTCAACAATAATAGCTGCGGAAATCCTAAGGGGAAAACAATTTGTAATTTTATGATTTGACATTTTAAACGTCTTTCAACATAAGTAAATATATTTAAATATACACAAAACGTTCACAGTATATATCAACAGATGAAGCATTCACTGGAAAAAGTCAAATCTACAAAAAGTCATATTTTAAAAATGAGCAAATAAAATATGTAACAAGCATCCATTTCTTAAAAAAATGAAAAGTAAGCATGGAATAATGTCAAATTGTTCTAAATATTTGAAGAAAAAGAAAAAATCATCTGTTATTCGATTTTTAAGGATGTGATTTTTAGCATGGGTGCAATTTGGGTACTCCTCATTACATAATCATGGATTGTTTGAAGGTCGGTTGAAGCCCATTTTTCTATGATTTAATATGGATTCAAAATTAAATTGGTGTAACTATATAGTAAATAAGGAAACGTCTACAAAATAAACACAGAATGGAAAATTTTGTCTGGATCATAAAAAACGTAGGTGAAAAAACTGTTAAAATAGGTGCAATTTGGGTACCCTCATGTTAAAATTAATAAAGAAATACCGGTATTGTACAGACGATGCATGGAAATCTATTTACAGCATTTATTCTATGAAAGTTGAATATAATGTGCAATATAATGTGAAATCTGCAATTTCTGCAAAAGTGATGCAGACGCAAAAAAAAACCACTTCATCTCTGTATTTTTATGTGTTATGTGCAGTTCATGTCTGCATTGGCAGCATCTTCCTTGTGCAAGACCAAATAATGCACCAAAAGAAAGGCACTGGTTATGTAACACTTTTAAAGCATTTTGATGTTGTTGAATGTTACTTTTGATTTAAGGATATTTTCATTGAATTTTTTAGTTATAATATCGATTTTAATATGCATGCTTTGCTTAATGTGTATTATATTCTTAAAAAAGGCATATTGTTTTTAGAGACTTCTTGTAAAAGTAAAGAATATCAATTTTAATATTCATGCTTTACTTATGTATAAAATAAGAAAAGAAGGCATATTTTTAGAGATTTTTTATAAAACTGTATGTTTCTATATTTTTTCTTTTCTTAATTAATATACTGAAAATCTGAATTAAGACCGGCAATATAGCAAAACTCTATATAAATCACTATTTTGCCGTCTCCTGCAAAATAGCGCTAAGGAGGCTATTTTGCAGGAGCCGGTAAAATAGCTCCTTTTTTTTATACTGACGTTAAGAAATACTTGGTCTGTAGAATCATTGTGAGGTGTACTTGTCACTTTTAAATGGTTCTCTTGACCTTGATATGAATGTAAACATACTTTAAGAAAATGAGATATTTTAGCATGTCAACTGTATATTTAGGGAACAGATCGAGACAGTGGTTTGAATGCAGCATTGAGATACAGTTTATCAGGCACTGGAGCTGATGTGTAAGTTTATTAGATTGTTAGAATATAGATTATATGACAACAGAGCTGATGAATAGGTAGTGGTAGTTTAGATACAGTTTATCTGGTTCCACAACTGTTAAGGAGATAGATACAAGAAATAGTTTACAGAAACTCTAGATCAGGTACCAGAAGTAATGTGTAAATAAAATGTAGAATTGGAATAAAGTTTATTTGTATCAAAAGTGATGTGTAAAAAGAGTGGATAATTGGTACAGAGCTTAATATTTTGGTATCAAAAGTGATTAAAAAAAAAAAATAATGGAGAATTGTAATATATTTGGTATAGAGTTTATTGGTACTAGAAGTGATGTTAAAGGAGAACAAAGAGGTGGTTTTCCAATTGTATTTGACAGTTTCAATTATTGCTGTTGATTTGGTTTTAAAATTCATATTTCTATATGTGGCAAAAAAAGGATAGTGCTAATTTAACTAATATATATCATAAATATAAATATTACTGTTTTATCATTTTAGCTTTAATGTAAATGCTACCACTGGAAGCATTACTTTAGCCAAACCACTAGATTTTGAAGTGACACCTCGATATGAACTACTATATATAGCAGTCGATCAAGGAGCCTCACCACGACAGAAAAGTGTACCATTATCTATACAGATCATTAACTATAATGACTTTGGACCCGTGTTTAATCCGCCCACTTACACAACATCTATCAGAGAAACAGACTTATCCCTTTTAATACCGGTCACTGTCCAGGTAAGAAACAGACTTGTCACTTCTAATACTGGTCACTGTCCAGGTAAGAAACAGACTTGTCACTTCTAATACTGGTCACTGTCCAGGTAAGAAACAGATTTGTCACTTCTAATACTGGTCACTGTCCAGGTAAGAAACAGATTTGTCACTTCTAATACTGGTCACTGTCCAGGTAAGGAACAGACTTGTCACTTCTAATACTGGTCACTGTCCAGTTAAGTAACAAATTTTTAACTTCTAATACCTGTCACTGTCCAGGTCAGTTTATTTATCGTTATTCTTCCAAGACCTGTTTGTTTACCTATGTATATGAAGGAAAGTAGACTTCTGATTCCTGTGGATTCATTATTATTCATCAGATACCTATTTCCATGGATATTTACAGGTATAGGTGAACCAAGAATGAACATTTTTGATGAATTACAAATTTTCTATATTAGTCTTGTATGTAGACTATGGCAAAATCATGAATTCAAATTATATCCAAGAAGATTGGTATCCACGAAAAATAAAGGAATCCAAAGTACATGTAATTATCCAAACTCAGTTTATGTAATGCTATGGGCCTAGTTAACTTTCTTCAGAAGTTTATTACTTACAGTAAATGCTAATAATACAAGTACAGGAAATACTTAATTCTTCAATGCTTATATAGGCTGTAAAGATAATAAATTCAGTGAATATTCACACTAATATTGAGCACTGGATGCTAAATTATTCAGTCTTGTAATATGTCAATTCCTGCAGCAAACCATACTGTAATGGAATTATTTGAAAAGAAAACGCACAATGTCTTATTTTGTCATGCTCTCTGTCAAGTATACATTCATATGAACTGTATAACCCTTGCTGTATATTTTATTTAGGCCACAGACAAAGAATCCCTAAACAATATAACATACAGAATCATAGCTGGAAACACACCACCACCGGCAGCCTTTATACTGGGACTGAACTCGGGTGTTTTGTCTGTCACTAGAACTATCAACTATAATGAAACTCCTAACAACCAAGGATTGTAAGTTTATGTTAAGTCTCATTGGTTCTACTGTAAATTAATGCATGCATTTATTATTGCAAATCCTTGACCTCTGGCAAAAATGTGTTTGCAAATATTTGATGAAAGAAAATCACTGCTGAAATAATGAATGCTAGTTTTTATTATTGTGAACTGATACTGTCGCTTTTTTCGCATTTATAAAGACATCGCAATAATTTCTAATTTTACTGTAATTAGAAAAAAGTAAAAGAGTAGTTTGTATAAAAGTTACTCTCCTACATTTAAAGTGTGACATTACAACAGAAGAACAATTTAACAAATAAGACATCATTTATCAATTTTGTAATATAGTGCTCTTAACAGAGAATTGAAATATCCTAGTTTTTGATATTTTAGCTAAACATTTGTTAAAATAAGAAAATAAATGATTAATCAGAATGCCAGCTTGAATGAATGATATGTGAATAATCATGATAATAGTCCATATGATTTTGTTCAATAAAAGTTACCAGTTTCTGAGTACTTGTGTCTGTTTCAGCTTTGTACTAACAGTAGAAGCCACTGATGCTGATCAACCTCCACAGAAGACTAATACAACAATTACAGTATCAATTATAGTAAGTTGTTTGTTAAGTACTCTACCCAAGAGTAATCTATACACATCATTTTCCCTCTAGGTTGTTATAATCGATTTTTTTTTAATGGTTTAAATTGATTTCTGATGCATTTTATATTTTCCATAATCTTAAAATATAAAATTTTCTAAATTAACTAATTGCATAATTAATAATTAAAGTGTTACCGGAACTGTTCAAATGAAAAACAGCAATTAGAGTGCTGTCCCTTTGGAATGGTACTTATTTTCTAGATTGCATGTCGCTTGTTGGTCTTGTGTCCACATCATACTTATCATTTCTTCTCCAATTCTCCATTGAAAATCACTTTAGTCGGTAAATTAAAAGTAATATAGTTAAATTGTATATAAAAATTATATTAAAAAAGATATCATGTGATGGAAATGTATTTCAGATTTTACACTTATGCAGATTTTCTTTGCTTGTTTTATAATAGATGAATACTTTTATTTGATAAAAATTTCTTCATGAATAATTTTATTCATAAGTATACACAAAATTATATGTCATACAAGATACAGTTGTTTAGATTGGAGTAAGAGATAATGCCTCTCCATAATATATCCTTAAAAACAACCTTTCCTGAAATCTATGCTTGATAAATATGTATACTAAATACTTTTTTGATAGGATGAAAACAACCATGATCCTATATTTGCACCAACAGTCTACAGTGGTTCTATAAGTGAAATAGCTCCCAGAGGTAAGAATATCAATAGTCTACAGTGGTTCTATAAGTAAAATAGCTCCCAGAGATAAGAATATCAATAGTCTACAGGGGTTCTATAAGGGTAAAAGGTCCCAGAGGTAAGAATATCAATAGTCTACAGTGGTTCTATAAGTGAAATAGCTCCCAGAGGTAAGAATATCAACAGTCTACAGTGGTTCTATAAGTGAAATAGCTCCCAGAGGTAAGAATATCAATAGTCTACAGTGGTTCTATAAGTGAAATAGCTCCCAGAGGTAAGAATATCAATAGTCTACAGAAGTTCTATAAGTGAAATAGCTCCCAGAGGTAAGAATATCAATAGTCTAAAGTGGTTCTATAAGTGAAATAGCTCCCAGAGGTAAGAATATCAATAGTCTAAAGTGGTTCTATAAGGGTAAAAGGTCCCAGAGGTAAGAATATCAATAGTCTACAGTGGTTCTATAAGTGAAATAGCTCCCAGAGGTAGGAATATCAACAGTCTACAGTGGTTCTATAAGTGAAATAGCTCCCAGAGGTAGGAATATCAACAGTCTACAGTGGTTCTATAAGTGAAATAGCTGCCAGAGATAAGGATATCAACAGTCTACAGTGGTTCTATAAGTGAAATAGCTCCCAGAGGTAAGAATATCAATAGTCTACAGTGGTTCTGTAAGTGAAATGGCTCCCTCTGATAAAGGTTACTAAAAGTCCAGAGTGGTAATATAAATGAAATAGCTCCCTCTTGAAAGTATCACCAACAAACCTCTCTTTAGTATTTTGTTTAAAAATGTTGTGTTATTGCTGTGTCAGAACATCTTTGATCATCTCTGTTTTAATGATATAAAATTATTTGGATAGCTGCCGTTTGATTTGGTTAACTGTATCCTTGTGTTTTCCTGATAACCACTAAATGATTTAAGATATTTAATTTGTTAACCTTTCTGAGTAGAAACTTACACAACTTTATTGTCTGTCAGAAATAAAAATGAGTTTTTGTTTTGTATATTTTTAGACACACCCATCACGACTGTGTCGGCAACTGATGCTGATTTTGGATCTAATGGTAATATTAAGTATTACATCTGGAGTGGAGGCCAAGATAACTTTGCTATAAATGCAGATAATGGTGCTATCACTGTCAGCGGCAGGAAAAATCTGGATTACGACAATTTTAAATTATACAATGTTACTGTAAGTTGGCATGAAGACTCTTGGCTATTATTATGATAAAAGTAACTTATATATCTTATATGATATGTTGAATTCATTTTGTAAGCAGATATATTCTCAGTATCATACAAGAGATGTTTACTCGATGTTGTCAAACTGCCGGTACTGTTATTAAAGTTTGGAGATGTTATGCAAGTCATTTTAACATGTTATTATCTTCAAAAATGACAACTACTTATTTTTACTGAAGTAGAGGTATTCCATTTTATTACTATAAGGAGTATATGAATAGAGGAAGGAGACTAAATTTCAATACTTTTTAGGCTTGTATAAAAAGTGAAGTTTTATATATTCCTTCATACAATTTTGTTATTAGTATTAGGTGTCTTTCAGATGCATATATTACAGTGCATAAGATCTTAATATGTACCAGAATGGATAAAACTTGAAACAAACATATTAATGTTTGTTTTTTGGATCGTCACAAGTTATGACTTAAGTCACGTCTACTTCTTGTCAGATGAATTTGTCATAACTAACGAAGGAATTTAAGTATGATGGTTTAATCACAAAAAGTCGTAATAACGACTCTCAATAAAAATGCCAAAAGTTATCCAACCTATTGTATTTGTTTGGTGACAGGGAGGATGAAAGTCATATTGAAAATGAACCTTTGAGGGTGGGGGGGGGGATGATAGTAGAATAAAGTTTTTATTGTCAAATAATATTTTATAGATCCATGCAAGAGATGAAGGTGGTCCTCCCAGGACAGGGACAGCATCAGTTTTGGTCACAATAACAGATGCTAACAACAAATTACCAGTATTTCCAAAACAGGTCTACACAACTAACATTCAAGAAAGTATGTGGTCTGATATTTCAAAGCTAGTCATGTATAAATCATGTTGATTTCAACAATAGACTTACAGGTTTACTTTTACTATTTTAATTTAAATTAATTACAAAAAGTAAACGTAGCTTGATGTAAGCATATCAGATTTAATTATTGTAGTGGTTATAATCAATACATTGTACTTAGGGCTGTTCCATAAAAACATACATGGGACCCAGGGAAGGCACTTCAAAATCTCAACTATGGGTGGGTGTAATCTATGTTTTTGCATAGTGGAAATGTAAGTGAAATTGCCTCTATAGGTGGTTACTCCATTTTTAAAGTGCCTTCCCTGGGTACCATGTATGTTTTAATGGAACAGCCCTTATATAGCTTAATCTAAGTCAATCCTCATAGACTAAACAATAAATAAGGAAAACTTGTTCAGTCTTACAGTCAATTTTCTGAAGTATGCACTGTAAAAAATTCACATTGCTTGCAATCAGTGGAGATATATTCAATCTATTTTCAGATATATCCTCTGGGATAAATTCAGTACGGTTTGGACACATTACTTGCAATCAGTTGACATATGGTCAGTCTATTTTCAGACATGTCCACTTCAAGAAATTCAGAACTATTTATTCATTTTGTTTGCAATAATTTGAGATCTATTCGGGTTATTTTTAGACTATGCAGTAGCTGTAATTAATTTGTGCAAAACAATGAATACTTAATTATTTGAAAAACAACTAAACAGCAAGGAAAATGTCTGAGCTGTACTGGATATACCTAATAGGAAAATATCTTAAATATAGCTAAAATCCTTAACAGGACAAAACATCAAAATTGTTGTTTAAGTGTCTTCCACCATCTTGGATTGTAAAAAAGCAGAAAACAATTAGTCTAGATCTTTAATGAACTGTGCTAATTTTGAGAGAAGATTATAATCAATTTGCAAGACTTTTCATTAATTGAAGGAAATAGTTTGTTTTATGTTATTAATATGACTGATTTTTACAAATTCAGAATTTTTATTTTTGATTCAATTTTTTTCAACTTTGCCAAATAAGGGGAGATAACTTTGATAATGTAAATTTGATAAAGGAATGTGTTAGGAATTTACCTATTTTATTTTGTAGCAAGCAAACGAGTCCCTTGACCCATTTTTTCTTTTTACTTTCAGAAATCACATTATAAGAGCTATCTTCTCATATTTTATCTTAAAATTCTATCATTGAGTTCTTTTTATCATTACAAAATTTTTTGGTTTTCATGTCCAATCTATACAAAATCTGACAATTTTTTACAACCCATAACTTGAAAAAAAAGCCCTGTGACCCATACATTTTATTATATTTTTTTAAAAGAGCATGATATACTCTACACTTTGAAAAATTAAAAAAAAATCGATCAATTTTGATCTATACCCCCATCTACCTTAAGACTAAAACTCATATACAATTGCAACAACTATAGAATACTCTGATAACTATGTAAAATATATTGAATGCATGTGCATTATAATAATTTATTTCCTCTGTATCAGACTTATGTTTTGATTGGTTTACATTTGAATAAAACCATTTTACATTGCTAGGTGTTAGTATTGGAGCTATAGTTGACACAGTGACAGCCACGGATCCAGATTCTACTAGTAGTCTTGTGTACTCTATCCTCAGAAGTTCTATAGTAGCCAGAGATAGTAATGGTGCTGTCATTAATTCTGTCTTCCCATTTGATTACAGGGTGAGTAGAAGCATATTCATAAAAACCTACAAGGGGCCTCAGTGACAGAGTGGTTTAAGTAGTTGAACTACTGTATCACTAGCCTGTCAACACTGAAGTTGTGAGTTCAAATAGATTTCGAATAATTTTACTCAGGAAAAGACAGCAGAAAAGACGAAGCATAAACATAGACACTGAAACAGTTACTTGTATAATGTGCTTATGCATGAGGCTTTACCCTTTCATAATACCAATGGGCCAACAAAATTTGAAGTGGCAGTTTGGAATCTTCTCTTCAAGCTGATAATGGGTGAAATTTTAGTCTGTATTTTGTGAAAGGATGTTAGTATGAAGCATGTGCAGTGTAACGAAAATATTCTCATTATCTAATTCTGGTGATTGACTTTCTGATCATAAAATATTTGGAATAATCAAAACACCTAATATTCAGGCACACTTGTATAAAAAAGTTGATGGATGTTAGAACTATCACACAATGACATTTTATAAATAATTAGAAAAATTTTTAATTTGGTTTTCTTGAGCAATACATTATTGCTAACTTTTCTAACAAAAAATTCATTGCATACTTGCAATTTGAATTCCTACAATAGTTACTTAATAACTGATATGGAAGGGCAGTAACTTTAAAGCAAAATCAATGATATCTTATGGTGTACCAACATTAATTTGGGTCTGATCAAAAAGAACATACAAGAAAGTAGTACATATTTTTGTAATTTTGGTATCAAATGAAGCTGAATGACTGTTGATCATTGTAGAACACTTTTTGACTGCTAATTTTGAATAATAAAAATTTTACATGAAATTTTAAAAAAGGAGGGTATATTTTGCCTGTTTCTCAGATCTGAACTACCTATTTTGGTACTTCCTAAGTTCTGGGAACCAGTATGCTCTTATATGCTATAAAAGGAATGTTGATTTTTCAGCTCAAGACAAGTTTAGATAGTACTCTGACATGAAACGGCTGTCACTTTATTTGACAAAGACAAAAGTGCTATAAAGGCTTGAAATTGAAGAATTTAACATAGGAAGCAATTGGGCCAAAAATTTGTGGTGTTCCTCCTTATCATGATTTTAAGTAATAAACACAGTTATCTCCCTTTCTTGTTATGTATTCAACACTTTTCACAAAACTACACACATCTACAAATATATGTTCAGCTTTTTTTTCAGAGTACCAAACATTACAATATATGCAGAGTACTTTATTTACTGTATAATGAACTTTTCGTGTTTGTATTTAAAAGTGTGATATTCCTTTAGAAGTTGCTAAGACCCTCTAGGAAAATAGATGTGTGAGTTTATAAAGATTGTTATAACAAAAGATCATTTTTTTTTAAAAACAGGATGCTTTTACCATAAATAATATAACTGGATTGATCACAACTGCTTTGAAGTTAAGTCGTGATGCAGCAGCTACTATTGACTTCAATGTCCAGGCACAGGATATAAATGCACAGGAGCCTTCACCTCAAACAGCCACAGGTAATGACTATATTGAATGGTTAGTTCAGAATCGGACAGTGGTTAACACAAGAAATTAAGACATGCCATGTTCCATTGATTACCAGTTTTGTGTCCCTGGTTTGAGGTATTTAGTCAAATCTTAACACTACGAGAGGGTAAATCTTTAACTAGGCTGAAATTTCTTTAACAAGGTCTTACTAGGTAATTTACTTCAACTTTACACACACTATATGTAAAGTACAAAATCATTTTTGGTTCAGAACATTTTAATATCTTGTGGAATATAAAATACATTTGATAGTTATCAGTCACCTATGTGCCTGTTTCACCTCAGCTCAGCTCTTCATAAAATTTGCATATAATGGCTTTGTGATGTCAAATATACTTGAAATTCCTGTAATAAATTTGACCAAGACTTATCACCAACATCATGTATAAGAACTAATGTTTAAAGGTTTGACCTCAACTTATCAAGTCTTCTTCCAGTTTGCTGATAAATCAAAGAAAAATGAAGCCATAAATCTACATCCTAGGAAAATAACTATTAGGTTCAGTTTAGCTGTTTCAAATCTTGTATTAACCTCTCTTGATTTTTCCCGCTGTGAATATAATGATTTATCAAGGAAGATTACCTTTGCTTTAAGCCAATGAGAAAAGAGAAATTATATAGTCATATAATAATGTCGCAGGAAAAATGGGACACCAATAATACATCGACTTGGGATGAGGAATAAGTCACCATAAACCCATAAACTTGTCGTGGTAATGCGTGTGGGCCATTTCTGCATTAAATGAGTCGTCCAATTTATATATACTTTATTATATAATCTGCAAGTAAACAAATTGTAAACCAAGTTTACAATTATGTTCCAATAAATATGAACAATATATATGACTGAAATATTTGCATGCAACAGAGCTTTATTCTGACTTTAACTTACATACCAAAATGCGGCTTTCAAGCCATACTGAATTCTATATATGAAATACTAAAGTAATTTTACTTTAATTGAAACATTTTAAACATAGCTAAAAGAATAAATAAATTTACAAGTACCTGCAGCGGTGACTTTAGTCTGCCGCCTCCCCGATTGTAATAATGACCAGTGACTAACTCGATTAGTGAAATTGTATTAATATATATATATGGTTAGTATTGCCGCGCTTTGAGCTCATGCATAACTCATGCTATTTGAATATAAATATATATCATTTAAATAATAATAAAGAATCACTTTACCTTTCTATTGTACTAATTTAAATATTCGGTACGCAAAGCAAAACATAGCGTACAAGCTATAGTTTATTTCAAAATACGCAGCACAAAACTATTTTCGTCAATCGTCAAGAATCAAGAATATGAAATATGAATATGATATGAACGGGAAACATACAACACTGAAAACACAAATAATATGAAATGCTTTATAATGAACAAAATGGATAAATATATCCGGTGACATACACCCCCTCCTACAAAAAGTTTCGTCTCGAAACTATATCGAAACTAATATATCAAACCTTATACAATAATATATGACACTTTTGAAATTTGGGCAACCTAGATGAGCATGTGGCAAACGCCTCTATACCATATAGCAATGACCAAAATTCAAGACACTTCAATAGAATTCACAAACAAATAACAAACAAAAAATATATCAAAAAGTCAAATAAAATTAAAAAAATCTTCCCTCATTGCCTTGAATTGCCGTTGACAAACGATCAATCCAAATCCTTGCTAAATCAAATGTAGGATGTACCCTATCCACTAATCTGTTATATAAATATCAAAATTTCCCACTTTTACATTTATGTACAGGAGAATGAAAAAATGGAGTGATAACATGATTTGTATGATTAAATTCTGTAATAAGATTATTTACATCCTGTATAATAGAGTTAAGTTCTAGCTGCATCCCATCGTATGCATTCTCATACTTTAAATGACTTGTTTTTCCAATAGACAATCTATGTAAATTCCAAAGACAGAAACTCATAGTTGTAATAGTAGCAAATACTACCTTACAATTTATACTTTTTAATTTAGTTTCTGTATTTACTATAGTATTCTTTAGTCTCAATGCATGATCAAAACAACCATTGTCAGTTCTTTTAAGAAATGATTCCTCATAATTTGATCTACGATTCCTTTCTAAAGAACAAATATCCGGTATTCCAGCTATGAAATACATGATTTTCAGACCGTCTATATCTTTAAGATCATCATATGCATATTTGCACAAAGTTTCCAATTTCCCTCCAGGCACTACACGTAACGTTTTACAACGAACTTTGCCTTCTAGAACTTTTCCTCTACTAGACGTGTAAATATATGTATGCTGATTCATTTCTGTGAAACAAACAAAAATGAAACTAAATAGATATAAAACTAAATTCCAAATATCAATAAAAAAATATTCAAAAAGTTAAAACATTAAAATACTAGTATCTAACATAATCTTGAAAACGTATTGGCGGTTTCACTTGTCTACTCGACCGCCGCACTTGAATTTCAGACTCTGGTTGGACATAATCTAAAGCGCTCGGCGCATGACTATCGGATAAGCTTGACGCTTGATTATCAGAACTGGTTTCTGATTCACTACTGACGGGGACTGGGTTGCTAATCTCAGATACACCTAAAATACTTGACCTCTGACCATCAGATTGTTCAATACTACTGTCAGGACTACTAGATCGCTGACTTACTTCATCTAGATTCAAAATGCCCGGATGAAATTCATCCGCTAAAGGGTTACGAGGCGGTACTATATCTACTCGACGCCTCGGGCATTCGTGAACTAAAAACTCTTCTTCTGAATCAGAATGAGAATTATCAGATGAAGCATTTGAACCAACTTGGTCGTCAGTAGTGATTTCATCCACTGTTTTATCAGAGTCTAAAACTTTGTCTACTAATACAGACGGACAATCTTTCTTCTTTGAAACTACATTTCTCTTACCTTGAGAGTTATCAATACACTGAGGGTTTAAAATGGGAATGGAAGTAATGGGAAGTAACATATTCCTATGTACTGTCTTGCGGCCTCTACCGTGTTCCTGTCTGATGATATAAACCGGTATATCAGAGTCGGGTTTTGAAACTATAACATAAGGTTGTTTACCCAACTTATTTTCTAATTTATGCTTCCCTCTAGACGCTACATTTTTAAGTAGAACTCTATCACCAGGATCCAGTACTGACTGTCTGACTTTCAAATCATATCGCGTTTTATGACGTCTCCCAGTCCTTTCGGCTGATTTTTCAGCTGTTTTATAGGCAAACTGCAGTCGTTTTTTCAAATCACTCACGTATGCAGAGTGATCTTTTGTAACAGACTGGTTTGGGTTACCTATAAAAGCATCAATGGCAAGCCGCGGGTGCCAACCAAACATCAGATAATGTGGGCTGTATCCAGTTGTATCGTGTTTTGTTGCATTATAGGCATGTACTAACGGCGCAACATACCCTTTCCAATTGGATTTCTTTTCATCATCAAGAGTACCCAACATGTTTAATAAAGTCTGGTTAAAACGCTCGCACTGACCATTCCTTTGCGGGTGATACGGAGTAGTGCGAGATTTTTTTATGCCTGCTAATCTACACAGTTTCTGGATAACCTTACCCTCAAAATTTCGTCCCTGATCACTGTGAAATCGAGATGGAAAAGAATAGTGCTGAATAAAATTTTCCCATAATGCTTTAGCTGTAGTTTTAGCGGACTGATTTTTCGTAGGTATAGCCTGAGCGTACCTCGTAAAATGATCCGTAATGACCAAAATATTCTCATATCCTCCCTTTGACTGCTCAAGAGTTAGAAAATCTATACAAATGAGCTCCAAAGGGTAGGAAGAACATATATTTACCAATGATGCAGAATTCCTGCACTTGGACTTTCTCAGTATGCAGTTCTGACAGTTCGAAACTTTCCTCTCTACGTCTCTATCAATACCTGGCCAAAAATATCTTGATTTCACAAGTGATAAAGTACGATCGCGCCCCTGGTGACCTACATCGTCGTGCAGAGCAGTCAGTACTAGTTCATGGTAAATAGAAGGTAATACTAGTTGAAACACAGCTTCATGATTAATGTAGCTTTTCCTATATAAAACCTTATCTTTCAGAGACAGTTTTTCCCATTCTCTCAATAATCTTCGGACAAGATCCGTCTCATGAGACATCTGACGCTTAGTGAGTCTATGACCGGTTGTAACTAAATCAATAACTCTACTTATGCATGAATCTTGTCTCTGCTCATACATCCAATCTATATCAGCGAATTTGGATGTATCGGTCATAATCTCACTATCGCTGTCTATAAACTGAATATCATGTGACAAACATATAGTTTCAATAGCAGGGTTTGTATCTGGAGTTAATACTATAGATTTACAAATAGCCTGAACTACGTCACTAAAAACTTCTTTACAATCGGACGGAAGTCTAGAAAGAGCGTCAGCGTCAATATTTGACTTGCCTGTTCTATACACAATGCTGAAATCATAGTTTGACAATGCAGCAACCCATCTATGGCCGGTAGCATCTAATTTAGCTTTACCGAGAACGTACATAAGTGGATTATTATCCGTTCTAACAGTAAATTTGCTACCAAAGAGATAATCATGAAACTTATCAGTAACAGCCCATTTAAGCGCCAAAAATTCTCTTTTATGGGCTGGATATAATTTCTCTGGGACACGTAGGCTACGACTAGCGTAAGCTATCACCCGTTCTTTACCCTCCTGTTCTTGATACAAGACGGCACCTAAACCGGTACCACTTGCATCAACGTTTACAATGAAAGGTAATGAAAAATCTGCATATGCAAGAACTGGTGGGTTTGTCAACTTTTCAATAATCAGATCAACAGCATTCTGTTCCTCGGGACCCCATTTCCAAGGACTAGGCTTACTAGACTTCTTCCGTTTAGACCCAAGGTTTTTCTTGTTCGTAGGGTGTGCAAGAAATAGGTCATTTAGAGGCTTTGCAATCTTAGCATAGTCTCGAATGAATTTCCTGTAATAGGAAGTGAAACCTATAAACCTACGAAGGTCCTTAATGTTCTTTATAGCTGGCCAATTTTGAACTGCTATAACTTTCTCTGGGTCGGTTTTGATACCATCGGCGGACACTATAACACCAAGATATTTAATCTCCTTCTTAAAAAATTCACACTTGCTACCTTTTAGTTTTAAGCCGTGGTGTTTAAGACGACTAAAAACAGACTCAAGCCTAGCAAAATGGTCATCTATGCTACGTGAAAACACCACAATATCATCTAAAAATACCAAGCATTCACGTAAATGAGCTTCTCCCATGCTTCTTTCCATCAATCTCTGAAACGATGCTCCTGCGTTTGTCAGACCAAAAGGGAGCATATTAAACTCATAGAACCCCAAAGGACCTAACGAAAACGCGGTCTTATGCTTGTCTGACTCTTTAATGCCCATTTGCCAATATGCCGACCGAAGGTCCAGTCGTGTAAAGTATTTAGCCCCAGCTAGACAATCAATTGTCTCGTCAATGCGAGGCAAAGAATAACTTGAATTGTCTTCTTATTTAAAGATCTAAAATCTAAACAGAACCTCAGAGAACTGTCCTTCTTCCGAACGAGAACAGCGTTACTAGCGTAAGGACTGTATGACTCCCTTATACAGCCCGCATCCAACATTCACGTACATGTTCTCTTACCTCATCGAACAATGCTGGTGGAATACGCCTGTAAGGTTGTCTAAAGGGTTTATCATCTGATAACTGGATCTCGTGCTCCATCAGATCTGTGAGCCCAATGTCAGTGGGTCCTTGGGAGAAAATAGACCTATACTTACTAACTAAACCTTTCAATCTAAGTTTAGTGTCATCAGGAACATCGAAATTCTCTAAGTTAATTCCTAGAGATGACAACTCCTGATCAGACAAAATACTTTTCTCATCCTCAACAGCGCTTTCAGCACTTTGAAAATCAACATGACGAACAACCTTAACCTCATTCAGAGAACACAAGTGTGCTTTAGGTTTTATGACCATAGCTTTGGCAGTCATGTTAAATATTCTAACTGGGACCCGACAAGTTGACCCCTTAACGTTTACTACCCGTGGGCATACTGACACATCTGACAAGTCATCTGACAGACTCTCAGTCACTACTGTACATGCTTCTGGTTTCTTCGACCTTGCTAAACCAGATACATTTAAGACAGATAAAGGTTTGATCTTGATGGGATTTTTATTTGTAGAGTAAACTTGACCTATTGCTTCATCTTTGATAGAATTAAAAGCAATATCCCACTCTCTTGGGATCTTGTCTATGTTAGTTTGCTGTCTACCAACCATAGAACATGAATCTAACAATCTGATTACATTTGTACCAATAATAATAGGTACATTTTTGTTATAATCAGTAAGAGAGACAACCAACAATGGTATCATAAAATCTTGCTCTACAAAATCAACCTTTATACTAGCTTCTATGTAACCTAAATACGGTAAAGTGGTACCTCCTGCCACACTAATTGATAAGCTAAAGTCTTCTAAACTTTTCAATTCAGGTGGAGGTGTTAACTCATTCAACATACCTTCAGATATTGTTGATATCATGGACCCTGTATCAATCAAAGTCTTACACTTTGTATTATTAATGAAAATAAAAGATTCATTTGCTAAACCAATCATACGTTGAACCAGAATGCTCTGCGTACGAGTATCAACAAGTTTGGGACTAGGCACATTCTCAGGCCTATATAAGTCTCTGGTTTGTCCCTCAACCGAGACCTTTACCCGTTTAAACCCCTCGTCTGAGAATTATAATTCTGGTTTTGTTGGTTTCCTGTATAGCCACGGTTACGCCAGCCACGGTTATTATTGAATCTACCCCTTCTATCAGACCCTCGATAGTTCCCGCGACCTTGGCCACGAAACTGATTATTTGACGAACTTGTATGATCATCAGGGTAACTTTCTTTTAATTTCTTCAACTCCCCCTCAAATGATTCCATTCTAGTATTCAAGAGCTTCATGGACTTTATCATCTCTTGCATACCTGACTGTTCAACAACCGCAGTTTGGTGTTGAATCTTATTGTCAGAACCTGAGGCATAATTTGATAAGTCCAATTCAATAGATCGGATCTCTTTTAATAACTGATCAAATTTTTCAACAGTATCGTATTATAACGACTAGCGTTTTTCAAAAGGGGATCTCTGAGACCTGACCACAACTTTGATCTAAGCATGTCGTTTTTAGCCTATGAGTTAATTTGACCTTTTTCAACAGCTTTTTGGGCAATATCTTCAAGTCTCATACCATAATCAGCAACAGACTGACCTTGTTTCTGAGTTTCCATGTAAAACTTTTGAAGCAATGCTTCACTACTGAACACATTTCCATATATCCCATCTAATTTTTAAAGGCAGTGCTTTAATGCCTTTCTGGTTGCCGGGTTAATCCTTCCTTCCGCAATATCCAACTTATCTACGTGGGGGGTCATTAGGCTCCAAGTAGATCCGGAAATGTTGAATTCTCTCCTCTTCTTATTGCGATATAAAATGTTTTTTGTTTCATTTCATTTACATTGGGAAATAGAGAAACGATCATTGTGTTTTGTTAGTTTTAAAAACTTTTGATATATTAGTATTTTGCATTATAAGCAGTCAACCGATTGACAAACTAGAATTATTTGAATTCTGTGTGGAAAGAGCTCGGGTTAATTTCGAGTGTTATCTGCAATCTAGATGTTTATAAATCATTTCAGTCGTTGATATAATAATAAAAGGTCGACTGAACATGAATTATATTATACAATTTAAAGCACATTTCTGTTTATGCACGTGAACCCGTCTAACGTTATTGTTATTTGGCAGTTATAAAAAGTAGCAAATTATCGTTCCTGAATAGGTGGCGCCGTGGTAGCAGATCCTGTTCCTCAACTTCCGGTTTCTGCACTGTGCAACTATTTCAGTTATATTTTTAATCAACGATGCCAAGTACTTGTTGTTGTATACCTGGATGTCATTTAAGAGGAGGACATGCATTTCCAAATGACTTAAAAAGAAGGAAAAGTTGGATCAACGCCATGGCCCATACGCAGATTGGACGAAAACACGATGATATCGTGGAGTCCATCTCAATCAGCTGTTGTTTGCAAGGCACGTTTTACTGAAAAAGACTACGTACAGGAAACCATTCATGGTAAAACTTTATTTTCTTTGTGAAATATATAGTTATATATGTAATCGCCATGCGAATAAACCAAAGTCTGTTTACAACCGCAATTATCGTTTTAGAATAAAAGGGGGTGGGTAATTCAAGACGTCATAATTTTTTGGATTACGATTCAATGTGATCTGTTTTGGGATTTTTTGGTGATTGCTACAATTATAATGATTTCTTACAAGAGGTATATCTAATGTAGTAATGACAGGAATGCATAAGCTATGCCTCATAGACTTTCTTGAAAAATATCAATGACAATGTTAACAGGAACAAAACAATGACATGCTCTCATCTATATTATAGTTATTTAGGTACAAACAATGTACGTTTGTTGCATAAGTCTCTCATTGTTTGTCCTTTGGATTTACATAACATACATTGAATCAGGCAAACATAGTTTTATCCAGATTGTAATGAATAAATCTAGTTAATATTTCGCCAGGTAGTACAAAGTATACATTGCTAATGGAAGTTCATTTAATTATCAAAAAACTAATGTTTTATAACCTTTTTCAGGGCGCAAACCCACCATACAGAGACTTAAGTCTACTGCTATTCCCAGCCTATTTTCCTGGACCAAGCAAGAGACTGAATCGTCCACAAAAAGAAAAATCAAGGCAGTTTCCTGTGAAATATAAAGAACTAAACTTGATGAATATTGTAGTAGAAATCTAGAGGAAAGTTTTGTATGTAAAGTTGGTTTTCCTGAAGAAGTCATTCATACTGCAGAAAGGATTTATGACTGTCCACCACCAACTGCCGAGCTAATGTTGAGCTTCACAGATGGAATTACGCAAACACCATCAATGCCTATGTTTTCAGCAGAGAATTTTGAAATGAAGACACGTGACACAGCCATGCATTTTTATACCGGTTTAGTGTTGTATACTAAATTTTTATTTGTTTTGACCACACTTGGTCCAGCAGCACATTGTTTGAGATACATGTACATATATTTTCAAATTGATAGGGTGTCAGTTGAAAATCAGTTTTTTTATGACTTTGATGAAATTGAGGCATTATACAACCAACTTTGAACTGACTAGATTCTAGATTGAATCTAGTGTTAAGAATATTGTGTATACATGGATTGTTTTTATGTCTAAACAGTGTTGTGAGGCTAACACTTGGCCATCTAGTGATTTAGTCAGGTATTTTTCACTATCCAACTTCAAATTAAAGTTTCCTACCACTTGGATTATTATTGACAGCACAGAATATCCCGTGATAAAACCTAAAGCTCCTAGAGCTCAAGCAACCTTTTCATCAAATAAAAACAGAAACACTGAAAATTCTTGAATGTTCGACACCTGGTGGTTTAGTCAACTATGTCTCTATGTCACATAGAGCGAATTATTGGACTTGGCAAAACATACAAAATTCTAATAAGTCCTATGAATGGAACTGAAACAAAACTTTCATCTGAAATAACATTTAGTTGTTTTATGTTGTGTAATTTAAGAACTTGTATTGTGCCAAAGGATGCATAAATAAAAGTGACGCAATGAATTTTTTTCTGATATATATATTTACGATTACATGCACATGTAAATTGTAATGCATATAGAAATAAGGAGATGTGGTATGATATTCAGTGAGTTTATCGAACTAAAGTGCATAAGAAATGGGTTTAAGCAGTTACAGGTGTTACTGTCACCGTACAATCTCCAACAATGAGAAAAACTCGTACCCTTTAAAAAATTTCAGAGATCTTACAACTAAGTTTTGTTGTCTCACCTTGACTTTGGTGAATTTTTTATATCTGTTGATGTAAATATAAAAAAGAAGATATGGTATGATTGCCAATGAGACAACTCTCCACAAGAGACCAAATGACACAGAAATTAACGGCTATAGGTCACAGTACGGCCTTCAACAATGAGCAAAGCCCATACCGCACAGTCAGCTATAAAAGGCCCCGAAATGGCAATGTAAAACAATTCAAACAAGAAAACTAACGGCCTAATTTATGTACAAAAAATGAACGAATATAACAAATATGCAACACATAAACAAACGACAACCACTGAATTACACTTTTACAGGCTCCTGACTTGGGACAGGCACATACATGTACATACAGAATGTGGCAGGCTTAAACATGTTAGCGGGATCCCAACCCTCCCCCTAACCTGGGACAGTGGTGTAACAGTACAATATAAGAAAGAACTATAAAAATCAGTTGAAAGAGGCTAAACTCATCAGATGGATAAATACAAATACAAGTGGACGTGGTCGGGTAGTTGTACATCCAAACAACAAAAAGACACTTAAGTACAGATCTGAGAGTACTCACAGTTACTGACAGCTAGTTCAAAGCCACTTACAACTGATAAAAAAATCTTGCATCTAAGACTAAATTATCAATCCGTAAGCTCCCTTTAGAATTTTATAAAGTTTAGATTTTACATTTCTGAGTTGTGGGGTTTTATTCATTAAAAAAGGGGGGATTTTCCAGTTTTTGGACAACAACTCAAAAATGCTTTAAGCAGTTCACATGAAACTTTGGTGAATTATTTATAGCTATTGATGTAATCTCCCTATTTACTTTCATAAATTTCAAATATGACATTGAGAAGAAATTGAACTTTATTTGTTTATAGTCTGGCAACAGATTTATTAAGTATTGCGCAACAGCACAGTGTTTTGCACAACAGCAAGAAATCTTTAATTGAATGTAAATTCAATTCATATAACCGATTTCAAGTTCATTGACTACATTTATTCAGAAACTATAATATGTCAAATATTTAATTACAATCCAAATTCAGACCTGTATCAAGCTTGAATATTGTGTCCATTTTTGCCCCAACTGTTCAGGGTTGGACCTCTGCGGGTGTATCCAGCTGCACTCAGCGAATCAGTTTATTTCTTAATTAAGAATTCCTTTTTTCATTCATAAATTACTTTATGCTTGGAAATATAATTTTGCTTGGAGATGAAAGAGTTGACATGTTGCAATGTACATTTATTCTACATAGTTCTATGGTACCAAATCAAAAGTTTATATAAAAGAAAGAAGTCAAAGGTTTCCCATCATAGTTTAGTTACATACATTTTTTTTTGTACCTGAGGTCGTTGAATATAAATATATAGATCATTATATAAATAAGGAGATGTGTTATGATTGCCAATGAAAAAACTAAGGATTTTCTTATCCAAGGAATAGATTACCTTAGCCGTATTTGGCACAACTTTTTGGAATTTTGGGTCCTCAATGCTCTTCAACTTTGTACTTGTTTGGCTTTATTACTATTTTGATCTGAACGTCACTGATGAGTCTTATGTAGACGAAACACGTGTCTGGTGTATTAAATTATAATCCTGGTACCTTTGATAACTAATTTGACTATAAACATAGATAAAAAAGGTACAAACTGGACATAATGCACTAGTTCATAAACAAGTGAGAACAATCGCCTTCATATAGTGCTCAGAATATGACATTCATAAAACTTGTTCAATATCATTAGAGAACTTTAAATCTTAAATACTGAAAGCCACCTCTGATAAGCACACTGTACTATGCAAGATAATGATATAACTGGACTAAAAATACACACAACCTGTAATTAACTGCCTTTACAGCGCTTTCGCGCTTTGATTCAATAATCTGTGTGGGTGTAGCCCCATCTGGGAGTGATAACAATAAACCCCTAGCTTTACCCTTTAGGGACCCTTTTATACACTGCAATAATATAGTATCTGTACCTTCCCGTATTATACATTTAACTTCGAACTTCCATACGTCAAAAGACACTTCACTCTTTTCTTCCCCAGAAAATACAGGTATCTTGGGTTTTGCATATGAAGAGTTTGAACAAGAAACGGTTGTATTATTACCAAAACCTGCAGCATAAGTTGCCACTCTTGCTATAGACGAAGACCTAACAGGTGCCAAAGGAGGCTTAGTATGAGCAGTAGTTCCCTTTATAGGAGTACTATGTCCAAAAGATACATGCTTCTCACTACTTAATTTATCAAACTCATCTGATGTTACAACTCTAAAGCTTGTATTATGATTCAAAAACTCAATCATTTTCTGAACCTGTTCTTCTGAAACCTTAGGTTCAGTTTTTAAACCTTGTTTTGACTCCGCTTCAGCCATCACTTGTACTTTAACCAACGACAAAATCAACACCAAATAAACAAAACAAAACAAGGACAATACACATGAATGAAATGAAAATGATGTAATGATGATGAACTTACTCATATGTCTGTTTCAATATTATGCAAGTCGCTTTCTTAAGTCGCTGCTGTAACTATTAGTGCGTAACTTGTTAAATCAGGTGTGTGCTTCTATTCATGCACAAACAATAATAAAATCTGTAAAATACAGTAAAGATGATAAAGTATATTCAAACAATAAAACACAATTTTTAAATCAATAAATATTTATAACATTTGTTTTCATAAATGAATGTCAAATAAATACTACTACAGTTCACCGGCAACAGTTGTAAAATTCTCCATCCGTGCGGAACGTTGATCGATTAAATTCCTTCAGTGGTCTAGGTTGTCACGTGATAAAGCAATACACATTCACCTTCACAGGTATGCTGACCGTGCATGTTTCAGTTGAAATTTGTAAATTGACTTTCACTAATAATGAATAACATCAAACATATTTACATGATGTAGTATGAGTTTCCCGGTAGATATGCGCATTATAAGAAATATGAATTTCAAATATACCTTTCAAACATCAGGGTTTCACAGTCGTAAATTCACAATATATAAAGCAGTTGCTGACATCAAAGTTGACAAATGGTTGTTGTCTCACCATGAAGTAGCGGTACGTTGTTCCGGAACTAATTTGTTGAACTTGACTGTATAATATTATAAACGGCAAACGCCAAAAACTGGTTATGACGGACCGGGACTTCACAAGATCATTCTAGTTATGAAATGTAGAAATCTACGTTGTCAAAACCATATAAAGTTGGACCATCTCGGTGGAACCTCCAAAATGTCGCAGGGAAAATGGGACACCAATAATACATCGACTTGGGATGAGGAATAAGTCACCATAAACCCATAAACTTGTCGTGGTAATGCGTGTGGGCCATTTCTGCATTAAATGAGTCGTCCAATTTATATATACTTTATTATATAATCTGCAAGTAAACAAATTGTAAACCAAGTTTACAATTATGTTCCAATAAATATGAACAATATATATGACTGAAATATTTGCATGCAACAGAGCTTTATTCTGACTTTAACTTACATACCAAAATGCGGCTTTCAAGCCATACTGAATTCTATATATGAAATACTAAAGTAATTTTACTTTAATTGAAACATTTTAAACATAGCTAAAAGAATAAATAAATTTACAAGTACCTGCAGCGGTGACTTTAGTCTGCCGCCTCCCCGATTGTAATAATGACCAGTGACTAACTCGAAAAGTGAAATTGTATTAATATATATATATGGTTAGTATTGCCGCGCTTTGAACTCATGCATAACTCATGCTATTTGAATATAAATATATATCATTTAAATAATAATAAAGAATCACTTTACCTTTCTATTGTACTAATTTAAATATTCGGTACGCAAAGCAAAACATAGCGTACAAAGCTATAGTTTATTTCAAAATCAAAATACGCAGCGCAAAACTATTTTCGTCAATCGTCAAGAATCAAGAATATGAAATATGAATATGATATGAACGGGAAACATACAACACTGAAAACACAAATAATATGAAATGATTTATAATGAACAAAATGGATAAATATATCCGGTGACAATAATGTAAAATATCAGCTGGTGGTCACAATATCATCTTGAAGCCTTTTTGAACTTATTTGCTCACTTGACTTCATATTAGGATTCACAACTGATATTTTACTGAATCAGTATGCAGAAAACCTGATTATTATACCCCCATTTTAGGTGTTGGGTTTTGTAACATTTGTGGGGCTAAGTTACAATCCCCTCGTCTGTCTGTCTGTTTGTATATCTATTCGTATGTCTGTCTGTTTGTGCAACATATAATTTTGGTCAAACTTTTCTCAGAAAAACTACTTCACAGAATGACTTCATATTTGTTTAACAGCTTGACAGTGATGAGTTGTAATCAGTGAGCACTTATACCTACTTCATGTTTGCCAATACTTTGAATTTTTCAATATGTTGAATAAACTCGAAATTTTAATCACAAATTTTTCCAATACTACTGCACAGAATATAAGGTCAGCAGTTCAACAGTGATGAGTTGTAATGAATGAGCAGTTTTTGGATGTGTCAGATACCTACTTCTTGTTTTCTGATATTTTGAATCATGAGTGGAGGTATATATGTCTTTTGTCGCATATCAATGTCTCATTCAGAGTTTTCGAATTCCTTGGTTGTTATTGATGCTGCTTTGTGTTGTTGTTGTCTGCTTGCTTGAAAAGTCCTAGGTAAGGTTGGAATGTTGTCTGCTTACTTGAAAAGTCCTAGGTAAGGTTGGAATAGTTTTTGTGACATCATTTAGGTCACAAACAACATGTTTATTTTCTAGATTTATGTTAAGATAATTACATGAGAATCTCTGTTTGAGTTTTGCCTGCTATATCCGTGTGCTGGATTTTCTCACTGTAATAATAATAATAATAAATTCTTTATTTAACAAAGGTAACTCATTTAACATACAATTGTTAATCTCACACGAGGCCTTCACACATTAAAAGGAATAATTAATACTGTGTCAAAGACCCATTGTATTCTGCTCTTTGGTTGGGTAGTTGTTTCTTTGACACATTCCATATTTCCATTCTCAATTTCATTATTAAGTAACTTTATCTTTTTATTTCAGCTGATGTTTTGATCACAATACTTGCTGATGCTTCTGTTGATCCATACTTTGCTCCACCATGGACAGTAAGCAATCCTAACTACAACTTCAGGATATCTGAGGAAACCAATGTACAGACGATGTTAACAACATTGATTGCTACAGATCCTGCAATTACTGAAAATGTTCAGAACTTTGAAGAAGTACCAGGATCAGATATAGGAGATTATTTCAGTGTTGACAGAACTACAGGTAAGAAAAGGTTGAAAATCTTTTAAAGATTTTGAAGTAAATGTCTATTCTTTCCAGAGTAACTGATGGGTAGAAATATAGAAATTGGACTGAATATTGGTTTGTTTCTTTGAAATTGTTATGAATTGTCGCTTATCAGATTCTTTGTTATAATTACTTGCACTGATATTGATTTATTTCTAGTTTCAATCATTACATTAATTATTATTATATTAACACTACATACATTTCAGGTGAGAGCCAGTATTATCTTCTGTCCCCATGATGGTAGCAACTCTACTATATATCTATTTATATCTTCCTTATATAAAAACACACATAATGCTCAGTATGTAATTTACATAAAAACTTACTTTATATTTACAATTCATTTTAATTGTAGGTCAGATTCGGATAAAGAAAAGATTAGATTACGAAAGCTTGAATAACAAATTTCTAGAATTAGGAGTGATTGCCATTGGTACCCAAGCTCAAGCTACAGCCTCAGTAACAATACAAGTTACAGATATCAATGATAATGCACCACAGTTTCTGACCAGTGTAAGTAACTTATCAATACTCAACCTCAGACTGAAACCTCAGTGACTATACAAGTTACAGATATCAAAGATAATGCACCAGTTTCTGGCTAGTGTAAGTAACTTATCAATACTCATCCTCAGACTGAAACCTCAGTGACTATACAAGTTACTGATATCAATGATAATGTTCCACAGTTTCTGGCTAGTGTAAGTAACTTATCAAAACTCAACCTCAGACTGAAACCTCAGTGACTATACAAGTTACAGATATCAAAGATAATGCTCCACAGTTTCTGGCTTGTGTAAGTAACTTATCAATACTCATCCTCAGACTGAAACCTCAGTGACTATACACGCTACAGATAGACAACTGTCTATATCATATGTCAATTTCTAAATTGTTGAATACAAAAATAACAACGCTAGCAACCTTGTATCTCTCTTGTCTACCCTAGAAGGCAAGATAATTTTTTTTTTATTGTGTTGTTGGAATACTGTCTCCACATCATTTATCCCACATCTACTTTTATTCACCTTTTTTTACATGTAGGTGGTTTGTGTGATTCAGACCAGGATGTCAATTGCTCTTTAACAAATGTTCCTTTGTTAACAAGGACTGATATGAATAGAAGGAGATGTGTGGTAAACATGTGTGTCCTTCAAAAAATGACAGGTTTCTATCCAATTTGTCAAGCTTGGAATCATCTTGAGTCCTTCAGTTTGTTTGTTCCAGATGAATAGGAATATATGCTTCCAAAAAGGGTACTAACTGTTAATTTGAAAAAAATGTTTTATTTCAGTAGACATTCTTGATACAAAAATTAAATGAAAGCTTCAACTTTTTATTTTTCTGATTTCAACAGGAGTATTCTTTCTCAGTGGATGAAGATAGAGTATATCCCACCCAGGTTGGTAACATTTATGCTTCAGACTTGGACAGTGGAAGTTATGCCAGTGTTCAGTACTCACTAACAGGTCAGGGAGCTGGTGATTTCTTGATGTTTACCAGTAGTAAACAAGAGGTTAGTATACAATGTAATTCTTTGTAATCATTGTAATTCTTTGTAATCAGTGTAATTCTTTGTAATCATTGTAATTCTTTGTTATCATTGTAATTCTTTGTAATCATTGTGATGCCACATGTTTAGAAAAAGAACTTTTCACAGTCAAATAAAGCTAATATTGTATAAAACAAATACAAATGTTATAGCATTTAGCTTTTTAATAACTTTCAAAAGCAGCTGTAACTTAACAAAATTGCTGCAGGTAAATACATATCAATATTGAAAGTATACTAAACTTTTTAGTCATAATAAAACCAATACAGAATTATTTTAAATAGAATTGATATCCCCATCGTTGTCAAATAAATACATACCATGACAGAATTATATAGTTTCTCCTTATTCAGGAACAGTTATAGTTACAGGTCAAATATATCAATAAGTGCATTCTATATGTAGGGCTTAGTCTTCATCAGACAAGGTACAAAACTGGACCATGAAACAATCCCAGTCTATAATCTACAAGTTGTTGCTACTGATAATTACCAAGCTGACTCTACAGCAGAGGTCAAACAGACCAACACAGCTGAGGTAAGCAATATGGAACTCATTCAGATAGAGGTTGAATATAAAACAACACAACTGAGGTAAGAGACGGGGGATTTACATACAGAAGAGGTCACTGACCAAAACAGACAAGGTAAGGGAGTGGGATTTATCATAGCAAACAAAGATTATTTTGAAATGTATTAGAGAATACATGACAGCAAAGGTCAAATACCCTCTCAGCCAAGATCATTAAGAAGAGGTTTCTGGGATTATTGATAGCAGGCCAGAGGTTGAACAGACTAAAACAGATATGATATGATACAGCATCTGAAACCAGTTAAAATTATGATGAAAATAAAGCAGTAGAGTTAATTAAAGATACATGACAGTATAATTTTCTAATGGCTTAATACCAAATAACATTGAAAATTAAAATGTTGTGATCTTTTTTGTTTTATTTCCAGTTGACAATAACTGTACGAGATGTAAATGATAACACTCCAGTTTTCAGTGGTAACTACTCGTTCTTCACAGTAGAGAGTTACGAGGTGGGACGAGTCATTGGTATGGTGACAGCTACTGATGGAGACCGTGGTCTCTTTGGAGAAATTCTATACACTTTAGAAGCAATGGATGAACCAGATGGTAATAAAGAAATTATGTTTTTCTTTTTGTAAACTTTGAGATCAAATTTCAAGAATTTCATATCAGGATTGTGTCACTATCCATTTCAAAGCATTGGGCCCAAATAATTCATTAATAGTATTTCTCTTATTGTGATATGGAATGTTTATCTTGTTTTGAAGTGGCTTTTCTTTATGTTTCTATTGATATTTCATTTATTTTGGATTATAAAAGTCTTGTGACGTTCCTAACCATTTTCACTATAAATGGTCGTCAACACTGGTCGAAATCCCAGAATTTATAGTATATATTGACATTTGATTATAATAGATTATATTTTTATGCCTTTCCTGTGTTTTTAATTTAGCAGAGGCGTATGTTAATTGTTATGGAATGATTTGGTATTTGGCCTGAAACTTTATAATGATGAGATGTACTATGAGAGCACTTTTTAAATTTGCCAGGCAGTCACTTCCTTTTTGATTATACTTTGAATTATTATTGGAATTTTTCGTTACATATTATTCAGCTTCTGTATCAAGGAATAATTTTATAGATGGTCTTGAATTTTTATAATGATGAGTTGTACAATGTAAGTGACTTTCATACCTGATGGGCACCAGTCGCATTTTGTTCCACAATACTTTATACCCTCTGAGCATGGAATTGTTTGTTAATCTTTAATAGGGAGTGGGGTATACTTTGCACTATAGACGACTTTCGAATTTGTGCATTTTCCTGTAAATTTCATATGTCAAAATGCTAATATTACTACGTCACAATATGAACCTATTATTCGATGACGTTGTTTACGCCGATTGACCTGAGGTCAACTGGTGTAACTCATTCTTAAAACACAACTAGAGATTGGTGTATAAAGCAAGCAACTCCTACTTTTCATTGGTTTACATAATGTGTTTATAAAATGCTGTACCTGACATACTCATAAAGTTGAAGAATAGCAACTGATACATTGCTTAATGCAAAATTACTTTCATAAAAAATGTAATGATTAAAAAAATATTTTTAATTTAGATTTACAGAGATTTAGTGTACATCCTGACAATGGAGCCTTCAGCAGTAAAGCATCTTTAGAAGGTTTGTCCAGGAGAAGTCCTATACATTTCAAAATAGCAGCTCAAGACCAGGGTTCACCTCCTAGAATTGGGATCACCTATGTTGAAGTAAACATCACCAGTGGACAGTTGGATGATGGATTACCCTACTGGACTCGTCCAGCACCAGACACAATACTCCAAATACAGGAGGCACGTTTATTTATATGTTTAGATTACTATTACTTTATCAACTTTACCTGATTAAGAATTAATTAGACATGATATCTATATCTGTGGCCATATTAGCACCTGCATGCATGTCCACGGCAATTTCTTACAATATGACATATAGCCATTTAACTTGGTGTGCTGGTACATCTTCTTTTTTTCTTTTTCTTTTTTTATGTCCCCTACTAGTCCCCTACCGATGAAGTCGAAGGGGACTTTAGGTTTGCACTCCGTCTGTCTGTCTGTCTGTCTGTCTGTCCATCCGTCAGTCTGGCAAATCGGTTTTCCACACTTTTTTTCTTCATGCTTATGATATTGATTTGATATTTGGTGTATTGTTTTATCATGACAAGTTACAGATCAAGTTCGAATTTTGTTCCGGTCTGATGATTATGTGCAGAGTTATGGTCCTTGGACTTAAAAAATTCACTTAAATAATCAGTTTTCAACACTTTTTTTCGTCATGCATGAAGATATTGATTTGAAAATTGGTATATAGATTTATCATGACAAGTAACCGGAATAATTCAGTCCCTCCCCGAGATCGACTCTCCCACTCTCGAGGGCCTGAATTCTTTATACAATAAAAACACATCACCAATCCAGGATTTTTATTGGTGCTCTCTGTGAGAGAGAGCCAATCAGCTAATAGCTCAATGTTATCAAGATAGGTGAATACCGAGCTAATTCTGATTGATTATTTGACAATTTTTTATTGACAAGGCCTTCAGGCGTTAATGTAGCCATCGTAGAGCAGTGGAATATAACGGCTGAATTATTCAGGTTACATGACAAGTTACAGATCAAGTTCGAATTTTGTTCCGGTCTGGTGATTTTGTGCCGAGTTATGGTCCTTGGAATTACAAAATTCACTTAAATAATCAGTTTTCAACACTTTTTTTTGTCATGCTTGAAGATATTGACTTGATATTTGTTATATAGTTTACACCATGACAAGTTATAGATCAAGTTAGAAATTTGTTCCAATACAATGAATTTTTAGCCGGATGGGGACTATGTATTGCCATCCAATACTCACAGAATGCTTGTCTTATATCAAAATATCATTTATTGCACTTTTCTTTGCTGTTTTGGCAAATCACTTGACCTACAGCAGTTGGCTCTGTGAATAAGTCACTGAATTTCCTGGTACATCTTGAAGAGTCTGTGAACATGTGTTGTAAGAGGATGATTGATTGATTCAAACTCTTTACTATATTAACTTATAGAGCAAAATGTTTGAACAAGACGGACCTGGTAATAACAAAGTTTTTTTAAGTTTGATTTATCTCACTAATGAAACCCTTGGAAAGCACATTCTTCAAAATTTCTTTTATATTGCTCGAAGTTCTAACAAGGGCACACAATTATCAAAGAACCTCCCCTGGATACTGTTTGTTTTTCAATGAAACAACTTGAAGTAATTTCTATTATACCGTATCACTATGAAAGGCATTTTAAGCATAATGTATATGGTTAAAACAAAATTATACATGTATGAGTTTACTTAAAGTCTGTAAATTGTAATATACTAATTATTACATGATATTATTACAGGGTCAAGACAATGGAACAGTTATTTACACATGTAAAGCTACTGCGGTCACTAATGGAGCATCCATTGATTACAGTTTTGTGTCCAGTTCTGACCCAGCCATAGCATCATTGTTCTCCATCAACAGACAAACTTGTGAAATCAAACTGGAAAAAATTCCTGATCGAGAATTCAGAGAGATCTATGATGTGAGTTTTGTAAAGGTTCCAAATCAAGAAATCCCAAAAATATTTGATATACTGGTACATGAAACTTATCAGATTTTTTGGGGGTAAATCCAGCTTGCTTTCTACCTTTCCATTTGTATGAATACACCCCTGCCCTCTTAAATAATAGATATTCAGTTTGACCACCGTTAGTTATTGGACTAAGGTAGAAGGGGATGGGTCACAGGGCTTTTTTTCAAGCTACAGGTTGTGCAAAATTGTCAGATTTTTTATAGATTATTCATGGAAAACACAATTGCGTGTCATAAAAAAAAAAACTAAACAATAGAATTTTATGATAAAATATGAGATGATAGCTGTTATAATGTTTATCTTTCAAAATATAAAAAGAAAAAATAGGGTCAAGAGATCATTTTCTTGCTACAAAACAAAATAGGTAAATTTATAACACATCCAGTATAAAAGTTACAATATCTGAGTTATTTCCCTTATATGGCAAAGTTGAAAAAATTGAATGAAACAAAAAATATTCTGTTTTTGTAAAAAACAGTTGCAAAAATATGATAAAACACATAATTTTCTTCATTCAGATGAAATATATATCAAATGAATGACATTCTTCTCTCAAAATTTGCACATTTCATAAAAGATATAGACCAATTTTTTTCTGCTATTTTACAATCTGAATGACGGAAGACATTTTAGCATTCTTTACCGGCTGTGCAAGACCCACATGGGTAATCAAGGTTGTTAAAAAAAAAATCTTGTCATAGCTTCTTTAATATAATATTAGGGTCCAAAAAGGCCCCCTACTGCAACTACTCCTTTCTGACATCACAGAATTTTTACAAATTAATTGCAGTTGGTTTAAAATAATGTTTTATTCTCTTTTGACAGTTGATTATTGTGGCTGAAGATACACTGAATTCTACATTGAGGAGTTCACTTAAACTGACCATAAGATTAACAGATGTGGATGACGAGAGTCCATCCTTTAAAAATTGTCCTGATAGACAGGTAAGATAAAAAAAAAAAAAACATTTACAACATTATCCTGGTTTAAAATTTTCTATCTTTTATCAGAAAACCTTCAGCAGAAAATCATGTTTATTTCCTAGCATGTAGCCACATATTTTTGGATCACCATTGACATATACGTGTTGTATTTAAAATTTCTGAATTTTCAGTAAGCTTAGATAGTATTGAATGATATTTATTATGACCCAGCCACTATGATTAAAAAAAGATAAAAATATGAATTATTTTCATTTCAGACAAATTTGAATACAAAAACAATATGAGTTATCTGTATTTATCATTTAAGGCTTGAATATTTAATTATTTCAGTATGCTGATCCCCCACCAGAACCGGCCACAGTTGTGGAACAGTCACCGCCAGGGACATTGGTGTTTACAGCTAAGGCCTGTGACAAGGACAGTAACCCACTATTCAATGCCTTTAGATACAAGTTTGATGTAAATCCACCTAACTTCACCCACTGTAAGTTTGATAGAGATTTGTAAAGGAGGCTATGTAAACCCGCCATACAATGCCTTTAGATACAAGGTTGATGTTAATCCACCTAACTTCACTCACTGTAAGTTTGATAGAGATTTGTAAAGGGGGCTATGTAAACCCACTATTAAATGCCTTCAGATACAAGTTTGATGTAAATCCATCTAACTTCACCCTCTGTAAGTAAGATAGAATAGAAAAAGGGTATGGGGTATCCATCCATGACAAAACTTCAGAACATGCACAGCAAAAAACACAAAAAGCATTTGAACAGTGCTTTTATTGCTGTTTTTTGTCTCAAAATCACAGGGAGGCCTTCAACATGCAGCAAAAACCCTCACTTCATTGCAAGTTTATATGTTAAATAACTTGACAGGAAATAGCGTATGTATAAGGCAAATAATTTGGGTAGCCTTTGTAAGATGTATTGCAGTTTCATTGGTAAATGAGGCTTTGTCAATGTATTAAAGGAGTAATCAATTGATGAATGTAAATTAATTTTAAGGCTTGAACAGTGCATTTTTGTCTATATTCTTGAAGGATGTGAGTAAAGACTCTCTGGCATAAAAACACATAAAAGAAAATTTAGAAAACATGTTACACAAAATTAACCTTTCACCGTATATTTTATGATTAGACCTGTTCCCACATTCTTATATTCTTCCTACGACTGTTACTCACTGTACAGTTCCTTCATATACAAATAAGATGCAAATACACTCAACTTTACCTCTTGTTTAAAAGAAAACAATAAAAGCTTAGGAATGATAAGGACCTGTTTTCACCCATTTCTTATCTATGGAAAAAAGAGGATTTCATTTTACAATACTTTAAATCTAAAAATTAATATATATATTTATTATTGTGATTGTTGATCAAAGGACACAAATATGACCTTGGTCTTAATCTAGTGCAGCCACAACATGTAAAAGTGTGACATAGGTATTGTGCCTACAGACAGGGGCAATAAACCACCCTACAAATTCTTCAGATACAAATTTAATATAATTTCATACTTTATGATTTACTATGTATATGATGTAGGTCCTCTGCTTTCACCTTTGATGAACATTATTCCTTAAAATCAGGGCCTGAAAAGGTCATCAGTTCAACTTTTAAAAAGAGAGTCGAAAGATACCAAAGGGATATTCAAACTCATAAGTTGAAAATAAGCTGACAATGCCATGGCAAAAAAAGAAAAAGACAAACAGACAAACAAAAGTACACAAAACACAACATAGAAAACTAAAGACTGAGCAACACACAACCCACCAAAAACTGGGGATGATCTCAGGTGGTCTGGTATGGTAAGCAGATCCTGCTCCACATGTATTAAAGTATTGTATTTAATCATTCATCTTACTTGGAAGGAAATGTATATATAGATTATATTTGATGTGTAAATTTCAGGTTATCGAGATCCATCTTTGTATTTCCATGTTGATGAGCTATCAGGTCAGGTGACCACATACAACAACACAATTGACCGGGAGAGGAATTGGCCAACGATAATTGATCATTTCATTCTCTGTATCAAAGCTGAGCCATATTACAATGGTCGTAGGAAGAGACAGATAGAGAATGTGAACTGGAACTATGTAAATACAGACCAGTATCTTTACTTGAGGGTCACAGTACTGGATATCAATGACCAGGCACCTTATTTCACCAATACAGATACCATAACAACAGGTAGGTCATATGACAGCCATAGAGGTTATTTGAGGGTCACAGTACTGGATATCAATTACCAGGCTCCTTACTTTGCCAATACATAAAAAAGAAAACTTATAAAACATGGTCTGAACTTAAGAAGAAAACTCTTTTGAAACATAGTCGGAGCTTAAAAAAATAAAACTCCTTTGAAACATGGTCTAAGCTTAAAAAAATAAAACTCCTTTCAAACATGGTCTGAGCATAAAAAAATAAAACTCCTTTGAAATATGGTCTGAGCTTAAAAAAATTAAACTCCTTTGAAACATATGGTCTGACTGAGCTTAAAAAAATAAAACTCCTTTGAAACATGGTCTAAGCTTAAAAAAATAAAACTCCTTTCAAACATGGTCTGAGCATAAAAAAATAAAACTCCTTTGAAATATGGCCTGAGCTTAAAAAAGAAAACTATAATAATGATGAACTTATAAAAAATATATTTCATACATGATTTTCAACACTGAGTTCCAATCTTAATTGACTAGGATTGCCAGTTTACCTTCCAAAGGTCTGTGATTATCTCCTGGCACTCCAGCCTCCTCCACCAATAAAGACTAGCCACCACCATATAGCCAATAGTATTGTAAGTAACAATCAATCAATTATAAGTATTTCAATCATTGAACATTGATTCAAATTTTACGTTTCAGCTGTTTTGAAGTTTCCTACACAAGATGATGTAATACATTTAGAAGCCAAAGATCGTGATTCTGACCTGTACAACAAAATACGCTTCACAGTCACTTCAACAATATTCCCCAGCTTGGGACGAATGTTACCAATAGATGGAGCTTTCAGTGTTAATCCAGAGACAGGCATGATCAGAGTTGGAATGCCAGCTTATATTGCTTTCACTGATGGTCATTTCTTGTTGAATGTCAAAGCTGAGGATCAGTTAGATTCTACAAAAATGAATTCTACTCAAATTAAGGTATTTAGTGTGCCATTATTGTTTGGAATTATTTCAAAATATTTGAATACAAAAAAGATGTGGAATGATTGTCAATGAGATTATTATCCACCAAAGACAAAGGATAAGGATGTAAAACAACTACACCTAAACTACAGGTTTTATAATAGAAAACATCAGTATAGTAGGCTACAGAAGTATTTTTTGTATTAGGATGATCTTATTTTATATGAAACAGTTTGTAAATACTAATAAGGGGTCGAAGTTCCCTATTACTGTAGAAAATTCAAAAAAAAAAAAATCCAAAAAAATTCAAGATTTTCGTTCTTCTAATGAACTCAAAATCGTTAACTTTTTTATTTTCAGACTTTTTTATTTTCCCGCATTTGCGCAGACATCTCTTTATTTCTTCCGGTCTCGTTTGTCACGAGACTTGTAAAATACTGAAAGGAACATCATATTGTTTCCTGTAAATTTGTTGTTTTTGATGATTCTTTGATATAAAGATTGTTACAGGATAAACTGGAATCCGCTTGTATTACGCTACACGTCTATGAACAAAGTGTAGTAGTCAGCCGAGAAGCAGCTTAGTTACAGGATAGCGTTTCTTTGTTTACATTCAAAAATGACGTCACAACTAAAATCCCTAACAACAGGACCAACGTTGGAAACATTTCCGTATTTCCAATTCTTTTTTAACAGATTTTAAATCATATTAATTAAACCTTCTCTGGAGTAAAAATCTAAACTGAACTCTATATAATGCAAAAATTGTGGGATGTGAATTCTTAAATCAGGACTTTCTAAAAAGTTTGGTTTTTGTAAGTTGTTCACATCTTGTTAAGACTATCAACTTTATATATATTACATGAAACCATTTTTTAAATTTTTTATAGATTGTATTATTTTTTGTGTTAGCAAAGCGTGATCAAAGAAAACATAACTACATATGGAAACAAAAAAGGTGTATTGTCTTTTTAGGTTTGCCAACATTTTATAGTTATATTTGGAATCATATTTCAACGATTGGTTTTTGATTGACAAACTGACTCTTATTATTTACAGATATTTGTTGCTAATGAAGCCAGCCAAGTAAGATTGGTAGGACGAACCAATGATCTGTCAGACCCTAGTGCTACTGCTACAAGTCTTCTTGAGTATGTACACTAATATTTTTCTTAACATTTCATACATAAATCATGTACTGTTTTCATTTTCGTAGAAAATAATTTTCAATGTTAAAAAATTGTAGAAAAATGAAAATCACATTTTTAAGCCACACTGAAGCAGAGGGGACTTTAAGTGTTACCCTTGTCAGTCCTTCTGTCCCGCCCGTTAGTTGCATACGTCCCCAAAATTTGTTTCCATTCTCTACTTTTAGTTTGCCTCAACCAAATGTTATGAAACTTATACACAAGTGTATTGTCTCAACTACATGAACCTGCTTCTGTATGTGGAAGTTGACTCGTGCATA
Organism: Mytilus californianus; assembly: GCF_021869535.1. Taxonomy (NCBI): domain Eukaryota; kingdom Metazoa; phylum Mollusca; class Bivalvia; order Mytilida; family Mytilidae; genus Mytilus; species Mytilus californianus. The sequence continues at coordinate 109,507,573 of NW_026262723.1, forward strand.
TTTACAAGTGAGGGCATCTGTGGCTCATAAACACATTTTCCATTTATTTCTGTTAGATTTTACATGAAACAATTTGTACATTTTGAAAAAAGGTTGGAATGGATGGATTTGATCATTTCATAATTAGGTAAGAATTTTTTTCATTTTTAGGTATCATTTGAATTGTGTACCTAGTGTGCTCAGATATAAACCAGAAAGTTTCAGTGATAATTGCTAATATAATTTTTCATGAATATTGTCTTTTATGTTAAGAGTGATGACAGATTGCTAGATTGAAATAAACTTATTTATATATATTTTTCAGTGAATTAAGTGCAAGGGGTGGTAGTTCATTGCATATTCAGAGAACTAAGATCCAGTATCACACCACATTATCTGGTGAGACAGTTCATGCACAGTAAGTACTCAAAGGACTTTATATTGGAGTCTCATTCAATTAAATAAGATTGACAGTGAAGTGTCTGAACATTTTGACAAGTTAAGTCTGCACAAAAATCTTTTCAAACTTTCTAGTCCGAAAACCAATATTCCAAAATTTTCCATATTGACTGAAACAAAGATTTGCAAAAACCTACTGGTCTAGATAAAAATTTACTCGTCTGGTGCATGGGACTAGTAGCTTACGGTGCAGACTGCGAGTTTGAAGCAGATTTATACCACTTAAAGTAAATTTTAGAGACATTGAAGAGCTTATTTGAAGTGAATAATTTATTTTAACAATAAATAGTTCATTATATAACAGACAAGAGCATGTTACAGTCTCCTTAGATCATTTAAATCTGCTTTCATACATTTATTACCATGGTATTTGAATGTTTCAGGACAGATATATGTTTTGTGGTGATTAAGAATGACAGAGTATTAGACTCACAAAAAGGAACAGCTGAAATATCATCATCAGCATATACAGATATCTTATCTCAGTTTAAAGTGGGGGATGCAGGGGTGAGTTTACATTCTCTCATCTATCTATTCAATTCAGTGTACTCATTTCCCCTTATGCACACATTTTACTGGTACCCACCTCTCAATCCACTGGCTGATCAAACCATTGATCCAATATACTGATTGATGGATGGTTCAGTGTCATTTATTTGTGTACCCATTTAACTTTGTAATGGTATCTTGACAATTTTTTATAAATTTATCCAGATGGTTCATTTATACCAAAGATGCTATTTCAGCCATAGTGTTATGAATTATTTGTTATAATGTACCTAAATGAAAAATCCTTTCCTTACTTTTATATATCTTTTCTTCTTAAAATATCTTTTTTTTTATATATATACAGAGCGTGGCCATAAGTATTCGTCACTTGAGATTTTTCCCTATATATTTCATATAAAACTACATTTTTCAAAACAATATTTTGGGGTCATTTCTTGTCTGATTTTAAGCAACTTGGTACCAATAGAAGCAGAATTATCACAGGTTTATTTGTTTTGTTTGTTTGTATTTTCGTTGTGGATCATTTTCATTTTCTCACGAGATGTGTAACTTTTTTTAGTCGAAGGGGACTTTAGGTTTGCACTCCGTCCATCTGTTTGTCTGTCCGTCTGTCTGTCCTTCTGTCAGTCCGGCAAATCAGTTTTCCACACTTTTTTTCTTCATGCTTGAAGATATTGATTTGATATTTGGTATATTGTTTTATCATGACAAGTTACAGATCAAGTTCGAATTTTGTTCCGGTCTGATAATTTTGTGCAGAGTTAGTCCTTGGACTTAGAAAATTCACTCAAATAATCAGTTTTCCGCACTTTTTTTCGTCATGCTTAAAGATATTGATTTGATAATTGGTATATAGTTTTATCATGACAAGTTACAGACCAAGTTTGAATTTTGTTTCAGTTTGATGATTTTTTGCAGAGTTATGGTCCTTAGACTTAGAAAATTCACTTAAATTATCAGTTTTCCGCACTTTTTTTCGTCATGCTTGATGATATGTATTGACTTGATATTTGTTATATAGTTTACACAATGACAAGTTATAGATCAAGTTAGCAGTTTGTTCTAGTACAATTAATTTTTAAAGGGGCACTAGCTATGAGATATATAAAAAATCTAAAGTACGATTTTTTTTTGTTCAATCATTAATGAAAGTGAAATAGTGAAATAATTATTCGCTTTTAGCAGCCAGTATGGTTCAATTTTGTCAAAATAAGCTAAGAAACGTTGATGATGAATTATTCACTTGCAAGTGAATAATTCGACCTCATTGAATCCGTATTCATGTGAACTTCAATTTAACCCCTTAGCTAGAGATGGATAACGCATGAATTGTCCGTGTAAAGTTATTTAAAGGAAAAGAATGTCAACATTGAAAGTGAAACAAAGGTAAATCATTTGATCGACTGATTTGATCCACAAAAAAACATTTTTATACAGGTAAAAACAATGATAAACATATATTTTTAATCTAAAATATGAAATTAAACAGACCATGCAAAATCTAATTGCACGAGTTGCTTAATCTGTTTATATCTATATTTATGTTTAAATCGTTTATATGGTCATCGGAGGTGTTCGGGGGTCAACTCGATAGTTAATTAGATGGTGTCTAGACTAAAATACACTCGAAACGTTACTACATATTATTGAGATCATGAGCTGTAAACTGTTTATTTAAGACTTTCAATAGTTTGGACAGATGTTTTACATTGTTATTAATCAAATATGAGAATTTGAGTCAAATCAGTGAACAAGAATTTGACAGCTAGTGCCCCTTTAACCGGTAGGGGACTATGTATTGCCATGCAATACTCTCAGAATGCTTGTTTTATCTGTGTTCACATCAAAAGAAAACAAAAACAACCTAAAATAAAACTATGGCCAAATAAACAAATATTCTTTTGACAATTCTTCGTCTTTTAATGTTTTGTTTATATAAATCCAACCATAAATGCTTTCAAAATATTTTTTGGAAAAATGTGTTTTTATATGAAATATATAGCAAATAAATGCAGGTGAATACTTTTGGCCAGGCACTGTATTAGCCATATAACCTATGTCATGTTTAACAAATTTAAAGAATGGTGCAAGCGTCTTAACTGATGTTCGGTTTGACTTTTTTATTGTATAAATTTCAAGATTGTTATAGTTTAATCAAAGTAGACTGATATGATTCATTTAACATCATAATCATACTGATGAAGGATATCTGTTATCCGAAATATTTATAAATAATTACATTTACAGTTTCCTTTTTTTTGTTATTGGTGTTGTTTTGTACACTTTTTAGGCGTTTATATATTTTATTTATTGTGTACATGTATCGTTACTCGATCTCGCGCCCTTGTGGGAATAATCGTTGACTATTATTCAGACGTTTTATATATATATATATATTCTAGGCACTTTATATATATATATATATATATATAACCAGTCTAAAAGGGTACAACATCACCAAAAAATGACAATAAACGAACAAATGTAACTATAAATATTTCGGATAGCAGATATCCTTCATCAGTATGAGCACGATGTAAAATGAATCAGATCAATCTATTCTGATTATTAAACTATAGCAATCTTGAATTCTATACAATAAAAAAAGTGAAACAGTTTCAACCAAACATCATATGTAGAGACGCTAATAAATTTTTAAAATTTCCAAAAAATGACTCAAAGACATGCCTAAAATGAAAATAGTAATTAGAGATATGAACTGGCACAACTCTAAAATTCCAAAATGACGTCAGTTAAGATGTTACAACAACTGCGTGTAAATACATTCCCAAAAAAAACAGCACTGATCGATATAAGCTGGTAAAATATGTCAAACAGAGGCTGCGTATTTATCATCCCAAATAAATAGCAGTTTTATAATGAAAAGAAAAAATAATAGTAAAATTGGGCTAAGGTTAAAAAATTGGACGTGGATGCGTACTTGTATATCCCTACCAAATGAAAAGAACCCTGGTATTTAAACTAGTAAAATTAAAAAAATTCCAAAAGAATCCTTAAAACTGTAAGGGTCAAGTAAGGAGTAACTGGAAACAAATGATGTCAGGAAAATGAGTGATGGTAGGGAAAATGAGTGACTCATTCTATGTTTTCTCGTAGGAATTAAACAAGGATCTCTGATACAATACACAAAGTATTCTTTTAGTGTACAGAAATGTTCATCATCTCTTCAGTATAATTTCAGGATGCTAATCTATTTTTAGAAGCATACAATCACTGTAAATTAATATATGTATATATATATTTAATTTGGATAAAGAATCTGTCTGGGTTAAATGTATTTGGAAGTGCTTAACCCTCCCCTAACCTGGGACAGCAGTGTTACAGCACAACATAACAACAAACTGAAAAAATCAGTTGCAAGTGATTGTTTTGTCCCTTTGTTTCACACACTTTGAAACATCATTCATCCATGATTCAAAGACTAATTGCAAATTACAAAGAAATTTAATTGTATGAATTCATGGATTGTCATATTATTATTTTTCAGCCCTGTGACCCTCCCACCAGGAAATCTACATATGATGCCTACTGGTGGATATTGGTAGCCTTTGCTATTTGTATGTTTATAATTGTCCTGGTCCTTATTGTGTTAGTGGCAATTTTCTATAGAAAGTAAGTATAAAATTGAGTGGTCAGGTTACATAATAATTTAAAAAGATGTAGAAACTCAAGTTCAAGACAATCATGTATCCATGTTATTTCAATTGTGAATTAAACAGAGGTGTTGATAAAGTTACTAATATTTAATTGTCATGAAAAAAAAACATGATAGGAAGAAAAGTGGGAATATCACTCTTTTTTCTTTATATATCAACAATCTGTAAGTCCTTGTTTTCCTCTCTTATCAATATCCTCTTTGATTATCTCCCCTTGGAAATATTTTCACACAATTTATGTTTTATACTTTACAAGACTATGTGGGTAAGATAAACGTATTTTTTTGTTTACAGTTACAGACAGTATATGGATACAAGAAAACAATGTAAGTATTAAATAAAGGCAACAGTAGTATACCGCTGTTCGAAATTCATAAATCGATTGAGAAAAAAAAAACAAATCCGGGTTACAAACTAAAACTGAGGGAAACACATCAAATATAAGAGGAGAACTACGACACAACAGAAACACAACATTAAAATGTAACACACACAGAAACGAACTATAATATAACAATGGCCATTTTCCTGACTTTGTACAGGACATTTTAAGAAAAAAATGATGGGTTGAACCTGGTTTTGTGGCATGCCAAACCTCCCGCTTTTATGGCAATGTTAAATATAACATTAAAATGACAACATTACATGACAGGACTACAATACAAATAAATGGGAGAACATATAGGACATAGAAACACATGAATAATAGCTAACAAAGGGTACCAGGTTTAAAATTTAATACGCCAGAAGCGCGTTTCGTCCACACAAGACTAACCAGTGACGCTCAGATGAAAAAAGTTTGAAAGCCAAAACAAGTACAAAGTTGAAGAGCATTGAGGACCAAAAGTTCCAAAAAGTTGTGCCTAATACGGCTAGGGTTTTCTGCCTGGGATAAGAACATCCTTGTTATTTAGAATAATTCATACTTTTGCAAACAGTAAATTTTTATAAAATGACTATATTATAGATATACGTGATAAAACCGAAGTGGTGACTAACTACAGAATAAAACCAGCACATAAAAATTCACAGCCGAGTTAGCCAAAGCGATAAACGCACAAAGTGACGTCACATTTGAATTTCTAAAAATTTTCCCAAAAAATAGGATAGAATTAGGATAGAATTCAAGATTAGATTTGTAATACTGATATAACATTTATTAATAACAATGAAAATTACAATACTAATTAATATCAAATTGTGGTAGTAATTAGATAATTAATTATTGTATTATCTAGCTATGTCGGTGTTTCTTCTAAATCAAACTGTAAACCAAATATATCGTATTAATTTATATTAGTTGATCCAAACTAAAATCTAATAAATGAACTGGGTGATTAATTATCTTTACCATAACACACGAATACAACAGAAAAAAAATAAGATTTACAACTACAAACAATAAGACATTTGACAAAATCTGATGAGAATAACAAATATAACATCAAAACTAAATACATGAATTTTGGATAGAAAAGTACCGTGACACGTCTTATAGCAATGCGAATTCACACTCAGCAAAACAGTCACAATCGGGAATAAGTCATGTTCGGTAATTAAAAGATCAGACGACGTAATGACAAATTATTATTAAAAGATGTTTGTGTTGTCATCAAATTCAATTCCTTAGAATCAAATACAGTAAAATCTGCATATTATATCACCTCTATTAAGTGAAAACCTGTCATGACAGATCACCATCTTCTTGTCCTGCTATAGAAATACTTATGCATTTTGAACCTCAATTTAAATGTCATCTATTAATATTGTGTCAGTTTTCTGTAATCCAGAGGTGACCTTTTTATGATAGTGCGGGTGGGGCAACCGTGTACTATGAACACATTCTTGTTCTGTATTAAGATAACATTTTAGTAATTGACACACAATTCAAAATAGTTGATATAACATTTCAAAACTTATTTTTTACCAAATTTTTGCTATTTTAGTTGAAAAAATGTATGTTTAGAAAGATAGGGCATATCATGATTTTGAACATGCTTTCTTTAATATACTGTTAATGTTTGAAACCTCTAGAAATGGAAAACTCAGACCATGAAATATAGTTTCATATGAGGGGGCAATTAGAAAAGTAAAAGTAGTAGTCTTTTGCATTATTAGACCAAAGTCTATTTGCTCGTACTGTTAGTTGGTAAAATTTATATTTCTGGAAAAAAACAGCTTTTTTCAATGTGCAACAATATCTTATTATTTTCAGATTTAATACAAGATTGATAAATGAGAGAAGATTGTCTCAGGAATACTTGTCTATTTTATTGTGTAATTGAGTGCTACTTATTTGTGATACAGAACTCATTATAAACAACAAGGATTACTTTATTGAAAACAGTGCCATTAACACAACAGAAAGAAGAAGGTAGTCAATATTCAAAACAGCATTTTCAATTGATCAAAAACAATGGAGTGTCAGGGATCTCCTGCAATATCTACTGTGTGATTTCTGCTTTGTATTTTGAGGTACACCCATTTTAGTTAGATCTTCATATATTTTCAATTTACAAAAGTTATATTGATGTCATTGTACTATATGGAAGGTGTCCCATTTATCTTGAGGACATTATGCAAGCAATAATCAAATAATTTTGATATTTTGATTAAATTTATTTTGTTTATAAACCTGAATGGTAAAATCTTGCCAAGTAACCCTATTACCATCCAGAACTAAGAATAAAAGAAAAATGCTGTAGAAAATACTTTATTTTCAGTTAGTTATAAATGTTGTCCTTAATTATAGATCTTGTTTGTGTGAGAGTGTAATAACTATAAGATTTACTAGCAATCCTTTTATTTTTACGATTTTGATATTTGATTTATTACTGTGATAAGTTATGTATCTGTTGAATGAAACATGAAATTGTTACATTATGTCAAAACACAAATGCTTTTGTTGGTGATCAGAATTTAATTGTTTATAATTCTTATAACCCCGATAGCCATAGCAAGGGTATGTGTATTCTCTATGTTTAGTACACCTGTTCATTTATAAATTTTTCTTTGCTTCAATTGTCAGACTACATCTCCTAGAAAACTATTTTTCAGCCGAATTTAAAAAAAATAACAACATTGCATGGTTGTATTTCTAGTGTTTGGTTTCATGTATTATGTTCAGGTGGTTTTGAAGTCAGATTTGTAAATTCTCCTGCACATTAAATTTTCTCCCTCCAAACTACAAAAAACTATAAAACAGCAGAACACCAAAACATGTGGAAAGTTATGGAAGGACTGCTTATTCCCTTTCTTTTTTGGTTGTGATTTGATAGTGTATATTTTGTCTTGAACGGTTTGTCTTTCATGTTAATTGAATATCAGTGTAGCATAATAATTTGAAGTTTTATATATACTTAAGAATTTTATGTATTATATTTGTACATGTATATGGCTGTAGATGATTATTGTTTTACATTATATTTATTGTATTTTGTATAGATGTTTTGTACAAACAAACATTCCAAATAAATTATATATTTTAGTATTTTCAAGTTGTTTTTATCTAGCCTGTTAATGTCCATTTTGTGATAAACTAAACGCTCCTTCATCTAATAGAATTTATTAACTATTTGAATAAATCTATCAACATCAGAAGTAATAAAAGTTAGGCTTTCCAAATTGGCTTATTCTCTGACTGTCTTAAAATGATCATTAATCAGACACAGTCAAATGTTTGGTTTAGCATAGCCACTTTTATAACTAAATCGTAGTTTATCTCAAATTAACTATGCTTACTCAGGGTTACCATATCTCAACCAGGGTCGTCTCTGCTTAAATTCAAATGGAAAAATATTTACAGTATTTTCTTAAAAAATATTGACATAATCCCTTTTGCGGTTTAATTTGTCAAATTTTAAGAACAAACTGATTTAGCTGAGATATTTCTGGTTTTACGGATGCTCTTGTACCAGGTTTATTTCAAATTTAAACTATGCAGAACTGTTTTAGTGGACTTCAAGCATATTTCTTCCTTTCATCAATAACATGTATAGCAGTAACTGTGGGAAAGGAAGGTGTCTTCATGGCATGCAAAACTATATATATATTTTTTAAATTTACATGTTCAATCAATCATTTAACCTTCAATGCAGAAGGTCAGAGGTCATACCGCCATCTTCAATGCCATTTGGCATTTCACTATGACATCCTGCCAAAAATCTAACAATATTTCAAAGGATAAAAAAGTTGAGTTCTTGACACTTAAATGTCCCCACAATTTACACCTGGAATTTAAGTTAAAGGAAAAGATCACACGAAGGTCGTGCTTATTTTCAACAAAAGGTTTTATCGAAATGCAACTTTATGTCAAAGGAAAAATGTCCAGGGTAAGGTTGTATGAAAACCAGAAAAGATGAGGTTTTTAGTAAGAGTGGATAGCGTTTGTTTCCCTTGCAAAGTCTGTGCATTTTGAATGGTCCATTCACCCTCATATTTGAAAGATTGGTAAATATCTTAGAAATGCTTCAGATCCCAACAATTAAACAATGCATCATATGTTTTGTGCTTGAAAGACATGCCCCTCTCTTATTTTTTTATATCGTAAATCTACTATATGTTTATATGATTATGTGTTTACAGTTTCAAAGATGATACAAAATTAAAATGACTTAAATTCACATCTTATAAGTTACTCATATTGTATTTAAAGCACTTTAACGTTACTTTTAAAGGGAAATCACACTTTTTATACTACTAATAATAAATCATTGAAATTTTGCATGTAGACAGATCATACTTATTACGAAATTTTAGGAGAAAATAAAATTGGGGTCACCGATGTTGTTTTCGAGATATGACGTCATCAAAACTTAAAAAATCGCGTTATAACGAAATATAGAAATAGCGCTTTAAATTGCTAAAAAAAAGACAAACTTATTGAAAACGATGTTTAACTGGAGTAACAAAAAAAGTCAAATGTAACTTGTATCTTATGAACATTTATTTGTCTCGGTTTCCTTATTTTTGAAGGCCTTTGAACATTTCCCGCCATTTTTAATTGCTATTTATAATAGATTTTTTTTGAAATAAAAAAAAACTACTAATGTTTTTCCCTTCAAACTTCTGCATAAGTTGCAGCTTCAGGGAAGATTTTAAAAGCATAAATAAAAAAGGGGGGTCACCGATGTTTTAAATCCGCTAAAACGGAAATAATCTTATTATTGAATTTTGGCGGGAACTATAACCTTTTCTGTTAACGTTATGGAACGACGTTGCTGGCATAACAGCATTTCTTGCAACGCTTGGGTTGAATTAAATCTTTTCACTACAAAATATAATATCATGTTTGAACATTTTTTAAGGTATTTTGATTATTCATTGAAATTTTTATCAATCTATCGAATCGTCAAACATAGATACAATAACAGTTTATTATAAAGTAATTGTCAAAGTTGAAGTCATCTCATTTTTTAATTGCATTTGTTGTATGGGGAAAACGAATGTTTGCCTCATGCCGTATTGTAGAAATAATTTTTGGCTTCTAGATAAAGAATCTTCTACCTCGGAAAACTAAGGGTATCCGGGCTGAAAAGTAACACGTGCCTTTTCGACTGCAGGCAGAATAATTTCGTTACCATAATTTCACTAGCTTGTCCATTCGCACCGGGAAGATAAAACCTGAAATGCCGTGTTTAAAATGCCACAAACTCAGCACGTTGAAAGAAACTTATTTTCGGTAGGAATTTACAATTGGTTCACATTTCCGTAATTACACAACGCTTCATAATTTATTCGAACTGTGGAAATCAAATTTTTTTCTGAGTTCTATCATCCCGCACCCATTTTTCATAAATCGTTTCATGTTCATTGTACATAATATGTTCAATGTTCATCGCCTGTGTATTAAAACTTTATGTATTACGTAAATTTTATTACCTTTCGATTAATCGCTCAACGTATGTTATGAGAAATACAATGCATCTGATAATTGAGAGTAAATTGACAATAAAATACACATCGCCATATTGATATCAGAAACATATAATGTTCCCAGTGGATATGTAATAAAAATTCTTTCAATTTGTAATAAACGGATCTATTTTTTTTTCTTGTTCTGCTACATCTATCCGTGTTTCTGTGGACATGTTGATATAATTTATCTAACTCTAGTTTGTTGTCGAGCCTTCGACTTTAGTCGAAAAAGCGAGACCTAGCGATCCTACATTCCGTCGTCGGCGGCGGCGGCGGCGGCGTCCACAAATATTCACTCTGTGGTTAAAGTTTTTGAAGTTTTAATAACTTTCTTAAACTATCCTGGATTTCTACCAAACTTGGACAGAAGCTTGTTTATGATCATAAGATAGTATCCAGAAGTAAATTTTGTAAAAATAAAATTCATGTTTTTCCATATTTTACTTATAAATGGACTTAGTTTTTCTGCCATGAAACAATACATTCACTCTGTGGTTAAAGTTTTTAAAATTTTAATAACTTTCTTAAACTATCCTGGATATGTACCAAACTTTGACAAACGCTTGTTTATGATCAAAAGCTTGTTTCTCGAAGGAAATTTTGTCAAAATGGACTTAGTTTTTCTTCCAGTTAACATTACATACAGTATGCAGTTAAAGTTTTTATAACATTTATTAGATCCACAGACTATCCTAGATTTATACCAAACTTGGACAGAAGCTTCTTACAATCAAAAGATAGTATCGAGAGGAATATTTTTATTGATTGTTTTCCTCATTTTTGTTGAGCCTACGATTAACAGCAAAAGTAGGCGAGACACTGGGTTCCGTGGAACCCTTACGAATTTTTTTTATCAAATGACAAAATAAGAGTTCGAGTTCCAGCTAAATTTTGTGTTAAAGTTCCAGTTTTATTTTTAGTTCGAATGTTAATTCGAGTAAGAGTTCTAGTTTAGGCTCGAGTTCCACTTACAAACTTCCGAGTTATACTGTAAGATAGAATAAATTCTAGTAAGAGTTAAAATTTTGAGATCCGATGAAATTTAAAGAAAGATTGCAGTTTCTATTTTCTGTTGGTGCACCTCTCTTTCTTGAATTGTATATTCTTTTATCACATTTATGTTTCAGTATGGTATAGCCTATATACTTTTTTTTGCCAAAACTGATTAATGATAGGTAATTTGAAAATAACTGATTGATTGTGTGTGCCACTTTCAGCACTCTGCTATATCATGTTGGCCATTTTTTTTAAAGAACCAAGGTATCAAGAGTAAATCAGCTACCTTTGTATTAAACAAATGGTTGTCCTTTACAGTCATGATCGGAATATGACAATCTCCCTATATCACTGTTTGTTGACATGCAAGTGATCACATTGAGTGATCTGAACACGAACCTACATCTGAACTACTAGTTTTTGTTTTGTTTTTGTTTTTTTCTTGATTTTTGCAAAACTTTCAGTGGCAAATATTACATGAATATCAGCACACATTTTTTTTCTATATGAGATGAATACTCTTTCACAAGACGGACCTTAATGTGATGGTTACAGATTAGCACTCTGAAAGACATGTTACTCTAGATAAATACATGTGTGTGTGTGTTAAATATTTCTCTTGTTGGAGACTTGTAAAGCCAAATATACAGTGTGGATTTTTTGTTGTTGTTGTAGGCAGTACGGTCATCAATAGGACAAAAATAACTAGGCATAGTGTTTGATATTCCCAGATTGCTCTGACGTCTAGCGGCCTTATTTTTTAACTTTCTGGTCGTACAGTTCGCTATAATTGACAGTTTGAAGAAATACTAGAAAATATGATTTTTTTGTGCCCAAATTATGACAGCCAGCAACCGATGTAAAATTTTGTATGCTTCTTTTACAGTGATGGTTGACTGGCGTTAATCTTAAATAACGTTTGATATTTCAACAAATATGATTACTCTACGAATAACTCGTGTTCATGTGTTTGTGCCCCCCCCCCCCCCCATACCCCCCTTCCCCCCAAAAAAATGAAACAGAGAGAGAGAGGCGTTTGATACCAAATGAACATCGAAACTCATTGTTCTTATTTACATTCCTCTATTGGACAGAAAACTACAAAAACTACAATGTACTCTTGGTATATTGTTATTTTTTTATCAGTATAATCCCACATACCACATCGCGACGATATGCTGCCAACAGTTGGGTTACACTAATGATAGGACAATTGCCCGTATTGACCGGATGAGATATAAATAGTCAGGACTTTTTGTTATTTGATAGATTATTTTAATATTTGAAGACCTTAGAAATGCTTAGACTATATTTTATGAAAATCTAACAAAACAAATTGACCGGACGGATTTCACACTCACTGATGTACGCTTTACATATATTGAACTGATCGACAAAAAGTGTTACTAGTAATACCTCTTTTGTTTTACAATATTTTTCATACAACTAAGAAATCTGCGAGATCAATAGTTATCTTATATGAAAATTTAAACTTTATAGTAAAAAAAAATGTTTTTTTTCTAAAAAAAAAAAGATGACCGGACGGATTTCACATTCGCCGATGTACGGTTTGATTATACTGAAATGATCGACAAAAAGTGTTATAAATATTTCTTTTGTTTTTAAATATTTTTTTTTTCTTCGTGAATCTAAAAAATCTGCGAGATCAATAAATATGTTAATATATGAAAATATAAACTTTACAGTAAATAAAAAAAGTTTTTCTACAAAAAAAAGTTGAGCTGACGGATTTCGCTACAAATAATAAAGACCAGATCAACAAAAAATGTTGATATTTCTCATATCTAACAATATTTTTCGGTGAAATTAATAAACCTTTAAGAAAAATAATTGTATAAATGGTATTGTATGTAAATACTAACTCAATAATAATAATAATAATAATAATAATAATAATATCTTTATTTAAAGAGAGTAACTCATTTGAATTAAACCCAATCGTAAGGTAATTCATATCAAGACCATATCAAGACCACTTTCGGCTATTTTTTTGTCATACATTTTGTCCGTTTCGAGTAGTATTTTCATTTTTGCACTTAAATCAAAACGTCATTTGCTTTCTCCTGCTTTAGTGAACGTCCCTTTGAGCGGGCCGCCATTTTAGAAATTAGCAACCTTTACGATGGACTCGAAAACGGCGACGTCATAATACGGTCACGACACTATAGCGGCGCCGAGACCGATGCGTATAAACAATAGTGTGATTTCCCTTTAAGTAATATATGTTTTTCTAACGATTATAAAAGATGGGCGAAAGATACCAGAGGGACGTCATGGCTAAAAAAGAAAAAGACAAACAAACAATAGTACACAAAATACAACATTGAAAACTCAAGACTATATTATAAGCAACACGAACCCAACCAAAACTTGGGGGTGATCGCAGGTGCTCTGTAAGGGTAAGCAGACCCTGTACCACATGTGGCACCCGTCGTGTTGCTTATGTAAGTACGGACCGGTAAAAGGTCACACTCATAAAAAGGGGAAGCGTTTATAGTGACTACATTAATAGGAGGATATCTGCTATCTCTCATAAATTATGAGGCTGGTATCAGCGATGCTTATGATTCATGCAAAGCTATTTCTCTTGTCTATATATACATCAGGTTTCATAAAATTTGAAAGTATCATGACGTTCTGTCCTATGTTCATTGTACAGCCCACAATAAATTTCACTAAGGTTTGAAATATGTATGTTCCACAGCATTAATGTTTTTCGTCACATCTTTCTCAGGAACTACATCATATGGATTTCTTAAATTTGTTTTCAGGATTTATATAAGTCAGCTAAACCGTACGATGCTTTTTCAGATTCATCCCTCAACAACTTTCTGTTAACCGAACACTAACATTAGGCGGCGAGGGTATCATTAGTGAGCAGTATCAGTTGCTCGCAGTTTCACTTGTTTGTATAAGTGAATTTAAGTCGATTTTTTTACAAATTGTAATTCGTACAAAATTCGACTCAAATTCACTTATATCTTGTATAATAATTTATAGTAAGGATTTTGTTATTTCAAAATCATTGAAATAATTTTTATTCAATGACCACATAATAAACCTTATTTACTTTATGAATTCCAGAAAACCCAGATAGAGATGGGAAATGTAATTGATACATGCATCCCAATTAATATTGTGATAGTACAGTAGAAATTTGCCCAAATGGCAACTCTGATAGAATAATTAAAAATTGGCCTCATTAACAATTCTGATAGTGTAATAGAAATTGGACCCAGTGACAAATCTGATAGAATAGTAGAAATTGGTTCTAGTGGCAATTAGGACGTCACTGATTTTGAAACACCTATCATACTGTAAATTTAATAGGAAAAGATGAAGTGCAATTCCTAATGCCATAATTTATTACCATACTTAAACAAATGATACATAACTATTTTGTGAATCTAAGGTTTATTGTGTGGGGTAATTGAATAAAAATGCTATAGTGTGCATCAATACCCTTTTTTTATAACAAAATCCATATTTTAATCATTGTACAAGTCATAAGTGAATTTTAGTAAAATCCTGTACATGTACAGGCACTTTTTGAACAAATTAAAATTTGTACAAAGACAAAATACAAATTGTAATTTCCAATATTGTATATTTGACGTGGCGCGGTACTTAAACATCCCGTCAATGTGTTGTTTGTATTATCTTTCATTTTTGCTGGTGTGTTTTGTACGTGTGACTTTTTGTGTTTCTTTGGTACATATGACGTGGCTCTGTACTTTTAAACATCCCACCATTATGTTATTAGTCTATTATAATGCCATTATGTTATTGTTCTATTATAATTTTAAAAATAGTTTGAACGACAAAATTATTTCATATCTCTTCCTGTGTGACGTTTACATTCTGACGTCAAACACACGACTCTACACTAGAGTTGGTGTGAACCTTGCCATTCAGTCACAGGACTTCAAATATTTCAATCCTTTATGGGTTGATTTAAAATACATATATAAGTAAGCAATGAATGTGGTTGTTAAATTTGATAGATGCTTTTTTGTGCTTCTTTGTTAAATATTTCTTTTTGTTCTAATTGAGATTGTGACATGTTGATGACTGCTGTATCCCTATTTTGACAATTTTACCTATTATGACTGTTTTGTTCACGCATCGTTGTAAATATAATGGATTTTGATGCGACTGTCATACAAGTGAGAGGTTTACCGCTATAAAATCAGGTTCAATCCACCATTTTCTATATTTGAAAATGCCTGTACCAAGTCAGGAATATGACAGTTGTTATCCATTCGTTTGATGTGTTTCATCATTTGATTTTACCGTTTGATTAAGGACTTTCCGTTTTGAATTTTCCTCGGAGTTCAGTATTTTTGTGATTTTACTTTTTAGCTCACCGGGGCCCGAAGGGCCCTATGTGAGCTTATGCCATCACTTGGCGTCCGTCGTCGTCTGTCGTCGTCGTCTGTCGTCGTCGTCTGTTGTCGTCTGTCGTCGTCTGTCGTCGTAAACTATTTCAAAAATCTTCTCCTCTGAAACTAATGGGCCAAAAACCTTCAAACTTTTGCTAAATGTTCCTTAGGGTATCTAGTTTATAAATTGTATCCGAAGTTTTGATCCATCGACAAACATGGCCGCCATGGCTAAAAAAAGAACATAGGGGTCAAATGCAGTTTTTGGCTTATATCTCAAAAACTAAAGCTTTTAGAGCAAATCTGACATGGGTAAAATTGTTCAATTGGTCAAGATTTATCAGCTCTGAAATTTTCAGACAAATCGAACAACCCATTATTGGGTTGCTGCCACCGAATTGGTAGTTTTAACAAAATTTTGCAGTTTTTTGTTATTATTTTGAATATTATTATAGATATATATCAACTGTAAGCAGCAATAATGTTCAGCAAAGTAAGATCTACGAAAAAGTTAATATGACCATAATTGTCAATTGACCCCTAAAGGAGTTATTGCCCTTTAAAGACAATTTTACACAATTTTTTCATCAAGTTTGCTAACATTTAAAAATCTTCTCCTCTGAAACTACTGGGCCAATTACCTTCAAACTTTATCTAAATGTTCCTTAGGGTATCTTGTTTATAAAATGTATCCGAAGTTTGTATCCATCGACAAACATGGCCGCCATGGCTAAAAATAGAACATAAGGGTGAAATGCAGTTTTTGGCTTATATCTCAAAAACTAAATCTTTTAGAGCAAATGTGACATGGGGTAAAATTGTTTAATTGGTCAAGATCTATCGGCCCTGAAATTTTCAGACGAATCAAACAACCCATTGTTGGGTTGCTGCCACCGAATTGGTAGTTTTAACAAAATTTTGCAGTTTTTTGTTATTATTTTGAATATTATTATAGATATATATAAACTGAAAACAGCAATAATGTTCAGCAAAGTAAGATCTACAAAAAAGTTAATATAATCAAAATTGTCAATCGACCCCTTAAGGAGTTATTTCCCTTTAAAGACAATTTTACACAATTTGTTCATCAAGTTTGCTAACATTTAAAAATCTTCTCCTCTGAAATACAGGTGAGCGATTCAGGCTCTTGAGAGCCTCTTGTTATCATACCTCCTTTTGGGAATAAAAAAGTATATACACATCATTTTTTATTAAAATAAATTATAAAGTCTTTCTTTCCAATGTTCATTTAGTCCACGTCGAAAAAATCACCAAATTCTGTACGTTCCACAGCAAAATGCTAGTAAAACATTGAAGATAAACAAATATTTTTCAGACAGCTTAGTTTAAACATAATTTATTTGCAAAGTAACAAAAGGGATTGAAACATACAGCTGCAAAATATGTGTGATACTTTCTATTTGTATCAGACAATCAGATATATTAGATTTACTTTTGTCAATATTGCATATGCCTCGAGTTCCAAAGGTATCAATATTATGTAAATTTAGATGACTTTGTTCCTTCTTGCAAATGTTTCAACTCATTGTTCTATAAACATCTAAGAATAGAATAACAATGTTGATGTGTATTTTACCTTTTGTATATGGTGTTCGTATACCATTGGCTTTTTCTATTTTTGTGCATGTGAACTTAATATATAATAAAAACCAAAGAAAATGACGATACAATATTTTAGAAGTTGCTCTCATTATTGTCTAAAAGGAGGACAGATTTATTCCTAAAATAAAATCTGTTCTAGCAATCATTTGAAGAAGAACAACTTAGATTATCTTGTCAGAACTTCTACGGTCACAACAAGGAATGAGTCGATCGCTTAGTGCCTTGGTCTGTTAACTATATCTCTCGATTCATAAATGCCAATGTTCCACGATATCAATCTGGCATTATTACCGGTTTATTCGTGCTCCTTTTTTACAGCTACTACTGAATGTGACTGCAAACGATATATGCATAGCTGATAATATTCCGAGGCTTATCCTGTCAACAAACTTGTCACAGTCCGTTTTGAATTCATGTGATTTCATTTATTTTTAGCCCATTCAGTGAATTGCCATGTTATTGATAATTTTGACATTTTTTATTAAGATACACAATAAACCGGTACCTTATCATGGCCTCATTAAACATAAATAGTATATAAAAAATGTATTTGGTTAGTACTCATTTAATTATTTGATTCTGAAATATGTATACATTTCTAAATTAAAAAAAATTCATACAACTTCCATAGCAACTTTCAATAAAGAACGACCTATACTTTTGAGAAAAAAATCAGAAATCAGAACTAAAAATCAATAGATAAAACAATTTTGATGTTTGGCAGCATCTGAACATGCCCTAATTACATTATTCATTACAGCTCACAAAAATGGTTTCCTGATGTTTTATTTGTACAAATACAAAAATACAAATATCTATAAAAACAAGAATTGTTAAAAAAAACACACACAAAAAATTAAATGAACAACAAAAGATTACATTTTTAAATACTTAGTACATAACATTCATGGTGAAGTGATAACGGTTCAAAAATGCATAGTAAGACTTTATTAGGGTACACGTATTTTTTATGATGAAGTCTTTCCAATATTGAAAAACAGGGGGCCATTATTTATTGGATACATTAAGCGAATTGCTTTTTAAAACTATATCATTCTATAGAATTAGAAATTCTCATGTTTGCGTCTTAATTTTCTCAAAAGTTTTCTTTTATAAATATATGATTTTGTCAAGCGTATTACTACTTTGTTTAGCTACTTTTGGAGATCGGGTATTCTTTTTCAACTTGCTTTGTATTATTTAATTGGTTTATATGATTTGGTAATCAGTAAACTATTGTCGTCTCTAATTTGAACCTTTCAAACATTGTAACTACCATAATATTGTTGACAAATGAAGATAACACATAAGGAAATGTAAACTGTTTTACATTGAGAAGTTTTAGTATCCTTTTATGAATTTTACTTTATTTCCTCGAACAGTTTTTTAGCCTAGTCAATTTAGCTCTAAAATCGCTCAACCTGCAACTAATTGCAACACAAGGTTTTTTTTAGTGCAAATTATAACTTATAGACTTGTTCTAACAACATACTAAAACTATACATTGATATAATTTGCGGAAAAGGTTATTTTGGGGTGAAATATGTGGTTTTTAGAGAAAAAATGCTGAAAACTGGAAAAGAAGAAAAATTTTATTTTATGGTTACATTTTTAGACCTAAAGCTTGTTGAAGACAGGAAACCTTATCTTAATAGAGTATTATGTAGTCCTCTAGTTATTATTATTCATATTGAAGTAATTTTGAGGTGAAATGAGTGATTTTTAGCAAGAAAACGCTGAAAACTGGAAACGTAGAAAATCTCCGTTGTTAATGGTTAAGATTTTTGAAATTTGATCTATATAGAAAAAAGAACCTACTATTTTAGGTTTTATTTGTTAAGTCCTTTAGTTATCAATATTAATATTTGGGAAATTTTGGTTGAATATATGTTTTAAGTCCGAAAACCCGGAAAACTGGAAATGAAGATATCTCGGTTATTGATGGTTAAAACTTTCAAATTGGGATCTTAACAGAAAATAGAGAATACTATCTGATGTTTATCTTAAGAAGTTCTATAGTTACTAGTATTTAAAAAATTGTAATTCTTGTGTAAAATGTGATTTGTAGAGAAAAATTGTGAAAAATGGAAATAAAAAACTCGATTATTCATGGTTAAAACTTTTAACATAGGATCTTTATAGACAGATTATATTATCTTATGTTTATCGCATATGTATTCCTCTTGTTATCGATATCAATAATAATCAATTTGTTGTGTGAAATATTTTGTTTTACACACTAACTACAAAACAAAAATATATATCCATAGTACACGGATGCCCCACCCGCACTATCATTTTCTATGTTCAGTGGACTGTGAAATTGGGTCAAAACTCTAATTTGGCATTAAAATTAGAAAGATCTTATCATAGGGAACATTTGTACTAAGTTTCAATATTATTGGACTTCAACTACATAAAAAAATACCTTGACCAAAAACTTTATCAAAAAACTTTAATCTGAAGCAGGACAGACGGACGAACGAACAGACGCACAGACAGAAAAACATAATGCCCCTAAGTGAGGGGCATATAAAATGAAAATTTTTAAATCTTGGTTATTTCTATTTTGATTTTTAAAAACGAAAAAAATGGAGAATGGAAACAGGGAATGTGTCAAAGAGAAAACAAGGCCACTAATGGGTCTTTAACATAGCAATTAAATCCGGCACACGGAGGTGGGCTTCAGCTGACCCCTTAATTATTTTGTACACTAGTTCAGAAAAATGGACAGCACCCTAAACTCCAGTACATACAAATGAACCAAAATTATCACACAAAAAAAACACACACAAGACAAACAAAGGCTAGAGGTTCCTGACTTGGGATATGTGCAATAATGTGGCAGGGGTAAAACATGTTGTGTGAGAACTCAACCCTCCCCTAGTTTCTCTAGACAATATAGAATAAATAAACAAACACACAATAAAACTCAGTTTTAAATATGTGCATTTTGTGGAAGTTTGAAATTTTATCTTATGTTTCGGTTATGTATTTATAGTAATTATACGTGTAGGTATAATAAACAAAAAAATGATTGTGTTCAAAAATAACTGTAAATCAGATTGGTTACTGACTTTGATTTTGTCATGTTAATTGCTGGAAAAGTCATTTTTCTAGTGTCCTTGCATCGTCATTGACTGTAGTACTTTTTGTGTATTTTTTCATTAGCTACTTTTACAATATTTGAATTGCATAAAGTCACAGTTAAACACAGACGATGTGATTGCAGATTTCTCTTAATGTGTT
The DNA here is from genome assembly GCF_021869535.1 of Mytilus californianus. Lineage (NCBI taxonomy): Eukaryota > Metazoa > Mollusca > Bivalvia > Mytilida > Mytilidae > Mytilus > Mytilus californianus. Next base: position 109,528,385 of record NW_026262723.1, read on the forward strand.
GCTAATTTTATTAAGCAAGCTCTATCAATATCCACGTTTAATTTCGGATATATAAGCTTTTTAAATTTAGGAACATATACTAGTTCACTGAATTAGCATTAAAAGAGGGGCAAAAGATACCAGAGGGACAGTCAAACTCATAGATCGAAAATCAAATGTAGATCTGATATTGTTTAAGGCAATTTCAAGAGCAGCTTTGTCAATACGATTATAGGTTTACCTCAAGAGCTTGAATTTAAATAGTAATTGTACTAAAGTGGTCCAATTTTGGATGTTGAAAATGAGATAAGCACTGTTGAATGAATTAATGGGATCACTTCCTGGAGGAAGTGTTAATAGCAACAGCGCCTTTATGTGTGTACCCTATAAACCTGCATTTTGTTTATTTTCTTTGGTTACATCTTCTGACATCAGACTCGGACTTCTCTTGGACTGAATTTTAATGTGCGTATTGTTATGCGTTTACTTTTCTACATTGGCTAGAGGTATAGGGGGAGGGTTGAGATCTCATAAACATGTTTAACCCCGCCGCATTTTTGCGCCTGTCCCAAGTCAGGAGCCTCTAGCCTTTGTTAGTCTTGTATTATTTTTAATTTTAGTTTCTTGTGTACAATTTGGAGTTTAGTATGGCGTTCATTATCACTGAACTAGTATATATATTTGTTTAGGTTCCAGCTGAAGGACGCCTCCGGGTGCGGGAATTTATCGCTGCATTGAAGACCTGTTGGTGACCTTCTGCGGTTGTCTGTTCTATGGTCGGGTTGTTGTCTCTTTGACACATTCCCCATTTCCATTCTCAATTTTATGTATGTGGTGGTCTGAAACATCAACCAAATGGTAATGACAAAGAACTAACATGGGTTGTCTGCTATATGAAAATATTATGGTCAAAGATATATATATATATACTTACATTACCAAGTTCTTAATTTAATATATCTCATTGAATTAATTGAATAAAAGGTAATCAGCTTTAGCCTAAGAACTGCAAAAAAAATGATCATGCATCATCTGTGTATGAATTAAAATTTGTAGTGTCTGTGGGCGACTTTGATGGCCAGAGATAGCGTTCAGATAGTCATGTCTTATCTGAAAGTATGTCTTTTTGTTACTTTGGGTTGCTTTCTTGTTGACTTTAAAAACCTCAAATCTCTCTGTATTCATAAATATACTCTATTACAGATATATCAATGTTAAAGACGCTGTTTTCTGCTTCCGGAATGCTGATCTGTATTCAACTCATTTGAACGAAACTGTAAAAATATTTAAAAAAATACACCTCATGCCAAAAGAATATAAATGTTTAACTTTTAAGGTCCACTAAACTCTATTAGTGATCTCTTGGTAGTGAGTTTGATCGCTTGCCAATGAGACCATCACTTATTATAAAATCTCCCCATTTTAAAAACATAAGAATATGTTGCATGATTGCCAATGAGAAAACTGTCCACAAGAGATATCAATGATGTGGGTGTGGATGTAAACAACTATAGCTCATCGTCAAAATATAAAACAAGTCAAACGAGAAACTGAAAGGCCTGATTAATGTTAAAACAATAAACGGAAAAACAAATATGACAGACAGCAAACAATAACAACCAAGTAATAAAGGGCCACTGACTTGTGATAATCATATTCATAGTGTGCAGGGTTAACCCTGTTTGCGAGCACTCAACCCTCTAATAATCAGAAACAGTTTTTATTTAGGGGCCGGCTGAGGACCACCTCCTGGTGCGGGATTTTCTCGTTGCGTTGAAGACCCTTTGGTGGCCTTCGGCTGTTATCTGCTCTTGATCTGGTCGGGTTGTTGTCTCTTTGACATACAGTATTCCCCATTTCCATTCTCAATCTTATCTAAATAGCAAACAACATAAGAACAAATTGTAAAACCCAGTTGGAAAGGGCTCAACTCAAAAAGATCAGCACGGAGTATATAACCAATTAACAAAAATACACTGAGGTCTCATAGCTAGTTCAAAGCTTAGTAATTACAGTTGATGAATAAATACTGTTGCACCGACTAAAATATAAATAAGTACACATCCGATAAGTAACCAAAGTGAAAAGTGGATTCAGTGTTACAGTCAAAGCTTTATTTATATGGTGTGTGAGTACTGAGATCGTCGCAAATTACATGAGTAGCTATTTGCTTCGAGGAGCCTGAAATTTTCATTTGTGAAAAAATATTTAACATAAAATCATTAAATACTCATCAGTTTAATTTTTTTATGAAATATTGTTGGATTCGAATATCTTAACATGTTTGTTCCAGAAGGGAAATGAAAAAAATATATTGTTTTCTTTCTAAAGTTGTGGAAAAAAAATACATTAAAGAGTTTGAATCTTGCAATAACATTTTTTTTATAAAGAACAAAACATGTGTTTCTGGAACCCCTCCCCCAACAGTAAATAAACTGTCTGTGCCTTTAACACAGGGGCAGAATTCTTTCAAATACCAAGTAAGAATGTGACTAAGTTGGTTACTGTAATTCAGTACAGTTTTCTATTTATAGGTTACTTACCAACACTATTTTGGAGAATTAGATTCTTGGATTGTAAAATAGCAGAACACAATCTCGGTCTATATCTTTATTCAAATATTCAAATTTTGAGACAGGAAAGTGATTCATTTGTAATATTATTCTTTTAAACTGAAATAATTATGTATTGTATTGTATTATTTCAACTGTTTTAAAAAATAAAGAACATTTTTTGTATAATTTTATTTTTTTTCCAACTTTGGCAAATAAGGGGAAGCAACTCATATAACCTTACTTTTACTACAAAACAATTTTTATAAATTAAACCACTTTCCGCAAAATATATTTTTGTATAGTTTTAGTATGTTGTTCATAGATAGTGACAGACTTGTTTTTCAGAGAAACACTTTGTGTTGCAATTAGTTGCAGGTTGTTCACTAAATTGACTAGAATATTTAGCCGATTACAAACCATTTAGAATAGTGATAACGATCGATAAATATTATTACCTATTACTGTAAATTCCGTGTCTTGATTTTTTTCGGGTAACTGAATATAACCAATAGGATTTTTATGAGTATTTAAATAACTTATTAGATAAATTATATCAAATCAAACACGAGAAATACTGTTAACCAACAATAATTTATTAGAATAAAATATATTTTTGAATTATGATCTCTATAAATCTCAAACGAGAAAGCTAAAAGGTAAAATACCAAAAATACCAAAAATTCAAAACGAAAAGTCCATTATCAAAATATCAAATCAAAAGATCAAAAACATTTAAAGGAATGGATATCAAGTGTCATATTCCTGACTTGGTACAGGCAGTTTCGTATAAAGAAAATAATATGAACCTTGTTTTATAGCTAGCTAAACCTCTCACCTGTGTGACAGTCTCATACAACTCCATTATTTTGAAAACAATGTGTAAATAAACGATGTCTTCCCGATTGTCCCACTTTTTGAAATTACAGGTTAAAAGGTTTTTTTTTTATTCCACAATATATTGCATGTTGTTAACAATTTACTTCACTAGTCCAGCATTCTAGTGAAGGGTCTTTTTATTTTTACAAGAAATCCAGGGTTTCTCTCTGGTTATCAATAATACATTACAATTCATCTAAACTAAATCATAATATTTCATTTTTAATTGTAAATAAATAAGTATGTATGAAATACCTTATTTATCGATATGTATTATCTAGCTTGTTTGGAAAGAAAATATTTCCGGAAATAGTTCGCACTTTCCGTTATCAATTTACTATTATTGTATTAATATCTTTTCCTGGTTTGGAAATTACCAGTTTAATATTGATTTAAATATGATTAAAAGCTATTCACAGGTATGTATGAATGAACATTAATAAAAAAGGTTAAAAGGTAATAAAATTTTGTAGGAACAATCGGGAAGATGTTTGTGGGACAATTAGGAAATTTATTTGTTGGACAGTCGGGAATTATTTTGATAGTGATTAATTTGTTTGTATAGTGTGCAGCAGGTCATTACAGGTAGCTAATCATTGTAACATGCAAAATATGAAACAAACACAAACATAAAATAATATTTACATTTTTTTTCGCACATATAAAGTACAATTGAAGTACTCTTTTTTAATTGTTTGCATAATATAAAATTTATTTAAAATCTAAAACAAAAACAAATAATCACACATGATGGTATTGTTTTTTTTGTATAAATAAAAGTAACACTTTAGATATATTTCATGAATAAGAAATGTTGTATCATTTAATGAAAAGTGCATTAATCAGAGATGATTTTAAAACTCAGAAATGTTATATATCAGTGAAAAGTGCTTTAATTTGATGATGTAAGAAAAAACTTATTTTAAACATAAATAAGATTTATATCAAATTATAGTTTGAACAGAAAATAATTACTTCTTGTTTTTTAACAAAACAAACATCAAGTCTCTTGTTTATTCAAGAACATTTCACATCATTAAATAATGTTGGACAATCAGAACTTTTCATGTGGCACAATCAGAACTTTAAAATTTTCTATTTTTAGTATGATTGTATTTTTGTTATAATATTTTAATAAAGTAGAATCCGTTTCTAATAATTGTACTGATATTTTTGCAAGTTTATTTTAATCGTTAATTTTCAATACAATTATGTTGAAATAAAATTACATTTTCGTCTGCTAAATTTAGTTGAAGATAATGATATTTTACAGGCAGTATATTATAGCGTGACTCTTAACGGCATTCTTAAATTTTATGACGTCTTCAGTAGGCCAGTCTAGTTATTTAGAGTCCAAACTCTAGTTTAGCAGATAGTTGTCTGCAATGCAGCTGTGGTGATTTAATTACGTTGTTTTGATAATCTCTTGGAACCATGTCTAATGTTGCAGGAAATAGAGATGTATAAATAAAGGCCTCAATCGATTTAATTGAACAAAATACGGATCACAAACCACACATCAACTATAAGAGGAAACAACAAACATTGAACTGCTACAAACACATATTTACAAACGTCAAAAAACACAGAAACAGCTATTTGATAACACCTGTCATATTTATGACTTGGTACAGGACATACCCACCGTTTTATATGGCAATAATTACTGCTAAAAGATAACATTACGTGACAGTACAAATAATATTCATTCCTAAATATACTGAATTACTGGGCAGAATTTTTTTGTTCTCCAAAGTGTATGGGAGTACACAGTTTTCTCGTTCCCCCTGAAAATCATAATTAAATGTTTTCCGGTTATCTGTTCACTGTTATAGCTGCCAAGATGCTTAAGCAGAAATGGCAACTCTTATTCTTATGTTGTACTGTTACACCACTGTCCCATGTTATGGAATGGTTGGGATCCCGCCAACATGTTTAATCCGCCACATTCTGTATGTATGTGCCCGTCCCAAGTCAGGAGCCTGTAATTCAGTGGTTGACGTTTGTTGATGTGTTACATATTTTTTTTTTTCTTTTTCATTTTTTGTACATAAATTAGGCCGTTAGTTTTCTCGTTTGAATTGTTTTACATTTGTCATTTCAATGCCTTTGACTATCTACGGTATGGGCTTTGCTCATTGTTGAAGGCCGTACGGTGACCTAAAGTTGTTAATTTCTGTGTCTTTTGGTCTCTTGTTGAGGAGAGTTGTCTCATTGGCAATCATACCACATCTTCATTTTTATGTCTTATATTCCCCAAGAGAATCTTATTCCCATGTTCATTATTCTGATATTTGCTTATGTTGTAATTACTTTGATGTCTACATATACCATCATTCATAATGTCACGAAGAAAATCCTATGTCCATGTTCCTCAACTGGATATCTGCTTACTGTTATTGCTGACTAGATGACTAAGCAGATATACCGTCCTTTATTTTCCCCCAGAAAATCCTATTACCATGTTCGTCATTCGGAAATTCAATATATGTTTGTTTCTGAATAACTTCATATAAAACCAAAGGTAACTCCTCTGGTAATAATTGTTCATAAAATACAAGAAAAAGAACATTTTTTCCATTTCTTGAGTGAATACTTTCCATTCTAGCCATGTTGTATTCAAACATACAGTAGTAAGACTGTAGAAAAGATCTTGTTATTATACAGATTGTCTTTCGGCTGCTTTCAATTGCATGTATAATGTTATCTGTTATATCTTCTCCTGGAACAAAATCACGGTGATGTAAACATAACTTTAGATTTCCTTTTTCTTCGAGATTTGTGATGCAATCATTCAAAACAAATGCTCGATCTTCATCAGAATATGACACAAAGGCATCATACATAAAGTCCATCTTGATTTCTGAATGTTTTGTAGACCGAAACCGTTTCTTAAACTTTGTTTTATAATATAAGAAGTGAATTCTTCCTCTAAATGTGTAAAAAATGAAACGAAGTTTCTGTCTGTGTCTGTGAATAGAGATTGTAACTAATATTGCTATGAAGACAAATATTGCAGAACATGTGATAATTATTGACATTGAAAAATTCAAACAGTCACGCTGTAGATCGATTATAGTTCCTTTTTTAAGTGAATTTAATGCCAGAATGCTTCCATTATCAAATCTGCATGTGTATGTATCAAAGTTTATGAAACGATGACTACGACTCCACGTCCAATTCAAAACTGGGATTCGGTAACAGTTACATCGAAATGTATTGTTGCTGAAGTCAACCTTTATACTTTTACTTTTCTCGAAAAGTCTGTCAATGTTGTTCATTGATCCGTCATCCAAAAACCGGATGGTATTGCTTGACAAGTCTAAAATCTCTAAATCTACTAAATGAGATAAGTCAAAACTCACATCTGTCAGCTTATTATAACTTAAATCAATTATGCGCAAATACGGTTGGTCAACGAACAATTTGGAGTATAGATGCTGGATTGAATTCTTTGAGAGACAAACATACTGACGTCTGCTTATTTCTGAACGGACCAAGTGCATTACCCTCTAAGTTCAGAAATGTAACAAACGTTAGATTAAGATAGATCTTATTTATCTGATTGTAACTTAAATCAAGACTTTGCAAACTGAGTGGTGCTGGTATAGAACTTTCTTTACGGAAAGAGCGCGTTCCAGCACAACGGTCATTGTTTGTAAGATGAAGTTCACGTATTGGAGTTTCAAACAGCATAACATTAATATCTTTCCAAGGCACCATTTCTCTTACAAGAACACTTTTCATTTTCAGGACTTTAATTTGTGTCATGGACAAGCTTGAAATGATATCAATCAATGTATAAGGCTTAGATAAAAGGTCATAGCAAACGAAGTCTAGTTGCACATATTCAAGCTTGGTTAAAATACGAAAAGTTCCAGTCTCTATGAACATAACATTGCAATCTATAATGCTTAAATTAGTCAAATTTGGCGTGTATTTGAATGTGTCATTATATAAAGAAAAATTACAGACACCACTAAAAATAAGTGAAGAAAGATTATGTAAAGAAGAAAATCCAATCCCTAGTATTCTTTCCTTATCGGAATTAACATCTAATTTAAGCATATCCAACATTTTCAAATCTTTGACTGTTTCATCCGGAAGAATGAACGTACCAAGGACTTTCCGTTGAGGATTATTCTCTAGAACAGAAAGTTGTTTAAGTGACTCTAAAGGTTTAAAACACCCAGGTGGTAACTGTTTCGTATTATATCCTAGGTTATTATTTTCTAGTACTAGAACTTGAAGGTTATTAAGTCCTAAAAATGTCTTTTCATTTAGTGATTGCAACTCGTTAAATGATAGATCCAGTATGTTGAGATCACTTAAATCTTTAAAGGTATGATTTGTTATTTCTTTCATTTGATTAAACATTAAGTTAAGATTACGCAACTTTGTAAAACCAGCGAACATTTGATGATTTACTGGCTGCAACGCATTCAATGATAAATCCAGATTACGCAAATTTGTAAGCCCAGCGAACATGTGATGATTTACTGACTGCAACCCATTAGATGATAAAGCCAGTACAGTCAGATTGAGTAACGATTGAAAAGCGTTGTTTTCAATATTTTCTATGAAATTATACTCGAGATTAAGCTCATGTAGGTTTCCAAGTGCAGTGAACATTCCTTTAGTTACTGACTCTAATGAATTATGATATAAATCAAGTTTGACAAGCTTTGGTGTGTATTGGAAGGTATCATTTAGTATTTCGTCGATTCCGTTAGTGCTCAATATGAGGTGCTGTAAGTTGACAAGTCCAAAAAATGTGAACTCATAAATTGGGTTTATATTATTGTAGGATAGATCCAACACAGTAAGACTGAATAGATGTTTAAATACATTTTTTGGCAATCTTAATATTTGATTCCTGCTGAGATAAAGAAACCGCAGGTTCTGGAGGCCTTTGAATGAATCTTCATCGATTTCAGTGATTTTGTTAAAAGATAGATCTAAGACAACCAACCTTTTCAAAAGGGAAAAGGTTCTATTGAATATGTGTCCGATTAAATTATGTTGTATATAGAGGTAAACCGTGCCAGCTGGTGTATCTGGAACAACTGTCAGGTTTTTGTAAGAACAATCAACGTGTATCTCTTTATGTTGATTATAATGTTTACAGTGGAAATTTGTTGCCGTTTTTCCTGGTACTATGTTGTCTTTGTAACAGTCACCACTGAACAAGGAAGCCATCAATAATACCCTTAAAAACACAGCTTGCCTCATATTGCCCGGTGATTTCCTTTTTAGCTGAAAAATACAAAGACTCGTGTATTTGCTGAATAAGAAAGGACATTTCCTAGACTCATGTGAAACAATGTCGTGCAGAAAATGCGATTCAAATTATTTTTTCTACAATTAGAAATAAATTTTGTGAATTTACGGCCCAGATATATGTGACAAATGATATAAACTAACAGAATACTGAGGAACTTGAAAACCTTTTTTTTCTCTCATCAAATCACGATTTATCTTCAAATTATTTGTAGTAATGTTGTTATACTTCTTTTGACTAGATACACGAATAAACTGGCAGTAAGACATACCGCACTATATATTGACGCGGCACGAATTTATTGATTGGAGCTTTTGATATACAACTGAACAAAGAACTGGTCGACTTCTCATTTAGGCGATGGTTACCATCAGTGATTGCTTTTGATGGTGGACACACACATTATTAAAGTCAAAACATGTTCTATAAAACCAGATATAATCCACCAAGTTCTATATTTGGAAATGCCTGTACTAATTCAGGAAAATGACAGCTGTGTTCTATTCGTTTGACGTATTTGAGATTTGATTTTGCCATTTTCTAAAGGACTTTCCGTATTGATTTTCCCTTGGAGTTCTATATTTTTATTTGTGTCACTTTTATCAGTACATGATTTGAACATTTAATATGACGTAACCAATTCATCTTTCGAACTATTAATAGAACCGAACAGCAAGCTATAAAATTCCCCAAAATAACTAGTGTAAAACAATTCTATTTTACAAGTATTGAATAATTGAAAATGAAAACAAATATTTATCTCTGCGTTTTTAAGGTCTGTATATTAGTGTTAATACCTTGTCTTATTATTTTCCATACCATTTAATTCCAACTACCAATTTTTACTAGCAATAGCTTTAAGAGTCAACTATTTATTTTTGGAGTATGATCTCAGTAGTTTTTAAGTAAGTAAACTAAAGTTCATGTTTAAATTTCTTCGATTCAAATTATGCTCATGACGTCACTATATCAAAGTAATTACAATTTTGCACCGAAAGAACCGAATCGGTTAACAGTTAACATTAATTTGAATAAATTTATACATTAAAGATTAGATGACTCGCCCCTTTCGCTTATACATCATATTTCGTAACGATGAAGTTTGTACAAATTTGTCTCTTTGATCCTGAATGACGTTATGTAAGGAAAGAATCAACTGTTCAGTATACCTGAGGATTTTAATGAACACCTTAGCTCAGGTCAGAGAGTTTGTTAATGTCGTGTGTTTATTGAATATTGTGTAGACTAGATTATAATAATAATAATTATTATCCTACCAGTTTTATAACGAACAGCCACAGAGAATAAAAACAATGTTTGAATAGTCAATAAGGAAATTCAAATTTAAAAATACAAAACAAACCGTGTGAATCTTTTGGCGTAAGCATCCGTTATTGCACAGAGCAATGTAAAAGTGTTTTAGGAAATTGATACAAAGTCTTTTTTTGTAAATCGTTTAATTCAAATTGGTAACATACTTTGAATATATTGAATCGCTTGCAGTGAATATCTTTATAGACATTCAGTAAACCACAAAACCTATTACAATCGTTCTCTTTTGTATTTAGATTAGTTACACTGCATTTGTATCAAGCAAAGTGTTTATGTTGAGCCCCATTTTCATATAGTTAAAACAATGTCACCTAGAATGCAAACCATGTCATATGAGAAAAGGCATACTGTAAACCAACTTATTTTCGCGAGCGATTTATTTTCGCGGCTTTCGCGAGAAGAAAAATAACGCGAATATAAATCGTCGCGAATATGTAAAAAAAATAGATCGTTCCTTATTCAAATACTTCAAGTAAATTTGAAAATCGCGAAATTAAATCGCCGCAAAAAGGGATAGAAAGGGCTTAACGCGAAATAAAATATCCGCGAAAATAAGTTGGTTTACAGTAACTCCTATCGTGCAACAAAATAAAATTCTTGCATTCGTTGTAACATATTTTGGTGTGACTTTCGGAAAAAGGGAGGCATATCTTACAGTTTACAAATGAGGTTGATATATCAATGTATCAAGGACAAGTGTGTAAACTTGTAGGGTACATAATTGTAACAAGAGGACAAGTTTGTTCCTGACCCGGGACAAATATGTAATAATACAAATTTGTACCAAGTGTATATATTTTAAATATAATAGTTATAAAAAGTTTATTAGAGAACGCAAAGAGCAGTTGTACATATTTTGGTTCATTGACGTTAATTTGTGAATAAAGTTAACTTGTTTAATATTTTGTAGTAGAACATTTTGAATCCAGTTTTAAACTGGAAACGAACTCATCCTACATAGAAAAACACACGCTTGGCACAACTTTTTGGAACTTTGGGTCCTCAATGCTCTTCAACTTTGTACTTGTTTTGCCTTATAACTATTTTGATCTGAGCGTCACTGAGGAGTCTTATGTAGACGAAACGCGCGTCTGGCGTATTAAAAATTATAATCCTAGTACCTTTGATAACTATTTACCCTGTGTACACGTTACAAAAGTATACAAAAACATTGGTGTTAATTCTTAATTCCCATTCAAGTTTTTTTTTTTTTGGAGGGGGGGGGGGGGGGGGGGCTTAAATTGTTGCAAAATAAACTTCATAAAAAAACCAAAAGAAACTCCTCAGTAAATAATTGTTTATAAAATACAAGAAAGACAACATTTTTTCCATGTATTGAGTGAATACTCTCCTTTCTAGCCATGTTGAATTCAAACATTCATTAATAAGACTGTAAAAAATACCTTGTAATTATACAGATGGTCTTTCGGCTGTTTTCTATTGCATGTATAATGTTATCTGTCATATCTTCTCCTGGAACAAAATCACGATGGTGTAAACATAACTTTCCTTTTTTTAGAAGATTTTTTATGCAATCATTTACAACAAATGCTCGATCCTCATCTGAATATGACAGAAAGGCATCATGAATATAATCCAACTTGTTTTCTGAATGTTTTATAGACCGAACACGCTTCGTTAACTTTATTTTATAATATAAGAAGTGAAGTCTACCTCTTAATGTATAAAACATAAAACGGAGTTTCCGTCTGTGTCTGTGAATAGCAGTTATAAGTAATATTGATATGAAGATAAATACAGTGGAACACGTGATCATTATTGAAATAATATAGTTTCAAACAATTTTTCTGTAAAACAATTATTCTTTCTTCAAATGAATTGAATTTCGAACTACTTGTATGGTTAAAATTGCATTTGTACTGATCAAAATTAATGAAATGACGAGGACTTATTCTCATCCAATTCAGAAAAGGAACATTGGAACAGTCGCAATGAAACATATTGTTGCTAAAGTCAACTTTTATTATTTTACTTTGTTTGAGAAGAATGTCGATATTTGTCATTGATTCGTCATCCAAAAACCGTATTGCATTACTTGACAAATTCAGAATCTCTAAATTTACCAAAAAAGACATATCAAAACTCACATCTGACAGCTTATTCCAACTTAAATCAATTATGCGCAGATACAGTTGGTCAACGAACAACCTGGAAAAAATAGATGATGCAATTCTTTGAGAGACAAACAGACTCAAGTCTGCTTTTTTTTGTTAGCATGTAGCTATTTTTCGATAAGAACGGACCAAGTGCATTACCCGTAAAGTTAAAAAATGTAACAAAAGGTAGATTAAGATATATCTTATCTATCCAATTGTCACTAAAATCAAGACTTTGCAAACTAACTGGTGCTGCTATAGAACTTTCTTTACGACAAGAGCGTCTTCCAGCACAATGGTCATTGTTTGTTATATGAAGTTCACGTATTGGCGTTTCAAACAATAGAACAATTATATCTTTCCTAGGCACCATTTCTCGTTCAAGAACACTATTCATTTTGAGGACTTCAATTTGTGTTTTGGATAAACTTAAAATGATATCGACCAATGTATACGGCTTAGAGGAAAGGTCATAACACACAAAGTATAGTTGTACATATTCAAGCTTGGTTAAAAGCGAAAAAGTTCCTGTATCTATGAACAGAACATTGCAATGTATAATACTTAAATGAGACAAATTTGGTGTGTATTTGAATGTGTCATTATATAACGAAAAATTACAGAAACCACTAAAAATTAGTGAAGAAAGATTATGTAAGGAAGAAAATCCAATCCCTAGTATTCTTTCGTATTCGGAATTACCATCTTTTTCAAGCATTTCTAACACTTAAAATCTTTAACTGTTTCATCTGGAAGAATGATCGTACCACGGACTTTCCGTTGAGGATTATTCTCTAGAACAGAAAGTTGTTTAAGTGACCATAAAGGTTCAAAACACCAAGGTGGTAACTGTTCCGCATTATATCTTAGGTTTTTATTGTCTAGTCTTAGAACTTGAAGGTTATTAAGTCCTAAAAAGTAAAATCGCAAAAATACTGAACTCCGAGGAAAATTCAAAAATGACAAAATCAAAAGTTCCAACACATCAAACGAACGGATGACAACTGTCATATTCCTGACTTGGTACAGCCATTTTCTTAAGTAGAAAATGGTGGATTGAACCTGGTTTCATAGCTAGCTAAACCTCTCACTTGTATGACAGTCGCATCAAGTTCCATCATATTGACAACGATGCGTGAACAAAACAAACAGACACAATAGGTAAAAATGTCAAAAATGTCTTTTCATTTAGTGATTGCAACTTGTTAAATGATAGATCCAGTATGTTGAGATCACTTAAATCCTTAAAGGTATGATTTGATATTTCTTTCATTTGATTAAACATTAAGTTCAGATTACGCAACTTTGTAAAACCAGCAAACATTTGATGATTTACTGACTGCAACGCATTCAATGATAAATCCAGATTACGCAAATTTGTAAGCCCAGCGAACAGTTGATGATTTACTGACTGCAACGCATTCGATGATAAATCCAGTACAGTTAGATTGAGTAACGATTGAAAAGCGTTGTTTTCAATATTTTCTATGAAATTATACTCGAGATTAAGCTCATGTAGGTTTCCAAGTGCATTGAATATTCCTTTAGTTACTGACTCTAATGAATTATGATATAAATCAAGATTGACAAGCTTTGGTGTGTATTGGAAGGTATCATTTAGTATTTCGTCGATTCCGTTAGTGCTCAATATGAGGTGATGAAGGTTGACAAGTCCAAAAAATGTGTACTCATAAATTGGGTTTATATTAATATAGGATAGATTCAACACAGTAAGACTGACTAGATGTTTAAATACATTTTTTGGATCCGTTTTTATTCTGTAGTTAGTCACCACTTCGGTGTTATCATGTATATCTATTATATAGTCATTTTTATAAATTTACTGTTTACAAAAGTATGAATTATTCTAAATACTAAGGATTTTCTTATCCCAGACATATAACCTTAGCCGTATTTGGCATAACCTTTTGGAACTTTTGATCCTCAGTGCTCTTCAGCTTTGTACTTGTTTTGGCTTTCGTACTTTTTTTATCTGGGCGTCGCTGGTTGGTCTTGTGTGGACGAAGCGCTCGTCTTGCGTACTAGATTTTAGACCTGGTACCTTTTGTTAGCTATTATTCGTATGTTTCTCTGTCCTATATGTTCTCCCATTTATTTGTATTGTAGTCCTGTCATGTAATTTTGTCATTTTAATGTTATATTTAACATTGCCATAAAAGCGGGAGGTATGGCTAGCCACAAAACCAGGTTCAACCTACCATTTTTTTCTTAAAATGTCCTGTACCAAGTCAGGAAAATGACCATTGTTATATTATAGTTCGTTTGTGTGTGTGTTACATTTTAATGTTGTGTTTCTGTTGTGTCGTAGTTCTCCTCGTATATTTGATGTGTTTCCCTCAGTTTTAGTTTGTAACCCGGATTTGTTTTTTCTCAATCGATTTATGAATTTCGAACAGTCGTATACTTCTGTTGCCTTTATTTGGCAAACTAAATATTTGATTACTACTGAGATAAAGAAACCGCAGGTTCTAGAGGCCTTTGAATGAATCTTCATCGATTTCAGTGATTTTGTTAAAAGATAGATCTAAGACAACCAACCTATTCAAAAGGGCAAAGGTTTTATTGAATATGTGTCCGATTGAATTATGTTGTAGATAGAGGTAAATCGTGTCAGCTGGTGTATCTGGAACAATTGTCAGGTTTTTGTAAGAACAATCAACGTGTAATTCTTTATGTTGATTATAATGTTGCCGTTTTTCCTGGTACTATGTTGTCTTTGTAACAGTCACCACTGAACAAGGAAGCCATCAATATTACCTTTAAAACATTGCTTGCCTCATATTGCATGGTGATTTACTTTTTGACTGAAAAATACAAAGACTCGTGTATTTGCTGAATAAGAAAGGACATTTCCTAGACTCATGTGAAACAATGTCGTGGTGAAAATACGATTCAAATTATTTTTTTCTAGAAATTAATGATTTGTAAACTAGGGCGAATTACTCACAAACTGAATAAAATTCGAAATGAATTTGTGAATTTGCGGCCCAGATATATGTGACAAATGATATAAACTAACAGAATACTGAGGAACTTGAAAACCTTTTTTTTCTCTCTCATCAAATCACGATTTATCTTCAAATTATTTGTAGTCATGTTGTTATACTTCTTTTGACTAGATACACGAATAAACTGGCAGTAAGACATACCGCACTATATATTGACGCGGCACGAATTTATTGATTGGAGCTTTTGATATACAACTGAACAAAGAACTGGTCGACTTCTCATTTAGGCGATGGTTACCATCAGTGATTGCTTTTGATGGTGGACACACACATTATTAAAGACAAAACATGTTGTATAGAACCAGATATAATCCACCAAGTTCTATATGAGAAAATGCCTGTACTAAGTCAGGAAAATGACAGCTGTGTTCTATTCGTTTGATGTATTTGAGATTTGATTTTGCCATTTTATAAAGGACTTTCCGTATTGATTTTCCCTTGGAGTTCTATATTTTTGTTTGTGTCACTTTTATCAGTACATGATTTGAACATTTAATATGACGTAACCAATTCATTTTTCGATCTTTCGAACTATAAATAGAACTTAATATTTGGACGAGCAAATAATGAATGACATTGATAGAAAAAGGAAGATGTGGTTTGCGTTCCAATGAGACAACACTCCATCCAAGTCAGAATGAGACAAAATTAAACAATTATAGGTCAAAGGACGGCCTTCAACACGGAGCCTTGGCTCACACCGAACAGCAAGCTATAAAATCCCCCAAAATAACTAGTGTTAAACTATTCAGACAGGAAAACCAACGGTCTAATCTTTATTTTAATATATCTATTTCACAAGTATTGAATAATTGAAAACGAAAACAAATACTTATCTCTGCGTTTTTAAGGTCTTTATATTAGTGTTAATACCTTGTCTTATTATTTTTCATACTATTTAATTCCAACTACCAATTTTACTAGCAATAGCTTTAAGAGTCAACTACTAGTATTTATTTTTGGAGTATGATCTCAGTAGATTTTAAGTAAGTAAATCAAACTTCATGTTTAAATTTCTATGTATTCAAATTATGCTCATGACGTCACTATATCAAAGTAATTACAATTTTGCACCGAGGGAACCGAATCGGTTAACAGTTAACATTAATTTGAATAAATTCATACATTAAAGATTAGATGATTCGTCCCTTTCGCTTATACATCATATTTCGTAACGATGAAGTTTGTACAAATTTGTCTCTTTGATCCTGAATGACGTTATGTAAGGAAAGAATCAACTGTTCAGTATACCTGAGGATTTTAATGAACACCTTAGCTCAGGTCAGAGAGTTTGTCAATGTCGTGTGTTTATTGAATATTGTGTAGACTAGATTATAATAATAATAATTATTATCCTACCAGTTTAATAACGAACAGCCACAGAGAATAAAAACAATGTTTGAATAGTCAATAAGGAAATTCAAATTTAAAAATACAAAACAAACCGTGTGAATCTTTTGGCGTAAGCATCCGTTATTGCACAGAGCAATGTAAAAGTGTTTTAGGAAATTGATACAAAGTCTTTTTTTGTAAATCGTTTAATTCAAATTGGTAACATACTTTGAATATATTGAATCGCTTGCAGTGAATATCTTTATAGACATTCAGTAAACCACAAAACCTATTACAATCGTTCTCTTTTGTATTTAGATTAGTTACACTGCATTTGTATCAAGCAAAGTGTTTATGTTGAGCCCCATTTTCATATAGTTAAAACAATGTCACCTAGAATGCAAACCATGTCATATGAGAACAGGCATACTGTAAACCAACTTATTTTCGCGGCTTTCGCGAGAAGAAAAATAACGCGAATATAAATCGTCGCGAATATGTAAAAAATAGATCGTTCCTTATTCAAATATTTCAAGTAAATTTGAAAATCGCGAAATTAAATCGCCGCAAAAAGGGATAGAAGGGCTTAACGCGAAAAAAAAAATATCCGCGAATAAGTTGGTTTACAGTAACTCCTATCGTGCAACAAAATAAAATTCTTGCATTCGTTGTAACATATTTTGGTGTGACTTTCGGAAAAAGGGAGGCATATCTTACACTTTACAAATGAAGTTGATATATCAATGTATCAAGGACAAGTGTGTAAACTTGTAGGGTACATAATTGTAACAAGAGGACAAGTTTGTTCCTGACCCAGGACAAATATGTAATAATACAAATTTGTACCAAGTGTATATATTTTAAATATAATAGTTATAAAAAGTTTATTAGAGAACGCAAAGAGCAGTTGTACATATTTTGGTTCATTGACGTTAATTTGTGAATAAAGTTTAAAGAGCAATGAGGACCCAAAGTTCCAAAAAGACTAATATACAGACCTTAAAAACGCAGAGATAAATATTTGTTTTCATTTTCAATTATTCAAGACTTGTAAAATAGAATTGTTTTACACTAGTTATTTTGGGGAATTTTATAGCTTGCTGTTCGGTTCTATTCATAGTTCGAAAGATGAATTGGTTACGTCATATTAAAATTTCAAATCATGTACTGATAAAAGTGACACAAATAAAAATATAGAACTCCAATCATGATCATTGATTAAAGTTTTTATGTTGAGCCCCATTTTCATATAGTTAAAACAATGTCACCTAGAATGCAAACCATGTTATATGAGAAAAGGCATAACTCCTATCGTGCAACAAAATAAAATACGTGCATTCGTTGTAACATATTTTGGTGTGACTTTCGAAAAAGGGAGGCATATCTTACACTTTGCAAATGAGATTGATATATCAATGTACACAGATATATGTAATAATTGATTCAAACCAATAGAATGGGTGTTCCAAAGGAAACTGTAATACGAGTACGAGGCACTTTTGTAGAACACCCCTCATTAAAGAATGGTACGGCTACCATTGGAGTATAAAAGCAGGAGCAATATTTTGCTCAGGGTCGATTGTCATAAGTTTAGAAGACAAAGACCTGAAATTACGGTACGTTGATATTTGAGATCGTTGTCTCTTATAATAGTTACTATTACTTAAGTGTAATAAAGAACGGGTTGGTGCCTGTTAGAAATACGGACTTGTACAAATTGGAGTTTACAAGCTGAACCGTATAGTTGAACCGTATTGGACAAGTGTGATAACTTGTAGGGTACATAATTGTACCAAGAGATCAAGGACAAGTGTGTAAACTTGTAGGGTACATAATTGTAACAGGAGGACAAGTTTGTTCCTGACCCAGGACATATTCGTAATAGTACAAAAATTGTTGTAGTTAAAATAAACTTCATAAAAAAAACAAAGGAAACTCCTCAGTAAATAATTGTTCATAAAATACAAGAAAGACAAAGTTTTTTCCTTTTCTTGAGTGAACACTTTTCTTTCTAGCCATTTTAATTCAAACATACATTAATAAGACTGTAGAAAATACCATGTAATTATACAGATGGTCTTTCGGCTGTTTTCTATTGCATGTGTAATGTTATCTGTTATATCCTCTCCTGGAACAAAATCACAATGATTAACGATAACTTTAAATTTCCTTCTTCTTTAAGATTTTTTATGCAATCATTTAAAACAAATGCTCGATCCTCATCTGAATATGACAGAAAGGCATCATAAATATAATCCAACTTGTTTTCTGAGTGTTTTGTAGACCGAAAACTTCGTTAACTTTATTTTTAGTATAGGAAGTGACATCTACCTCTTAATGTATAAAACATAAAACGGAGTTTCCGTCTGTTTCTGTGAATAGCAATTATAAGTAATATTGCTATGAAGATGACTACAGTGGAACACGTGATCATTATTGAAATAATATAGTTCAAACAATTTTTTTTTGTAAAAAAAATATTCTTTCTTCAAATGAATTGAATTTCGAACTACTTGCATGGTTAGAATTGCATTTGTACTGATCAAAATTAATGAAATGACGACGACTAATTTTCACCCAATTCAGAAAAGGAACATTGGAACAGTCGCAATGGAACATATTGTTGCTAGAGTCAACTTTAATTATTTTACTTTGTTTGAGAAGTATGTCGATATTTGCCATTGATTCGTCATCCAAAAACCGTATTGCATTACTTGACAAATTCAGAATCTCTAAATTTACCAAAAAAGACATATCAAAACTCACATCTGACAGCTTATTCCAACTTGAATCAATTAGGCGCAGATACGGTTGGTCAACGAACAATTTGGAAAATAGATGCTTGATGGAATTCTTTGAGAGACAAACATACTCAAGTCTGCTTTTTTTGTAAGCATGTAGCTATTATCCGCTAAGAACGGACCAAGTGCATTTTCCGTTAAGTTAAAAAATGTAACAAAAGGTAGATTAAGATATATCTTATCTATCCAATTGTCACTAAAATCAAGACTTTGCAAACTAACTTGTGCTGCTATAGAACTTTCTTTACGGCAAGAGCGTCTTCAGCACAATGGTCATTGTTTGTTATATGAAGTTCACGTATTGGCGTTTCAAACAATAGAACAATTATATCTTTCCAAGGCACCATTTCTCATACAAGAACACTATTCATTTTGAGGACTTCAATTGTGTTTTGGATAAACTTAAAATGATATCAATCAATGTATACGGCTTAGAGGAAAGGTCATAGCACACAAAGTATAGTTATACATATTCAAGCTTGGTTAAAAGCGAAAAAGTTCCTGTTTCTATGAACAGAACATTGCAATCTATAATGCTTAAATGAGACAAATTTGGTGTGTATTTGAAGGTTTCATTATATAAAGAAAAATTACGGACACCACTAAAAATTAGTGAAGAAAGATTATGTAAGGAAGAAAATCCAATCCCTAGTATTCTTTCGTCTTCGGAATTAACATCTAATTCCAGCGTATCCAACATTTTCAAATCTTTAACTGTTTCAAGCGGAAGAATGAACATAGAAAGTACTTTCCGTGGAGGATTATTCTTTTGAACATAAAGTTGTTTGAGTGACTCTTAAGGTTGAAAACACCCAGGTGCTAACTGTTCCGTATTATATTCAAGGTTATTAACGTTGAGTCTTAGAATTGAAGGTTCTTAAGTCCTAAAAATGTCTTTTCATTAAGTGATTGCAAGTCGTTATTTGATAGATCCAGTATGCTTAGATCCGTTAAATTTTAAAAGGTATGATTTGATATTTCTTTCAATTAATTGGTCATTTAGTTGAGATTTCGCAACTTTGGAAGCCCAGCGAACATTTGCTGATGGACTAAATGCAACGAATTGAATAATAAATTCAGTACAGTTAGATTGCGTAATGATTGAAACACATTGATTTGAATATGTTTTGTTTTTATGAAGTGAGCACCCAGATTAAGCTGATGCAGGCTTCCAAGTCCAGTGAACATTTCCCTTAGTTACTGAATATAATGAATCATAAAATAAATCAAGAATAACGAGCTTTGGTGTGTATTGGAAGGTGTCATTTGGTATTTCTTCGAACCCATTATTGCTCAGTTTAAGGTGCTGTAGGTTAACAAGTCCACCAAGTGCTTTCTCGTGAATTGAGTTAATGTTATTGTAGGATAGATCCAATACAGTGAGACTGACTAAATGTTTTAATACATTTTTGGCAAACTAAGTATCTGATTCCTACTAAGATAAAGAAACCGCAGATCATGAAGGCCTGTGAATGAATTTTCGGTGATTGCATTTATTTTGTTGAAAGATAGATCTAAGGCAACCAACCTATTCAAAGGAGCAAAGGATTTGTTGAATATTTGTTAGATTAAATCATTTTGTAGATAGAGGTAAACCGTGTCAGCTGGTGTATCTGGAACAACTGTCAAGTTTTTGTAAGAACAATCAACGTGTAATTCTTTATCTAGATTATAATGTTTACAGTTGAAATTTGTTGCCGTTTTTCCTGGTACAGTGGTGTCTTTGTAAAATTCACCACTGAACAAAGAAGCCATCACTAATACCTTTAAAACATAGCTTGCCTAATATTGCCTTGTGATTTAGTTTTGCTGAAAAATACAAAGACTCTTGTATATTCTGAATAAGAAAGGAGATGTCCTTGATGCAAGTAAAACAATGTCGTGAAAAAATACGATGCAAAGCATATTGTCTAGAAGTTATTGATTTGTAAACTGGGGTGAATTACTCACAGACTGAATACAAATCCGAAATACTTTTATGTAAAGTTTGTGAGTCAATGGCCCAAATATATGTGATAAATGTTATAAACTGACAGTATGCTAATAAACTTAAACACGCAAAACACTTTTTTTTTCTCATCAATTCACGAGTAATCTTCAAATTATTGGTATTCATGCTGCTACACTTCTTCTGACTAGATAAATGTAAACCATTGACATACCGCACTATTGACGTGGCACGAATTTCTTGTTGGGAGCTTTTGATATACAACTGAACAAAGAACTGGTCGACTTCTAATTTAGGCTATGGTTACCAGCAATGATTGCCTTAGATGGTGGACACACCCATTATTAAAGACAAAATGTATTCTATAAAACTAGATTTAATCCACAATGTTCTATATAAGGAAATGCCTGTACCAAGTGCGGAATATGACAACTGTTTTCGTCCTTTACTCTAATACATCACATTTCAAAACGATGAATTTTGTACTAAGTTGTGGATTGATCTATTATGACGTAATAGTAAGACAAAAATAAACTTTACAGTTAATTTGAGGTTTTAAATGTACAGATTAGCTCTGCCCAGAGAACTTTTTAATGTCGTGAGTTAATTAAATTATGTGTGGAGAAGATTATAAAAGAAATTATTATCCTACCAGTGTTATAACGAACAGCCACTGTGAATGAAAACAATGTTTAAATAGTAAATAAGGCAATTTGAATTTAAACATACAAAAGAAGTCATGTGATTCTATTGACGCAATCATTCGTTATTGTACAGAGCAATGTTAAAGTGTTTTAGGAAATTGATAACAAAATATTTTTTTGTTAATCGTTTAATTCAAATTGGTTTCAAAATTTGTATAAAATGAATCGCTTGCACTTAATATCATTATAGAAGAGGCACGAAATAAAGGCAACAGTAGTATACCTCTATTCGAAATTCATAAATCGATTGAGAAAATAACAAATCTGGGTTACAAACTAAAACTGAGGGAAACACATCAAATATAAGAGGAGAACAACGAAACAACCGAAACTCAACACTAAAATGCAACACACACAGAAACGAACTATAATATAAAAATGGCCATTTTCCTGACTTGGTACAGGACATTTTAAGAAAAAAAATGGTGGGTTGAACCTGGTTTTGAGGCTAGCTAAACCTCCCGCTTTTATGGCAATGTTAAATATAACATTAAAATGACAAGATTACATGACAGGACTACAATACAAATAAATGGAAGAACATACAGGACAGAGACACACACAAATAATAGCTATCAAAAGGTACCAGGCTTATAATTTAATACGCCAGACGCGCGTTTAGATTACATAAGACCCGTGAGTGACGCTTAGATAAAAAAAGTTCGAAAGCCAAAACAGGTTCAAAGCTGAAGAGCAAAGATACCAGAGGAACATTAAAACTCATATATCGAAAACAAACTGACAACGTCATGGCTAAAAAAGAAAAAAAACAAACAGACAAATAATAGTACACAAGGCACAACATCGAAAACTAAAGACTAAGAAACACGAACCCCACCAAAAACTTGTGGGTGATCTAACGGTGACATGAAGCAGACATTCAGCAGACCAGGAAACAATTAAACAATTAGTGCAATCATGGTCTTTGGTATTCAGACTAGGTGTTTGCAACTTTTTACGTCGAGTCGAATATTCATTTAATACAAAAAATCACCTAGAGCGCACACCTTGTCATTTGTAAAAGGGCTTTGCATTGATCATTAATCCTATTGTCTAACACAATAACATTTCATTTATTCGTTGTATCATATTTTATGTGACTTTCGAAAAGGGAGGAATATCTTAGACTTTACGTAATATCAGCTTGATATATACACAGATCTATGTGACAAATGATACAAATAAAAAGAATTAAATAATTACTCATGATAAACACCACATCATGAACAACAAAATAATCAGTTAAAAAAGAACAACCCTATAATATGGACAAATGAATTGCATGCTAATTATTAAGGATAAAATAACATACAAAGTAGCCATCGCTCTTTTAGTTAATTGGCACTAGTTCTTAATATATGCTGCAATTTGGAAGTATTTTTAGTGTTAAAACTAACATATACCGTTATTGACCTGCCGATCTAAAACAAGTTATTCACAAAACGCTTTAACCTTTACCTATTAAAAGGTACCGAACATCTGCATACACATTGACCGAATTCATTTTTGCCATTTTCATTAATCTGCCACAAAAGCAAAAATAACCCGCTATTTGGTATAACGTTAATGATATCTATAGAATCACTTGAGACAATGGCATGGGGAACGTCGTGGGCTATATCAACACCGTAAGATGGAGCCAAAGGAACAAAAACAATTGTAAAAAAACCCATTTACAATAAGGAATCATTTCTTAAGCGTAAAATTTAGCATGGAGCTTCCATGTGAAATGGAATTACCCAAATCTAGACAAGAGCAGCTATTGTTTTATTCAAAGAAATATCTTTTGGTTTAATGTGGGTAGTACATGTAGAGAATTCTTGATGAATTTAGCAAAAATTAAGAATGTCATCCAGGTTACGGTAGATATTGTTGAACTTTACTTTTTAACTTTATCGTGTCAATGAATTGGAACTTTATGCGACTGTCATACGAGTGGTATCTTTTCCTATCTATCAAACCAGATTAAATCCACATTTTTTTAAGACACTGCATTTACCAAGTCAAAAATATACCAGTTGTTAGTCATTCGTTTGATGTATTTGAGTTTTTATTTTACCATTTGCTTAGGGACTTTCCATTGAATTTCTTTCGGAGTTCGGTATTTTGGTTATTTCACTTTTTACTTAAAGTTTAGCAATACACTCTGATTCATAACACTTAAAGATTACATCTGCTATTGAAGCAGCTCAATTGCATAAAACTTTTTGACAAACTTCGATACCGACATGCACATAGATATTGTCAAGAAGAAAAGTTACAACTTTGTTCATCTCATCACACTTCCAGTAACTTTATCTCAGATATATATTTTTTTTCATTACAAAAGAAAGCTTTATGTTTGTTTCAGAAAATAAATATGCCATCAGATTTTTAAAAGGATCATGTTATTTAAAAAGACAACTTGTTGTTAAAAAGATTGTGTGGAAGTGTAGTATAGAGAGCCGGAAAGTGAAAACTCTCAACAAATTAAATAAATGACCACCAAAGCATGCAATTAATCATAAGAATATTTTACATTCCATTGATAATTAATACCATTATTTGTATATGCTTTATAAGAAAAATTGAACATCAGTTACATGAAAGAAGTAAAGGGGCTAGTAAAAACACACCAATATTGAATTACACGTACTAGAGGTTGCACTGTAAATATAGAAAATGAAATTTATACTGGGAGATTCTTTTACGGATTAAGTTGTCCCCTTTTAAATAATATCCTTGAAAGAAAAGAACACATGCATTACTATATTTTTTAAGGCCAACCATATTGCTATGTATATTTTCAACTTTATATGCTACGAACTTCTTAAATTTTAAGCTTACACTCACATTCTGCTCTTCCCCTTCCTCTACTTTGAGTCATCCTGAGATTTCAATCCGCTATCCAACTTCATTAACAATGCTAAAATTCCCTAGTTGTGTCTCAACAAGATGGAAAATGAAGATCATATCTGGGAACAAGTAGGCAAACAAAAAATATATGAGTATTAGATATTTCTCCCAAAATGGCTTGGTTTGTGAATTCAAACTTCAAATGTTCGCTGACGGACTTTACTTTTGATGTGACAATTATACGAATGTTTACTATTTGACTCTCTGTGAGATGCACAGACTTGAATCTATATGATTCTAAAATTTCATTGTTATGATCATCATTTTCGTCACACCACCACGGCATTAATGACTGTTTTGTCGTTCTGTACACACATAATTGATATGCGAGTAAATGAAATTTGTTGTATCTTCTAGAAAATACCTTTCAATATTTTTTTTAAATTTTTTTCAGAGGCGATATTCGAATATCTACAATATTCGCACACTTATTCAAATTAGAATCAAGAGGTGTCTTCATTAGATTTCTACCGTTCACAAAAATTCGACAATGGGGTGAAAAAAGCATCTTAAACGACCTGATGACATTGTTTGCAATTAACAAAATAAGGTCGATATGTTGGTTCTTTTTCACTTGGGCATTTTACCGATACACTTTTTATTGCGCTTTTAATATATCAAGCTTTTCTTCTATTTTTTGGTATTTTTGTCATTTCTGTAATCTTTCCTATATACGACAAAGTACAGAGTTGATGCATTACTTCAATGACAGAAAAATGCTTCAACGAAATAAATTTGGTACCTTTGATTTTGATAATCATCATATGTATTAGTGGAACACATTAGATAAAAGCAAATACCAACTTACTGATGTCTTTAATTTTATCAGCTTCGATGAAAGCGTATGTCAACACACAAAGTAATGCGTGCACATGCCTTCACTCAAAGCACAACTTTATGTGTGTACATATCTACGAAAAAAGCGTATGTCAACACATACCGCTATGAAAGTTAATTGCACTTGTGCTTATGTCAACTTCAAAATTATGGACGTCCACGCGTATGCCTAATTATCTTATATCCTTATGCTATGGAAGAGCATGCTTTTAGAGATATTGTTTTAATAGTTACAAAAAAAAAAAACCAAGACATCATTACAGTATAACATGATATATCGTGTACATTGTGTATGATATAGGTGGAATAAATGATAAAAACAAAATTAATAATATAAAATAGTAGTCCAAGACACATAACTCATAATAGCACAATGATTTAAAAAAAAAATTTCGGAACAGTTATAATTTACGTTGCCAACATAACAAGTTCTTGATAAACTGATATTTTCATAGTTGATTTGATCACTGCGCGTTCTACGAATAATGCAAGTTGGAAATATAATGTTTTATAATGCGTATTGCTTAGTTCAATATGTTACTTATGCTCGAGGGAAAATAAAAAAAACATTCAAAATCACACATCATGTTATGAGTAGTATGGTAGACATATTTATTCTCAGTGGGAAACTTATATTTTTTACGAAAGATATTTTTGCAACGACATATTTCAAAAACATCGTTCCTTGCAAATTCTATTACCATGTTCCTTAAACGGATATCTCTGTATTAATATCTGATTACGGTTATTGC
Organism: Mytilus californianus; assembly: GCF_021869535.1. Classification (NCBI taxonomy): domain Eukaryota; kingdom Metazoa; phylum Mollusca; class Bivalvia; order Mytilida; family Mytilidae; genus Mytilus; species Mytilus californianus. The sequence goes on from NW_026262723.1 coordinate 109,554,823, forward strand.
TGCTAAGATGCCAAAGCAAAGATGCCATCTGTTTTTTTCCCAGAAAGTTCTATTTTCATGTTCGTCATTCGAGGATTCAATATAAGTTTGTTTCTGGATTTCTTCATATAAAACCAAAGGTAACACCTCTGGTATCAATTGTTCATAGAAAAGAACATTTTTTTTCCATTTCTTGAGTGAAAACTTTCCATTCTAGCCATATTGTATTCAAACATACAGTAATAAGACTGTAGAAAAGATCTTGTAATTATACAGATGGTCTTTTTGATGTTTTCAATTGCATGTATAATGTTGTCTGTTATATTTTGTTCTGGAACAAAATCACGATGATGTAAACATTACTTTAAATTTCCTTCTTCTTCAAGATTTTTTATGCAATCATTTAAAACAAATGCTCGATCTTCATCTGAATGTGACAGAAAGCAATCATATATATAATCGTTTTCTGACTGTTTTGTAGACCGAATTCTGTTCTTAAACTTTGTTTTAAAATATAAGAAGTGAAGTCTACCTCTAAATGTATATAACATAAAACGGAGTTTCTGTTTGTGTCTCTTTAAAGCGATTATAACTAATATTGCTATGAAGACACATATTGCAGAACATGTGATAATTATTGAAATTAAATACTAAGTAGTTTAAACACTCTTGTTGTAGATCAATAACACTTGCTTCAAATGAATTTGATTCCAAAATGCTTCCATTGTCAAACCTGCATTTGTATCTATCAAAGTTGATAAAACGATGACGACTACTTCACGTCCAATTTAAACATGGGATACTGTAACAGTTACATTGAAACTTGTTGTTGCTGAAGTCCACTTTTATACTTTTACTTATCTCGAGAAGTGTGTCAATGTTTCTCATTGATCCGTCATCCAAAAATTGTATGGCATTGTTTGACAAATTTAAAATCTCTAAATATACTAAATGAGATAAATCAAAACTCGCATCTTTCAGTCTATTAAAACTTAAATTGATATTCCGTAAATACGGCTGGTTAACGAATAATTTATAAAACAGGCGCTCGATTGAATTCTTGGAGAGACAGATAAACTCAAGACTGCTTATTTCCTTCATCGCGTAGCTATGTTCCTCTAGAAACGGACCCAGGTGATAACCTGAAAAGTTCATGGATATGACAAAGGTCAACTTGAGACTGATGTTATCTATTCTATTGTTTCTTAAATCAAGAAGTTGCAAACTGACTGGCGCTGGCATATATTTTTCTGTGAAAAATGAAATCCTCTTGTTAAAACATTTGTCATTGTTTGTTATATAAAGTTCACGTATTGACATATCAAGTTATCGTTTATTCACATTTTCCCACGAAGCAACTGAATAACCTAAACACACATTGTTCATTTTTAAGATTTCAATTGGTGTCTTCGAAAATGATGTCAATCGCTTTATGAAGTGTACCATTATAGACGCAAACGAAGTCTAGTTTCAGCTTGGTTAGAAACGAAAACGCATCACGGTCTATAATTATAATATTACAATCTATACTGCTAAAACGTGTCAAATATGGCGTATATATAAATGTGTCATTATGTAAAGAAAATTTACAGACACCACTGAAAGTAAGGGAAGAAAGATTATGTAAGCTTGTAAATCCTTCCCCTAAAACTCTTTCGTTATCAGCATAAACATCTAACTCAAGTTTTTCTAAACTTTTCAAATCTTTGATTGTCTCATCTAGAAAAATGAAAGTATCATTTGTATTGAATGGATTATTCATTTGAATAGAAAGTTGTTTGAGTGATTCTATAGGTTGAAAACATCCTGGAGGTAAGCGTTCCGTATTATACTTCAGACTATTAAAGTTGAGTCTGAGTACTTTTAGGTTTTTAAGTCCTATAAATGTCTTTTCATTAAGTGACTGTAGTAGGTTTTATGATAGATCAAGTAGACAAAGATCTTTTAAATGTTCAAAAGATTTGATAATTGTTTTATAACATTGCAGTTTACGTACAGATGACGCAACATTGGAAGTCCAACAAATAATTGCTTATTGACTGAATATAAAAACGTATATGATAAATCCAGTAATGTTAGATTCTTTAACGATTGAAATGCATCGTTTTCAATATTTCCATAGGAATGACTGAGATTAAGATGATGCAGGTTTCCAAGTCCAGTGAACATTCCTTTAGTTACTGAATTCAATTTATTATACGATAAATCAAGAGTAATGAGCTTTGGTGTATGTTGAAATGTATCATTTGGTATTATCCGTAACCAGTTATTGTTGAATTTAAGTTGCTGTAGGTTCACAAGTCCATTAAATGTATATTCATGAAGAAAGATGATGTTATTGAAGGAGAGATCAAAAACGGTAAGATTGACTAAATGTTTAAATACATTTTTTGGCAAACTTAAACTCTTAATAATAGGATAATGTGAATTACTACTGAGATTAAGAACCAACAGATTCTGAAGGCCTTCGAATGAATCTTCATTAAAGGTAGTGATTGTATTGAAAGATAGATCTAACAAAACAAGCTTCTTCAAATGGTCAAAGGTTTTATTGGGTACTTGTCCGATTAGATTATGTTGTAGATAGAGGTAAACCGTGTATCTGGGACAGCTCCAAAATTTTTATAAGAACAGTTAACGTGTAGTTCTTTATGTTGATAAAACTGTGTACAGGGGGAAATAGTTTCCATTTTTGCTGGTTCAACGTCGTTCCTGTTACAGTCAAAACTCAATAAGGAAAGCATCAGTAATACCTTTATAAATAAAACGTGTGTCATATTGCCTGGTTAGTTATTCTTTTGCTGAAAATTATAAAGACTTATGTATTTGCTGAAAAAGAAAGGATATAACTTAAATGCACACGAGACTACCTCGTGAAATAATACTGGGAAATAAATCATATTTATAATTACATCTTAACAAGAATCCTGGATTTTAATTGGTTAACAGAGAGTTTATTGTTCATATATTTTCTCTTATTGGATGAACTTGGTTCATTTGATCCACCCGAAGTAATTGTATTTGGACGTTAATCAATCAACAATTTATTAGTCATAATTCACCGTCACATGTATATGCATACAAATGTATATCTGCGTATAATTTAATAACTCTGCCCCTGTATGACCTTTTAACATTTACTAAGACACTTGTCCATTTAATTTATTCGGTGTGATTAAACATAAACACCGTATCCAAGAGTTTTTTTGCGAAAAATTGCAGTTTTGAAAAGAATTTTACTCCGTTAAGCGGTTGTCGGATGTTTAGCTTCTCACTATTATGATATTGTTTTGCAAATACCCCGCCTGAATTGAAATATTTAATCAACAGTTATGTTTACTTTTATAACCAGGGAGTTTATGGTTCTGTTCTATGGTACTTTTTTGATTCCATCTCAGTTTTCTGGAAATAATAACACGATGTCAGCAACATAATCCTTATGCTTCCAGAGATTCTATTGGGAATCGTTCTTGCAGTGAATGTCATTGTAGAGGTTCAGTAAAAATATATTTTATTACTGCAGTTTTTGAAGAACTGCATTGTACAAAAAATGAGAAATGCACTATTAAGATTTCAGGAATAGCTGCAGAGAGATGATTATAAGTATCAACAAAAATACCGAACTCAAAGTAAAATTCGAAAAAGGGGAAGTTCATAAAAAACTGACCAAATCAAACGTCAGATCAACGGAACGAACTGCCACAACTGTCACATTTCTGACTAAGTACAGGATTTTTTTGAAGAACATGGCTGGTGAAACCTGGTTTAAAAGATAGCTAAACCTCCTACTTGTATGACAGTTGTTTATCGTTCAGTATATCGACTTTGTATTGCAGTTGATAATCCCACTTTTCATGTCGAATGGAACATTTATATTTTACATTTTCTATAAAAAATAAAACTAAATGAAACAAAAGTTGAGTAAATTTCAAACAAAACGTTGAGCGTCACTGATATATTTCTGAACAGATTTAAAAATAGCAATTTTTCATATCATATGAAAATAATCTGTTTCCAAAAAATAATAATTCAATATTTATGTCAACCTTATCAGCAATGGAGTAAATGGAATCAAGTAGGATCTGTCTTACATCATTGTACTTATGGCAAATAAAAAAGAAATGTTGGTTATCCTCAATAGGGTGATAACAGTTTGCACAAAAAGAGTTCTCGGATAAGAACTGATTAAACAAATGAGATTTTAGGTTGCTAGCATTATTTCTGAGTTGACAATGACTTATATTAAGTTTCTAGTAACTAGTATATATATTTGTTTAGGGGCCAGCTGAAGGACGCCTCCGGGTGCGGGAATTTCTCGCTGCATTGAAGACCTGTTGGTGACCTTCTGCTGTTGTCTGTTCTATGGTCGGGTTGTTGTCTCTTTGACACATTCCACATTTCCATTCTCAATTTTATCCTTATCCTATAGTTGAAAGGTGTAAATATATCATCAGTCCTATAAAACTTGTCCAGCCCACTTCTAAATATACCTAAACTTGCGGATTTTTGTAAACTCAAAGGAAGACTATTCCAAAGTCTTAAAGTGGAAGGAATGAAACTATTAAAATAAAAGCTAGTTCTAGCAAGAGACGGGTGAAAAGTGTTATTTTCATTCCTCAAAGTTTAAGGGGTTTGTCTGGGAAGATATGGCTGGACTAACTCATATAAGTATGCAGGTGTCATCCCATCTAATATTTTATAGAATAGTATAAGTTTATGTTTATTACGTCTATTCTCCAGAGTTTCTAAACCTAATTCAATATACAGTTTTTGTCTTGAGGAATTACGTCGTAATCCTGTAATAATTCTAGCAGCTTCTATTTGGATATTTTTTAGAAGCTCAGACTCGTGCTGGGAGCAATTGCCCCAAACAACATCACCATACTCTAATATAGGTCTAATAAAAGCATAATAAATACGTATAAGTGAACTATCTAGTAAATGTTTAACATGACGAAGCACAGATAGATGCTTTTTTAATAAATAATATCAATATGTGTGTTCAATGAAGCTGATGACTGAAATGTTATCCCAAGATGACAGTGAATATTTATTTTCTCAACCTCTTCGCCATTTATCCCAAAAATACAGGTGGATGTTTCTTTTCTCTTCTAGTAAATACAATATTTTTAGTTTTCTTAGTGTTGAATTGAAAAGCCCATGATTTTGCCCAATTTGAGAAAACATCCAAGTCATCAGTCACAGACGCAGCTGCTGCAAAATAAAGAGGTGTCATCTGCAAAAAATCTAGTATCATTAGCAATGTCATTTACTATATCATTTATATAATTAGAAATAGAAAGGGTCCCAAAACTGATCCTTGAGGGACACCTGCATGTATACTTCTTAGAGTTGACGAAAAGCCTTCTGAAACTACCTTTTGTTGACGATCTGAAAGATAACTTTCTATCCAAGATAAGAGCTGATCATTTAAGCCAGATTGGTTAAGTTTAAATAAAAGTCCTTTATGCCAAACTTTATCAAAGCTCTAGATACATCACAAAATACAAACCTTACATCCCTCCCACTATCCATATTACTAATAATTTTATGATATATTTCAATTAACTGATTAACAGTAGAGTCACCTGGCTGGAATCCAGATTGAAACTTTGACAAAAGGTTATTACTCCTCATATAATTATACAAATGTTTAAATAGAACTTTTTCCATAATCTTACAAACAATACTAGTAACAGATATTGGACGATAGTTTAGAGCTGAATGTGGACTACCTTTCCCTTTAAAAATAGGATTAACATGTGCAATTTTCCATAACAGTGGAACCTGTTTAACTGATAGAGACATATCAAATAACTTAGTTAATGGTTTAGAAATAAAGCTAACAACCTCTTTTAAAATTCTAGGACTGATACCGTCAGGTCTAGCTGGTTTGTTAACATTCAAGATTTTTAACTGGTCCAGAATTTTTTTCTCAGTGATGACAAATTTGTTTAAATGACATGGAGGAGGCTCATTATTATCAGGAATTTCTGGTTCCGTATCAATATTAGCTATATTAGCAAGATGATTGTTTAGGATCTCTGATTTGTCCAAAGGATGAATAAAAATTTTGCCATTTAGGAAACAGTTGCGTCCTTGACACGTTAATGTCCCCACAATTTACATCTGGAAGTCGGGTTAAAGGGAAATCACACTATTGTTTATACGCATTGCTATCGGCGCCGCTAAAGTGTCGTAACCGTATTATAACGTCGCCGTTTTTGAGTTTGTCGTAAAGGTCGTCGATTTTCTAAAATGGCAGCCCGCTCGAAGGAACTTTTCACTTGAGCAGGACACTTATAGATAGAAGGGTAACAACGATTTTTTTTTATTAAAAATGTTAGCGATTGTAGTATTTCTTAGATAAGGGATTCTGAAGTGTAAATACCCTTTGACCTAGTTTAGTTATTAATATTTTTCCATTTCGAAGTTTCATTATTTGTTATCCGTATTTCTAATTGAAAGGTGCAAAGGATGGCGTCCAAAATATGAACCATCAGACAGGAATAGAATAAAGTTAAATAGTTAAAACTGTCCGGTTAAAGACGTAAAACGCTATCCGTCATTAATTACCCGACAAAATACGTTAACAACAAAACCTGAAGACAAAAATCAAAAGACATGGTATATCAGGGTAGCGCCTGACGTCTGACTAAATAGTAGAATGGGGCTGAATAGTGAAATCTGTGTTTTAATTCTAAATCTTTTTTTGTCAGCTAATTCTATAATGGTTTGAAGTCTTTCGTCAGTTACTATGTGTCGTAACTGTATGTCACGCTTGTATGATTTGTGCTTACAAAAAATGCAAGCAGTCCAGTCAAAGGGCGTAGATAAAGGCAACAGTAGTATACCGCTGTTTGAAACTCATAAATCGATAGAGATAAAAACAAATCCGGGTTACAAACTAAAACTGAGGGAAACGCATCAAATATAAGAGGAGAACAACGACACAACAAAAACACAACATAAAAATGTAACACACACAGAAACGAACTATAATATAACATGGCCATTTTCCTGACTTGGTACAGGACATTTTAAGAAAAAAATGGTGGGTTGAACCTGGTTTTGTGGCATGCCAAACCTCCCGCTTTTATGGCAATGTCAAACACAACACCAAAACGACAACATCACATGACAGGACCACAATACAAATAAATGGGAGAACATATAGGACAAAGAAACACACGAATAATAGCTAACAAAAGGTACTAGGCTTAAAATTCAATACGCCAGACGTGCGTCTCGTCCACACAAGACCAACCAGTGACGCTCAGATGAAAAAAGTTTCAAAGCCAAAACAAGTACAAAGCTGAAGAGCACCGAGGACCAAAACTTCCAAAAACGGCCAGGGTTTGTTCTGCCTGGGACAAGAGCATCCTTATTGTTTAGAATAATTCATAATTTTGCAAACAGTAAATTTTATAAAATGACTATATAATAGATATACATGATAAAACCGAAGTGGGGACTAACTACAGAATAAAAACGGATACATTACATAAAACAACTTAATCCAACACATAAAAATACACAGCCGAGTTAGCCAAAGCCTCAACGAACAAAGTGACGTCACATTTGAAATTCTAAAAAAACACACAAAGTGACGTCACATTTGAATTTGTAAAAATATTTCCCAAAAATAAGATAGGATTAGGATTGATTCAAGATTAGATTTGTAATACTGACATTACATTTATTAATAACAATGAAAATTACAATACTTATTAATATCAAATTGTGGTAGTAATTAGATAATTAGTTGTATTATCTAGCTATGTCGGTGTTTCTTCTGAATCAAACAGTAAACCAAATATATCGTATAAATTTCGTTGAACCAAACTAAAATCTAATAAATGAAGGGGGTGATTAATTATCTTTACCATAACACACGAATATAACAGAAAAGACGTTAAGACATTTGACAAAATCCGACGAGAATAACAAATATAACATCAAAATTAAATACATGAATTTGGGATAGAACAGTACCGTGACACGTCTTATAGCAATGCGGTTTCATACTCAGCAAAACAGTCACAATCGGGAATAAGTCACGTTCGGTAATTAAAAGATCAGAAGACGTAATGACAAACCACAATCTAACACGTGGTAAAAATGTCCTTAGTTAGTTTTGACAAAGACACATCGTATGGACTAACCAATTCGTGATGGTGTCCGTAAAATTTACGGAGTGTCATTTTTAATCTGTCCTCCTCATAACTTTGTTGGAGCCGTTTCTGCGTAAGGAGCACACTCTTGTATATGAAGTCCGTATAGTGTGAACAAGCACGAGAATAACTATCAATTGAGATATGTAAACACCATACGAAGGGGCAGATGGTATGTTACTGCTGAAAAATGGGAAATTGATAATTGGGAAGTTTAAATCGTCCCGTTTATCATAGATTTTCGTGTGAAGTCGTCCATCTGTGTCAATATTGAGGAAAAGTTCAAGGTATGAAGCAGTCCTTCTAGTATAAGTAGTATCCTTAATTTCAAGTTCACTGGGATATATGAGATGTAAGTATTGGCAAAAAAATGGGTTATTCAATGATAGAACATCATCAATATATCAGAAAGTAAAATTAAAGAATTTCGCAAGGTGCTTTTTCTTTTTGTCTTTTAGAAGGTTCTGAATGAATTCTGCCTCATAGGAGTACAAAAACAAATCGGCCAGTAGGGGTGCACAATTAGTTCCCATTGGAATACCGACTGTCTGTTGAAATATATTGACATTGATCTTGTCTGAACAGACTGGGAACAGCATGGCTGATCATCTTCATGGAAAGTTTCCGTATGAGCACCTAGAATATCAGATTGTCGAAACTTTTCTAAATTTACCCTGCTAGTGTAAGATTTGTAACAGGATTTATGATAATTTCACTTTTCTATATTATCAACATTATCAATTGAACTATACTCATCATGGAGTCTGCGGTACACATTATCTTTCCTTGTATTTACAGCATTGATAAGGGTTTGCTTTCCTTTTGCAGTTAGAGAGGACAGTTTTCCACTTCTTGAAATCTCACATATAATGCAAAAAATCCAGTTGTTTGAACAACGGCTAATTTTTGCTCGCGAATGAGTAAGCTTCAGTGGACTACTAAAAGTCGACATATTCCGGGAATAAACCCTATCCGGTCCAACTTGATTTTTTAGTTAGTAAAGATTTTTAACTAAAGTAAAAAAAACACGGTAAAATAACTATTTAACGCAAAATTAATAAGTCATAAACTTGTATAAACAATGTACAATAAACTTCTGATGCAAAAGTATCAATAAAACAATAATTAAACTACGAACAATACTATGATGAACTATTGAAGCGATTTGTCAACAAAAAAGCAATTTTACTTCGTATCGGATAGGAATTTAAATCCGGAAATTCATTGAACTATAATGCAAAGTTAAAAATCCTCATAAAAGTTAATTTATTAAAAATACTGAGTTTGAGTGGCTTTAAAACTTTACAAAAGGAAGTTTTATAACATTTTAAATCGGAAAATCATGAAATTATCGATGCAATTTAGATTTACAAATGTTGTAACCACTTCGTTAAAATAATACAGAGTGCGCATTCGTCAAACTGAGTAAAAATGGACAAAATTAAGGATAATTATGAGGAATTTAAGTTTTACAATATGAATAAACACTTCAACACTTTATTAAATGCAAAATCATATGCCAAAAGACCAAATTGTTTCTAATGTTGAAATTTGAAAAAAAAATCCAAATGTCTTTTTTCTTTCCATTTTATAAAAAAAAAAATGCACCGCAGAAAAAGGCTTCGACCGGGCATAAAAGTTAGATTAAGGTATTGGCTGTGCAAAAAAAAATCGTTTTTAGCCTGCAGTCATGCTGGTCCATTAAAGTCGTAAACTAAACACCTTTTTCTTGATTTGTCAATCCACTATAAGATGAAAAAGAAAACAAGAAAGAAGATTTATATGAATAAATGGTTTATGGTACACACATTTTAAATAAAAACAGAATATTGAAATTATTAACAACAGTGCAAACCTGTATTGTATATGAAGTCTTTTAAACAGTAAATTTCAGTGATCTTTATGAACTGTTGGTACACTATTTTGTTTGAGTAGTTATACTTATTTCGAGAAAAAATGATCGTGAAAGAATACCTAACGGTGGTCAAGTATTGCGATTGGATCATGAGCTCTGGTATAGGATCGTGAATGAAATGTGATCGAGAAGACATATGCAATGTCAATTACTTATCTAATGTAATGAATTATACGGACAAATTTACAAAAAAATAAAACTGTCTGTCAAAATGGCTCAACATTATGATCTGTATGTGAGAAAAATCAAGGTTTAAAAGTACACCGTTTTTACAAAACTACAAAAGGCAGATTGCTCCTCGACATTCCAATTACATTAAATATGTAAACAAACAAGATGTTTTTCATAATTCGAATGACTAAACATCTTTTCTTCGTAACATATCTTTCCAGTTTAATGATTCAAATGGTTCTAAAAGTTACTTTGTACTTTGCATAATCAGAAATTTGGCACAAAATGAAATATTTACAAAAAATAGATTTTTCGGATCGTGAAAGATCTGATGCTACGAAACGTTCAAATCATTTATTTAGATATCAGTATAGTATAATTTATATTCTTAATTGGTTTAGCAAATACTGGATTTGCATGACTCATTCCGGTTCTCTTTTGTTGGTGAATAGGGTTATTATCGTTCATTGTCATTGGATCTGATTATCTTATAATACACACCGACTAGGCGCCTTACAGCAATATCAGTCTATTTGTCCGTTCTTTATAAGTTTTGATTTCTTATACAAATCTAAGATTGAAAATAAAACTTTAAAAGAGCAAACGATACAGAAAAAAGTAATAAAAATATATACCTTTATGTGCTACTTTTAGAGATAAATGAAGTCGAAATTTTAGACGTTTACTGGAAATTTTGGTTTCTTTGACATTTCTATCCTTTGAAAAGACATACCCAACTATTTTGTTTCAAAACATAAACTCAAGCCGATTTCTGTGAAAGCATCTGGAATATCTTTTCTTCATGAGTGTGCTTTGAATTTGTGTAACAATTCTTTGAATAGTAAAAATTTTTATCACATTTTCATAAATTTTGTCAACGAACTACATTTTTTGCTGAATATCTATCTAATCTAAAAAAAAAATCATCGTTGCTTTTTTCATAAAAATCGGCACAAATAATCTTCATACGTAATCAAGCCAAATATCATTTTTAAAAAGAGGGGTCCATGAACTCGTTTTCAAGTTAAATCAGTCAGAATGGTAAAATCAATCGAAAATGCATCTTTTCTCGATTTGTCAGTTTGACGTCGCCAAAAGTAACATTTTACTTTAGCAACGTCATTACCTCCCTGTAACTGTATCGTATGCCCTTAATCGGCTAAATTACAGTTCAAGCTGGGCATCATGCAGTATCGAGGTACGTTGATTGGTTATTTCCCCACTAAGCTGGGTACAATGACGTATAGCTATTGTGAAGACAGATCAAACAATCAAGTAAATATAACGATATAAATTGGTACCTTTTTGTTAGCGCATCCAAGAAATAAACAATATATTAACAAATTTTGTCATACTATCCTCACGAACGACACTCCATATAATTGAAAATAACCATCCTTACACAAAAAAAATATGTACACATGCATATATTTCCAGAGTGGATGCATTAAGCATTGTAGATACATATATACTTTTTCTTTTCGACAATTTAAGTTCCTGAAGGTCCTCTCATCTTGTAAATATACTTATCTAGACAAGTTTTTAGTTATTTTAATAACTTTTAAGGAAAGGTGTTGAAATAAAAAAAAAGAAAGCATTAATGTTCGTTATTATCAAAATAATACAACTAGTTGCAAGTATATCAATTGGTAAAAGAAATAGAACTTTCAGAGAATATGTGAACATCGTTCCATGACTTTGGTAAATTTTCTAAAGATTACAGGTAAACTATTATAGGTAAAATGCGCAAATGTCTTGTCAATTTTGTACAGTTGTATCAAAGTTTAAAGCACAAATGTTCATAGTGTTTGAAGCGCAAATGTCCTTTAGTGTTACAGGTTAAAAAGCGCAAACGTCCTGCATCAACTAAATTCAATGTTTTCAAAAACAAAATGAACGGTTTCAAAGAAAAAAAAACTTTTATTTTACTGTACCATCTGACACACTAAAGATTCTGTTTCAAATTTATCAATATGTATTAGAATATGACCATTATAGGTACAAAACGTGTTTTCTTTTTAATGAAACTCATAGACTTGTGTAGCGCCTTTTGTGTTTTCACATAAAGTACTGCATATTTTCTCATCTTATTGCACAGTATTATTGAGCAAGTTAAATCATTTTGACAGACACAATTTTTTTTCGGATTTGCTCCGCGTTTTGAAAATACAGCAGATTTTTCATAGATTTTGAAGTAGATTTACAATTTATTTCATTCACGATCCGATCGCAATGCTTGACCACCGTTATGTATTCTTTCACGATCTTTTATCTTGATATACCGAATGACAGCCGAAAGAGACTACAGACAATAAATGTCGGGAATTAATCAACTATTGTAATATAAAAAGCAGAAACACAACCATACTGTTTTACGTTTACTTCATATATATTCTGAATCCTAAGACTACGTCCTGCACTGACGTCAACCCTAGATATAATATGTAACGCGACGTCGTAACTCCCGCGGTATTCTCAATACTCTCCAACCCCATAGCTGCAGTTGAAATTCCGCGAATTATAACGACGCTTGCGGTCAAATAGTTTCATCGAGGGCAAATAGTTTTTTTTTTTCTTAAAACTAAATTTTATTAACATATTTACATTTGTTAATAGATACATCAAATATTGGTACCGTATCCCTGCCTCGTTATCATTAGTATAGAACATTTGTTATGGTTAATTGTGATATTACACAGATTTTAATTAAACCGGATATAATTTATGTCTTCACCTGAATGATTTTTTATACTAGTTTCTTTGTTTACAAAATAGCTAGATAACACGTGTAGTGCTTTTTGGAATATACTTTAGTGTATTATCTAAGGAATTTTTCCAAAATATTTGTTTTTAAAGGATTATTAATATATGCAGTTATGTTTTTCTGTTGTAAATATTCGTTTGAAATTCATATGTGTTTTACAAAATATGTCTACAGTAAAATCGGATGCTATTTCATCAGATTATTCAGTTGAAGGTAATTTTCATTTACTTAGTGTTCTTGTCGTACTAGATTTCTTATATCTTGACTTATATCTTGAATAACATTAAACTGGTAAATATTTAGTGGACAACAACAAAAAGCGGCGAACAATATAATGCAAATAATAACGCAACAAGAATAAAACTACTGTTGTATAAAAATAGTCAAATCTCTAATCACAATTGATAAACACTATAATACATGTATGTACATAAACAGGTAAACATACCTGTACAATGTATGAAGACAATTACAGTATACTCCCAATATTTGAGTGAGGTATTATTTTTTTCAGAGTCATCATTCATAATATCATGTTTCAAGCTTTAATAGTCTGCCAATCTTACATGTATATCCTAAAAAGTTTCTTGTTTCAATATAATTTCTGATCTCTTGTCTTAATATTTTGAGTGGTTGAACATTTTTATTTTTTTGTCAGACATATAGTATACTTTATATATGGTGTAACTGATAATAGTTAAAAGTAAATTAAGTTCATAATACTCTTTATCATATATTTTATATCCAAAAGATATGTTTTTTAGATTAATAACATGTCTTCCAATATCTAATTTCTCAATAATTTGTTGTACTTTTTTTCCAGAATAATTCAAAATATGAACATTTGAGGAAGAAATGTTTTCATAATTCTCTATTTTTTTACAGTGTAAGCAAGTATCTGTTTCTATTATATGCCATTGTTTTAACAATTTATTACAGGGAAGTATATAATGAAGCAGTTTCCATCTAAATCTTTTATATCTATTATCATCTAAAAATGTAAAGATAAATTTTAATGTTTCATATGCTAGATAAGTATTTTTTAGTGTTACATATGATTTCCATTTTAAAAAGTCAATGGGTGTTTGTATTTCCTTTGTTTTAAGTAAGAAGTTATAAATGTCACGATTATTTAGGGTTTGAATAGGTTTTTTGTTTATGATGTTAAGATTTTCTTTTATATTTATATTGACTTTAGTATGTTTAGATGGTGAGTTTTTGATGATATTGGTCAGCTGTTTTGGAATAGCTTTCTTCAGTTTTGTAAGCTCAGCTATCCAGTTTTCCTTTTTTTTAGTTTACTTAGTATGATGTGTGAGGATATGTTTCCGTCTTTATCTAATAAATCATTTATAACCAGAATGTTGCTTTGTATCCAGTTTTTAAACAGTAAACATTTATTGTTGATGTTAATGTATGTATTGCCCCAAATTATTTATTTCCTTATTTCCCAAAACATGGTAGGCTTTTGTTTAGTTTTTTTCTTTTGCTTTAATCCAGGTCTTTATTAACTGCAGATAAAACTCTGGGATTTGTTTTATTATATTTTTTTCAATAATATTTATATTGTCTATACTCATCTTGAATATTAAGAAATTATCTCCCATCTTATCCAGAAAATATTTTGGTATTATCTTCCAAGTTTGTTCAGCATTTTCTTCAAACAATAATTGTTTAATCCATTTGAGTTGAATTGTTGATATATAAATATCTATACAAATCATTTTTAATCCCCCTTCCATATAATTTTGTGACAAAGTATCTCTTTTAATCATATCTCTTTTCCCATTCCAGATATAGTTATATATCATAGTTTTACTGTTTTGTATAAAGTCTTTTGGTAATATCATATTAATCGCTATATAAGTTATATTTGGGAGTATAAGAGACTTTACTACAGTTATTCTTCCTAGCATACTTAGCTTTCTTTTTGACCACATACATAATCTTTTCAATTTTATCAGCTTGCTTTTGACAATTAAGTTTTTGACACTTTTCTTTATTATAGCCTAAATAAATGCCTAAACTTTTTATTGGTACTTTCGTCCAATTGATTCTTTCAAATTTATCTTTAGTATGTTTAAGTCTACCTAGCCAAATTCCTTCAGTTTTAGTTCTATTTAATTTAATCCAGAGAATGAGCCAAATGTTTCTTTTAAGTTCATGACTAAAAATATCTGTCACCAAGGTCCAGAGCACTGTTAGATAAGGAGGAGCTAACTCGTATGTACTCGAACCAAAGGACAGGGGGTCAGTCTATCGCTAGACTTAATGTTCTGATAGGCATAGCTAAAACGCAAGGAAGGTTTTTATAATTTAATCAACGATAACAATTTAGATGAATGATGATAACAATCAATTAGTAAACAATGCCAAATAAATAATAATTAACGTACAAAGTATCAAATCTAAATATCAAATCCAAAGTAAAACTATTTCTCCTTACAATGTAAAATGTAAAATAAATGCCAAAACTACTAAATCATAAAATGAACTTAATCTCAAAATCAAAATGTATAGTCTCAAAAATAAAAGATTCTCAAAAGTATTTTCCAAAGTTAAACTACATGTATGAGTCAGAGATAAATTTTGTCTCAACAATAAACCGTCAACTATTTCAGATATTGTTATTATTTGAATTACTGACACCTAGTTGGAGAGACCAACATACCATTGGCATTGCTTAGGAAAAAGTTTTGCAAAATTTGTTTCAAAGATATATTATTCAATCATTTCAATCAAGTTGCTCATTGAATCATTGTAGTGATAATTGAGTAGTCAAAATGTGATAATTGACCCCCATCCCTATATGTCATAATTTGAAATTATCATAGTATTCAAACTTTTCATTTAGTTACAATGATTTAAAATTCTCTGTACTGAAAATACACGTTTGGAAAATATCTTACAAAGATATCAGGCTTATCATTGTGAAGGCCAGACGCGCATTTCGTCTACAAAAGACTAATCACAAAAGTTAAAAGGCAAAATAGTAACGAAGTTGAAGAGCATTAGTAGTTATTACAATAAAGTTAACGTTATCATGATATGTTCAACCTTCTACCACATAAAATTGACCTTTAGTCCCTAGAAGTCAGATTTTAGGAAAATCACATGATTTGAGACTAGTTTGTAAAAAACTACATTAGACTAAATCTGTTAGAGACTGAAGTTTCTGAAAACAAGATTATTTATTAGTTTAAAATGGCATTAAATAAGCTTTTGAGAGTATTCCAACAAGTTAGGAGGAAGAACGACTTGAATTGACCCTTCATATGTTGTACGGTCACTATCACGAATCGGTCGAGCAATGCCATTTGTTGATGTCTCAACTCATTAGCGACATATTGTTTTTGGTCTTAGATCTTTACACACCAGTATAGTCGTCTGGTATGTAATTTAACCGATTTGGGACCTATACCCGATTGTGACAATTTTGCTGAGCGTGTATTCGCATGGTGGATGATGCATGCATAACAGGAGACTCTTGTCCTTTCGATGCACACAGTCGCGCTATTTTGTAGTTCATAAGTTCATACGGTTCCCTCAGGTTTCTGTTTGTTACCTTTATTTTCGATTGATTCATAATCTATTACGAGATCTGAACATCGGTTAACCACTGTCGTTTTAATCTGATTTGGTCGTCCAAATGTTTAATTCAAGCCCATTGAAATTCGAATCTGGCGTAATATATTATAAGTCTGGTATCTTTGATTAGTGTTTTCTCATTGTGAAAGGCCGTCTGGTCATCTTTGTTTGCCGACATCCACGTACTTTGGTCAAAAATGGATATGCGTCTCATTGGCAATCATACCACATTTCTTTATTATTATTTTTGATAGCTGCAATATTTACGGTACCAATTTTTCTGCATCAGGAATCATTTCACAAATCATCTTACGAAAATACTCGTAAGTCTTGAACATTTCAGAGTAACTTACGAGAAATTTTTATCATTACATTTTTGTGAATAGGACCCCAGATGCAGATTTCGTCAACAATTGTCTCTTTAGTCATGCCAAAATATTTAATATTCCGAAACCTAATAGAAAAGTTGAGGGGTTGTTTAAGCAAATACAAAAACTAAATATGCATATGTCCATCTGTGAATACTCAATTTGAAAATAAATTCTCGCACAATTCAGGTAAAATTAGAAGTGAATTAAAACACGTCAGATGTCGTTAGTTAGGTAGGGACTGTTTATCCTATTGAGCACTGAAGTTTAATCTTTGTATTGATTCGAAAGGGTGTGTGTTTTAGTCTTTATTTAGGTTTGCATGTTGTATATTTAAAATTTTTTGTTTCTTTGTGTTTTTTTTTTTTATTTCATGATACTGTGTATGCTTTTTCATGAAAACTATGCTTTCGTTGAACAATGTATGCTGTATAGGTTACACTTCTGTAAATATAGACAATGTAAATTCCCATAGGAACTCCTTTTACGGCTAAAACTGTACCACTTTTACTATGAAGTTTCGAAATATATCCTAGAATGGAAAGCTCATATGCACTACTATTCTTTTTCAAAGGTCAAAATATAGGGCTGTGCGGCATATTTTCAACATATTTATGCACCGAACTTCTAAGAGTTTAAACTTATAATTTAACTCTGTACTATACCTCCCTTCACTTTTGGTCTTCATTAGAATTCAATTTCGCCGCTATCCAAGTGTATTTATACTGGTAACATTCCCAAGTTATGTCTCTACGAGATTAAATACAAGGATCATATCAGGGAATTAGTAGGTAAAAGAAAATATCTATTAATATTATATTTCTCCCCTAAAGAGGCGTGGTTTGTGAAACAGCTTTATTTACAAAGTACCACCTATAAGGGTTAGAAAAGTTACATTTAACGATGGTTTACAAATTTGGAAATGTCTCTTAAGGTAGTTCAGGGGTATACCACCATCTTGAATTGCACAGTACATAATAGGTCTAGTTCTTTGCCCGAATCTGCAAATTTGGAGACAGATTTGCAATTTATTGGTTACACTGTTTATTCATATGAAGAAAACTTAGTGATTCATTGCATTATCGAAAATGTTTTAACTAATACCAAATATTTGTGTTTTTAGAATCAATTTTTCAAATAAGCCATTTAAGGGGAGATAACTCTTTTAGTACAAAATTTATACTTTACATATAGGGAAATTTTCATTTTTTACTGGTAGCAAGAAAACAAGTTCGGTGACATCATTTTTTCTTTCTATTTTCTTAAAATATATTATAAAACCTATCTTCTCATATTTTATTTCAAATTCTGTCATATAGATTTCTATTTATGCACAAAAATGTGTTTTTCTTTCATGAACAGCAAATTTTGGCAATTTTGAACGACTCGTACCTTGAAAAATAGTGCGGTGACCCATACTTTTTATTGTTGTTTTGAAAAAAGCATAGTAAAATCTTCATTTTGGCAAAGTATAAGAAAATTCTGTCATTTTTTTTCTATACCCCTGAACTACCTTAAGCTAAACAACAGATTATTTTAGCTATTGTATAATGCCTGTTTCGATCTCATTGATGGATTTACTTAATATCAAGAAAGTACGGTCAAACTATTTTACTCAAAGTTGACCTTTGATGAATTTGGTTTTTTGTTTAGGACCCTATTGGTCATATTATCTAACATTTCTACGCAATTATATACATACCTGAAATTCATAGGTTTTAATAGTTTTGAGTTTGTTGATGAAGGTAAGACAAAACGCTTCGAGCACACTAAATCTATGAAGTGTTAATTCGCCACTTTATCAGGAAGTGCTGAGTCTTTCAATCTTTGGTTTTCTTTAACAGTTGTTTATGATTTTGTGTTGTGTCAGGGTGTTGTTACTTTCATCAAATTTTGAATACATGTATTTTCTTATATTATTAGAGCACATACTTGATGGGCAGCTAGTGTTGTCTAATGTAATTATTTTAAAACTAGTATTATACAAGTCATATAGAATATATATTACAATGCAATAATGGTTCTACACATTTATCGTATTTCACAGATAATAGAAAAACGCAGATAAATTGATAAAACATGCCTTCAACATTTTTAATCAAACACAAATCTGGCGGAAAGTTTATACATCCAAAAGGTGGACATCGTAACCCGGCTAATGACACAAAATTGGTTCTCCATCAAGATATACATGACAGGATGTATTTTCAGTTTGATGTTCAGGAAAGTCACTGGGGTTACATTCGACATGTTAGCAGCGGAAAAATTGTTCATCCTGATGGAGGCCATTTGTTTCCAGGTAATGGTACCAACCTTGTTCTTCACTCAGATTATCATGCAGGCGCACTTTTTGCACTTGATAACGTTGATGATTATATAATTCATAAAGGGGGTAGATTTGTTCATCCAGACGGTGGAAGTCCAAATCCCTGTAACGACACATACGTGGTCCTGCATGAAGACAAACACGATGCTATGAAGTTCCAATTTGTTTCACCAGACGACATCAATAAAGAAGTCTTGATCTATGGAAAAACATCGGTTAATGGTCACTGGAGAATAATTAATACAATCATAAATCCAATGGCAGAACATACATATACCATATCGTTCACCGTGGGAAAGTCCAAGACGGAAAGCAGGAGTTCAGCTTTTGCCTTTAAATGGGAGATTTCCTGTGGGTTTTCAGCTAATACTGCATTTGGATCTGCCTAAGCGTCAATGTCAGCTTCCACAGAATATATGATAAAGAAGGCACCATCAAATACTTGGTCGGAGCAAAAAACCGTAACCAATCAAATCAAAGGTATTATTTTTGTTACTTGTTTACAATAAAAACAATACTCAGGTGAAAGGAAGAGGTGTGATCATTATTTCTTCACTGAAATAGGTAAAACTATTAAGTTCTTCAATTCTTTTAAAGTTATGTTTGATGTACTTCTAATTGTATAGGTTAATATATAGTATGGGCAATTTAATTTGAATAAAATGGGATGGAAGTGTTACGTCATAAACATGTAGATATTTAAGTGCTAACATGGTGGTAGATGCATGCATAGCAGACCCTTATCCTGCATCGTTTCTTTTGGAATCATGTGATTCATTCAGTTTTTGTTTGCTACATTGATTTGTCTTTTTAACCAATTTATGAGATTGGAACATCTGTAAACTGCTGTTGTCTTAATTTTCCCTGAAAGGCAATTTTACACAGTTTATTGTAAATAAGTTATTAGCAAAGAAATTTTAGTACCCAAATTCACATAGTTGTATAATACATTTGCACAAAATCTCTTTTTGGTTTAAGATGTGGCTCAAATCTAAATTTTAATGACAAGACATCAAAATTAAGGTTTTGAAGTTTTGCATGAACTGCAAGAAGTTTTCAGCCGTTTAGCAAATTTGTGAGTTTCAGTTGAAATTTTAAATACTGATATTCGATGAACTAACGCAAAATGTAATTTGATAGAATTACAATATTTTTTCTTTTCGGGGTCAAGGGCTCAGAAAAGTGGCCTTATCATACATACCCTTTCCTATGAAAACATACTAAATACTAAATACTTATTCCGTTGGTAAATGTAAAAATCATTATGAAACTAAGTTCGAATTTCCTCTGGCAAGTTCTGTTTATATTTCTTTATGTTTTTTTTAAGGATGTATGCGACCCCGGCTTGGTTGTGAGCAATCCTAATGAATATAAATCCAGAAAGCGCTTTGAAAGCACCAAATTTTTTAACTCTTACTTTTACTTTCTAGCACTTGGTTGATTACCCTGCTTGTGGACTGTTAGACAACGAGAGTATAAACAGCCCATTAGTGCATAATTTATAACATAATTTTGTTTTTGATTTTCAATTGGAAAATGTAGAAATCATTACGGTACTTAGGTCGAACCTCCTCTATGTAACTCTGACTTTAGATGGTTAAGATATTATGTTTATTGCAAAATATTTAAGTTGTAATATAATTGCCAAAGAGACAACTATCCACCAAAAACAAAGAACGCAGATGTAATCAACCAAAGGTGAACGTACGGCATTCAGCAATAAGCAAATTCATTATGAAAGGCACCGGTTTAATAGAATGTGACATGAATTTATGTTAAAAAGAATAACGACAACCAATGAATTACATGTTCCTGACTTGGAACATGCAAATGAACATGCAAATAACTAAGGTGACTTGGTCAAACATGTGTGTGAGCGTTAAATCTTCCCTTTAATGGCACAGTAGATAAAAAGCATACCATAAGATCAAATTGTAAAACTCAGTTGGAAAGAGTTTAACTCGTCAGATCGTCACGAAGCACAACTAACAAAAAGATTTACGACTCAGAGTACCGATCTAAGTGTACTTGCCGTTACTGAAAGCTAGTTCCATGCACGTTACAACTAACAAATACCTATTTTTGTTCGTAAACAAAATATCCATTATTAAACAACTAATGGATGTAGCGTTATTACTTCATAAATAGTCTCAGAATAGCATGATCTTTTTGTAATGTCAAAATATAAGTATTGACAGGATAAGTGTTCATAACTGTTTAGCAAGAAATGTTTAGTTATGTTTTAATTTGTTTCAAAAAATCAGTGTGAGAACTTATACAGACAATATAAGGTTCCTTTTGGTTATATATCTTCTCGAGCATTTATACATCACAAGTTTTTAATCGAGCGTTCCTGACGACGGTAAATCCTGAAAACTACTTCGGACACAGAACATTTATGAGGGGTTGATATCGTTTTCATGCAATTAACAAAAATGAGATTAATTGACCTGATGATTTAGCGAATTTCCAAAAATAATTAGGAAGAAGAAATAAAATGACGGTATAACCTCTTATTTATGCAATGCTGATCAACTAATCTTTAAAAAAAAATCGCCGGTTTAATTTTGTAGGAAGTTGAATATGACTTTTGTACTAATATTCTTTAATTATTTTCGTGTTCATCATTTATTCTGCTTTTAGTTGTTCCAGGAAAGTCTGTAGTAACATGGCAGTATGTATTTGATGTTGCCCAGTGTGATCATAAAGCTATCTTCCATAGCAACATTCTGGCTGACACTGATGACGTATCGAATGAACCGGAAGACTTGGCTGGTGTTGCATATGATTAAAACAAGCGGATTAAAATAATTGTGCATTCATATAAAATCATTGAAACATTTTAAAATTAATTACTTATTTATTATCTAACATGATTATGATAAAACAATAATTCAGCTAGAACAAAACCTTACACTTTCTATGATATATATATATATATCATATGTGATGTGATTACAATTGACATTTTTATAAGTAATAGTTGTAATTATGAGTAATGGTTGTAATTACAGTGTATAGTTTAACTTGTACTAGTTTATTTTCATTTATAGGCAGAAATTAGCATTTCAGAGTGTTTATTAGAAGATGTATGCAAATAATCCTATAACATATGAAGGGTAAAGAAAAGTTTTGTTTTATTTCGCTGTCACTTGAAATCGTAATTTCTCTTTTTAATTCTAGCGTACATATAAGAAAAAGCAGAACGCCCAAATTCAATGTGCTTAACGACAAAATTAGGTGTAAGCAGTGACATGTAAATCATAGAATATATATTTTGTTTCTTTGATTAGAAAATTTAATACCTCACAACTGATATCAAATTTTTCACGATCAAGTCATTTTAGTTGAAATAACTTTTTATGGTACGTTTGTTAAAATAGTTCACTACTCAACAATAATTCAGTTCCGGAAAATTTTCATTTTTGTTTTTCATAAAATGTCTTATTGAATCTGCGCCTTATAAACGCTATACTTAGGAAATGTTATCGATTTATGGTTATGGATTGATACATATTGACACTTATTTATGGTTTTTCTTGCTTAGATAGAGACTAGTAAAGTACCATTTAATAATATCTGTTGATAAACGAAAAAAACAAAAACAAAAAACAAACACCAGTGTTATTAAATTGTTGAAAAATGTAACTGTTAATGTAATTTAAGAATGAAAAGCATATCATTATAACCTTGCAATTTAATAACACTTATTGTCAGATATTTAAATAAATTCAGGGTAGTATGGTGTTATATTGCACAAAATTGAGCAATTTGTATATTGTCTTCGTTTTAGTTAAACAATCGTAAACAAAATAAAACACAAATTAAGATAATAGATGTATTTTCCAAGCAGAAAAAAATACGTTAATTTTGAGTTTCTAAAATTTCTAAAACAAAAATGTAACCAGATGTTTAAAGACAATTATGAATAAGAAAAAAATTATACACGTGCAAATTTTATTTGTCTAGCTATTGCATGATTTTGCCATCAATTTTTTTATGAATAAAATTAGTCTTCGCAGTGTTTTTTGCACTTTTGTGTTGACATAAAATATCATTGATATATAAAAGTAAGAAAATGTGGTATGATTGCCAATGAAACAAATCTCCACAAGAGACCAAATGACACAGAAATTAACATCTATAGGTCACCGTACAGCCTTCTACAATGAGCAAAGCCCATACCGCATAGTCAGCTATAAAAGGCCCCGAAATAACAAATGTAAAACAATTCAAACGAGAAAACTAACGGCCTGATTTATGTACAAAATAATGAACGAAAAACAAATATGATATACAGCAACAAACGACAACCACTGAATTACAGGCTCCTGACTTGGTCATTATCTGTTATTATCTGTTAATTAACACAATTATTTCCCATTCCAAACTAAAAGTCAAATTGGAAGAATTGGTCCTGCTTTATTTCATAAAAAGAATGGCTAACGTAGATACAACTATCCTGTAGTAAGGAAGGACACATAGTTCTTTGTAAAAAGACGCTCTGATTCAAACAAAAATCTACAACGAATCTATCCATCGAATTTGAAAAGGATACATAAGTATATCAACAATACTAAACTTTAAGGTAAATTCAAAAGGGGCAAGGTCCATACAAAATAAAACGTTAGACTTTATCAACCAACTGACATATTTCTTACATGACACAAGCGTTTTCCTAAGAGAATGGTGGATCAAACCTGGTTTTACAGCTAGCTAAATCGCTCACTTGTATGACAGTTGTTTATAGTTCCGTTATATTGACAAAATTGAATGAGCAACCCAAATAGATATAATAGTTTAATATGATTATTATTGGGATCCAAAAGTCAAAACTGCGTAATCATACATCAAATACATACAACACGACTGATTAAAATCTTTAAACAAACATACAAATAAATTTAACAAAGAAACCAACCAAAAAGTTTTGTAGTTGATAGTACAAACAGTATATAGTATAAATAAAGGCAACAGTAGTATACCGCTGTTCGAAACTCATAAATCGATAGAGATAAAAACAAATCCGGGTATACTTTTTCTCGATAAACTACAAATTATTCAAATATTAAGAAATGGGTAAACGATATGAAAACAACACTGTAAAAACCTCTTGTGTCCGAATCGCACTTTTGGATCCAACTGCACCAGGAACGCCCAAAATTACAAAACCCGATAGGTGGATTCATAAATACCGAGTCACTTAAAGAGTTATATGATCAAAAGGAACACAATAGCACAAAGGAAAATAAAGGGCAATCTGTAAAGTAAATAAAATGATACACAACTTCAGCACCTAAAATCTATAATTCAAGACAATCTTGGGTATTATTTGTGAAGTAAACACTGAATATTTCTCTGTTAGGTCGTGGTACTTCCCGTTGAACGTTTTGAGAAAAAAGAACTAGATGCTCGTTGACGTTACCCTCATCGGAATCCATTATCATTCAAGTTATATGTTCCAATGTTTGTGTTGTGGCTCTCTCAATTTGGGATATTTCGGAAATGTGCATTTTGAATTATGTTTAGATTACCAGTAATTACATGGTTAGATGGCTTATAAATATACGGAGAGTAAGAACAGACACATGTCAGAAGGTTTTTCAAGTATTCTCCTTCATCAAGATCTTGGAATGCTTGTGTAATGTTAATATTTTAGGTGCAATGGTTCTGGTGTAAATATGGGAGACAACAGGAACCGATTAATTTTGAAAAAAAGCTGAATTTTAGATTTACTTCTTTTGGATGAAGAACGTTGATGATTTCAATAGCATTGATTCTTTTTCTTTTTAATAATTTTGAAGGAATTTACTATTGTTACTTGTTTAAAAAGACGAAAAATAGCTACATCACATATTATACTCATACTGTATATTGCGTAAACATTTACATACACCCTTTGTCAAGTGCATAGTCTCTCAAACGTCCATGATCCAGAAATTATCTCTATCTGTTCGGAAAAGAATACTCAGTAAAGGGCTATTAGAATAGTGGTGAATATTTTCAATGATGTGTACTTTGATGGATGGAGGAGGATCATGGTCCGATTAATTAAAATGGTTTTAAAGTCTACTAAATAGTGGATTTTTATTATCATACCGGTGTAGGTTCATCCTTTTTCGCAATGTTTGTCGAGTTTCACCAACATGCAGTAGCCTACACAAGGTACACACTATTCCTTAAAATACGTTATCAGTGGAACAGTTCAGAGACTCAAATAATTTTGTGTAATAGGTTTTACCTGTTAAATAACTAACGAACTCTGGTAGTGATTATCATATTGCATGTTTAAACATGTTTAACATGCGCCTTTTTGTTCTGTTGTATGTTGGCAATTTGAAATAATGGGAACCGATTCACTAGATAGGGGTTTAAACAGTCAAAAATATCAAAAGTACATGGTTTAATTTTTTAAAAGGTATCCAAATTCTTAAAGTAATAATTACCTTTTAGCTGTATATTATTTAACTCGGGTGTTTACCGCAGGATATTCGATGCAACACACAAACGAGTGTACAGTGTTCCGTGTAGCAATATAGGGGATATGGTAACACTGGCGACGTTCGAGTCGGTATATTCGTTGTTTTGTTGTCAATCATACATAAAGCTAACAAGTTTATGATGCCATCGGGGACAAAATCTACCAGCAGAAAAGTTTCTTCTAGGACGATACTTAACTTTGACTTGGTAAATACAACATATACAGTTCGCTTCATATCTTGAATTACATCTAGAAATTTACAATAAGGGTCGGTTGAGAACAGAACTTTACGACAAAAGAGATGATTTCAGCTTCCAAAATATTAACTTTCCATTTCTATGTAGCAACATTCCAGCAGCGCCTGCATACGGAGTATGTATCTCCCAGTTGATACGAAATTCCAGGGCTTGTATTTCTAATCATGATTTCCATGATAGAGGGTTGTTCCTCACAAGGAAGTTATTAAACCAAGAATTCCAAGTGGTGAAGTTGAAATCATCCCTTCGTATATTTTACTGACGCCATCACGAGATGGCTGATCGTTATGGAATATAGAAAAAGTGATACCAGACCATTTGGTTGAAGTATTAAGAAAGGGATCCGAGGGTCTCACTCTTAAAAATAAAGAACAATTGAAGGATTTTTTATGTTCATATCAGGATGTATTTTCAAAATCCTCCTCAGATATCGGTTACACGGATCTGATAAAACATAAGATACATACAGGGGAGGCAAAGCCAATAAAGCAAAGACCTTATAGGCTACCTTTGGCAAAATGGGATACTGCCCAGGTAGAAATAGAAACTATGGTTTCCCGAGGCATCATTGAACCCTCAAGCAGTGCTTGGTGTTCACCAGTAGTGATGGTCACAAAAACGGACAAGAGTATCAGGTTCTGTTGCGATTTTAGAAAATTAAAATCTATTACTCTAAATGATTGTCAGCCATTGCCTCGAATAGATGATACCCTAGACGCTTTGAGTGGAAACAAATGGTTTTCTACTCTTGATATGAGGTCAGGTTATTGGCAATGCGGTCTGGAGGAGAGCGACCGCGAGAAAACTGATTTTGCTATCCCAGGAAGTGGTTTATGGCAGTTTAAAGTTATGTGTTTTGGACTTAGTGGGGCCCCGGCCACCTTTGAACGGTTAGTGGAAAGAATATTTTCTGGCCTAACCTGGAAGATCTGTCTAGTTTATCTAGACGATATAATCGTGTATTCAAAAGATTTTGGGGAACATCTTCGTAACTTGGGGAGGTTTGTGAACGCTTAGGGCAAAACAATTTAAAACTACATCCAGGCAAATGTGTTTTGACACGGAGTGAAGTTACGTTCTTAGGTCATAGGGTGACTCAAGATGGTATATGCACGGACGAGGCAAAAATAAGCGCGGTGCGCGATCGGCCTGTACCTAAGAATGTCAAAGACACACGAAGTTTTATAGGATTTTGTTCCTATTACAGGCGTTTCGTCAAAGATTTTGCTACGATTGCAAAACCCTTACATAAATTAACTGAAAAAGGTAGCAAATTTATTTGGACGGATGCTTGTCAAGAAGCATTTGATACACTTAAAGAATTGTTAGTAACTGCCCCAGTGCTTGGTTACCCTTTAAACATGGGAGAGTTCACTCTTGACTGTGACGCTAGTTTTTATGGGATGGGGGCCGTGTTATCTCAGAAACAAGATGGTACTGAAAAACCCATTGCTTATTATAGCAAAACATTTTCAAAATGTGAGAAAAACTACTGTGTGACTCGTAAAGAACTTCTTGCAATTTTACTTGCAGTGAAAAATTTCCATCACTACCTTTATGTTCGCCAGTTTATCGTACGCAGTGACCATGGGTCACTCCGGTGGTTGATGAATTTTAAAAATCCGGAGGGTCAACTTGCTCGTTGGTTAGAAGTTCTCGGTGGATACAATTTTACCATAAAACATAGGTCTGGGCGAATTCACTGTAATGCTGATGCCTTGAGCCGACGACCTTGTCCAGAAAATTGCCCTCACTGTTCCAGAAAGGAAACTCAAGCCAACATATCTGTTGTCGGAGGTATAGCTCAAGACACAGAAACAGAAGTTACTGTTGAGCAGTTGAAGAACTCTCAATCACAGGGGCAAGAAGGCGAGAGTTTTGGAAAGAAATCACACGTGTTAACTGATAACATACACAAGGATGTATTTAACGATGATAAATGCGTGTATAATAACACGTTTGTTGAGTCAAATCAAAGTACACATATCGAAGCATTCTCAGTTAAAGAGTGCCTGTGTACTAAGTCAGATAACCCAACGCTTCTGGTGGACAACCGAACAAAGGGCTCATTTCAAGATCTGCCTTCAGATACGATACTTAGACCAGCACGAGAAATATCAACCGGTGTTTGTTGGTCTGAGTTGATCCATAGAAATCAAAGTGACCCTGAAGTAAGAGCGGTTCAGACCAGAAGCATGGGAAAAACAAAGTTTTAGCTCAACGGTGATCAAAGTCTGTCTTTCGAGTATGACGACTTAAACAAAAGAATTGACTTACAAAATGCACAAGAACAGGACAGTACGTTGACAATTATTCGTAAATTGGTTGACAGTTCGTCTAGACCAAAGTGGTCAGACATTTCAAAATTTAGCCCAGAGGTAAAATTCTATTGGAATCGGATTGATTCCTTTGAAATCAAGAATGGACTTTTGTATAAGAAATGGGAGAGTGACGATGGGGATACTGTTTCATGGCAAATAGTAATACCTGATAATTTGGAAGAGGTCATCCTTAAACATTTACACGACAGCGCTATGGGTGGTGGTCATCTTGGGGTTAAGAAGACCTTGAGCAAAGTTCGGCAGCGATACTTTTGGTTTGGTTTGAGAAAATTTGTTGAACGCTGGTGTCACAAATGTGATGTATGTGCAAGTAGGACGTCGCCTGTTTGTAAACCGAAAGCCCCGATGCGCAAATACAATGTCGGTGCCCCGCTTGAAAGAGTAGCAATAGATATAATGGGTCCCCTCCCAATTTCTGATCATGGAAATAAATATGTGTTAGTGATTGGTGATTATTTCACCAAGTTTGTTCATGCGATTCCTATCCAGAATCAAGAGGCAGAAACGGTTGCAAGAACCTTTGTTGATAACTTTGTAGCAATTTTTGGTGTCCCTATAATTATGAAAATATGTAATTTGATCTCCCCAAATTGAGTTTGCCAAAGTTGTCTTAGTGTATAAAAATCATCTAAGACCGTTATTTTTCAGGTTTTCAGATATTGATCCCAATAAAATTTTGAAATATAAAATGTGTTGTTTCTTTGTGATAATTATCAATACCCAATTATAACAATATATTTCATTTTTTTATTCACCAATGTAACATAATATTACAAATTCATTTCTTTTTAATTGTACATAATAAGCCCCCCTGTCAGAGTTCGCGAAAACTTATTTTGACCCGTCGGTCATGGGACCGACAAAGCATGATTATTTGTCAGTCCAACAAAATTTTAGCCAGTCCTACAAAATCTGTCAATTTTATCCTGAAATAAAATTAATAACATATTTTATCGAAAAATAACTTTATTAATATTAGTTTTATTCTTCGCACCCACAGGAAAATTAACAATGAAGGACCAGTTCAGGTCTTCTGATTGTTCTTATTTAAAGTCATCTTCACTATCCATTTCATCATTTGAATCACTTTCTCGGCTGTTACAGTATTTGTTTGCTCCATTGTAGGGTTCAATCGCCGATTGTTTGCCAGAGATGGCTCTATGAACAAATTTAGAAGGCCACGTGTAGATCGCGGCTTTTGGTTTGTTTATAATAAATCCGTAAACCAGTACCGGAAATTGGCAGCGGGTACATCTGATAACCGATGTAAACACTTATTGGAAACAGTTGCGTTACATCTAATAACCGATGTAAAAAAGTGCTGAAATATGCACTACAATGGCCGTTTTTACATCGGTCATCGGGACCGGCACTAGCCTTCATAATACTGGTCCGAGCCTCATTTTGACCGACAGGACGGACCATTTTCGCGAGCTCTGCCCTGTAACGGCACGTACTAGTCAAAGTTGTGACTGAGTGCAGAAAAACAAAGATAGATAGATAGGACTAAAGTCCAAAGTGACTCAATATTTTTTATATGACAAGTAATTTGTTTATTATATTATAATGTTTATTTACAAATCTGTGTCCATTGGCCCTGATTCACCTTCGCCCTAGTACCTGTTGGCCCTAATACCTTTTCGCCTGGGTCAGTTCCCCTTTTTACCTATTCGCCCTTGGTTCGTTCGTCCTTAAATCCTTATTGTATAATTGTAAAATGTGTGTTATAGTGTGTTGAAAATGTTGAGTATTTATGTTGTATTGCAAGACAATTATTTTCTTTGATTTGAACTGAAGGAATACAAAGTACATTTATTTAATAGTTAACAACTCAAGACCAAGTTATCTGTATGTTTTTATCTTTTTTGATACATTTATATTTCTTGCTTAAATAATGATATGCCGCTTATAATAGGTGTGTAAAGTTATTATATTATATATAAACAATTGTTTATGAATTGATGAAGTGATTCAATAATTAACTTGCATGTATAACAAATTTTTAAAAACACGAGACCATAGGAGCCAAGCTGCAAAAATATATTCCCTTTCTTGTCTTACAATTTGTATATGCATTGTTTTTACCAGAGACAATACTTATAATGAAATTTTCAAATTTTATAACCAATCCGGTCAGTGTCATCAGCCAAAATGTTGAGAAAATGGGTGAGGGGTACAAAGAAATGATTGTACCAAAAATAAGTATATCCCATATCAATTTTTTCTTTTCAAAATTCTTATATATGTATTTTTTCAATCATTTATAACAAAGAAGTTGAAATAATATGCTTTTTGTTCTAAAAAAAAGAGAAAAATCCCAAATTGACAAAATTGACAGCATGGTCAATTTGACATGAAAAAGCAACAAAATTTTATAAAACTTTCTAATATTAACACCAACCTATAGTTCTTTTAAGTTAAATTTATTCAGATTGGTTCACTTTATCTTTACCATGTTCATGATGTTTACTATGAAAGCATGAAAAAAGTTTAATTGTGAAACTGTGATTTTTTTCATGATAATCATGATAATAGCTCAAAAGAAAAACGTTTAATTCTAGAAATTTTTGGCTCCTCAGAGGTGTACATCCTTAACCAGTTTACTTAAAACATAATTATTTTCATTATTAAACTACCACAGACAATTAGTTCAACAATCTTTAAGATCATAGACATTATAATTATATCTTTTTTTTTTGTTTTTTTTTTTTTTTGTTTTTTTTTTTTTTGGCGAATGATCTTTATTTAGCGACAATAACTTCTAAAAGCAATCAATTGATGGTTTCAGACTTCTTTTTTTTTTTTTTTTTTATTCAACAACAACTAATTGCACTTTCTGCTGTTAACAATGTACTTCACTAGTCCAGCATTCCAGTAAAGAGTCCCTGTTTGTTAATACCAGAAATCCAGGGTTGTTTCTGGTAAGCATCATTATATTAAATTAACATTAGTTTTAATTGAACAGTTAAATTATAAAATTATCAGCAATGAAATTAACAAGTATATATCAATGGTACTTATTTGTTTAACAATTTACTATATATATCATCTAGCAATAATTGATTTTTGGGTATTGTTTCCGGAAATTTTTCATATTTTCTCCGTAAACGTACGGGTGAATTGTTTTTCTATCAAACATCTTCCTGGTTTTGAAACAAATATTGTCACACCGGCCATGACTTAAAAAATAAAAAAATAAACAGATGTGATATAGCATATTCACAGGTATGTCTGAATTAAAAAATTTCTGTAGTATAAAGAAGATTAAGATTAAATAAATATTTCATTTTTTAATCTTCTTTTTGTAACGGTAAATAGTCTCGTTATCAATCATTTCAATCATCACATGTACATGTACAGTAGCGGTGAAAGGTAAAATTTATATTACTTGATCAGTTCCAGATGTGTAATTCGTAAAATTTATCTCTTTTATTAATTTATTCATCCATTTATTTTTGCTAGATCATATACTTCTCAAACAAAGAAATTATTTTAACAATTTGGCAGTTTTATCTAGAATACATTTATATTTTGTATTCTTACATTTTGCCTGCAGTTTGTAACTATACATAAATTCTGCTTTAAATACAGCATACACATTTATAGATTCTGTTTTCTGTTCAGACATGTAATTAGCTTTATATATACAAAACATTATTAATGTAATCAAATAATTGATTTCATAATATTGTTCATCATTAATTTTATAACCGAATACTAAATTCTTCAATGTTAGAATATTATTATCAATATTCAGTTTTTCAAGAAGATTTTTTATTTTACTTAAGAAGTCATCAAGAAAGTGACATTTCAAAAACATATGATCATAATCCTCAGTGGTATTGCAATAATGACAATTTGAAGTATTGCAGATATTCCACTGTTTTAATAAAGTTTTACAAGGTAGAATAAAGTGTAACAGTTTCCAACGAAACACTTTATACTTATTTTCTTTCAAATAATGATGAACAAATTTTAATATATTACATGTTGAACTATGAATATACTCAATTTTTAACACTGTTTTCCATCGGTTAAAACCAACAGGCATTTCAATCTCATTCTGAATAAATATATTATAAATTTTTTTAGTGTCTAAATTTTCTAATTTTTCTATATAATTACAATTATTCTTAATGTATAAAACATTATTTGTTTTTACTTTAGTTTTCTTTGAATTTTCTTGTTGTAAAATATTAAGCCATTCTTTTGGAAAGGCTTTCTTCAATTGAGAAAATTCTGACATCCAATTATATTTAATCCTGAGCTTTTGCAAAATATGTTTCTCCAATATGTTACCATTTTCATCTATAATGTCGTTTACATAGATGATATTGCTATTTATCCAGTTTTGAAATAAAAGACTTTTTTTTTTATCTTAATGAATTGATTTCCCCAAATTACTTGTTGACGAATAGATACAAAGTTTTTAGGCTGCTCTATTTTTTTGTTTTTTACCCATGCTTTTACTACATTCAAATAAAATTCTGGCAACTTATTTAAACCTGGAATTGAGTTAATACCATCAATGTTCATATGAAAGATAAGGAAGTTCTTGCCAAATTTATTAAAATAAAATAATGGTATAACTTTCCAGTTGGCTAAATCTCCATATATTAATCTTTTAATCCATCCAATTTTGATGGATTCTATGTATTTATCTATGTTAATCATTTTTAGACCACCATCTAGCAATTCATAGCTTAATACTTTACGTTTAACTTTATCTATTTTGCTTTTCCATAAAAATTGATAAATAATTTTTTTAAATTTATCAATATATTCTTTTTCTATGTGTGAAACAGATGCTAAAAAAGTAATATTGGGTAGAATCAGTGATTTGATAACTGTTATTTTTCCCAATAATGTTAGATTTCTTTTCTCCCAGTTTTTAATTATTTTCTCAGATTTTTCTAATTGTTTTTCAGCATTGAGTTTTTGACACACATTTTTATTACAACCAAAAAAAACTCCTAAACATTTCACTGGTTTGTCTGTAAAGTTGATGTTTTCGTATTTTTCTTTACAGTGTTTATGTTTTCCCAACCAAATGCCTTATGTTTTTAATCTGTTTAATTTAAGCCCTGATAATGTGCCAAAGATTTCAATCATATTTAAAACTTTTGAAATGTCTTTTTGTGTTTTTAGAAAAAGTGTCGTGTCATCTGCAAGTTGGCTGATTTTTAATGAATGTGTTTTCCCATCTATCTTAATTTCAAAGCCTTTAATATTATGGTCTTGCCTTATCTTACAGGCTAATATCTCTACTGCTATAACAAAAATTATCGCACTGCACGGACATCCTTGTCGGATTCCACGTTGAATGTTAATGGGTTCAGATATCCATCCATTATTTATTACTGCGCTTTTAATATCTGTGTATAAAGTCTTAATCCATTTAAGCATAGAATTTTGAAATCCAAATTTTTTAGAGCTGAAATCATAAAATCCCATTCTAAAGAGTCAAATGCTTTTGAGAAATCTAAAAATAGTAGTGCCCCCTCTATATTAAATCTTTCTGCATAATCAATTATATCCTGGATTTGTCTAATATTATAACCTATATATCTATTTTTAACATAGCCATTTTGATCTTTGTGAATAATTTTTGGTAGGATATTTTTAATGCGCTGAGCCAATGAATATGCAATTAATTTTGTATCAATATTTAATAAAGTTATGGGTCTATAATTATTTAAACAAAGCGGATCATTCTTTTTATGTATAAGAAAAATAACTCCTAATTTTTGAGAACTCGTTAACTCCCCTTTTTTATATGAATAATTAAATGTAGATACAGCAAATTCTTTTAATTCATCCCAAAAGGTTCTATAGAACTCAACACTTATTCCATCAATTCCTGGTGATTTGTTCAATTTCATCTTGAATAATGAATTCGTGCATTCTTCAATGGTTAAAGTACCTTCCATTATCTCACTTTCTTGTGTATTTAATTTATGATCAATATTTGTATCATTAATATAATTATCTATGGATTTCACATCTGGATTTGTACTATTATAAATATTTTGATAGAATTCTTTTTCTATTTGTAAAATTTTAGAAGATTCTGTCTGTACAACTCCTTTGTCATCTTTCAAGGCAGTTATAGTCTTTCTAGTTTGTCTAGCTTTTTCTAACCCCAAAAAAAATTTAGTATTTTTCTCTCCTTCTTCTACCCATTGTATCCTTGACCTTATTTGAGCTCCTTTACTTTTTATTTCATAAAGTTTTCTTAGTTTACATTCATTATAAATTAATTCTTCTTGAAAATGTTTAATAACATCATCTTTACAATTTTTGTTTATACTTTCATTTAATTTTTTAATCTTATTTTCCAATATGTGTATTTCACTTATATTTTGATTTGCTTTTCTTTTACAGTATGCAACAGTTTGTTCTCGAACTTCAATTTTGAACAGATCCCATTGTAGTCCTATATTATCAGTAAGTTTTGTTTTATTTGTATATTTCACAATAAGACCTTTTATTATTTTTTTGTATTCTATATTATCCAAGATACTATTATTAATTTTAAAATATCCTTTCCCTTTTGATTGTGATCTCCCTTTTACCTTTAGCGATATAGCTTGGTGATCTGTATGCGAAATAAGTGCAGGTCTTATATCTGCTGAATATATATGTGACCTTATTTCTGAACAAACAAGAAAGTAATCTATGCGTGAAGCTTCATTTATCTTATTTTTCCGTCTCCATGTAAATTGTATATTAGTACTATGTATATCTCTCCAAATGTCTATCAACTTATGTGTTTTGATTAACCCTTTTAAACTGTTGACTGGTTTTTGTTTTTTTTTATTTCTGCTATTTTTTTTGCTGTCAATATTAGATAGTGTATCATTCATATCTCCCCCAACTATGACCATCCCTAAACTGTTTTTCTGTATCATGTCATTTACTTTTTTGAAAAAGGCATTTCTATTTTTGGGAAGATTTGGTGCATAAATATTAACTAAAGTATATATACTTTCTGAAATTTCTATGTTGATCAAAATTATTCGCCCCTCCTCATCCTGAAATTTATCAATTAATTGATAATCCGTGTGATTGCTAATATAAATTGATACTCCTCTTGATTGTGAATTTCCATAACTGTGATATATATCACCTTTGAATTCATTTTTAAATTGTTTCTCTAAAGTAGAAGTGAAATGACTTTCTTGTACAAATAAAATATTACAGTGTTGATACTTCATCCACATATGAAGCCTTTGTCTTTTATCTTTTGAACCTAGACCTTGACAATTTAATGAACATATATGTATGTTTTCACTCATTGTTTGTCATAAATATCAAATTAAAAATGTAAAAGTTTTCTCATACATAATATAAACAGCATTTGTGTTTACAGCATGCACATACAGTTTGTATTAATATTAATATACACATTGTACATAACTTTGTCAATATTTTTACAATATTGTTGTAAGTAATCATTT
Organism: Mytilus californianus; assembly: GCF_021869535.1. Lineage (NCBI taxonomy): Eukaryota > Metazoa > Mollusca > Bivalvia > Mytilida > Mytilidae > Mytilus > Mytilus californianus. The sequence goes on from NW_026262723.1 coordinate 109,590,648, forward strand.
TAACATGTTTAATATGAAAACTACACATTGTTTTGATATTATTTCATTATCTATTTTCAGACCGCATTTGGCCTTGACTTCCGTCAGACAATGACCCAGATTCGGATTAGCAAGTTGAAGTGATATGTCCGAACACCAGACGTTATCTAAAGAAAACAATTTCAATGATGGCTTTGTGATATACCGTATTCCAAGTATTAACCGAGAATGAAAAGTACTATTATTGGATTTACATACGGATATTAAGAAAACACGGATTGCTATAAATTGTGGTTCGTGTTCTAAAAATAGAATTGGGTTTTCCTTTTCTATACATTGCGAAGAAGTTTGAAATATATTACCACTCTGGATTATAAACGTGGCATATGTGACTGATGGATTTCTTTTCACATGGAATAATAATTGTTGGATATAGAAATTTCTTACAATATTAATATCAATGATGTTGTTTTTACCAAATATACATTCACAAATTGTAATGTTCTATTTATAGCGTACCATACTAACAGGTGATTGTTTGGAACATAAATCTTTTTTATGACATACATATGTTTGACATTCAAATAGTCATTATCTTTTGAATGTATGCAATCTGGCATTGCATCACATTCATTTTTTTTTGTTTTTTTTAATTAATAAAATAAAAATAATAAATGCTATGTACATATATTTATATTTGAACATTGTACTGTTTTAACTATTTAACACTTGTTTTGTAATAGATTTACATATGGTACTGGTCCTACGTTTTACTTGTCTTTTGTGCAGGACCTGTACGTTCTTGATACTCTTCTGTTGGGGTTGTTGCATTTCTCTTATCAGTTTTATTTCTTGGAGTTTGGTTCGTTCCTTGGAAATATTGGCTTATATCTCCTTGTGCCTTTTTTTGGTTATTAGTCAGTTTTTTTTTCTTTTTTTTTTTCTGTGAGCCATCGGTGGAAGTGTTAATATTTATATCTTCCAATACTGGGTCATGATTGTACGTATCATCTTTGTCTGTATTTGTATTGGTAGAAGTGGCAGTTTGATCTTTATTAAGTGGAGCGATAGTAGGTGATCTTGGTTTAGTTCCTTTTGGGGTTGGTTGCAGTATTGATTGTGATATCTGCACCGGATTTTCTGTTTCCGATTTATCCTCATCTGAATTATCGTCTTCTGTGTCGTCACTTTCACTTAGGTGCGAATCACACTCTGCTTGTCTGTGTCCTTGTTTGTTACAATGAAGACAAACCCAGTCATTTGGACACTGCGAAAATTTATGACCTTTCTGTAGACATTTATTGCATGAGATTTCAGCATGATTATGATTTTCTTGTCCTTGGTGAATAACTGTTGCTCTGTATTTACCAATAATTACAGATCTTGGTAAAGCTTTACTTAGAGGAGCTACCATTGCGATTCGGTCACCGGTTTGGCAATTTGATAACAGACCATCTACCCTCAACCGTTCTCTATACATATTAAAAACCTCACATCCGTGAAATTCTAAGCTTCGCTCAATCTGTCCATCCTCGGCGGAACAAGGAACATTTTTAACCCGTATTTTCAGGTAAGTTGGTCTTTCATTAACAATTATCCTTGGGTTTCTAGTGTAAACCTGGATATATTTGTTTCGAATTGTTATGCCTGATGTAATGAGGGATTCTCTATCGATCTCAGAATCAAAATAGATTCTCCATAAACCTCGAACACGCTGTAACCCTTTTAGATGGCTGGCTGGGCAGATTGTAGCATCGATGGTTTTGTATAGTTACCAAACAGGTCGCTTTCTAATATGAAAACTGGTTTTACATCTTCAACATCATAATTGTTTTTGGTGTTTTGTATTTGTAAGATAGAAGAATAGGTCTCACCCTTTTCAATGGTGTCCGCCATATTGTTTTTGTCTTGGTTTACCTCTGAGTTTTCACTTGATTTATTTGCAGTATTTGCAGAATTTGACATCTTACGATTGTAAAAAGTTTCCAACTTCTTAAACAAATTCGTCTGAACAAAAATCAATTATCTAATGACATCTGATACACATTAAATCGTACTTTTTGTGGGAGCCGTGACATAAACCGCCTTAGCAATTAAGCCCCTTACGACCTCATTATAATTATATCTAATCAATATTCTAAATTACAATCAACAGTAAATAATAAAAATAAACAAATGTAACAATGAAACCATTCATTGCTTGAACACAAGAAATTAATTTTGAATTATTTCCAAGATTTTTCATGAATTTTAAGATAGTTATATGTATTTTCTTTAAAATTAACCAAATAGATATCTGGATAGGTATAATCTTGATACCATAAATTTTTTTTAGGGCAATCAGACTCTATGGGCAAACGAACCTAGGGCGAACATGTAATTAGGGCGAACGGATCTGATTCCGTAAAATCCTAATTTACCGGAGTAACCAATGAAACCACCTCTTGAGTTTCTCTTGGATAAGGAAGACCTTCATAACCAGGTATTATCCCCCTTGTATTATCTCCATTTATGGGTATTATACGTCAAAACAGGTATCAATTTACAGTGAAATAAACAGGATTTCAGGTTCCTGTTTTGGCACAAACATTCATGTAAAAGGCAATAATTTGATCCAAGACACTATGATTGAAATGTCATCTGGTTTATTAAAACGTTGTCCTCCCCAATATAAAATTTATTGTAGGCCATTAACTTTTATTCAGTACTCATGTGAACAATGGTTTCAACATGGAAAATGTTGCCATTTACCTGCATGAATGTGTGCACCTTTAAAATGAAATGCAAAATTCTATTTTTTATTACTGTAAATTGGTCCCTTCTTTGGGTTTAATACTCATAAATTAGGATAATGACCGTTTATGAGGATCTTCCCCAACCTGTTGAATTATTTCAAATGTTGTCATCATGGGACCTTTTATAGTCTACTCTACAGTATTGGCTTTTGCTCATTGTTGAAGGCTGTAAGGTGACCTGTAAGTAAATGTTAATATCTTCATGGATTTGTAATGTCATCTCATTCTTGGTATTTCCAGACAATGCATATTTTTTTGAAGTTCAGTTCTTTTTTTATATGTGTCATTATTGGGTCCAGTTTTTACAAAATTGACATTTTTTGACAGTTGTAAATGCTGACTGAGGATACTTTTTAAAATTTCTATGTTCTACTGTTTATTTTGATTAATTTAGTTATATTTACTACAATTGAAACAAGTTTTGCAAATCTCTTAAAAAATGTTAAAGTGGTAAATCTTCACCTTTAACCAATTAATCCCATAACACTGTACTTTATTGGGCAGACTGTGATTTTAGTTGCCTGGTTGTTAACATTCATCTTCAGAGAAATACCAACAGTTCAGACGTGCTTAGCACTATATTGAACTTATTAATAGCACATTTGCAAATGAAGGATAAGATATTTTTTGTGTTTTTAGGAAAGACTGAAGATGTATAGTCTAGTCGTTGTAATGGTTTTAACAGGTGAGTTAATGATTAAGTTAATAACATTAACAGTACTATTTTTTCTGTAAGTAACCTGTTGTTGGGTTGCTGTCACTAAATTGGTAATTTTAAGAAAATTTTGCAGTTTTTGGTTATTATTTTGAATATTATTATAGATAGAGATAAACTGTAAACAGCAATAATGTTCAGCAAAGTAAGATCTACAATCAAGTCAACTTGACCAAAATGGTCAGTTGACCCCTTAAGGAGTTATTGCCGTTTATAGTTAATTTTTAACCATTTTTCGTAAATTTATGTAATTTTTTACAAAAATCTTCTCCTCTGAAACTACTAAGACAAATTTAACCAAACTTGTCCACAATCATCATTAGGGTATCTAGTTTAAAAAATGTGTCCGATGACCCCGCCCACGAACCAAGATGGCCGACATGGCTAAAAAATAGTACATAGAGTAGAATGCAGTTTTTGGCTCATATCTCTGAAACCAAAGCATTTAGAGCAGTGACAAGTAGAAAATTGTTCATTAGGTCAAGATCTATCTGCCCTGAAATTTTCAGACCAATCAGGCAACACGTTGTTGGGTTGTGCCCCTGAATTGGTAATTTTAAGAAAATTTTGCAGCTTTTGGTTATTATCTTGAATATTATTATAGATAGAGATAAACTGTAAACAGCAATAATGTTCAGCAAAGTAAGATCTACAATCAAGTCAACTTGACCAAAATTGTCAATTGACCCCTTAAGGAGTTATTGCCCTTTATAGTCAATTTTTTACAATTTTCATAATTTTTGTAAATTTTTGTAAATTTTTACAAAATATTTTCCACTGTATCTACTGGGCCAAGTTCATTATAGATAGAGATATTTGTAAGCAGCAAGAATGTTTAGTAAAGTAAGATCTACAAACACATCACCATCACCAAAACACAATTTTGTCATGAATCCATCTGTGTCCTTTGTTTAATATGCACATAGACCAAGGTGAGCGACACAGGCTCTTTAGAGCCTCTAGTTATGTAGTTAGCCACAAAATCTACATGGTAGCTTATCTTGGCTGTGTGCGTTATAGTGGAGAATAATTGAGGACACTCACCATGTATGTAGAAAAATACATGAGAATATTATAAATAGTAGAAATAGTATTTCTAATTGATGATAAAGCCATCTTGAAATATGTATATATATATTTCATAGATAAATAGTTCAAATAAGCTCTTTCTTGTTTGTCTTATGCACATAGCATGCACTCAAGACTGGCCAGTAAAATCCAAATGAAATTTGCCCATTGGATATTGGGCAATTTAATGTTTTAGCTGAGTTATGAGTTAGTGTAAATTAGCTTATAATGAAATAAAGATTGAATGTAATTGTGTCTGCATGTAATAAACAAAACATTTTCATTTAGCCAAACTTGGTTGCATAATGTCCCATGAGGTGAAGAAAACTTGACTGATCTTGTGGTGATTTGGTTAAAAGTCAAGATAGACTTCATCTGAAAATAGAGTGGGAATTGCCAAAAATACCACAGACCACTTCAACCATCAATCCCTGACTCCTACAAAAAAAAACAGACAAACAAACAAAAACAAATTTTCAGTAAACACTAGAACCAGTACCAAGTCTTAATAATTTATTTTATTGTAGCACCTGTGTTTGATGCAAACAATGATGGTGACTTAAGGAGCCGTCTGAGTCAGGGGATCGTTGAGGGAACAACAGTTGGTATGTAATAATATTATACTGGATTAAATATCCCTGTAAATCCTGCAATTCAATTGGTTACCTGTGAAGGAATACAAAGATAAAAATGATAATTAGTGATGAAATCAGGACATTCCAGTATAATATAATTGTTATTGGGGCTTCACAGAGATTATGGGCTCATATTCCCTGTGAAGTTTCCAAACAACATATAGTATTCCAATAGTACTACGGCAATTCTCACTCAGAGCATTGTTAAACAGACAACAGTTGTTAGTTACAATAGTCAGAATCATGTCATAACGTATGAGTGAAGATATTGTTTCAGTATAAAATTTATAATAATTCAGTCATTAATGTAAAAACAAGAGTCAGTATGTAACAATAGTCCAATTATAATAATTATATGTCATGGTTGAAGGAATATCAATAGGTATATTATATTAATGAAATAAAAATGATTCTGAGTCAAGACATGATGGCAGAAACACTTAAGTGAGTGTGTTATAATAATTAATTTATTTTGATTGATTGTTGGTTGCTTAACATAGTGGCAAATATTTCATGCATGTTCAGGACGAGAACAAATTAGCAATAAATGCAATAGGTAGGTTCGGTAATACAGGCTGTCAAGGATGAAGGTTGGGAAATATGGACTGCTACTGGAAATGAGGGTATATTGGATAGGAACAGAAATTTTGCTTTACAACAGGCCACCTATGGATCCCTCAAAGGGTTATTGCAAGGGTTCTTTAACATGCAGAGTGCATGGCACCCTCTTAACCCAAGGCATCAGATTTAACGTCCCCATTCTAACTGGACATTGCTGCCTATTTGTACATCCTGCACAGCCAAACGGACACCCCACTTTGGCAAAGGTTTAACTACCATTCAGAAGAAGACCAAATATCCATATTTCTGTTCCCCAGTAACCCTTGGAGATGATTTTTTTTGTGTCGCCTTGACGGAGTCCAAAAAGCGATACATAGGTATGCTGTTTCCGGCGTCGGTGACGGCGGCGGCGGCATCAACAATGTATAAGTTTGTGATTAGGTCCAGTTCATGGTGAACCACTAGTGGTAGGTCAATGATATTTGGTATGCAGTTGTATTAGCATTGGCACATCTCATTACCATGGAGATTATTTGGCCTCACCCCCTCAGTCAAGGTCTATTGACTTTGAAACTTTTCATAGTTTACATGTATTAGTTTGTGATTAGGTCAATTTATGGGGAACCACTAGTGGTAGGTCAATGATATTTGGTATGCAGTTGTATAAGCATTGGCATATCTCATTTCCATGGAGTTTATTTGGCTCCACCTCCTTAGTCATGGTCTATAGACTTTGAAAATTTTGCTAAGTTAACATGTATTAGTTTGTGATTTGGTCAGTTCAAGGGGAACCATTAGTGGTAGGCCAATGTTAATTGGTGTTCAGTTGTATAAGCATTAGCACATCTCATTTCCATGGAGAATATTTGGCCCTGCCCCCTCAGTCATGGTCTATTTACTTTGAAACGTTTGCTTAGTTTACATGTATTAGTTTGTGATTAGATCAGTTAAGATGAACTGCTAATGTTAAGTCAATGATATTTGGTATGCAAATTTATTGGCATTTGCAAGTATCGTTCCCATGGAGATCATATAGCCCCACCCCTGATCATGGTTCATTGACTTTGAAACTTTTACATAGTTTACAAGTTAATGTTTGTGTTTAGGTTTGTTTAAAGGAAACGACTTATAATAAGTCAATGGTATTTGGTATGCAGTTGTATTAGTATTGGCCCATCTCATTCCATGGAGATTGTTTAGCCATGTACCTTCAGTCATGGTTCATCGACTTTGAATATTTGCATAACTTACATGTTAAAGTATTGCTATTTTAATTTCAACATTTGCATTATCAAAATTACAAAAAGGCGAGACATATCTCTGTGATAACAGTTTATTTGTGTTGTGGCATTGGTAATGATACCATAAGTATGTCATATTTGTTTCTTCAATGTTATAGTTATGCCTTACTTGAAACAGGTTACAATAAATACATGAAATAAGGATGAAATTCATCATTTATCTTTATTATTTCAGGGACATACATAGGTCGCCTGAAGGCTTTTGTTCCTGGCAGTCCTAATACAGTGGTACAGTTTAGAGGTATCAGTACAACTTTAGCTGTCACATTGGATGGCAATGTCACTCTCAGTAGAGAACTGGACAGAGAGGTACATTATTGTCCAGAATTAAAAATGATTCCAGAATCAAATAATTCCTTGTTTATACATGATAATGTGATTTTTCACCAATCCACGAACATTGATACCCACGAAAAAATAAATGAATCCACACAAATTAGAAATGATTGGAGTGGCTGCTCATTTGATTTAAGTACTGGTGATAAAGAAATTGATACACAAGTTGTCATAGATTTAATGAATTATGCCTCTTAAACAACATTGAAAGTAGAAAAATGAATGTTGAAACATATATCTTATCTTCAGTTACATGCTATATAGTTCAGTGTTCCTCTTTGTTAAATCATTTTAGAGTTCAGTTGATATTTTCCGGTAGGTTTAATGGCTGCATCATATTGATGCCAAGTTTATATATTTACCTACTAGATGGAGTTTTGTTATGTTTTATTCATGTCAAGTTTGTATTTTCCAGGAAACCTCCCAGGGAGGTAATGATTTACAAGCAAAATGGTCGGCATATTATACAAACAATAATGTAAGTGATTTATTGTAAATAGATTTATATTTACCTGTATTTTATAAATATAACAGCCTTAAACTGTTTAAATAGAACATTTCATTGTAAAATTTGGATAAATTTAGATAAATTTACAAATAATTGATTTAGACATAACTCATTTCGCACAAAACGTTCTAGAGAAAAAAAACCACTTAAATCATGAACATTTCATTATAACTTTCGATCAATTTTTTTCTCGCCTTGACGGAGTCAAAAAGCGAGACATAGGTATGCTGTAACCGGCGGCGGCATCGGTGTCAACAATGTATTAGTTTGTGATTAGGTCTAGTTCATGGTGAACCACTAGTGGTAGGTCAATGATATTTGGTATGCAGTTGTATTAGCATTCGCACATCTCATTACCATAGAGATTATTTGGCCCCACCCCCTCAGTCAAGGTCTATTGACTTTGAAACTTTTCATAGTTTACATGCATTAGTTTGTGATTAGGTCAATTTATGGGGAACCACTAGTGGTAGGTCAATGATATTTGGTTTGCAGTTGTATAAGCATTGGCATATCTCATTTCCATGGAGATTATTTGGCTCCGCTCCCTTAATCATGGTCTATAGACTTTGAAAATTTTGCTAAGTTAACATGTATTAGTTTGTGATTTGGTCAGTTCAAGGGGAACCATTAGTGGTAGGCCAATGTTAATTGGTGTTCAGTTGTATAAGCATTAGCACATCTCATTTCCATGGAGAATATTTGGCCCTGCCCGCTCAGTCATGGTCTATTTACTTTGAAACTTTTGCTTAGTTTACATGTATTAGTTTGTGATTAGATCAGTTTAAGATGAACTGCTAATGTTAAGTCAGTGATATTTGGTATGCAAATTTATTGGCATTTGCAAGTATCGTTTCCATGGAGATCATATAGCCCCACCCCTGATCATGGTTCATTGACTTTGAAACTTTTACATATATTTTACAAGTTAATGTTTGTGTTTAGATTTATTTAAAGGGAACAACTTGTATTAGCATTAGCACATCTCATTCCATGGAGATTGTTTAGCCATGTACCTTCAGTTATGGTTCATCGACTTTGAATATTTGAATAACTTACATGTTTAAGTATTACAATTTTAATTTCAACATTTGCATTATCAAAATTACAAAAAGGCGAGACATATCTCTGTGTTAACAGTTTATTATCCTAATTTTTTTGTGAAAATAGCACCAGAATTGCAATTACTTTGTTATATCTCAGTCATTTTTGTCGAGCCTTCGACTTTTGTCGAAAAAGCGAGACATAGTGATCCTACATTCCGTCGGCGGCGGCGGCGTCCACAAATATTCACTCTGTGGTTAAAGTTTTTGAAATTTTAATAACTTTCTTAAACTATCCTGAATTTCTACCAAACTTGGACAGAAGCTTGTTTAAGGTCATAAGATAGTATCCAGAAGTAAATTTTGTAAAAAAAAAATCCTTTTTTTCCGTATTTTACTTATAAATGGACTTAGTTTTTCTGCCAGGAAACATTACATTCACTCTGTGGTTGAAGTTTTTGAAATTTTAATAACTTTCTTAAACTATCCCGGATTTCTACCAAACTTGGAAAGAAGCTTGTTTATGATCATAAGATAGTATCCAGAAGTAAATTTTGTAAAAAAAAAATCCATTTTTTCTGTATTTTACTTATAAATGGACTTAGTTTTTCTGCCAGTTAACATTACATTCACTCTGTGGTTAAAGTTTTCAAAATTTTAACAACTTTCTTAAACTATCCTGGATTTGTACCAAACTTGGACAGAAGCTTGTTTATGATCATAAGATGGTATCCAGAAGTAAAATTTGTAAAAAAAATCCAGTTTATCTGTATTTAACTTATAAATGGACTTAGTTTTTCTGCCAATTTACATTACATTCACTCTGTGGTTAAAGTTTTTTTTAAATTTTAACAACTTTCTTAAACTATCCTGGATTTGTACCAAACTTGGACAGAAGCTTGTTTATGATTAAAAGCTAGTATCTAGAAGGAAATGTTGTTAAAATTTTGTTCCATTTTTTCCGTTTTTTACTTATAAATGGACTTTGTTTTTCTTCCAGTTAACATTACATACAGTCTGCAGTTTAAGTTTTTAAAACATTTATTAGATTCATAAACTATCCTGGATTTTTACCAAACTTGGACAGAAGCTACTTACAATCAAAAGATAGTATAGAGAGGAATATTTTTATTAAGTTTTTTCCTTATTTTTGTTGAGCCTGCGATTAACAGCAAAAGTAGGCGAGACACTGGGTTCCGCGGAACCCTTACGAATTTTTCTAAGAACTAAGTCAGGGTAAATTAGTTAAAACAGTCAAATTCATACAGGGTAAATTAGTTAAAACAGTCAAATTCATACAAGCAGTACGGACAGAAAGGGAACATATATCAAGTTTTGCATAGCATGAGCTACATGAAATTTCTTTCCCTTTTAAGTTAAAGCTTTAGAGAACTATTAAGGTAATGTAATGATTTGAAATAGAATTGATTTTAATGACATACTATTTCAAATTCCCAAGGAATCATTTATGCTTTTGTTAATTCTGAGAAAAGAACTGTGAACCCAGAAGTAGCATGTTCATTATTAATTATGAATGAAACTGGATTTACAATTATTATTTTTTGGGGCTGATATCAAATGACAGTTAATCATTGTATTTGTAAAAGTTATGATTATAACTGATAACTGTCCAGCTCTTGTATTTGCATGTTATTGTGTTTTCTCATACAATATGGAGTGGCACTTTAATGTCATGAAAATCATTGCAATCAAGATTATTTAAGGAATGACTGTAATATTTTTTCTGTCTATGAAGAAATAACATCAAAAATGTGGTGCACACTGAATAACCCGCGTAGCGGGTTATTTTAAAGTGTGCACCACATTTTTTATGTTACTTCGAATAGACAGAAAAAATATTACAGTCATTTCTTATAATTTAATTCTAAATTCTATTTTAAACCGGAGTAAACCATGAAAAAACGTTGATGACGTCACGGTCACATGACAAAATTATGTCTAAGAGCTGATAAACAAAACAACGTCAGCCAATCAGAAGACGCGTTACATCCAAAATTAAATTATAAAGAGATAAAAACATAAAAATGCAATTTTATGACAAAAAGTCTTTAAAAATCTCTAGCTTATCTTCATGTTGTTTGTAAACTTAAATTATTCAGATTTTCTATCTGTAAGTTAGTCACATATAAATGTTTTCTAAACCCTTGATGAGAGTTAAAAAACAGAAAATGTATAATTTGTCATCCATTCATATAAAACCCAATCTGATAACATTAATATGGGTACTTTGAAAGAAATCTAAAGTTCTGACATATATGTAAGGAGATATGGGTTAAACCTCAATAAGACCATCAGCGGTTATGTATCATATTAATTGATTGATTGTCCTTTGCTTTATGACATGTCTTGTGGGAAATGTGGTTGAATATTTGTTCCACTAGTATCATATATGTACATTATCAGCAAGTACATAATCTGCCCTAAATATTATTATTTTTGGAAAAGTATAATAGATAAAAACTTTTGATATTGAAATATGATAAGCAATAAAAAATCATGCAATAATGACCAAGGACAGACATGCCCATCATATATTCCATCTTCATCCTGCGGGTTCATTCATTAAACAATGCTGGTGAAGTATTCACAAGTATATAAACAAATGTACACCACTTCAGACAATATTTACAAAGCCTGCTAAGGTTTTCTTTATCAACTTAAAACATAAGTTCTAAAAAATCTTAACATATTTCAAGACTTCAAAAATTAACATGCAATGCACATCCTGACAGTATCATAATCTTTTGACCTTTAATGGAAAGGTGTAACTTCCTTCACTGCATAACAAGAAAGCATCACTGAAATTATTACGTACTCTCAAAGACATTGATTGATTTTTGGTGTTAGACGCTACTTTCAGCACTATCCTCTATTTCTTGGCGGCCTGTTTTTATTGGAGGAATCCGGAGTACCATGAGAAAACCAAAACCTTTGTCAGGAAAACTAACAGTCCTAGTGTATTAAGATTTGGGTCAAATACACCTGCCATGTGGAGGTTTTAACTCACAACCTCAGTGTAGACAGGCTAATGATACAGTAGTTGAACTTAACTTACGCCACTCAGCCACTCGGTCACCAATGCCCTTCAAATACATCAATATGTATGTAACATTTAACTGTTCAATTTTAAAAAATGTCAATTGGTTCCATTTTGCAGTCATTAACTATTTATACATAACACACAAACTTATAGTCATATCAATTTATGACCTCTTTTTTTTGGACAATTTATATAACGGGGAAAAACAAAAGATAGAATAAGGCACATCCTTTCATTCCCTAAACCAAAACTTACAAGGTGTTGACCTTTCTAGAATTTCAAACAATAAGCTATAAAAACTTTATGTATTGGTTATATTTAATGACAAGTAAGTGTCTATTTCATTTATCCTGTATCTACTCTTTAAATCAAAGCACCAAGGGCACTATAGGCAGTTAATTTAAAAACCAAAGGCAAACTTGGCAGAAGTTCAGATGAATATTGTGGAAGAATTAGTGGAAATATTTATCTCAGGCATTATTCTCAGCTATTTCTGATGTATCAAATAATGTTTGTACAGAAATGTGTACGCTATCCAATCCTACCACTTTCAAAAGTTATTTCCAATTTACATTTTTAAAGATTCAGTCTGAGATAATGTACATACACTTTCCCATGTTAGGGGAGAGTTTTGTGCCAGCTTACATGTTTAAGCCGCCACATTCTGCATGTACCTGTCCATAGTGAGGACCCACTAATTTGGTGATTGTTGCTGTATATCATATTTATTTTTCATAATTGTTTTGTACATAAATCAGGATGCTTCAGTTTTATTTTTTTACATTTGTCAATTCATGGTCGTTTATAGCTTACTATGCAGTATAGGTTTAGCTAATTGTTGCAGGCTGCATGGAGGAATATTCTTATCAGAATAATAATTTCAATAATGGTGTCCAACAGTGGTGTATATATGGTTTAATTCCACTATGTACTAGAGTTTGAATATGCCATATTAGCAGTTTTAGTTGGATCAGCTGGTGCCACTAGTACTATGCACAATTATCAAATCATACCTGAAACTATCTGAAGTGGTGTAATTTTCTTGTATATTATATTACAATACATGCTTATGTTGTTAAAATGGCCTAGCAATGATGCAACATATGTTTTGGAAGGCTGTACGGTTGCCTATAATTGCTTACATCCACTTCATTTGAATTTTTGTGGATGGTTGTCTCATTGGCAATCATTCCACATCTTCTTATTTTTATAATAATTGTTCATGTCTAATCTATAATAAGCTGTTCACAGAGAGACATGTTTTGCCTATTTGTTATTTTGATAATGCAAATGTTACAATTAAAAAAGGAATACTTTAACATGTAAAATATATTCAAAGACAATGAACCATTACTGATGGTATAGGGCTGAACAATCTCCATGGAAATGAGATGTGCCAATGCTTATACAACTGCTTACCAAATACCGTTGACTTTTCATAAGTCGTTCCCTTTAAACAAACCTTAACACAAATTCAATTTCTAAGTCAATGAACCATAATGAGGAGGTATGGATTAAATAATATCCATGGAAATGAACCTTTTAAATACCAATACGTTTGCATACCAAATAGCTTTGACTTAAGATTACTGGTTATATTAAACTGACATCATCATGATAATCACAAACTAATTCATGTAAACTAAGTAAAAGTTTCAAAGTCAATAGATCATGCATATGACTGAGGGGTAAGGACCAAATATCCGCTATGGAAATGAGACATACTAATGCTTCTACACCTGCATGCCAATTATTATTGACCTACCACTATTGGTTTCCCTAATACTAACCTAATCAAAAGCTAATAAATGAATTTTCAAAGTAACATAAGGTTCCAAGTAAAAATTGCATGATTGAGGGGGCGGGCCAAATAATCTCAATGGAAATTAGAAATGACAAAGTTTATACAACTGCACACCAAATAGCATTGACCTAATACTATTGGTTCCCCCTAAAATGACCTAATCACAAACTTATACATATGTAAACTATGCAAAGTTTCAAAGTCAATAGACCATGACTAAGGGGGTGGGGCCAAATATTCTCCATGGTAATGAAATGTGCCTATGCTTACACAACTGCTTACCAAATATCATTGACCTACCATAACCTAGACCTTATCACAAAATCACAAACTAATACATTGTTGTTGGTGCCAAAACAGCATGCCTATATATATATAGATGTCTCTCTTTTCGACTCTGTCAAGGCAAGACAAAAATTGCAACAAAATTAATACAAGTATTTGGCCATCTTTTTTTAATAATTTTATATTCCTCATTTCTTTGATATAATAATGCTGTGTTCACACCCTTAATTCGAATTCGATTCGCATTAACTGATTTGAATTTATAGTTTAATACCCATTCGAAAAGTTTAACATGTTTAATGTCCAAATGTACATGTAAATTCTACTTCAAATTGCAATACGCGTCAAAATCGCTTTATTGTCAAAATGACGTTAACTTTTAATTCAATTTATCAATTAATCTATCATAGTTTAATTTGAATTACAATTTAGAAAGTGTTCACACCAAAGTTTAATCGAATTAACCCAAAAAGGTATTGCATTCAATTCAAATTAAACTTACGTTTGAACAAGACATTAAACAAGTGACAAATATGCATTCAGTAAATAATAAAATTGAAAAGAATCCACAATCAAAATACTGCTGCGTAATTATTGTAATAAGTAATTCTCCTTGGTACAATTTAACCTTACTCTTGGATTGTTAAGAATACAAACTAAAATATTTCATGTTTCTGCACAATGCATCAATATCATGAATTCCAACTATCTTTATATAACTTCATGCAAAAAGTTTTGGATTACTAGGCATACTTCTTAGTGCACAATAATAAAAATTGCAAGACCGATAGGCGCACTTAATAATAACTAATATTCATCTGTTGTTACTGCTGGCAAGTTTATAATTATTCCTGTCAGAAAGCTTGTTGACAACGTTAACGTTACCTTCTTTTCGTATCATGCGATTTCTTTTTGCAGTATTTTCATGGAAAAGTCGTTTACCAGCACCAAGTTGCTGAAGGAAACGCATAGAAATGATTCTAGAACACTTCACGAGTGTTTAAATATGAAAAATTCATAAAAAGAAATATCGAAAAAATAGTATTTTTCAATACGGAAATTGAAAAGTCCTTGTAAATCAAAAACAATTACGGTGTGAGACGCGTCACAAATTCGGACTTAATATTTTACAAAAATATGCGATTTTGGAAGTTAAATAATGCCGTCCTTTAGAAAATAATTTTTAAAGTTTTAATCTCAATATTATTTGAAGCACATTGAGCTAAATCAAAGCACATGTAGCAGTCTGTAACACCAAACAAAGCCTGAACTAAAAACACAAAGGAAACCATCTTGAAATGACCTTGACATCGACCAATCAGATCTCTAGTTTTATTTCATTCAATAACAACAACTTGATTTGACAAGCATGAAGCTCATTTACGAGATAAACGGAATAGTGTTAACAAGAAAACAAATGAGCATACATTTAATTAAGATGATTTAAATAATCACAAGCATATCAGACAAAAACGAATAAAATGATTAATAATAATTACCTTTGTATTATCAGAATCCACCAAATTTAGAACGTCCTTGATTTACGTTTTGTCGACGAAGTTAAAATTACCGCTAACTGAGACTTAACACCGTGTCATATTAGCCACAGCCGTTATACAATATTCCTGCGCTTTTTTCCACTTAGCAAATGTAAACGACTTGAAATTAGAGATTTTCGGCGATTAAATATTTCATACAATTGTTCTTTGACATCTTAGTCAAAAGCACAGGGGATAATAATCTACATAAGGATTTCAAGCGAGCACTACTTTCTATGTGCAACTTCAAAACTTTTGGGTGGTTCGACGATCATTTAAGGTTTTTCTGGTCATATTTTTTGTATTCCAGAATAAAAAGTATGAAAAAAGTGTTCAATTAGTTATAAATAACATAATAGCCAGTCAGATAATAACAATGGCACATATTTCAGCATTTATTGGGTAGAACACAAATCTAGGGTGCTCGCATAAAGCAGCTTAACTGCTTAAAAATAGAATTGATAATTCCTGGTTTGATTTGATGTCTCATATGCACAAACCCAAACTTCAATTCTTAAACACAGATGACAGCAGTTATCTATCATGTCTATAAACTAAGGGAGACAAGAATCCTACTGAAATAATACAAAAACAAAGTACTAAACTATTATTTATTAAAAGAATATAAACATATAAATTTATGTACAATATGGCAACTGGCTACTTATACAACTGCACAGTAAAAACTAATAATATATTATGTACCAAAATTGACATCAGTAGAATAGCTAAATTTATCTTAAGGTCCAATTTGCCTGAGGGAGTTGGAACCTTAGTTTCTCAATAATTTCTACGTTTATCATCTGAGAAGTTAATGAAAGTATCTTATAAATTATGTCAGGACCAAATCACCGACTACTCAGCTGACTATAGTAACCAGAGGTTATATATTTACAAAACATAGAATTATTACATTAAAGCTGTGAAATTTGTTTTTTTTTCGACTAACAAACTTCTCCACCTTGTCAGACAGAACCTTTTAGCTGATAGAAAACAAAAATTGAACATTTTTAGAATAATTGTAAACCTGGTACTAGAACACGTAATTGAAGTCTTAACTAATTATATAGTACTACAGTATCATTTATTAATTATTATAATTAAGGTAATAAAAAAAAACTGGATACCAAGTGAATTCTTAAAAAAAACTGTAACGATAAGGTCAAGAAATGCTTGACACCATCAACAAATAAAATGACTGGCATGTTTTACTGTATCGCAGCAGTTTGACAGTGATGATTTTAAATGTGTATGCGCTTTTTAAAACTTTTTGACATCTACTTTTTCAATTTTCTATACTGTTTGGGGGTGTCAACATTTTTTTTATTTTGCCTGGTTTTGTACCATTCAATATCGTGCTACACCATCTTTTACCCAACTTTGGGCACATCTATTTTGAATTTGTGATCATATATATTTAACACATCGCCTCAAAGTAGA
This sequence comes from Mytilus californianus, assembly GCF_021869535.1. Taxonomy (NCBI): domain Eukaryota; kingdom Metazoa; phylum Mollusca; class Bivalvia; order Mytilida; family Mytilidae; genus Mytilus; species Mytilus californianus. The sequence continues at coordinate 109,607,717 of NW_026262723.1, forward strand.
ATTTAGCTTTTTATTGTCTGAAAGAAAATTGCATTTTCGTGGATGAATGCACCTATGATGCTTCAACATCAATATCTTTAATGGTTTGTACTTAAACTAATGGTTTTCATTTTAATGATATAATAGATGATGAACAAGTTTACAAAATCTATGTATGTTGAAGACCGTTTGGTGACCTATATTTGTTAATTAATACTGTGTCTTTTGGTCTCTTGAAGAGAGTTGTCTCATTGGCAATCATACCACATCTGCTTATTTTTATACGGCCGCAAAAAAATTTTGCGATCGTATATTGGTATTAGTACTGCAACTGACCTCGAAAAAGACGCTTAGTTAACGAGTTTTATGTTCCGGAATAACACACGGCTAAAAAATGTTTTAAATGATAGAATTATATCTATATTATAATTTCTGTCTGGTCGTAAAAAGTTTCTTTGGTCACATTTTTGTATTTTAGCCCTTTAATGGGGCACCACTCAATTTACGGTTTTGGGTAGTCACCTTAAAATCCAAAAACAAAACGTTTTTGGTAAATTTCTGGCTCTTTTCGTAAATATTTTCGATGCACATATCATCAAGGATCATCGGAATGATAGAGACATAAATATAATACCATCCCCGAGTAAAACTTTAAAACTTAAAGTTAGCAGTTTTATAGATGGAAATTTAACGCATTTTTCTTTGAAAACTAGAAAACATATGATTCAAAAACAGTACTTGACATTTGAGAGGACAAAATATATTATTGCGATACTGCATGCAAATTTTGTTGGGCAAATTCCAATTAATTTTGTCAAAAACTCAAAAATAAAAACATCATTTATACCTTTTTTTATTACGGAAATTTCATATCCGTCAATCAGCTCCATCATTTATTTTTTTCTTCACAATGAATTTGATAGTTTCGATGTGATGATGTACATTTTCTTGGATAAGTTAATTAATTTGGAGATTTTGAAGTGTGATTTGATTATATATAGTAGTTCTTTCGTGTATTTTCTGTAAATAAGTTATATTTTTGTTAATAGAATTTTGACTTTTTATAAAAGTTAACCAAATCCTTCGGATAAGATGCTTTTCCGGATAATGACTAGTTGTGGAAGTCCTAAAATGTTTACTCATACAAGTCCCAAAAGGAGAAGGCTTGATAGTGTGTGGAAAAAATGCATTGTCAAAGTTCAACCTCAGAGCAACTAATATGCATGCAAGCGGTCTAGAACAAAAGTACTATTGAAGTTTCGCAGAGATTTGGTGTGTGACAAGGTGATGTTACAACTAACTTCTCTTGATCGTCTGCTTTCTTTGGACGAAAGAGTTGTGAATCATTAGTGATGTTATAAGACTTACACCAGAAGGCAAAATTGTAGCGTCTTCAAATTATAACAACAGAAAGCCAAATATGTGATCAATCTGATCCACATGTATCCTCACAACCTGACACTTTTATACGATCTCGCGCTCAGTTTCCTCCTTGTAGTTTGGATATGAAAACATGGTTTTTTTGTGTAAAAGCGAAACTTTTAAAAAGTACAGAAAACAACACAAAATTGAGTCGCCTGAACGTTTTGACAGTCTTTTGAGGTGTGCTTATGTGAGTAATCATATATCCATGGTAAAGATAATCGCGAGTACAGATTTATTTTCGAATGCAGTCTACCTTTCAGCATGCATTACCAAGTACTTATTGAAGTCAACACCTGTGCAATCAGGTATAACAGTTACTGAAGAATTAGAATATGAACTTGCTTTCAATTCATTGATAACGATTGTTAATGATGATATTATGTTCATCCAGAAAAAAGGCCTTTCTCCTGTAGCACATCCTCGACATATACCGATTACTTTTACCCAAGAATGTCTCTGATGCTTACCCAACTGCCAAACTCAAGAAAAACTAATAAGTAACTAGTTATTATGACACCTTACAATTCAGACACAGCGGGGACAAGGAATTTCAAATATATAGTTTAGCTCTGAGCTCACTATAGGGGATGCCATATCTGCTGCAGAAAAAAATGAAGTTTATCTTAAGACTTCAAGAATTACACCAAGATGTGTCTGTAGATATCAAAGATACATTAAAAGAGGAACAATTACTTCACTCTGCCGCTAGCTCTCTAAGGAGCTCTGTCCTAGTCGGGTCCTTCCATGGAAAAGATGCCCGCATGTATGGATATTACAAAATCAATCGTTTTTGTAGCAAAATCAACATTCGCCTCATTACATTTGGGATTGACCGTGCAGTTATATAATGAATATGGGAATATGGGTCACAAACATTGATAGAAACTTTGTCCTTTTGTGTTTCCTATGCAGAGGTAAGACTATACCTGACAAGCATTGCCATGCATGAGTTTGACCGAATCAAGACGGTATTTACGCTCTAAATGGCATTGTTTCAAAACACCAAGGGGAGTGTTTGATACCAATGGATGCTGACAATATAGGCCTCAACACGGAGTCAATTGATAGTAAGGAACGTTTCATTCCATGGCACGAGCAAACTTTCAGGTTTGTCATTCCACAATTGATTCCAGTTTGCGTCAGAAAGTGAAGAGAGGTCAAGATAACACTTTTCAACTGACTGACAGTGCATCATCGTTGGCGACTGTTTCATTATACCAAAGGTAAGAGAGGTCCTGTTCGCGTTCCGAATGCTTTCAAAAACATTTCAAATTGTGCTGAAAAAATTGAAAACACATCAGAGATTCCATTGGAAATTTTGTGGTCCATGTCAAAATATATCGGAAATTTTCATGTTTAGTCGGAAACGTTTGACCAGCAATTTATTCCATTTTAGACCGGATATAGCAACTCTTTCTGAACTCAGGGTTAGATTTTTGGCCTGGAAGACAAAACAGGATAAACCCCAACATTTTTCAAGGGATACATGACATCAGATTACTTACAAGATTATCTTTGTACTTGCAAAGGTAAATCTTTGTGCTCAAAAGCTGTGTTTGCTTTGAACAAACTCTGTCCTGCACCGAACATGTTTGTGTCAAGAAAGGGAAGTATGTTATAATGCTAATACGCGTACTGAATCCGCATACGATGACGAAGATATTGATTCATATCCCTATTTAATGAAGACTAGAGCTATTGCATGTAGCTTTAAAAAGACAAGTTATATAAGGGTCTTGACAGATTTTAAATTACAACATTAGCAAATTGGCATTACATTGTATTTTCCATTACTTCCATAAAAAATTGATGAGTCTACATGTTTTTACCAGGATAATCCCACTAAGATGTTCATGCACCAAACCGAGTTTGTTTAACCAACCGCTAAATTAATGCAAGTCACACTTATGATTTTTTTAAAACCTCGCATTTGCCTCGGTTGACTATGATATTTTTGGTGTTATAACTGATATGTCCGGACTTTGCAAATACACAATAATTATTTATGTATAAATAGATACTAATTTTCCCAAATTTACACAACCTTTTAGATGCAAAATTAAAAACACTGTTTCATCGCTTGAATTTTGTTTTTTTCAAAGATAGAAAAAATATTGAAATAATTTGATAAACTGTTGTTTTATAGTTCAGAAAATAATTCTTTAATATACTGTAGTGAAAAATTATAAGCAGTATGAAAGTTAATGGATGTGAAAAGGTCAAGGCCACTTCTACTTTTGCTATGTCAGAAATGGAAAAAAATCAGAAGGATCCAGATCAACGCCATTTTGTAATGGCAGCTCTTCAAATAAATAGTCAAATTTGTCGTTTTAACATACTTCGCAGCATATGCTTATGATTGAACCGTTTTTGTAGCATTCTAATGAATAAGTATAAGAAAATTTCTCATTTTTGTCCTTGTGGTTGAAATATTGATATTTTTAGGCCTGACCTTTGACCCAAATTTCACAAAAATGTGACCACTCTGGATTTTTACGACCAAACTTTTCTTATTGTACACTTTTTCCTCTTTCCATCGATATATAATTTAGGTGTGTGTTCTTCCGGAACATAAAAGTTTTTAAAAATGAACTCTGGTTGCAGTACTATATGATGTTGGCGTCGTCGTCGTCGCCGTCTTTGTAGTCTGAAGACACATTGGTTTTCGCACTCTAACTTTAGTTTAAGTGAATGGATCTCTATGAAATTTTACCATAAGGTTCAATACCACAAAAGGAAGGTTGGGATTGATTTTGGGGGTTATGGTACCAACAGTTAAGGAATTAGGGGCCAAAAATTAGCATTTTTGTAACTTCCAGACATAACGTGTGTGTTAGTGTATGGATCTCTCTGACATTGTACCACAGGGTTCCATATCACAAAGGGAATGCTGGGATTGAATTTGGGGGTAATTGCCTCAAAATTTTAGGAATTAGGTGCCAAAAAAGGCAAAAAACAAGCATTTTTCTAGTTTCATGACAATAACTTGTGTATAAGTGTATGGATCTTTCTGAAATTGTACTACAAGGTTCCATATCACAAAGGGAAAGCTGGAATTGAGTTTGGGGGTAATTGCCCAAAACGTTTAGGAATTAGGGGCCAAAAATTAGCATTTTTCTAGTTTCCAGACAATAACTTGTGTTCAAGTGTATGGATCTCTCTGAAATTGTACTGCAAGGTACCATACCACAAAGGGAAGGCTGGGATTGATTTTGGGGGTAATTGCTTCAAACTTTTAGGAATTAGGGGCCAAAAAGGGGCAAAAAACAAGCATTTTTCTAGTTTCAGGACAATAACTTGTGTGTAAGTGTATGGATCTTTATGAAATTGTACTACAAGGTTCCATATTACAAAGGGAAAGCTGGGTTTGAGTTTGGGGGTAATTGCCCAAAATGTTTAGGAATTTGGGGCCAAAATAAAAGAAATTTTTCTAGTTTCCAGACAATAACTTGTGTTCAAGTGTATGGATCTCTCTGAAATTGTACTGCAAGGTACCATACCACAAAGGGAAGGCTGGGATTGAGTTAGGGGGTGATGAATCATAAGGAGGTTCAAAAAATTTGGGGGGGGGATTTTTTTTCCCCTTTTTTCCCTTTTTATTTCTTTAAAATTTTCCATTTTAAATTGGTTATTTCTGATTTATATATAAAAGCAAATAATAATGATATGGTTTGAATAGGTAAATTAAAAAAAATTAAGTTCTTAGACCACAGTCATTCTGTGTCAGAAACCTATGCTGTGTCAAATATTTAATCACTGTATCAAGCTTGAATGTTGTGTCCATACATGCCCCAACTGTTCAGGGTTCGACCTCTGCGGTCGTATCAAGCTGCGCCCAGCGGAGCATTTTATTATATTAGTGATCAAGGATGACTCAAGTGGGTATATTGATTGGTAATCTGATTTTCTGATTCCTGTTTGTCAACTTTGCAAATACCATTTCAACTAACTTGTTTTTGAATTGTCTTAGAAACAAGATACAATGAACTGTTGACACTGAAATCGGACAGATGTAAGATATAGGGAATGGGAATAAGCCTATTGTTATGGGGTCATGGTCAATTCATAAAAAAAATGTTTAATAAAAGTTGGTTTAAGAATGGTATCACACAATGATTTACAACACGTTTAAACATAAACTAGACATTAAACTAACAACACAGTTAAAATGTACATCTATATACTTGTCTACATTACCTCTCACATTCAAACTTCACACAGAATATCATACTTAGCAATGCTTAGCAATATAAGGATATGTGATGTGGACATTAATTAAGCAGTAACCCAACAACACTATTAAAATCATACATCTACACACATGTTTACATTACCTCTCACATTAAAACTTCACACCAAATATCACCACTTAGGAATATTAGGATATGTGATGTGGACATTAATTAGACAGTAAACCAACAACACAATACAAACATACATTTGTCTACAGTATCTCTCACATTCACAACTTCATACTAAATATTTCCACTTGTTATATGTATATTATCTTCACAGTGTCATAGGAAAGCATTTAATTTGTCATGGTTTATGTTATCCACAAGATAAATTGAATTTTACTAAGAAGCTACTCTGGAAATCACAAATAAAACCTGAAGACTCATTATTTTTAAAACAAACACACCTCGGTAATATCAATCCATTCTCTCGACTCATCAGTACTTTACTATTCTGTCCATCTTTTGATATTACTATTATTCTGTTAGATTTACAGTCTGCTACAATAATGTTACCATGCCTATCTGTACAAAGTCCTGTCGGTCCTTGTAAATCCTGTTTATATTGCCAGATCTGTTTACCTGATCCATCCACACAGTATACTGCTTTACCATGATAGTCACTATAGATAACTCTGTCATTACAGTAAACAAGGTACTCCAGGTCTGATTTACTCTCAACTTTTATTGACTTCAGTGTATTTCCTTCCAAGTCTAAAATACGGATTTCATCTTCATTCAAACCTACAGCCAGAGAATTATTGTAGAATGATAAACCCCAGCATGGTTTGTTTAACGTGATAACTTTGGTAACTGTTTCATTCTCCATATTGAAGATCTTAATGGCTCTCTCACCAGGATAAGTTATGGCTATAGTGTTCTGATTGATCTGTGTAACACTGTAGGCTATACCAGGTATAGGTAGTTGTTTCTGTAGTTTGCCATCAGAAGTAAGTAGGTTAACTTTACCCCAGTGTTCCATAACTATAACTCTTCCATCCACCAGACAAATCATGTCTCTTATCACCTCCTTTATGTTGATCTCTATCTTTGTCTCAATATTCATGGTCATGTTGTTTATGTTTGTTTGTTCTCGTGATTTTACTTGTGCTTCCCTCTTCACACTTGTTTCTCTATTCATGACTACATCTGTCTTAACAACCATTACTTCTCCTAGTGATTCTAATGATTCTAATTTGCTTAGTATCTTTTCTATTTCATCATTTTGTTCCATTTTGATGTCAACTTCTTTGAAGCTCTCATCAATTTCCAGATCGTCAACATATCTTTGACATTGGTGTATTTTTTGTTCAATCTGATGTACACCAAGAAATGATTGTAGTTTAGAACTATGTGTTGTGACTGTTTGTAAATGTTCTTTCATTTTCTTCAAGCTTTTAGTTTTCCTGTCAATTTCAGAAATGAAATCAGTTGCATTTGATTTTTCCTGATTCCAAATACTATCTATTTCTTTGCATAACTTCTTCTCCAGGTGGTCTAAATGTTTATTTATTTCCTTTCTAATTTCTGTTATTGATTTCTTTATGCTTACACATTGATTTTCTCCCGTTTTGATGTTTTCTGATTTGTTGCTTATTAATTTGTTCAAAACATTTATGAGAGAACTTATGTCTGTCTCTACAGTTTCCTTTGATTTTGCAATTTTGGTTTTCTCTACGACACCTGCCAAACTTTTTATTCCCGTACATTTTGAATGACTGGTTGAAATACATTCATCACAGCAAGGCATTAAATGACTGGGACAGTACAAGTTGAGTCGTTGACTATGTTTGTTACATTCTGTTTTAATGGCTTGGATGGATGGTTTATAACTTTTAATATCAATTGTCTTATGATCACATGTTGCTTTGAATCTTTTGTGATGACTTAAACATGTTGAGCATAATCCTTCATCACAGTTGTAACACCAGACGTCAGCTTTCGTGTTTACTTCTCCTTTATGGCAAGGTCCACATAGTAAAGGTTTATTGGATGACATGACCTAAACATGTACAAATAAAAATGTTATTTAACTTAGCTTCATGAAATCTTGAAGTGTTGATACATCAAAAGTATAACCAAATCTGAAGAAGGAATAGGAGCTTTGCATCAGGTAAATAGATGTACATTCCTTTATTGAAAAATGATTCCTTTTTTTTCCCAATATTTTTTAAACACGAAATTGTATTAAAATGAGTAGGTTCGACAAGGACCTAAAATGGCCCCTTTTTTAGATTAAATTTCAAATCGGGATTTATTGACAATATCACAATGAATCATAGCTAATACAGTTACTAGATCTATAGGAAAAAAGCCTTCTGTTGAAAATTCACGTACCTGCGTTTTATTCATGACGTCACAAGTAGTACTCATTTTGTTTATATTTCCACAATGAAAATCAATGAAAATGGGTAAAATTCCATTGATTATTGGACAGGAATCATAGAGAGCATACGTCAACAAAAAAGATCTTTTAAAGTAATGTTTGTAAAGACCTTTCACATGTCTAACTTGAATATTTAGTTTGTCGACACCTGCACTCTATGTTTCCTGGTCCTAAATTTGGTTGAAATTTGGCCTATTTTGTCAAAATTCGCCAAAATCTCTTATCTTGACCTATTTTGGATGTACAAATCAATACTTTCGAAATAAATCTTGGACACAAAAAGTTCTATTTAACTTTCTCACATGTCTTTAAACAACTGAAAACATTTTTCATCTTGTAACATTGAACTTTATAATTGGGGCCAATTATGGCCCTTACTGAACTTACTCCTTTAAGGTCAATTTCCTCTGTATTTGTTTCACTAACAGGTTTAAAATATAAAAATTATAAAACTTGAGATTGTTCAAAAGTTTTTGAGGGAATGCTCACGAAAACATCATGGTCGGCACTCAAAATAGGGTTGTTCAGGCAAAGCTTAAAACATATCATGATCTTTTTTTCTTTTTTTGGCTTTACTGTATTTGATCAACAGAATCAATAAAGATAAGTATTTAACAATTTAAAAAAAAAAGTTGATATTCAGGGCCTTAAGTTTTTTGACACAGTTCAACCAGGTCTATATTTTAGCCTATGAACTCTTATTTGTCGATATTTATGTCTTTAATGTGATAACATATAAAAGTGATTACACATGTCTGTTGTTATTGTCCTCTTGAAGTCCAGATTGTATTTGAAGTTAGGTTTGCCATCTTCTTATACTCATATTCAAATATATATAAAAAATAAACTAAAAGATACATAAAACCAAATACAATCCATGTTTTACATTGTCAAAAAAGATATTGTTTTTTCAACCATATAGTTTACCTCTTTGATTTAGGGAATTGTCACATCATCTGTATTTTGTGTCTATCCCTTTTTTTTTTCTAAAATGTCAGTTACAAGGAAGTAAATTAGAACAGGTTTATACACGTCTCCATAATCAGTATGCATATTTAAAGGTCACACCTATATATAGATCGATCATACCTGTTCTACTTAACAGATAACATTTAAATGACACAAACATGAATATGATATAATAATAATTAATTTTCCTCTAAAGATAAATCTAAAACTTTTTTGTATAGAAATTTTTTCAAATATTTTTTTATTAAAGTGAAATATTTTTATTTTTTTGCTTTTATACTATAACAGATATGTCAAATTGTGCACTGCTAAAAGATCAACAATACAAGATCAACACAAATAACATAAGTGGTTGCATTACAGGTAAACAAAAATATCAAAATGTCATTTCTTCACCAGGTGAGTGATTCAGGCTCTTTGGAGCCGCTTGTTATTTTTTTTTATAATAAAACAAACTACATATTTATGTTGAGATAATTTTACAGCTGTTTTAATTTCTTGCATTTGTTGAAGAAAATTATTATTTCACTAAACTTATTTATTTTTTTATTTTTTTGAAAATAGGAAATCATAGAAACCCAATCCACGGTAACAGTCACAGTAATAGATACAAATGACAACAACCCAGAATTCCAGAATGTACCTTATTCAGCACAAATTCCTGAGGTAAGGTTTGAATTATATTGTATTGGCCAAACAATGTTTAAGAATGGAGTTATTTATAGCTGCAGTCCTGAATTGACAGCTAGAAGACAGCTAGAGTAAATCTTTTCCTGATTAAGACTGACATTATATGGTGGAAAAGAAAACAAATTCTTTGGAGCAAGATAATGAATATCCTACATTTCTATGTCTTTATATCATTTAACAACCATTAGGAATATATAAAGATGTGGGGAACATTTCAAAGAGAACAAAACCAGACAACACAAGTTAACTAAAATAGACATCCAAAGGGTTTTTGATAGGAATTAACTATTTACATAGCCTAAAAATTTGTTACCTCAACTGAATTTGAATTTTCAAGCAAACATTTAGATTTTCTATTCCTTTAAATTCAAAAGTTGGTCGATTAAATAATCAACTAAACAGTGAACAATCTCAAGTTTTTATATGAAAAAAAGAGATATGGGGTATATGTCAATGAGACAGCAAACTATTGAAAGTACTGTCTAGTTAAAGCCTTGGCAATTAAAATATCACTGCTACCTTGTGATGTTAAACAAAGAAGCTTTGGTATAATTCCAATGAAACAACTACCCACCATAGTCCAAATGACTGAGAAGGTTAGTAACTATAGGTCACCATACGGCCTTCAATAATGAGCAAAACCCATATAGCATAGCAAGCTATAAAAGGATGACATGATTAAATATGAGAAAACATGAAATTCAAATGAGTAATTAATACTAGAATAATAAAAGAGAAATAAATGTGATAGACAGCAATCAACAACAACCACTGACATGGGACAGACACATAGAAAATGTGGAAGAGTTAAACACTGTTTGTGAACAACAATACCATAAAGATTAGAATGTGATATTCCTTTGTAATAAGACTTCTACAAGTACGGCCAAATTTCCAAACCAAATCCTTGTATCTATGAAAGTTTGTTTTTTTCTATGCCTCGGTATACTTATTTGAGGAAAAATATTAAATGGACAAAATGGCGTATAGTTTAATGGCTGAGTAGGACAGCCATTCTGATCAAGACTAAGTTTAGTAGATACACAGTTCTATATAATCCATTTGTCACTTTATTTTTGCACTTGCTCATCTTGATCATATTTTTTTACCATGCAAGATATCTTTCAGAATTCCAGTTGCTGTCTATTTTAACAAATACCCAATCCCTCCTTTTTTGCTTGTCATCATTTCAACTGATTGATTAAAGTACAATGCTGTAAGAAACATTGTGGTGTATAATAGATTAGATATGCAGGAAATTTATTTGATACAATATATTAAGGGCACAACTAATGGGAACACACACTAAACATTCTGCAAAAAATATGCAGTTACCTTATTTGATCCAATCTATTTAGGTCACAGGTGTTGCAAATATTGTGTTGTACTAAAGATATGCAGTAACCTAATTTGATCAAATTTATTTAGGATACAGCTGTTGGGAACACAGTGTTCAGTGGAATTAGGATATTAGATAGTGATATCGGTATCCATGCTGAGGTTGAATTAACATGTTTTGTTGATCCTACCGATAGTCAGGTATGTATATGTTCCACATGGAAATTATTTTGTTCAAAGGTAAAAGATTCATGAATTGTATACCAAATATGATAAGTAGAACTACCATTAAAATTTTATCAGTTTTTGAGCTCGTCTTGTTACAACTATTGGTTTGTATAAAACATGCAGACTGACCGGGTAATCACTGTCAAATAGAAAGGCTGTCATTTTCTCTGATTTTCTCCAGAGACACTTAGGGTGTTGGGTTTCAAAATTATATTTTATGCATCTACAGATTAACTTACAAAACCAACATGGCTGTTGTTGTTAAAAATAAATAGTACATAGGGGTAAAAACCCTAAAAATTGATTTAAAAGTCTTACATGGTATTGATATATCACTTGTGATTCCTCTCAAGAAAAGTGATTAACAATTCAATCATTCCCAGACAAGGCTGTCAACATTACTTAAACGGATATAACAGAAATTCAATGAAATTTTTATCCTGGTGGTCCTTGAAGAAAATCTGTTGGTCCCCACTATTATTTCTATTACAAAATACCAAAACTTGTCAGACAAAACCTTGGACTACCACTTTTCGAGAACTCTGAAGATATCTCAATGATTTTCTTCAAAAAAAAAGGATTAAGGACTGAAACTGTCATTAAATACTTTGCATTCATTATTTAATAGTAAAATTTAATGTAGTTATTTATTAAAGCATTCTGAATAACCAAAGGATATAGGATTAGGAAGGTAACTTAAATAGAAAACCAAAGGCTATTGGATAAGGTAAATTAAATAATACAAAAACAAAGGATATGGGATATCTATCCATAACACAAAACCAGTACATGCACAGCAAAAAAACACAAAAAGTCTATAAACTTTGCCTATAAACTTTGAATGTCTGCTTTTTGTTTTAATTTGCCTATAAATATGAATGTCTGTCTGTTATTTAGATCTCATTATATTTCAGACTGTGGAAGCTTGTGAGTACTTTAATTTGACAACCCAGCAGCTTGGACAAGGTTTATATAGTGGAGCAGTCATTTTGAAGAAACCATTGGATTATGAATTCAGAAAGGGGTTCACAATGACTATACAAGCTAAAGTAAGTGGTCAAGACAAGGTTATCTTTAAAAAAAAAATTCTGTAAAATAACAAATATTTTGCACAGTTCTCTGGCTTCCATCATATTTAATCATTCAATTAACATTTTAAAAGGTTCATACACATTTCACAAACTTATAGATCTTGAATTCTTGTCTTAGCGAACTAATTGACTTTTATTTTGTTGATTCTTGTTATCAACTTTTCTGGTATAATATACATTAAATGGTATTACAGATAATGTTTCTTTTACCTTAATTATTGTCCACACAGCTACATCCAATCTAAACATCTGAATCTTTTTATTTTTTTACAGGACAATTATAAACAGATAGGAGGGGCTCCATCTTTGATGACAACTGTCAATGTTTTGTTGGAGATAGAAGATCAACAGGACACGCCCCCTCTCTTTATGGAAACACCCATTACAATATTTGTAATAGAAAATCTAAGTGTTGTAAGTATATTTTGCTTAAAAATTGAGTTTTTTAAATGCTCTGTTGAAGATATTCCATTTACTCCCAAGATTTAGAACTGCAATAAAACTATTTTTCTGAGTAAAACATGGGATCATGTTTATTTTCATCCTTTCATATTCCTCTGTTTTTTAATGTACATCTTTCTTTGAAATGATTTTCATGTATATTTTTTCAGTATCCTGACTTTAAATTTTTTACTCTAATTAGGAAAGCTATATGAAGGATTCTACTGAGGAACAACTAGATATTTCAAAATAAGATTATTCTCCAAAGGGATATGATTCTAAACTTTTTATCCTGAGGTAGAAATGTGAAAAAATGAAACTAAAAAGGGTGTAAGAATTACATGACATGTCTGTTTTTCAGGGTACACCTGTTGCAACTGTGACTGCTAAAGATGGAGATGAAGGATCTCCTAGACCAATCAAAATCGTTAACAAAGGTAAACTTATGAATGTTCATAATAATAGATAGATATATTTGAAATATTTTGATAAACAGTTCATTTTAGAAATTCAATTTCAAGTTCAATTACTGGACTTAAAAAAAAACAACGTATAATTAAACACTTAGACCGTGTGATTTTTATGTGTGTTTTAGTGAGAAGTGTTAGTGTGTAATAATCATGTAATGACTTAGATTTATTTGTTTGTTTCAACCTGATTTTTTTATCGGCATATATGCATTATAATAGAAGTCAAAAATGGAAAAAAAATATCAAGGACAATTAGTAAATGTCAGTTACGACATACCATCTGTTCCAGACCATCTAAAAATTAATTACATGGGTATGAGTGACCTATGACAACTGATCATATCTCTTTCATTAACACATTTATTTTAATTTAAATGGTTAAAATTATATTAATTAGGGAATTAGTTTTCAAGGAATATTTACCAACATTCATTGAAGTTAAGACGGTTTAATTAAATGTTCTATTCATCACCCATCCAGTTGTTTATCTTTTCACACTTTGCATCCCATTTATTTCATTCGTACTTTCAGAATGTAAAATAACTAATGAAATTCCTGTTTAATTTTCATGATAATTAGTGTAAATTCAGAAATTATTGCAATGTTTTTATCATTGCGTAAAATGTGTCAGTATCAGGATCACAATATTAAAAACTTAAGCATTCATTATTTCACTGTAGTGATTTTCCTTCCTGCATTGGTATTAATTAGATTTCAAAATTTTGTCAGAGGTCAAGGATTTGCAATAATAAATGCAGCTTTAATTTCTGAATTTACAGTATATTATTTTGACAAGTTCAAATAACTGGTGTGTGATGACTAGCAAATGACATGCAGGTAATAAATGCATGAGATTTAGTAATAAACTTGGATAGTTGTTCTATATTTCCATACATGCATGGCTTTTATTGATTCAAGAAAATACAGATGAATTTTATGTAAAAAAAATTTTTTTTTAGTAAGTTATGACAGTTGTTGGTCAAACAATTGAATTTCAACCAGGTATTTCCAACAGCAATTTATTATCTGTTCACCATAACTACCTGTTGATGATAAAGAATTGTTTTTACTTTTTGTTATGTCAGGGCTTTTTATAGCTTGCTCTAGTTGTATTGGTTTTGAAGATCCAAAGGGACTTATACATGTAGTTGCTTACATCTAAGTTATTTGGTCTCTGGTGGATAGTTGTCTCATTTGCAATCATACCACATCTCCTTATATTATACTGTGAGAGCATCCATGATTATGGTATTATGATTGAGGTTGAGATCACACCAAAATGAGCTGTTGATCTTTCACAGAGAACATATGGGTTATGTCACACAATAAAATGTTCTTTAGGTTTACATACTTTTATGACACAATTAAGCAGTTTGACTGCTGTGTCCCTGCTTTCTATAAAAATGAAGGAAGCCAAGGCTTTATTTATACAGAAGAGACCCTAACCATTCCATAGGCAGTTACCTTCATATGTCCATTTATTGACCATGCCAAAAACTTGTTTATTAAAAGTTTGATTTTGACAACAAAGATTTCAGAGTGACTGTAGTTTGAGGTTTTGAATTATAACCAAGTTTTAGATATAAAAAGGACTTGTAACGAATTGACTTTAAGTGAGTTCTGCAATGAATTTGGGACAGTAAATTAGAGTTTTACTGTATATAAAATTCAACTAAACAAGGAAAGAATTTAAAACTTTTACAGAATAATACAATTTTTACACCTTCTATTTTATTTTGGGAGTTTCTTCAACAAAAATTTAGACTTTGATATTGGTGGAAGTGAGAACAGACATCCAGTACTTAAAATTTTTAAATGATTGAATGGATTATAGTGAAAGTTTAACAGAAGATGCATAGCTTGACTTGTTTGATATTCAATCAAAGTGACTTTTGGACATTATCATGTTGTTAGAAACTTGTCTATTGTTTAAGGATGTATATTAATCTAGATGTCTTTTGGTTATTATTGTCACTGGATTAACTAAGTCTCATTAAGGTATATACCCAATATCTACTTTTATTCATTTCATAACAAAACATCAGACTTTAGAGTTAAATTGGCAAAAAGATTTTAACAAAAAAAATGTCAAACGATCATAATACAGTAATAAAAAAATAAAAAAATATCAAATAGTTCTCCAAATGAAAATGTTAGTACAGAATTTACCTTCAAAGTTCATTTAAGGTTTCTGTACCATAAGATATTTTATTGTAATATTATAGGGTCTGTAATACTGGACATTACTGTTATACAACCACAGATACACATCTAGAAATTATACAGTCGTGTACTAATCATTGATTATGTGTCTCTTACTAATCATTTGATTCTGTATTTCTCAAGAAAGAAATTAAGTATTTGAAAAACATCTCGAAATATTATTTTATTGTTTTGATTGATTTGTATTATTGTTTGATATTAATTGAATAACTGTTGTGTTTTAAGCGTACGGTAAGTGTAATTGTTGCTAACCAACTCTATAATGTTATGGTACACCCAGAGTGGCAAAACAATCTTCTAAGGTCAAATGTACTTTAAAACATGATTCAAGATTTCCAGACATTTTTATAATATTCTGATTTGATGAAGGATGTATTTCTTATGTTTAAAGTATCTGAAAAATTTGACAAGAAAATAATATAAAAGAAGAAATTGTAGAGTACATGTGACCTTACTCTCAGCTACTGACAAAGTGTGCTTTATACTCATTTTGTAAGAACTTTACAAGGATTATGTAGGGGGACAGATCCTTTCATAACTTTGGATGATGGTTATATATTAGTTGCCATGACAACTGTTTTGTTGTTGACACTTTATATTGGCATGATATAGAATGATAGATGTGAGTACAGTTGTTATGGCAACCTATTTTTCTTGACTCTAAATCACTGGAAACTTTTTGGTTTAAACCCTTTGATCCTTAGACCACACCTGTTTTTGAAAATCCTTAATTTACCCCCAAAATCAGTTTGAAATGGTATATTTAATCATCCCGTCTTT
Source organism: Mytilus californianus (assembly GCF_021869535.1). Classification (NCBI taxonomy): domain Eukaryota; kingdom Metazoa; phylum Mollusca; class Bivalvia; order Mytilida; family Mytilidae; genus Mytilus; species Mytilus californianus. The sequence continues at coordinate 109,623,972 of NW_026262723.1, forward strand.
ATGAATTAATGTTTTGTTTGTATTAAATAAGATACTTCAACTTATGATGGTAATCAGCTATAGGTTTGAAATTCAATTTACTCATAGCATTAGATAAATTTATGGCCATGATACCCTATGGTACTTATGGCTTTTATTTAGCTTACAGATTTTACTTTTATACCATAATTTCATCACATTGTCAATGAGTCTTTTAAAGATAATATATTAATGAGAGACATTGATATTAAGGGTGCTGCAGATTATTTTTTTTTATCTCAGTGCCAATCTTTAAAATAATTTACGTACATTCTTCAAACTTGTTGTGGTTCAGTGAAGTTTTTACATAATTCAGATGGGAAGTTTTTATTTATATTTCATTTATTAATGTATACAAACTCAATTAATTTAAGCTAGTTGCAAAATGCTGTTAGATTTTGTTTAAGGACATTTCTTTCATAGTATTTTAATTCCACAGTTTAAGATGTCAATCTAATAATATTTGGCTTACATTTTAAATTCTTCTGACATTTATCAACTTCACCATACGTAGCTTTGTGTTTTTTCGTTTGGTTAAGGTCATAAGATTAACCATCTGTACTTGATCACCCCCGTAGGGTAAAGGTTACGGGATATAGCACATTGTTGGGTAAGGTAACATTCCTTGGGTGGTGTTCTTTTGCTTTTAACAAACTTTTTTTATATTTTATTTATGTCAAATTTATATTTCAGTTGTTTGTATATGAACAACTAAAAATAAAAACATTACATAAGTCAGGCTTTAGAAATAAAATTACTATAAAATGCTAAATGATAATGCTTTTATAAAACTGTTAATGAAGTTATGCGCTGCGTAAAGAAAGTCTAATGCATGTTATAATTCTTATCTTGTAAATGCTTTTTATAAAGTATTTTATATTTCAGCATGGTGTGTTTGCATGTCACATGTCAAGCATTATTCAGATCTACTTTTGAGTGATTTTATTATGCATGCATTTTGTAAATTATAACTATAGTACAATATCTGTTTGATCATATGACATCATAGGACTTTCATTTTTCTTTATTGGTTATAAATATTCCCAAAAGCTAAGTTTATTGAAATTTTCTTGACAAAAGTTACACAATGTCGTACATTTTAGCTTTGGATGTTTAAATATATGAACTAGTCTGTATGCTTGTCAAATTTTTTCAGTGAAACTAGCAAAATGAAATTTTTCTGTTTCCGTCTGATGTTCATTGTCCTTGACCTCATTTTCTTGGTTCAGTTACTACTTAAAGAAACTGAATGTTTTTTTTATCTTTTTTTTGTTATGTGAATTTCTCACTTATCATTATGAGTAATAAGATAACTATATTTGGTATATGGGTTTCTTACAAGGTCTACATGTCAGACAGGGTTCCCCCCTTCATTTTATGAATCTGTGATCAAGGGTAACTTTTCGTGGTCAAGTCTGTAACTCAGATACTTTAAGCTGAAGGTCAACCATATTTGGTATATGGAATGATTGTAAGATGTAAATGACAATTCTGGCAGGTTTCATCTGACCTTGATCTCATTTTTATGGTTAATTGGACAATGTTAATTTTTTTTTGTATTTGAGTCTGTTTCTCAGATTCTCTAAGAAATAGGTCAACTATATGTAGTGTATGGTTTTAAGATGGACATGTCTGTCTGGCATTTTTCATCTGACCATGACCTTATTTTCATGGTTCATTGGTCAGTGTTAAGTTTTCATTTTAAAAATTGGTTGAAAAGATACTGAAAGCAATAGGTCCACTATATTTGTGTATGGAATTTTTGTATGGTATACATGTCTTTCTGACAAGTTCATCTGTCCTGGACCTCATGGGTCAAAGATCAGAGTTTTGCTTTTGTGGTTAGGTCTGTTTCTCAGAAACTTAATAAGCAATAGGTTGACTATATTTGGTGTACAAATGTATTAAATGATTTTTAGACTTACATGTTGGAATTACAGGGTTCATCTGACTTTGACTTCCATTAACATAGATCATTGATAATGTTAATTTAATTTAATATTTGTAGCATAATTGTTTTCTTTAAAGCCTGTTAGACATTTCAGTGTGTGGACTCTTGTTATTCAAAGTAAACATTCAGATTCATTGCATTTCAATTGAGAAATTCTATTTACAATTCAAAAGACAACAAACCTTAAAAACTTTTATACAGCAGCATGTACAGTACATGTATGGTGACTTTAAATATTTCAATAATGAAAACATGCTGAGATTGAAAAATCAAATTTCAGAATGTGTAGCGACAGTTAAAGGTATTATAGTGGAAACATACTTGTAGACAATTAAAGATACAGTACAACTGTCTACTCCTGATTGTTGTTAGTACAGAAATTGTTATGAAAAGCCACATTTCAAATCATTGAGAAACATAAATTAGTGTTTCATATTATGTGTTTTAAAAAACAGATTTGATGAAATTATTGTAAATTATCAAATTTCAGATCCAAATCAGTTGTTTAAAGTAGGTGATGCTGTGAAAAAAGCTGAAAACACCTGGGTGTCTCAAGTATTAATAAACAATCCTATCGACAGAGAAGTTCTACAGGCTCGGTACCAGTTTGATATTCAGGTAAGATAACCTAGATAATTCCTGTATTAATAAACAATCATATTGCTATTTTCATATATTTTGCTTTGATCTTTTTATACGACCGCAACAACCGCAAAAAAATTTTGCGGTCGTATATTTGGTATGACGTTGGCGTCGTCGTCGTCATCGTCCGAAGACACAATGGTTTTCGCACTCTAACTTTAGTTTAGGTGAATGGATCTCTATGAAATTTTACCATAAGGTTCCATACCACAAAAGGAAGGTGGGGATTGATTTTGGGGGTTATGGTACCAACAGTTAAGGAATTAGGGGCCAAAAAGTGGAAAAAAATAAGCATTTTTGTAACTTCCAGACATGGATCTCTGTGACATTGTACCACAAGGTTCCATATCACAAAGGGAATGCTGGGATTGATTTTGGGGGTAATTGCCTCCAAATTTTAGGAATTAGGGGCCAAAAAGGGGCAAAAAACAATCATTTTTCTAGTTTCATGACAATAACTTGTGTGTAAGTGTATGGATCTTTATGAAATTGTACTACAAGGTTCCATATTACAAAGGGAAAGCTGGAATTGAGTTTGGGGGTAATTGCCTAAACCGTTTAGGAATAAGGGTCCAAAAAGGGGCCAAAAATAAGCATTTTTCTAGTTTCCAGACAATTACTTGTGTTCAAGTGTATGGATCTCTCTGAAATTGTACTGCAAGGTACCATACCACAAAGGGAAGGCTGGGATTGATTTTGGGGGTAATTGCCTTCAAATTTTAGGAATTAGGGGCCAAAAAGGGGCAAAAAACAATCATTTTTCTAGTTTCAGGACAATAACTTGTGTGTAAGTGTATGGATCTCTCTGACATTGTACCACAAGGTTCCATATCACAAAGGGAATGCTGGGATTGATTTTGGGGGTAATTGCCTCCAAATTTTGGGAATTAGGCATTTTTCTAGTTTCATGACAATAACTTGTGTGTAAGTGTATGGATCTTTATGAAATTGTACTACAAGGTTCCATATTACAAAGGGAAAGCTGGAATTGAGTTTGGGGGTAATTGCCTCAAAATTTTAGGAATTAGGGGCCATAAAGGGGCAAAAAAAACAAGCATTTTTCTAGTTTCAGGACAATAACTTGTGTGTAAGTGTATTGATCTTTATGAAATTGTACTACAAGGTTCAATATCACAAAGGGAAAGCTGGGTTTAAGTTTGGGGGTAATTGCCCTAAACGTTTAGGAATTTGGGGCCAAAAAGGGGCCAAAAAACAAGCATTTTTCTAGTTTCCAGACAATAACTTGTGTTAAAGTGTATGGATCTCTCTGAAATTGTACTGCAAGGTACCATACTACAAAGGGAAGGCTGGGATTGAGTTTGGGGGTGATGAATCATAAGGGGGTTCAAAAAATTGGGGGGGGGGGATTTTTTTTTCTTTAAAATTTTCCATTTTAAATTGGTTATTTCTGATTTATATATAAAAGCAAATAATAATGATATGGTTTGAATAGGTAAATTAAAAATTTTTTTAGTTCTTAGACCACATTCATTCTGTGTCAGAAACCTATGCTGTGTCAGATATTTAATTACAATCCAAATTCAGTGCTGTATCAAGCTTGAATTTTGTGTCCATACTTGCCCCAACTGTTCAGGGTTCGAACTCTGCGGTCGTATCAAGCTGCGCCCCAGCATGACAATTTATTGTGTGATGATTTTCAATATCAAGCTAGTCTTGACTGAGAATAGTTTTTCTCCATTCAAGTAGAGTATGTGAGAACGTGATGATGTCATAAGCCTTTACTATTGACATTGCCTAGGAACAGACTGTCTATGGTCTTTCAACTCTAGTTTCCAGGCTACATCTCATCTCAGGGCTATCCCCCTTCGATGAGTTTGTTACTATATAGCCTAGAAACTCTTGTTTTCAAAACCATAAATAATCTATAAATATCGACAAAGTTCTACAGCTTGATATTAGTTTGATGTAATGTAAATGTAAAGCAAAAAAATCACCCTGTTCTCTCCTGTATTGATGAACAATCCCCATCAACGAAGAATTTCTACAGGCTCGGTATCAGTTTAATGTTCAGGTAGTGTGAAGCATAAAATCACCCTGTTATCTTCTGTATTGATGAACAAGTCCTAACAACAGACAAGTGTTACAAGCTTGATATTAGGTTGATTTTCTGGTAATTTTAGATAAGATAAGAACTGCATCAGTAACATACAAAACTGTATCTGAGGAGCATACAATTTCCTACAAAATTGTATATCTGATTACCAAAAATAATGATGGTAATTATTAAAAACAAACATGCACTAACTTTTTGGAGCTCACTTACAGGGTTACACATACTCATAATGTCTGTTTTATGGCAGCTATGATTAAAATAAATAGATTCTAATAAATGATATGTCATTGTTTGGCATGGTTTGATTTTTGTATCTATCTGTTTATAGGCAATAGAAATAGAATTAAACGGTACAGAAACCAATCAGCGAACAGATACCACCATCACTGTCAATATACAAGATATGGACGACAACCAACCAGAGTTTGAATTCTCCAGTTATACTGTTAATGTCACTGAAATGGGTTCACAGACATCAGGGGCATCAACTCTTCCTGGACTGACAATGAAAGTTACTGACCCTGATGATGTAAGTACAGGTTTTAATGAGTGTAAGTCAACATATATTTGTTTCTGCCTCACAAAAGTTCCACTGGAATCATGTTATAAACAATGCCATAATATCTGTTCCTATTGGAACAAATATTCTATACTCTTTATTCCATAAGGAACGAATTCTGTAATATTTTTTCCACTGGAACAAATACTACAGAATATTTCTTCCAATTAGAACTTCTATTTCATGACATTGTGATTCCATTTTAACACCACAAGATTTTGTCTATTTCCCCTTGAAATCTCACATTTTCAACTTTGTCATTTTAAAATACATAACTTCTAGTGTAAATATTTATTAGTTTTTATGTTCTTTTTTAAGTTACTGTTGCCTGAAAATTATCTGATTTACCAATAATTTGATTAACAGCAGATTAAAGCTGTAGGTATTGTACAAAGTAACCCCAAAGGTTGCTATTCAGGTGAGATAAAGGTGTATACAATATAAATAGGGGTACAGAAATATTAATCTGTCCAGCAGTCAGACAGTGACTATTGCAAACAGGTCCTATTACTTTTCAATCGAGATTCCCTACCGTTTTTTGTCGACCCTGCGACTTCTTTCACAGAAAGCTCGACATAGGGATAGTGATGTGGCGGCAGTGTCTGCAGCAGTGTTAACTAACTTCTTAAAAGCTTAATATTTCAGAAGGTAGAAGACCTGGATGCTTCATACTTTGTATATAGATGCCTTATGATATGCAGTTTCCTTCTGTCTTGTGTCCATTGTCCTTGACCTCTTTTTCAGGGTTCAGTGATTACTTGAAAAAAAAGTTCAGATTTTTTGTAATGTAAATTTCTCTCTTGTTATGAGTAATAGGATAACTATATTTGGTATGTGCGTACCTTGCAAGATTCTCATGCCGGTCAGAAAGTTTTCACTTGACCTCGACCTCATTTCATGGATAAGTGAACAAGGTTAAGTTTTCGTGGTCAAGTCCATATCTCAGATACTGTAAGCAATAGGTCTACTATAGGTGTACATGTCCAACTGGCAGGTGTCATCTGACCTTGACCTCATTTTCATGGTTCAGTGGTCAAAGTTAAGTTTTTGTGTTTTGGTCTGTTTTTCTAATACTGAATGCAATAGGTCAACTATATTTGGTGTATGGAAATATTTAACGATGTACATGTCAGTCTGGCAAGTTTTATTGAACCTTGACCCCATTTTCACGGTTCATTGCTCTATGTTGATTTTTTTGTGTTTTGGTCTGTTTTTTTAATACTGTATACAATAGGTCAACTATATTTGGTGTATGCAAATTTTTTAGGATGTACATGTCAGTCTGGCAAGTTTTATTTGGCCTTGACCTCATTTTCACAGTTCATTGCTCGATGTTAGATTTTTGTGTTTTGGTCTGTTTTTCTAATACTGTATGCAATAGGTCAACTTTATTTGGTGTATGGAAATATTTTCTGTATGAGGTCATGTAACATAAAAAAAACCCATCTACGTGAGGTATATAATAAAGTGTTTATGATATGGCTTTTTCAATATCACACACCGTATCAACCCTCAACCAATATAATCCCTTGAGCAGAGTTCTTGGGATTATATTGGTGTCTTGGGTTGATAAGGATGTGATTATTGTGATATTGAAAAAGCCATATGATATTCTCTATTTATTCTCATCCTGTATACATGTATGGAATATTTGCCTCTGGAATTAAAGCAAACAACAGTTAATCTTTAGTCTTTCAGAAGGACATGCTTCACATCAGTGTTACTATATATATTGAAATGAGACCTAAATTTGACATCTAACCTTTTTAACCTTTTTCTTTTTCAGGCAAGCTTTGCAGGATTTAATATCACGATTACAAACGCTTTTCCGTTTAAAAACAACTTTTTGGTATCACCTGACAATGGAGTAGGGTCAGCCTTGATAAGTTTGACGATAGTAAATCCTTCTTTACTAGATTATGAGGTAGTAGACAACCGTATACAGACAGTTACGGTAAGACTAGGTTATTGAATAAACTTGGAAATCTTATATGTCTCTTTTGTTGTTCTGCTGATTGAAATAAAAATAGGATTGAGTTACTGGAATAACTAGTGTTACCCTCTTCACATATTTATATGCCTGTCTTGGGTCAGAAACCACACTAATTTTGTTTTTATTTTTCTCTTATTATTTTTCTATATCTTTAAAGAATTAGTTGGTGGTGGCAGCTTTAGTAGTCTATCTAATGTATTCACATCTTATTTAGACTTAGACACTTGTCTATATTTTAGTTCCAAGAATTAGTAGTCTGTTTTTTCGTTTTCCTATTTCAATTTTGAACACAGCAGTCAAATGATAATGTTAATAATCATTGTCTGCATGAAAATGTCAACTTATTTGTATTGTCACCAAGGATTCGGAAATTTTTTCCCACAATTTCGATAATTTCGAGATGACTTAAAAGTGGGTGCCCTTTTTTCAAATTGTCGATATCAGACTGTCACTACTAGTAGTGTCACTATATTCATAGAATCAACGAACTTGTATTGACTGTTTCATCGCATTTACTTCGTGATTTTTCTTACCAATTTTCTAAAAACTTTCAAGAACAGTTTAGGGAAGGCAACAATTTAAAATTGAATTGATGTTAATGACTCAAAATGGTAAATTTCTCAGACATTGCTAACGTTTCTATCGATTTTGGAGACCAAATTAAAACTGGAAGTTTTGCGAATACTAAAGTACGAGACATTCCGGATTCATTTCCGGGATTCGTTTTGTTTATCAAATTGACAGGAAATTACCGGCCTTTTAATTTTATTACCTTTAGAAATGTTTGAGTATAACAGATAATAGTTGTACTTGTTTGATTTAGCATGAAATCGTTTTGCATTTTACGATTAAATGTCCAATCTGCTGAAGACAATTTCATGCATGCGTATTACATAGTAAAGAAAGCATGTGTTACTCGTGAAAAAATACTTACTTCTACTCTTCTACGTAAATTAAATTAAGTTTAAATTTTTAAATCAGAATTGAAGATTGGCTTTGCTGAAAAGTAATAAAAAAAAAGAATACAGTTGTCATGGAAAATTTTACTTCTTTATGTCAGGTGTTAATTAAAACACAGATAAAAAGTGATTAGCGATCATTGGTCAATATTTCCCGGAGGCATTAATCTAGTTATTAGGAGGGCCCTCGTGATTATCAAACTATACTGGAGTGCCAGTTTTATTACAGGAAAGGGAATAAGTGCAAAATGGCGATTAAGAAACCAGATCTCAAAGAATTGACCTACATTATTTCTGTAAAAAAATAAAATTTGTCCTAAATCCCAATTTTTCGTTTAGGGCAAATAGCTTCCAGCTTAGGACATGACTATCAAATATGACCGTTTCCGGACCCTTGATTGTCACCTTATCATAGGTTGCAATCAGGGTGAGATGTCAAAATTTATAACCTTTAGGAATTTTGGGTCAATGCTCTTCAACCTTGTACTTTAGTGAGTCTTTTTTAGACGAAACAGATGTTTGGCTTACATAATTTTAATCCATATTGATTTTATGTAAGTGTTGTAAACAAATTTAAAGTGGATATTTATTTAGTAAGATAACAAAAATACCGAACTCCAAGGAAAATTCAAAGAATGGTACAGGCATTTCCTTATGTAGAAAATAGTGGATTAAACATGGTTTTATAGCTAGCTAAACCTCTCACTTGTATAACAGTTGCATAGAGTTCCATTATATTGACAACAATGTGTGAGCAAAACAAACAGTCATAATAGGTAAAAATGTCAAAAATTGGGGTACAGAAGTCGACATTGTGTTATAATCTTAATCACTAAAAAAACAACTATGTCAACAAAGAAAAACAAAATAGCATATAGACACTCTATAGACAAAGCACATAAGCAAAAATGAAAGACAAGAATACAAAAAATGTCCATAGCACAATAACACAATGGCGGGATATATAAATTCAGAGCCACAACAAAGAATATAACCAAAAATGAACTAAACAGTAAAGGTTACAAAGACAAATAAATTTATATTATTGTTTAATTATCTAACTTTTGTATTAAGGTTGTTGCCATGGATAAAAACAATGCCACAAGATTTAGCATAACCGTGGTAACCATTAATATACTTGATGCCAATGATAACTATCCAGAGTTCTCACAAGCAGGTTACTTTTTCTCGGCCAGAGAAGATTTGGCAGTTGGCCAGCCTATAGGTAGTGTAACAGTAAGTATATTTACCTGCTAAGGTAATTTTAACAAATACCGAGAGGCCTTTTATATTCTCTGCAAAATTTGGCATTTTCTATTGTAATCATATCTTGATAGGCTTATGTATTGTTTAACTTTACCTCATAGGCTTATTTATTGTTTAACTTTACCTCATATCCATAGGAGTGGGCTATACTGTTTTACACTTTTCTGTCCTCATGTAACTTCCATTGCTCTTTCCTTAGGAACTACAAATCACAGCTGCCTGAAATTTGTTTTCAGGCTATATGTTTGCAAGTCAAACTGTGGGATGAGTTTTCACATTTATTGCTCATCAACTTTTTGTTTACCAAATACTTGTATATATTCTAACACATATGTGTCCATGACTGAAATTTTCGTCCCATTTTTCTCAGGAACTAGGAATCAGAACAATTGGAAATTTGGTATCAGGTTTTAAGTGAGCATGCTCTACTGCGTCATGTATTTTCACATCCAGTGCTCATCAATTTTCTATTGACAGAATACTTAAAACAGCCTAGAAGGGTATCATTATTGAGTCAGATCTCACAGTTCATCTTATTCTCCAATAATTTATAAATATTGACAAGGATAGCAATACAGTCCTGATAGCCTATAGCTTGTATAGACCAATCTTGAGTTTGTCCACCATTGAAGGAAATGAAATGTTTACCCATAACAGAAATTGATTTATGTCATAGACCAAAAGTGATTGTTTTGCAAACATCATCACCTAATGAGGCATATACATGAGGGCGGTCAGAGAAAAATAATGGATCTCTACAATTGGTATCTCACTAGCATCAAAATTCTCAGAATCATATTTTTAGGTAATTTGTACATTTTCCCTTTAATCCTTCTGCCTAATATTTTTTAAGAACAAGGACTGGATGTGAAAATTTGAAATATTAAGCAATGTCTTACTTTCATGTCAATCAATGTTAATTAATCAATGAAATGCACACGTCACTCATACAACCAAACAACTATTACGATGCTTTGTATGCATACAAATAGTTTTTGTAACTTCTTCATGTAATTTCCTGTTCTAAACACTAAAAAACAAATAGTTACGGTGAATTGCTGATAAAAAGAATAATGGCATTCTTTTTTTTTTTTTTTTGGCAATGGCTATTTTGCTGGCTCCAGCAAAATATCAAAATATATAGAGTCGTGCTATTTTGCCGGTCTTATTTCAGTTTTTATTAGACTATATGAAATTAAATTGTTATTGAAACTAAAGTCAGCAGTTGATGACTGTCTGGTGATAGAGGAGGAACACGTAGAAACCCGCCCTGAAATGGTTTCAAATTCATGTCCAGACAAACTAGTGATTATAATGTCACAGTACCCAAATTGCACCTATTCAACAATAATAGCTGCGGAAATCCTGAGGGGAAAACAATTTGTAATTTTATGATTTGACATTTTAAACGTCTTTCAACATAAGTAAATATATTTAAATATACACAAAACGTTCACAGTATATATCAACAGATGAAGCATTCACTGGAAAAAGTCAAATCTACAAAAAGTCATATTTTAAAAATGAGCAAATAAAATATGTAACAAGCATCCATTTCTTAAAAAAATGAAAAGTCAGCATGGAATAATGTCAAATTGTTCTAAATATTTGAAGAAAAAGAAAAAATCATCTGTTATTTGATTTTTAAGGATGTGATTTTTAGCATGGGTGCAATTTGGGTACTCCTCATTACATAATCATGGATTGTTTGAAGGTCAGTTGAAGCCCATTTTTCTATGATTTAATATGGATTCAAAATTAAATTGGTGTAACTATATAGTAAATAAGGATACGTCTACAAAATAAACACAGAATGGAAAATTTTGTCTGGATAAAAAAACTGTCAAAATAGGTGCAATTTGGGTACCCTCACGTTAAAATTAATAAAGAAATACCGGTATTGTACAGACGATGCATGGAAATCTATTTACAGCATTTATTCTATGAAAGTTGAATTTAATGTGCAATATAATGTGAAATCTGCAATTTCTGCAAAAGTGATGCAGACACAAAAAAAAACCATACCTCATCTCTGTATTTTTATGTGTTATGTGCAGTTCATGTCTGCATTGGCAGCATCTTCCTTGTGCAAGACCAAAGAATGCACCAAAAGAAAGGCACTGGTTATTTAACACTTTTAAAGCATTTTGAGGTTGTTGAATGTTACTTTTGATTTAAGGATATTTTCATTGAATTGTAGTTATAATATCGATTTTAATATGCATGCTTTGCTTAATGTGTATTAAATTCTTAAAAAAGACATATTGTTTTTAGAGACTTCTTGTAAAAGTAAAGAATATCAATTTTAATATTCATGCTTTACTTATGTATAAAATAAGAAAAGAAGGCATATTTTTAGAGATTTTTTATAAAACTGTATGTTTCTATATTTTTTCTTTTCTTAATTAATATACTGAAAATCTGAATTAAGACCGGCAATATAGCAAAACTCTATATAAATCGCTATTTTGCCGTCTCCTGCAAAATAGCGCTAAGGAGGCTATTTTGCAGGAGCCGGTAAAATAGCACCTTTTTTTTATACTGACGTTAAGAAATACTTGGTCTGTAGAATCATTGTGAGGTATACTTGTCACTTTTAAATGATTCTCTTGACCTTGATATGAATGTAAACATACTTTAAGAAAATGAGATATTTTAGCATGTCAACTGTATATTTAGGGAACAGATCGAGACAGTGGTTTGAATGCAGCATTGAGATACAGTTTATCAGGCACTGGAGCTGATGTGTAAGTTTATTAGATTGTTAGAATATAGATTATATGACAACAGAGCGGATGAATAGGTAGTGGTTGTTTAGATACAGTTTATCTGGTTCCACAACTGTTAAGGAAATAGATACAAGAAATAGTTTACAGAAACTCTAGATCAGGTACCAGAAGTAATGTGTAAATGAAAGGTAGAATTGGAATAAAGTTTATTTGTATCAAAAGTGATGTGTAAAAAGAGTGGATAATTCGTACAGAGCTTATTTTGGTATCAAAAGTGATTAAAAATAATAATAATGGAAAATTGTAATATATATTGGTATAGAGTTTATTGGTACTAGAAGTGATGTTAAAGGAGAACAAAGAGGTGGTTTTCCAATTGTATTTGACAGTTTCAATTATTGCTGTCGATTTGGTTTTAAAATTCATATTTCTATATGTGGCAAAAAAAGGATAGTGCTAATTTAACTAATATATATCATAAATATTAATATTACTGTTTTATCATTTTAGCTTTAATGTAAATGCTACCACTGGAAGCATTACTTTGGCCAAACCACTAGATTTTGAAGTGACACCTCGATATGAACTACTATATATAGCAGTCGATCAAGGAGCCTCACCACGACAGAAAAGTGTACCATTATCTATACAGATCATTAACTATAATGACTTTGGACCCGTGTTTAATCCGCCCACTTACACAACATCTATCAGAGAAACAGACTTATCACTTTTAATACCGGTCACTGTCCAGGTAAGAAACAGACTTGTCACTTCTAATACTGGTCACTGTCCAGGTAAGAAACAGACTTGTCACTTCTAATACTGGTCACTGTCCAGTTAAGTAACAGATTTGTCACTTCTAATACCTGTCACTGTCCAGGTCAGTTTATTTATCGTTATTCTTCCAAGACCTGTTTGTTTACCTATGTATATGAAGGAAAGTAGACTTCTTATTCCTGTGGATTCATTATTATACATCAGATACCTATTTCCATGGATATTTACAGATATAGGTAAACCAAGAATAAACATTTTTGATGAATTCCAAATTTTCTATAATAGTCTTGTATGTAGACTATGGCAAAATCATGAATTCAAATTATATCCTAGAAGATTGGTATCCACGAAAAATAAAGGAATCCAAAGTACATGTAATTATCCAAACTCAGTTTATGTAATGCTATGGGCCTAGTTAACTTTCTTCAAAAGTTTATTACTTACAGTAAATGCTAATAATACAAGTACAGGAAATACTTAATTCTTCAATGCTTATATAGGCTGTAAAGATAATAAATTCAGTGAATATTCACACTAATATTGAGCACTGGATGCTAAATTATTCAGTCTTGTAATATGTCAATTTCTGCATGCAAACCATACTGTAACGGATTTATTTGAAAAGAAAACGCACAATGTTTTATTTTGTCATGCTCTCTGTCAAGTGTACATTCATTGGAAACTGTGTAACCATTACTGTATATTTTATTTAGGCCACGGACAAAGAATCATTAAACAATATAACATACAGAATCATAGCTGGGAACACGCCACCACCGGCAGCCTTTATACTGGGACTGAACTCGGGTGTTTTGTCTGTCACTAGAACTATCAACTATAATGAAACTCCTAACAACCAAGGATTGTAAGTTTATGTTAAGTCTCATTGGTTCTACTGTAAATTAATGCATGTATTTATTATTGCAAATCCTTAACCTCTGGCAAAAATGTGTTTGCAAATATTTGATGAAAGAAAATCACTGCTGAAATAATGAATGCTAGTTTTTATTATTGTGAACTGATACCGTCGCTTTTTTCGCATTTATAAAGACATCGCAATAATTTCTAATTTTACTGTAATTAGAAAAAAGTAAAAGGGTAGTTTGTATAAAAGTTACTCTCCTACATTTAAAGTGTGACATTACAACAGAAGAACAATTTTACAAATAAGACATCATTTATCAATTTTGTAATATAGTGCTCTTAACAGAGAATTGAAATATCCTAGTTTTTGATATTTTAGCTAAACATTTGTTAAAATAAGAAAATAAATGATTAATCAGAATGCCATCTTGAATGAATGATATGTGAATAATCATGATAATAGTCCATATGATTTTGTTCAATAAAAGTTTCCAGTTTCTGAGTACTTGTGTCTGTTTCAGCTTTGTACTAACAGTAGAAGCCACTGATGCTGATCAACCTCCACAGAAGACTAATACAACAATTACAGTATCAATTATAGTAAGTTGTTTGTTAAGTACTGTACCCAAGAGCAATCTGGTCCGAGTACACAGTTATCGTCCTTTGATTTTCGTTGTCCACAAATATAGTCCCTAGTGTGGACAGTGTGTTACTTGCCATTTTTTTTTATACCCCTTCGAAATTTATTTCTTCATGTTTTATGCCTCAAATAGCAAGTAGGGGGATGAAATTACACTGTAAAAAAAATTGGGTCATGAATTTTAAAGTAAAGTAGTGATTTGGTCCAGCTGAAAAAGGTTAAAAATAAGCACTTCGGAAGCTGTCAAAAGATTTCAAGACCCCCTTAACATAAAATTGTCCATATTTTGAGTTAGAGCCGATGACGTTTTCTATAATTTTGATATAATTTGTCCCAAAAGTAGTACAACACACTGTAAAAATATTATTGAGAAAGCGCAGGTGGGATTTTTTTAATTTTCATTTATTGTCTAAAAGAAATGCACTACGAAATAACTGTGTACTCGGACCATCTATACACATTATTTTCCCTCTAGGTTGTTATAATCGATTTTTTTTTAAATGGTTTTAATTGATTTCTGATCCATTTTATATTTTCCATTATCTTAAAATATAAAATTTTCTAAATTAACTAATTGCATAATTAATAATTAAAGTGTTACAGGAACTGTTCAAATGAAAAACAGCAATTAGAGTGCCGTCCCTTTGGAATGGTACTTATTTTCTAGATTGCATGTCGCTTGTTGGTCTTGTGTCCACATCATACTTATCCTTTCTTCTCCAATTCTCCATTGAAAATCACTTTAGTCGGTAAATTAAAAGTAATATAGTTAAATTGTATATAAAAATTATATTAAAAAAGATATCATGTGATGGAAATGTATTTCAGATTTTACACTTATGCAGATTTTCTTTGCTTGTTTTATAATAGATGAATACTTTTATTTGATAAAAATTTCTTCATGAATAATTTTATTCATAAGTATACACAAAATTATATGTCATACAAGATACAGTTGTTTAGATTGGAGTAAGAGATAATGCCTCTCCGTAATATATCCTTAAAAACAACCTTTCCTGAAATCTATGCTTGATAAATATGTATACTAAATACTTTTTTGATAGGATGAAAACAACCATGATCCTATATTTGCACCAACAGTCTACAGCGGTTCTATAAGTGAAATAGCTCCCAGAGGTAAGAATATCAATAGTCTACAGTGGTTCTATAAGTAAAATAGCTCCCAGAGATAAGAATATCAGTAGTCTACAGGGGTTCTATAAGGGTAAAAGGTCCCAGAGGTAAGAATATCAATAGTCTACAGTGGTTCTATAAGTGAAATAGCTCCCAGAGGTAAGAATATCAACAGCCTACAGTGGTTCTATAAGTGAAATAGCTGCCAGAGGTAAGAATATCAACAGTCTACAGTGGTTCTATAAGTGAAATAGCTCCCAGAGGTAAGGATATTAACAGTCTACAGTGGTTCTATAAGTGAAATAGCTCCCAGAGGTAAGAATATCAAAAGTCTACAGAAGTTCTATAAGTGAAATAGCTCCCAGAGGTAGGAATATCAATAGTCTAAAGTGGTTCTATAAGTGAAATAGCTCCCAGAGGTAAGAATATCAATAGTCTAAAGTGGTTTTATAAGGGTAAAAGGTCCCAGAGGTAAGAATATCAATAGTCTACAGTGGTTCTATTAGTGAAATAGCTCCCAGAGGTAAGAATATCAACAGCCTACAGTGGTTCTATAAGTGAAATAGCTCCCAGAGGTAAGGATATCAACAGTCTACATTGGTTCTATAAGTGAAATGGCTCCCTCTGATAAAGGTTACTAAAAGTCCAGAGTGGTAATATAAATGAAATAGCTCCCTCTTGAAAGTATCACCAACAAACCTCTCTTTAGTATTTTGTTTAAAAATGTTGTGGTATTGCTGTGTCAGAACATCTTTGATCATCTCTGTTTTAATGATATAAAAATTATTTGGATAGCTGCCCTTTAATTTGGTTAACTGTATCCTTGTGTTTTTCTGAGAACTACTAAATGATTTAAGATATTATATTTAATTTGTTAACCTTTCTTACATGTCGGAGAAACTTACACAATTTTATTGTCTGTCAGAAATAAAAATGAGTTTTTGTTTTGTATATTTTTAGACACACCCATCACGACTGTGTCGGCAACTGATGCTGATTTTGGATCTAATGGTAATATTAAGTATTACATCTGGAGTGGAGGACAAGATAACTTTGCTATTAATACAGATAATGGTGCTATCACTGTCAGCGGCAGGAAAAATCTGGATTACGACAATATTAAATTATACAATGTTACTGTAAGTTGGCACGAAGACTCTTGGCTATTATTATGATAAAAGTAACTTATATATCTTATATGATATGTTGAATTCATTTTGTAAGCAGATATATTCTCAGTATCATACAAGAGATGTTTACTCCATATTGTCAAACTGCCGGTACTGTTATTAAAGTTTGGAGATGTTATGCAAGTCATTTTAACATGTTATTGTCTTCAAAAATGACCACTATTTATTTTTACTGAGGTAAAGGTATTCCATTTTATTACTATAAGGTGGATATGAATAGAGGAAGGAGACTAAATTTCAATACTTTTTAGGCTTGTATAAAAAGTGAAGTTTTATATATTCCTTCATACAATTTTGTTATTAGTATTAGGTGTCTTTCAGATGCATATATTACAGTGCATAAGATCTTAATATGTACCAGAATGGATAAAACTTGAAACAAACATATTAATGTATGTTTTTTGGATCGTCACAAGTTATGACTTAAGTCACGTCTACTTCTTGTCAGATGAATTTGTCATAACTAACGAAGGAATTTAAGTATGATGGTTGAATCACAAAAAGTCGTAATAACGACTCTCAATAAAAATGCCAAAAGTTATCCAACCTATTGTATTTGTTTGGTGACAGGGAGGATGAAAGTCATATTGCAAATGAACCTTTGAGGGTGGGGGGGGGGGGATGATAGTAGAATAAAGTTTTTATTGTCAAATAATATTTTATAGATCCATGCAAGAGATGAAGGTGGTCCTCCCAGGACAGGGACAGCATCAGTTTTGGTCACAATAACAGATGCTAACAACAAATTACCAGTATTTCCAAAACAGGTCTACACAACTAACATTCAAGAAAGTATGTGGTCTGATATTTCAAAGCTAGTCATGTATAAATCATGTTGATTTCAACAATAGACTTACAGGTTTACTGTTACTATTACAATTTAAATTGATAACAAAAAGTAAACGTAGGTTGATGTAAGCATATCAGATTTAATTATTGTAGTGGTTATAATCAATACATTGTACTTAGGGCTGTTCCATAAAAGCATACATGGGACCCAGGGAAGGCACTTCCAAATCTCAACTATGGTTGGGTGTAATCTATGTTTTTGCATAGTGGAAATGTAAGTAAAATTCTAATTTGCCTCTATAGGTGGTTACTCCATTTTTTTGGTACCCTGGGTACCATGTATGTTTTAATGGAACAGCCCTTATATAGCTTAATCTAAATCAATCTTCATAGACTAAACAATAAATAAGGAAAACTTGTTCAGTCTTACAGTCAATTTTCTGAAGTATGTACTGTAAAAAATTCACGTTGCTTGCAATCAGTGGAGATATATTCAATCTATTTTCAGATATATCCTCTGGGATAAATTCAGTACGGTTTGGACACATTGCCTGCAATCAGTTGACATATGTTCAGTCTTTTTTTAGACATGTCCACTTCAATAAATTCAGAACTATTTATACTTGTGGTTTGCCATCATTTGAGATCATTTGAGATCTATTCGGGTTATTTTTAGACTATGCAGTAGCTGTTATTAATTTGTGCAAAACAATGAATACTTAATTATTTGAAAAACAACTAAACAGCAAGGAAAATGTCTGAGCTGTACTTGATATACCACCGGGAAAATATCTTAAATATATATCCTTAACAGGACAAAACATCAAAATTGTTGTTTAAGTGTCTTCCACCATCTTGGATTGTAAAAAAGCAGAAAACAATTAGTCTAGATCTTTAATGAACTGTGCTAATTTTGAGAGAAGATTATAATTAATTTGCAAGACTTTTCATTAATTTAAGGAAATAGTTTGTTTTATGTTATCAATATTACTGATTTTTACAAATTCAGAATTTTTGTTTTTTTATTCAATTTTTTTTAACTTTGCCAAATAAGGGTAGATAACTGTGATAATGTAAATTTGATATAGGAATGTTTAAGGAATTTACCTATTTTATTTTGTAGCAAGCAAATGAGTCTCTTGCCCCCATTTTTACTTTTTACTTTCAGAAATCACTTTATAAGAGCTATCTTCACATATTTTATCTTAAAATTCTATCATTGAGTTTTCTTTTTATCATACAAATTTGGGTTTTCATGTCCAATTGCAATCTATACAAAATCTGACAATTTTGCACAACCTATAACTTGAAAAAAAGCCCTGTGACCCATACATTTTATTATATTTTTGAAAAGAGCATGATATACACTACACTTTGAAAAATTAAAAAAAAATCTATCAATTTTGATCTAGACCCCCATCTACCTTAAGACTAAAACTTGTATACAATTGCAACAACTATAGCATACTCTGATCACTATGTAAAATATATTGAATGCATGTGCATTATAATAATTTATTTCGGAAATTTTCCTCTGTATCAGACTTATGTTTTGATTGGTTTACATTTAAATAAAACCCTTTTACATTACTAGGTGTTAGTATTGGAGCTATAGTTGACACAGTGATAGCCACGGATCCAGATTCTACTAGTAGTCTTGTGTACTCTATCCTCAGAAGTTCTATAGTAGCCAGAGACAGTAATGGTGCTGTCATTAATTCTGTCTTCCCATTTGATTACAGGGTGAGTAGAAGCATATTCATAAAAACCTACAAGGGGCCTCAGTGGCCGAGTGGTCTAAGTAGTTGAACTACTGTATCACTAGCCTGTCAACACTGAAGTTGTGAGTTCGAATAGATTTCGAATAACTTTACTCAGGAAAAGACAACAAAAAAGACAAAGCATCAACATAGACACTGAAACAGTTACTTGTATAATGTGCTTATGCAAGAGGCTTTACCCTTTCATAATACCTAGGGGCCAACAAAATTTGAAGTGGCAGTTTGGAATCTTCTCTTCAAGCTGATAACGGGTGAAATTTTAGTCTGTTTTTTGTGAAAGGATGTTAGTATGAAGCAAGTGCAGTGTAACAAAAATATTCTCATTATCTAATTCTGGTGATTGACTTTCTGATCATAAGATATTTGGAATAATCAAAACATCTAATATTCAGGCACACTTGTATAAAAAAGTTGATGGCTGTTAGAACTGTCACAATGACATTTTATAAATAATTAGAAAAATTCTAAATTTGGTTTTCTTGAGCAATGCATTATTTCTTACTTTTCTAACAAAAAATTCATTGCATACCTGCAATTTAAATTCCTACAATAGTTACTTAATTACGTATACTGATATGGAAGGGCAGTAACTTTCAAGCAAAATCAAAGATATTATATGGTGTACCAACATTAATTTGGGCCTGATCAGGAAGAACATACTAGAAAGTAGTACATATTTTTGTAATTTTGGTATCAAATGAAGCTGAATGACTGTTGATCATTGTAGAATATTTTTGACTGCTAATTTTGAATAATAAAAATTTTACATGAAGTTTTAAAAAAGGAGGGTATATTTTGCCTGTTTCTCAGATCTGAAATACCTATTTTGGTACTTCCTAAATTCTGGGAACCAGTACGTTCTTATATGCAATAACAGGAATGTTGATTTTTCAGCTCAAGACAAGTTAAGATAGTGCTCTGACATGAAACGGCTGTCACTTTATTTGATGTTAAGACAAAAGCACTATAAAGGCTTGAAATTGAAGAATTTAACATAGGAAGCAATTGGGCCAAAAATTAGTGGTGTCCCTCCTTATCATGATTTTAAGTAATAAACACAGTTATCTCCCTTTCTTGTTATGTATTCAACACTTTTCACAAAACTACACACATTTACAAATATATGTTCAGCTTTTTTTTTCAGAGTATCAAACATTACAATATATGCAGAGTACTTTATTTACTGTATAATGAACTTTTTGTGTTTGTATTTAAAATAGTGATATTCCTTTAGAAGTTGCTAAGACCCTCTAGGAAAATAGATGTGTGAGTTGATAAAGATTGTTATAACAAAAGGTCATTTTTTTTTTAAAAACAGGATGCTTTTACCATTAATAATATAACTGGATTGATCACAACTGCTTTGAAGTTAAGTCGTGATGCAGCAGCTACTATTGACTTCAATGTGCAGGCACAGGATATAAATGCACAGGAGCCTTCACCTCAAACAACCACAGGTAATGAATATATTGAATGGTTAGTTCAGAATCGGACAGAAAAGTGTGGTTAACACAAGAAATTAAGACATGCCATGTTCCATTGATTACCAGTTTTGTGTCCCTGGTTTGAGGTATTTAGTCAAATCTTACCACTACGAGAGGGTAAATCTTTAACTAGGCTGAAATTTCTTTTAACAAGGTCTTGCTAGGTAATTTACTTCAACTTTACACACACTAAAGTACAAAATCATTTTTGGTTCAGAACATTTTAATATCTTGTGGAATATAAAATATATTTGATAGTTATCAGTCACCTATGTGCCTGTTTCACCTCAGCTCAGCTCTTCATAAAATTTGCATATGATGGCTTTGTGATGTCAAATATACTTGAAATTGCTGTAATAAATTTGACCAAGACTTATCACCAACATCATGTATAAGAACTGATGTTTAAAGGTTTGACCTCAACTTATCAAGTCTTCTTCCAGTTTGCTGATAAATCAAAGAAAAATGAAGCCATAAATCTACATCCTAGGAAAATAACTATTAGGTTCAGTTTAGCTGTTTCAAATCTTGTATTTACCTCTCTTGATTTTCCCGCTGTGACTATAATGATTTATCAAGGAAGATTACCTTTGCTTTAAGCCAATGAGAAAAGAGAAATTATATAGTCATATAATAATGTAAAATATCAGCTGCTGGTCACAATACCATCTTGAAGCCTTTTTGAACTTATTTGCTCACTTGACTTCATATTAGGATTCACAACTGATATTTTACTGAATCGGTATGCAGAAAACCTGATTATTATACCCCCATTTTAGGTGTTGGGTTTTGTAACATTTGTGGGGCTAAGTTACAATCCCCTAGTCTGTCTGTCTGTTTGTATATCTATTCGTATGTCTGTCTGTTTGTGCAACAAATAATTTTGGTCAAACTTTTCTCAGAAAAACTACTTCACAGAATGACTTCATATTTGTTTAACAGCTTGACAGTGATGAGTTGTAATCAGTGAGCACTTATACCTACTTCATGTTTGCCAATACTTTGAATTTTTCAATATGTTGAATAAACTCGAAATTTTAATCACAAATTTTTCCAATACTACTGCACAGAATATAAGGTCAGCAGCTCAACAGTGATGAGTTGTAATGAATGAGCAGTTTTTGGATGTGTCAGATACCTACTTCTTTTTTTCTGATATTTTGAATCATGAGTGGAGGTATATATGTCTTTTGTCGCATATCAATGTCTCATTCAGAGTTGTTGAATTCCTTGGTTGTTATTAATGCTGCTTTGTGTTGTTGTTGTCTGCTTGCTTGAAAAGTCCTAGGTAAGGTTGGAATGTTGTCTGCTTACTTGAAAAGTCCTAGGTAAGGTTGGAATGTTGTCTGCTTACTTGAAAAGTCCTAGGTAAGGTTGGAATAGTTTTTGTGACATCATTTAGGTCACAAACAACATGTTTATTTTCTAGATTTATGTTAAGATAATTACATGAGAATCTCTGTTTGAGTTTTGCCTGCTATATCCGTGTGCTGGATTTTCTCACTGTAATAATAATAATAATAATAATAATAAATTCTTTATTTAACGAAGGTAACTCATTTACCATACAATTGTTAATCTCACACGAGGCCTTCACACATTAAAATGAACAATTAATACATAATTAATACTGTGTCAAAGACCCATTGTATTCTGCTCTTTGGTTGGGTAGTTGTTTCTTTGACACATTCCATGTTTCCATTCTCAATTTCATTATTAAGTAACTTTTTATTTCAGCTGATGTTTTGATCACAATACTTGCTGATGCTTCTGTTGATCCATACTTTGCTCCACCATGGACAGTAAGCAATCCTAACTACAACTTCAGGATATCTGAGGAAACCAATGTACAGACGATGTTAACAACATTGATTGCTACAGATCCTGCCATTACTGAAAATGTTCAGAACTTTGAGGAAGTACCAGGATCAGATATAGGAGATTATTTCAGTGTTGACAGAACTACAGGTAAGAATAGGTTGAAAAGCTTTTAAAGATTTTGAAGTATTTGTCTATTCTTTCCAGAGTAACTGATGGGTAGAAATATAGAAATTGGACTGAATATTGGTTTGTTTCTTTGAAATTGTTATGAATTGACACTTATCAGATTCTTTGTTACTTGCACTGATATTGATTTATTTCTAGTTTCAATCATTACATTAATTATACCCCACGCAACGAGTTGCGGAGGGTATTTTTTTTTTACCCGTCCGTCCGTCCATCTGTCCGTCTGTCCGTCCGTCAGTCCGTCAGTCCGTCAGTCCGTCAGTCCGTCAGTCCTGTTTCTTGTCATCGCAACTCCTCTCAAACCACACAACAGAATTTCACGAAATCTTTTTAGATAATAAGGACATACTATGTAGTTGTGCATATCGACAGGAAATTGCTATTTAATTTTTTTTCTAGGAGTTACGCCCTTTTGAACTTATTTACTTTAATGTACTACTGCAACAGTTTGTCATCGCAACTCCTCTGATACCACACAACAGAATTTCATGAAACCTTTTTAGATAATAAGGACATACTATGTAGATGTGCATATCGACAGGAAATTACGGTTCAATTTTTTTCTAGGAGTTACGCCCCTTTGAACTTATTTGCTTCAATGTACTATGCAACAGTTTGTCATCACAACTCCTCTGATACCACATAACAGAATTTCATGAAACCTTTTTAGATAATAAGGACATACTATGTAGATGTGCATATCGACAGGAAATTACGGTTCAATTTTTTTCTAGGAGTTAAGCCCCTTTGAACTTATTTGCTTCAATGTACTATGCAACAGTTTGTCATCACAACTCCTCTGATACCACATAACAGAATTTCATGAAACCTTTTTAGATAATAAGGACATACTATGTAGATGTGCATATCGACAGGAAATTACGGTTCAATTTTTTTTCTAGGAGTTACGCCCCTTTGAACTTATTTACTTTAATGTACTACTGCAACAGTTTGTCATCGCAACTCCTCTGATACCACACAACAGAATTTTATGAAACCTTTTTAGATAATAAGGACATACTATGTAGATGTGCATATCGACAGGAAATTACGGTTCAATTTTTTTTCTAGGAGTTACACCCCTTTGAACTTATTTGCTTCAATGTACTACTGCAACAGTTTGTCATCACAACTCCTCTGAAACCACACAACAGAATTTCATGAAACTTTGTAGATAATAAGGTCATACTATGTAGATGTGCATATCGACAGGAAATTATGATTCAATATTTTTTCTAGGAGTTACGCCCCTTTGAACTTATTTGCTTCAATGTCTTCTGCAACAGTTTTTCAACGCAACTCCTCTGAAACCACACAACATAATTGCATGAAACTTTGTAGATAATAAGGTCATACTAAGTAGATGTGCATATCGACAGGAAATTATGATTCAATATTTTTTCTAGGAGTTACGCCCCTTTGAACTTATTTGCTTCAATGTCTTCTGCAACAGTTTTTCATCGCAACTCCTCTGAAACCACACAACATAATTTCATGAAACTTTGTAGATAATAAGGACATACTATGTAGATGTGTATATTGACAGGAAATTATGTTCAATTTTTTTTTCTTACACATATTTTATTTCTCCAATGACAATGTGAGGACGTGGGGTATGTGAGCGAGCTCACTAAGGTTCTTTAATTATTATTATATTAACACTACATACATTTCAGGTGAGAGCCAGTATTATCTTCTGTCCCCATGATGGTAGCAACTCTACTATATATCTAATTATATCTTCCTTATATAAAAACACACATAATACTCAGTATGTAATTTACTTAAAAACTTACTTTATATTTACAATTCATTTTAATTGTAGGTCAGATTCGGATAAAGAAAAGATTAGATTACGAAAGCTTGAATAACAAATTTCTAGAATTAGGAGTGATTGCCATTGGTACCCAAGCTCAAGCTACAGCCTCAGTAACAATACAAGTTACAGATATCAATGATAATGCACCACAGTTTCTGACCAGTGTAAGTAACTTATCAATACTCATCCTCAGACTGATACCTCTGTGACTATACAAGTTACTGATATCAATGATAATGTTCCACAGTTTCTGGCTAGTGTAAGTAACTTATCAAAACTCAACCTCAGACTGAAACCTCAGTGACTATACAAGTTACAGATATCAAAGATAATGCTCCACAGTTTCTGGCTTGTGTAAGTAACTTATCAATACTCATCCTCAGACTGAAACCTCAGTGACTATACACGCTACAGATAGACAACTGTCTATATCATATGTCAATTTCTATATTGTTGAATACAAAAATAACAACGCTAGCAACCTTGTATCTCTCTTGTCTACCCTAGAAGGCAAGATAATTTTTGTTTTTATTGTGTTGTTGGAATACTGTCTCCACATCATTTATCCCACATCTACTTTTATTCACCTTTTTTTTACATGTAGGTGGTTTGTGTGCTTCAGACCAGGATGTCAATTGCTCTTTAACAAATGTTCCTTTGTTAACAAGGACTGATATGAATAGAAGGAGATGTGTGGTAAACATGTGTGGTTTTCAAAAAATGACAGGTTTCTATCCAATTTGTCAAGCTTGGAATCATCTTGAGTCCTTCAGTTTGTCTGTTCCAGATGAATAGGAATATATGCTTCCAAAAAGGGTACTAACTGTTAATTTGAAAAAATGTTTTATTTCAGTAGACATTCTTGATACAAAAATTAAATGAAAGCTTCAACTTTTTATTTTTCTGAATTCAACAGGAGTATTCTTTCTCAGTGGATGAAGATAGAGTATATCCCACCCAGGTTGGTAACATTTATGCTTCAGACTTGGACAGTGGAAGTTATGCCAGTGTTCAGTACTCACTAACAGGTCAGGGAGCTGGTGATTTCTTGATGTTTACCAGTAGTAAACAAGAGGTTAGTATACAATGTAATTATTTGTAATCATTGTAATTCTTTGTAATCAGTGTAATTCTTTGTAATCATTGTAATTCTTTGTTATCATTGTAATTCTTTGTAATCATTGTGATGCCACATGTTTAAAAAAAGAACTTTTCACAGTCAAATAAAGCTAATATTGTATAAAACAAAAACAAATGTTATAGCATTTAGCTTTTTAATAACTTTCAAAAGCAGCTGTAACTTAACAAAATTGCTGCAGGTAAATACATATCAATATTGAAAGTATACTAAACTTTTTAGTCATAATAAAACCAATACAGAATTATTTTAAATAGGATTGATATCCCCATCGTTGTCAAATAAATACATACCATGACAGAATTATATAGTTTCTCCTTATTCAGGAACAGTCATAGTTACAGGTCAAATATATCAATAAGTGCATTCTATATGTAGGGCTTAGTCTTCATCAGACAAGGTACAAAACTGGACCATGAAACAATCCCAGTCTATAATCTACAAGTTGTTGCTACTGATAATTACCAAGCTGACTCTACAGCAGAGGTCAAACAGACCAACACAGCTGAGGTAAGCAATATGGAACTCATTCAGATAGAGGTTGAATATAAAACAACACAACTGAGGTAAGAGACGGGGGATTTACATACAGAAGAGGTCACTGACCAAAACAGACAAGGTAAGGGAGTGGGATTTATCATAGCAAACAAAGATTATTTTGAAATGTATTAGAGAATACATGACAGCAAAGGTCAAATACCCTCTCAGCCAAGATCATTAAGAAGAGGTTTCTGGGATTAATGATAGCAGGTCAGAGGTTGAACAGACTAAAACAGATATGATATGATGCAGCATCTGAAACCAGTTAAAATTATGATGAAAATAAAGCAGTAGAGTTAATTAAAGATACATGACAGTATAATTTTCTAATGGCCTAATACCAAATAACATTGAAAATTAAAATGTTGTGATCTTTTTTGTTTTATTTCCAGTTGACAATAACTGTACGAGATGTAAATGATAACACTCCAGTTTTCAGTGGTAACTACTCGTTCTTCACAGTAGAGAGTTACGAGGTGGGACGAGTCATTGGTATGGTGACAGCTACTGATGGAGACCGTGGTCTCTTTGGAGAAATTCTATACACTTTAGAAGCAATGGATGAACCAGATGGTAATAAAGAAATTATGTTTTTCTTTTTGTAAACTTTGAGATCAAATTTCAAGAATTTCATATCGGGATTGTGTCACTATCCATTTCAAAGCATTGGGCCCAAATCATTCATTAATAGTATTTCTCTTATTGTGATATGGAATGTTTATCTTGTTTTGAACAGGCTTTTCTTTATGTTTCTATTGATATTTCATTTATTTTGGATTATAAAAGTCTTGTGACTTTCCTAACCATTTTCACTATAAATGGTTGTCAACACTGGTCAAAATCCCAGAATTTATAGTATATATTGACATTTGATTATAAAAGATTATATTTTTATGCCTTTCCTGTGTTTTTAATTTAGCAGAGGCGTATGTTAATTGTTATGGAATGATTTGGTATTTGGCCTGAAACTTTATAATGATGAGATGTACTATGAGAGCACTTTTTAAATTTGCCAGGCAGTCACTTCCTTTTTGATTATACTTTGAATTATTATTGGAATTTTTCGTTACATATTATTCATCTTCTGTATCAAGGAATAATTTTATAGATGGTCTTGAATTTTTATAATGATGAGTTGTACAATGTAAGTGACTTTCATACCTGATGGGCACCAGTCTTATTTTGTTCAACAATACTTTAAACCCTCTGAGCATGGAATTGTTTGTTAATCTTTAATAGGGAGTGGGGTATACTTTGCACTATAGACGACTTTCGAATTTGTGCATTTTCCTGTAAATTTCATATGTCAAAATGCTAATATTACTACGTCACAATATGAACCTATTATTCGATGACGTTGTTTACGCCGATTGACCTGAGGTCAACTGGTGTAACTCATTCTTAAAACACAACTAGAGATTGGTGTATAAAGCAAGCAACTCCTACTTTTCATTGGTTTACATAATGTGTTTATAAAATGCTGTACCTGACATACTCATAAAGTTGAAGAATAGCAACTGATACATTGCTTAATGCAAAATTACTTTCATAAAAAATGTAATGATTAAAAAAATATTTTTAATTTAGATTTACAGAGATTTAGTGTACATCCTGACAATGGAGCCTTCAGCAGTAAAGCATCTTTAGAAGGTTTGTCCAGGAGAAGTCCTATACATTTCAAAATAGCAGCTCAAGACCAGGGTTCACCTCCTAGAATTGGGGTCACCTATGTTGAAGTAAACATCACCAGTGGACAGTTGGATGATGGATTACCCCACTGGACTCGTCCAGCACCAGGCACAATACTCCAAATACAGGAGGCACGTTTATTTATATGTTTAGATTACTATTACCTTATCAACTTTACCTGATTAAGAATTAATAAGACATGATATCTATATCTGTGGCCATATTAGCACCTGCATGCATGTCCACGGCAATTTCTTACAATATGACATATAGCCATTTAACTTGGTGTGCTGGTACATCTTTTTTTTTCTTTTTCTTTTTTTTAGTCCCCTACTAGTCCCCTACCGATGAAGTCGAAGGGGACTTTAGGTTTGCACTCCGTCTGTCTGTCTGTCTGTCCATCCATCAGTCTGGCAAATCAGTTTTCCACACTTTTTTTCTTCATGCTTGAAGATATTGATTTGATATTTGGTGTATTGTTTTATCATGACAAGTTACAGATCAATTTCGAATTTTGTTCCGGTCTGATGATTATGTGGAGAGTTATGGTCCTTGGACTTAAAAAATTCACTCAAATAATCAGTTTTCAACACTTTTTTTCGTCATGCATGAAAATATTGATTTGAAAATTGGTATATAGATTTATCATGACAAGTAACCCGAATAATTCAGTCCCTCCCCGTGATCGACTCTCCTACTCTCGAGGGCCTGAATTCTTTATACAATAAAAACACATCACCAATCCAGGATTTTGATTGGTGCTCTCTGTGAGAGAGAGCCAATCAGCTAATAGTTCAATGTTATCGAGATAGGTAAATACCGAGCTAATTCTGATTGATTATTTGACAATTTTTTATTGACAAGGCCTTCAGGCGTTAATGTAGCCATCGTAGAGCAGTGGAATATAACGGCTGAATTATTCAGGTTACATGACAAGTTACAGATCAAGTTCGAATTTTGTTCCGGTCTGGTGATTTTGTGCAGAGTTATGGTCCTTGGAATTACAAAATTCCCTTAAATAATCAGTTTTCAACACTTTTTTTTGTCATGCTTGAAGATATTGACTTGATATTTGTTATATAGTTTACACCATGACAAGTTATAGATCAAGTTAGAAATTTGTTCCAATACAATGAATTTTTAGCCGGATGGGGACTATGTATTGCCATGCAATACTCACAGAATGCTTGTCTTATATCAAAATATCATTTATTGCACTTACTTTGCTGTTTTGGCAAATCACTTGACCTACAGCAGTTGACTCTGTGAATAAGTCACTGAATTTCCTGGCACATCTTGAAGAGTCTGTGAACATGTGTTGTAAGAGGATGATTGATTGATCCAAACTCTTTATTATATTAACTTATAGAGCAAAATGTTTGAACAAGACGGACCTGGTAATAACAAAGTTTTTTTAAGTTTGATTTATCTCACTAATGAAACCCTTGGAAAGCACATTCTTCAAAATTTCTTTTATATTGCTCGAAGTTCTAACAAGGGCACACAATTATCAAAGAACCTCCCCTGGATACTGTTTGTTTTTCAATGAAACAACTTGAAGTAATTTCTATTATACCGTATCACTATGAAAGGCATTTTAAGCATAATGTATATGGTTAAAACAAAATTAAAATGTATGAGTTTACTTAAAGTCTGTAAATTGTAATATACTAATTATTACATGATATTATTACAGGGTCAAGACAATGGAACAGTTATTTACACATGTAAAGCTACTGCGGTCACTAATGGAGCATCCATTGATTACAGTTTTGTGTCCAGTTCTGACCCAGCCATAGCTTCATTGTTCTCCATGAACAGACAAATTTGTGAAATCAAACTGGAAAAAATTCCTGATCGAGAATTCAGAGAGATCTATGATGTGAGTTTTGTAAAGGTTCCAAATCAAGAAATCCCAAAAATATTTGATATACTGGTACATGAAACTTATCAGATTTTTTGGGGGTAAATCCAGCTTGCTTTCTACCTTTCCATTTGTATGAATACACCCCTGCCCTCTTAAATAATGGATATTCAGTTTGACCACCGTTATTTATTGGACTAAGGTAGAAGGGGATGGGTCACAGGGCTTTTTTTCAAGCTACAGGTTGTGCAAAATTTTCAGATTTTTTATAGATTATTCATGGAAAACACAATTGCGTGTGATAAAAAAAAACTAAACAATAGAATTTTATGATAAAATATGAGATGATAGCTGTTATAATGTTTATCTTTCAAAATATAAAAAGAAAAAATAGGGTCAAGAGATCATTTTCTTGCTTCAAAACAAAATAGGTAAATTTATAACACATCCAGTATAAAAGTTACATTATCTGAGTTATTTCCCTTATATGGCAAAGTTGAAAAAATTGAATGAAACAAAAAATATTCTGTTTTTGTAAAACACAGTTGCAAAAATATGATAAAACACATAATTTTCTTCATTCAGATGAAATATATATCAAATGAATGACATTCTTCTCTCAAAATTTGCACATTTCATAAAAGATATAGACCAATTTTTTTCTGCTATTTTACAATCTGAATCTTTTGACAGTTGATTATTGTGGCTGAAGATACACTGAATTCTACATTGAGGAGTTCACGTAAACTGACCATAAGATTAACAGATGTGGATGACGAGAGTCCATCCTTTAAAAATTGTCCTGATAGACAGGTAAGATAAAAAAAAAAAAAACATTTACAACATTATCCTGGTTTAAAATTTTCTATCTTTTATCAGAAAACCTTCAGCAGAAAATCATGTTTATTTCCTAGCATGTAGCCACATATTTTTGGATCACCATTGACATATACGTGTTGTATTTAAAATTGCTGAATTTTCAGTAAGCTTAGATAGTATTGAATGATATCTATTATGACCCAGCCACTATGATTAAAAAAAGATAAAAATATGAATTATTTTCATTTCAGACAAATTTGAATACAAAAACAATATGAGTTATCTGTATTTATCATTTAAGGCTTGAATATTTAATTATTTCAGTATGCTGATCCCCCACCAGAACCGGCCACAGTTGTGGAACAGTCACCGCCAGGGACATTGGTGTTTACAGCTAAGGCCTGTGACAAGGACAGTAACCCACTATTCAATGCCTTTAGATACAAGTTTGATGTAAATCCACCTAACTTCACCCACTGTAAGTTTGATAGAGATTTGTAAAGGAGGCTATGTAAACCCGCCTTACAATGCCTTTAGATACAAGGTTGATGTTAATCCACCTAACTTCACCCACTGTTAAGTTTGATAGAGATTTGTAAAGGGGGCTATGTAAATTCACTATTCAATGCCTTTAGATACAAGGTTGATGTTAATCCACCTAACTTCACCCACTGTAAGTTTGATAGAGATTTGTAAAGGAGGCTATGTAAACCCGCCATACAATGCCTTTAGATACAAGGTTGATGTTAATCCACCTAACTTCACCCACTGTAAGTTTGATAGAGATTTGTAAAGGGGGCTATGTAAACCCACTATTAAATGCCTTCAGATACAAGTTTGATGTAAATCCATCTAACTTCACCCTCTGTAAGTAAGATAGAATAGAAAAAGGGTATGGGGTATCCATCCATGACAAAACTTCAGAACATGCACAGTGCTTTTATTGCTGTTTTTTGTTTCAAAATCACAGGGAGGCCTTCAAAATGCAGCAAAAACCCTCACTTCATTGCAAGTTTATATGTTAAATAACTTGACAGGAAATAGCGTATGTATAAGGCAAATAATTTGGGTAGCCTTTGTAAGATGTATTGCAGTTTCATTGGTAAATGAGGCTTTGTCAATGTATTAAAGGAGTAATCAATTCATGATGAATGTTAATTAATTTTAAGGCTTGAACAGTGCATTTTTGTCTATATTCTTGAAGGATGCATATGTGAGTAAAGACTCTCTGGCATAAAAACACATAAAAGAAAATTTAGAAAACATGTTACACAAAATTAACCTTTCACCGTATATTTTATGATTAGACCTGTTCCCACATTCTTATATTCTTCCTACGACTGTTACTCACTGTACAGTTCCTTCATATATAAATAAGATGCAAATACTCTCAACTTTACCTCTTGTTTAAAAGAAAACAATAAAAGCTTGGGAATGATAAGGACCTGTTTTCACCCATTTCTTATCTATGGAAAAAGAGGATTTTATTTTACAATACTTTAAATCTAAAAATTAATATATATATTTATTATTGTGATTGTTGATCAAAGGACACAAATATGAGCTTGTTCTTGTACCACAGACCTTGGTCTTAATCTAGTGCAGCCGCAACATGTAAAAGTGTGACATAGGTATTGTGCCTACAGACAGGGGCAATAAACCACCCTACAAATTCTTCAGATACAAATTTAATATAACTTCATACATAATGATTTACTATGTATATGATGTAGGTCCTCTGCTTTCACCTTTGATGTACATTATTACTTAAAATCAGGGCCTGAAAAGGTCATCAGTTCAACTTTTAAAAAGAGAGTCGAAAGATACCAAAGGGATATTCAAACTCATAAGTTGAAAATAAGCTGACAATGCCATGGCAAAAAAAGAAAAAGACAAACAGACAAACAAAAGTACACAAAACACAACATAGAAAACTAAAGACTGAGCAACACACAACCCACCAAAAACTGGGGATGATCTCAGGTGGTCCGGTATGGTAAGCAGATCCTGCTCCACATGTATTAAAGTATTGTATTTAATCATTCATCTTACTTGGAAGGAAATGTATATATAGATTATATTTGATGTGTAAATTTCAGGTTATCGAGATCCATCTTTGTATTTCCATGTTGATGAGCTATCAGGTCAGGTGACCACATACAACAACACAATTGACCGGGAGAGGAATTGGCCAACGATAATTGATCATTTCATTCTCTGTATCAAAGCTGAGCCATATTACAATGGTCGTAGGAAGAGACAGATAGAGAATGTGAACTGGAACTATGTAAATACAGACCAGTATCTTTACTTGAGGGTCACAGTACTGGATATCAATGACCAGGCACCTTATTTCACCAATACAGATACCATAACAACAGGTAGGTCATATGACAGCCATAGAGGTTATTTGAGGGTCACAGTACTGGATATCAATTACCAGGCTCCTTACTTTGCCAATACATAAAAAAGAAAACTTATAAAACATGGTCTGAACTTAAGGAGAAAACTCTTTTGAAACATAGTTGGAGCTTAAAAAAATAAAACTCCTTTGAAATATGGTCTAAGCTTAAAAAAATAAAACTCCTTTCAAACATGGTCTGAGCATAAAAAAATTAAACTCCTTTGAAATATGGTCTGAGCTTAAAAAAGAAAACTATAATAATGATGAACTTATAAAAAAATATATTTCATACATGATTTTCAACACTGAGTTCCAATCTTAATTGACTAGGATTGCCAGTTTACCTTCCAAAGGTCTGTGATTATCTCCTGGCACTCCAGCCTCCTCCACCAATAAAAACTAGCCACCACGATATAACCAATAGTATTGAAAGTAACAATCAATTATAAGTATTTCAATCATTGAACATTGATTCAAATTTTACATTTCAGCTGTTTTGAAGTTTCCTACACAAGATGATGTAATACATTTAGAAGCCAAAGATCGTGATTCTGACCTGTACAACAAAATACGCTTCACAGTCACTTCAACAATATTCCCCAGCTTGGGACGAATGTTACCAATAGATGGAGCTTTCAGTGTTAATCCAGAGACAGGCATGATCAGAGTTGGAATGCCAGCTTATATTGCTTTCACTGATGGTCATTTCTTGTTGAATGTCAAAGCTGAGGATCAGTTAGATTCTACAAAAATGAATTCTACTCAAATTAAGGTATTTAGTGTGCCATTATTGTTTGGAATTATTTCAAAATATTTGAATACAAAAAAGATGTGGAATGATTGTCAATGAGATTATTATCCACCAAAGACAAAGGATAAGGATGTAAAACAACTACACCTAAACTACAGGTTTTATAATAGAAAACATCAGTATAGTAGGCTACAGAAGTATTTTTTGTATTAGGATGATCTTATTTTATATGAAACAGTTTGTAAATACTAATAAGGGGTCGAAGTTCCCTATTACTGTAGAAAATTCAAAAAAAAAAAAATCCAAAAAATCAAGATTTTCGTTCTTCTAATGAACTCAAAATCGTTAACTTTTTTATTTTCAGACTTTTTTATTTTCCCGCATTTGCGCAGACATCTCTTTATTTCTTCCGGTCTCGTTTGTCACGAGACTTGTAAAATACTGAAAGGAACATCATATTGTTTCCTGTAAATTTGTTGTTTTTGATGATTCTTTGATATAAAAATTGTTACAGGATAAACTGGAATCCGCTTGTATTACGCTACACGTCTATGAACAAAGTGTAGTAGTCAGCCGAGAAGCAGCTTAGTTACAGGATAGCGTTTCTTTGTTTACATTCAGAAATGACGTCACAACTAAAATCCCTAACAACAGGACCAACGTTGGAAACATTTCCGTATTTCCGTTTCTTTTTTAACAGATTTTAAATCATATTAATTAAACCTTCTCTAGAGTAAAAATCTAAACTGAACTCTATATAATGCAAAAATTGTGGGATGTGAATTCTTAAATCAGGACTTTCTAAAAAGTTTGGCTTTTATAAGTTGTACACATCTTGTTAAGACTATCAACTTTATATATATTACATGAAACCATTTTTTAAATTTTTTATAGATTGTATGATTTTTAACTCACCTGACCTGAAAGGTCAAGTGAGCTTTTCTCATCACTTTGCGTCCGTCGTCCGTCGTCCGTCGTCCGTAAACTTTTACAAAAATCTTCTCCTCTGAAACTACTGGGCCAAATTTGACCAAACTTGGCCACAATCATCATTGGGGTATCTAGTTTTAAAAATGTGTCCGGTGACCCGGCCAACCAACCAAGATGGCCGCCATGGCTAAAAATAGAACATAGGGGTAAAATGTAGATTTTGGCATATATCTCTGAAACCAAAGCATTTAGAGCAAATCTGACATGGGGTAAAATTGTTTATCAGGTCAAGATCTATCTGCCCTAAAATTTTCAGATGAATTGGACAACCCGTTGTTGGGTTGCTGCCCCTGAATTGGTAATTTTAAGGAAATTTTGCCTTTTTGGTTATTATCTTGAATATTATTATAGATAGAGATAAACTGTAAACAGCAATAATGTTCAGCAAAGTAAGATCTACAAATAAGTCAACATGACCAAAATGGTCAGTTGACCCCTTAAGGAGTTATTGCCCTTTATAGTCAATTTTTAACCATTTTTCGTAAATTTTTGTAATCTTTTACAAAAATCTTCTCCTCTGAAACTACTAAGACAAATTTAACCAAACTTGTCCACAATCATCATTAGGGTATCTAGTTTAAAAAATGTGTCCGATGACCCTGCTCGCGAACCAAGATGGCTGACATGGCTAAAAAATAGTACATAGGGTAAAATGCATTTTTTGGCTCATATCTCTGAAACCAAAGCATTAAGGGCAAATCTGATGAGAATAAAATTGTTCATTAGGTCAAGATCTATCTGCCCTGAAATTTTCAGACCAATCAGGCAACACGTTGTTGGGTTGCTGCCCCTGAATTGGTAATTTTAAGAAAATTTTGCAGCTTTTGGTTATTATCTTGAATATTATTATAGATAGAGATAAACTGTAAACAGCAATAATGTACAGCAAAGTTAGATCTACAATTAAGGCAACATGACCAAAATTGTCAATTGACCCCTTAAGGAGTTATTGCCCTTTATAGTCAATTTTTTACAATTTTCATAAATTTTGTAATTTTTTGTAAATTTTTACAAAGTATTTTCCACTGTAATTACCGGGCCAAGTTCATTATAGATAGAGATAGTAGTAAGGAGTAAGAATGTTCAGTAAAGTAAGATCTACAAACACATGACCATCACCAAAACACAATTTTGTCATGAATCCATCTGTGTCCTTTGTTTAATATGCACATAGACCAAGGTGAGCGACACAGGCTCTTTAGAGCCTCTAGTTTTTGTGTAAGCAAAGCGTGATCAAAGAAAACATAAATACATATGGAAACAAGGTGTATTGACTTTTTAGGTTTGCCAACATTTTATAGTTATATTTGGAATCATATTTCAATGATTGGTTTTTGATTGACAAACTGATTCTTATTATTTACAGATATTTGTTGCTAATGAAGCCAGCCAAGTAAGATTGGTAGGACGAACCAATGATCTGTCAGACCCTAGTGCTACTGCTACAAGTCTTCTTGAGTATGTACACTAATATTTTTCTTAACATTTCATACATAAATCATAAACTGTTTTTATTTTCGTAGAAAATAATTTTCAATGTTAAAAAATTGTAGAAAAATGAAAATCCCATTTTTAAGCCACACTGAAGCAGAGGGGACTTTAAGTGTTACCCTTGTCAGTCCTTCTGTCCCGCCCGTTAGTTGCATACGTCCCCAAAATTTGTTTCCATTCGTTACTTTTAGTTTGCCTCAACCAAATGTTATGAAACTTATACACAATGCTTATTGTCTCAACTACATGAACCTGCTTCTGTATGCGGAAGTTGACTCATGCATATTTACAAGTGAGGGCATCTGTGGCTCATAAACACATTTTCCATTTATTTCTGTTAGATTTTACATGAAACAATTTGTACATTTTGAAAAAAGGTAGGAATGCATGGCTGTGATCATTTCATAATTAGATTAGAATTTTTTTCATTTTTAGGTATCATTTGAATTGTGTACCTAGTGTGCTCAGATATAAACCAGAAAGTTTCAGTGATAATTGTTAATATAATTTTTCATGAATATTGTCTTTTATGTTAAGAGTGATGACAGATTGCTAGATTGAAATAAACTTATTCATATATATTTTTCAGGGATTTAAGTGCAAGGGGTGGTAGTTCATTACATATTCAGAGAACTAAGATCCAGTATCACACCACATTATCTGGTGAGACAGTTCATGCACAGTAAGTACTCAACAGACTTTATATTGGAGTCTCATTCAATTAAATAAGATTGACAGTAAAGTGTCTGAACATTTTGACAAGTTCAGTCTGCACAAAAATCTTTTCAAACTTTCTAGTCCGAAAAACCAATATTCCAAAATTTTCCATATTGACTGAAACAAAGATTTGCAAAAACCTACTGGTCTAGATAAAAATTTACTCATCTGGTGCATGGGACTAGTAGCTAACGGTGCAGACTGCGAGTTTGAAGCAGATTTATACCACTTAAAGTAAATTTTAGAGACATTGAAGAGCTTATTTGAAGTGAATAACTTATTTTAACAATAAATAGTTCATTATATAACAGACAAGAGCATGTTACAGTCTCCTTAGATCATTTAAATCTGCTTTCATACATTTATTACCATGGTATTGGAATGTTTCAGGACAGATATATGTTTTGTGGTGATTAAGAATGACAGAGTATTAGACTCACAAAAGGGAACAGCTGAAATATCATCATCAGCATATACAGATATCTTATCTCAGTTTAAAGTGGGGGATGCAGGGGTGAGTTTACATTCTCTCATCTATCTATTCAATTCAGTGTACTCATATCCCCTTATGCACACATTTTACTGGTACCCACCTCTCAACTCACTGGCTGATCAAACCATTGATCCAATATACTGATTGATGGATGGTTCAGTGTCATTTATTTGTGTACCCATTTAACTTTGTAATGGTATCTTGACAATTTTTTATAAATTTATCCAGATGGTTCATTTATACCAAAGATGCTTTTTCAGTCATAGTGTTATGAATTATTTGTTATAATGTATCTAAATGAAAAATCCTTTCCTTACTTTTATATATCTTTTCTTCTTAAATAACTTTTTTTTTTATATATATACAGAGCGTGGCCATAAGTATTCGTCACTTGAGATTTTTCCCTATATATTTCATATAAAACTACATTTTTCAAAACAATATTTTGGGGTCATTTCTTGTCTGATTTTAAGCAACTTGGTACCAATAGAAGCAGAATTATCACAGGTTTATTTGTTTTGTTTGTTTGTATTTTCGTTGTGGATCATTTTCATTTTCTCACGAGATGTGTAACTTTTTTTAGTCGAAGGGGACTTTAGGTTTGCACTCCGTCCATCTGTTTGTCTGTCCGTCTGTCTGTCCTTCTGTCAGTCCGGCAAATCAGTTTTCCACACTTTTTTTCTTCATGCTTGAAGATATTGATTTGATATTTGGTATATTGTTTTATCATGACAAGTTACAGATCAAGTTCGAATTTTGTTCCAGTCTGATAATTTTGTGCAGAGTTATAGTCCTTGGACTTAGAAAATTCACTCAAATAATCAGTTTTCCGCACTTTTGTCCAGGAGAAGTCCTGTACATTTCAAAATAGCAGCTCAAGACCAGGGTTCACCTCCTAGAATTGGGGTCACCTATGTTGAAGTAAACATCACCAGTGGACAGTTGGATGATGGATTACCCTACTGGACTCGTCCAGCACCAGACACAATACTCCAAATACAGGAGGCACGTTTATTTATATGTTTAGATTACTATTACCTTATCAACTTTACCTGATTAAGAATTAATAAGACATGATATCTATATCTGTGGCCATATTAGCACCTGCATGCATGTCCACGGCAATTTCTTACAATATGACATATAGCCATTTAACTTGGTGTGCTGGTACATCTTTTTTTTTCTTTTTCTTTTTTTTAGTCCCCTACTAGTCCCCTACCGATGAAGTCGAAGGGGACTTTAGGTTTGCACTCCGTCTGTCTGTCTGTCTGTCCATCCGTCAGTCTGGCAAATCAGTTTTCCACACTTTTTTTCGTCATGCTTAAAGATATTGATTTGATAATTGGTATATAGTTTTATCATGACAAGTTACAGACCAAGTTTGAATTTTGTTTCGGTTTGATGATTTTTTGCAGAGTTATGGTCCTTAGACTTAGAAAATTCACTTAAATTATCAGTTTTCCGCACTTTTTTTCGTCATGCTTGATGATATGTATTGACTTGATATTTGTTATATAGTTTACACCATGACAAGTTATAGATCAAGTTAGCAGTTTGTTCTAGTACAATTAATTTTTAAAGGGGCACTAGCTATGAGATATATAAAAAATCTAAAGTACGATTTTTGTTTGTTCAATCATTAATGAAAGTGAAATAGTGAAATAATTATTCGCTTTTAGCAGCCAGTATGGTTCAATTTTGTCAAAATAAGCTAAGAAACGTTGATGATGAATTATTCACTTGCAAGTGAATAATTCGACCTCATTGAATCCGTATTCATGTGAACTTCAATATAACCCCTTAGCTAGAGATGGATAACGCATGAATTGTCCGTGTAAAGTTATTTAAAGGAAAAGAATGTCAACATTGAAAGTGAAACAAAGGTAAATCATTTGATCGACTGATTTGATCCACAAAAAAACATTTTTATACAGGTAAAAACGATGATAAACATATATTTTTAATCTAAAATATGAAATTAAACAGACCATGCAAAATCTAATTGCACGAGTTGCTTAATCTGTTTATATCTATATTTATGTTTAAATCGCTTATATGGTCATCGGAGGTGTTCGGGGGTCAACTCGATAGTTAATTAGATGGTGTCTAGACTAAAATACACTCGAAACGATACTACATATTATTGAGATCATGACCTGTAAACTGTTTATTTAAGACTTTCAATAGTTTGGACAGATGTTTTACATTGTTATTAATCAAATATGAGAATTTGAGTCAAATCAGTGAACATGAATTTGACAGCTAGTGCCCCTTTAACCGGTAGGGGACTATGTATTGCCATGCAATACTCTCAGAATGCTTGTTTTATCTGTGTTCACATCAAAAGAAAACAGAAACAACCTTAAATAAAACTATGGCCAAATAAACAAATATTCTTTAGACAATTCTTCGTCTTTTAATGTTTTGTTTATATCAATCCAACCATAAATGCTTTCAAAATATTTTTTGGAAAAAATGTGTTTTTATATGAAATATATAGCAAATAAATGCAGGTGAATACTTTTGGCCAGGCACTGTATTAGCCATATAACCTATGTCATGTTTAACAAATTTAAAGAATGGTGCAAGCGTCTTAACTGATGTTCGGTTTGACTTTTTTATTGTATAAATTTCAAGATTGTTATAGTTTAATCAAAGTAGACTGATATGATTCATTTAACATCATAATCATACTGATGAAGGATATCTGTTATCCGAAATATTTATAAATAATTACATTTATAGTTTCCTTTTTTTTGTTATTGGTGTTGATTTGTACACTTTTTAGGCGTTTATATATTTTATTTATTGTGTACATGTATCGTTACTCGATCTCGCGCCGTTGTGGGAATAATCGTTGACTATTATTCAGACGTTTTATATATATATATATATTCTAGGCACTTTATATATATATATATATATATAACCAGTCTAAAAGGGTACAACATCACCAAAAAATGACAATAAACGAACAAATGTAACTATAAATATTTCGGATAACAGATATCCTTCATCAGTATGAGCACGATGTAAAATGAATCAGATCAATCTATTCTGATTATTAAACTATAGCAATCTTGAATTCTATACAATAAAAAAAGTGAAACAGTTTCAACCGAACATCATATGTAGAGACGCTAATAAATTTTTAAAATTTCCAAAAAATGACTCACAGACATGCCTAAAATGAAAATAGTAATTAGAGATATGAACTGACACAACTCTAAAATTCCAAAATGACGTCAGTTAAGATGTTACAAAAACTGCGTGTAAATACATTCCCAAAAAAACAGCACTGATCGATATAAGCTGGTAAAATATGTCAAGCAGAGGCTGCGTATTTATCATCCCAAATAAATAGCAGTTTTATAATGAAAAGAAAAAATAATAGTAAATTTGGGCTAAGGTTAAAAAATTGGACGTGGATGCGTACTTGGACATCCCTACCAAATGAAAAGAACCCTGGTATTTAAACTAGTAAAATTAAAAAAATTCCAAAAGAATCCTTAAAACTGTAAGGGTCAAGTAAGGAGTAACTGGAAACAAATGATGTCAGGAAAATGAGTGATGGTAGGGAAAATGAGTGACTCATTCTATGTTTTCTCGTAGGAATTGAACAAGGATCTCTGATACAATACACAAAGTATTCTTTTAGTGTACAGAAATGTTCATCATCTCTTCAGTATAATTTCAGGATGCTAATCTATTTTTAGAAGCATACAATCACTGTAAATTAATATATGTATATATATATATTTAATTTGGATAAAGAATCTGTCTGGGTTAAATGTATTTGGAAGTGCTTAACCCTCCCCTAACCTGGGACAGCAGTGTTACAGCACAACATAACAACAAACTGAAAAAATCAGTTGCAAGTGATTGTTTTGTCCCTTTGTTTCACACACTTTGAAACATCATTCATCCATGATTCAAAGACTAATTGCAAATTACAAAGAAATTTAATTGTATGAATTCATGGATTGTCATATTATTATTTTTCAGCCCTGTGACCCTCCCACCAGGAAATCTACATATGATGCCTACTGGTGGATATTGGTAGCCTTTGCTATTTGTATGTTTATAATTGTCCTGGTCCTTATTGTGTTAGTGGCAATTTTCTATAGAAAGTAAGTATAAAATTGAGTGGTCAGGTTACATAATAATTTAAAAAGATGTAGAAACTCAAGTTCAAGACAATCATGTATCCATGTTATTTCAATTGTGAATTAAACAGAGGTGTTGATAAAGTTACTAATATTTAATTGTCATGAAAAAAAAACATGATAGGAAGAAAAGTGGGAATATCACTCTTTTTTCTTTATATATCAACAATCTGTAAGTCCTTGTTTTCCTCTCTTATCAATATCCTCTTTGATTATCTCCCCTTGGAAATATTTTTACACAATTTATGTTTTATACTTTACAAGACTATGTGGGTAAGATAAACGTATTTTTTTGTTTACAGTTACAGACAGTATATGGATACAAGAAAACAATGTAAGTATTAAATAAAGGCAACAGTAGTATACCGCTGTTCGAAATTCATAAATCGATTGAGAAAAAAAAAACAAATCCGGGTTACAAACTAAAACTGAGGGAAACACATCAAATATAAGAGGAGAACTACGACACAACAGAAACACAACATTAAAATGTAACACACACAGAAACGAACTATAATATAACAATGGCCATTTTCCTGACTTTGTACAGGACATTTTAAGAAAAAAATGGTGGGTTGAACCTGGTTTTGTGGCATGCCAAACCTCCCGCTTTTATGGCAATGTTAAATATAACATTAAAATGACAACATTACATGACAGGACTACAATACAAATAAATGGGAGAACATATAGGACATAGAAACAAATGAATAATAGCTAACAAAGGGTACCAGGTTTAAAATTTAATACGCCAGAAGCGCGTTTCGTC
This sequence comes from Mytilus californianus, assembly GCF_021869535.1. Taxonomy (NCBI): domain Eukaryota; kingdom Metazoa; phylum Mollusca; class Bivalvia; order Mytilida; family Mytilidae; genus Mytilus; species Mytilus californianus. The sequence goes on from NW_026262723.1 coordinate 109,666,482, forward strand.
CACACAAGACTAACCAGTGACGCTCAGATGAAAAAAGTTTGAAAGCCAAAACAAGTACAAAGTTGAAGAGCATTGAGGACCAAAAGTTCCAAAAAGTTGTGCCTAATACGGCTAGGGTTTTCTGCCTGGGATAAGAACATCCTTGTTATTTAGAATAATTCATACTTTTGCAAACAGTAAATTTTTATAAAATGACTATATAATAGATATACGTGATAAAACCGAAGTGGTGACTAACTACAGAATAAAACCAGCACATAAAAATTCACAGCCGAGTTAGCCAAAGCGATAAACGCACAAAGTGACGTCACATTTGAATTTCAAAAAATTTCCCCAAAAAATAGGATAGAATTAGGATAGAATTCAAGATTAGATTTGTAATACTGATATAACATTTATTAATAACAATGAAAATTACAATACTAATTAATATCAAATTGTGGTAGTAATTAGATAATTAATTATTGTATTATCTAGCTATGTCGGTGTTTCTTCTAAATCAAACTGTAAACCAAATATATCGTATTAATTTATATTAGTTGATCCAAACTAAAATCTAATAAATGAACTGGGTGATTAATTATCTTTACCATAACACACGAATACAACAGAAAAAAAATAAGATTTACAACTACAAACAATAAGACATTTGACAAAATCTGATGAGAATAACAAATATAACATCAAAACTAAATACATGAATTTTGGATAGAAAAGTACCGTGACACGTCTTATAGCAATGCGAATTCACACTCAGCAAAACAGTCACAATCGGGAATAAGTCATGTTCGGTAATTAAAAGATCAAGAAGTAAAGACAAATTATTATTAAAAGATGTTTGTGTTGTCATCAAATTCAATTCCTTAGAATCAAATACAGTAAAATCTGCATATTATATCACCTCTATTAAGTGAAAACCTGTCATGACAGATCACCATCTTCTTGTCCTGCTATAGAAATACTTATGCATTTTGAACCTCAATTTAAATGTCATCTATTAATATTATGTCAGTTTTCTGTAATCCAGAGGTGACTTTTTTATGATAGTGCGGGTGGGGCAACCGTGTACTATGAACACATTCTTGTTCTGTATTAAGATAACATTTTAGTAATTGACACACAATTCAAAATAGTTGATATAACATTTCAAAACTTATTTTTTACCAAATTTTTGCTATTTTAGTTGAAAAAATGTATGTTTAGAAAGATAGGGCATATCATGATTTTGAACATGCTTTCTTTAATATACTGTTAATGTTTGAAACCTCTAGAAATGGAAAACTCAGACCATGAAATATAGTTTCATATGAGGGGGCAATTAGAAAAGTAATAGGTAGTAGTCTTTTGCATAATTAGACCAAAGTCTATTTGTTCATACTGTTAGTTGGTAAAATTTATATTTCTGGAAAAAAACAGCTTTTTTCAATGTGCAACAATATCTTATTATTTTCAGATTTAATACAAGATTGATAAATGAGAGAAGATTGTCTCAGGAATACTTGTCTATTTTATTGTGTAATTGAGTGCTACTTATTTGTGATACAGAACTCATTATAAACAACAAGGATTACTTTATTGAAAACAGTGCCATTAACACAACAGAAAGAAGAAGGTAGTCAATATTCAAAACAGCATTTTCAATTGATCAAAAACAATGGAGTGTCAGGGATCTCCTGCAATATCTACTGTGTGATTTCTGCTTTGTATTATGAGGTACACCCATTTTAGTTAGATCTTCATATATTTTCAATTTACAAAAGTTATATTGATGTCATTGTACTATATGGAAGGTGTCCCATTTATCTTGAGGACATTATGCAAGCAATAATCAAATAATTTTGATATTTTGATTATAAATTTGTTTTGTTTATAAACCTGAATGGTAAAATCTTGCCAAGTAACCCTATTACCATCCAGAACTAAGAATAAAAGAAAAATGCTGTAGAAAATACTTTATTTTCAGTTAGTTATAAATGTTGTCCTTAATTATAGATCTTGTTTGTGTGAGAGTGTAATATCTATAAGATTTACTAGCAATCCTTTTATTTTTACGATTTTGATATTTGATTTATTACTGTGATAAGTTATGTATCTGTTGAATGAAACTTGAAATTGTTACATTATGTCAAAACACAAATTCTTTTGTTGGTGATCAGAATTTAATTGTTTATAATTCTTATAACCCCGATAGCCATAGAAAGGGTATGTGTATTCTCTATGTTTAGTACACCTGTTCATTTATAAATTTTTCTTTGCTTCAATTGTCAGACTACATCTCCTAGAAAACTATTTTTCAGCCGAATTTAAAAAAAATAGCAACATTGCATGGTTGTATTTCTAGTGTTTGGTTTCATGTATTATGTTCAGGTGGTTTTGAAGTCAGATTTGTAAATTCTCCTGCACATTAAATTTTCTCCCTCCAAACTACAAAAAACTATAAAACAGCAGAACACCAAAACATGTGGAAAGTCTTTGGAAGGACAGCTTATTCCCTTTCTTTTTTGGTTGTGATTTGATAGTGTATATTTTGTCTTGAACGGTTTGTCTTTCATGTTAATTGAATATCAGTGTAGCATAATAATTTGAAGTTTTATATATACTTAAGAATTTTATGTATTATATTTGTACATATATGGCTGTAGATGATTATTGTTTTACATTATATTTATTGTATTTTGTATAGATGTTTTGTACAAACAAACATTCCAAATAAATTATATATTTTAGTATTTTCAAGTTGTTTTTATCTAGCCTGTTAATGTCCATTTTGTGATAAACTACACGCTCCTTCATCTTATAGAATGTATTAACTATTTGAATAAATCTATCAACATCAGAAGTAATAAAAGTTAGGCTTTCCAAATTGGCTTATTCTCTGACTGTCTTAAAATGGTCATTAATCAGACACAGTCAAATGTTTGGTTTAGCATAGCCACTTTTATAACTAAATCGTAGTTTATCTCAAATTAACTATGCTTACTCAGGGTTACCATATCTCAACCAGGGTCGTCTCTGCTTAAATTCAAATGGAAAAATATTTACAGTATTTTCTTAAAAAATATTGACATAATCCCTTTTGCGGTTTAATTTGTCAAATTTTAAGAACAAACTGATTTAGCTGAGATATTTCTGGTTTTACGGATGCTCTTGTACCAGGTTTATTTCAAATTTAAACTATGCAGAACTGTTTTAGTGGACTTCAAGCATATTTCTTCCTTTCATCAATAACATGTATAGCAGTAACTGTGGGAAAGGAAGGTGTCTTCATGGCATGCAAAACTATATATATATTTTTTAAATTTACATGTTCAATCAATCATTTAACCTTCAATGCAGAAGGTCAGAGGTCATACCGCCATCTTCAATGCCATTTGGCATTTCACTATGACATCCTGCCAAAAATCTATCAATATTTCAAAGGATAAAAAAGTTGTGTTCTTGACACTTAAATGTCCCCACAATTTACACCTGGAATTTAAGTTGAAGGAAAAGATCAAACGAAGGTCATGCTTATTTTCAACAAAAGGTTTTATCGAAATGCAACTTTATGTCAAAGGAAAAATGTCCTGGGTATGGTTGTATGAAAACCAGAAAAGATGAAGTTTTTAGTAAGAGTGGATAACGTTTGTTTCCCTTGCAAAGTCTGTGCATTTTGAATGGTCCATTCACCCTCATATTTGAAAGATTGGTAAATATCTTAGAAATGCTTCAGATCCCAACAATTAAACAATGCATCATATGTTTTGTGCTTGAAAGACATGCCCCTCTCTTATTTTTTTATATCGTAAATCTACTATATGTTTATATGATTATGTGTTTACAGTTTCAAAGATGATACAAAATTATAATGACTTAAATTCACATCTTATAAGTTACTCATATTGTATTTAAAGCACTTTAACGTTACTTTTAAGTAATATATGTTTTTCTAACGATTATAAAAGATGGGCGAAAGATACCAGAGGGACGTCATGGCTAAAAAAGAAAAAGACAAACAAACAATAGTACACAAAATACAACATAGAAAACTCAAGACTATATTATAAGCAACACGAACCCAACCAAAACTTGGGGGTGATCGCAGGTGCTCTGTAAGGGTAAGCAGACCCTGTACCACATGTGGCATCCGTCGTGTTGCTTATGTAAGTACGGACCGGTAAAAGGTCACACTCATAAAAAGGGGAAGCGTTTATAGTGACTACATTAATAGGAGCATATCTGCTATCTCTCATAAATTATGAGGCTGGTATCAGCGATGCTTATGATTCGTGCAAAGCTATTTCTCTTGTCTATATATACATCAGGTTTCATAAAATGTGAAAGTATCATGACATTCTGTCCTATGTTCATTGTACAGCCCACAATAAATTTCACTAGGGTTTGAAATATGTATGTTCCACAGCATGAATGTTTTTCGTCACATCTTTCTCAGGAACTACATCATAAGGATTTCTTAAATTTGTTTTCAGGATTTATATAAGTCAGCTAAACCGTACGATGCTTTTTCAGATTCATCCCTCAACAACTTCCTGTTAACCGAACACTAACATTGGGCGGCGAGGGTATCATTAGTGAGCAGTATCAGTTGCTCGCAGTTTATAACTTGTTTGTATAAGTGAATTTGAGTCGAATTTTTTACAAATTGTAATTCGTACAAAATTCGACTCAAATTCACTTATATCTTGTATAATAATTTATAGTAAGGATTTTGTTATTTCAAAATCATTGAAATAATTTTTATTCAATGACCACATAATAAACCTTATTTACAATATAAATTCCAGAAAACCCAGATAGAGATGGGAAATGTAATTGATACATGCATGCCAATTAATATTGTGATAGTACAGTAGAAATTGGCCCAAATGGCAATTCTGATAGAATAATTAAAAATTGGCCTCAGTAACAATTCTGATAGTGTAATAGAAATTGGACCCAGTGACAAATCTGATAGAATAGTAGAAATTGGTTCTAGTGGCAATTAGGACGTCACTGATTTTGAAACACCTATCATACTGTAAATTTAATAGGAAAAGATGAAGTGCAATTCCTAATGCCATAATTTATTACCATACTTAAACAAATGATACATAACTATTTTGTGAATCTAAGGTTTATTGTGGGGTAATTGAATAAAAATGCTATAGTGTGTATCAATACCCTTTTTTTATAACAAAATCCATATTTTAATCATTGTACAAGTCATAAGTGAATTTTAGTAAAATTCTGTACAAATTCCAATTTGTACAGGCACTTTTTGAACAAATTAAAATTTGTACAAAGACAAAATACAAATTGTAATTTCCAATATTGTATATTTTGCTGGTGTGTTTTGTACGTGTGACTTTTTGTGTTTCTTTGGTACATATGACGTGGCTCTGTACTTTTAAACATCCCACCATTATGTTATTAATCTATTATAATGCCATTATGTTATTGTTCTTTTATAATTTTAAAAATAGTTTGAACGACAAAATTATTTCATATCTCTTCCTGTGTGACGTTTACATTCTGACGTCAAACACACGACTCTACACTAGAGTTGGTGTGAACCTTGCCATTCAGTCACAGGACTTCAAATATTTCAATCCTTTATGGGTTGATTTAAAATACATATATAAGTAAGCAATGAATGTGGTTGTTAAATTTGATAGATGCTTTTTTGTGCTTTTTTGTTAAATATTTCTTTTTGTTCTAATTGAGATTGTGACATGTTGATGACTGCTGTATCCCTATTTTGACAATTTTACCTATTATGTCTGTTTTGTTCACGCATCGTTGTAAATATAATGGATTTTGATGCGACTGTCATACAAGTGAGAGGTTTAGCGCTATAAAATCAGGTTCAATCCACCATTTTCTATATTTGAAAATGCCTGTACCAAGTCAGGAATATGACAGTTGTTATCCATTCGTTTGATGTGTTTCATCATTTGATTTTACCGTTTGATTAAGGACTTTCCGTTTTGAATTTTCCTCGGAGTTCAGTATTTTTGTGATTTTACTTTTTAGCTCACCGGGGCCCGAAGGGCACCATGTGAGCTTATGCCATCACTTGGCGTCCGTCGTCTGTCGTCCGTCGTCTGTCGTCGTCGTCTGTTGTCGTCTGTCGTCGTAAACTATTTCAAAAATCTTCTCTGAAACTAATGGGCCAAAAACCTTCAAACTTTAGCTAAATGTTCCTTAGGGTATCTAGTTTATAAATTGTATCCGAAGTTTTGATCCATCGACAAACACGGCCGCCATGGCTAAAAATAGAACATAGGGGTCAAATGCAGTTTTTGGCTTATATCTAAAAACTAAAGCTTTTAGAGCAAATCTGACATGAGTAAAATTGTTCAATTGGTCAAGATTTATCAGCTCTGAAATTTTCAGACAAATCGAACAACCCATTGTTGGGTTGCTGCCACCGAATTGGTAGTTTTAACAAAATTTTGCAGTTTTTTGTTATTATTTTGAATATTATTATAGATATATATCAACTGTAAGCAGCAATAATGTTCAGCAAAGTAAGATCTACAAAAAAGTTAATATGACCATAATTGTCAATTGACCCCTAAAGGAGTTATTGCCCTTTAAAGACAATTTTACACAATTTTTTCATCAAGTTTGCTAACATTTAAAAATCTTCTCCTCTGAAACTACTGGGCCAATTACCTTCAAACTTTAACTAAATGTTCCTTAGGGTATCTTGTTTATAAATTGTATCCGAAGTTTGTATCCATCGACAAACATGGCCGCCATGGCTAAAAATAGAACATAAGGGTCAAATGCAGTTTTTGGCTTATATCTCAAAAACTAAATCTTTTAGAGCAAATGTGACATGGGGTAAAATTGTTTAATTGGTCAAGATCTATCGGCCCTGAAATTTTCAGACGAATCAAACAACCCATTGTTGGGTTGCTGCCACCGAATTGGTAGTTTTAACAAAATTTTGCAGTTTTTTGTTATTATTTTGAATATTATTATAGATATATATAAACTGTAAGCAGCAATAATGTTCAGCAAAGTAAGATCTACAAAAAAGTTAATATGACCAAAATTGTCAATCGACCCCTTAAGGAGTTATTGCCCTTTAAAGACAATTTTACACAATTTGTTCATCAAGTTTGCTAACATTTAAAAATCTTCTCCTCTGAAATACAGGTGAGCGATTCAGGCTCTTGAGAGCCTCTTGTTATCATACCTCCTTTTGGGAATAAAAAAGTATATACACATCATTTTTTATTAAAATAAATTATAAAGTCTTTCTTTCCAATGTTCCTTTAGTCCACGTCGAAAAAAGCACCAAATTCTGTACGTTCCACAGCAAAATGCTAGTAAAACATTGAAGATAAACAAATATTTTTCAGACAGCTTAGTTTAAACATAATTTATTTGCAAAGTAACAAAAGGTATTGAAACATACAGCTGCAAAATATGTGTGATACTTTCTATTTGTATCAGACAATCAGATATATTAGATTTACTTTTGTCAATATTGCATATGCCTCGAGTTCCAAAGGTATCAATATTATGTAAATTTAGATGACTTTGTTCCTTCTGGCAAATGTTTCAACTCATTGTTCTATAAACATCTAAGAATAGAATAACAATGTTGATGTGTATTTTACCTTTTGTATATGGTGTTCGTATACCATTGGCTTTTTCTATTTTTGTGCATGTGAACTTAATATATAATAAAAACCAAAGAAAATGACAATACAATATTTTAGAAGTTGCTCTCATTATTGTCTAAAAGGAGGACAGATTTATTCCTAAAATAAAATCTGTTCTAGCAATCATTTGAAGAAGAACAACTTAGATTATCTTGTCAGAACTTCTACGGTCACAACAAGGAATGAGTCGATCGCTTAATGCCTTGGTCTGTTTACTATATCTCTCGATTTATAAATGCCAATGTTCCACGATATAAATCTGGCATTATTACCGGTTTATTCGTGCTCCTTTTTTACAGCTACTACTGAATGTGACTGCAAACGATATATGCATAGCTGATAATATTCCGAGGCTTATCCTGTCAACAAACTTGTCACAGTCCGTTTTGAATTCATGTGATTTCATTTATTTTTAGCCCATTCAGTGAATTGCCATGTTATTGATAATTTTGACATTTTTTATTAGGATACACAATAAACCGGTACCTTATCATGGCCTCATTAAACATAAATAGTATATAAAAAATGTATTTGGTTAGTACTCATTTAATTATTTGATTCTGAAATATGTATACATTTCTAAATTAAAAAAAATTCATACAACTTCCATAGCAACTTTCAATAAAGAACGACCTATACTTTTGAGAAAAAAATCAGAAATCAGAACTTAAAATCAATAGATAAAACAATTTTGATGTTTGGCAGCATCTGAACATGCCCTAATTACATTATTCATTACAGCTCACAAAGATGGTTTCCTGATGTTTTATTTGTACAAATACAAAAATACAAATATCTATAAAAACAAGAATTGTTAAAAAAAACACACACAAAAAAAAATGAATAACAAAAGATTACATTTTTAAATACTTAGTACATAACATTCATGGTGAAGTGATTACGGTTCAAAAATGCATAGTAAGACTTTATTAGGGTACACGTATTTTTTATGATGAAGTCTTTCCAATATTGAAAAACAGGGGTCATTATTTATTGGATACATTAAGAGAATTGCTTTTTAAAACTATATCATTCTATAGAATTAGAAATTCTCATGTTTGCGTCTTAATTTTCTCAAAAGTTTTCTTTTATAAATATATGATTTTGTCAAGCGTATTACTACTTTGTTTAGCTACTTTTGGAGATCGGGTATTTTTTTTCAACTTGCTTTGTATTATTTAATTGGTTTATATGATTTGGTAATCAGTAAACTATTGTCGTCTCTAATTTGAACCTTTCAAACATTGTAACTACCATAATATTGTTGACAAATGAAGATAACACATAAGGAAATGTAAACTGTTTTACATTGAGAAGTTTTAGTATCCTTTTATGAATTTTACTTTATTTCCTTTTTAACAGTTTTTTAGCCGATTACAAACCATTGAGAATAGTGATAACGATCGATAAATATTATTACCTATTACTGTAAATTCCGTGTCTTGATTTTTTTTCGGGTAACTGAATATAACCAATAGGATTTTTATGAGTATTTAAATAACTTATTAGATAAATTATATCAAATCAAACACGAGAAATACTGTTAACCAACAATAATTTATTAGAATAAAATATATTTTTGAATTATGATCTCTATAAATCTCAAACGAGAAAGCTAAAAGGTAAAATACCAAAAATACCAAAAATTCAAAACGAAAAGTCCATTATCAAAATATCAAATCAAAAGATCAAAAACATTTAAAGGAATGGATATCAAGTGTCATATTCCTGACTTGGTACAGGCAGTTTCGTATAAAGAAAATAATATGAACCTTGTTTTATAGCTAGCTAAACCTCTCACCTGTGTGACAGTCTCATACAACTCCATTATTTTGAAAACAATGTGTAAATAAACGATGTCTTCCCGATTGTCCCACTTTTTGAAATTACAGGTTAAAAGGTTTTTTTTTTATTCCACAATATATTGCATGTTGTTAACAATTTACTTCACTAGTCCAGCATTCTAGTGAAGGGTCTCTTTATTTTTACAAGAAATCCAGGGTTTCTCTCTGGTTATCAATAATACATTACAATTCATCTAAACTAAATCATAATATTTCATTTTTAATTGTAAATAAATAAGTATGTATGAAATTCTTATTTATCGATATGTATTATCTAGCTTGTTTGGAAAGAAAATATTTTCGGAAATAGTTCGCACTTTCCGTTATCAATTTACTATTATTGTATTAATATCTTTTCCTGGTTTGGAAATTACCAGTTTAATAGTGATTTAAATATGATTAAAAGCTATTCACAGGTATGTATGAATGAACATTAATAAAAAAGGTTAAAAGGTAATGAAATTTTGTAGGAACAATCGGGAAGATGTTTGTGGGACAATTAGGAAATTTATTTGTTGGACAGTCGGGAATTATTTTGATAGTGATTAATTTGTTTGTATAGTGTGCAGCAGGTTATTGCAGGTAACTAATCATTGTAACATGCAAAATATGAAACAAACACAAACATAAAATAATATTTACATTTTTTTTCGCACATATAAAGTACAATTGAAGTACTCTTTTTTAATTGTTTGCATAATATAAAATTTTTTTTAAAATCTAAAAGAAAAACAAATAATCACACATGATGGTATTGGTTTTTTTTTTGTATAAATAAAAGTAACACTTTAGATATATTTTATGAATAAGAAATGTTGTATCATTTAATGAAAAGTGCATTAATCAGAGATGATTTTAAAACTCAGAAATGTTATATATCAGTGAAAAGTGCTTTAATTTGATGATTTAAGAAAAAACATATTTTAAACATAAATAAGATTTATATCAAATTATAGTTTGAACAGAAAATAATTACTTCTTGTTTTTTAACAAAACAAACATCAAGTCTCTTGTTTATTCAAGAACATTTCACATCATTAAATAATGTTGGACAATCATGAACTTTTCATGAAGCACAATCAGAACTTTAAAATTTTCTATTTTTAGTATGATTGTATTTTTGTTATAATATTTTAATAAAGTAGAATCCGTTCTATTAATTGTACTGATATTTTTGCAAGTTTATTTTAATCGTTAATTTTCAATACAATTATGTTGAAATAAAATTACATTTTCGTCTGCTAAATTTAGTTGAAGATAATGATATTTTACAGGCAGTATATTATAGCGTGACTCTTAACGGCATTCTTAAATTTTATGACGTCTTCAGTAGGCCAGTCTAGTTATTTAGAGTCCAAACTCTAGTTTAGCAGATAGTTCTCTGCAATGCAGCTGTGGTGATTTAATTACGTTGTTTTGATAATCTCTTGGAACCATGTCTAATGTTGCAGGAAATAGAGATGTATAAATAAAGGCCTCAATCGATTTAATTGAACAAAATACGGATCACAAACCACAAATCAACTATAAGAGGAAACAACAAACATTGAACTGCTACAAACACATATTTACAAACGCCAAAAAACACAGAAACAGCTATTTGATAACACCTGTCATATTTATGACTTGGTACAGGACATACCCACCGTTTTATATGGCAATAATTACTGCTAAAAGATAACATTACGTGACAGTACAAATAATATTCATTCCTAAATATACTGAATTACTGGGCAGAATTTTTTTGTTCTCCAAAGTGTATGGGAGTACACAGTTTTCTCGTTCCCCTCGAAAATCATAATTAAATGTTTTCCGGTTATCTGTTCACTGTTATAGCTGCCAAGATGCTTAAGCAGAAATGGCAACTCTTATTCTTATGTTGTACTGTTACACCATTGTCCCATGTTATGGAATGGTTGGGATCCCGCTAACATGTTTAATCCGCCACATTCTGTATGTATGTGCCCGTACCAAGTCAGGAGCCTGTAATTCAGTGGTTGACGTTTGTTGATGTGTTACATATTTGTTTTTTTTTTTCTTTCATTTTTTGTACATAAATTAGGCCGTTAGTTTTCTCGTTTGAATTGTTTTACATTTGTCATTTCAATGCCTTTGACTATGTACGGTATGGGCTTTGCTCATTGTTGAAGGCCGTACGGTGACCTATAGTTGTTAATTTCTGTGTCTTTTGGTCTCTTGTGGAGGAGAGTTGTCTCATTGGCAATCATACCACATCTTCATTTTTATGTCTTATATTCCCCAAGAGAATCTTATTCCCATGTTCATTATTCTGATATTTGCTTATGTTGTAATTACTTTGATGTCTACGTATACCATCATTCATAATGTCACGAAGAAAATCCTATGTCCATGTTCCTCAACTGGATATCTGCTTACTGTTATTGCTGACTAGATGACTAAGCAGATATACCGTCCTTTATTTTTCCCAAGAAAATCCTATTACCATGTTCGTCATTCGGAAATTCAATATATGTTTGTTTCTGAAGAACTTCATATAAAACCAAAGGTAACTCCTCTGGTAATAATTGTTCATAAAATACAAGAAAAAGAACATTTTTTCCATTTCTTGAGTGAATACTTTCCATTCTAGCCATGTTGTATTCAAACATACAGTAGTAAGACTGCAGAAAAGATCTTGTTATTATACAGATTGTCTTTCGGCTGCTTTCAATTGCATGTATAATGTTATCTGTTATATCTTCTCCTGGAACAAAATCACGGTGATGTAAACATAACTTTAGATTTCCTTTTTCTTCGAGATTTGTGATGCAATCATTCAAAACAAATGCTCGATCTTCATCAGAATATGACACAAAGCCATCATACATAAAGTCCATCTTGTTTTCTGAATGTTTTGTAGACCGAAACCGTTTCTTAAACTTTGTTTTATAATATAAGAAGTGAATTCTTCCTCTAAATGTGTAAAAAATGAAACGAAGTTTCTGTCTGTGTCTGTGAATAGAGATTGTAACTAATATTGCTATGAAGACAAATATTGCAGAACATGTGATAATTATTGACATTGAAAAATTCAAACAGTCACGCTGTAGATCGATTATAGTTCCTTTTTTAAGTGAATTTAATGCCAGAATGCTTCCATTGTCAAATCTGCATGTGTATGTATCAAAGTTTATGAAACGATGACTACGACTCCACGTCCAATTTAAAAATGGGATTCGGTAACAGTTACATCGAAATGTATTGTTGCTGAAGTCAACCTTTATACTTTTACTTATCTCGAGAAGTCTGTCAATGTTGTTCATTGATCCGTCATCCAAAAACCGGATGGTATTGCTTGACAAGTCTAAAATCTCTAAATCTACTAAATGAGATAAGTCAAAACTCACATCTGTCAGCTTATTATAACTTAAATCAATTATGCGCAGATACGGTTGGTCAACGAACAATTTGGAGTATAGATGCTGGATTGAATTCTTTGAGAGACAAACATACTGAAGTCTGCTTATTTCTGTTAGCATGTAGCTATTTTCCGCTAAGAACGGACCAAGTGCATTACCCTCTAAGTTCAGAAATGTAACAAACGTTAGATTAAGATAGATCTTATTTATCTGATTGTAACTTAAATCAAGACTTTGCAAACTGAGTGGTGCTGGTATAGAACTTTCTTTACGGAAAGAGCGCGTTCCAGCACAACGGTCATTGTTTGTAAGATGAAGTTCACGTATTGGAGTTTCAAACAGCATAACATTAATATCTTTCCAAGGCACCATTTCTCTTACAAGAACACTATTCATTTTCAGGACTTTAATTTGTGTCATGGAAAAGCTTGAAATGATATCAATCAATGTATAAGGCTTAGATAAAAGGTCATAGCAAACGAAGTCTAGTTGCACATATTCAAGCTTGGTTAAAATACGAAAAGTTCCAGTCTCTATGAACATAACATTGCAATCTATAATGCTTAAATTAGTCAAATTTGGCGTGTATTTGAATGTGTCATTATTTAAAGAAAAATTACAGACAACACTAAAAATAAGTGAAGAAAGATTATGTAAAGAAGAAAATCCAATCCCTAGTATTCTTTCCTTATCGGAATTAACATCTAATTTAAGCATATCCAACATTTTCAAATCTTTGACTGTTTCATCCGGAAGAATGAACGTACCAAGGACTTTCCGTTGAGGATTATTCTCTAGAACAGAAAGTTGTTTAAGTGACTCTAAAGGTTTAAAACACCCAGGTGGTAACTGTTTCGTATTATATCCTAGGTTATTATTTTCTAGTACTAGAACTTGAAGGTTATTAAGTCCTAAAAATGTCTTTTCATTTAGTGATTGCAACTCGTTAAATGATAGATCCAGTATGTTGAGATCACTTAAATCTTTAAAGGTATGATTTGCTATTTCTTTCATTTGATTAAACATTAAGTTCAGCTTACGCAACTTTGTAAAACCAGCGAACATTTGATGATTTACTGGCTGCAACGCATTCAATGATAAATCCAGATTACGCAAATTTGTAAGCCCAGCGAACATGTGATGATTTACTGACTGCAACCCATTAGATGATAAAGCCAGTACAGTCAGATTGAGTAACGATTGAAAAGCGTTGTTTTCAATATTTTCTATGAAATTATACTCGAGATTAAGCTCATGTAGGTTTCCAAGTGCAGTGAACATTCCTTTAGTTACTGACTCTAATGAATTATGATATAAATCAAGTTTGACAAGCTTTGGTGTGTATTGGAAGGTATCATTTAGTATTTCGTCGATTCCGTTAGTGCTTAATATGAGGTGCTGGAGGTTGACAAGTCCAAAAAATGTGAACTCATAAATTGGGTTTATATTATTGTAGGATAGATCCAACACAGTAAGACTGACTAGATGTTTAAATACATTTTTTGGCAATCTTAATATTTGATTCCTGCTGAGATAAAGAAACCGCAGGTTCTGGAGGCCTTTGAATGAATCTTCATCGATTTCAGTGATTTTGTTAAAAGATAGATCTAAGACAACCAACCTTTTCAAAAGGGAAAAGGTTCTATTGAATATGTGTCCGATTAAATTATGTTGTATATAGACGTAAACCGTGCCAGCTGGTGTATCTGGAACAACTGTCAGGTTTTTGTAAGAACAATCAACGTGTATCTCTTTATGTTGATTATAATGTTTACAGTGGAAATTTGTTGCCGTTTTTCCTGGTACTATGTTGTCTTTGTAACAGTCACCACTGAACAAGGAAGCCATCAATAATACCCTTAAAAACACAGCTTGCCTCATATTGCCCGGTGATTTCCTTTTTAGCTGAAAAATACAAAGACTCGTGTATTTGCTGAATAAGAAAGGACATTTCCTAGACTCATGTGAAACAATGTCGTGCAGAAAATGCGATTCAAATTATTTTTTCTACAATTCGAAATAAATTTTGTGAATTTACGGCCCAGATTTATGGGATAAATTATATAAACTAACAGAATACTGAGGAACTTGAAAACCTCTTTTTTTCTCTCTCATCAAATCACGATTTATCTTCAAATTATTTGTAGTCATGCTGTTATACTCCTCTTGACTAGATACACGAATAAACTGGTAATATGACATACCGCACTATAAATTGACGCGGCACGAATTTCTTGATTGGAGCCTTTGATATACCACTGAACAAAGAACTGGTCGACTTCTCATTTAGGCGATGGTTACCATCAGTGATTGCTTTCGATGGTGGACACACACATTATTAAAGACAAAACATGTTCTATAAAACCAGATATAATCCACCAAGTTCTATATTTGGAAATGCCTGTACTAATTCAGGAAAATGACAGCTGTGTTCTATTCGTTTGATGTATTTGAGATTTGATTTTGCCATTTTCTAAAGGACTTTCCGTATTGATTTTCCCTTGGAGTTCTATATTTTTATTTGTGTCACTTTTATCAGTACATGATTTGAACATTTAATATGACGTAACCAATTCATCTTTCGAACTATAAATAGAACCGAACAGCAAGCTATAAAATTCCCAAAAATAACTAGTGTAAAACAATTCTATTTTACAAGTATTGAATAATTGAAAATGAAAACAAATATTTATCTCTGCGTTTTTAAGGTCTGTATATTAGTGTTAATACCTTGTCTTATTATTTTTCATACCATTTAATTCCAACTACCAATTTTTACTAGCAATAGCTTTAAGAGTCAACTATTTATTTTTGGAGTATGATCTCAGTAGTTTTTAAGTAAGTAAACTAAAGTTCATGTTTAAATTTCTTCGATTCAAATTATGCTCATGACGTCACTATATCAAAGTAATTACAATTTTGCACCGAAAGAACCGAATCGGTTAACAGTTAACATTAATTTGAATAAATTTATACATTAAAGATTAGATGACTCGCCCCTTTCGCTTATACATCATATTTCGTAACGATGAAGTTTGTACAAATTTGTCTCTTTGATCCTGAATGACGTTATGTAAGGAAAGAATCAACTGTTCAGTATACCTGAGGTTTTTAATGAACACCTTAGCTCAGGTCAGAGAGTTTGTTAATGTCGTGTGTTTATTGAATATTGTGTAGACTAGATTATAATAATAATAATTATTATCCTACCAGTTTTATAACGAACAGCCACAGAGAATAAAAACAATGTTTGAATAGTCAATAAGGAAATTCAAATTTAAAAATACAAAACAAACCGTGTGAATCTTTTGGCGTAAGCATCCGTTATTGCACAGAGCAATGTAAAAGTGTTTTAGGAAATTGATACAAAGTCTTTTTTTGTAAATCGTTTAATTCAAATTGGTAACATACTTTGAATATATTGAATCGCTTGCAGTGAATATCTTTATAGACATTCAGTAAACCACAAAACCTATTACAATCGTTGTCTTTTGTATTTAGATTAGTTACACTGCATTTGTATCAAGCAAAGTGTTTATGTTGAGCCCCATTTTCATATAGTTAAAACAATGTCACCTAGAATGCAAACCATGTCATATGAGAAAAGGCATACTGTAAACCAACTTATTTTCGCGAGCGATTTATTTTCGCGGCTTTCGCGAGAAGAAAAATAACGCGAATATAAATCGTCGCGAATATGTAAAAAAAAATAGATCGTTCCTTATTCAAATACTTCAAGTAAATTTGAAAATCGCGAAATTAAATCGCCGCAAAAAGGGATAGAAAGGGCTTAACGCGAAATAAAATATCCGCGAAAATAAGTTGGTTTACAGTAACTCCTATCGTGCAACAAAATAAAATTCTTGCATTCGTTGTAACATATTTTGGTGTGACTTTCGGAAAAAGGGAGGCATATCTTACAGTTTACAAATGAGGTTGATATATCAATGTATCAAGGACAAGTGTGTAAACTTGTAGGGTACATAATTGTAACAAGAGGACAAGTTTGTTCCTGACCCAGGACAAATATGTAATAATACAAATTTGTACCAAGTGTATATATTTTAAATATAATAGTTATAAAAAGTTTATTAGAGAACGCAAAGAGCAGTTGTACATATTTTGGTTCATTGACGTTAATTTGTGAATAAAGTTAACTTGTTTAATATTTTGTAGTAGAACATTTTGAATCCAGTTTTAAACTGGAAACGAACTCATCCTACATAGAAAAACACACGCTTGGCACAACTTTTTGGAACTTTGGGTCCTCAATGCTCTTCAACTTTGTACTTGTTTTGCCTTATAACAATATTGATCTGAGCGTCACTGAGGAGTCTTATGTAGACGAAACGCGCGTCTGGCGTATTAAAAATTATAATCCTAGTACCTTTGATAACTATTTACCCTGTGTACACGTTACAAAAGTATACGAAAAACATTGGTGTTAATTCTTAATTCCCATTCAAGTTTTTTTTTTGGAGGGGGGGGGGGGGGGGGGGGGGAGCTTAAATTGTTGCAAAATAAACTTCATAAAAAAACCAAAAGAAACTCCTCAGTAAATAATTGTTTATAAAATACAAGAAAGACAACATTTTTTCCATGTATTGAGTGAATACTTTCCTTTCTAGCCATGTTGAATTCAAACATTCATTAATAAGACTGTAAAAAATACCTTGTAATTATACAGATGGTCTTTCGGCTGTTTTCTATTGCATGTATAATGTTATCTGTCATATCTTCTCCTGGAACAAAATCACGATGGTGTAAACATAACTTTCCTTTTTTCAGAAGATTTTTTATGCAATCATTAACAACAAATGCTCGATCCTCATCTGAATATGACAGAAAGGCATCATGAATATAATCCAACTTGTTTTCTGAATGTTTTATAGACCGAACACGCTTCGTTAACTTTATTTTATAATATAAGAAGTGAAGTCTACCTCTTAATGTATAAAACATAAAACGGAGTTTCCGTCTGTGTCTGTGAATAGCAGTTATAAGTAATATTGCTATGAAGATAAATACAGTGGAACACGTGATCATTATTGAAATAATATAGTTTCAAACAATTTTTCTGTAAAACAATTATTCTTTCTTCAAATGAATTGAATTTCGAACTACTTGTATGGTTAAAATTGCATTTGTACTGATCAAAATTAATGAAATGACGAGGACTTATTCTCCTCCAATTCAGAAAAGGAACATTGGAACAGTCGCAATGAAACATATTGTTGCTTAAGTCAACTTTTATTATTTTACTTTGTTTGAGAAGAATGTCGATATTTGTCATTGATTCGTCATCCAAAAACCGTATTGCATTACTTGACAAATTCAGAATCTCTAAATTTACCTAAAAAGACATATCAAAACTCACATCTGACAGCTTATTCCAACTTAAATCAATTATGCGCAGATACAGTTGGTCAACGAACAACCTGGAAAAAATAGATGATGCAATTCTTTGAGAGACAAACATACTCAAGTCTGCTTTTTTTTGTTAGCATGTAGCTATTTTTCGATAAGAACGGACCAAGTGCATTACCCGTAAAGTTAAAAAATGTAACAAAAGTTAGATTAAGATATATCTTATCTATCCAGTTGTCACTAAAATCAAGACTTTGCAAACTAACTGGTGCTGCTATAGAACTTTCTTTACGGCAAGAGCGTCTTCCAGCACAATGGTCATTGTTTGTTATATGAAGTTCACGTATTGGCGTTTCAAACAATAGAACAATTATATCTTTCCTAGGCACCATTTCTCGTTCAAGAACACTATTCATTTTGAGGACTTCAATTTGTGTTTTGGATAAACTTAAAATGATATCGATCAATGTATACGGCTTAGAGGAAAGGTCATAACACACAAAGTATAGTTGTACATATTCAAGCTTGGTTAAAAGCGAAAAAGTTCCTGTATCTATGAACAGAACATTGCAATGTATAATACTTAAATGAGACAAATTTGGTGTGTATTTGAATGTGTCATTATATAACGAAAAATTACAGAAACCACTAAAAATTAGTGAAGAAAGATTATGTAAGGAAGAAAATCCAATCCCTAGTATTCTTTCGTATTCGGAATTAACATCTTTTTCAAGCATTTCTAACACTTAAAATCTTTAACTGTTTCATCTGGAAGAATGATCGTACCACGGACTTTCCGTTGAGGATTATTCTCTAGAACAGAAAGTTGTTTAAGTGACCCTAAAGGTTCAAAACACCAAGGTGGTAACTGTTCCGCATTATATCTTAGGTTTTTATTGTCTAGTCTTAGAACTTGAAGGTTATTAAGTCCTAAAAAGTAAAATCGCAAAAATACTGAACTCCGAGGAAAATTCAAAAATGACAAAATCAAAAGTTCCAACACATCAAACGAACGGATGACAACTGTCATATTCCTGTCTTGGTACAGCCATTTTCTTAAGTAGAAAATGGTGGATTGAACCTGGTTTCATAGCTAGCTAAACCTCTCACTTGTATGACAGTCGCATCAAGTTCCATCATATTGACAACGATGCGTGAACAAAACAAACAGACACAATAGGTAAAAATGTCAAAAATGTCTTTTCATTTAGTGATTGCAACTTGTTAAATGATAGATCCAGTATGTTGAGATCACTTAAATCTTTAAAGGTATGATTTGATATTTCTTTCATTTGATTAAACATTAAGTTCAGATTACGCAACTTTGTAAAACCAGCGAACATTTGATGATTTACTGACTGCAACGCATTCAATGATAAATCCAGATTACGCAAATTTGTAAGCCCAGCGAACAGTTGATGATTTACTGACTGCAACGCATTCGATGATAAATCCAGTACAGTTAGATTGAGTAACGATTGAAAAGCGTTGTTTTCAATATTTTCTATGAAATTATACTCGAGATTAAGCTCATGTAGGTTTCCAAGTGCATTGAATATTCCTTTAGTTACTGACTCTAATGAATTATGATATAAATCAAGATTGACAAGCTTTGGTGTGTATTGGAAGGTATCATTTAGTATTTCGTCGATTCCGTTAGTGCTCAATATGAGGTGATGAAGGTTGACAAGTCCAAAAAATGTGTACTCATAAATTGGGTTTATATTAATATAGGATAGATTCAACACAGTAAGACTGACTAGATGTTTAAATACATTTTTTGGATCCGTTTTTATTCTGTAGTTAGTCACCACTTCGGTGTTATCATGTATATCTATTATATTGTCATTTTTATAAATTTACTGTTTACAAAAGTATGAATTATTCTAAATACTAAGGATTTTCTTATCCCAGACATATAACCTTAGCCGTATTTGGCAAAACCTTTTGGAACTTTTGATCCTCAGTGCTCTTCAGCTTTGTACTTGTTTTGGCTTTCGTACTTTTTTTATCTGGGCGTCGCTGGTTGGTCTTGTGTGGACGAAGCGCTCGTCTTGCGTATTAGATTTTAGACCTGGTACCTTTTGTTCGTATGTTTCTCTGTCCTATATGTTCTCCCATTTATTTGTATTGTAGTCCTGCCATGTAATTTTGTCATTTTAATGTTATATTTAACATTGCCATAAAAGCGGGAGGTATGGCTAGCCACAAAACCAGGTTCAACCTACCATTTTTTTCTTAAAATGTCCTGTTCCAAGTCAGGAAAATGGCCATTGTTATATTATAGTTCGTTTGTGTGTGTGTTACATTTTAATGTTGTGTTTCTGTTGTGTTGTAGTTCTCCTCTTATATTTGATGTGTTTCCCTCAGTTTTAGTTTGTAACCCGGATTTGTTTTTTCTCAATCGATTTATGAATTTCGAACAGTGGTATACTTCTGTTGCCTTTATTTGGCAAACTAAATATTTGATTACTACTGAGATAAAGAAACCGCAGGTTCTAGAGGCCTTTGAATAAATCTTCATCGATTTCAGTGATTTTGTTAAAAGATAGATCTAAGACAACCAACCTATTCAAAAGGGCAAAGGTTTTATTGAATATGTGTCCGATTGAATTATGTTGTAGATAGAGGTAAATCGTGTCAGCTGGTGTATCTGGAACAATTGTCAGGTTTTTGTAAGAACAATCAACGTGTAATTCTTTATGTTGATTATAATGTTGCCGTTTTTCCTGGTACTATGTTGTCTTTGTAACAGTCACCACTGAACAAGGAAGCCATCAATATTACCTTTAAAAACATTGCTTGCCTCATATTGCCTGGTGATTTACTTTTTGACTGAAAAATACAAAGACTCGTGTATTTGCTGAATAAGAAAGGACATTTCCTAGACTCATGTGAAACAATGTCGTGGTGAAAATACGATTCAAATTATTTTTTTCTAGAAATTAATGATTTGTAAACTAGGGCGAATTACTCACAAACTGAATAAAATTCGAAATAAATTTGTGAATTTGCGGCCCAGATATATGTGACAAATGATATAAACTAACATAATACTGAGGAACTTGAAAACCTCTTTTTTTCTCTCTCATCAAATCACGATTTATCTTCAAATTATTTGTAGTCATGTTGTTATACTCCTCTTGACTAGATACACGAATAAACTGGCAGTAAGACATACCGCACTATAAATTGACGCGGCACGAATTTCTTGATTGGAGCTTTTGATATACCACTGAACAAAGAACTGGTCGACTTCTCATTTAGGCGATGGTTACCATCAGTGATTGCTTTTGATGGTGGACACACACATTATTAAAGACAAAACATGTTCTATAGAACCAGATATAATCCACCAAGTTCTATATGAGAAAATGCCTGTACTAAGTCAGGAAAATGACAGCTGTGTTCTATTCGTTTGAGGTATTTGAGATTTGATTTTGCCATTTTATAAAGGACTTTCCGTATTGATTTTCCCTTGGAGTTCTATATTTTTGTTTGTGTCACTTTTATCAGAACATGATTTGAACATTTAATATGACGTAACCAATTCATTTTTCGATCTTTCGAACTATAAATAGAACTTAATATTTGGACGAGCAAATAATGAAAGACATTGATAGAAAAAGGAAGATGTGGTTTGCGTTCCAATGAGACAACACTCCATCCAAGTCACAATGAGACAAAATTAAACAATTATAGGTCAAAGGACGGCCTTCAACACGGAGCCTTGGCTCACACCGAACAGCAAGCTATAAAATCCCCCAAAATAATTAGTGTTAAACTATTCAGACAGGAAAACCAACGGTCTAATCTTTATTTTAATATATCTATTTCACAAGTATTGAATAATTGAAAATGAAAACAAATACTTATCTCTGCGTTTTTAAGGTCTGTATATTAGTGTTAATACCTTGTCTTATTATTTTTCATACTATTTAATTCCAACTACCAATTTTACTAGCAATAGCTTTAAGAGTCAACTACTAGTATTTATTTTTGGAGTATGATCTCAGTAGATTTTAAGTAAGTAAATCAAAGTTCATGTTTAAATTTCTATGTATTCAAATTATGCTCATGACGTCACTATATCAAAGTAATTACAATTTTGCACCGAGGGAACCGAATCGGTTAACAGTTAACATTAATTTGAATAAATTCATACATTAAAGATTAGATGATTCGTCCCTTTCGCTTATACATCATATTTCGTAACGATGAAGTTTGTACAAATTTGTCTCTTTGATCCTGAATGACGTTATGTAAGGAAAGAATCAACTGTTCAGTATACCTGAGGATTTTAATGAACACCTTAGCTCAGGTCAGAGAGTTTGTCAATGTCGTGTGTTTATTGAATATTGTGTAGACTAGATTATAATAATAATAATTATTATCCTACCAGTTTAATAACGAACAGCCACAGAGAATAAAAACAATGTTTGAATAGTCAATAAGGAAATTCAAATTTAAAAATACAAAACAAACCGTGTGAATCTTTTGGCGTAAGCATCCGTTATTGCACAGAGCAATGTAAAAGTGTTTTAGGAAATTGATACAAAGTCTTTTTTTGTAAATCGTTTAATTCAAATTGGTAACATACTTTGAATATATTGAATCGCTTGCAGTGAATATCTTTATAGACATTCAGTAAACCACAAAACCTATTACAATCGTTCTCTTTTGTATTTAGATTAGTTACACTGCATTTGTATCAAGCAAAGTGTTTATGTTGAGCCCCATTTTCATATAGTTAAAACAATGTCACCTAGAATGCAAACCATGTCATATGAGAACAGGCATACTGTAAACCAACTTATTTTCGCGGCTTTCGCGAGAAGAAAAATAACGCGAATATAAATCGTCGCGAATATGTAAAAAATAGATCGTTCCTTATTCAAATATTTCAAGAAAATTTGAAAATCGCGAAATTAAATCGTCGCAAAAAGGGATAGAAGGGCTTAACGCGAAATAAAATATCCGCGAATAAGTTGGTTTACAGTAACTCCTATCGTGCAACAAAATAAAATTCTTGCATTCGTTGTAACATATTTTGGTGTGACTTTCGGAAAAAGGGAGGCATATCTTACACTTTACAAATGAAGTTGATATATCAATGTATCAAGGACAAGTGTGTAAACTTGTAGGGTACATAATTGTAACAAGAGGACAAGTTTGTTCCTGACCCAGGACAAATATGTAATAATACAAATTTGTACCAAGTGTATATATTTTAAATATAATAGTTATAAAAAGTTTATTAGAGAACGCAAAGAGCAGTTGTACATATTTTGGTTCATTGACGTTAATTTGTGAATAAAGTTTTAAGAGCAATGAGGACCCAAAGTTCCAAAAAGACTAATATACAGACCTTAAAAACGCAGAGATAAATATTTGTTTTCATTTTCAATTATTCAAGACTTGTAAAATTGAATTGTTTTACACTAGTTATTTTGGGGAATTTTATAGCTTGCTGTTCGGTTCTATTCATAGTTCGAAAGATGAATTGGTTACGTCATATTAAAAGTTCAAATCATGTACTGATAAAAGTGACACAAATAAAAATATAGAACTCCAATCATGATCATTGATTAAAGTTTTTATGTTGAGCCCCATTTTCATATAGTTAAAACAATGTCACCTAGAATGCAAACCATGTTATATGAGAAAAGGCATAACTCCTATCGTGCAACAAAATAAAATTCGTGCATTCGTTGTAACATATTTTGGTGTGACTTTCGAAAAAGGGAGGCATATCTTACACTTTGCAAATGAGATTGATATATCAATGTACACAGATATATGTAATAATTGATTCAAACCAATAGAATGGGTGTTCCAAAGGAAACTGTAATACGAGTACGAGGCACTTTTGTAGAACACCCCTCATTAAAGAATGGTACGGCTACCATTGGAGTATAAAAGCAGGAGCAATATTTTGCTCAGGGTCGATTGTCATAAGTTTAGAAGACGAAGACCTGAAATTACGGTACGTTGATATTTGAGATCGTTGTCTCTTATAATAGTTACTATTACTTAAGTGTAATAAAGAACGGGTTGGTGCCTGTTAGAAATACGGACTTGTACAAATTGGAGTTTACAAGCTGAACCGTATAGTTGAACCGTATTGGACAAGTGTGATAACTTGTAGGGTACATAATTGTACCAAGAGATCAAGGACAAGTGTGTAAACTTGTAGGGTACATAATTGTAACAGGAGGACAAGTTTGTTCCTGACCCAGGACATATTCGTAATAGTACAAATTTGTACTAAGTGTATATATATTTTAAATAGAATAGTTATAAAAAATTTATTAGAGAACGCAAAGAGCAGTTGCACATATTTTGATTCATTGACGTTAATTTGTGAATAAAGTTTACTTGTCTAATATTTTGTAGTAGAACATTTTGAATCCAGTATCAAACTGGTAACGAACTCATCCTAAATAGAAATAGACACGCTTGGCACAACTTTTTGGAATTTTGGGTCCTCAATGCTCTTCAACTTTGTACTTGTTTTGCTTTCTAACTACTTTGATCTGAGCGTCACTGAGGAGTCTTATGTAGACGAAACGCGCTTCTGGCGTATTAAATTGTAATCCTGGTACCATTGATAACTATTTACCCTGTGTACACGTTACAAAAGTGTACGAAAAACATTGGTGATAATTCCTAATTCCCATTCAAGTTTCTTATTTGGGGGGGGGGGGGGGTACTCAAATTGTTGTAGTTAAAATAAACTTCATAAAAAAAACAAAGGAAACTCCTCAGTAAATAATTGTTCATAAAATACAAGAAAGACAAAGTTTTTTCCTTTTCTTGAGTGAACACTTTTCTTTCTAGCCATTTTAATTCAAACATACATTAAAAAGACTGTAGAAAATACCATGTAATTATACAGATGGTCTTTCGGCTGTTTTCTATTGCATGTGTAATGTTATCTGTTATATCCTCTCCTGGAACAAAATCACAATGATTAACGATAACTTTAAATTTCCTTCTTCTTTAAGATTTTTTATGCAATCATTTAAAACAAATGCTCGATCCTCATCTGAATATGACAGAAAGGCATCATAAATATAATCCAACTTGTTTTCTGAGTGTTTTGTAGACCGAAAACTTCGTTAACTTTATTTTTAGTATAGGAAGTGACATCTACCTCTTAATGTATAAAACATAAAACGGAGTTTCCGTCTGTTTCTGTGAATAGCAATTATAAGTAATATTGCTATGAAGATGACTACAGTGGAACACGTGATCATTATTGAAATAATATAGTTCAAACAATTTTTTTTGTAAAAAAAATATTCTTTCTTCAAATGAATTGAATTTTGAACTACTTGCATGGTTAGAATTGCATTTGTACTGATCAAAATTAATAAAATGACGACGACTAATTTTCACCTAATTCAGAAAAGGAACATTGGAACAGTCGCAATGGAATATATTGTTGCTAAAGTCAACTTTTATTATTTTACTTTGTTTGAGAAGTATGTCGATATTTGCCATTGATTCGTCATCCAAAAACCGTATTGCATTACTTGACAAATTCAGAATCTCTAAATTTACCAAAAAAGACATATCAAAACTCACATCTGACAGCTTATTCCAACTTGAATCAATTAGGCGCAGATACGGTTGGTCAACGAACAATTTGGAAAATAGATGCTTGATGGAATTCTTTGAGAGACAAACATACTCAAGTCTGCTTTTTTTGTAAGCATGTAGCTATTATCCGCTAAGAACGGACCAAGTGCATTTTCCGTTAAGTTAAAAAATGTAACAAAAGGTAGATTAAGATATATCTTATCTATCCAATTGTCACTAAAATCAAGACTTTGCAAACTAACTTGTGCTGCTATAGAACTTTCTTTACGGCAAGAGCGTCTTCAGCACAATGGTCATTGTTTGTTATATGAAGTTCACGTATTGGCGTTTCAAACAATAGAACAATTATATCTTTCCAAGGCACCATTTCTCATACAAGAACACTATTCATTTTGAGGACTTCAATTGTGTTTTGGATAAACTTAAAATGATATCAATCAATGTATACGGCTTAGAGGAAAGGTCATAGCACACAAAGTATAGTTATACATATTCAAGCTTGGTTAAAAGCGAAAAAGTTCCTGTATCTATGAACAGAACATTGCAATCTATAATGCTTAAATGAGACAAATTTGGCGTGTATTTGAAGGTTTCATTATATAAAGAAAAATTACGGAAACCACTAAAAATTAGTGAAGAAAGATTATGTAAGGAAGAAAATCCAATCCCTAGTATTCTTTCGTCTTCGGAATTAACATCTAATTCCAGCGTATCCAACATTTTCAAATCTTTAACTGTTTCATCCGGAAGAATGAACATAGAAAGTACTTTCCGTGGAGGATTATTCTTTTGAACATAAAGTTGTTTGAGTGACTCTTAAGGTTGAAAACACCCAGGTGCTAACTGTTCCGTATTATATTCAAGGTTATTAACGTTGAGTCTTAGAATTGAAGGTTCTTAAGTCCTAAAAATGTCTTTTCATTAAGTGATTGCAAGTCGTTATTTGATAGATCCAGTATGCTTAGATCCGTTAAATTTTAAAAGGTATGATTTGATATTTCTTTCAATTAATTGGTCATTTAGTTGAGATTTCGCAACTTTGGAAGCCCAGCGAACATTTGCTGATGGACTAAATGCAACGAATTGAATAATAAATTCAGTACAGTTAGATTGCGTAATGATTGAAACACATTGATTTGAATATGTTTTGTTTTTATGAAGTGAGCACCCAGATTAAGCTGATGCAGGCTTCCAAGTCCAGTGAACATTTCCCTTAGTTACTGAATATAATGAATCATAAAATAAATCAAGAATAACGAGCTTTGGTGTGTATTGGAAGGTGTCATTTGGTATTTCTTCGAACCCATTATTGCTCAGTTTAAGGTGCTGTATGTTAACAAGTCCACCAAGTGCATTCTCGTGAATTGAGTTTATGTTATTGTAGGATAGATCCAATACAGTGAGACTGACTAAATGTTTTAATACATTTTTGGCAAACTAAGTATCTGATTCCTACTAAGATAAAGAAACCGCAGATTATGAAGGCCTGTGAATGAATTTTCGGTGATTGCATTTATTTTGTTGAAAGATAGATCTAAGGCAACCAACCTATTCAAAGGAGCAAAGGATTTGTTGAATATTTGTTAGATTAAATCATTTTGTAGATAGAGGTAAACCGTGTCAGCTGGTGTATCTGAAACAACTGTCAAGTTTTTGTAAGAACAATCAACGTGTAATTCTTTATCTAGATTATAATGTTTACAGTGGAAATTTGTTGCCGTTTTTCCTGGTACAGTGGTGTCTTTGTAAAATTCACCACTGAACAAAGAAGCCATCACTAATACCTTTAAAACATAGCTTGCCTAATATTGCCTTGTGATTTAGTTTTTGCTGAAAAATACAAAGACTCTTGTATACTGTGGATTCATTAATATTCGTTGGATACCAATTTTCGTGGATTTCGTGGATACAATGGAACCACGAATTTAAATGTTCAACGAATTACAAATTTTCTAAAGGAATGTATGCAGACTTTGCCAAAACCACGAAATTAAATATCCACGAATATGCAAGTTTTTCTCAATCCACGAAAATTGGTACCCACGAAAATAAATGAATCCACAGTATTCTGAATAAGAAAGGAGATGTCCTTGATGCACGTAAAACAATGTCGTGAAAAAATACGATGCAAAGCATATTGTCTAGAAGTTATTGATTTGTAAACTGGGGTGAATTACTCACAGACTGAATACAAATCCGAAATACTTTTATGTAAAGTTTGTGAGTCAATGGCCCAAATATATGTGATAAATGTTATAAACTGACAGTATGCTAATAAACTTAAACACGCAAAACACTTTTTTTCTCATCAATTCACGAGTAATCTTCAAATTATTGGTATTCATGCTGCTACACTTCTTCTGACTAGATAAATGTAAACCATTGACATACCGCACTATTGACGTGGCACGAATTTCTTGTTGGGAGCTTTTGATATACAACTGAACAAAGAACTGGTCGACTTCTAATTTAGGCTATGGTTACCAGCAATGATTGCCTTAGATGGTGGACACACCCATTATTAAAGACAAAATGTATTCTATAAAACTAGATTTAATCCACAATGTTCTATATAAGGAAATGCCTGTACCAAGTGCGGAATATGACAACTGTTTTCGTCCTTTACTCTAATACATCACATTTCAAAACGATGAATTTTGTACTAAGTTGTGGATTGATCTATTATGACGTAATAGTAAGACAAAAATAAACTTTACAGTTAATTTGAGGTTTTAAATGTACAGATTAGCTCTGCCCAGAGAACTTTTTAATGTCGTGAGTTAATTAAATTATGTGTGGAGAAGATTATAAAAGAAATTATTATCCTACCAGTGTTATAACGAACAGCCACTGTGAATGAAAACAATGTTTAAATAGTCTATAAGGCAATTTGAATTTAAACATACAAAAGAAGTCATGTGATTCTATTGACGCAATCATTCGTTATTGTACAGAGCAATGTTAAAGTGTTTTAGGAAATTGATAACAAAATATTTTTTTGTTAATCGTTTAATTCAAATTGGTTTCAAAATTTGTATAAAATGAATCGCTTGCACTTAATATCATTATAGAAGAGGCACGAAATAAAGGCAACAGTAGTATACCTCTATTCGAAATTCATAAATCGATTGAGAAAATAACAAATCTGGGTTACAAACTAAAACTGAGGGAAACTCATCAAATATAAGAGGAGAACAACGAAACAACCGAAACTCAACACTAAAATGCAACACACACAGAAACGAACTATAATATAAAAATGGCCATTTTCCTGACTTGGTACAGGACATTTTAAGAAAAAAATGGTGGGTTGAACCTGGTTTTGTGGCTAGCTAAACCTCCCGCTTTTATGGCAATGTTAAATATAACATTAAAATGACAAGATTACATGACAGGACTACAATACAAATAAATGGAAGAACATACAGGACAGAGACACACACAAATAATAGCTATCAAAAGGTACCAGGCTTATAATTTAATACGCAAGACGCGCGTTTAGATTACATAAGACCCGTGAGTGACGCTTAGATAAAAAAAGTTCGAAAGCCAAAACAGGTTCAAAGCTGAAGAGCAAAGATACCAGAGGAACATTAAAACTCATATATCGAAAACAAACTGACAACGTCATGGCTAAAAAAGAAAAAAACAAACAGACAAATAATAGTACACAAGGCACAACATCGAAAACTAAAGACTAAGAAACACGAACCCCACCAAAAACTTGTGGGTGATCTAACGGTGACATGAAGCAGACATTCAGCAGACCAGGAAACAATTAGTGCAATCATGGTCTTTGGTATTCAGACTAGGTGTTTGCAACTTTTTACGTCGAGTCGAATATTCATTTAATACAAAAAATCACCTAGAGCGCACACCTTGTCATTTGTAAAAGGGCTTTGCATTGATCATTAATCCTATTGTCTAACACAATAACATTTCATTTATTCGTTGGATCATATTTTATGTGACTTTCGAAAAGGGAGGAATATCTTAGACTTTACGTAATATCAGCTTGATATATACACAGATCTATGTGACAAATGATACAAATAAAAAGAATTAAATAATTACTCATGATAAACACCACATCATGAACAACAAAATAATCAGTTAAAAAAGAACAACCCTATAATATGGACAAATGAATTGCATGCTAATTATTAAGGATAAAATAACATACAAAGTAGCCATCGCTCTTTTAGTTAATTGGCACTAGTTCTTAATATATTTTGCAATTTGGAAGTATTTTTAGTGTTAAAACTAACATATACCGTTATTGACCTGCCGATCTAAAACAAGTTATTCACAAAACGCTTTAACCTTTACCTATTAAAAGGTACCGAACATCTGCATACACATTGACCGAATTCATTTTTGCCATTTTCATTAATCTGCCACAAAAGCAAAAATAACCGGCTATTTGGTATAACGTTAATGATATCTATAGAATCACTTGAGACAATGGCATGGGGAACGTCGTGGGCTATATCAACACCGTAAGATGGAGCCAAAGGAACAAAAACAATTGTAAAAAAACCCATTTACAATAAGGAATCATTTCTTAAGCGTAAAATTTAGCATGGAGCTTCCATGTGAAAAGGAATTACCCAAATCTAGACAAGAGCAGCTATTGTTTTATTCAAAGAAATATCTTTTGGTTTAATGTGGGTAGTACATGTAGAGAATTCTTGATGAATTTAGCAAAAATTAAGAATGTCATCCAGGTTACGGTAGATATTGTTGAACTTTACTTTTTAACTTTATCGTGTCAATGAATTGGAACTTTATGCGACTGTCATACGAGTGGTATCTTTTCCTATCTATCAAACCAGATTAAATCCACATTTTTTTAATAAGACACTGCATTTACCAAGTCAAAAATATACCAGTTGTTAGTCATACGTTTGGTGTATTTGAGTTTTTATTTTACCAATTGCTTAGGGACTTTCCATTGAATTTCTTTCGGAGTTCGGTATTTTGGTTATTTCACTTTTTACTTAAAGTTTAGCAATACACTCTGATTCATAACACTTAAAGATTACATCTGCTATTGAAGCAGCTCAATTGCATAAAACTTTTTGACAAACTTCGATACCGACATGCACATAGATATTGTCAAGAAGAAAAGTTACAACTTTGTTCATCTCATCACACTTCCAGTAACTTTATCTCAGATATATATTTTTTTTCATTACAAAAGAAAGCTTTATGTTTGTTTCAGAAAATAAATATGCCATCAGATTTTTAAAAGGATCATGTTATTTAAAAAGACAACTTGTTGTTAAAAAGATTGTGTGGAAGTGTAGTATAGAGAGCCGGAAAGTGAAAACTCTCAACAAATTAAATAAATGACCACCAAAGCATGCAATTAATCATAAGAATATTTTACATTCCATTGATAATTAATACCATTATTTGTATATGCTTTATAAGAAAAATTGAACATCAGTTACATGAAAGAAGTAAAGGGGCTAGTAAAAACACACCAATATTGAATTACACGTACTAGAGGTTGCACTGTAAATATAGAAAATGAAATTTATACTTGGAGATTCTTTTACGGATTAAGTTGTCCCCTTTTAAATAATATCCTTGAAAGAAAAGAACACATGCATTACTATATTTTTTAAGGCCAACCATATTGCTATGTATATTTTCAACTTTATATGCTACGAACTTCTTAGATTTTAAGCTTACACTCACATTCTGCTCTTCCCCTTCCTCTACTTTGAGTCATCCTGAGATTTCAATCCGCTATCCAACTTCATTAACAATGCTAAAATTCCCTAGTTGTGTCTCAACAAGATGGAAAATGAAGATCATATCTGGGAACAAGTAGGCAAACAAAAAATATATGAGTATTAGATATTTCTCCAAAACTGGCTTGGTTTGTGAATTCAAACTTCAAATGTTCGCTGACGGACTTTACTTTTGATGTGACAATTATACGAATGTTTACTATTTGACTCTCTGTGAGATGCACAGACTTGAATCTATATGATTCTAAAATTTCATTGTTATGATCATCATTTTCGTCACACCACCACGGCATTAATGACTGTTTTGTCGTTCTGTACACACATAATTGATATGCGAGTAAATGAAATTTGTTGTATCTTCTAGAAAATACCTTTCAATATTTTTTTTAATTTTTTTCAGAGGCGATATTCGAATATCTACAATATTCGCACACTTATTCAAACTAGAATCAAGAGGTGTCTTCATTAGATTTCTACCGTTCACAAAAATTCGACAATGGGGTGAAAAAAGCATCTTAAACGACCTGATGACATTGTTTGCAATTAACAAAATAAGGTCGATATGTTGGTTCTTTTTCACTTGGGCATTTTACCGATACACTTTTTATTGCGCTTTTAATATATCAAGCTTTTCTTCTATTTTTTGGTATTTTTGTCATTTCTGTAATCTTTCCTATATACGACAAAGTACAGAGTTGATGCATTACTTCAATGACAGAAAAATGCTTCAACGAAATAAATTTGGTACCTTTGATTTTGATAATCATCATATGTATTAGTGGAACACATTAGATAAAAGCAAATACCAACTTACTGATGTCTTTATTTTTACCAGCTTCGATGAAAGCGTATGTCAACACATGAAGTAATGCGTGCACATGCCTTCACTCAAAGCACAACTTTATGTGTGTACATATCTACGAAAAAAGCGTATGTCAACACATACCGCTATGAAAGTTAATTGCACTTGTGCTTATGTCAACTTCAAAATTATGGACGTCCACGCGTATGCCTAATTATCTTATATCCTTATGCTATGGAAGAGCATGCTTTTAGAGATATTGTTTTAATAGTTACAAAAAAAAAACCAAGACATCATTACAGTATAACATGATATATCGTGTACATTGTGTATGATATAGGTGGAATAAATGATAAAAACAAAATTAATAATATAAAATAGTAGTCCAAGACACATAACTCATAATAGCGCAATGATTTTAAAAAAAAATTTCGGAACAGTTATAATTTACGTTGCCAACATAACAAGTTCTTGATAAACTGATATTTTCATAGTTGATTTGATCACTGCGCGTTCTACGAATAATGCAAGTTGGAAATATAATGTTTTTATAATGCGTATTGCTTAGTTCAATATGTTACTTATGCTCGAGGGAAAATAAAAAAAACATTCAAAATCACACATCATGTTATGAGTAGTATGGTAGACATATTTATTCTCAGTGGGAAACTTATATTTTTTACGAAAGATATTTTTGCAACGACATATTTCAAAAACATCGTTCCTTGCAAATTCTATTACCATGTTCCTTAAACGGATATCTCTGTATTAATATCTGATTACGGTTATTGCTGCTAAGATGCCAAAGCAAAGATGCCATCTGTTTTTTTCCCAGAAAGTTCTATTTTCATGTTCGTCATTCGAGGATTCAATATAAGTTTGTTTCTGGATTTCTTCATATAAAACCAAAGGTAACACCTCTGGTATCAATTGTTCATAGAAAAGAACATTTTTTTTCCATTTCTTGAGTGAAAACTTTCCATTCTAGCCATATTGTATTCAAACATACAGTAATAAGACTGTAGAAAAGATCTTGTAATTATACAGATGGTCTTTTTGATGTTTTCAATTGCATGTATAATGTTGTCTGTTATATTTTGTTCTGGAACAAAATCACGATGATGTAAACATTACTTTAAATTTCCTTCTTCTTCAAGATTTTTTATGCAATCATTTAAAACAAATGCTCGATCTTCATCTGAATGTGACAGAAAGCAATCATATATATAATCGTTTTCTGACTGTTTTGTAGACCGAATTCTGTTCTTAAACTTTGTTTTAAAATATAAGAAGTGAAGTCTACCTCTAAATGTATATAACATAAAACGGAGTTTCTGTTTGTGTCTCTTTAAAGCGATTATAACTAATATTGCTATGAAGACACATATTGCAGAACATGTGATAATTATTGAAATTGAATACTAAGTAGTTTAAACACTCTTGTTGTAGATCAATAACTCTTGCTTCAAATGAATTTGATTCCAAAATGCTTCCATTGTCAAACCTGCATTTGTATCTATCAAAGTTGATAAAACGATGACGACTACTTCACGTCCAATTTAAACATGGGATACTGTAACAGTTACATTGAAACTTGTTGTTGCTGAAGTCCACTTTTATACTTTTACTTATCTCGAGAAGTGTGTCAATGTTTCTCATTGATCCGTCATCCAAAAATTGTATGGCATTGTTTGACAAATTTAAAATCTCTAAATATACTAAATGAGATAAATCAAAACTCGCATCTTTCAGTCTATTAAAACTTAAGTTGATATTCCGTAAATACGGCTGGTTAACGAATAATTTATAAAACAGGCGCTCGATTGAATTCTTGGAGAGACAGATAAACTCAAGACTGCTTATTTCCTTCATCGCGTAGCTATGTTCCTCTAGAAACGGACCCAGGTGATAACCTGAAAAGTTCATGGATATGACAAAGGTCAACTTGAGACTGATGTTATCTATTCTATTGTTACTTAAATCAAGAAGTTGCAAACTGACTGGCGCTGGCATATATTTTTCTGTGAAAAATGAAATCCTCTTGTTAAAACATTTGTCATTGTTTGTTATATAAAGTTCACGTATTGACATATCAAGTTATCGTTTATTCACATTTTCCCACGAAGCAACTGAATAACCTAAACACACATTGTTCATTTTTAAGATTTCAATTGGTGTCTTCGAAAATGATGTCAATCGCTTTATGAAGTGTACCATTATAGACGCAAACGAAGTCTAGTTTCAGCTTGGTTAGAAACGAAAACGCATCACGGTCTATAATTATAATATTACAATCTATACTGCTAAAACGTGTCAAATATGGCGTATATATAAATGTGTCATTATGTAAAGAAAATTTACAGACACCACTGAAAGTAAGGGAAGAAAGATTATGTAAGCTTGTAAATCCTTCCCCTAAAACTCTTTCGTTATCAGCATAAACATCTAACTCAAGTTTTTCTAAACTTTTCAAATCTTTGATTGTCTCATCTAGAAAAATGAAAGTATCATTTGTATTGAATGGATTATTCATTTGAATAGAAAGTTGTTTGAGTGATTCTATAGGTTGAAAACATCCTGGAGGTAAGCGTTCCGTATTATACTTCAGACTATTAAAGTTGAGTCTGAGTACTTTTAGGTTTTTAAGTCCTATAAATGTCTTTTCATTAAGTGACTGTAGTAGGTTTTATGATAGATCAAGTAGACAAAGATCTTTTAAATGTTCAAATGATTTGATAATTGTTTTATAACATTGCAGTTTACGTACAGATGACGCAACATTGGAAGTCCAACAAATAATTGCTTATTGACTGAATATAAAAACGTATATGATAAATCCAGTAATGTTAGATTCTTTAACGATTGAAATGCATCGTTTTCAATATTTCCATAGGAATGACTGAGATTAAGATGATGCAGGTTTCCAAGTCCAGTGAACATTCCTTTAGTTACTGAATTCAATTTATTATACGATAAATCAAGAGTAATGAGCTTTGGTGTATGTTGAAATGTATCATTTGGTATTATCCGTAACCAGTTATTGTTGAATTTAAGTTGCTGTAGGTTCACAAGTCCATTAAATGTATATTCATGAAGAAAGATGATGTTAATGAAGGAGAGATCAAAAACGGTAAGATTGACTAAATGTTTAAATACATTTTTTGGCAAACTTAAACTCTTAATAATAGGATAATGTGAATTACTACTGAGATTAAGAACCAACAGATTCTGAAGGCCTTCGAATGAATCTTCATTAAAGGTAGTGATTGTATTGAAAGATAGATCTAACAAAACAAGCTTCTTCAAATGGTCAAAGGTTTTATTGGGTACTTGTCCGATTAGATTATGTTGTAGATAGAGGTAAACCGTGTATCTGGGACAGCTCCAAAATTTTTATAAGAACAGTTAACGTGTAGTTCTTTATGTTGATAAAACTGTGTACAGGGGGAAATAGTTTCCATTTTTGCTGGTTCAACGTCGTTCCTGTTACAGTCAAAACTCAATAAGGAAAGCATCAGTAATACCTTTATAAAT
The DNA here is from genome assembly GCF_021869535.1 of Mytilus californianus. Classification (NCBI taxonomy): domain Eukaryota; kingdom Metazoa; phylum Mollusca; class Bivalvia; order Mytilida; family Mytilidae; genus Mytilus; species Mytilus californianus. The sequence continues at coordinate 109,702,434 of NW_026262723.1, forward strand.
AAAACGTGTGTCATATTGCCTGGTTAGTTATTCTTTTGCTGAAAATTATAAAGACTTATGTATTTGCTGAAAAAGAAAGGATATAACTTAAATGCACACGAGACTACCTCGTGAAATAATACTGGGAAATAAATCATATTTATAATTACATCTTAACAAGAATCCTGGATTTTAATTGGTTAACAGAGAGTTTATTGTTCATATATTTTCTCTTATTGGATGAACTTGGTTCATTTGATCCACCCGAAGTAATTGTATTTGGACGTTAATCAATCAACAATTTATTAGTCATAATTCACCGTCACATGTATATGCATACAAATGTATATCTGCGTATAATTTAATAACTCTGCCCCTGTATGACCTTTTAACATTTACTAAGACGCTTGTCCATTTAATTTATTCGGTGTGATTAAACATAAACACCGTATCCAAGAGTTTTTTTGCGAAAAATTGCAGTTTTGAAAAGAATTTTACTCCGTTAAGCGGTTGTCGGATGTTTAGCTTCTCACTATTATGATATTGTTTTGCAAATACCCCGCCTGAATTGAAATATTTAATGAACAGTTATGTTTACTTTTATAACCAGGGAGTTTATGGTTCTGTTCTATGGTACTTTTTTGATTCCATCTCAGTTTTCTGGAAATGATAACACGATGTCAGCAACATAATCCTTATGCTTCCAGAGATTCTATTGGGAATCGTTCTTGCAGTGAATGTCATTGTAGAGGTTCAGTAAAAATATATTTTATTACTGCAATTTTTGAAGAACTGCATTGTACAAAAAATGAGAAATGCACTATTAAGATTTCAGGAATAGCTGCAGAGAGATGATTATAAGTATCAACAAAAATACCGAACTCAAAGTAAAATTCGAAAAAGGGGAAGTTCATAAAAAACTGACCAAATCAAACGTCAGATCAACGGAACGAACTGCCACAACTGTCACATTTCTGACTAAGTACAGGATTTTTTTGAAGAACATGGCTGGTGAAACCTGGTTTAAAAGATAGCTAAACCTCCTACTTGTATGACAGTTGTTTATCGTTCAGTATATCGACTTTGTATTGCAGTTGATAATCCCACTTTTCATGTCGAATGGAACATTTATATTTTACATTTTCTATAAAAAATAAAACTAAATGAAACAAAAGTTGAGTAAATTTCAAACAAAACGTTGAGCGTCACTGATATATTTCTGAACAGATTTAAAAATAGCAATTTTTCATATCATATGAAAATAATCTGTTTCCAAAAAATAATAATTCAATATTTATGTCAACCTTATCAGCAATGGAGAAAATGGAATCAAGTAGGATCTGTCTTACATCATTGTACTTAGGGCAAATAAAAAAGAAATGTTGGTTATCCTCAATAGGGTGATAACAGTTTGCACAAAAAGTGTTCTCGGATAAGAACTGATTAAACAAATGAGATTTTAGGTTGCTAGCATTATTTCTGAGTTGACAATGACTTATATTAAGTTTCTAGTAACTAGTATATTTATTTGTTTAGGGGCCAGCTGAAGGACGCCTCCGGGTGCGGGAATTTCTCGCTGCATTGAAGACCTGTTGGTGACCTTCTGCTGTTGTCTGTTCTATGGTCGGGTTGTTGTCTCTTTGACACATTCCACATTTCCATTCTCAATTTTATCCTTATCCTATAGTTGAAAGGTGTAAATATATCATCAGTCCTATAAAACTTATCCAGCCCACTTCTAAATATACCTAAACTTGCGGATTTTTGTAAACTCAAAGGAAGACTATTCCAAAGTCTTAAAGTGGAAGGAATGAAACTATTAAAATAAAAGCTAGTTCTAGCAAGAGACGGGTGAAAAGTGTTATTTTCATTCCTCAAAGTTTAAGGGGTTTGTCTGGGAAGATATGGCTGGACTAACTCATATAAGTATGCAGGTGTCATCCCATCTAATATTTTATAGAATAGTATAAGTTTATGTTTATTACGTCTATTCTCCAGAGTTTCTAAACCTAATTCAATATACAGTTTTTGTCTTGAGGAATTACGTCGTAATCCTGTAATAATTCTAGCAGCTTCTATTTGGATATTTTTTAGAAGCTCAGACTCGTGCTGGGAGCAATTGCCCCAAACAACATCACCATACTCTAATATAGGTCTAATAAAAGCATAATAAATACGTATAAGTGAACTATCTAGTAAATGTTTAACATGACGAAGCACAGATAGATGCTTTTTTAATAAATAATATCAATATGTGTGTTCAATGAAGCTGATGACTGAAATGTTATCCCAAGATGACAGTGAATATTTATTTTCTCAACCTCTTCGCCATTTATCCCAAAAATACAGGTGGATGTTTCTTTTCTCTTCTAGTAAATACAATATTTTTAGTTTTCTTAGTGTTGAATTGAAAAGCCCATGCTTTTGCCCAATTTGAGAAAACATCCAAGTCATCAGTCACAGACGCAGCTGCTACAGCATGATCATCATCTACTATAACAAATAAAGAGGTGTCATCTGCAAAAAATCTAGTATCATTAGCAATGTCATTTACTATATCATTTATATAATTAGAAACAGAAAGGGTCCCAAAACTGATCCTTGAGGGACACCTGCATGTATACTTCTTAGAGTTGACGAAAAGCCTTCTGAAACTACCTTTTGTTGACGATCTGAAAGATAACTTTCTATCCAAGATAAGAGCTGATCATTTAAGCCAGATTGGTTAAGTTTAAATAAAAGTCCTTTATGCCAAACTTTATCAAAGCTCTAGATACATAAAAAAATACAAACCTTACATCCCTCCCACTATCCATATTACTAATAATTTTATGATATATTTCAATTAACTGATTAACAGTAGAGTCACCTGGCTGGAATCCAGATTGAAACTTTGACAAAAGGTTATTACTCCTCATATAATTATACAAATGTTTAAATAGAACTTTTTCCATAATCTTACAAACAATACTAGTAACAGATATTGGACGATAGTTTAGAGCTGAATGTGGACTACCTTTCCCTTTAAAAATAGGATTAACATGTGCAATTTTCCATAACAGTGGAACCTGTTTAACTGATAGAGACATATCAAATAACTTAGTTAATGGTTTAGAAATAAAGCTAACAACCTCTTTTAAAATTCTAGTACTGATACCGTCAGGTCTAGCTGGTTTGTTAACATTCAAGATTTTTAACTGGTCCAGAATGTTTTTCTCAGTGATGACAAATTTGTTTAAATGACATGGAGGAGGCTCATTATTATCAGGAATTTCTGGTTCCGTATCAATATTAGCTATATTAGCAAGATGATTGTTTAGGATCTCTGATTTGTCCAAAGGATGAATAAAAATTTGGCCATTTAGGAAACAGTTGCGTCCTTGACACGTTAATGTCCCCACAATTTACATCTGGAAGTCGGGTTAAAGGGAAATCACACTATTGTTTATACGCATTGCTATCGGCGCCGCTAAAGTGTCGTAACCGTATTATAACGTCGCCGTTTTTGAGTTCGTCGTAAAGGTCGCCGATTTTCTAAAATGGCAGCCCGCTCGAAGGAACTTTTCACTTGAGCTGGACACTTATAGATAGAAGGGTAACAACGATTTTTTTTATTAAAAATGTTAGCGATTGTAGTATTTCTTAGATAAGGGATTCTGAAGTGTAAATACCCTTTGACCTAGTTTAGTTATTAATATTTTTCCATTTCGAAGTTTCATTATTTGTTATCCGTATTTCTAATTGAAAGGTGCAAAGGATGGCGTCCAAAATATGAACCATCAGACAGGAATAGAATAAAGTTAAATAGTTAAAACTGTCCGGTTAAAGACGTAAAACGCTATCCGTCATTAATTACCCGACAAAATACGTTAACAACAAAACCTGAAGACAAAAATCAAAAGACATGGTATATCAGGGTAGCGCCTGACGTCTGACTAAATAGTAGAATGGGGCTGAATAGTGAAATCTGTGTTTTAATTCTAAATCTTTTTTTGTCAGCTAATTCTATAATGGTTTGAAGTCTTTCGTCAGTTACTATGTGTCGTAACTGTATGTCACGCTTGTATGATTTGTGCTTGCAAAAAATGCAAGCAGTCCAGTCAAAGGGCGTAGATAAAGGCAACAGTAGTATACCGCTGTTTGAAACTCATAAATCGATAGAGATAAAAACAAATCTGGGTTACAAACTAAAACTGAGGGAAACGCATCAAATATAAGAGGAGAACAACGACACAACAAAAACACAACATAAAAATGTAACACACACAGAAACGAACTATAATATAACAATGGCAATTTTCCTGACTTGGTACAGGACATTTTAAGAAAAAAATGGTGGGTTGAACCTGGTTTTGTGGCATGCCAAACCTCCCGCTTTTATGGCAACGTCAAACATAACACCAAAACGACAACATCACATGACAGGACCACAATACAAATAAATGGGAGAACATATAGGACAAAGAAACACACGAATAATAGCTAACAAAAGGTACTAGGCTTAAAATTCAATACGCCAGACGTGCGTCTCGTCCACACAAGACCAACCAGTGACGCTCAGATGAAAAAAGTTTCAAAGCCAAAACAAGTACAAAGCTGAAGAGCACCGAGGACCAAAACTTCCAAAAACGGCCAGGGTTTTTTCTGCCTGGGACAAGAGCATCCTTATTGTTTAGAATAATTCATAATTTTGCAAACAGTAAATTTTATAAAATGACTATATAATAGATATACATGATAAAACCGAAGTGGGGACTAACTACAGAATAAAAACGGATACATTACATAAAACAACTTAATCCAACACATAAAAATACACAGCCGAGTTAGCCAAAGCCTCAACGAACAAAGTGACGTCACATTTGAAATTCTAAAAAAACACACAAAGTGACGTCACATTTGAATTTGTAAAAATATTTCCCAAAAATAAGATAGGATTAGGATTGATTCAAGATTAGATTTGTAATACTGACATTACATTTATTAATAACAATGAAAATTACAATACTTATTAATATCAAATTGTGGTAGTAATTAGATAATTAGTTGTATTATCTAGCTATGTCGGTGTTTCTTCTGAATCAAACAGTAAACCAAATATATCGTATAAATTTCGTTGAACCAAACTAAAATCTAATAAATGAAGGGGGTGATTAATTATCTTTACCATAACACACGAATATAACAGAAAAGACGTTAAGACATTTGACAAAATCCGACGAGAATAACAAATATAACATCAAAATTAAATACATGAATTTGGGATAGAACAGTACCGTGACACGTCTTATAGCAATGCGGTTTCATACTCAGCAAAACGGTCACAATCGGGAATAAGTCACGTTCGGTAATTAAAAGATCAGAAGACGTAATGACAAACCACAATCTAACACGTGGTAAAAATGTCCTTAGTTAGTTTTGACAAAGACACATCGTATGGACTAACCAATTCGTGATGGTGTCCGTAAAATTTACGGAGTGTCATTTTTAATCTGTCCTCCTCATAACTTTGTTGGAGCCGTTTCTGCGTAAGGAGCACACTCTTGTATATGAAGTCCGTATAGTGTGAACAAGCACGAGAATAACTATCAATTGAGATATGTAAACACCATACGAAGGGGCAGATGGTATGTTACTGCTGAAAAATGGGAAATTGATAATTGGGAAGTTTAAATCGTCCGTTTATCATAGATTTTCGTGTGAAGTCGTCCATCTGTGTCAATATTGAGGAAAAGTTCAAGGTATGAAGCAGTCCTTTTAGTATAAGTAGTATCCTTAATTTCAAGTTCACTGGGATATATGAGATGTAAGTATTGGCAAAAATATGGGTTATTCAATGATAGAATATCATCAATATATCAGAAAGTAAAATTAAAGAATTTCGCAAGGTGCTTTTTTCTTTTTGTCTTTTAGAAGGTTCTGAATGAATTCTGCCTCATAGGAGTACAAAAACAAATCGGCCAGTAGGGGTGCACAATAAGTTCCCATTGGAATACCGACTGTCTGTTGAAATATATTGACATTGATCTTGTCTGAATCGACTGGGAACAGCATGGCTGATCATCTTCATGGAAAGTTTCCGTATGAGCACCTAGAATATCAGATTGTCGAAACTTTTCTAAATTTACCCTGCTAGTGTAAGATTTGTAACAGGATTTATGATAATTTCACTTTTCTATATTATCAACATTATCAATTGAACTATACTCATCATGGAGTCTGCGGTACACATTATCTTTCCTTGTATTTACAGCATTGATAAGGGTTTGCTTTCCTTTTGCAGTTAGAGAGGACAGTTTTCCACTTCTTGAAATCTCACATATAATGCAAAAACTCCAGTTGTTTGAACAACGGCTAATTTTTGCTCGCGAATGAGTAAGCTTCAGTGGACTACTAAAAGTCGACATATTCCGGGAATAAACCCTATCCGGTCCAACTTGATTTTTTAGTTAGTAAAGATTTTTAACTAAAGTAAAAAAAACACGGTAAAATAACTATTTAACGCAAAATTAATAAGTCATAAACTTGTATAAACAATGTACAATAAACTTCTGATGCAAAAGTATCAATAAAACAATAATTAAACTACGAACAATACTATGATGAACTATTGAAGCGATTTGTCAACAAAAAAGCAATTTTACTTCGTATCGGATAGGAATTTAAATCCGGAAATTCATTGAACTATAATGCAAAGTTAAAAATCCTCATAAAAGTTAATTTATTAAAAATACTGAGTTTGAGTGGCTTTAAAACTTTACAAAAGGAAGTTTTATAACATTTTAAATCGGAAAATCATGAAATTATCGATGCAATTTAAATTTACAAATATTGTAACCACTTCGTTAAAATAATACAGAGTGCGCATTCGTCAAACTGAGTAAAAATGGACAAAATTAAGGATAATTATGAGGAATTCAAGTTTTACAATATGAATAAACACTTAAACACTTTATTAAATGCAAAATCATATGCCAAAAGACCAAATTGTTTCTAATGTTGAAATTTGAAAAAAAAATCCAAATGTCCATTTTCTTTCCATTTTATAAAAAAAAATGCACCGCAGAAAAAGGCTTCGACCGGGCATAAAAGTTAGATTAAGGTATTGGCTGTGCAAAAAAAATCGTTTTTAGCCTGCAGTCATGCTGGTCCATTAAAGTCGTAAACTAAACACCTTTTTCTTGATTTGTCAGTCCACTATAAGATGAAAAAGAAAACAAGAAAGAAGATTTATATGAATAAATGGTTTATGGTACACACATTTTAAATAAAAACAGAATATTGAAATTATTAACAACAGTGCAAACCTGTATTGTATATGAAGTCTTTTAAACAGTAAATTTCAGTGATCTTTATGAACTGTTGGTACACTATTTTGTTTGAGTAGTTATACTTATTTCGAGAAAAAATGATCGTGAAAGAATACCTAACGGTGGTCAAGTATTGCGATTGGATCATGAGCTCTGGTATAGGATCGTGAATGAAATGTGATCGAGAAGACATATGCAAGGTCAATTACTTATCTAATGTAATGAATTATACGGACAAATTTACAAAACAAAATAAAACTGTCTGTCAAAATGGCTCAACATTATGATCTGTATGTGAGAAAAATCAAGGTTTAAAAGTACACCGTTTTTACAAAACTACAAAAGGCAGATTGCTCCTCGACATTCCAATTACATTAAATATGTAAACAAACAAGATGTTTTTCATAATTCGAATGACTAAACATCTTTTCTTCGTAAAATATCTTTCCAGTTTAATGATTCAAATGGTTCTTAAAGTTACTTTGTACTTTGCATAATCAGAAATTTGGCACAAAATGAAATATTTACAAAAAATAGATTTTTCGGATCGTGAAAGATCTGATGCTACGAAAACGTTCAAATCATTTATTTAGATATCAGTATAGGATCATTTAAATTCTTAATTGGTTTAGCAAATACTGGATTTGCATGACTCATTCCGGTTCTCTTTTGTTGGTGAATAGGGTTATTATCGTTCATTGTCATTGGATCTGATTATCTTATAATACCACACCGACTAGGTGCCTTACAGCAATATCAGTCTATTTGTCCGTTCTTTATAAGTTTTGATTTCTTATACAAATCTAAGATTGAAAATAAAACTTTAAAAGAGCAAACGATACAGAAAAAAGTAATAAAAATATATACCTTTATGTGCTACTTTTAGAGATAAATGAAGTCGAAATTTTAGACGTTTACTGGAAATTTTGGTTTCTTTGACATTTCTATCCTTTGAAAAGACATACCCAACTATTTTGTTTCAAAACATAAACGCAAGCCGATTTCTGTGAAAGCATCTGGAATATCTTTTCTTCATGAGTGTGCTTTGAATTTGTGTAACAATTCTTTGAATAGTAAAAATTTTTATCACATTTTCATAAATTTTGTCAACGAACTGCATTTTTTGCTGAATATCTATCTAATCTAAAAAAAAATCATCGTTGATTTTTTCATAAAAATCGGCACAAATAATCTTCATACGTAATCAAGCCAAATATCATTTTTAAAAAGAGGGGTCCATGAACTCGTTTTCAAGTTAAATCAGTCAGAATGGTAAAATCAATCGAAAATGCACCTTTTCTCGATTTGTCAGTTTGACGTCGCCAAAAGTAACATTTTACTTTAGCAACGTCATTACCTCCCTGTAACTGTATCGTATGCCCTTAATCGGCTAAATTACAGTTCAAGCTGGGCATCATGCAGTATCGAGGTACGTTGATTGGTTATTTCCCCACTAAGCTGGGTACAATGACGTATAGCTATTGTGAAGACAGATCAAACAATCAAGTAAATATAACGTTATCTTGGTAACTTTTTGTTAGCGCATCCAAGAAATAAACAATATATTAACAAATTTTGTCATACTATCCTCACGAACGACACTCCATATAACTGAAAATAACCATCCTTACACAAAAAAAATATGTACACATGCATATATTTCCAGAGTGGATGCATTAAGCATTGTAGATACATATATACTTTTTCTTTTCGACAATTTAAGTTCCTGAAGGTCCTCTCATCTTGTAAATATACTTATCTAGACAAGTTTTTAGTTATTTTAATAACTTTTAAGGAAAGGTGTTGAAATAAAAAAAAAAGAAAGCATTAATGTTCGTTATTATCAAAATAATACAACTAGTTGCAAGTATATCAATTGGTAAAAGAAATAGAACTTTCAGAGAATATGTGAACATCGTTCCATGACTTTGGTAAATTTTCTAAAGATTACAGGTAAACTATTATAGGTAAAATGCGCAAATGTCTTGTCAATTTTGTACAGTTGTATCAAAGTTTAAAGCACAAATGTTCATAGTGTTTGAAGCGCAAATGTCCTTTAGTGTTACAGGTTAAAAAGCGCAAACGTCCTGCATCAACTAAATTCAATGTTTTCAAAAACAAAATGAACGGTTTCAAAGAAAAAAAAACTTGTATTTTACTGTACCATCTGACACACTAAAGATTCTGTTTCAAATATATCAATATATATTGGAATATGACCATTATAGGTACAAAACGTGTTTTCTTTTTAATGAATCTCATAGACTTGTGTAGCGCCTTTTGTGTTTTCACATAAAGTACTGCATATTTTCTCATCTTATTGCACAGTATTATTGAGCAAGTTAAATCATTTTGACAGACACAATTTTTTTTCGGATTTGCTCCGCGTTTTGAAAATACAGCAGATTTCTCATAGATTTTGAAGTAGATTTACAATTTATTTCATTCACGATCCGATCGCAATGCTTGACCACTGTTATGTATTCTTTCACGATCTTTTATCTTGATATACCGAATGACAGCCGAAAGAGACTACAGACAATAAATGTCGGGAATTAATCAACTATTGTAATATAAAAAGCAGAAACACAACCATACTATTTAACGTTTACTTCATATATATTCTGAATCCTAAGACTACGTCCTGCACTGACGTCAACCCTAGATATAATATGTAACGCGACGTCGTAACTCCCGCGGTATTCTCAATACTCTCCAACCCCATAGCTGCAGTTGAAATTCCGCGAATTATAACGACGCTTGCGGTCAAATAGTTTCATCGAGGGCAAATAGTTGGTTTTTTTTTTAAAACTAAATTTTATTAACATATTTACATTTGTTAATAGATACATCAAATATTGGTACCGTATCCCTGCCTCGTTATCATTAGTATAGAACATTTTTTATGGTTAATTGTGATATTACACAGATTTTAATTAAACCGGATATAATTTATGTCTTCACCTGAATGATTTTTTATACTAGTTTCTTTGTTTACAAAATAGCTAGATAACACGTGTAGTGCTTTTTTGAATATACTTTAGTGTATTATCTAAGGAATTTTCCAAAATATTTGTTTTTAAAGGATTATTAATATATGCAGTTATGTTTTTCTGTTGTAAATATTCGTTTGAAATTCATATGTGTTTTACAAAATATGTCTACAGTAAAATCGGATGCTATTTCATCAGATTATTCAGTTGAAGGTAATTTTCATTTACTTAGTGTTCTTGTCGTACTAGATTTCTTATATCTTGACTTATATCTTGAATAACATTAAACTGGTAAATATTTAGTGGACAACAACAAAAAGCGGCGAACAATATAATGCAAATCATAACACAACAAGAATAAAACTACTGTTGTATAAAAATAGTCAAATCTCTAATCACAATTGATAAACACTATAATACATGTATGTACATAAACAGGTAAACATACCTGTACAATGTATGAAGAAAATTACAGTATACTCCCAATATTTGAGTGAGGTATTATTTTTTTCAGAGTCATCATTCATAATATCATGTTTCAAGCTTTAATAGTCTGCCAATCTTACATGTATATCCTAAAAAGTTTCTTGTTTCAATATAATTTCTGATCTCTTGTCTTAATATTTTGAGTGGTTGAAAATTTTTATTTTTTTGTCAGACATATAGTATACTTTATATATGGTGTAACTGATAATAGTTAAAAGTAAATTAAGTTCATAATACTCTTTATCATATATTTTATATCCAAAAGCTATGTTTTTTAGATTAATAAAATGTCTTCCAATATCTTATTTCTCAATAATTTGTTGTACTTTTTTCCAGAATAATTCAAAATATGAACATTTGAGGAAGAAATGTTTTCATAATTCTCTATTTTTTTACAGTGTAAGCAAGTATCTGTTTCTATTATTTGCCATTGTTTTAACAATTTATTACAGGGAAGTATATAATGAAGCAGTTTCCATCTAAATCTTTTATATCTATTATCATCTAAAAATGTAAAGATAAATTTTAATGTTTCATATGCTAGATAAGTATTTTTTAGTGTTACATATGATTTCCATTTTAAAAAGTCAATGGGTGTTTGTATTTCCTTTGTTTTAAGTAAGAAGTTATAAATGTCACGATTATTTAGGGTTTGAATAGGTTTTTTGTTTATGATGTTAAGATTTTCTTTTATATTTATATTGACTTTAGTATGTTTAGATGGTGAGTTTTTGATGATATTGGTCAGCTGTTTTGGAATAGCTTTCTTCAGTTTTGTAAGCTCAGCTATCCAGTTTTCCTTTTTTTTAGTTTACTTAGTATGATGTGTAAGGATATGTTTCCGTCTTTATCTAATAAATCATTTATAACCAGAATGTTGCTTTGTATCCAGTTTTTAAACAGTAAACATTTATTGTTGATGTTAATGTATGTATTGCCCCAAATTATTTATTTCCTTATTTCCCAAAACATGGTAGGCTTTTGTTTAGTTTTTTTCTTTTGCTTTAATCCAGGTCTTTATTAACTGCAGATAAAACTCTGGGATTTGTTTTATTAAATTTTTTCAATAATATTTATATTGTCTATACTCATCTTGAATATTAAGAAATTATCTCCCATCTTATCCAGAAAATATTTTGGTATTATCTTCCAAGTTTGTTCAGCATTTTCTTCAAACAATAATTGTTTAATCCATTTGAGTTGAATTGTTGATATATAAATATCTATACAAATCATTTGTAATCTCCCTTCCATATAATTTTGTGACAAAGTATCTCTTTTAATCATATCTCTTTTCCCATTCCAGATATAGTTATATATCATAGTTTTACTGTTTTGTATAAAGTCTTTTGGTAATATCATTTAAATCGCTATATAAGTTATATTTGGGAGTATAAGAGACTTTACTACAGTTATTCTTCCTAGCATACTTAGCTTTCTTTTTGACCACATACATAATCTTTTCAATTTTATCAGCTTGCTTTTGACAATTAAGTTTTTGACACTTTTCTTTATTATAGCCTAAATAAATGCCTAAACTTTTTATTGGTACTTTCGTCCAATTGATTCTTTCAAATTTATCTTTAGTATGTTTAAGTCTACCTAGCCAAATTCCTTCAGTTTTAGTTCTATTTAATTTAATCCAGAGAATGAGCCAAATGTTTCTTTTAAGTTCATGACTAAAAATATCTGTCACCAAGGTCCAGAGCACTGTTAGATAAGGAGGAGCTAACTCGTATGTACTCGAACCAAAGGACAGGGGGTCAGTCTATCGCTAGACTTAATGTTCTGATAGGCATAGCTAAAACGCAAGGAAGGTTTTTATAATTTAATCAACGATAACAATTTAGATGAATGATGATAACAATCAATTAGTAAACAATGCCAAATAAATAATAATTAACGTACAAAGTATCAAATCTAAATATCAAATCCAAAGTAAAACTATTTCTCCTTACAATGTAAAATGTAAAATAAATGCCAAAACTACTAATTCATAAAATAAACTTAATCTCAAAATCAAAATGTATAGTCTCAAAAATAAAAGATTCTCAAAAGTATTTTCCAAAGTTAAACTACATGTATGAGTCAGAGATAAATTTTGTCTCAACAATAAACCGTCAACTATTTCAGATATTGTTATTATTTGAATTACTGACACCTAGTTGGAGAGACCAACATACCATTGGCATTGCTTAGGAAAAAGTTTTGCAATATTTGTTTCAAAGATATATTATTCAATCATTTCAATCAAGTTGCTCATTGAATCATTGTAGTGATAATTGAGTAGTCAAAATGTGATAATTGACCCCCATCCCTATATGTCATAATTTGAAATTATCATAGTATTCAAACTTTTCATTTAGTTACAATGATTTAAAATTCTCTGTACTGAAAATACACGTTTGGAAAATATCTTACAAAGATATCAGGCTTATCATTGTGAAGGCCAGATGCGCATTTCGTCTACAAAAGACTTATCACAAAAGTTAAAAGGCAAAATAGTAACGAAGTTGAAGAGCATTAGTAGTTATTACAATAAAGTTAACGTTATCATGATATGTTGAACCTTCTACCACATAAAATTGACCTTTAGTCCCTAGAAGTCAGATTTTAGGAAAATCACATGATTTGAGACTAGTTTGTAAAAAACTACATTAGACTAAATCTGTTAGAGACTGAAGTTTCTGAAAACAAGATTATTTATTAGTTTAAAATGGCATTAAATAAGCTTTTGAGAGTATTCCAACAAGTTAGGAGGAAGAACGACTTGAATTGACCCTTCATATGTTGTACGGTCACTATCACGAATCGGTCGAGCAATGCCATGTGTTGATGTCTCAACTCATTAGCGACATATTGTTTTTGGTCTTAGATCTTTACACACCAGTATAGTCGTCTGGTATGTAATTTAACCGATTTGGGACCTATACCCGATTGTGACAATTTTGCTGAGCGTGTATTCGCATGGTGGATGATGCATGCATAACAGGAGACTCTTGTCCTTTCGATGCACACAGTCGCGCTATTTCGTAGTTCATAAGTTCATACGGTTCCCTCAGGTTTCTGTTTGTTACCTTTATTTTCGATTGATTCATAATCTATTACGAGATCTGAACATCGGTTAACCACTGTCGTTTTAATCTGATTTGGTCGTCCAAATGTTTAATTCAAGCCCATTGAAATTCGAATCTGGCGTAATATATTATAAGTCTGGTATCTTTGATTAGTGTTTTCTCATTGTGAAAGGCCGTCTGGTCATCTTTGTTTGCCGACATCCACGTACTTTGGTCAAAAATGGATATGCGTCTCATTGGCAATCATACCACATTTCAGAGTAACTTACGAGAAATTTTTATCATTACATTTTTGTGAATAGGACCCCAGATGCAGATTTCGTCAACAATTGTCTCTTTAGTCATGCCAAAATATTTAATATTCCGAAACCTAATAGAAAAGTTGAGGGGTTGTTTAAGCAAATACAAAAACTAAATATGCATATGTCCATCTGTGAATACTCAATTTGAAAATAAATTCTCGCACAATTCAGGTAAAATTAGAAGATAATTAAAACACGTCAGATGTCGTTAGTTGAATACAGGTAGGGACTGTTTATCCTATTGAGCACTGAAGTTTAGTCTTTGTATTGATTCGAAAAGGGGGGGGGGTGTTTTAGTCTTTATTTAGGTTTGCATGTTGTATATTTAAAATTTTTTGTTTCTATGCTGTTTTTTTCTTTTATTTTATGATATTGTGTATACTTTTTCATGAAAACTATGCTTTCGTTGAACAATGTATCCTGTATAGGTTACACTTCTGTAAACATAGACAATGTAAATTCCCATAGGAACTCCTTTTACGGCTAAAACTGTACCACATTTACTATGAAGTTTCGAAATATATCCTAGAATGGAAAGCTCATATGCACTACTATTCTTTTTCAAAGGTCAAAATATAGGGCTGTGCGGCATATTTTCAACATATTTATGCACCGAACTTCTAAGAGTTTAAACTTATAATTTAACTCTGTACTATACCTCCCTTCACTTTTGGTCTTCATTAGAATTCAATTTCGCCGCTATCCAAGTGTATTTATACTGGTAACATTCCCAAGTTATGTCTCTACGAGATTAAATACAAGGATCATATCAGGGAATTAGTAGGTAAAAGAAAATATCTATTAATATTATATTTCTCCCCTAAAGAGGCGTGGTTTGTGAAACAGCTTTATTTACAAAGTACCACCTATAAGGGTTAGAAACGTTACATTTAACGATGGTTTACAAATTTGGAAATGTCTCTTAAGGTAGTTCAGGGGTATACCACCATCTTGAATTGCACAGTACATAATAGGTCTAGTTCTTTGCCCGAATCTGCAAATTTGGAGACAGATTTGCAATTTATTGGTTACACTGTTTATTCATATAAAGAAAACTTAGTGATTCATTGCATTATCGAAAATGTTTTAACTAATACCAAATATTTGTGTTTTTAGAATCAATTTTTCAAATAAGCCATTTAAGGGGAGATAACTCTTTTAGTACAAAATTTATACTTTACATATAGGGAAATTTTCATTTTTTACTGGTAGCAAGAAAACAAGTTCGGTGACATCATTTTTTCTTTCTATTTTCTTAAAATATATTATAAAACCTATCTTCTCATATTTTATTTCAAATTCTGTCATATAGATTTCTATTAATGCACAAAAATGTGTTTTTTTTCATGAACAGCAAATTTTGGCAATTTTGAACGACTCGTACCTTGAAAAATAGTGCGGTGACCCATACTTTTTATTGTTGTTTTGAAAAAAGCATAGTAAAATCTTCATTTTGGCAAAGTATAAGAAAATTCTGTCATTTTTTTTCTATATCCCTGAACTACCTTAAGCTAAACAACAGATTATTTTAGCTATTGTATAATGCCTGTTTCGATCTCATTGATGGATTTACTTAATATCAAGAAAGTACGGTCAAACTATTTTACTCAAAGTTGACCTTTGATCAATTTGGTTTTTTGTTTAGGACCCTATTGGTCATATTATCTAACATTTCTACGCAATTATATACATACCTGAAATTCATAGGTTTTAATAGTTTTGAGTTTGTTGATGAAGGTAAGAAAAAAACGCTTCGAGCACACTAAATCTATGAAGTGTTAATTCGCCACTTTATCAGGAAGTGCTGAGTCTTTCAATCTTTGGTTTTCTTTAACAGTTGTTTATGATTTTGTGTTGTGTCAGGGTGTTGTTACTTTCATCAAATTTTGAATACATGTATTTTCTTATATTATTAGAGCACATACTTGATGGGCAGCTAGTGTTGTCTAATGTAATTATTTTAAAACTAGTATTATTTAAGTCATATAGAATATATATTACAATGCAATAATGGTTCTACACATTTATCGTATTTCACAGATAATAGAAAAACGCAGATAAATTGATAAAACATGCCTTCAACATTTTTAATCAAACACAAATCTGGCGGAAAGTTTATACATCCAAAAGGTGGACATCGTAACCCGGCTAATGACACAAAATTGATTCTCCATCAAGATATACATGACAGGATGTATTTTCAGCTTGATGTTCAGGAAAGTCACTGGGGTTACATTCGACATGTTAGCAGCGGAAAAATTGTTCATCCTGATGGAGGCCATTTGTTTCCAGGTAATGGTACCAACCTTGTTCTTCACTCAGATTATCATGCAGGCGCACTTTTTGCACTTGATAACGTTGATGATTATATAATTCATAAAGGGGGTAGATTTGTTCATCCAGACGGTGGAAGTCCAAATCCCTGTAACGACACATACGTGGTCCTGCATGAAGACAAACACGATGCTATAAAGTTCCAATTTGTTTCACCAGACGACATCAATAAAGAAGTCTTGATCTATGGAAAAACATCGGTTAATGGTCACTGGAGAATAATTAATACAATCATAAATCCAATGGCAGAACATACATATACCATATCGTTCACCGTGGGAAAGTCCAAGACGGAAAGCAGGAGTTCAACTTTTGCCTTTAAATGGGAGATTTCCTGTGGGTTTTCAGCTAATACTGCATTTGGATCTGCCTCAGCGTCAATGTCAGCTTCCACAGAATATATGATAAAGAAGGCACCATCAAATACTTGGTCGGAGCAAAAAACCGTAACCAATCAAATCAAAGGTATTATTTTTGTTACTTGTTTACAATAACAACAATACTCAGGTGAAAGGAAGAGGTGTGATAATTATTTCTTCACTGAAATAGGTAAAACTATTAAGTTCTTCAATTCTTTTAAAGTTATGTTTGATGTACTTCTAATTGTATTGGTTAATATATAGTATGGGCAATTTAATTTGAATAAAATGGGATGGAAGTGTTACGTCATAAACATGTAGATATTTAAGTGCTAACATGGTGGTAGATGCATGCATAGCAGACCCTTATCCTGCATCGTTTCTTTTGGAATCATGTGATTCATTCAGTTTTTGTTTGTTACATTGATTTGTCTTTTTAACCAATTTATGAGATTGGAACATCTGTAAACTGCTGTTGTCTTAATTTTCCCTGAAAGGCAATTTTACACAGATTATTGTAAATAAGTTATTAGCAAAGAATTTTTAGTACCCAAATTCACATAGTTGTATAATACATTTGCACAAAATCTCTTTTTGGTTTAAGATGTGGCTCAAATCTAAATTTTAATGACAAGACATCAAAATTAAGGTTTTGAAGTTTTGCATGAACTGCAAGAAGTTTTCAGCCGTTTAGCAAATTTGTGAGTTTCAGTTGAAATTTTAAATACTGATATTCGATGAACTAACGCAAAATGTAATTTGATAGAATTACAATATTTTTTCTTTTCGGGGTCAAGGGCTCAGAAAAGTGGCCCTTATCATACATACCCTTTCCTATGAAAACATACTAAATATTAAATACTTATTCCGTTGGTAAATGTAAAAATCATTATGAAACTAAGTTCGAATTTCCTCTGGCAAATTCTGTTTATATTTCTTTATGTTTTTTTTTAAGGATGTATGCACCCCCGGCTTGGTTGTGAGCAATCCTAATGAATATAAATCCAGAAAGCGCTTCGAAAGCACCAAATTTTTTAACTCCTACTTTTACTTTCTAGCACTTGGTTGATTACCCTGCTTGTGGACTGTTAGACAACGAGAGTATAAACAGCTTATTAGTGCATAATTTATAACATAATTTTGTTTTTGATTTTCAATTGGAAAATGTAGAAATCATTACGGTACTTAGGTCGAACCTCCTCTATGTAACTCTGACTTTAGATGGTTAAGATATTATGTTTATTGCAAAATATTTAAGTTGTAATATAATTGCCAAAGAGACAACTATCCACCAAAAACAAAGAACGCAGATGTAATCAACCAAAGGTGAACGTACGGCATTCAGCAATAAGCAAATTCATTATGAAAGGCACCGGTTTAATAGAATGTGACATGAATTTATGTTAAAAAGAATAACGACAACCAATGAATTACATGTTCCTGACTTGGAACATGCAAATGAACATGCAAATAACTAAGGTGACTTGGTCAAACATGTGTGTGAGCGTTAAATCTTCCCTTTAATGGCACAGTAGATTAAAAGCATACCATAAGATCAAATTGTAAAACTCAGTTGGAAAGAGTTTAACTCGTCAGATCGTCACGAAGCACAACTAACAAAAAGATTTACGACTCAGAGTACCGATCTAAGTGTACTTGCCGTTACTGAAAGCTAGTTCCATGCACGTTACAACTAACAAATACCTATTTTTGTTTCTAAACAGAATATCCATTATTAAACAACTAATGGATGTAGCGTTATTACTTCATAAATAGTCTCAGAATAGCATGATCTTTTTGTAATGTCAAAATATAAGTATTGACAGGATAAATGTTCATAACTGTTTAGCAAGAAATGTTTAGTTATGTTTTAATTTGTTTCAAAAAATCAGTGTGAGAACTTATACAGACAATATAAGGTTCCTTTTGGTTATATATCTTCTCGAGCATTTATACATCACAAGTTTTCAATCGAGCGTTCCTGACGACGATAAATCCTGAAAACTACTTCGGACACAGAACATTTATGAGGGGTTAATATCGTTTTCATGCAATTAACAAAAATGAGATTAATTGACCTGATGATTTAGCGAATTTCCAAAAATAATTAGGAAGAAGAAATAAAATGACGGTATAACCTCTTATTTATGCAATGCTAATCAACTAATCTTTAAAAAAAATCGCCGGTTTAATTTTGTAGGAAGTTGAATATGAGTTTTGTACTAATATTCTATAAATATTTTCGTGTTCATCATTTATTCTGCTTTTAGTTTTTCCAGGAAAGTCTGTAGTAACATGGCAGTATGTTTTTGATGTTGCCCAGTGTGATCATAAAGCTATCTTCCATAGCAACATTCTGGCTGACACTGATTCTGTATGGAATGAACCGGAAGACTTGGCTGGTGTTGCATATGATTAAAACAAGCGGATTAAAATAATTGTGCATATATATAAAATCATTGAAACATTTTAAAATTAATTACTTATTTATTATCTAACATGATTATGACAAAACAATAATTCAGCTAGAACAAAACCTTATATATGTATCACACGTGATGTGATTACAATTAACATTTGTATAAGTAATAGTTGTAATTATGAGTAATGGTTGTAATAACAGTGTAGAGTTTAACTTGTACTAGTTTATTTTCATTTATAGGCAGAAATTAGCATTTCAGAGTGTTTATTAGAAGATGTGTGCAAAAAATCCTATAACATATGAAGGGTAAAGAAAAGTTTTGTTTTATTTCGCTGTCACTTTCAAATCGTAATTTCTCTTTTTAATTCTAGCGTAGATATAAGAAAAAACGGAACATCCAAATTCAATTTGCTTAACGACAAAATTAGGTGTAAGCAGTGACATGTAAATCATAGAATATATATTTTGTTTCTTTGATTAGAAAATGTGATCCCTTACAACTGATATCAAATTTTTCACGATCAAGTCATTTAAGTTGAAATAACTTTTTATGGAACGTTTGTTAAAATTCCTTTGCACATCTTTCTGGATTTTCGTAACATAATTAGATAGGGAAAATATGACTTCACACTTGTTACATTCCTAACATAAATCATGATTTTTGAGGGAAAATATACGAAATGAGCTTAATTCATAATTAAATGACAGATAAACTGTCCAATTACTACTGACTTATTCAGTTTCGACTGCTTGATTAATCTTTTCAAAGCTATATGAAATACAGGTTAAAATTGAGTAAAATGCAGCTAGTAAAAATGAAACCAGTAGCACGAAGAATGCTCTTTATATTCTGTTTTGACATCTTAGATGTAGCGGTTAGAGTTGATGAATATATTGGGTTCAATGTACACGATTTGTCCCTTATATTTGAGCAACAGGTTAGACACTCTTTTTACGTTGGCCGAAATCTGGCGTCATTGTAAAAACAAAACCTAATGAAATACATGTCAATAGTTCACTACTCAACAATAATTCAGTTCCGGATAATTGTTCATTTTTGTTTTTCATAAAATGTCTTATTGAATCTGTGCTTATAAACGCTATACTTAGGAAATGTTATCGATTTATTTATGGTTTTTTTTGCTTAGATAGAGACTAGTAAAGTACCATTTAATAATATTTGTTGATAAACGAAAAAAAAAAAAAACAAACACCAGTGTTATTAAATTTTTGAAAAATGTAACTGTTACTGTTATTTAGGAATGAAAAGCATATCATTATAACCTTGCAATTTAATAACACTTATTGTCAGATATTTAAATCAACTCAGGGTAGTATAGTGGTGTTATATTGCAAAAAATTGAGCAATTTGTATATTGTCTTCGCTTTAGTTAAACAATCGTATACAAAATAAAACACAAATTAAGATAATAGATGTATTTTCCAAGCAGAAAAAAATACGTTAATTTTGAGTTTCTAAAATTTCTGAAACAAAAATGTAACCAGATGTTTAAAACAATAATGAATAAGAAAAAAATATAGAAGTGCAAATGTTATTTGTCTAGCTAGTACATGATTTTCCATCAATCTTTTTATGAATAAAATTAGTCTTCGCAGTGTGTTTTTGTGCACTTTTGTGTTGACATGAAATATCATTATATATAAAAATACGAAAATGTGGTATGATTGCCAATGAAACAACTCTCCACAAGAGACCAAATGACAAAGAAATTAACATCTATAGGTCACCGTACAGCCTTCTACAATGAGCAAAGCCCATACCGCATAGTCAGCTATAAAAGGCATCGAAATAACAAATGTAAAACAATTCAAACTAGAAAACTAACGGCCTGATTTATGTACAAAATAATGAACGAAAAACAAATATGAAAAACAGCAACAAACGACAACCACTGAATTACAGGCTCCTGACTTGGTCATTATCTGTTATTATCTCTTAATTTACACAATTATTCGCCATTCCAAACTAAAAGTCAAATTGAAAGAATTGGCCCTGCTTTATTTCATAAAAAGAATAGCTATCGTAGATACAATTATCCTGTCGTAAGGAAGGACACATAGTTCTTTCTAAAAAGAAGCTCTGATTCAAACAAAATATTCTCTGTAACTGACATGATAAAGATGTTTGATTTCTTAATTGATAACATAATTGTTACGTTTGGAGGACGTGTTTATCAACAAACAATTGGCATTCCTATGGGAACCAACCCCTTCTTCTTTCCGACTGGTTCCTTTACTCATATAAGGCTGACTTCATACAGGGGCGAATGAAAAGACGCTAGTATTATCCTTTAACTTCCCCTGCCGCTTTATAGATGATGTCCTCTCACTAAGTCATTCAAAGTTTGGTGACTATGTTGAACGAATCTATCCATCGAACGAGAAAAGGATACATAAGTATATCAACAATTATAAACTTTAAGGTAATTCAAAAGGGGCAAAGTCCATAAAAAATTACAAAATCAAACATTAGACTTTATCATTCTTACATGGCACAAGCATTTTCCTAAGAGAATGGTGGATCAAACCTGGTTGTACAGCTAGCTAGATCTCTCACTTGTATGACAGTTGTTTATAGTTCCGTTATATTGACAAAATTGGGTGAACAACTCAAATAGATATAATAGTTTAATGTGATCATTATTGGGATCCAGCAGCCAAAACTGCGTAATCATACATCAAATACATAAAAAACGACTGATTAAAATCTGTAAACAAACATACAAATAGATTTAACAAAGAAACCAACAAAAAAGTTTTGTAGTTGATAATACAAACAGTATATAGTATACTTTTTCTCGATAAAGTACAAATTATTCAAATATAAAGACATGGGTAAACGATATGAAAATAACACTGTAAAAAACCTCTTGTGTCCGAATTGCACTTTTGGATCCAACTGCATCAGTAACGCCCAAAATTACAAAACCCGATAGGTGGATTCATAAATACCGAGTCACTTAAAGAGTTACATGACCAAAAGGAACACAATAGCACAAAGGAAAATAAAGGGCAATCTGTAAAGTAAATAAAATGATACACACACAACTTCAGCACTTTAAACCTATAACTCAAGACATTCTTGGGTATTATTTGTGAAGTAGACACTGAATATTTCTCTGTTAGGTCGTGGTACTTCCCGTTGAACGTTTTGAGAAAAAAAAACTAGATGCTCGTTGACGTAACCGTCAACGGAATCCATTATCATTCAAGTTATATGTTCCAATTTTTGTGTTGTAGCTCTCTCAATTTGGGATATTTCGGAGATGTACATTTTGAATTATGTTTAGATTACCAGTAATTACATGGTCAGATGGCTTATGAATATACGGAGAGTAGGAACAGGCACATGTCAGAAGGTTTTTCAAGTATTCTTCTTAAGATCTTGGAATGCTTGTGTATTGTTAAATATTTTAGGTGCAATTGTTCTGGTGTAACTATGGGAGACAACAGAAACCAATTAATTTTGAAAAAAAGCGGAATTTTAGATTAACTTCTTTTGGATGAAGTACGTTGATGATTTCAATAGCAGAGATTCTTTTTTTTTAAATAATTTGGAAGGAATTTACTATTGTTACTTGTTTAAAAAGACGAAAAATAGCTACATTACACATTACACTCATACTGTACATTGCGTAAACATTTACATACACCCTTTGCATAGTCTCACAAACGTCCATGATCCAGAAATTATCTCTATCTGTTCGGAAAAGAATACTCAGTAAAGGGCTATCAGAATGGTGGTAAATATTCTCAATGATGTGTACTTTTATGGATGGAGAAGGATCATGGTCCGATTTATTAAAATGGTTTTAAAGTCTACTAAATAGTGGATTTTTATTATCATACCGGTGTTGGTTCATTCTTTTACGCAATGTTTGTCGAGTTTCACCAACATGCAGTAGCCCACACAAGGTACACACTATTCCTTAAATTACGTTATCAATGGAACAGTCCAGAGACTCAAATGATTTTGTGTAATAGGTTTTACCTGTTAAATAACTAACGAACTCTGGTAGTGATTATCATATTGCATGTTTAACATGTTTAACATGCGCCCTTTTGTTCTTTTGTATGTTGGCAATTTGAAATAATGGGAACCGATTCACTAGCTGGGGGTTTAAACAGTCAAAAATATCAAAAGTACATGGTTTAATTTTTTAAAAGGTATCCAAATTCTTAAAGTAATAATTACCTTTTAGCTGTATATTATTCAACTCCGGTGTTTGCCGCAGGATATTCGATGCGACACACAAACGAGTGTTACAGTGTTCCGTGTAGCAATATAGGGTATATGGTAATACGGGCGACGTTCGAGCCGGCATATTCGTTGTTTTGTTGTCAATCATACATAAAGCTAACAAGTTTATGATGCCCTCGGGGACAAAATCCACCAGCAGAAAAGTATCTTCTAGGACGATACTTAACATTGACTTGGTGAATATACAGTTCGCTTCATTTTTTGAATTACATCTAGAAATTGACAATAAGGGTCGGTTGAGAACAGAACTTTACGACAAAAGAGATTTTTTCAGCTTCCAAAATATTAACTTTCCTTTACTATGTAGCAACATTCCAGCAGCGCCTGCATACGGAGTATGTATCTCCTAGTTGATACGAAATTCCAGGGCTTGTATTTCTAATAATGATTTCCATGATAGAGGGTTGTTCCTCACAAAGAAGTTATTAAACCAAGAGTTCCAAGAGGTGAAGTTGAAATCATCCCTTCGTATATTTTACTGACGCCATCACGAGTTTGTTGATCGTTATGGAATATCCGTTTCACAGATGACAACGGGTATGTTCCAATTGACGTAACTATAATCCCGTCTCCTTTTCTTCGGCTGCGACCTAACGAATTAGACTTATCACCGGTTTATACTAACATGGAGCAGTATCTGCTTTTACTTTTTAGTCTATGTTTTTGGTGATATCCATTTGACGTGGCTCGGTACTTATACATCCCGTCATTGTGTTATTGTTCTATGGTAAATTTTTGTATTCTTGTCTTTCATTTTTGCTAATGTGCTTTGTCTATATGCCTTTTTGTGTTTCTTTGTTGACATATTTGTTTGTTTTTATATTGATTAAGATTATAACACAATGTTGACTGCTGTACCGCTATTTTTGACATTTTTATTTATTATGTTTGTTTGTTTTGTTCACACATCGTTGTCAATATAATTGAATTTTATGCAACTGTCATACAAGTGAGAGGTTTAGCTATCTATAAAACCAGGTTTAATCCATCATTTTCTACATAAGAAAATATCTTTACCAAGTCAGGAATATGACAGTTGTTAGCCATTCGTTTGATGCTTTTGAGCTTTTGATTTTGCCATTTGATTAGGGACTTTCCGTTTTGAATTTTCCTAGGAGTTCGGTATTTTTGTTATTTTACTGTTTACCTTTCCGGAGCACTTGAGATCAACCCCAGTATTTGGTTGGGTTCGTGTTGCTCAGTGTTTAGTTATTTATGTTGTGTTTTGTGTACTGTTGTTTGTCTGTTTGCCTTTATCTTTTTTAGCCATGGCGTTGTCAGTTTATTTTCGACTTATGAGTTTGAATGTCCTTTTGGTATCTATGCCTTTCTTTTACTCAGTCAATTTGTATTATTTATATAATGTAAGTCCACAATTATAGACTGCAGATCATCCTGCCTAGGTATATATATTCAGATGGTATGCATCTGTAACTTACGGTGCCCACTCCTTCCTGGAAATGTATGTCAGCTCATAAAGTTGTGTGTATACATGCCTACGATGAAAGAAAAAATTGAGAATGGAAATGGGGAATATGTCAAAAAGACAACAACCCGACCAAAGGGCAGACAACAGCCGAAGGCCACCAATGGGTCTTCAATGCAGTGAGAAAATCCCGCACCCGGAGGTGGTCCTCAGCTGGCCCCTAAAGAGTATGTCAGTTACTCATTACTTTATGTGTGTACATCTCGACGATGAAAGGGTATGTCAACACATAACGTGTGCAGATGCCTACAAAGAAAGCGTATGTCAACACATAACAATATGAGAAACTATGCAGAGGATGCTTACGTCAACTCCAAAAGTATGTAAATCAACGCATAATAATCTTTATTTTTCCTTATGCTACGGAAGAGTATGCTTCTATAGATATTTTTTTTTAAATAAGACATCTTCATTGTACAACATAATATATTTGTGTACATTGTATTTTATATTGGTAAATAACATGACATCATTAAACAATATAAAATAATAGTCCAAGACATAAATGTTGTCATCTCATAACAGCACTATTATTGATAAAACAAAAAAAGTTTAAAACACTTAATTAACATCGATAAACAATATTGAGACTACCATAGATCCTAATCAGCTGATATTTTCATAGCTGATTTTATAACTCAGTGGTATCACACATTAATTCGTAATTAGTACGTTCAATGAATAATGCAAGTTGAAAATATAATGTTTAAATAATACGTGTTGCTTACTCAAATATGTTTCTAATGCTCGAGAGAAAATTAAAAATAACCATAGTTACACAGCATGTTATCTGTTCCCCCCTTCTTCTGAATTACTTCGTATAAAACCAAAGGTAATTCCTCTGGTAACAACTGTTCATAAAATACAAGAAAGAGAAAATTTTGTCCATTTCTTGAATGAATACTTTCCATTCTAGCTATGTTGTATTCAAACATGCAGTAATACGACTGAAGAAAATATCTTGTTATAATACAGATGGTCTTTTTGCTGCTTTCAATTGCATGTATAATATTATCTGTTATATCTTCTCCAGGAATGAAATTACACATGTTACAATGATGTAAACATAATTTCAAATTTCCGTCGTTTTCAAGATTTTTGATACACTCGTCCAAAACAAATGCTCGATCTTCATCTGAATATGACACAAAGGTATTATAAATATAATCCAAATTGTTTGTTTTCTGACTGTTTTGAAATCGGTTCTTAATCTTTGTTTTATAATATAAGAGATGAAGTCTATCTCTAAATTTATAAAGCATATCACGGAGATTCTGTCTTTTTTTATGAGAGGCAATTATAACTAATATTGGTATGAAGACGGATATAGCAGACCACGTGATAATTATTGATATTTATAAGTTCAAAAAATCATTAGGTCAGCTAGAATTCATTTTGCCTTAGTGAATTGAATTTCAAAATGCTTCCATTGTCAAACCTGCATTTATACGTATCAAAGTTATAAAAACGATGCCGCCTACTCCAAATTCAATTAAAAAGGAGATACTGTAACAGTAACAATTAGCTTATTAAATTTTAAATCGATATTTCGTAATGTCGGCTGGTTCACAAATAGTTCAGAAATAAGGTGCTCGATGGAATTGTTGGACAGACATATATATTCAAGTCTGCTTGTTTCGTTCAACGCATAGATATATTCCTCTAGAAACTCATCGAGTGCATTACCAGAAATGCTCTGGAACATAACATAAGTCAAGTTGAGACTTATTTGAAGTATACCGTTGCTACTTAAATCAAGACTTTGCAAAATGACTGGTGCTGGTATAACACTTTCTATGGGAAAGATTGACATCCCGTGGAAGCAGCTGTCTTTATTTCTTATATGAAGTTCACGTATTGTCGTATCAAGTAATAGAACATTCTCATTTTTCCCAGGAAAAATCCTTTTATATCAACATTATTAATTTTTAAGATTTCCATTGGTGACTTCGACAAGCTTAAAATAATGCGAATCACTTGCTGATGATGCTCATAATTACGGGGCAGAAGAAATCTAGTTGCACAAATTTAAGCTTTGTAAAAAACAAACACGTACCAGTCTCTATGGACATTATATTGCAATTTATAAACAAATGTAGAAAGATTATGCAAGGAAGAAATCCCTATCCCTAGAATTCTTTCTTTAGCGGAATTGACATCTAAATCTAGTGCTTCTAACTTTTTCAAATCTTTAATTGCCTCATCTGGAAGGATGAAAGTATCTGGTACATTTTGTTGATTATTCATTTGAACAGAAAGTTGTTTGAGCACTTCGAAATGTTTAAAACATCCTGGTTGTAACTGCGCCGTATTATTTCAAGGTTTATTATTGTTGAGTCTGAGAACTTACAGGTCTTTAAGTTCTATAAATGTCTTTTCATTAAGTGACTGCAGGTCGTTATTTGATAGGTCATGTAATCTAAGATCTGTCAAATGTTAAAAGGTTTGATTTGATATTTATTTAATATAATTGGAGCGTAAGAACAGATGACGCTACCTTGAAAGCCCAGCAAACATTTTCCTAATGATTGATTGAAAAGAATTAACTTCAGTACAGTTAGATTGATTAGCGATTGCAACGCATCGTTTTGGATATTGATATTGCGCATGTAGTTACCATTGAGATAAAGATCATGCAGGTTTTCAAGTCCACTAAACATTCCTTTAGTTACATTTTATTTTTTTGCATTATATGATAAATCAAGAATAAAGAGCTTTAGAGTGTATTGAAAGGTACCATATGGTAGTCCTTTTAAAAAGTTATTGTTGAGTTTAAGTTGCTGCAAGTTCACAAGTCAATCAAATGTATATTCATGAAGTGATGTTATTGTAGGATAAATCCAAAACGGTAAGATTGACTAAATGTTTAAACACATTTTTTGGCAAACTTAAACTTTCATCAATAGGATATTGTGAATTACTACTGAGAAAAAGAAACCGCAGATTTTGAAGGCCTGCGAATAAATCCTCATTCATTGTAATGATTGTGTTGAAAGATAGATCTAACAAAACAAGCTTCTGCAAATGGTCAAAGGTTTTATTCGGTATTTGTCTGATTACGTTAAGTTGTAGTTAGATGTTAATCGTGTCAACTGGAGTACCTGGGACAGCTCTCAGGTTTTTATAAGAACAATCAACGTGTAATTGTTTATGTGATTGAAATGTTTACAGTGGATATTTGTTTCTGATTTTGCTGGGACAATGTAGGTTTTATGACAGTCGCAACTGAACAGGGAAGTCATCACTAATACCTTTAAAGTTATAACTTGCTTCATACTGCATGGTGATTTATTCTTTTGCTGATAAAATACAAAGACTTTAAAATTGATTAAAAAGAAAGAATCTGTATTGGATGCACGTGAGACAACATCTTGAAATACTGAGGAGTAAATAAAGTATAATTACACAAAACTACAATCCCTTCCTGTTTTTCCTCGAATGTGAAGGACTGTAATTAGACTTATCACCAGGTTTGTACTTACATAAGCAAGACGACGAGTGCCTTATTTGGAGTAGGATCTGCTAACCATTTACGGAACACATGAGATCACCCCCAGTTTTTTTCTGGGGTTCGTGTTGCTCAGTCTTTTGTTTTCTATGTTGTGATTTTTGTACTGTTGTTTGTCCTTTCATCGTTTTTCGTTTTTTGCCATGTCATTGTCTGTTTGTTTTTGACCTATGAGTGCGAATTAACCTTTGTATCTTTCGCCTCTCTTTAACACCTGATATAATAATCCTGTATTTTAATTGGTTGCAATTGACAGACACTGTATTTGTCCTGCGTTTTTTTTTTTTTTCATTTGATGAATTTGGTTCATTTGATCGTCCTGAATGTGCATGATAGCTAGAAAATCAGGTTTTAACCCATCATTTTCTAAGGAAAATACCTGTGCCAAGTCGAAATACGAGTTGTTTTCCTTTTGAGTTTTTTCAAGCCATGTTTGTTTTCCCCAATGTTTACAAAAATCAAAAAAGGATATTCGTTTTATAGATATGTCTGTGCTTAAAAATTATTGGAAATCAGATAAGACAATCTTAACTTTCCATACGACATAAAACTTATACAGGATTTAGAGACGGACATGTAATGTTATAAGGCAAATAGACAGTGTGGTATAATCAAATAATCAGATCCCAAAGAAATGAACCAGCATAGCCCTATTCACAAACAAAAGTCATGCAAATCTGATCTTTTGTTATATCAATTACACATAGAAATTTTCGCATGAAAGATTTGATCGTTTTCGTGGTTTTTTCCAATAACGGCTGCAGATCCTCAGATTTTTTTCGCGATCATAGAAATGCGGTTCCCGATCTTTCACAATCCAAAAATATCAAAGTTTTACAATTATTTCTATTTTTGCAAAGTTTTTGATTAAACTAAAACCAAATAACTTTATGAACTATTTTAAACAGTAATATTGAATGATATTTTTAATAGAAAAGTAGGTTATGCTTTACAAATTTGAAAAAAAAAATCATGTATGTTTACATTGTTATTTCTGTGAAATTTGGAGGAGCAATCTACTTTTTAAGGTTTTGTAAATACAGTGTACTTTTAAACCTTGATTGTTCTCGGATATTGATCATAGTGTTGAAGCATTTTGACAGACAGTTTAATTTTTCCAATATTTGTCATTTAATTCATAAAATTATATTATTGACTGAAGTTGTATGTGTCTTCTCGATAAAGATTTCCTTCATGATCCTATACCAGATCTTTCACGATCCAACCGCAATACTTGTATGGCCACCGTTACTGATTCTTTCACGATCCAATCGCAATACTTGCATGACCACCGTTACTGATTCTATCACAATCCAATCGAAATTCTTGCATGTCCACCTTTACTGATTCTGTCACCCTAATTTATCTCGATATACCGAATGGCAGCCGTGAATAAATTAAATTTTGCGGTTCTATTGTACTTAATTGTTTTCATCTCAGTTTTCTGGGAATAATAACATGACATCAGCAGGATAATCCTTACATCATCAGTGCTCTCGGTTTCTACTGGGATATGTACTGCCCAAAACTTCAATGCTCAGTTGAGTTTTTCCTCATACATCATGTGTGCATATCTTAGAGAGGTGAATTAATACGGCATTTAAACGAAGTCTCAGTTTATATATATATATTGATTTTATTTTTGTATCATTGTTTGCACATACGTCCCGCATTGTTTCTAAAACAGTTCATTGGAAGATATCAATACCTTGTTAATAAATATTCCGTATCAACTTCACAAATAATACGATGGTCTTGAAGTATAGATTCTAGGTACTGGCGTTGTTTTTCAGCTTAATTACGTGTTAATTTTCCACTTTTTCGTCCTTGTGTATTTTTAACCTTTACTGTTTATCCATTTTTGATTATATACTTATGACGTGGATCGGTACGTATACATGAATTTGAGTTCTTGTCTTTCATTTTTGCTTATATACTTTGTCTTTATGTCATTTTGTGTTTCTTTTTGTTGAAACAGTTATTTGTATTTATAGTGATTAAGATTATATAACAATGTTGACTGCTGTAACCCAATTTTTGACGTTTTACCTATTATGTCTGTTTGTTTTGCTCACACATTGTTGTCAATGTAATGGAATTCTATGCGACTGTAATACAAGTGAGAGGTTAAGCTAGCTATTAAACCAGATTTAATTCACTATTGTCTACGTAAGGAAATGCCTGTACCAAGTCAGGAATATGACAGTTGTTTTCCATTCGTTAGATGTGTTTGAGCTTATGATTTTGCCATTTTATAAAGGACTTTCCATTTTGAATTTCCCTTGGAGTTTTTTTGTTATTTAACTTTTTGAATATGAGACATATCAAATCGACCCCGAAACAATCACCAAACAGGAATAACTATTTAAAAAAGTCATAATAAATTTATTGAGCACATAAATAATCTCAATTAGAATTTAATTATTGGAGTTTCTAAAACTCTGCAGTATATCTTAGGTAGTTAATGCAAACCTTAGCTCTGCATAAACCAAACATGTTTTCTAAAACTGTGCAGCATATCTGAGGTAGTTAATGCACATCTTCTCTCTGCATTACCCAAACTTGCCAATGTCGTGTGTTTATTGAATAAAGTGTAGACTTAGTTTTAATACAAATAATTATCTTACTTGTGTTACCACAAATAACCACATAGAATGAAAACAATATTTGAAAAGTTAATCAGGAAATTGAAACTTGAAAATACAAATTGCACAGAACAATGTAAAAGTGTTCAACAAGGAAATTAATAAAAAGTGTATATTTGTAAAACGTAAATTTGCAATTGGTTTCATAATGTAAATATAATGAATCATTACAGACTTTCATCAAATTAGATAAAATATATCAATGGTCCTTGATATTTAGACTAAGAACAATTGGTATTGATCAAGCTACACTTTATGCCAAGCCGAAAATTCTTATATTCAATCATTAAACGTCACCTAGAGCGCAAATCCTGTCATATGAGAAATGCTTTAAATTTGCCATTACTCCCGTTGCTCAACAGAATGATATTGCGTTCATTCGTTAGTTTATATTTTGGTTTGGCTTTCGCAAAGGGGTACACTTTACTTATACATGTACCATGAGCATAATTTATCAATATACACATATAAGATACATGTTACAAAGGCATATTAACCAATTGGATGAATAAACTGTTCAAGATCAACGCCTCATAATGGTAAAAAAAAACAGAACAACTATATAATATCGATGTTACAGACGACAAAAATACAGATTCAAACGTGGCAATACTTATAGGTTTCATAACGAGTTGAATATTGTTTGATATCTACTCGAGTTTTTAAGTTTGGATATAATAAAGAGCCTTCGGCGAGTTTATTATTACTATTTGAATTTAATAACGAGAGCTGATATCAAGTGATATATAATTCTCACAAGTTGTTAGTCCTTGTTAAACACTATCCTTGTGTTAAATTAAAAATTCCGCGAATCGTTGATCTAGTCTTTTGCACATACACGTATGACGTCATATGTCCTGTTCCGGCGTTAACCTTTAACATAAGACATTTAAAAACTTTCTGTACGCTTCAGAATAAAATGAAATTTTGACAAAATGAAGATTTCAGGTGAAAAGTGTGAGTGTTTTGTATATTATTGAAAAAAAAACATATGCTCGTTGCCATGGAAAATATAAATATATCGTACTTTGAAAGTCATCAATAACTATAACGAATAGCCAATGTCGTAATATTTTCTTATTGCAGAATAAGCCAATCAAATTAACGCATTTTTCATATCGCTTTTTCGTATCAAACTGCGGGATGTGTGATACGAGTAATATTTGTTCATTCAAGAAAAGATAACAGGTCACAACGATAAGAGAATATAGATTATCATCCTTCCCTACCGCTATATCAGCTTCCTCAACGTATCCGTAAAACTCGTATCATGTTAGCGCGTGCAGTGAGGAGACATTATCAAGTGAGCAGGACTTATCAACAAATTCTCCCAACATATTGCCTTATATTGTAATAGTGATAAGTCACCAAATAAATTCTTTTAATCAAATAAATTACACTACATATTTTCCGATGAACCATTTTTTCCCCCTAAAGTTACTTTAAATTCTGAAACGAGAAGTTGATAAAAACGTGTCGACCGCAGTCTTGATAAGTTCTGCCGGGTAGCTGTAGGCTATTTGACCTAACTTGAACCCTTGAACTGACCTGTATTGAGATCAATCTATCGATACAAATGTCAACAATTCGGGGGTGGCAGTTTAAATGATTAAAAAGATTTATAGTGAACATAAAAATTCAAAGTAAAACTAATAATAAAAATTAATTGATTAAATGCACATGTATTATACACTCTAGATTAAACATTTCATATGTAAAAGAAATAAGCCGATAACAGTCCATTCTGTAAAATATTGGACAGTTCTGCGGCCGAATGGACTTTGAGAGGCTTATATCTTACTTAAAACATTGTTTAACACGTCAAAAAGGTGAAAAAATGCAAGCAAATACAAAGTTTTGGTAAGATTTATTTTCATCAAGTGTGAAAATTGTGAATAAGCTTTCTTTACATTAAAATTTATCCTACATGTTGGCCCCTTTAAACAGTAGCTCAATTTAAACAATATACAAAAACAAAGTACAGCTGAAGGTAAACAACATGTATTGCTACATGAAGATAAAGACACAGCGTATGCGTATCATGATTTTTGCGTGCGCAAGGACTACTCTAAATTATTTCCTTGTATACCTTTACATTCGTTTTGTGTTTCAAAATGGACAAAGACGATGAAAGTTTATTCTTAATGCAAAATACGAAGAAAGTGATGTCGTTATCAGTGATTGTGTTGTTTCAAACTTTGGATTAAAATCAAATGTGTATTCAGATATATTCGATTTCAGTGTGGATTACAAAGAGGATATAGTTATAGTAGCTAATAATGGCAAGTTTTATATTTGTTATATTTCAAATTGTAGTCCTCTCCTATTAGTTTCTTGTTTCTTCTGGGGTTTTTATATCTTACTAGGTGAATGAGAAAAAAAGAAAAACATGTGAAGACAGGTTCACATTGAACCATATCGAGTGCACCGCAGTCGATTTTATTTCAAATATATAATTATGAACAAATGAAGAAATAACAATGTGCAATCATTTTAAATTCTTTTGTTCTTCATCGGGATTTTCAAGAGACGGTTATTGTTTACCAAAACGGTTACACCTGAATATCTCCCCTTTTTTCTGTTTTTTTTCTGCAAGGTCGTTTCGCCCTTTTTTCGTTTATTTGTGTATTGATGTCCCTGGTTTTTTTTATAATGTTACCGAATCATAATTTTGTCTCTCGATTTCCTTTTGCAAAAAAAAAAACTCTCTTATTTTCTTTTATAACACAAAACGATCACTACAAACAAAGTGCGAATCGGACACATTGCAAATATTCATTGTCGTTCATAAGCGAATTGTTGCATTATATTCATATTTAAGCAATAATATGAGACTTAAAAACAACAACTTGTAAATCAACGCCGAATTGAAAATTATAAAAACTATTGAAGTCCCCTAGTTCATGAAGCAAGTTCTTGATTTGCACTTTGTACACAGGGTGAGGTTTAGGTAGTTTATGGTCCTTGTATTGCCGCATGATCTATCAAACGTTAAAAGCATTACTTTATTTGTTTTTCATTTTAATTGTAGCTGAAAATTATGTTAGGAAGAATAAGAGCAACAAATAAAGGCAACAGTAGTATACCGCTGTTTGAAACTCATAAATCGATAGAGATAAACTCAAACTAGGGTCACAAACCAAAACCGAGGGAAACGCATCAAATATAAGAGGAGCAACACCAGAGGTCAATTTTGAAACCAAAGACGGACGAGGATAATTCTTTTGAAAAAAGAAATACATAAAATCAACAAAAATAAGACTTATAACGAGCTTTATCAACCAATTGAATTTGTGCTAAAGGAGACAACCCAAAACATGAGTAAAATGGCTGTGATATAAGTATTGGTAGTGTTAAAATCAATTTGAAAGGGATTTTTTTCTCAAGAAACCGTTTTGATGAGTGACAAAATTATTGTATTGGAAGGTGTTTTTTAATAAAATGTTGTTTTTTTTGTAATTGTCATTTGTTCTTTGGTTGTATTTTTTTCACATGAAGAAAAGAATTGGCGGAATTGGTAGTTTTATTTTCTTCTGTGATTGGACTTTCATTTACCCGTAAGAATCAGTTATGCTACCATCAGCTGTCCAATATTTTTTTAAGAAAGAGGAGGGCTATTCTTAAAAAATATTGGACAGTTAAAGGTAACATAATGGTTTCTTATAGGTAAATGAACAATAGAATGACGTTACAACAATGTTTTAATAAATTATAAAATAAGAAAAATTACCACATTACAAAAACCCTTTTTCTGACAAGTCTAAAGTACTTATTTCGTCTGCTAAAACAAAACAAACATACAAAATGGCTACTGACAAAGATAATGTTTTTGAAGAACAATCAAGCAGACATTTTTTACTTCAATTCGGGGGAAATTCAGTAAACGAAAGCTTAAGTTAAACTGTTGATGAGGTACTATGGGAATCAGAAGATAATTCTGACACAAATGAACTCCTAAGTGAAATGGAAAGCCCTTGTTGAAATTATTGGGACTTTTCAAAACCAAGATCTAGCGACCGGTATAAATATCTCCCTGTAAACTTCCAATCCAATCAAATTACACAAAAACCACAAGATGATAATATACACTCGGACAATCAAGTTGAAGATATGGCAATAAATTTAACTAAAAAAAAAAACCAAAACATCAACCAAAACATAAAAGATTTAGAGATGTGACAGACGCTGATTTAGAATCATTCATTAAGGAACAAGAAGGCAAAAATACTTCCAAAAAAAAACAAGTCTGATCTAAATATCTTCCAATCATATATGAAAACAAAACACAATGAAACAAGAAATATTGAATTAGACCGTTATTTAGGTTTCTTTTTCATCAGTGCAACAAAAGAAAGACAAACAAATGATACAATGGAGTACGGTCCAACATCACTTAAATCCATTCAACAAAGTATCAGTCGTTACCTGAAAGATAAATAAAGGCAACAGTAGTATACTGCTATTCGAAATTCATAAATCGATTGAGAAAAAAACAAATCCGGGTTACAAACCAAAACTGAGGGAAACACATCAAATTTAAGAGGAAAACAACGACACAACAGAAACTCAACACTAAAATGCAACACACACAGAAACGAACTATAATATAACAATGGCCATTTTCCTGACTTGGTACAGGACATTTTAAGAAAAAATGGTGAGTTGAACCTGGTTTTGTGGCTAGCCAAACCTCCCGCTTTTTATGGCAATGTTAAATATAACATTAAAATGACAAGATTACATGACAGGACTACAATACAAATAAATGGGAGAACATACAGGACAGAGACACACACAAATAATAGCTATCAAAAGGTACCAGGCTTATAATTTAATGCGCCAGACGCGCGTTTTGTCTAAATAACAACTAGATAACAACTACCAATTCAACATCATGACCGATGATGAATTTTACAAAAGCCGTCAAACATAGAGTTCAAAATTTAAAAATCTAAAGTATCTTGGATTGGTAAATAAACCAAATGCCGCTGACCCATTAACAGATGATGACATAAACGAGTTTTACTCTAAAACTATAATGGGTCCAACAAGTCCTCGCTCTCTAATAAATACAATATATATAAATAACAACTACCACTTTGGTCTACGAGGAGTTACAGAACATTAAAATTTATGTTGGGGGATATCACATTGAAGGTGGACACAAATGGAGATGAATATCTCCAGTATTGCCGTGAACGACAAACAAAAACAAGGAAGGGTAACAATCTCTCCAATTTACGGAGAGCAGGACCCATTATCATGGAGAACAAGAATGACCACACGAGATGTCAAGTTTTTGCATACAAACTTTTTAGACAGAAAAGACCAGAAATAATGAAAAAAGACGATTCCCCTTTTTACATTCAAGCAATAACATTTCAAGATGATAAATATGGACCAAAGTTGCCGTGGTACAAAGGTCAAAGACTTGGTACAAAATCAATATCTAAAATAATTAAAAGTATGGCAACTGAAGCACTGCCTAATAACGACAAGAGGCTCATATGTCACAGTGCAAGGAAAGGGTCAATACAAAAACAAAAAGATGCAGGAGTTCAGGACACTGAAATCGTTCAAAGGACAGGACATAAAAATGTGAACGGTCTCTTATCCTATTATAAAACTAGCTTAGAGCAGCAGAAAAAGACATCATTAATGCTATCAACAACAAGTAACCCAATAAATCACCCAACAATATCAAACTGTAAAACAAATACTAAACCTGTAGAAATTATAACACAATATCAGTCAACAGAAATTATTCGTCACAAACAGTAATCAGTCTATCTATCATGGGAATTTTAATTTTCCTAACTTGCATCCTGCAATGAGTGGTCTTTTTACAAATGCAACCTTCCATGGTAGAAATTTTAACTTTACTTTCAACAATGGAACATCATCCGATCAGCACCCCTCTGATAACAACAACTTGAACAAAGTGAACAAACGAAAACATCCTTGCATTATTGACAGTGACAGTAATTAAAACCTAAATTATTCACGAACATTGGATTTTACTATATTTTATATTTCATTTATGCATCAATATAAAAACCAATAATTTAAAATACTTTGTTCAAATCTACTGCAATTGAACTGATATCAATACATTAATTTAATGTTTACCTGACTTGTTTTCTATGATTATCAATTAGCAAAGAGGGACGAAAGATACCAGAGGGACAGTCAAACTAATAGATCGAAAACAAACTGACAAAGCCGTGGCCAAAAATAAAAAGACAAACAGACGAATAATAGTACAGATGATACAACATAGAAAACTAAAGACTAAGCAACACGAACCCCACCAAAAACTGGGGGTGATCTCAGGTGCTCCGGAAGGGTAAGCAGATCCTGCTGATCATGTGGCACTCGTCGTGTTGCTTATGTTATTACAAATCCGGTAAATAGTCTAATTCGGTAGGTCACATTCGTGAAAAGGGAATGGTATTGTAGTTACGACATAGGGAACATATCCGATATCATCTGTGAAACGGTTATTCCTTAACAGTCAACTTCACCATTTGGAACTCTTGGTTTAATAGCT
The DNA here is from genome assembly GCF_021869535.1 of Mytilus californianus. Taxonomy (NCBI): domain Eukaryota; kingdom Metazoa; phylum Mollusca; class Bivalvia; order Mytilida; family Mytilidae; genus Mytilus; species Mytilus californianus. The sequence continues at coordinate 109,740,167 of NW_026262723.1, forward strand.
TCCTTGTGAGCAGCAATCCTCTATCAAGGAAATCATGATAGGAAATACAAGCCCGGGAATATCGTATCAATTGGGAGATATATACTCCGTATGCAGGCGCTGCTGGATTGTTGCTATATGGAAAGTTCACAATTGGGAAGCTGAAATCATCTCTTTTGTCGTAAAGTTTTGTTTTCAACCGACCCTCATTGTCAATTTCTACATGTAAGTCAAGATATGAGGTAGACTTAACTGTATCTGTAGTATCCTTTATCTCTTGTTCGATGGGATAGATTCGTTCAACATAGTAACCAAATTTTGAATTATTTAGTGAGAGAACATCATCGATATAGCGGAACGTAAAATTAAAGGATATTGCTAGCTTCTTATCTTTCTTCCTAAGAAGTTCCTGTATGAAGTCAGCCTCATAATAATAAAAAAACAAGTCGGCAAGAAGAGTGGCACAATTGGTTTCCATTGGAATACCGACAGTCTGTTGAAAAACAAGTCCTCCAAACGTAACAAATATGTTGTCAATCAAGAAATCAAGCATCTTGATAATGTCAGTTTCAGAGAATTTTTTGTTTGAATCAGAGTGATTCTTTATAAAGTAGGATTTAACCCTCCCCAAGACAAGATACTTGTATCTACGTTCGCCATTCTTTTTTTTTTTGTATAATTTATCAGGTTTTTTACATATTGATATCATAAAATATCAGTTGCGAGCTACAATGTGAACCTTTTTTTGGCGAGTGAGCACAGCAAACGAGCAAAAAGGTTCACATTGTATCGAATGGCCAATATTTTACGATACAGGGGTATTTATATGTCTTGCAATTATAAATTCCCCAAAAAGTCACATTTTAAAGTTATTGTGGTGAAAATTGGTAGAAATGACAGATATTGTACAATGAGAATTAACATTGGGTAGACAGATATGTCCAATAGTTATCAAAGGTACCAGGATTATAATTGTATACGCCAGACGCGCGTTTCGTCTACATTAGCCTCATCAGTGACGCTCAGATCAAAATAGTTATAAAGCCAAACAAGTACAAAGTTGAAGAGCATTGAGGACCCAAAAATCCAAAAGTTGTGCCAAATACGGCTAAGGTAATCTATTCCTGGGATAAGATAATCCTTAGTTTTTCGTAAATTCTAAGTTTTGTAACAGGAAATTTATTGAAATCTTAGATGATTTTTAATACACGTCAGATGTTCATTTATTGTCTTGAAACTTTTTCGGTATAACTAGGTTAGGATCTGAACCTAAGACCTTCTCATTTAGAGCTGCTCAGACTCTTGAGCTACCTAGTTGAATACACTGAAAGCATATATTACTAATGTCAAATTATTTGAGCCTGAATTACATGTACCAAGTTTTCTCCAATTGCTTGTAAAGCAAAGAAAAATAATTGTTTCATAAAAAAGAGCACACATACGACAATTTCGTAACATTTTCACTGCATATTGAATTGGTGTCCTGAAATATTCCACAAAAAGTCACAATTTAATGTTTTTTTTGTGAAAACTGTTAGAAATCATAAATATTGGCTACATGTGAATTTGATAATTTATATGAGATAGACAGATGTGGGCAAAATCTTAAATGATTACTATGTGTAAACATGTCAAGATTCCATTTATTGTATTCACTGTTTCAGCGTAACTAAGTAAGGATTTGAATCTAAGACTTTCTCATAAAGAGCTGCTCTGACCCCTGAGCTACCTAGTTGCATACACTGAACGCATACATTTTTTCAAGAATCATAAACATGTTTTACCTTGTCATTTTAATTCCAAAGTCATAAAAAGTATGACAAATCAATGAACATGAACCAACCATATGCAGCGAAGCAATATTGTATTATTTTTTAAAAAATTATGGTGAACTGGTTCTGTTATTAAAACATGAAGTTATTATGAAATAAAGAAGAAAATACCTGACTGGTTTTACATGTTAGAAATAACTATGTTGTCCTCAATGATGACATTTGGCAAAGTTAACACACACTTGAAGGAAATGATACCATACCTCCATAACCTAATTAGAATACCGTCCATGGATATATTTTCATATGCAATTTTGTGGGGTAGTCGTTACAAAAATAACTCCTACCTTCCTTGTCTTCTGATGTACAAATGGCGGGTACATGATGCGAGATGTCGAGGCATTTACATATAAGAGGAACAATTTACCAATCTCTGTATTTCTCAAATTAACTTTTCCTTCATGACTTACGACTACTTACATATATATTTATTTTCAGTCTTGAAAACAAACCGCATTTTAATGCGTTTCCGGAATTATTTTGTGAAGCGTATGCTTAAAAGTTATTCAGCAGTCAGCGAGTAGAAATTTTATTCTTCTGGTTCTATGAAATACCACGATCTTTCAATATAATCCGATTTCTTCTTTTTGTATCATCTTTGAATATTATACTCCCATATATGTATTATCATGTACACGAAACAGTGTTCTTCCTCTATTTAAAGGGAATATTTTACCCTGCGTATTTCAGCCACAAGGTGTATCCGCGGTTTAATATTTTGATGACGTGTGTTGCCTATTAATTAAATTTTCGCGTAATATGAAAAAAAGAAATTTTGATAAAAAAACATTACTTTGAAAGATGATAAAAAGTTTATCTGAATGTGTATAGTATAGATATTGAAAAATATCAGCTTGCTCGACAGAATATGAAGCTAAATGACTCGTTCGCTACGCTCACTCGACGTCTAGCTTCATATTCTGACTCGCGGACTGATATTTTTCTATATCTACCAATCCACATCTAGATAACATGTACATAGAAATGTAACATGCGACAAAGCACAGGTTTAATCGTGGTAGTATCGATGTTACAGACAACAAAACACAGTTTCAATCGTGGGAATACTAGATTATATCGATGTTACAGACAACAAAACACAGCTTCAATCGTGGCAATACAATATTATATCGATGTTACAGACGACAAAAGACAGTTTCAATCATGGCAATACTAGATTATATCGATGTTACAGACGATAAAACACAGTTTCAATCGTGGCAATACTAGATTATATAGATATTACAGACAACAATGCACAGTTTCAATTGTGGCAATACTAGATTATATTGATGTTACAGACGACAAAACACAGTTTCTATCGTTGCAATACTAGATTATATCGATGTTACAGACGACAAAAGACAGTTTCAATCGTGGCAATACTAGATGATATCGATTTTACAGAGGACAAAATACAGTTTCAATCGTGGCAATACTAGATTATATCGATTTTACAGACAACAAAACACAGATTCAATCGTGGCAATACTAGATTATATAGATGTTACAGACGACACAAGTCAGTGTAAGTCAGCGAATGTTGTTGGTTGCTGCCTTTCGCTTTTTTTTCTTTTTTTTATGTTTATTGTTTTTAGTCATTAATGAGGCCTTTTGTTTTTAAGGTTTGTTGTCTCGTTTAAATTTTGTCATGTTGTGCCGCCTTTTATAGCTGACTATATGGTTTGGTTTTAGCTCACAGCTGAAGAATGTACATGTATGGTGACTTATAGTTGCTAACATGTACGTTATGTGGACTCTTATGGATAGTTGGCAAAACATTTTTCTATAATACATCATCCGTCCAAAAGAAACACCCAAATTTTCTATAGTTAAATAGACATGATAAGTGAGCAAATGTGTAAGACTTTTTGTGGGAGTTTGATGAAGAAACGCTCGAACGACAGAAGTGAAAACTGCAAATAGTTTATAGACCTTCAAACCATTATCTAAATGAATCGAATCTTGATTCATTGCACATGTAAGAAAACTCTAAAAGGTCAAATAAAATGAAGATACTGAAAATCGTCCAAAAACTACAGACTTTAAAAGAAGCATTGTTAATAAAATAAAGACGTTTAAAGGAAATCGGTCAAGATATTCTTTAATTAGTTTGGGACATGTTTGGGACATGTATGACCGGATTGACAGACAGAACAACAACGGTATACCCTAACACATCTGTTGTTGACAGGAGAGTGAAAATGTAACACAAGGCATATTAACCAATGCGCAGTATATTTGCCTCCAGTAAATGTTGATAGTAAAAAATAAACTATGGTGTATATAGCTTTAAAAAAATAAAACAATATACATTTTCAGCCGAGATATCTCTCTATAGGGTTAAACTGGATTGGATAAAAGGTAATTGCAAATAATTGTTATATTGGTAGCTGTACTTGTAATATTATAGAGATGCTTATGTCTGTCTAAAAATGTCATGTCTATTAAGGACAAGAATGAAATAATTATACACTGCATAGTCTAATCTTAAACTAACTCGACTTGGAGAATTAGAGAGTCCTGTTTGAATAGTGGTTTGTCTCCTTCCTGTGAATTGCATCGGTATTTTATCGAATGCAGATCTACTTAGGATTTTTCTTTTATACAAGTGTTGTTGTTGTTGCATGGGTTATAAGAGGCGACATAGTTTAACTCGGTGCACTTGCATTCTAAGATATTTTCGTCAGACGTCTACTTGGGACTTGCGAATTGTGGTTGTTTTTTGTTTCAAAAAAAAGCAAGTAGATTCCACAGGGACAATACAACTTACAAGTAGAAGACCAACTGACAACGCCATGCCTAAAAAGGGAAAAAATACGAAAAGACAAACAACATTCAACAAAACAAAACATAGAAAACTAAAGACCAAATAACACGCAACCAACCCAAAACCGTAGGTGATAACAAGTTCTCTGGAAGGGTTAGCAGATCCTGATTCAAATATAGCATCCGTCGTGTTGATCATGAAAGTACACATTCCGTAATAAGTCTTATTCGGGGATGTTACACTCGAGATAAAGAGGACGAAATTGTGGTTACGACAATTATAACACATTCGCCGTCATCTGTGAAACAGGTGTTCCGTAGCAGTCATCTGATTCCGTGAAATTGTGACGACGTCCGTAAATGTTCGAAGGGAACTTTCCAACTTTGACATTAGGAACCTTTGGTTTTATAGCTGCCTTATAAGCAGCAACCCCTATCAATGAAAAAAAGAATAGGATACGCAAGCTCTAGAATATCGTACCAACTGGGAGATATATACGCCATATGCTGACGCCGCTGGAATATTGCTCAATAGAAATGAAAAGTTATTGGTGTCTGAAAGTATTTTACGCTAGTTAATATATTTTTGCACGTAAGCTTGTTAGTCCTCCTTATAAGCCAGATTAATTTTTTTTCTCTTCGACTTTTGATTCTAAATTTTGCCTTTTTTATTGACGGCTGACATTGAGGTCTGATTGAAGGTCATTAACAAAATCTGAAACATTTATCAAATAAAATCAAAATTAGGACCAAACTGAATTAATTTGAAGACTTAATCAACACAAGTGATTTAGTGCAGGCATTTCCTTACGTAGAAAATTTGAATTAAACCTGGTTTTATAGCTAGCTAAACCTCTCACTTGTATGGCTGTCGCATAATATCCAATTATATAGACAACAATGTAAAATAGCCATATTCGATATGACTTTGCATTTGAAAATATAGAAAAACCAAAATATCAGCCTAAACACGTAAAAAATGCGAAGTCATAGGCTATGGGTTGTAATGATCACAGACCTCGTTTTGTTATATTTTCTCTTCTGGTTTTTATCCGCTGAATATATTAAATGACAAGTAATACTTATTTCAATATAATACTGATGCTGATAAAGAATATGGACAATGAAGAAATAAAGTTAAACAGCATGTTATCAGTGTATGTAAGACATTCCTAAATATACAAACTAGCTGGGCAAATTTTGTTTTGTCGCCAAAGTGTATGCGAGGACACAATTTTTTTTCTCGTTCTCCTCGAAAATCATAATTGAATGTTTTCCTGTTATCAATTCACGGTTATAGCTGATAAGATTCTAAAGCAGAGATACGATCTTTTATATTCCCCCAAGAGAATCCTATTTCCATGTTCGTTATTCTGATATTTGCTTATGTTGTAGCCGCTTAGATGTCTACGTAAAGATACCATCATTCCTAATGTCCCAGAGAAAATCCTATTTCCATGTTCCTCATCTGGATATCTGCTTACTGTTATTGCTGACAAGATGACTAAGCAGATATACCATCTTTTATTTTTTCCCAGAAAATTCTATTTCCATGTTCGTCATTTGGGAATTCAATATAAGTTTGTTTCTGAATAACTTCATATAAAACCAAAGGTAACTCCTCTGGTAACAATTGTTCATAAAATACAAGAAAGAGAACATTTCTCCATTTCTTGAGTGAATACTTTCCATTCTAGCCATGTTGTATTCAAACATGCAGTAATAAGATTGTAGAAAAGATTTTGTTATTATACAAATGGTCTTTCGGCTGCTTTCTATTGCATGTATAATGTTATCTGTAATATCTTCTCCTGGAACAAAATCACGATGATGTAAACATAACCTCAAATTTCCTTCTTCTTCAAGATTTTGTATGCAGTCTTTCAAAACAAATGCTCGATCTTCATCTGAATATGACACAAAGGCATCATACATAAAGTCCAAATTGTTTTCTGAATGTTTTGTAGACCGAAACCGGTTCTTAAACTTTGTTTTATAATATAAGAAGTGAAGTCTACCTCTAAATGTATAAAACATAAAACGGAGTTTCTGTCTGTGTCTGTGGATAGCGGTTATAAGTAATATTGATATGAAGATGAATATAGTAGAACACGTGATAATTATTGAAATGATATAGTTCAAACAATTTTGCTGTAGAACAATTATTCCTTCTTCAAATGAATTGAATTCCGAACTGCTTGCATTGTTGAAAATGCATTTGTACTGATCAAAATAAATGAAATGACGACGACTAATTCTCATCCAATTTAGAAAAGGAACTCTGGAACAGTCACAGTGAAACCTATTGTTGCTAAAGTCAATTTTTATACTTTTACTTTTTTCAAGAAGTATATCGATGTTTTCCATTGACCAATCGTCCAAAAACCGTATGGCATTGCTAGACAAACTCAAAATCTCTAAATTTACAAAATAAGACAAATCAAAACTCACATCTGTCAGCTTATTTAAACTTAAATCAATAATGCGTAAATACGGTTGGTCAATGAATAATTTGGAAAATAGATGCTTGATTGAATTCTTTGAGAGACATATATACTCAAGTCTGCTATTTTCTGTTAGCATGTAGCTATTTTCCGCTAAGAACGGACCAAGTGAATTACCCGTTAAGTTCAGAAATGTAACAAAAGTTAAATTAAGACATATCTTATCTATCCAATTGTCACTCAAATGAAGACTTTGCAAACTGACTGGTGCTGGTATAGAACTTTCTTTAGGGAAAGAGCGCGTTCCAGCACAATGGTCATTGTTTGTTATATGAAGTTCACGTATTGGCGTTTCAAACAACAGAACATTCATTTCTTTCCAAGGCACCATTTCTCTTACAAGAACACTATTCATTTTGAGGACTTCAATTTGTGTCTTGGACAAGCTTAAAATGATATCAATCAAGTTATACGGCTTAGAAGAAAGTTCATAGCAAAAGAAATCTAGTTGCACATATTCAAGCTTGGTTAAAAACGAAAAAGTTCCAGTCTCTATGAACATAAATGCATAATGCTTAAATGTGTCAAATTTGGCGTGTATTTGAATGTGTCATTATATAAAGAAAAATTACAAAAACCTCTAAAAATCATTGAAGAAAGATTATGTAAGGACGAAAATCCAATCCCTAGAATTCTTTCGTCATCGGCATTAGCATCTAATTCCAGTATTTCCAACATTTTCAAATCTTTAACAGTTTCATCCGGAAGAATGAACGTATAAAGGTCTTTTCGTCGATGATTATTCTTTTGAACAGACAGTTGTTTCAGTGATTTTAAAGGTTTATAACACCCTGGAGGCAGCTGTTGCGTATTATATCTAAGTTTATTATTGTTGAGTCTTAGAACTTTAAGGTTTTTCAGTCCTAAAAATGTCTTTTCATTCAGTGATTGCAACTTGTTATTTGATAGATCCAGTATGCTAAGATCCGTTAAATTTTCAAAGGTATGATTTGATATTTCTTTCATTTGATTGGTCATTAAGTTGATATGACGCAACTTTGGAAGCCCAGCGAACATTTGCTGATTGACTAAATGCAACGAATTGAAAAATAAATTCAATACAGTTAAATTGATTAGCAATTGAAACGCATTGTTTTCAATATTTTCTATGAAGTTAGCACCGAGATTAAGCTGATGCAGGGTTCCGAGTCCAGTGGACATTCCTTTAGTTACTGAATATAATGAATTATAAAATAAATCAAGAATAACGAGCTTTGGTGTGTATTGGAAGGTATCATTTGGTAATTTGTCGATCCCGTTATTGTTCAGTTTAAGGTGCTGTAGTTTAACAAGTCCACCAAATGTGTACTCATGAATTGAGTTTATGTTGTTGTAGGATAAATCTAACACAGTAAGACTGCCTAAATGATTAAATACATTTTTTGGCAAACTTAATTCCTGATATCGTGAATTACCACTGAGATAAAGAAACCGCAGATTCTGGAGGCCTGTGAATGAATCTATATTGATTGCAGTGATTTTGTTGAAAGATAGATCTAAGACATCCAACCTATTCAAAAGGGCAAATGTTTTATTGAGTATTTGTCCGATTAAATTATGTTGTAGATAAAGGTAAACCGTGTCAGCTGGTGTATCTGGAACAACTGTCAAGTTTCTGTAAGAACAATCAACGTGTAATTCTTTATGTTTATTAAAATGATTACAGTGGAAATTTGTTACCGTTTTTCCTGGTACAATGTTGTCTTTGTAACAGTCACCACTGAACAGGGAAGTCATCAATAATACCTTTAAAAACATAACTTGCATCATATTGCCTGGTGATTTATTTTTTGCTGAAAAATACAAAGACTTGCGTATTTGCTGATTAAGAAAGGAAATGTCCTGGATGCACGTGAAAGAATCTCGTGAAATGAAATACGATTAAAAGGATTTTTTTAGAAGTTATTGATTTGTAATCTCGGACGATTTACCCACAGACTGAATAAAAATCCAAAACACTTTTATGTAAAGTTTGTGAATCAACGGCTCAGATATATGTGATAAATGATATAAACTAACAGAATAATGATGAACTTTAAAAACTCAAAACATTTTTTGGCTTCATCAAATCACGATCATGAATAACCTGGTAATAAGACAAACCGAACTATTGGTGTCCCACGAATTTCTTGATGGGAGCTTTTGATATACAACTGAACAAAGAACTGGTCGACTTCTCATTTAGGCGATGGTTACCAGCATTGATTGCCTTCGATGATGGACACACCCATTATTAAAACAAAATGTGTATAAAACCAGATTTAATCCACCATTTTCTATATAGGGAAATGCCTGTACCAAGTCAGGAATATGACAGCTGTTTTCCATTCGTTTGATGTATTTGAGCTTTTAATTTTGCTTTTTTATAAAGGACTTTCCGTTTTGAATTTCCCTTGGAGTTCGGTATTTTTGTTATGTCACTTTTCAGTACATGATTTGAACATTAAACATGACGTAACCAATTCAACTTTCGAAATGTAAACTCTATATTTGGACGATGAAATAATGAATGAAATTAATGTTTATATATGTATTTCACAAGTATTGACTATTTGAAAATGAAAAAAAAAAATAGTTTTGCGTTTTTAAGGTCCGTTTATTAGTGGTAATCCCTTGTCTTGTTGTTTTTCATGCCATTTTATTCCAACGATCACTTTAAACTAGCAATAGCGCTAACCGTCAATTATATCTTTTTGGAGTATGATCTCTGTAATGTTTAAGTAAGCAAACTAAACTATGTTTAACCCCGCCGCATTTTTGCGCCTGTCCCAAGTCAGGAGCCTCTGGCCTTTGTTAGTCTTGTATCATTTTTAATTTTAGTTTCTTGTGTATAATTTGGAGTTTAGTATGACGTCCATTATCACTTAACTAGTATATATATTTGTTTAGGGGCCAGCTGAAGGACGTCTCCGGGTGCAGGAGCTTCTCGCTGCATTGAAGACCCATTGGTGGCCTTCGGCTGTTGTCTGCTCTATGGTCGGGTTGTTGTCTCTTTGACACATTCCCCATTTCCATTCTCAATTTTATATATTCAAATTATGCTCACTATAGCAAAGTAATTATAATTTTGCACTGAGGGAACCGAATGGGTTAACAATCAACATTAATTTGAATAAATGTATTCATTTAAACGTTTTCTTTGTGAAGTTTCTGTTATTGAACAATTAAGTTAATATATTTAAGTTGTACAGATTAGATGATACGTCCCTTACACTAATACATCATATTTCGTTACGATGAAGTTTGTACAAAGTTGTCGATTGATCCATAATGAAGTAATTGTAAGGAAAGAATAAACTGTACAGTTTACCTGAGGTTTTTAATGTACACCTTAGCTCTGCTCAGGCAGTTTGACAATGACGTGCGTTAATTGAATATAGTGTAGACTAGATTATAATAATACTTTTTATCCTACCAGCGTTATAACGCACAGCCACAGAAAATGAAAACAATTTTTAAATAGTCTATAAGGAAATTGAAATTTTAAATTACAAAAGAAACCATGTGATTTTATTGACGCAAGCATTCGTTATTGCACAGACCAATGTAGAAGTGTTTGAGGAAATTGATACAAAGTATTTTTTGTAAATCGTTTAATTCAAATTGGTTTCATAATTTAAATATAATGAATATTTTGCAGTGAATATCATTTTAGATATTCAGCAAACCAGGAAAATTATTATAATCATGGTCTTTTGTATTTAGACTAGGTACACTACAGTTGTATCAAGCAAGTTTTTATGTCGATCAGTATTTCATATAGTAAAAAACGTCACCTACAGCGATAACCCTGTCATATGAGAAAGGGCTATGCATTGATCATTACTCCTATCGATCCACAAAATAACATTTCGTTTATTCTTTGGATCATATTTTGGTTTGACATTCGAAAAGGGGGGCATATCTTACACTATACGTATAATATGAGGTTGATTTATCAATGTGCACAGATATATGTAATAAATGATACAAACCAATAGAATGGGCAAATTACCCAGGATGGACACCTCATCATGTACAATAAAACAATCAGTTAAAAAAAGCACATCCGAATAATATCGACAAATGAATTGCATATTTCTGTAACGGATATACATATTCTCAGTTTTAGCTAACTTCGACCTGTGAGCTATTTCTATTACATTGCGTTCGTCGTCGTCATAAATTTCCATTAAAATCATAACATTTGATGCCGATAATATCCAGGGTTTCAGTAAATGTGTTGGTCTTTTATTTTTGAGTATTCTTTCTTAAAAGAGTTCATTACTTTTGGATGGTGGTGTTTATCACAATATACTAGAGCCTACATTTCATCTATTGTAACATGAACGAGGAGGAATTGCGAGCGCCAAACCCTCCTCTAACCTGGGGCAGTTGTGTAACAGCACAACATAAGAACAGACTATTCAACTCAGTTGAAAAGGATTTGACTCATCAGACCTATACAAAGCAAAACGAAATAACTAACAAAACACTAAAGCCACAAAGTACCGATAGCAGAAAATTCACAGTCACTGCAATAGTTCAAACCCAACAACAACCAATGAAAAAATGATGTATCCAAGACAAAATATTAATGAAATTCAATGGATTTAGTGTAAAGACGTCATAAACAGTCTATGAAAAACATGACATTGTGCAATGCCAAAATATAAACATCGACAGGAAGTCGGCCCGAACCGTAAGCGTTAACAACTGATTCAATAATAGAAAATTAATGCTAATACCGATGAAAACACTATTCAAAGATCTAGTTACAATGTGTTAAATTGATAAACTTTGAGAAAAAGTTTATTCAAAGGATCGATAAGCTTTCATGGATTGTTTCTCTATTTCCAGGCTATAAAACAATTTCACCGTAAAAATTAGGTGATATCCGTGTAGTTATTAGTTGTATACATGTACAATCAAACACCCAAACCAAGTTTTTGTATTTATACACGAATTTTAAATATTTTGTGGTAACGAAATCCTTGAGTTGATAATTTTTCAGTGATTCACATACCGTATAGTGGGTTTTTTCGCGAGTGTAAAATTTCGTGATTTATGGGCAAGAAAGTGAACGAAAAATTTTGGCGATTTTTATTTTTGCGAATTCTTAATTCCCATTAAATATTTTGGCGGATATTAAAATGGTTGCACTTAAAAAGTTGCAAAATTGACAGGAAGAAAACAGTGAATCGTAATTTTGATGTAGTTCTGTATACATACAAGAAATGATTATTTTAACAGTAAAAAAAGCGAGCGAGTATCTGTATTATCATTCAATCAAACAAATGTCTATTGGTATGATTAAAATATATCTGAATGACGACTTACTTATTGGTTACATTCTGATAAAGTTTATTAATAGAATATCGGTAATTTAGATATTTGTCACATGTGTACAAACGTCTTAGGTTAAAAAAAAAATGTTATCAAGAGTGACTTCAAACTCTTATATATCTTTTGACACTAATTAATAAGGGTAAAATACCTGACAAAATACCTTACACTCATTTAATTATTTGACACTAATTAACAATATATGTGTGCAATTTGTTGGTATCTATGTTGTTAAAACTATCATATAACGTTATTGACCTGCCAATCGGGGTAAAAAAGATCGTTCACAAAACGCTAAAGCTATTAGCAAGTAGAAAGAACCGAACGTCTGTATAAACTTTCGCGGAATTTATTTTCTCGATTTTCATTTATCTACATAAATAAGCGAAAATAAACACCCCGCGAAAATAACCCGCTTTACGGTATTTTTAACGTTAAATTGAGCCAAAAGAACATCTCCGACCTTCGTCCAAAAAAGTAAAATTAGCGATACGGAATCATTCCTTTTGTCGTAAAATTTAGTATAGAGGTTCCGTGTGAAATGGAAATATCTAAATCTAGGAGTAGTGGAGTGACCAAGCCAACGAATTTTCAACTTTAATGGACCGCCCTAACTGCAGGCTGAATTATGATTTTTCGTTTAGAGAGATGTGTAACCTTTAAATTTTGCCTCGTCGTAGAATCGAAGAATGGTGCAAATTTGTTAAATTTGAGGTCAAAGTTAGAAAGTTGAGTTTTCATTAGTGTAAACAAATTTCACAATGGGTTATACAAAGTTAGGAAATAATATCTGAATAGACAAACAAATAACCCGTTTAACGAAAGAATAAATAATAGCAGTTCATTGTCGAGTCAATTTGAAAAAAAAATGTAATCGGCAAAAGTCTATTTTTAAGGAAATTCAGGTGGGCAACAAGAAAAAGGCAAAAACAAAACAGAAAATTGCTTTCAATTGAAATTTTGTATATTACATAGATATAGGAAGATGTGGTATGAGTGCCAATGAGACAACTCTCCATCCAAGTTATAATTTATAAAAGTAAATGTACATTTAAAGATATATTTCTGGTTTTTACGGGGTTTCTCAAGAAAGAATCGAAGTTTATTATATTTCTGTTTAATTATATACCGGTTGTTAGCGGCAAATATTTCACTACTAATAGAATATAAATGGTTTTAATAAGTACTGATAGGTAAACATATATTTTTCTGAACATTGAAGTTGTATGGGCAATAATTTCTACTTAAGCAGCCTACTATGAACCCCTCAGAAAGAGTTGCTGGAGGATCCGTTAAGTGCACAACATTTTCAGAACACCGGACTTCTCATTGTTCTTCTCTGGGTTTAAACATTCGCAAAGTCAAAGCTGTATCCACCTTCCATGAGTTCTACTGTAATATATTAATACGAAGTGATTTTACAATATTTCTAACTATACTTATTTTGTTCAGGCATCGTTTTTTTCATCGTCATCTTCTTCAGAAATTGCTTAGTGAGTAAAATGATTCCTATATCCATCAGACTCTCCACACGATCAAAGACTTGTACAAGCCGAACGATGTGTGTTGCATACACATTTTTTTTATTTCAAGTTATGTGCCCTTGCATATAAAAACAAGTTCTTGAAGGAAATATGATAACATATGTCTCTCGAAGAAAACCGGTATGTGTTCTCAATTCTTCCAGCAAATATGTGGCCTTTTAAAACTGTAAAAAAAACTTTAATACCTCTAGTGCTTTTGGATAAGACAAAACATGAACTTTGACAGTCAAGGAACACCGTCCATACTTTTGGTTCAATGCTTTTTATACAGTTTATGCCTCTGTATCAATTGAAAAATGCTCTAAATAAAGGAACCATGAGAGCTTTATAGGTCAGTGTTAATTCGGAACAGCACGATTAAATTGTTCGCAAATAAGAGTATGCGTACTGTATTTCGAGCATAAACTCCAGAGTCAACACATATGTCATCTAGCCCTGCTGAAGTTAATAACTTATTAACTGTTGCTATAAAAAAAAAAGATAAAAGCCCATGAAATTCTCATAGTCTTATAACATGGGACAATAAAACATCATTTTGCTGAACATATTTCAACATTATTTTATAGTGGTATATATAATAAAATGTTGCCATATTGCGAGCATAAGCTAGAAACGTATATACAAATTTGAATTCTGATAGCCTTTTGTAAAAGCTTGTCCGAATTGGGAAAATGTTGTCAGTGATTTCTGCAGAAATGGGTATTGGTTCTAAGTTTTGTTTTGAAATAAGTCGGATAAATATCTAAGACATGTCCGAATTATCTATATTTTCCTTAAAACAAAACTGATTCTCCCAATAAGTATAGGAAAAACAAAGTCAATATGTTTTCTTTTTAGTTTGTCGATTGGTAAGCATGCCATAAGTTTGGTATTAGAATCATCAAACGTCAAAGTTATGCCTTGTTAAATCATAACTTTCTACTGAAAGACAACCAAAAGTATGGAGTAAAAAGTATTTTAACCTCAATTGTCTCAGCAGTGATGTCAATATAATAAGCTACCTCTTTTATTATATGACCACCTTCTTCAAATGCAGCAATACCATTAGGTAAATATCACATGTTTGGATTTTGGCTTTTTCAAAGTTTTCTATAGTGAGATATCTTCGTACTTCCGAGTATCATGCACGAAAACCATGGGAATTTAGATTGTCATTCGTATTATTTTTTATCCAAACTCATGGTGTAATTGTAATGCCAATTAAAGATGAAATGGGATAAAAAAAAAAAATAGTTGCTTAATAGAACTATACATTCTGCTATTGCTAAGACTTTAGACATCTTGTTGTCATGAAGTTCAGAAGTATTACCCTTACCATTGTAAGCTTAAACATCAACTATTCATAACAAGAACTTCTTAAGTAAGCAAGGATTGTGTTGTATGGAATATAACACAGATATTACAGATGTTGTAAGGTAAGTCCTATTTGTTATATCTAAGGACTGCATTTAACTAAGTACTATTGAAGCGGCTGCATGTCATTTTCGTTCTTCATTAATAGTGTCTTAATTTCCGTTTAAATTTCTGTCAGTATTTATCCAAATTTTACATGATGAGCTGCTTGAATGGCTTCCGAAATTGAAATACTGAACCCAACATTTGATTCTCCCCGCCCTTTTTGTTTCCGTATAACGATTGATTTTCCATAATGTTTTCCTAACTTACACTGTAGTTTGGCTGAATCGTACGTTGTTTTCAATTTATGAAGTAGGAAACAGTATTTTACCAAAAGAAAAGACATGACAAAGGCTTTTTGTGCACAAGCAAGTCTTCAAGTATAACATCAATCAGGCAATGAGAAGCCTTCTCGTAAAACATTCAACTCATAGTTAAATTTTCTTTCTTCGGAATGTCAAAAAAATAACCGAGTATGACCTGTAATAAAGGGCCCTTGGTTTGAAATTCTTGCAAAAAAGGAGTGATTTTAATTCTTGCAAAAAAGGAGTGATTTTAATTCTTGATTTCGTTAAGATAATTCTATTATTTTTTCGAGCACTTCGCCAGATTCAGTGAAACGTAGATGTTTGTCGCGTTTCTACGATGTGTGCTTGCAGAACATACTAGCAGTCCAGTCAAAAGGCATGGGCATTTATCTGCTCAGAACAGACTAAGAAATATAATAAAAATTCCAGTTGTTTAAAGCGCGGCTTCTCTTTGCTTGCGAAGAAGTCAGCATTAGTGGACTACGTAGATATATTCGGGAATAACACTTATCCACTCCAATTTGACTTTTACTGTTATAAAAAATATATTTTTAACTTTTAGAAAAAACACGATAAAATATCTTTTTGGCAAACATTTATCAGTTTAAATCTTTTTAAAACATTGTTCAATAAACATATTTAATTGACACAAACACGAACAATAGTATGATGTAGATCTGAACGGAAAACGGTCTTATTTATTCTTCCATAGGCGACAATGCTAATATTTTCTAAAATTACCACTTTTTATAATAAAAACCTGGACAAAACAGTTATGTGTGGTATTAGTACTTTATTATTCTGTTTTAGAAATTGAAGTCAAATAGTATCATGATCATCTTCCAACGGAGCTTGTTTATGGTATCCATGCCCACCATCATTTTACATCAAATTTATGAAAATTTGGAAGTTTTTTCAAATAATTTTCAAGAAAATATTTCAATGGGTTTCAAAATTTATATTGTGAATATACACCTTGCAGTTATTCATAAATAAACAAAAAATTATATTGTACCCTTACATCCAATCACAGCGCTCCTAAGTTGACTTCCTTCACCTGCCTTGGGTACACAAAAGGCCAAACTAAAGCTGGGAATATGTAATACTACTTTTTTTCCCTGAAGCGATTCGTCAATAAAAAGTAAATCTACGTCGTATCGGTAAGAGAAATAAATCCGGATATTCACTGAATTATAATGTATATTAGAATATGTCGAAAAGCCGAGCCGGAGTGGTCTCCTAACTGTACAAAATGAAGTTTTATTACTTTTTAGCGCAAAAAAATTGGAAGATATCGATGCAATGTAAATTTACAAATGTTGTAACCACTCCGTTGACATAAAACAGTGTGCATATTCTAAAACTGAGTGAAATCGAACAAAAATAAGGCAAAAAAGAAGAAAGTATAGTTTACAATATGACTTACTACTTAAACTCTTCATAAGATACCAAATCAAGAGTTTGAGGACTATGATTTTTAGCTTGCAGTCATGTCGGTCCATTAAAGTCGTAAAATAAGCACTTTTTTCTTGATTAGTCACTCCACTAGAAAGAGCAGCTATTATTTTATTCAAAGAAAGTTCCTTTGGGTAAATGTCGGTAGTATATTTAGAGAATTCTTGATTATTTAACGAAAAAGTAAGAATATCACCAAGATAAAGGTAGATGTTGTTGCACTTTACTTTAAGTTTGGCCATACACTGTGATTCATAACAGTACAGGATTAAGTCTGCTATTAAAGGACGCAATTAGTACCCGTATGAATGCCTTAAACATGTGGACAAACTTCACTACCAAAAATTCACTACATAGATGTTGCCAAGGAGAATATTATCACCAGCCCATTAGTCAGCACTTCTGTGTTGACATGAATTATCATTGATATGGTCATGATTATAAATTAACAGTTTACAAAACTTTGAATTTTTGAAATACTAAGGCTTTTCTACCTCAGGAATAGATTACCTTAGCTGTATTTGGCAAAACTTTTAGGAATTTTTGGTCCTCAATGCTCTTCAACATTATACTTTATTTGACCTTTTTAACATGTTTTGATTCGAGCATCACTGATGAGTCTTTTGTAGACGAAACGCGCGTCTGGCGCAATTATAAAATTTCTATCCTGGTATCTATGATGAGTTTATTTACCAGCTTTATTCATCTCACAGACCTCCAGTAAGTAAATCTCAGATATTCACCTTTTTCAATATAAAAGAAAGCTTTATATCAGTTGCAGATAATAACTATGCCATCAGATTTTCAAAAGGACCATTTTATTCAATACTACAACTTGTATTTAAAAAGATTGTGCGGAAGTGTAGTATAGAGAGCCGAGAAGTGAAAACTGTCAACCAAATAAAAGGACAACCAAAAGCATGTAATTTATTTGATACATCCAAAGAATATTTTACACTCCATAAATAATCAAAATCATTATTTGTATATGATTATAACAAAATTTGAAGATAATTTCCTTGAAAGAAGTAAGGGAGCTAGTAAAAACACATAAAGATTGTGTTACACTTACTTGAGGTTGTACTGTAAATATAGACAATGAAATTTCACATAGGAACTCCTTTTACGGCTAAAATTGTGTCCCTTTTATTATGAAGTTTCGTAAAAAATTATATATTGGAAAGGAAAGATCCCATGCACTACTATTTTTTTGTTAACGTCAAACCATATGGCTGTGTATATTTTTAAGTTGTGTCTCTACGAGATGAAACATGAAGATCATATTTAGGAACCAGTAGGTAAACAAAACAAAATACCTATGAATATCAAATATTTCTCCAAACGTGGCATGGTTCGTGATTCAGCTGTATTTACAAAGTGCAATATATAGGCCGAGTTCAAACGATATTTGACGGCTTCGTTGTGTAGCTTAGGTATCTAATACATAATAGGGACCTTCAAATATTCACTGCCGGTCTTATACTTAGATGTGGCAATTATACGAATGTTTACTATTTGACTCTGTGAAGCGCACAGACCTGGATGCTGATGAATTTAAAATTTCGTTCTTAAGATCATCCGTGGAGTATTGTCGTCATACCAGCACAGCATTAATAACTATTTAGTCGTAAAATGAAGATTTTTTTTATTCTAGATGAGGGCATATTATCAACCCTTTTATTGATTTTCAAATTATTTTCAAAAGGTGATATTCCAATATTTACAATATTCGTACATTTATTCAAACTAGAATCTACAGATATTTTATTAGATTTCCCCCGTTTACACGAATTTTGACAATGGGGTGAAAAATCATTTTTTTATGACCTGATAACCCTGTTTGCAACTGACAGAATGAGTACAATATTTTGATCCTTTTTCAATTTGTTTGTCTATCGATACACCTTTTTACTGTACTTTTAACAAATCAAGCCTTTCTTTTTACTTTTGTACTTTTGTCATTTCTATAATCTTTTCTATATACGTCCAAGTATAGAGTTGATGCAATACTGCAATTGCAGAAAATTGCTTCAACAAAATTAAATTTCTACCTGTGATTTTGATTATAATTGCTTTATGTGCATTTGCGGAAAGCATTAGACGACAGCGAACGCCAACTTACTTATACCGTTATTTATACATGCCTATAATGAAAGCGTATGTCAACCCATAAATTAATGTGTGCACATGCCTACAATCAAAGCGTATGTAAACTCATAATTTATGTGTGTACATATCTACGAAGAAAGCGTATGCCATCACATAACGCTATGAGAGTCCATTGCACAGGGTGCTTATGTCAACTTCAAAAGTATGGAAGTCCACGCTTAGTAATCATTTATCCTTATGCTATGGAAGAGCATGCTTTTATAGATATTGTTTAAAACCAGACATCATTACAGTATAACATGATAAATTTGTAAATTGTATATGATATAGATGAAATTAATAATATAACATTTTTTTAACAATATCAAATAATAGTCCAAGACACGCAAGTTGTTATCTCATAATAGCACAATCATTCCTAAAAAAAATAGTTTCGGAACACTTAATTTACATTGCCAAACACAATATTATGACTACCGCAGCTCTTAATCAACTGATATGTTCATAGTTGATTTGATCACTGCGTTCTACGAATAATGCAAGTTGGAAATATAATGTTTTAATAATGCGTATTGCTTAGTTCAATATGTTACTTATGCTCGATGGAAAATCAAACATAATCCAAGTCACACATCATGTTATCAGTTGTATGGAAGACATATTCATTTCTAAGTAGGAAACTTTTATTTTGTTACGAAAGATATTTTTGCAAGGACATGTATCGTTCTTTACAAATTCTTTTACCATGTTCTTTATACGGATATCTTTGTATTAATATCTGCCTACGGTTATTGCTGCTAAGATGCCTAAGCAAAGATACCATCTTTTATTTTTTCCCAGAAAATCCTATTTCCATGTTCGTCATTCGGGAATTCAATATATGTTTCTTTCTGAATCACTTCGTATAAAACCAAAGGTAACTCCTCAGGTAACAATTGTTCATAAAATACAAGAAAGAGAACATTTTTTCCATTTCTTGAATGAATACTTTCCATTCTAGCCATATTGTATTCAAACATACAGTAATACGACTGAAGAAAAGATCTTGTTATTATACAGATGGTCTTTCTGCTGCTTTCAATTGCATGTATAATATTATCTGTTATATCGTGTCCTGGAACAAAATCACGATGATGTAAACATAACCTTAAATTTCCGTCGTTTTCAAGATTTTCAATACACTCATTCAATACAAATGCTCGATCTTCATCTGAATATGACACAAAGGCATCATAAATATAATCCAACTTGTTTTCTGACTGTTTTGTAGACCGAAACCGGTTCTTAAACTTTGTTTGATAATATAGAAAGTGAAGTCTACCTCTAAATGAATAAAACATGAATCGGAGTTTTTGTTTGTGTCTGTGAATGGCGATTATAACTAAAATAACTATGAAGACAAACATAGCAGAACATGTGATAATTATTGAAATTGAATAGTTCAAACAATCACGCTGTAGATCGATTAGAATTTCTTTTCTAAGTGAATTCAAGTCCAGACTGCTTCCATTGTGAAACGTGCATTTGTATGTATCAAAGTTGACAAAACGATGACGACTCCTCAGCGTCCAATTCAAAAAGGGAATACTGTAACAGTTACATTGAAACGTGTTGTTGCTTAGGTCAACTTTTATACTTTTATATATCCCGAGAAGTCTGTTTAGTTTTTTCATTGACCCGTCGTCCAAAAAACGTATGGTATTACTTGACAAATTTAAAATCTCTAAATCTACTAAATGAGATAATTCAAAACTCACATACGTAAGCTTATTAAAACTTAAATCGATATTTCGTAATTTCGGCTGGTTCACGAATAGTTTAGAAAAAATGTGCTCGATTGAATTATTGGAGAGACATATAAACTCAAGTCTGCGTGTTTCGTTCAACGCATAGCTATATTCCTCTAAAAACTTACCGAGTAGATTACCTGACAAGTTCAGGTATATAACATAGGTCAAATTGAGATTTATTTGATCTATATTATTGTTACTTAAATCAAGAAGTTGCAAACTGACTGGCGCTGGTATAATACTTTTTAATGGAAAAGAATTCCTACTATAAAAACAACTATCATTGTTTGTTATATGAAGTTCACGTATTGGCGTATCGAGTAGTAGAATATTTAAATCTTCCCATCGGAAAACTGAAGTTCCTAAATAAATATTATTCATTTTCAAAATTTCAATTGGTGTCTTCGAAAAAAGCGAAATGATGTCAATTGCGTTATAACGGTCAAGAGTCAAGATGCATACAAAATCTAGTTCCACAAATTTTAGCTGGGTTAGAAACAAAAACGTACCAGTCTCTATGGATTTTATATCGCAATGTATGCTGCTAAAATGTGTCAAATTTGGTGTATATCTAAATGTGTCATTATATAAAGAAAATTTACAGACACCACTGAAAATAAGCGAGGAGAGTTTACTTAAGGAAGAAAATCCTATACCTACAATTCTCTCGTTATCAGCATTAACATCTAATTCCAGTGTTTTCAACATTTTCAAATCTTTTATTGTCTCATCTGGAAGTACGAAAGCATCAATTGCACTTCGTGGATTATTCATTTGAACAGAAAGTTGTCTGAGTGATTCTAAAGGTTTAAAACATCCTGGAGGTAACCGGTTCGTATTATACCTAAGGCTATTCGAATTGAGTCTTAGAATTTCCAGGTT
The DNA here is from genome assembly GCF_021869535.1 of Mytilus californianus. Lineage (NCBI taxonomy): Eukaryota > Metazoa > Mollusca > Bivalvia > Mytilida > Mytilidae > Mytilus > Mytilus californianus. The sequence continues at coordinate 109,762,059 of NW_026262723.1, forward strand.
TTTAAGTCCTATAAATGTCTTTCCATTTACAGACTGCAGTTTGTTATTTGAAAGATCCAGTACACGAAGATCTATCAAATTTTCAAAAGTATGATCTGATGTATTGTTTATAGAATTAAAATGCAAGTTTAGATGACGCAACTTTGGAAGTCCAGAAAACGTTTGCTTATTGATTGAATGTATTAAATTAAACTCTAAATTTAGCACAGTTAGATTAATTAACGATTGAAATGCATTGTTTTCAATAGATTCAATGAAATTAGCATTGAGATAAAGGTGATGCAGGTTTCCAAGTCCATTGAACATACCTTTAGTTACATTATTTAAAAAATCACAAGATAGATCAAGAATAATAAGCTTTGGTGTGTATTGGAAGGTATCATTTGGTATTCTTCTTATCCAATCACTGTTGAGTTTAAGTTGCTGCAGGTTCACAAGTCCACTAAATGTGTATTGATCAATGTGTATGATATTGAAGGATAGATCCAAAATTGTAAGATTGACTAAATGTTTAAATGCATTCTTTGGCAAACGTATTCTCGTATCAATGTGATCTTGCAAACTACTTTTGAGATAGAGAAAGCGCAGATTCTGCAGACCTGCGAATGAATCTGCATTGATTGTAATAATTGTGTTGAAAGATAGATCTAGCAAAACAAGCTTGTTCAGATGGTTAAAGATTTCATTCGGTACTTGTCCGATTAAGTTATGTTGTAGATAAAGGTAAACCGTGTTAGCCGATGTATCTGGGACAGCTCTCAAATTTTCATAAGAACAATTAACGTGCAATTCTTCATGTTGATAGAACTGTTTACAGGGGTAACATTTTCCCGTTTTTTCTGGTACAATGTTGTTTTTGTAACAGTCACCACTGAACAGGGATAGCATCAGTAATACCTGTAAAAACAAAACTTGCTTCATACTGCCTGGTGTGTTATTCTTTTGCTGAAAAATAGAAAGACTTAGGTATTTTCTGATAAAAAAAAAAGCATATATATCGGATGCACATGAGACATCCTCGTGAAATACTGTGAAATTTCATATGTTTTTTTTTATTTCGATTGGTTGACAGACAGTGTATTTTGCCTGTATTTTCGTTTATTTGATTCTTCTATTCGTCCTGGATATACATGAAACAATTGTCATTGGCCGTTAAGCAAGACACAATTAACCAGTCATGTTTAAACATCATTCAGGTAAAAACGTATATCCACATGGAAATGATTTTGACTATCTATCCCTTTTTGTAATATTTACTGAGACACTTGTTCATTTTATAACGTCTTGAAGCGTTCGAAAAAATGCTGTTTAACTGAACCCTCGTTTTTAATATTCGTTGTAATCAAACATATTAGTAGATAAGATTACCAGAAAGGTGTTCGCGCAAAAAAGACAAGTTATCTTATTAGCCATTAGTTTGAAACACAACTTGAATATACTGATGGATTTAGCCAGCAATGGTCTAAACGTGAAAAAAGACTTTTTTTCCGAATAGGATAAGTGGTCGTTTATACAAGTTAGAATTTAAAAACGAAAAACAATTGCTACATCGATCATTAAGACTAAAACGTTGCTTAGCACCTTACTAACCGCCATGACAAGTATGCTGCTGTTCCCACAGGTAAAACCCCAGACAACATCGTTTGTTTGTATACATCACATTACATCAATACATTGATAACAGAGTAAGTTGTTTACAATTTACTTGGTAACTCAACAAACACCCCTACGACACTTACCAAAGAGGAAATCTTGAATAATCATAGGTATGTTCTAAGTAACCTTGACATAAACCCAAGAAAAAACAACAGAATTTTCCTTTCCTGTATTGGAAACTAAAGTTACGCAAGTGTCCTTTCAAAAAACGTTATACTGCTGAGTCTTCTAAGTACTCCACGATATCTCTTCCTAAACTATTAACATCAATTATATTAGCAATCAAAGTCGGGTTTAGGGGTATTGTGAAACTGCCTACTCTTGAGGTGTAGTGGATCAGATGTAGATACTTAAAAATTCAAAAGATCTGTTGAATTACATACAATTTAAGTCCCCTTTCTTTTGCAAGAGTATGACAACATTTGATTTTGTTTACCCTTTACACAAATATTTCTCCTTTCTAAACTAAACTTAAAGAGAAATAAAAGGGAGTGGTCTAACTTTAATTTGTTTTATAAAACGAAAGGCCAACGTAGACTCGAATATCTTTTTTGTAAGCCCGATTTTGAATATTCCTGTGATGTCTTAAATTTCTCTTTGTACAAAGTTGTCAACTCATCAAAAGTCAGAATTGTAAGGCAAAAGTACACTTAAGTTGTGCATTACATCTGAGGTAATTAATGCAAACATTAGATGTTCATTTTTCTGCATATAACCACTAAGAACAAAGATAGTGTGTAAATTATGTGAAGACTAAATTATGATAAAAATAATCATCCTACCTGTGTTATGACGAATAGCCACAGAAAAGGAAATATAATTATTTAATGGTAAAAAACGGAAATTGAAATTTTGATATAAAATACAAACAAATTTAGTCAATAAAAACTAGTATCCGTTATTTCACAGAACAATGTAAATTGAAATGTTTAAGGAAGTTTTTAAAAAAAAATTTAAATCATTTGATTTAAATTGGTTTCATAATTTGAATAAAATGGCATGAATATCAATATTGACGTTTTGCAGGAAAAATATTGTATCAATCGTTCTTGTTATTTAGGCTGGGAACGTTGCAGTGTTATCAATATAAAAAAGAAGATGTGGTATGAATGCCAATGAGACAACTCTCCACAAGAGACCAATGACACAGAATTTAACAACTATAGGTCACCATACGGCCTTCGTCAATGAGCAAAGCCCATACCGCACAGTCAGCTATAAAAGGCCCCGAAATGACAATGTAAAACAATTCAAGCTTGTTTTTCATGTCGAGTCGAAAAGACACATCTAATATTATTAAACGTCAAAATGAGCTTAAAATTGGCCAACATAGTAACATGTCATTCTTTTTTTTTTTTTTTTTTTTTTTTTTTGGTTCAAATTTTTGGTTTGAATTTCGTTAAGTGGCAGATCTTTCACTTTACTTATACATGTTATAATCTTAGCATGATATATCAATGGACACACATAAGATATGTGTAATAAATGATACAAACCAATAGAATACCCAAGATGGACGCCTCATAATGGTCACTAAAAATATCATTAAAAAAACACTCATATCGATGTTACAGACGACTAAAACACAGGTTCAAGCCTAACAATACAAGATAAAGATTGTCTTACCGGAACATGCTCAACGTACTTGATCTGCAAATACAGAAATGGTCCTGCTTTTTATATTCTCATGTTAGTTGTTTTACTTCAGAGTAGATGTCATACAGCAACGCTATGAATACAAAATATCTGAAATTTTCAAAGCAATTTTGTGTACAGAATTTTAATTAGCTGCGGTGATAAAATTATATACAGACAAGGCGTATTTTACTATACAAGAGAGATAACTCTATTTGTTAAATGAAAAAGAATACAAAATATATGACTGCATGGCACCTATCCTGTTATATGGTGCTGCGGTTTGGGGGTATTAAAAAATGATATTGTTGAATCTCTGCATTTAGAATTTTGTACACACATTATGAAAGTTAAAAAAATGTACACCTAATTGCATTGTATATGATGAACTTGGTAGAATACCTATGTCTGTTCGCATTAAAGAATGATTGGTTTTTGGGAACGTATTGTAACGGGTAAGAAAGAGAAAAGTTCGTATACACTGTACGAAATGTTGTGCAGACTCGATCGTGGTGAAGTTTATCATTCTAAATGGTTATATTATGTAAAAGATATTTTGATTGAATGTGGATATGTTGATGCTTGGAATAATTAATTTGTTGGAAAGTATTGTAATTTATCTAAAGATATGAAACAGTATAACCATGATTAATTTGTAAATGATTGGAAGACTAAAATATTCAATTCATCTAAATGTCTAAATTACAGAATGTATAAGGCTGAATTTGGTATGGAAAATTATTTAACTGTATTACCTTACAACTTATGTAAAAGATGTGGTAGTCATTGATTACACATTGAATGTGGTATATTTTTTAGTATAGATAGGTCAGAAAGAGTTTGTGATTTATGTAGCAAAGAAGAATTTGGTGACGAATTTCACTATATATTTAACTGTACTTTTTTCAATGTTGAAAGAAAAAATTTTTAACCTGCCGAGATATGTAAAGTTAAAAATGTTGATAGTTTCTATGAACTAATAAATAGTAATGATAAATTCACTCTTGTTGTCTTGTTTAAATTCTGTAAAATTGTAATGTCAATATTTAAGTGAATATTTACGTGATATTTACCCTCCTGGATAATTTTGTACATGTACATATGTTTAATTTTGTTCATGCATTATATTTGTTACATTGTATGTTTGTACTATCATACCTCATGTGAGGCCTTTAGTGAAATGAAAAGTTTCAAAAGTTTCAAAGTTTCAAAGGCTTATAGTACACACATTTGATAAAAACAGAATATTGGAATTATTAACAACAGTACATTGTCAAACCTGTATTTTATGAACTGTAAATTTCAGTGATCTGATGCTACAAAATTTTGTCTCAGTAACCGTATTTGTGCCCCTCTGTTATAAGGAGCAGAAGTCATATACATGCCGCACGTTTGATCCTTGTGTCTGCACGTGAGTCCGTCTACAAATGAAATTCTGGCAGTTATAATGTTTTCTTCATCTGAAATCGTATTTGAGCCATTTATTAGTAATTAAGTGTCCATTGGTACTGTTAATTGTATGCTTCAAAATGATATTATCATTTCTTGTCTTATGTCCGAATATAATGCGCAAAATAATAAAAAAAAATGCGAGTTAGTTTCCAAAAGAGAGGCGAAAGATACCAGAGGGACATTCAAACTCATAAGTCGAAAATAAACTGACAACGCCATGGCTAAAAATGAAAAAGACAAACAGACAAACAATTGTACACAAAACACAACATAGAAAACTAAAGACTGAGCAACACGAACTCCACGAAAACTTGGGGTGATCTCAGGTGTCCGTAAAACTTACGATGGAATGATTTAAACTTCACCACTTGGAACTCTTGGTTTAATAGCTTCCTTGTGAGCAACAACACTACACGAAATCCCGGATTTGAAGAGGTATGCAAATGTTATGTAAATGTATTCAGAGACCGACATTTACATATATTTACAAACCGCTGCATTTAGTTTATCTTGTCTTTACATGTAGTAAATATCAACATTTCTTGTGCTATACCCTCCTATGGGCGGTTATGAGAGACCGCGGTTTATAAAATATATTAACACCTAATCAAACAATTTTAAAGTTTAGAATTTGCATATATTTATGACCATCTCAAAACTTTCACAAACTTATGTATTTGTATACCTCTGCAAATCGAAATCTTTGTCATGTATTTTTCTATGATGTAAATTTATCCGCAAATGTGTTTCTTTGTCTAGGTAGCAAAGCATCATCATTCAAATAATTTTATAGGGGTTATAAAGTGTAAGGTGCATCTATATTTGCCTGGTATGTAAACCAATTCAAAACGAGAACTTTATAGAGGGGTGTAAAGCATCATTTCCTTTAATATGCAGAGACCTGTCAAATGTATTGTAAAGGAATATATTTGTTAGTCTTTATAGTCGGCTGAAATGTATGTCAAATCAGAACATATCAAAAGCCTTTGAACATATTCCTAAATGTATGGTAAATACATAGATTTGCAGACAATTTGTTTAATTAAGAAATGTGGTCAAATAATAATATCAATGACATGTGTAAATATATTGGGCATATGTAACTTTGAATACATATGCAAAGAAATGATAAAGAAAGATATTTCAGACAGCTAGAAATGTATGTGTAAATATATTGGGCATATGTAACTTTGAATATGTATACAAAGATATTATAAAGAAAGATATTTAAGACAGCTAGAAATATATGGTAAATAGTTATATTTGCTTTTAATTTGCTGATATATTTGAAAGGTGCAGATTATATGGACAAATTTTGCCATAGCTTTACTGGTCAAGCTATGATATGACAAATATAGCTGCTTTGGGATTGGTTTTGGCATATTGGTAATCCCATTTATTATACATGTGTTTTAATAATTTCGTTTTAATAAAATAACAATCGGGTCTACAAAATCGATTCTTGATCTCTTCTCTGTTTGATGTACTGCGTGAATTTCTTTATCCATCAAAATCTTCTATTCTCGGGAAGTTATGATGGTTCATTCGCATAGCATAAAACGATCGTTTCCTTTGAGTATCTCTTTGAAACTTCTGGAATTGCGCGAGTCATAATTCACTTTGTTTATAAAACATAGAATTTAATTTTTTTAAAAAGAGACATATACTACAATATGTATTATATGTTACTGCAGAGACATATATACTATATATATATATGTCTCTGGTTACTGGTAGAAATAATACACATATACAAATTAAGCCTAAACAATACTAGATATGCGGCCTCAGTATCAAATTTGAAATCGGTTGCATTCGGAAGGTCATCGAGCGATTTATCAAGTTTTTATAAAAAGTCCAAGTTTCTGAAATAGTCTAGAAATATTCCTTCATCGGTAGATTAGTTGCCACATAATATTTGACACAAAACACATCTTGAGAGAATGTTTTTTTTTTTTTTTAAAGAATCGGCTAGTTTGCACACATATATAAACGTTAAATCTATTGACGAATATTTGTAATATTTGTTTTCCTTATCCGTTAAGTCCAGTCACGAGATGTTGAACTCCGTGTGCTTCAAATAGCGTCCTCTGCAAAAAATTTCTTTGAGTGTGAGAAAGAAAGTTAAAAATAACAAACAAAGAACCAATGAGTCACGTGTCATAATTGACACACAATTTACCAATGAAATCAAACAAAATCGATAGATAATATTATTCCATCGACGAGATGTCGCCCTTCCTCCGACGAACGGGGTTTATCAACAGTTAAGTGTGACAATTATCCCCTTTTACAGAAAGATCTGGTCCGAAAAGATCAATAGAAGACCACCGCTAGTCATTCCCCATTTCCATTCTCAATTTTATCAATATTCATCAATATAATAAGGCACAAATCATTATCATTTCTTTATGATTTATAAATTGTCTTAAAACAATGCTCCCGTTGTCATTTGATTGTGTTGTTTTTAAATACACAAAACTAAAATAAGTTATCGAACTATCAGTCATGCGATATCTCATTTACCGCCTATTTTATTCTAAAATTTTACAGCTTTCATATGTACTTTGACAGGAATCGTTTTTTTTTATATCATGATCAAATAAGCTTTTTTTGGTTTTTTTTTTGCAATAATTGCATTTAACATATACGTTGCACATATTTCAATTGAAATAACATTGAAACAAGATTGAAGGTCATATAAGTCACAAAATTGATACGACGAAGTAAATTTGTTTTAACATAATTCAAGAAGATTTGTATACGACAAATATATATTACACTAATGTTGATAGGGGCTCGTATCATGGAAAACCTATCTTTAAAAAATATAAGGCAATTGTCCCTGTACAACAAGACGAAGTCTAGACATAGAGTTTTAGCGGAAATGTATATGATTCGTGTTTGAATAATTGGAATATCTTGCTATGAGAATTCAAAGACGATTCAAGTAAATCAAATAAAAATTAACCGAGCGTTACGAGAAGGGTAAAGAGTACTCTAAGGGTTGCAAGCGCAACATGAGTTTAAAGGCTGTCAATCCTTCTAAATTTGCTACTAGATACACTCTTAGCAGATGAGATTAATCTTTAGCACTAAGATTGTGCCAAAACTAATTTAGGAGGGAGGTGGGTGTTCTTCAATTCTTAATATTATTTACGCCATTTTTTCTCTATTCTATATAAATTTTGCCCATCATTCTCTATTCTTTATATTCTAGAAGCCCACCATTCTCTATTCTTAAATTTTTGGCCTATCCTTTTCTTTTCTATTCTTTATTTTTTTAGCCCATTTTCCTCTATTCTGTAAACTCCATCCACACCCTCATAGAAGATGTCATTCTAGTTATCTACGTCTTTTTTATTTGCACTAAATTATTATGATTTTATCTCTTAATGTTAATTTTTTTCATTTCTTTTTTAAAAGTAGTGTCTTTTTCTAACCTAGGTTTGTATGTTTGATTTTGCTCCAGTTTTTTTTTTTCATTTTCAATGCAGTTTCGTGTTCCATGCAAGTGGGCAATTTTTCTTCATAATCCAAAACTGTGTACTTATATATCAAGATAACACGATACCGAATGGCATATCTCCCGATTTCTAAAATTTTCGGCACACTTGTACTTTGAATCGAGTTACATCGGAATATGTAATAAAAAAAAATGAGGGTCACCATTTTTTTTTTCGTAAATTTGATTAGAAAACGTCAATTTTGACGACAAATTTACATAGGGAAAATGCCTTGTTTTAACTTTTTTTTTATTTTTCAATACAATGATTTGTTCTTATATACGGAGAAAGGTTGTCTCATTGACACTCATACCACATCTTCTCATATCTAAAGACTAAAAACTAACATAATATCCAGGATTGTATACTGAATTCATGCATCTAAGATGCATGAGTTTTGTATTAGTTGTTATTAGCTTTCAACTAGCTGTCAGTAACTGCGAGTACTCTAAGATCTGTACTTAAAGTCTTTTGGTTGTTGGGATGTATAAGTACCCTTCCACGTCCACTCTGTTTTTGTTATATGTATTCTATTTATATCCATCTGATGAGTTAAGCCTTTTTTAACTGTTTTCTACAGTTTATTTTTATGTTGTACTGTTACACCACTGTCCCAGGTTAAACTGGTCCGCCATTCCATCTTAAGCTTAGCACCGTTAGTGTAGCAATAAGTGAACACAACAGGGGTCCAGTTTATGTCTTAGGTTAGGGGAGGGTTGGCGCAGTTCATAGTGTGATGGTAATTGGGAGATCTCAAATATAGCAAGCTAACATGTACGTCATTTGGTCTTTGATGGAAAGTTGTTTAATTGGCAATCATATCACATCTCCTTATGTCATCACGGTTTGAGTTTTTTCAAGACTAACAAATACGTACTAGGAGACTGAACTATGTTGCTGTTATAGCTTAAATTTGACTATTGTTGTGCACATGTGATGTTATAATTTGATAGATTTAATACTTGCTATACTAAATATACTTATTAACTTTCATATTCAAGAGACCAACGAATCTTTACTAAAACCACTGTAACAGATCTAGATTAGCAGTAAAAAAATACTTGTCCATCCTGCATTAGTCACGTGTTATCTAAATGTCTTTGGTTTTGATTGTCGTTAATTGGCCGGTTGCTGTGTATATCCCACATTTCCATTTATGCAAATAAAGAAATAGCAACCCTTTTAATTTGCATAAACACTTGTAAACTTGTTAGAAAAACTCCTTATAAGACTGTGAATACTCTCGGGCTTTTCCCGACGCCTATGTGACCAATATGCCCCCACAAAAAGGCACCTTTGCTAATCGTCTGTGAGTCGTTTTGTCTCCCCACTTTGTGAAAAGGTGCATTTTTACCAGCTGTACCAGGCCTGTTCATCATGTCTAACTCAAAACACCAAAAACACACCCATTCCCGAAGACCAAAGTGCAAATTAATATGAATCTAAATTCAAAAAGATTTTAAGATGTCGTTGGATTTTTGTCCCCCGCGACGCGTTGATGGGGACATAGAAATACCGGGCGTCCGTCCTTCCGTCCGGTCTTGTTAGCTCTCTAACGTGTACAATTCTTGCCAGATTTTTATAAAACTTATATATCAGGTATATATCAGCCTTGTTGCTGACAAGTTTCAAAAATCAGTGCCGACACACTGCTTATTGCATTGAGTAAAAACAAAAGGCGACTCAAAGACAAACACCAGTTTACAAGTATACGACATAAACATGAGGATGTCAGATGTTGACAGTAAACCGGATTTATTTTACATTTATTAATGACTTGCTATTTTTATTACCGGATTTCCCGTCCCGTTATTGATTTGTTGTTATACTGCGGACGAGCGGGCGGGCTGCTCCAGTCGTTTCCGTGCGATGACTTATGAACCTTTCATCCAAAGGTTTTCAAATTATAATATGTTGTCACTGATGACAAAATGGAGGTAGAGTTTGATATTGACGATTAACTTTACACCATTCATCAACAACATTATTTTGATTTGAAATGAAATGCTAATCTTGATAAGAAATGTTTTAAAAATTTTGAGCCTTCGATTGGAACAAATACATGTCCTGGGAATTTTGTTTTATATCATTAAACCTTTAAATAGGATAAAGTCAAGATCGGGAAACCAAAGGGCACCAAAATTTTTTATTAAAATTTTGAATTGATTAAATACTTGCATATATCATTAGAATAAAACTGATACAGGAGCAGGAAGATTATTGAAATTGATGTAGTTTTTTTCATTAATGTTGGTCATTTTTTATTCTTGTTAAGACACGAAATACAGAGATTATACCTGATTCAAAAATTAAATTACTTGCTTTGCATCGAATCTATTATATCTGCTATGAGAAGCGGGGAAACGAGAATGTTTTTTTATATACAAAAGATAATAATTATTGTTTAAAAACAGTTTTACTGTATATAATTTAAACATATTTTTAGATACAATGTTACAGTAACTGTTCTTATTTCTTCTTTAAATTTCTAGCATGTAAACTTTTAAATTATTTGCGTTTTTCAAAGTATTAACACGTTTTCACGAATAAAAACTGCATGTTTAATTACAGAATGATACCGATGTCTTTATCTGGCATATTCTTGGCTTGCGTAATTGGTATATTTGTATATTATCAATCTCTTTACAACATCTGGATTTTATTATACACAATTAGCGTTATTAGATCAATTTTGGTAATTAACACATACGGTTTTCCTTTAAGGTACCCTGTAGTGCTAAATGATGAACCTTTTCACAGTCAGGAAAATCCCTTCATTTACATACAAGTGACACATTTATCACCTATTAAGGGATAGTTAATTCATGCTCCTTCTTTATTGTATTATTAGACATTTTCAATTGTAAACATAAACGTTCTGATAAAGTACATGTACATGTAAGTGCATACTCGTGTATTTTCAAATTATAGGATCATGCAAAACACACGCCTTGGCTCAAGTTATATTGAAATAATTAATTTGTATTCTCTTGTTTAAAATGAAAAAAGATCACAAATAAGCAGAAGCTAAACTAACTTTTTTGCAAGTCCACACCAAAATTGATAGACTTAAGCTTGGGTTGAGAAAACGTACCGTGTTTATCGATTTAATATTATTTATTCTAGTTTAGATTTCATTCCTGAATGACATCGTTGTTTTCATATTTTGAAGTACAAAAGGTAAAGCTGCTTACAATTTAGTACAGTGTTATTATAATAGTGCATTTCTTCCTACACCTGAGATTCATGTAGTATTTGCAACTGGACGTTTACACAAATCAATCCATCAACCCATTTATTATGTGTCTATAAGATGTAAAAAAAAAATATCAGTTTACTGTTACAATTCATCGTCTCAGTTAAAGTTTCCGTTCTGATACAAGCATATCGAATTGTAAACTATGTTGTAAAGAAAGTTATGAACATTTTAAAGCATTTGTGTTTTGCAAGCAAGATCTTAAAAAAAAATCCCTTTTACTGTTTTAAATACTTTCCATGGTTCTTGAGTAAAGCCATTTTTTAATATCATTAATTATATCTTCAATCAGTTCTGTTTTGAATCGGGAAGAACAATATCTACTTCAATTCAAATATTCGCTCGGTGTGCCTCTCTTAAACCATCAATACATGAACTTTGCTGCAAAAATTACTATACAATATATGGATTTATTTTTCCGTAAATGCGAAATAATCGACACATCTTACAGCATTTACTAGGGTCTGGATGGGGTCTTTCATATCTGTATTTCTTTTAGCTCTAATCACGACCCTCATTTACGTTTGTTGTGCATGCGAGATATAAACTGCAGTCTCGTAAAAACCGCGGTCTCTCAAAACTTTGCATACGTCTGTAAAGATATGTTGCAGATATCGATATTTATCAAAATATTTATAATAATGGAAGGTATTAGTAAATAAAATACACTTCTTTACATACATAAACGATATCGACAAACGTTTGCAAATATAACACAAACATTTGACAGCATTTACATTGGTTGTAAATGTTTTATAAACCACGGTCTCTCAAAACTTTGCATACGTCTGTAAAGATATGTTGTAAATATCAGTATTTATCAAAATAACTATGATAATGGAAAGTATTAGTAAATAAAATACATGTCTTTACATACATAAACTATATCGACAAACGTTTGCAAATATAACAGAAACATTTGACAGCATTTACTTTGGCTGTAAATGTATTATAAATCGCGGTCTCTCAAAACTTTGCATACGTCTGTAAAGATATGTAGCAAATATCGATGTTTATCAAAATAACTATGATAATGGAAGGTATTAGTAAATAAAATACACTTCTTTATATACATAAACGATATCGACAAACGTTTGCAAATATAACACAAACATTTGACAGCATTTACATTGGTTGTAAATATTTTATAAACCGCGGTCTCTCAAAACTTTGCATACGTCTGTAAAGATATGTTGCAAATATCAATATTTATCAAAATAACAATAATACTGGAAAGTATAAGTAAATAAAATACATTTCTTTACATGCATGAACGATATCGAGAAACGTTTGCAAATATAACAGAAACATTTGACATCATTTACATTGGTTGTAAATATTTTAAAAACCGCGGTCTCTCAAAACTGCCCACACCTCTGTAAAACAGTTATGCAAATTTTAAACTTTGCATATATCTCCTATCCTGGAAAGTGCATGTAAATCTAAGGCCTATCTTTACATATCGTTGGAAAATGAATAAAGCTATGGAAATAAAATTATTATCTTTAGCATATCTTTGAGGACGTCCTAAATAATGCCAAAGGAATAATACATTTACATATACATTAGTAGGTCCGCAAATATGTCTGGCAGAAAAGTAGTTACATTTGTCAAACATTTACATGACTGTCCAAATTGTTGTAAATCTGCCTTTTCGTGTAGTGCAACCCTCTATCAAGGAAATTCACAGCGACAGTGATGAGAAGAAACTAATTTTCTTGAAAACAAGTGACAGTTTACAGAACTACTATTCTTAAGGTTCATCATAACAAATGGACAAAAATGGCTGTATTTCCACCTCAAAAACTACTCTGAGTACAGACTTACCTGTCCAGTTGGAAAAGTTTTAATGCCTGGCATCCACTAGATATATAAAAGTTAAATGCATTTTGTGTTTCAGAAAGAGAAAATCTTTTTTGGATTTTGATGGCCATTTTTTTTCCTTTCTGCAGAAGGTGTAAAAGTAAACTAAGTTGGGATAAAACTTTGAGATGCTCCCTCTCAGGTAAAAACTGTATTGTATTGTATTGATTGTCCTTGATTGACACGGACAATAGACAGACAATAGGTATCTACACAACTATAGGTGAGTTAAAGGGTTTAACTGAGTGGACAGTATCAAAGCAATTCAGGTGTTTGTTTATTTTTACACCTTCTGCAGAAAGGGAAAAAAAAATGCCCATCAAAATCCAAAAGTGATTCTATCTTTCTGAAACAAAAAATGCATTTAACATTTATATATCTAGTGGATGCCAGGCCTTAAAATTTTCCAAACTTGACAGGTAAGTCTGTACACAGAGTAGTTTTTGAGGTGTAAATTCAGCCATTTTTGTCCATTTGTTATGATGAACCTTAATTGCGCATGAAGAATTTGACCTTTTCGACATCCAGCATAAAAGTATAAAGGGCGTCGATCGTTGTGAATACGAATATGTTTCTTAAATACAGAGAGTGATTCACAATTTTTTTACAATAAATGATTCCTTAATTTGATGGATGACGGAAGATAATAATTTGAGTAACGTTTTTTACGGGATTTCACCTCTTATAGATTATTACTTTGTCTTGTGTTGTGATCGTGTTGACCACTGACATAACCAGGCAATAAGTCTTGCAGATATATTAACAATTTTATGAAACAGTATTAGTTTATGGTTACTACTTCGATCTGAAAGTCTCTCCCATTACATGGGTTTCTTTATATAACATCGAAGTACTTGTGAGTTTAGTCCCCACCTCCTTTGTAACTCTACGAGCAACGTCCAACTGAATGTTTTCGAGTTTATTCAATTTTCCTGAATCCCAGACAACATCAGCATATTCAATGATAGGTCTTATAAAAAGGTATATATATTTTTCCAAAGTCATTCTATCTAAAGTATGTTTATTTTCCTTAAAATATTGAGTCTTTTGTAAGATTTCTGTACAATATAATCAACAAGAACATTCCATGAACCATTATTCGAAAAATTACTCCTAAATGCGTGTGCTTTTCGACTACGTGTAATTCTTCGTTATTCATTTTTAAAGGTGGGTGATAAGGTTTTGCATTTTTACGTGAAATAATCATGATTTAAGTTTTCTTTGGGTTGAATTTGATAACCTATTTCTTGGACCATTCGTGAATTTTGTTCAAACCGGTATTGAGAATTTCAGCAGCTCCTACTGGATTATCAACAGTTAAATATAGACGTGTCTTGTCAGCAAAAAGCTTGATTTGGGCTTTGATATCAGTGATTATGTCATTCATAAATACCAAAAACAGAAGAGAACTTAATATCGAAGCATTAGTAGGCAACCAGTCAGAACTTTATCCATTTATAACTACCTACTCTTTGATTCCTTCCATTCAAAAAAAAATTGATCCATTTAAGTAAGATTAATATTGTTGTCTTAGTGCCAAACAAAATGATGGAATTCTAATGAAACATTTTTGCTACTTAATCATCAAAACTTAAAGTGCTTCAATATTCTATTTTGATCTTTATGTACCCTTGCTCCTTTTGGTCAACTGATGGAAGGTCGAGGCAAAACAATTGGCATATCAATGTATTATTTGAGAAAAAAAGTTAGGGCCTCATGTGAGAGCATTTTCTTGCAGTGGCCAAAAAAATGGTTGTGACAGAAAGACGAGGGAATTTACAAAATTATAATTTGTAATTCATCAAGAAGAAACAATACACTGACATTAGGACACTCTTTGTCAACATGACAAATCACTATATCGCAAAGACATTGTTAGTCCCGATGCAGAATGTCGCTCTTGTAGAGATAGTCTTCTATAGATACTAATACACTGAAACAATTTTAACTTCATGCAGCTTAGTCACAGGAATGAATCTGCCTAATTATGACTTTACTCGCTGTCATTCAGTTCACAACTAACAAAGAGCATTTTGAAGTCGTGATAATTGCAAAGCAGACACTTAATGGGTCCATTTATAAGCAGACATTATGCATGGAAAATAACAGTTTTCTGAAAACTATTTCTTAATTAAGAATATTGAATTAATGTGTTTCTGCCAGCTGACATTGAATCCCTGATTATTACCAAATTGACCGGATAAACTATATTGCATATTTAAAGGCACGTTTCCTCCAACATGCATTAGTAGTAATAGGAAGCAACATACATTTAACCATATGCTAACACTCGGAGGACACTTTTCGTAATTATTCTTTAAAGAAAACATAGTATCAGCAAAAAAAATAATTATACGGTTATATATTATATAGTATATTTGATAATGATATTAATTTGTATGAATGACTTTAAGAGAAAAGTGTACTTATACGCATAACTGGATTTATATGTGTTTTTCTCTCTACCTTGATAATTTAATACGGTGACCTATAGTTGTTAATTCTATGTCATTTGGTCTCCGGTGGAGAGTTGTCTCATTGGCAATTATACCAAATCTTCTTATTTTAATATATATCTGGTTTTAAAAACGTAAACTAATTTTTATTATTCTCTATACACTTAACAGGAATATGTGATTGCATACAATTTGATAAACATATCTACTATTACCATGCTTTGACTTCCATTTAAGCTGAAACAACTTACATATATACGGTAATGTGTTGTATAAAAAGTTAACCAAAGCCAAAAACTGAGTCTTCCTGTCGTACGACCAGGAATTAATAAAATATTATCAGCTATCTAACCTTTAGAAAGTAATAAACTTCTTTGGCTTTTCATTCTATGAAAAAATTACTTCTTTCGTTCATCGCCGAGGAGGATGAAACAGAGTTCTTACCTTTTCTGCTGAGCTAAATGTTACCTTCACATCTACACTATAGTATTCATACAAAACGCTGCGTTAAGTTACTCGAGAAAGATAATTTACAGTCCGTAAAGGGGGTCTATATTTCACCGTACTAGATGATAAAAAGAAGGTCAATATTTCAAGTTTCCATTATATCATTATCATTTTTAAGTCTGTGTAAATGAAATTGTGTAAATGAAATTCCCACTGCAAATTCTAAAGAATAAATAATACTTTAAATATTTCACTATGTTTGTCTATTTTGTGAAATTAGATCTAAAAGGACACACAACTAAGGGTAACGTATTTGCTTCTAGATTAACAAGATAGCCTTTAATTCAACAACTATCAACCAATTTGTCTTTTTCTCTTTATTATTATTTAATTTCTTTTCCAACTTCACTAAAACAAACACAATTTGGACAAGTTATCACTACGAAAACCAAAATGCTGCTAATTTAAGTCGGACAGTTTAGGAAGGAATATTACTATAAATTGAAAATCACACAATACTCCAAATTTATTGCAAACCAAATGGAATTTATAGAATATTTGTGCCAGTGCAGTACAAAATAACAGCAGAAAGTACCTAGTGTTTACGTTACATTAGAAAAAAGAGAGGCGATACACAGGCAAATTTTGTTCACGTGAATTTAATGTGAAATTAACGTGAATTTCACGTGAAAAAATTCACGTGAATTTCACGTTAATCGAGCTTATACGCGTAATTCACGTGAAATATTTCACGTGAATTTCACGTTAAACTCACGTGATTTTCACGTGAAATACTGATTCACGTGAAATTCACGTGAAATTTTTCATGTGAAATTCACGTGAATTGAGCCTTCACGTGAAATTCACGTGAACTTTTCACGTGAAATTAACATGAATCGAGCTTCTTTTTTTTAATGAAATTAAAGTGAATTCAGCCTCAATCACACTAATTTCACAGGATTTGAGCTTATTTATGTAAGTCAATTCTAATCTAATACAAATTCTGTTTTGATATATATATAAACATGAAAAATATTATTCTTGGTCTGGACCATGTGTTCATACTTCCATTCTGTTTTACTTTCTTTGTTTCCAAAATTTTTTGGTCTTAAACAAAGAAGGCAAGCAAATGCATCATAGGATATAAATTATATCCAGGGCACCTTAGTTCACTCCTAGAACTTTTTTGGTTGTGTTGAGTCTCAATCCTTTTTTGTAAATGATTTATGGACTGTGGTCATTTTTTAGAAGTTGATTGCACTGATGTATATTTCATTTGAGTTGATTTTTATTATGTTTGTATAAGTCATATTGTGTGGTCATCAGTTTTGACACAAACCAATCACATTATGGAAAAGACTTACTTGCAAAAGATGCCAATTCTCTTTAAGAAGGTTTTGAAGAAAAAAAACTAGTTCACCTCGCCACTTATTCATGTACCTGCTTAAAGCCAGAAATCTTTTCAGTGGTTGTCAAAAATCTCGTCTTAATAAAAAAAAAATATTCAGAGAATTTGGTGTTGATGGCTATTCTTGATTCATATTGTAAGTTTTTTTATAGCCTCTGGTCAATTAAATAGATCATGGCATATCTTTTAGACACCTGTCTTTTGTTGAGGACTGCATGTTAGCACCTTAATGCCTTTCAGGTGTTTTTGTTGTTATATTGCTGGCTGATTGATGTATACCTCATGTCTCATTGTACTAATAAACTAAAATAGAAAGTTCTGTGAAATATAGCTGATATACAAATGTACCATATTGAAAGGCTCTCTGTAATTTACAACCATTTACTTCTTATTTCATATATGCAAAAATAGTTTTTTTCTCATTTTAACACTGATCTTAAGGTTAAGGCAAAATGTTGACAAACAACAGGCATATACCATTAAAAAATCTCAAAGTTTGGCTGCACAATAAGCTAAAAATTCTTGTTATTTCATTTTTTTATATAAAATTCATTTTAAAACATGCATTTTCATTTTTTTACTGTAACTTGTATGTTGACACAATAATTTGAATTTGAATTGTATTATATTCTGAAAGTACTTGTGGTTGAAAAAATATACACAATTGTTAATTCCAGTTGGTTTACGTTTCTTGAAAACACCACTACTATGACTACATGTCTGTTAATAATGTTTTAGAGTCCTCTTCTGCATATAATTGCTATTTGTACCCAAGGATTCCTTCATACATTTGCACTTCTCCTCCTAAGATGTTGCTCCAATGATAAAATCCTGTAATGCATACTTAGCAATCAGACTCTTTGAATACTTCCTACAGTTCCTGTAATATAATAAAATCAGCATGTTTGTTTCTGTAGTCAAGCAAAAAAGATAACACCAATTTAATCTCCAATGATTACCAAACTTATAATTAGGAGATAACTGTTTTGTATTTTAAGCTCAGACATGGTCATTGGTGATTTGATGGTGATTTACCCAGTAAAACCCAGTAATTCCCACTGGGCTGGGCAATACTCATAAAACCCAGGTTTTTGCCAACCCTGTTTCAGGACATTTTGTAGCTCGCTATGCTGTATCAGTTTTGCTCATTGTTGAAAGCTGTACATATGATCATTTACAGTTGTCAATATTCAGTCATTTGGACTCTGGTGGATAGTTGTCTCATTGGCAATCATACCATGTCAAATTTTATAATAAATTACTTATGAAAACAAACCACATTACCTGTATATATAAGTATACTTAGTGCCTATATAAGCATTGTATGTAAGTCTCATAACATTCGGTTGAGGCTAACTTAAGTAGAAAACAGAAACTAAAAATTCAGCAATTTTTCTATTTGTAAACACGCATAACTCTAGAACAGTTGTGTATAAGTTTCATAACATTTGGTTGAGGCAAACTTAAGTTAGAGAACGGAAACTAAAACTTTTGCAATTTTTCCATTTCTATAGGGCATAACTCTAGAACGGTTAAAGTGACGCCACCAAAATTCAAACTTGATCTGTGTTTTGTGGTAATAAGAATTGTGTATAATTTTCATAACATTTGGTTGAGGCAAACTTAATTTAGAGAACGGAAACCAATTTTGGGACGTACGTACAGACGGACAAGGGTAAAACTTAATGCCCCCACCGTTACGGCAGGGGCATAAAAATATTCACCAAGAGACAAAACAATTAATTTTTCTTTTAACCAATAAGTGAACATCACTAGCAAAATGACTAGTACTAAATTTCTAGATTGAACTGTTGCGCATTTTGTCAGGATCTTTAACAGCTGAGTAAACAGTATTGTTCTGTTCATTGTTGAAGGTCTTAAAGTGGCCTAAAACTGCTTACATCCCCTTCATTTTGACCGTGGCTGATCATGATAGTTTTCTTATTGGCAATCCTACCACATCTCCTTATTTTCAAATTACTAAAAATTATCAATCTGCAACAATTAAATTCTATTTATATACACAGCTACTTTTGCATAGGTACTATTTCTGTACCAAACATATGTAGTACTGGAAATCTACTTTTAATATTCAGTACTATTTTGTTACTTTAAAATTAGTGCAATATTTAGGAAACTTTATTTTACAGTAGCAGTGTACATGTACATTGTATATATATTGATTAAAGGTAATCTGATCATCACTATGAAGCAATGTTCAAAACACTCTGCCATTATCAGAAATCAAATTTATTTAAAGTCCAATGACAAAGTATATGTGCAAAACACTCAAAACTTTTTTTAAGTACCACAATCTGACAGAATTCATACATATACATAATCAGTGAGGCATAAAATGAAGGTCAAAAAGATATACTTTTTGTTGGATGCTACATCATCATTATTAGTTAAATGAATGCAAGACATTGAGTACATGTAGTTACTAGTACATAATATTTGAACTTAAAATAAAGGATAATCTGATTTTTATCGGTCTCTGATCAGAAATAAAGCCACACAACAGCGAAATATATGTATCAGAGATGCACATACAATCATTGAATATATGTTTAAGATTAATACTTAGCATTGGCTGTCAACGTACATTTTTTGGTACATGTAAAAATGGACTGTCTGATAGGCAAACTCCACATAGAGATTGGACACTACATGTAGGTTACTTCATTAATTCCAGTATCAGTCATTATCAATAGTCAACTCCTCTGCCCATACCTTGTAATACTGCTGAAAGGGAGAAAACAGTACATTTGTGGACGCAATACTATTCAAAGAGTTTTGCAAACAATTAGCTTATAATATACATGTATTTCTTGCTATATGTATTTATATTAAACTTAGAATTGTACTATCAAATATCAACTAGAGGCTCTCAAGAGCCTGTGTCACTCACCTGTATCCACTGTTGTTTTGAAAATCATAATTAATAGTATTAGATACCCTTTTAATGATTTTATTAAATTTGGTCCAGTAGTTTAAACTAAAAGCAGGTCATCCCATTGTAGTCTTACAACAGTAACTGAAGACCCCTTGACATTATTAAATTAGTTTTCAAGTTGTAACCATTTGAAATTGATTGTTTACAATTTCCCCTTAGACTGTATGGGATTTGCTCATTGTTGAAGGATGAACTGTGACCTGTAGTTTATGTTAACTTCTACATGTATGTCATTTAATCTTGGGTGAAGGGAAATTATACCATATCTTCTTTTATCTATATATTAGTTCAGGTGTATGAACATATACAAATGATGTACAATGTATATTATTCAAGACTTAAATGTTTTGAAACCAGAAAATCTTTCTTTTTTTTTGGCCCCAAATTATTAAATGGTTTACATGGTTTAGTCTGTTTCCCCAAAAATTAATCCAAACCTTCTTTTGAGGTATGGAACCTACAAATGACCTATTAAGTAGTACAATTTTATAGTTATCCTACACTTATACACAATTTATTGCCATGAAACATGAAAAATGCTTGTTTTGGACCATAATTCCTACATTTGTCCTAAACAGTTTCTGCTATAAAAAAAAATCATCTGAACTGAAACAAAATTTGAACTTGATATGCAACTTGTCATGGTAAAACTACATGTATACAATAATCATGAAAATTATCAGACCAATATCTTCAAGCATGTATAACAATAAAATGCTCTGCTGGGCGCAGCTTGATACGACCGCAGAGGTCGAACCCTGAACAGTTGGAGCAAGTATGGACACAACATTCAAGCTTGATACAGCTTTGGATTGTGATTAAATATTTGACACAGCATAGGTTCTGACACAGAATGAATGTGGTCAAAGAACTTAAAGATTCAGCATATCAAAGAACCCCAAGAATTCAATTTTTGTTAAAATCAAACTAAGTTTCATTTTGGACCCTTTGGACCCTAATGTAGACTAATTTGAACAAGAGGCTGTCAGAGAGACAGCAAACCGGATTTTCCATCAGAGGTCGAACACTGAACAGTTGAGCAAGTATGGACACTACATTTAAACTTAAAACAGCTCTGAATTTGGATTGTGATTGAATATTTGACACATCATAGGTTTGTGACACAAAATGAATGTAGTCAAAGAACTGATATATTTGAAATTGGACATTTAAATACCTATTATGGTCCAATATCCAAAATCTAAGTACATATTAGAATCAGCATATCAAAGAACCCCAAGAATTCTCAATTTTTGATGAAATCAGACAAAAGTTTAATCTAGGACCCTTTGGACCCTGATTTGGACCAACTTGAAAACTGGGCCTAAAAATCTAATATCTAAATAGAGTTTAAATTCAGCATTTGAAAGAACCCTATATATATATATTTAATTTATGTTGAAATGAAACACTGGTTAATTTTATCCATAATATTTTCTGTGCAAATGGAAATAACTCAAACTGGATAAATAGTTCTCTAAAATAAGATATGATGCATTTTTTCAAATTATAATCAATAATATAATAACAACAACCAGTGATGACTAATTAATATAAGTTCTCTAAAATTAGATATGATTTAACACTCAAACATTGTTAGAATCAGCATATCAAAGAACCAAAGAATTCAATTTTTGATGAAATTAAACAAAAGTTTAATTTAGGACCCTTTGGACCTCAATGTGGTATTATCTTATTAATAATGAAAAGCTCGACCGTTTACAAGTTCTTAAACAGGAGGGGGGTGGGGGTGACCCAAAGGGACTCGCCTTATACCCCATGGATTTCATTTGATTTGTTTTATTGTCCCATACAAGAATATATATGGTTTCGGAGATCTTGACCCTTTACAAGTTTTCAAAAAGAAGGGGGTGGGGGTGACCCCAGGGGACTCGCCTAAAATTTTGAGGCAATTACCCCCAAAATCAATCCCAGCATTCCCTTTGTGATATGGAACCTTGTGGTACAATGTCAGAGAGATCCATACACTAACACACAAGTTATTGTCTATAAGTTACAATAAAATGCTTCGCTGGGCGCAGCTTGATACGACCGCAGAGGTCGAACCCTGAACAGTTGGGGCAAGTATGGACACAACATTCAAGCTTGATACAGCTCTGAATTTGGATTGTGATTAAATATTTGACACAGCATAGGTTTCTGACACAGAAAGAATGTGGTCTAAGAACTTCAATTTTTTTAATTTACCTATTATGGTCCAATGTCCAAAATCAAAATACATGGTTAGATTCAGCATATCAAAGAACCCCATATATTCAATTTTTGTTGAAATCAAACAAAGTTTAATTTTGGACCCCAACTTCGACAAACTTGAAAACTGGGCCCATAATCAAAAATCTAAACACATGTTTAGATTCAGCATATCAAAGTACCCCAAGAATTCAATTTTTGTTAAAATCAAACTAAGTTTAATTTTGGACCCTTTGGACCTTAATGTAGACCAATTTAAAAAACGGGACCCAAAATTAAAAATCTAAAAACACGGTTAGATTTGGCATATCAAAGAACCCCAATAATTAAATTTTTGATGAAATCAAACAAAGTTTAATTTTGGACCCTTTTGACCTCAATATGAACCAATTTGATAGCAGGCCCACAAAATTAAAATCTAAATACATGGTAAGATTCAGCATATCAAAGAACCCCATATATTCAATTTTTGTTGAAATCAAACAAAGTTTAATTTTGGACCCCAATTTGGACCAACTTGAAAACTGGGCCAAAAATCTAAAATCTAAATACATGTTTAGATTCAGCATATCAAAGAACCCCATATATTCAATTTTTGTTGAAATCAAACAAAGTTTAATTTTGGACCCCAACTTGGACCAACTTGAAAACTGGTCCCATAATCAAAAATCTAAACACATGTTTAGATTCAGCATATCAAAGAACCCCAAAAATTCAATTTTTGTTAAAATCAAACTAAGTTTAATTTTGGACCCTTTGGACCTTAATGTAGACCAATTTAAAAAACGGGACCCAAAATTAAAAATCTAAATACATGGTTAGATTTGGCATATCAAAGAACCCCAATAATTAAATTTTTGATGAAATCAAACAAAGTTTAATTTTGGACCCTTTTGACCTCAATATGAACCAATTTGATAGCGGGCCCACAAATAAAAAATCTAAATACATGGTAAGATTCAGCATATCAAAGAACCCCATATATTGAATTTTTGTTGAAATCAAACAAAGTTTAATTTTGGACCCCAATTTGGACCAACTTGAAAACTGGGCCAAAAATCTAAAATCTAAATACATGTTTAGATTCAGCATATCAAAGAACCCCATATATTCAATTTTTGTTGAAATCAAACAAAGTTTAATTTTGGACCCCAACTTGGACCAACTTGAAAACTGGGCCCATAATCAAAAATCTAAACACATGTTTAGATTCAGCATATCAAAGAACCCCAAGAATTCAATTTTTGTTAAAATCAAACTAAGTTTAATTTTGGACCCTTTGGACCTTAATGTAGACCAATTTAAAAACGGGACCCAAAATTAAAAATCTAAATACACGGTTAGATTTGGCATATCAAAGAACCCCAATAATTCAATTTTTGATGAAATCAAACAAAGTTTAATTTTGGACCCTTTTGACCTCAATATGAACCAATTTGATAGCGGGTCCACAAATAAAAAATCTAAATACATGGTTAGATTCAGCATATCAAAGAACCCCAAGAATTCAATTTTTGATGAAATCAAACAAAGTTTAATTTTGGACCCTTTTGACCTCAATGTGGACAAAGTTGATAACGGGGACCAAAAATCAAAAATCTAAATACATGGTTAGATTCAGCATATCAAAGAACCCCATATATTCAATTTTTGTTGAAATCAAACAAAGTTTAATTTTGGACCCCGATTTGGACCAACTTGAAAACTGGGCCCATAATCAAAAATCTAAATACATGTTTAGATTCAGCATATCAAAGTACCCTAAAAATTCAATTTTTGTTAAAATCAAACTAAGTTTAATTTTGGACCCTTTTGACCTTGATGTAGACCAATTTGAAAACGGAACCAAAAATTAAGAATCTAAATACACGGTTAGATTCGGCATATCAAAGAACCCCAATAATTCAATTTTTGATGAAATCAAACAAAGTTAAATTTTGGACCCTTTGGACCTCAATGTGGACCAATTTAAAAACGGGGCCCAAAATCCAAAAACTTAATACACGGTTAGATTCAGCATATTAAAGAACCCGAAGAATTCAAGAATAAAATCCCATTGAAATTGATCAAGAAATAAGCAATTTATACGAAGTATCTTCTTTTGCACAATACTGTGCAATTGAATATTTCTTGCTATTGTGCAATACTGTACAATTGACAATTTCTTGCTATTGCGCAATATTGTGCTATTGGATATTTCTTGCTATTGCGCAATACTGTGCAATTGAAGATTTCTTGCTATTGCGCAATACTGTGCAATTGAAGATTTCTTGCAATTGTGCAATACTGTGCAATTGAAAATTTCTTGCTATTGCACAATACTTATTATATAATAATTTACACATCCTGTTTGGTGTGTATCTCCTACCATATCATTATTATTTGCTTTTAAATATTAATCAGAAATAACCAACTTAAAATGGAAAATTTTAAAAGAAAAAATAAAGGAAAAAAAGAAAAAAAAAGAAAAAAAAAAATCCCCCCCCCCCCAAATTTTTTGAACCCCCTTATGATTCATCACCCCCAAACTCAATCCCAGCCTTCCCTTTGTGGTATGGTACCTTGCAGTACAATTTCAGAGAGATCCATACACTTGAACACAAGTTATTGTCTGGAAACTAGAAAAATGCTTATTTTTGGCCCCCAATTCCTAAACGTTTCGGGCAATTACCCCCAAACTCAATTCCAGCTTTCCCTTTGTGATATGGAACCTTGTAGTACAATTTCAGAAATATCCAAACACTTACACACAAGTTATTGTCATGAAACTAGAAAAATGCTTGTTTTTTGCCCCTTTTTTGGCCCCTAATTCCTAAAATTTTGAGGCAATTACCCCCTAAATCAATTACAGCCTTCCCTTTGTGATATGGAACCTTGTGGTACAATGTCAGAGAGATCCATACACTTACACACAAGTTATTGTCTGGAAGTTACAAAAATGCTTATTTTTGGCCCCTTTTTGGCCCCTAATTCCTTAACTGTTGGTACCATAACCCCCAAAATCAATCCCCACCTTCCTTTCGTGGTATTGAACCTTATGATAAAATTTCATGGAGATCCATTCACTTAAACTAAAGTTAGAGTGCGAAAACCAATGTGTCTTCGGACGACGCCGGACGACGACGACGACGACGCCAACGTCATACCAATATACGACCAAAAAATTTTCAATTTTTGCGGTCGTATAAAAATGCTTATTTTTGGTCCCTAATTCCTTAACTGTTGGTACCATAACCCCCAAAATCAATCCCAACCTTCCTTTTGTGGTATCAAACCTTATGGTAAAATTTCATAGAGATCCATTCACTTGAACTAAAGTTATTGTGCGAAAACCAATGTGTCTTCGGACGAAGACGACGACGCCAACTTCATACCAATATACGACCGCAAAATTTTTTAATTTTTTGCGGTAGTATAAAAATGAAAGTGAAAAACTGATTGTTTGCGTGAATGTAGCTCTGCAAAATTAAAACAACTTAAGTTATTTTTTCTGAACAGAATATATATTGAACTTGATCTGTGAACTTGTCATAATGTATACATATCTAAATATTATTGTTTATAATAATATTGTTTGTTTGCTATATGCCCTTCTGGGGCCCTAATTTGGTGAATAAAAATATTCTATTCTATTCTATATATAAGGGCGAGGGTTTGGATTACCCTAACATGTTTAACCCCGCCACATTCTGTATATATGTGCCGGTCCCAAGTCAGGAGCCTGTAATATTAATTCAGTGGTTGTCCTTTGTTGCTTTGTTACATATATATTTGTTTTTAGCGTTCATTTTTTATACATTAATTATGCCATTAGTTTTCTTGTTTGAATGTTTTACATTTGTGATTTTGGGGCCTTTTATAGCTGGGTTTGTGGTATGGGCTTTGCTCATTGTTGAAGGCCATACGCAACTATTATCAGCACCCGCTTTGCGCATGCGTCAAATTTGACCACAATCGATATCGATAAATTTACTATAGATTGTTAAAGGAAATCTTAAATTTTGATTAGCTGTCTGTAAATATCATTAAATTTCTTTTTCATTGGCATCAATTTTGAAAGTTCAATTTATAAGCTTTCTACAGATCTAATTTGTATTTTGATAAGGATTGCAGAAGTTAGGGCCTTTTTCAATTAAAGAACACCGGGTGCACGACCTATTACATTGTACTTCATACAATACGAAACCAAAAATGTGTGCACATGGGTTTTCTTTAATGAATTGACATAAAATCTTTATTAGAAACAGCTTCATTCGCATGTATATTTATTCTCTGGTTTTAAATCTATCCAACGATATAAATTTCATATTTTACAATTTTTTTTGAATCAGGGCCTTTTTTATTCAAAAATCGAGATGCGATCATTTTTTGAAGTTGACCAGAAATAATCTAAGTCAAACCAGGTAAATATAATATTCATGGATAAATAATTAACACATGACAATGTGATAACTTCTGTTATTCTCAGTAGACATGAGTTGTTTGTGTTTTTTTTTCTTTGACGGTTTAACAATGTTTAATAGCCTCTTTCTTTTCAAGTTTACTTTATAAATTGTAAATTTCAATGCACAAAAGTTTCAAATGAGAAAAAAAAAATATTCTCCAAGATAAACCAATTGCCAAAGTCTTAAAAGAATAAGACAAGGGCAGCATATGTGCCAGTGTGGACTATATACGAAAATATTTGTATGTAGTAATGCTAATTTAAAGATTACAAAACGACAATCGCTTAAAATTGAAATAAATTGAACTAAAATATTTTAACAGTTTAAGGAAGATGGGGTGTCTAAATTATAATCCATAGAATTTTTTTTAATAATTTGCCAAAATGTAGTTTATATCGTGCTTTTTAAAAAAAAATAATAAAAAGAATGGGACACGGGGCTTATTTTCACGCTACAGGTTGTGCAAAATTGACAGATTTTGTAATGATTATGCATGGAAAACCCAATTTTCTGCCATAAAACGAAAACTACACCATAGAATTTTGAGATAAAATATGTGAAGATAGCTCTAATAGTATGCTTTCAGATAAGAAAAATAAAAAATGGGGTCATGGGACCCGTTTTCTTGCTACATAATAAAATAGGTAAATTCCTAACACATTCTATTGTAAAAGTAACTTTATCTGAATTATCTGCCCTTACATTTGAGTTGCCTCCCCTTATATGGCAAAGTTGGAAAAAATAGAATCAAACAAAAGTATTCTGTTTTTTTGTAAAATACAACCATAAATATGATAAAATAGGTCATTTTCTATATTGAAATGAAAATTCTTGCACATGAATTACCTACTACTCTCAAAATTTGCACCTTTTATTAAAGATCTAGACCGATTGTTTTCTGGTATTTCAAAATTCAAGATGGAGGAAGACACCCTATCTACCTTAAGAAACAAAATTTTAGATACATACATGTACATGTGAGTTTACTAGTCTATTGCTTGTTTGATGCACATTCTCCTTCTATACACTTAACTTTTAGAAAAATAAATCGCATTGAACAAAATAAATATTATTTTTATTTGTCTCCGTCCTTTCAAAAGATTCTATCATGAAAAAAATTTTAATTTTGCAATTGAACATTTATGTAAAATATTTATTAAAAAGGAAACTTATTTTAATTATTTTTCTGTTAATGTAAAGTTTACGGAGAGCTGTCTCATTGGCACTCATACCACATCTTCTTACATTTACAAAATTTATAAAAAAAAAAAATGTATATTGTACATTTTTTGTACATGTATTTGCAGAATTTGAAATTTTTAATTTATCAAATGAATAAGATAATTGGAATCGTTAAAATTCAGAATTATACTTGAAAACAGATGCCTGCGACCCCTGTTGTTTCGATTAGCATGTTTTCTAAAGATATCCGTGTGAAGTTCACAAATTTCAACATGTATTTGGTCACCTGGTGTGAATTTCAGATAAAATTGTCAAGTTCAAATCTGTGGTTAAAACTTTCCTTTACATATCAGTTATATTATTATCTGGGCAGGGTACTCCCCCCCCCCCTTTTTTTTATATTATACTCTGAACATTATTGTATACACTTTTTCTGTGGGACTTTCTTTATGTAAAACAAGATAAAAATCTACGTTGTCTCATATTCGGATTTACGTCGAAAGAAAGGTTTAAGATATATCAAAATCGAACAACATCGTGTGAACATTTCTATTGATGACTATAGTGAATCATTTTTCGATTATGTATTTTGTTATTACATGAATTACATCTATCCATATTTTGATTGTCAACTCATTGCATAGCCATACTTCTCTAAAAATGATGTTACTGAAATCAAGAATATTATATCTAATATAATATAACCTCACAATTACAACCCTCTTGCTTTTGAAATTGTTAAAGAACAATTTTAATTTTATGTAAGTGCTTTTATAAACTATAACAAGCCAACGATTTAATGATAGATATATATACATGTATATATGTTTGGTTATCATAATCTCGTATTTGTCCTTTTTCGACTTTTTATTTTGTATGTTTGATATTCGGTAAAATAGAATTTTATCTTTTGGAAATAAAGTCAGTTTATACAACTCGTATTCATGTGGAACCTAGCATGCTACAATGTCATATGGTTATAATATTGTTTACTTAGTGTTGTCAAATTATTAACGAGTGTCAACATTGTCTTTACAAACTCAGCATGTTGTCTTGATAAGATATCACACACAGAAAAGACTGATCAGACGGATAAGAAATTAAAATCATGCGCGATAACTTGTACTGGCTTACACTGAGGATAATAGTTGGCCATGCTGTACAGTGACCTGTAGCATTCTCATTGGCAATCATTCCACATCTTCTTTTTTATACTGTATCGTTTTGTTGTCATTATTGATTTATACCATTTGTAGTTTTCTGTAATCTAAATATGCTGGAATAAAAAAAATTGACACAATTCAAGTCAATTGATATGACGTTAAATCTAATGTCAAAGTGAGGTACAGCCACGTGACCAGTATTAGAGTGTACATTTTGTACAACAGATTAGGTACATTGTATTTGATCTGGCTTTCAGTTACTGCTAGCAAGTCCGGAAACTTGTCAGTGATTGTCTTGTGTCATGTATGTGATAACTGCAAGTCAGCCAAGTGTTTGTTATCTATATAACTTTTGAGTTAATCATAGATAAGATAGTAATACGTATGATTTGAATCATATACAAATAAAAAAAGAAGTGACAAATTTATACTGTATAAGACTCAGTCAGAATTTGACATATCCATCTCCATTATTCATAAATATTTTTTGATCTGCCATTATCTGGGAAGTTGCGACACTTAAAGAATTCGATATGAGAAACTAAATCATGAATGCGTCTTAAAAGATTTAAGTATCCATATGAACATTGAAAAATTATAAGCAGGTAATGAACTAATAAGTTGGTAGTTTAACTTTAGTTTGTTCAAATTGTTAAAAAAAATCGATAGCTTAAGACCCCTTGACTTCGTGAATAACAGAATGCAAGCTACGTTACTGTATACAAATAATAAAATAACTTACAATTCAACTGGAATTTGAAATTAGATGCGTTAGGTCCTATGGGGCGAACGTGTATAAAAATTATTTGGGAGCGAACGAAAACGATACCAAAATCGAAGATGAAAACCATTCTCATTCAGTCATTGCAGATTTCTGTTTATTCCTGCACTATTAAATCATTTGTTTGAGTTACCTGTAGTACATCCTCGAGTATTCATTGATTCATAGCTCCTTGGTATTGTTTGTCTTGTTAAATTAACTGAAACAAGTACTGTTGTTGACAATCGGCTGACGGCGTTCTTCTCTTTAAGACGCGTCATAATCTGTATCTTTCAAGCGTTTTAAAAAAACCCGACTCCGGACGAGAGATTCACGGATATTGTCCTGATCTGATGTTCAAAGTATTTCTCCATGTGAAAAGTGAAAAATAGGTACCTGCTAGTTCCCCCATTCCTACTATACAAATCCTTGGAACATATAACAAATTATTTTGTTAATAAGCATCCTTTACATAGGAGCACCTCCACATGGAGCTGTTAGTTAATTAAACCCTTACAGCTATTTAATATATATATTTATAAAATCTGGGACTATTATACTAACTTAGTATAATAGTCCCAGATAAAATATAATAAATATAATTTCAATTATGACTGTGATTTCATTGTGTAAAAGAATATATATATATATATCTATACAAAAGTAAAATGTTTAACCTTAATTCAATGAGCAAGCCTTGTCTAATTGGCAATCATTTACCACACATTTATTAAAGCTTAAAGAATGTAAGTTTTTTTTAATAATAAAGTGTAAATGTAACCAAGGAATTTTATATTTAAATATACAATTCCTTGATGTAACCATTCATTTTTTCTGAATAAAAACATTAATCTATAAAGAATACAGGGACGTAAAATTGTTTTGTAATTTTAAAATGTGTCCCAGTGCAACAATTGATCATGCAATCTTTCAATTTCAAAGATTATAAACAAAATTTGCTTCTTGTATAGATGTCATGTTATAAAAAGCAATACAAAAAATTTTATACTGCACTTTCAATATACTTAAAAAATTGATAAACATTCAAATTTACATTTATTGACAAAATTTAGTACATATAAAATTCTTTTCTGTATTCTTACTAGTTTTTATTCATATATGTCCTAATGTTAAACTTATGTGCGATTCAATGCTCACAAATTTTCTTGACTTATAAGTTTGAGGAAAAGTTTTATGCACAGTAAAAAAGGGAGATAACTCATGTTTGGAAGTTAATGATATATATATGATATATATTATCCTTTTTTTCTTTGCAATAATGGGAAGTAAAGAATCTATTACAGTAACAGTAATCTATTTCATAAGTTGGAGTTACCTCCCACATTTTTTAAAAGTATAAAAGTAAAGAAGACATAAGATGTGTGAAAGTAATTAAATTTACTACTTAATAATTATAGAAATATTACTAGTAAATCAAATTAGTCCATCAATATAATATAGGCATCTAGGAATTTGAAATAAGAGATACACATGTATACAAAATTCCATCCTAATGACTCTACTAGAGATAAATATAAACAGTGATAGAAAATATAATTCAAAACCAACATGTTTTTGTAGTTGCATCTAACCCACTATCAAGGGAGATAATTCATGCTTAACAAAAAGATAAATATTTATCATTTACAATGATTGTATGTCCAAATGTGTAAATCTTGAGAGACAAAGAATAACAGTTTTTAAAATGATTCAATTTTGCAAAAAGAAAATTGGAATGAATAATAGCAAAATTCAGGTGAATTTGTTTCTCATGTTACAAAAATTTAACTCAGTAAAGTTAAATTTCTCTTATGAATTCATGGTTTAATTCAGATAAAATGAAACATAACATTTTCACATGAGTTTTGATTCATGTTAATTTCATGTGAAATTGTTCACGTGAATTTAACGTGAAATTTTTCATGTGAATATATCATGAAATATTCACATGAATTTAACGTGAAATATTCACGTGAATTTCACGTGAAATACTCACGTGAAATACTCACATGAATTTCACGTGAAATATTCACGTGAATTTCACGTGAAAATAGAATTTTTCAAATTAAATTAAGATTTCCATGGAATATATGATACATATAATACAAGATATTAGAGGTTGACAAAATGTTTGATTTTCGGTTATTTTTTTTTAACTTAGACACCATTTATATTTTTTCACGTGAAATTCACATGAAATGTTTTACGTGAAATTCACGTGAAATAATTTCACGTGAAAATTTAACGTGAATTTCACGTGAAATCACTTCACGTGAAATTAACGTGAAATTCATGTGAAATTCATGTGAAATTCATGTGAAATTCACGTGAAATGAGATTCACGTGAAATTCACGTGAGCAAAATTTGGCTGTGTAGATAACAAGGGATATCCAAACTCATACGTCGAAAACGAACTGACAATGTCAGGGCCAAAACCAAAAAAAAAAGGAAAAAAAAAAACAGTATACAAAACACAACGTACTCAGTCCTGTATTTTAGCACAACACAAGGGCATGTTTTTTTCTGACTGTTAACTAAATCCATTGGGGGATGGGTGTCTACTGATTGATATAGTTTGTATAATAATAGATGAACGCCGATAGACGTTTCTTAAGAGAGTTGATTCTGTGTTGCTGTTTATGAGAATATTGTCTGTATCAACATTTTATTAACTACTAACAAGGGAACAGTTCTTTGTTCACCTATTATTTTATGATATCCTCTTTACACAACAACCATGCACTTTAATGAGCCATTTATAATCAGTATTTAGGCATTAGGAATAACAGCTTTAGGAAATCGGTTTCATATTTATTTGATTAAAGTGTTTCTGTCAGTAAACATGAAAAGTGACTTTTTCATGAAACGAATAAACTGTATCGGGAAGAAAAGACGTATTCCGTCGAAATTTCCTTTAGTGTATTGGTTTAAACACAAAAGTATAGGAGTCCACAAAATATGTATATGCTTCTGCATAGAGTTATACAGAAAAGGGGAATATCATTGATATTGACTTGGTTCATTAGTCATTGTTGAACAAATGTTGCGTATTGAGAATTGTGGTTTACTTTCAGGGTCATCATTATCAATGCTGTATATTAATAATCTAATAAGATAATTACTCAACCTGATAGATGAACTTACTTTGTCTTGCTTTGTAGTACTTTTATGTTGATGTTGTTTATAAAACACTTCAAATAAAAAAAAAGTGTTTAAAAAAGAAAACCTCTTCACTAAAAATGATTTCTAATAACAACCACACAGGAGATGCTAGTAGTATATACATAATAATACATGGCAAAATCCGTATCGTATGCTGTATCACCACGAGAGACCAATATCAGTCCCGAGGGCTGATATTGGTCGAGTGGTGATACAGCATGCGATACGGATTTTGCCATGTATTGATCTGTTTATCATATATTTTAACAAAATCAGATCCATGATATATATTAAAGGAGACAATCATTTGATTCTGAGGTGGGGGCCTGGCAGATTTTAGAAATAATTATGCAGGCCCTCATTTAGATAAGAAAATAATAATCTTGTCTTATCACACATGAAAAATAGATATTCTAGTCCCGAATAATTTTTATTATCATTTGCAAAGGTATCTAATGTTAACAGAAAATCTGGAAAGAAGTATTATCAGTTGTTGCTTGAGGGATATGCAGTGAACGTTCCCCAAGGCTCCTTTTCACCTAAATAAATATTATTTCGTTCATGAAATCTATAAAAAAAAATGTTTTAAATTAACTCGCTTATTTTACCATTTGAGATAATGAGACTCCTCTTTTCGTGGACCCACCTTCTAAGCACAAAATCAAGTGGAGAGAGAATGTGTATTTTGATCATTTTCCAAATTTCAAGTCTGAATCAGTGTCATAAATGACTCATTTTCTCTGACAAGTATTTTTTCAGAAATTCAAACTAAATGACGTTACATTTCGTATCATGCCAGGAAATGCAGCAACTGGACGTCATAGTTCAAACTTTGACGTCATTCGACGTGTGACGTCACGCCAGGTATGCCATACGGGTTTAGCTATGCGATACGGGGTATGCGATACGGGTTTAGCCATGCGATACGGGGTATGCGATACAGGGTAGGTGATACAGACTGGAAAAAAGAACCTTTATTAGATATACAAAATTGCTGTATTTAGTACTAAATATATGATAAAACATAATAAAGCTATCACAACAGCATAAAAAGATCGGCTAGCGAAGCCGAACTTTTTAAAATTCACATTTTCCATATTTTTATGCAATTTAAAGGTAAACACAATGATTTGTTCCTGATATATTTTAGTAACTGCATTACGAATAGAGAACAAACAACCTACCTCTGTTGCTCCTGTATATAAGTCATAAAACAAGCTAAAGGTAAATATAATATAAGTTCAAAATTGACTAACCAAATGCCGAAATGTCTTTAAAGGTATATAGGTGCCTATTTGACCAGGTGCCTGTTTTAACTAGTCGCCGATTTGACCCTTTTCTATCAATGTCGAATTGACCAGGTGCCGATTCGACTTGATCCCATTTCGATCGTCCTCGAGAAATACATTTGTCGTTTTTTTTTGTTTTTTTTTCTACAATCAATGAATGAAATACTATACAATATGAAACACCATAAAACATTTTGAATAGTATCTACGATAGCATTAACGCTTCCCTTCCCCTTTGCGCATCCTGTAAAATTCCCCAATATTTTTAAACATGTCACCTGTATTTTATTTTCTTACGTATTTTTCTGATCACAACATCTATCTAGAAAAGAACATGTGAAAGGATATATAAGTGCTTGATACTTTGGCAATTGTTATTAACGATATCAGCTGTATGCCATTTGGATTAAAACGTTTATTTGGATTTCTCGTCTACTATTTCGTTCTTCCTGCATGCTGTGTGATTTCTATATCACCCAGTATCATTTTCAGGTAAGTATTGTTATTTTTTTTTTTTTTTTTTCCATATTGGATCTCCATTTTGTTTTCTTTTTTGGGTATTTTAAATAAATACTGCTTTTTGACGTAAATCTGTTTTACTTGGTTTTTTTTTTGGAGTCGTATTTCAGAATTATTTTATGTCCGAAATTATTTTCACATCAGAGTCCAACGGAAACTCCGTGACCTTGTTTTCTGAATTTTGTATGCATCTTTCTTCTAAAATGCTTTATCAAAAAAGGGAAAAAAATCTGTGTAAAACCACCACGCTTATTGACTGTATCAGTCAGTCTGTCGAAATCGATATATTTGTCAATGGGCTGAGTGGGCATACAAATAACGGGGTTTTATACTAATCGTAGCGAGGCGAATCAATTTTTTTTTTTTGCACCAATGATAATATGTACTTTAAAACTTTCATTTACTTAGAGGGCTAATAAACCTGTCTGTTGTTCCGTTGTGTGATTGTTTGGGTGGGTTGTTTTTATTTAATTCATAATACGACGTACACCCTTGATTATTGACAAAAAATATCTTTAATTTGTTTATTCAAAACCGCTGATACCTTAACTTTTATTTCCTGGCCGAATCAATAAGTACACACGCTCCACACGTACGTATCATTTTCCCTATTACCAAAATGTCTCAAAATTGTAAAGGAAATAGCTATTTTGTGTACACAAGATTGTTTTGTTAAAATTAAAAAGGAAGCATTTGATTTATTACATTTTTATAAACATTTCCTCAAATGACACAGGACGCAGGTTTAATATAGCATTCGAATGTTTTATTGTCAAGTCAATGGCCGAAAGGGGGAGAGGGGTACAAAACAGGTGACCGTCATTCTTAGTATTTTATGTGTAAACACAAATACAGTAAACGATACAATTACGTGTATGTATAGAGTTTTCTCGGCATTGTACGAGATAATGTCCTCTTGTGTACTGTCAATGACTATGCTATTAGAAATCTTCTATGAAGTAGAAGTACAGCAACCATTATTAAAGTGTAGGGCAGTATAATTCCATGTATGTATATTTTGTTAATCATCAGCCGAGATTAAAAGGGTGAAGGATTTGGATCTTAGGAATATAAGTTCATCTCCGCAAAATGTGTATGTGTATGTTGGAAGTTAGAAACTTCGTTAGCGGTTGTCTATTATCATATTTAAATGAGTTTTTCTTTTGTTATTTTGGGAGATTTGGGGTTTGATAACTTTTCTTTGATAGTCTCTGATAAAACTTAATCCTTACTTTTCTAGACTCGAAGCGATTTAGAGCTTGAAATTTTATATATCTATCTCTTTTTTGAAGACCGTATGCTGATCTCAAGATGTCCTTTGATGTTCTGTGTTGTAGGGTTGCTGTTTAATTAACGTATACCCAACATCTATTTTTATTTGTATCTAATTGATTATTGAAGCATTTCATTTAACGGTAAAAAATATTATAATACAGAGATTGTCTGAATCAGCTGTGTTTATATATGTGCCTTAGTTATAGTATACTTTGGCATACCGCATGTCTTGTTCCAATTTATGTCATCAGAGGCATTTTATAGCTTACTATACGATGTGGGTGTTGTACTATTGTTTGGTAGCTTTCATTTTAATTTCAGCACATTAGTTGTCCTCCAAATAGTTTATTGTTTGTTTGTTTGGTTTTGTTTTTGTTGAAGAAATATCATATTAGAACATTTAAAGTAAATATTGCATGGTTGCTCGTTAAGAATCGATAAGTCTACCATCATGACGCAGACGAGCTGTAGAGTAATTGACCATACAGTAAATACTTATAACCATAGTACCGTCAGTAAGATTTATCAACTGTGCCAATTACCATTTCATCGTCATGCAATTCTGTCATTAGTCAATTAAAGATTGATACTGAAGACAAGACTATTAATTATAGATTTGTTTTCTGCTATAAGTCTTGGTTCGATATATAGCGATTTTATTACGTCCTGAATGGTTGGTTCAATACAGCACCAACGCGCTGATTCGATGTATCGGTCATTAACTCGTTGTTTCTGTACCAAATCTAGAGAAGTAACGCTTCAAATTACCATGACTTTAGGAATATCATACATTTGAGGATATTGCTTAATTGAAACAATTACAAGCAAAGACAGGTGTTCAAATTCCAACAAATTTGGTCCATAAGATCTCTGACAAATCTGTTTTGATTTCAAATGAGCAAGTTATCTCAATTAATGGATGAACAAATATTCCCCGTTCACCTAAAACAAAATTAAGCGTGTGTCATTCTTTTTATGAAACAAAGTTGGACTAATTCTTACAAACTGTTTTAAGTTAAGAATATGGAATACTTTAGTAAAGGGTGACATGTCAATTTTTATACTTGTACGATAGGAGCTTTGGATGTATGTATCATTACAGATTTGTTGACGTTTATTAACCACATTTGATTCAACTTGACTAGCATTATCCTTCACAGAATGGGTTAGAATTGTAAATATGGATGAAGGATTTCCACACATAGGTCCTTTTGAAAACATTTGGTATATAACGTTTTGGTAACCAATTAATACAGATTATGATTGAAAGGAGGACTTGCAGAGATGCAATTAGACGGTTCAATATTTGAAATGGTAAATTTTTAGATTCTTCAACACGTGTTTCTAGATAAGGTTTTGTTTCTATAGGGGTTATATAGGTTGATGCATAAATATAGTGATACAGACACATTGTATAGACAACGGTCTGAAAAAATGTTGAATGTTATTTTTGTTCCAATGCCGCTGTTTTTAAAAAGTATGTGATGGGCAATATCCAAGACGATAGTTGTAAGTTAGATAGATTAGAATTATTTTATATTTGTGACAGGAGTATACAGATATAGACGTAAAATTTAGTGTAAGAAAAGATACTTATCGTTTGATAAGATTTTGATTCATTGATACACAAATCGTAACATTATCAAGTAGAAATATTCTCATAACTTGAATGCATGTTCATCATTTTCAAAATTTCAAATTAAAGTTTTAGGGTTAGTTAATTGACCTGATCGAACGTTTACGAATTTGGTGATATCTTAGTGTTAGTTAAGAGTCAATTACAAATCTACCTGATCTCTTATCACTTAATATAACCTATCAACGATTTGTGTACAAATAACACGACGGGTGTCACGTATAGAGAAGAATCTGCTAACCATTCTGGATCACCGTAGATCACCCCCGGTTTTAGTGGGGTTCGTGTTGCTCAGTCTTTAGTTTTGTTTGAAGGATTTTGTAGACTGGCACACCGAAGGACGTTCAATAAATATCAGTTCAGAAAAAAAAACATTTTCTTTCTTTCAGTATTGGTATATTTTTATTAGAAGTCTTTATCAATTGTTTTCCCTACTCAATAGTACGGCGAAACACAATGGTTTGTAATATTTTCGATGCTTTATCTATTTAAGTCATAAAACTAAAGCGGAATCTATAAAAGACAACTTAAATTCTATTTTTTAATGGATCATAATATTTAAAATACGGTATTAGAGATATATTAGAATTCGCTTCTCATATTACATAACATTTATCATCAATCAATTGTTAATTTCTTTTTATATGTTACATAAATGCCGGCTATCGAAATGTTATCATTAATCAGACAACTTCTTTTCTCAAACCTATGGCTAACTTGAATATCAATGCCATGGTTGTTAAATTGCTTCTTAACTTCCATTAAAAACACAAAACACGAAATCAGATATCTCATTTTTTTAAGAATACATTCCGCATGAATTTGAGAAGTTTTGAGGTTATATATTGCAAAGAGGTTTTGACTACTAAAAGAGCAAACCTTTGTGTCCTTAGGACAAAAAATGATTCATTTGGTTTAAGTAAATATTTAGATATTCAGAAGAATTGTTATACGTTCTTATAAAATTTTGTATTTGTTTTGTGTATACGTAATTGCAAAATGATTTGTGTTCATATCTTTAGTATAAGAATTTATAATAATGCTTGAATCATTTTAGCTAAATTTCTATTCTACTATGTAAAGATTCATGCTTTATAAACTAGAAAATTTAATTTTTCAACTCTGCATTCATCGTACTGTTAATCGGTAGGATTTTACTTAAAGATTCGCAATTAGATAAGCTCTTTGATTTTTCTGAAGTTATTGTAATCTGAACTCTAAAATACAGCGAAATGAAATCAGGTGCTTTTTAGAAAAACACATATTAATCAACACGAATGAATTTTTATTGCGCTTTTGAAATACACTTCTAAATAAAGGAACATGACATTAGACAATAGCAAACAGTAAACATAACAAGCTAAAGTTCTGGGCAAAACTATTCATACCACAACAGAAAATGGCATTAGTCTTTCTAGTTATTAAGGCAGATCATGCACCGCAAACGAATTCCGTATTACTTTAAAAGGGTCAAAGCCAATAATACTTTGTATATAAAATATGGTTCTCTTATTAAGATCACGTTTCTCTTTCAGTGTTTACTATGTCAAAAACGTGATGCGGTAGGGAACGTTTTTGACAAATAACCTGGTAACGAACAACAAATTCGCGATAGTAGAGCTGGTGAAGTAACAATATCCTTTTTGAGTTGTTCCCCTACTGAAAAGTTTTTATGACAATGACTATGATTTATCACAGTTTACACTAAAAAAGACACGTGATCTTAACAAGAGAACCATAATTATGTTATATTCAAGTCTTTAAAGGCAAAAACAACAACATCCACACTGAAATAATAGTGTCTTAGATGTACCAAACTTTCTTTACAATGGTTGTTTGGTTTTGGTTAAAAGTTTATAAAGAAACAATTGCATTAAATTTCTATTTTTCGTAATTTACAGACAAGAAACATGTAGAAAACTGTCATTGCTACTTTGGTATGTATAAACCTAAATCATTTTGAGTATTTGTCTATAGCAGATATATATGTCATTTGAAACTATGGTATGTTGATATGGACCTTGCTTGGTTTTCCTTCAAATATATAAAACACACTCATTTATAATCAAACGATGACATTTATTACACTGACTTTTTTCAACGTATCGAACAGCGTTGTAATGGTTAAAATTATTGTTAGTACTGCCTTTCTCTTTGAATTGTACTTGTGATTTGCAATTGGTTCGCCATATGTTTTATTCATAAAAGAATTGTGACAGCTTGTAGCAAAAGGCATATCTTAACGCAATTGAAATATTTAAAAAAACAACTAAACTACAGATGTAAATTTCACTTAATTAAATAAAATAGTTGTAATATGTTCAATGATGCAACAGTATCAGATAATTCATCAATGCAAAACAGTTGACTATTATATTTGATGTCTTTCATTCACAGAATGTATCTGGTCTTCGTCTCAACCTTGCAATGTTGTAATTTTTGTGACATCGTTATCTAAATTTCGCAGATCAAGCCACTTAGAATATGCAATTTTACAAGAAAGAAAACAGGAGAAAAAGTCTAGAATTGTCGAACTTGTATGTTTTAACTCTAGGTTTAAAGAGTAATGGTTATCTCTCATGAAATAACTTAGTAAAGATCTGACTCATTTTATATATTTTTCCTCATTGATATCATGCATTTTTAGCTCACCTTTCCAAAGGAAGTGTGAGCTTTTGCCATCACTTGGCGTCCCTCTTCGTCCGTCGTCGTCGTCGTCCGTTGTAAACTATTTCAAACATCTTCTTCTCTGAAACTACTAAACTAATTCCAACCAAACTTAAGCTGAATGATTCTTAGGGTATCTAGAATAAATTTTGTGTTTTATTTTCTGTTTCGTCAAAAAACATGGCCGCCATGGCTAAAAATAGAATAGGGGTAAAATGCAGTTTTTGGCTTATATCTCAAAAACTAAAGCATTTATATATAGAGCAATCTGACATGAAATAAAAATGTTCATTAGGTCAAGTTCTATCAGCCCTGAAATTTTCAGATGAATCAAACAGCCCATTGTTGGGTTGCTGTCACTAAATTGGTAATTTTAAGGAAATTTTGCTGTTTTTGATTATCATCTTGAATATTATTATAGATAAAGATTAACTGTAAACAGCAAAAATGTTCAGCAAAGTAAGATCTACAAATAAGTTTAATGACCAAAATTGTCAATTGACCCCTTAAGGAGTTATTGCTCTTTAAGGACAATTTTAAACAATTTGTTTATCATATAGATATAGGAAGATGTGGTATGAGTGCCAATGAGACAACTCTCCATCCAAGTTACAATTTATAAAAGTAAACCATTATAGATCAAGCAAGGTACGGCCTTCAACACGGAGCGTTGGCTCACACCGAACCGCGAGCTATAAAGGGCCCCAAAAAATTACTAGTGTAAAACCATTCAAACGGAAAAACCAACGGTCTAATCTATATAAAAACGAGAAACGAGAAACATGTATGAACTACATAAACAGACGACAACTACTGTAATCAGATTCCTGACTTAGGACAGGTGCAAATATTTGCAGCGGGATTAAACGTTTTAATGGTACCAAACCTTCTCCCTTTTCTGAAACAATAGTATAACATCAGAACATAGAAAAAACACACTATAAAATATCATGTTTTCTTACTTTAAAAAATCTTCTCCTCTGAAACTACTAAACCAATTCCAACCAAATTTCAGCTGAATGATTCTTAGGGTATCTAGAATAAAGCATGTGTTTTATATTCTGTTTCGTTAAAAAACATGGCCGCCATGACTAAAAATAGAACATAGTGGTAAAATGCAGTTTTTGGCTTATATCTCAAAAAGAGCAAATCAGACAAGACGTTAAAGTATAATTCATTAGGTCAAGGTCTACGTGCCCTGAAATTATAAGCCAAACCGGGTTTCTGATTTTTAGGTTATTGCCCCTGAATTGATGATTTTAAGGAAATTTTGCAGTTTTTGGTTATTATCTTGAATATTATTATAGATAAAGATAAACTGTTAACAGCAGAAATGTTCAGCAAAGCAAGATCTACAAATAAGTTTAATGACAAAAATTGTCAATCGACCCCTTAAGGAATTATTGTCTTTTAAAGACAATTTTTTCACAATTTGTTCATCTAGTTTGCTTACTTTAAAAAATCTTCTCCTTTGAAACTGCTGAATTAATTTCAGCCAAACTTGGGCTGAATAAGTTTCAGAGCATCTAGTATAAATTTTGTACTTTATTTCTTTGTACGTCATAAAACGTAGCCACTATGGCTAAAATGGAACATAGGGGTAAAATGCATTTTTTGCTTTTCAAGAAAATATGACAGTTACAAAGAACATTTAAATGGCATTTTTAAGCCACTCATTAATATATATTGAAAAGCTAAAATAATCATTGATGAAAAATTTAAGCAAACATTACACGTGAGCGATTCAGGCTCTTGAGAGCCTCTTGTTTATATTCAATCAAAATAAATCCATACTCACCAATTTTAATTATAGAGCATATTACAAGAAAGTCCAGCTTGAGACACATTTTTTACTAATACTTAAGTTTGATAGTTTTCATCAAAAATACAGTTTCATTGAATATTGTGCATGTACGTTTCGTTGCTTCGTTACAATGTACGTGTACAGTCGAAATTTTCACAGAAAAAAACTTAGTATTCCAATACTTGTTAACTTATGGGTTTCTTAAAAGCCGGTTTCTCATGTATGCATTTTTATTTATAGGTCCGAGTACACAGTTATTTCGTAGTGCATTTCTTTTAGACAATAAATGAAAATTAAAAAAATCCCACCTGCGCTTTCTCAATAATATTTTTACAGTGTGTTGTACTACTTTTGGGACAAATTATATCAAAATTATAGAAAACTTCATCGGCTCTAACTCAAAATACGGACAATTTCATGCTAAGGGGGTCTTCAAATCTTTTGACAGCCTCCGAAGTGCTAATTTTTAACATTTTTCAGCTGGACCAAATCACTACTTTACTTTAAAATTCATGACCCAAATTTTTTTACAGTGTCATTTCACCCCCCTACTTACTATTTGAGTCATAAAATATGGAGAAATAAATTTGGAAGGGGTATAAAAAAAATCGACAAGTAACACACTGTCCACACTAGGGACTATATTCGTGGACAACGAAAATCAAAGGACGATAACTGTGTACCCGGACCTAATGTGCTCTTCGTGATATTAGATTTGGATTTGCAAATGTTTTGATTCGAGTACCATTGATGAGTCTTTATGTAAACGGAACACGCGTCTGGTGTACCAAATTACAAACCTGGTATCTTTGATGCATTTTGTATTCTATTTTGACAAGTTTCGCAAGGATAAGGTGTGTTTACATATAGCTTAGATATGAGTTGAACAACACTTATGCTTGAAATGCAAGTATTTAGCATGTAGCATAGGAAGCAGGGATGGTAGGGATATGAATGAGTTATTTTAACCAGTATTATATACGTCATCATTAACTAACTAGCAACAGGAAGATTAAATAACGTAGAATGTAAAGGAGAAAGTATGATAAGGCCATATTTTGACCAATGATTTCCTAAGTCAAGATGTATTATAAATCTATATAAGAATTTCCTCCCAACTCTGTCAGATATAAATATTGATAATTTTAATAGGTCATACATGCTTGATTAAGGCATTTAAACTTCTTGTTTTTGTGAGAAAAAAAACTGTCAAACTAGTCTCACGTTTAGACATGTAGACCCTTACAACAACTTTCTGAAGAGGTCCGTATGTGGCCTGTTGCACAAAATGTCTGCTCCCATCCTATTCAACATAGCATTATTGTCAAGTGGGAGTCTAAACCCGTCCTTCATCCTTTCTCGATCTACCTTGCAGTACTTACATATTGTATTGTATTTATTATAGGTCAAATGAAAAGAAGATGTCAAGAAACGCTAACTTAATTGTATAGCAGAGGCTATTGATATGTACATGTTGGTCAATTATATAACGATTGAACAATTGTTCTGTTAAAAGCTAGCTTGTGCCTACATTTTCCTGTCAGGTCAGTTATATTATAATCACTAAAATCACTTTAAAATTATATCTGTAACTGATCAATGATTATGTTATCGAGAAACATACACACATCTATTATATGAAGTTCTAACACACTCGGTATATTAAAGTTTCTATCTATCAATGTTACTCGGTTAGTCGGTATATGAGGAATAGATTACCTTAGCTGTATTTGGCAAAACCTTTCGGAATTTTGGGTCCTCAATGATCTTCAACTTCGTTTATTATTTGTTTTTTTTGTTTTTTTTTTAAACTTTTTTGATTCGAGCGTCACCGGTTAGTCTTTTGCAGACGAAAAGCGCGTCTGGCGTAAAAATTTTTAATCCTGGTATTTATGATGAGTTTATTTCTACACATCAGAGTAACTCAGTAAATGACGTTCCTACACATCTGAGTAACTCGATCAGTTCCTACTCCTCTTAGTAACTCGATCAGAATATGGAAGTATAACAAAAAGACCGAACTCCAAGGTAAATTCAAAAAGGGGAAGTCCGTAAAAACTGACAAAATTAAACGTTCCCAACCAACGGAACGAGTAACTCTGTATATTATAGTTCTTATACACCAGAATAACACGCTATTTGACAGTTCCTACCGACTCAAAGTTGCTCAGTATATAAAACTTACTACGACTCATAGTAACTCAGTATAAAGAAATT
The DNA here is from genome assembly GCF_021869535.1 of Mytilus californianus. NCBI lineage: Eukaryota > Metazoa > Mollusca > Bivalvia > Mytilida > Mytilidae > Mytilus > Mytilus californianus. The sequence continues at coordinate 109,807,025 of NW_026262723.1, forward strand.
AATACACCTCCTTTGAATTCGAAAAAGAATAGTACACATTAGTTTACAGATCAGATTATAAAAGATCCTCTACATCAAAGTAACTCAGTATATGAAAGTTTCTACAAATCGGAGGAGCAACTCGGTAAGTGAAAGTACTACATATTAGAGTAACTCAGTATATAAAAATTTCTTTACATCACAATAAATCAGTAAATGAAAGTTCCAGAACATCAGAGTTACTCAGGATATGAAACGTCCAACACATCAGAGTAGCTCTGTATTCTAAAGCTCTTCCTACCAATCGAAGTTACTCCGTTTCTGAATCTTACAGAGTTGTTCAGTATACGACATTTCATACGCATCTAAACACTTTAGATTATGAAAGTTCCTATACATCAGATAACAACTCAGATTATGAACATTCCTTTACATCGGAGTAAGTCTGTATTTGGAAGTTTCTACACATTATAATACCATAGTATTTAAAAGTTCCTATACATCAGAGTCACTCGGTAAATGAAAGTTCCTATACATCGGAGTTACTCCGTAAATGAAAGTTCCTGTACATCGGAGTAACTCGGTAATTGAAAATTCCTACTCATCAGAATACCACATCATATGAATATTTCGTACACATCGGAGTTACTGAGTAAATGAGATTTCCAACACATCAGATTTATCAAAAATATGAAAATTCCTACTCATCAAATAATGTGACAATATGATGGGCTTCAAAATATATATATATATATATTTATATATTTATATATATATATTTATATTCTTAATATGTTTAATAAAATTCATTGAATAAAATAACACAGGGAAATATCTATCAAGAAAATTATACAAATAAGATTTAGACTGATGGTTTTAATTCAAGGTTAAAATTATATGTACACATGTAGGCCATATGCTGACATGTTATAATAACAGTTAGTTAATGAACTGGACATATGCAAGATTCACAACTATAAATTGTCCAGATTGGTAAAAACATGTCACTTAAAGTCAGCTTGATAGATATTCATCTGTTTATCTTTAGGATAAAAACTATTATTGTCAAAGTAATAGAAATTTTGATAAACTGTTATATTCAAATGAAATTGTATATAAACTATTGCTTGTACTGTTAAAAGGGGAGACCGTCCTTTATGGACACTGGTCCAGACCGGCTTGAATAAATTGTTGTTCCAAATAACCTTGTGTTGTGTTACACAGTGGTTATTTTTGGTTAACCGTGACCAAAGGATGCTAAGGTAAAGTGGCTATTTTTGATACTCTTTATTTTTAATTTCTTCTCGAAATGGCGGGACAAGAAATTAATGTAGGGTTAGTTTTTCAAAATTTAGTAACAAAAGTTCAAAGTCTTACTCAAAGGGTATTTAAAAAGGGCATTAATTCGATTGAAATCTTTGATGGTTCAAAATCGGAAAAAAATAGGAATAAAAGTTTACAAGATGTAAGCACACTTTTTCGTGCTCAAAAAGTTAACTTGGATTAACTCATCAAAAGAGAAATGTTTTGTTGAAATAATGTTGATTTTAGAAGCGAAAATGTAGATATTTATTTTTTTATGATTCAATGGTGAAGGGTTTTCTTTATTGATATTTTTTATGTAATCATTTATAAGGGTGAAGGACTTTAACAGGTATTTGATTTTATAAGTCAATATAAAAGACACATTTTAATTATAATGACAAAACGTTTTTATATGCTGTCTATTAAAAGACAGAAATGATATTATTTAAAACACTTGAATATTATTATTTTAGAATTAATTCACAATAAGTAAAAAAAAATCTTAAGATGCTTGTTATATTTAGAGTATTTAACTGCGTGGATAATGATAAGATATCTCGATTTGGAATATATATGAGTTGTTTTCTGAAGATACAATCCGAAATTATAGAATATACGCGCCTGTATACACTAGTATAAGAAAGTTTCATTTAAGAACCTTTTGGCGACGAAGTAAAGGGTATTTCTGCGATGTTATAACCATATGGTTGTTTAAATATGGTTGACGCAGTTGGGTAAGTGCGTAAGCACATTTGTTTAGAGAAACAAAACATTCTATGTTATTTAGAATCCATACCTTTTTTTCGCACAATTAATAAGGCATACGTTGCTAAGCCATGAAAATGGTGCATGTGGTTAGGTAGAGTAATCACGGTTGCTATAGTAACAAATTTTCTATGAAAGAGAAAACCAACCCTTATTGTGGTATTTTTCAAGAATGGCGGACCTATCTTCAGAAAATAGCGCATAAATGATAAAAATTGATACAATTATATAGTTCACTCTTCATTACACTTAGGGTTTTAAGTTTTGAAGTATTTCACGGTAAATGAAATATAGGATAATATATTTTTTGAAGGAAGATTTGAAAATCATGTATAATCAATAATGCGTAAATGAAATGCATGACTAGTATAAAAAATAGATAAAAAATATAAGGGTTTTTTCAATGAAAATGTTTTTATAATAAAGCATTGGTAAGGTTTGTAAACACGGATTACAATCTTAATAAGACAAATAATTTAGGACTTAAATATATGGAAATAAGTATCATATGATTAATCGTTATAAACAATAACGCGATACATCTTCTAACGAATATAGTATAACTTTTATTGCTGATTAAAAAAAAACGAGAACAGAGGGTCATAAGGTCATCTATAATAACTTCCGGTTTAAGTGAGATGACAAATGATAACAGTTCTGATAGATATAGTTAAGAAAGTAGCCAGAATATGGGTGTTGATGAAATTAGAATACCAAAGAAAAATAAACGAAAAAATATTAAGTTTGAAAGAAAGACCAATTAATGTTAAACTTTCTCTCAAACATTTCTTGTTATTTTAATAAAATGCGCGACTAACAAGACGTAGTAGTAGGCTTCGCATAATAATTAGCTTGGTTATTTATGAAATATGTGTATATGGAATATTAATTTTGTGTAAATAATATACTTTTATTAGAATTAATCATATTCAATGAGATTTTAATTGTCGCTTCAGATAGACCGCTTAAAAATTATTGATTGTTTAGAATTCGTATTAATATCAGTAATCTCTTAATCACAGCTTTGTTTATGAAAAAGGAAGGAAAGTGTTGGTTGAATGTCAAACCTTATTTAAAACCTTTTCAGTGTCTGCGAGAGCGAAGAATATATTAAAAGGTTGTTTTTGGGGGTTAATTGCTACACAGTAAAAACAAATAATTATATAACTTAGTAAAAAAAAAAAATTAAATTTAATATAGAAACCATTTTGTATTTTTTCGAGTTTTTATATTCTAGTTAAGTAAATAACATATTGATATTTCCATTTACCAAATTAAGGCAATAAGAACATATTGAGGACGACTTTGAACTATCAAATTTAGTAAATGCATTTTATTTTGTTGCTATATTTATAGGTATTTTGTTATTAATATATTCAAAAGTTTAAGTGTAGGTGTTTAGCCATTTGCGAATTGAATAATAGAGAGGTTCAAATAGTCACAAGATATCTTGGTGGCGATCAAGTGGTGTCAACTAATGTTGAGGGCGATGGTATTGCCTCCAGAGATTGTAACTTAGCTTCTGCATCACAATTAGAACCAGCTACTAAGAACCATTATTCAGTACTCAAATGACGATTGGACAAGAACACTGGATATTGGCTTTGATTATTGGACACAACGCTGACGTTTAGATGTAAATAAAACTATACGATCACATAACTTTATATTGGTAGAGGGAATCATTCTACACATTCCCCATTTCCATTCTCAATTTTACAACATCACAGGTAGATTTGCCTGAATTGTTTCAGCCGGTGATAACTGAGCAACCTAGTCAGGGACTCTGAATCAACAGGGTAGGTAAGCTAGGTCAGTTAGGAGTAATATCAACGACTAATGGTGGATCACATGGAGGTCGGAGAATATCAACGACTGATGGTGGATCATATGGAGGTCGGAGTTCTCAACGACTGATGGTGGATCACATGGAGGTTGGAGTATATCAACGACTGATGGTGGATCTCATGGAGGTCGGAGTATATCAACGACTGCTAGTGGATCACATGGAGGTTGGAGTTATCAACGGCAGTCAGAGTAGTTGCAGTACTTCTGAATGACGGGAATTGGCGTTGCAGATAAACAAACGGATTGTTGGAGTTGACAACGACGATCGGAGGAGCAGTTCACCGGAGTCGGGGTTATGAAGACGGTCCGCTGTTGATGGTTGCGCCTTTTTCTAGAATTACGAAGAGTGTAATGATAGAACTGTTACAACTTAGTTATTCACACAAGAATTATATGAACTATACATTGCTGGACATTTAGATGTTGTTGAACTTTTGAAATGATTTTGTTTATGAATATTGTTGGGTTTTTTTTTTTGGAATTTGCAAGCGTTCATATTGTCACCGATTTTAACTAAAATATAAAATTATATTTCTTAAGAAAGGGAGGAATGTGACAATATGATGGGCTTCAAAATATATATATATATATATTTATATATTTATATATATATATTTATATTCTTAATATGTTTAATAAAATTCATTGAATAAAATAACACAGGGAAATATCTATCAAGAAAATTATACAAATAAGATTTAGACTGATGGTTTTAATTCAAGGTTAAAATTATATGTACACATGTAGGCCATATGCTGACATGTTATAATAACAGTTAGTTAATGAACTGGACATATGCAAGATTCACAACTATAAATTGTCCAGATTGGTAAAAACATGTCACTTAAAGTCAGCTTGATAGATATTCATCTGTTTATCTTTAGGATAAAAACTATTATTGTCAAAGTAATAGAAATTTTGATAAACTGTTATATTCAAATGAAATTGTATATAAACTATTGCTTGTACTGTTAAAAGGGGAGACCGTCCTTTATGGACACTGGTCCAGACCGGCTTGAATAAATTGTTGTTCCAAATAACCTTGTGTTGTGTTACAATTAAATGAGTATAAGAAAGTTCTTCATATTAGAGTTACTCTGTATATAAAAGTTTCTACACATCCGAGTAAATATGAATAAAAGTTTCTTCAAATCATCGTTAGCCTTTTTTATATTTTATTGGACATATATATTTATACTCTGAATCAAATCTTTTTATGGTAATAAATGCGTTAACCTCGAGTTTGACAAGAGTATGTAAATATGGTTAGTCGTACCTCTCTTATCCGACACTTAACCCATGCTGAGGGGTCGTCTGCTCGGCTGTGTGAAATTCATAAATACACAACCAAGTTAAGTCAGAATGTAATTCTTAAAATTCCTATTTTTGATTTCATTTTTTTAAACTACTTATCTTTTCTAATTTCCTATTGAGAGACTGATTACAACTATGAACTTGCAGTACCGCTTTCTTTTCTAAGTTTCGTTTTCCGTTTGACGCAATTTTGTTACAAGTCTTTTACATCTAAATTATCTATATAATCCATCTCAACGTAAGTAAGCTGACATGCTATTTGTATGAAATTGATTAAGTCTCGGAATCAATTGTATTAAATGTGTTTGTTGTTTTTAATTTTGTTTTTGTATTAGCTTTTTGGTTGGTTACCGGAAGGCCAATGTCCTCTTTATCTATTTCACACACAGATGGACAAAACCGGAAAGTTGACGAATCCTTGGGACAATTCAATATACAAGAGTCCAAACGATATGCTTGGTTTTTTGTATCTATAAAATAGAAATTCAGTGTTGTACATGTTTTTGGAAAAGGACAAGGTTCACTTTAGGCCAAATACGGCCTTGAATTTCAACTTTATCATAAAATATAGAAATGGCCATAATTTGGTTCTTAAATTGATTTATTTCAAAAGCCTATATAGCTTACTACTAGGTTAAAAAATCTCTGCATTCAGTAGAGTACATCCTTTGCTTCAACGTCAGCACATATATTGTCAAAATACGATGATTTTGTGATTTTTTTGGAACTGAAAGCTTGAGAAAACCCTTTGCCGCAACCTAGATTCAAAATGTTCTGTAGCTTAAAGTTGCCGATGATGATATTGAATCCCTAGACACAAAAAAAATATGGATCAGGGTTGGAGGCCAAAGTAAATTATGTTAAAAACTGTTTTAAGAATTATATAAAATTTGAAAAAAAAACTGACGTTACAACACAAATAATGCATACTTGAGGGGTCATTTTTAATGTGATGTGTCAAAAAGGAGTTATTTGTATTAATAATTATATCATAACTATTTCTGTGTAAAATTTGTAGTATTTTAACATGATTGAAAATAACATCAAATTCTTAAGGTCATATCTAACCCTTCGTGAACGTACTCCTTGGCATAGGACTGTCGGAATAAAATGAATTAGTTAGGATATCTGAAAGGTAAAGCATAACAATTTTTTGTTTTACTTTTGGTTTAAGTTTTACGTACAATGTCTTTTTTTTTTATAAATACTCAAAAATTGCCAAACTCTGTCAAATTGCTGTCTGAAGATCTTAAACCCCACCACATTCTGGATATGCCTGACCCAATCCAAGATCTGGTATCCAGTAGTTGGTATTGGTTGCTTTATAAATTATATATCTTATTTATATTTCAAAATACTTTTAATAAGCATGCTAACCTGATGTAAACTTAATTACATTTATTGTATAAAAGTAACATTCTGTTGTTTTGAGTTCGCCAGTTATCCTAACGTTCCATCAGACAAAATTATAATTGATCATTTATATCATTGAAGCTTGCTTATCTAATTCATCTTCAATTTAAGAGGAAGACTGCTATATCAGTTATATGGTCGTACGTCGTGTATTATTTCTCATTCACTTTGAGTGGTGTCATTAATTTTACTTAACAAGTCAAATTCAAATCTCATTTTGCCTTTTACAATACTGAATTAGCCATTACGTGAATTTAAATTGATCTTTTATCAGAACTTAACAAGTACTAAATCAATACCTCGAACTGGTTTCTGTTATTGTCATGAAAATATATCTGATGAACTCAGTTAGGCTTAACATAGCGGCTCCATTTCAGCTGATAGATATAAGAAGATGTGGTATGAGTGCCAATGAGACAACTCTCCATCCAAGTCAAAATTTATAAAGGTAAACCATTAAAGGTCACAGTACGGTCTTCAACACGGAGCCTTGGCTCACACCGAACAGTAAGCTATAAAGGGCCCCAAAAAATTACTAGTGTAAAACCATTCAAACGGGAATGGTTTTTAATGACCCTTTATTGTCCATATCAATTTTCATAACATTTACTGAATCAATGTTTACAATTGTTTGCTACATATCTAAATAAAGTTTCATAACGGATCAAATATTTATATCACGTGACCCACAGATTATTCATCATTTTGTAGGAGTCATCAGTTTTAGACTTTTAAAAACAAATCGTTTCTTTGAAACTATGAAGCCACTTTGGATCATTTGGATGAAAAACTAGTATATAATTCTTATGTGGTTAATTTAAAAATTATAAATCAGACGAATACCGCTGCCTAAACAAAGATCTGTCTTTACTTTTAATACTAGTAGAACATGGGAGATAAAAAAGTAGACAAAAGTTTTTTTCCTTCAAACAATTGTAAAAAGAAATTTGTTTAGGAGAACGTTTGTGCACCACGTAGTTACCAATATCATTTGAGTATCGTTCAAAATTGACTCCTTATGACATCAATTCACCATTTTATCAAGAGAAATTCTTACGAAACATTTCAGAACAGATTTCTTTTCAGATGTCAGACAGCTGTCCTTGTAGACATTGGGGTGACATTAGTTATATAATTGTATACTGAATAACTACACATTAGATAGAACTGAGTGCTTTACTTTTACTGATTTGTCTTGTATGTTGTTTTATTTAACTTTTGGTATTTCACTGATTGATATTAAACAGGGGGAATTCATATTTAAAAATAACTCTGCCTCGTGTTCTCTATCTCAAGTCAGAATCCTCGTCTAAGGTTGTCTCTTGTTTTATCTTAATATTGGTTTGTGTGAGGGAATTATAGGTGTGATGACAGGGGTTGAGTGACAGTCTCTTGAATGTAATCACAGTTTATTTTAGACTCGAGCTGATTTAGTGCTTAACATGCTGTATAGATTTTTGTCAATTGTCAAAGATAAATGTTGACTTATAGATGTGTTGAGATTGAACCAGATTTACGAGCGCACACCCCGCCTGCCCTTTCCTCTTTAGACTTTTCTTCGTTAACAGTAAAACACATAACAGCAAACTTGCCAATGTAGCTACCAATATGATAAAAACTAAATTGAACAAAGAAAGAAAAGATGAAACTTTATTTGGTAAGCAGGATCCAAACGTGCTCGCTCCCAAAGAATACATCAAAGTAACCAGTCTACATGGTAATTAATTTTTAAATAAGGATTCGTCTTCCTTCTTCTTTCGGTTTACCGTAACTTGTTCAAGGTCACATATCACACGTCGCATGCAAAAGACTCATAGCATTACCATAGTTCAATCTGATTTCCGAAGAAGGGATACCATTACTTGTTTCCGGTTTCTACATTTATCTGTTTTATGGACACGTTAATATAATGGTCGTGTTTTACTTTGAGTCAGACGTAGACGTGCTAAAGAATGTATTGAAACTAAACAGGCCTTTATAAAATTCCATAAAAGGATACTTAACTGTTACTAACCATCTTAATTCAGACATTGATATCAACCTGTCCAGTACTTAAAAGGTTTATTGAAGTTCGTTCTATTTTTACCACTTTGCTAAACACATCTTTCCTTTAGGCTCCTTAATTATTCCTATAAAACTGTCGTGGAGACTTTTCAATTAAACGAAAGTGTTAATTTATGTGCTTGATTGTGGGAGATTAATGTAAAATATTGATTATTTCAAACTGTTTTTCTACATTAATGCGTTCGAAAGACTTATTTTGGTTTATATATATTTATTTATTGCTAGTTGTGTATTATTAACAGCATCAATGACATCAGAAGAATAAAACCATGTTGAAGTACTTAAGTATCTTCTGGTTATAGAACTTACCTGCTTAAAATCAGAGACACATAAAACATGCCTCTGTTGAATATGCGTCTTCTTTTGGAAACGTTTTGTAGTTTTAATTCATGAATAGATGTGGGGTAGACGTGGAAGAGAAATCAACATAAAGCTACCAGTCACTTATTAATTTATTTATTAATGAAATGCACATTTATACCCCGAGAGGTTGAAGGCATATAAACAATAAAATACAAATATATACACAATGCAAAAATCATAACATATTAAACATCATATATAGCAGTAGGAAAAAAGTAATAATATGTATGCAGGTGTTGGATCCACTCTCCTCAGTGCAAATGACTTTTTAATACATCGACGTTTACCATTTCCCCTATCAATCTGTACATCAATAACTATTATTTCGGACAGGATAAATTTTTCTGGTCACATTCTTGACAGCAGGAACCTTTCCTATACTATCAAATGCTTTCTAGATTTCTAGTGTTTCGTTACATTTTAATATAGCGTAATCATCCATCTTATACTGGCCTTTTCGCTCGCGATCTACTCTACTAATCTAATAATACAAAATGTTTGGTTTCTTAAAAAACTCATTTATTTAAATCAGTTATATGAAATTAATTTAATCGCTTTTGCTTCGAAATATTTCATTTTTAAGTTACCTTATAGATCAATATAGCTGAGAAACACAATCGAGTTTCGTTGGTTTTCGATCCCGTTATTGTTTTATTATACTAGTACAAATCTGTAAAGAGAAAAATGCAATGTACCAATCCAAAAAAGGTGATGCATTAACTGAATAATTGAACGTCAATAATAAGGTCATTCTAATTGCTCCTGGCTTCGATTACTAAGACGCTGATCCTGCGCAACGTAGTTTACGAAAACTGAGGAATTTCCGAATTAGTGAAATAATGGTAACGGAAAGTTACTTGTATAGTTTTTGGAAGTTTGTATTGTCTTTAGTCATGTACAACTAATGATTTTATGCTTGGGTGTTTTTTATTCTTGTTCGTGCTTTCATGTCATTGCATCACCTTCTTTTCGTCTCGTCGACTGTTCGAATGTAAGTCCCACAAATCAACTTTATTCCACACACAATTTGTAATAATACAAAGTGCTGTCAATGACATTGTTTATCATACAGAAAATGTAAGTTGTCTCTAGTGCTGTGTCGAGGCAGTAGAACGTTTCCCCTATTGAGGTGTATGCTCTTATAATATTTACAGTTATGGTGTGCTTGTTCGTGTGAGAATTTCTCAAATTAATACACCGTCAAAATTTCATGTTTGGTTAAATTTCTTCAAAATACTGGTCTGGTCATCTGTTTTGTATATTGCCCTTTCATACTATTTTAAACTGCTAGGTTTTCTTACATATATTTCGATGTGCCCCGTGCATTCTATCATTTGTTTTTTAATTTAATATGTATTGTCTATCATTTGTTGTTTCTACATTATTGGTCTTTTGTTGGGCAATGTATGATAAATATATGTTGAAAAATCTCGCCCGTAATTATAAATTATGTAATTCATTGACCACTCCCGACATGTGTAACTTCAAGGCATATTTTAGCGGCGATCGATGTCTTTCAAAATTACTGCACTTTTCTTGTATCCCTGGTGCTTTCGACTGGAGAACCGTCGTACACAAGCACCGCACAAGTTGGCACTCCGAGGCGGGTGGGGTGCAAGAAGGTGAACTGTGGTTTATTTTTATCAATAGTACCGCTTAAGTCGACGCTAGGGGCCGTCTTGACCTTGTTATAGGGTATGAATGATTCGTTCATTGTTTAAGACCCTACATCAACTGTCAAGATGAAGAATAGGAATAAAAGACCTGTTCATTGATAATTTTCTATGTTCCCGATGTATTGTGTGCGATTTTGTCACATTTTTTACATTTACTCCATATCCTTTCATTTTCTGTAAAATTGTAATGTACTTTACTTTTTTTAAAACTTAGTTTTTGAATTTCTCCGTTTTGATTTTCTGACTATATTCAATTCGGCAGTATTCATTTACATGCTGAGATTCTCTCTGATAATTACCACTTTATATGACAATCAGGCACTTAATGGAGCGCTTTATAAGCAATTTTAGGCATGAGAAATAACAGCTTTCTGAAAATGGCATCTTAATTACAATTATTGAATTATCTTCATTTAAATTAGGCACAATCGTCTCTTTATGAAATATTAATTCATCGGAGCAATTCATAGCAATTGTCTTAAGAAATTTTTTTTTCTGATAATCTTTCCAGAAGAACGATATATATTTTGTGAGACTTGTAGTCATTAAGAAAATAAACTTATAACAAAGAACTACAAACAATTCTAAAGCTTTGAAGCAACTCTACAGAAAAGATTTTATTAGACCACATAAGTCATTTTATGAACTCTGAAATGCTATACACAGAAGTACTACTTGAAAAGTATTTTAGTGCAGTATCTGTACATGTATTCGCACCTTAAACTGTTAAATTTGATTTAATTTAAAAAGTTTGTTCGTCCTTATTGTGTTCAGCGTTGATCTTAACAAGATAATAACTTCTATAGATCGAATTATCCTTTAACTTCAAAGGAAACAACCTTTAACTACAATAAGTGTTGGAACATTTTGACCTGATCACCTATCATGTTAAATTTCCCCCACACAAAACCTTGTGACATATTCTGAAACATCTGATTGGTTAAACACACCTGCCAATACCTCTCCATTCACACGGAGACAGATGTAACATGACAGTAATAAGTGTATTTAAAGAGTTGAACAAATGTTTATTGATTAAATGTTGAAATTATAGCATTAGTGTAAATCTGGATAAACTTATATATGTACATCACTAGAATTATAATTTTTACCTGGATTTTACCTGGATTTATCCGAGCTGATGAAACTAATTAACTTTACGTTGTTTTGTTCTATTATATGCAATAGTCTGTGATTTCCAATAATTCAATCGACGTGTTTTAAAGGTAAATATTGCTGTTTATACTATCTGCCAACATTGTTCAACATTTGACGACAAGGATCCTTGAATATTTTCCTTTTTAGATTAGATTTAATCTAACTATATCAAATCAAATTGCAATATTGTAATTTCAAACTTTACCCGAATTTCCAACAACATGTTTGTGTAGGCAATATTGATTTCCTTTGAAATCTTTTGATCAATTATTGATGAAAGAAAATATTATATTAGATATGAAGGTGATGTAACAAATCAGTTCGGGTAACTTATTGAAAGGTCACTTGTTTAATATTCTAGTGTACAGACAATCGAACCAGATTTCTATGTTTAGATAATATTATTCAGTATCATTAATATGCAAAATACCATGTAAGGGTTTGTTTTATAACCAACAATAGATCAAAGAAAGCACATTGATTTTATTTTTTTAAAGCAGTTTCAAATTAGGTTACTTTGTGTAAAAATTTTTGTAACATTTTTGCTATTGTTGAAGTATTCAGACACGAAACACTATATTTTGAAATTGGGTATTCATTTTGTGTTCACAATAAATGTTTTCATACAGTAAATGAGCAATCATTACAGTCCAGTTTGGTGTCAAAAGGTAATAATGTTTTTGTCATTTTTATAACGTCATCTTCTCAAAAGTTTTTCACCTCGAATATATTTTATTGTCCTCGAATATATTTAATGGGATATTTAAGTCTTTTATAAGACCTATTATAATTTAAAAGTGCCTATAAAATATCATTAAAAGTCCTTTTGTACTACGATTGATCTTTAGAATAGTTGTTTTTAAACAGCGAAAGTGTTTGCTAATCAACCTATGACTTGTCACTTTGAATTACTTACTATATGTAAGGTAGCACTCCGATTGGTTAGTTGTCCACAGTTTTGCGCTGTTATTGTTGCATAGATGTGCAAAAATGAGAGAAGATACCAATGAGGCTATTAAAAATGCCATCAGTCGGAGAAGTACAGCATATAAGTATTAACTGCAAATAGAGAAAAAGACAAACAGACAAACAGACAAACAATTCCACAAAACACTACACAGAAAATAACGTGACAATGAACCCATCCAAAACCGAATTAAAAGTAACAAGAAATGTGGACAGACAAACACACAGCTGCCCAAAGAAAACAAGGAATATTATCAGGTGCATTGATGTTTACCTATGGCAAGCCGTTTTACTATTTATTCTAACTTCAAGATATCTCATATACTATAAAAGATATTAGCTGCGTCGGATAGAAATCGACCTTTTGCAAGAGCACGTATACATGTACATTTATAAAACTTTGATTGATTTTCAAAAATTAAAATACGAAATAAAAGATGAATTAGGTCTGTTTTGTAGGTTTCTCATATCAACTCAATTTTCAATTTACAGAATTTGCATAAAGATTTTCAACCCGAAAAGGGTTAACACATGTATTGATATTCATTTGCATAAGGTCGATTTCTATCCGACGCAGCTCATATCTTATATAATCTAGTTTTATAGTATAAACTTTATAAGATATCTCATAATGTTTATAAGATATCATATAATTTATAAGATATCTTATAAATAAAATTATATGAGATATCTTATAAATTATATGACATATCTTATAAACTGTAAAAGATATCTTATAAACTATATGAGATATCTTATAAACTATATGAGATATCTTGAAGTTAGAATAAATAGTAAAACGGCTTGCAATATATAAACCCTTCTTTGGAAGCGCGTCATGCATTCAAATGAATTATAATACAATTTTAGCAATAACAGGTCATAAGTAACGATTATGAGAACTGTTTTCCTCATAAAAAGAGTTATAAATTGAATATGTTGCTGTATTAATCCTTTTCAACAGTTTCTCTAATTCTTAGCCGATTCATCCTTGCTCTGACCTGTTGATTATCCTTTTGAATCAAAGTGTGGTTCGCTTGATCTCATTTAAATGTTGGTAAAATTTCAATTATGACGTCACAATTTCTACCTATTCTGTTGTGACATCATTAAAAAAGGCGTCACATAAAGAAATAACACATCTTTTTGCAGAACATCGGAAAAGAAGGATTAAGTTTGTATTCATATCGTCCAAAATCATTCGCGAAACATATTCCACCACCATATTTCGTGCAATACGATATTCTTCACTTCCGATAGTTAGATTTTAAATATTTAATCGGTAAGCCTCGCGTTTTAAATGTGAACATTTAACTTTCTCGAGTAGAGAAATATCGTAACACACTCGATGCAATGGTAGAATCCAAAAATTCATGCAATTACGCACCAGGAGCTTTTGTGAAATAAAGGTTTTTTAAAATCAACTTTTAGCTTCGAGCATCTTAATTGCTTTTAATGCATAGATATAACTGTGGTCGTATTCAAAACAGCAAAAAGAAATGATATAATATGGTATTGTCAGATTTTATGACAATTTTTAAGGTTTTGTAGTTTTAACATCCGGGGAAAGTAGTGTGTATTCTCAAGACTCGTTTTAATCTTAAAAAGACCAAATCATTAAAAGATTTTATAACGATAGTGTCGTGTATGAAATCTGATTGCGGAAAACCAACAAAGCGAAAAATACAACAAATCGAAAAATACAACTTACTCAAAAGTTTGTTAAGGTTACGAAGACAAAATAACGACAAAGACTCCTGTTTAAGGCTCTGAATGTAACCTTAGGGACAAGCTATAAATCTGGTGCAGTCTATTTGTCCCTTGGGTTTATTGGTATTCTGAAATAGGCTGATAACATAAACATAAAAATCGTTTAGTTCGCACTGTTTCTCATCATGATAACCTAATGTGATATTTATCGACTACAAAGACCCCAATATAGAATAATATTATGCCATCATTTATAAGTCTATCATATATATAAAGGTAAAATATATTTGACATACGAAAACCCTTTATTTAACGTGAAACTATTTTTTACTCCTTTTTCAAATGACCCATAGAGCTCCAAATCGTTTCTGATTCATTAATAAGCTGTGATAATTATTCTGCTATATTAGTCTCTAATATTACACCCAATTGTTGTTACCATCAATTAACTTGACACTTTTATTTCATTTCATTTCATATAATTTTTTTCGTAAATCCAGTCTTTTAAATGATATTGATAAAATCAAACTTATTAGTTTAACCTTGGAGACAAATTAGCAAGTTTATGGTATTTTGTAATTCATGTCAGTATACATTTGACACTAAGTCAAAGCTGATCCATTATTTGTTTGAGTCAAACATTTCAGAACTGGTACAGATCGACGAGAAATGTTTCGCGCTAAATGCTACGTCCAGGTGGTTAAATCATTTCAATGAAATGTTCCGTTTAACAATTTTCAAAAAACTCTCGTTCCTTTTTTGTTATATGGTTGTTTTCGCACCCTTTATGTTTTCTGTTATTAAATGAAAATAAATAGATAACACTAGAATATTATATAGTGTTTCAATATCAAACCCGTGTCAAGACGAGACACCAATATAATCACAAGAGCTCTGCTCGATGAATTATATTGGTTGAGGGTTGATACGGTATGTGATATTGAAAAAAACATATCATATACACAAAATGTACAATGTATGTACCTAAAATTAATGTTTTGGTTCACGTGACTTAACGTTATATAGATTACGAGTTTTCAATCGCAACTGATACATCGGCGATATCGTCATGAACGACTGATACAGCACGATTGCCATTGATTGTGTTACACATACAATTTTCTTGTATTTACTACTAAGAATATAATAAAAGAACGTAAAAATACTTGACCTTCTCGATAAATCCCTTATCTAACTTGACCTTCTCGATAAATCCCTTATCTAACTTGACCTTCTCGATAAATCCCTTATCTAAAAGACTAGGGATATTCTCTTTTTTGTCGCAGATTTTTTCTCTCTAAAATTTCCATTCGTAATCTTGCAACTCAGAGTGATTAATGGTCTTTGAATACAACACAAATGTATTCTTAGTCGAAATATTTTCAATTTTTCATTTGATCTCTCACGCTTTTTAAAAGAGGCTTTTCTCGTCTCTTGTTCTCCGATTGCCATGATAGGTGTCTCATTGGCAATCATACCACATCTCCTTATTTTTAATTTATTCGTTATGACAGAAGAATTCCGATGTCGTTGAATGAAGCAAATTTTTCATTGAATAAAAGTATTCACCATATTGCAGTGATTCTGTTAAGAAAATAAAGATCATAAGAAACGGGGGGACGATACCAAGGGGTCAATAAGAAACTATAAGTAAAAGAAAGACAAGCAATTCCATGACCAAAAGAAAAAAGACAAACAAGTTAAGAAAAAAAAAGTTCACACAAAACTAATAAAGACTGATCAACAGGAACCCAACAAAAACTTTTGTTGCTCGAAAGGGTAAGTAGTACCTTCTCCATTAGTAGCACCAGTTGTGTTGCTCATTTTAATTTAACCCAGGTGATGCGTCGTATCTAATGGTGTCATAAAAGAGGACATTTTTTTATTTTAGTTTCTTGTGTATAATTTGGAGTTTAGTATGACGTCCATTATCACTGAACTAGTATACATATTTGTTTAGGGGCCAGCTGAAGGACGCCTCCGGGTGCGGGAGTTTCTCGCGGCATTGAAGACCCATTGGTGGCCTTCGGCTGTTGTCTGCTCTATGGTCGGGTTGTTGTCTCTTTGACACATTCCCCATTTCCATTCTCAATTTTATTGCATATAGCTGCGACAATATAATATACCTATGGTAATATTTGACACAGATATTCAATAACGGTCAATGAAATCAATCAAAAACATTCTAAAGGACGGTCGTTGAAAGCAACAACCCTCTATATGAAGAAAATCATGGTAAGTAAAAGAGAGACGAAAGATGCCAAAGGGACACTCAAACTCATCAGTAGAAAATAAACTGACAAAGAAAAAGACAAACAGACAAACAACAGTACACAAAACACAACATAGAAAACTAAAGACTGAGCAACACGAACCCCACCAAAAAATAATAAATAATTGTATTACTAACACTAATCATCATACTGTGAAAAAATCGTAAAATAACAGACTAAAAAGGTAAAATACAAAGGGGTCCAGTTCAAGCATTGCATTTTTTGTTTCTTTGGCTCAGAAAATTCATTTACATTCACTCATGTTTGAGAAATCAACACCCAATTCTACATTTTTTGAAAAACATATTAAATTGCCAACTTATTTCAACCATGCCTGACAATCTTTCTCATCAAAGCTAATTGTCAGATGTCTTAACATCTTTCAATACCGTATCTTCTTTGAAGAAGACTTTTACTAAGATGCTAATTACTAATATAGACTAGATCAGACTAAAATCAACAGGAAATTCCAATCGTTAAGATGTTCATAAATATATTGAAATTTGCACATCAAATACTGGTTTGTTTTACATTCTAAAAGGATTATAGTATTTCAAGGATGTTCATCCGTTTGATTAGAGTTGCAGGTACCTGTCACAAAAGCTGTTTGATTTAGCTTGTTTTATCTTTGCTATTGTAATTTAAATAATGCTTGCTTGTTTTCCTCAAAGAAGTTTACATTGATTTTTTCCGTCTGGTTTGCGTAAGGTGAAATGATACAGATTCACGTAGATATTACAGAGTACATATAAAATAAGAAATGAGAGAAATGACTGCCAACAATTTTGTTAATCTGGTCTCTTTCACTGTATGTAAAAGGATGCCATGGCATATGGCAAAATTTATATTAAGTGCATTACCAGGGGCGGATCCAGGATTTTAGGTTAGGAGGGCTCAAACTTAAATTTTTGCCCATCGGAGCGTCGCGAAATTTTTTTTGAGGTAAAATTATCGAAATATTCTTCTATTAAGCTGAGGACAACCCATGCTTTTCAAATTTTAGGAGGGGAGGCACGCCCGCCTCGCCCCCGCCTGAATCCGCCCCTGATTACCAATTATTAAATGTGATATATAGAGATAATTAGATGGTGCTGATCACAAAATCTGTAAAAACGAATTATCTACAATTTAATGATGAATTACAAGATGAGTTTGTTATAGATTACATGTGCTACTTTTGTATTCCGTACTTACATAGTTTAATTCGATGACATATGTTTAATCTGTCATATGAACTCAGGTGCTCCAGAAGGGTAAGCAAATATTGAACTTTACTGATTTAGGGTTCATTATTGAACTTTTGTTAACCTAATTCTTTAGAAAATTAGGACCATGACGTTTCTTGGAATGTATAATTTTGCCTGATCCTGTTCAAAACTGCTTAAGCAAATTTGCATTGCATAATTGCCTTTTGGAGACCAAAAAAGGTATAATAATAGAAAAACACAAAATCATAATTGTGTAGAATTCGTTCAATGCATTTGTATGGTGCTTTTAATCAATAGAGCTATTTTATTTCCTAACTATATTTCTTTAAGAATCCTATTTATATCTGTTTCCTGTTTGGTTGGGATATGAGTGATTTGCTTTTTGTTTGTATCGGCTGTGTATTAATTTAAACAATAATCTATGAACTCCCCAACTGTTCTTCATTACTTCTATATAGGGAGAAACCTATTGATGCATTTCCGTTTAAATAGTCTTTTCTTACAAATTGTTTTGATTGATCAAACTTAATGCAAACAGCAGCTAATGTGGAATTAGCATGCAACTGATTCTCCCATTGGACACATTGATAATTGACTTGATAAATTGACCAAAATGATTTGATAGTAGAACGTTTCCTTATATGAATAAAAGTTGGCACGTTATAGGAATATGAAAATTATCCGTATGGTGTACAAAGGTAGCACATCTCGCAGAGTTAACGTTACCATTTCTTTCAGAACTTGTTAATAAAAGCTTCATTGTTTTCGAAAATGAAAAGTTTTTTGAAAGAGTAATGTATACAGAAATGAAGAAAAAAAAAACAAAACAGCTAGATAACACAAAACATTACACGATATTTAATGTAAGCGCTTGCTTTAAATCATGTATTTCTTTGAAATATTTCGTCTTTTTTAAACTAAAAACTATAGATTGTCGTACCATGGATCATTTCATTTTCAAATATATGTTTTTGTGTGGGGATGGGGTGGGGTGGGAGAGGGGGGGGGGGGAGGTTCTGCAGCTATGTGATTTTAAAAGTAAAAGTTTCATGATTTTGTAGAACCTTTTCGTTTTTACTATATATGATATAGAGGATTACTGTACATCTCTTCAAGCAATATATATATATTTAAAAATATATTCAGAAATACAAACGTTATACACATGTGAAACTATTTTATCAACTAAATTAAACAGCGAGGCGCAGGTCAACATTTGGTCATGTACATGGACACCTGGTTTATCTATAAAGAATTGAATTATTTTCTCAGTAATTGAAATGGTTGACAAGGTGAAAACCTCGATATTGAAATGTGCAATTTGTGGTTTTATTTAAAATTATAAGCTACAATGTGTCCACAAGACGCCGATATAAAGGTAATACCCTCATTATTGACATCTAATTGTAGGTTTTAAACAGGAAAGTCTAATTTTCACATTTGTAAGCGCACTAGAAAATACCAGTTATTTTGTGTTTGCCTTTGGTAAAGGTTTTATACTCCATAATATTAAATAATTCCCAACTCTTTTTAAATTCCTTTATTTTTTGCCTGTTTAACACTTTTTTTTTATTTCCCCAGAATCCGAAGAATCATATGTTTTACTGTAAACTGTTCACAGGATAAATATTGAAATTAATTCTGCAGATATTTTTTCATATAACTCATAACATAGTTTAACTAACTTTTGCGAGAGTGAAATTCGTGGACCCCACCACAGTCACTCTGCGTCTACCAGCTAAGGCTATTTGGACCATGCATATGATGTTCGATGTTGTTGGTCTTTGTTTGTATTTCTATTTTTGTTCGGGGGAGTCGGGTGGGGATTCCTGTTATCACTTTCATTTACTATTATCCAGTTTTTATACAAATATTTTGATAGTTTGATATCTTTGTATTGATTAATTTCCCCCAAATCATGTACACTTTTCTTAAGAAAAAAATGTTTGAACAAAAAGATACCGAACTCCAAGATAAATAAGGGGGAAGTCTAAAACCAAACGCTCGACTATCAACCGACGGAACGACTGTAAAACAACTGTCATAATCCTGTCTTGGTAAAGGCATTTTCCGAAGAAACATTACAGTAATGGGTGCACTTTTTTGTTAGGTTCATAGCGTAGCCCAACTATCTTTTGTCACATTTAACCATTAAATTTATGTTTGTTCTGTCTCAATGTTAATGTTCATTAAGTTACGATGAAAGTACAGGATATCACACCATAAGTTTTATGTTGTTTACAGGTTCCGACACATATATACAAATAGTTTTCAATGTCGCAATTGCCATTATTGCTTTGATGCATGAGCTAATTGTCATATATATCAAAGCAATTTTGTATATGCAGCTAGGCACGGCTTTAAGTTAAGATGAACAAGGAAAACACGTATTACCCTCGATCGCCTTTTTCAAATTTTCAATTAAAAAAAAATCAGCAGGTGACTTAGAAATACAAATGTTATGACAACTGACTTCTCGTCTATTTAAGAAACTCCCATGGGTAGTAAAGATCGTAGAACACCCCTTAGAAGTTATTCAGTTCGAGTTCAGAACATACATATTGTTTCTTGCGGTCTTCTTAACATATATCCAATATTTATGTCTGGCTACATATAACCCCTGTTATCTTATCATCTAAGCTATCCCGACCAGTTGATTATTTATCAAAGTTGATTATGCTTTTCGACGTGTACTTGTCTTGTCCTCATTTCTTCTCTTATTTAAATTTTCCAATTATTACGCCACAACAAAAAGAATACAATGTCTGGCGACCGCCATACAAGATAAACACCAAAATCTCCACAAGTGTTAATCATACAATACGATATTTTTCCACTTCCGCCCTTGAACTTTACTCTTAAATATGCTCAACAAGACTCGTGTTTTGAAAAACTATGCAAAAGAAAATACAAAACGTGTCATATTTATTTTCTTTCCCTTTTAAGATGAAAAAGGCGATCATCAATAACCACAATGACATTTAAAATTTAAATTTTCGATGAGAAATCAAAATAGTTTATACCACTTAACGTACATTAAAGATATTTAATAGACTCGTAATGTCTTTACAACCTAAATTATTATATGTCATTTAAACTATTTTTGTCATATAAAACACCTTAAAGTATTTTTACCACCATTGAGTTGACATAGGAGATGCTTAATATTCAATATCAACTAAAAAGTCATAAAAATGGATTTGATTTCCCACATGAATATGACGTGATAATACTATGTATTACTTCTTTCAAAAAGGCGTGTATATTTTGAAAGTTAATTTTCACTTAAACATTTTCAAAATGTCTTTTTATGGCAAATCAATACATCAATTTAAGCCTAAGTGTCTGGAATGATATTCACCAGGTACGTTCGTTAGCATAAGTTTTGGAAGCATTCAATCAAAATAGAAAAGAAGATTAAGCTTTCTTAGTTCACGTTCGTATATGTATTTTTTTCTCTGGTGGGGGGTTGCCTCAGTGGCAATCATACCACATCTTCTTATTTGCCGTTATTATTTTTATATTAGTTCCGTTACACACAAATGCTTTACTAGATTTACTTTCATCAGGAATAGTCAAACCCGAAATTTGAGGGCCAAGGATGTATAACTACTTGAATACTTGGGAACTATAAAACCAAAAGTTACACAAAGTAGTTAATATTCTAAAGTTACCATTAAAGCTAAATCGTGCATAGTGATCGGAGCTTGACAGTCACCAAATTCATGTCACAGTTACGTACTGTATACCTGTCAGATTAATAATTAGTCAGTGGTTCCAATGGCTATAAGTATATATGATTATATTTCGAAGAGGATATTTTCTGTTTGTTAACTGTTCAAATTATTGATAGAAGTAAAAGTGTTAAAATATCGAATTTTGAGAGCGACAAAATTGCTGACCGTTTTTTAAAGCACTGTAATGTTTAACACAACTTGTAAATTTCAATTAGTTTTTGTGAATATGTTTCAATATTTCATAAGAAATGCTGCAACGGTTCCCTTTAAGATTTAATTGATTATCTGCGGTTATTCAGAATCTAATTTAGCAATATTAAGTCTACATGTCATCATATTGTAGTGGTAATTTATTGCAGAATGTCTATACTCTCATGCATATTTGATTTTTATGAACAATAAATAAAGAATGCCCTTAACAATTATCTGTTTCACTTCAATTTTTAATAGACATCTTGTCATATAAAAACACTGCTCCATTTGATTGAATGACTGTTTGTCGTTGTACCTCAGGGAAGTTATTTCATGTACCCGTGTCCGTTATTTTTCAAAGAAAGCCTAGAATGTTTTTTTTCAAATTCCTTAACTTTCAATTAGTTTTTTTCTAGTTCTTGCATTAACAAGTCCGGTGTAATTTTTGTTAGTGTTTTGTATAATGTTCTATTTAAGTCGACCTTCGTGTTAATAAAAGTGAAAGGAATAACTGTCTAATTTATTAAAATAACAAGTTATCGTGACCCATGAACAATAACCCTAATAATTTTAAATGGACAAATGATAAACAACAGTTATACTTAAAAATATTCTTTCAGAGATAAAGATTTAAAAAATAATTGTAAATATTCCGAAACACGAGATATCATAATCGAATTCGATTATTAACAAGAAAAAGGACCACCCTCAAAATTAAAGAAAGAATATACGCCCATTCAAACAAACATATAAACAAACGAAAAAAAAAACAATCAAAATGACAAAAACAAAATATCGCTCTGCGACAGAAGCAGTTTGGTAAATTACCACTTGAAAACGTCCAATGTATCACTGGTTCAGTTTGTTTCAATTTCTCCATAATATACATGTATATAAACAGAATAGCGAATGGAAACGGGGAATGTGTCAAAGAGACAGCAATCCGACAAAACAGCAAAAGAACAATGTATTTAAAGTATGATCAAACAACAGTCACAGAAAATATGAAATTGAGATCTAGGAACCGTTTTTAAGTTAATCACATCAAATGACGTGTGCACGATTAGACTATAATAACAAACAGTTTTTTAATTGTTTAACAATGTATAATTTTGTAAATATCAATACACGAACTTTCTAGGTGATACTTTGATAACAGACAGGAGTGTTGTTATTTTGTTTAATGCAGACATTGCATGTTCTGTCGTTGTAAAACATATTATCTAATTTCCTGTACAGAGAATTTTCATCCGATAAGCAATAACCGATACTTTTATAAAAGGCCAAATAGGCTTATAATTGATATGAATAAAATTTTGTAAGGAAACATATTTAAAAAAAAGAACCCAACTTCCGCAAAATCATTGTAACTTGACGCAACTTGGTCTTCAACGCAGCGAGAAAATCCCGCACCCGGAGAATGTATGAACTGTTTAACATTTGTCATTTCGGCGCCTTTTAAAGCTTACTCCATATATGCGGTATGGGTTTTGATCACTGTTGAATGCTGTACGGTGATCTATAGTTCTTAATTAACTTCTATGTCATTTGGTGTCTGGTGGAGTGTCTCATTGAAAAGCATTCCATCTTCGTATTTTTATATTGCGTTTCTAGTTATTTACTTGTTTTTTCTTTCCTTAATTTGCGCTTTGTATGTAGTATTTCCGGGAAATAGCAAATGTTGTAAACTCCAAGGAAGGATTAAAAAATCCCGGGTCAAGTTTCACTTGATAGAATTTACGGTACCATGTTATTTCCGGCATTGTTAGGACAGATGTACTTTTAGTGAATAAATATCTAAGAATTCTTGTAAAACAGTCTAAATCGATTTTGTTGAAGCCATCCACCTTTCAAAGTTGTATCAACAGTCAGGAATATTATTATCAATCTGAAAGCTAATTTCGCATTAATTTTTCAAATAGACTTTTGGTTTTGTACTTTTTCAAAATTTCTATTTCAATTATTATACATTTCTACTCCGGATCCAGTTCAACCGAATTCAAAGTAGATATTTAGCCTTTCCCTACCAGTACTTACCATTTGTTTATCTGCACAATTAAATTCTCGACTAAAAGATGTTGACTAGCTGGCTACCCTGTGTTAAGTAAAGATTTTTTTTCCTGATTCGTAAATGGTCTGTAAAGTTAATCATTTATTTTCTGACATTAATATGATTTAATATTTTATAAGTTGCGTGGAAATTGTTCTGTCATATAATATATATTGATATAATGTAGGTGTTAATGCATGATCACTCCTCTGTGTACATATGGATATTTAATGATTAACATGTTTTTGTACATGAAATATTGAATGTACTATGCATTTTTCCCCAAAAAAGTAACACTTAATTATACTTTATTGTTGTGATATGTGATAGCTACTGTCATAAATTCACGATTTTTTCTTGAATATTCTGTAACTGGAATTCGCTTTGGAATTATTGTTTGACATATAGAATAGACACCTGTCAACGTCTAAGATGTCTTTTGCTATTCCGCCGTTTCACATGTTTTGGTTCTTATACATCCTTAGGTTTTAAAACTTTTGATTTTGACCGTTCCTGATGAAGGTAACTCCAGAAAGGCGATCCGGACGTAGAAATCCTTTTATGGATTTGGCTGTTATTTTTCGGTCCCTTTTGGTCATTTCATATGCACATTGAAAAATTGACAGATTAAATTGAAATGGGCTTTTTCTATATCCTTAAATCTTTTTACGTTTTTTTCTCATTTACACGTAAATAGTATAGCATTTAATTTTAGAACTATCCTTTTTTACTGTGCAAATGAAAAGAAGCGAAGTGTTGTGTCTAGTCTTTTTAGTTATTTTTTACCGTCAGATCCTCACGTAGATGCTTTACTTAGTTAACCGTCAGATAGTCACGTAGATTCTTTACTTAGTTTTACCGTCAGATCGTCACGCTGATTCTTTACTTAGTTTTACCGTCAGATCTTCACGTAGATTCTTTACTTATTTTAACCGTCAGATCATCACGTAGATTCTTTACTTAGTTTTACCGTCAGATCGTCACGTAGAATCTTTACTTAGTTTTACCGTCAGATCGTCACGTAGATTATTTACTTAGTTTTACCGTCAGATAGTCACGTAGATTCTTTACTTAGTTTTACCGTCAGATCGTCACGTAGATTCTTTACTTAGTTTTACCATCAGTATGATCAGATCTTCACGTAGATTCTTTTCTTCGTTTAACCGTCAGATCGTCACGTAGATTCTTTACTTAATTTTACCGTTTGATCCTCAAGTAGATTCTTTACTTAGTTTTACCGTCAGATCGTCACGTAGATTCTTTACTTAGTTCAAACGTCAGATCGTCATTTGGATTCTTTACTTTGTTTTACCGTCAGATCGTCACGTAGATTCTTTACTTAGTTTTACCGTCAGTTCGTCATCTAGATTCTTTTCTTAGTTTTACAATCAGATCTTCACGTAGATTCTTTTCTTAATTTAACCGTCAGATCGTCACGTAGATTCTTTACTTAGTTTTACCGTTTGATCCTCACGTAGATTCTTTACTTAGTTTTACCGTCAGATCGTCACGTAGATTCTTTACTTAGTTTTACCGTTAGGTCCTCATGTAGATTCTTTACTTAGTTTTTCCGTCAGATCGTCATTTGGATTCTTTACTTTGCTCTACCGTCAGATCTTCACGTAGATTATTTACTTAGTTTTACCGTCAGATAGTCACGTAGATTCTTTACTTAGTTTTACCGTCAGATCGTCACGTAGATTCTTTACTTAGTTTTACCATCAGTATGATCAGATCTTCACGTAGATTCTTTTCTTCGTTTAACCGTCAGATCGTCACGTAGATTCTTTTCTTAGTTTTAGCGTCAGTTCGTCATCTAGATTCTTTTCTTAGTTTTATCGTCAGATCGTCACGTAGATTCTTAACTTAGTTTTATCGTCAGATCGTCATTTGGATTCTTTACTTTGTTTTACCGTCAGATCTTCACGTAGATTATTTACTTAGTTTTACCGTCAGATCGTCACGTAGATTCTTTACTTATTTTAAGCGTTAGATCCTGACGTAGATTTTTTACTTAGTTTTACAGTCAGATCGTCACGTAGATTCTTTACTTTGTTTAACCGTCAGATCTTCACGTAGATTCTTTTTTTAGTTTTACCGTCAGATCGTCACCTAGATTCTTTACTTAGTTTGACCGTCTGATCCGCACGTATGTTCTTTACTTAGTTTTACCGTCAGATCCTCACGTAGATTCGTCATTAATTTTGCTATTTTTCCTGGAAGTTATTTTTACCATTCCAAAGTTAACTGAGTGATAACTACAGAAGCGAGACACGGTTGTTTAATAACGGGTAATATTAACGTTATTTTGTTATTTTATTTGATGTTGATAGTTCATGTTTCATGATGTAGTTCACTCATTGTAAACCTATTATCTGACTTCCTGTATGGAACATTTCCAGCCTATAAGTAATTACCGAGACACACAATAGCACAAAGCCTTATAATCGATATATGGAAATGATGCTAGTACGGAAACATGGATTTATTACCGAGATTGCAAGTAAATGATTCTTAGTTATCTAAAAACAGATCTATATAGACGTATACTGAAACTGATCTTATTGTATTGGTTAAAAAAAAAATATTTTAAAAGAAAGAAAAAACACAAAGTTGAGCTCTGTGGTACAGTAACCTATAAGAATTTCCACCCGTTCATGAGCCATTGATTTTCCATTGATAAAATAGAAGTGTTTAATTATTCATATTGCCGTATGAACAGTTTTCATCCAAAAGATTAAACATGCAATGTAGCCAGTACCATTTAAATTAATATTTAATTGGTTGCTACAGATAAGTGTTAATGAAGTCTTAAAGAACAAATGTGGTTTTATAATCATATTTTTGAATCAAATGGTATCAACACTCTTGTGTTACTCGGGGTAAGGTGTGAACATATCAGAGCTGTTCAGAGAATCTTCTTATAATACAGCTACCTCCTTAATAAAATAATTAATGTTAAATATTGACTGCTCAGTCGCGGGTTTGTATCTAACATAAATTAGTCGTTAGTACTTGACATCGTATTTTCCGTTTTGATCATACGACACGGATGTCGACGCAACCTTGAAGCATCTTATTTCACTCCCATTTAGTTCACATGGGCATTTTTGTTGCCCAAGAATTTGGTTTATGTGTTCAATACTGGGATTTTCCTTTTAACCCACAGACCTGCCTCTTTTCTCTATAACAGATGGTTCCATAGCCTTCACCGTTTACTTACACAAAAAAATATTTGTGTCAAAAGACTGTTTGTTGTTCAACAGAAACTTGTGTTGTAAAAGACCCTTTTCAACAAAATCTTATGTCGTTAAAGACTGCTGTTCAATTAAACCTTATGTCGCAAAAGACTGTTGGTTATCCAGCTGAACCTTATGTCATAAATGAGTATGAATGAATGTTTAACCCCGCCACATTCTGTATGTGCCTGTCCCAAGTAAGGAGCCTGTAATTCAGTGGTTGTCGTTTGTTGCTATATATCATATTTGTATTTCGTTCATTGTTTTTTTTTTTTACATAAATCAGGCCGTTGGTTTCTCGTTTGAATTGTTTTACATTTGTCATTTCGGGGCCTTTTATAGCTGACTATGCGATATGGGTTTTGCTCATTGTTGAAGGCCTTACGGTGACCTATTAATATAGTTGTTAATTTCTATTATGTAATGTGGTCTCTGGTGGAGAGGCAATTATACCACAACTTGTTATTTTTATATTGTTCATAAAAGACTGTCTTCCAACAGAACTTTATACCTTAAAAGACAATTTGCTGTTCAACTGAACTTGGTGTCGTAAATGTCTATTGTTCCTCCAAACTTTATATCGTAAAAAACTGACCTTCAACTGAAATTTGTGTCGTGAAAGACTGTTTGTTGTTTAGCTGAAACTTAACTCAAATAGACTGATTGGTGTCTAATGAATCTATATTGTCGTAAAAGACTGTTTGTTGTATAGCTGAAATTTAACTCAAACAGACTGATTGGTGTCTACTGAATCTATATTGTCGTAAAAGACTGTTTGTTGTTTAGCTGAAACTTAACTTAAATAGACTGATTGGTGTCTAATGAATCTGTATTGTCGTAAAAGACTGTTTGTTGTATAGCTGAAACTTAACTCAAATAGACTGATTGGTGTCTAATGAATCTATATTGTCGTAAAAGACTGTTTGTTGTATAGCTGAAACGTAACTCAAACAGACTGATTGGTGTCTAATGAATCTATATTGTCGTAAAAGACTGTTTGTTGTTTAGCTGAAACTTAACTTAAATAGACTGATTGGTGTCTAATGAATCTATATTGTCGTAAAAGACTGTTTGTTGTATAGCTGAAACTTAACTCAAATAGACTGATTGGTGTCTAATGAATCTATATTGTCGTAAAAGACTGTTTGTTGTATAGCTGAAATTTAACTCAAATAGACTGATTGGTGTCTAATGAATCTATATTGTCGTAAAAGACTGTTTGTTGTTTAGCTGAAACTTAACTGAAATAGACTAATTGGTGTCTAATGAATCTATATTGTCGTAAAAGACTGTTTGTTGTATAGCTGAAACTTAACTCAAATAGACTGATTGGTGTCTAATGAATCTATATTGTCGTTAAAGACTGTTTGTTGTTTAGCTGAAACTTAACTTAAATAGACTGATTGGTGTCTAATGAATCTATATTGTCGTAAAAGACTGTTTGTTGTTTAGCTGAAACTTAACTCAAATAGACTGATTGGTGTCTAATGAATCTATATTGTCGTTAAAGACTGTTTGTTTTTTAGCTGAAACTTAACTCAAATAGACTGATTGGTTTCTAATGAATCTATATTGTCGTAAAAGACTGTTTGAACATTCTTTATCGCAGCTAAAAGTTAAGTAGAAGCTGTTTTGGAAACACTTACAAAACGTCTGCTTAAAATACAAGCAAAGAATTGCATGTCCTGCCAATTTAAATCAAACAAAGTTGTGCCAGATCTTTCTACTCTCGCCACATTATTCAGTTTGATGACTATTTTGATTAAATTGATTGTTGATTATTTCTAGTTCAATAGTTTAGATGTAAAACCAGTTAGAGATAGAGGCTAAATGGTATGCTTCCTGCTTTGGTCATTAGCTTTTATCATCAAACTGACAGTGAAAACCTTTCGAAAACAATACTCTAACGATCAGTGTGATGACTTCAAGTTTCCTTTTGTAAAATTGTCAAGATCGTTCCAACACCTATATACAGATTAACCTATTTGTTGTTTTCCTGATCAAGATTTTATAGAATGTGGATGCTTATACAAGGAAGGTAAAGATTACTTAATTAGCACGAAAGTTTTATAGTTGCCTTCATGTTTGGGTTTGAAGGTTTCGGATATGTTCCGTTCATCTTTGTCGCAATTCTCGTCTCGGTTATTTTCAACTTGTCATACCGTCATATTGTTTTTATACGTGTAATACGACCGACGCTTTATTATACATGGACAAAAAAAGACCCTATTTAAGGTCTCCTATGAAAAGTTTTGAAGACTTTTGTTTAGTTTTTGGCCTGGTATTTTCCCGAGTTCACGCTGGCTGATTCGTATGTTAATCTTTTAACATTTTTAGTCACGTTGTTTATAAATCCGAGTTTTATCTGATGAATCTTTAAATTTTAATTTTTTTCACTCTTGATAACACCTGTTTGTTCTGACAGAAACGAGATATGATCTATATTATTTTTCCAAGGTTATTTTAAGTACTGCAATTGTATATATATATACATTTGATAAACACAAAATAGCAGTTATCTTAATTAACTAAAACCTACGACCTTAATTTATTTATTTTTTTATTTTTTTTATTATACTTTTTAGTAAAATCAATTAAAATAAAAATAAAGTGTTTTTCTTTTATGATGGAATTTATATGTTTAAATTTCCTTTATCATGGAATTCATATATTATAAAAAAAATTAGAACGACATACGAAATTGATATATTATGAAAAAGTTAGAACGACAATAAAACGAAAAGTGAGATTTACGAATTTTAAAATATCGTCGTCATATTTTACATTAACACCATACGACATGGTTAGAGGACGCAAGCAAGTAAAATAAAAAAAAAATTGGGGTACACTTTATTATTCTAAATTATTCCAAAAGAAAGAAAGGACTTAACTTGTACACAACGCAACACTTGCATGGTGTTTTAAATATTTACTAACATTGAAAAATTCTTATTTGTAGAAAAATCACTAGTACTTAAAATATTATTAAATATTTAAGAAGACATCAACTGACAACAGCAGTCTCTGAGATTAAGACAGTTAGCCAGTAACCTATTATTACTGCTATACCCAGACAATAGATAGCTGTCACTTTCACCTGCATTTGTCGTTGATACTTGATAGTCTGATATTGAATATATTGATAAAGTTGTAATGAGTGCATGTTAGAACTCATCTAGAAGGATGTCTAATTCATAATCATCTATTCCATATTGCTATTATTCATTGTTAGTTTTTTGTGGATTGTAACGTTCTCAAAGAGAAATGCATTAAAGAAACGAACAGAGCTCTGTGTAATGAATAAAAGGATATTGGAATTTATTATAAGAACAATAAATTTGACTTTAACTATTTTGATTATTTTTGAACACAGTGAAAATATTTTGTCATCAATGCTTCTTTTGTTAGTTTAATAATCAATAATTTTAATCTTTGATAATAGTCTGGTAATAATTATTTAAAACCTTGACAGTTCACACAGGAAGTAGAACAATGCTTTGTTTAAAAAATAAATATTTACATAGTGACTTCAAATTTTTCCACAATGAGAAACAATTATTACTTAAATGAGAATGGTATTTTAACTATTATTTTTCGTAGACAGGACCTTCTGCCTTATGCATGATTCGCCGGTAAGTATAATAAGGTTCACTGTTAATTTAAATAGTGTTTTTCATGGTAATTTGAGAGAACATAACCAACTTTACAAAACAAAATACTATATGTATACATTACGAAAATGAAAAAAAAAAAAAATTTCATTTATACTACATTTGTATTTCAATTTAATGATTAATATTTTTGAAATGGCTCAATTTGTCTTTTCCGTTATC
The DNA here is from genome assembly GCF_021869535.1 of Mytilus californianus. Classification (NCBI taxonomy): domain Eukaryota; kingdom Metazoa; phylum Mollusca; class Bivalvia; order Mytilida; family Mytilidae; genus Mytilus; species Mytilus californianus. Next base: position 109,838,118 of record NW_026262723.1, read on the forward strand.
TATATTTCAATCTTAATAAAGAGAATGTCATTTCAAGGGTTAATATTTTCTTTTTGCTAGTTGAAATTTTGGCAATTATATGGATGTATTGTCTTTAAACATATACTGCATTTTTAGCTCACCTGGCCCATAGGGCCAAGTGAGCTTTTCTCATCACTTGGCGTCCGTCGTCCGTCGTCCGTTAAATTTTACAAAAATCTTCTCCTCTGAAACCACTGTGGCCAATCATCATTGGGGTATCTAGTTTAGAAAATGTGTCCGGTGACCCCGCCAACCAACCAAGATGGCCGCAATGGCTAAAAATAGAACATATGGGTAAAATGTAGATTTTGGCTCATATCTCTAAAACCAAAGCATTTAGAGTAAATCTGACAAAGTAAAACTGATTATCAGGTCAAGATCTATCTGTCCTGAAATTTTCAGATGAATCTGACAACCCGTTGTTGGGCTGCTGTCCCTGAATTGGTAATTTTAAGGAAATTTTGCAGTTTTTGGTTATTATCTTGAATATTATTATAGATAGGGGTAAACTGTAAACAGCAATAATGTTCAGCAAAGTAAGATCTACAAATAAGTCGACATGAACAAAATTATCAGTCGACCCCTTTAGGAGTTATGCCCTTTATAGTCAATTTTTAACAATTTTTGGTAAATTTTTGTAATATTTTATAAAAATCTTCTTCTCTGAAACTACTGAGACAAATTTAACCATACTTGGCCATAATCATTATTAGGGTATTTAGTTTAAAGAATTTGTCCGACGACCCCGCCTTCCAACCATCATGGCCGACATGGTTAAAAATAGAACATAGGGCCTGGGGTAAAATGCAGTATTTGGTTTATATCTTTGAAACTAAAGCATTTAATTAGAGCAAATCTGACAGGTGGCAAAAATGTTCATCAGATTTAGATTTATCTGCCCTGAAATTTTCAGACGAATCCGACAACCCGTTGTTGGGTTGCTGCCCCTGAGTTAGTAATTTTACAGAAATTTTGCAGTTTTTTGTTATTATCTTAGATATCATTATGATATCTAATATCTAATACTATTAATTATGATTTTAACCTTATTTTACATGATTTCCAAAGCATCAGTAAATACAGGTGAGCGACACAGGCTCTTGAGAGCCTCTAGTTTATCAGTTCATGCTACATATGTTTATTACAAATGATGTCCGGCAAAAATATGGTAAGATACAACAAGACTATAGATACATAGGTCATAAATGATATCAATCGCATTATATTGCTTTCAAATGATTGCGAAACAAAATGAGCTCTTCCTAAACTCGCACTTGTTACCTTAAGTTAAGCAGTATCATGAGTATATGATTAACGTTTTATCATACAATTTTGCTAAGTGTAATGAAAAGAGCATACAACATTACGTTAAAGTTTGTGTAAACAGTTATCTGTTATGATGTCTAATTAATTAGCCTTTCTTAGTGATGTTAAATACAGATTTGAGTTGAAAAGCGTTTTGTTAAATCGTAATTTAATAAAAAGACTGAATGCTTTTATGTTCAAATATTTTCATCTTACAAAATGATCAAAAAGGCTTTCAGTCTCGAATCTTTAAAGCAGAAAACAAAATTTAATTGAAAAATATTATGAAATAGTAACAATATTTTTCTAAACACATTTACGAACAAAAGTTGTGATTTATGTCTTAACATCAGTCATTATTAGCTATTTGAAAGCTTAGTTTTTGGTGGTACTCGTGTTGTCCATTCTTTAACTATCTATGTAATGTCTTATGAACTTGTTTGTCTATTCGTCGTGTTTTGGGTTTTTTGCCTTCTCTCTATCGTTATGTATGAGTTCTGAATGTACCTTTAGTCTCTTCCCCTCTTTTTTAAGTCAGTTTCTAGAATTATAAAACAGATCACAGATATTTGACATTTTAACTGTTCATAAATGTATCTTGTTTTTCGTAAAATGTATTGAATTGTTAGATCGAAAGGCGTTTACTGTTTGTCCCTTAAATTTTATCTGTAACAAGTGATTTGACAGTCATCTGTTGACCACATGTTTGCTTTAGATTTAGGTATGAAAGTAATACCCACAGAGTTTTTTCAAGGCTGTTTTGAAATATATAAACAGTTATATATGAATAGACAGTGTTTATGGCAAACACGTTTAAAATTAAACTGTTATCCAAAGACTTTGGTTTCGATGCATCAGATAACAGTTCGGTTTTGGTATCAAACTCAATATCTGTTGTCTTAGAACTAAATAACTTTATATCGACTTTCCCCTTTAAAAAAATCTGTGATTTTAAATCGGATAATTTTATTCAAATGATGCAGTTAATAACGAATGCTTCTTACAAATAGAAAGTTACTGTTTCATTAGTTGAACTACATGTAAGATCACACGTCATTTTGTGCTAGCTTATAACAAAGAAAGACCCTTAGCATTCATGAATGTTCTGTTCAGTCATTTTACTTTCATTTTGTAGTTGACAGAAAAATTAATTAGATACAATGTCAGGCATCACAACTATCAATGGCGCTAACATATTTCATCCCCGGGTTTGCTGTGACTCGTCTCTTTCAATCTTTAGTTTTCTTTATGATTGTGGTGTTTAGTGGGCTATTGTTCGTGTTTTCGTCGTTCTTTTGGCATGGCGTTGTCTGTTTTTCTTCAACTTATTGGTTCAGTAACCCCTTGGTTTCTTCTCTCCTATTTTCACTTTTTTTTTTTTTATTTATGAAACGACCGACGGTATGTAGTCAAGGATTTGTATAGTAAGTTCTTACTAAACAAATCCTTGATGTAGTGTAGTAACATATCTACAAGTTGAAAATACATACTGGCATATTGAACATATTACATGTAACTTAATGATTATTTCATAAACCAAAGCCAAATTGATAAAATTATGTAAAACACGAATTGATTAATTTATTACCGTTTTCACACTCTAAACTCGAAGGTTGATACTAAAATTCCCACGATCACCTGACATCATGAGCCAATTTTACTGGTTGATCACACCTGTCAATATTTCATTCATCTAGAAGCAGATGCAACTCAGCGTGTCATAATCAGGTATTCGAAAGTGAAAAATATCAAGTGATTGTGTGAATTGTTAAAATAATATTTTTTTGTTGAATAAACGAATTGGAAATACAATGCTGCAAATACGTTTTAGACAATATTATATAATCTGATATATCTTTGTATGTGAAGTTGGTAATATCTATCGTGTGATGATAAATAAACAGGTAAATATAATCAATTTTAATTAATTCACTTTTATAGCATAATGTTTAATTTTCTGAATCAAAACTTGAAAAATGTTAAAACAGATACTGATGTCATTTGGTTTATCTATAATACAACTTACATCATTGTTGTTTTATACATTTCATGAAAGATTAAAGATTTAATTTTAAATTAGTACTAGCTTTGCCTTTCTTGGTGTTATGATCGTTAATCAATACATTATGACATCAACTTCAACACTTTTAAAATGTTATCTGTAATCTGAAACCATCAACACTACAGCTGGTAGTCCTATTTTACGTAGAAATAGTTATGTACACTTGTTTCCTGCTCTATATTATCATATGCCCTTTTGTCCAGTACACAGTTTGAATAAATTTCAACTACTAAAACCATCGAGTCTTCAAAGTTTTACTGTGCGTGATCATTGGCAAAATATAGGAAGCAGCTAGAAGAATTTATATCGTCTTTTATTCGTTGAAAATACGAGTTTTGTTGAAATGTTTGTAAATTTTGTTCCTGTTGTTTTCCTCCATGCCTTTTCATGTCTTTTTGTGTATTGTATTATAGGCTGCTGTTTGTCTTTTCGCCTTTTTTTCCTTTTGAGGCATGGTATTGTCTGATTTTTTTCCTTTTGAGGCATGGTATTGTCTGATTTTTTTCCTTTTGAGGCATGGTATTGTCTGATTTTTTTCAGCTTATGATAATTGTCCTTTTGATATCAACTTCCTCCTTTTTAATTTTGTAGTGTTTGATGTGCTTGATTTTTTGTCATGATCGTCAATAATCGTGGAAATCTTTATCATGACAATTGAACTTTCTACTTGTTATAAGATTGTAAGATAAAGTTTGCTATAATATTTTATACAATGATTCTTTTCCAATTCGCATGGCGTGAATCTCAATGCAGATAAAATCTTTAAACATGTTAACCCATAATGGGCATTACAAACAGTCAATCTATAATTTACATTCTATTTAGTCTCCCAGTACGATTAGCCTTCCAATGCCTTAAGCACGTTATAAACGGTCATCCTGTAATTTATGTGCCGTTATCATCTAAATAATGAGACAAATAATAACGGAGTAACAACGCAGAATAATCAGGTAGCTTATTGAAGGATGTAGCATTGTTTAGTTTTCCTAGACCATTGATTCATTATCATTTTCCCTTTTGTCCATGATATTGCAGTATATCCTCAAACAATTGTTTCCGATTGTGTCTTTGGTATCGTATTAAATTTCTGAGAATATTTGGAGTATTGTTTTTACAAATATTTCATTCTTTCAATACCTCTCCAAACCTTCCGATCTTAGTATTCTTGGTTAAACTTGGTCTCAAAATCCCTTGGACGGCAGAAAGTTCTGTATGCCGGATTTACACTCATATGATAATTGTTTGAAATAAAATATCAGTAAATCCAAGCAATGAATCCTGTATAAATATGCTGTTTAGTTCTAATCAGATTAAACCTAAAATATCTCCAGTGTATTAGAACCAGTTATCCTGTTATTTATATGGCATTACTCTCCAGCAACATGATATCGATAATACTCTGGAGAAATGTTAGCAGATATTTTACATGTAGCTTTGGTTTGATGCAAAATAACATCATTCCAAACATAAATTCAGTCAACATTTATAAAAGGCTCATGTGTAATATATATCTTTATTGTTATTTTTATTTAAAATTTAATAAATATTTAAAAATAATCAATAATGATAGTACTAAAAACACCATTGCGTAGTGTATTATTCATTATTTCAAATCAATTTGCTGAACAAAAATAATTTGATTTATGATAGATGATTAATTATACATTTATTGGTTAAAACTTCAACATTTATATCAAAACTCATTTCAGGTTAGAAATGTATATTCTTATGTTTGCTTTGGACAATATGAAAAATGACACTTTAAAAATACATTTATAAATGAATATTTCTCTTAATCTGTTTACATTGTAAACAAAGTAATGGACATTTAAATAATTGAATGTAAATTAAATAAACGGTTGATAAATTTCATTTCAAAATAAGATAATATTTACATTGCATAGTTATGTTATTTCATATATGATATATTTTATATTCCCATGGCGTATAAAATGTCATACAAATCATTGTTGCTTACGGTACATGTACATGGATTTAGATTTGGTGTTGATGACAAATATTTGGTTGCCTCTGTTCTGTTTAGTCTCAGTGGTCGACCTAGGCTTGTTTTGATGTTATATACTCCATGTCTTACTTGATTTAAAAGTACTAAGCTAGCGTGAAAAAAGAGATAGAATAACAAGGGCAATAAAAACAGATATCAACATTACTTTAAAGAAAAACGACGATAGGATAGATAGCACTGGCAAAACAATACATAGAAAATCAAGACACGAACCCCACTAAAAATCGTGGACGAAAATCATATTTACTTTAAAAACTCTCTCAAATAATATGAATATATCCAAATACGAAGTTTTACATAACATCGGATAAGAAGATAAATACAGATTCTACTTTAATTTTATTCCCGAAAGTTAGAAGATTCACTCGGCTAAAGGCATCTTCAAAAAATATTATCGGTCTAATTGATTAGTTATTCTCGTTCAATAATTTGTCGTCTTTGTTTCAAGATAAATAAACCCAACCGGATAAATCTTCCCACATTGTCATCCTTTAATACTGGGGTGATTATTCTGTCACTTCTGGAAAACAAACGACGGAAATAATGAGATTTTGAATGTTCTGTGTCTAGATTTACGTTATTCTAGTAAATTATTTCATGCTCTAAGCTAGAATACGGAATACTGTTAAGAACGTTTTTTAAATATACCGTGTTGAATGCCTGTGAAAGACAGTTTTCTTAGTGCTGAAATTTACGGAAGAAATGTTATATAATTATATACATTTTTGTATATTTTTTTAAATATTAAAATATATATCATTTTAACAGAAATCGTATAAACATAGTATGCAGAAATTGTATTCGTAAAATGCAACCGATAGGTTATTGCTGTAACTTGCAGAGTGAACGTTGTAACTAATCCAAAGTTTCCTTTACTTTTTATTGTTTGATATCCATAAGAGTTATATACTATTCCAAAATAAATAAATACAAGGATGTTGGTATTTGAATGCCGTTTATGTAGACACGTATAAGGTGCTTGATTACTTAACGTCCAATGGTAAATATTTCATGCATGTTCAGGATAAGAACAAATCAACAATTAGGTATGCTAAGTGGGTAGTACGTCCTGTCTGAAGAGCTTTCACTGCCACCGGGAAATGAGGGTATGTTACAAAGGGGGCATAAATTGTGTCTTGCACCAGATCACTTACAGCCACTTTTCAAGGATCTTTTTGTAAGTCCAATTATCCATACACAATGCATTGGCTTTAATTGTTTCTATCTGACCGGGCGTTGCTGCGTATTTATACGTCCCCTATAGCCACACGAATGTACCTTTTAAGTGTTGATTTTCCCGTCAGATCGTAGAAGTCCAAGTTACCATATTTCTTTATCAAAGTCAATCTTCGGGGTTCTATTTCACGTTAGACTTTCTCTTTTACATTGAATCATATAGAAGTTCGTTTAGAAAGCATCTTTTATAAATCAGCCATGTTTTTTGCATTTCTTACAGACTCATTGAAAATTGCTGTTGTTCTATTTTTTCTCGTTATTTGTCCTGCTTGTTAAAAACATGAAGCAAAATCTAGAAAATGATACAGTAATTACATATTTTCATATTGATATTCCAATTTCTCATGATTATCCATCCTCAAAATACTATAATATCTGGTATGATTACCAGTGAGACAACTATTATCTTCTCAAAACTAAAATACGAAAGAATGAATAGCTACAGATGTACAGAAACCAATTTTGCTTTGAAAAATATAGAAATAAAACTATTCGCTGAAAAAAGTTAAAAGCAATCCAACAGAAAATGTCATTTTGTGATGTCACCGTGAGACTATGAACTTGTTGTAATTGACACCTTTAACATGCAATGATCATTTCATTACTTTGTGATTAAATATAAGCAACATGCATTCTCACTCAAAAATATATTTTTTTCCATTTCAACAAATTTTAACAAAAGACCTTGCTTGAAACTATAGTTTAGGTTAAGACTGTTTAGATCCAAATAGTTAGATATATAAATAAAGAGAATATCTGAAAAGGAGGCAATTTGGCAGTTTTTGCAGTTTTTCCTTTAATGCACGAAATATGGAGACTTGGAGCAAATATGCAAGAAAGACAAAAATCTAATATATTATTTGTGATATCTTAAAGATAAATGACATACACGGTATGAGTTCTCTTTCAGTATGTTATTTGATAGATGATCAATAACACTTTTTTTCAAATAAATCGGAGTTTGTTAAGTCTGTAAGTGACTTATTATAATATCTCCTGTGGTATATTATACATTTGGATTTCGAATACAAGAACTGTTTTTCAAACCCTTCTATGAAACTAAATACATTTATGATGATATGTATGCATTTTTATAGAAGGGATGAAACGGGATATTATATGTTGTAAGTTCACTTTTCATTACTTCAGATTCTTTATTAACATCAAATGGATGTAGAGCAAGCCAATTGTAGTTTAAATCTTTTTAACTCCAAGAACATCTGGTAATATGTTAAATTTGCATAATTTTATTTCTTTATTTCATGATTTTGTTTCCTCACAACACAAATTTATAGTTTTCCTGCTACGTATTCTGCATAATATCTTCTCGTAGCGAATCATAGTACATACACGTGTGTCATAATCACTGCTTTCTATTTTTACCTATAAAAAGGAGATGTGGTCTTCTTATTAGGAAAAGTAGATCAGAACAATATTTACTTTAAAAAACGCAAATTATTCTATTGTGAAAATTTTATTTATTACTTGTTTTTTTTTGTAATTCCATTCTTGATATCAATTACTTTACGAACAATGAAATTACTGAATTTCATGACAACGAAGTTATAACTGTGATTGTCTTGGTATCTTACCACCTACGACTGTCTACCTGCGCATTAAGTAAACATCAATTTTCTGAAAACAAACGTCATTAATAAACATTTTGATAACTGTTAAAACATCTGAGTATATCTTTACCTTGAAGATGTTATTACCCTGACAATTGCTATTTGAGATCTTTGTCAAGTCAGCTTCTATTGATTATAATCGGTTGCTAGGTAGAAAAAATATATAACAGAATCAGTTTCTCCTCAGGTATACAATTTTTCCACATGGGCGTTGTTCATCAGTATAGATCAATCGGTTGTGGTATTTTAAGGTAAGCGTTGATTTCTATCTTGCATGATATTTTTCATAGCTGTGAAGTGATGTTTGAAAATTTGGGTTTCAACTTTAAAAAAATCTATTTACATGAGGTAATTATTTCGTAGCAATTTCAGAAAATGAAATAATCAAAATTCAAATTCAAAATAAATTCTTTTTCCATTTGCCCTTTTAGAATATAAACGAAATATACCGACTTCCCTGGCATGTGTTTCCTAAATAACCAACACCAGTTACGATAAGTTTGACTATCCATTCTTTGGTATCTTCCGCTTCTCTTTATCGTGGCAAAGGTAAACTTGGCCTGGAGAAGCTTCAAAATTGGTATTAAAACAGTTAAACTGAACTAAATTTGACATTAGATATTAGTTTTCAATCCCCCTCCCTAAAAAAGAAAAGAAAAAGAAGTATGATACACTATAATCGGTACATCTTTTCTGATGTTACAATAGATATAGTAAACCTACTAATACATTACGTGCATATATTGAGCCAATAGTTTGATATAGTTGGAATGATACATGAACACACAGAGAACTTATAATTTACAGTTTAAACCACAACATATATTTTAACAGCTGATGATTTTTCCTCTGATGATTTTCCATTATTGTCTATGTTTGTTGTGTCTACATTTATCTAAGCAGATGCGAAATACTCTTCAAATATGTAATTAATTATAAAATCATCGATACTTATTACTTTGAGCGGTTAAATGAGCGTTTGAATGGCATTATACCTGTTATGATTGATATAAATTATATTTGATAATTTTTGCAGCTGTTAATTTTTGCTGTTACAAAACACTTTTAATTTGAAGTACATCGTAAAATAGCTAAACGTCATGCTTTCTTTGCAAACAAAGCAACGATTCTAGAATAGGCAGGTTTTATTACTTTTTTTAAACTTCAACAAAAGTTATGAATAAGTGTGTGTGTATTTAAATATACAATTAACACAATATAATTAAAATATAGATCTCTGATTTTGTTATACTCACATGAATACGACGAGCACGCGAGTTCTGATAGATCTGAAATCTAATCAGATCATAATTAATAGTGTATTTATAGACTACTAAATACAACCGTTTGCAAGATAAAACCATAAATATTCAGGTTGAATAGCTACTATGTTTCAACACAATTTTGGAAAATGGTGTAACAATACAACAGTAGAACCGTCAAATTCATGTGGACAGAGTCATGGACTGCTCTTGTCTATTAACAAGGATATATGTAAATGTTATTCTTTCTTAAATATAGCAGATAAAATATCCTTCAGATAGAAGTACAAGTGTTTAGAAGAAACAAACATATCGCTTAAAAATCAATAATTTCACATATAAATGCTATTTCTTCAAATTTTTTATTTTTCTTTAAATATGATATATTATTCGCATTTTAATTTCCTGCCCTAAAAATGAGCGATTAAGTAATTTACGTTTATGCAATAATTGTAATTTCCACCACAAATAGTATTGTTTATATTGGCGGGGTCTGTTTGTTGAAGTCAACTTACTGTTTTAATCTTTTATCAAATGCCATTTGTATGACTGTTTATGCAATATCCGGAGTCAGTTAGGTGTTGTATAACATGTTAATCACCTTGTAGTCCAATTTTCTATTTAATATGTTATCGTCTAAAATCACTGATTTTTAAGAGAGCAATTTGGCATATCAAATATTTTCTTTCGTTACAGGTAGACGGTTATGTTTTACCGCAAAGAATTTCACAAGGTAAGTACTTTTGATTGAATATTTCTATCACTCAGCGGTCGATTAAGCCGGGTGCGTGTACCTTCTTTTACAGCCAAAGCATGGATTGTAAGCGCGCGCGCACACCTTAACAAGGCCCCCTTGCCACTCGCCTATTTTTCGAGCATCCTCTCCCCGATTCATTATAGTACAACGCCAAGTTAATAATATTACACAGTAACACCTATAAGATATGCCCATTTTACATATTGGGTCAACATAAACACCTTTGATGTAGATGCTGATTATTTTTTCAATTTATTTGACCTTATTGCTCTTGTACTGTACGTTGTCTTTGTTATTACATTGTTGGATTTAACCCTTTGAATGGGAGTTATGCATATGGTATACTTCCTTGAAATGTAAAAACGGTGTAATCCTTTATTTGCAATATAGACATTGCCCTGTTATGTTAAATGATTTTGCTTTCGATTAAGTTTTAAGCTTAACAATTAACTAGAGTACATATATTCTATTGCTATATTAACAAAAGTAGCTTTGAGCCAATGAGACGAAAGATGGACTATGTTTTCCTACTCACACACATGTCGATCATGGTGCCTCACAGAAGTACCCCCAACAGTCATTTCAAAATTACCGCAATTTATCCCGGCTCTTCATTGCACGGATGAATGAATAAATGACCTTCAAGTTTTCATAAACTAAAAGTAAATATATATTTAATTGGTCATTATTCAAATAACGTAAATTTCATTTATAATCTTCGATAAAATATCATAAAAATCAAACATCTAAATACAAAACATAATAATTTGCTACAAGCAAAGGTTTTGTTCAATGTTGAAGGCTTTTTTGTGATATATAGTTACTCAAGTCCACGTGATTTGGACTCAGATGGATCATGACAATCATACCACATTTCTATAAGATGCACTGAAACCGTGACAAGATCTTTTATCCTATTTACTCATTTAATGTAATCTTTCATATCAAAATGATACATCTGTTCTACTATTGAACATTCTGTACAGGTATATTTCAGTTAGCTTGTTACTTTTAGTAGACTTTTTTCTTTCAGTTTGATAACCCATTGCTAGTATCAGCTATAGATTGACTGATATTAGGATAACTGTTTCATAGAATAATTCATATTTTACTGACAGGCATTATAATTGAACGAAAATTGGATTAGATTGATTTTTCAGAAGTTGTAAACCGACATTGCGTGATTTAAAAAAAAGAAAGGAAATCGTTTACCACATTACATTCATAGGTTAGGAACAAGTAAATAAAACATAAATGCAGCTTGAAGATATCAAGGGATACCCATACACCATTGACCGCACGAAAACAGGCAGCATCAAACCTTACAAGCATTGAAAAGTCTGCCCATAAAACCCTATCTTTCTGAAAAAAAAAAAAAAAAATATAAAAAAAAGTACACATTTGATAATTATTTTAAATTCTTGTTATTTCTAAAATAGTTTTCATAAAGTTTAAGATAAATTTCTCCCCTCATATAAAAAATTAGAGAAATGTTTTTCAGTTGTTCCTCTTCATATCATTCATAAACTATGAGCCTGATTAACAAGTACAAGAGAGAAAAAGATACAAAAGGGATATTCAAAAACAAGTCGAAAACAAACTGATAATGCTATGACAAAAAAAAAAAGAAAAAAGAGAAAAAACTCGAAAAAAGATCAAAAGACAAACAACAGTATACAAAACACGACACAGACAACTATAGAATGAGAAATACGAACCCTAACCAGAAACCGGGGGTAATCTCAGGTGCTCTCTATACAACTCCTTTTATGAAATTAAATGAATAAGAATGTAAACTTAGATTTTGTATAAATGCTATAGTCTAGGACTGATGGTATGTTACTGCTAAAGAAGTAAGGTTATGCCATGAAAACTTGAATCATTGTGTTTGTCATAGACCATTTAATGACAAAAAAGAAGGTATATCAATGGTATATTAATTCGTTACAAAATATCCTTACACGTACTTGACAAAACGAAAAGATAAATAACAGCGTCCATATTGCTGTTGGTCCTCACAATAAAGCATTCAAAGCGGCGTCAAAGCTCACACCTGACTTTAGGGGAAAAATACAGCTATCTGTAAATGATTTCTACACAGTACAGAAACAACTTCAACTAAAGCAAGGTTAAGCTACTGAGTATTTCATTCACGACCTTTGACAACGCTTATTTACATATAAAATATTTAGTGAAAGTTTAATGTAACCCGGATTTGTTTTCGCTTAATCAATTTATGACTATTGAACAGCAGTATACTACTGTTGCCTTTAATGAAAACCGTTGGTTTAGGGTATCAAGTCACTAATTTATGGTTCCATTGCTTTCTGTGTTAAATTCACCGATTCATTCATTCGTAGTTATTTTGTCTTAAATTTAAACAAAGTGACAATCGTTTCATGACAAAACAATTCCATAGTCTTGAACTTTACATATGATTTAATCTTGCAACTGTTTTGATTCGAGTGCGACTGATGAATCTAATGTAGACAAAACATAAACAGTCTGTTGTATCTAATATAGACAAAACATAAACAGTCTGGTGTATCTAATATAGACAAAACATAAATAGTCTGGTGTAGCTAATGTAGACAAAACACAAACAGTCTGTTATATCTAATGTAGACAAAATATAAACAGTCTGGTGTATCTAATATAGACAAAACATAAATAGTCTGGTGTAGCTAATATAGACAAAACATAAACAGTCTGGAATACCTAATATAGACAAAACATAAACAGTCTGGTGTAGCTAATGTAGACAAAACATAAACAGTCTGTTATATCTAATGTAGACAAAATATAAACAGTCTGGTGTATCTAATGTAGACAAAACATAAACAGTCTGGTGTATCTAATGTAGACAAAACATAAACAGTCTGGTGTATCTAATGTAGACAAAATATAAACAGTCTGGTGTATCTAATGTAGACAAAACATAAACAGTCTGGTGTATCTAGTGTAGACAAAACATAAACAGTCTGGAATACCTAATATAGACAAAACATAAACAGTCTGGTGTAGCTAATGTAGACAAAACATAAACAGTCTGTTATATCTAATGTAGACAAAATATAAACAGTCTGGTGCATCTAATGTAGACAAAATATAAACAGTCTGGTGTATCTAATGTAGACAAAACATAAACAGTCTGGTGTATCTAATGTAGACAAAACATAAACAGTCTGGTGTATCTAATGTAGACAAAACATAAACAGTCTGGTGTACCCAAGCATGAGCTTGGTATCGATGAAGAGTTTGATCAAAAAAGGAGGGATATATACCAATATTTACAGGACCCGACAAAATTGACATTCGCATATTGACCCTGACCAATCTCGAGTCGTTTTTCAATCAAGTATTTTGCTGTTCTTAAATTTCATAATTTTGCATCGTGTGATAATTCTTTTTAACATCGACTAGATGCATATTTTATATATTGCACAGTATGAACTCATATGAATTTAGTTTTTTCGATTGAATAAAAGTGCGCAAAAATGATTTGTATTTGTAAGATTAAATACATGTTTGTCCAAATGATACTATATTTAGACTGCCATTGTTCTTTTACATTGAAAAATAAGTGTGGCCGTTAAATTTACGTAGTCTATATGAACATCATGTGCAGAAAGACACTTAAACAATTCCAATTTTCTCGAAATTAGTTTAAATGGACATAAAATTGTCACATAAGGAAAGATATTAGACAAATGCCTTCTCTGAAGAAAAATCTCTAGAATTCCTTATTTTTTTATCATTTCGCTCATAATCATCCTCATCTGATTTTTAATCATGCATCAAAAAGAAAATAACAGAAAACCCCCAGCAATTTACAAAATATTAGCTGTTAACATAGCATATATATGGACACTTAAAGATATACTTGCAGTACCATAGTATAATGTATCTGGCATCAATAATTCATGAACAACGTGAGGTCCTATCAACTGATATATCATGAATGAGATAACATTTGAAATTAGCATTTACAGTAATGAAGAGGTACATGTAGGTTAAAAAAAAATTCTGCAGAATTTAAAAAAAAAATTAAGGTCGTTAATGGTAAATTCAAAATCTATCTGATATTGATTTTGGATATGGGTATTTTCACAAGTTGGAACACGTTGTTTTATATTTTATAATGTTTTCTCCATTGGGTAATTCAGTGTAGATAGAAGACCCGAGTCTCGAGTAGTATCTTAAAAACATCTTTAGACCTGCGATTTATATAGTTCCTTACGGTTATTTAGGGTTGTCCTTCGCTAAATACCTATATATTTGTTGTTTTGTTTTGTTGGTGTTATTTGGTTGGTTTTTAATTTACATATTTTCGCATCATCTTTTTATTCACATTAATTGCTTTGCATTAGTTGTTGTCACTTAATATCGAATGTCAAATTTTTCAGTTAGAATATCTGTTAACTAAAGTTGCATCTTATTCAATTGCATACAAAATCTTATTTCTTGAAAATGTACATAAAAATCAAATTTGTCAACGCGAAAGGGGTTTTGAATCATTTAAGGAGAGATGTAAAATTCTGTATCCTATTAGAAGTCATCGAAAATGTTGTTTTAACTGAATTCAAGGTTCATGAAAATGGCGTTAAATCTGCTATCTCTATGAAGTGTGGATAATATAAGAGGTGTTAGGGGAGATTGATAATCAGTGATGTATATGATCAATATCCAATGCTGAATATTAGTTCAAATCTTTGAAAGGTGTTGAAAAGCTAGGCGGATGATACCAAAGGGATATTGAAACTCGTAAGTCGGAGACAAAAAAAAAAATGACAACTCCATGGCAAAACACGAAAAAATTACCAAAAGACAAACAACAGTTTACAAAACACAACATTGAAACACCCTCAATAACCGGGGTGATCTCAGGGGTGCTTCGAAGGGATAAGTAGATACTGCTGCACATGTGTTGCTCATGTAAATATACACTCGTTGATTTAACATTCAAGGATGAAATTTTGGTTACGACATTTAGAACATATCTGTTTTCATCCATCTGTGAAACCGATATTCCATTACTGTTAACCAACTCGTCCATAAAATTTCGAAAGAGTGACTTTAACTTCACCACTCGGAACTCTTGGTTTACAAGCTTCCTGGTAAGCAACAATCATTTATCAGGATCGTCTTGATAGGAAATTAAAGCTCTGGAATATCGTATCAACTGGGAGATATATATCAATATGCAGGTGCTGCTCGACTGAAATTGAAAGGTCACATTTGGGAAGCCGAAATCTTCAATCTCTTTTGAACATTGGCAAACTACTGTCGCCTTTATTTATTGCAAAGTTTTGTTTTCAAACGACCCGTATTGTCAATTTCTAGATGGAAATACAGATATTAGGCAGATTTAACTGTATTTTGTTATCCTTTATTTCAAGCTTGATAGGATATATAGATGCGTTCAACATAGTCACCTAACTTTGAATAATTTAGTAAAAGGACATTAAAGTTAATAAAAATAAAACAATTTCAAATTCCCACTTATCTAACAACAGTTGTTTTGAAACACAAAAATAAAGTTCCAAAACAATTTTATAAGTTTTGAAAGAACACGCATACATATTTATGAAGTATAGACACAATAATTATTCCACCCATTCCACCAATTTCATCAACACATGTACAGGAATCTATTATAATATAACATGAAACGTCGATACGTTTTTAAGAATTATTGAAATATATTATCCATTTCCACTAATAATTATCGTGTTCATATAAATTATCTAATTGAAACACTAACCCCAATGAAAGGATAATCCCATCAGATATGAATAAATTCTTTGAATAATACATTATCCTCACTAGGATTCTACCACCCACATTAGTAAACTACCGGAGACTAAGGAGTGTTTCGGACAAGACAATTTCAGAGCTAATGGACCACTCCCTGCTTTTTGGTAGGGTTCGTGTTGTTCAGTCTTTAGTTTTCTATGTAGTGTTTTGTGGAGTGCTGCTTGTATTTTCATCTTTTTGACCATGTCGTTGTCTGGTTTTCTTCGTTTCGTGTATTTTGATTGCCCATCTGTATCTTCTCCTTCTATAATGTAAAAACCTATTCTTATTCCTAATCATCTATCTGAAATAAAAGTCTGCTTATAAAATCTTTATTATTCGTTTTTAAGAAATTATAATTAATGAAAATAAATTAAACGTAAACAAAAAGGTTTATATCTCATCTTCTTATTTTTATATAGTTTTTTTGTTGTATCGGGAAAAAATATTATATGTTTGAAATTCATAAAATCTGGTCAACATTTGCAGATTTGTGGAATATGTTCAGGTAAATATTATTGATTTAGATTTGTTACCAGGTTAACACATAATCAGTTGTAGTTTTCCAACAAGTGGACTGTTATTGTCATTTAAGGGCGTTTTCCTTCCGTTTTCGACAACTGTATATCCTTTGGGGTAAGCAGAAAATGTATTCTTTGAAAAATTCTGTTTTTGCTATAGGTTTTTTGTTTTTTTTTCTCGGAAATTTTGGTTTTCAGTGATGTTCAACTTAGATACTGAATTGCCTTTCTGTCTGTTTGACTTGAGCGCCACCAATGAGTCTCATATTGTATAAAAATATTATGAAATATGAATTAATTGTTGATCATTAACGCGAGACGATTAAGAGAATTATCCGAGAATTTTATAGCCATTGCACCTGTCTTAAACATCATGAGAGTTACCATACTCTCGATTTCATCAGTGTTTCCAGATATTCGATTCCCTTGTTACATATTACATTGGTAGATTTTCAATTATCATAAATACAAAAAGATGAATAATTGCTGACAATTTAGATTGAAGATGATAAGGATCATAAAGTTTTCGTCTATTTCAGTTCAACAATAAGCAACAGTACTATAGCGATATTCTAATATTAAGATTATATCAAATCTAGTGAATCGCAGGAACTCCAACAGTAGAAAGACCAGGTTTGTCGAGAGAGCAAGGCTCTCGTACTTTGAATGCATAACCCGTCATGCAATCAGCTTAAACAGAATGTCATGATGATGAAACGACACAATTAATGAAATAAAATCTCATCAACGATACCAAGTTTATAATTTGACAATGTTTCTTTGATCAGATTCAATTAAAAGAAAAAAATATCTGCCTAGAGAAAGAGTACAAATTTCCAATTGACAATACCCCAAATTTTTAAAAATGTATCAACATATACTGTTCCAAACTCATTTTAAGTTCCGGTACTTATTTTATACACTGAAAATTTACAATTAAAATAGATCATATTTTGTGCACGCATTGATGCCCTGGTATATTGATCAGTTTTGATTTGTACAAATCGCTTTCCAGACGATTCAGTATTTACTGCATACAGTCTCATCAAAGATACCAGGCTTATCAGTCGCAGAAGATATGCTACTGATCGCCCTGAAATAGATTGAACAAACCTTAATTGACCACAAGCGAAAGGTATGAAAATACTTATGTGAAAATATCTAAGAATTAATTATATTTATTTATTGATTGCTCATTTCAATTGATACGTGTAACGCTTGTGCATGGTCACTCCTTTACGGTATTCTTTGGTGGTGTATTCCTTACAAAAAACTGCTCAACCAGGATTTCAAGGAAGAACGACTGAAATTGACACGTCCTTAGATTTACAGTGACAATGACGAATTGAAAGGTCGATACGATATGCTTGTGTCTCCATTCACTTGCGACATTTTTTGCAGTCTCAGATCTTAAGATACCAGAATAGTCGTCTCATTTGTAATTTTACCGATTATGTCTTATTCCCGATTTAGAAATGTTGACTAAGTGTAGATTTTATTTAGGGGCCAGCTGAGGACCACCTCCGGGTGCGGGATTTTCTAGCTGCATTGAAGACCCATTGGTGGCCTTCGGCTGTTGTCTGCTCTTTGGTCGGGTTGTTGTCTCTTTGACATATTCCCCATTTCCATTCTCAATTTTATTCGCATGTTGGTTGATACGTGCATAACCTCTTCGATGCATCCGTCTTGCTCTTTTTGTGGTTCATGCGATTCCCTCCGATTGTTTGTTGCCTTTATTTGTCTTCTAAATCGATGTCTGGGATTTGAACATCGGTAAAGTACTGTTGTCTTAATTTATTGCTCAGTGCATTAGAGTCTTCAGATCCAAATGTTGTACTTCAAAATATATTACTACTGACACTTTCAAACATTATTTGAATCGTTAATTGACCACAACGATAAGATATAAATGATTATATATGTAATGTCAAGTATAATTTTGAAATTATTTTAAAATGACCGTAATTAGAGGAATGTCTATCTAAATCTGATTTGCTGTTCCAATTAATGCGAATTCTATAATAATGACATACATTTTAAAATAATATTAAAAAAAAAACAATTACTAAAATAAGGGACCAACCTTAATATAGAATATTTCAATAGGAGAAGCACAGCAAATATTGCATATATATATAGTCCAACGAAATTTTATTTAAAAAAAAATTCAGAAAATATCGATATTTTCATAAAATTCTAGACCATGTCCCTTTTTAAAATTCATATAAAAAAGTATCACAGGTAAGAGTATATAATACAATATGTCGACATTCAATGTAAATTAATTTGTCAGCTTTGATTTCCATACTAGATTGCTTATTTTGTACGTAAAGCAAATTTTATTCTAATCCAGTTTAAGGCTTACAGAAATGCCTTGTATAAGATTGATTAAAAAGTCTCCTCGTCACTAATTTGAAGGCTCAATCATTCCATAACTCAGTAGCTTTTGTTGAGCCTGTCATCTACATCATTTTCTGATGTAAAGCCAAACAATGGCTTGTTGTTAGATGTATTAGATGTGTTAGTTGGCTTTGTCCAGTATAGAATAAAAGTATATACGCGTTTTCCCCTGCATGCTCGGTGTGTTGCACATTTTTTTCATTTTAAAATTTTATTAAAGTGATTTCCAATACGCTGTAGGAAAGTTCTTAATAAGGACAGCAGACTTCAACTTCTGAACATTGATGTAAACATCAAACCCAATATTTACCAAACGCTTACTGTTACATACGCATAGATATATTGACATTCTGTTTAAAATAAAAACAAAGACGCCAAAAAGGAAAACATTAATGACTCAACATCCAAACAGTAATCTAATGAAATAGATCCTCTGTGAAAAAAGTATGGAAACAAAAACCAATTGTTTTGTAGATACCTTATAGAAAACACCCGTCACAGAGAGTTTGAATGTAACAATCATAAGAAAACTCATCAGATCCCAGGTTTATAATGTAATACGCCAGACGTGCAATGCGACTGTACAAATCACCAATGGCACTCGAATAAAAATGGTTGGATGGCCAAATCAAATACAAAGTTAAAGAGTATTGAAAAACCATACGTTCTAAAAGTTGTACCTAAGGCCACCAATGCCTTGGGGTAAATATACTATAACGCTTTTTAAATAGTTACTTTAACACAATGGCCGTATCATTCTACAGTGTCACAACTGAGGAAAAGAGGACAAGACAATGATTACGACTATTGGGACATATCCGTGGTCATCTGTGACGGTCAACCAAATCATGATGGTGTCCGTAAAACAATCAAATAGATGACTTCAACCTCACCACCAGGAAACTTTGTTGGATAATTTCTATGTAAGAAGCAACCCCCTTCAAGGAAATCATGATATCATAGGAATCGTAAGCTCTGGAATATCGTAGTAACTAGTAGATGTAAACTCCATATGCCGGCGCTGCATGAATGTTGTTATAAAGAAATGAAAAATGTGAATTCATCTCTTTAGTCGTAGGGGTTTGTTCTGATTCCATCATTGGTAATCATCTGAATAATATTGTTTTAAAAAGTTAAATTTTCGGTACATACTATTCCTGCGGTTATATCACTAGGAATATGATATTTCAACATTTAAAGTCAGTTCAGTTTTGTATAAACTACCATACAGATATTAATTTGATTCAATAAAGAAATCCAAAAAATACCGAAATTCATTGGAATTAAAACAGTCAAAATTAAATATACTTCAACAAAATCAAGACCACGTATGTTAACAAAGTAAACATCATATGGTTGGCTTGAACCACCCGTCATGATATTTCAGGTTGAGATCCTGTTGAAAAAAAGAGGAGGAAATGTGAAAACCATGAACATGAAATTAGTAAAAATAATGCTATACACACCATCGCTAACAAGTGGGATCTTCAGCATTGTAACCATTGACACCAACTTCGATGTTTATATTCGCATGGGGGTAGGTACATGTATTGCAGGAGACGCTTACCATGTCGACGAAACCAGTCTCGCTCTTTTGGAGTTCATGCGATTCTTTCAGTTTTCATTTCTAACATTGATTTGTATTTTCATTGTGGATTTGTTAGATCTGAATATCAGTAAACTACTGCTGCCTCGAATTCATTTCAGTATTTTGGTGTAAATAAGTGACAAATTTAGTTCATCGGTGTTCAAGTCTCCTCTATCCATTCTAAGGTATTGTTGATGGCTGATCATTGATATTCTTTGTTGAAATCATTTAGAAATGGTAGAGGCGTGTCACATATTGAATAAGAACTGCTTATCCTTTCGGAGCACCAGGATTCGCCCCGGTTTTTTTAATTTTTCGGTGTTCGTGTTGCTCAATCTTTAGTTTTCTGTGTGATGTTTTGTAATTGTTGTTTGTTTTCCATGGCGTTATCCGTTTTTATTGAACTTGTTATCTTCTCTCAACATATAGTATGAACACCGACCGTCTCTCTTGTTTAACATATAGTATGAACACCAGCCTTCTATCTTGTTTTACATGTAGTATGGACACCAGCCGTCTCTCTTGTTTAACATATAGTATGGACACCAGCCTTCTCTCTTGTTTAACATATAGTATGGACACAGTCGTCTCTAATGTTTAACTTATAGTATGAACACCAGCCGACCGCCAAAACTTGTGTGTTAGTTATGTATAGCATTGCTTAATATTCTTTGCTATTCAATAACATTGTAAATAGAAAGCAACACCAGATTCCTATATCCATAGGTTTGCATCATAACATTTTTAACCTTAATTTGTACATGCAAAGGTAAATAAAAAAAAACCCAAATAGATTAATAAAAGTAAATGAATTCATTGATAAATTAAAAAAAGACGTTTAACTACTTTTTGTTTTGAATTCAAATCTATGTAGCAAACGGAAAAATAGCAACAACATAGGTAATGGAAATAAAAACGAAACAACAATGATGGCTTTTGGATAAGAAAGAAAAACGACTTATTCATGAAGTTAATGACAAAGCAGCCACTACTGATACTTCAATAACACATCTGAACATTCTGCAATTTTTTATCTGTCAATACAACCCTTATGAAGTGTATAACACTTTAGAACATTCTGCAGTATTTGATCTGTCAATACAACCCTTATGAAGTGTATTATTTGCTATTGCATTGATTTCGATTGTTTCGTACTTTTGAAGGAAAAATCTGATAAACCATTGACATCTGTTTGTGACCATTGAAATGTAATAGGACTAATAACTCTTTGTTTTTTTTTTTCTTCCTTTCAGACAATTCTGTACTTCTTTGGATTTTAAAAGAGATAAAGGTTAAATGTTTTTGTACTTTGACTTATCTTGGAATGTTGACATAATTTGATTGCAACAAAACATTGAGATCGATTGAAAGCAATTTTCTGGCAGTTGTTTAAACCATAAAATGTGTTGCATTTAATTTAGCGTTCCATTAAAACGTTTAACGACATACCCACGTATAAGTGATAATTATACTAACGGAAATATTCTTCTACAGTTTGAGTGGAATATATAAACATGTTTGCAAAAGAACAAAAGTAAAGAAAACAAGTTAAATTACAAAACCATACCAAATCAAACAAATGCAAAATAAATGTTGATAAAACTTAAAGCTGTTTTTTGAGGATATGAAGTACATTATGAAGTTTATATGTGTTGTTTGGGAAGAAAATTGAAGAATTATACAATTGTAACAGCGTGTGAATTAAAAAGGAACATAAGGGGTTTGATGATAATGCGGTAAGAGAATTATTTCCCATCTAAAGAATGTAATTTCTCTGAATTAAAGACTCGAATGTGGTACTTTCAACTATATGAATAAAAAAAAAGCTTTTCATATTAATTAACCCTCAAACGAAAAAGAGAAATGTATTAAGAAGATGATAAAGTAACATGTCATCAATACACAAAAGGGATGACAAACCATTCGGTATATAACTGTTTTGGGAATGGCAATGTCAGGAGTAATAAATTATGACAAAATATTAGGAGATAAACTTAGGGAGAATAACAAATTCGGTCTCATTAAACTATAGATGGAATGACAATATATCAGGTTGTCGATTTAAAAAAGAAATGACATTAACGTATAGAGAAAGAAAGGACTTATTACCTATCAGGAGCACCTGAGTAAAACCACCGGGTTTTTTTGTGGATCTCGTTTTGGTGGAGCTCAAGTCAGGAAAATGGCAGTTGTCTTTCATTTGTTCCGTCGGTTGAGAGCATTTGATTTTGTCATTTTTATGGACTTCCCCCTTTTCGAATCTGCCTTTTTTCATTAATCTCTAATTTTCTGAATGAAGTTTGTCTGGTCGTATTTTTGTCTGTTAGTTATAGTTTTCCTGTCTTTCTTTGATTTATTGATTTTGATTGCTCCCTATGTATGCATTAACATAGATATCGGGTATACGTCAATTAGACAAAAACTAGACACAATAGACGAAAAAGACAATTATATATACACTTTTATTTAAAGTTGGGTCATAACTTTATATTCAATATTTAACAGTGATCGGTCATACATTTATCGACGGAAAAAAAACTTAAAAGTTTAAAACCTATACATTGAATGACAATTTCCTCAGAGGAAAGGTAGAAGACAAATGGAGGGAGCAATAAAAATCGTCTGTCAAAGAAGAACAGACAATACAATGAGCAAAAGACAAAAGACGGACACAAATTTCTGCACATCATTGAGCAGCACAAACCGTATAAAGCTGAACTCTGGTAACATCCCCCTCCTAAGAGGAGTATTAAACACTGTGTCTAAATCCTTTGAGGAAGTACAAAGTCTTGGGATGGTCAGACTTGAGAGAATGGGGTTTTTCATCTACATCTTTATTTAAGGGCTTCAGTAAGATTAATACATGGAATGGCTAGGTCGGTGTCATAAACTTGTTGAAAACTGACAACGTCAAGGGTATCCTAAACCTAAGGCATGATTTGTCAATTATAAGGCTATAAATCCAAGAAAGAATTGCAAGGTAGATTCATGATTCTGTTGGGAAATGACATAATTCGGAGTATTTGGTCAATGCAAAAATTGTAAATCAACAGAAAACATTTCAAGGTAGGGATGATACAACTGTAAAGGAATGAAAGTCATGGGTCATAAATCTTCAGAGGTAATAACAACGTCAGGGGTCATAAATATATAATGAAAAATCAATGTAAGATCAAGCATCCTTCATAGTGCAACTGATATTTCAAGTGAAGTATTGTTCATGACATAAGTAAATAAATAACATGTTTGAAAGGTAGGTAGTATGACTTTACACAAGCACACTATGTGTTATACGGGTGATACCAGTTGTTATAAGTTCGATTTCAGGTGATATTTGTATGTTTGGCATTACATTTGTAAATGACATTTATTTCTGAAAAAAGGCTACCGTACAGCGATTATCAATAATCACTTTCACCGTATTGATTTTAAAGTTTTCTTATCTCTGTAGTAAGGGGTATATAGTAAACAATATAGGAATGTTGTATCAAACGAGGTGTCTCGGTTCCGTTCTAACGTAATCTTAATCAAATGTTTGGTGAATATAGAGGATAAATTCACGTAAATATCGGACATAGTTTACAAATAACGGTTTTAATCAAACTTCTGACTGTATTGTTTAGTTTCAGTGATTTAGTTGTCAACCGTATTACAAACGTATCCAACCCAGTTCCGTTTGAGGATAAATATATTCTTGTAATATTTTTTTTCAGTTTGATGTTGTGTTTCATTGGAAGAATTTGCATGAAAAAGAATACAGTTTTATACAGGTAAGAAAATATCAAACATGTACAAATATGAAAACACTTATATCTAAAAAATATATCGTAGAAATAATGACCGTTAAAAAGGGACCTTTAGTTTTTTTTTATATACTAGGTTTCCCTTCCGTTTACATTAAACAAATTATTAAACTATAACAAAACAATACTACTTCATTATATAAAATATAAAATATATATTGTTTAAAATATTCAAAATGTTTTCGCTTATATTTACATAAAAAAAATAATGATAAAAACAACTGTTTATTTTCTTTGACTTGCACCAATCTTTATCGTAATTTTCCCCTATCCACAAAACCCTGATATGGGTTTTTGTTTAATTACAAAACAAAGATGACTACCTTTTTGATTCATCAATATCTTCTTATCATCCAGTGGCAAATACTTCACTTATATTTTAGACGCAAACTTGAGCATAGAAATGAAATATCGTGCAATAAAGCCTTATGTTAATGCTTAAAAATTATAGTTGACAAACAAGTATTCGATAGTCTTAGAACTTAAGGAAAGTCAATCGATTATTGGTTGAGAATTTTTAGAAATTCTTTCCTTGATTTGAACTTTTTGTACTATCAAAATTAAGATAAGTATTTTTTCAATTCTATTTGCAAGAGTAAAAGTTGTATGATAAAGTTCCAACATTTTCGTTTGATTTGCAATGTACAAATAATTGATCGTTACTGACAAATAAGGTAAAAATAAAAATAAGCATGTCATTAAAACCAACGACGGATTCTATTATTCCGCTCATTTGAAGCGTTCCAGGCATCACATTATGCAATACTGTGATAATAATGTTACAGCTTAACAAGAGGATTAATTCTGTTTTATAATTATACGTTGCAGACCTTTCATCGATTAAGTGAAATATGTTTTTTGAAAGTATAACCTTGCACTAATACCAAAAAACAACTACCTGCGCAAACTGAGTAAGGTGCAAACTAAAACTAAGTAAGGTATAAACTGAGTTAGATACAAACTGAGAAAGTTACAAATTGAGTAAGGTACAACTGAGTAAGGTACAACTGAGTAAGGTACCAACTGAGTAAGATACAACTGAGTAAGGTACCAACTGAGTAAGGTACCAATTGAGTAAGGTATAACTGAGTAAGGTATAACTGAGTAAGATACAACTGAGTAAGGTACCAACTGAGTAAGGTACAACTGAGTAAGATACAACTGAGTAAGGTACCAACTGAGTAAGGTATAACTGAGTAAGGTATAACTGAGTAAGATACAACTGAGTAAGGTACCAACTGAGTAAGGTACAACTGAGTAAGATACAACTGAGTAAGGTACCAACTGAGTAAGGTACCAACTGAGTAAGATATAACTGAGTAAGGTACAACTGAGTAAGGTTTAACTGAGTAAGATACCAACTGAGAAAGTTACAAATTGAGTAAGGTACAACTGAGTAAGGTATAACTGAGTAAGGTACAACTGAGTAAGGTACCAACTGAGTAAGGTACAACTGAGTTAGGTATAACTGAGTAAGGTTTAACTGGGTAAGGCACAACTGAGTAAGGTATAACTGAGTAAGGTAACAACTGAGTAAGGTACAACTGAGTAAGGTACAACTGAGTAAGGTATAACTGAGTAAGGTTTAACTGGGTAAGGCGCAACTGAGTAAGGTATAATTGAGTAAGGTACCAACTGAGTAGGGTACAACTGAGTAAGGTACAACTGAGTAAGGTATAACTGAGTAAGGTACCAACTGAGTAAGGTACAACTGAGTAAGATACAACTGAGTAAGGTACCAACTGAGTAAGGTACCAACTGAGTAAGGTATAACTGAGTAAGGTATAACTGAGTAAGATACAACTGAGTAAGGTACCAACTGAGTAAGGTACAACTGAGTAAGATACAACTGAGTAAGGTACCAACTGAGTAAGGTACCAACTGAGTAAGATATAACTGAGTAAGGTACAACTGAGTAAGGTTTAACTGAGTAAGATACAAACTGAGAAAGTTACAAATTGAGTAAGGTACAACTGAGTAAGGTATAACTGAGTAAGGTACAACTGAGTAAGGTACCAACTGAGTAAGGTACAACTGAGTAAGGTATAACTGAGTAAGGTTTAACTGGGTAAGGCACAACTGAGTAAGGTATAACTGAGTAAGGTACCAACTGAGTAAGGTACAACTGAGTAAGGTACAACTGAGTAAGGTATAACTGAGTAAGGTTTAACTGGGTAAGGCGCAACTGAGTAAGGTATAATTGAGTAAGGTACCAACTGAGTAGGGTACAACTGAGTAAGGTACAACTGAGTAAGGTATAACTGAGTAAGGTTTAACTGGGTAAGGCACAACTGAGTAAGGTATAACTGAGTAAGGTACCAACTGAGTAAGGTACAACTGAGTAAGGTACAACTGAGTAAGGTTTAACTGGGTAAGGCACAACTGAGTAAGGTACAACTGAGTAAGGTACAACTGAGTAAGGTACCAACTGAGTAAGGTACAACTGAGTAAGGTACAACTGAGTAAAGTACATCTGAGTAAGGTACCAACTGAGTAAGGTACCAACTGAGTAAGGTACAATGAGTAAGGTACCAACTGAGTAAGGTACCAACTGAGTAAGGTATAACAGAACCACGTATAGTGCTCACATAATTCGGTATAACTGCACCACATCACCACTTACCGTATGATAACGATTAACTATGTGACAAGATTCTACAATCAATGAAAGATGTAATACCTTCTGGCTGTAACTTGATAATAGTCACACCTTTACGTATGGATTAAAGACTCGATATCTTTGCGCGTTTATATGATTCAGTAACGATACAAATAGGGTGAGAGCTGGGAAAGTGAAAAAAAATGAATTCGTATCGAAAAGGGTTAAAACGTAGAGACATTTTTTTAGTCCCAAAGATGTTAAGAATTATTCTTCTAAAAAGGTTCTTACATCTACGTCCTTTGGTTTCCAGTAACATGATAGCATTATCATTGGCATTCATATCTATGATCGAGAAATTAATATCTGTTTCCAAAGATTTTAAAAATGTTGAATCAAATAAACAAAAAAGGACAACCGATTCTTTTAATGTCAACATTTGACATATTTACAATGGTAGTAAAGTTCTTAACGAAACTTCAGTTCGATTTTTAAAAATACGTTTTTCGATTTCATATGAGAAAATGAGATATATTGCAGTGATATTTTCCGTCAAACTAGTCCGAAAAACAAACAAACAGTACAAAGTGGATAACAAGCAGGAAATTAACTATTCAGTTTCCATCACTCCATGACAAAAGTCACCAATCAATAAACGATATAATTAGCCCAGACTGTCAAACTATGGTGCCATGTAATAACAATATATCACCTTAACACCAGGATTACAGACCTAATTAACTGGAAGATACAAAATTAACTTTAATGATAATATGTCACTGACTTATCTATTAATATGTACGCAAGAAAGATTTCATTATGTCTATCTGCGAAATGTTCAGTGGAGCTAAAATAATGAATCGAAGCTATCAGAGCCCACGGCAGACAATAATGATCTGATAATATGTATGGGTTAGAAATGACCAACAATTATGTTTGTAGGTTTCTCAGATGTGTTTTATGATTCTACAGATTACACATGTATGGTTTTGACTGATGGGTATGATACGAAATAATGTAAACAATTTCCTTAACATCCGATAGCTATTCTAAAATACGGCTTCAAAATCGTTGTGATTTTAGAAGACTTGGTTCATCATAATACGTTCATGTATTTTAAATGAGATTGAAAAATGTATACATCATGTAGATTACGTACATACTGTCGATCCTTGTTCGATAAGATCTATATAAAATTGCATCGTCATGAACAAAAGGCCAATATAATGGTTATTCACCACTGATCAAACAAGTATAATTGTTAGGTTATGTACAAATTAGAATTTACTGAAACAATAAAAGCCTGGGGTAAAGTAAGAGTACATGACTCATGAAAATAGTCACTGTTTAGGAACAGATGATTTTATTCAAGATATCTTTTTTATGCAAAAAGCTTAAATGATATAATGTTTGAGTGCTTTCCAAAATACGTAAGGTAAAAAACCAATCAAATATCTTATGTGCGATACATTCAAAATCATGTATAACCACTGTAGAATATCTTTTGCTGATCGCAAAAATAATCAGAATAGAATTTACTTGATACGAATTATCTGATAATCTAAATTGTTCAGATGATTAGAATTCCTTCGCGTCAGATTTTTTCATACATAAAAAAGAATAGTAATTGCTTACCAATTAGCAATAAAACTGATGAACATATATAAGTAATTAGAAAAGGGAATATACTTCAAATAGAGCCAATAGGCATGAAAATCCCATGCGAGTTTTTTTAATCATTTTAAAATGCGTTGCTGTACACTTGGATATTTACTTACTAAGATAGTATAAAACATGTTATATTCGTTGCCACCAACCCGTTCCCTTAATTAAGATCAACGAAAGCGACGTATTACCTATTTTTCTTCTTACCATGAGCAGCATGACGTATGCAACTAAAGGGGCATGATATGCGTACTCTTTCGGAACAATAGAGATCACCCCTTGTATTTGTTGCTCAGGCTTTAAATGTCTGTGAAGTTGTTTGTAAACTGTTGTTTAACTTTTCACTAGTTTTCTTTTATTTTCATCAGTCATGAGCAATACGACGGCGACACACGTAAAACAGGAATTGTCAACCTGTCCGGATATCACAGATCATTCGCCATTTTTGTTTAAGTTCCGGTGTTGCTCTGTATTAGATTGTGATATCTCTTCTCCGTGTATTTTACTATTATTTTTGCCGTAGTATTGTTTGTCCCTATTTGATATATTAATTGTCATCTTGGTATTTTCGTTCGTTGTTGTTTTGTTTTCGTATAAAGCCTAGCTTGTAGAAAAATCTTTTTTTTATGGTTCCGCACTTGACGAAACCGGTACTCTTTTTGTCTTTAAGAAATGACTGTAATATTGTTTCTGTCTATGAAGAAATAACATCAAAAATGTGGTGCACCACATTTTTGAGGTTATTTCGAATAGACAGAAACAATATTACAGTCATTCCTTGTAATTTAATTCTAAATTTCATTTTTAAGGAGTAAATTATAAAAAAACGTTGATGACGTCACGATCACATGACAAAATTATGTCTATAAGCTGATAGACAAAAGACTTTCAGCCAATCAGAAGACGTGTAACTTCCAAAATTAGATTATAACGAAATAATAGAAGATGTGGATATACGACAATGAAACAGACGACAAAAGTAACCCCCAAAACATCCCAATGAAACAGACGACAAAAGTAACCCCCAAAACATCCCAATGAAACAGTAGTCCATCGACAAAAGTAACCCCCAAAAACATCTAAAAATTAGAGATAAAGTACAATTAAAATTTCGAAACATGCGTTCAAAATATCTAAGATGAGTAACAACATCGATGTATTCTCCTTTTATTCCTGGTATTCTATGTCATGCCAAGTTAATGTTGATTTTTTATAGGGCAGATGTAGAAAAAAAAAGATAAGTTTTTATGGCAAACAACAGCAATTGAAGCTGTTCCTTAGATTCTCTGAATAAGTAGAAGTCCTTTTTTGTTTCATTTTGTTGATAAATCTTATTTTATGTCTCAAGCGTCTTTATTAGTTTTCTTCCGTATATTTGTGTATGGTAATGACTGAAAAGCTTTGCTAGCTACGCATTTAGCAGACAGAAACCAAACAACACTAAACCAAAACGACACGGGGCTTCAATTGTATTTTGCATTGACTGTACCATTTCGAACTGTAAGATTGTTATAGGCCAGGCCTTTTATAGCTGAGAACACAGTAACGGTATTGATTATTTTCTAAATCCGTACGGTGAATCATAGTTGTTGACGTTCTCGTCCTTTGGTATCCTACTACAACTCCTTAGTTTTATATTGTAAAAAGGTAACAGAAATAACAAACTGACAAAACATAATTATGAAATATACAATTCTTCAGTAAAAATTCAATCTAAATTGTCGCTTTCGAAAAACAAAAATTGATTCATCAACATGATCTATTTGTGCGGCTCGACCTCGCTCACCTTTTCAATATAAAGACAATAGGACGTGGAACAGACATACACTTTTATATCAAAGATGGTCCTTTGTCACGTCTTTACATCGTTATCGTGATTTTTTCATTTCATTGTTTATTGGACTTTTTTTGTTCGTATATCTTGAAGTATAATCGAACATTTTCATGCCCCAGCAACTGAAAGTTAGGGGCATATTGTTTTACCCCTGTGCGTCCGTCCGTCCTTCCGTCCCATTATCGGTATATAGCTATTCCAAATAACTGCTCCTACAGTTTGAATGCTAGGAAGTTTCACTTTGCTGGCTGTTTGTACATATATTGAAGGTGTGCATGTGGTCAGGGTTTTGGTTTTTATTGATATTTGTTCTTTTGGGAGATAGTTGAACTTCATTTTTGGAGTATATACTTGCATAAGAGGTGCATAGCTATTCCAGATAACTCCTCCTACAGTTTGAATGCTAGGAAGTTTTCACTTTACTGGTTGTTTGTACATATAGTGAAGATGTGCATGTGGTCAGGGTTTTGATTTTTATCAATATTTGCTCTTTAAGGAGATAGTTGAACTTTGTTATTTTTGGAGTATATACTTGCATAAGAGGTGCATAGGGTTTCCGGATAACTCCTCCTACAGTGAACCATAGACCTATGTGCTCCCATGCTCAACTTTGTGTATTTTAAAATAACACTTTGCATCTGCGGGGGCATCATTTGTGTCTCCCAGACACAATAATATATCAAAGAAAGTCCTACATTGACTTTGTTATAATACAGTTACTTCAGAGTGGAGTGTTTGGGCATCACTTTGTCTAGTTTTTATTAAGATGCAGGTCAATTAGTTCTGAATACAGACACATTTCGTACAATTCCATAATTCAACTCATTTTACTTGTACTTCTCCTGAAACATTCACTTCTGTTCTGTTAATGTTAAGGATGATATTTTTAGGTGTAACGTTTGAATTTAAGCTACAATAATCTCAAGTGTCTACTGATATAAAAAATAATGCATCTGGTATCTATATACCTCTGTTTATTAGATATATAGATATGTAAGTAGTGATACCCACCCAATATTTACTATTTACCTGAAACGAATTTGTTCTTATTTGAAGATTATTTGTCTTGATCCGCATTTCTACGTTGAATCACTTTCCCACTTCATACCACTGTTTATATTGGCGGGAACATGGTGATCTTTTAATGTTTGTACGACCTTTGACACACTGCA
Organism: Mytilus californianus; assembly: GCF_021869535.1. Classification (NCBI taxonomy): domain Eukaryota; kingdom Metazoa; phylum Mollusca; class Bivalvia; order Mytilida; family Mytilidae; genus Mytilus; species Mytilus californianus. The sequence continues at coordinate 109,869,793 of NW_026262723.1, forward strand.
CGACACAACATCAGCTATACACCCTGGTTAAGTGAGTTGGACTTCAGACGTATATGACATCATTATTTTAAATTTCTTAACTTTTGAACTGAAATTAACAGATTCTTTATCTTATAGAAGGATTGTTAGTTTAAGAGAATCTTTAAATCAAAAGAAAAATCATGTCAAATACAAAATTTATCTCATTAAATGCTATTTTGAACCAGAAAATGAAAATTTAATCCATAGTGCGTCTCTGTTAGATCCCTAGTAGAAGCTTTTTTTTTATCAGGTACCAGAAACTCATGCAGAATAATTTACTCTCAATTCTGTGACCGTTCAATTCTTAATTGCAGATAAATTTTCCGAGCATTGGATCCCTTCATCCCGAAGAGATTATATTGTCACTGTTCAAGAATACTAAATAACCCCAACAATAAAACGTACCATTACTCTGTGATATTTATTGAAATAGTTACTTCATTTATAAAACTAAGTTACCATGTTTTCCTTTAAACGTTTTAATTCAATTAATGATAAACAGAGAGAAGGAGATATAAAATATAAACGGCTGTAAGTGAATTATGAAGGCAGGAGTGACTTAATCAAATAACTAGACATTCTATGATTCTTTGTGAAGAAATTATTGCTATCCAAAAGGCCAGAAATTAATGAATATTTACTCTACAGATAGGATCATGTAGCATGTTGTCCGGTGGGAGATCCATATTTGTGATGAGAATTCTCCAATGATTTATATCGCTGGGTTTTGTCAACAATCGTTTATATGATCGTCTACTGTCTTAAGGGTAGATCATGTGATTAGGACATCTGCTATGTGACCAATGAGGTGTAATTTTGATAAACATAATTAAACATTGTCATCTTTAATTTCAGATATCATTTGCAGTGCTTTAAGGATTAATATATATATAGAGGTAAGTGTAATAATTCGTCACTTAAATATATACCAATCGAAACAGAGCTATCAACAGCAGAAGTGGCAGCAAAATATAAGTAATAACGAATATGATTTGATTTAATCGAGCTATGAAAATATCACGTGATTCAAGCGTTTTAACTGTTAATGTCAAAATCTGCTGGATAAATAATAAAAGAAATTAGTTAAAACATATGATACTCACAATAATGATTTAATGGTATTATATATCTCTGGTTAAATTGTTAAAATCTTGGAATAATTTAGAGTGTTGGAAAGTATTTGAATTATGCATTTGAATTGAAAACGTTCAGTTTTTAAATTAGATAATGGTATAAAATTAAAGCTGCATTCTCAACTATAAAATTTAACATTAGTCGATTTCCACTGTTCTGTGAAGGTTATTTGTGGTTTTGATTCTTTTTTAATGTTTTATTTATTTGGCTCCTAAACATGTAACTTGTGAAAGTTTTTTCATATACACGCGCCGGGCGCACTGCAATCAGTATTATGCATTTATAATTGTAAAATCAATTGACAATAACTCACAGCATTCATTGCATATCACCGGTCATGTATTTACTTTGAAGAAAAAAAAGAAAATACAATTGTTTAGCCTACAGTGGTCTTTTCCTGCCATGAACGAGTCACGGAACATTTTTATTTGAACATATACAGGATATATATTCAAATGGATATCGAACATAGTTTACAAATAAACAGTTTTAATCAAACAAGATAAACACTATGTTGTAATATTTTCAGCGAGATCCTGTCAACGAACATTTCGACGTATCTTAGTTTTATAGTAGAATTACTTTGGAGTATTACTTGTGCTTGCCGGGAATATTTACAACTGTGATTTTTCGAATAAACAGATTCCATTAAACTCTGTGGATTAAGTACATTTATGTGTGACGTTTGACGTATTCAAGAAAAGACAAAAAAGAGAAACAGGTAAGATGTTATTAATTTTCACCAAAACATTAACAAACAGATGTTAAAGTTATAAAAGCATTAAAATAGACTAAGATTGATAAAAAGTGGGGGACTTCTATTAAAAAATAAACAATACAAAAACAGTAAATTACAAAAAAAATCATTTATACAGAACAATTATATGTATAAGGGAGTTGCACGTTTGGGCTAATTGTGTAACATTGTGCTAAACATTTGTTACTTTTTTGGGGCCAATGGCAAGTCGACATTTTGGCTAATCCTCACATATATTTTAGTTACATTTTAATATAAATGTCATTCTATTGATAACATGTTCTTGTTTAATATACCCATTCCGTTTGATATACAGTGACTGCTCCCTGCCAATCACTAAATACTGTTTAACAGCTATGCTAAGATTTAAAAAAGTACAACCATTAGATTTTTTGTTACAGATGTGTTTTGGTCCTTAATTTTAACAGCCATTACTTCACTGTAACTTCATTTCAATTAAATGGTATAAAACTTAAAGTTCTTTTCTTTTCAAACTAGCATGGTTTCCAAATGACCATATTTCTTTATGTAGATTGTATCCCTCCTTTAATATCTACATGTTTCATAACAAATATTTATATTGATACATTTTACCTCAAATTTACCTGTTTAGAGTAAAAATAATTAGCCCAAATGTAAACTTGACTCTAAATTTTTTAGTTCAAACGATACCATGGTCACGCTTTTGATTTATCCCAAACGTCTTGTCGTCCATGCATAAGAACAGAAAGCAAATATGGATTCTTGAATTTAGGTGCTCGTGTGTATTGCATTCACTGGATCTCGCCTGACAGTATTCATTTTTTAAGTTTGAATTGTTCAGTTAATATCTTCATAGAAGGTATCACTACAATGTTTGTTCAATATAGTCCCTGTTGTGACAAGATAATGACTTTAGGATTTTTACAATATTGTCAGATTGATACATACTTTAAAATAATGTAATAAAAAAAACATTAACTAAAAAAACCAATATACGCTTGTAGTGCTACATTAAAACAAATATTAAAATAAAAAAGCAAATAATTCTACCGGTACAACTTATTGTAAACGGAACATATTATGTTTATTGTTTCGTGTCTACTTTGGAATATATTAATATATGATCTTACGTTAACAAAATACATTCATAGTTTAAGTTATACAATAGATATATATCATCGTTTTCGTAAAATCATCACATTTTTTTTCAAAACTCAAGTTCGATATAAAATGTTACACGTTTTTATTCAAAATATTACACACGTTACATTCACATATGTGAAAATAGTAATACAATTTAATGATTCTGATGAGCATATGCAAGGTCCGATTGTTTAATGCATAAACACCGATATCACAAAACAAATCGAAAACAAAAAAAGTTGGTAAAACTTGTTCTAACACAGTTTGTACTCATATATAATTCGTGTTGATACCGAATAATCTCTCAGACCCGAGAGTGATCAAAACAAAAGAACGCTTTAATCTACCCATAACTTTGGTCGTGTATATAAACCAAACATAGATAGATTAAAGTCTTAGGAATCTTTATCACAATTTTTATACAAACTTAAAACGAGTTTCAGCTTGAATCGATCCAATGTAATATATTTAATGGCAGAGTACCATTTAACGCCTTTATATAAAAAAAGAAAATGTTGTATTATTGGCATTAAAACAACTCCAGAGTAAGCAATTATACCCTTTTTGAACGTTTTTACTCTATGTTAAAAAGCGAAAATAAATTGTATGCTTTCATTTTCTATTTCCATTGCCTTTGGAAGATAATGGTGTCATTTGGCAACTATACTGCGTCTCATTATTCTTATATTATATCATTATCCGCATGGTTATTACGTCATCAATAGAGAGAGAATGGTTATTACGTCATCAATAGAGAGAGAATGGTTATTACGTCATCAATAGAGAGAGAGAGTGTTTATTACGTACTGTCAGTCATCGTATTACATTGGCCATACACCACAATCAATACAATGTAATATCTGTTGACTGTTAAAATCTGTCACAACCAAATAATCATATTCCACCTTAACAAAAGAATTACAGACTTAATTAACTATAAGATACAAAATAGTAAGTGTAATGGTAGCATGTCATTGATATATCTATCATTATACACGCTACATTTCATTCGTTATTTCTATCTCAGAAAAGTTCGGTCAAGCAAGAAAACTTATAATAGCAATGATTCTATCATATAATGGACCAGTCCAAAATATTAATACTATCTCCTGAAGGACATATCATTGACTTACAATAGAAAATAGTACGTCACATCTTAAAATGGAGTACCTTTTATAGCTGACTATGCGTTATAAGTTTTGCTCATTGTTGAAGGCCGTACTGTGACCTATAATTGTTAACCTCTATGTCATTTGGTCTCTGGTGGAGAGTTGTCTCATTGACAATTATACCACATCTTCTTATTTTTATATACCTTAGTCGATTCATAAATGACCGGGTTCGGTCTGTTGACCGACTTTTATCAGATGCAAAATGAGGAATTCACAGTTCTTACTCCTTACATATACTGTTGATGGGTCATGTTAACTGGTGGTTAACTAGCAAAGTTAACCGATTTATCTGCGATTAACTCGTATTTGTAATCAGATGTTACTGTAAACAGTTACTGGAGGTTACAGTCAACCACTTTGTATTGAATTTTTTAAATCTTGGATCCAGAGGTCCCTATTAGACCGCAGGTTAACCGGTTAACTCCGCTAGTTAACCGCCGGTTAACAGGACAAATTATTAGTATATATATGAAATAAGAGCTGTTAATTTCTTATATGCCGTTGATGAAAGTCCAACAAAGGGCTGAAACCGGTTAAAGTGTAAATTGACTCTGGTACTCTATCTGAAGATGTAGAGTGCTAGCTTCTATTGTCTAAAAAACACTGACTGTCCCCCGGATATATATAAACAGAGTAACAGAGCTGTGACTAATAAATAACTTTTTGGTCATAGAATAGAGCTAGTCTTTAACCAATGGCTTTCAAAGAATTGGGAGAAGTGGCTTCTTAGAGATATCACTCCTATGGCCATTGAGGCGTTTGTGGAAAGGCTGCTTTGACTCACCAACATATTGGAAGCCACAAACCGAACATTCTAGAATGTAAATAACATTCATACTTTTGCAGGTCACATTGCAAAATATCCTATAGTTATTTTCGGTTGCCTTACTGTGAAAAGTTAATGAGTGATGCATCTGTAGGCAGCATTTGCAGCGTTTTTCATCACACGAACGACATTCTCCAGAAGTTCTTCTCGGATCAGACACTTCAGCCCGCACCAGCAGGTTCCGCAGACTATTGGGTTGCTTAAAAGCTATCATGGGGCTCGGGAAAAATCTTGGATAGTTTGGAGTTCTTTTCAACTGTTTTACAATGCTCACGAATGACACCGAAGCTGTTTTTGAGAGATGGGTGGTAAGTAAGAACACATGGAGTCCTTTTACTTTCTTTTTATCTTTGTATTCTAACAGTTTACTCCTTGGGATAGTTTCCGCTTTCTGAAAACTTTTTTGAATAGTTCTGTGTTTATAGCCCCTTCTATTCAAGCGGGTTTCGAGTTGACTCAGTCGTTATTTAGTTGTTTCTGTGTTGGAATATATTCGCTTGACTCTGAGTGCCTGACTGTACTGGATGCTCTTAGTACAGTGAGCAGGATGGCAACTTTTAGGGGACAAGTATTGGTGAGTATCAGTAGGCTTAGAATATAGGTCTGTGGATATAATGCCATCTGTAAGGGAGCTGGAAGTATGGAGGAAGGTGATTTTGGATTTAGATCTCTCATGAGTAAATTTGATACTTTGATGTATGTTGTTGGCATGAGTGATGAATGTATCTAAATTCTCGTCACTTTTATTCCATTTCATATCCACATCATCTATAAATCTAAACCAGGAAACTGTTTTTCGATTAAAGACTCAAGGAATTGTTTTTCTAATTTGCCCATAAATATGTTGGCATATGATGAAGCCATTTTGGTACCCATAGCAGTTCCATTAACTTGTAGATAATGATCTCCATCAAAGGTGAAGTTGTCGTTCTTTAATACCAGCGTGAAAATTTTGACCAGGCATTCAGTAGGTGGATATTTTACTGGTCGGGAATCCCAAACTTCTTTACATGCATTAATGCCATCTGCATGTGGAATATTCGTTTAGAGGGAGTGACGTCCATAGAGACAAGTGTCGTGTCGGAAGGAAGAGGATTTAAGGCCTGCATTTTTCTAAGATAATCGGTTGTGTCTTTGATGTGAGATGGTAAGTCTTCAAAATGTTGACGAAGATAGAAGTCAACGAATTCCGAAATTTTTTTCAATCGGATGACCGTTCGCTGAAACGATGCGTCTTCCTGGGTTATTGGCCTTATGAATTTTAGGTAAAAGATAAAATCTGCCCGGTTTGGGATTTTTTGGTTTCCGTTGAAATATTCAAGAGTTTTGTCATCGATGAAACCATCTACGTGCATATATATATATATTTCTCTAATTCTTCGTCAATTTATCCCTTTCTGCACCCATTGTATAAAAAAAATTTAATCAACGTGTGGTTCGTTTGATCTCAGTTCTTCATTGGTTAAAATCCGATTATGACGTCGAATTTTCTTGCTTTCCTCTGAATTTCCTATTGTGACGGCATGAAAAAAGGCGACCATGGCTGATGACGTCACATAGAAAGAACACATCTTTTTGCAGATCATTCGAAAAGAAGGAATAAATTTGCCTGCGTATTGTTTGAAAATCATTAGAGAAACAGATTCCACCACCAAATCTCGTGTAATACGATATTTATCCACTCTCGACAGTTAAATTTTAAATATTTAAAACGCTCGGCGAGCCTCGCGTTTTAAATTTGAAATTTTAACTGTCTCGAGTGGATAAATATCGTATCATACTCGATGCAGTGGTAGAATCTATATGTATATGAGATATAATAGATATGAAAAAATTACATTGTTAAAATGTTTTAAGATTATCAAATGTACTGGTTTTCGGTACATCTGGTTTGAAAAATTTCTAACATTAAATTGGTATATTATATTAATTTGAATTCTATTTTTAATCTAATTGGCAAGTAATGTTTGTACCTGCTTAGTGCTCGTCAAACTTTTTTATGACACTTATATAATGCGTTTCATATGATTAAATTGAAATTCCAATAAAATGTATAAAGAGTTAGTGGCTAATTTCCAAGAATATCATTAGAGCATGGATATGAATTATAACTAATGATTTTCTAAAAGCAAATTAAAATCTTCAAAAAGAGCTTCATTATGCTTCAAATTATAAAAGTTATATCTATATATAATGAAATTTCCGTATGGAAGAAATATTCTAAATATTCCTGTAATCGCACTGGATTTGACTTGTAAACAAAAATTACAAATGACTAGAAGCTGGATGTCTCCTGACTATTTGTGTAGTTGGGTTGCTGTCTCGGTAATGTGTACCCACGTATCTATGCATCCAAAATACAACTTAGCCACATACGTAGCAACGTATCATATACCACCAGTAGAAGAAAACATCCAACACCATGCACATTAAAACGACTATAAAAGACAACAGTATGTAAATTACTACACAAAAAAACAAAAACATTGAGCAACACAATCCACACCAACAAGGGGAATGAACTCATGATACTAAACTAAATACATTAGGCAACAGATAATAGGAAAAGAAAAAAAGGCTAGAAAGCGAGACGATGTAATGAAATAATAAATGGCTTTGAAATATATTTGCATCACAAACCCATCAGTTTATAATTTTCAATACCGCAGTTTCTAGTCACGTTCGGTTTAACTTTACAAGCTGTTCTATATGTCAGGCATCTCTGTATGAAACCTTTATATGATTGTAAAATTGACAGTTACATAAGCTGATTCGTTCTGAATTAAAGCTTTCTTGCATGTATCAACTAGGAATTTTCCAAATATAGGAAATCGATTTTGTTCTTATTTTCTTGTGTTCATTTTGATTCTTTTACATAAACTGTGTTTGACTGATCTGATTGACAACGACGCACCCGGTTTGGCTCCTTTTTGGAGCTGATGCGATTCCCTCAGTTTTTATTTTTATCTTAAAGGTGTGTTTTCTCAATAGCTTTATGAGATTTGAACATAGTAAAACACTGTTGTCTCTATCGCAAAAAAGCACAAACAATTATTTTTCGTCAATCAAGCATGTGTTTTCTAACTTTTGCAAACAAAATAATTTTATTTTTTTTTATTTTGGTAAAATCTGTATAGTTCCACTTTTTACATATAACATTCGACTATGGTAATACACTGGTCTTATATTAAAGATGTATTGTTCCACTTCTTTACATATAACATTCGACTATGGTAATACACTGGTCTTATAGATGTATTTTTCTTTCGGTCGTCGAACATCATCTGCATGCAATTAGATATAAAGGGGAAAACATAAAATACAAACCACACCATTTTTGTACATAAATTAGGCCGTTAGTTTTCTCGTTTGAATTGTTTTACCGTTTGTCATTTCGGGGCCTTTTATAGCTGACTGTGCGGTATGGGCTTTGCGCATTGTTGAAGGCCGTACGGTGACCTATAGTTGTTAATTTCTGTGTCATTTGGTCTCTTGTGGAGAGTTGTCTCATTGGCAATCATACCACATCTTCTTTTTTATATATAAAGACAAACACAAATACTGAAACTTGCCTTAGACGTTCAATGTACATTCGTATGCCGAAATTTACCTTATATCTGCCTGACAGCATACATAATCTAGGGTTTCCAGATGTATTCAATAGTGGCATGCGTTCACGTCCATTTCCATACCCCTATTTGGACACTGACGATATATTGAACTCTACTGTCATTGCACGACACTCATAGTGGTTCATATTTTATGTATTCTACATTCTATGTACATTATGTATGAAGATATATTCTACGTACATTGTACATTGTGTAAGATGACATAGTCTATGTACATTGTGCATGAAGACATGCTATGCACAGTGTGTATGAAGATATATTCTACGTACATTGTACATTGTGTAAGAAGACATAGTCTATGTACATTGTGCATGAAGACATGCTATGCACAGTGTGTATGAAGATATATTCTATGTATATTACTGTATGAAGATATTTTATGTGCATTGTAGATAAAGACATGTTATGTACATTGTGTATAAAGATATTCTATGTACATAATGTATGAAAATATTCTATGTGCATTGTTTATGAAGATAGCCTATGTACATTATGTTAGAAGTTTTTTGTTCTAATCATTCGATTTAACTATACGCGTGTTTATTTACTTTTGAAAGTGCTTTGAAAAAAAATCACCTAAAGAAATTTTCCCAATCCTTGTACTCTATTATATATATACATGTACATATCCATCTGATCACTGTTATTTTCGGTTCCATATGTTATCATATTACGGTTGTACTGCTTCGGTTCTTCTTGCCAGAAGCTATCATTAAGAAAGACGAAAGTCAAGCAACGAAAAGGTAAAATGCTGTGATATTTGATGGTAAAAGATTATGAGATTTATTGGTAAAAGGTTATGAGATTTGTCTGAAATAAGTTATGAGATTTTATGGTAAAAATCATGAATTATGAGATTTTATGGTAAAAAGTTATGAGATTTGTTGGTAAAAAATCATGAGATTTGATGGTAAAAGGTTATGAGATCTGATGGTTAAGGTTATGAGACTTGATTGTAAAAGGTTATGAGATTTGTAGGTAAAAGTTTATGTGATATGTTGGTAAAAGATTATGAAATTTCTTGTAGAAGGTTCAGAGATTTGTTGGTAAAAGGTTATGAAATTTGTTGGTAAAAGCTAATGAGATTTGTTGTTAAAAGTTTATGAGATTTGTTGGTAAAAGGTTATGAAAATTGTTGGTAAAAGGTTATGAGATTTGTTAGTAAAAGTTTATTAGATTTGTTAGTAAAAGTTTGAGATTTGTTGGTAAATGGTTATGAAATTTGTTGGTAAAAGGTTATGAGATTTGTTAATAAAAGGTTATGAAATTTGTTGGTAAAAGGTTATGAGATTTGTTGGTAAAAGATCATGAGATTTGATGGTAAAAGGTTATGAGATTTGTTGGTAAAAGGTTATGAAAATTGTTTGTAAAAGGTTATGAGATTTGTTAGTCAAAGTTTATTAGATTTGTTAGTAAAAGTTTGAGATTTGTTGATAAATGGTTATGAAATTTGTTGGTAAAAGGTTATGAGATTTATTTGTGAAATACAATGATTTACATTTTTTTTCATTCACAAGTTTATTCGTTTAAAATGATACTGGAAATGAAGATAACTAAAAGCCAATGGTATTTGCCATAATATATAAGCAATGATGATACCATGAATAGGTTAGAATCTTGAATTTGTAATCAAACAATACAAAAAATACAATAGTATTTTGAATATCTTAGATTTGAAACTTATCTAAGGGATACCTTTTAATTTAAAGTTTATTGTTGACAAAAAGGGATTACGTATTCATCCTATATAACATGTACAACTTTTGAAATACAGTGCACAAATAAATCTCAACGAATTCTCTCTCTTCAATCCTTCCAGCAGTCATTTGGATTCCATTGTTCAGATGGAAATTTGTATCTGGCATGAGCATGCAAAATGAATTAAGTAACCGTGTCACTTCTTTATTTTCATTTTCTTGTATGTAGGAACGGCGCAATTATGTAGTTTATTTTCAGTCGTAATTCTTTGCTTTGCTTTGATTTAATGATTTTGAATTTGAATTCCTTATTCTGCTTTGATAAAACTTTTCAACTGCATGACGACGTTTTAATCGGGATTTTCCGTTCATTCGTCTTGCAACTGTTAAATTTAGACTATTTGTTTTCATCTGGGACATTTATCTTTCGACTTCAGTTGTCCTGAAAACAAATTTTCGGTAATATTTTTCAAAACTAAAAATTGATTGATCAAAAAATGGTTTGGATGTAACATGGCAGAATGAATTTGATAGGGATTCGATGGCAACATTTTACGTGCAATTAGTGACATTGTCCATTACATAACTTGATCTGTTCTCTGCGTGTATGATACTGTGATCGATTTTGTTTTGCTCGTCTTTATAAATGTTGCATTCCATGTTTGATAACAAACATGCAATCTGAATGCATAGCTATTTATCACTCCCATAGGGTTAATGCTATATATCACTCTCGTGGGGCTATATATCACTCTACTGGGTTAGCTGCCAGTAGGAATGATTTTGCAAATCTCTGTTTAAAGTTTTAACTGCAAATATTCTGTAGGCTGTTTACGTTTGAAAGATTTAATAATTGTTATTGATAAGATGTAATTCAAAGTACGTTCACTTTCTGCTAGAAAGATGACCAGTAACACTAGATAGACTCAGAAAGTATCTATCTATTTCTTATCTAATGGTTGGTGTCTATTCGTATCGCATTTCCGTATCTGTAATTTTCTGAATCTTAAGCCTTAATATATTCGTGGTTTTTTTTATAAAAAGCATATTCAATGTTATTGTGTAAATGTTACCACGTTATTTATGCCCGATTGTAAATCATGGAAAGATAACAGAAACATTCTCTATATTATGCCCAAAGGTTTTTACTGATTTTAACATTTACACTTTTTGATTTGCTAACTGATTTTTTAACCCTACAAGTTTACAACAAGAAGATTGCGATCTTTTTTCCTGGGGTACTTCAAAAAAACGTTGTTTTACAATGCATGTTTGAGCACACCTGTATAGTATTGTTATTTTTATGTCAAATTGGAAATAAGATACTTGAACTGTAAGTGGTGAAAAATTTAATTAAGTTTTCTAAATTTTAATCAATACATTTCAGATGAAATAAGCCTTTGTCCATTGTACTTATTACAATGCTCTGATTTGAAGATAACAATATTCTTTTTTGGATTTCATGATTGATATCAAATATAAACAGTTAATAATATGGCGAACTGTTATATAGATGTAAATTGTCGTAAAATCAGCACAAAAGTGGACAGAACTGTTAAACTGTCCATCGCACCTGCTAATCATTATCCATCATACAACAAATTCATTGATTTTACACCATAACAAAAGAATTCATGAAAGGAAACCAAGTTTTAAATATGTACATAACCAAATACCTTCAATATACTATCATGAATTTATAAATAGTCCTGAGATGAAGTATAACATTTAGTGTTCATGGTCGTCATAATTCAATAGCAACACGTGTCTATTTGAGAAGTAAAAGTATGTAGTGCTATAAACTTTGACAGAAATCATCACCTGGATTAAGATACTTATCACAATAATTATGGTCCAAAATTTCATTATACCACCCTTGTAGAGAAACTAACCCAGTGAGGGTAAACAACAGCATCAACTGTGGGAACGTTATCGACCAGAGAGGTCTGTAATGTTAGTGAAGTAATGTGTCATCAAAGATCTTTTTGTTCACTTATAATCAACCGTTTTAATCGGTGATAATTTAATGCAAATAATCGTTAAAAGCCTTTAACTGTGAACACAGGAAATATAACACTACTTTTGTTATAAAACAATAATATTTACCCAAGGAATAAATTTGTTGCAACAATGGAAATAAAGTTATTGTAACACGGATGAACATTCACGTGTCATAATAAACCTAATTGGGTATGTACACTTTCTTTTTACTGTCTATATTAGACTTTTGTAATCATTTTATATTTTTTATCTTCAAAATTATAAAACATTATTTCTTCTAACCAATCACATAATACTTGTATATCAAGACTGAAGTTTGAAAAAATAGTTTCTTTATACTTGATGTTACAAATCGATTTGATAAAAGCCCTGTGTGCTGCTTATGGTCCTGACTTAAAACACAAAAGTTATTTCTCCAAAAATGTGTAAACTCATTGCGACTTTCAAATTAACAAGATTTGAAAATAGAGCGTAATGATAAATACCATAATATTGGCAAATTATAGATTCAGAATTTAATGAGTAAATTTGCCGATACGTACGACTATCAGTATAACAATTACAAATAATTCAATTCAAATACGGGTTTTAAACTTCAAATGATCGCCATTGTACAAAATACAACATCCATAGTAATTGTTTAAATTAGGTGAATAGCTTACATTATATTGAATATAGTGAAATCTCTATCCTCCGTTAAAACAATTGATGTAATTTTATTGAAATTAAAGTCATTTTGCACAGATAAAAGTTAGAAATCATGCAATTACTGGCGGCATGAAGCTGTGTATTAGACTAAATTGTCTTAGAATTAGTTAACCAAAGATAAAATATTCACTTATTTATAGATCATAGGGTGAAATGTCAAATAATTTACGAAGTCAACTCCGTGAAATGTTTGTCCTTATTACAGTTTTATGTTACTTTGTCTGAACCTGATTAAGAACTTGTCCTGTTGTCTGGTCCTAGATACAATACATCAATAAACCATGTCTAACCAAAGCCTAACAACTATGTCCGGAAAACAATGAAGGCCATCACTCTAGTGTCCAAAATCTGTAAAGATAGCAAACTTTATTGAGGCTACAGGAAATTGAATTAAATATTTGGTGGAAATATATAGATAAATAAAGCGAATCAATGAATGAAAGGATATTGTTTATTGTAGGATAATGTATGTTTGTCCCTTTAACAGCAGCATGCAATCTATATAAATTGCTTGCAGGAAATTTGCTTAGAAAAATATGGCTTCAGATTTATAGTGATGATTTTACGATTGCTTATGGATATAATCAGAGTATACGACTCGTATTATCAATCACAATCTTATCTTTCCGCAAGAAACAAGAGACATGTATTGTTTACAATTGAATTCGAGGACCGTCGAGTAATTGGTTTTCGGTCCACTCTTAATTGATTTGGAGAAATTCTGCGTTGTTTAATATAATTTCTTGTCAACAGATGAATAGTTGTTGTTTGGTTAACTACATTCTGTCAAATAGTTCAAAGAATCTTATTTTCTTTCTTTGGTAAAGCTTGCTTGATTGTACGGAAAGATGTTATTACGATTCTGGCTAAACCCTGCAACGATATTAGTCTTGAAAACAGTCACAATTGAGTAATGAGATATTGAAAACAGAAAAAGAACAATGGAAAGATTATTCCGATTTAAATGATAAACTATGCATAAACGGAACTACACAAATCACAAATACCCAGTCGTGAATGATCTTTCAAGGTATGCTTGCTCATCGTCCATGTGCAATGTTTTTACAGCTTTGCTTGAGTTGGGGTCACTTAGAGCCTGGCATATTATGGAAACACATGTTTACGACAATATATTGAACTTTTTTGCTTTTTTTTTGTTATCGTTGGATTGTTGACACGTTGGCTTATTCGCCATAACTGCTTTTATTCAATCTTATGATGGACGTCTGTTATTATACGGTATATGTTTACAAATGAAATGTAAAACATTGGTGGGGAAACTGAAACTTAGTCTGGACGTACCTTTGAGATTTGGGCACATCTTGCTTAATGAAATTTTACCTACTGTATTTCTATAGTTAACATCCTCATATATTTTCCGTTGGATATATTTTGTGCCGGGTTAATATTTAGCTTCAGATTTGCTCCGTTTGTAATAATTGTTAATGAGAAAAAGAATTATAGCACAGTGAATCATTACGAACATGACAAGACATAACCAAGGAGTTGAAATTCCCTGTAGAATATTGCATAACAGTGTCAGCATAAATAACATTTGTTTCCCTGCAATAAGATTAAAACTGCTTTTCAAATTCGCTAACCTATTGAAACTTCATGTAGAAAATACAATTGTCACGGAATTAATCTAATATTTATGATAGGGTCATGTTTCAATATTGAGTTTTGAAATGTATTTGTAGGAGACATACTTATTTTTCTGGTTCAAATATCTCGAGTGGTCTTATTTATTAATCATTAATTTAAGCAGTCGCGTGCTCCGCCTCGAGAAAATAAGTAGAAAAAATGGAGAGAGTTAAATCGCCACTCATAATGTTATGTGGAATGCTAAAGATAATAAGTCAGATAACATTTATAACGAAACCGATGTTAATGCACCAGATGAGCATTTCAACAATAAGTATCTCTTTAGTGATGCTCGAGGCCAAAATATTTGAAAATCCATGCGTTGTAGAGCTGAGGAAAACAGTATAAAACCAAAAGGGAACAAAAACATTTTCAAACGGTTATAAATCAAATTTTACAACCATAATTTTGCTAATACATTTTATCTATCAGAAATATTTATAGATAAGGTTGCTTGCTCATAAGGATATTTAATGTTCACATATTAATTATCAAATAATGAGATTCGGGATTACCGAAAATAGGGTAACTTACATACATGAAAAGTAGACTTGAATCCTTGAAACAGAAACTTAGAATCGTCCTTGTATGTTTCTGTTTGAAATAAAGATAAAAAAAAAATTTCTCCTTGGTTTTCAATTTTCTTTTCTCAGATACTTCAAACCTGGGAATAACAGACTTCCAGGTAGCCAACATTTTTTCGCCTCTCTCATTTTTTTTTAGTCCAGCCTTAATTATGAGTTTGATTTATCATTTTATGTATAATTTGAAATGCTATATTAATGTATACACCAGCTGTGTCTATATTGTAGTGCACTGCTGCATCCATTTGTCGTATGTAAAACAATAACATGCTGGAGGATAAAATCATACTATATATCAAACCACTGAATCTATCACACCCAGTTTCAGTATATGTTTTAGTTATTAACGTTTAATAGCATTCATGCTATTTATAAAATAGTATAGGAAAGAAACATACATGTATGCTAGAGTGAAAGAGTGAAAAGCAATACTTTAGCAGGGAACTATTTTGTGAATTCGTGTAAAGAAAAACAATGCGTATGTAGATTTTATAAAATATTTTGGTCAATAATTTGCGTGTAATTTCATCTCTGTTATATTTTTATTTTTTACTATTTCAGTTAAACATGGATTAAAATAGTATAAAGTGAAGACAGTTTCCAAAGAGCCACCGACAATGAAATATAACAGTACTGTATTACATAATCTGTTTGTTGCTGTATTTATTTTCCTGTCCTCAGTGTTACAATTCGGTATGTATATTGTAATTAAAATCTGCATGGCTGCTTTCACATGTTAACATAAGTTTGATTATGCATGCAATACATAATGTCATGTTTAAGTATATTTGAAATATCATGTTATAAATAAACTTCCATTCTCAATTTCATTCTATGCAAAGTTTATCCAATTGGTCTATGCCCTTTTCACCAATCCACAGTCACCATCAGTCAGCATGTGTGTTCGTTCATATATATCTTTATTCTCATAAACAAAAATCTATGGTACAGAGATATCAACATTTTGAGTATAACAATTGATAAGAATAATTGAAAAGCAGCCATTTTCACCAGCTAGTACCCTTTTGAAGTCGGTATAAGCCTTTAATGTTTTAGGTACTATGATGATGTTATAGTACGCAACGTGATTGCTAATTTAAAATTAGAATAGAAAAAACAATATGTTGCATTGGTTATCAGGAGACTGAAGTCTTGTTGTTTAAATCTATGGTATTATCAGTGCTAAATTGGGCTCATCTGGTGATCTGACGGTACCCATTTAGTTCTACAGAACGTTAAATTAGTAAATTATTATAGGTCTGTCATAAAGTAATGACTCAACTTATGGCTTGAAACGTAAACTGAAATCTTGTGGCAGGAATGGAAATCTACCCATAAAATGGTCATAATGTACTAAAACATTGTTTAACAATATTTACTGATCAAATCACATCAGAAAATACCAAATTGATTGAATATCAGGACAGAACACTGGAACTAATGGACATATTTTAGGCATCATTTTGACCATTTTTGTGTAATTCAAGTATAGCGTTGGGATGAATAAATCTAAGTAGAAACATATTATTTTCAACGTAAAACTTCTACAGTGTGAAATATGATAAGTATTTCTGTAGCCCAGTATTGACCAGATATTTAGCTAAGTAGAAAATGAAATACGATACATCATTCCGCTTACCAATTTGTCAAGCCACTTTGCATTAAAGCAGATTTGTCCATTTAGCAGCAACGATCAACTTTATTAGATTAAGTCACACGATCAGATTGTTGCTGAATATTTCATTTTACTTTGATGTTAAGAACGGGTTCATTTCCTCACAAAAGCCGATGCTGATGTTGTAAATATAACTGAACATTTACATATTGCTATTCTTTAGTTTATGTTTTAGGGGAATAAATTACTCATCCAAAAAAGGGGACTCTTGATCTAGTCAAATATAACTGGATGGCTGTAGAGTTTCTGACTATACATTGTTTTACATTGTAATATTTACAATTTCAATTAATATGAGAATGGAAATATGGTATGTGTCAAAGAGACAACAACCCGACCAAAGAGCAGAAAACAGCCCAAGGCCGCCAATGGGTCTTCAACACACCGAGAAAGCCCGCTTTTAAAGGCCATTTAAAAACGTGGTCCAAACTCGCTCTGCTCATTCATATGACGTTGCGGTACATTTTCTTAATAAAAAAAAATTGGGGGTTTACGGCAAAGTATACGTAATTTGGAGATATTTCGGATTTTGATGAAATAGTGTATTCAGTTAGAACTCTTTGAACTGAATATAAATAAAACGATGTATGTAGCATTTTTACTTCCAAATTTACCGTTAATTAACATTTGTGAAATAACGTCCGAAATCTGAGCTCGCGATTCCTATCATGATTTCTTTGGAAATAGAGGGTTGCTGCTAACACCAAGGGTTTCAAATGGTAAAGCTGAAGTCATCCCTTCGAAATTTTTACGGACGCCATCACCACGAGTTTGTTGACCGTTATGGGCTCTGTGATGTCTGTGTCACTGAACCACGGATATGTTCCTATTATGGTAACCACAATTCCGTCCTCTTTTCCTCGAATGTGAACGTGCCAGGGACTAGAGAAGTTAGATCTGCTAACCCTTCCGGAGTACTTGAGATCCCAATAGCATTTTGTGGGGTTCGTGTACTGTTGCTCGGTAATTGGTTTAGTATGTAGTGTTTTTTTAACTTGTTTGTCTTCTCTACGCCTTTGGTTTTGTTTTGCCATAGCGTTGCCAGTTTTTCCCGACTTATGAATTTGGAATGTTCCTTTAGTATCTTCCGTCTCTTTTCTTATTACGTTTCTTTAGTAGATGAGGACCTCGTCGACGGAAATCACACAATGTCCAGGACTATTTAAAATTTTATCATTTGATCATTTTTTAAGCCTGTGTTGAGTTCGGCTTTGTAAGAATGTGAAAAGTGTCGGAATGGTTTCAGGACAAGTCAGGTAAAATTGACATCAGAGGCGTATTAAGGAGGGACAGGGGACCCACACCCTTATGGTGTTTCCTATATGGTCAATGCATATACTTTTTACAAGTCCCATAATGGCATTCCAAACATTGCCTTGGCGGTGCTAGCCTTGGCCGTTCCCCCTTTTCCCGACAAAATCCTGGATCCTCATCTGTACATATATAAATATAAGAAGATGTGGTATGATTGCCAATGAGACAACTATCCACCAAAGTTCAAATGAAGTGGATGTAAGCAACATGAACATTAGAGTTTTTTTCTCATTAGATTGCTGTCTCATACATTGACAATGTGAATACTTCATATGTATTTACCGACTCTGAGACTTTAATGTAATACCTATGGTACTTTGTCTCTGGTCTGAGATTACTATGAGGCGCCGTTTTACTATTTATTCCTTATTTTCTGATATCAAAAATTCAATTTTTTTATATCAGGAAATCGATTTCTTGATATCAAAAGATAAAGAATATTTTCTGATATCAATAATTCAATTTTTTTATATAAAAAATTCATCATTTTTTTATATCAGAAATTCGAATTTTTGATATCAGAAAATATTATTTATATTTTTTGATATCAAGAAATAGATTTCCTGATATCAAAAAATTATTTTGTGATATCAAAAATTCTAATTCCTGATATCAAAAAATCATTTTTTGATATCAGAAAATAAGAAATTAATGAATAATGGCTCCCTGTGTGTCAATAAAAGCATCCAAGCTCACCCATGAGCCCAAACATCAGGAAATATCTGAAATAATGTTTCCCGTAGACCAATTGTTTTTATAATGTGGAGTACCGCTTCACAGTATTGGTCATTATATTTATGACAAAGGGTTCATTGTTACAAAAACAAAATGCTTATATACTTCAAGTTCTATAAACATGATTTAGACTTCAAAGTCTCCAGAACACTGCTATTTAATAACTATATTTGAAGCAAAAAACATGTACACCAATCTTCAGTTTGACGAAACTGAACGAGTACTGAATTACCTCGATCCAACTAATTACGAAATTCGAGTCCCATGCACTACAAGACAATATATTGAAGATTTTTGAAATTATTCTAAAATATAACATATTTACTTTTGCGATGAACAATCCCAATCGGCGGAATTGGTCGACCTAAGAATTTACTTAATACTGGAAAATGTTTTACAAAGCTTGACACATCTAAACAAAATACTGGTGTGTTCAAGATTTAGATACGATGGCTGAATGATATATTCAGGTTCAACTGACGTAATACACGATCTTTTCGCCTTATTTATCTAATACAATGCATATACTAGTACCCACCTAGATTGTACATACCAATTTTCTCAAAATGAAGTGTAACTTTCTTGACAGTCGTTTAATACAAAGACAAACGCTTCCAAAATAAAGGTATTTTAGAAATGAAAACGTACATCAAGCCTACTGAAACTTTTCAATAGTTCACAGAAAAAGCTCATATAAAATAAATATATTTAAATGATATATGCAAGGCGCGGTACATAAGAAATACTAGCAGTCTTTCAAAAAACGTCTCGTAAAAAGACGAAATAGACGAATTCGAAGTATTTGAAAATACAAAACATGCAATTTTTTTATTTGTTATTATTGGCTTTGAACTAGCTGTCAGTAACTGACAGTACTCTCACATCTGTACTTTGTGTCTTTTTGTTGTTGTTACCCTGCCACATCCGGACTGTGTTAGCTGTTTTCTTCTTTGTATCGATCTGATGAGTAAAGCCCTTTTCAACTGATTTCTATAGTTTGTTCGTACACTATGTTGTGATGTAACACCGGTGTCCCAGGTTAGGGTTTAATCCCGCCACATTCTTTATGTGTCTGTCCCAAGTCAGAAGCCTGTAGTTCAGTAATTTTCGTTGGTTCATGTCTGTCATATTTGTTTTTCGTAATATGTTTTGTTATAAATTAGGCCGTTAGCTTTCTAAATTAAATGTTTCATATTTTTCATGTCGGGGCCTTTTATAGCCGACTATACGGTAATGGGTTTTCTCATTGATGCAGGCCGAACGGTTGCCTATAATTTCTTACATCCACTTCATTTGAACTTTGGTGGATAGTTGTCTCATTGGAAATCATACCTCATCTCCTTATTTTTATACTTAACAGAACTAACGAACTTACTAAATTCGCAACATAAACAACGGGGGAAAAAAACTAACAACAAGATTACCAAAACACTGGGGCTTAATTTCACAAAAACCTGGCTGCACAAATCTGTTTCAGAGGAAACCAATAATTGCTTATAAAAGAAGCGGCGGAACTTACACCTTAAAATTATTAATATGTGAGAAACACAAACACACAAAACTTCTTATGACTCATGAAGCCGAACTCTGAGATATTCTTTCCTTAAACACGACCGAAACCCCAGACCTAATGTTAGGGTTATGGGTGAGCTCGGATGCTTTATTGACACACAGGGAGCAATCATTGATATTTTTCTTATTTTCTGATATCAAAAAATCATTTCTTGATATCAGGAAATCGTATTTTTGATATCAAAAAATCATTTTTTGATTTCAGAAAATGTATTTCTTGATATCAAATAATCGTCAGTATTATTTGATATCAGAAAATCAATTGTTTGATATCATAAAATGGATTTCTTGATATCAAAAAAATATTTTTTGATATAAAAAAATCGAATTTCTGATATCAAGAAATAAAGATTATTTTCTGATATCAAGAAATCGAATTCCTGATATCAAAAAAGGGATTTTTTTTATATCAAAAAATTGAATTCCAGATATCAAGAAATATTTTCTGATATCAAAAAATAAATTTTTGATATCAGGAATTCAATTTTTTGATATCAAGAAATATTTTTTGATATCAGATAATAAGGAATAAATAGTAAAACGGCGCCTCATAGATTACTATATAACACTTTTATATTTTTACAAGTTTAATTAATACTTTGACCAATGAAGTTAAAAGACCTTAAAAATTCCTCCATGCTTTGACATACTCAAATAATGTTTTAGATTTATAAGTCTTGTATTCAGTTTTCAAAATATCATACAGACCCTTATTGATCCTATTACATATATATATCAACGATTATGGTGATTTCAACTTTGCACACAATGGATCATATAAATTGTTATCATTACTTTCGTTTCACTCCCCGTCGCCTGTCTATTCCAATCACTGTGCTATATTTGTGTATGTAAACACGGTCTTTCAATTAGTGCATTATTGATTACCCCGGATAAATAACGTCATTTTAAAGTAAATAGTTTTACGTCACGATGTCCTATGACGCTTTCACCCGAATGACCACAGGTAAACCGGTAGACCGTACAATTCATCGTAACTCGGGCTATTACAGGTAATGCTATTTTCCATTGGTACTAACACTAAAACTGAGACAGTTTACAACGAATTCATTTAAATACTAAAATCACAAAACCATAGATATAAAAATCATATAATAGAGGGGCTTAAAGGGGGGTGGGGGTGGGTGTTATCTGCATGGAAGAACGCAAAATAAAATTGCCATTTCACGATGAAAGAACAATTAAAACTTTCTTGCACGTTGATCTTTATACCGATTTCACGAAACACGGTGAATAACGAACTTTTTTCACGTCTGCATGTGAAATAAAAATGGCAAAACACGTACGAAAATAACCCTTTACCACCCTCATAATTGGCTATTATATCTATGACAAAACCGTGCATAGTAGGTCGTGAACTTTTCCCACAAATTTATTTTGACTGACGTTTGGAAAGATTTGCATTGTATACCACATAGACAGATTTAGCAAATATAACAAAATTTGGAGTACTTTGCTACTTTGCATAGTTGCCATATTGCCTTATCATGAGGACAGCCATTGCAATAGGATTAAACATGCCCTTAAATAGAAATGTGAATATGCCAATTCCTAAGTTGAAATCAACAATTTGTTCGCATATAGGTGAATTATACATGTTGTTTGCCTTCTGTTCGTTTACTAATGAACATTATTATTAAACTTTGAAAACTTTCACCTTTTCAGTCTAAAAATCGGAAGCATGACCATAGTATAATTGCTATATAGAATAACGAAAAATCGTAAAAAGCAAAATTCAAAATAGAAATAAAGATACAAGAAGAGGTTGTTCATGATTTGTTCGCTTGTAGGGAAACACCTTACAGGTTAAATTTTCAGGTTAAACATCTGTTAACTTACCTGATTTCTTAGGTTTTCGGCCAAATTCTACACACTATACCAGACGGGGATGCTTATTTATACATCCTGCACATAAAAAAGACAATCGAAGTCACCCTACTTTAAAAAGGTTTGACTGCCATAGTTTTACACTCAAGCCATTACCCTTATATAGTTTTTTGTTCATAATGCGGCTATTATATTGGCAAAGAATGATACATGCTTTAAGATAATAACACTTTTGTCCAGGGCCCAAGTGTATGTTATATATTGTAATTGTTTGTCTTGTTTATTGTGTATGTACAGTATGTTATATGTGTTATATGCATGTAGGCCTTTCGCAAGGTAAGGGTAAATAACTCACATATTTGCACAATTAAGTCGAGCTGCTGTGTTTATTTTGTTTTTCAATTATGTAGACTTGTTAGTAGAAAGTTTTGATAGAAAAGTTATTTTCTTTTGAATTCTGTTTAAATATGTACCTCCTTAACAAAAATGAGTTGCAAAAGTCGATCATTTGCTTTAAAAAAAATAAATTTGGCTTGCCCTCAAAACAAAAACCTAGTTGTCCTTTCCATTTTCAAAGCCTTCAGTCCCCCTGTCAAAGTTTTGTATTTAGTAAGTTTTCATTTAAATTGCCTCCAAAAC
The DNA here is from genome assembly GCF_021869535.1 of Mytilus californianus. Taxonomy (NCBI): domain Eukaryota; kingdom Metazoa; phylum Mollusca; class Bivalvia; order Mytilida; family Mytilidae; genus Mytilus; species Mytilus californianus. The sequence continues at coordinate 109,892,877 of NW_026262723.1, forward strand.
ATCTATTTCAGATAAGTATGTTATGCATTATTATTTAGGACAGATAAATAAATTATTATTATAGATTTAAATTCATCTGGCATGTCCCGCACACTGGGTAATACAATCTATGTTCCAAATAAAGTAAATTGATTGAAAATTTAAAAAAAACACTAAAAAAATGATCTTGTTAATGTTTCATGACCATGGAACTAGATAACTTAACTCTTTAAGTTTACTGCATAATCTTGTATGTATTGTTTTTATTTTATCCATATTTAGGGCCCTATAGAGAGCTGCTTACTTATTTATAGACCAAATCATTTAGGCTTTATCTACATTTTCCTTCATAAAAATAGCATCAGATCAATTTTCAATATTTGCAGAGTTTTTGCAGAAGTTTTACATTTAAGTAGCTGTTTTTGTTGAAATTATAAATTTCAAATGCGTTGGAAAAAATTTAGTGTTTATTTTTTAATGAGCTGTGTCGGATAGAAATTGACCTTATGCATAGATTATCAATACATTTGTTAACCTATTTCAGGTTAAAATATCTCTCTGCAAAATATGTAAGTGTTTGAAAATTGAGTTGATATAAGAACCCTACAAAACAGATCAAAAATCATCTTTTATTTCGTATTTGAATGTTCCAAAATCAACCAAAGTCTGATACATGTACATGTATAAGTACACTTGCATAAGGTCAATTTCTATCCGACACAGCTCATATGTTGTCATGAATACCCATGTACAAAATGTAATTCCATATTATGTTTTAATACCTTTCATATCAACTAAATCTGTAGATCATTGTCCCAGCGTGTTTATTGTTTGTTGAATGTCAGATTATGGTAGGATACTGCCTAACTGGAGAACAAAATTTCATAAAAACAAAGCAAAATTTAGAAAAAAATGAAAAAACTCACTGACAAATAATAAAAAAAAAAAACAATACACAAAGCCTTAAAACAATGCAAAATATGGAAAGAATACATTCAATATCTTTCTGGGACAATTCAAGCTGGAAAATCTACAAATGAAGTTAATATGAATTTCTGTGTTGTGTAATGTAATATTTTTTTGTTAAAATGAGAATTCCATGAAGATTTGTTAAACAATGGACAATCAATGGTGCTCTCGTTTTAGTTATTCCACTGCAGTCTTCAGGGAATTGTACCAATTTCTACAACATAATTGTTTTTTAGTGCAAAGCACATATCATGTTCAAATTATCAGCTTTATCAATCTGATTTGATGTAATTGGAAAGAAATGGAAAATGAATGAGAAGAAAAATGAAGTTGATGTAACACCTAATAGTATATAGATTTGAGAATAAAATAGTTCTGTAGTAAAGTCATAATGAAGATGTCTTGTAGAAGTTTAAGTAACAAGGGCTAAATATGTTATATCGCTGAAATAAAAGAAATTTATTAACCAAAGAATCTTAAAAGTAATGAGCATAAAGTTGCACAATCAATATCCTAAACAATAAAAGTCAAGTGCTAATGGTTATGTAATCTAGCAGAAATCTTTTTTAACAGTAACAAATCAAAACAATACAAAGAAAGATAGTATGAAGAATACAACAGAGACAACCTCTAAATGTCTCTAGTGATTGATTTGTACAGGCACACTGTGACAGGGTTAAGTTTATGATCGAAGCCTACTTAGACCCACCTTACTCAAAGGTCACTCATGATGAATAAAACTCTTAGACCCACCTTACTCAAAGGTCACTCATGAGGAATAAAACGACAAATGATAAAATTCATTACAGTGTATTAAGTATTATAAGGATCAGGACAATAAATAGGATGATAATGAGACTCACAGACTGAAACTAACATCAAACTATTTCATCATTCTGTGACAGTCACTGTCTAACTGTAAATGTAAGGAGCATTCTATACAAATAAATCCTCCCACACTTCATTATCAGTATTGTTCATCAAAACAGTGTCTACAGTATACAAATTAGCAGTATTTTCCATTCTGACTTAGTTCTGGTATGTTTATCACTATGACAAGTTTTGTCTGTAAAGCACTAAATACAAATAAATCATTGATTGGGTAATAAGCTGTTTGGTGGTATGTATAGCATTGACCACTGACAGATGGGTTTGTAAACCTTATGAGTATCAGAGTGCTGAAATCATTTCTATCAAATTGACTGTATTTGTCAGAATGTTAAGACCATTACATTCAAATTAGATCATTCTTGACCCATGTGGTAATCTATAATGAAGTGATTCAGAGTAGACAGATATTGACCAGGCTGGCTGATCATTTAATGGTTGAACCAATTCATAGTCTGAGATATTTATACATTCTATAATTTGATTTGTTTGTATAGAATGCTCTTTATATTCACAACTAGACAGTCATTCTCACAAAATAATGAAACACGTTGACACAGTGCAGCCAATTCATGCTGACTTTGATATCTCAACAATTTGAGTTTGAATTCCTGGGAGAGAACTATATGTATATTTGTTTATTGGGACTTGAATAACGGAAAATTTAGGATATGGCATTTGACTACATGTACATAAAAAAACCAAAAGCAAAGGAACAGAGTGCTTTTATTGATGTTCTTTATGTGAAAGTCACAGTGACAATTTGAATATTTATCCAAATTGCAGATAACTCTTCAAAATTTCCAATAGAAAACCAAATGAAATATTACCAATGATGTTATTAGCACTCATATCATTTTCTTTTATTTCAACTCTAGATGTCTTAGATTGTGTAAAATTTTTTAATGTTCAGCAATTTTTGAAATATCAAATGTTGTACTTGATAATCAAGATCAGGGCAATTATAATTTACAGTGAAAGTCATATCAATTATTACTGAAGCAGTAACTTTTCACATTCATTATTTTATTCATTAATTTATTTGACAGTCGTGACTAACGATGCACCAAAACAGTTAGAATTCTCAGCTACAAACACAATAATCATTCCTGAAAATACAGCTTTAAGTAAGTATAATTTATACATTGACATTTGGGAAATTTACATGGACAAATTTTGACAGGTTTTATGTATGAATAAAGTTTTCATGGACAACAGTGTGAATTATTTACAAGGATTCTATTATTTCCACCTACGTTAACATGGTTAACATGCTGGATGTTCTACTAACGTGTGTAAATGTTATGTAACGGTATCGGTAATTGTCTGTAGACAACAGTAATAAAAAATAATTGTGACAAAACTCTGCAGTGATCCAGTGGGTGATTTTATAGTGATAAAACTAATAACAATATTAAGAAAGAACTCATTTTACACAGTCCAATCGTTTTATAATTGGAAAATGATTTTTATTGTTATTGCACCATTATAATAAAACAGTTAGAATTTCATTCTTCTCTGTTATTTTTATGCTGACTTTTACTATGCTTTTTAAGTGTAGCAATATCCAAGTGGAGATAACATTTTTAGATAGATGTTTAAGGAAATATTGTTGTCCAGCTGTCAAAAATTCTACATTTTTGACTTTGTGTTTAAAAATTCTCTGCCTGCCTGTCAAAATTGCTTTCATTAAGTCTTGTGTTTTATTATATGAAAAAATTGAATTCTTATAAGCATATTTATGTTGTATCTCACTGAATATAATTGTAGAAACAATATCTAGACACCCATCTGACATGCATTAATAATACAAATATCTTTGCAGATTCCACTATAGGTACTATAAAAGCCAGAGATTTAGATGGACCTATGCCTATAATATTTTCTATACAAGATGAGAAAACACGACAACTTGTTAGATTAGGAACAACCACGGGAGATAGTACACGAACAAGACAAGTTGATATCATATTAATAGCACCACTGGACAGAGATAGGGTCAGTTGACAAAGGATATTTATTGATTCATTACTGTTTGCAAATATAACAATGTCACAGACTCAGAATGAGAAATAATTATGCATTATTATATAGTATGTGTTAAATTGTTCTGTAATAATTGAAATGCTTTATTTTGGCATAGAGTTAAAATGAATTATTTTGGGAAAGATGCTACATTGCATGATCATCAGTCATTACAGGTGTTATTAATGGTATGCTTTTGACCCATGTTCACATGAGTAAGTGGAGCTAAGTGCAATTATTATCAGCATCCTAATTGCAATACAATCTTAAGTAAATAAATAGCAATAGTGATCGAGCAATTCAAGCTCTATGGGCCTACTGTTTATCAAAAATATTTTCTGCATTAATCAGAAGTCATATTTGTTAATAAGTTATTCAGAATTTATACAAGAGTTTTGTTTTATTTCAAGAATCCATCAGGTATTAGAATATTGAGTAAAATTTGTATAGTATATAAGAATAATTTTGTTTATTATTCAGGACCCTTCAGACAGGAAGTTATATTTCATTATGGCAGACGGAGATAATACTATAGAACATAATCAGGTATGAATCCTAACTAAGATCTGATGAAATGACTCAGAAAGAGTGCAATTGTTAAACATATATATTAAGTAATACTATATCTCATCTAGCATTAAATTGATTGTGTGTCTCAATTTTAAGTTTTTCAAAATGTTATAGATGATCCTTTGTAGAAATACAACATCTCTCTAATTCTTACCTATTTACTTTACCCAATAGATTCATTTTTTTTTAATAATCAACATGTGGTTTGTTAGATCTCATGTTTAAAATTCAATTGTGATGTCAAATTTTCTTGCTTTGTTCTGAATTTCCTATTCTGATGTCATGAAAAAAAGGTGACCCTACCTAGGCCTGATGACTTCAAGTATAAAAGAAGACATCTTTTTGCAGATTATTGAAAAAGACAGATACAGTTTGTATACATGTACTGGTACTCTAAAAATCATTAGAGAACCAGGTACCACCACGGAAACTCCTGCAATATTATATTTTTCGACTCTTGGCAGTTAAATTTTAAATTATTTAAAAAGCTCTGCAAGCTTCACGTTTTGAATATGAACATTAAAGGTTGTGCTTCTGTAAATATAGACAATGCAATTTCTCATAGAAGCTATTTTACAACTAAACTGTACCACTTTTACTAGGATATTTCGTAAAAAAATCATATCCGGGCTATGCACTACTTTTTGTCGAGCCTGCGATTTTTGAATCCTGTTTATCCATATTTTACTTATAAATGGACTTAGTTTTTCTGCCAGTTAACATTACATTCACTCTGTGGTTAATGTTTTAAAAATTTTAATAACTTTCTTAAACTATCCTGGATTTGTACCAAACTTGGACAGAAGCTTGTTTATGATCAAAAGCTAGTATCTAGAAGGAAATTTTGTAAAAATTTATTTTCTGTTTTTCCCTATATTACTTATAAATGGACTTAGTTTTTCTTCCAGTTAACATTACAAACAGTCTGCATTTAAAGTTTTTAAAACATTTATTAGATTCATAAACCATCCTGGATTTTTACCAAACTTGGACAGAAGCTTCTTACAATCAAAAGATAGTATCTAGAGGAAAATTTTTGGATAATTTTTTCCCCATTTTTGTTGAGCGTATAGGGTTGTGCGTCATGTTTTTAAAATTTATATGCCTTGAACTTCTAAGAGTTTAAAATTATACTAAAACTTTGTACTACCCCTCCCTTTACTTTGAGTCTTCCTGAGAATTCAATTTGTCCGCTATCTAACAGTTTTTATCCTGGAAAAATTCCCAAGTTGTGTCTCTTTGAGATGAAACATGGAGATCATATCTGGGAACCAGTAGATAAACAAAACAAAATATCTATGAATATTAAATATCTCCTAAAAAGAGGTTACATGGTTTGTGAATCAGCTGTATTTACAAAGTGCAACCTATATGTATCCAGTGAAGTAATATATCACACTTGATGCAATGGTAGAATATTTATGTATCTCATTTGGCTTGTAACATATATTTTTGGCATTGACCACATTTTGAAAAAGTTCAACATTTTAAAACTTTATAAATTACTGAACAATTAGCATTTATTGTCATGATTTTAAAATAGTATTGTTTATGTTTCAGCTTATTATTACCATATCATTATATATAACGGATGTAAATGATGAACATCCAGAATTTCATACCAGACGATATAAAGAATCGGTTTTAGAGGTAATATTGTCAGAGGGGTTATATCACTGGTCTGTGAGTTCAAATCGGTCAGATCAAATCAAATCTTCTGTTTCTTATGTACTAATGATGTCTATAAGAAATTTCGGTGTACAAAAAAATAGCATTTCCAAACTAATGACTTTGCTTTACATTAATTGTAAATGAACTGTATTTTAGCTCTTAAAATGAATTGCTTAGGATTGAAAGGGATTTTCATTAAATTTTTTTTATATAACTCATATTCTTTTAGCCAACATATAAATGATGTCCATTAAGTACAAACTTGTCAGTTGTTATGTACGATGATAACCTATATAAAGGATGTGACCAGTACTTATAATTGAGCATGTTGTTTGTATCACAATGTACATCTGTCTAAGAAAATAAGTCTGGGAACTTAATTCACTCATTAATAAAAAGATATTTTAGTCTCACCAGATAATTGATTTTGTGTTGAGACTGCTAATCCATTTTGTCTTTATTTCAAACTATTTATGTCATGTTACATGTTTTATATAATGCAGTTCTATTTTAGTGAAAATTGAATTAGAGGATTAATTTACCAGCATGTCCACGAGATAATTTACCAAGGAGATTATTACATAAATGAACTAAAAAATAAATAGGTGTTTGTTTTTGCTCTGCTTAGCTGTTTGGTTGCTGTCTCAATGTCATTTATTTTACATGTCACTTTATGATGAACTAATATATATGGCTGTTTTGTTTTTGTCATAAAATCTATAGCGCAGACTTTGATAAATCAAAGAAATAAGTGTCTGTAAACCATGTAAATTTTTATATTTCCAGAATGCAGCTATAGGGACAACAGTAGGCCGTGTTTCAGCTATTGATGAAGATAATGGTTTAGGAGGAAAAGTCACTTACTCTATGCAGGTAATCCATGGGATTTTCAACTAATTTATGTAACAAGGAGGTCATACTTACCTCATATTGTTATTTTTCTAATTCGAGATTGATTTGTATTGTGCTTGTGTCTTACAGATTAACAAATTTTGTTTTCTTTCTTAATTGATGATTTTTTTCCTTTAACTGCGACTGCTTCTTATAGATTGATACAGTCTGTGTGACTGTTTTACAGATTTGTACAGTTGATTTGTGACTGTTTTATAGATTGATACATATTTGAACTGTTTCTTCAGATAGGCATGCATATTTTGTGACTGTATCTTATATATTGGTTCATTTAAATTTCACAAAAAGGTAGCAATTCTTCACTGTCATGTATAAAAAGATTCAATATTGTGATAAAAAGTGATGTTTTTTATGTTTTTAATTTATCTATTTCAGGTGAAGAAATATATATCTAGCTTAGATTAGAACATTATATATAAGCCCAACAGGTAAAAAAATATATATACAGTCAGACCTGTATACAAAGGTCACCTTTTCGGGACAGAGATAACTGACCTTGTAAGTGAGATGACCTTTGAATTAAGGTTCAAAATGTAACGATATTACAACAGGGGAACAAGAAGAAGGTAACATGACAAGACAGATTTTTGGTTAAGACAGGTGACCTTTATAGCAGTTTTGACTGTATATATATATACATATTGATTGCAATCAGATTCATTTTATACAAATAATAAACATATTTTTCAGCCAGCAGCCCAAACAGCAGACGACACCTATAAAAATGCTTTCCGAATCGACCCAAACACAGGTGATGTTATCATCAATAATGTACTGGATTATGAACGGCACAACTTTTATGAATTTGTGATCAGTGCTCAGGTAAATTCACATGAATCTGAATCATCAGAAGTCTTTATTTTAATATAAGTCAACCTTTGGCGATGATAGTACATTTGTACATAAATCAGATGTAAAACGTTGGTACTTGTGTATTTGTTTTAGAATTTTCTATTTATTCAGTTAATTTTCAGACATATCCACTGTGGTAAATTTAGTACTGTTCAAACAATTCACTTGCAGCCAATTCAGTCCAGTAATTTGAATCTTGTTTAATTCCATCTCAATATGGGGCTCCAGTAGGGCACACCTATCATCACAAGGTTGCGTTTAAACATATATCCTCTGATCACCAGGTCACTTTTAAGCAAGTTTAAGAAAATCAGTTTTGAACAAATTTAAAAGTCACAGGTCCTTTAATTTGAGACGTCAGGGTACAAGGTCGCTCACCAAGCCCCCAAGGTCCAAGGTATGATAATGTTGGAGCCACCAATATTGTTTTAATGATCATTGCAAGGAAAAAATTTAATAACCATCAGATCTTATCTAAGCCAAGATATGAACCATTTCTTCATAATATGAACATTTTATCACTTTAGGATGGAATGGGACTTAAGAGTACAGCTGATGCAGATTTCGTTGTCACGGTAACAGATATACAGGACACACCTCCTGCATTCTTTAATTTGCCATACAGTGTATCTGTAAAAGAAAACATTTCTTTGGTGAGATATTTTTATTGTTGTTCAATCATGTCTCTACATTTTTTAAGCTTATCATAAACACAAAAATACTTTCGGGATGATGAGGATAATAATATTAATATTGCAACCTTACTTAGATGATTATGTGGTCACATGTAATGGAAAAAAATCTACCTTAAAGTAAACAGATATAATAAATTTAGATAAAAATCATCTCGTCAGAAAAACGAAAAAGTATTTGTCTTTATCCACCCACTGACATATAGATTCGTGATGGATGAAAATTGCTAAATTGGCATTTTTTATGTCATTTGTGAGTAAATTAGATAAGTCTATTGTTGTCACCTGGTAACAGATGTTTAATTGTGATATATATTTTGTTTGTAATACTTTATATGTCCTTGGTAAACATAATCATCATTAAATGGTTTTTATTGATTTCTTTATGTTTTAATGATTTTCCAACTAACAATTATTTTAAGCCAGTTTGAAATGAAGGGCTGTTATGAAGAGAATACTCCTATGATCAATTTTACAAGAAAAAAATTAAATACTCTAGCATGTAAACTTCTAGACTTTAAAAATAAATAAGCTTGTATCAAATTAGCCCAGTTTAAAAACTGAAAATTTCTATTTTCTTGACTATTTTACAGCTAAAAAAAAAGATATTTCTTAACCAATGATTATAGCAGGGCATCAGAAATTTTACTTAAAAATTAATAAGGATCTTTCCCTCATTATGTGTTAACATATAGCTAAGAAAGGTTAATGATTTTTAGGTCACTACCTCTTAGGTCAAGGTCATTGCTACTAAAAGTAGACCAAAACATGTGAAGGAAAGTGGTTTTTGGATACTAAATCAAATATGATATATGGGATTTCAACCTTACTTAGATATATAGTAACATAAAATGAGAGGAAGATCCCTATTAATTTTTAGGTGACATCTCTAAGATCTTGTTACTAAAAATAGACCAAAATTTGTTTAGGAAAGTGGTTTCAATATGCTTGATAAAATACTTTATACCATATTGCAACCTTACTTGAATATGTGGTGCTATATAATGAAAGAAGGATCCCAATTGATTTTGAAGTCACTACAGTATGTCAAAGGTCAAGGTCATGGTTACTGAAAATAGATTTTTGTCAGACATTATCGAAACAGAAAACAACTATCTTCTAGTAAGAGGAAAATGTTTTGCTGAGCAGGTGACTTTCAAATTTATTTACTATTTGCTTATATTTATTTTTTTCTTTTTGAAAAGGGTGAAAAAGTGCTACAAGTGACAGCCTTAGATGGAGATAGAGGAGTTCCAAATAATATAACATATAAATTTACACAGGGTAAGCTTGAAAACATAATGATAGATATGGTTTATAGTTGACATCATGGTTTTGGATGGAACATTGACTAATTTTCCACCAAATTAATCACATCTCCAGTTAAAACGCAAAACAAAGTAACACTTTATTTCTGTACAAAGTTTGTGAAAAACCCTCAGGAACTATAAGATAAATTAAAGCGAGATTTTTAAAATAGTTTTTAATGAGCTTAGGCTGTTTCTTTCAAAGAATATGTTACTAAATACAACATTAGTATAAAAAATTACAATTTTAAAAAGAAATGTATTTACAGAATAATTTTGGTAAAAAAATTTTCTATTGAACATTTAGGAAATAACCAGTTTAACCTATAATTTACAAATGATTTCATCCAATGACTGTATATTTTGTTGCTTGCCTGGGTCAATAGATGAATGTTTTGTTTGAAATATTGAACTTTTTTAGAGTCAATTATGGTGCACTACTTTTACATTTAATTTTATTATTTATAACCTACTTTTGTATATAACATTCCAGGTGATTTTGCAAACTTTTCCTTGAATGAAAATAGTGGTTGGATTACAATAAAAAGTGCTCTAGACAGGGATGATGATGCTGTCACACAGAAGGGAGGGGTGTATGCCATGTATGTACAGGTAAGTGTTCTAGACAGGGATGATGATGCTGTCACACAGAAGGAGGGGTGTATGCCATGTATGTACAGGTAAGTGTTCTAGACAGGGATGATGATGCTGTCACACAGAAGGGAGGGGTGTATGCCATGTATGTACAGGTAAGTGTTACTGGAGGAAGGAGCAAAGATGCAATCAAAGTTAGTTTTATTAATGTATAGATGATTGAATGAAATGCATGAGTAACAAAGTCATTTTGGTGCAGAAAATGGTGTCAGTATCACACATACTGATCTATAATATGTATATAATGTCAGGGATACAGGCTTCAAATGGAGCACTGCTTTATAGAAAAGTTTTTGGAACTTATAAAGGAAAAGTAGACTTGAAAATGCAACTCTATGAATTAATGATTGAAATTTAAAATATGAATATGAGTAATTTATTGAAAATATTTCATATGAAGTTGAAAGATTTTATTGTTTTAGTTGAAATGAATTTGGAATTCACAACAAATCCTTATTAAAAATTTACCATGACCCAGTCTATAAGATTGTCTTTATCCTTTTCAGGCATCAGAAGTTGTGAAACAAGGATCAGCTAATAATGGTCCAACAACAACATCAACACTTGTAACTATCACTGTCGAAGATGTCAATGATAATAAACCGGAATTCAATGCTAACACTTACACGGCAAAGATCCTGGAGAACATGCAAGATGGGGTACCAGTTACCTTGACTGGTGTGACAACTTCTATGTCTGTTAGTGACAAAGATCAGGTACGTACCCGAGTTCTATAATGTATCATCAGTAATTATGAGCCAGAAATTATTATTTAAGCATTATGCAATGATTGATGATTGAGTGTTGGTTGCTTAATGTCCAGTGGCAAATATGTCATGCATGTTCAGGATAAACATTATGCAATGCTGTTTATCTTTGATTTTTATAATCCTTATACTAAAACATCTGTTATGTATTTTTGTTGTGATATATTTAATGATAACTGATACATTGTGGCTCCATGTAACTTTTGTACTTTGTATAAACAGGGACAGAACAGTATATTCAGTTTAAGCTTTGAGAAGAATGGACAGCCATATTATGACTTTTCACCACAGCCTAGCACAGTATACTCTCTTTCACCTATTTTAATTAGAGTCAATAACTCCAAAAATCTGGACTATGAGAAGATGAATTCAACAACATTTCAGGTTTGTAGATTATGGTTTCATTTAAACAAAAGGATCTAGCTAAAGGAATGTAAAGTAAAAAAAAACAATTAGTTTTTGGATGACATGAATACCTGTATTGACCTTAGAGATTTTCAACAATAAGAAAATATATACATCCAGTAAAACTGAAAGCTTATGTGCATTGTAAATGTAACAATTGATAATTACATTGTAAACAGTGAAATACAATAATTTTCTATAAAAAAAGTAGGAATAATGTCTAAACATCATATTTCCCTTTTGAAAATTTAAGACCAGTATGACAAATTCTCACAATTTTTTTAATGAAATATATGTGGAAATTTTATATTTTTGCTGTTACAATAGGTCATAGCCAGAGAAATACACACTGTTGAGAAGAAATCTAGTATAGCTACTGTTACTGTGAACATTGAAGATGTAAATGATATTCCTCCTCAGTTCCAATCTGAAATATTCAGTGCTAGTATACCTGAAAACTCTGCCATAAATACACCTGTCATCACTGTTAATGTAAGTTAATACAATTTATGTAATACCACCATTAAATCATAGTACATCACATCTGGTTTAATACAAAAAGGGTTGAAAAAAATATTCCATTGAATTTGACAGTTGTAGGAAATTAACCCTGCATTTCATTGCAGTAAAAAAACTGTGAGTCATAAACATATATCTTGGGTATTTCAAAGCACCATTCTTTTTATATTTGGTGTTTCTATTAAATATTGTGGAAACTTGAGGTGACATGGTTACTAAAGATTGTAAACAAGAAAAAAAGGGGTGAAATTTGATTGGTTAACTTCTGGTGATGGTTATTTTCTTATATGCAATGAAATTTTATGTGAAATTTTCACTGTAGTACTGGACAGGATAAAACTTGACTCTGACATGCCAAGTATTTCTTTATTTGAAACAAAGATAAATCTGCACATTTTTTCAAAGGTCCCAATTTAACAAAAAATAATAGGGGATAAACAATGGTGGTATTACTCCTGAAGAACTCAATAGACCTTTACACTATATGGGAATCTGCTTTACTTGACATGCAAATTTGTGACTTTTGACTTCAGACAACAATCAAACATGAATCACACAGCAAACAAAACTAAAAAAAGGTATTTAAAGATGGAATTAAACATTGCCTCGGGTCAAGTTAAAATTTTGCTCGCAAATTCATGCATATACATGCCTGTCAGCCAACATTTTGGACTATGATTTAGGCTGTACAGTATGTAACCTATAGTCTGTTTGGTCTCTGGTGGATAGCTGGCTCATTGGCAATCATACCACAACTACAAAAAATGTATTTATCATGTATTGTTACAGATACTAAATTATAAATATATAACAATAACCCTTTCCTTTGATCTATCATGGATGTAACAGTTTTTTTTATAATAATTTCTTGTTTCCAGGCAACAGATGAAGACTCTGGTATATTTGGACAGTTGACTTATTCACTCAGGGGAGGTAATGGGAAGTAAGTTCGTTACTTGCATATTAGAAAAATTGTATTGGAATGGGTACATAAAACAATATCTAGTTGGTAGACTTCTTAACACTGGACACATGGTTCTACCATTTATTGTTCCTTGTCAAGAATAAATATAAATTCAGTAAGACATGTAAAATATACAAGAACTAGAGAAGAAACAACAATGTACTGTAAGACATAATCATATCCTTATGATGGAGTAACCTCAGAGATTACTCAGTTCTCTCCCTTTATAACTTAAACAGTTGAAGAACAGACGAATACAATTAAAAGTTAATTCATAATAAGCTGCTAAATGCAGTTATTCCATCAGAAATTAAAAAAATGCTGGGCTTGAAAACAGATTTTGGACCAGATTATTCACAGTTATGTGCTCAATCCAAGAGAAGGATATAAAAGAATTTAATAGAGAAAATGTGATGTTCTTCACTGTATAAGGAAACAGCAATAAATAAAATAACTACAATATTCAAAAAAGAATACAGCAAATTTTTTTTCAAATCATTACAATTTTGAAACATTTATTCACATTAGAAAAGATTAAGTACTAAAATTAATTTATCTATAGGTTGCACTTTGTAAATACAGCTGTGTCACAAACCACGCCTCTTTTGGGGAGATATATAATATTCATAGATATTTTGTTTTGATTATGTACTGGTTCCCCGATATGATCTCTATGCTGCATCTCATAGAGACATTACTTGGGAATGTTACCAGTATAAATACACATGGATAGCGACCAAATTGAGTTCTGAGGAAGACCCAAAGTGAAGGGAGGGGTGTAGTACAGAATTTTAGTATAAGTTTAAACTCTTGGAAGTTCGTGGCATGTAAACGTTGAAAATATGCTGCACAACCCTAAGTTTTGACCATTGAAAAAATTGTAGTGCATATGAACTTTTCATTCTAAGATATTTTTTAACGAAACTTCATGGTTAAGTGGCACAGTTTTAGCCGTAAAAAGAGTTCCTATGGAAAATTGCATTGTCTATCTTTACAGAAGTATATTTGTATATCTTAAGGTTTGTCATAAATGACAAAACTGGAGAGGTTTCAGTAGCTGGAGAGTTAGATAGAGAGAAAGTTGACGAATACTATCTAACTGTAGAGGCCAAAGACGGTGGAGGATTCCGTTCTACCACAGAGTTACGAATCAACGTCACTGATGAGAACGATAACTCTCCAGAATTCAGAAGAGAGGAGTATTTCAGTACTATTAAAGAGAAAGCCAGTAATTTCCAAAGAGGCAAACTCATTGTGGAGGTATTTTTTGCCTTAAGGGGAAGAAAGTTAAACTGGTGAAGCTGAAGAAAAAACATACAAAATGAATTACATTTAAAAAAATTGGAGTTATCTGTCATCATTATGATAAATTCTCCAAATTTATTCCAACTTTTTGTGCTAAAATGGATAGCTAATTTAATTTTTTTTAATTTTAAGCTTAGCTAATTCTTTTAGTCATTTATATTTAGTACATGACACTGTCAAAAACTTGAGTTACAGTGAGTGTAGCGAAAACTCATTGGCAACATACTTTTGGAAATGTGTTTTTATTGATGTGTAAAAAACTGTGCTTTTAGAATGCAATTTATTTGGATCACGTTATTTCAGGCTTTTGATATAGATGAACCAAACACACCTAACAGCTTAATAAAGTATGAGATTAACCAAACGCCGCCTGGACTTGAAAACAACTTTGAAATAGATATACTGTCAGGGGAGATAACTGTCAAATCTCCCTTAGATTATGAAGCTCTTGATCCAAAACTGAATGGAAAGGTTGTGTTAATTGTAGAGGCCATGGATTGGGGAAATCCTAGGAGGTCAAAGGTCATCAATGTTACCATAGAAGTGGAAGTAATTAAAATCTTTACATTTATAATTATGATATACATATACAAAGTTGAGATTTCAACTCCTTTGTTGTGATTTGAATAGTTTTTATCTACATGTACATGTGGAATTTATAGCATTATTGCTATTTTGTGTACTTTTCCTTTGATTTTTTTTGTAATAATATTTTTAATTAATTATCGCTAGAAACTAAGGGCACAAGTGCCGTTGTCAATGTAAAAGTCACCCACATCTGATACACAAATTAACGATAAAAGATTACCAATGGTCTTTCAAACTCGAGGATGTTTCTAGGCCTCATCTCATTTCAGGACTGTCGACCTTCGATGAGATTGTAGGTGAGAAACACCCTTTTGTTTGAAAAACCATCAATAATCTATATTTAGAAAGATAGGATCTTTACATTGTTACCTCTAATAAACAATTCACATTGCACTAGCTCAGATTCAAAGTAAAAGGGCCTATTGAGATCACTACAGTCTAAAAAAGAAGAAAAATAGAAACTAACATGTTCATAATTAAATATGGTATCAAAAAAGTAAAATAACAAAAATACCGAACTCCAAAGAAAATTCAAATCGGAAGGTCCCTTATCAAATGGCAAAATCAAAAACTCAAACACATCAAACAAATGGGAAAACAACTGCCATATTCCTGACTTGGTAAAATATAGCTTGATATTACATGTCATAATCATAATCATTGTTATTTATTTAAAAAGCTTTTTTTATACACAATGAAAAGATGACTAGACCTTTTGAAAATGACAAATATATTGCTTTATATATATTAAGATGGAAGAAATAACATATTCTCTCTTTAAGAATTGTCGCTTGCTTATATTAAAAAAAAAAAATAATGGAAGTTTTTTTCCTGCGAAATAAGAGATAATGTCTTTTGTCTTCAGGATGTAAATGATAATGCTCCGGTATTTAACCAGCCAAGTTATACAGCCCATGTTTTAGAGAATGCAACAGATTCAACTGTTGTTACACAGATCAAGGCCACTGATGCTGACGGCACATTTCCCAACAATGAATTTGTTTACAGAATAGACAGTGGATCACAAGATCAGTTTAGAATTAACTTCAAAACTGGAGAAATAAGTGTAGAAACTGGTGCTAAGTTGGACAGAGAAACCAAAAGTTTATATATTTTGAATGTCTCTGCAACAGATAGAGGGTCTACTACTCTAGTTGGATATTGTCAAGTAAAGATCTATGTAGACGATGTTAATGATGAAAGTCCAATATTCACTTCATCAAGGACAGTACATGTTAGTGAGAACACTCCTAAAACATCTGAGGTGGTGACAGACTTCACTGCAACAGATCCTGATTCTGATACTGATCTTCATTACAGTTTAATAGAGAATAGAACAACAGCATTTGATGAGAATGGATTTGAAGTTGATGTAGGAAAATATAACATTCAGGTATGGAATAAAAAATGGTATCATTACAAAGGTGTTTAAATGAGAATGATATAGGACAACATCAATATTGAACACATAAAAGGAATTGGTATGAAATACTGTGGAAAAGGCTAAGATATTTATGAAAATAGAAATAAATAAATAAAAGTAAAAGACAAGGCAAATTAAGATTGGAAAATTTACTTGTGTATTATATATTCATCCACAGATCCATGTCCCAGAAGATGAAGTTTAAAATTCCTTATATAATTCTAATGCAATTATTTTGTATCAATGGTTCTGATTGGATGACAGTAAGCGTAAAATTCTCTATCTCCTTGTCTGTAACTAAGGAAGCCGACATTTTGAATTGCGGAATGTATTGACATGTAAGTTCTACAATAATAACAAAAAAACTCACATGTTGCACCTAGCAATTTTCTTTTTATCAAATTTTATTACATTTTGAAGCGGCCAAGAAGCCAGAAAACGCCAGTTGTTTACGTTTGACGCCGGAAGCATACCTATGGCGTCACCTAGTTTAGGGGCCAAATAAGATAACATCTTTTCGCGGAATTTTCTTTCATGAAAATTTTACACTGGAATAATGATTGGAATTCAATTATGTACTTGTTTTGCATTAGAATAGAGATAACTGTAATGTATTTGAAGCTTTGCGGACGTCCATCAGTAGTTTTACTGTCGCAAATACCTGTTTACCTGTCTCCGCTACGCGTCGCCAGGTAAACTAAATTTGCGACAGTAAAACTACCGATGGACGTCCGCAAAGCTTCAAATACAATACAGTTATCACTTAATTATCCTATTACTTGGTTGAAGAGTTATATAATTGTTACTCATTACAAGGTAGATTGAGAAATAAACTTAAATGCAGATTTTTTGCAGATTATCTGATTGTTAATTTTTTGTCGAGCCTGCGACTTTTGTCGCAGAAAGCTCGACATAGGGATAGCGATCCGGCGGCGGCGGCGGCGGCGGCGGCGGCGGCGGCGTTAGCTAACTTCTTAAAAGCTTTATATTTTAGAAGATGGAAGACCTGGATGCTTCATACTTTGTATATGGATGCCTCATGTTACGAAGTTTCCGTCAGTCACATGTCCAATGTCCTTGACCTCATTTTCATGGTTCAGTGACTACTTGAAAAAAAAGTTCAGATTTTTTGTAATGTTAAATTCTCTCTTATTATAAGTAATAGGATAACTATATTTGGTATGTGCGTACCTTGCAAGGTCCTCATGCCCGTCAGACAGTTTTCACTTGACCTCGACCTCATTTCATGGATCAGTGAACAAGGTTAAGTTTTCGTGGTCAAGTCCATATCTCAGATACTATAAGCAATAGGTCTAGTATATTCGGTGTATGGAAGGACTGTAAGGTGTACATGTCCAACTGGCGGGTGTCATCTGACCTTGACCTCATTTTCATGGTTCAGTGGTTATAGTTAAGTTTTTGTGTTTTGGTCTGTTTTTCTTATACTGTATGCAATAGGTCTACTATATTTGGTGTATGGAATGATTGTAAGGTGTACATGTCTAGCTGGCAGGTGTCATCTGACCTTGACCTCATTTTCATGGTTCAGTGGTCAAAGTTAAGTTTTTGAGTTTTGGTCTTTCTTTCTAATACTGCATGCAATAGGTCAGCTATATTTGGTGTATGGAATGATTGTAAGGTGTACATGTCTAGCTGGCAGGTGTCATCTTACCTTGACCACATTTTCATGGTTCAGTGGTCAAAGTTAAGTTTTTGAGTTTTGGTCTTCTTTTCTAATACGTTATGCAATAGTTCAACTATATTTGGTGTATGGAAATATTTTATGATCTATATGTCAGTCACGCAGGTTTTATTTGACCTTGACCTCATTTTCAAGGTTCATTGCTCAGTGTTAAGTTTTTGTGTTTTTGTCTGTTTTTCTTAAACTATAAGCAATAGGTCAACTATATTTGTTGTATGGAAGAATTGTTAGCTGTACATGCCTGCCTAGCATGGTTCATCTGACCTTGACCTTATTTTCATGGTTCATTGGTCAATGTTTAGTTTACTTGGTTAATGTTAAGTTTATGTGACAGTTGTAATAAAGCTTTATATTTAGGACTATCAACATAATATCAATGATTAGTAAAGAAGGCGAGACATTTCAGCGTGTGCACTCTTGTTATTTTGTATTTGTTTTCTATTTTTAGGACTATTTTATGGTTGAAGAAAACAGTGGAATAATAAAAGTTAACAAGGACAATATAAACCGAGAAACAGCAGAGAAAATAGTTCTACAAATTTTAGTTGAGGACAAAAATGGTGTGATGCATAATCCACAAACAGCTACAGGTAATATATGTCAATTTATAATTGGACGTATGGATGTCTTATGTCAGGAATACTGTAGTTATTTTTGCCTCAGCTGCGATGAAATTCTTGGAAAGCGAGACTTAGGGATTGCTTTTCCGTCTCCAGCTCAGGCTCTGGCGTCAACAATTGTTAAGTTAGTTTGATAGGAACTACTTGTGATAGATCATTGATATTTGATATAAAGTTGCATTACTATCAGTTCATATCAGTTTGACGACTATTTTGGGGCCCTGCCCCCTAGGACATGGTCCAGTGACTTTGAATTAATTAGCAATTTTCAATGTTAAGTTTTCTGCCTGAGTCAGTTTGATAAGAACTAATTGTGATAGATCAATGATATGTTGTGTAAAGTTGCATTACTATCAGTACTTATCAGTTTGACAACTATTTTGAGGCCCTGCCCCCTAGAACATGGTCCAGTGATTTTGAATTAATTAGCAATTTTCAATGGTTAGTTTTCTGCTTAAGTTAGTTTGATAAGATCTGCTTGTGATAGATCAATGATATTTTGTATGAAGTCGCATTACTATCAGTACATATCAGTTTGACGACTATTTTGAGGCCCTGCCCCCAAGGACATGGTCCAGTGACTTTGAATTAATAAGCAATTTTCAATATTAAGATTTCTGCTTAAGTTAGTTTGATAGGATCTACTTGTGATGGATCAATAACATTTTGTTCAAAGTTGCATGACTATCAGTACATATCAGTTTGACGACTATTTTGAGGTCCTGTCCCCTAGGACATAATCGAGTGACTTTGAATTAATTAGCAATTTTCAATGTTAAGTTTTTCTGCTGAAGTTATATTGATAGGAACTACTTACAATAAACAACAATATTTTCTATAAAGTTACATTACTGTCTGTACATCTCAGTTTGTCAACCATTTTCAGGCCCTGGCCACTAGATCATGGTCCAGTGACTGAATTAATAAGCAATGTTACTGTCCATCAGATTGTCTTTTTCTGAATTATATGCCGATAGGCGAGATATATCTCTGTGTCAACAGTTTATTAAAAGTTATAATTTGAATGTTTGATGCAATATGGAGCTATTATGAAAATAAAAAAATTATTTATTTATGATAATAATATGTAACCATTTTTATACATTTATGCAGGCCATTTCAAACTATTTTCTAATTATTTCCCTTTTTATTAATCAGGCACCCTAACAATAATTCTTGATGACAAGAATGACAACCCACCTACATTTACACCTAGCAGTGAATACCACGTCAACATATCTGAGGGACGAGACATCTTGGATGTTGTAACTACGATATCAGCCATAGATTTGGATAAAAACCAACAAATAAAGTTTTCTGTAGATCCATCAGATTCTACAACATTTCAGATAGATTCTAATACTGGTAAGACAAATAATTGTTCATTTAAGTCCTTAATATTTGGGCCTGCTGTAAATTATGATTTTTGCACACAATCATACAAGCACAAATGCATGCAGACATGAACACAAAGGAAAGAACGAAGGAAATGATGGTAAACATTTAATTTATTAAGATTCAGTATAGCAATATTGATTTATATAGCAATATTGATTTATAAAATTGAGAATGGAAATGGGGAATGTGTCAAAGAGACAACAACCCGACCATAGAACAGACAACAGCAGAAGGTCACCAACAGGTCTTCAATGCAGCGAGAAATTCCCGCACCCGGAGGCGTCCTTCAGCTGGCCCCTAAACAAATATATATACTAGTTCAGTGATAATGAACGCCATACTAAACTCCAAATTGTACACAAGAAACTAAAATTAAAAATAATACAAGACTAACAAAGGCTAGAGGCTCCTGACTTGGGACAGGCGCAAAAATGCGGCGGGGTTAAACATGTTTATGAGATCTCAACCCTCCCCCTATACCTCTAGCCAATGTAGAAAAGTAAACGCATAACAATACGCACATTAAAATTCAGTTCAAGAGAAGTCCGAGTCTGATGTCAGAAGATGTAACCAAAGAAAATAAACAAAATGACAATAATACATAAATAACAACAGACTACTAGCAGTTAACTGACATGCCAGCTCCAGACTTCAATTAAACTGATTGAAAGATTATGTCTTCATCATATGAATATCAGGCACAATCCTTCCCGTTAGGGGTTTAGTATCATACCATCATAACATATATGAGAAGAACATAACCCGTGTAATGCCAACAACTGGTTTTTAAATAAATGTGTTTAGTTCCGATGCAAAGACCCTATGAGTGAATCAATATTAACGCCAAAATATGCAATCTTTAATGACCTTATGTATACATGTCAAATTTTTAACACTACAAGTTCAATTACTCTGGAATCAAAAGGGAGCTTGTTTTTATTTTTTTTAAATGTATAGAAATTTCCTAATTAACAAATTTTAAAGGAAATTGGAGATATCATGAGAAATGTTTAAAAATATTGTTAAATTTACAAGTTCAAAATAACTATGGAACAACAAATTTAAGAATTGTCATAATCACAGTGCAGCGTATCATTCTATAGAACATAACATAATCTAAAAATTTCTAAGATATCTGTGAAAACAAATTTGAGATATCATGAGACACTATTCATATCAAAAAGTGTTTAACAATTTAAGAACAGTTACTCTGGAACAACAAATCTGAATCTATGAAAATTGAAACCAAACTTATCTTTATAGAAGCAAACATTGTTGTTAAAAATTCTTAATGTCCAGTAAAACAAACTTATTTTATGGTGTCAAAGTCATTCTTGGACAGAAAGACAGAATACACCATACATGTACTTTTAAGTCTCAGAAACTGTTGTCACTATGATATTTTCTAACTAATGAGGATACTAACTATAGGAACTTTAATACATAACAATACCAACTGCATTTTAGGAACAGTTAGACTTGCCAAGAAACTAGATAGGGAACAGAATTCTGAGGTCAATTTCAAGGTCATTGCTACTGACAATGGTGTTCCCATACTGTCATCCACAGCAACAGTAACAGTGGCAGTTCTAGATGTGAACGATGAATCCCCTGTATTTAATACCTACCAGAGAATCTATAGTGTATCTGAGTCTGCAGCTAATGGCACTATGATAGCAGTGATTGATGCAACAGACAAAGACATCGGAGAGTTTGGTAGTCTTCGCTACTCTATACAAATTAATAATGATGATGGCTGCTTGGTCATTAATGAGTTCACTGTAAGTTTGTCTTTGGTTCAATAACAATAGACCTGGTCTGACATTGTAGGATTAAAAATAACAGATTTTTACAGGAAAGTTTGACATCATAAATTCTGAAGTTTGTCACTGGCCATCTTATGTGCTGTATTATGTTATTAACTGGAAACCCCCACTATTATATCAAGTCCAAATTCTAAATTTTAATGGACAGAATCTTTTTATCCCATATTGAAATTTGGAATCAATATATCCTTCATGTATGTTCATTGCATTAAACAGGTCGGGAACTCTAGATTTCCTGACATCAGTATATATTTGCATAGTAATTTCCAAAATAGAAGGTAAACATGGCCTTGAAAAACTGACCAATTGACTCAATGAACTACAATGCATTGTGGGCTACTACGAGTTGACTACTGCTTAAAAACACAAGGAGTTAGTGGAAAAACTGTCAACTAATAATAGTGTCTGGGACTCTCATAATAAATGTTTTTGTTCAGCGAATGTGTTTAATGTAAAATACATAACATAATCTTCAAATTGCATGCTCAGATTAAAAAAAAAAAAAAGAAAAGTAAAATCACAAAAATACTGAACTCCGAGTATTGTTTACTGGCTTCACGATTCGACTTTCTTTTTTGCCTTGTAAAAGTAGTTCAACAGGCTTTGTCCATTGTTATGCATTGTACCTGTGGATTAATTTCAAGTGAAACAGTGAAATTTCCAATGAAGTGACCACTGTCCAGTATATCATCATTTGAGCTCTTTTAAACCCGTCAAAACGGTTTAAAGGAATGGGTTACAGGTCTATCTCTATATACGCTTTTGGATTTTTTTGTATCCTGTATAAGGGCATACGACACAGTTTTAATCTCACGGTGATTTTTTTTTAGAAAATTTGCATACAAGCTAATTTTCACCTAGTCAATTCAAATATGTAATAAAAAATATACCTTTATGTGCTACTTTAAGAGATAAATGGGGTCAAAGTGTTAAACATTTACACAAAATTTTGGTTTTGTGGACATTTCTATCCTTTGGAAAGACATACTTAACTTTTTTTGTTTCAAAAGATAAACACAAGCGGATTTTTGTAAAAAAAAACATCTGGAAAATCTTCTTTACATAAGTATATATGTTCTAAAATTGTATAACAATTCTTTGGAGTTAATTAATTTTTATCAAAGTTTCAGGATTTTGGGAAAAAAAGACGGATTTTTTTTGCTTTATATTTATCTTATTTTAAAAAATTTCATCAGTGACTTTTTCATAGAAATTAGTATAAACAATCTTCATACATAATAATAGCATCATAGCACCATAATGATTTTATTAAGATTGGCAAATATCTGAGTCCGTTAAAAATGTAAAAAAATCCAATATCTACTTTAGAAGAAAACAAACTTTGCAAAGACAAAAACAAAACGAAACTACAGCTGCTTGCAATGATTGAGGAAAATATTGCTTCATTACCTTCAGAACAAAGGGAACAGTTTGAAATAGAAAAAAAGTCCAAAAAACTGAAATATGCCAAAAAATCAATACTTATAGATTTTATTAACATTTTCAAAGAAGAATTAAGAAATGTCTTGAGCAGTTTTGATAAAATATGATAGATGATATACTGTCCTGGTTTTATACATGTTCTAGCTGTACCTGTCAAATTCTAAATATAAAAATATTACACAGTATTCTATAGTAAATATCTCTTTTCAAGATAATGGAAAACCAATCATTCTGAAAGGTGTTTGTATATAAAAATAAGGAGGTGTGGTATGAATGCCAATGAGACAACTATCCACCAAAGTTCAAATGAAGTGGATATAAGCAATTATAGGCAACAACAATGAGAAACACCCATACCGTATAGTCGGTTATAAATGGCCCCGATTGATGATTACACGTGTTTGTTTCTCAAAAACAAATTAATAAATAAATACCCTTCCTCGATTTAAATTACTTTTTAATCATAAAAAAAGGTACAATATCGTAACATCAATTTTATGAAAAGTTTGGAAATTTTATTGACCCCAACAGATATTTGACACACTCTAAGTCTTCCTCTTTTTACGAACCCAAAATTCAAGGATCCCTTATTTTTTTAACTATCTGAATGAAAGTTTGTCTTATGGGTAATTGTGTTTTTCACTGTTGTTTCGTTGTTGTCTTGTGGATGAATACCTGAAATCTTCGTGTAATCATCAATCATATAAATGGCTATATTTTGGGTAATTCAAACACTCGTTTCTTAGCATAAAAACAACTCTTCGTTAATCTGAGCATGGAACAAATACTTTATATCACGGACTATAAATGTGGGAAAAAAAATTTTACAAAAAAAAGAAAAATTAAGCGAAATTGTTAATCCTGCAATGCATGAAAAAATGTGTTGTATTTCAGTAAATAACACATGTTCTTGGGTTGATCGAAAACACGTAGTAGTCCATCATGCATTGTTATTCATTTAATGGATTGGTCAAAAACCCAGGTAAAAAAAAATTGCGTCATACGTAAATAAACAATTACATGTGCGAGGACATAAGTATGCTAATTTATGCATATCCATATAAGGTAGTGTTCCCGACCTGTTAAAATTATAGAAGAAATTCAAAATAATATTATTACATATTCTTACCTGAAGCAAAATGTTTATAGAAATTATTGTAAGCTATGAACTTTAGTTTGCAACTCAACGACACAAAAAAACAAAAGATATCTTTAAAAAACCCAAACAAACAACACTTTATACAATGGAGTCATATATTTGTGAATGACCCCATTTTGTCTTGTCTTTTTAGGGGGAAATTACTGTGGATTGTAACTTAGACTATGAGACCAGAAAAGAATACAGTATATATGTCGTTGCCAGGGACAATGTGAATGATCCAACCAATCAGAAATCAACACGAACAGGACAGATTATGATCCACATTTTAGATGTAAACGATAATGCCCCTGACCTAAGGAGTATGACAAGTGATCAGATTAGAATTTATGAGAACGCGCCTGACAGATCAACCGTAGCTAAAATATTTGCAACCGATCCCGACAATGGAGAAAATGGCACAGTGGATTATTCATTAACATCCGATACTAATGCTACAGTCCAGTTTACTGTAGATACCACATTTAACCCTGACAGAAACCAAAATGAAGGTGTTATTAAATTAAAAGGAAGTTTATTAGGTCAGGTAGGAATTATATATGTGACAGTGAAAGCTACAGATCGTGGATCACCAAAAAAGTCGTCAGAGAAAAAAATGTATTTTGAGATATTTGATGTGAATTTACATCAGCCAGTTTTCATTGTACCACAAGGACCACAGGCTACCATTAGTATAGAAGAGGTATTTATTAGTGTTGATTTTTTCATTGGTTTGAATAATTGAATAAACGTGATTTCAAAGATAAATTATTTGATTTAAAGGACAAAGGTAAAGTGTCAGAGTATTTTTATGACAAAATAAACTATACAATTATGTTATAACTTGAAGATAAGTCCAATCTTTGTCTAACTTTATATTATACTAGGTAATGGGTAAGCATCATTTATTTCTGTTCATTTAAAGGTAGAAAATCAAGAGCAGGACACACATTATTTGCAACTGAAAGCAAAGTGCTGTAACTTTTAGAAAGTAGAATAGAAAATGGTGATAATGTATTTCTGTTGTTTTGACATTTCAGCAACAAGATCTCAATACATTGATTATAAAAGTAATAGCTAACGATGAAGACCATGGGAGGAATGGAGAAGTTACATACAGTCTGATACCA
Organism: Mytilus californianus; assembly: GCF_021869535.1. Lineage (NCBI taxonomy): Eukaryota > Metazoa > Mollusca > Bivalvia > Mytilida > Mytilidae > Mytilus > Mytilus californianus. The sequence continues at coordinate 109,918,624 of NW_026262723.1, forward strand.
GAAGATGATTATCTTAAATTTACCTTGAATAACGATACAGGAGAGCTAAGGAATAAAGTAGTACTGGACAGGGAAGTCAGGGCTCAGTATAGGGTAAATATAACATTTATTAAATTTAGGAATAGTATGTAAAATGTCAGTAGTTGGGGTCCAGTAGGTTACCCCCTGTAGAGCACAATTTCATGTTTAAAAATTGTCTCATGACACCAGATCACTTTAAGCAAATTAAATAGTTAATATTTGACAGTGTGCCTGTGTTACAGGTCCTTTTAAATGTGACATCAAATCAAACATAGCATTCCAACCCCAAAGGTTGCAAGTTATATTTGACCATGTTGAAGGCACAGTAGTGACACTGCATACAAGAATCTTACTTTCCATGTAGGAATTTCTTAAAGATATTTACATCAACACTCATTCTTTAGCCTTTGTTAATTTATGCATTCATGATGTAAAGACACTTATCTATTGTTGAAGACCATACTATGTATGTTGACCACTAAATGTTTTTTGTGTACCTTAACTGACTAGGATGGCCAGTTTTCCTATTAAATGTCAGTGATTATCTCTAGCCAATCATGATCATGCAGGCTTCCTCTGTCAATAAAAGTTTGCAGCAATGATATAGCCATGAGTACTGAAAGTGGAGTTAACACCCACAATCAATCAATCAATATTGTGTGTGTCTGGGTTGCTGTCTAATAGACATACCCAACATATCTGTTTTTTTTCTTATTGTATTAAATTTCAGCTTATGAATCATGATTGTATATAACATCAGTCCCCCAACAGTAATGATACAAATGATCTGGCATGGCTAATAACTTTACACTGGGAAGTAAAATGTTCTTATTTTCCATATATGATTTATTTTCAGGTGAAAATAGAAGCATATGACAATGGTCTACCAAATAAACTAAGGACACCACTAGCTTTAACAATCAGCCTGATAGATATCAATGATAAAGACCCAGAATTTCCCCGAGATAACCAGTATCAGCCGTACTATGTTGGCAGTGTGCCAGAGGAGAGTGCCGGGGCATTGATTGGTAGTGTTGACGTAGCTGTGGATAAAGACAGTGATGCTAACAATAGCCAGATATTTTATTATATTATTGGTTAGTCAAATGAGCTTTTAGTACTGAATAAGTTTTTAAATTAACAAATGAGTACATGGTGTTAAAAATGCTACGAAACAAAGCATCATACATTGATTACTAAAACCTTACTGAACAAGAGGTTCCACAAAATCCTGCTCAAAGTGATTCTCTGCTCATGTAACAGTAATGACTGCTAGAACAGTTGTATGGTTATCATCAGGATTGGTATCCAAATAGGTGATCAGCCTATAAGATAACTAGAGCTACAAAAAAAATATTTTTCAAAAATACCAATTGTTTGTGGGTAAAGATAGTTTTAAAATTAAAGGTTACACAATTTTATGATAGTAAGATAGTTTAATGGCTTGTATAGCATGAGCTACATAAATTTGTGGTCTGGTTCTGTCTTCTATATGTTCACAAGAAAATGATATCAAACTAACTCTGATCATATTAAGAAATATAATTTCAGGAGGAGAAATGCAGGATCACTTCCATCTAAATGAGACAGGACAACTATATTTAATGAAATCAATAGACAGAGATGGCGATAAAAATCCTTTCAAACGACAGATTAATTTCATCAATTTGGTAATATGGGCCACACCTTATAACTACCTTAAGTTATCTCCTGGACAGATCGGAGGGCCTGCCACATCTGAAGCAGTGGTCCCATCTATATATAAACCTTTAAATGTGACACAGTTATGGGTGAGGGTCACAATTCAGGACATTAATGATCATCCTCCAAGGTTCCGAGAGGATACACTCAGTATTGGTATAACAAGGAAAACACAGTTTGGGGAACTTATATTTAATTTAAAGGTAAGATTACCGTGGAAGTTATCATTGCATTGAAATATAACCCAAACAGTTACAGGGAATCCCAAAACATGGTCAATTTAGCTAATATTAAGATTATCTCCCTTTGACATTCTTTAATGCATTATTTTTTTCAGTAATTGTCTTGAAGTGGCCTATAATATTTTCAGTTGTTTCAACAGAATCATTTTTAATAAATCAGTCTATTCCTGATTCACTGACTGTTGATGTAAATTATATATCTTTATTTAGAGAATACGTACAGGCAGAAGTATGCTAACACATCTATCATCTCTGAACTTTCCATGAAATGATTCTTAAATACCATCTGGTTCAAAAATGAATACAATCTCAGAGATGAGCCATGGAAGGAATGTCTTAGAATACAATTTTTTCTGTCAGTGAAAATTATTTTTTCTTTTGAAGAAATATTAGACAAGTCATTGTTCAATGTTAAATGAACAAACATTGTAACGGCTTTATTTTGTTTTTGGGAGAAATTGCCTTTGAATATGTAAGCAATCGATAATCAAGTAGACAATTGTGTACTTTTGTGATTTTTCCTTCAAAATGGACCAGAATTGTTTATACCAGTATTTCTTTGATAGCGGTTTTACATTGAATATGTTGTCTGTGTAGTTAGTTATTTATAACATTGTAAAATATATCTTTTTTTTCCAGAGTGAAATAATTGACTTAGACATTGGAGAGAATAAGAATCATACATTTGTACAAAGTCGTCCATTGGTTGTGTACCCTGATAGTTTGAGTCAGTCTATAGGATCTACTCCGTTCAAGTTCTTCAGTAACGGGACATTGAAAACAAATACATACTTCCAAGCTGATATGAATGGCTACTTCTTAATGAGTGTACAAGCAAAAGATAAAGACATGCAGCTGGCTAATGCTACTCTAAGGGTATGTTCACTAATATATTTATCATACATTGCCAAATTAATGTATCAAAGGATATTTTGATTTCATCAAAATTTTTGTACAAGAGTTGATGCCTCTAGTGACTTGCAAGAGAATGTGGATAGCTAAGAAAATACTCATCCAATACACTGTGTCAGTGACATCATTTTGGATTTGAATAATTAATACTGAAATGGCACTTAAAGAAAACTTTCAAACAGATAAGTTCACTTCCTGTTTGTTAATCAATTATGAAAAAGATGAAAAACTTTTGCAGCTGTTTATGACCTGTAGTGTTTTATTGTGAAATACTGAACTTTTTTAAATTGTAAGTTTCACATGGATATCAAATGCATTTTTTATCTTTGTTTTTTCAGATATCTTTAATTAATGATGACCAAAGGTTAAAGGTCATATTCCGTATGTTCCCAGAACAAGTCAGAAATTTTTCCACAGAATTTAAAAAGTAAGTTTGACTTAATCTTTTGCTAAACATTTACAGTTTTATTGGAGGTAGTCAGATTTTTGTTTGGTCTGTTACACTCTCAACACTGAATCTCATTAGGATAAAGTGGGCTGAATGATCACCATTATAACCTACTATCAAAGTTGTAATTGCTGCAGCTATGGTGCTGTTGAAACAATTGATCACTTCTTCTTATCCTCTCCATTTTGAGATTTATTTGTTTGTTCAAAGCTGTAGAAATTTATATGGACATCTTGTTTTTTGGATAATTAATCTCAAAATATTCGGTTATATTTAACAAATTCTTAATTGGATAGACTTAAAAGACCTTATCCTAATGCCAATTTAAATTGTTAGGTTTATCTGTTGTTTTATAAATTTCCCTGTAGTACATGTTCTGTTTGTTTACTGCAGAAAGCCACTTGTGGACACTGGGCTGTTACAAGTTCTTGTTCAAATAATATAAAAAGCATTAGATCAAATTATTGTTTTTTTTTATTTTTGCTTTTAGTAAATGACATTTGTGGACAATACAATGAAAGTTTATGAATATATTTTCAGTCGACTGGAAAAGATAACTGGTTACAGAATTGTTGTTGATAAGATACAGACACATGAAAATAAACAAGGCAAACCAGAGGTCGATAAGTAGGTGTTTTTATCATTTGTCAGCCATGTAAAATTTTATCAACAATCTTTAATGTTAAAATAACCGAACTGCATAATAATGATACATTTTGCAACTTTTTTAATATAACTTTAGATTTTATTTTCTCAAACCAGAGGCAGATTTAGGGGGGGGGGGGGGGGGGGGGGGGCAGGGGGCCAAGGCCCCCCTTTTCTGGGAAAAATTTGGTTGATTATATAGAGAATCACTGAAGCATGACTGGAGCGGGCCCCCTCTTAGGCAGTCAGTGGGCCCCCACTTATGAAAATTTCTGGATCCGCCACTGCAAACATTTTACAACGATATTGCAGTTAAATATGTAACTTACTCAAGATTCAATTTAATTGTAATTTTTGGTTGGCTCACCGTACAATTTAACTATGGATTTGACAGTCTTATGTTTTGATTACAGAACTGATATGTTTATACATGGAGAGGTCATTAATCCTTTTAGAATTGTGGATTCTTCAGAACTTTTAAGGTAACTGTATTGCTAGATAAGGAAAAAAATTACACTACTATCAAATCAAGAGTTTTGTGGTTTCTATCAATTAAAACTTTGTTGAATTCTTTTCCTCTGAAACTTAGGTAAGCATATATACTTCTCCATCCAAGGTTAATATTCTAAACAATTAAGGAAGAAAAAATTACACCAAACATAAGATTGATTACTAAACAGAGTAGATTGAATACTAAACAGAACAAATAAGAGGTATAACCAGATCGATACTGCAATGTGTTTTAAAAATATACAATATTAAAATAGAACATAATCATAATAGAACATATAAAAATAAGGAGATGTGGTATGATTGCCAGTGAGACAACTATCCACCAGAGTTCAAATTAAGTTGATATAAGAAAGTAAAGGTCACTGTACGACCTTTAGCAATGTTTTTTAATCCTCAATATTTCAAATTATATATTATCAATTACAAATATTCATTAAATAAAATTGAGAATGGAAACGGGAAATGTGTCAAAGAGATACACCCGGTGGCGGGTTTTAGCTGGCCCCATATCAAAAATGTATACTAGTTCAGCCAAAATGGACGTCACACTAAACTCCGAAACATATAAATGAACCAAAACTAAAAGAACATACAAGACTAACAAAGGTCAGAGGTTCCTGACTTGGGACAGGCACTAAAACACACAGCAATACGCACAGTAAAACTCAGTTTAAAAGTTAAAGTTTACACAATGAATATTTGTAATTGATAATATAATTTGAAATATTTTTTATGTAAATACATTTATGAATTTTTTTGATATACATATACCATGTAAGTGTATTTAATTTCAGATTCAATAACAATAAACAATATGTTAACTTTCTATAAATTTTGTGTTTACAGTGCGATAGATGGCAGTGCCAGTGCTTTGGTCAGTGTATTGAATGATTATAATATTGTCCAAATAGTGGTAAGTTTATACTATGCATGATAGAATGATCATACAATAACACATGTCCAAAATGAACCCTAAACTGAACCATGACAAAACTGAAAACCAGACCTCCTCAGTCAATTTATACTAATCAAACACATATCTAAACAGAACTAATTTTTTATCCTTAAGGGGATTGGCTTGGACAGATTTCACTGTTTTTGATTAAACACATAAGTCAGTTATTTTGACCTCACTCTGTCGTGTGTTAGCTACTAAAATAAAAAATTAAAAATTTGGTTGGGTTGTTGTCTCTTTGACACAATCCCTGTTTCCATTCTCAATTCTATCATCATTTTGAATGGGTCTACCATCATAACCTTTTTTCAAAATCTTTTCCTCAAAACTTCCAACCAAATTGTGGTCTAGTGGTAACAGATATACTAGGGTAGATACTCCATACATGATAAAAATATTACCTGTTTGTATATTACAGCCAACGACAACGCAAGCTGAGGAAGATGATAGCAAAAGACAATTAACTATGGCTATAATTCTGTTAGCTATAATCCTTGGTGTACCAGCCATCGCTATGATGTTTGTTATTTATTTTATGTATAAAAAGTAAGTGTGACTATGAATATATATTACATAACCTTACCCCTTACTTACCAACAGTGCAAGACCCTCATGGGTAGTCAAGGTCGTAAAAAAAAAACCTCGTCGTCGTTGTGCCGTGAAAGAATATAATATGTATTTGTTTGAGCCTTACAAAAGGTATAAATATGAGGTTCACATACATTTATTTCCTGCACCATGTCCAGTATTTATGAATATGAATAAAATGAGACAGCAAACATATAACACAAATATCCATAAATCATAGATAATGTTTATTTACTATAATGTTGAAAACTATATAAATAAAAGTATTTTGGATTGAAAATACACTTACTATCAACTCATAAATTAAAGCCTAAAGAAATCCACTGTTTATGTCATACAAAAAGGCATGTATGTTCATTTATATGTTTCGAAGTTTAGTGTGACGTCCATTTTCACGGAACTAGTACACATTTTCGTTTAAGGGCCAGCTGAAGCCCGCCTCCGTGTGTGGGATTTTCTCGCTGTGTTGAAGACCCATTGGTGGCCTTGGGCTGTTTTATGCTCTTTGGTGGGGTTGTTGTCTCTTTGACACATTCCCCATTTCCATTCTCAATTTTATGTATATGATTATTATTTTGGTAAAGTTTATATGAATGCATAATAATTTATTACAATGATATTTCTGTACTGAACCTTGCTTTATTATTTTCCACACTTAAGTCATTTTGCAGAAGTGTAAAACAGAAATACATTAAACAGTACAGTCAGTCTTCTTGATTTGCATAAATGTGAATAATGCTACTATATCAATACATCTTTAAGTTTCAAAATTTGGAAGGTTTAGTTCCACAATAAATGTAAATTTTTCATTATTTTAAGAGGAAAATTGGACACAGTCTTCTATACTACCATCAGTTGGGGGAAAGAAAAAAAACGAAGTAATTAGTGGACGGTGAAATAATATAAATATATTAATTTATTTGATTTGTTCATGCCACATAATAATCAATGAATATTGGTACTATTACAGATATCAACGAAAGTTGAAGGCAGCCACAGCTATGGCATATGGTAAGTTTTAATAATCAAATATATATTTTCCAAAATGTCTCAAATTTAAATAGAATTTACTTTGGAGTTTGGTATTTTTGTTATACTTTTTCCATAAATGATTTACAGCATAAAAAGTCTTATAAGGAAAGTCTTGATGCATTAGAAAAAAAACAACATTTATACTCTGTTGAAATTTCATGCATTCTAAAAAAAATTAACAATATAGTATAATTATTTTGTTGTATATTTTCTGTAGCTTACAAAGGAAATGGTAAGATTTATTGTTGTCTGTTTTTTAATTTTTTTTGTAAATCTGTGTTTTGCTTAATCATTAAAGGTTAAGAGACTGTATTCACACCAATTTCCACAAGTGTATAATTTACTATATTGATTAATATTTGTAAGATTACAATTCTAGGGAATATTTTTACAAATTTTTCGGATAATGAGAAGTAATAAGTAGAGAAAAAATATCCTCACAATAGCAAAGGAGGAGGTTTTATAAGAGCCATTATTTGGACCCTGAAATTGCAAACAAAGTAAAACTATCTTTGTAAAATACAGTGTGTAGTAAAATATCTTTTTGGGTAAAGCTGTTGCTAATATCTCTAAAGATCAACGACAAGCTCTCAAAATGAGGCTATTTTGACAGTTTGGCAGTTTTGCACTAAATTCAAGAAGTTTGAACCTCTCAGGTGCAAACATGAAAGCCAAAATAGGAAAATATAAATACCCTTTATATCTCAAATTAATGTCTTATAAACATCAGAAGTATGTTACTTGGTAGATGTACAATACTTTTTGATATTTGAATTCAAGGGGCCAAAAAAGTGGCTTAATACATTCTCCTTTCTCTGGAAACCATGGAATTAGGAGCCTACAAAAAGAAATAAGTCCATGTTTGAAAATTAATTTTTTATACATATCTATATCTTTCTATAATTTATTTTTTACCTTTTTAGAAGGTTATATAAAAAAAAGCAGAATATTAATCAATTCTGATATATTAGGGATTTTTTTTAACCATTAGCATTACAAATGAATATATGATGGGTTGTTGACTAAATGAATAATGTACCTGAAATAAAATGATAAAAACATGGTTGTTTTATTTCCCTTTAAGAAGTTACACATGTTATAGTTTTGTTATTTTAAGAAATAAGTTATCATAATTTAACTGTTATTTAGATTCTAGAGATTCAGATATGCAGAAGCTACAGTTACCAGGGACAAATCTTCACTCATATGAAAAGTAAGTTACTAAAAATTATATAAGGAATCATATAACTTGACTTATACAGTGCATATTTCTCACTCTTCCTAGTTATCTCCCCACAACAAACAGTTTATATCTGCAATATAAATCATTTTACTTGAATATTCGAGTGCACCTTTCTCACTCTTCAGTCATCTTCCATTAACAAACATTTATCACAATATCTTCACTTAACACATTTTATGTATTTGATAACAATTTTTCTTACTTAAACATTAGGTTGTCCTGTAGAGGGTGGGATAGGGATGTTCAGATGATATATTGAATGGTGATAAAAATGTCGTCTATTTAGGTACAGAACAGGGTCATATTTCAAGATATTTGACTTTTCCAGTATGATCCAGAATGGTGTTGTGACAATTTTTAATTGTAAAGTAACAACAGATAGGGTGTCAAATTCATTTTAATGTTAGTTACTTTGTGTAAAATATTTTTTTGATTATTTTGTTGATTTTATAAGTGACTTGTGCAGGTAATATTTTTCTTAATATTCCTTGAAATTCCTGGCAGGTTATGGAAATTCAAACTGATTGTTAAGATATGTATAAATATTTGAAAACTGTAGTTCTGAACATGTGTGTTTTACGGTAAGAACCGTCATCACTGCAATACCAAACTCTTTACAAGTAGCCATCCCCAGAGTTTGCCTACTTATACTCAAAATTGAGACAAAGGAATTTAATAAACAAAGGAAATAAAAAATAAAGGGTGATCACATCAAAAACTTTTAGTTTTAAGTTATCTGGGATTCGTTAAATGAAGTCAAAACTGTTACAATACAAAGAAAACAAATTTGAATCACACCTATTTTATACTGGATAAAAAGAAAGTTGGATCAGAAATTTCACTACTGCATGTTCTTTGTGTGTTAAAAAATGAGTAATTTCTCTTTCAATTATTGAATAGATATAAGCTGGAAAATTGGTTTATGGAATGTGATGTATATTTCTTAAAAACTATTTTTTGTCCAATTATTGATCAAAATATTTCTTTCGTATGATTTTAATTGAACTGACCTGATACAAGAAAATATAGATAAGGTACTGGCATTCATTACAGTAATTCATACAGCAGTAACCTATCAGCAGATTTCTTGCGAGAAAACTTAGATAAACAATTAAAGATCAATTTCTCCTCCTTTTTGGTAAAAAAACACACCTTCAGAAAGTAATGAAGTTTTTTTATGGTTTGATTGTGCATTCCATATTTAATAGTTTCAGTATTTATTTTTAACCAATAATATTTTCTTCTTTAACAATGAAGTGGTGGTGGGAATAGAGTCTATATGACTGAAACCAGGTTTTAATGGGTAACCATTCTGTTGTCTTTTGTTAATCCCTTGTAGCATGGTTGTAACAAATGGATGGTAAAAAGAAGTGTATTTACGGCTAATGAGAGAGCATGAGGATATTCTTCTGCCTTTTATCCCCACCTTGATTGTATTTATTCATTTGATTTTATTCCTACAGTTTATTTTGTCATGTGCATGTTTTATATCACTGCATGAAAAGGTCGATTTACATACGTATGTAAATATATGATAAACATAAATAAAGGCACATATTTAGATAACCTTTACTAGGCTGTGAATATGTTTGTGCTATCTTTGTTGACAATAAATCTTAATATTTCCCCATAAACATCCATGGTGTTGCAGGTAGGCGCGGCCGCCTTTTACATATATAAAACGTGGGTAAATGTTTCTTTATTATTGATATTTTGTTTTAATTTTACAGGTTTTGTGTCAAAGTTAAATTTTCAAATTTCTATAGGTATAAGCAGTATTTCATTTGCATACATATGCAAATATGGTTAGGCATCTTATGTTTGAACCTGGTGACCCGATAAGGCAAATATTTAAGTATTTGCATATTTCAAACCAACATAAAGTAATGGGCCTCCTTATTATTTGTGATTAATTTTTAAGCTATCCAAAGATAATGGCATTATGGAAATTTGCATATATGCAAAACCTTTGTAAATATATAGGAAACATTAACATGCCAGACCGTTTATGTGGTGTGCAAATGATTTGAAAGGTTGTTGTTTGCAATCATTTATATTATTGAAATGAACTGTAAATTTATAGTTATATTTGCATTTAGTTCATTCCTTGTTTTCTGTATAAATACTTGTTTGGTGTACATATTGCTGTTGGGTAATAGCGGCTCACAGTTTTGAAAATTAAAGATTTTGTAACTATGGTGTCGTTTGATTATACATGATATGCATATAGTCATGATTAATTAAATTTATTTAATACATAATACAAATATTTCCATGAAGTGACTGCTATCTCATCTCACTGAAAACACTGGTAACACGTCAATCGTGTTTTTAAATACGAAAAATTCCTACTCTTATAATTATTGTTACTACTTGTTCAGCTGCAATAAGCGACAAGCGAAAAGTAAAAAAGGCCAAAGGAAATGTTCTGGTTTGTTTATGTTTCTTCCTCGGCTACTTTTTTGACTTCTTGAAAGTTTTATAATTCATGTTATTTAATATTAAAACCAAAGACTATTAATTTTTCAAATCCTTGTATTATCTACAAATGTGATCCAAAAATATCATTCCGTCATCAATTATACAATCCACATAAAATATTAAGTCCGTTTTGATCCACATCAGAGCGATTACACAACTCTATGAAAAATGGTTCCTGGTTGCTGGTATTCAACAGTTCGACGTCGGTTAGCAATGTTTAACGTACTTAACAGATACTGTATGCTCTAACATGTCTAAGTCATACTCATGCGGTACTATTCGACAGTTATTAAAAGAATGCCTATTTTAAATCACCCTCGGCTTGTCTACATATTTATCTATAATTCATTTTAGCCAATCAAATTGATGTATTATGTCCACACAATTGGATACCCGCCCACAAGTTTGATTGTAAGTAAACGCTGCATGCATTCAAATGCTAAAATTACTGTATTAAACAAATTATAAAGTATCATGCAATGCCTGGTTTTGAAATGTTGTTTTCTTTGAAGTTGTGTGGCAGCAAGTTGTTATATTAGAATAGTGTGGCCAATGCTACGACAGCTTATTTATTTTTCTTCCCTTAGGAATTTTTTTTTTCTTCATCAAAATATCATACCCTCTCCCTTTTAAATGAAAGGGTTGTTCCTTAAATGCATTATTTTTCCGTTTTGAATATTCACTTAAATTTGACAAATGACGTCTTGCACACAAAATCATTTTTTGTATGAAATCTAGATATTTCTGTAACCCTGCTTTTACCGTAAGGTTGTAGTTTTATTTTGGTTTATTTGATGCTTCCAATGAAAGTGCCAAAATTAAACACACGAAAATTAAACAAACACTAAAAATTGAAACGCCAAAATTGAGTACCGGTACGACAATATCGTAATGTTAATTTTTGGGGAAAATATTTTATGTTATTTTATCTTCCGTATATTTCCTACAATTCTATACATAGCCAAATCTGCAAATAAATACCTGGTATAATTGGACAACAACACTATATAATTTTTACTTAATTGTCAATTTTCTGAAATTGTTAAGAAGTCACAACATGAATTTTTATTCACACATGTCATAAATATACCAGGCTATTGCTGATTAGACCCCGTTATTGGTAATTAGAATATCAAAACTCCTTGTAATCCTTTATCTTCAATTAATTAACATGTACTGCCAGAGGCATAAGGATTAAAATTTAAATCCTTGATCGTCAATAGATTAACATGTACTGCAATAGAGATGATTAAAATTTATTTCATATGATATTTGTAAAGAATAAATAATCTATTTAAAAAGTGATTTTAATATTTAGGATTTTATTTCATATTTTCTTTCATCTTTGAACCACGATATACGGAATTATTTGTTATTGCATTCGTATCCGACTCCTTCATTAAGTTTTGTCGTGTTTCTAGTTTGAGAAATTAAATGATATTTTGTCAATAAACGGGTAAATAAAGGCAAATATGAATGATCTTGCTCACTACTGTTGTTCCAGAATTAAACATATCAATTAGACGAAGCACCAAAATTATACACACCAAAATAAAACACATGCCAGAATATCCCGACGCCAAAATTTCCCAATTTACGGTAACTGTTTACTAGAAGTTTGACAATATGATGCTCTGATTTCTTTTTTTTTCTGTAATACGTATTGCCATTCGAATGTTGTCTGTACTTCGGGTCTTTTTTGTTGTGGGGATGACATGTTAACTACCCTGCCATGTCCGGTCTGTGTTTTTGTTGGATGTATTTCTGCTTTGTATTATTCAGACGATTTAAGCCCTTTTCAACTGATTTTATAGTGTGTTCTTATGTTGTACTGTTACACCACTGTCCCAGATTAGGGAGAGGATTGGCATCTTCAGACTAGTTTAACCCCGCCACATTCTATGTGTGCCTGTCCCAAGTCAGGGGTCTGTAATTGAGTGGTTGTCGTTTTTTGCTGTTTCTCATATTTTTTTTTCGTTAATTGGTTTGCATAGTTTTTTCTTGGTTTGTGTCGTTACATCACTGTCCAAAGTCAGGGGAGGGTTAGCGCTTTCAAACATGTTTAACTCCGCAACATTCTGTATGTGCCTGTCCCAAGTCAGGAGCCTATAATTCAGTGGTTGTCGTTTGTTGCTGTATATCATATTTGTTTTTTCTTTCATTATTTTGTACATAAATCAGGCCGTTAGCTTTCTCGTTTGAATTGTTTTACATTTGTCATTTCGGGGCCTTTTGTAGCTGACTATGTGGTATGGGTTTTGCTCATTGTTGAAGATCGTACGGTGACCTATAGATGTTAACTTCTATGTCATTTGGTCTCTGGTGAAGAGTTGTCTCGTTGGCAATTATACCACATCCGTTCTTATTTTTTATATGATATATTTGCCACTGGACGTAAAGCCAATCAATCAATCGTAGCATTTACATACAGACGATACAGAATGATCTAGTAAAGAATGTCATGATAAATCTAAATAGATTTGTTAAATATACTGTAGACATAGTCTATGAATATCAACTTTGATATCAATTAACCGGTTAATCGGTCGAAAGATTATCCGATTAAGCGGTTAGATAAAATTGTTCGATTTGACAAACTATACTAAATAACTATTTAACATTCATGTATTATATGCGTTATGTCAAATTTGGTGAGTGTGCCAAAGAGCGAACAACCCAATAGCATAAAAAAATAATTTTAATTTTTATCTGTGAATATCTAAGTTTTAAACGCATATGGGGTAGGGTCGCACACTTTAGTATTGTAATATTATACAGTACTTTGTTCTCTAAATCCAATTAAAGCAAATGTACAGAGAGGCGACTACATGGATGTCAAAATAGCAGCAAGTCCGTCCAATTATATTTGTTTATGTCACACCCATCTTTGTTAAATAATGAGACCAATAAGTTTGTATTAGGAATAAAACCACATTGATTAGCCCTAACACTTAATGCACATATGAAATGGATGCTTCATACCTTGTATATCGATGCCCTATTTTACGACTTTTCTGTCTGTCATGTGAACATTTGATCAAATTTGCATAATTCAACTAAAAACAAAGTAATTGGATAACTGTTCACATATTTAGTCTGCGATCTTTGTAAATTCTACATGTCCGTCGGACAGTTTTCTTCTGACCTTTTTTTACCAATAGGTCAACCTTATTTTGCGTATGGAATGATTGTAAGGTGTACATGTCTGTTCAGGCAATGTTCATCTGACTATGCAGTATGGGTTTTACTCATTGTTGAAGGCCGTACGGTGACCTATAGTTGTTTATTTCTGTGTCTGTCATTTTGTCTCTTGTGGAGAGTTGTCTCATTGGCAATCATACCACATCTTCTTATTTTTATATTGTCCTCATTTCAATCAAAGTTCAGTTTAATAAGATAAGATTTGACATTCTGGGTAGACTGATACTAAAGATTGAAAATGAAACGAAATAAAAATTTTAATTTAAATGCATTTGACGAAATACATATATTATCAAGTACAAATGTAAATACTTTAACAATCAACATAAAAAAATAAACATACTCTGAGAAGAAATATGTTAGGACATTATAACATTAGACTTATTGTGAAACAAATATGATAAATCTATATATTGGTCCAGAATGAACAAAATCGAGGTTAAACCAACACATTTTGTGGTGTGTATTTGCTGCTTCTCCGTTTTTGCTTTTGTTTCTTTTTTAATAGCAACAGAAGACTGAAAAATAAGTGAAGTGTCGAGCAGGGTAAATTGTCTTCCAGATGAAATTGTTACGTTAGCTATAGGGAACGACCATTTAACTTCAAGAGGAGTGGGGAGGTTATGGTTTTTTCCTAAAAAAATATTCTGATCCCCAATTTGATGAAAAAAAATATTCTGAATGCAGATTTCCCCCATACCTTATAGTTAGTGTTGAATTCAGAAAAAAATAATTTGATTGATAGCGCCGAAAAACTTAAATTTTCTGACTCAGAAAAAAAATACCCCCCCCCCCCCCCTTTTGAAGTTAAATGGTTGCTCCCTTGACTGTGATCTAGAATGCACATACTATGGACCAGAGTGTTCAGCTTGTACAGGAATCAGGTCTAAGATTCAGATTACAATTTGAGAGTACATAGATGTTTCATATGAATTTCATCATTCAAGTGGCATAAACAACCACGTCGTATTTTATTGTGATTAGGTATATAATAAATGTATACTTCCATTATAATTGCACGTTCTCTCCATTGCAACCTTTTGTCAATTAGTAAGAATATTCTTTCCCTGTTTCAGCATTTAAATGTATTAAAGGATTAAAACCGACAGTTTCGTAGTTCTTTAGGGTTGTAAAAGCAGTCATTTTAAGTATAAGCTCTTCCTTTGCTTCATAAAAATGAACTTCGATCAAATAAACCTTTTCACACTAAAATAAAACTACATGTACATTAAATATATATGTCCATATAACATCATGGCCAACTCGTACTCTCTTGCGTCCATGTTCAGTATACCATGAAATCTGGCCAAATCCGAATATATCAAATGATTTGAAAAGATCACCCCTCAATACACATGTTTACAAGTTGATGAATAAGAATAATAATATTTTGATGCGACCAAATCACTCGTACGGTTGCCTTTAATTGCTTACATCAAATTGAATTTGAATTTTGGTGGATAGTTGACTCGTTGGCAATCATACCACATCTCCTTATTTGTATACCATAGCTGCCAAAAAGAATTTTTGCGACAACAGATTAAGATGCACATAGTTTTATGATGCAACAAAAGCTGAAGATATTGTTTTAAGGATGTACTTAGGTCAGGTTTGGGAATTTGTGTCAGATGTTCGGACTCCTTGCTTTTTTTCCTACGATACAGGGTAAAATATTTTGCCCCATAACACCCATTTTTCTTTTCATATTTTTACCAAAATTTACGCAGATTCTAGATTTCTTTTTTTTTCGATTTGAGACCCAAATAATACCAAAGCAAATATAAGGTAAAAGTCCGAGTCAGCCTTTTCTTGCCATTTAAAAAAAATAAATATCCCGAAAAGGATCTCCATAACCTATCAATATTTTTAGCTTATTTTGTTCCTTAAAAACTTTTCCAACTTATGGTATCAATTTTAAATTCCAATTTTTTTTAATTTCACCCAGTATTTTTGGCGCAAATGAAATACCGATTGACGCAAATCAATGGCAAAGCGCTGATCGGAAGACATCGCTATCCATAACAAATATAATATGTGTATCCAAGAGTCAATAGATACCTTTTCTTCCAACATATTTTTTATAGTGGTTAACATTTATACATTTTTGGGAAAAAATGCTAAATATTTGTCTCCGGCGTTTTGATGCCTGTTCAGGAATAAGCCATAACAGTGTAAGAACCTTAAAGTTCATACCTTGGGCTTTGATTTTATGAATTTAAGTGAAGATTGAAAGACTTTGAGAATGGCAGTTGTGTAAATAAAATCAGGGGAATTTGTCCCTACTCCTTTAGAATATATTATGTTGATTTACGCAATAAAACGAGTGTTATAAAATACTTATTATATATAATAATGTGGTGTGTGTTAAGGGAAACCTGTCTGATTTTTAGCACTGAACATTAAACACTTATCCAGTATTTATTCTATATAAAATTTTAAGCTGTATGAAATCTATATTCATATCATGTGAAATGCCAATGTATTCTATAAATTTTTATTTTATGGTAACATTCACTCTGATCAGTTTCATGTCTCACATATATAAACGAGGGTTCTCATAAGCACGGCATTGGTTAGTTACTTTTTACTTGAGTTTCTTTTTCAATGTAGTTTTTAGAAAACTTGTATGGAAATACATTACAGGGAGATTACAACGTCTTATCAAGTTCATTTTTATTTCCAACTTTTGTATTCTCGTATTCTTTCATCCATATTTTCTACACAGCTGGACAAGTAAGTTCAATCATTGAAGCATTATAATTTGACTATAATAGTTCAATGGTTCAATTAAGATTTTTCGCATAATTATGTTAATATTTTTTGTTAACTTCTAAATAGTACAATATTGTGCACAAAGAGGTGTGAATTTCATAAAACAACAAAGTAATATCCCACTGTTATATACTAACATCAGAAACTTAAGACAGAATTTTTATCAGAACATGCAGAGATGCTCTACAATTAACACCCGTGTGAAAAAAATCAGTAAAATCACGTCGCCTGGTTACGTAATGACATTGCCAATGACTGAAAAATACAAATGGTTTTATGGACACAACAAACGAAATACAAGAATTTAAAGTCTCCATTATAGATATATATCTTCCTATATTTATTGTGATTTAACATTTGTCCTACATGTAAAAATTATTCTTGACTTGCTATTATTAAATAAACAATACAAAAACTGCTTAGAACGTGTGAACATTAAAAATTAGATGACCAAGTTGTGAGTTGGTTCCCGGATTTATCAATTAAAAAATATCCTGTATTTTCTTTCTTTTTACAAAATCTTGATACCTTTAGGTTCTTTATATTATGTAAATAAAACTCAAAACAAGTGAATTTATACAAAATTATAGTGAAGTTTTGTCTTAATAGTTAACCCTATTTTATTGCTCTAATTATAATATTGTCAAAATGTTTTCTCTGCAATGTGTATTTTTGGGAGTAAATACCATTTATTCAAATCATTGAAGTAAATTAAAAGTCAATATAATACTCCCATGCCGAAATGCACGGCAATCTTTGGAAACCATGAAATAAAATGAACACCAAAAGCATTACATCTAATAAAAAAGTCATTAGATATAAGAAGATGTGGTATGAATGCCGATGAGAAAACTCTCCATCCAAGTCACAATTGTAAAAGTAAACCATTATAGGTCAAAGTACGGTCTTCAACACGGAGCCTTGGCTCACACCGAACAGCAAGCTATAAAGGGCCCCAAAAATGACTAGTGTACGTAAAACTATTCAAATGGGAAAAACCAACGGCACCGACAACTACTGAACATGTATAGCTACATAATACTGAATAATCGACGAAAAGAAAGAGAAAAATAAAGAAAAGAAAATTGATAAAAGATTATTCCAAATTGGTATTATTATAGTACGTTTTTCTATATGTAATGGATTTTGAATGAAACAGCATATTCATTTGAAGAATCGGATCTGATGATGCAGTATTACATATTATCAATTCTTACAAATACGAATGGTTTCAAAAAATAGGAAAACTTTACAAAGCAGAGGATATGCAAAGACTTGCAAAACATTCCATTATGTTTATTTATGTATGTAAAATATGTCTGTATTTTTTAAAGTCATAATGCTATATATCTATCGGCCGAAAATTTGCGTATAAATTCATCAATACGTATATATATGCAAAGACATGGGGAAACCTTTTTATACATTTTACCCAAGTTTTAAAGATTATGCAAATACGATATATACTTTGTTTTTGTTTGATTATGTTTGTAAACTTAATGTAAAAGACGGCCCTTCATATCATCAAATAGGACGACTAAAAAACTACTTTAGGTTAATAATTAAATATATTTCGGAAACTATATAAACATTTGCAAAGATATGGGAAAGCTTTGCATACATCTAACACACTATGCGAATAGAACGCAAATACAAGTGTCTACTTTGCTTATGTTTTACGATGTTTGTAAATTTAATGTAAAAGGCGGCCTTTCATATCTTTAAATAGGACGACAAAACAACTAATTTAGATTCATATTTAAATATATTTCGGAAGCTATATGAACATTTGCAAAGATATGGGAAAGCTTTGCATATATCTAACACACTTTGCAAATAGAATGCAAATACAAGTGTCTACTTTGTTAATGTTTTACGATGTTTGTAAATTTAATGTAAACGACGGCCTTTCATATCTTTAAATAGGACGACAAAACAACTATTTTAGATTCATATTTAAATATATTTCGGAAGCTATATAAACATTTGCAAAGATATGGGAAAGCTTTGCATATATCTAACACACTATGCGAATAGAACGCAAATACAAGTGTCTTCTTTGCTTATGTTTTACGATGTTGTAAATTCAATGTAAAAGGCGGTCTTTCATATATTTATATAGGACGACAAAACAACCAATTAAGATTAACATTTAAATACGTTTCAGTACTTTATAAATGTAAGTAAATAAGACCATTGACTTTACTTACATTTAACGTTGTTTGAAAGTTAAGGAAAGATTAGCATAATTTTTGCAATTTCTTTGCATATATAGTGTACGAATGCAAATTTATCATGTATTTATTCACCAAATAATGGGTATTGAGATATATGGTGCAACAAAGTGCCTATCTTTGCCTTCGCTTTATATACACGAGTAAAGAAATGCAAATCAACCTTTTCATGCAGTGTATATGTTGGTAATGATTTTTGTTGTGCCTTAAATATTTTAGAAATTTGGGTGAAAATGATAAGAAGATAAAATAACAAACACAAATTAAATACATGTATTATAATTTTACATATGACCAAATATTATTTAGCTTTAGATTTATTAAGAATTTATGCAAAAAATTTACCCGCCATCAAGATTTGTGCACAAATTTATTTAAAGTTATAAAGTAATGATAGGAGGATAACAGGAGGAGTCTGTCTGTTTTAAACAGGCTGTCTGCTTAAATGAAACATTTTCGATACAATTAAATTGATATATTAAAAAAAACCCAAACAAAACGAAGTACCTTGAGAGTACAACACACAATATTTAAACAAAATACTAACTGCAATATACAAAACAGAAACCATAAGATTAACACTAAATCAGATAAGTATAAAAAAGAAGATGTGGTATGATTGCCAATGAGACAACTCTCCACAAGAGACCAAATGACACAGAAATTAACAACTATAGGTCACCGTATGGCCTTCAACAATGAGCAAAGCGCAGACCGCACAGTCAGCTATAAAAGGCCCCGAAATGACAATGTAAAACAATTCAAACGAGAAAACTAACAGCCTAATCTTGTTGATTATTGTCTACTCTTTATAGAGTGCAATTGTCACAGTGTTATATGCAAAATAATATTGTTACCAAATGAAGATTTTGCCAGCTTTAAAGAGGCATTGTTTTTTTTCTGTATTAAATTGATGGTATTTAACAATTTTTTACTCTATTTTAGTGCTAATCCTATATTTCTGGAGAAAATTTTATTGGAGGAATCAGGAGATCCGGCGTAAGTATTATCATACCAAGTCCTACTAAAGTTCTGTGTTTGAAAATTTGATGAGTAATTTCCATGTCAGTTTCTCCTCGACTTTTGAGTTTTGAATGTCTCCTTAGTATCTTAAAAGAAAATCATCCTATATCAAATGTAAGATTTCAATGCCTTCCTTGGAAGTCTAAGGAAAAATAGACAGATGAGCCATGTATCAGACAATATTTACAAAGGTTTCTGTTGTTTATGACTGAATTTTTGTTCAGTATTTATACTTGATCTTTATACCTTTATAAATCATTGTGAAGATTTAATAGTGACGAGTTCTTATACTTCTTTTTTTATCAGTGAAATACAGCAGGTCTCTGAGACATGGTATATATATTCATAAATACTATAAAATGTTTTTTTTTTTTTTTTTTTTTGTCACAAGTCATGGAAAATATCACATGTTTGATTCACATTTTTAGTTCAATCACAACACCATCTATATGTATGAACGATTCATTCAGTCCAGTGCTTTAATAAACACCATTTCCTTGCCAGTATGACATAGGTAGTATATAAATTAAAAATATCACAAAATCAAATACCTGAAGGTTAATTGCTGAACTTTGAATTTATTTGTTTTTATTTCTTCCTTCTTGTTAAGAACAAACACAAAATCAAAGAAATTATGCCTTTAAATGAGAAATTGAGGAAAACTTTACATTGACTGTTAGTAGTTGCATTCTTTTTTAATACACAATAATCCAATATATTTAATTAACTTCTTCAAAGTAGTGCATTTTAAATAGGAATAGCCCGTTTGTGTTGCAAATAATAGATAGTATTGACTTAATTCTGTTTAAAAAATGACTCCATAAACAATGAAGTATGAAGTTATTAATTTCAACATGAATCCAGCCATTTGTTTTACTCTTTTGTATTGTTTAACTTTTGTCATACCATGGCTTTTTATAGCTTAGTATACAGTATAGGTTTTGCTCATTATTGAAGCCTGTATATTTATGTCCCATGCATTGTTTACCTTATGCCACTCTTCCAATCACCTGTATGAGGTCTTTAATTTGCAATCACATATTTGCATGTTTTGTAAATAATTGAAGTTAAACAGAAAGAAATATAATCAAGAAATCTGAATTTGAAGAAATACTGACAGAGAGATATTCTATCAGAAATGAAAAGATAAAAAAAAAAAAATTTTAAGAAACAGAGATACAGTTAAGACTAGGGTCACTGTTTTTAATCTTGAACAGATTGTTCTGTAATTTTTAAGTTTGAGGATCATACACGTGACAACTTTTCCTAACTCAGGGCATTCTTTTAATCCCATGAGCTATAAGGATGGACCATAAATAAGTGAGGAAAAAACTTATCTTCCAAAATAAAAAATATGAGCCGTTCTTAAACTTTACATGTAAAACTAAACTTTTTTATACCACTTTTAAAAATTTATTTAAGTGGTTTTCTTGTAAATGTATTCAAAATAAAAATTATCTAAAACTAAAAATTGCCTGTTTGGATTGCTATTTTACAGTAATAATAAAAAAAAATGCCCTCCCTTGGTCCATATATCTCAAATAGAAAATAATTTGTACAGAAGTAAAGTATGTCAAAGTTTCAAATAAAAACTTTTAATATGCTTAGCTCAGAAAGATCAGTAAATATTGTTTGCGTGTAATAATATTGTTTATTTATTGTTTGGTGTTTTATGATCATAAATATCAGATTATTCAAATCAAGTTCTTTCTTTCTTACAGAGATAGTGACTCTATTGATGATAATGCTGTCGGACCTCCAAATCCTAATCGTTATGATGAACAGGAAGCTTCTTTACAATTCTCTGAGGAAAATAATAAACATAACGATATTGGTTCTCCTGATATGAACATCAAAGCTGCCTTACAGGCACACAATGCCATGAGAAATAATAATAACGAGACTAAAAATGGAAAAATTTCTAATGGTAACATGCCAAATGGTGCTCTTGATACAAGAATGATAGAAGGCTTACAGACAACAGAGATATAACATGCTTTCATTTTATATTGCCAAATTATATGATAAACTTGCCATTGACCTTATATGGTAGATTAATTTAGAATTGTGTCTATAAATAGGCTTTCTGTGATCCTTGTGTTTATAAATAGATATTTTGGGATCCTGTGCCCATGAGTATTTTCAAATCTAATTTAATGACAATTAAACTGTGATTGAAATATTGAACCCTTCGAGATGTATATGATTCCAAAGACAGCTATTCTTACGTACATATCAATCAGTGCTAGAATTATAGAAGAGTGATTCTATTTTAGTAGAAGTTAGTAGAATGATGTTTTAGGCCAAGGATGATACTTTCATAGACCAAACATTCTGTAGAATGATGTTTTAGGCCAAGGATGATACTTTCATAGACCAAACATTCTGTGTTATGTCTCACATGTAAGGAAATGAACTACAGAAGAATATGACCAAAGTTCATCTTTGATTAACTTCATGGTAACTTGACATTTGTTTTGATTCATCTCTCATAATATAATTCTTACTAGATAAACATATATGAATTGTCAAAAGTTAAATCTGGCTGCGCTATTTTTAATAGTTTTAACAATTTTTATTCATGGGACAAATAATTTAATCAGAGTTAACCTTAATTTATGTCAGAGTTATGACATATTTGATTTGTTTTTGAATTTATTGTGTCGTAGAACAATCTTGTCTTTGCCTTAATGTTTTCCCCTAAATTGTGTAGCCTTGGCCCTTGGTCTGTAACTCAGACCTACTTGGCCTGAATATTGTCTCTGACCATGGGTCAAAGATCTGTTTGACTTGGCCTGAACAATTGTCTTTCACGAGTTGTTGTATTGATATTTAATTTATTTAATGTGTGAGTTTGTCAGCATTATAATTTTGTTGTAAATCAAATGTTTAGCAACGGGTATTAATCACAAAATTAAGTTTTTATCTTATTTTTTTAGATGCTTTGATCATTTTAAATTTTAAACATACCATTTAATTTGTTTACTTTATTTGTTATGGATATCATTTGAGTCTTAGTCTGTGAATACATGTATCTGTTGTTTCACAGAGTAAAACATAGATTTCACTAGTTACAAAAGGAGTAGGCCCAGTAAAACCCCTTTTTGGCCCCAAAATATAGCATTTTACAAATTTGTTAAAAATGTATAATTTTAGCTATTTATTGGAAAGTAGACTACTTTTGTTACATAAATATGGGCTGTTTTTGACAATACAATGCACATGCATCAGGTAATAGCATCATTAATTCATCCATCAATAATGAAATCTTAACAATTTTAGCATTTGTGCTTATTTTTAGACGTTTTTTTTACTAAAATGTAAGTGGCCGTACTTGTGTTCAGTCTTGATATTTAATTATGTATTGTATTTGATGGTAATACATAACATATATAAAGGTTGAGACTAAACACGAAAGCAGCCACTTACATTTTAGACAAAACCAATCTGAAAATTACGTTTTATGGCATATTTGAAAGATTTTCATATTTAATTTTAATGAACAAATCAGTAAAAATCTTTTACATAAACTAATTGAAAGACTGAAGCAGATACTTTTTTTTTTATTTTCAAAAATCTTTAATCAGATGTACTTCATATTTTAGGCCAAAATTAGCCCTTCCCGGATCTTCTTCTTTAGCTTTTTACAGTAAATGTTGATATTAAATTAAAGCCTCTATATATAATGTCTTTTTAACAGGCCTCTGCTTGGGGACAAAGATTTAAA
This sequence comes from Mytilus californianus, assembly GCF_021869535.1. Lineage (NCBI taxonomy): Eukaryota > Metazoa > Mollusca > Bivalvia > Mytilida > Mytilidae > Mytilus > Mytilus californianus. The sequence goes on from NW_026262723.1 coordinate 109,942,362, forward strand.
ATCAGTGCCATGGATCAGTTAAGATGGGAGGAAATTGAAAAATACTGACTTAAAATAACATTTAATCACAGTTTTAATAAATTAATTACAGAGTTCTCCAGGGATATTCCTTACATAGATCTCCAGGGATATTCCTTACATAGATCTCCAGGGATATTCCTTACATAGATCTCCAGGGATATTCCTTACATAGATCTCCAGGGATATTAATTACAGAGTTCTCCAGGGATATTCCTTACATAGATCTCGAGGGATATTCCTTACACAGTTCTCCAGGGATATTCCTTACATAGATCTCCAGGGATATTCCTTACATAGATCTCCAGGGATATTCCTTACAGAGTTCTCAAGAAATATTTTACATAGATCTCAATGATAGAGAGAATAGCATACATTGAAATATTGAAATGGGAACCTAAAAAAAAAAATGCATGTGATGTTTTCCATTTATCTGAATGTTTCGTTCCTAAATGTTAATGTTTAACTTAACTGAAAAAATGTGATAATTAACAGTGTTTTATTGAATTGTTTACTTAAACTTAACTCTTAACTTATTTTGTAAAAAAATATTATTATTCATAGTATATCAGTTTTCATGGATTTTTTTGGTAACTTAAGGAAAACAACAAATTTAAAAAGTAAACCAGTTACAAATATTTACAACGAAACAAGAGACCATCTAAAATTGATATTAAATGAATCTACAGTGTTTGATTGACATCAAAATATTGCTACAAGAATAGATCTGTGACCATGTGATATTAAGGTATAGTTTTTGTTGCTTAAATGTATTTGAGTTTACTATTCTTTTTAATCAATTTGATTATGTATATTTAATTAAATAATTGACTCAATTATTGCTCAAAATATTCTGTAAGCCAAAATGTAGTTAATGAGCTAGGAGCTATTCCAAGGAAACATATAAGAACTCAACATATTTTTTTATAGGAGGATGTGGTTTTAAAAATGAATGTATGATTTTAGCAAATAGGAACATTTATTTTTATAATTGGCATTCACTTGCACATTTTTAACTCAGAAAATTGTTTTGGCTTTTGAACTAAGTTACAGTTCAATAACATTAACTGTACAAATTTTACTACACCAGATGATTATTTCGACATTCAATGTCTCTTCAGTGATGCTTGAGGTCAAAATATTTGAAAGTCCAAAGCAGAATACAAATGTTGAAGAGTTAATAAAATGAAAAAAAGGTAATCAAGGGTTTTCATAGGATTGTCAGGCAAATAAGTGTTTAGCCTTTTCAAAGGATAAGTTTACTTCTTGTTTTAGGATGCCTTTTAACCTGAAATAAAAACAAAACTTTAACTTTAAATACAAGAAGGTTTGTGATGACTTTGAATATTTTGATAAATAACAACAGGACCGAAAATAGGTATATATGTAGTATGATGAATGAACTGTTATAAGATTTTATACATTTTGTAATATTAAGATAAAAAATATTTATTTTTATACCTTTGTAAATAAATTTGCTTGAATTTTGCATGAAAACAGATAAAAAATGGTTTATAAATGTATGTTGTTATTGTGTTCAGCTTGTATTGTATTTCAAATGAGAAGATTAATCTTTTGTTCTAAAAGGCATTAATGTTCAAGAAGATTTTGTGTGTGTTTGTTTAAAGAAATCAAGTTTTATGTAGAAGATACGAAATAAAGGACCATTTTTGACACAATGGTAAAATGCTTAATTATGTCAGTTGCTTAATCAACTCAAATTGTTTATAATGGCATATAACAGATATTATGGCTTTTTACAGAATATATACACTTTGTATAATATAATTTTTGTTTTAAATATGTTTAAAATTGTCAGAAACAAGTGTATTTTTGTTACAGTGTACATGTATCTTGAGTATTTATTTCTTACTATAAGTATTCTAGTCAATTTTCACAATATTTTTTTTATTGAGACTGAAGTATTTTTTCCTTCTTATAATCATAATTTTATACTTTTTCATGTCAAAAGTTGTTTATTTGTATATGAAAGTTTTTTCCTTGCAGTTTTTCATATTCATAACTCATTTAAAAGAAAGAGTTAATTTTTTGGACCAAATTCTTCTCTTAGAACTCTTAAACATTTGTGTAATTGTTTGATTCACTTTTGAAAAGATTCAATAAGAGGTTCTACTGTATCTTTCTCCTAATAAGCATACACAAGATGATTGTTTCTTTCTCTCAATATTAATCAATCATTGCTTAATAAATATGTTGAGTATACATCAATATGACAGCAACCTTCCAATATGTTAAACAAAATGACATCTAGGTATTTTGGTTGCATGTTTGAATGTATTAAAATAAAACAGAAAACACGAGTAATTTTCACAAACTATTTTATAAAATTATTCAAGACTTGCAATCAAGTGTGTTACGTCAATACACAAGTGAACATTTACTTTTGTTTTATATTACAGCATTCATAAGAGTTATAACATAACTTGTGGCTTCAAAAGAAAAATTATTTAAATGTTCTTGTTAGAAGTTCAAAATAGCATTGTCATGTGCAGTTTGGAAAGAAATTTTTATAAAAAAATTTTGATTAGTGTGGTACATACACATTTATGTTCTGCACAACAGGAAGTAAATTGTCTGTATTGTATTTGTGAAAATTTCATAAGTGAATGGGATATTAGAATGTTTATTGTCCTTAGTTTGGACAATTTTAGGTGCTAAATATAGAATGTTGATCATAATCTTTTTGTACTCATTGCCATTTTCTATGCAGGTGATTATGTTAAATAAAAATGTTTAGTTGACAGTAAATGTTGTCTATCTTTTATTTCTTTTGACTAAAGACCATATCATCTTTCCTGTTTTTTTATGCACATTACTATTAAAGAAGGGGGTATATAGTGATGGGGGAGTTTTTACATTTGTCTGTGCTTTCCACCGTTCATTAATCTGTACAACTTTTGTATTTGCAACTGCTCCTAAATCACTTGGCATAAGCTTGTGAAAATTTCAAAAAATCTTACTTGCAGATAGACTTTGGCTCTTCCAAATAAAATTTCGAGTTAACTTTGGAAGGACATTGCTATAAAAAAGCAGATGTGGTATGATTGCCAATGAGAAAACTATCCACCAAAGTTTAAATGAGGTGGATTTAAGCAATTATAGGAAACCGTACAGCTTCAACAATGAGAAAAAACCATACCGTTTAGATTGCTATGAAAGTAATTGATGCTGTTAGATCTGCACACTACAGTACACATCTATATCTGCCTCTCCTCCTAAACTCATTATACTTGATGCTGTTAGATCTGCACACTACAGTACACATCTATATCTGCCTCTCCTCCTTAACCCATTATACTTGATGCTGTTAGATCTGCACACTACAGTACACATCTATATCTGCCTCTCCTCCTAAAACCATTATACTTGAGGCTGTTAGATCTGCACACAACAGTACACATCTATATCTGCCTCTCCTCCTAAACCCATTATACATGATGCTGTTAGATCTGCACACTAAAGTACACATCTATATCTGCCTCTCCTCCTAAACCCTTTATACCTGATGCTGTAAGATTTGCACACTACAGTACACATCTATATCTGTCTCTCCTCCTAAACCCTTTATACCTGATGCTATTAGATCTGCATACTACAGTACACATCTATATCTGCCTCTCCTCCTAAACTCTTTATACTTGATGCTGTTAGATCTGCACAGTACAGTACACATCTATATCTGCCTCTCCTCCTAAACCCATTATACTTGATGCTGTTAGATCTGCACAGTACAGTACACATCTATATCTGCCTCTCCTCCTAAAGCCTTTATACCTGATGCTGTTAGATCTGCACAGTACAGTACACATCTATATCTGCCTCTCCTCCTAAATCCTTTATACCTGATGCTGTTAGATCTGATTACAGTACACAAATATATCTGCCCCTCCTCCTAAACCCTTTATACCTGATGCTGTTAGATTTGCACAGTACAATACACTATATCTGCCTCTCCTCCTAAACCTTTTATACCTAGCGCTGTTAGATCTGCACAGTACAGTACACATCTATATCTGTCTCTCCTTCTTAACCCCTTATACCTGATGCTGATAGATCTGCATACTACAGTACACATCTATATCTGCCTCTCCTAAACTCATTTTACTTAATGCTGTTAGATCTGCACACTACAGTACACATCTATATCTGCCTCTCCTCCTTAACCAATACCACTTAATGCTGTTAGATCTGCACACTACAGTACACATCTATATCTGCCTCCCCTCCTAAACCCATTATACTTGGGGCTGTTAGATCTCTATACTACAGTACACATCTATATCTGCCCGTCTTCCTAAACCCTTTATACCTGATGCTGTTAGATTTGCACAGTACAATACACTATATCTGCCTCTCCTCCTAAACCTTTTATACCTAGCGCTGTTAGATCTGCACAGTACAGTACACATCTATATCTGTCTCTCCTGCTAAACCCCTTATACCTGATGCTGTTAGATCTGCACACTTCAGTACACATCTATATCTGCCTCTCCTCCTAAACCCATTATACTTGAGACTGTTAGATCTGCACACTAAAATACACATCTATATCTTCCCCTCTTCCCAAACCCATTATACTTGAATCTGTTAGATATGCATACAACAGTACACATCTATATCTGCCTCTCCTCCTAAACCCTTTATACCTGATGCTGTTAGATCTGCACACTACAGTACACATCTATATCTGCATCTCCTCCTAAACCCCTTATACCTGATGCTGTTAGATCTGCACACTACAGTACACATCTATATCTGCCTCTCCTCCTAAACCCATTATACTTGATGCTGTTAGATCTGCACAGTACAGTACACATCTATATCTGCCTCTCCTCCTAAAGCCTTTATACCTGATGCTGTTAGATCTGCACAGTACAGTACACATCTATATCTGCCTCTCCTCCTAAATCCTTTATACCTGATGCTGTTAGATCTGATTACAGTACACATCTATATCTGCCCCTCCTCCTAAACCCTTTATACCTGATGCTGTTAGATTTGCACAGTACAATACACTATATCTGCCTCTCCTCCTAAACCTTTTATACCTAGCGCTGTTAGATCTGCACAGTACAGTACACATCTATATCTGTCTCTCCTTAACCCCTTATACCTGATGCTGATAGATCTGCATACTACAGTACACATCTATATCTGCCTCTCCTCAACTCATTTTACTTAATGCTGTTAGATCTGCACACTATAGTACACATCTATATCTGCCTCTCCTCCTTAACCAATACCACTTAATGCTGTTAGATCTGCACACTACAGTACACATCTATATCTGCCTCCCCTCCTAAACCCATTATACTTGGGGCTGTTAGATCTCTATACTACAGTACACATCTATATCTGCCCGTCTTCCTAAACCCTTTATACCTGATGCTGTTAGATTTGCACAGTACAATACACTATATCTGCCTCTCCTCCTAAACCTTTTATACCTAGCGCTGTTAGATCTACACAGTACAGTACACATCTATATCTGTCTCTCCTGCTAAACCCCTTATACCTGATGCTGTTAGATCTGCACACTTCAGTACACATCTATATCTGCCTCTCCTCCTAAACCCATTATACTTGAGACTGTTAGATCTGCACACTAAAATACACATCTATATCTTCCCCTCTTCCCAAACCCATTATACTTGAATCTGTTAGATATGCATACAACAGTACACATCTATATCTGCCTCTCCTCCTAAACCCTTTATACCTGATGCTGTTAGATCTGCACACTACAGTACACATCTATATCTGCATCTCCTCCTAAACCCCTTATACCTGATGCTGTTAGATCTGCACACTACAGTACACATCTATATCTGCCTCTCCTCCTAAACCCTTTATACCTGATGCTGTTAGATCTGCATACAACAGTACACATCTATATCTGCCTCTCCTCCTTAACCCATTATACCTAATGCTGTTAGATCTGCACAGTACAGTACACATCTATATCTGTCTCTCCTGCTAAACCCTTTATACCTGATGCTGTTAGATCTGCACACTACAGTACACATCTATATCTGCCTCTCCTTCTAAACCCTTATACTTGAGGCTGTTAGATCTGCACACTAAAGTACACATCTATATCTTCCCCTCTTCCTAAACCCATTATACTTGATGCTGTTAGATCTGCATACAACAGTACACATCTATATCTGCCTCTCCTCCTAAACCCCTTATACCTGATGCTGTTAGATCTCCACACTACAGTACACATCTATATCTGCCTCTCCTCCTAAACCCTTTATACCTGATGCTGTTTGATCTGCATACTACAGTACACATCTATATCTGCCTCTCCACCTAAACCCTTTATACCTGATGCTGTTAGATCTGCACACTACAGTACACATCTTTATCTGCCTCTCCTCCTAAATCCTTTATACCTGATGCTATTAGATCTGCATACTACAGTACACATCTATATCTGCCTCTCCTAAACTCTTTATACCTGATGCTGTTAGATCTGCATACTACAGTACACATCTAATCTGCCTCTACTGCTGAACTCATTACATCTGATGCTGTTAGATCTACACAGTACACATCTATATCTGCCCCTCCTCCTAAACTCATTATACTTGACGCTGTTAGATCTGCACACTACAGTACACATCTATATCTGTCTCTCCTGCCAAACCCCTTATACGTGATGCTGTTAGATCTGCACACTACAGTACACATCTATATCTGCCTCTCCTAAACCCTTTATACCTGATGCTGTTAGATCTGCACACTACAGTACACATCTATATCTGTCTCTCCTCCTAAACTCTTTATACCTGATGCTGTTAGATCTGCATACTACAGTACACATCTATATCTGCCTCTCCTCTTAAACTCATTATACTTGATGCTGTTAGATCTACACACTACAGTACACATCTATATTTGCCCCTCCTCCTAAACCCATTATACTTGAGGCTGTTAGATCTGCACACTACAGTACACACCTATTTCTGCCCCTCTTCCTTAACCCATTATACTTGATGCTGTTAGATCTGCATACAACAGTACACATCTATATCTGCCTCTCCTCCTAAACCCATTATACCTGGGGCTGTTAGATCTGCATACTACAGTACGCATCTATATCTGCCTCTCCTCCCAAACCCATTTTACTTAATGCTGTTAGATCTGCACACTACAGTACACATCTATATCTGCCTCTCCTAAACATATTTCACTTAATGCTGTTAGATCTGCACTCTACAGTACACATCTATATCTGCCTCCCCTCCTAAAACCATTATACTTGGGGCTGTTAGATCTTCATACTACAGTACACATCTATATCTGCCTCTCCTCTTGAACCCTTTATACATGATCCTGTTAGATCTGCACACTACAGTACACATCTATATCTGCCTCCCCTCCTAACCCCATTATACTTGGGGCTGCTAGATCTGCATACTACAGTACATATCTATATCTGTCTCTCCTCCTAAACCCATTATACCTGATGCCGTTAGATCTACACACTACAGTACACCTCTATATCTGCCTCTCCTCCTAAACCCATTATACCTGATGCTGTTAGATCTACACACTACAGTACACATCTATATCTGCCTCTCCTCCTAAACCCATTATACCTGATGCTGTTAGATCTGCACACTACAGTACACATCTATATCTGCATCTCCTCCTAAACCCCTTATACCTGATGCTGTTAGATCTGCACACTACAGTACACATCTATATCTGCCTCTCCTCCTAAACCCTTTATACCTGATGCTGTTAGATCTGCATACAACAGTACACATCTATATCTGCCTCTCCTCCTTAACCCATTATACCTAATGCTGTTAGATCTGCACAGTACAGTACACATCTATATCTGTCTCTCCTGCTAAACCCTTTATACCTGATGCTGTTAGATCTGCACACTACAGTACACATCTATATCTGCCTCTCCTTCTAAACCCTTATACTTGAGGCTGTTAGATCTGCACACTAAAGTACACATCTATATCTTCCCCTCTTCCTAAACCCATTATACTTGATGCTGTTAGATCTGCATACAACAGTACACATCTATATCTGCCTCTCCTCCTAAACCCCTTATACCTGATGCTGTTAGATCTGCACACTACAGTACACATCTATATCTGCCTCTCCTCCTAAACCCTTTATACCTGATGCTGTTAGATCTGCATACAACAGTACACATCTATATCTGCCTCTCCTCCTTAACCCATTATACCTAATGCTGTTAGATCTGCACAGTACAGTACACATCTATATCTGTCTCTCCTGCTAAACCCTTTATACCTGATGCTGTTAGATCTGCACACTACAGTACACATCTATATCTGCCTCTCCTTCTAAACCCTTATACTTGAGGCTGTTAGATCTGCACACTAAAGTACACATCTATATCTTCCCCTCTTCCTAAACCCATTATACTTGATGCTGTTAGATCTGCATACAACAGTACACATCTATATCTGCCTCTCCTCCTAAACCCATTATACCTGGGGCTGTTAGATCTGCATACTACAGTACACATCTATATCTGCCTCTCCTCCTAAACCCATTTTACTTAATGCTGTTAGATCTGCACACTACAGTACACATCTATATCATCCTCTCCTAAACACATTTCACTTAATGCTGTTAGATCTGCACTCTACAGTACACATCTATATCTGCCTCCCCTCCTAAAACCATTATACTTGGGGCTGTTAGATCTTCATACTACAGTACACATCTATATCTGCCTCTCCTCTTGAACCCTTTATACATGATGCTGTTAGATCTCCACACTACAGTACACATCTATATCTGCCTCTCCTCCTAAACCCATTATATCTGATGCTGTTTGATCTGCATACTACAGTACACATCTATATCTGCCTCTCCACCTAAACCCTTTATACCTGATGCTGTTAGATCTGCACACTACAGTACACATCTATATCTGCCTCTCCTCCTAAATCCTTTATACCTGATGCTATTAGATCTGCATACTACAGTACACATCTATATCTGCCTCTCCTAAACTCTTTATACCTGATGCTGTTAGATCTGCATACTACAGTACACATCTATATCTGCCTCTACTCCTGAACTCATTACATCTGATGCTGTTAGATCTACACAGTACACATCTATATCTGCCCCTCCTCCTAAACTCATTATACTTGACGCTGTTAGATCTGCACACTACAGTACACATCTATATCTGTCTCTCCTGCCAAACCCCTTATACGTGATGCTGTTAGATCTGCACACTACAGTACACATCTATATCTGCCTCTCCTAAAACCTTTATACCTGATGCTGTTAGATCTGCACACTACAGTACACATCTATATCTGTCTCTCCTCCTAAACTCTTTATACCTGATGCTGTTAGATCTGCATACTACAGTACACATCTATATCTGCCTCTCCTCTTAAACTCATTATATCTGATGCTGTTAGATCTACACACTACAGTACACATCTATATTTGCCCCTCCTCCTAAACCCATTATACTTGAGGCTGTTAGATCTGCACACTACAGTACACACCTATTTCTGCCCCTCTTCCTTAACCCATTATACTTGATGCTGTTAGATCTGCATACAACAGTACACATCTATATCTGCCTCTCCTCCTAAACCCATTATACCTGGGGCTGTTAGATCTGCATACTACAGTACACATCTATATCTGCCTCTCCTCCTAAACCCATTTTACTTAATTCTGTTAGATCTGCACACTACAGTACACATCTATATCTGCCTCTCCTAAACACATTTCACTTAATGCTGTTAGATCTGCACTCTACAGTACACATCTATATCTGCCTCCCCTCCTAAAACCATTATACTTGGGGCTGTTAGATCTTCATACTACAGTACACATCTATATCTGCCTCTCCTCTTGAACCCTTTATACATGATGCTGTTAGATCTGCACACTACAGTACACATCTATATCTGCCTCCCCTCCTAAACCCATTATACTTGGGGCTGTTAGATCTGCATACTACAGTACATATCTATATCTGTCTCTCCTCCTAAACCCATTATACCTGATGCTGTTAGATCTACACACTACAGTACACCTCTATGTCTGCCTCTCCTCCTAAACCCATTATACCTGATGCTGTTAGATCTACACACTACAGTACACATCTATATCTGCCTCTCCTCCTAAACCCATTATACCTGATGCTGTTAGATCTGCACACTACAGTACACATCTATATCTGCCTCCCCTCCTAAACCTATTATACTTGGGACTGTTAGATCTGCATACTACAGTACATATCTATATCTGTCTCTCCCCCTAAACCCATTATACCTGATGCTGTTAGATCTACACACTACAGTACACATCTATATCTCTCTCTCCTCCTAAACCCCTAATACCTGATGCTGTTAGATCTACACACTACAGTACACATCTATATCTGTCTCTCCTCCTAAACCCATTATACTTGAGGCTGTTAGATCTGCACTCTACAGTACACATCTATATCTGCCTCTCCTCCTAAACCCTTTATACTTGATGCTGTTAGATCTGCACACTACAGTACACATCTATATCTGCATCTCCTCCTAAACCCCTTATACCTGATGCTGTTAGATCTGCACACTACAGTACACATCTATATCTGCCTCTCCTCTTAAACTCATTATACTTGATGCTGTTAGATCTACACACTACAGTACACATCTATATTTGCCCCTCCTCCTAAACCCATTATACTTGAGGCTGTTAGATCTGCACACTACAGTACACACCTATTTCTGCCCCTCTTCCTTAACCCATTATACTTGATGCTGTTAGATCTGCATACAACAGTACACATCTATATCTGCCTCTCCTCCTAAACCCATTATACCTGGGGCTGTTAGATCTGCATACTACAGTACACATCTATATCTGCCTCTCTTCCCAAACCCATTTTACTTAATGCTGTTAGATCTGCACACTACAGTACACATCTATATCTGCCTCTCCTAAACATATTTCACTTAATGCTGTTAGATCTGCACTCTACAGTACACATCTATATCTGCCTCCCCTTCTAAAACCATTATACTTGGGGCTGTTAGATCTTCATACTACAGTACACATCTATATCTGCCTCTCCTCTTGAACCCTTTATACATGATGCTGTTAGATCTGCACACTACAGTACACATCTATATCTGCCTCCCCTCCTAAACCCATTATACTTGGGGCTGTTAGATCTGCATACTACAGTACATATCTATATCTGTCTCTCCTCCTAAACCCATTATACCTGATGCCGTTAGATCTACACACTACAGTACACCTCTATATCTGCCTCTCCTCCTAAACCCATTATACCTGATGCTGTTAGATCTACACACTACAGTACACATCTATATCTGCCTCTCCTCCTAAACCCATTATACCTGATGCTGTTAGATCTGCACACTACAGTACACATCTATATCTGCATCTCCTCCTAAACCCCTTATACCTGATGCTGTTAGATCTGCACACTACAGTACACATCTATATCTGCCTCTCCTCCTAAACCCTTTATACCTGATGCTGTTAGATCTGCATACAACAGTACACATCTATATCTGCCTCTCCTCCTAAACCCATTATACCTGGGGCTGTTAGATCTGCATACTACAGTACACATCTATATCTGCCTCTCCTCCCAAACCCATTTTACTTAATGCTGTTAGATCTGCACACTACAGTACACATCTATATCTGCCTCTCCTAAACATATTTCACTTAATGCTGTTAGATCTGCACTCTACAGTACACATCTATATCTGCCTCCCCTCCTAAAACCATTATACTTGGGGCTGTTAGATCTTCATACTACAGTACACATCTATATCTGCCTCTCCTCTTGAACCCTTTATACATGATGCTGTTAGATCTGCACACTACAGTACACATCTATATCTGCCTCTACTCCTGAACTCATTACATCTGATGCTGTTAGATCTACACAGTACACATCTATATCTGCCCCTCCTCCTAAACTCATTATACTTGACGCTGTTAGATCTGCACACTACAGTACACATCTATATCTGTCTCTCCTGCCAAACCCCTTATACGTGATGCTGTTAGATCTGCACACTACAGTACACATCTATATCTGCCTCTCCTAAAACCTTTATACCTGATGCTGTTAGATCTGCACACTACAGTACACATCTATATCTGTCTCTCCTCCTAAACTCTTTATACCTGATGCTGTTAGATCTGCATACTACAGTACACATCTATATCTGCCTCTCCTCTTAAACTCATTATATCTGATGCTGTTAGATCTTCACACTACAGTACACATCTATATTTGCCCCTCCTCCTAAACCCATTATACTTGAGGCTGTTAGATCTGCACACTACAGTACACACCTATTTCTGCCCCTCTTCCTTAACCCATTATACTTGATGCTGTTAGATCTGCATACAACAGTACACATCTATATCTGCCTCTCCTCCTAAACCCATTATACCTGGGGCTGTTAGATCTGCATACTACAGTACACATCTATATCTGCCTCTCCTCCTAAACCCATTTTACTTAATTCTGTTAGATCTGCACACTACAGTACACATCTATATCTGCCTCTCCTAAACACATTTCACTTAATGCTGTTAGATCTGCACTCTACAGTACACATCTATATCTGCCTCCCCTCCTAAAACCATTATACTTGGGGCTGTTAGATCTTCATACTACAGTACACATCTATATCTGCCTCTCCTCTTGAACCCTTTATACATGATGCTGTTAGATCTGCACACTACAGTACACATCTATATCTGCCTCCCCTCCTAAACCCATTATACTTGGGGCTGTTAGATCTGCATACTACAGTACATATCTATATCTGTCTCTCCTCCTAAACCCATTATACCTGATGCTGTTAGATCTACACACTACAGTACACCTCTATGTCTGCCTCTCCTCCTAAACCCATTATACCTGATGCTGTTAGATCTACACACTACAGTACACATCTATATCTGCCTCTCCTCCTAAACCCATTATACCTGATGCTGTTAGATCTGCACACTACAGTACACATCTATATCTGCCTCCCCTCCTAAACCCATTATACTTGGGACTGTTAGATCTGCATACTACAGTACATATCTATATCTGTCTCTCCCCCTAAACCCATTATACCTGATGCTGTTAGATCTACACACTACAGTACACATCTATATCTCTCTCTCCTCCTAAACCCCTTATACCTGATGCTGTTAGATCTACACACTACAGTACACATCTATATCTGTCTCTCCTCCTAAACCCATTATACTTGAGGCTGTTAGATCTGCACTCTACAGTACACATCTATATCTGCCTCTCCTCCTAAACCCTTTATACCTGATGCTGTTAGATCTGCACACTACAGTACACATCTATATCTGCATCTCCTCCTAAACCCCTTATACCTGATGCTGTTAGATCTGCACACTACAGTACACATCTATATCTGCCTCTCCTCTTAAACTCATTATACTTGATGCTGTTAGATCTACACACTACAGTACACATCTATATTTGCCCCTCCTCCTAAACCCATTATACTTGAGGCTGTTAGATCTGCACACTACAGTACACACCTATTTCTGCCCCTCTTCCTTAACCCATTATACTTGATGCTGTTAGATCTGCATACAACAGTACACATCTATATCTGCCTCTCCTCCTAAACCCATTATACCTGGGGCTGTTAGATCTGCATACTACAGTACACATCTATATCTGCCTCTCCTCCTAAACCCATTTTACTTAATTCTGTTAGATCTGCACACTACAGTACACATCTATATCTGCCTCTCCTAAACACATTTCACTTAATGCTGTTAGATCTGCACTCTACAGTACACATCTATATCTGCCTCCCCTCCTAAAACCATTATACTTGGGGCTGTTAGATCTTCATACTACAGTACACATCTATATCTGCCTCTCCTCTTGAACCCTTTATACATGATGCTGTTAGATCTGCACACTACAGTACACATCTATATCTGCCTCCCCTCCTAAACCCATTATACTTGGGGCTGTTAGATCTGCATACTACAGTACATATCTATATCTGTCTCTCCTCCTAAACCCATTATACCTGATGCTGTTAGATCTACACACTACAGTACACCTCTATGTCTGCCTCTCCTCCTAAACCCATTATACCTGATGCTGTTAGATCTACACACTACAGTACACATCTATATCTGCCTCTCCTCCTAAACCCATTATACCTGATGCTGTTAGATCTGCACACTACAGTACACATCTATATCTGCCTCCCTTCCTAAACCCATTATACTTGGGACTGTTAGATCTGCATACTACAGTACATATCTATATCTGTCTCTCCCCCTAAACCCATTATACCTGATGCTGTTAGATCTACACACTACAGTACACATCTATATCTCTCTCTCCTCCTAAACCCCTTATACCTGATGCTGTTAGATCTACACACTACAGTACACATCTATATCTGTCTCTCCTCCTAAACCCATTATACTTGAGGCTGTTAGATCTGCACTCTACAGTACACATCTATATCTGCCTCTCCTCCTAAACCCTTTATACCTGATGCTGTTAGATCTGCACACTACAGTACACATCTATATCTGCATCTCCTCCTAAACCCCTTATACCTGATGCTGTTAGATCTGCACACTACAGTACACATCTATATCTGCCTCTCCTCTTAAACTCATTATACTTGATGCTGTTAGATCTACACACTACAGTACACATCTATATTTGCCCCTCCTCCTAAACCCATTATACTTGAGGCTGTTAGATCTGCACACTACAGTACACACCTATTTCTGCCCCTCTTCCTTAACCCATTATACTTGATGCTGTTAGATCTGCATACAACAGTACACATCTATATCTGCCTCTCCTCCTAAACCCATTATACCTGGGGCTGTTAGATCTGCATACTACAGTACACATCTATATCTGCCTCTCCTCCCAAACCCATTTTACTTAATGCTGTTAGATCTGCACACTACAGTACACATCTATATCTGCCTCTCCTAAACATATTTCACTTAATGCTGTTAGATCTGCACTCTACAGTACACATCTATATCTGCCTCCCCTCCTAAAACCATTATACTTGGGGCTGTTAGATCTTCATACTACAGTACACATCTATATCTGCCTCTCCTCTTGAACCCTTTATACATGATGCTGTTAGATCTGCACACTACAGTACACATCTATATCTGCCTCCCCTCCTAAACCCATTATACTTGGGGCTGTTAGATCTGCATACTACAGTACATATCTATATCTGTCTCTCCTCCTAAACCCATTATACCTGATGCTGTTAGATCTGCACACTACAGTACACATCTATATCTGCCTCCCCTCCTAAACCCATTATACTTGGGACTGTTAGATCTGCATACTACAGTACATATCTATATCTGTCTCTCCCCCTAAACCCATTATACCTGATGCTGTTAGATCTACACACTACAGTACACATCTATATCTGTCTCTCCTCCTAAACCCCTTATACCTGATGCTGTTAGATCTGCACAATATAGTACACATCTATATCTGTCTCTCCTCCTAAACCCCTTATAACTGATGCTGTTAGATCTGCACACTACAGTACACATCCATATCTGCCTTTCCTCCTAAACGCCTGTTAACGTACTTCGAATCTTCACTACATAATACCATTGAACACCTTTTTTTATGCCCCACCTACGATAGTAGAGGGGCATAATGTTTTTCGGTCCGTGCGTCATCGTTCGTCCATATTTCCGTTCGTTTGTCTGTCCGTTCGTCTGTCTGTTCCGCATCAGGTGAAAGTTGAAGTCAAATCAACTTGAAACTTAGTACACATGTAACCTATGATATGATGTTTCTAATTTTAATGTCAAATTAGAGTTTCGACCCCGATTTCTCGGTCCACTGAACATAGAAAATAATAGAGCGAGTTGGGCATCCGTGTACTATGGACACATTCTTGTTATTTGAATTATTTATGGAGTTTCCATTAGCAAAACATGGACTTTGCCATTGCTTTATCTTTTGGTACCCATCATTTATCTGCCACTCATAGACATAAAATTAATTGAAACTTACACAATTTTAAAAATGGATCCCATTGTGCACATTCATTTTTTTTCTGTTTATCTGAATTTGGTTTGGGTTTTCCTAAGCCTAAGCCATTAATAGAATTTGCCATTGTTGTTTTTTTTTTGTGATGAGGATATCATTGTGTGAGCTTTGCTCGTAGTACCTCTCGTTTGCATTGGAAATCAAACTTAACACTTAGTAAATTTTTCCAAAAGGAAAGTTGTCCAAACGTTCATTTGATTGGTTTTTATTTTTATTTTTACAACAGATAAAGCTACCAGGGATAAAAATTCTCATTTTCATGGTTTGGCAACTTTAAAAAAAAACATTATATTTTCATTTACTATTAAAAAGTGGACAACTAAATGTATGTTTAGTATATAAAAATCGATGACTTCTGGGTAGTAAATGATGGCGGACGTTTACTTTTAGCGCACAAATTTCATAACATTTTTAGTGCTTTAATTCATCACAATACACCACCTGTAGATACTGTATAGTACTGAAGCACCATTTTATCGTTTTACATCCATTTTGACTATTTTATTAACTGTAATCACCAATTTTATCACCTTTACAAGGCCACAACAAGAGACGCAATCTTGCAAAATCGAAAAATTATACTTTCATGATCCTGGTTGTGTAAAAGAGACTTTTAATTTAGCTCACACACTAGATAATCCACATTCCGCATTGAGCTCACATTCTTTGACAGACCTTTAAACAACTTTTAATGTGCATCTTTGTCATTACTGAGTGGCCCAGTAACCTGTATATAAACTCTTTTATTTATCATTAGTGCCTATATTAACTTTGTAAAATAACAGCATATTTTAAATAGATGTTTTAATCGTCATTGACCTTTTCTGGAGATCACATAATCCTCAGTCACTCACATTGAATATGACAAAGGAAATCAAAGCCAGAAATAGTGGTTGTAATGACTTAAGTTGTGAACGAACAATTAGCACAAGATACACTACAAAAAATAGAAATAGTTTATCAACAAATGAACAAAGTGCACCAACCAAACAATCAGGTACAATACAAAAGCCTGTCCCATAGACGACCAACCTTATGAAAACAGCATCAAGTAAAATAGATGCATCAAATCGGGTATTAGATGTAGAAACAGAGGTTAAGTTTAACAACACTATTCTAACATTTACTGCAGGTGCATATTAACAATTTAAAACGGCTCTGAGTAGAAGCATTATTGTAGCAAAACTGAACACGACAACAACCACTAAGCAAGACCGACAGGGTCTAATTGTTAAAGAGTCAGTCTCTGTACGACCGCATAAAAAACAAGCATACAGAATAAACCGTTATCACACTACATTACATGTTATGATAAATGGGCAACATATTAAACTATTTGTGACTGATTTAGCTTCCTGAAATACTTAAAATAAAGAACACAAATAAAGAACTTAAAGCTCTGAATGACAAAATTACGCTGGCTTGTGAACTATTTATGAACTTAAAGAAAATAGGAATGAATCTAATGAGCAGATTATAAATGTCAGTGTAGAAGAACAAATAAAGCATATTGAACATATTAATACTGTAGAACATTATAAGAAGGACCTTGATAAATACATACCTCGATCTAGTAACAAACAAGAGGACTGCTATGCTATATGCCCGGTATGCATTACTTATTGTGACGAAAGAGCAGTTGAGTGCGCAAGATATCTAAACTGGTATCACTATGTCTGCTTAAAATTAACAGACTCTGAAATTGTACTATTAGAAACAAGCACGTCAGAATTATTTACATGCAATAGCTGCACACAACGACAAGATTTTGTGGATCTTGAACCACGTAGTGATGGAGACAATATCGTCTCTGATGATGATGACGTTACGGAATTGAAAACCCTGTATAAAAATCCAGAAAAGAGTATCAATTCTAATAAACAAAATAGCCAAACCACAGAACATTCTGACAAGCAAGACAGCCAAACTCAAATTGTGCTGATCAGTAAGCCAGAACACAGTATTTATTTCTGAAAATAGTCTGAATGTAGAAATAAGGGGCACACAATCACAAAAATATATATATCAGCCTAAAATTGTCGGTCAAACACAGACTGGTACCCATCTGGAAAACAAAACATAGCCTAGTATGAACACTCAAGGACAATCTGGCCATATAGCATTATCATCACAAAATCATCAAGAAACACAAACTTCTCCTTCTTTACTCCCAGCTTTGTCCCATGATAACTGTAAAAAAGATATTGATAAGAAAACGAAAAAGACATACAACAAAATTACAAAAAGTGGAAACAGGACTAGCTCAATATAAAAGTCAGCTATCAACTTCAAAATCATACTTTGCCAGTCTAGAATTAAAATTGAAAGAAATGGAAGACTCTAATAGAAATCTTAAAACAAAGATCCCTTTGATGCAGGATAACATTCCAAAAGTAACATCTGATCAACAACATACATCATTCCAACACGTAGATAGCTCAAATGACATCAAATTACTGCTACATGAACAGCAAATTAGACAACTTAAGAATGAAAACATAAGGATCAGTGTACGTATGGAGAAACTAGAAACATTGACTTCACTGAACCTGCCACACACAAAGAAGCGTAACAACAAGAAGATGAAACAATATAATATAAAGAAGTCAAAAGAACCCACTTTAAACACTGAGACTCTTAGTGGTAAGAACACTTACCGTCTATCTGATACAATAATTGAGCAAACTTTGAACTCGAATAGATCTTTGACACAAAACTAGTCATGCAATCACCAGATATTCTTAGTCCTCCAAGCCAGTTCAGCTCAGCAACATATTCTCCAGCAGCCAACTTATCACAGGGTTCAAATCATTCAACCATGGCATACCCCAACAGAAATACAACAATACACCAAATTCAACATTTTTAGCGACGGGAATGACTCAAATGAAACCACCATGGACACCGCCAACAACCCCTCAGAGCACACCCATATCAATACCACTAACGAATCAACCGACATTACAAATGAGAGCATATGCAACACAGATGCCGATTGTACCCTCAGCATTATGTCACATTGAATGCTTCCGTAGCAGTAAACTGTATCTAGATAAACTGTCAAATATGGGGGATATTATAGTGCTTCAGGAACATTGGCTTTATAACTTTGAAAAACTTGAAGTACAGGATTTGGATTTTCTTCCAGGGTACAGCTGTTTTGTTTTAGTGTGTTGATGATGCAGATCCTCTGCCTACATCGCAGCGTCCAAGAGGGAAAGGGGGGGGGACTGCTATCTGTTATAATAACAATATTGCTTATTCCATAGAGGAACAACAAGATGTAGTAGTCGTGATACAGTAGTAAAATTAAACTGTGGGATAAAACCACTCATAATTGTGTATATATGCCCTGTAGTGGCTCGAAAAATGCAAACGATGAGTTCATATGGGTTTTAGAAGAAATTGGAGAAATAATATATAAATTCAAGCCAACATGCATATGTGATATAATAATGGCCAGTGACATAAATATCTTCACGGATATGCTCTGTAACATCATAGAAACTTCAGCTAAGGAATGTGAAAAACCGAAAAAGCATAACATCCGCTCACGAAAGAGATACTGGCCTGATCAAATCACAAATGCATGCCATTTCTGGAATCGGAAGGAGGCTTGACGATCAAGAGATCAGGAGTACATATACTTTGAAAATATGAAAAATGGAAAACGCAAACTTAGGTCAACCCAGAGACAACTAGAAGCAGTAGCCAGAACATAAAAGTTTGAAAACATTATGACAGCTAGGGAAGGCGACAAAGAATTTTTCTTCAAGCTGGTGAACGATCAACGAAGAATTGGTATGGAAAATACCTCGCATTTGAAATTTAAGAACGGTACCTACGACAACCCTGTATCAATAAGGAAAGGGTGGGCTGATTATTTTGAAGGACAGGCAACACCCTTATGCTCTAATAGCGCAGATGTCTCGTACAACAACCAAGTGGAGCTAGACTGTCTGTTATTTGAAGATATCTCAAAATTGCAAACTAGAGAAAAAATATCTGTGACTGAAGAGCAGGTCGAAAAAGATATTAACACATTAAAGAATGGTAAAGCAGCCGATTGTGCAAACTTGACATGTGAACATTTAAAGAATGGAGGTCCAATAATGATATCAGCAGGAACTAAATTGATCAATGTGATCCTTGATGTATCTTCAATACCAGATTTACTTAAACTTGGTATAGCAACTCCTGTGTATAAGCGTAAAGAGAAACCACGAAATGACCCAAAATCTTATCGAAAAATTACCGTAACCAGTATTCTAAATAAAATATTAAAAAAATTATATTTGGGAAAAAAAATGAACCACTCAACAACGTACAGAGCCCACTACAAAGAGGTTTCACTAGGAGTATATCTAGTCTTTATGCAGCCTTGATACTGAATGAATTAATTGCAGAAGCGCAGGACCTGCACATTCCATTATATGTTGCCTTTCTTGACGCCCAAAAGGCATTTGACTTAGTTTGGCACAGCTCATTACTACGAAAGCTTCATCAAAGTGGTATTGAAAGTGACTCGTGGCTAATGTTTAAGGAATGGTATAAAGATTTAACATCAAGAATAAAATGGGAAAGTGAGCTATCAAAAAACTTCTCTGAACATCAACGGGTATGACAAGGTGGAGTTACCTACCCTGCAGCATATAAACTTTTTATCAACCCAATGCTGGATCATATAGAGACTCAAAATTTAGGAAGTTACATTTGACCAATTTATTGTGGCACATCAACAGTAACAGATGATGTATGTCTGGTCTCAAACAACCCAGATGATTACAAGCAATGCTTGACATACAAGGGGATTATGCAAGTAAATAACACTACTGTTTATACTGTTTAAGTAAAACAAAATCATCTGTGGTTCAATTCAATGACAAACAATCCCGAAATTTCACCATGAACTCAAAAGAGATTCCAATGTCACGATCTGCTGTTCATCTAGGTATTGAAAGAGACAATTCATCAAAGTTTGGCACAAAGAATGTTAGCAACTCATGGATCAGTGTTGCAAGAAAAGCAACCTATGCACTTATGGGAGCCGGCCTCCACGGTATAAACGGTTTAAACCCCACTGTATTTATCCGTATTATCCGTATATGTATAATAACAAGACTCATACATGGACTTGAAGTAGTTAGATTAACGTCAGTGACACAAAAGCACTGTCATCTTATTTTAAACAATTACTAAACCGTATTGAACATCTACCAGAAAGAACAGCAGACTCAGCAACTTACCTTTTGTCTGGCCAGATGCCAATAGAAGCGGAAATTGATAAAATAACTTTACCTTATGTTCGGAAATATAATTTGAAAGTTTAAACTAGCACAGAAAAAATTAGCCATCAAGGACAAGGATTCAAAAAGCTGGTTTATCTATGTGCAACAGCTGTTGGAGAAATATAACCTACCTTCATCATCGGTACAACCAGAAGAACCACCAGGAAGATTCACATGGGAGACCCTAGTATCTAAATCTGTAAAAATATATTGGACTTACAAAATACAATCTGAAGCCCGTGAAAAGTTGTCTCTTCAATATCTAATCATCGATCAACTAACTTTCGATAATCCACATCTAGTATGGCAAAGTGCAAACAAAATTTGAACATTTCTCAGTTCAGAGGGCAGGTATTAAATGCAGTCTTATGCTCGAAACTTACTTACTTCAAATCCATAAACAAAGATTTAAAATGTATGAAGTAGACTCAACCTGTTTATTATGTCATAACGGCGCTGAAGAAATGAACATTTTTTAATTCAATGTGTCGCTTTAAACAGTATAAGAAGTCCATTTTTTTATACTTTTACATGGAGAAACCACTGAGGTACTAAAAATGTTAAACTCACTGATGCAATAATGTGTACACCACTTAACTACTCTAGAATGAAAATGTTTAATGAAATTTATAATATTGTTCCTAGTTTTATTTCAATGAGTAATGGGGGGAAATTTAATTTTATTTTCTCTTGTAAAGAATATGACATCTTGAGGTGTAATACCACCATTGATTTTCCCCTATTAGTCTTTGTTAAATTTGCACTTTTCAAAAAATTGTGCAGAATTTATCTTTGTTTCAAATAAAGAAATACTTGGCATGAGTAAAGTTTTATCCTGTCCAGTACTATAGAAAAAAATTCACATAACATTTCATTGCATATAAGAAAATAACCATCACTGGAAGTTAACCAATCAAATTTTCCCCCTTTCTTAACCTGTGTACAAGCTTTAGTAACCATGTAACCTCAAGTTTCCAAAATATTCTATAGAAACCCCAAATAAAAAAATAATGGTGCTTTGAAATACCCAAGATATATGTTTATGACCCAGAAATGTTTTACTGCAATGAAATGTAGGATCAATTACCTACAACTGTCAAATTCAAGGGAATATTTTTTTTCGACCTATTTTCGTATCACTACAAACCAGTAAAAGTCTGAAATGGCCTATATTTGTACTCGACTGTACTGATTTTTACTCGACCAGTCTGAATTGGTCTGAAATTTACTTGATAATACTCGACTGTAGTCTGAACCATACTTAACAGTCTGAACTTGTACTCGACCAGTACTTAACCATTTTAATTTCGTCTGAACCATGCTCGACCTAGTCTGAACCATACTCGACCTAGTCTGAACCATACTCGACCTAGTCTGAACCATACTCGACTAAGTCTTAACCAACCTAGACCTAATTTTTGTATCTATCTATTGTATTTCATCAATTTAGGAACTGTTTTTAACAGCTATTTCCCCTGGCTAGAAATTTGAACAACAATTTGAAATTCAAAATGTATTCAATATGGCCAGAGACATTATATGTCTCTGATATGGCATATTGAAACCAAAATTTCACAATAAACATAATATAAATTCAACACCATATTTATCAACACTTACATATATATATCACCTTTAAAATAAAAATAAAACAAACTGATCAAATAATCTCAAACCGAATTGTGACTAACATTTTCAATGTTATTCAAATTTTTTTGAATGTTTCAGGTATATTTTATGGTTACTGGACAATTTTCACCATTTACTTAAGCCTTGTATAAATTTATGGTGTCAGTTGAGTTTAGTTAATAATGCAGTGAACATTTTTTCTATTAAAATATATTTAAAATAGTATATAAAGCAACTTAATAAATTTTTAAAATAACACCTTTGTTTTGTAAAACCAAGAATTTAAGATAATCATGATAATAGAACTTCCATAGCAATCCTTGATAACCATTTAAAAAAGGAAATGTGTTCCAAAGCTGCAGAAAAAATTTATTTCAACTAAATTTAAATAACTTTTGTCAAAATTAAAGACATGGCATACAAGAAGCACTTTAATAAGGTTTATTTATCTTAGTACATGTGTGTTTTACAGGTAAAAAGAAAGCCTTTTTTTTCTTAAACTCGTGTATTACTTATCTAGTGAATTCAAAAGGCCTTGCGATTTAAGTTGTACAGGATGTTGCAATTTTTAATGAATGTTAATTAGAAATTAATACTCTCTGACCAGGTGTGATCTTTTAATGAGTTTGCCCCAAGCAGGAGGTATTACTTTATAAATCAGAAGAAAAAAATTATCTATTTCTTTAATTTTTTTATCCCCTTTTGATATATATTATATATAATATATCCCAAATTATAATAGAAATGGATATATTTCTAATATAAGGTTAAACAATTTCAGTGATTTTTTGGCTGTTGTTACCTCATTAAAAAGATAATTATATAACTATTGTATATAACCATGAAACCTATATAGTTTTTCTTTAGGAATTTAGGAAAATTAAGTTTAAAAAAAAAAACCACACATGCCAAACAAGAAGCACCTTAATAAGGTTTTATTACTCTCAGTAAAGGTGTGGTTTTTAGTTAAAAGAAAATTTTTTTTTTAACAAAACTCTAAAACTTTAAAATTAATATAATTAAATTATTATATAAGATAATTTAATTTAACTATCTCTATTTGATAAATCTGAGAATCATGTAAGGATGTAAAAATATATTTTTATATATATCTTTATTTTATTGTGGCTGTTTTCATTGTCAGAAAAAAAGAAATTAATTTTAACAGGTAACATTTAAAAAAAATATAGGTTTTTTGGTCAAGTATGGTTCAGACTGGTCGAGTATTGTTCAGACCTTTGGTCGAGTATGGTTTAGACTGAAAAAATTGGTGGAGTACAGGTCGAGAATGGGTTAAGACTGTTTCAGACTGGTCGAGTAATAGTTCAGACTATTTTCAATGGCAAAGATAAGGGTCAAGTACAAATCAGTACGGTCGAGTATGGTTAAGACTGGGGTCGAGTAATGTCGAGTAAAATTCAGACCAATTCAGACTGGTCGAGTAAAAATCAGTACAGTCGAGTACATATATAGGCCATTTCAGACTTTACTGGTTTGTAGTGTATGCAACCGGATGTGACGTACTATGATTTGGTGGTATTACACCTAAAGAAGACTTTTTTGTCAAATAAACTGAATGTGACTTTTTTCCTTTGTAATACTGGTTATTTCAAGCATTCCTGTCAAGTTTTGTCATAATCAGTTCAATAGTTTGAGAAAAATCTAGTATAATGTAAGACGACATCTACAGCGATTCGAGCAAAATTTCTTCGAAAAATCCAAACCAAGCCGCATCATGATAGAATATAGTGTGGACCAATAAATGATCAAATATTTATCTCATCTGCCTACAAACAGTTGAATATGATACAAAAGATGACTTGAGGATGATAAATACTACTAATGGACCTCTTTGTCTTCCTTATAAGGTCTCTTTTGGTCCATTTATACCTCTAATTTCCTCAAAATTTCTACTTTTTAGGCCAATAAATAAAAATTTTGGGGTAACTTTCACTCATTTATGATAGAAATGTTATAATAAATGATTAATTGAAGTATTCAAGCTGAATGAACTATCCGTATAAAAGTTTACTGTCTCCAAGGAGGTTTCAATAAGTCCTTACGTAAAACTTAAATTTACGCCGCGTTCCAGAGAGGGACATAAAAAGCTTCTCTTTTGGTGAATAATTTGTTGTTACTGCTTTTAAAATAATTTCATTTACTTAAAACTATATATTTATTAAAGTATTTCTTAGGAAAAATTTTCTGGTATGGCAGAATATAAGAAATAAGGAGAAAAAACTCCCCAATACTCTAAGTATGGCTTGTTCTGTAAACTAATATTCATGGTAAAGTCCTATTTCAAGGAAATTTTCTCATAAAATGTGTTTTGGAGACTCAATCCACTCAGAATATTTCATTATTTGTAATATTTCACTTAAATAGCAAGAAATTTTAACACATGAGAGTACTCACAAGGTCAAAGGTGCATGTACAGCTTCCCATATTAGGTGTAATACCACCATTGATTTTCCCCTATTAGTCTTTGTTAAATTTGCACTTTTCAAAAAATTGTGCAGAATTTATCTTTGTTTCAAATAAAGAAATACTTGGCATGAGTAAAGTTTTATCCTGTCCAGTACTATAAAAAAAAATTCACATAACATTTCATTGCATATAAGAAAATAACCATCACTGGAAGTTAACCAATCAAATTTTCCCCCTTTCTTAACCTGTGTACAAGCTTTAGTAACCATGTAACCTCAAGTTTCCAAAATATTCTATAGAAACCCCAAATAAAAAAATAATGGTGCTTTGAAATACCCAAGATATATGTTTATGACCCAGAAATGTTTTACTGCAATGAAATGTAGGATCAATTACCTACAACTGTCAAATTCAAGGGAATATTTTTTTTCGACCTATTTTCGTATGCAACCGGATGTGACGTACTATGATTTGGTGGTATTACACCTTGATGATTATTGTTAATGGCATAAATGAGATGTAAAATTACAGAAACAATGTTAGCAATTGTGTATGAACTGTTGATTTTACATGTATGTTTTGTTTTTTTTACTTTAATCTAAAATATGAATGAATAATATAGAGTTAAGCTATATATAATACGTTGTTCGGCTGTGCCTTTTTTATGTGCTGATTTAGGATGTTCTACGTATTCGTTTTTATTCTGTAGTTAGTCACAACTTCGGTGTTAACATGTATATCTATTATATAGTCATTTTTATAAATTTACTGTTAGCAAAAGTATGAATTATTCTAAATACTAATGATTTTCTTATCCCAGGCAAATAACCTTAGCCGTATTTGGCACAACTTTTTGGAACTTTTGGTCCTCAATGCTCTTCAACGTTGTACTTGTTTTGGTTTTCGAACTTTTTTTATCTGAGCGTCAATGATGAGTCTTATGTAGACGAAACGTGCGTCTGGCGTATTAAATCATAAGCCTGGTACCTTTTGATAGCTATTATTTGTGTGTGTCTCTGTCCTGTATGTTCTCCCATTTATTTGTATTGTAGTACTGTCATGTAACCTTGTCATATTAATGTTATATTTAACATTGCCATAAAAGCGGGAGGTTTGGCTAGCCACAAAACCAGGTTCAACCTGCCATTTTTTTCTTAAAAATGTCCTCTACCAAGTCAGGAAAATGGCAATTGTTATCGTATAGTTTGTTTCTGCGTGTGTTGCATTTTCGTTTGTCGTTTGTTTACTTCATGTAACCTTGTCATTTTAATGTTATATTTAACATTGCCATAAAAGCGGGAGGTTTGGCTAGCCACAAAACCAGGTTCAACCTGCCATTTTTTTCTTAAAAATGTCCTCTACCAAGTCAGGAAAATGGCAATTGCTATCGTATAGTTTGTTTCTGCGTGTGTTGCATTGTCGTTTGTCGTTTGTTTACTTCATGTAACCTTGTCATTTTAATGTTATATTTAACATTGCCATAAAAGCAGGAGGTTTGGCTAGCCACAAAACCAGGTTCAACCTGCCATTTTTTTCTTAAAAATGTCCTCTACCAAGTCAGGAAAATGGCAATTGTTATCGTATAGTTTGTTTCTGCGTGTGTTGCATTGTCGTTTGTCGTTTGTTTACTTCAGTGTTTCTGTTGTTTCGTTGTCCAAATGTTCTAAATTGTATTGTTTATTTGCGTAATTCTCTGTCCGTAATGTTGTACTGTATTCATGTCATGTAATGGTGTCATTTTAGTGTTATATTCAACATTGCCATAAAAGTGCGAGGTTTGGATAGCAACAAAACCAGGTTCAAACCACCATTTTTTCTTAAAATGTCTGTACCAAGTCAGCAAAATGGCCACTGAAATAGTTTACATATTTGTATAGGGGCCAGCTGAAGGACGCCTCCGGGTGCGGGAGTTTCTCGTTGCATTGAAGACCCATTGGTGGCCTTCGGCTGTTGTCTGCTCTATGATCGGGTTGTTGTCTCTTTGACACATTCCCTATTTCCATTCTCAATTTTATTTATTATTGTTATATTATAGTTCGTTTCTGTGTGTGTGTTGCATTTTAGTGTTGTTTTTCTATTGTGTCGTTGTTCTCTTATATTTGATGTGTTTCCCTCAGTTTTAGTTTGTAACCCGGATTTGTTTTTTTCTCAATCGATTTATGAATTTCGAATAGCGGTATACTACTGTTGCCTTTATTAAGCAGCATTTCTTCTAAATATAATAATCTTAAGCTAATTTCAAGGGAAGGTATGTTATCTATCATTTTAATATTTTTTGTATATGTTACATATTTGTATTGTTTGTTCGTGTTTGTATTTAGTAGCAATCCGATTGTTTGGAATTTATACTAATGAAATATCTTATCTTATCTTATCTTATGTGATGCAATTTTTGAACAGCCAGACGAGTTGTTGTCCTTGATTCTTGACTGTACAGGATAAGTTATTCCTTCATCTTAACATAAAGAATTTGAGGCAGTGAACAGAGGCTTGTGTTTTGCACTACACATTGATAGGAGTAATAAGATAAAGACTTTACAATAACAGACTAAGGTGACAGGAACATTAATTTCAAATGTATAGTGAGAGTATACATAGGCTTACCGTGAGAGTGACGGAGGATTATCGATCTCATTAGAGGGATTTTGAAACATATATTTTCTATATATTTTTATAAATTACTATCTCCCTGGACGATAAGATGGTGTTTCAATTCATATTTAAAGAACAGTAGTGGACGTATAACGTTGTGTATTCAACGGTTCTCCAAGATAGTGGAGGAATAGTACTTAAACAGAACAGATTGCAAGGTATTTATGTCCATCAGATATAGGCTAGGATTCATACAGACTTGACTTCATTTGTGAACTGATCAACTTTAAGATTTATTTATTAGGTCTCTTTCTCAGATACTAGAAGCAAAAGGCAAACGTGCAACTATAATTGGAGTCTGGAATATTGGTAAGGGTTATATTTCTGTATGGCAGATTTTATATGACCTATTCATCTTCATGGTTTATTGATCAAATAAAAATGTGAGATTAGGACAGTTTTTAAAATACTATAAGCAATAGATTAAAGGCCAACTGTACTTTGTTTATAGAATGATTGTATGGTTTTTATGTCCCTTGGGCGGGGTTCATCTGTCCTTCACTTAATTTTTCTTGAATCATTGGTAGCCTTTAAGTTTTATGAAAAGGTATGTTTTAAATACTATAACTAAGAGGTCAATACATTGAATAGGGTGGTGTGGTATAATAGCCAATGCCAACTATCAACCAAAGTCAAAAAGTGAATGTAAAGATTTCAGATCACTGTACGGCCTTAAACAATGAGTAAAAACGAAACCGGATAGTCTGCTACAAAAGGTTCTGATATGACAAAATGTAAAACAAGTCAAATAAAAAAAAACCAAAGAACTGATTCATGACAAAACAAATAACGAAAATCAAATACGACGGAGAGATACCAACTACAACCACTGACTAACATGGTTTGGACTTAGGACAGGTACGTAAAGAATGTGGCATGGGACAACATCTTTGTGAGAGTCCAATCATCCCCTTACCTTTGAAAGTGGTGTAACAGTAAATCAAGATTAAACTGTAAAAATCAGTGGCAAAGGGCTAAATTTGACATATTGGTACGAAACACCAAAAAAAAAGAGACACAATACTTACATTACTCACAGATCATGAAAGCTAGATCCAGTCCAATTAACTCTATGATTCATGGAATGATTGCACGGTGTACATATCCGTTTTGCAAGGTTCTTCTGACCTTGAACTCATTTGTAAGGTTTAAAATGAAAGCTAAGTTTTCTTCTTTAGATCCACTTTTCAGATACCTTAAACATTGGTCAACTAAATTTGGTGTATGAAATGGTGTGTACATGTCCTTTTGGTATGGTTGATTTGACATTAACCTCTTTTTCATAGTTTATTTGTAAACGTTAAGTTTTCGTGATTAGGACCGATTAATAGATACTACAAGCAATATAATTTTTGTATTTTTGTATTTATTATTACAATCAAGGTCCCACAGAGAGCATTTGCAAGGAACAATTATGAAAATTGAATACATGCACAATATAAGCATGATAAGTAACACACATGGCACATTATACATTATTACTGAATATGACAGATATTGCAATAGATAGTAAAATAAACAGTACAGTTCAGCGATACAGCTCATTTTCACATAATTATAATGACCATTGAAGGACTATACCGTAACTTAGCTAAACTTAACTTGTCATAGGGGGGAAGGATGTTGTTAAGAGTCAGTTGCTTAACTTCAAAATACACCTAGGGACAGTTCATCAACAACTATATATGCTAAACGGAATGATCCTTCTGAGTGTCCAACTGGTAGGGTTCAATTGACCTTTACCCCATTATACCACCTACCTGCCAGATACTGTTTTGGTGTATACATAAATCCACATGTCTGTCTGTCCGTCTGATCAAACCAACGGTTCTTTGTTTGATTCAATTCAAATGTAGAAATGTAAAAATTAATATGTGTAGAATTTTTAGTGTATCCACCTTTGTGCCCCTTTCACCTGAGAAATTGTGAACTTTCCAGGACCGACCTTGTCATTGCAACTCCTCCAACATGGTTTATTGTAGTACATTGTAAGATCCTGATATGCAGATATGCATGTGGGTAGGATTTTCAAGCCCACGCACTGAGTGTTATGTTTTAGATAGTTGTTTCAAATTTTGATACTGTAGAGCACCGATTTTGTCATCGCAACTCCTCCTGCAAGTTTATCGTATTTACACGAGACTTGGTATATTGTTGGATCCTAACATACCGATGGGCATGTTTGTATGATGCTATTGTCCCCCTAGATTTCTCAGAAATATGCCTTTAAGTCTAGAAAAATATTGCCCTGTCTAACATCTTCGTTGTCATGCTATAACTTCTTCATGGTTTATTATTTCTACATAGAAGTCATGACCACGTGAAAAAATTTTCATTCGGTTGTTTGTTACTTTTTTCCAATTTTGCCAACAATGTTTTGAAAAGACCATCTACGTGTATCAGATTAAATATTTTTACCTGATTTTTGTAGTTGTTTGATCTACCATTGCCATGACAAAACCCTTTCTTTGCTCCATCAGCTTCTGGTCTACAAGAAACAAGACGTCTGAAATTAAGCTCAAAACCACCTTTATTTTCACCAGGCTTAGGCGTAGTCTTAGGAAAGCTAGCATTTGAAAAGTCAATTTTTGCCAATTTTGAAACATTAGAGTCTTATATGAATAACAGAATTCTTCTTCTTAAAACAGGAAGTTGATGCATTTGTATCACGGTTCAATTCCGGAAGTAGATCTTAAAAACAATATCTGGTCTCTGAGTGATTTATCTTCAAAAAGAACAAAGATCCAAGTTCACCATCACTTGACAGTTTTAGCAATACAAATTGTCATTTAGCTTAGTTTTGATCAAACAAGGTAGCTTTCCTACGAATCAATTGATGAAAAGACCAGTTCGAACTGTTTGATCCATAGCTTTCTTCATGGACATTGCAAAAATGTCGTTAACAATTTAAAAAAGTAATTCAACAATTGGCTCAGATTTATTCAATTTTTCCATTAACGAATCTAAAGCTTGTTCCATGTATTCGGTAATAACTAAAACCATTTTAGCTGCTGACTGACCTTTTCAAAAGTTTTTTTTCCTTTTGAGAACAAAAGTATTACGAGCTTTACCAGCCTTAGGACCATGCCATTTGCAAAGTAAAGTCTGAGTAATGTCATCTAGTTTTGAGAAATTCAGCATCTCAGATGATTTATCACTCACATGTAAACTAGCCCTATATTCCTCTTTATAAGTTAACATCAAAATGACTTATCACAGTACCATAATTGTTTCAAACTATTAATTTGACTCTGATCCAGGACAATACCACATTCAGATCTCATAAAATAACTCTTCTGTCACTTTTAGTATTGTTTTTAGACTCCTTATCAACCACAAAATACCTCTGAAAACGGTTATGTAAATTTTTTTTTTTCACAGAAGAATGTAGGATTTATTGCCCCAATCTATTTCTAAATCTTCTTTCGTCCCTATCTGGTTGAAGGGACATTGTATCATCAATATCATTGTCATGATTTGTAACATGATCACTATGTCTGAGATCATGTTACAAATCATGACAATGAGGTGTCAATAATTCAACTCAACTGACGTCGCGATATTTTAAGAACCCTGAGAAATATTCTTCCCACCTGATGTAACAATTTCTCAGTGCGTTTCATTTGCTCCACAGAAAGAGAAGGTTTAAAAAACGAAATTTTAAAAGACTTTGGCACAAAAATGTCCATACGTTAATTCACCAGATTCACGGTTTCTTTGACATTTGAATTTTCTGTTCTCAGTTCTTTTTTTACAAGTTAAGACAAACTGTTGTCGAAATTGACTCCGTTTCACCTGATATTTCTTTTGCATTGGTGCTTCTAGCAGTAAAAGATATACGAGACGATTTACTCGTCGACTTTTTCCTACTTCCAGTCTGTTTGGGTGAGACGGTGTAGCTTCATGATAATTTGGCTCTTCACTATCCGCATGTATGGCCGTATACAAACGTTCTGCCCTGTTGACAATGAAAAGTCTCTCAATAAAAGCTTATCACTATAAAATACACATGAATGAAATAAACATCTTCCATGAGCGCTATATTGATAATTTAAAGCGCAAACGGCGTTGTAAATACTACTAAGGGGAGATACCAGCCACATGTCCTGGCTGATTCGCTAGTTTTGGATGGAATACTTCCATTTTGTCCAAAATCACTTTGGCTTATATTATTTAATCAAAATTTAACAGGAAAAGATGACGAAGATTGTTATGTGTTTATCTTTCTTTGGAATTAGAGTTAGTATGTTCCGTCTTTGGTATATTGACAGCGTTCAGGTTTCGATGCCTTTTATTGCATATTTTGTTATGGCAATACAGAAAAAAAATATAGAACTTAGCAGTTAGCCCATCTGTATCAGGGCTATTATTTGTAATATAATTTGCATATAATGTTTCAGCTTCTGTAAACTAAGGAATAAAATCTAAATTTAAACAGTTTGAATCACCCGAATATTCATCTTATTTTCACGGGTAAAGTTTTTCATAGAAACTTCTTTCTTCGGCTATTGTTTTTCTTCTTGTGACATAACTTCCATTTTGTTTACATATAATTTGTTAATACAATTATTTCTATAATTGCATTTTTCTCATGTCAAGAAATTTTTGAATTCTTTGAATTGCCTTCGCAGTGCTCGGTTTGTGATAGCATAATTGCCCCCTGTTTTATTTTTTACTATTTGCTCTGAATCTTCTTTAACTATATATACCCATTTTACCCTAAAGTTTATTGTCATCTTTCTTAACCTGTACGGAAAAGAATGTTCTGAATTTTATCTGGTCATTTTGTTTAAATTCGACCCTCTTTCTCGCAATTTCATGTTTTTATATTTGGAACATTTTACAATTGCACCGTTTTGTTAACCTTTAATAGAATCACATTTCAAATTTACTTTTTCTAAATTGTAATATTTATCATCACATTCTGATATAGTATTTGCTTGACAAGAGACCTTGATCTTATTTGGTGGACCTAAATAAAGGCAACAGTAGTATACCAATGTTCAAAAGACATAAATCGATCAAGAGAAAACAAATCCGGGTTACAAACTAAAACCAAGGGAAACACATCAACTATAAGAGTAAAACAACGGAACAACAGAAACTACTTACTGCAACAAAAACAAACGCCAACAACGGACTATTTGATAACAACTGCCATATTCCTGACTTGGTACAGGACATTTAAAGAAAACATGATGGTTTGAACCTGGTTTTATGGCTAGCCCTCAAACCTTAAATAAAAAGACCCTATAATTCTAAAACTTACGGTTAACGAGTTACAATTTATTTCACTTACGTTCTATACATTAAGTGAATTAACTCCCATTGTGTGTCTCCGGGTCGTTTCGATCAAAATTACTCACAATACCCTGAGGTATAACGAACAATTTGAAAAAAAATTGTAGGCTTCTTTAACGGATGCAAAGTAGTAGCGATAACAAGAAACAAAGTGTTGGGAGAAACCCCCCCCCCCTCCCCAAAAAAAAAAAGGTATCGGTTAAAAAGGGCGAGTTTCAAAAGTGCAGTAAATGTTCGATATATCATATGCCAAATAGCTAATCTTGCAGAACCATGGTACAGCAGAAAAAACTCCCAATAATCAGAACAATATCAAAAAGTCTTTCAATAGAAAAGTGGAAAGACCTAATCATAACCCATTGGAAAGTTTTGCCTTTTCAGTCTTATATGTACGATATATAATACACTGTAGTTATATAGTCAAGAGAAAAACGATACAAAAAGACAGGGTTTCCTCTGTTCGATATTCCTGTTCTTTAAATCCTTGAATTGAAGATTAAAAAAATATATTGTAATGTTTCATCCTCTGACTCATTAAACACATGTAACATTCATTTTCCAATAAAATTCAACATTATAATTTACAACATTACCTATAGATGATATGCATACCGTTAACATTACGCAGACGACCATTTCGTAAAATCTTATCTTGTCGACATACAAAAATGGGGCAGTTAATACATGAAAGATATTCAGTTATCTTTTAATTGGGGTATGGTTTGCATTTTGTATCACAGATTTATCAATACTTTGCATATGCGTTATAGATGTGCAGAACGTACAAAATTGCACGTCCTATGGTCAATGAACTGATGTTACATTTTAGCTCAACAACATTTGCGAAATAAAAGTCCTTTTACTATCTATAAAAAGAAAACACGACGACGAGGAATTTTCATTTCAGTGATTAGATTAAAACACAGTGCAACAGTGTCGTAAGTATATCATTATTATATATTACAGAAATCAGTTTTTAGGATACACGTATTTAGTTGGTTTTCTTTTTTCTTGGTGACTTTATTCAAAAGTTAGTATCTAAAATTGTTTTATATCAAATTCAGAAATCGTATAAAATACTTCTTTCTACAAATGACCGAAATAAAATGTATAGATTTATTTATCGCTAGCACATGAAATATATTAGTGAAATTATTTGTTAATAATTCAAATATTTACAAATTTCGGAAATGATTTGATGTCATGCCAAATTATTTTCATGAAGGGCAGTGGTATATAAACAGATCAAACCAGGAGATTTTCCGTTCTTCATAATTTTAGATGCATTTTGAATTTATAAAATTCCCCTCGAAATTATATTTTGGCTCATCATATACAATTCTGATAAAAAGTATTTACCATAGTAAAGAAATTTGACCTGTTTTTATCATTTACTAAATTTTCATGGATTTATAAAGATTTTAATGATATATAACTTTTTTTCTGCACGAATTTAAGCTTGATTATTGATATTGTTCTTACTATCTAATATCAATGTTGGTATAACCTTATCTGTATAATTCCTTTTCTCTAGGTTGCAAATGTTAACATTTCTCTTAACTTACCATTTTGCTTTTGCTCTCATTATTGTCCCTTTTATACTCTTTTCTTTTGAATTTCTTAATCATAATTAAATACTAGGTATTATAATTTCCTTTTTCCATCACTATTTTCGCCACTGTGCAAATCGTTCAGTTGAAGTTTTGATTCTCTCTATTTCTAACTGCGTTCTTTTTCCTTTGAAGATGTATAAGAGAGTGTTTGATAAGGGACTTTCCGGTTTGAATTTTCCTTGGAGTTCGGTATTTTTGTTATTTTACTTTTTACATCGAATCATCATTTTCAATATCTCCTAAAAAGATGATCTGAAATGGAAATGTATATTTTTTTCATGATTTCAGAATCAAAAATTTGTATTGATTGTTCCTTTTTCTTTTTTGCCTATGCAAATATGAAAGCAAACACGTGAATGAAAGGTTCACATTCGCAACTGTATTTTTGTCAAAGATAAAATATATGATTTTACAGTATTTCTACATGCAAAATGGTTTCATTCCCTTATAATACTAGCATAATACCAAATTTTGTACTTAACATTCCTTTTATTTGAGCCTTTCTGAGAATTTATTTTGACAGCTGTACATACTGATTTCTACAGGTACCATTTTAGAGATGTGTCTCTATAAGATAAAATGGGGATCATATTTTGGTACCAGGAGTGAAATAAATCGAAATATCTTATAAAAATGTTTAGTTTCTGTCCAAAAGAGGCGGGTTGTGTAAACTATATGATAAAACTACAACCTTTATGTCCGATATCTAAAATAGGAATAACTTTGTTTCTATACACGTCTCTAAAAAGTGACCTCCTCTACTTAAGATATGTACAAATATGACATATTTTGTAGTGTTGCGTGAGTAATTATTCTCATTCGGTTTAACTGTTTTGGTCACATTACAATAACTGAATTACAGTGGTTCATACACAGTTACCGTATCAATTTAAAATATTTTCAGATGGAGACTGACGAAGAAGTTTGTAGAAGACTTTACTATTGCTTGTGTGAGATAATTGGATCAGTAGAAGTAGTTAATGTAAGAAGACAATACTACTCTTCAGTAGATTACTTCACCGAGAGAACAGACTTCACACTGATCACCAGTGGCAGCAGGTCAGAAGGCTTAGAAATGGGAAGCGATATAGACATCATGACGCTATTTAATTTTGTGCATATAAGTGAAGGAAGAACAGAGGACTCGTTTCGAATTCCGAATAATATCGTGATGGATACTGACGAATGTAAGCCTTGCTTTTCTCAACTTAAAGGGTACAGCTGTCATTATGATACAATAGTAAAATGGGCCTTTACTCCACATGGACAGGAATTGCTGCTTGAAAGTGAACGTGTACGGTTTTTTCTTCTTTGGATTACCAGGCTATTTAGACCATTTGACCTACATGGTCCATGTGTTTCAGACGAGTCTGAACTGGGCCTTTGTGATATAACTTTGTGTCTTCGATGCCCAGTTTGGATTAACCAAGCCAAGCCATGGATAAAAAGGGAACGTTACTGGCCATCCCCATGTTTGGTGTCTCGTATATGCAATTATGGTGTTGTATTTGTTCCCATAGGTTGCAAAGACTCACCAAATGAACATTTGGAATGGAGAATTTCTTTTTCCGTGGCAGAAAAACTTTTGATATTCTCCTTCACACATACTCAGTTTTTATGTTATGCTCTTATGAAACTTTTATTAAAGCAAATTATTGACAAAAATAAGCATTTCAACGGTTTACTGTGTTCATATTTTATGAAAACCGTCATGTTCTGGGTTTCTGAGGAATCCGATCCATCCATATGGCGACTAGAAAATATATGGCCATGTTTCATGAAATGCTTGAAACGACTTATTTATTGCATCACCTACAAATGTCTTCCTCATTATTTTATAATTGAGAATAATTTGTTTGAGTGCAGATTTGATCGACAACATACTGAATTTCTTAAATTTCTAAGTGACTTGTGGTCAAGGGGAATATATTTGTTACGGAGTTGTAATATGCTTTCGAACTTTTTCAACAACGCCTTTTTTGAACCAAGGATATCTGATATTGAAGGTGTATGGTCTAAACTTAGAGCTGTAAGTCTTCAGTTATCACGACCATTAATTCGGGTATTTGGAGTTACCAGTCTCTTAGACTCACCTGATCGTCAATTGTACATAGGAAGATTGTTTATCAAAAGATTTTTAAAATATGCATCAACTGATTTCATGCCAATTATAGTTTTTTCTGAATTCTGTCAGCTTGTAGGTAAAAGTATGGACATTCACATCAACTGCCCTACCAAACTTAAATATAAATATGTGAAGCAATATTTACCGTACTTATTCCTTGGACTACGTGTGGATGCAGTTTCCAGTTGGATGTATTTGGCAACATTCTACTATTGTATTAGACAATACAATGTTTCTCTTCAACTTATATATCATGCTTTGAGAAAATGCACCTCTGATAAATTATTTCATGTTAATAGTACATTCATCGCAAATAAATTTTCTGAGATTGAGAAAGACGGAATACGACGAAAGCTGATATGGAAATGCAGACATCTCTTCCAGAACCACGTCGTAAATGAGATATCATTTTACTATAATTCTAGGGTGATTCCGCCAGAACTAGATGTACAGTTTACAACAGTGTCTTTTATACCTCCATTGGTATATATTTATTTTTTACGGTTTCTCTGCTTATTTCGATTAAATGAAAAGTCTAAGTGTATGCAGGCCGAAAAGGACCTGTTGTTTTCTATGAATGAGGAATATTTTATTAATTCTGAGGATTCGTCATTTGAAGAAGCCTGCAAATGTTTAGCAATAGCATTTGAAATTTATGGAAAAAAGGAAGAAGCTAGGTATTACTTTGCTACATATAATGATTATAAAGAAAACCATAAGGGCTTTTATTTTTGATATGTTTTGAAAAAATATAGGCGACTTGAAAGAATAAAATGTTATTTAGAAAAACTATAGTTTTGTTCCTGCTAAACATTGATAAAAAAACGGATTAGTTATCAAGGTGACTGTCTCAAATCAAGCGTAAACGGCCAGCACCAGGGATTCTTTGATTCATGACAAAAAGACAAAAATACAAATAACAAGCCAACAAACCCTACATAGAAACTTCGACAAACAACATAAACCCTAACGACAAAAAATAAACGGATTGATTTTAGTAACACATAATACAGAATAAACATCACAATAAATAGGAAAGTACAAAAGATGTCCCAGAATGTTTTTTAAATAAGTCAAAATAAAAACAAATGGGGATCCATAAATCCATAAACGAACAAAATGTGCAAAACGTTCATCATCAGTAAAATATCATCATATTTATATGAATACATTCGTTAACATGTTGAAGACTTACTTTCTCATATGAAAAAGTATAAACAAAAACGAACTCTAAGGTAAATTTAAACAAGATGAAGTCCATAAAACCTGACAAAAAAAAACCCGCTAGATTCTTTCAACCAACGGAACGACTGGAAATCAACTGTGGTATTCTTGACTTGGTACAGACAATTTCCGAAGAAAACGGTGGAAAGACATAGTTTAAAGCTAGCTTAACCTCCCAGTTGTATGGTAGTTCAGTTAAATTGACAAAAGTTGGCAAAAAACCAAAATTGGTTATCGTGACACTAATTGTGTAAACGTTCATCACAGACATACAACACAACTAATTAAAAAATGCAAACAACCATACAAATAAACATGACAAAGGAGGCAACTAAAAAAAATTGTGTAATAATAGTTCATACAGTACAGTAATACATAATGACATATAAACTTTCCAGATAAAGCACATATTAAGTAAAATATGAATACACGGGTATACAAAATGAAACCAACACTTTAAAAAACTCCTGCGTCCGAATCGCACATCTAGATTACCCGCATCAGGAATCTCCTCAGCAAGAAACTGGAAAGCTTGATGCTGAAATACCGAGCCACATCAAAAGTCATACGACCAAATGGAACATAATAGTTCAAAGACAATTCTTAATGTTCATGTCCCAAGTCAGGAACCTGTAGTTCAGTGGTTGTGGTTGGGTCATGTCTGTTATATTTGTTTTTCCTAAATTGATTTGTTATAATTTAGTCCGTTATTTTTCTCGTTTAAATTGTATCACATTTTTTCATGTCAGGGCTATTTCTAATCGACTATACGATATAGGAGTTTCTCGTTGTTGAAGGACGTACGGTGACCTATAAATGCTTATAATAACATCCACTTATTTGAACTCTAGTTCTAGTTGTCTCATTGACAATCACACCACATCTCTTTATCTTTATATTAGATAGAGGGAAAACTGATAAGTTAATAAAATGGTACACAACGTTAGTACCTAGAATCTATTACCAAGGACCATTCTGTACTATTTGTAAAGTAGACACTGAATATTTATCTACTAGGTCTTGGTACTTTCCGATGAACTTTTTTGGAGATTTTTTTACAAAACCCATCTCATTTATATTTTGCTCAGACCTCGATGACGTTTCACACAGTATGAGAAGCAGCTGCAAGCTCTTGGATATCGTATGAGTTGAGAATTGTATACCCCCATATGCGTGTGAAGTTAGAATATTACTGCCAAGGTGAGGAGAATATATAATTCCAAAATTAAAATAATCTCGTTTGTCAAAGACAATAGTACTGAGGTGACCGCTGGAATCAAATTCGAGGTATATGTCTGAAAATGAGTGGAAGAAACTGTACCTATGGTTCCTTTAATCTCTAGTTCAAGAGGATTTATTAATGGGACTCAATCAGAAATGTTTGGATTGTTAATTGAAAGAACATCATCAATTTACCTGTATGTGAAAGAAAATGATGTAGCATCTTTTTTTTTTAACATTAACAAATTCTTTATTTCACTAGTATCTAGTT
Organism: Mytilus californianus; assembly: GCF_021869535.1. NCBI lineage: Eukaryota > Metazoa > Mollusca > Bivalvia > Mytilida > Mytilidae > Mytilus > Mytilus californianus. Next base: position 109,982,284 of record NW_026262723.1, read on the forward strand.
GTTAACAACTGCCCTATATAGTACAACTATTCTATTTAGGTTTATCCCTGTGTGTTAATCGTTAAATGAACCAGGGGATTGACTTGACGAAATTGTGTAATCTTCTTTGTTAGAGTTATTTACATTTGCATTATTACATTTATTTTGCGGATATCTGTTTTTTCCGTTCACGGTTTGTTATTTACAGTAATTTATTTATGAACCCCTACTTGTGTTACTTTCCGTTGGATTTAAAAATTGTCTATCCTATTCTATCAAAGTAAGTTTCAAAAATAGTTAGTGTGCCACTATGACTAAAATGACTTAATATGTAAGGTTAATTTGTGTGTATATATATCTATTCAAATGTAGCATCTTAAATCTTCTTGTTTTTACTATATGTAGTGTCTGAAGTGACTCGGACTCATATGCAAATAAGAAAAGTCAGCAAGGAGAGTCGCATATTTGATTTCCATAGGAATCCCGACAACCTGTAAGAAAATGTCGATGTAGCATGTTTAATTCGGGTTCCTTGTGAACAAAGTATGCCGAATCGTATCCCAAAGCAAAAATTTTTATGGAGAAATACATTATGGATAGTTTCATGTAGACGGGTTTTTGATTTTTCATGTGGTATGGTGGTGTAAAGGGTAGAAAAATCGAAGGGTATTGTAATATTTTTTTGTAAGAAAATGACCGAGATTCAACATGGTCCAGAAGTTCTTTTGAGTTAAGAATCCACAAATGGTTAAAGCCAATACACGAGTAAACAATATCAAAAAATTTCTGTAATCCCTCTTTCACTGCGGACAACATTTTGGTTAATCTAACGGACAATTCCTTAGTAGAATATGCAGATGAGCCTGCAATCTACCGTTGTTTGTACGGAGTTTTGTAAAGTTTTCGTATCCAATACAAAAAAGGTAAGTTCGCAGATTTGTTGCTTAATGGAATTCTTAATGAAGACATATCATCCTTATAAGTTAGAAGTTAGCTATATCCTTTAACTCTACGTTCCGCTATATAGATAATGTTCTCTCACTAAATAATACAAAATTTGGTGACTATGTTGAACGAATCTATCCCATCGAACTAGAGATAAAGGATACTACAGATACAGTTAAGTCTGCCTCATATCTTGACTTACATCTAGAAATTGACAATGAGGGTCGGCTGAAAACAAAACTTTACGACAAAAGAGATCATTTCAGCTTCCCAATTGTGAACTTTCCATTTCTATGTAGCAACATTCCAGCAGCGCCTGCATACAGAGTATATATCTCTCAATTGATACGATATTCCCGGGCTTGTGTTTCCTATCATGATTTCCTTGATAGAGGATTGCTGCTCACAAGGAAGCTATTAAACCAAGAGTTCCAAATGGTGAAGTTGAAATCATCCCTTCGTAAATTTTACGGACGCCATCACGAGTTGGTTGACCGTTATGGAATAACCGTTTCACATATGATATCGGATATGTTTCTTATGTCGTAACTTCAATACCTTCCCTTTTCACGAATGTGACTTACCGAATTAGACTATTTACCGGATTTGTAATAACATAAGCAATACGACGGGTACCACATGTGGAGCAGGATCTGCTTACCCTTCCGGAGCACCTGAGATCACCCCCAGTTTTTGGTGGGGTTCGTGTTGCTTAGTCTTTAGTTTTCTATGTTGTGTCATCTGTACTACTATTTGTCTGTTTGTCTTTTTATTTTTGGTCATGGCGTTGTCAGTTTGTTTTTGATCTATGAGTTTGACTGTCCCTCTGGTATCTTTCGTCCCTCTCTTATAAAAAGTTACATTTTAGTACGCGTGTTTACCCGAGCAATCTTTTATTCCTAATTCTTTGAGAAGACACCCGTAGTTATATGAATTAAAAACAAAACAATATTGTGTAAAGCTTTGTCCGCAGGAACAACAACATATTTATCGTTGGGAGGAGGAAGGGTCCATATGCGCACCAAATTCATGTCAGGACAATATTTTGTTGATGGTGGCCATTATCGGGTAGAAGTACTCTCACTGTCGATACTTCACTCGTCTCTAAGGATGTCACCTCCCTCTACATGAATATTCCACATGCAGAAAAAATTGTTGCATGTAGAGAAGTTTGGGATTTTGAGCAGTCAAATTTTCGAATACAGAATGTCTGTCCACGATGATAATGAAAAACAACAACTTCATGTTTGATTGAAGTCTATACTAACAAATTAATGCAATGGGTATCAAATGGTCCTATCTTATACCAACATATTTATGAGTTTTGTAGAAATTACTAAAAACTTCTTGAATCTACATTCGACAAAACCGCTATCTTTGTTTAGATTCATAGATGGTATTGATATCAAATGGAATCGACGAGTAATATGACATATTTATCCCTCTTGCATACATCCAAGTGTAATATTTACTAATGAGATTTCTAAATACGAAATTACTATCCGTGATTCTTTCAGATCTCTAACAAGTGACATGATATCCACATATATGTACTTTAATGCAACTAACACCCAGCACAACATTTACCCCCTCAAAGCTGACATGCATCTCATTGTACTTAACATACATCATTCAACCAAACTCCCAGAGTCAAGTGCAATTGTTCCAACGGAGAAATAACGGGAAACGACTGATGTGAAATTTAGGAGATGTAGTATGATTGCCAATGAGAAAACAATCCAGCAGAGTTCAACTGACCTGGATGTTAATATTTATAGATGATTGTACAGTTTTCAACAATGAGCAAACAGCCATAAAAGGCCCCGACATGAAAAAATGTTAAGCAATTCAAGCGAGAAAACCAATGGCCTGATTTATGACAAAACAGTAAATGAAAAACAGATAAAACAGATAGCATAGCAGTCAACGAAAATCACTGAATAAGAGGCTTCTGACTTTGGACAGTAACATAAAGAGTGTAGCAGGGTTAAACATGTTTGTGAGAGCTAAACCAACCTTTGACACTGGTGTTTCACAGTTACTGAAAGCTAGTTCAAAAAAGCTAAATACAACTTATAAATAAATCATATTCTCCCGGACTAAAGTATCAATCATTCCACATAAAATTTCATAAACAGTCTGAAATAGCCTAATATTTTATATTACACACTAATTTGTCTTGCCCAATGTTGAAATACTCTGAAACAATATCGTCACGATGCTTGAATGTTGTGTTAGTTAAGTGTGAACAGAAGGATTATTGTTTTCAGTATCAGCGTCAAATATTATTGATGTGTAATTACTTATATTGATACTAGATTTTTTGTATGTGAAAGTTAGGGAAGATAAATGTCAGCTCCATTTTTTAAAGTTACAATCATTCACTTGATGGATTAAAAATGATGTATGTGAGCATTTGGTTAGCTGTCCACATAAGAAAATGTTGACTGAAACAAGAAGACCTGATAATTCAAATTCCTTTGTAAAGGAGACTGAAAAATAGAGTCTCAGATTTAAAAGTTCCTTGAATTAAAGTAACCCTCGTCTTTTTTCATACTAATTCGAATAAGCTTTATTGAAGCAAATAGGCTGGCATGCATGAACGAAGATATATAGTAGGACATACTCATAAAAGGGAATAAAAAGGAATATAAATTAAGACCACAATGGAAAATATTATAATATCTACTGACCAAAAAGACAATATTCTTTCCTCCTTTGACTGAGCAACACGAACCCCTACAAAAACTGGGGGGGGGGGGGGGGGGGGGGGGGGGGGGAATTTGAGGTGCTCCACATGTGGAACCCGTCGTGCTGCTCATGTTAGTGCAAACCCGGTAATAAGTCTAAATCGGTAGGTCACATTTGGGAAAAGTGGACGCGGGATTGTAGTTACGACATTAGGAACATATCCGCTGTCATCTGTGACACGGGTATTCCATAACGGCCAACCAACTCGTGACGGCGTCCGTAAAATTTACGAAGGGATGATTTCAACTTCACCACTTGGAACTCTTGGTTTGATAGCGTCCTTGTGAGCAGCAACCCTCTATCAAGGAAATCATGATAGGAAATACAAGCCCTGGAGTATTGTATCAACTGGGAGATATATACTCCGTATGCAAGCGCTGCTTGAATGTTGCTACATAAAAATGGAAAGTTCACAATTGGGAAGCTGAACTCATCTCTTTTGTCGTAAAGTTTTGTTTTCAGCCGACCCTCATTGTCAATTTCTAGATGTAAGTTAGATATGAGGCAAACTTAACTGTATCTGTTGTATCCTTTATCTCAAGTTCGATGGGATAGATGCGTTCAACATAGTCACCAAATTTTGAATTACTTAGTGAGAGAACATCATATAACGACTAGCTAAGCATATATGATCATGTATATCTATAACTCTATACAAAGTAATCTAATTTATTATGTATTTTTATTTTCAATCAAAAACCTCTAAAGATTGACAAAATATTGGAAAACAGTTTTTAAGAGTTTTGAAATATTTTAATTTTTACAACAAGTTTATTATGGAAAATTATAAGACGCATATATGTTAATATGCTGTACACACCACATAAAACGTATAAATATCCGTTGTTAAATTAAAGCAATTTTTAAATTATATCAAGAAACTGACCGATCAACAATCATAATCAATATGTTTGTGTTCTAGATTTTATAAGTGTTGTGATCTCAATTACCCATTCAACGTATTAATTGTTCCCGTGCGCTTGATATCCAACAAAATAGTTTTAAACATTAATAATCAATTAACCACATATTTCACGTATAAACTGACTGAGTCCATATAAAAATACCAATGTCATAGAATTGACAAAAGAAGAAATATGGGTTTTATGTCAATCAGATAACAATCCAACAACATGAAAACCGAGACACCTAGAAGTCAACATAATCTCCAACGATTGAAGTCTGTACATTATTTGCACAGTTTTGAAATATAAAATAATTTTAAAGATACCAGTCTTATAGTTTTGTACACCAGCCCCATGTTACGTCTTCATAAGACTCACCAATAGCGCTCGAATGGACAATTGGAAGTTAATATCAAAAAAGAAGTTTAAGAGCCAATAATCCCAAACAGTTGTGATAAATACGGCTATGGCAATTTCCGCCTTAGTGTTTCGAATAATTCAACTTTTCGCAAACAGTAAATGTACAGAAATGAGCATATCAGCGATATAGCATGTCAACACAAAAATACTGACTATCTAGCTGGTGATCATACAGATATTAGGATATTCCACAATGATAAATATATAGCAGATCTTTTGCACTTATTAAAAAAATGTCTTTACTATTATTGGAGAAAAGCAGATATTTTCACAAGTGTTTTTTTTAATGGTATAACTTTTTTAAAACATTGGTGAATTACCCAAAACAAACTTATCTATGATAATCATAATGCAATAAACAGTCGGATTTCCTTAAACTTGACATTGCTCTTGAAATAAATTATTATTATTACAAAAGTCAAATTTTGTATTGTAATATCCACTTCATCCAATACATCACATTATCTCTATATCTTAAAATTGTCAGGAATTGGGTTCCGGTTCTCGCCCCCTGTAATGGAGATGCCCGGTAATCTCTCATTCTTGACATACACTAGATTTATGAGGGTGATATTAAGTTATTCAAACAATTTGAGGCTTTAGCCAAGATTATTTGTCAATTCAACAGCACAAAACACATCAGGTCTCCCAGATTCAATCTTCATTTAATGCGTCCACCAAAAGATCGCAAAGGACAAAGACTGAGCAAAGGTTCATAGCCACTTCAACTTTACATACGTCTACTTAGATGGTGAACACCCCACTACTAGCAAACATTTGTTATTATCGCATTAGTTCACAGATTGTTTTTGACTGCTTCACAAAAAAATTGAAAAGAAGTATTATTGTGTATTTTGTGGCAGTCATTTTTTATTGGTGGAGATATCCGGAGTGCATGGACAGAACCATCGACCGTCAACAGGACAACTGGTAATCCTTGTCAATTAAGATTGAAGTCAAACTCACCTGCCACGTGCGGAGTTTAAATTTACAACTTTAGCTTAGACAGGCTAGTAATAACGTATCCTGGTTTCCGGTACTACATGTACGTTCCAGGTATTAGCTAATAGCCATACACTGTCACGAATACTGAATATTGCGATCGGGAATCAGTCTAGTAATAACGTAGATAAACAACTTAGACCTTTCGGCTACCGAGACCCCACAAATATATACAAATAAGTTAATCCTTTGATAATTTTGTAACTTTTAAACAGAAATTTTTCTTACAGCTACTTATAAATGTTGTATTCAAAATATACCTTAACTGATAGTTTTAACGTGCCTGATTGATACTAACATCCGTATGAAGAATTTTATTGGGTAAAATTTCATAGTGCTAACATTAAATAAACACATTGTTCAAATCGGAAAAACAAGTGATTTTACATTAAGATGTGATATTTCATAGTTGTAAAAGGAGATGTTGGGTGTTTACAAATGAAACAACAACATAACGACACAAAAATACAAAATACGTATATAGCTCTAAAACCGTCCCGTGTAAAACAAGTTAAAAAAAATGATCTACCATCGACATCAAATTTTCTAAAAAGACACACATTATAAAGATATAACTTAACAAAAAACTCGACGAGATTTCTCACTTAACACAGACATATACACATGTGGCGGTGTCAAAAACGATTTATGAACTTTTAACTTCATCTCCTTTTATTATTAACCAATGCAATAGTTCCGGAAACAAGGAGAATTTGCTATCAGTTTAAAAAAATAACTGACACTATAACGTCGGTATAACAGACAATGCACTTATAAAAGCGAATAAGACAATCACAGGAGATTCCTTACCGAAGAATATTTTACTAAATTAAGATCGTAGAACAAAAGCATTTATTCCATTCCCTTCGAAATTTTTGAAGTGTGTGTGATCAATAATATCTCAGATATTGGATACACCTGTATACATGTAGTCTGAAACAAGGTTTTCTGTCAGTATTGGAACACTGTCTCCAGTAGCCAGAAAAGTTTTGTTGGACTATGATCAATAGTGCTTTACTCTTGTAATTGTAAAATGTATTAAATATAATAAACATGTAATGTTATTTGATTTAATCTGTTCTAGACAAACGTTCTTTTACCGTTTGATAACTTTGAGTTCTTTCCCTTTGTTCACCCATTTCAAGGTGAAACATAAAATGTAAAGGGACAATTGTGAATTGAATTGTAATGGTGTCATACGGACAACATCTTTGTTGAGAATGTTTCGAGTTTTAGTCACCAGATTAGTGATTACACTGTAAAAAAACCCAAGAAAACGAAAGACCGAAATTACCTCCAAAAGTTAAAGACAAAAAGGACAGGATTGGTTCATAAACAAATACAAAGAAATCATGAAAAAGGTGAATTATCCAAAACAAACCTTTTATCTAAGATAATCATAATGCAATAAACAGTCGGATTTCCTTAAACTTGACATTGCTCTTGAAATAAATCATTATTAGTACTCAAGTCTAATTTTGTATTGTAATATCCACTTCATTCAATTTATCACATGCTCTCTATATCTTAAAATTGTCAGGAAGTGGATTCCGGTTCTAAATAGGTCATGCACATGAAAAACGTGAAATAAAAGGATCACACGAGTGGTGCATTTTTACCCATTTAAGCACAAAAATAACACTTTAACCGGAGACAGGAACATGACCCAGCGCAAATCACGTTTAAACCTAACGACAAGAAGTTGCTGTTAGCAATGGTAAATAGACAAGTCCCATTATTTCAAACGGGATAGCACGTCTTCATTTTTACGAAGATGTTGTTTACCGAGCCCGGAAATTAAGAAACGATCCGGGTAAACTTATCTATCCTTTAAATAAACTTATTGTAAAAGGTTACCAATTCAACACTGTAATTAGATCTTTGAATATTGTTTTATTGGTATTAATATTGATTTTGTTATCAGTAAATTAAAATCAAACTAAATATTATTGTTATATACATATGCACATTCATGGCTTTACAATTTATCGATACCTGTATCTTGCCATTGCACAAAGTCATGTTTTTCTCTGACTGTTTATGACGTCTTTACACTAAATCCATTGGATGTTAGATGTGAACTGATTGATAATTTAGTCTTAGATGCATGATATTTTTTATTAGTTGTTATTGTCTTTGAACTAGCTGTCAGTAACTGCGAATACTCTCAGATCTGTACGTAGTGTCTTTTTGTTGTCGGGGTGTACAAGTACCCGTCCACGTCCACTCTGTGTTTTTGTTAGATGTATTTCTATTTGTATCCATCTGACGAGTTAAGCCCTTTTCAACTGATTTTTATAGTTTGTTCTTATGTTGTGCTGTAACACCACTGTCCCAGGTTAAGGGGAGGGTTGGCGCCTTCAAACTAGTTTAACCCCGCCGCATTCTCTATGTGCCTATCCCAAGTCAGGAGCCTGTAATTGAGTGGTCGTTTTTTGCTGTTTCTCATATTTTGTTTTTCGTTCATTGTTTTGCAGTTTTTTCATGTGTTGTACTGCTGCTTCTTGTGTTGTGCTGTTGCACCACTGTCCCAGGTTAGGGGGAGGGTTTGGCGCCAACAAACTAGTTTAACCCCGCCACCTTCTGTATGTGCCTGTCCCAAGTCAGGAGCCTGTAATTCAGTGGTTGTCGTTGGTTGCTGTGTTACATATTTGTTTTTCGTTCATTATTTTGTATATTAATTAGGCCGTTAGTTTTCTCGTGTGAATTGTTTTACATTTGTCATTTCGGGGCATTTTATAGATGACTATGCAGTATGGGCTTTGCGGAAGGCCTTACGGTAACCTATAGTTGTTAATTTCGGTATCATTTGGTCTCTTGTGGAGAGTTGTGTCATTGGCAATCATACCACATCTTCTTTTTTATAAGTATTCTTATTTCTTGTTTAAAGATTACAATACAAAATGCACAGATTTTCAAATGTACATCTAGTATTTTCATTGGCCTTTCGTACTCTTTAAAGATTCTGTGAAGACCAATGTGGAACAGAGTTCATAGGAATATAGCATACAAGGAATGAAATGTTTACAATGATTATTTGTTGTATTAGCAAAGGGTTTCGATTTAAATATTAGCCCAGGGTTTTATACTTTATAAATAACGGAATCGTTTTAAACAATCATCAGTTTACAGATGAGATATGATAAAGATACCAAAAGTTAAATAGACACATGTGAATAGCTCGGACTTAATTAATCGGCATTTAACCATTTCCAATTTATTATTTATAATGCAAATATAAGACTATATTTTAGACTGAAAGTCTTCCATAGCTTACTCTATTGGGATTTGTCTTTGCCCATTGCTGTATGCATATACGTTTGTTGTCTTTTCACTTCTGGCACTTTTGTTGTTTGATTAAAATTGTCGATTCAAGGACATTCATAAAACTCCTAAGTTTTTATTCTGTTAGATTAACTTGTTAAGTGTTTATCTCTAATAATGCGCTAAATCATTAAAAAAGTATATATTCACCTCTGATCTCACACTAATTAACCATTAACAGTATCATAACACTTCTGTATTCCAGACATTATCTCACACTAGTTAACCATTAACAGTATCATAACACTTCTGTATTCCAGACATGATCTCACACTAATTAACCATTAACAGTATCATAATACTTCTGTATTCCAGACATTGTCATTGGAGTAATGAATCAATTATCAGATGATCAACGGAGATGTATATCAATGATATGTGAACATTAGCATCTTTCTAGGTAAAATTCCTCTGAAACATAGTTCATTATTGGGTCAAATATGTAATCAGTTTTTTAAAAGTCATGCCTGGCTTTGAATTATTTGAATATAAGCATTCCTGATGAAGGCCAATCTAGAAAAGCGCTTCGAACGCTCACCATGAAAATACAACTGGATACTTTTTGTTTTCGAAGCGTTTTGGATTAAACTTCACCAATTTTCATTTTCAAAATATTTTGCCCTCAAACACGCCTGGTAAACCATTATATCTCAACCAAATGGTTAAGCGAAAAGTTTACTGACATTTCCTGTTTCTGGTACAAAATATCAAAAATATAGATAGGGTAGGTCGACTTTTCATCAATATATTGTCAATCTGTAAATATTTTGTCAAATAGGAGAATGTCATGCCACTGATAACTAACAGAGAGCTTGTCTCGTTCATTACTCGGACCAGTGTAATCTAAAATGAAATCGGAATGACTTTTCTCCCGCAGGTAAGTGCGGCCAGCTCATTGAGTTTTTGACAAAATGACAGTGAGTTCTTCAATACGTAACGTATATATCAGTGTATAAGAGTTCTTCTTAATCAATATAAACGTAGAATAACAGTTTTTTTTCTATTTCTTGCGAATATAATTTTATTAAGCTGAATATGTTATAAAGTATGTCAGGTTGAAATTGTCTGGTATCGGTTGTGATATTCTGGAACAATGTTGAGATCTGTCAAAAAAAACTTCCTACTAGCTAATCGTTAATCTGGTACGACCATCATTATTCATGAACCCTTTGTATAGTGGTTGTCATTATAACCAGATACTAAAGAGTAGTGGTTTTTAACGCTTAGAAAACGAGATTTAAAGTCGCCGAAGAAGTGAAGATGTTAAGCAAACGCTGGAGAAGTTAAGTCTAACGCTTGAGATTTAAGGTCTAGCGCTGTAGATGTTAAGTCGAGCACTGTATGTATCAGGTAGCAATTCACAGTTAGATGTTTGGTTTCGCAATTCGGCCCCGGTGAAATTGTCAAATAAGAAAGTTGGTGAGCAGTACAATTTATTCTTTGATAACTGAAGAATAATATAACTTTAAAAAGCGTTTTTTATGAACATCAAGATTTTTTTTCGCATGTTTTATATGCAATTATCTGTTTGACAGTCCTTGTATCACATCCGTACCGGCATTATGTCTAGAATTTATTGAATTATTTATTGAAGCGTGTTTTTAACACTTTTTATACGCTCAAACTTTTCAATTCAATTTTTATCGATAAATGATATCTAGATAGATAAATGCCAATGGTTTCAGAAAAGATGTCATTCAAATGGATTGAAATTCTACTTTGGACCACATTTTGGGGACATTTGTGACATTTTCATCCCCCTTTTTGCAATATATTGTATCAAATAAATGCACATTGTTTCCTTGGTAACACCTACAAGAGATTATATGTTACATTGTACCTATTGTTAATCAAATCTATGGAAGATGCTATTTCAATATATATATGCACAAATATGACACAACAGTAAGAATTATTTGTTAGGAAGCAAGGCAGGACTTTGCATCTACACCTTTGAAAAGTAGGATTTACAGCGCTGGACTTTGCATCTACTGCGCCAAACTTTATTCTACAGCGCTTGACGATTGACTTTAAATCTTCGGCGCTAGACTTTCTATCTCGTTAGCTAGGCTTTAAAAACACAACTTTTTAGTTTTTGTATTGCACCAAAAGGACTCCATATAAAACTAATGTCAAAACCAGAAACAAGTTAAAATGACAACCACTATACAGAAATTTCATGAGTTTTGACGCTTGTATCCGACTGATATGTAGCTAGTTAAAAATTTTAGTCGACAGTAGATCTCAACGTTGTTCCAGAAAATCACAACTAATACCAGACAATCTTAACCTGACATACTTTATAACATTTTCAGCTTAATAAAACTATATTCGTAAGAAATGGAAAATACGGTTATATTGATTAAAAAGAACACTTATATGACTGATATATGATTAACGTATTGATGAACTCACTGTCATTTTGTCAAAAACTCACTGATCTGGCCGCACTTAACTGCGGGAGAAAAGTCATTCCGATGTCATTTTAAATTACATTGGTCCGAATAATGAACGAGACAAGCTCTCAGTTAGTTATTTATGGCGGTACATTCTCCTATTTAACAAAATATTTATAGAATGACAATAAATTGATGGAAAGTCGACCTACCCTATCTATATTTTTTATATTTTGTATCAGAAAAGCTCAACAGGAAGTGCCAGTAAACTTTTTTCTTGCTAAACCATTTGGTTGAGATTTGATGGTTTACCAGGCGTGTCAAATGTAATAAACCGTTTTAATTTTGTTTTCGTCGTTTTAAGATTAGATAACGTAGAAAAATGATTTTGTTATTTTGTAATAAGACTTTTGTTATCGTGAATTGATTTACATATGTCATTTCGGGGCCTTTTAAAGCTGACTATGCTGTATTGGATTTACTCGTTGTTGAAGGCCGTACGGTCTTATGGAAAGTTGTCTCATTGGCAATCGTGCCACATCTTCTTATTTTTACATATATGATACATATTTTTAAAGGGTTCACAACAAACATTTCTTAAATAACCTTAAAGTCATGGAGTCTTCTGCATTAGATTAGAAACTATAAATTTTTCAATCATCGTAATGTAAACAATCATGTGACACCTGAGTGACCTTTTAAAACAGAAAATAAAGACCATAGAAACCATTTATCTTTTTAATCAGTGTAAAACAAGTTTTCCGATGACACGAGAAGTGACCTCTAGTAACATATTATCTCCCTTTTTCGGGTAAAAACATAAAGGAACGTTATATTGTGGAATCAGTGTATCATGAGCTATCCATAAATCAAACCGGAAGTAACCGAGTATCTTACTTATTGCATAGAAAGATTCAATTGTTTATATATTTCGGAAATTAGTGTAAAATAAGCCTTTACCTAATGCCTAAAGTCACGTTTTGAACCGCCAATTACTATTCTTCTCCACTATTTTATATACAAAAAAACTTTTAAAAATCTTTCTCCAAGTTTTTCAACATATTATAAGAATATTCGCTACTCTTGTTTTTGACTTTTTGTCATATATTCCGAATCCTCTAGTTTTATCCATGTAGTGCCAATACACATTTTGCTCGCTAACCCCTACTTTACTTTTCATATTTTTTTTTATATTTTTTCAAAATCTTATTAAGTCCTTGTTATTTTTTCATATTTTTTCTTTAAAGAAAAAAGGTGCCAATGTTAAATGAAAGAAAAATCTAAAGAAAATCATTTTCCTCCAAATTTGCAATTGGTATTATATCAAGACATGTCATTTTTTTCTTCATTTATGTTCTGTTATTCGGTACTGACATGGTATATAACAAACTTTTCTAAAATTATTCGTTTATAAATTTTAAATTATAAAGAATTTAGGTTTCAACTGCCTCAGGAAAAGTTGACCTTAGATGGATTTGGCTATTTTTATAGGTTCATTTTGGTCATATTGCTCTTCAATTCTTTCGGTTCTTATACATCCTTGATTTTCATATATTCGGATTTGAGCATTCCTGATGAAGGTGAATCAATAAAAGCGCTTCGGCTGCATGAAATTTATACGATGTACTATGAGCACAAGGGTATCTAACCCATTCAAGAACCCGGAGGATGTGGATGCTTTATCCTCTTCGCATGACAAATATGTCGTTGATCCAGCAGATAAAGCCTCCAATAATATTTTCTTTGTATATAAAAAACATTATTTGCAATGTCTCACAAAAGAGCTTAGAATAAACAGCAAAACTGGTAATCCTACATATTATCAACATCTTTACAAGTGATGAAATTTTACAAAATCACAAACCTGTCCTTTCTTTGTGTATTAACTTAAAAGAAAACGAAGAAAATCTACCGTCATTATACTGGATACCAAAAACTTCACAAAACTCCTTATAAAGAACGACTAAACATCTTTCTAAAGTGCTAACTACTATTCTTTCTACAGTAAAAGATGACCTTCAAAAATATTGTGATGAGATATATTCAACCAGTGGTGTCAATCAGATGTGGATTCTCAAAAATTCTAAAGATCTACTGCTAAATCTTAGATCACAATTTCTGCAATTTTTCAGCAACATTTAGACCTTTGATTTTTCTACGCTTTACACTACTTCCCCATGCTCAATTGAAAGATCGACTTCACCATCTTATTTAACAATTTTTTTTTTATAAAAATGGGAATCGTAGATATAAATTTCTTGTTTTGGGTTATAATAATTCTTATTTTGGGAAGAACCACACTGATTCAATCAGAAAATACACTGAAGATGATATTATCTAAATGCTGGACTTTTTAATCGGCAATATATTTGTTGAGTTTGGAGGATTGATATTTCAAAAAACAGTCGGTATTCCAATGGGTACTAATTGTGCACCCCTTCTGGCCGATTTGTTTTTGTACTCGTATGAAGCAGAATTCATTCAGAACCTTCTAAAAGAGTGTCTCGGTATTTATACATCCAACATTCATTATTATTTAGTTATGATGTTTCTTTTGTAAGTACGGTTCGATATTTTGTTATGTCTTATCGTTTGTGGTTTGAATTCTGTATTTTCGGTACATTTTACATATGTCTTATTTGTCAGTATAGTCGAGTTAATTTCCATTTTCCATGGATAAAGTATTGTGTTAGTCCAAATAATTATGATGTAGCCACAACATTAATTTAAAATAACATTTCAAGACCGTCATAATCATGAGAATTATTTGGAATAGTATTGTGAAAATAATTGTGAATTATTGGATCTCGTTCCATATAATTGTATGAATTTCAAGATAACCTTTGATAATATATATACGTCACAAAAATACGCGTTGATCCATTGATGTGACGTGCAGTTTGTGGTGTCCTGTGCTGTCGTTAATTCATGGGAGATGTCTGTTGTTATTCTGCGGTTTACATGTTGTAATGTACTATTATATTATTTATTTATGTATTTCTCTGTGCTGAGTGTTCTTGCGTTTGTTTGTACTGTATTCCTATCACGTAGTGTTGTCATTTTTTAACAATGACATATAAGCGGGAGGTTTCAAGCCACCATTTTTTCTTAAAATGTCCTGTACCAAGTCAGGAATATGGCAGTTGTTATCTAATAGTCTATCGTTGGCGTTTGTTTTTTTTTTGCAGATCAGTGTTTCTGTTGATCCGTTGTTTTCCTCTTATAGTTGATGTGTTTCCCTCGGTTTTAGTTTGTAACGCGGATTTGTTTTTTCTTAATCGATTTATGACTTTTGAACAGCGGTATACTACTGTTGACTTTATTTATAACGTGTTGTTTTCATTTACAGCACTGGGTCGATACCTCTGGTGGTAGACTACCAGTCCCCGAGGGTATCATCAGCTCAGTAGTCAGTACTGACATGATAAAGAATAAACCTTTCTAAAATTCTCCGCTTAAAAATGTTTAAATTAAAAAGAACTAAGGTTTCAACTGCCTTTAGGCAAAGTTGACCTTTGATGGATTTGGATATTCTTTTAAGTCCTTTTTGGTTATATTGCTCTTCAAATGTTTCGGTTCTTATACATCCTTGGCTTTCAAATATTCGGCTTTGAGCGTTCCTGATGAAGAATAGCGCTTTATTTTTTTAATACTATCAAATTATATCAGTCTTTTAAAAAGCTTGTTATCTTTAAATAGAGGAGCGAATATCCTTAAATGGTCAATATGAGTGAATTTATAGGTGGACAAACTTTTTGAATGTTTAAACATTTTGTTTTCGCTTTACTTTTGAAAGATTTCCCACTTTCTAATTTAAGAAAAAAGACCACATGTACAGTACATTTTTACTTACAGTACTTCCCAAATCACTTTGGTTTTCTATCTGATAATGCATAGGTATTTTTAATGACCGACATGGTCATGTATTACATTCATTTGTTTTTTCGTTGAAATTGATGATATTCGTGTTGTAAAGCTTAAAAGTGAAACTAAAGGCCCCAGACCACAATTAATGATCCCGCTTTTCGTTGTCCAGACCACAATTAATGATCCCGCTTTTCGTTGTCCAGACCACAATTAGTGATCCCGCTTTTCGTTGTCCAGACCACAATTTATGATCCCGCTTTTAGTTCCCTTTAATTAAAGTGTATTTTTTCTTTATTTTTTTCTTTCCTTTTCTCATACATTTCTTAGTTTTTATAAGGTGGAAATGAAAGAAAAGAGCTGAAATAAATTTTTGAATGTTTTATTTTAACTGATTTTGATATGGAAAGAGTGATTAGGTCAGGTGCAAAAAGGTAATATTTACAGTTTTCGAAACATCTCTTGTCTTGTCCATAGGGGTATGGATGTGTATTGGCTCAATTTGTAAGATGTAAACGTTCAATTTTTCTAAACCTTGGATATATTTTTGGACTTGTACTGTACATTACACACACAAAAGATTTGACAAAAAAAACCAGATAAATTTTTGTTAATGCGACAAAACGTTATAAAGAACTAATAGGGGGAATTAATTGTGGTCTGTGGCCTAAGAATCAAATAATTAGTCAATTATTTTATTTAAATAAACAATGTATAGGCCTCTGACATGTCAGAATATATGATAAATTGACATTTTGATGAATAAATCTCAGATTATAAACTTAAGCCAAGGAGGTTGCTGTTTAAAAGTTTTCTGCACCAGACAATGAGATTTTTGGCATTGACCAAAGTATTAAATGCTTTTTGTCAAAAGCCTCGGACCTTGCTGTAAAATTCTGAATGAATATCATGTAAATTTTAAACATATACAGAGGAAAGAATTAATTCTGATCTCAATATCAATTGAATTCATTTTCAGATAATTAAATCACATATCTTCTATGGCTTTTAAAGACAATAAAACTTGGAGCAATTAGTACAATAGTCTATTTTTTTTTTTACAGTGAGACTGAAAAAAGGTAACTTGTATTTTCCATTTTCATGCAAATTTATTTATCTTTTGGATGGAATTTGTTTTTCCGCAAAATTCTACAATTATACTATTACCATGACAACCATAAACTGACGTAACGCTTCGTATATGATTTTGCCTTCCATGTTTCGAGCACCTGTAATGATGCGTAGGTAGACAAACATTTACGTTTGGCGTACTAAATTATAAGCCTGGTATTTTTTATTAGCTTCTACTGTATATTGCCGTCACATTATTACCTGTATCAGACAGCAATTAGGGAGCATGAAGTATTACATGAAAACTAATACTTTCCAGGGTCGCTGAGCCTTTATACTAAAAGCTTTATCTTGTTCTTTCAATCCATGGAATTCTATCTTTATTCTGGAAAGTATCTCGCATTTTGGAGTGCTGCCAATATAAGGAGTATACTCTTCATGTGCAAAGTTCTCAGTTCTTTTAGAAAAGATTTTTTTTAACATGATAGTAAGTTATTTCCCCTTTCAAAGTTATTTCTCTACCATCGTATTTTCAATTATTTTCAGGCTCTTAAGGAAACATAATTTCTTCTTTGTTTACTATCTGACAACTAGTTTTTTTATGAAGTATTGTAATTTCTTAGCTGGTACTGACTGTTTGGAAAAGCTGTTTATGTGGACAAATTATCTCCTTCGTCACTTGTTTGTGAAATATTATCATTGATGTAATATTCCTTGCCACTACATTCCGTAACACTTTTGGTCATGTGTCACTCAATATGTTTATACTGTCCTGCTTATTTCATGCTTATGTTGCAAAATCCGCAAATAATCTGTGAATTTTGAATTGCTTGCTAAAAAGAGGCTTAATATACCAAAAGGGGCATTCAAACTCATAAGTCAAAAATAAACTGACAACGCCATGGCCAAAAAAGAAACAGACCAACACAGAACAACAGTACACAAAACTCAACATAGAAAACAAAAGTCTGAACAACACGAACCCCACCTAAAACTGGGGGGATCATAGGTGCTCCGGAAGGGTAAGCAGATCCTGCTCCACATGTGGCATGCGTCGTGTTGCTCATGTTAGTACAAACCCGGTAATAAGTCTAATTCGATAGGTCACATTCGGGGAAAAGGGAATGGGATTGTAGTTACAACAATTGGAACACATTCGCTGTCATCTGTGAAACGGATATTCCATAACGGTCAACCAACTCGTGATGGTGTCCGTAAAATTTACGAAGGGATGATTTCAACTTCACCATTTGGAATTCTTGGTTTAATAGCTTCCTTGTGAGCAGCAACCCTCTATCAAGGAAATCATGATAAGAAATACAAGCCCTGGAATATCGTATCAATCAGGCGCTGCTTGAATGTTGCTACATAGAAATGGAAAGTTCACAATTGGGAAGCTGAAATCATCTCTTTTGTCCAAAAGTTTTGTTTTCAACCGACACTCATTGTCAATTTCTAGATATAAGTCAAGATATGAGACAGACTTAACTGATTTGATAAATTGACAAAATCCGATGAAAATAACAAATATGACATCAAAACTAAATACATGAATTTTGGATAGAAAGGTACCGTGACACGTCTTATAGCAATGCGAATTCACACTCAGCAAAACAGTCACAATCGGGAATAAGTCACGTTCGGTAATTAAAAGATCAGATGACGTAATGTCAAACCACAATCTAAAACGTGGTAAAAATGTCCTTAGTTAGTTTGGACAAAGACACATCGTATGGATCGACCAATTCGTGATGGTGTCCGTAAAATTTACGGAGTGTCATTTTTAATCTGTCCTCCTCATAACTTTGTTGAAGCAGTTTCTGCGTTAGGAGCACACTCCTGTATATGAAATCCGTATAGTGTGAACATGCACGAGCATAACGTATCAACTGAGATATGTAAACACCATACGAAAGGGCAGAGGGTATGTTACTGCTGAGAAATGGGAAATTGATAATTGGGAAGTTGAAACGTAACAGATATGTTGACAATCAAGAAATCAAGCATCTTGATAATTTCAGTTTCATTGAATTTTTTATTAGAATCAGAGTGATTTTTTACAAAGTACGATTTAACCCTCCCTAAGACAAGATACTCTAACTCGTATACTTTTTTTTTTAATTTTTAAACAAGTCTTTTGAGAATATCCTGATAAGAGATTCATATTTGAGTGGTTATTGTAAAACCTTTTCTTGTTGTCATTTATCTTATCGTCATCAAGCTCAGTTACAGAAAAGAAATCGGTTTCCCTGAATTTTGTAACATACATGACATGGACTAAGCTGATTTGAGGAGGTTTGTGTTTTGTGTCTGATACCACAGTTGTATTATTTATCACTCAGTTGCACTTCGAAGAATCATCATAAATAGAGTGTATGTGTTAAATTGAAAATGTAATTAGGAGATCCTTTTTGTCTAAATCGTTGCTTATGAGGTTTCATGCAAATACTTGAATGAAAAATTCACATACTTGTAAAATTTACAGAAATGTGTCTTTATAAAATGAAATATGGAGATCATATTAGTTTTACCCCAAAATAGGACTGGTTTGTTATGTGCAAAACAAAATATAACATATATGTTCGTTATATTAGATAATTTTTAGTTGAGTTTAAGTTACATCGATTCAACAGACGTCTCCAATAAGTGGTTTTTCCCACTTCAAACAACTACACACGTGACCTATATATTTTGTATTGTTGTATGTAATCTTGTTCTGACTTGCATTTAACTGTCTAAGTTACGATTACCGATACAGTTATTTATATGAATTAATTTCAGATGGAGATTGACAAAGACGTTTGTAGAAGACTTTATCATTATTTATGTAAGACAATAGGATCAGAGGAATGGATGTGAAGTTAGCAGCCGGTTCGTTATTCGATATTCGATATTCAATATCCAACCGGCTGCTAGCAGTCGGTTCGATATTCAAATTTAGTTGAAAATCATAAAAAATATAATATTTGACAACATTAAAAGCATGATTTTTATAGTTGAAAGAAGTGAAAAGATACGTAGGAAATCGTTTTATGACCCCTTCAAGTTGTCTTAAACTCTCGTTGTCCTCAAATATAAACCCTTATCACTGCTTATGTAATTTGCATATTTGTCTTTATGTTATATAGATTTTTATCAATAAAACGACATCAAAACTGTAATTTTATATCTAATATTTCTTAAAACAAAAACAAAAACCGATCACTCTAGAAAAAAATTTGAAATAGAAATAGAAATATTTATGGAAAGCCCCAAAAAAAGAAATACATAGTGAAAACCTACCTGAGACCGCTGAAATGACGGTGAGACCCCCCTGTTCTTTCAATGTCCATAAAATTCGACGAATTCATAGACTCTCTATAAACAAAGATTGTATCAAAAGGATTTCCCAGAATAATGTCATCTTCGATATCTACGGAGGGCTTAGATTGTCACTTTTCAGCTAAAAATTGTCAAAATTTCATGACAAAGGGCACAGGGCAATGGTGAGAGCCCCCTGATCTCTCAATCTGCCTTATATTAAGCAGACAGTTAGTTAATAGGTAGATACAAACGTGACTAAAAGGAATTTGGGTACACTTCCTGTCTTCTATGCTTACGGAGGGCCCAAAGTGCCAGTTGGATATTCAAAATATATAGCGAAAACCTACCTTAGACCGCTTAAATGAGGGTGAGACCCCCCTGTTCTATCAATGTCCATAAAATTCGACGAATTCATAGACTCTGTATAAATAAAGATTGTATCAAAAGGATTTCCCAGAAAAATGTCATCTTCGATATCTACGGAGGGCTTAGATTCTCACTTTTCAGCTAAAAATTGTCAAAATTTCATGACAAAGGGCACAGGGCAATGGTGAGTGCCCCCTGATCTCTCAATCTGCCTAATATTAAAGAAACAGTTAGTTAATAGGTAGATACAAACGTGACTAAAAGGAATTCGGGTACACTTCTTGTATTCTATGTTTACGGAGGGCCCAAAGTGCCAGTTGGATATTCAAAATATATAGCGAAAACCTACCTGAGACCGCTGAAATGACGGTGAGACCCCCCTGTTCTTTCAATGTCCATAAAATTCGACGAATTCATAGACTCTCTATAAACAAAGATTGTATCAAAAGGATTTCCCAGAATAATGTCATCTTCGATATCTACGGAGGGCTTAGATTGTCACTTTTCAGCTAAAAATTGTCAAAATTTCATGACAAAGGGCACAGGGCAATGGTGAGAGCCCCCTGATCTCTCAATCTGCCTTATATTAAGCAGACAGTTAGTTAATAGGTAGATACAAACGTGACTAAAAGGAATTTGGGTACACTTCCTGTCTTCTATGCTTACGGAGGGCCCAAAGTGCCAGTTGGATATTCAAAATATATAGCGAAAACCTACCTTAGACCGCTTAAATGAGGGTGAGACCCCCCTGTTCTATCAATGTCCATAAAATTCGACGAATTCATAGACTCTGTATAAATAAAGATTGTATCAAAAGGATTTCCCAGAAAAATGTCATCTTCGATATCTACGGAGGGCTTAGATTCTCACTTTTCAGCTAAAAATTGTCAAAATTTCATGACAAAGGGCACAGGGCAATGGTGAGTGCCCCCTGATCTCTCAATCTGCCTAATATTAAAGAAACAGTTAGTTAATAGGTAGATACAAACGTGACTAAAAGGAATTCGGGTACACTTCTTGTATTCTATGTTTACGGAGGGCCCAAAGTGCCAGTTGGATATTCAAAATGCTGCCAGTTGGATATTCAAAATATATAGCGAAAACCTACCTGAGACCGCTGAAATGACGGTGAGACCCCCTGTTCTTTCAATGTCCATAAAATTCGACGAATTCATAGACTCTCTATAAACAAAGATTGTATCAAAAGGATTTCCCAGAATAATGTCATCTTCGATATCTACGGAGGGCTTAGATTGTCACTTTTCAGCTAAAAATTGTCAAAATTTCATGACAAAGGGCACAGGGCAATGGTGAGAGCCCCCTGATCTCTCAATCTGCCTTATATTAAGCAGACAGTTAGTTAATAGGTAGATACAAACGTGACTAAAAGGAATTTGGGTACACTTCCTGTCTTCTATGCTTACGGAGTGGCCCAAAGTGCCAGTTGGATATTCAAAATATATAGCGAAAACCTACCTTAGACGCTTAAATGAGGGTGAGACCCCCCTGTTCTATCAATGTCCATAAAATTCGACGAATTCATAGACTCTGTATAAATAAAGATTGTATCAAAAGGATTTCCCAGAAAAATGTCATCTTCGATATCTACGGAGGGCTTAGATTCTCACTTTTCAGCTAAAAATTGTCAAAATTTCATGACAAAGGGCACAGGGCAATGGTGAGTGCCCCTGATCTCTCAATCTGCCTAATATTAAAGAAACAGTTAGTTAATAGGTAGATACAAACGTGACTAAAGGAATTCGGGTACACTTCTTGTATTCTATGTTTACGGAGGGCCCAAAGTGCCAGTTGATATTCAAAATATATAGCGAAAACCTACCTGAGACCGCTGAAATGACGGTGAGACCCCCCTGTTCTTTCAATGTCCATAAAATTCGACGAATTCATAGACTCTCTATAAACAAAGATTGTATCAAAAGGATTTCCCAGAATAATGTCATCTTCGATATCTACGGAGGGCTTAGATTGTCACTTTTCAGCTAAAAATTGTCAAAATTTCATGACAAAGGGCACAGGGCAATGGTGAGAGCCCCCTGATCTCTCAATCTGCCTTATATTAAGCAGACAGTTAGTTAATAGGTAGATACAAACGTGACTAAAAGGAATTTGGGTACACTTCCTGTCTTCTATGCTTACGGAGGGCCCAAAGTGCCAGTTGGATATTCAAAATATATAGCGAAAACCTACCTTAGACCGCTTAAATGAGGGTGAGACCCCCCTGTTCTATCAATGTCCATAAAATTCGACGAATTCATAGACTCTGTATAAATAAAGATTGTATCAAAAGGATTTCCCAGAAAAATGTCATCTTCGATATCTACGGAGGGCTTAGATTCTCACTTTTCAGCTAAAAATTGTCAAAATTTCATGACAAAGGGCACAGGGCAATGGTGAGTGCCCCCTGATCTCTCAATCTGCCTAATATTAAAGAAACAGTTAGTTAATAGGTAGATACAAACGTGACTAAAAGGAATTCGGGTACACTTCTTGTATTCTATGTTTACGGAGGGCCCAAAGTGCCAGTTGGATATTCAAAATATATAGCGAAAAACCTACCTGAGACCGCTGAAATGACGGTGAGACCCCCCTGTTCTTTCAATGTCCATAAAATTCGACGAATTCATAGACTCTCTATAAACAAAGATTGTATCAAAAGGATTTCCCAGAATAATGTCATCTTCGATATCTACGGAGGGCTTAGATTGTCACTTTTCAGCTAAAAATTGTCAAAATTTCATGACAAAGGGCACAGGGCAATGGTGAGAGCCCCCTGATCTCTCAATCTGCCTTATATTTAGCAGACAGTTAGTTAATAGGTAGATACAAACGTGACTAAAAGGAATTTGGGTACACTTCCTGTCTTCTATGCTTACGGAGGGCCCAAAGTGCCAGTTGGATATTCAAAATATATAGCGAAAACCTACCTTAGACCGCTTAAATGAGGGTGAGACCCCCCTGTTCTATCAATGTCCATAAAATTCGACGAATTCATAGACTCTGTATAAATAAAGATTGTATCAAAAGGATTTCCCAGAAAAATGTCATCTTCGATATCTACGGAGGGCTTAGATTCTCACTTTTCAGCTAAAAATTGTCAAAATTTCATGACAAAGGGCACAGGGCAATGGTGAGTGCCCCCTGATCTCTCAATCTGCCTAATATTAAAGAAACAGTTAGTTAATAGGTAGATACAAACGTGACTAAAAGGAATTCGGGTACACTTCTTGTATTCTATGTTTACGGAGGGCCCAAAGTGCCAGTTGGATATTCAAAATATATAGCGAAAACCTACCTGAGACCGCTGAAATGACGGTGAGACCCCCCTGTTCTTTCAATGTCCATAAAATTCGACGAATTCATAGACTCTCTATAAACAAAGATTGTATCAAAAGGATTTCCCAGAATAATGTCATCTTCGATATCTACGGAGGGCTTAGATTGTCACTTTTCAGCTAAAAATTGTCAAAATTTCATGACAAAGGGCACAGGGCAATGGTGAGAGCCCCCTGATCTCTCAATCTGCCTTATATTAAGCAGACAGTTAGTTAATAGGTAGATACAAACGTGACTAAAAGGAATTTGGGTACACTTCCTGTCTTCTATGCTTACGGAGGGCCCAAAGTGCCAGTTGGATATTCAAAATATATAGCGAAAACCTACCTTAGACCGCTTAAATGAGGGTGAGACCATAAAATTCGACGAATTCATAGACTCTGTATAAATAAAGATTGTATCAAAAGGATTTCCCAGAAAAATGTCATCTTCGATATCTACGGAGGGCTTAGATTCTCACTTTTCAGCTAAAAATTGTCAAAATTTCATGACAAAGGGCACAGGGCAATGGTGAGTGCCCCCTGATCTCTCAATCTGCCTAATATTAAAGAAACAGTTAGTTAATAGGTAGATACAAACGTGACTAAAAGGAATTCGGGTACACTTCTTGTATTCTATGTTTACGGAGGGCCCAAAGTGCCAGTTGGATATTCAAAATATATAGCGAAAACCTACCTGAGACCGCTGAAATGACGGTGAGACCCCCCTGTTCTTTCAATGTCCATAAAATTCGACGAATTCATAGACTCTCTATAAACAAAGATTGTATCAAAAGGATTTCCCAGAATAATGTCATCTTCGATATCTACGGAGGGCTTAGATTGTCACTTTTCAGCTAAAAATTGTCAAAATTTCATGACAAAGGGCACAGGGCAATGGTGAGAGCCCCCTGATCTCTCAATCTGCCTTATATTAAGCAGACAGTTAGTTAATAGGTAGATACAAACGTGACTAAAAGGAATTTGGGTACACTTCCTGTCTTCTATGCTTACGGAGGGCCCAAAGTGCCAGTTGGATATTCAAAATATATAGCGAAAACCTACCTTAGACCGCTTAAATGAGGGTGAGACCCCCCTGTTCTATCAATGTCCATAAAATTCGACGAATTCATAGACTCTGTATAAATAAAGATTGTATCAAAAGGATTTCCCAGAAAAATGTCATCTTCGATATCTACGGAGGGCTTAGATTCTCACTTTTCAGCTAAAAATTGTCAAAATTTCATGACAAAGGGCACAGGGCAATGGTGAGTGCCCCCTGATCTCTCAATCTGCCTAATATTAAAGAAACAGTTAGTTAATAGGTAGATACAAACGTGACTAAAAGGAATTCGGGTACACTTCTTGTATTCTATGTTTACGGAGGGCCCAAAGTGCCAGTTGGATATTCAAAATATATAGCGAAAACCTACCTGAGACCGCTGAAATGACGGTGAGACCCCCCTGTTCTTTCAATGTCCATAAAATTCGACGAATTCATAGACTCTCTATAAACAAAGATTGTATCAAAAGGATTTCCCAGAATAATGTCATCTTCGATATCTACGGAGGGCTTAGATTGTCACTTTTCAGCTAAAAATTGTCAAAATTTCATGACAAAGGGCACAGGGCAATGGTGAGAGCCCCCTGATCTCTCAATCTGCCTTATATTAAGCAGACAGTTAGTTAATAGGTAGATACAAACGTGACTAAAAGGAATTTGGGTACACTTCCTGTCTTCTATGCTTACGGAGGGCCCAAAGTGCCAGTTGGATATTCAAAATATATAGCGAAAACCTACCTTAGACCGCTTAAATGAGGGTGAGACCCCCCTGTTCTATCAATGTCCATAAAATTCGACGAATTCATAGACTCTGTATAAATAAAGATTGTATCAAAAGGATTTCCCAGAAAAATGTCATCTTCGATATCTACGGAGGGCTTAGATTCTCACTTTTCAGCTAAAAATTGTCAAAATTTCATGACAAAGGGCACAGGGCAATGGTGAGTGCCCCCTGATCTCTCAATCTGCCTAATATTAAAGAAACAGTTAGTTAATAGGTAGATACAAACGTGACTAAAAGGAATTCGGGTACACTTCTTGTATTCTATGTTTACGGAGGGCCCAAAGTGCCAGTTGGATATTCAAAATATATAGCGAAAACCTACCTGAGACCGCTGAAATGACGGTGAGACCCCCCTGTTCTTTCAATGTCCATAAAATTCGACGAATTCATAGACTCTCTATAAACAAAGATTGTATCAAAAGGATTTCCCAGAAAAATGTCATCTTCGATATCTACGGAGGGCTTAGATTGTCACTTTTCAGCTAAAAATTGTCAAAATTTCAGGACAAAGGGCACAGGGCAATGGTGAGAGCCCCCTGATCTCTCAATCTGCCTTATATTCAGCAGACAGTTAGTTAATAGGTAGATACAAACGTGAATAAAAGGAATTTGGGTACACTTCTTGTCTTCTATGTTTACGGAGGGCCCAAAGTGCCAGTTGGATATTCAAAATATATAGCGAAAACGTACCTGAGACCGCTTAAATGAGGGTGAGACCCCCCTGGTCTTTCAATGTCCATAAAATTCAACTTTATCATAGAATCTGTATATGTAAAGGTTGTATTAGAAGGATTTTTATGGACATTGAAAGAACAGGGGGGTCTCACCGTCATTTCAGCGGTCTCAGGTAGGTTTTCACTATATATTTTGAATATCCAACTGGCACTTTGGGCGCTCCGTAAACATAGAAGACAGGAAGTATACCCAAATTCCTTTTAGTCACTGTTGTATCTACCTATTAACTAAATGTCTGCATAATATTAGAAAGATTGAGAGATCAGGGGGCTCTCACCATTGCCCTGTGCCCTTTGTTATAAAATGTTGACAATATTTAGCTGAAAAGTGACAATCTAAGCCCTCCGTAGATATCGAAGATGACATTATTCTGGGAAATCCTTCTAATACAACCTTTACATATACAGAGTCTATGATTAAGTTGAATGTTATGGACATTGAAAGACCAGGGGGGGGGGGGGGTCTCACCCTCATTTAAGCGGTCTCAGGTAGGTTTTTACTATATATTTCTTTTTTTGGTCCTCCATAAATATTTCTATTTATATTTCTAAATGTTTCTAGAGTTATAGGTTTTTCTTTTTGTTTTAAGAAATATCATATATAAAAGTACATATTTGAAGTTGTTTTATTGATAAAAATCTATATTACATAAAGACAAATATGCAACTTAGAACAGGGTTTATATTCGACAACGAGAATTTACGACAGCTTGAAGAGGTCATTAAACGATTTCCTACGTATCTTATCAGTCCTCTTAACTATGAAAATCGTGCTTTTAATGTTATCAAGTATTTAATTTTTTTATGATCTTCAACTAAATTTCGAATATCCAACCGACTGCTAGCAGCCGGTTGGATATTGAATATCGAATATCGAATAACGAACCGGCTGCTAACTTCACATACATATCAGAGGAAGTCGTTATTATAAGAAGACGATTTTTCGCTTCAGTAGATTACTTCACAGAGAGAACAGACTGCACACTAATCAGCAGTGGCAGCAGAGCAGAAGGCCTAGAAATGGGGAGCGATTTAGACATCATGTGGCTATTTGAATTTGTGCATATAAGTGAAGAAAGAACAACAGACACGTTTCTAATTCCGAATAATATTGTGATGGATACTGACGAATGTAAGCCTTGCTTTTCTCAACTTAAAGGGTACAGCTGTCATTATGACCCAGTAGTAAATTGGGTTCTAACTTCACATGGACAGGAATTACGGCTTGAAAGTGGACGTATACGATATTTGCTTCTTTCGATTACCAGACTCTTTAGACCATTTAACTTACATGGTCCGTGTTTTTGAGACGAGACTGAACTGAGCCTTTGTGATTTAACTGTGTGTCTGCGATGTCCAGTTTGGATTAACCAAGTACAACCTTGGATTAAAAGGGAACGTTACTGGCAGTCCCCATATTTGGTGTCACATATATGTAGCTATGGTACTCTATTTGTTCCTATAGGCTGTAAAGACTCACCAAACGAGCATTTGGAATGGAGAATTTCTTTTTCCGTTGCAGAAAAACTTCTGATATTTTCGTTCACACATACTCAGTTTTTATGTTATGCTCTCATGAAACTTTTATTAAAGCAAATTATTGACAAAAATAAGGAATTTAAAGGCTTACTATGTTCATACTTTATGAAAACCGTCATGTTCTGGGTTTCGGAGGAATCCGATCCATCCATATGGCGACCAGAAAATATATGGTCATGTTTCATGAAATGCTTAAAACGACTTATATATTGCATTACCTACAAATATCTTCCTCATTATTTTATAATTGAGAACAATTTGTTTGAGTGCAGATTTAATCAACAACATTCTGATTTTCTGAAATTTCTAAACTACTTGTTGTCAAAGAGAATATATTTGTTTAGGAATTGTTATGCACTTTCAAACTTCTTTAACAACGCCCCTCTTGTACCAAGGATATCTGATATTGAAGTTGTTTGTTGTAAACTCAAAGCTGTAAGTCTTCAAATATCACGACCATTTATTCGGGTATTTGGAGTTTTCAGTATGTTTTACTCACCGGTTGGTCAATTGTACAGAGGAGAATTGTTTATCAAAAGATTTTTAAAACTTGCGTCAAAGGATTTCATGCCATTCATTGTTTTTTCTGAATTCTGTCAGCTTGTAGGTAAAAGTATGGATATTCACACCAACTGTCCTAACAAACTTAAATATAAATTAGTGAAGCTATATTTGCCGTACTTATTCCTTGGACTACGTGTAGATGCAGTTTCCAGTTGGATGTATTTGGCAACATACTACTATTGTATTGGAAAATACAAAGTTTCTCTTCGACTTATATATCATGCTTTGAGAGAATGCACCCATGATAAGCTATTTTATGTTAATCATAAACTTACTGCTAATAGATTTTCTGAGTTTGTGAAAGAGGGAATACGACAAAACATATGGAAATTAAGACATCTGTACAAGAATCATGTCATACATGAAATATCATTTTACTATAATTCTAGAGTGATTCCGCCAGAATTAGATGTTCAGTTTACAACAGCAACTTATATACCTCCATTGGTATATATTCATTTTTTACGGTTTCTCTGCTTATTTCGTTTACACGAAGATTTTCAGTATAAGCAGGCCATTCAAGACCTGTTGTTATCGATCGATATAAAACATTTTAATTGCAATGAATCCGTATTTGGAGAAGCCTATAAATGTTTAGCAGTAGCGTTTGCAATTTATGGAAAAATGGAAGAAGCTAGATATTATTTTGCTGCATATGATCTTTATAAAGAAAGATTTAAGGACTTGTATTTTTGATTTAAACCTAAGAAGACTTAAATAAATACAATGTTATTCCGACAAAAAGTATAATTTTGTTTCTGCTTATATATACATTGATCAGATATGGAGAATATATCAAAGTGACTGTCGAAAGTCAAAGCAAGACGACCTGTACCATGGATTTATTACGAAACGACGAAAATCAAAACAACAGATCACAAAACTCTTCAATTGAACTTCGATTGGTCAACATGAACCTAACGCCAAAAGGGAACAACTTTAGTAAAACATAATGAGAAATAAATTTCACAATGTGTAGGAGAATACATAAATGTCCTAGGCTAAAAATGGAGAAAGAGTAAAATAAAACTCACCGGTTCTTTAATTGTACAGAGGACAATTGTTTATCAAAAGATTTTTAAAAATTGCGTCGAAGGATTTCATGTCATTCATAGTTTTTTTTTCCGGATTCGGTCAGCTTGTAGGTAAAAATATGGATATTCACACCAACTGTCCTAACAAACTTAAATATGAATTAGTGAAGCAATATTTGCTGTACACGTATTCCTTGGACTACGTGCAGATGTTCTTCTACTTCATACTTTATTTGAAATTTAACTTGTTTGAATCGAGTGTCACTGGTGAGTCTATTGTAGACGAAACTCGCGTCTTGTGGGATGCGTACAAAATTGCCTGGTATCAAAGATGAGCGTTTTAGGAGAGTTCTGACAGTTCACGACAGATTTAGTAACTGATCTTAACTTTATAGTCAGTAATCCAGGAAGTTCATTTATAATAGAAGACTACAAGACACATATGTGTTAGTATCTTGCACTAAGCACATAAAATGTATAGAAAAACTTTGTCAAAATTCATAAATTCTTTCATTATATGAAGAAACCGACCAATCAAGGATAATCAATGTGTTCGTGTTGTTGATTCAACAAGTGTTTTGGTCTCAGTAAGCAGTTCAAAGTGTTACATTGACATAAGTGGTAATCTCAGTACCAGAATCTATGACAAACTAGACGATATTAATTTTGAAATTATCAATTTCCCCCACCTTAGTAGCAATATACCAACTTCACCTGCATATGGGATATACATTTCCCAACTCATTCTGTATTCTAGAGCTTACAGCTGCTACTCAGACTAAAAACGTCACGAGTGTGTCCGAGCAGAAAGTTGATGAACCAGGGTTATGTCAAAGGACGTCTCGTCCTCTTTCTTAAAAAAGTTCATCGGAAGATACCAAGACCTTGTTGATAAATATTCCGTATCAACTTCACAAATAATACACGACGGTCTTGAAGTTTAGATTCTAGGTACTGACGTTGTTTATCATCTTAATTACGTGTTATAGTGTTCTTTTATTTGTCGTTGTAAATTATTACGCATACTCTTTAGTCTATTTTTGGTAATATCCATTTGACGTGGCTCGGTACTTATATATCCCGTCATTGTGTTATTGTGCTATGGTAAATTTTTGTATTCTTGTCTTTCGTTTTTGCTGATGTGCTTTGTCTATATGTCTTTTTGTTTTTCTTTGTTGACATATTTGTTTGTTTTTATAGTGATTAAGATTATAACACAATGTTGACTGATGTACCCCTATTTTTGACATTTTTACCTATTAAGTCTGTTTGTTTTGTTCACACATTGTTGTCAATATAATGAAATTTTATGCGACTGTCATACAAGTGAGAGGTTTGGCTAGCTATAAAACCAGATTTAATCCACCATTTTCTACATAAGAAAATGCCTGTACCAAGTCAGGAATATGACAGTTGTTATCCATTCGTTTGATGTGTTTGAGCTTTCAATTTTGCCATTTGATTAGAGACTTTCCGTTTTGAATTTTCCTCGGAGTTCGGTATTTGTGTTATTTTATTTTTTACAAACATTATCAATCAACTTACTACACACGTGCATGGACCTTTCACGTATTAACTGACAGAATCTATTTTAAAAAAATCAATTTCATGGAATTGACGAAAGAACAGCTGTGGGTTTCACGTCAATGAGATAGCAATTCAACAACACAAGAAAAAACATCAACATATTATCTCCAACGATTGAAGTCTGTACATATTTACGTTCGGTTTTGAATAAAAAAATCGTCAAAGATACAAGATTTATAGTTTTGTACCCCAGACGCGCATTTCGTCTTTATAAGACTTATAAGAAGTGTTAAATCAACAGTTATAAGATTAAATCAAACAAGAAGTTGAAGAGCATTCAAAACCGAAAATACCGAAAATTTGTGCCAAATACGGCTATGGTATTATATGCCTTTTAGAAGAAAAAAAAAACCGTAGTGTTTCGAATGATTAAACATTTTGTAATAAGTAAATGTAGAGAAAAAAACAATAACAATGATATAGCATGTGAACACAAAAATGCTGAATACTTAGCTTGTAATAAAAGAGATATTAGGATATTCTGAGATGTTTAATATATAGGAGATCATTGCACTTTTTTCACATTTTTTGTCATAATTGTAGGAAACCGGATGTTTACACGTTATTCTTATCGTCTCAGGGGAATTTTATTTATAATCGTATAACTGTTATTCTTTTATAAAAAAAACAATGGTGTTTATAATAAATCATTACTAATTTTTTTCAAAAATCATAATGCGAAAATCAATCGGATTAATGTGTGATTTTGCTCTTGAAATTACATATTTTATGACAAAAATCTATTTGTGTTATGAAATGTTCACTTAAGTACATCTCATGATCTCTTTAAATTGAAATTGTCAAGAAGTGAGTTTCCTATAATGAAAATGTCCGGTGTAGGTGACCGACATGGATCTTTTGCAAAGGGAAGACATTTGAGAACTAACAAAATATTTGCATGCATACACCCTATTTGCATTCCCCTTAAATTGATCAAATAGAAAGTAGAAATATAAAGTAGAAATAGAAAGTAGAAATAGAAAGTAGAAATAGAAAGTAGAAATAGAAAGTAGAAATTAGAAATATAAAGTAAAAATAGAAAGTAGAAATAGAAAGTAGAAATATAAAGTGGAAATATAAAGTAGAAATATAAAGTAGAAATATAAAGTAGAAATATAAAGTAGAAATATAAAATAGAAAATTTAATAACTGTTTGATGTAAAACAAAATATAGACAAATTAGATAATTGTAAAAATTCTCGATTCTGCTCGTATATATTAAAATAAAAACTCCCGTCTTGAAAAACAATTCGAATAATGTAAACTCATTTTTATTGTTAACTAAATACGTATATAGTTATTTAATTATATGACACACACCTTAACCTTTTAACTATTCGCAAACAAATTAAAATTTCAAATTTGAAGGCAATAGATTGTTAGTTAAGCACACATAGACATGAACTTTGGTGTCCCCTCTTTTTCTCTTAATTGTTATGAATATTAACCTTTCTCCCTTGTTTATAATTATATGACTAATGCTTGCTAGAAGACTGACAACGCTATGAAAAAAGACCAAAAGAAAAACAATAGTATACAAAGTCAACATAGAAAACTAAAGACTGAGCAACACAAACCCCACAAAAACCCGGGGATGATTTTAGATGCTCCGCTAAGCAAGACTGCCCTCATGGCCGATTGCTGCATTATAATAAGCTTAGGGCAAATAAAAATATATAATACAGGTCTTCTGCAGAAATATTCACAAGCCCTTCTCCAAGATAGCAAAGGCTCATATATCAAACAAGAGGATGAACTCAATATCAAGTTCATCACCCAGTCAAGCTCCAGACTGAGGTATTATATTCTGTCATTCAGAAACCATATATACCAAAAAATAAACTGTAAACACAGAGATATGTATCGCATTTTTGCTGTTTTGATAGTAAAATGCAAATGTTGAAATAAAAAAATAGCAATACTTTAACATGTGAGTTGTGCAAAATAATCTAAGTCAATGAACCATGACTGAAGATACCGGCCCAAGCTTAAGCTTTCCCCGTGGACATGAGATATGCCAATGCTTTTACAACTGCATACCAAATATTATTGAACTACCATTAGTGATTCCTCATAAACTGACCATATCGCAAACTAATACATAAAAACTAAGAAAAGTATAAAATAGACAATGACTAAGGGGGCGGGGCCAAATTATCTCCATGGAAATGAGATGTGCCAATGCTAAAACATACAACTGCATACCAAACATCATTGACCTACAGCAAATGGTTCCCCATAAATTTACCTAATCACAAACTAATACATTGTTGACGTCGACGCTGGAAACAGCATACCTATGTCTCGCTTGTTGACTCCGTCAAGGCGAGATAAAAACTAAAATGTTCACATGTGTATATGTGACTCGGGAACTGTGAAGCCACAATCAAAATTAGCAAACACATAAAATTTCGTTTTTAAAAGTCTTTCATCATTAAGTAGACAAAGATTAAGAGATGAATTCGAGGACATTTCTTTGGTCACTAAACTTTAGAGATGATACATATACATATACATGTTGTTATGCTATTGTAATTATCATATTTATCTATCTTGACCTAATTTGTTTTGTGTGGCCTTATAATGTTTATTTAATTGGGTAATAGTTGTTTACAAAATAATGTTATAATTGTGTAGTTTAAAAATTACTGGAACAATCATAGATACTGATGGAACTATTAGAACTTTCTATTTGACTTGCATAATAATTCCGGAATGATCATAATCTACGATGTGTAATTTAAACTTCTTTAGTATTCTAGAAGTTTCCGTGACAACTATATATACCGACACCGAAATAAGACAGACAAACATTAATATACTGTCATACAAGTGAGAGGTTTAACTAGATATAAAACCAGGTTTAATCCACCATTTTCTACATAAGAAAATGCCTGTTTTCAGTCAGGAATATGACAGTTGTTATCCATTCGTTTAATGTGTTTGAGCTTTTGATTTTTCCATTTGATTAGGGACTTTCCTTTTTGAATTTTCCTCGGAGTTCAGTATTTTTGTGACTTTACTTTATACTTGGATTCTAAGAAGATCTCTGGAGTTGTTGGATTGACACTTTTATTTAACTACATGTACACCATACTAGATTTTGAACTTATTGGACATATTCCGTTACAGTTAAGAGAAGAATTCTACATAAGAAAATGCCTGTACCAAGTCAGGAATATGACAGTTGTTATCCATTCGTTTGATGTGTTTGAGCTTTCAATTTTGCCATTTGATTAGAGACTTTCCGTTTTGAATTTTCCTCGGAGTTCGGTATTTGTGTTATTTTATTTTTTACAAACATTATCAATCAACTTACTACACACGTGCATGGACCTTTCACGTATTAACTGACAGAATCTATTTTAAAAAAATCAATTTCATGGAATTGACGAAAGAACAGCTGTGGGTTTCACGTCAATGAGATAGCAATTCAACAACACAAGAAAAAACATCAACATATTATCTCCAACGATTGAAGTCTGTACATATTTACGTTCGGTTTTGAATAAAAAAATCGTCAAAGATACAAGATTTATAGTTTTGTACCCCAGACGCGCATTTCGTCTTTATAAGACTTATAAGAAGTGTTAAATCAACAGTTATAAGATTAAATCAAACAAGAAGTTGAAGAGCATTCAAAACCGAAAATACCGAAAATTTGTGCCAAATACGGCTATGGTATTATATGCCTTTTAGAAGAAAAAAAAAAACCGTAGTGTTTCGAATGATTAAACATTTTGTAATAAGTAAATGTAGAGAAAAAAACAATAACAATGATATAGCATGTGAACACAAAAATGCTGAATACTTAGCTTGTAATAAAAGAGATATTAGGATATTCTGAGATGTTTAATATATAGGAGATCATTGCACTTTTTTCACATTTTTTGTCATAATTGTAGGAAACCGGATGTTTACACGTTATTCTTATCGTCTCAGGGGAATTTTATTTATAATCGTATAACTGTTATTCTTTTATAAAAAAAAACAATGGTGTTTATAATAAATCATTACTAATTTTTTTCAAAAATCATAATGCGAAAATCAATCGGATTAATGTGTGATTTTGCTCTTGAAATTACATATTTTATGACAAAAATCTATTTGTGTTATGAAATGTTCACTTAAGTACATCTCATGATCTCTTTAAATTGAAATTGTCAAGAAGTGAGTTTCCTATAATGAAAATGTCCGGTGTAGGTGACCGACATGGATCTTTTGCAAAGGGAAGACATTTGAGAACTAACAAAATATTTGCATGCATACACCCTATTTGCATTCCCCTTAAATTGATCAAATAGAAAGTAGAAATATAAAGTAGAAATAGAAAGTAGAAATAGAAAGTAGAAATAGAAAGTAGAAATAGAAAGTAGAAATTAGAAATATAAAGTAAAAATAGAAAGTAGAAATAGAAAGTAGAAATATAAAGTGGAAATATAAAGTAGAAATATAAAGTAGAAATATAAAGTAGAAATATAAAGTAGAAATATAAAATAGAAAATTTAATAACTGTTTGATGTAAAACAAAATATAGACAAATTAGATAATTGTAAAAATTCTCGATTCTGCTCGTATATATTAAAATAAAAACTCCCGTCTTGAAAAACAATTCGAATAATGTAAACTCATTTTTATTGTTAACTAAATACGTATATAGTTATTTAATTATATGACACACACCTTAACCTTTTAACTATTCGCAAACAAATTAAAATTTCAAATTTGAAGGCAATAGATTGTTAGTTAAGCACACATAGACATGAACTTTGGTGTCCCCTCTTTTTCTCTTAATTGTTATGAATATTAACCTTTCTCCCTTGTTTATAATTATATGACTAATGCTTGCTAGAAGACTGACAACGCTATGAAAAAAGACCAAAAGAAAAACAATAGTATACAAAGTCAACATAGAAAACTAAAGACTGAGCAACACAAACCCCACAAAAACCCGGGGATGATTTTAGATGCTCCGCTAAGCAAGACTGCCCTCATGGCCGATTGCTGCATTATAATAAGCTTAGGGCAAATAAAAATATATAATACAGGTCTTCTGCAGAAATATTCACAAGCCCTTCTCCAAGATAGCAAAGGCTCATATATCAAACAAGAGGATGAACTCAATATCAAGTTCATCACCCAGTCAAGCTCCAGACTGAGGTATTATATTCTGTCATTCAGAAACCATATATACCAAAAAATAAACTGTAAACACAGAGATATGTATCGCATTTTTGCTGTTTTGATAGTAAAATGCAAATGTTGAAATAAAAAAATAGCAATACTTTAACATGTGAGTTGTGCAAAATAATCTAAGTCAATGAACCATGACTGAAGATACCGGCCCAAGCTTAAGCTTTCCCCGTGGACATGAGATATGCCAATGCTTTTACAACTGCATACCAAATATTATTGAACTACCATTAGTGATTCCTCATAAACTGACCATATCGCAAACTAATACATAAAAACTAAGAAAAGTATAAAATAGACAATGACTAAGGGGGCGGGGCCAAATTATCTCCATGGAAATGAGATGTGCCAATGCTAAAACATACAACTGCATACCAAACATCATTGACCTACAGCAAATGGTTCCCCATAAATTTACCTAATCACAAACTAATACATTGTTGACATCGACGCTGGAAACAGCATACCTATGTCTCGCTTGTTGACTCCGTCAAGGCGAGATAAAAACTAAAATGTTCACATGTGTATATGTGACTCGGGAACTGTGAAGCCACAATCAAAATTAGCAAACACATAAAATTTCGTTTTTAAAAGTCTTTCATCATTAAGTAGACAAAGATTAAGAGATGAATTCGAGGACATTTCTTTGGTCACTAAACTTTAGAGATGATACATATACATATACATGTTGTTATGCTATTGTAATTATCATATTTATCTATCTTGACCTAATTTGTTTTGTGTGGCCTTATAATGTTTATTTAATTGGGTAATAGTTGTTTACAAAATAATGTTATAATTGTGTAGTTTAAAAATTACTGGAACAATCATAGATACTGATGGAACTATTAGAACTTTCTATTTGACTTGCATAATAATTCCGGAATGATCATAATCTACGATGTGTAATTTAAACTTCTTTAGTATTCTAGAAGTTTCCGTGACAACTATATATACCGACACCGAAATAAGACAGACAAACATTAATATACTGTCATACAAGTGAGAGGTTTAACTAGATATAAAACCAGGTTTAATCCACCATTTTCTACATAAGAAAATGCCTGTTTTCAGTCAGGAATATGACAGTTGTTATCCATTCGTTTAATGTGTTTGAGCTTTTGATTTTTCCATTTGATTAGGGACTTTCCTTTTTGAATTTTCCTCGGAGTTCAGTATTTTTGTGACTTTACTTTATACTTGGATTCTAAGAAGATCTCTGGAGTTGTTGGATTGACACTTTTATTTAACTACATGTACACCATACTAGATTTTGAACTTATTGGACATATTCCGTTACAGTTAAGAGAAGAATTCCGGATAAAGAAAAGACAAAGGATCGGACATTTATTTTAACAGTTAAGTTGACGTTTCAATTTGTATGATATTTCTTGTAAAATTGTATAAAAAATCTTGTGAAATTTTATTATTGGTTTGTGTCTTTTATTGGCTATAATTTAAAGTGATTTCTGGCCGTAACAATGTACCCAACGTTACATTACTTGAAACTCCATATTATCAATCGTGAAATATAATCCAACTTAACACGATCTTACACACACTTAATTTATGAGGATGATATCAGTTCTCCAAACAAATTTGCTATATACAACATTATTTACAACTTAAGCAGCACAGACCACATCCGGTCTCCCAGATTCTCACTTAATTTAACTCGTCCAATTAAGGTACCCGGGCATAACAACCGACCTTCGGCAGGAAAACTTACAATCGTAATCAATAAAGATTGGAGTCGAACGCACTGGCCATGCGCGGGTTTCTAATTCACAACCTCAGTGTTGCCAGTCTAGTAATACAGATCATAAACTAATTAGACGAATAAGGTGACCCTATGATTATTTTGTAACTTTTAAACAAAAATTTTTCTTGTATTAACATTATAAAAATAAGGAGATGTGGTATGATTGCCTATGAGACAACTATCCACCAAAGTTCAAATGAAGTGGATGTAAGCAAATATAGGCAACCGTACGGCCTTCAACAATGAGAAAAACCCATACCGTATGGTCAGCTATAAAAAAACCCGACATGAATAATATGAAAAAATCAATTGAAAAAACTAACGGCCTAATTTATAACAAAACAATTTACGAAAAACAAATATGACAGACATGAACCAACGATCGTCGACAACCACTGTACTACAGGTTCCTGACTTGGGACAGGCACATAAAGAATGTGGCGGGGTTAAACATGTATGTGAGCGCTCAACCCTCCCCTAACCTGGAACAGTGGTGTAACAGTACAACAGAACAAACTATAAAAATCAGTTGAAAAAGGCTCAACTTATCAGATGGATACAAATAGAAATACATCTAACAAAAACACAGAGTGGAAGTGGACGGGTACTTATACATCCCAAAAACAAAAAGACACTAAGTACAAACCTAAGAGTACTCGCAGTTACTGACAGCTAGTTCAAAGCCGATAACAACTAATGAAAAAAAATCATGTATCTAAGACTAAAATATCAATCAGTACACATCCAACATCCAATGGATTTAGTATAAAGACGTCATTAACAGTCAGAGAAAAACATGACCTTGTGCAATGCCAAACTATAGGTATCGACAGATTGTAGTACCGTGAAAGTACATATGTGTAATATTTAGTATATTATATCCATTTTCAAGAATCATACTTTGGATATACTAGTATGAAATGATAATCGATATTGTGGACAAATTAAGTTCGCGGAAGAAAAACAATTGTTCTAAGGTTTGTAGTGTCTATGATAGATAATATATCAGATATCGGATACTTTTGTGTAAATGAAGACTTTCAAGTGTGAAACAATGTTTCGTGTAAATATACCACAGTGACTGTGACCAGTAGCCAATACAGTTTTGTTGGACTATAATCAATACCAAGTGTATTGTTCTTGTAAATGTAAAATGTATTAAATTAGGCAGATACTCTCTCAATAGCCATACGAATATCATTTGTTTTATTCCAGCTAGTCAAGCGTTCTTTTATCGTCTAATAACTTTGATCACTTATTTCAAAATGAAAACAACAATCGCATATTTCATGTTATATCTATAGATTAGTTAAGAATAACACTACAAAAAGGAAAGGTAAAGGGGGACATATCATTGTTCTACCATGGTGTCAAGAAAGAAGGTTTCGATTTTTACGGATAGACATTTTAATGTTTACAATTCTTATTTATTGTATACGCAAAGTGTTTTGGTTTTTATCAAACATGAATTAACGGTATCCCGTAATGAGGGTACTCCGGTTTATTACGGACATTTTCTATTTTATTTTTCTGTAGACTCAGCTTTGTTTTTTTATTACCGTGTATTGTCAAGCTTGGTAATTCATAATTGTTTTTCAATCACTGGATGTACGATGTGGTAATAAACTGAAGCAGTTGACCCCGTTTGTTTACCTTCATTTTCTAATGGCGTCAAACCACGTGACACATTGGATCGGTATAGTCCAATCAAATCACACTAGGGCCAATTAGGGGAATTTTTAGTCTGAGGCAATTATATTATTTGTTTGTATGATATTGCTTTATAAGAAAACTTTATTTTGATTCGGCATGATTTAAAACATGCAAACATAAGCTCTTGAAATTGTTCGCAATGAACATGATGAATTTGGGGTTTACTTAACCGGAAACCTCATTATTTACCATGAAATTTACCATGACAGCAATGGTATTTTTATGAATTTTCACAAATGGTCAGAATATTGATCTCTTAGTATTGAACCAAAAGTCTTTTTTTTATTAAATAAATAAAGTACTGAGATTGGAAAGCATATTGGTAAAGACCAAAATCATCTCCATAAAAAATATATATCACACATATTAATTATAGAAACAAACAAATTAGCATCTATAATCATCAATACTTTCATAATGTACACTATGCAAGTTGCCACCTCTACTCACTACCTATGGAACTTCCTAAGAAGAAAGTTAGTGTTTCTCAAATGTACCCAATGCTATCTCATAATGCCCACTTTGTGAAGATCAAACACACATTTTTACATGCCTATTCTGGCATAAACTTCCTACCTACACATCATTTCACCCATTATTTCCCAATATTGAGTCCTCCGTGTTGCAATTCTGGTTTCTGGAAATCAACAACTTTCAAAAATTCTTACTCTTAATTTTTTTGTTGTCTTCCTGTTCCTGTTAACCTGGTCTTTTACTAAATCTATCTTACATGTAATATTTTTTTATCTTCTTTCATGAATAACAAACTTACCATGGATACCATATGCAACTATTCCAGTCATAGTTACGTTCGGTAACTCTGCATGTTACTGGTTTAATAAGAATTATGTCAAATTTACTGGTTACCCGTGTGATGATTAGAAAATTGAAAAATATAGATATTTCACCTCGGTTACCATCCATTCGAGGTTTTGTTTTGTTGATATGAAATAATAGCATAAAATAATTTCATTAAGAATCGAACAATATTAATCTACATTTACACAGGTCTTGTCAAAACTTACATTGTGATTAGGTGCCATGTTTGTTTTCTTTGATCACGTTGATGACTTAATATCTCCTTAATCAAGCTATGTCCTTGTGTATTATTAAAGTGACAATAACGTGACATACTTAATTGCAATATCAACAGTGACATCAAATTGAATTATTTGCATGGGTAAAATTAGTGTCGAACATCGTCTACGTTTGAAAATTATTTGCTCGCCATTTTTTACGTTACTTCGAAATTTTATCAAAACAAACAGCATGTATCCACTTTAACAAAGAGAAACAATGTTTGATTCGATGCTGCTTTTAGGTAAGACAATTACTGAAAACGCATGCATCCAACATTTATTCGATTTTCATCGTAAAAATCTTACAAAATATATTTTCACAAGTCGGCCCAAGCTGTCAATGTAAACTGCATGGTTCATTTTCATTGATAATCAATCGGCCATTAATGATATACAACTGAGGTGTAAAAGTCACGTGATGACCGCTATAGTTGGATATGTTCTACTTTAAGCTCTTCATCTTCTTTATAATAAATGTTAATAAAACAATACTCATAAAAAGAGAACTTCGTGCAGGAAAATCAAATATTGTTACCCATAACATCAACAGTAGAAGAAAATGAAGCACTATACACCTAATGATGAGATATATGTAAGTATGCCTTAATATTCACACTAACCAACACTTCTTTCTTAGCCTTAATTAACTTCCAGAAATAGAAACCATTGTACTGATAACCAGGTGTTAGACAATAAATATAAAAAAGAAGATGTGGTATGATTGCCAATGAGACAACTCTCCACAAGAGACCAAATGACACAGAAATTACCAACTATAGGTCACCGTACGGCCTTCAACAATGAGCAAAGCCCATACCGCACAGTCAGCTATAAAAGGCCCCGAAATGACAATGTAAAACAATTCAAACGTGAAAACTAACGGTCTAATATATGTACAAAAAATGAACGAAAAACAAATATGTAACACATAAACAAACGACAACCACTGAATTACAGGGTCCTGACTTGGGACAGGCACATACATGCAGAATGTGGCGGGGTTAAACATGTTAGCGGGATCCAAACCCTCCCCCTAACCTGGAACAGTGGTGTAACAGTACAACATAAGAACGAACTATAAAAATCAGTTGAAAGAGGCTTAACTCATCAGATGGATACAAATACTACAAATACAAGTGGACGTGGCCGGATACTTGTACATCCAAACAACAAAAAAGACACTAAGTACAGATCTGAGAGTACTCGCAGTTACTGACAGCTAGTTCAAAGCCACAAACAACTAATAAAAAAATTATGTATCCAAGACTAGATTATCAATCCGTACACATCCAACATCCAATGGATTTAGTGTAAAGACGTCATAAACAGTCAGAGAAAAACATGACCTTGTGCAATGCCAAGATACAGGTATCAACAGATTGTAGATCCATGAATGTGTATATGTATATTACAATAATATTTAGTTTGCTTTTAATTTACTGATAACAAAATCAATATTAGTACCAATAAAAACAATATTTAATGATCTAATTACAGTGTTGAAGTGGTAATCTTTTAGAATAAGTTTATTTAAAGGATCGATAAGTTTTCAAGGATCGATTCTAAATTTCCGGGCACGGTAAACAATATTGCCGTAAAAATGAGGATGTGCAATCCCGTTTGAAATAAGTTTTCTACAAATACATTTCTACAGAATATCAATGTAGAAGTATAAGTTCTATAAATAGGTATAAAATAATTTTAAATGTTTCAAATCAAATATTTAAATTTCTGAATATGAATAAAAGTATTTTATAAACAAATTATAAATAGTAAAATATATCAAATTTAACAAATTGTGTGACTATATGTCATTACATGAAATATTAATTAACAAATAATGAAATTTGGAGTTAAACAAGGGAGATTACACTACATATCTTATTCATTTCTATAACCTTAATATCACTCTAATTGGGTCAAATCAACTTGGTTTTTAAATTAAATTTAAATTAAAACAAAAGAGGGAGAGGATGTGTATAAAATAGTTTTTTGTCCAATTTATATACTAATTAACGTTTAAATTGTTTTTAAACCTACTTCATACTTCTTGCACAAAAATAAGGCATGTACATGTGCACTGGCAAATTGTGTTTGTCGTTGATTTACCCAACGTAATTATCTAATTTTCTTTCATTTCGGGTGTCTTTTCGCGGGAAAATCGCTCAAAGACGTAAGGTGCTTGTCATTTTGAAAATCTTTTAAATACGATTTGCTTGGCCTGTCTGATCTACCTAAAGCATGATGATGCGTTATGGAATGTAAACAAAGCAATGGAGGCCGGAAGAGGGGTTATCTGAAGTTCGGAAATGTTTTTATGTATTGGAAAGTCAGCTTGTAATGGTCATTAGAAAATCTGCATTTTTGAACAATACTTAACAATAATAATGAAAACATTTCTTTAGAAATTTCATTTTATTTAGAAGTGTATAAAAAACGTTTTCTGCACTAATTTTATACGCTAGTATTAGCGTAGTGACGTCAGAGCGATGTTTACTCACGAGATAAGTACAATAACAAAGTCCGACCGAACCGACATTATGACCGATTACAGACTACGGAAGGATATAGGACAATACTATCAATCACTGGTGTTAAACTGATAATCGTATAACTGGAATTACGACGATCCCAATATGGCGACGACAGAAATAGGTAAAATCTTTTCAGTCATTTTTCTCAAATGTAGCCCGTTGTTGTCAAGAGTTTCTCAGCTGCAAGGTTTTTCTGTACCATTACATCATATTTGAATCGTAACGGTGCACTATAATTGTCTAAGCGCTTAGAAAACTGCCGTCGAAAAATTCGAGATGATTATCGTAATTCGATGGCATTTTTCTTGTTTGATACTCGTAATTTCTTTATGGGATAATAGTAATTGAAAAATAATAAATGTGTCTTCCAGTTTGTCAATGG
This sequence comes from Mytilus californianus, assembly GCF_021869535.1. NCBI lineage: Eukaryota > Metazoa > Mollusca > Bivalvia > Mytilida > Mytilidae > Mytilus > Mytilus californianus. The sequence continues at coordinate 110,025,910 of NW_026262723.1, forward strand.
TATTTTGTGTGTAAAAACGGCAATGTCCAGTTAAACGATGACATTAACGCGCAAAATAAAAAATAATGAAGCAACTTACAGGTTAATATTTAGAACAAATTTACTTACATGTATATATATCTCGATTTATAACTGTCAACAATATGCATAACCTTTTAATATATGCATGTAGCTGTTAAAGATATGGAAAATGAAGCAGCTGTCGAGTCAGTTATTGTGGTAAATAGATAATTTAAATTCTTTCAAAGTTTCAATGTTGTTTTCGCGTTTAGGGTTTTTTTTGGAAGTGGGGACGTTTATACTAAATTTCTGCGAGAAATGAACAAAATTTTCCATCAGTTACTTAACTGCATTATAGGATTTAACAGTTGATACTTTGATTGGTGGATATCAGTTTTCATTTTGCCCTTTTCCTTATATTTCAATAGAAATACATATAGTTTAATTTTAGAGTGAAATGTATCCCGGTTAAAATAGCCGTTCATATTTTTCAAGTGAATTCACTTTTGTTCTGATATTTTATATGATTTTAAAAATTAAATTCAAATATTTTGATTGAATACCCATGTGTTTAAGGACGTTTCTTTAAACAGGGTGGATGGTAAAGGATCTAGAATAGTTACCAGTTTATTGTTACTATTGTTTATTGTTACTATCCTTGTGTTTATTGTTACTTGTGTTTATTGTTCCTTGTGTTTATTGTTACTTGTGTTTATTGTTACTTGTGTTTATTGTTTTTATTAGCCTTAACTAAATGGCGCGAATAGTCTTGCGAAGCATTTGAAGGACTGAAAAAAAACACAAATATATATTATATATATATGTGTATTGGTCCTCAGAAGGCATAATATGTAGATCATCACGGTCGAAACTGGTTTAATTACAAAGACTTTAATAGATAATCAAACAAATATTTTGTGCTTCAGAAAAATGCATGACAATTATGAAAGGCTAATTTTTGTTTTCATTTGATAGAAAAGTACTAAGTATATGGTAATTATGCAAGTACAAATATGTTCTTTGTTACCTTCAATATTTTTTCTCTACAATAACTTCCATGCATATGCATGTATGCAGCATATTTTTCATGTACCAAGTATTTATCATTTCTTGAATCAGTTTGTTTCTGATATGGCGGAATATGCGCTATGATTTCTTAAAGTTGCAGTCATTCTTTGAATAAATATAGCTTGTAAGGTAATTTAAGGCCACATCAATTTGATTTCTTGATCTTCGGGCTTTTGGTCAAACTATTAAAGAACACAAATCCATGTTTGCCAATGAACTCCACGTCACCGTGTGCTTAACTCCATAACACACAAAGCATTCCAACTTTTCTCTACTCTTATATTATCATTAAACGTTTTAAGGATGTCATATTATTAGAATGCCAAACTAAATTGGTGTTGTTAAAATTTATAGTTATTTTCTGAGATATCGAAATGTCAGGGACGGTCATGAAGTAGCTAAGCATTTTTATAGTATTTATGGGCTATACAACTTTTTACACATTCAAAAAGGTGTGACATTTGTTTTCAAGTCCGTATTTAAATAGAATACCAAACAATATTTCTTTTTAACTCTAAACATGAAGAGATCATGATGACATTTTTTAAAATTTTCTCCCATATTTTGTGACTGTCCTAGTTCCTGGAGTTTTCAGTATTTTAACATAGTTCGTGTTTCCCCATTTACAAATTTATTGAAGCTGGTCCCCTTTCCAATTTTATGATATATACTAGTATGTAGCTGTTTACATTAGAACTGTTAATCATATATGCACAAAAAGAAATTCATAAGATGTGGGAACGTTTTCGTGATTAATTCATCACCATATTTTCATCATATGCTATTAGATAGACGTTTTTCGTGTCAATACCAATCAAACACTATCCAGTTACGATTGTCTTCTTATTTATTAACACCGAAATTACGATTATCATTTTGGCGAGTTACGATTATCATCCCGAATTTTTCGACGGCAATTTTCTAAGCGCTTAGACAATTATAGTGCACCGTTACGATTCCAATATGATGTAATGGTAAAGAAAAACCTTGCAGCTGAGTAACTCTTGACAACAACGGGCTACATTTGAGAAAAATGACTGAAAAGATTTTACCTATTTCTGTCGTCGCCATATTGGGATCGTCGTAATTCCAGTTACGATTATCAGTTTAACACCAGTGATCAATTAAACGATTTTAGAGTTCTGTTCTTAATGAAGTAAGTATTTTGATAACTGGTAAACTTTTCGAGTTTTAAAATTTGATCTAATTTTATTCATCATGTGGTGTAATAAATATATACATATGCTATAGTATTTGAAAGTTACACTGAATGTTCCAAGCCGGTGACAACTTGTTTACACTCATGTTTGACGAAAGATGTATACAGAGCTTATGAAGCCTAATACAAGACAATTCTGACCAGAAAACAAGAATATATAAGATATGGTTAAGTGCATGAATAACAACAAGGACTTTGTCCTGTTGTAAGACAGTAGGATTACCTAGTTATTCAACCCACATTGTTGTTTTTGCTTTTGAAATTTGTTTGTCGAATAAACCTTACAAAATCAAAGTATTTATTACCGTTTCTATAAGAATCGATTCTCCACTCGTACATTCTTCTATATTTCTGCTTCTTTGTTTGGTCAGTTACTATAAGACTTCTACGACGAAAACAAGATGTATAAGATATACGTCAAAGAAACAGAATCTTTGAGAAGACCCAAAAGACATAAAGAGGTTATCATACATATGTATACACAATACATGATGCTCCATATCGCACCCCGATTCCAACCTCATCTAATTAAAAAAACAAACTTTTCATTGTATTACAACGTATATCTATTATTTCGTGAGTTTCCGATGCCAAATTCCTTCATTTTCTGCAACACTTGAGCTTAACCGATGGTTTTGCATGGGATCCTGTTGTTCAATTATTTCTTTCCTGCATATGGTTTTTGATTGTGTCCAATGTAGATAAAGTACTGCTCAAAGCTTCAGCTTTATTGTTCGTTGTACGTATACGACTGTTTTGTCTCGTCTAGTTGCTATACGTATACGACTGCTTTGTCTCGTCTAGTTGCTTTTCATTGTGTCGTTTGTGTTATTCCCGAATTTGTTTTTCTTTTTTAAATTTCAATCTTCTTTCTCCCATTTGGCATACACTAGTAGGCACTACAATAGTGATAAAAGTGTAAGTGACACCAAGTGCACAAAAGACCAAAATAACCATTAAAAGATAAAAACAAAATGGATAAAGACTAGTACATAAGAAGTTACAAAGACATAGATACAGTTATACCCGGCTGCAAATAGGGTCATGTACATGGCAAATGTGAAATAAAAAGTGAATGTACGATGAACGGAACCGTTATTTTAGGCTCTGGTAGTGCATTTTTACCAATTTAAACGAAATCTGCGAATAAATAATTTCAGCATGAAAACAAGTCAAATATAAACCTGCCTAAATAGTTCCACGAAAATAACCCTTTAACCGACGACTCAAACACGTTCAAACCTAATGATCAAAAGTTGCTGGTTTTAATTAGTAAAACTGCTAGCAAAGACAAACAGACTATAGTTATAATATCTTGTTCTTAGATTACACCACAGAAATTAAGAATAAAGTCGAAAGATACCAAAGGGATATTCAAACTCATAAGTCGAAAACAAACTGACAATGCCATTGCAAAAAAAGAAAAGGACAGTACACAAAACTCAACATTGCTCATGCAAGCAGAAACCTAGTATATATATCAAGATGGCAAAAACCAACCGAAATTTTAGTCGAAAAAGGAGAGACATCATTATTGCAAAAGGACAGATTTTCCAATAGAAATCTAGTACTTCCATTTGCACTATTCGTATTCTTTAAGGATTTTGTAAATAACAATGTGGAACGGAGTTCAAAGCACTAGAGGACATAAGGATAGACATTTAATATTTACAATGCTTATTTATAGGGCTTTGTATTTTTTAAATAACAGGCTCGTTTCACTCAATTATCAGTACACAAATGGAAAAGAAGAAAGATACAAAATGTTAAATAGAAATAAAAATAAGAAGATATGGTATGAGTGCCAATGAGACAACTTTCCATCCAAGTCACAATGTGTAAAAAGTAAACGATTATAGGTCAACCTTCACCCTAACCTGAAATAGTAGTGTAACATTAAAACATAGAAAGATATACTATAAAATATCAATTTAAATGGCTTAACACAATCAAAAAGACATATTAACAAAAACAAGTAAACATACACTGAACGAATAAATTTGATCTATGACACAATGTCAAAAAGACAACTATAACCTTGGACAAAATGGCGTTAAATAAAATAATGTACACAGGTAAATTTAAATATAATAATTTTGTTGTTGGGAGTACGGAGATATTTTTTACAAAATAAATGAATTTGTTGTTCATAGTACGAAAATAGCAGTGACAATTTTTCGTCATACTAAATACTTATCAAAGGTGGCACATATCAAAAATAGTGAGACGAGATATAACACAAAATAAGTAAACATTGAATAACAAAAATGCATTACAAATTGCGTAACAGGTCAAATGTACACGAAAGTACGATTTGAGAGTACTCGCAGTTACTGAAAGCTAGTTAAAAGCCAAAAACAATTAATAATAAAATATCATGCATCAGAGACTAAAATCAACTAAAACACATCCCAGTATAATAGACCCATATGAATAGCCTTGAATTCATCGCGAATAATCAATCGATACTTTACCGTTTCCTATTAATCTTGTTTATTGCAAACGTAATACTATCTTACCTATAATTTAAAACCTTCTATAGCTTACTCTATCGTGATAGGTCTTTGTCCAATACTACAGACAATGCGTTCACATGTTCTCCAGTAGGCTATTTACTTCTGACCCTTTTGGTGTTTGATGAATTTTTGATTCAAGGACATTCATACAAGTTTTTGTTCTGTCAAATTAAATTGTAAAGTGCTTATCTCTATTAATGCACTAAATTGCTGATAAATGATATAGTCGTTTCTGATCTCATACTACAGTGTCATAATTTGTATAAGTTTGTTGTATTCCAGATTTTGTATATGCATTTATTAGACTAATGGATCAATTATCTGATCATCAACAGAAATGTATATCAATGATAAATGAGCATTAACATCTTGCTAGAGAATGGAAGCCAATCATCCTGTTTAACATAGTTCATTTTTGGGTCAATTATTTAGGAGTATTTCTAAAGTCATTCAATTTTCATTTTTTTTATATGGACATTTTTGATGAAGTAGAGTCCAGAAAAGCACTTCGGGCTCATTAGATGCTTTATTACCAAAAAGGACTTAATTCATAAAATGTTATTTTTTATTTTGTAAATATGTTACCCTCTTCCTTCTGCTCTTTTAAGATAAAATAATTGTCAGGATAATGTTGTGTTTGTATTGCGTTGTCTGTTTTAGTAAACCCTTTAATCTCTCTAATAATTAGCTCTATGGCTGCCCTATGTACTTTTTCATTTTTGGCCTTGTTGGATGAAGTTACATAATTTATGTAATCTACTCCTCCTAAAGTTTTCAACCCAGATCCCTCAAACTTCACAGGAAGTTTGCACAATCTGAGGTTGTGCACTTGCTATCATGGAATTATGTGTTGAAAAATTGTCTCATTTTTTCCAGACATGGGAACGTTGTAACTTTTCAAAACCATTTATGAAAGGAGTTTAAGTTGTGTGTAATCAACTCCTCTACAGTTGACAACTTATATCTTTGAAACATTACAGGAAGATTGTACATATGTTGAAGTTGTGCACTGCTATTATGGAATTGTTTGAGGAATCTTTACATTTTATATTTCAAACATTTTAATGCTTTCTCCATTGGTTAAGAAACATTCTGATCAACCTGACCATTTTAGTCTTTGATCTGTTTTTTTTTTTTTAGTCATTCTATTCTCTAGTTTTTTTCAGCATTTTTCAAAAGAAACACGTGATGCCTATGTATTTAAATGTTTACAACAACCATTTCTAAAATAACCATAATCAGTAAAAGAGAGGCAAAGGATACCAAAGCGACACTCAATGTTTTTTTAATGCTTTTTTTTTCAAAAGTAAAGCAACTTAGTATTCCAAGGGAATATTTTTATTCGTAGCAAATACACATGTATTTTGGGTATGTTATTCGTCATTTAAACAAAACACTTGTTTATTGAATATATAAATAGGTATACATTCAGTTGTAAATTATATTCTAATAGACACAAATTGGTTTGCATCATGACTTAAGTTTAAAAAGAAGACCAAAAAATATATACATTTTCTGTAAGTTTAAGACTAGTTGTTTGTCCTTTGGTTTTTTTTTAATTTTCCCATGGCATTTTCGGTCTGTCATCGCTTTATGTTTTGAGATAACCTCTTGGTATATATGCTCTGAATTATTTAAGGATGGTGCTTTCGAACTATGTTTACTTACCAATGTTAATTACACGTTTTGATTCATTTCTGTTTGCAGGAAAAATTTCTACGACACAGAGTCAACAATCAACAACCACAGATATGCTTTAAGTTGTTGGGAAATAAATAACCGAAAGAAAAAGCATATAGGTGTTGTTACTCTTAAACAAGGAATTCCCAAGTATATATAAATATAATTAGTTTTGACTGCATTCTTCATTTTAACAGTTACATACAGTTCATCTTACATGAAAGTAAAGGTTTACACATTACTGTAAACTCAAGATGTCCCTGAAATTGAATTAACCCAAAACTCCTTGATATGAGGCTAATATCCTCGTTTCATCTCCTAACTTAGAATCGAGAAACAAAAGAAGATTAAACTGGTGACGCCATTTTACAAATTATATAATTAAATGAATAAATACTAATCGTTACATTTTCTCAAATGACAAAACTCAATATGACAGGATAACATAACATATGCACCATAGTGTATAACCACTAGCTTATTGTGTTAGAGCGTATGCAAATGCCCTATATGTATGTTTTATTACACATTTTTTATTATTTTCGGCGTTTTAGAGTTACCACTTTATAGATACATTTCCTCTATATCTTTTTATTTAGCAGTTATTAATAAATTGAAGAAAATTGAAGAAACAAAAATTTGCCTAACGTGAAATGTAAGTAATATATAAAATAAAACACGAATACACACAGCATAAGTGACAATTGCAACTAATGCTAGTATTTTCTTTCCTTGTTAGAATGGTCTTATAATTTGCATCATTTTGATCCATATTTGAAAGAGAGGCAAAAGATACCAAAGGGGCATATATTGAACGACGACTTTATGAATAACTAAATCATTTGTAAAAGTTAAATATATACCTTTTGTTTTAAATGATTTTTTTTATTTACGCTTTATTGTTTAAAGATTCAAATAAAAAATCGGAATAATGATTTGTCAGAGGCCAGACATTCATAAAATAGAAGGCAGTTGTGTGTAACAGACATTCAGATATTTTCAGCTGAAACTGTAGGCACTACATGTTGGCGAAAAATAATCTAATATGCAATCAACCATGTAATAAGACTTTATATGATACGATTGTTAACGGTTATGCAATTAACATTGGTGTGCAATTAACAAATAATTAATACGAGATGTAATTTAAAACATTGTTTTTCCATTATCTTTTCTTCTATAAGAATTTGATTTGATTAATGGAATATATGATACATCAATTAGAAGCAACAGTATAGTTTAATGACGTTCAAGTCTCGTAAATATATTGATAAAACATGGACAAAAACTGAGGGAATAATATGAACGCAGCAGAACCGCGTCCGTCATAAGATTAGCGCCTCCTGCTATGCGTTATCACTCGCCATGGAAATCTACACTTAGTCAAAATGTCACGGTCACATATAGATATAAAGGTACATACCAAATTACCTTTCTAGTATCTAACATTTGTTGTCTAAAGACCTAAGACTGCGAATACATGTCGCTTTTGAATAAAGAAATCACTTAATACATTATGTGCGTCAATGACGCTTTTTGGAACGGCCAGACATAAACATTGGAAAGCCAAGGGGTGTATAAATACATAAAAAACGTTAGGAGCAGAGGTGAGTTGTGAAAATAAAATGTGCATCGTTTAATCAATTCGTGGTGGTAACCTTCTGTAGTATCTTTTTAAATATTTTTTTTACTGATAAACCTGCTGGTGAAATACTAGGAACACCCCTGTATAGGTAATGTGAACTGCTCAGTTGTAACGTTTAAATTGAGTTATATAAACGCCTTACAGTTAGATGGTATTAATAACTGCTGAGGAATTTTGAATTTTGACAATGGAAAATGTGTTAAGGTCACTGTTGTCAATATTCGATATCCACTTATGAGTCTTTTGTAGACGGAACGTCTGGGATGCAGATGGATAAGCTTAATAAATAAGATGATTCAACAAAAGAACTAGATACAAAGCAACTTTAAACAGCAACAATCAACAGAAAATTAGGATCTTTAAATAATTTACCTAATGCGCCTCAAATTGAGGAATACAAAATTAATGCGTAAACAAAAATCTCTGTGTAGTGATATTGGACATGTTGTAATCTAAGCTTAACCATTTGTGCTAATTTGGAGTACAGATGACCATAGAATAAAGTGTAAAAATTATGGAGTTATTAAATGTGTGCAAAGAACTAAATTTTCAAAGTACTTATTGTGTGAAAAAAGGAATATTTTACCTCGCGAAGCCGTATTGCAAAAGGCTTTTCGAGGTTTGCTAAATTCTGGAAAAAAACGAACCTCGATTCTTACCTCGAATATTTAACAACATATGTGAAAATGTATCAGCTTCGAAACGAACCATCATACATATCCAAGTTCACGATATCAGCAGAGGAACTACCGCTTATCTGAAATGATTTGCGCATCTGTACCAATTTATCAACTTTATTTTAGAAGTTATCAGACTAATTTATGGATTATTGCATCTTGTACATCATAGAAAATTGTGAAAATAAAGGGTAGTTGTCTTGTATAAATACATAGTTATCTCAGCTGGCTCTAGATTAACATTATTCATAAAACACTTTTTCACTTTTGAAATGTATTACTAGCAAGGGACTGGATCACTTCTTTTAGGCACAGTCACCATTTTTGTTTACATGAGACGCTAAAAGGCATATGTCATTGCCGTAAAAAAGGGACTTCTTTATAGAAACATTAAATATTGTTAAATTGTAAGTCAACATGACAAACTTCAGAAATAGCTTTGCCCCAATTATGTCACTTTCATTCAAGTCTACAGATATAGCTGATAATCAAGGGAAATAACATATTTCGTACGAGTATAATTGAGGAGGGGAGGGGGGGGGGTCCTGATCCCGAAATCCCGGGCTTAAAAACATGGAATCCCGAGGTCCCGAATTTAAAAAAATTATTTCTAGACATCCCGAAATTCGAAAAAAGAATTCCCGGATCCCAAAAGGATCAATCTCGAAATCCCGAGCTTAAAAACACCCGATCCCGGAGTCCCGATAAAGATCCTACCCCCCCCCCCCCCCCCATTATTTGATACATTGATACATTTTTGTACACCAATAATTTGACCATTAATTAGCAGCTGGTTACTAAAACACGCAAATAAACAAACAATATAATTTACAAAATGCATGAATTGCTATATTTTAATGCACAACAACAAATATCACAAGATAGTGTCTTTTCTCAGTGAAAAGGGGGAGGGGGGTAACACCTTTTAAAAACAAAGTCCTTCAACTATTCAGCTATTCAGCTACTACTGATAGCTTCTCATTAAAAAGGTTAAAATGAATGTTGTAGAGCCACACGTGAGAATCATCTCTCTGCTTTGTGATAATCTTTCAAGAACTAGATTTTTTCCTCTCAATAATACAGTTTGTTTTTAAATGAAACGATAAAACAACCTGAATCAATTTTGTTTTTCAGACGTATTACTCCAGTTAAACCTGTACCTAACTATATGTGTTTATAACGAGAGCAAAGGATCATAGAATAAAGGTGTAAAAACTACGGTGTTATTAAATGTATGCAAAGAACTAAATTTTCAAAGAACTTATTGTGTGAAAAAAGGAATTGTTTACCTCGAGAAGCCGCATCACAAAAGGATATTCAGGGTGTGCTAAATTTTGGGAAAAAATATCACTTCGTACCCCGAAAATTTAACCAGATGTGTGAAAATGTATCAGCTTCGAAACAAGCCATCAAACATATCCAAGTTTACGATACGAGCAGAGGAATTGAGAAAAAGGGCTACCAAGTTTTCGGAAACTCGGCCGATTTTGTCAAGTCGGATTTAAATCGTAACTATATATATCGTGACATATTCTGCTGTTTCGTATCAAAATTCGAGTAATGTTGTGTAAACGCCGATGACACATTACCAAACGATAAAAATAACTATATATATATATATTAAGTTTTGTCAAATTACTGTTATTTATTATGTATGTTGCGTTTTACATTCGATTCCGATTCGAGTGCCATGAATCTTCACCTCAAATCCTATCTTTAGTTTTCAGTTGTTTTGGACCAATGTTTGTATTTCGACTGTTTTCTTTTGGCCATGCTGTTGTCGAGGTATGTTTTATTTTTGATTTATGGTTTTAATAGCCCATATAACATGTATATAGCTTCTTGTTTTTTTATACATTGCTTACTTATCAGGAAATATAAGCGTTTTAGTAGGATAGAATGTAACTTGTATCAAATTAAACCAGAGTGATTTTTGTTATTCTTGTTTAATCGTTTTATTTAGAATAGACGTTTTACACCAAAAATTAAAACTACTGATTCTTACATAATGTTTAGCTGATATCTTTGTCGTAGAATGTGACTATTTGACCTGTCATATATAAAGTTGTGGGACGACCACATGATTTTCTGATTGAGTAGGATTTGAAATAAATATCTTTGCCTGGTAAGACAAAAAGCGCGTCTGGCGTAACACATTATACTCCTGGTGTCCTTGATGAGTTTTAACATAATAAATGAAAGGTTTGTAAAACTATATTCCTTTATATAACGAACAGAGAAAATTATTATTGGATAAAATAAACAGTTTTTGTACTCATTTTAAAGAATTACCCAAGGATAAAAAATATTTCTGCCTGTTCACAAATGAGCATTTACCAACTCTTATGCATGTTATGTGCCTAGGAAATTATATTATTCAATGTTTAGAAATAAGATCCAGGTGGAAACAAAATATATAAATGATATTTTATTATTATGAGATATGTTGTAATAGTTATATAAGAATCATGATGTGTTAGGCTCTGATCCTGTCCATAACATGATAGAATTATATTAGGTTCTTGTTTTTTGTTTACGTTTTATTCCAATCATATTATTATTCTTATTCTTATTCTATCTTAATTGACTAGGATTGCTAGTTTTCCTCCCATAGGTCACGCCGGACACTCCAGCTTCCCCTTCCTTTCAAAACTGACCTGAAAAGGAATAATGCAGAATATAAATTGTGTACAATAGTCCCCCCCCCCCCCCCTTCCCCGGAATATTGCTTGTCCCATTAAGATGACAATTTGATTTAAGAAAAACGAATGTTACATACAAACACACTCAAAACCAATTAATGCTATGATTTTTTGCAGTTTAATATTTCTGTAATGTTATAATAAGAAAATAAATGAGATAATCATTTGGAGTTTGTAACCCGGAATTGATGACGTATTTACTTTAGTACCAAATAATTGAAAACGAAAGTAGATTTTTTTTTGTACCAGGTGAGTCACATTTGTTTGATTGTGAAGAGGTATGAACATATTCGACATTGGATGACCCCTATGCAAAAGAGAAATATTTTTTCTTTAGACATGGATAAAACTGGTAAAAATATGCATTGGTTTGGTCATTTTGCGTATCGAATTTTCACTTACACCTATATATATATGTATTACATATGTGTATGCATGTGAAAATCAAAAGTCAATAAACAGTTTTTCATATCCTATTTATAGTTCATAAACATACAAATGACTTCGTTACAAAGAAGAAAAATGACAACATTGGAAGATTACTCTTAACGGAATTAGTGATGTATTTTATGAACTTGACAAGGAATCAGTTTTCACATGAAGTAATTTTCAGAAAGTCATTTATTCAAATCTTTACGGAAATTCACAATATGAGGATGAACATGTAACTTATTTTATCACTTCTTTTAGAAAATTCTGGAAATATTTTACACAAATAAGCACGCAAAAGGTAAGCGTTTCTGAATACGCAAAATACTTCTAGTCGTTAGTGAAGAATTTATGGCAAAATTATGTCCCAAATTTATGTCAAACAGGGAAAAGGGCTTCGGCCTTCTAATAACATAGCCATTCAAGACGTCGTAATGATTTGGACTAGAGTTTGCCCATGTAGAGGAATCATTTTGTTTGCTATAAAATCATAAAGTTGGGCGGCTTAGTGTAACACAACACACGGTTATTTGGAACAACAATTTATTCAAGCCGGTCTGGACCAGTGTCCATAAAGGACGGTCTCCCCTAAGGCCTTTTAACAGTACAAGCAATAGTTTATATACAATTTCATTTGAATATAACAGTTTATCAAAATTTCTATTACTTTGACAATAATAGTTTTTATCCTAAAGATAAACAGATGAATATCTATCAAGCTGACTTTAATTGATATGTTTTTACCAATCTGGACAATTTATAGTTGTGAATCTTGGGTATGTCCAGTTCATTAACTAATTGTTATTATAACATGTCAGCATATGGTCTACATGTGTACATATAATTTTAACCTTGAATTAAAACCATCAGTCTAAATCTTATTTGTATAATTTTCTTGATAGATATTTCCCTGTGTTATTTTATTCAATGAATTTTATTAAACATATTAAACATATTAAGAATATAAATATATATATTTTGAAGCCCATCATATTGTCACATTAGTACCGAAATTTGACAAAATCATGCAAATGGTGATACGAGCATAGGATTTGGCACACATGTTCTTTAGGGTGTATTTAAGCATATTAGAGGGTTAGCCAACATATTTTTGAACTTTTTTCACGGCGGCCATCTTGAATTTAAAATTGACATCATTTTTGCTCAATAGTGGAAATTGAAAACAGATCCACACCTCTTTTAACGTGATATAGGTGATGACAACTATTTGAAATACAACAAAATGACCTGAAAATATGTAAAGCAGACAAAAATCGTAAACATAAATCAGCACATCCGGTAAGGGTGGTAAAAGATCATACAATCGAGTGAAATAATGGAGTAAGGATATGTGATAAAGATGTCCATTTGATATATAGGTAATTATTGAAGATATAATAGAAGGTCGAATGATGTCAGATTCTACCATATTTTCAAATGTATTTCGTTCTAACAGCTACAGGAACACAATGTTGTACATGTCGAACAAGCTTTATAACACTTGCAACTACCAGATCAAGTTTTCTTACATTCACATTTGTGTAACTCCTGGCACGATGCTGCAATGGCTGCTAATTGTGTCCAATTGGGAATCCACACCTCTTCTGCTGTCTCCTTAAGCCATCCTTAATCGCCCGGACTAGATAGATGTAATCAAGTGTGAATGCCTGTCCCCATAGATGACTGCCTCGATATGCAACTCATTTGTGTGCTAAAGCAGTGCAGCTCTGATGGGCGTAATTGTGTCATACTGTCTTTGTTTGCGTGCAAACAATTCAAGCCTGGATTCATTGAGGTCAAATGTTTTTGTAGTTCTGTCGTACATAACTACAACAAATGCCTCTATCAACTCCATATCAGCTTCACTAACCAATGCAGGTTTCTTACTCAATCGCCCAAACACCTCGGTTACTTCATCATGTATTTCACACGTCTGCCATGCCGACTTATTTCCCTTTCCATGAAAAGCGAAGAAACTGTCATATCCGGTGAAAGCATGACAAAATGGCAAAGTCACCGATTTAGGACCAAGAGAATGATCAATTTCACAATTTTCCAAATGCAACCCAATTTTTTTCTACTTGTAGTGTCCTGAATAGAGACACTATTAAAACCACTACATCAGTGTCTGAGCTGATTATCAGTGTCTATTTAAACCCCCTTTCAGCTACACTTTTGAACAAATATCTGCTTCCTCGTGATTACACAGACTGAGATCATCATGATCATCATAGAAAATTGTCATATCATCTTCGCCTTTTGTCACAAAAATCATTTTGTCAGATTGAATGAAGCAAATTTTATCGACAAGGAAATTAAACAATTCCGTCTTGTTTTTGTCCACTCCCAAGCTTTCGGAGTCTGGTGCCCACAACTTTCCGCCTGGTTCCAACACCCCTCGTTTTAAGTGTTTGTGCTTTTAGGCTCCTCCTATGTAAATATAAAATATTATGTCTACTCTTGAATGTTTTGAAGTAAGGTGGTTAATGTACTGCAAAATCTTTCGCGTACTCATCAAAAAGTGTATGTTCCACGCGGTGTTCTCGTATTTACCATAGCCGAACCATCAACTACTACCATGTCTGACAGAGGTTTTCCTCTTGGAAAATCCTCCTTAGATTTTAGAACTGCAATAAGCAGTGATGTAACGCCAATATTAAATTTTCCACTTTGAGACAATGAAGGAGGAAATTTCCACACCCTCATTCAAATAAAGTGCAACTACAGCTTCACCTAATTGAGTTGACATTTCCAGTACCCGATCATAAGATATGCATAACCTATGTTCAAATAACGTATCTTTAAGTTTTCTCTTCCTAGTTTTTGCTGAAAGTGATAGTCAAATATACTCATAAAATGGTGTCTCACGATCAGCTGAATGTCTGTGTTGTACATGAACTTTCTGGGTGTTTGGATGATAATTAAACATTAATAGTCGGACTTTGTAGAAACGTTGTCTAACTGCGATTTAGGTATCAGGTCCATACTCTATCATTTTCACATATTGCAACAAAGGTGATATGCTGTCATCGATATCTTCAGAGACCGAGGATCCATTAAATGTTGTCTTCTTAGTAGCTAACTGGCAGCGAATCATTAAGCCGTCTTTACCATATGCCTGGTGTCATTGTAATCACAAGCAAACGCGATAGCTGGTCCTATATACTTTTCAAACATCTAAAGGACGTCTCTGCCTTTTGAGTGGGCTTCTAGTTCTGGCATCTTCTGCAAAAGCTTGTCCTTCAGGCGTGTAGAATGTACCTGCGCAGAAGAAGAACCAAGTTGTGCCAATATTTCTTCGTATAGGTTTGCCAGGTCCGCTAATTGAATCACCACTGACACTTCAGAATTTCTTTGAGTGTCAAAGATGTATGTTATCAGCTCAGCTAATGCAGTTTCTTTTATCATATTTTCCTCCAGCGAACAACTGCTTTCGGCCTCTGTTTGTCCCATCTGTGCTCTCTTTATCTCTGATGTATACAGCTGTGAGACAAGAAGGGTGATACACCATTTATTGTGCTATGAAATCACCACTACTTAATTTTGCCAACATCTGTTATCCTATAGTACTGTTGCACAATCCACTAATCGTTGGTTCAGTTTCAATGTCATTGCCTCTCTTAAAGCGGATAAAGGCGATTCCTTATCACAAATGAAACATTTATGCACATTTTCAACGGGATCTGGTTGTTGGTCCTTCGAACGAGGAGTACAACAATAACGTTTAGGGGGCTTACATTCACTCGAACTTCAAGATGGCATTGTTGACATATCGCGTTTCTGGGCTCTCTCAAGTTCTGTATTGTTAAACTTTATTCTGCATAAATTATGGTACTAAGCATTTTTTTTTCATTGTGCTTTCAATTTCCTCTCTGTCGTTTAATCGCCGAATATCAAGTGGGACAGGGAGTGCATTTACTTCTTGAAAAAGAGGATATTTTTGCCCAACATTTTACATCATCTGACAATTTCAGTAGGTCCTCTTGTGTTTTCCTGACACAAAAAACATTTTGTCCAATCAGTTTCCCAACCATCTGTTGAGGAAGCTGACAAGCGAATTCTTTTCGCCATTTTAGAAATCAACTACATGTATTATATAAATAAACTAAAGTGAACAACATTGTAACGATAGAACAATAATGCAAATATTGTCTGAGTATAATATCTGGCCACTTCTGATATTCAGGCCGAGGGATTATACTTTTACCACCTGTATAGCACTTTGTTGTATGTGATACAACTGAATTCGGTTAACCCAATTAAAAGTTCGCCTACATTCAGCCCAAACGTTTATCCAGTATCATTTAAATCCCGTGCGATCTGTACATCATCCAGGGGAATAAGTCCCTCCTCCTTCACTCGGCTCTCCCGCGTTGGCACATCCTATCGATCCAGGTACGAATCCACGACTTAATAATTGGGGCAATCATGGAGTAGTTGGTAGCACTTTAATCTTATAAAGCTGATACTTGATTCCATGCCGAGATGATCGGCAGCTAGTGTTTTATACCAGTGTGCCCTGGTAGTGCAAATAAATCACTCTCTGAAAGGCTTTCTAGTGATAAGTGATAAACAAAAGTAATGACTGGCAACATCACAATGGACAGACGCCAAGTAAAGACTAAAAATTAACTATTTATTATAGATAAGGTAAGAAGACCAACCCAAAAGATGCTTAAAATTAATAATTATCAAAGTACTATGATTTAAACATTGGCGTGTGGTAGTATGGGTCAAATGTAAATAATTTACTTAACCGGAAGTGAGTTATCGAATAATATTTGACCGGAAGTGATGTTCTTTTACTACAACCAGAAAAATAAACCTTCGTTCACTCAATGTAATAACATTTTGAATAAAATACAAGCAATATGTAAGTAATAGGGAACATACAATTGATGTGTTTTACCTGGATAGACGCCATTTTGAAAACAAAGATGGTCACCATGATCGGTTAGATTTTTTTTTCGTGGCTACCCCCTAAATATGATTAAATACACCGAAAGGCATGTTCTTACATAGTTTCATGCTTGTATCACCATTTGCATGATTTTTGTGGTATGCTGCTAAAATAATATGTTGAATAAGCAATATGCTTATTTTAAATGATACGGAATTTATTCTTACTGTTTAACTGCAAACATTCTTTTGGTAATCAGTTGCAACAAAATTGCGGGAAATCATCTATTGACCCTTCCATATATTTTTTGACCATTATTATTTATTCTGTTAATCCCATTTATACCGTCAAGTATTGTCAATTTCCTCTCGTATTTTTTAATCAGAAGACCAAAATAAAATAAAAACTATGAAACTCGGTCTGAATTATATACTCCTTAAAATTGTCAACTTTCTGCCATATACAGGTGAAGAATATGTTTCTTTTAGAACAAATTATACATGTTTGTACAATTTTGACGACGAACGACATCCTTATCACAATTATCGTGTGTGTAAACGAAGGGAAATACAGAACCCTGGCATAAATGTACGCACTCTTTTTAAGCATTTATAATTTGGTTACATATGCCATTATGCTGTTCTTCCCTAAAAGTAATCGCATGAATTTTGATTTAAAAAAAACAAGATTGAAAATAAAACGTTTTTAGAACGGTTTTGTTATGAACAAACTTCTCTTATATTCATCGTTTTTTACAGAATTACATAAACAAGAAAGATTTACCAGCATTTAAAGTGATTTTAACCTAACATTTATATACTGCTTCAATGACTTAGACATTGTTCACCGTATTGGAGCGACACTGGATATTGCTACTAGCTGAAATGTAGAGAAGTTGTAAAATTTTGTAATCTCCGGTGAGAATTCCAATATTGTATGCATTTGTGATTATTGCACGTGTCTTAAGATTTTTATAAAGATGTGTTAGGAATTGACCTGTTCTCCTTATTATTTAGAAATGTTACACATCAGCGTAAATTAAATCGGGAGATAAAAAATGAGGCACCAATTACTTCAGATTAAGAAAACTGGCCGGTTTAATGTTTCTAACAATTGGATAATTCTTTTTACTATTCAATTATGACCCACTATAAAACACAAGACCATATATATTGTCTTTATAAGTTATGTTAATCAAAGACAGTTTCTATAGTGTACGGCAACTTATTTATTGATATGTACGGCAGCTTGCATTCTACAACCTCTCTACGCTTCAGCTAGTATCAATATTCGGTGTCGCTCCAACGGTGTTTTTTTAAATTTAAACTGTTTAACTTTGTATTCAAATCTATAAAGAGCTTTTTATTTTAGGTTTTGGAAAGCAATGAATGAATATACATTGTCTTGTTCAAAATGAACTTATCGTCTCAATCCTTCAACATTGGTGGTACTTAGATGACTTTTTCTTTTTCGTAGGAAATAATAAGTGATCCGAAAAAAAATCAAAAAGTTTGTTAAACACTTTAATAAAGCACATTTTAAAGGATGCAATCAGTCGAAAGAGCGTTTATGTTTCACTGTGACGGGAATTCTGTGGTTGAGGAAGTAAGAAATATTTTGAGCAAATCTGACTTACCCGAGGACTGGACTTCGGAACTTTGGAACAATTTTGTAACAGAAATGATGACATATGAAATGGATACCCGTCAAATGAAAAGAAATTGTGTAGAAGTTTGGCAGGCATATGAGAAAAGATGGCACGAATTTCTCCCAGACTTAAAAGCGTCAATGGCCTACCCAGTGTATGCTGGAAGTTATGCTGAAGGAATGCCAAATGCATGCGACTTGGATATGATTTGCGTTGCGACTTGGATCGATGCTTACGAGTACTTTGGAAAGTTGCGAGAAAATATGAACAGTTTGCCTTTCATTTCCGACCTGTGTCATCCAGGATACATACAATTGATTGTTCCATCTATTACGCGAAGATGTTACGACTATAAAGATTATCAGGTAAAGAAGGATGGACGTCATCATTACTTGAGCAGTACGGGTTTTGTTAGAACAATGAAAGAATGGGGCACGACTGGGTATGATCATGATATAAATGGCCCAGCTCTAACAGAAGAAGGTGTTGAAGGTACATCGAATGACATCGTGCACGCGATTAAATGCGATAATTGGCCATCGTTTGCAAATGATGTTTTTCTACGAACATGCTTTCATGGCGATGTTGAGAAAATAAAACAGTTGAGTGTGTATGCGGTAGCGACTGGTCATGCCCTCAGTTTGCATAACGATATAGAATGGAGACTGTCCTTTACAGAAGCAGAAAAGTTATTAGTGAGGGAGTGGACGGAAACCCAGTACCATTGTTATTATCTAATAAAGCATTTAAAGATGATACATCTAAAAAACGCTGATGTCTTGTGTTCATATTTCATCAAAACCGTAATATTGTGGATAAGTGACGTCCTACCAAATGCCAGCTGGATTCCATCCCGGCAAATGGAGTTATTATTCAAAACGCTACATATTCTCCAGATTATGTACAGGAGCCACTACCTACCAAATTACTTTATTCCACAGAATAACATGATAGACTACAAGAATAAAGAAGATTGTCTGGTTCTAGCAGATGAGATAAGAGACATTCTGTCATCCGGTCGCATAAGAATAGTCATTGCTGAATTACTTTGTGAAAATGATGTCGAAAGCATATTTTTGTCTGCAAAAAACTGGGATATAAAAAATGCCAGAATTACTTCATGTAGAATACTTTGTAAAACCATTCGTAAATACTGTGTAAGCTCATGGACATTCTGTGAGCAGCTAATTATAAACGAGTCGCAGCTTTTGTCATCGCTAACAACTATGATGCCTATTTGGAATCGTTCACAGTGCAAAGCAATGGAAGAAGTTTTAGCAATTCTAACTCAAATTGTTTCGTTGGAGTTTACTTGCGCATTTCGAACTGTAATCACAAGACAGATAGCAGACTTTTATCATTCGATTGGTACCAGACAGTCGCGAAAAAAAGCTGAAATTTTCTACAGAGAGTCTCTTACACTCGTATATCCTTGTGAATTCAATGATGGGCAAATATCGGGAAGAGTTCAATTTGCTCTTTTTTACTATTTGAATGGAGATTGTACCGTTGCATTATCTGAGATAAACAAAATTCATCCAGCTATCGTCGATGCAATCAAGAATCTTAAAGTAGACCGTTATCTTCAACTCTCTTTTCAAGTTTGGCTAAAGGATAGATTTGTTCATGACGAGTTTTTAGCCATGTTGGTTTCAACATTAGTAAAGAATTTTCCTTTTATAGTCAATGTAATTGTCATCGGCATATACGTAATGATTAAGTGTATAGTAAAACTGTGCCCAAAAGAAGGTCAAGATGACTTTTTGGCTTTGTATTCTCTTCTGAAAGAATGCGAGGACCAGCAGTGCACGCCTACGGCATGTGGTTCATATCAAATGATCGCAGATCATTTATCAGATACTGTAAAGGAGAAATATCACATAATTCCCCTACAACCAACAGTCAATTATGTAATGGCTGCTACCAGGAATCAGGCTGTTAAGCAGTTTTGGGATGACCGATAAAAAAAAACATCATTATAAATAAACTGATTTTTTTAAATACAAAGGATATTCTACCATAGGAAAAACTATAACTGATAGGGCGAGACCGATATCATGTTCGATGCAATAAAATACTTGATATCGAACTGATGGGTTTTTTTTTAATGTCTTAGTAAAAATCCATCTTATTACGATGGTACTGTTTAAAAGAGTATTTGAAAATTGGTTTTTTTTTCGCACAACGTGTTGCGGGGGAAATAGAAATACCGGGCGTCTGTCCATCCGTCCTTCCGTCCGCCCGGTCTTGTTAATGTCTCACGTGTACAATTCTATCCAGATTTTTATGAAACTTATATCATAGGTTTATATCAGCAATGTCTTGGACAAGTTCGAAAATCAGTGCTGATCAATTATTTTTAAAAGAGTTAAGACCCTTGGAAACATTAATTATATGGAAAATTGCATCGTTAGCGCTCTCATGTGTTCAATTCTTGCCAGATTTTTATGAAACTTATAGCATAGGTTTATATCAGCAATGTCTTTGATAAGTTCGAAAATCAGTGCCGATCAATTATTTATGAAATAAATATTAATTATATGGAAAATTGCATTGCTAGCGCTTTCATATGTACAATTCTTGTCAGAATTTTATTAAACTTAAATCATAGGTTTATATTATCAATGTCTGTGATGAGTTTGAAAATCAGTGCCGATCAATAATTTTTAAAAGAGTTATGCCCCTTAGAATTATTTATTATATGGAAAATTGCCTTATCAGCGCTATAATGTGTACAATTCTTGCACATTTTTATGAAATTTATATTATAGGATTATATCATCAATGTTTTTGACGAGTGCCGATCAATTATTTTTAAAATTTTAAAGTTATGCCCCTTGGAAATATTGATTATATAGAAAATTGCATCGTCAGCGCTCTAATGATTTTTTTGCCAGAATTTTATGAAACTAATATCATAGGCTTATATCAGCAATGTCTTTGACACTTTCGAAAATAAGAGCTGATCAAATATTTTTAACGAGTTATGCCCTTGGAAATATTAATTATAATGGAAAACACACTGCATTTGCTCCGAAGCCTTCATTTCTCTAAGCTACTAGTATTAATAAAAAAGTTTTAAAGCACTTCATGTATCTAAGTACACATCCAACATCCAATGGATTTAGTTTAAAGACGTCATTAAAAGAGGGACGAAAGATACCAGAGGGACAGTCAAACTCATAGATCGAAAACAAACTGACAACGTCATGGCCAAAAATAAAAAGACAAACAGACAAATAATAGTACAGATGACACAACATAGAAAACTAAAGACTAAGCAACACGAACCCCACCAAAAACTGGGGGTGATCTCAGGTGCTCCGGAAGGGTAAGCAGATCCTGTTCCATATGTGGCACCCGTCGAGTTGCTTATGTTATTACAAATCCGGTAAATAGTCTAATTCGGTAAGTCACATTCGTGAAAAGGGAAGGGTATTGTAGTTACGACATAAGGAACATATCCGATATCATCTGTGAAACGGTTATTCCATAACGGTCAACCAACTCGTGATGGTGTCCGTAAAATTTACGAAGGGATGACTTCAACTTCACCATTTGGAACTCTTGGTTTAATAGCTTCCTTGTGAGCAGCAATCCTCTATCAAGGAAATCATGATAGGAAACACAAGCCCGGGAATATCGTATCAATCAGGCGCTGCTTGAATGTTGCTACATAGAAATGGAAAGTTCACAATTGGGAAGCTGAAATCATCTCTTTTGTCGAAAAGTTTTGTTTTCAACCGACACTCTTTGTCAATTTCTAGATATAAGTCAAGATATGAGACAGACTTAACTGTATCTGTAGTATCCTTTATCTCTAGTTCGATGGGATAGATTCGTTCAACATAGTCACCAAATTTTTTAATATTTAGTGAGAGAACATCATCTATATAGCGGAACGTAGAGTTAAAGGATATTGCTAACTTCTTATCTCTCTTCCTAAGAAGCTCCTGTATGAAGTCAGCCTCATAATAATAAAGAAACAAGTCGGCAAGAAGAGGGGCACAATTGGTTCCCATTGGAATTCCGACAGTCTGTTGAAAAACACGTCCTCCAAACGTAACAAATATGTTGTCAATCAAGAAATCAAGCATCTTGATAATGTCAGTTTCAGAGAATTTTTTGTTTGAATCAGAGTGATTCTTTACAAAGAAGAATTTATCCCTCCCCAAGACAAGATACTTGTATCTACGTTCGCCATTCTTTTTAATGAAACAAAGTAATACCAACTCTTTCAATTTGTCTTTTTGTTTGGAATGGGGAATACTTGTGTAAAGTGTAGAAAAGTCAAATGTTTTAATACTATTGCAGGATGAGAGAGTCTTAGATTGTATGTACTCTAAAAGATCTTTGGAATTTTTTAGTATCCACATCTGATTCACGCCACCTCTAGAATAGGCAGTTTCACAATAACTTTGGAGCCCGGCTTTGATTGCTGATAAAATAGATGTTAATAATTTAGAAAGAGGTTTCGTGGCGCACTTGGAAGACCCAGCAATATACCGTTGTTTGTAAGGACACTTATGTAGTTTAGGTATCCAATACAGTGATGGAAGATCCAGTTCTTCGTCTTTGGTTGAAATTCCAAAGGAACATAGAACAGACCTATGATTATCTAGGATTTCCTCTTTGGTAAGTGTCGTGAGGGTATATGTTGAGTTTCCAAGTGAATTGTCAATACCTAATTCATTTATCAAGCAGTTTATGTAATGATATTTACACACAAAAACGATGTTGTTTGGGGCTTTATCTGCGAGGACAACAACATATTTGTCATGGAGGTAGGACAAGTGTTTTGCAACATTTGGGTCTTTAAAAATTGATGTAGCGTGGGTATTGATATGCCCATTTAGTTTCTTAATTCGGATTTGTATCAACGACCTCACAGCCTTAATACATTCGGAAAGAGTATCTACGTCTTCTTTCTCGCGTTTAGCCCATTGCCTGGCATAATCCTCGACTGAATCCATCAGTATTTTGAAGTTGTATTTCCAATTGATGGATTTAGGCTCACGATATTTCGGACCTTTGGATAACAAATTTCGCAGGGAAGTGTTATCGACAATGTTGAGGTCTCCGGTAATAACGTGGCCAGCCGGATTATATGTGAATTGGGAACTAGCACAGGTGCAATCAGGAGGTTTAGACTTGAAGTCGTCAATGTTGAGATCCTGCAAAACGTGTTTGTAATTGAAAATTTTAGTTGCAATTGGTTTGGTATAGGTATAAGAAATTATTGGTACAGACTGATCTTTAAAATAAGGAGGTATTTTCGACTGAACTAATTTATGATGAAGGATATTGCCTAAGTTGACGCCATCGAGACCTTTGTTGGCAAAGGAAAGTTTAAGAAAAGATCTTTTCTCTTTTTCATCTTTTCCAATGCGAACTGGTTTGAAAAGTCTGTGACTTGCAATATCCGAAATAATAGCTGTAAGTTTGTATTGGTTTGAATGAGGGTTTGTAACCGTGGTTTCCAAACATAAATTGAACAGAGAATGAAGTTTTGAAAGGGGTAATGAATACAGTTTCGTGCGAATGTGATGAATACCTAACGGCTTTTGTATAAATGGCAGCAAGTCATTAATAGAGACATCATGCAAAGTAGGTGATGTATAATGACGATGACCATGACTGCGTCTACGTCGAGGAGTAGAGTTGAAAATATTCATCACATTCACCGAGCTACAGGAAGGACTAGATACAATACCTATACCATCAATTTTGTCATTGCAACCATATATAGTGTCGCAGTTCCCAATTGTCGAATCCAGTAGTCTTCTTTTTGTCTACGGAGAGGCGTTGCAAGTTGAGGATTGTTAGTCTTGTGGTATATTTTTTCGATTATACGAACTGTCATAGAAACGATGGAATGATCAGGCTGATTAAAATTAACAGTCAGAGAAAACTGTTACCTTGTGCAATGCAACAAATCAACATATATGAGAGAGATGTCAGCCCGGATCACACAACTCTTTGTTAACAAGCTCAAGCAGAACTTGCTTACTACCTTTCTATTAATAGTAAAAAAAAATTTAGCAATATCATTAATATAAATAATGAATAAGAGCGGTCTCAAAACAGAACCCTGTGGGACACCAGTTGAAATACTGCAAAGCTCTGACGACGATTGTTTAATAACAACTCGCTGTTGTCTGTTGTTCAGATAACTTTTAAACCAATTCAATAATTTCCCGTCCACACCGTATGACTTCATTTTATATAGCAATCCTTGATGCCAAAATTTATCAAAAGCTTTAGAAAAGTCACAGAAAACAAAACAGCTAATTTCTTTATTTTCTAGTGAATTTAAAATACAGTTGTAAATTTCTAAAAGCTGGTGAACTGTTGAACATTTTAGAAGAAAACCAGACTGGTATTCATATATTAACTTATTTCTATGTAGGTGATTGAAGACATGTTTATAAACAACTCGCTCCATTATTTTCCCTACACAACTTATAAGCGATATGGGCCTATAGTTAGATGATAACGAACTATCTCCCTTTTTAAAAAAAGCAATTACATTTGCAGTCTTCCAGCTGGTGGGATATTTACATTGTTGTAAGGATTAATTAAATATTATTTTTAAAGGAATTGCTATTTTTTCAGGACACATTTTCAGCATTTTATGACTTATGACATCTGGACTAGATGCCTTATCAGGATCTAAAGTTTTAATTATATCAACTATTTCATATTTTTCAATTACTAAATCATTTAAAATAATATTGGTTCTTGGTTCAACTTCAGGGATGGGATCACCTTCCTCCTCTAGGGAAGAAATCAGACTAAAATATTTATTCAACAGATTACATTTCTCGTCGTCTCCGTACACTACATCTTCCATACTTTCATCGTGAATAATATTATTAAGTGGTGGTAAATCACCAGAACCCTTATTGGATTTTATAAGCATTTTCATTATCTTCCAATAAGTTTTGGGGTTATCCACGTTATTTAAGATGATATTATCCAAGCTTCTTTCAAATTTTTCTTTTGCAGCTTTTTTCAAATTATTTACTTTATTCCTCTGCTTTTTGTATTTATTAATGTCAGAATCTTTTTTAGTTTTTAAGGCTTTTATACGAAATCGGTCTCTTCTGCGGATTTCTCTCCTTAGCTCGTTGTCAAACCATGGTCTGTCAATGTTTCGTATATAAACATATCGAGTTGGGATGCTCTGCCTTGCGATGTCAAGGATTTTTTGAGTAAATGTATTGCACATCTCGTCAACATCCTCAACATCAGAAAAAAGTGCATCCCAACTGACAGAATCAAGTCCTGAAGAAAATTTATTTAAATCTGCTTTA
This sequence comes from Mytilus californianus, assembly GCF_021869535.1. Taxonomy (NCBI): domain Eukaryota; kingdom Metazoa; phylum Mollusca; class Bivalvia; order Mytilida; family Mytilidae; genus Mytilus; species Mytilus californianus. The sequence continues at coordinate 110,051,710 of NW_026262723.1, forward strand.
TCGTACAACCAAATTTCTCTTTTGAATGATTTGGATGCAAATCTCGGACATTCTAAAAATATTAAAGAAGCATCGTGATCACTTATTTCAGACGGTAATTTAAGTACGTCGGCAATAGAATATTTAATTGTGTCGCAATGTGCTACTGTGTCCAGTCACCCTTGTCGGTTTATTTATTACATTTTCTAAATTAAAAAGATTCATTGTATTATATAATTTATTATTATGGATTGAAAATAAATCAGAGTTCAAATCTCCTGTTATCACAATATTCTCGCTTAGTTGGTAACTCAATCCCAGCGAATAATTAAGTCTTGTCTAATAGTCATTGTCCGTCCACTCAGGCCTATAAGTACAACAAAGAAAAATGACTGACCTTTACCTTTAATCTCTACCCATATTGTCTCATCAATGTGGTTTTCGAGTTCACCTTTACGTACGACGGATATATCATCCTTAAAATAGATGACAATGCCTCCGCCGGCACTGTTACGATCCTTTCGGATTATATTCTTTGAAAATGAGGAAAGCTGCAAATCGTCAATGTTCACACTTGGATCCAAATGAGTTTCAGTTAAAGTTACTATATCAAATTCATCAGTAAAATTTTGGAGAAAATTAAGCTTATTTCTTAGACTACGTATGTTTATGTTACATATGGATAGTGAGGTTTCATTTATACTGGTAGAGTCAGTTATAATATCTGTATTCGGACCTGGATTAGTCTCAATATTTCCAATAATTAGGATGACATTTAAAACAAATAACAGAAAAACAATATCTATTTTCGGATTTAAGCTCTGGAGAAGTGAGAGAGAGACGACGAGTAACGAGCATCTGAAATTGGTAAGTAATATTTCTTTTAAGGTTCATGTGGACCCTTTGGTTAAAATGGCTGCATTTTCACCTCAAAATTTACTCTGTGTACAGACAAACCTGTGTATCTGGAAAAGTTTTTAGGCATTGCATGCCCTAGATAAATAAAATTCAAATATAATCTATGTTTGAGAAAATTAGAAAAATAACAGGATTTTGCCGTGCACTTTTTTTCATTCCTCTTGAAGGTGCCAAAATAAACTAAGTTGGGAAAGAGGTTTGAGAACTTCCCAACAGGTAATAATTGAAGTGAACTATATTGATTGAAATGGACAATAGGTGGACAATAGATACGTGACAATAATGGGTGATTTAAACTGTGTACCTGAGTGGACCATATCAAGTGAAACTCAACTGTTTGTTAATTTTATCATCTTCTGCAGGGACGAAAAAAAGTGCACTGCAAAATTCAGTTAAGTTTTAAATTTTCTAAAACATACAATGCATTTGAATTTTATTTATCTAGGGCATGCTATGCTTTAAAACTTTTCCAGATACACAGGTTTGTCTGTCAGAGTAGATTTTGAAGTGAAAACACTTTTTAGCTATAGGGTCCACATGAACCTTAAAGAGCTATCACTAGTTCGTGAGTTAAAGCTGCCGAGTCTAAAAGTGCATCTACATAAATTAAATAACCCGATAGCTGCCCTATATTGTTCTATACAATTACCCATTGGGTTTTATCATAGCAATCATAATACATATAATAAAGCAGCAAAACGAAATATGTAAATCACAACAACCACACACATCATCACATATAACTGAGGAAAAGTTCAAAAAAGACAAACAAAAGAAAAATATACAAAACAAAAGAAACAAGGTTTGAAATACGAGGGAAAGCATTTGTATTTGAAATGGGAAATGATTTACTACTTGAAGACTTGGAACTTTTTTTTAAAAAAGCATCATACTGATATGTTGTTACGTGTAAAATCATATGGTTATAGAAGTTTGCAAACTTCTTACCTAATTGCATTTAAGGATTATTTAGTGATTGAGAAGAATTTATTAGTTCTAAATAAAATATTAAAAAAAAATTAAATAAGTAAAAAAAAAAAGGAAACACCTATAAACTCAACATTTATGCATAGAGCCACGCAAAATGAAAACAAATACTACAAGTGACATCAATACAACAAAATACATCATATACATTACATGGTGCAGTACAGACAAAAAATAATAATAACAGCAATATAGCTACATTCGTATATGTAATTGTAAATTCAAATTTCAAGAAGTCTTTAATATTTTAGGACTTTCTAGTCAAACGCACCCCAATTTAAATAGATAACTTCATTCTCAATGTCAATTATCGTCAATAGAGGTCGTAAGGGTTTACAGTATTAATAACTGCTTCAAATTTTATAAAGTAAAGCAGGGTTTTTTCATCATTAGTACGTTTTGATAATAATGTCTTCTTTTATATTTCAAATACATTCAAAAGTGTTCAGTATAGTTGACCCATAGTTGTTCATACTTAGGTATTTATTATCATAAATTTGAAACAAAAACCCAAGTATACGTCAGTGAACTGCATGTTTTTGCATGGTTATAACATTTTGTTTACATAGAGCTTTAAAGCTGGAGGCATCTGAAGTTTTCAACAAAAAGAAGTCATATTACATTTATCATCACAGAAGTAAACTCTATCGGGTTTTGCAAACAACTGTTTTATTAAATTTAGATTATTTTGCGGTTTATTTGTATTGATTTTATTTAGGTGAGAAAAAAGCATTAAATATGAATAAAGTTTTTATTTTTTTTTTATTAAAGGGTACAAATTTTCACTGTTGTATCCAGTTTAAAAAAAAGGGGGAGGTGGGTAAAAGTGGGGTATCACATATTATGTGTTTTTTCAATGTATTTAGTCACTTAGGAACTTAAACAGACATCGTCACAATACGAGTTTGATAATACATGAATTTTCAAACCTGGAATTACTTATATTAGTGGAAAAAAGAAATAAGTTACAATTGAATGTACAAGTGAACAGGGGAAAGAGAGTGTGTTGGAAAAATGGTGTAACTAGCAGTTGAATGCAATTATTCGGATAACTAAAAAAAAAACAAAGAAAAAAAAGCTTTTGTTGGATTAGACCATCTGTCTACTATTAAAATACTCAAGTTAAGAAAAATGTGTTTATGGTATTAACGTGGGAAATAAGTCAATATACATTTTCTGTGTGGTCATTTATTTTGGCTTCATGTTCATTGATAGAATTTTTAAATGGTTCAACGTGTGCTGCGATGCATTTTTGCACTTGTTCTTCAATTAGTGGAGTTAAGGTTTCACTGATTTTTTCAGCCAATACTGGAATTATTGTATTGAGAACATCTGGACTGGTGAGTGCTTCAATGACCTTGTCTGTAATGTTTTTACGTGTTGCTGGTGTCTTTTTTTCGATATCTCGTAGGTCGCCTATGGAGTTGCGACGCCTAATCTGTCGTGTATTTTGCTTTTGGGTTGCAGGCAGGTTATCTGGACTATCAGGGTTAGACCTTTTGTTGATATTCAGAGATGGTGAATTAATAATAGGTTGTGAATTCGTTAACAAATGGTCAGAACTGTGTTCACTTTCTCTGGCCATGGAGGTCGCCATTGTTATTGTTTTGATTAGAACCCGTTTTAAAAGCGTTTCAAAAAAGTTCTCAAATGATTTTGATTTGTAAAATATTACGAAGTTTTTACATTACATAGATAGTCTGTTAGCTATGTAGCAAGTTTTGTCATCTAACTTTTACGTTATCCAGCTTAATATCCCACTTGTGGTTAGATATATTTTACACGTCCATAGCTGATAAGCGCTTGCCCTTTCCCTTTTTACTATCTGTAACTGAACAAGAGGTTCACTTGATAAGTCTTGTTTGCTAAAATGATTGAACGAATATTATTCAGTTTAGTCCCGGAAACTCATGATGAATCTTTTAATTAAACCTTTGACACATGTCTGCAGTATAATTTGAATCAAACAGCTGCATTACTATACAACTGAAAAAAAGGACTTTAATTAAGTCCATTGCCGATGGAGAATCAACAATCAATCAATCAATCAATAAGTTGCAATTCAAAAATGTATGTCAAAACAAAATGTAAAATTCATGACATACTTCTTTCATTAAAAATCTTAGAGTTCGAAATTGCTTTATTTCTTAAAGAAAACCATACATTATTAAGGACATCTACAGGGGAAAATAAATACAATATTTGTCATTAACTTTCCAAAATGAATAACAGCAACAAAAGAGATGAGAAACCTAATTGTATGGTTAGATAACATCATAATAAGATAATTCTTTAAATATGCATAAAATCCTGAAAAAGGATCTAAAAGTTGATAGTTCTATTTTCATAGATTTTCAATTTTTCGTCGTTTTAATTACAAAAAATGTTTTATATACATGGGGTGGAAGGAAGGGGGAAACATCATATAAAACAAAACAGGTCCATATCATATAAAATCAAGCTTTTGAAGCCACTGTCATAGTCTCTGGTTCAACTTAATTTGTTTCGAAAATTTGTGACATTAACATGTGGCATGGTTGAGCTAGTTTTTTTTAGGAGCTTCAAACATAGCCAAAAAAGTAGATGGTGAGTATTTATCTCTTTCTTTATATAGGTATCAACTTTACAACAATTCAAGGTGGGATATCTCACTCGGATTGATTGATAGATTGATTGATGTTTAACGCCATTTCAGCACTAGTGGCTATTACGTGGCGGTCAGTTTTATTGGTGGAGGAAGCAAGATTGAGTGCCCAGAGAGAACCCCGACCTTCGACAGGAAAACTGACAATCTTAGTCAGTTAAGTTTATTAGAGTTTAGCGCAACTGCAACGTGCAGGGTTCGAACTCACAACCTTCGAAACTTTGACAGGCTAGTGATACAGTAGTTGAAACATTCTTTAGTTATAGGAAATTTATTGTAATTTACTATTGTAATTCAATAAATGGAATCTATTTTAATTCACAAATTACGTATTTAGACAAAGAAGTGTTTTAAGTGGTAGTTTAAATAGGAGATTAAACACTAAAACTATAAACGTCTTTACATGTAGAAATGTCAAAATCCATGTTTTCAGAAGGGGAAACCTCAAAGATAAATATAATTAGTTACATAAAATAAAATGTGCACAGATGATGAATAAAAATAAATGATTATTATCAGAACTAAAGTGTTTCTGTCCAAAATTGTTAAATATATAGAAACTGTCCTATTAAAAATGATTTATTTCACGATTGGCCATTTTGAAACCGGAAATTTTATTTGATCAATTATAACTAATTTTTGAGATCACAACAATACATTTTGTCAAGTTATTGTCCAAATTGTACACACTAAGGGAGTGTTTGTTTAACAACTTCCGCTGTAGTGTGAATAAGGAAATATGTTGCATAATATGTCATTATATAACAAATCAAACCAAAATAATAAAAAAATGAGGCTCACAATTGAACATGGTGGGAAGTAATTTTGTCAATTTTTTAGTTTAATTTCCAAAATTGTAGATTTTTACATCGTGAAACTTTTGTTTAGGGGCATACACTGCGGGACTTGACATAACAATATGGTTTTGCTTATCGGTAGGAGAGACATAAATACCATTTATGTAATCAAATAATAGTTGTATCGCTATGTCAATATTTTCCTGCAATCAACATTAGTGTGTTACTTTAAGATGGATTTTTGTCGACTAAAACAGAAAACCGTTATTTTTTTTAATTATAAAACCTTTAATGCAAAAGAGTTTCTTCATTCTTAAACACTTTGAAATAACTCCAAGCAAGTGCATCTTTCGAACAGGTCATTATAAGATTGATTCAATAATCTGGGTTTATTTTTTTAGCGTCCAGTAGTGAAAGTATGCATAGTCAATACGAGCTTTGTAGAAAAATATGTACACATGCATAGAAGAGGTCAGGGGTTGTAACGATATAGTCCGCAGTCTTTCCATATACACATAAACTCATCATAAATACCGGACTTAAAATTTTGTACGCCGTACGCGCGTTTCGTCTACACAAAATCAGTGACGCTCGAATCAAAAATATTTAAATAGGCCATGCAAATAAGATACAATGTTGAGGAGCATTGAAGACCCAAAATTCCGAAAGGTTGCATCGAATACAGCTGAGGTAGTTTATTCCTGTGGTAGAACATCCTTAGAATATCGAAAAATTCAAAGTTTTTCTAAACACATATAAATTTACAACTCTTCAACTCCAAATCCAATACAAAGAGAGGACATTCTGATGGTTTATCTGCTGGGCATAACGACCAGTCCTTTTGTCATATTACACTGTCACAATTACGAATTAAATACCAGAAAAAAAGGCTGCAGGGGTTCTGCTTTCTATTTTATCTAACCTTTTTATTATCATAAAAAAGAACAGGCGTTTAGATATGGAATGCTATGTACAGTCAATTTGTTTTTTCACAGAACTGCAGTTTTATGTCTGAATCAAGCATGAGGGTCTGGTCTGGATGGGTGTTAAAAGGGGTGTGGTTGTTACTTACTGCAATCTTAAAATGTTTAGATAAATTTTATCTATTTTTTATTTATATTGACTGATATTCTCTATCCTTTATATATCAGACCTCTATTATTCTTTATTTTTTTGTCCATTTTTCTCTATTCTTTATTTGATTTGGCCCTTTATTCCGCACTTTTCCCCCCATTTTTTTCCAATTATTCTCTATTCTCTGAACCCCATCAAAATCCTCAAGCATAGAGTCTGAAAATATTTAAAGCCACGGTGTTATAAAAACGTTCTGTAGTAAGTTAAAGAAGCAGAATATTTATACCGAATGCCAATTTAATAACTTATGGAATATCAATTATCAAGAACCTTGTCAGTGGTTATCTTCTTCATGAGCAAAACGACGGGTGCCACATGTGGAGCAGGATCTGCTTACACTTCCGGAGCACTTGAGATCGTCCCCCGTTTTTGTTGGTGTTCGTGTTGTTCATTCTATTGAAATCCATAAGATTTGGAAAATTTCACATGAGAGTATTTTAAAGGCCTTTTTCGGGTTTACATTCCAACGTAACTTTCGAAGCGTTCGACAAAATTCAATCTATTTCACTAAGGCCTTTATCTTACTTACCCTTCAAAGCTAAACATGCTGAATTTACATATTTTTTGTGGGAGAGCGTTTACATGTTGACATGTATATGTCTTTCTGTTTTATTATCATAGTGTTTGTATGTGTATACATGATTTTAAATTCCTCTACAAAACATCCATTTTCAAATAATCCAATGCCAACAGTATTTTCGTCTTTTAGATGTATCTATTTTCTTTCTCTTTTTCGTTTAACATGTTTAGTATGAATAATCAATAAATCTCAAAAATAAGTTTAAGACATTTATTTCTGACTCTGTTCGTGTTTTCAGTTATATATATATAAATTCATTTTTGCCATAATTTTTTAACATTTATTCACAACTATTATATATCTAGCTACCGACTCGAGAGGGGCAAAAGCTACACAATTATTGTAATGACATAATATGCCCATTGTATGTCTTATTTTACTTTGAATTGAAATCTGTTATAACTTAATATGACAACCTTTACTAGTAAAAGATCTTTGATATCGTTGGACTTTATTGATCAAGCAACAAACGACAACTGTTTATAAACAAATTGTGAATAGATTTTAAAACTGTACCCAGTCTTGAGTCTTTCCAAATTTTTTTCTCGAATTAATCTATCCCCAGAACAAGAAGCTGGGGTTTAAAAAAGGGAAGTTTTTAATGACGAGTATCCGTATTTATTTGTTCTTGAATAGAACTTGTTTTATAAAAGTCATATAATGCCGTTTTTTATCATGAATTCGCTCGCCAGACAGTATGTTGACATTTATCTGTGTAAAAAGTGGTACTGCAGAACACTTTTTCTGACCCTAGTATGACTTTATAAGTGAGAGCCAGAGCTACTGAGGGTAGCAGATATATATTACTTAGTTTTACCATCGAGATATTTTACATCTAGCGATAAGATTTGGGCTGATAGAAGTTACTTTTGATAGTTAATGATCAAGCAACATATTTATACACAGTCACTTTTGACAGGGTAGGAAAGTCAAATATAAGCACATGTAAGAAAAAAGTCGCACTCTTTAAACTTTACAGAAATTAACCAACTCTTCAATAGGTCCGTATATGACATGTTTGTTATCTTGTCTTATATCTCTTTTTTTTTAATAATAAATCAAACTTTTTCGCATAATTGGTACGTTCGCTGCAATTTTGGGATGATACTTGCTGATATTTTCCCAACTGAACGTATAACAAATAAAAAATATCATTATGGAATATTTCGTTTTTCCTATTTCTAATATCATAATAGTACTATACTAGTAGGTCTTGAATCTCGAACTAAAAGCATTTAACGGATGAATTCATGCAGGCAATGAGTCAAAATCTTTCATGCATGTTCAGGACGATAACAAATTTAAATACAATAGGTAGGTCCTGTAATAGAGGCATAATGAAACGTTATATTCTGCTTAGCTCTAAGAAAATAATACAGAAGTCTGGAACTACATTTAAACCATTTTTTGTGTCCCTACCCTCCATCTTTTCATTAGTAAAGAATAATGATGCATGGCTTTCTCTAAGTAAGACACTTTTCAGTCATATTGACCATTGAATGGACAACTATTCATCATTTTTTTTCAAATTAATTTTGATATGAACATATCGTTTTATGGGGGCGAATCGAAGAAATTCAGATATATATTTAAGTCATATACATATAACAGATAATGTCGATATAACAAATATCCGACACTTTTAAACACATGTTCAATTCAATTATGTTTAATTTAAACTAAATCGGAAACAAATAATGTATATAATGCAACTATATAATTTTCTTTATATATCAACGGCTTTATGGCATTACAAGTCTGCTCTTATTTCAACGTTTGATTATTTTTTAATCCAAAAAAAAACTCAACCTTGAAAAACCGTGTAGTTGACCCGTTAATTATTTATGTTAATAGAACGGAAATTTATCTGGCAACAACATATCAGTTTTTCAGAAAGTCTATGAACTGGTTTAGAAGGACAAACAAATAATACTGATGATTTCAGTCGATTTTACGTCGATTCTATGCAAATCAGTTTATCAAACTTATAAGTCGAAAATAAACTGACAACGCCATGGCTTAAAAAGAAAAAGACAAACAGACAAACAACAGTACACAAAACACAACATAGAAAACCAAAGACTGAGCAACACGAACCCCACCAAAACTGGGGGTGATCTCAGGTGCTCCAGAAGGGTATGCAGATCCTGCTCCACAAGTGGCACCCGTCGTGTTGCTCATGTTAGTACAAATCAGGTGATATGTCTAATTCGATAGGTCACATTCGGGGAAAGGGGACGAGATTGTAGTTACTACATTTGGAACATATCCGTCGTCATCTGTGAAACAGATATTCCATAGCGGTCAACTAACTCGTGATGGCGTCCGCAAAATTTACTAAGGGATGATTTCAACTTAACCACTTGGAACTCTTGGTTTAATAGCTTCCATGTGAGCAGCAGCCCTCTATCAAGGAAATCATGATAGGAAATACAAGCCCTAGACTATCGTATCAACTTGGAGATATATACTCCGTATGCAGGCGCTGCTTGAATGTTGCTACATAGAAATCATCTCTTTTGTCATCTTTTGTTTTCAACCGACCCTCATTGTAAATTTCTAGATGTAAGTCAAGCTATTAGGCAGACTTACCTGTATCTGTTGTATCCGTTTTCTCAAGTTCGATGGGATAGATGCGTTCAACATAGTCACCAAATTTTGAATTTTATTTAGTAAGAGAACATCATCTTTATAGCGGAAAATGAAATTAAAGGATACTGCTAACTTCTTTTCTTTCTTACTAAGAAGTTCCTGTATGAAGTCAGCCTAATATGAATAAAGGAACAAGTCGGCAAGAAGAGGATCACAGTTGGTTCCCATGGAAATGCCGACTTTTTGTTGGAAAAACACGTCCTCCAGACATAACAAATAAATAGATAAGATTAAATAGATAAATAAGAAAAAAATGAAACGTATGCTTTTTTCAATATTCTATTCAGTGTTGTTCTGACTTTGGTCTGCATTTGCTAGGCATGGATCTATCAAATGTTGTATTCGGACCCGTGGTGTTCTGTGTAACTAAACTGAGTTGGCCAAATGGTTGTTTGCCGTCGCATACTCTGTCATGGTAATGCATTTGTGTGGTTTGAATTAAAAAATCCACGGTTAACCACGCAATTAGAACGGACATTGTCATAGTGAAACACTTCTTTCTATGGGGGGCAAAATTAGTGAGGAAATATGTCTTCAGAATATCGTCTCTATAAAATTGAGCCGTTTATCATTCAAGAAATTGTTCTGTTTGCAAAACAAGTTAATGGTTTCAAAACACTTTTTATTCTTGTGAGTTCTTCTTAGTCTCTTGCCGAAGATACTATTTACTTGCGAATAACAATAAAAACTAAATTGCATAAACAGGAATTGAAAAAATATACAATAAATTGTCTGAAAGTAACGAAAATTACCGCTCGGATTATGGCTGCAAACTTGTTTTTTATTATTTGCTAACATTTGAGATGCAATCGAATCAAAGCGATTTTTACATTTAAATTTGACACCCACTACGTGCCACAGCAGACAGTGGCGTATAGTTAGGTCAAACGTATTTTTATTTTTTACCTGCCGACACTTGCACAGGTAAAAGAGTATTTTATAAATCCTTTGCTTTCCAATGTTTGAGTTTGAGTGTTCCTCTCATGTATAAAGGTAAATCAAGTTCCTTACATGTATAAAGGTAAATCAAGTTCCTTACATGTATAAAGGTAAATCAAGTTCCTTACATGTATAAAGGTAAATCAAGTTCCTTACATGTATAAAGGTAAATCAAGTTCCTTACATGTCTAAAGGTAAATCAAGTTCCTTACATGTATAAAAGTAAATCAAGTTCCTTACATGTATAAAGGTAAATCAAGTTCCTTACATGTATAAAGGTAAATCAAGTTCCTTACATGTATAAAGGTAAATCAAGTTCCTTACATGTATAAAGGTAAATCAAGAAATGTGCTTCGGACGCACCAAATTTATGAAGTCTTATTCTCATTTAATATTTATAAAGCACAGAAATTTGAAGCTATCTTTACCGCTTCAGTGTAATGAAAAGATGCTTTAATGTTAAAAACAAAGAATGAAAACTCAGTTTATGAATTTTAATTTGCCTTTTTATGGCGAATATTACATTATTCATATATTTTTTGGACATTTCAAAACAACATATCTTTTCAGATTTGCCTGTGTGTGAAATAGCGGATTGAAACGATGAATAGATTAAAAAGTATATTGAGATATTGAATAGACACATGTAGATTTTGAAGACTGTATGTTGCCCTGTATAAAAAAATCAGAAGATGTGGTATGATTTTTAAAATGATACAATTTTCCATCAGAGATCAAATGACGTAGAAGGTAGCAGCCATAGGTCATTGTCGGCTTTCATAGCAATAATAAGCTATAAAATGTTCAAACATGACGCATGCAAAAAAAATTAAAACGAGTAAACTAATGGCATGATTTACGTACAACAAAAACGAAAACAAATATGATATACAAAAAAGTAAAATAACAAAAAATACCTAACTCCTAAGAAAATTTAAAACGGAAAGTCTATCATCAAATGGCAAAATCAAAAGCTCAAACAAATCAAACGAATGGAAAACAACTGTCATATTCTGATTTGGTACAGGCATTTCCGTGTGTAGAAAAAGGTGATTAAACCTGGTTTTGTAGCTAGCTAAACCTCTCATTTGTATGACAGTCGCATAGAATTCTACTATATGTGTGAACAAAGCAAAAGACATGTATACAAAAAATGACCACAGCACAATACCACAAAGGCGAGATGTATAAATACCGAGTCACGCCAAAAGGATTATTTGTTAAGTTGATACGAAATATTTATCAACAAGGTCTTGGTATCTTCCGATGAACCTGTTTAAAAAAATATGGAGACGTTCTTTCACATCACCCTGGTTCATCAACTTTCTACTCAGACCCTGGTGACGACAATGACTGAATAAAAGACTTGGAACAAGACATTAAGGATGTGACGGAGTGAAATATGTTTGAGACGCCCGATTCCCATCCCATAATATTGAACAGTGGTGTTACAGCTAAATACATATTATAAAAAAATCTGTTGAAAAAGATTTGACTCTTCACAACTACATAAAGCACACACACACAAAGAAAACAACTAACAAAAGGACACAAAGTAAAGATCTGAGAGCACTGTAGGTGACTGAAAGCTATTTCAAAGCCACCAACAATTAACAAAAAAAAAACATAACGAAGAATTAATGAGCAATCAGTACACATCCAATAAATTTAGTTTAAAGACGCCATAAATAGGCAGGGAAAATTATAATTTTGAGCAATTCCAAAATATAAGTACCGAAAGGATTTTAAACCGTGAATGTTCATAGCTGTATAGCAATAATATTTAGCTAGGTTTTAATCTTTAGATAACTAATCAAATTTTTGCTCGATAGGTTTACACAGATTATATCTCGATTTACGGACACTATTAAGAACTAGAATGTGGTGTCCCGTTTTTAAACTCCAAACCAAATCTTTCTATATATGAAATACAATTAATAAATATTTTAATTAATTTGTGGTAACGATATCCCTTCTTTTGCCGACTAGTTCGGGAATCAGTATGAGACAGACTAGGATAAGTCAATAGAATTATCCTTTAACTCCCTATTCAACGCCATATAGACGATGGCCTCTCACTAAATAAGTCTGAATTTGATAACTATGCTGAACTCATCTATCCCATCAACACTGGACGTTAAGCAACCAACAATCAATCAACCTATCCCATCAAATGTGAAGTAAAGGATATCACAAATATGACGTGTCTCTATATCTTTATACATCCAACATTGATGCATTTATTTATGATGTTTCTTTTGTAGGTCTGGTTGGATATTGTGTTATGTCTTATCGTTTGTGGTTTGAATTCTGTATTTTCGGTACATTACACATATGTCTTATTTGTCAATATAGTCGAGTTACTCGTGGTTCGTCTACAGTGTTTTTGTTTTATGTTGTTTATTTTCTAGTGTGTTTACTGTTTGGTCTGACATGATCTTGCCTTATATTACAGTTATTTTATTTTTATTTTCTATATGTATGTAAAAGTTAAGATAATTAATCAGCTACAAACACAATTCCATTTTAATATTCTTGTCATGGTTAGAAAATACATAAAATAACACCATTAAAAACTCAATCTTATATTCTTGTACGTGTCTACAATATTAATTTACCTGTGATAATATAAACGTCACAAAAAGTACGTCAATTTTTGTGGCGTTGATACATTCGTGTGACTGACAGTTTATAATTCGTTTGTGGTGTCCTGGTGGGCTGTCGTGGATTTATAGGAGTTGTTCGTTGTTTTCTGTAGTTTACATGTTGTAATGTACTATTATATTATTTATTTATGTGTTTCTCTGTTCTGAGTGTTCTTGCGTTTATTTGTACTGTATTCCTGTCACGTAATATTGTCATTTAAGCGGTATTTTTAACATTGCAATATAAGCAGGAGGTTTGGCTAACCATAAAACCACCATTTGTTCTTAAAATGTCCTGTACCAAGTCAGAAATATTGCAGTTGTTATCAAATAGTCCGTTTCTATGTAGGTTGGCGTTTGTTTTTGTAGCAGTTCAGTGTTTCCATTGTTTTCCTGTTATAGTTGATGCGTTTCTCTCGGTTTTGGTTTGTGACTTAGATTTGTCTTTGCTTAATCGACTATTGAACAGCGGTATACTACTGTTGCCGTTATCTATATGGTTACATCTGCCTCATATCTTGACTAACATCTAGACATTGACAATAAAGGTCGGTTGAAAACAAAAACATTACAAAATTTCTATGTAGCATCATTCCAGAAGCGCCTGTTCATAAACGATATATCTGCAAATTAATACGAAATGCCAGAGCCTGCGTTTTCTGTCACGGTTGATTTTCTTGATAAAGGGTTGCATCTTACGAGGAAGCTTTTGAACCAAGGATTCCTACTGGTAAAATTGAAGTTATTAAAAGTACGTGCGCTTTTATTGGTATACTGACATTTATGCCACAGATGACCATATATATTTCAACTGTCGTCGCCATTCACACGTTTCCCTTTCCCCGATTGTAACATCACCGAAGTAAACACCGAATTTGTACTAGCTATGGGCAACACGACGAGATGTGGCGCCGAATATGCATACTCTTCTTGGCACCTGACATCACCCTTGGATTGTTGTTGGGGTTTTGGTTGTTCAGTCTTGAGTTTTTTCTGTAGTGTTCAGTAGACTGTTGTTTATCTTTATCGTGTATCGTGTTTTTCCATGATTGTATCGGTCTTTCGACTTTGGAATTTCCGTGTTTTTTTAACAAAACAAAATATGCTTCTCTTTTTTTTGTATATCGACCCATAACGCGTCGATCACATAATGGTTATCATGAAAATACATTTTCATTAATAATCGAACAACAAAACACTTGAAACGATGTGGATACTATATTTATGAAGCCTGTTACGTTAAATCTTTATCAACATCAATCCTCGTCCACTGCAACCGGTAAATAATATATTTCGGTTGGGGTTAATGTACATCAATCTTTTGTTTCTATGTAGTGTGTTGTGTATTTGTTCGTCGTTTAGTCGTTGTCTGTTTTTGCCATCGCGTTGCTTGTTTTCTTTGACTAATAAGTTTTCAAATGATCCATTGGTATCTTCCGCCTTTTTTATTATCGATTCCATCTCCTTATTACTCATTTAATTTATTTTAAAAAAATGGAACAAATAATTGATCCCAAGAAGTTATCTTATAACTATTGACATCTAAAGATTATATTAATTGTAATGAAATTCCAATATTTTCTGCTTACATTTGATTTTTTTTTCTATGTTATTGTGTCTTTTCGTCGAGGTATGTTTTTTTTTACAGTAATCCTTGTCATCTTCCTTCATTTTATCAATTGTTAAAAACGATAGGTAGGTGTGCAAGGGACAAAATCCCACGAGATTCAGGTACTAGGAAAGAAATTGAAAGATACATCTGTTACTTGCTTTTCTTGCCGAGTTCTTTAATTACTTGTCTGAAATCATTCATGATGTATTGTCATTTAACAGCCAATAACTCAAGTATACTACCAACATTAGAAAGCCTGCGTTATATCTGCACCTGCTTCTTAAACTTGACACAGACGCACGACTTCAAACCTAGGAACTATGACAAAAGTCACGATTTTAATGTTCCCATTTTTTACTTTCATTTTCGCTGTACAAGTAATAACAGACCCTATTTCCCATCGATTGGTGTTTATTATCTCCATTAATACTGCACAGACTACATAAACAGGAGTTTGTTCCTAACGCAAAAACCTTGTCAGCAGGGTTTTGAGGAAGATTGAATGAGATCGACGCTATGCAAAGGTATTAACAAAATAACCGAAGTCCAAAATAAATAAAAAAGTACATACAGACTGACAAAATCAAACTTTACACTATATCAACCAACGACCCGAATAGAGAAACAACTGTCATATAGTACAGTCATTTTTCTGAAAAAAATGATGGCTTTAACCTAGTCTTATATCTAGTTAAACCTCCTAATAGTATGACAGTTGTTTATTCCTGTATATTGACCACGTTGGGTGAGCAACCCAACAGACAAAATAGGTTAATGTGTCAATAATTCGGATCCAGCAGCCAAAACTGTGTGAACATACATCACAAACATACAACACAACTGACTAAAACGTCCCAAAGGAAATACAAATAAATCTGATAAAGATGCCAACAACAAAGTAATTGTAGTTGATAGTACATAAAACATAATGCCGTAGTTTTACACACTTTCGGTGACTATGATGAACGCATCTTTTCCATCGAACTTGAAAAAAGGATACAACAGATACAGTTAAGTATGTCTCATATCTTGACTTACATCTAAAAATTGAGAACAAAACTTTACTACAAAAGAAATGATTTTAGCTTCTAAATTGTGAACTTTACATTTCTATGTAGCAACATTCCAGCAGCGCCTGCATATATAGTATATATCTCCTAGTTGATACGATAGGGCTATCATGATTTATTTTCTTGATGGAGGGTTGATGCTCACAAGGAAGCCATTAAACCAAGAGTTCCAAGTGGTGAAATTGAAGTCATCCCTTCGAAAATTTTACGGACGTCATCACGAGTATGATGATCGCTATGGAATATCTGTTTCAAAGAGGAAGACGTTCCAAACTTTGTTAACATAATCCCGTCATTCTTTTCCCTGAATTTGACTTATCACCATTTTTGTACTTACATGAGCAACACAACGGGTGCCAAATGTGGAGAAGGATCTGCTTACCCTTCTGGAGCACCTGAGATCTCGCTTGTTTTTCGCAGGGTTTGTGTAGCTCAGTCTTTAGTTTTCTATGATGTGTTTTGTATGTTGTTGTTTGATTTGTGGTCTCTTTTCTTTTTTAGCCACGGCGATGTCAGTTTATTTTTCGACTTATGAGTTTAAATGTCCCTTTAGTATCTTTCGCCTCTCTTTTTCGGATAAAGCACAAATTAAGAAAAATATAAAAACAAGGGTAAACAAAACGTAAACAACACTGTAAAAAGCTCTTACTTCCGAATCGCACGTCTGGACCGACCTGAACTAGGGACCCCCAAAGCAATAAACCAAAAACCCTATAGCTGGATGCAAAAATACTGAGTAACGTCAAGAGTCATACGACCAAAAGAAATATAATAGCAAGTTTTACGGTAAGCATCACCAATGAATTGAACGATACGATGTATCAGAGTCTCAGCTAACGATATACATATTATCACAACTTTGAATTCTAAGACACCAGAAAATTCGTCTGATCGGTAAAATAATCAATTGTGTCTATCCCTAAATATAACATTTTTTGACCGAGTCTGGATTGGCATGGCGATTGATGTGTGAATATATTAATTTACGAGGAGACGTTTACTCTGTTGACAAAGATTATTAAAAATAAAAGATTATTTTCTTGATTTGTTTTGAAAATGAGTTTATTACAATTGTTTCTTATTTTCTTTTCCTGACAGTGTATAGACGGTTCTCAACGATGAACTGAAAAGGTAACACCTTACAACAAGCTCAATACATTAACAAATATATATGATATTTAAAGAATGAAATCAAATATAACTTAGAATTGATTTGAATTTTGTAGAACTAATTTCATATTATATATCATCATAAAAAGGACAATTCTATGAAAAACGTAAGAATTCCTTTCAAAATAGAATTATGTGACAAAAAAGTAGTCATATTCCCGCATCAGTGCAAATAAAACTAACGTATATAAAAACGGAAAATAGATTTTGATTAAACAAGACAAATAAAGGCAACAGTAGTATACCGCTGTTCGAAACTCATAAATCGATAGAGATAAAAACAAATCCGGGTTACAAACTAAAACTGAGGGAAACGCATCAAATATAAGAGGAGAACAACGACACAACAAAAACACAACATTAAAATGTAACACACACAGAAACGAACTATAATATAACAATGGCCATTTTCCTGACTTGGTACAGGACATTTTAAGAAAACTGGGAAATGAGTTAATTTACAAAACAAGCGATCGCTGACTTGATGCTTCAAGTGTAATTGTCTCAAACCGTTCAAGCCAATATAATTCCCTACTGCAGTTGATTTTCTTGCCATTTTATCTACCAGCTAAAACAAGATAAGTCATTAAAGGCGAAATGACCTATAGCACTTGGATTCATCATTAAAAAAACCATGTAGGCACCTAACATTAACTTAGTTGAAAACTTATTTTCAAACATAAAAAGGTCAACGTAAGGCCTTCAACAACGCACGAGAGCATGTACACTGTTTAAACAGCTTTAAATCTTAAATTTAGTAGAGAAAAAATTAAATGAGACATTTAAACTTCTGAAACAAGCACCAATAGGACAATAGAAGACTCATCAGTGATGCTCGAATCTAAAATGCTAATAGGCCAAATAAAGTATGCCATTATTGGCATTCTTAACAATGATAATAACGCTTACATTTAGTTTGTCCGAAGCCCTATTATGTATAAACCCCAATCGCTAACGTCCTTAATCAAAAACTTTAAAGTCAAGGATGTATACATACTTTCTAATTTTCTTAATGATATACATATATATGCTTTCTGATTTGTATAACTATGACCCTCAATGAAGTATTGTTGCACCAATTCAATTTAGAATTATAATCGGTAGTTAAGTTAGAGTTTTTAATACTTAAAGAGATCTATTTTTAGAATATAAAAAAAATGTCGCAAATGTTTTAAACTTGAATCATCTCTCATAGATGTATATAAGTACATCAAGAAAATAAGAAAAGCATGAAAACAAATCGCAGCGACCTCGGCTAGAAAGGGTTTACTTAAATAAGGTCTCCGCGAAAATAAGTTAAAGAACAGTCTTTGTTTTATGTTTTAGAATATGTACATGTTATAATGGTTTTACACTAGTAATTTTTGGGGCCATTCATAGCTTGCTGTTCTTTGTGAGCCAGGGCTCCGTGTTGAAGGCCGTTCTTTGACCTATAATGGTTTACTTTTACAAATTGTGATTTGGATGGAGAGTTGTCTCATTGGCATTCATACCACATCTATGGTAGCCATAAATTCTGGGATATGGCATACTAGTATGACATATAAATATATTTTAAAAATCAACCATTACCTAATTGTACTAGTATGAAAAACTATTGTCTTAAAACTGATTATAGCTGTATGATGGATGTTTTCCAGACTCTCAACTACATAGGTATTTTGCATAAGTTTTCCTCAAAAACAGATTATATGTGCTGCCGCTGCCATATTAAGCGACATTTCTGTCAGGTTCTTGTATGATAAGGCATTGAAATGCAAAGTAATATAGGAAAAAAAACTTCAAAATAAATCCCAGGTTTTCTGCATTGGAAGACTTATAACATGACAACATATGTCATCGCAAAAAGAAAGCAATAATTTTATCAAGTAAAACATTATTTTGCATGTCACAATTATATACATGTACATAAGTCAGTTTGTTTCTTCCAAAGATGAATTAATATGAACACAACAGATATAATGGCAACAAGTATAAAAGAAAGGACACTTTTATCAAATATGAATGATTTAATCATTTTGTTTTTATTGTGATGTTGCGTTTAGAGCAGACAAGCCAAAACTGACAAGGTACTGAAATGACCTAACAAGATTGAGTTTCTCTACGACTTCCAAAGAATTCTCAACCCTCGAAGAAATATTTTGAAAATAAAACTTTAATAACGTAACATAAATACTATAAGTTATTACGGTTGGAGCAGAAGTGCATGTGGCCGTGGGTATTTTAGACGGTTAGAAAAAAACAAAATTTAGATTAACGAACAGACTTACAACTTAGAAAATATTACTCCACTAACTTGCGACTGTGAATCGTCGATTTTAGATGTGATCAATATGGCGATGTTATTACGGGGGACCTCAATACCGTTCAAGACCGAGAGGTTAAAAACTTTTTGAAAATAGGACCAAAATATCTTCCTCCATCTAAAATATATTGTAAACAGTGTCGTCAGGTCACAAAAGAAGCTCTTTCATCGTATTGTGAAAATTGTTGTGAACGGGAAAAATCTGATAAAAAAATCTCTTGATTCTTATCTAAATAAATGTATGAATGTTGTGGATATTCGAATATCACATTATGAAAACAATTTAGAAATAAATAAAAGAGTACATAATACGCCTATTTATAGAATAAGAAACAAACTCTATTTATAGAATAAGAAACAAACTTCAAGTACTCGCAAAGCGGTTTAATTGCATTTAATTAATCAATTTAACTACACTTATCGTTATCTTGATGATATTTTTTCGTTAAATAATCAAAAATTTTCTAAATTTACTGCCGAAATTTACCAAAAAAAACTTATTTTAAATAAAATCAAATATATACCGTAATAACTGTCCTTTCCTAGATTTAGGCCTTTCTCGTTTTACACGGGAAAACTCTACACTAAAATTCATGACAAAAAGGACGAGTTTTCGTTCGTTGTTGTTAATTTTCCTTTTTTGGACGGTGATGTTCCTCTGGCACCATCTTACAGTGTTTATATATCACTACTCGTTCGCTAGGTCCTTGTCTGTTGTGATGTTTTGGATTTAAATGAACGTAACCTATGTATTATTGGTAAATTATTAAGTCATGGGTTTTGTTACCACAAATTACTTAAAACTTTTACTAAATTCTTCCATAGATATAAAGATTTGGTTTGGAAGTTTTGTAGTCACTGTAGAAAACTTATTTTTAACGGGACATCACATCCTTATTTTTACGGAGATGTTGTTTACCGAGCCCAGAAATTTAGATACGATCTGGGTAAACTTATCGATCCTTTAAATAAACTTATTCTGAAAAGTTATTAATTCAACATTATTATTAGATCTTTGAATATTGTTTTTATTGGTATTGATATTGATTTCGTTATCAGTAAATTAAAATCAAACTAAATATTATTTTTATATACATATGCACATTCTTGGCTCTACAATCTGTCGATACCTGTATATTGGCATTGCATAAGGTCATGTTTTTATTGACTGTTCATGATATCTTAACATTAAATCCATTGGATGTTGGATGTGTACTGATTGATATTTTAGTCTTAGATGCATGATTTTTTTTTATTAGTTGTTATTGGTTTTGACCTAGCTGCGAGTAATCTCAGATCTGTACTTAGTGTCTTTTTGTTGTCAATGTACAAGTACCCTGCCACGTCTACTCTGTGTTTTTGTGAGATATATTTCTGCTTTAGATCGATCTGATGAGTTAAGCCCTTTTTCACTGATTTTTATAGTTTGTTCTTTATATGTTGTAATGTTACACCACTGTCCCATGTTAGGGAAGGGTTGGCGCGCCTTCAAACCAGTTGTAAACCCGCCACATTCTGTATGTGCTGTCTATGCGGTATGGGTTTTACTCATTGATGAAGGTCGTACGGTGACCTATAGTTAATAAATTTTATGTCTTTTTGGTCTCTTGTGGAGTGTTGTCTTATTGGCAATCATACCACATCTTCTTGTTTTTATATATTGTGAAATGATATTGATATACCCGCGTGACAAATTTTACAGAATTACACTAAACCACATCTATAATATATATCTAAATATAAAAGATGTGTAAATTATCAGGTAAACTCGGGTATAAAAATCTGCCCGAGAAAATGATATCACTCCACGGCACACAATATTGTCTTTTTAAATACATCATACGTATTGTTGATAATAGTTACGGAAGAAGAATTTTACTTTCTGCTTATTAATAAGCATTATCATATACAAATGAAATATTTTTGATAAAAAATTGAATATAAGTATGCTGAAGGCCGTACAATGACCTATAGTTGTTATTGTCTGTGTCATTTGGTCTCTTGTGGAGTCCGAGAGTTGTCTCATTGGCATTCATATTCTTATTTTTATAGTTTGGAATGAAGATTAAAAGATAATTCTGATAACATTTTCTTGATTTTAAGTGCATTCTCTTTGTTGATTATAGCTTAATAATTGAAAAAAGGAATTTTCTTAACATACCTGATTATTACTAATATCTATATGAAGAATTTAGTTGCGTCGAATTTCGTAGTGCATGACATTAAAGAAACACATTGTTATTTCTGATAAACATGTGATTTTACATTAAGATATTATATTTCATAGTTGTAAAAGGAGATGTTGGGAGTTTACAAATGAAATACAACATTATGCAACGAAAATGCAAAAACATATATTGGTTAAAGTGTCCGTACAACACATGTAGCTCTTAAACAGTCCCGAATTAAATAAAATAACATCAAATTTTCACAAGACGCAAATTATAAAGATATAACTAAACAAAAACCCCGAAGAGATTATCACTTAAAACAGACATATAAACATCATGTGGAGGTATCAAAAAAGTTTTATGAGCGTTTACTTCTTCATCTTTTAATATTGGTTAATGGAATAGATCAAGAAACATGGATAATTCACTATCAGTTTAGAAAATCAACTAACACTATAACACCGGTATAACAGACAACTCACTTATAAAAGCGAATAAGGCAATCACAGGAGATACATTACCAAGAATATTTCACGTTTTGCTAAACAAAGTTCGTAAAATAAAAGCATTTATTCTCTTTCCTTCAAAATGTTTGAAGTGTCTGTGATTTATATTATCTCAAATATATGATACACCTGTATACATGTAGACTTTCAAGTCTAAAATAAAGTTTTCTGTCAGTTATGTAATACTGATAAAAATTAAAATTGAGAATGGAAATAGGGAATGTGTCAAAGAGACAACAACCCGACCAAAGAGCAGTTATGTAATACTGTGTCTAGTAGCCAGTGCAGTTAGACAATGGTAAATTGACAGTGCTTTATTCTTAAGCTTGTAAAATGTATTAAATTAAGACAAGTTCAGTGACAATGGCCATGCAAATGTTATTTGTTTTATTCCGTTCTAGACAAGCGTTCTTTTACCGTCTGATAACGTTGAGTTGTTTCTCTTTGTTCACTGTTTCAAGGTGAAACAAATATTGAAATTATTCACGTTATATCTAAAGGACTAGCAAGTACAGTATTACAAAATGAAATGTAAAATGACAAAAGTTAATTAAATGACCATGGTGTCATACGGACAAAAGTTATTTGAATGACCATGGTGTCATACGGACAAAAGTTAATTGAATGACCATGGTGTCATACGGACAAAAGTTAATTAAATGACCATGGTGTCATACGGACAAAAGTTAATTGAATGACCATGTGTCATACGGAAAAAAGTTAATTAAATGACCATGGTGTCATACGGACAAAAGTTATTTGAATGACCATGGTGTCATACGGAAAAAAGTTAATTGAATGACCATGGTGTCATACGGACAAAAGTTAATTGAATGACCATGGTGTCATTCGGACAAAAGTTAATTGAATGACCATAGTGTCATACGGACAAAAGTTAATTAAATTACCATGGTGTCATACGGACAAAAGTTAATTAAATGACCATTGTGTCATACAAACAAAAGTTAATTGAATGACCATGGTGTCATATGGACAAAAGTTAATTGAATGACCATGGTGTCATACGGACAAAAGTTCATTAAATTACCATGGTGTCATAAGGACAAAAGTTCATTAAAGTACCATGGTGTCATACGGACAAAAGTTAATTGAATGACCATGGTGTCATACGGACAAAAGTTCATTAAATTACCATGGTGTCATAAGGACAAAAGTTCATTAAAGTACCATGGTGTCATACGGACAAAAGTTAATTGAATGACCATGGTGTCATACGGAAAAAAGTTAATTAAATGACCATGGTGTCATACGGACAAAAGTTAATTGAATGACCATGGTGTTATACGGACAAAAGTTAATTGAATGACCATGGTGTCATACGGACAAAAGTTAATTGAATGACAATGGTGTCATACGGACAAAAGTTCATTAAATTACCATGGTGTCATAAGGACAAAAGTTCATTAAAGTACCATGGTGTCATACGGACAAAAGTTAATTGAATGACCATGGTGTCATACGGACAAAAGTTCATTAAATTACCATGGTGTCATAAGGACAAAAGTTCATTAAAGTACCATGGTGTCATACGGACAAAAGTTAATTAAATGACCATGGTGTCATACGGACAAAAGTTAATTGAATGACCATGGTGTTATACGGACAAAAGTTAATTGAATGACCATGGTGTCATACGGACAAAAGTTAATTAAATTCCCATGGTGTCATACGGACAAAAGTTAATTGAATGACCATGGTATCATACGGACGAACGTTAATTGAATGACCATGGTGTCATACTGACAAAAATTAATTGAATGACATATCTGTTGAGAATGTTTTGATTTGTAGTCACCAGATTAGTGGTTACATTTTGAAGAAACCCAAGACAAGTAAAGACGAAACTACCTCCAAAAGTTAAAGACAAAAAGGACAGGATTGGTACATAAACAAAAACAAAGAAATAGATACAATCATGTAAGAGTTTGCAAATGGGGTCGTGCACGTTGAAAACGTAAAATGAAAAGGGATTATGCTATGAATGGAAAATAGATTTAGTCTCGAGTGGTGCATTTTTACCCATTTAAACACAAAAATAACACTTTATCAAGAGACCTAAGCAAAATCACGTTTAAATCTAACAATCATAAGTTTCTGGTTTTTATAAGCAAAACTATTAGCAAAGGTAAAAAGACTATTATTCTAATGACTTGTTTCAAGACTACAATACAAAATTTAAGAATATACCCAAATGACAAGCAGCAACAGTAGAATTAGTCGAAAAAGAAGAATCACCACCATTGCAATAGGACAGAGTTCATAGGACTATAGCATACAAGAAAAAAATGTTTACATGATTATGTGTTGTATTAGCAAAGAATTTTGATTTTGATATTAAACCAGGGCTTTATATTTTATAAATAACAGACCCGTTTCAAACAATCATCAGTTTACAGATGAGATAGAAGAACGATACCAAAAGTTATATAGACACATGTGAATAGCTCAGACTTAATTAATCGACATTTTACCGTTTCCAATGAATTATTTTTATTGCAAACATAAGACTGTCCTTTAGATTGAAAGTCTTCCATATCTTACTCTATAGGGGTTGGTCTTTACTCATTGTTTCATACCGTGCGTTGACATGTAAGTATGTTGTCTTTTCACTTCAAGTCCTTGATTTGTTTTGCTTTGACTTTTGTTTGCTGGATTGTCGTTTCAAGGACATTCATACAACTCGTAAGATTTTATTTCTGATAAATTTAAAATTAAGTGTTTATCTCTGATAATGCACTAAATGATCAATAAAGTATACATTCATTTCTGATCTCACACTACTTAACCATTTGCATTATCATAATTTGTATAAAAATTCTGTATTCCAGACATTGTCTTTGCATTCATTGGAGTAGTGTACCAATTATCAGATGATCACGACGGAGATGTATATTAAGGATAAGTGAACATTAACATCTTTCTAGGTAATCGAAGCAAATTTTCCTCTTAAGCATAGTTCATTCTTGGGTCAAATATGTCAACAGGATTTTGCTTGGGTTTGAACTATTTGAATATAAGCATTCCTGATGAAGGTCAATCCAGGAAAGCACTTCGGACGCACACAATGAAAATACAACTGGATACTTTTTGTGTTTCCGATTTGTTTTTTGATAAATCTAAACTAATATTTGAAAGCCAGGGATGCATAATTACGTTTAAACGTTAAGATCTTTTTAACTAAAAGGGGC
This sequence comes from Mytilus californianus, assembly GCF_021869535.1. NCBI lineage: Eukaryota > Metazoa > Mollusca > Bivalvia > Mytilida > Mytilidae > Mytilus > Mytilus californianus. Next base: position 110,077,028 of record NW_026262723.1, read on the forward strand.
ATGGTTTATAAAATGCAATGTTCATTTTCCAAATATTTTTCCCTCAAACGTCTTGAACCGTTTTAATCTTGATTTCGTCGTTTTAAGATATGATAACATAAAGAATACTTTTTTGTAAACAACTAATTAATGATAATGACCATTTCAATGATAATTCATGTCAACACTGAAGTGCTGACTACTGGACTGGTGATCACTGCTGTGAGTATCAAAATAAAGATGGCCTAGTGTGTTTCTACCGTAGTTTTGATACATTTGGATAAGTTGAAGTCTGATCGGTATTTTGTAAAAATTGTTATAGATGTTGGTCATTAATAATTTTGATTAGAGATAAAGATAATATTTTTTTCAAAAGTTATTTCTGTACTCTACCTAAAGGCTTTTATTTCAGTGTTGTCATTTTACCTTTATGTTTTTTTCTTTTATTCACTGACTTGTCTCTTAATTATCTGTTGACGATATATGTTTCGCCCCTTCTCGATATTGTCCTTGTTGGTTTTTAGTTGAGATCGTACTGTGTCTCTGTTTTACATTAACAATTTGGATTATCTATTATCTAATTACCTTTCAATTTGTCAGATGTGTTTAAGTACACGCTGTTTTAAAAGTCTACAGAAAAAAGAACCATACAACCTTTTTTGTTGAAAATGTCTCCAGATCTGGGACTGGGATATATGGAACAGTAAGGAAATTAATTAATCATTTTGTCGTTTTTAAGAAAATTAAACACTGAAAGGAACTTTAAAAGGAAGCTCACAAATCCCATGGCACCCAAGTTTGACTTTTTCATACAATTTTTGTAAGTAAATCATTTATCGATATGTTAAAAGTTTCTACTTAATAAAGGCTTATCCTGGCAACAACTAGGAGGTGATAGACATAAGAATTTTTTTTATTCCGCCGTTTTTGTTTTATTTTGGCAGCATATCGTTATTTGGTACATGATGTCGAGGTATGACTGCCTCTTTTATTTTACTCACACTTTTAAATCGAAAAGTCCACATTAAAGTTATCTCCATATGTGAACTGCTTTTCTTGCTATCGATTCTCCTTAAAAGCCGTTAAAGATGTCGCTTAATTTTGTCTCCCAAATGTTTTTCACTTCTTGGGAGATGATCTGTTGAATTACAATCAGTTCCAAGCGATCCGGTTAAATGTAATAGAGTTCTTTCCTTTTGTGTGATCGACATAAATGATATGTTGGTATTCAACATAAAAAATAAGGCCCAGAGGCCTAGAGTTTTTTTAATAAGAGATCATTAGTCCATTGACAGGAAATTGAAGTCAACGTCAAAGGTCAAGGTACTGTTCTAAAATTTGGACTTTACTTATTATCGCAAGTACGTAAAAGTTATCGGCACAATATTTTTGTCAAATTGTAAGTGAAGATTTGACACAACGCTAATACATTTTTATCAAAGTGCTCTTGTGACTTTTCATAAGAGTTTTCTACCCTAAAATATTCAAAATAATGTGTTTGGTAGAATAACTTCCTGACCATACATATTAGATACTTGTCGTCTTGGTTTGAGATCATTGACCTTTGACTATGAAATTGAAACAAAGGAGCAAAGGTCAATGAGTTTTAGATTTTGACCCTTGCTTGTTTTAAATGCCATTCTACTAAAACTGAGAGAAATGGAGCAAATGTTTCTAACACTATGGCAAACATTTGCTACATTTAGTTTGAACCAATCCGATGACATTTATAGGAGTTATTGGCCTTTTGAAACTTAAATTTATATTGATTGGTTATAACGTCATACTGGTATATGATAAAGTCATGGAGTCTCCTGCATTAGATTAAATGACATATGACCCTGAAAAAATCTACCAAAAATGACCTGGTGTAAACCAGAAGTAGCCATTTGGCCTTATTCATGAAAAGTACTAAGAAAATATATATATTTTAATCATCTTAATGTAAACAATCATGTGACACTGGAAGTGACTTTTAAAAATAGAAGCAAAAGAGAATAGAAACCATATATTTTTGTAATCAGTGTAAAACAAGTTATGATATGACACGGGAAGTGATTTTTTTTAAACCGAAAGTAACACATTTTCTCCATTTTTCGAGTAAAACATTAAAGGAACGTTATAATTTTGGAATCATTGTAACGTAACCTATTTATAAGTCAAACCGGAAGTCACTAGTACCTTTCTTATTGCATAGAAAGATTCAATTATTGATATATTTGGAAATTAGTGTAAGATAAGTTTTCACCTAATGCTTAAAGTCTCTTTTTTACTATATTTTTTACACTTATAGTACATCCCAAGTTACTTTTGTTCTCTATCTGACAATGTAAAGGTATTTTTAATGACCAACATGGTCTTGTCTATCATTTGTATTTTCGATGTAATTTATTGCCGTCATTTTATAAGGCTGAAAAGTAAAAAAACATAAGTCAATTTTTTATTTAATTAAGATATGTAAAGCCCTCTGAAATGTAGGAATATTTAATAAATTGACATTTTTATGATAAAAAAATCTCAGTTTGTAAGCCTTAGACAAGTAGGTTGAAGTTAAAAAAAATTCTACAGCAGACAATGAGATTGTTTGCCTTGTCCAAATTATTAAAAGATTTTTGTCAAAAGCCTCGTTCGTACCTTGCTGTAACATTCCGAATGAGTATCATGTAAATTTAAAACATATACAGAGAAAAGAATTAATACTGATTTAATATCAATGATCTTGAAATTGAATTCATTTTGAGATAAGTAAAAAGTAAAATAACAAAAATACCGAACATCAAGGAAAATTCAAAACGGAAAGACCCTTATCAAATGGCAAAATCAAAAGCCCAAACACACAAAACGATTGGGAAATAACTGCCATATTCCTGACGTTGTACAGGCATTTCCTTAGGTGGAACATGGTGGATTAAACCTGGTTTTATAGCTAGCTAAAGCTCTCACTTGTATGAAAGTCGCATAAAATTCCATTATATTGACAACAAAAAATCACATATCTTCTATGGCTCTATAAGTTAATAGAACTTGGAGAAATTAATAAAATAGTTCATTTTTGAACAGTGAGATTGAAAAAGAATATTGTATTTTCCATTTTTCATGCAAATTTATTTATCTTTTGGATGGAATTTGTTTGTCCCCATAAATTCTACAATTCTACTTTACCATGAAATATAAGCCGACATAACCTTCTACAACTTCGAATTTGTTTTTGCCTTTCATGTTTGTATTCGAGCACCTCTAATGATTCGTATGTAGAGCCAACGTACGTCTGTCGTATCAAATTATAGCCTGTTTTTTTTTATTAGCTTACCATCATCAGGCAGCAATGCAGGAGTATGAGGTATTATAGATGTACTAATACTTTCCATGGTCGCTGAGCCGAGCCTTTGTACTCAAGGCTTTATCTTGATCTTTGAAATTGAGCCAATGGAATTCTGTCTTTTTTCTGGAAAGTATCTCTCTCTCTAATTTTACAGTGCTGCAAATAATCAGGAGTATACTCTTTATGTGCAAAAGTTCGTCAGTTCTCTTTAGAAAAGATTGTTTTTAATATGATAGTAAGTTATTCCTCCTTTCCAAGTTATTCCGATTTCTGTCATCTTATATTTTAATTGTCTTTTTCTTCTTTATTTACTATCTGACAACTAGTTTTTTGATGAAGTATTGTAATTTCCTGGTTGGTCCTGACTGTTTGGAAAAGCAGTTTGTGTGGACAAATTATTTTCCACGTACCTTGTTTGTGAAATATTATCATTGATGTAATATTCTTTGTCACTACATTCCGTAACACTTTTGTTCATGCATCATTCAATATGTTTATACTGCCCTGCTTATTTCATGCTGATGTAGCAAAATCCGCGAAAAATCTGTGAATTTTTAATTGCTTTCTCACTCGGATACCTTTCTTATTTTCAAACAAGTCTTTTGAGAATATCCTGAAAAGAGATTCATATTTAAATGGTTACTGTAAAACCTATTTTTGTTTTCATTTATCTTATTGTCACAAAGCTCATGTTCAGAAATGAAATCGGTTTTACTGAATTTTTGTAACACACATGACATAGACTCGGCTGAACTGATAAGGTTTTGTGTTTTGTGTCTGATACCACATTTGTATTATTTATTGCTCAGATGCATTTCGAATAATCATCATAGATAGAGTGTATGTGTTACATTAAAAATATAGTCAGGAAATCTTTTTTGTGTAAATCGTTACCTCTAAGGTTTCATGCAAAATCAATACTTGAATGAAAAATTCACATACTTGTAAAACTTATAGAAATGTGTCTCTATAAGATGAAATATGGGGATCATACTAAAATTACCCCAAAATGTGTCTGGTATGTTATATGTCAACAAAATATAACATAAACGTTCGATACATAAGATAAGTTTAAGTTGAGTTTAAGTACATCGATTTAACAGACGTCTCCAATAAGTGGTTTCCTACTTCAAACAAGTACACACGTGACGTAAATATTTGGTATTGTTGTGTGGAATCTTGTTCTCATTTGCATTTAACTGTCTCAGTTACGATTTGAGGTTCAGTTATTTATATGAATTATTTTGAGATGGAGATTGATAAAGAAGTTTGTAGAAGACTTTATCATTATTTATGTAAGTCAATAGGATCAGAGGAAGTCGTAACTGTAAGACGACAATTTTTCGCTTCAGTAGATTACTTCACAGAGAGAACAGACTTCACACTGATCAGCAGTGGCAGCAGAGCAGAGGGCCTTGAAATGGGGAGCGATATAGACATCATGTGGCTATTTGAATTTTTGCAAATAAGTGAAGAAAGAACGGAAGACTCGTTCCTAATTCCGAATAATATTGTGATGGATACTGACGAATGTAAGCCTTGCTTTTCTCAACTTAAAGGGTACAGCTGTCATTATGATACAGTAGTTAATTGGGTTCTAACTCCACATGGACAGGAATTGCGGCTTGAAAGTGGATTTATACGGTATTTTCTTCTTTCGTACACAAGACTCTTTAGACCATTTAACATACATGGTCCGTGTGTTTCAGACCAGACTGAAAAGGGCCTTTGTGATTTAACTGTGTGTCTACGATGTCCAGTTTGGATTAACCCAGCACAACCTTGGATTAAAAGAGAACGTTACTGGCCGTCCCCATATTTGGTGTCACATATATGCAACTATGGTATTCTATTTGTTCCTATAGGTTGCAAAGACTCACCAAACGAGCATTTGGAATGGAGAATTTCTTTTTCTGTTGCAGAAAAACTTCTGATATTTTCGTTCACACATACTCAGTTTTTATGTTATGCTCTCATGAAACTTTTATTAAAGCAAATTATTGACAAAAATAAGGAATTTAAAGGCTTACTATGTTCATATTTTATGAAAACCGTCATGTTCTGGGTTTCTGAAGAATCCGATCTATGCATATGGCGACCAGAAAATATTTGGCCATGTTTCATGAAGTGCTTCAAACGACTTATTTATTGCATAACCTACAAATATCTTCCTCATTATTTTATAATTGAGAACAATTTGTTTGAGTGCAGATTTAATCAACAACATTCTGATTTTCTAAATTTTCTAAATAACTTGTTATCAAGGGGAATATATTTGTTTAGGAATTGTTATGCACTTTCGAACTTCTTCACCAACGCCCCTCTTGTACCAAGGATGCCTGAAATTGAAGTTGTTTGTTGTAAACTCAAAGCTGTAAATCTTCAAATATCACGACCGCTTATGCGGGTATTTGGAGTTATCAGTATCTTATACTCACCGGTTCGTCAATTGTACAGAGGACAATTGTTTATTAAAAGATTTTTTAAACTTGCGTCAAAGGATTTCATGCCATTCATAGTTTTTTCAGAATTCTGTCAGCTTGTAGGTAAAAGTATGGATATTCACGTCAACTGCCCTAACAAACTTAAATATAAATTAGTAAAGCAATATTTGCCGTACTTATTCTTTGGACTACGTGTGGATGCAGTTTCCAGTTGGATGTATTTGGCAACATACTATTATTGTATCGGACAATACAAAGTTTCTCTTCAACTAATATATCATGCTTTGAGAGAATGCACCGATGATAAGTTATTTTATGTTAGTCATGAACTCACTGCTAATAGATTTTCTGAGTTTGTGAAAGAGGGAATACGACAAAAAATATGGAAATTTAGAAATCTGTACAAGAATCATGTCATACATGAAATATCATTTTACTATAATTCTAGAGTAATTCCGCCAGAACTAGATGTTCAGTTTACAACAGCGACTTATATACCTCCATTGGTATATATTCAGTTTTTAAGATTTCTCTGCTTATTTCGTTTACAAGAAGATTTTCAGTGTAAGCAGGCCATTCAGGACCTGTTGTTATCGATTTATATTAAACATTTTAATTCTAATAGATCCGTATTTGGAGAAGCCTACAAATGTTTAGCAGTAGCGTTTGCAATTTATGGAAAAATGGAAGAAGCTAGATTTTATTTTGATGCATATGATCTTTATAAAGAAAGATTTAAGGACTTGTATTTTTGATTTAAACCTAAGAAGACTTAAATAAATACAATGTTATTCCGACAAAAAGTATAAGTGTGTTTCTGCTTATATTAATATTAATCAGAAATGGAGAATTTATTAAAGTGACTGTCAAAAGTCAAAGCAAGACGACCTGCAACATGTATTTATGAAAATTAAAAACAATAGGTCACAAAACTCTACAAAGGAACTTCGATTGAGCAACATGAACCCAACGCCAAAAGGGAATAACTTTAGTAAAAAATAATGAAAAATAAATATCACAATGTGTAGGAGAATACAAAAATGTCCTAGGCTAAAAAATGGAGAAAGAGTAAAAATAAAAACAATACCCATATGCAAAACTATCATCAATAGTAACATATATTATAACAAATCACAAAAATTCAATTAAATTCACAGTATTTTATTATATGTAAGAGTCAAATCTATGTCCGGCCTTAAATATGTTACCTTCCCTCAGATATGTGTATCATGCCGTCATGACGCTCAAAAATGTGGCCCTTTGTCCATCCCTAAATCTATGTTCTGTCCTCAGATCGGTGTACCGTGACGTCATTATATTCAATGTTTAGAGTGCGATAACATCCATAGAGACGAGTTAAGTAACGACAGGAACATTATTCAAGGCCTGCATTTTTCTAAAATAACCTAAAGGGTCTCCTGAGTCCTCAATGTTCTTCAACTTTGTACTTTATTTGGCCTTTTTATCTTTTTTAATCCCAGCACACTAGGCCCTTTTGATTTTCATACTCAAGACAGTGATCACCAGCCCAGCAGTCAGCACCTCAGTGTTGACATGAATTATCATTGAAATGGTCAATATCATTAGTTGACTGTTGATAAAACTTTGATGTTTTTTTCGAAATACAAAAGATTTTCGACCCCAGATTTTCTACTCCATAGATTACATTACCATTATTTGGCAAAATCTTTTGGAATTTTGGGTCGTCAATACTCTTCAACTTCGTACTTTATTTGACTTTTAACTATTTTGGTTCGAGCGTCACTGATGAGTCTTTTGTAGACGAAACTCGAGTATTACGTCTTGCGTACCAAATCTCCTGGCATCTAAGAGGAGTGTTTTAGGAGAGTTCTGACAATTCCTGACAGATTTTAAGAGAGGTTATAACTAAGTTTAACTATATAATCAGTGATCCAGGAAGTTAATTTATTATAGAAGACTACCTGACACATATGTGTTAGTATTTTGTACTAAGCACACAAAATGTGTAGAAAACTTTGTCAAAAATCAAAAATTCTTTCATTATTTCAAGAATAATCAATGTGTTCGTGTTCTAGATTCCACAAGTGTTATGATCACAATGAGCAACTCAAAGTGTAACAAAATATTTGTGATTGTACCCATGCGATTGGCATCCAGCAAAGCAATTTAAAACATTATCAATAAACTTACTACACACGTGCATGCACCTTTCACATATTAACTGGAAGAATCTATATAAAAATGCAATTTCATGGAAATGAGGAAAGAACAGTTTTGGGTTTCACGTCAATGAGATAGCAATCCAACAAAACAAAAAACAAACATTTAGAAGTCAACATATTATCTCCAACGATTGAAGTCTATGTATGTTCTTTTTTGACCGGGCCCGATTAGGTGTTAAATCTTACAAAGTCTATCCAAATTATTTTTGCAAAGAATTCCGCTCAAGCCGGTGCTAGGGGCCGTCTTAAACTTTTGTGTCATGGATGGATACCACATATCCTTTGTTTTTCTATTATATATTTGTTAGACTCAGATCGACGTCCGGTCTCAAATTGACGTCCGTTCCTCAAATCGACGTCCAAATCTGACGTCACATTCTCAAATCAGTGTCCAATATTTTGACACTCTAATCGACGCCCAATGTGACGTCATGTATTGCCATAACGAAGTCCGATCGATTGTAGTTTCTCTAATCGGTGTCCAATATTATTATATGACTTTACATTTTCTGTTTTCTCATTGGCTAAAAGCATAGGTTATCCTCTTTCATAAAACAATACATTCACAGCGGCAAAAATCACGAGAGGTTAATATAAAATTTGGAACAGCGTCCGTGTACCTAAATATAGATATTCCAAGGCAACGTCAATGGCGTATGTTTATGATGTCATGCAAATTCTCGTTTTTCTTTCTCTTTCTTCTTGTTTACGTTGTAGTTTTTCTCTTTTTTTTTGTTTTCGGTGTATTTTTTTTTCAACTTCAAAAGCAGATGATATGTTTAGTATAAAAAACAGGGAGCAGGTTTAAATCAAGTATCATGAGCAAATACTAGAAAAGTGGAGAAGGATAAAAAGTCATATAATAAATCAATTGTTGACTTTTGATTTCAGTTGATACAATGAATTATCAACCCCAGAAATATGACATTCATACTCAGCCGTTGGCCTCGGTGAATATCATACATCTGGGGTTGATAAATCATTGTATCAACCTCATCTAAAGTCAATAACAATAAATTATCGGTCGTCCCACTGTCTATATCACTCTGCTCAGCTCTTAATAAAATTGCATATCACGGCTCTGTGACGTCAAATACGTTGACCCGGCCTCGGTGAATATCATATATCTAGAGTTGATAAATCATTGTATCAACCTCATCTAAAGTCAATAACAATAAATTATCGGTCGTTCCACTGTCTATATCACTCTGGTCAGCTCTTAATAAAATTGCATAACACGGCTCTGTGACGTCAAATACGTTGACCGTTAGCCTCGGTGAATATCATATCTTTGGGGTTGATAAATCATTGTATCAACCTCATCTAAAGTCAATGCCAATAAATTATCGGTCGTTCCACTGTCTATATCACTCAACTCAGCTCTTAATAAAATTCATATCACGGATCTGTGATGTCAAATACGTTGACCCGGCCTTAATAACTTTGACCCGGACCCGGACGTATCATGTTTGAACCGACGTTGATAATTTTGACCCGAACTTATCAAGTCGTCTTCCGGTTTGCTGGTGAAACAAAGAAAACACTTCCAAAAGACGCAAATACAGCCCGATAAATCGATTATCAGGTTAACTGCATATTGAGATTGTAAAATATCAGCTGCTCGACACAATATGAAGGCTTTTTGATCTAGTTCGCTGCGGACACTCGACAAAAAGCTTCATATTGTGACTTGCAGCTGATATTTTACAATATCAATATGCAGACAACCCGATAATCGGTACGCATAAGGTCGATTTCTATCCGACGCAGCATTATTGTTATTAGATTGATCTCTACTTATATCATTTGTATCGTTTTGTCTTTATGCAAAGCTGTTTTAAGAAACTTATTGTCTTTATACATTACAAATAGTAATAACTTAGTAGACGTATGAGAAGGAACACAACAGTCAGTTACATCTCTTCCCGAAAAAAAAACCCAACCAAAACAAAATAACATCGATAAATGACAACTAGACAACCACCGACATCTTTACAATTTTTACAGTATGATAATAGCATTAAATTTACGAGAATTCCATATTTTCCGAAATGGTGCTTAGCTGGCTGATATGAAAAAAAATCAACTGCTTCCGGCTATTACCGCATGCCTTTCCGTAACGTTATCGCATGGCATTCCGGCGTTACTCCGCAAATTCCGGAAAATACTTCTCAATGGTACGTTTTCAGTTAAAAACATAATAAAGTAGGATACAAAACAAATATTAAGAAACAGGAAAATACATTATGTAAAATGCAAAACAAATGATACAATAAATGCATTTTTCAAAGTTTCCAGCATAATTTAGCAAGTTACTTTACAAATGTTGACTTTATCAAACAGTGTTCATTTTGTTTTGTTGATTTTTTTTTATCGTGAATATAAAAATATATTATACTGTTGTTTTTCTCTTCTTTTGAGGCATAAGATATAGATTTCATATCGGATATATTACATTTGGCGTCCGTCGTCCGTAAACTTTTCACTTTTTGAACTTCTACATGAGAACCACTTAAAAGGATCAATATATTAAACTAAAATTTTATTTTTCTCCATTGTTGAAGCATAATTATGATAAAAAGAGCATAACATGTCATTTTTCATATCAGATATATTATCAGCCTTCGGCTCTTGGGCTGATATTGAACCTTGGGCTGATAATACATCTGATATGAAAAAGAATGTAATTCATATTCATATTGATAAATGACATGTGAGTATATGTCAATAAGAAAACAACCCAAAGACAAAGAACAACCAAACGACATATAGTGGGCAACATTCAATCTTCAACAATGGACAAAATATAGAAGTACAGCCATCTGTTTTGAGAGTATTATAATTCGGACTCTGTAAGATATTTTTCAACAAATTTCTGAGTTTTACACCTGGAGTGAAACATATACAAAGGAAATTAGCATTGTGCTTTTATGTTGTGCTGTTACACCATTGTTCCAGGTTAGGGGAAGGTTAAGCGCTCACAAACATGTTTAACCCCGCCAAATTCTTTATGTGCCTATAGTCCAGTGGTTGTCCTTGGTTTATGTCTGTCATATTTGTTTATCGGAATTGTTTTGAAATAAATACGACCGTTAGTTTTCTAGTTTGAATTGTTTACATTGTTCATGTCGTTACCTTTTATAGCCGACTTTACGTATAGGTTTTTATCATTGTTGAAGGTCGTACGGTTGCCTATTATTGCTTACATCCACTTCATTATAACTCTTGTGGATAGTTGCCCCATCTACTTATTTTTATATATTCTCTTAAATTTCAAAATTGATATCATAACCTGTATACATCGATCATTTAATAAAGGTATGACGTCATTGCGGCAAATCCATAAAACGGACGACGATCAGAGAAGCCAAAAATTGGACGTCGATTCGAGAACAACAAAATAGACGTCGATTAGAGGGGTATAAAGTTGGCTGTCGATTTGTAATCTTTTATTGTGACGTCAGATTTGGACGTCGATTTGAGGAACTGACGTCGGTTAAAGACCGGACGTCGATCTCAGTCTTACATATTTATACACGGTTTTGAATAAAAAGAATCGTTAAAAATACCAGGTTTATAGTTTTGTACACCAGACGCGCATTTCGTCTTCATAAGACTCATAAGCAGTGTTAAATCAACAGTTGTAAGATTAAATCAAACAATAAGTTGAAGAGCAATAAGAAAACGAAAATTCCGAAAAATTGTGCCAAATACAGCTATGGTATTCTATGCCTTTTAGAAGAAAAACACCGTTAGTGTTTCAAATAATTAAACATTTCGTAAACAGTAAAATTTACAGAAAAAGAAAATATTAATGAAATAGCATGTCAACACAAAAATGCTGACTACTAAATTAGCTGGTAATGAAGGAGATATCAGGATATTCTGCGAGGTTTGATATAAAGCAAATCTTTCTTGTCATTATTAGTGGACACCACATGTTTTTCACGTAATTCTTATCGTCTCAAGGAAATTTTATTTATAACCGTATAACTATTAATCTTATACAAACAATGGTGTTTATAATCGAATTACCAAAATGAATTATTACTCATTTATCTGAAAAATCATAATGCGATATACAATCGGATTTCCCTGAGTGTGACTTTGCTCTTGAAATTACATATTATTATGACATAAGTCTAATTGTTTTGTGAAGTATCCACTTCAAGTGAAGTCAAATTATCTCGTGATCTCTATATTTTTGAATTGTCAAGTGGTGAGTTCCGGTTGTCGTCCCTATAATGTTAAAATATCCGGTGAAGGTGACAGACATAGACGGATCTTTTGCAAAGAGGAGACATTTGAGAACTTACAAAATATTTGCAAAGATAAACCTTACTTGTATCTCTTTAAACTGATATAAATATAAATATAAAGTGGAAACTTTTAATAACTGTTTAATGTAAAACCAAAAATAGACGAATTAAATAATTTAAAAAATTCGGGATTCTGATCGTGCAGATTGAAATAATGATTCGAATAATATAAACTTTCTCATTTTTATTATTTAATTGTATGACATAAACCTTAACCTTTTAACTGTTTTCAAACAAATTAAAATTTGAAATTTTTAGGCACTAGATTCTTAGTTAAGCACACTTAGACATGAACTTCGGTGTGCCCTCTTTTTCTCTTAATTATTATAAATATTTACCTTTCTCCCTGTTTATAATTATATGAATAATGCACGCGAAAAAGAGGCGAAAGGTACCAAAGGGACATCCAAGCTCATAAGTCGAAAATAAACTGACAATGCCATGGTAAAAAAGACAAAAAGACAAAAAGGCATATAAGCTTAAGGATGTATTCTTTTGATGTTTCAGTCTCGTTGAAATTTCGTTTGGGAATTATTTAATTATTTCCAAAGCATGTGATACAAGTGGAAAATAACAATGAATTTAAAATAAACATAGTATAATCAAACTAAATTCTGTGAAAAAATTGTGTGCTTTCAATAAGTATTTTTTTCATAATCATTTACAAAACAGAAGTTGAAATAATATGCTTTTTTTTCTAAAAAATAGAGAAAAATAACATGATTAATTTGACACGAAAAAGCCACAAAATAAATTTTATAAAACTTTTTAATATCAACACCAACCTATAGTTTTTTTTAGGTTAAATTTATTCAGATGGGTCCACTTCATCTTAAGTGAAAGTATGAAAAAAAGTTTAATTGTGAAACCGTGATTTTTTTTCATGACAATAGCCAAAAACGATATGCAGACATACTCAATCCTTCTTTTCTAATGATCTGCAAAAAAGATGTGTTCTTTCTTTGTGACGTCATCAGACATGGTCGCATTTTTTCTTGACGTCACAATAGGAAATTCAGAGGTAAGAAGAAAATTTGACGTCATAATCCAATTTTGACTAATGAAGAACTGAGATTAAACGAACCACACGTTGATTAAACAAAAGTAATCAACGGGTCAGAACTAGGATAAATCGTGATAGAATTAGAGAATACAACTTAACAAGATGTTACACATACTCATTTGTTCGGAAAAGTTTGTAGTGCTGTGATAGATAATATCTCAGATATCAGATACAATTGTGTACATGTAGACTTTCAACAGGTCGGGAACACTACCTTATATGGATATGCATAAATTAGTATACTCATACCCTTGCAAATATAATTGTATATTTACGTATGACGCATTTTTTTACCTGGGTTTTAGACCAATCCAATAAACGGGAAACAATGCATGATGGACTACTACGTGTTTATGATCAACCGAAAACTTGTGTTATTTACTGTAAAACAAAACATTTTTTTCATGCATTGCGGGATAAACAATTCCTCTTAGTTTTTCAACTTTTTTATCTACATTTATAGTTCGTGATATAAAGTTTTCGTTCCATGCTCAGATTAACGAATAGTTGTTTCTATGGGAAGACACGAGTGATTGAATTACCCGAAATATAGCCATCAATATTATTGATGATTAAACGAAGATATTCAGATATTCGTCCACAAGAAAGCAACGAAACAACAGTGAAAAACACAATTACCTATAAGATGAACTTTTAATTCATTCAGTTAGTTAAAAAATAAGGGATCGTAGAATTTTGAGTGGGTTCGCTAAAAAGGGGGAAGACTTAATGTATGTCAAATATCGGTTGTGGTCACTAAAAATGTCTCAGCTTTTCGCATAATTGATGTAATGATATTATACCTCCTTTTATGATTAAAAAAGTCATTTAAATCGAGGAAGGGTATGTATTTATTACTTTGTCTGTAAGAAACAGACACAAACACCTTTCAGCAAGATTGGTTTTCCATTACCTTGAAAAGAGATATTTACTATAGAATTCCATAAAGTATTTTAACCAAAAACCAAATATGAGCTGCACAATGGCCTTATATGATAACGAATCTAAAAAAGATTCATTGATTCATGAAAAGTGGTTAAGGAGGAGTTGCGGATACAATATGGGTATTTCATATGAAGCAATGGCAAAGTTCATATTTGACTCGTAGTAGCCCACAATGCATTGTAGTTCATTGAGTCGATTGGTCAGTTTTTCAAAGCCATGTTTACCTTCTTTTTGGGAAATTACGATGCGAATATATACTGATGTCAGGAAATCTATAACTGTTCCAGTGTGAAACAAGGTTTTGTGTCAGTAATTTTCAACAGTGACTGTGACCAGTAGCCAGTACAATTTTGTTGGACTATAATTAATACCTAGTGTTTTATTCTTGTATAGGTAAATGTATTAGAATTAGACAGATTCGGTCTCGATAGCCATACAAATATATAATTTTTTTTATTCCAACTAGTCAAGCGTTCTTTTACCATTTAATAACTTACAATTGTTGATCTTTGTTTACCTATTTCGAGATGGAAACAGTTTACAAAGTAAATATGCAAATTTATTTTTAGAAAGAGGAGTAGACGTAGTCAAATATGAAACTGAAATCAAAATTGCAAAACAAAAGATGTGAGTTGTAGTAACAGTTAAATCAAAGTTCTGTCAAAACAAATCTAACAGTACGAAGATAGGTTACATTGTAAAGATAAATCTTTATTAGTAATGGAACATAAAGTGTGTGAACAAAGAAATGAAATCAGTATTTTACACGAGGATTTTTCTTTATTGAAAACACAAGTTAATGATACGTCAGACATAGGACAAAGTAATTTACTGACCGTAAGTTTCACCCCAGTTCTATTGTTATACTTCATAGTTTCTGTTATAGTTATCCCAGATCACCCCTGGTAGAACAAAGGAACTGGGATGTAAATTTCTGAAACAAGTGTAAATTGAATAGATCTATTGTTACGAATAACAATGAATTTTGACCACAGGGTGTGACGAGCGGGGTTTCTGGAAACCCCTGCTTCTACATCCCGAAAACACAGTCCATTGTTATTCATAACAATAGTAATTAATTATTTTTTTAGGTTCATCAAAAGGAATTAAAAAATATGGCCGTGTTTACACCACAAAATCTACTAACTGATGCATCTAGGAAAGTTTTAAGGCATGGCAGGACCTAGATATATAAAAGTTATATGTAGTCTATGTTTCAGAAAATTAAAACTTCCCTGGATTTTGATGTGCATTTTGTTCCAGTCTGCAGAAGATAGCAAAATAAACAAACACAAGAGTTTCATTTGATACAGTCCACTCAGTTACACAGTTTAAATCACCTATTGTTTGCAGATGTCTATTGTCCATCTATTGTCCATTTAAATACTACTCACAACATTTATTATATTAGGGGAGCTTCTCAAACCTCTTTCCCAACTAAGTTTATTTTGGCACCTTCTGCAGGAATGAAAAAAAAATGAATAGCAAAATCCAGAAAAGTTTATAATTTTCTGAAACATGAAATGCATTTAAAATTTAATTATCTAGTTCCTGCCATGCCTTAAAACTTTTCCATGTACACAGGTTTTTCTGTACTCAGAGTAAAATTTGTGGTGTAAATACGGTCATATTTGCCAAAAGGTTATGATGAACCTTAAATAGCATGAACATAAGAAATTACTTATAGTGTTCACTACAAGTTGTTTCAAGATAGTTAAAAAACACATTTTAGGAAATTCCAATAGCGAAAAAAACATTATTTAGATAAAAAAAATCCTTTGAATACTCCTTTCCTTGAAGGTAAAACTTTTGAGCCCCAGGTGCGGATCCAGCCATTTTTAAAAGAGGGTTCCCAACCTAGGATAAAGGGGGGTTCAAACCATATGTCCCCATTCAAATGCATTGATCGTCCCAAAAAAGGGGGGTTCCAACCCCCGGAACCCCCCTGGATCCTCCAACGATCCCAGTCGTATGTCTCTATTCTAAAGCATTCATCTTTAAAAAAAACGGATATTCTAACTCCCGGACCCTCCACCTCCCCCACCCCTGGATGCCCCCAAAAAGGGAGTTCCTAAATATTCAATCTGTATTTTTGTACGTTGAGCGTGTCCGGTCGTCAGGTTACTAATCCAGACAGCCGTATCCTCAATATTTCCGAATATAAATACCTTTATGGTTACCTTCATTTAACTGATACAGGTAAGTACTTTGGGTTATAATATAGCCTTTATCTTTAGTCTTTTCTACCAAATCTAACGCTTGACTCAAAATGTCGTCCGTCTCATACCCGTCCATATTGACAACTGCATACAAGGATCATGATGTATTTTTTTTTTTTGTAATAAGAATGCAAGAAACGGTTAACCTTGACCTGCTGATCCATATTAGCACATGGATTTAACGGGAATATGCAAAACAGCAACATTGACATTTGTAAAATCTACTCACTTGTCAAAGTTTGAACGAAGATAGCCAAAGTAAGGTTGCTAGTGGGGTTTCATGTAAAAAAATAAAAATTCTTATAAGACATGGTTTGATATTGTAAATAAATATGCTATCCATATATTTTTCAATTAATAATCAATGTTAAGAAATATAGGGTTTAGCATTGGGTGTAAGTTAGTTATACACCTCGGGATACGGCGTGTCTGGAATAGTCATAACCAGACACACCTATCCCTCGATGTATAACTATTACTAAAAGTACAAACACCGAGAGTAACGCACACCAAGTTGATGTCACATCGAATGATAATACAGTAAACTCCGCACTAGTGGTTAAAAATAATGGAAAACAGAAAAACCTGCAATCTTCAGAAAATTTGAATAAAGGGAGTGAAAAGAGAAAAGAAATACTTAAATGGATAAGTGATCAGTATTTATCGTTCGGAAATGCAAATGTCAACCAAATTAACCAATACAAAATACAGGAGTGTATGGAATATATAAGTACTATTGACGATCCGAATGTTAATTATGATGCAATCCTTTTACACATTTTGGGAAATGACTTTGAACACAAAACACATGAAGAATGTATTGCAATTTTTCAAACTTTGATCGATCAGATAAGAAAAAATCGTGAGTACCAATGGCTAATACTGGATAAAACTGTTTTTGGTTTTGAGGATAAAATATTTTTATGTTTTCTTACATACCCCCCATTAATTCTCTTTTTTGAAAGATGAGGACTTTGATATTTTGGCTAATCTTATCAACATAAAGGTCAAGTTATGATTTTAGGGGATTTTAATGCAAGGACAGGCAATCTTGAAGATTTTATAAGTAACAATGATAACGATTATGATAATTATGTCCCTGTACCTGAGGAATATGAATCGGATAAAATAAAGCAGTCATGATTGAGTAACGATAATAAGTCCTGCTCCTTATGTAAAGAATTTTTGGATATGTGTATTTCAAGTCGAATTCGTATATTGAATGGTAGAACATTTGGAGATTACCAAGGTAAATTTACATCTTACCAATATAATGGTAATAGTGTAATTAACTACTGCTTCAGTTATCTGAGGATTTTATTGAGAATGTTTTGTTTTTCATATTGATGATCCAATACTTAGATTGTCAGATTATGCAAAAGTTTCTGGAAGACAATTGGCTTCAGTTCATATTAATTGTTTAAAGAGAAGTTAGATGATTTTCCTATGAAATTCAAATGGGATACTAAATTTCCCGGATTGTTTTAAATGCTCTCAAGTCTGATGAGATAAAGGTTAAGATTCAAGATTTTCAAAATATTCAAACTAAGTCTCAAAGTGAAGTGGAGGCTGCATTACTTTGGTTACATGATGTTTTTAAAATGTCAGCAAATAAATCTTTAAAAAAGGAAAACAAAATCTAGACGTAAAGGCATTAAGTCTAAGCCGTGGTTTGATAAGGGGTTAAGTAGTATGCGTAAAGAATTAGATCATAAACGTAAAACGCTAGCAAGATATCCAAAGGATCCAAATATGCGAGGAACTTTCTTTAAATTTCTTACATTATATGGTAAAAATGTAAGTTACAGTATAGGCAATATAAGCTGGATATAATTCAAAAGTTAAATAATTTATTTGAAAAAAAACCCATCAAAATATTCACTGTAAAAATGGTGTTTAGAGTCTAAACATAATCCTTTTATAATAATTTTGTTCTCACTTGAGCACAAGTTTAACCCTAAACATGTTCTACTTTGTGTAAATGTTTAGGTTTAGAACACAATAATACTGTCCCCTAAGAACATGTTTAACCCTCTAGAACATGTTTAATCTCTATGTGTTCCTTTTCTTAACATGTTATCTATAATAAAAAATAATGGCAGACATCAAGTATTATGCAAACTGGGTCAGATACCAATAAGTAAATTATATGCTATTTTTCTGGAGTGTGATACAATTTCTATTTTTAGCCCAATGTATGAGTACAACCGTATTACAGCCTTTTGTCATCATAGGCTATTTCCTAGTATCGATAAACTGGAAAATCGTAAACGGCATTTTCTTAAATTAAAATATATAAATAGAGGTATGGATTTTATTAACTTATCTAGTATATGCAATGACTCTACCATCCAAAGCCAAATACCTCCATATTTTGATAATATAGAACCACCTGTTATTTCGTATTCTAATAAAAAAAAACAAGCAGAAGTTTGATTTTTAATTATACGACAGTTACATCAGACGTCAATATAGAAAATAATGTTCCTTCCACTTGAGATTGTGAGACATCTAGTTTTAGATATGTTCCCTATGGTCATGTCCTTACAGGAGACCTCAACATCGTCGAAGACCGTGAGGTCATAACTTTTCTTAAGAAAGGACCAACATATCGTCCTCCATCTAAAATAGATTGGAAACAGTGTCGTCAGGTTATTGAAGACGCTCTGTCTGTCTACTGAAAAAATTGGTGTAAACGTGAAAAATCTGATAAAAAATCTCTAGACAGTTATTTGAATAAAATTATGAATACTGTTAATATTCGTATATCTCATTTTGAAAACAATTCTGAAATTAGTAATCGGGTCCATGATATTCCCATTTCAAGAATAAAAAATAAACTCCAAGTACTCGCAAAGCGGTTTGTGTTCGTACCGGCAGACAAAGCAGCAAATAATGTAGTGGTGGTGTGACGCATATACTACACGGAAGTTCTCCAAAACGAAATTACAAATTCATCTACATTCAGGTCCGTACGCTCCACAGAGAGTCAAATTGTAAACAAGCATATCACTACCACTACCCAGCTTAAAGCCTTTTCCGAACATTTGAAAGTCCCTACTATGTACTGGTTACCTAAATTGCACAAGAAACCATTTAAATTCCGTTTCATCTCCGCATCTAGTAAGTGTTCTACTTCCAATCTATCAGTGCTTCTAACTACCCTCCTTACTACTATCAAGAACTTGTTATTAACTTTTGTAATAAAGCTTCTGAAAATAATGGTATTAAATATTTTTGGAGTGTTAAAAATTCTTTAGAGGTTTTAGATAAAATATATGCTTTTGATGGTCCTTTTAATTCTGTTGACTGTTATGATTTTTCTACTCTCTATACTACACTTCCACACAATCTTATCAAGAAAAAGTTTTCATATTTAATTAAATGGTCTTTTGAAAAATCTCTTTACAAATTTATTTGCTGTAACTCGTTTAAATAAAATTGAGAATGGAAATGGGGAATGTGGCAAAGAGACAACAACCCGACCATAGAGCAGACAACAGCCGAAGGCCACCAATGCAGCGAGAAACTCCCGCACCCGGAGGCGTCCTTCATCTGGCCCCTTAACAAATATGTATACTAGTTCAGTGATAATGGACGTCATACTAAACTCCAAATTATACACAAGAAACTAAAATTAAAAACGATACAAGACTCAGAAAGGCCAGAGGCTCCTGACTTGGGACAGGCGCAAAAATGCGGCGGGGTTAAACATGTTTTTTGAAAGCCCTTTTCTGTAACGAAAAAGGAATGTATGCTAGATACACTTCCTGGAAATGTGAAGATATGATTGAAGCTTTAAATTTTCTCCTGGACAACATATATGTACGTTTCGGCGATAAAGTGTATCGACAAGTAGTAGGTATTCCTATGGGCGCTAACTGCGCCACTTTAATAGCAGATTTATTCCTGTATTGCTATGAATCTCAGTTTATGACCAAACTCAGTAAAGACACGTCATTGTTACATTTGGTTGATACATTCAACAATACCTTCCGTTATCTAGATGATATTTTTTCGTTAAATAATCCAGAGTTCTCTAAATATACTACCGAAATTTACCCAATAGAACTTACTTTAAATAAATCTAACATAAACAGCAGTAGTTGTCCTTTTCTGGATTTGGACATTTCAATCTCTAAAGGAAAACTCCATACGAAAATTTACAACAAAAGAGACGATTTTTCATTCCCTATTGTTAATTTTCCTTTTTTAGACGGCGATGTTCCTTTAGCTCCATCATACGGTGTTTATATATCCCAACTCGTTCGTCATGCCCGTGTGTGTAGTGATGTCATAGATTTTAACGAACGTAATCAATGCATCACTGGTAAATTATTAAGTCAGGGATTTCGTTACCATAAATTACGTAAAACTTTTGCTAAGTTCTTTAATAGATACAAAGATTTGATTAGTAAATTTGGCTGTACCTGTAGAAAACTGATTAAAAACGGTATTTCACATCCTAAATTTTACGGTAATATTGTACTTAAAGCGCGGAAATCACTATGTGATTCGTGTAAACTCATCGAACCTTTAAACAAACTTATTAGTAAAGGTTATCTTACCAATGTTGTAATTAGATCTTTGAATATAGTTTACATTGGTACCAATATCGATTTTGTCATCAGCAAATTAAAACATAACTAAATTTGTATTCTTTTCGAACAGGATGTATAAAGACACACCCACGTTCATTTTGATCTATAAAGAGGTTACTAAACTCCTAACTATCCTACTGTCTGTCGATACATTTATTTTTGGCATTGCACAAGTCATGTCTTCTTTGACTGTCCATGACGTTAAAATACTAAATCCCTGGGATGTGTTTTAGTTGATTTTCTCTGATGCATGATTTTTTATTATTAATTGTTTTGGCTTTTAACTAGCTGTCAGTAACTGCGAGTACTCTCAAATCGTACTTTCTTGTTTATTTGACCTGTTGATACTAATTGTAATGCTTTTTTGTTATTTAATGTTATTCAGGGTTATATCTGGTCTATATACCAGCTTTGATAAGTGTTTGGTATTACTATAAATTTTCACTTTGTATTATGAACATCAAAATTATTTATTTTGTAAAAATATTTCCTTTCTCTATTGGAACTGTACACGTATACCTAACAACAAAATTATTTTCATTTACCTGTGTTTAAAGTTATTGCAAATGGCTGATATTTTTTTGTTCGAGCATATTGTTTTTCTTAAATTGTTTAACATTTTATACCGATATAACATGTTACTTTTATCATTCTTCCCTTAGTTTATTTATTTTGTATTTACATTGTGTCATAAGTCAAATTTATTTGTTCAGTGTATGTTCCTTGGTGTTTATATGTCCTTTGATTAGGTTAAGCTATTTCAGTTGATATTTTATAGTGTGTCTTTCTATGTTGTGATGTTACGCTATTGTTTCAGAAAAACGGCGAAGGTTTGGTACAATTAAAACGTTTAAACCGGCTGCATTTGTTTGCACCTGTCCTAAGTCAGGAATTTGATGTTCAGTAGTAGTCATTTGTTGATGTGGTTCATAAGTGTTTCTCTTTTCTCGTTTTTTATATAGACTTGACCGTTGGTTTTCCCGTTTGAATGGTTTTACACTAGTAATTTTTGGGGCCCTTTATAGCTTACTGTTCGGTGTGAGCAAGGCTCCGTGTTGAAGACCGTATTTTGACCTATAATGGTTTACTTTTATAAATTTTGACTTGGATGGAGAGTTGTCTCATTGGCTCTCATACCACATCTTCTTATACCTAATAACCTCTATCATGTTCCAATTCTAAACATATTTAGCCTCCATCATGTTTCAATCCTAAACATGTTTAGTCTCCTTTATGTTCCCATCCTAAACATGTTAAGCGGACATATTTGTGCTCAAGTACTGGTAGTAAATACTAATGTGACAAGAGTCATCCCATCAATCATCAAAGACCATACAATAACTCCAAAACTGATCTACTGTCGGTGTCTAACATTTCATTGGAATCTTTAGATGTGCCAACAGTTGCAACCCGAAACAGATTAAAACAATCCACAAAGTATCATGTTTAAAATACCTCAATTTTAATTCTACAGAAAGTGTTGGTACACGCGTGTCATTTTCTGTCTGATTGCTTCAATACTACACAAGTTTCATATACTTTATTACAAGAATCATAATTAAATGTTCTTTATTTCATCCTTTATGATGTATATGTAGTTTTGATATGCAAACTGGGAAGACGTAAATGGGTTCAGAACCATATCGATGTAAAATATTTGTTTAAATATAATTATACAATACGTTAATTTGCGATTCCTTTTATAAATAATTTTAAAAAAATTATTTAACGTGAATCCATATGTGCAGATTTAAAACACATTTAAAATAGTATGCCTCCCCCTTTTTGTCAATAATATATGTAATCTTGTGGTGTTTGAAATTTCCTGTAAGGACACTCTCTAGCTTCACCTAATTACATTGTAATAGACAATAATATTAGATAATACTTATCTGACATTTCCATTGTCGTTTTTTGAACCTTCCATGACATGGATTGTTGATCTTCTGAATCCCGGAATTTCAATTTTTCAAATGAATGATTATTTGCGCACGCGCCAACTCTGCTTCCTATTGTTTGTTGTGTTCTAAACCTAAACATATTTAGGCACATTTCATGTTTATCTTATAGTTGTATATAACTTCAAGTGTCTTGTGTTCTAACCCTAAACATGTTTAGAGGAATATCACGTTTAACATTGAAGTGTTTAGAATTAGAACACAATCCTAAACATGTTTAGATCCTAAACATGTGCTCAATGTGTTCTATCTCTAAACTCATTTTTTAAAGTGTTGGGAACTTTTAAATAAATCAAAATATGCAGATGAAAATAAATTGTCAAGTGATAGTATAATTTTAGCTGATGAGTCGTTTAAAAATTTTCAAGAATTAAATACGGTCTCTTCAAAATATGAAGCAAAAATACTAGAATTCAAGAATATGATTTGTTCTTTAGAACAAAGAAAGAGCTTGATTATAAAATTACAGAGAAAGAAGTGACAAAGGCAATACATGCATGAACAAATGGTAAATTTACTGATTTAGATTGCATTTCAAACGAAATGCTCAAATGGAGTGAGTCAATTTTGCTTCAGTGTTGTGCAAAACTGTTTAATAGTATATCATGCACTGATTTTTATCCAAAACATTGGAAACAGGGTATATTATACCAATATTTCAATCAGGTTCAAAATATGATCCTTCTGATTATAGATTTTCTATAATAAGTTGTATTGGAAAAATATTTTATTCCATTCTAAATGATACGCTTGATAGTTATTTGACTTAGTTTAATGTAATTTCTGAATAACAAATTGGTTTTCAGAAAAAAACAGGAACAGTAGATCACAAGTTTATAGCTCTTCATCTTTTTCATAAGCTTTGGATTTTCAAATATTTTGGCCTCAAGCATCACTGAAGAGACATTGATTGTCGAAATGCGCATCTGGTGCAGCAAAATTGGTAACGTTTATGTTATGTTTATTTTGAAGACTCTAATTTAAAAGTGTAACGTAAACAAAATACAAACAAGTCTAAATTGAAAACAACTTTCAAACCTATGATTACGTTGGAAAAAACCGCAATTTTTATACGTGTGCATGCAAAACAAATGTCTTGGTAGAGGGGTCTAAATACAGCACAAACAACATTTTCCAAAAGACCAAAAAAAGTGAAAGAGTATATTTTAACAAAACGCTTTTGACTAGCAGGTCGAACAACGGATGTTCTTAAACCCGTTGTTTTCAATTTGGACTTTCTTATATATATAAATATAACCTGTTAGTCAAATGCGTTTTGTTGAAATATACTTTTTCACTTTTTTGGTCTTTTGGAAAATGTTGTTTGTGCTGTATTTAGACCCCTCTAACAAGAAATTTGTTTTGCATGCACACGTATAACAATTGCGGTTGTTATCCAACGCAATCATAGGTTTGAACGTTGTTTTCAATTTAGCAGTCAGCAGGGTTTAAGAACATCAGTTGTTCGACCTGCTAGTCAAATGCGTTTTGTTAAAATATACTTTTTCACTCATTTGGTCTTTTGGAAAATGTTGTTTGTGCTGTATTTAGACCCCTCTACCAAGAAATTAGTTTTGCATGCACACGTATAAAAATTGCGGTTTTTATCCAACGCAATCATAGGTTTGAACGTTGTTTTCAATTTAGACTTGTTTATAGTTTTTCGTTTGTGCTTGTATTATATTTGCCTTTGGGTTTATATGATCCGTTCATCCTATTTTGACTCTTTCAAAATTCAAGAGTCTATCTTAAATTGAGGTAAATTATATGGCCTTCCAAATACCGTTTCGATTCCTAACATCACTGAGGAGACATTAATTGTCGAAATCCGGATATTGTGTACACATTTTTGCACCTCATGTTTGCGGTATACCATCTTTTCCGCAAGTTTATTGTTTTCTGTTTGGTAATAAATTAATAATAAGATCTATTTTGTTACATCTTGTGATTCGTTGATTTGGCAATCGCCAATGGCATTCAGCAGGGTCTAAGAACATCAGTTGTTCGACCTGCTAGTCAAATGCGTTTTGTTAAAATATACTTTTTCACTCATTTGGTCTTTTGGAAAATGTTGTTTGTGCTGTATTTAGACCCCTCTACCAAGAAATTAGTTTTGCATGCACACGTATAAAAATTGCGGTTTTTATCCAACGCAATCATAGGTTTGAACGTTGTTTTCAATTTAGATTTGTATATATATATTCAAATGCGTTTTGTTAAAATAGACTTTTTCACTTTTTTTGGTCTTTTGGAAATTGTTGTTTGTGCTGTATGTAGACCCCTCTACAACGAAATTTGTTTTACATGCACACGTATAAAAATTGCGGTTTTTATCCAACGCAATCATAGGTTTGAACGTTGTTTTCAATTTAGACTTTTATATATATATATATATATATCATCTTTTCCGCAAGTTTATTGCTTTCTGTTTAGAATATAAATTTTTAATTAAGATCCATTTATTACATCGGTGATCCGTTAATTTGTCAATCGCCAATGGCAGTCAACAGGGTTTAAGAACATTTGTTGTTCGACCTGTTAGTCAAATGCGTTTTGTTAAAATATACTTTTTCACTTTTTTGGTCTTTTGGAAAATGTTGTTTGTGCTGTTTTTAGACCCCTCTAACAAGAATTTGTTTTGCATGCACACGTATAAAAATTGCGGTTTTTATCCAACGCAATCATAGGTTTGAACGTTGTTTTCAATTTAGACTTGTATATATATATACAAGTCTAAATCGAATATATATATGTATATGCTCGGAAACGGGCCCCCTTAATTGGATCTAATAAAGTATTCGCATTCGTATTCGTATTTGTCCTGTACCAAGTCAGGAATATGGTAGTTGTTATCAGACAGTCTGTATCTATGTTGGCGTTTGCTTTTGTTGTTGTTCAGTGTTTCTGTTGTTCCGTTGTTTTCCTCTTATAGTTGATGTGTTTCCACCGGTTTTAGTTTGTTACCCGGATTTGTTTTGATACTGTTGCCTTTATTTGACCATTACTGTAGACCGTGCGTTTACAAGGTAGCGTGTAGGCGATGTACTTCTGCTCCTTTTGATGTTTCATGAATTTTTTATTCAAAACCTTTTATACTCCTAACTTTTTGTTCTGTCAAATTGAATTGTTAATTGTTTATCTCTATTGATGTATTAATGCACTAAATCGTTGATAAATTCTATAGTCGTTTCTGATCTCTAACTACAGTGTCATAATTTGTAAAAATGTATTCGAGACATTATCTATGCATTTGTTAGACTAATGGATCAATTGTCAGTTCATCACCAGAGATGAATATTAGTGATAAGTTACATTAGCATCTTTCTAGAAAATGGAAGTCAAACGTCCTGTTTTACATAGATCATTTTTAGGTCAATTATTTAAACAGTATTTCAAAAGTCATCCAATTTTCAATTTTTTTATCTGGACATTTTTGATGAAGGAGAATCCAGAAAAGCACTTCGGGATCATAAGATGCTTTATTACGAAAAAGGGACTTAATTCATAAAATGTTATTTTTATTTTGTAAATATGTTACCCTCTTCCTAACGCTCTTTTCAGATAAAATAATTGTCAGGATAATGTTGTTTTTGTATTGCGACGTATGTTTTAGTAAATCCTTTAATCTCTCTAATACTTAGCTCTATTGCTGCCCTATGTACTTTTTCATTTTTGGCCGTGTTTGACGAAGTTGAAAAGGGCTTATTTTAAGGTAACGTTACATAATTTATGTAATCTACTCCTCCTAAAGTTTTCAACCCAATTCCCTCAAACTTCACAGGAAGTTTGCACAGTCTTGAGGTTGTGCACTTGCTATTATGGAATTGTGTGTTGAAAAATTGTCTCATTTTTCCAGTCATGGGAACTTTGTAATTTTTCAAAACCATTTATGAAAGGAGTACAAGTCGTGTGTAATCAACTCCTCTACAGTTTTCAACTTCACAGGAAAATTGCAAAAGTGTTGAAGTTGTGCACTGCTATTATGGAGTTGGTTAAGGAATCTTTACATTTTAATACTTTCTTATTGGTTAAGCAACATTCTGATCAACCTGGCCATTTTAGTCTTTGATCTATTTTTGTTTCTTTATTAGTCACTCTATTCTCTAGTTTTTTGAAAGCATTTTTAAAAATAAACACGTGATGCTTATGTATTTAAGTGTTTACAACAACCATTTCTTAAATAACCATAATCAGCAGAAGAGAGGAGAAGGATACCAAAGGGACATTCAAACTGATAAGTCGAAAATAAACTGACATCGTTAACGCCATGGCTAAAAAAGAAAAGACAAACAGACAAACAAAAATACACAAAACAACATAGAAAACCAGAGACTGAACAACACGAACCCCACCAAAACTGGGGGTGATCTCAGGTGCTCCGGAAGGGTATGCAGATCCTGCTCCACATGAGGCACTCGTCGTGTTGCTCATGTAACTACAAATTCGGTGATATGTCTGATTCGGTAAGTGACATTCGGGGAAAGGGGACGAGACTATAGTTACTATAATTGGAACAGATCCGTCGTCATTTGTGAAACAGATATTCCATAACGGTCAACTAACTCGAGATGGCGTTCGTAAAATTTAAGAAGGAATGATTTCAACTTAACAACTTGGTACTCTTGGTTTAATAGCTTCCATGTGAGCAGCAACCCTCTATCAAGAAAATCATGATAGGAAACACAAGCCCTAGAATATCGTATTAATTGGGAGATATATACTCCGTATGCAGGCGCTGCTAGAATGTTGCTAAATAGAAATGGAAAGTTCACAATTGGGAAGCTGAAATCATCTCTTTTGTCGTCTTTTGTTTTCCACCGACCCTCAATGTCAATTTCTAGAAGTAAGTCAAGATATGAGGCAGACTTACCTGTATCTGTTGTATCCGTTATCCAAAGTTCTATGCGATAGACATGATAGATGCGTTCAACATAGTCACAAAATTTTGAATTTTATTTAGTAAGAGAACATCATCTTTATATCGGAAAATGCATTTAAAGGATACTGCTAACTTCTTTTCTTTTTTACTAAGAAGTTCCTGTATGAAGTCGGCCTGATATGAATAAAGGAAAAAGTCGGCAAGAAGAGGAGCACAGTTGGTTCCCATGGGAATGCCGACTGTTTGTTGGAAAAACACGTCCCCCAAACGTAACAAATTAATAGATAATATTAAATAGATAAATCAGAAAAAAAGGAAACGTATGCTTTTTCCAATATTTTATTCAGTAATGTTCTGACTTTGGTCTGCATTTGCTAGGCATGGATCTATCAAATGTTGTATTCGGACCCATGGTGTTCTGTGTAACTAAACTGAGTTGGCCAAATGGTTGTTTGCCGTCGCATTCGCGACCATGGTAATACATTAGTGTGATTTTAATTAAGAAATCCACGGTTAACCACGCAGTTAGAACGGACATTGTTCTTGTGAAACACTTCTTTCTATGGGGCAAAAAGAGTGAGGAAATATGTCTTCAGAATATCGTCTCTATAAAATTGAGCCGTGTATCATTCAATAAATTGTTATGTTTGCAAAACAAGCTAATGGTTTCAAAACACTTTTTATTCTTTTGAGTTCTGCTTAGTCTCTTTCCGAAGATAATATTTACTTGCGCTTAACAATAAAAACTAAATTGCATACAAATTAATTGAAAAAATATTTATTGAATTGATATAAGAAGATGTGGCATGAGTGCCAATGAGACAACTCTCCATCCAAGTCAAAATTTATAAAAGTAAACCATTATAGGTCAAAGTACGGTCTTCAACACGGAGCCTTGGCTCACATCGAACAGCAAGCTATGAAGTGCCCCAAAAATTACCTGTGTAAAACCATTCAAACGGGAAAACCAACGGTCTTATCTATATAAAAAACGAGAAACACTTATGAACCACATCAACAAACGACAACTATTGAACATCAGATTCTTGACTTAGGACAGGTGCAAACAATTGCAGCGGGTTTAAACGTTTTAATGGTACCAAACCTTCACCCTTATCTGAAACAATAGTGTAACATCACAACATAGAAAGACACACTATAAAATATCAATTGAAATGACTTAACTCAATCAAAAGACATTTTAACACCAGTGAACATACACTGAACAAATAAATAGCTGGAAGTTACGAAAATTACCGCTCGGATTATGGCTGCAAACTTGTTTTTTTATTTGTAAACGTTTGAGATGCAATCGAATCAAAGTGATTTTTCATTAAGGATACTACTGATACTAGAAGGACTGCTTCATACCTTGATTTTTTCCTCAATATTGATACAGATGGACGACTTTACACTAAAATCTATGACAAACGGGATGATTTCAACTTCCCAATTACCAATGTCCCATTTCTCAGCAGTAACATACCCTCTGCCCCATCGTGTGGTGTTATCATATCTCAGTCGATACGTTATGCTCGAGCATGTTCACACTATACGGACTTCATATACAGGAATGCTGCTTACGCAGAAACTGCTCCAACAGAGGTATGAGAAGGAAAGATTAAAAATGACACTCCGTAAATTTTATGGACACCATCACAAATTGGTTGATCTATACGATGTGTCTGTGTCTAAACTAACTAACGACATTTTTACCACGTCTTAGATTGTGGTTTACCATCTACGTCGTATGGTCTGCTAAATACCGAACGTGACCTATTCCCGAATATGACTGTTTTGCCGAGTGTGAATTCGCGTTGCTATACGACGTATCTCGGTATTTATACATCCAACATTCATGTATTTAGTTATGACGTTTCTTTTGAAAGTACGGTTTGATATTGGGTTATGTCTTATCGTTTGTGGTTTGAATTCTGTATTTTCGGTACATTACACATATGTCTTATTTGTCAATATAGTCGAGTTACTCGTGGTTCGTATGCAGTGTTTTTGTTTTATGTTGTTTGTTTTCAAATGTGTTTACTGTTTGGTCTTACATGATCATGATCACAGTTTTGATTTAGAAGAAAAACCGACAAGGGTAGAAAATACAATTAATAACACCGTTACAAACTCAATCTTACATTCTTGTACATGTCTACAATAAAACAAATCTATTTAATTTTTAGAAATTTATCTGTGATTATATAAACACGTCATTTTTTGTGGCGTTGATACATTCGTGTAACGCACAGTTTATAATTCGTTTGTGGCGTCCTGGTGTGCTGTCGTGGATTTATGGGAGGTGTTCGTTGTTATTCTGTGGTTTACATGTTGTATTGTACTATTCTATTATTTATTTATATGTTTCTTTGTTCTGAGTGTTCTTGCGTTTATTTGTACTGTATTCCTATCACGGAATGTTGTCATTTTAGCGGTATTTTTAACATTGCCATATAAGCGGGAGATTTGGCTAGCCATAAAACCAGGTTCAACCTACCATGTTTTCTTAAAATGTCCTGTACCAAGTCAGGAATATGGCAGTTGTTATCAAATAATCCGTTTCTATGTATGTTGGCGTTTGTTTTTGTAGCAGTTCAGTGTTTCTGTTGTTCCGTTGTTTTCCTCTTATAGTTGATGTATTCCCTCAGTTTTGGTTTGTGACCCGGATTTGTTTTCGCTTAATCAATTTATGACTATTGAACAGCGGTATACTACTGTTGCCTTTATTTACATTTCAATTTGACACCCACTACGTACCACAGCAGACAGTGGCGTATAGTTAGGTCAAACATATTTCTATGTTTTACTTGCCGACACTTGCACAGGTAAAAGAGTATTTTATAAATTCTTTGCTTTCCAATGTTTGAGGTTGAGTGTTCCTGTATAAAGGTAAATCAAGAAATGTGCTTCGGAGGCACCAATTTCATGAAGTCTTATTTTCATTTAATATTTATAAAGCACAGTAATTTGAAGCTATCTTTACCGTATCAGTGTAATAAAAAGAGTCTTTAATGTTAGAAACAAAGAATGAAAACTCAGTTTATGAATTTTAATTTGCCTTTTTATGGCGAATATCACATTATTCATATATTTTTTGGACACTTCAAAATAACATATCTTTTCATATTTGCCTGTGTGTGGAATGGCGGATTGAAACGATGAATAGATTAAAAATGTATATTGCGATATTGAATAGACACCTGTAGATTTATGTTGCCCTGTATAAAAAAAAACACAGAAGATGTGGTATGATTTTTAAAATGATACCATTTTCCATCAGAGACCAAATGACGTAGAAGGTAGCAGCCATAGGTCATTGTACGGCTTTCATAGCAATAGTAAGCTACAAACGGTCCAAACATAACTTATGTAAAATAATTCAAACGAGTAAACTAATGGCCAGATTTACGTACAACAAAAAAGAAAACAAATATGATATACAAAAAAGTAAAATAACAAAAATACAGAAGTCCTAAGAAAATTTAAAACGGAAAGTCTATCATCATATGGCAAAATCAAAAGCCTAAACAAATCAAACGAATGGAAAACAACTGACTTGGTACTTTTTCTTCTGTAGAGAAAAGGTGATTAAACCTGGTGTTGTAGCTAGCTTAACCTCTCATTTGTATGACAGTCGCATAGAATTCCACTATATTGATTACAACGTGTGAGCAAAACAAACAGACATAATAGGTAAAAATGTCACAGTCAGCATTGTGTTATATTCAAACACTATAACAACAAACAACAATCTCAGCAAGGAAAAACAAAATGGCATATAGCCAATCTATAGACAAAGCACATAAGTAAAAATGAAAAACAAGAATACAAAAAATGACCACAGCACATAAAGACAATGGCGGGATGTATAAATACCTAGTCACGCCAAAAGGATTATTTGTTAAGTTGATACGGAATATTTATCAAAACGATCTTAGTATCTTCCAATGAACCTTTTTATAAAAATGACGAGACATTCTTTGACATAACCCTGGTTCATTAACTTTCTGCTCAGACATTGGTGACGACAATGACTGAATAAAAGGCTCCTGACTTGGAACAAGCACAGTAAGGATGTGACGGAGTTAAATATGTGTGCAGGCGCTCAATTCCCATCCCCTGATATTTAACAGTGGTGTATCAGCTAAATACATATTATAAAAAAATCTGTTGAAAAAGATTTGACTCTTCACAACGACATAAAGCACACACACACACAAAAACTAACAAAAGGACACAAAGTAAAGATCTGAGAGCACTGTAGGTGACTGAAAGCTATTTCAAAACCACCAACAACTAATAAAAAAATCATATATCAAAGAATTAAGAATTAGCAATCAGTACACATCCAATGAATTTATTGAAAAGACGCCATATATAGTCTGAGAAAATTATGATCGTTTGCAATTCCAAAATATAAGTATCGAAAGAATGTTTGACCGTAAATGTTCATAGCTGTATAGCAATAATATTTAGCTAGGTGTTAATCTTTTGATAAATATTCAATTGTTTGCTCGATAGGTTTACACAGATTGTATCTCCATTTAAGGACTTCTATTAACAATATCACAGTAAAAATTGCCGACTAGTTCGTGAATCAGTATGAGACAGACTATGGTAAGTCACTAGAATTATCCTTTAACTCCATATTCAACGCCATATAGATGATGTCCTCTCACTAAATAATTCTAAATTTGATGACTATGTTGAACTCACCTATCCCATCACATGTGAGTAAAGGATATCACACATATGGTTACGTCTGCCTCATATCTTGACTAACATCTAGACATTGACAATAAAGGTCAGTTGAACACAAAAACATTACGAAATTTCTATGTAGCAACATTCCAGAAGCGCCTGTTCAACGATATATTAGAGCCTGCGTTTGCTGTCACGATTGATTTCCTTGATAAAGGGTTTCATCTTTCGAGGAGGATTCTGAACCAAGGATTCCTACTGGTAAAGTTGAAGTTATGCATTAGAAAAAATTACGTGCGCCTTCATTGGTATACTGATATATATGCCACAGATGACCATAGATATAATTCAACTGTCGTCGCCATTCACACGTTTCCCTTTCACCGATTGTAACATCACCGAATTAGACACTGAATATGTACTAGCCATGAGCAACACGACGATATGTGGAGCCGTTTATGCTTACTCTTTTTGGCACCTGACATCACCCTTGGATTGTTGTTGGGGTTCTGATGTTCAGTCTTGAGTTTTGTCTGTAGTGTTCAGTAGACTGTTGTTTGTCTTTTTGTCGTTTATCGTGTTTTTTCATGATTGTATCGGTCTTTCTTCAACTTTAGAATTTTCCGTGTTTTTTAACAAATCAATATGGTTCTTCTCTTTTGATTTATCGACCAATAACGCGTCGACCACAATACCAATACATAGCCTACTGCTTTATTTAAGAAAACTTCTTATTGAAAGTTGATTTAACCATACGCTATCCATATGTTCACATCTTGTTTATCACTCGGTTTTATTTTGATTTGAGCGTTCTTGATGAAGGTATATCCGGAAAAGCGGATCGGACGCACGAATTTAAAAATTATTTAAAACTAAGCTCTTACTCCCACAGGCAAAGTTTATCTTTAGATAATGACAAAATATGATAAGGATACTTTTTTAAAATTATTTATCTATTTCATTATACTAAGCATAAAATATAGCAAATTATTAAATGACATTTATTATGTGGATTTAAAAATGATTAAACCATGATAATCTTAATTGATAGGAGAATAAATCTTTCTATCTTCCTTATTTATAATTCTAAGCTCACATGAGAATAATGTAACGTCCAAACAGCTGGTACAACACCAAAAAGAGGAAAATATTAAAAATGCGCTGAGTGAAGTGATAATGGTTATCATGAAAATACATTTTCATTGATAATTGAACAACAAAACACTTGAAACGATGTGGATACTATATTCATGAAGCCTGTTACGTTAAATCTTTATCAACATCAATCCTCGTCCACCGCAACCGGTAAATAATATATTTCGGTTGGGGTTAATGTACATCAATCTTTTGTTTCTATGGAGTGTGTTGTGTATTTGTTCGTTGTTTAGTCGTTGTTTGTTTTCTTTGACTTATAAGTTTTGAAATGTTCCCTTTAGTATCTACCGCCCTTTTTTATTATTGATTCCATCTCTTTATTACTCATTTAATTTATTTTAAAAAATTGGAAAAAATAATTGATCCAAAGAAGTAATCTTATAACTATTGACATCTAAAGATTATATTAATTGTAATGAAATTCCAATATTTTCTGCTTACATTTGTTTTCGTTTTTCTATGTTATTGTGTTGCATGTCTTTTGTCGACGTATGTTTTTATTATAGTAATCCTTGTCATCTTCCTTCATTTTATCAATTGCTAAAAACGATAGGTAGGTGTGCAAGGGACAAAATCTCACGAGATTCAGGTACTAGGAAAGAAATTGAAAGATACATCTGTTACTTGCTTTTCTTGCCGAGTTCTTTAATTTTACTTGTCTGAAATTATTCATGATGTATTGTCATTCAACAGCCAAAAACTCAAGTATACTACCAACATTAGAAAGTCTGCGTTATATCTGCACCTGATTCTTAAAATTGACACAGACGGACGACTTCAAACCTAGGAACTATGACAAAAGTCACGATTTTAAAGTTCCCATTGTTTACTTTCATTTTCGCTGTACAAGTAATAACATACCCTATTTCCCATCGATTGGTGTTTATTATCTCCATTAATACTGCACAAACAACATAAACAGGAGTTTGTTCCTAACGCAAACAACCTTGTCAGCAGGGTTTTGAGGAAGATTGAACGAGATCGACGCTTTGCAAAGGTATTAGGAAAAATAACCGAAGTCCAAAATAAATAAAAAAGTACATAAAGACTGACAAAATCAACTTTACACTATATCAACCAACGACCCGAATATAGAAACAACTGTCATATAGTACAGGCATTTTTCTGAAAAAAAAATGATGGCTTTAACCTAGTCTTATATCTAGCTAAACATCCTAATTGTATGACAGTTGTTTATTCCTGTATATTGACCACGTTGGGTGAGCAACTCAAACAGGCAAAATAGGTTAATGTGTCAATAAGGCGGATCCAGCAGCCAAAACTGTGTGAACATACATCACAAACATACAACACAACTGACTAAAACGTTCCAAAAGAAATACAAATAAATCTGATAAAGATGCCAACAACAAAGTGATTGTAGTTGATACATGTAGTACATAAAACATAATGCCGTAGTTTTACACACTTTCGGTGACTATGATGAACGCATCTTTTCCATTGAACTTGAAAAAAGGATACAACAGATACAATTAAGTATGTCTCATATCTTGACTTACATCTAAAATTGAGAACAAAACTTTACTACAAAAGAAATGATTTTAGCTTCTAAATTATGAACTTTCCATTTCTATGTAGCATCATTCCAGCAGCGCCTGCATACAGAGTATCTATCTCCTAGTTGATACGATAGGGCTTGCGTGTCCTATCATGATTTATTTTCTTGATGGAGGGTTGATGTCACAAGGAAGCCATTAAACCAAGAGTTCCAAGTGGTGAAGTTGAAGTCATCCCTGCGAAAATTTTACGGACGTCATCACGAGTTGGTTGATCGCTATGGAATATCTGTTTCAAAGAGGAAGACGTTCCAAACTTTGGAAACATAATCCCGTCATACTTTTCCCTGAATTTGACTTATCATCATTTGTGTACTTACATGAGCAACACGACGGGTGCCAAATGTGGAGAAGGATATGCTTACCCTTTCTGGAGCACCTGAGATCTCCTTTGTTTTTCGTAGGGTTTATGTAGCTCAGTCTTTAGTTTTCTATGATGTGTTTTGTATGTTGTTGTTTGATTTGTGGTCTCTTTTCTTTTTTAGCCACGGCGTTGTCAGTTTATTTTCGACTTATGAGTTTAAATGTCCCTTTAGTATCTGTCGCCTCTCTTTTTCGGATAAAGCACAAATTAAGAAAAATATAAATACAAGGGTAAACATCAACGTAAACAACACTGTGAAAAGCTCTTTCTTCCGAATCGCACGTATGGACCGACCTACACCAGGGACCCCCAAAGCAATAAACCAAAAACCTTATAGCTGGATGCAAAAATACTGAGTAACGTAAAAAGTCATACGACCAAAAGAAATATAATAGGAAGTTTTACGTTAAGCATCATCAATGAATTGAACGATACGATGTATCAGTCTCAGCTAACGATATACATATTATCACAACTTTGAATTCTAAGACACCAGAAAATTCGTCTGATCGGTAAAATAATCAATTGTGTCTATCCCTAAATATAATATTTTTTGACCGAGTTTGGATTGGCATGGCGATTGATGCGTGAATATATTAATTTACGAGGAGACGTTTACCCTGTTGACAAACGTAAAAGATTATTTTCTTCATTTGTTTTGAAAATGACTTTATTACAGTTGTTTCTTATTTTCCTTTCCTGACAGTGTATAGACGGTTCTCAACGATGAACTGAAAAGGTAACACCTTACAACAAGCTCAATACATTTACAAATATATATGATATTTAAAGAATGAAATCAAATATAGTTTAGAATTAATTAGAATTTTGTAGAACTAATTTCATATTATATATCATCATAAAAAGGACAGTTCTATGAAAAACGTAAGAATTCCTTTCAAGATAAGAATTATGTGACAAAAAAGAAGTCATATTCCCGCATCAGTGCAATTAAAACTAACGTATATCAAAAACGGAAAATAGATTTTGATATAACAAGACAAAAGGGTTAATTGTTATTTTCCAACTGGGAAATGAGTTAAATTACAAAACAAGCGATCGCTGACTTTATGCTTCAAGTGTGATTGTCTCAAACCATTCAAGCCAATATAATTCCCTACTGCAGTTGATTTTTTTGCCACTTTATCTACCAGCTAAAACCGGATAAGTCATTAAAGGCGAAATGACCTATAGCACTTGGATTCATCATTAAAAAAATCATGCAGGCACCTAACATTAACTTAGTTGAAAACTTATTTGAGCATGTACACTGTTTAAAAAGCTTTAAATCTTGAATTTAGTAGAGAAAACATTAACTGAGACATTTAAACTTCTGAAACACAAGCACCAACAGGACAATAGAAGACTCATCAGTGACGCTCGAATCTAAAATGCTAATAGTTCAAATAAAGTATGTCATTCTTAACAATGATAATAACGCTTACATTTAGTTTGTCCGAAGCCCTATTATGTATAAACCCAAATCGCTAACGTCCTAAACCATAAATTTTAAAGTCAAGGATGTATACATACTTTTAATTTTCTTAATGATATACATATATATTCTTTCCGATTTGTATAACTATATCCCTCAATGAAGTATTGTTGTACCAATTCCATTTAGAATTATAATCGGTAGTTAAGTTAGAATTCTTAATACTAAAAGAGATCTATTTTAGAATAGAAAAAAAATGTCGCAAATGTTTTAAACTTGAATCATCTCTGATAGATGTATATAAGTACATCAAGAAAATAAGAAAAGCATGAAAACAAATCGACTAGAAAGGGTTTACGCGAAATAAGGTCTCCGCGAAAATAAATTAATGAACAGTCTTTGTTTTATGTTTTAGAATATGTACATATCATGACTTATATCGGTACAATTCAGAATAAAAAAATACAGTTTTGTAATGAAAATCTGGACTTCTCAATGGGGCTTATTTCTTTTTCAAATTTTCAAACATGCATTAGAAAAGAAAAAGAAAATGTATCTTAATCCAATATTTTAGTTGCCTTACTTCAACATATTATGGTTTCGTTCAGTTTTTCTTGATAGATTTCTGCTAAAATTAAATTCAAAAGATTTTTTTGGCAGACTAAACTGATGAATCTAAACATTGAGATGTGTCTGCTACTATGTTTGTTTCCCTAGTTGAGCCTCTGTCTTCAACATAGAAACCAAATTAACAATTCGTTCACTGCAGAAATCGTTGCCTCAGACAAATACGTATTATTTTCGGATTATCTGTCTTTCAAGCAAATGAAACCTGATGCTTAATGGTTGACGTTTGTTGATGTGGTTCATGAAAGTTTCCCGTTTCTCGTTTTTTATATAGATTATACCGTTGGTTTTCCTGTTTGAATGGTTTTACACTAGTCATTTTGGGGCCTTTTATAGCTTGCTGTTCGATGTGAGCCAAGGCTCCGTGTTGAAGGCCGTTCTTTGACCTATAATAGTTTACTTTTACAAATTGTGACTTGGATGGAGAGTTGTCTCATTGGCACTCATACCTCTTCTTCTTATATCTATGGTAGCCAAAAATTCTGGGATATGGCATACTAGTATGACGTATAAATATATTTTAAAAATCAACCATTACCTAATTGTACTTGTATGAAAAACTATTGTCTTAAAACTGATTATAGCTGTATGATGGATGTTTTTCCAGACTCTCAACTACATAGGTATTTTGCATAAGTTTTCCTCAAAAACAGATTATATGTGCTGCCGCTGCCATATTAAGCAACATTTCTTGTATGATAAGGTATAGAAATGCAATGTAATATAGGAAACTAACTTCAAAATACAATTCCAGATTGTCTGTATTTGAAGACTTATAACATGACAACATATGTCATCGCAAAGAGAAAGCAATAATTTTATCAAGTAAAACATTATTTTGCATGTCATAATTATATACTTGTACATAAGTCAGTTTTTTTCTTCCAAAGATGAATTAATATGAACACAACAGATATAATGGCAACACGTTTAAAAGAAAGGACACTTTCATCAAATATGAATGATTTTTTTTTTTATTGTGATGTTGCGTTTAGAGCAGACAAGCCAAAACTGACAAGGTATTGAAATGACCTAACAAGATTGAGTTTCTCTACGACTTCCAAAGAATGCTCAACCCTCGAAGAAATATTTTGAAAATAAATATTTAATAACGTAACATAAATACTATTAGTAATTAAGTTGTAGTTAGAACACTAGACGGTAGGAGCAGAAGTGCATGTGGCCGAGGGTATTTTAGACGGTTGGAAAAACACGAAATTTAGATAAACGAACAGACTTACACCTTTTAAGGAAACCTGTCTAAAAAATCAAAGTTTGAGCAAGACGAACTTGGATAAACAAATTTTGGGTAAACGCAGGTGCTCTTGAAAATGTTAGCAGTTCCTGTTCGACTATAGTTGCAACCGTCGTGTAACTCATTTAAGCTTTAAAGCATATCAGAAGAAATCTGTGGCCTAGATATTCCATAACTATCAAACAAGTCATGTACAATGTGTACAAAATGTTATTTTCAAAGTTGTCTTCAAAAAGGTTTTTATCACAAAAAACAGAACGTAGACATATGAATAATTAATGATAGAATTTTTTATCAAAACTTTTGAATAATATGATAAGCATTGCCCATTATGTTTTAATAAATATAACAAAGCTCTGAAAAACTTAGTAACAAAACAAACAAAAAAAGTAATAATAGTTTGTTATTATTGTCATCCCAGGAAACATAACATATGCAAATTGATTTCTGTTCTTGCTTTTTAATATCAATATTCTTTCACTTTAAATAGATAAAAACGATCATTCCTTTATCTATATAATTTCACATAAATGTTACGTAGAATTACCATTTCCCATCGAATCAGCATGTTACTTAAAACTAATTTACTTATTATAAGATTTCACATTGTACCCGTATGGCTTCTATAAAAGTACATATCGATTATGAAAGAAATGAGAAGTTGGGAAAATGTCAATGAAACAGTAAATCAACATCATCAACTATCATGATAATAGAATTTTGAGGTCATTTAAAGGTCACAAACATAAAGCCTATGTCTTTTAAAATACTATGCATAAAATGCTTACAGTAGCTATCTTAGAGTCCAATAATAAATTATGTGGCAAAAGACGATGGTCTACAGTATATAGGTGAGAGAACAGGGTACAATATTCATATAATAAAGTAGGTATTGGAATTAAGGGTTGATACGAAAATCGCGATCTTTTTAAAATCTTAAAAGCGTTATTAAGGTACTTGAATATTTAGAATAATTAACTCAAATAGTAAAGAAGATAGGTTTTTCAATCCACCAGCGCAATTCAATGATGATAATTTCTTTTTTATTTTTACCCCCCAAGGGTGACTGGGGAATAGAAGTATGGTCACCATTGGTCTTCCTCCGACCGGCAGTAAAACCCGTGCTAAAGTGGGGCGTCCGTTTGGCTGTGCGGGATGTAAAAATTTGCAGCCACGTCCGGTCAGAATGGGGACGTTAAATCCGATGCCTCGTGTAAAGAAAGTGCCACGTTCTGTGCACGTTAAGAACCCTTGCAACAACTCTTTGAGGGGTCCGTAGGTGACCTGTTGCAAGGCTAAATTTCTGTCCCTATCCAATATACCCTCATTTCCCGTGGCAGTCTAAATTTCTCCGACCTTAATCCCTTAATCTATTACAGAACCTACCTATTGTATTTATTGTGAACTTGTTCTCGTCCTGAATATGCATGAAATATTTGCCACTGGACGTTAAGCAACCAACAATCAATCAATCAATCTTTCTTATTTTTACTATTAAGTCTTCCGGGTGTTATCCTTTAATGTTGTTGTTCAATTTAAAATAGGCATTGTCAGGAATACGACAATTGTTTTCCTTTTGTTTGATGTGTTTGAGCTTTTGTTTTGCCATTTAACAAGGGACTTTCCATTTTGATTTTTCCTTGTAGTTCTATATTTTTGTTATTTTACTTTTTAATACCAATCTTACAAGCATAAGAATAAAACATTTGGTTCATCGCGCTCAACTCTTAAAAATACACAAACCGTACGAGTAGAGTTCGTATAAATGCGCCGATGAAGTGCGAACAACACGCTTGGAACTAACTTAACTGGTGCATTAGAACTTCACTTCATTTTATTTTAACCTATCAAATTAAATTTTCAATTTTTATTGAATATTATTGGCATGTTTAAGAAAAGGTTTGTGTTATCTGCCACTATTATTGAATACAAAAAGTGTAAGACAAAAAAGAGTTTTGTTAAAAAAAAGTTTAATCGGTAATGGTGCTGGCGTCAGAGGCTTTATATGGTACCCTGGCAAGTTGAAAAAGGTAACAATTTAAAGGTTAAAAAATTAGATATCCGTAAAACGACATAAGTCTGAATTATACCGATAAATAAACAATAATAGTGTATTGACTTGATATATCAACGATATTAGGATTCGGCCTAAAATGGGGGAAATGCTCGGCTCTGAAAAGATAGAAAAAAATTACATTTTTGTAATGGAAAAGTGGACCTCACAATGGTGGATTTTTCAAACATACATTACAAAAGAAATAGAAAATGCATCTTAATCCAATATTTTAGTTGCCTTAAATTTCAACATATTAAGGTTCCGTTTTGAAATCGAACAATCAGTTTTTCTTTTAGATATTTGCCAAAATTAAACGAAAAAGATTTTTCTTTGGCAGACTTAACTGATGAATCTAAAAATGGAGACGTGTCTGCTTCTGTTTTCGCTTCCCACGTTGAGCATCTATCTTCAACACAGAAACCAAAGTAATAATTCGTTCATTGCAGAAATTGTTGCCTCAGACAAATATGTATTATTTTCGGATTCTCTATTTTTTAGGCAATTGAAATGTCAAAAAAATTCCAATTTCATCAAAATATTTGTTCGTAATTTAAGTCGTCTAAAGATAATTGTTTTCATATGGTTGCTAAGTCCTGTATGGATCTTTAGAACACAGTTGTAGTCATGGAGGCTAAAAATGCTAGGATATGACATACTAGGATCACATATTAATATATTTTAAAAATCAACCATAATCTAGTTTGACTATTATTCTATTTAATTTTTGATTATACAATCAAAAGTGTTTTGGTGGGATGTATATATTTTGATGATAATCATAACAGTGTTTTCACCGTTAAATTGTTTGAATATTAAAAATGGCATTGCAATAAAATCTACTTGCTTTATTGTTGTTTATCTTTTTTAAATTTTCCTTTCGATTGTGGTTTCCTTTCATTCATGAAAAACTAGTGTCTTAAAACTGATTATAGCTGTTTGATGGATGTTTTTCCAGACTCTCAACTTCATAGGTATTTCGCTTAAATATTTGCTCACAAAAGCAGATTATATGTGATGCCACTGCCGTATAAAACGACAATTCTTTCGGGTTCTTCAATTGTAAGATAAAGCATAAAAATGCAAAGAAATATAGAAACATAACTTCAAAATACAATTCCAGGTTGTGTGCATTGGAGTACTTATAACTTGACGAAAAATGGCTTGGCAAAAAAGAAAGCGATAATATTAAGCAAAACTTTAATTGCTTCATTAATTTCTTTGCATGTGATAACTATATACAATATATCACCCCTAGTTTTTGGCGGGGTGCGTGTTGCTCAGTCTTTAGTTTTCTATGTTGTGTTTTGTGTACTATTGTTTGTCTGTTTTTCTTTTTCTTTTTTAGCTATGGCGTTGTCAATTCATTTTCGACTTATAAGTTAAAATGTCCCTTTGGTATCTTTTGCCTCGCTCTCGTGTACATAAGTCAGGTTCGTTACTTCCAAAGATGAATTAATATGAATATAACAGATATAATGGCAACAAGTACAAAAAAGGACACTTGTATCAACTGTGAATGCTGTATTTGTTAATTTAAGTGTGATGTTGTGTTTAGAGCAGACAAGCCAAAACTGACCAGGTATTTAAATGACCTAACTAGATTAAGTTCTCTACGACTTCCAAAGAAT
Source organism: Mytilus californianus (assembly GCF_021869535.1). NCBI lineage: Eukaryota > Metazoa > Mollusca > Bivalvia > Mytilida > Mytilidae > Mytilus > Mytilus californianus. Next base: position 110,119,762 of record NW_026262723.1, read on the forward strand.
TCTTAACCCTCCAAGAAATCTTTTCAACCTTAACTAAAAAAAACCTTAATAACATAAAATAGATATCATTTTGTTATTAAGTTGTAGTTAGAATACTAGACGGTAGGAACAGAAGTGCGTGCAATGAAATTTAAATTAAATATGCATGGTGGAATCTAAATTAATCACTAAAGTTACCAATGAGAATACATAATCCCTGAAAATTTTAATTTAACAGTCATTTTGAATGCTAATTAAAGGTCACGGACATAATCATGATATGGAATACAATAATGGCTCTAAGAGAAAATGCTTAACGTGTCTCCACATTTCCTTAAAATGGGAATAAGTAACTGACAATTCACCTGGAAACCCCAAATATGCTCCTATGACACCACTAAAGATAAGGTCCAAAACAATTATTTCTCTGGTTTTGTTCCTTTTGATTAAAACCAAAAATGGAGAGAAAACTTTTTTTTTTACTATAAAAGATACCCATATCAAATGTTTCCTTACAAACAGAGTTGTATTGCATGATCTGCCAAGTGCTCCATAAAATCTCTTTTCAAATATTAATTATTAACTCATTGGCAAACAAAACATGCCTTCAGATAACATTTATAGGGTCGGCCTGAGCGAAATGTCAATAGATATACATTCCAAAGAATTGTTAGAGGCCGTACAATATAAATTCCTCTCCTCTTTATAAATCTAAATCTTTAAAAGAAAAATTTGACATCTTTACTCTGTACATAATATAGATATAAGAAGATGTGGTATGAGTGCCAATGAGACAACTCTCCATCCAAGTCAAAATTTATAAAAGTAAACCACGACATAAGTCTTTCTTCTTTAAACTAAAACAAAGATTTAAAAAATTGGAAAAAAAAATAGATAAACGAACAAACGTACAACCTTTTAGGAATATTTCTGAAAAAAAAACAAAGTTTGAACAAAACGAACTTGATAAACAAATTTTGGGTAAACCGAGGTGTTCTTGCAAATGCAAGCAGTTACTGTTCCACGTCGTCTTACTCATTTAAGTTTAAAGCATATCAGAAGACATCTAGGGCTTAGATACTCCATAACTATCAAACAAATCCATACATGTCCTTTGCACAATGTAAGAACAATATTGTCGACATCGCGATATTAACAATGTCAACACGATATCGTGTCAACATCGTTAACATTGTTAGAACTCTAATATATTGTTTATATTGTTGACATCGTTAAAGTCGCCATGTATACAATGTAGTAACGATATCGTGATTTCATCGTTTACATCGCGATATTAACAATGTTAACACGATATTGTGTCAACATCGTTAACATTTTAAGAACTCTTCTATACTGTTTACATCGTTGATATCATTAACATCGTCATGTATACGATGTAGTAACGATATCGTATTAACCTATTTTACATCGCTATATTAACAATGTTTACACGATATTGTGTTAGCGTCGTTTACACTGTTAGAACTCCCATATTCCGTTCACATCGTTGACATTGTTAAAATCGCGATGTTTACACTGTAGTAACGATATCGTGTTTACATCGCAATTTAACAATGTTAACACGGTATGAGGTCAACATCGTTAAGATTGTAAACAACTCATTGCGATATTGACGAAGTGAAAGATGTAAACGTAGCGTTGTTTACAATGTAAACGATGTAAAAACGAAGGTAACGACTCGGTATACTAAATTAACGCGATGTCGACACGCCATTTCTACAATGGGATGTTGACGATGTTAAGGATGTAAAAAACAAAACTAAAGACTCTGTTTACATCATAAACAAGATGCTGACACGATATGGTCAACATCACGATGTTGACGATGTGAACGATGTAAACACAAAGTATCGGTATACAATTTAAAAAACGATGTTGACACGATATTGTCAACATCTCGATGTGGACCATGTGAACGATGTAAACACAAAGGTATTGACTAGGTATACAATATAAACACGATGTTCACTCGTTATTGTCAACATCGCAATGTCTACTATGTAAACAATGTAAGCACAATAATGACACGATACAGTAGACATCGCAATGTAAACAGAATCGATAAAACATTCTGCACTGGACATACTTCAACAAAAATATACAATGTTATTTTCAAAATTGTCTTCACAAAGCACTGAACGTAGAAGAAACCAAAGTTAAAAATATGAATAATGAATGATTATTATTTTTCATAAAACACTTTTGAATGATATAATACTCATCATAGATCAAACTTATTCGTTCAGTGTATATTTACTTGTTTTTTTTGCATTGTCTTTTTGATCGAGTTAAGACATTTCAATTGATATTTTATTGTGTGTCTTTTTATGTTGTAATGTTATACCACTGTTTCATGTTAGGGTTAAGGTTGGCGCCTGTTAAAACGTTTAAACCCGCTGCATTTTCATGCACCTGTCCTAAGTCAGGAGCCTGTTGTTCAGTGGTTGTCGTTTGTTGGTGTGTTTCATAAGTGTTTCTCGTTTCTCGTTTTTTATTTAGATTAGACCGTTGGTTTTCCTGTTTGAATTGTTTTACACTAGTCTTTTTGGGGCCCTTTATAGTTTGCTCCGTGTTAAAGGCCGTACTTTGACCTATAATTGTTTACTTTTCACACATTGTGACTTTGATGGATAGTTGTGTCATTGGCACCCATACCATATCTTCTTATTTATATTTGCCCATTATTTTTAATAAATATAACAAAGGTTTGAAAACTAGGTAAAACAAACAAATAAACGAAAAAGGAAAAAAAGGAAAAAGGATATGCCAAGTTATAATTGTCTGTAATCATTGTCATCGCAGGAAACATAACAAAAGCAAATTCATTTCAGTTCTTGCTGGTTAATAACAATATTCTTTCACTTTGAATAGATAAAAACAACCATTCCTTTATTTATATAATTTGACATACATGTTACGTAGTATTACCATTTTCCATCGAAACATGTTACTGGATACTTATGCACCTATTATAAGATTTCACATTGTACCCGTACGGCTTCTGTAAAAGTACATATCGATTCTGAATACGGTCTACGGTCAATAGGTGAAAGATCAGGGTACAATATCCATATAACAATGTAGGTATTGAAAATAAGGGTTGATAAAAAGAATCGAAAATCACGATCTTCTTAAAATCCTAAAAGCGTTATTAAGGTACTAGAATATTTACCCTTCCGGAGCAACTGATATCACCACCCAATATGAAATATGCATTGCTTTAATACGAAGCTTACAACTATAAGAATAAAACATTGGTTCCTCGCGCTCAACTCTTAGAAAAACACAAAAAGTACAAGTAAAGTTAGTATAAATGCGCCGTTGAAGAACAACAAACTGTGAACTCACTTAACTGTGTGCATTAGAACTTCACTTCATTTTAGTTTAACCTACTCAATTAAACTTTTAATTTTTATTGAGTATAATATGCATGTTTTAGAAAATGTTTGTCTAATCTGCCACTATTATTCAATCAAAAATGTGTTAGACAAAGGAGAGTTTTGTAAACAAAAAGTTTAATCGGTAATGGTGCTGCCGTCAGAGGCTTTATGCGTTACCCTGAAAAAGTTAAAAGGTAACAAATTAAATGTGAACAAAATGAGATTTGCGTAAAGCGACAGAAGTCTAACAAAACAATAAAACTAAAGAAATATTGACTGCTATCGTTTTGACAAAATCCAATTTAATGACTTTATATCAATAGATGTTTTGTTTAAAATCAAATAACTTTCAAGCGCATAATTCAAAACAAACTGCCAACGCCATGGCGAAAAACGAAAAACAACCAAAAGACAAGCAACGATATACAAAACACAACATAGAAAACTAAAGACTGAAGAACACGACCCCCACCAAAAACCGTGAGTGATATCAGGTGCTTCGGAAGGTAAGCAGATGCTGCTCCGCAGTAAGCTCTTGTAAGTTCAAACCCGGGGGTTAATCTTATTGGGTAGGTCACTTGCAACGAAAAGAGATAACACCCTTATTATCAACATGCAGAGGATAGGAGATAATGCCAAGTGTTCATAAATGTTTACCAACAGAGAAAGGTTTTAAAAGGAAAAATATAGATAAAAATCCTGTTGAGTTGTTTTACTCAATTTATTATCCTAAAGTTCAGTGGTTGTCGTTTGTTCATGTATGTCATATTTGTTTTGTTGTAAATTAGGCCGTTAGTTTTCTCAATTGAACTATTTTATATTATGCATGTTGGGGCCTTTTATAGTGGACTATACGGTATGAGTTTTTTTCATGGACGAATGCCGTACGGTTCCCTCTAATTGCTTACATCCACTTCATTTGAACTTTGGTGAATAGTTGCATTGTCTTATGTAATCGTACTACATCTCCTTTTTTATATGAATTCATTGCTGTTTTTTACAACATAAATTTCTTATGGTCATCTTTTTGTATTCTTGTCTTTCATTTTTGCTTATATGATTTTTTTATAGAGTGTCTTATATGCCATTTTGTTTTTCTTTGTTGACATAGTTGTTTGTTTTTATAGTGATTAAGATTATAACAAAATTTTGACTGCTGTACCCCAATTGTTTATGTCTGTTTGTCTTGTTTACACATTGTTGTAAATATAATGGGATTTTATGCAACTATCATACAAGTGAGAGGTTTAGCTATCTATAAAAACTGGCGTAATCCACCATTTTCTACATAAGAAAATGCCTGTACAAAGTCAGGAATATGACAGTTGTTTTCTATTAGTTTGATGTGTTTGAGCTTTTGATTTTGCCATTTGATAAGGGACTTTCCGTTTTGAATTTTCCTTGAAGTTCTGTATTTTTATTATTTTACTTTTATATATATATATTTATATGTATACGAACTTAAATTTTGTATCCCTTTATTCTTAGTTTTAAGATTATCAATTGTCGTCTGCAAGTTCCCAGTTGAAGGCCTAGGGTGAATCATTATATAGTTATATAAAGATAATACATATTATGCCATTGAAGCATCAAATAAATCACATCAAAGTTATAGATATAGTAGAATTGTAGATAAGATAACATTTCTTGGTCATCGTTTGGCTTTGAGATGGAACTAGGGAACCTATATGATAAGCTTTACTGATAAGCAAAAGACCGCTTTTCAGAGAATGAAGTAAATATTATACATATACTTGATAACAACAAGAGATTTTTTATCGATATTCCATACGTCTGTGTTAGAATTAGATATTAATTGTCAGTACCACTGCAAACTGTTAATGTGAGTGTATGGTTAGAATGAAGAATCGTTTGAACATATTACCATTGCAACAGCCATCAAGAAAATTCGCAGCAATTTATCTTACGATTCACATGAGATTATATTAAGAGATGATTTCAGCTTCCCAATTGTGAATTTACCATTTCTATGTAGCAACATTCCAGCAGCGCCTGCATACGGAATATATATCTCCCAGTTAATACGATATTCCAGGGCTTGTATTTCCTATCATGATTTCCTTGATAGAGGGTTGCTGCTCACAAGGAAGCTATTAAACAAAGAGTGAAGTTGAAATCATCCCTTCGTAATTTTTACGGACTCATTCCCAAGTTGATTGACTGTTATGGAATATCTGTTTCACAGATGACAACGGATATGTTCCAATTGTTCCAATTACAATCCCACCCCTTCCCCCGAATGTGACCTACCGAATTAGACATATCATCGGGTTTGTACATGTGGAGCAGCATCTGCTTAACCTTACGGAGTACCTGAGATCACCGCCAGTTTGGTGGGGTTCGTGTTGCTAAGTCTTTTGTTTGTCTGTGTTGTGTTTTTTGTGATGTTGTTTGTCTGTTTGTCTGTTTGTCTGTTTGTCTTTTTCTTTTTTCAGCCATAGCGTTGTCAGTTTATTTGCGACTTATGAGTTTGAATGTCCCTTTGGTATCCTTCGCCTCTCTTTTAAATATAAGTAAGAAAGATTAATAAAGTTATATGCATGACATAACTGTTTATAACATAAAGTTGCTGTGGTTGGTATCCTTTTCTAAAAATAGATTTCGATGAAAATTGTGTAATGGAGTATCAATGAAAATTAAGGAAGACAAACGCTGGCTTGAAGAAACAACAAAACACAAGTAAACTAAACCACAATCATATAAAAATTAAGTACAAACACCAATAAATGAAAATGTATGCAACAGAGCATCAGTTGTATTTTTTTGTTTACCTTTTATGATACCACTTTTAAATCACTAAAAAATGTATCGAATGCTACCCTTGTAGGACACTCTCCTTTTAAAAACTAATATTCAAGAATAAAATAGAACTACAAAATTATGACGGCTCACCCCATACCTTGTTGGAAGAGATGTCCGAAGAATTATATATCAAATAACTGTGGCCTTAACATCGTTTCCCAAAACAATTTTGAAGTCAATCTATGTATAAAGATTTTCACTGAATTAGTACACATTTTTGTTTTTGGGGCCAGCTGAAACCCGACTCCGAATGCGGGATTTTCTCGCTGTGTTGAAGACCCATTGGTGGTCTTGGGCTGTTTATTGCCCTTTGGTCGGGTTGTTGTCTCTTTGACACATTCCCCATTTCCATTCTCAATTTTATTTTTTCTGTTTTATACAAATAAGGTTAATAATGAAATGCTTTAAAATAGGATAAGCATGGCGAAAGAGAATTTAACAATGTCAATGTATGCAAGCTTGCAGCTTTGAAGTGATAAATTCGGATATTCACATCATCTCAGTATGTTTTGTATGTCTTTTTTGGACTAATTTGTCTGTGTTATATATTACTTAGCTCCCAACATTTCTCTTGAGACGGTAATTATTTCTATTTTATGGTTTCGTTTTGTAAATGATTACTCGTATAGACTTATAAAGAATAAGTAAAGCACTGAATGTTCTTAAAACAAATTTCTATTCATAAAACTATCCCAAATATAAATTATACGGTTAGTTGATCAACAGATTAATTGACATAAAGATAATACTTAAATAAGGTAAGAGTTATATTCCTCATGTTAAGCTGTAAGAACAGCTTACCAATGATATTATTGACAGAGTGTCATTGTAATTTCAGCGAACATATCAAGTGTACCTGATTCTTAAGAGACCGGCAGTACATCAAAATAACGCAGAATTTCATATACATTGTTATTGTTAACATATATATTAAAAGTTTTTTTTCCAATATCTTATCACATTGTTTCTGTTTCGGCGATAACTCTGGAAGTACAACCATGCATTCTATGGGGAGCGGTACACAGTTATTTTTGAATGTGTACTTTTTTTTAGCTAGCTATACAACCAGGTTTAATCCACCATTTTAATACAATTCGTTGGAAACGATGATTTTCATTGGACGTTGACAAATATTTTGAAGGGTTAGATACCACTTTCTACCGGTCCGTAACTAATGTAAACCACAATTTTGAATTCCGCTTTTTTTTGTATGTAATTCCGCAAAAACATAAAAAAAAAGTCACATTTTTTGCCTTCAAATTGTTTTTTTTTGTCAATATTTAAACCACTCAGAAGTGTACGAAAAGTATACATACGTCAGGTGTTTATGTTTGATATCGGGAGTATACCTTTGACGTCACATTGTTAAGATGCCAAAGCAGATGTAACAGTTTCGCGGACTTTTCATTCAGGGCATTTTTTAAGCAAAAACATTTACTAAAATAGAATTTATTTTAATATGTGGCATTATAATGGAGATAACTGTATTCTTGGCTTGGTTATAGATGCTCTTTCTCTACTATTCTGCATATGTTGTTTGTATCTACGTTCTTGTTCTATTACCAACATCTTCGCTAGCCAATGGTTACGATCCAGCGACACTTATAACAAAAAATCTTACGATTAAAATTGATCTTAAGTTATACTGAAATGCGTATGACTTACGAGTATTTGTACTCTTAAGATGTTTTGTGAAAAGAGCCGCAGTCTCCTCCACTCCACCCTTGGCGGATTAAGATTAATTCCGGATCTATGAGCGAGGTAGTGATATCCTTTGGTCGCAGTTGTACTGGCTGCATCAAATCAAAAACCGCCTTTACGAAGATCACATGTAAATGTATAGAATGTAAATAAACAATTGTCACGTCCTGATTGTGTAACAAGTCTTTGCCTCCAAAATATAGGACGGTATGTAGTGATAATTTTAAAATTCTTAACCAAATAATTGAAGTGCATGGGTATGTTTCTCGCGCAAATATTGAAATATCAACGTATATTTTCGGTTCCTGCTTCACTAAATTTGTAAACACATGACACCCGTTTTTACACCTCCACACTGAAGAGAGTTCAATTGCTGTCATTGGTCAAGAATGATGTAGTCGGAATGGTCGTGACTTTTATCTACTGATAGATGGCGCAGCATTGGATCTTAACCCTTGGCTAGCGACGATGTGTTACCGATGTCATTGTCTTCTCCTTTAACTTATAGTTTAATATTTCCCCTTGGTATTGTCATAATACAAATCTTGCAGTCAAAAATGGTCATGTCACATAATTTCAGGTATTTGTTTTTAATAATACGTGATTTTAGAAGCTATTCTTTAAACATTTTATCCAACAGCTTAACTTTAATACATTTTTTGGCTGCAATTTCAGAATAATACCAATTAAAGCATACAAGTAATGTTAAGTTGCGATTTTTTTTAACGAAAGAAACATTAACACACTCCGCACAATAAACCACAATATGTTTTGTATCAAGGTACCAGTATTTCATTCAATGTTTTGACTTTTGTAAAACTATGTTGAATTTGCGAAAGCTGTATCAAGACCAGCAAGGAGAGCACTGATTAAATATATTGTAATGAATACATTGAAGATTCCTGCTTAGTTCATTTATTATAAAAATAAGAAAAGGTAGTATGGTTGACAATTAGGGAATACAAGAGTCCAAATTACTTGGATATGAGAAACCAAACTATTTGATCCCCTTGTCGGATCCGTTATTAGTTATTGTACATTTGCCATTTTTATGGAGAAGGCAAATATACACCATACGATGACATTACTGGAAAAATGTTTGGATGCCTACTAACGTAAAGAAGGAGACATGTTTTATATACTGGTCTAAATCTAATACAATGTGCACATATGCACTAAACTTTGGAGTATTTAAAGGGTGTCATGGTTTTAATGATGCTCTTAATATTAAACGGAATTGGTGTTATATTATACTACGAATATTCCAAGTGTGTAAAATTGACTTTTGAAAATAATTTTATATAATGCTAAAACTGACATTAGGTTGGTATATACTTCGATAATTGGCGTTACTATTAAGTTTTCTTATACATTGATCTGCAATTGAAAACCAGATATTCATTGATTAACTAATAATAAATTTGATTGGTTAACCCATTAGGAGATTTTATTAGACCTATTGAACATGTGACCGCAAGATAATGCTAAATAGTCTTATTGTGAGTAGAGTACAGAAAGTTCATAAACTTTGAAATTCTATTTCTACTTAGTTATCAATGTAGGTAATTCTGATATTAATTTTCACGATTATAAAATCAAGTAAATTAAAAATCTGAATTTCTGGTGAAGTCCAGTGAGCAGTTTCTTTATGTGACCCTAAATATCTACTCAAGGAAAGTTAGCAGTGACCCTGAAAATATGGTGGAGTTCGGTTGGCAGTTTTATAAAGACTAATTTGAATTTGACAATAAAATGTTTTTTTCTAAATATTTTGATAGAAGATTTGAAAAAAACCCGGAAGACACATTCATTGTGCTGTCTGATCGAAAAGAGCAATGAAGGTAAAGTTAGATGAGACAGAAACCTAAAGGCAAAACACCAAAGGATGTAAACAGGTAAAAATAAAGTATTCAATAAGAAAAATAAAGGCATCAGTAGTATACAGGTGTTCAAAAGTCATAAATCGATTGAGAGAAATTAAAATCGGGTTACAAACCAAAACCGAGGGACACACATCAACTATAAGAGGAAAACAAAGGAACAACAGGAACACCGAAGTGCAACAAAACAAACGCCATCACACATAGAAACGAACTATTTGATAACAACTGCCATATTCCTGACTTGGTACAGAACATTTTAAGGAAAAATGATGGGTTGAACTTGGTTTCATGGCATACCAAACCTCCCGCTTTATGCCAATGTTAAAAAATATCGCTAGTGTCTATACCTTACGACATTTCAACGATATGTTAAGATGTAAAACGGATCGAGAGTGTGAACTGTCACAAGGAAATTCTAAGCGATCAATTTCTGTACAGGTGGTCCTCGGTATTAGGTATTTAAAAGACACATAATCAGTTTTCAAACATCAATAAAGCAAAACAAGAAAAAAAAAGAAATAGTATATTATGATTAAGTTTAAATAGTTAACTGTAAAAGTTACTTCTGACGAGACAAAGGTCCAACTGTGATCTTTAGAAGTTGGCCAGCGATTTAAGTTTTGTTTCTTAATTTTCCTTGTGTGTCGTGAATTCAACTTACCTTTTTTTCCACCATGATTGTACTATCAAACAGTTTAAATATCTCAATTTCTGATTTTCGAAGTTGGTTTTATCATACAGTTACTTCTATGTGTATCCATGTATAAATCATTAACGATACCAGGCTTACATTTTGATCGCCAGACCCAACAGTGCCGCTTGAATCAAAAACGTTAAAAGGAAGAATAAAGTACGAAGTTATTTAATATTTAGAGTCATTGTTTCAATTTGCAACTCGATCATGATAATTTAACTCTATCATAGGTCCACTAGGTCGTTCTAACATTATTACCGTTTTTCATGTTTCTGGCGTTGACACTCACAAATGGATAAGACTGTATGACAGGTGATGCATGTAAAAAAGTATAACATAAATACCGAACTCCAAGGCAAATTCAGGATATGCTTTCGATGTCGACCGAACTTTTCTGTTTGGAGTTAACGTGATTCCGTTTATTTTCTCTCTCTTGTTTCTTTTATAAACTAAGTTGCAATTTGTGAACATCATCGTTGCAAAATATACCGCTTCGGACGAACGAAATTTATAAAGTAGTATGTTCATCTACACTACCTTTGCATTTAAAATATCTTGAAAAGTTATAGATGAATGCGTTAATTGTTCATTATTTATTTTATTTGAACAATGATTTTATACAATTGCTTCATTGTGCCCTATAAAGTCAATAACAATTATTATAAAACAAGCGGTGTCAGTCCACGTTTTTTTAATAGACACATTCACATTATTGTGTTTATGAATAAATACACCAAATCGATTTTCCATGAATGTTTTTTTCAATAAACTCACCATTCTGTTATAGGAGAATGATATGCATCAAAAGAACACCAAGGCTTCTTTCAAGACTATATTTTTTTTAGAAAACTAAGTAAACACGACATGTTTGAAAAAAGGAAAAAATATTGGTAAAAAGTAATTAACCGATGTTGAAATCGCGTAGTTGTTTTATTTAGAATATACGAACTTGGCATTGCAAAAGTTCATGAGTTTCTCGTGAGGTCTTTGCACTGAATATGTTGCATGTGTAATGATTGATATTCAAGTCTGGGAGAACATAGTTTTTTATTATTTGTTTTTTAGCTTTGTACCTTTCTATCCAAAATTCATGTATTTAGTTTTGATGTTATATTTGTTATTCTCATCGGATTTTGTCAAATGTCTTATCGTTTGTAGTTGTAAATCTTATTTTTTTTTCTGTTGTATTCTTGTGTTATGGTAAAGATTATTAATCACCCAGTTCGTTAATTAGATTTTAGTTTGGGTCAACTAAATTTATACGATATATTTGGTTTACAGTTTGATTTGGAAGAAACACCGACATAGCTAGATAATACTATTAATTATCTTATTACTACCACATTTTATATTAATTAGTATTGTAATTTTCATTGTTATTGATAAATGTTATATGAGTATTATAAACCAAATCTTGAATTTTATCCTAATTCTATCCTATTTTGGGGAAATTTCAGAAATTCAAATGTGACGTCACCTTTTTTTAGCGTTGATCTCTTTGGCTAACTCGGCTGTGAATTTTTATGTGCTGGTTTATGTTGTTTTATGTATCCGTTTTATTCTGTAGTAAGTCACCACTTCGGTGTTATCTTGTATATCTATTATATAGTCATTTTTATAAATTTACTGTTTGCAAAAGTATGAATTATTCTAAATACTAAAGATTTTCTTATCCCAGATATATAACCTTAGCCGTATTTGGCACAACTTTTTGGAACTTTTGGTCCTCAATGCTCTTCAACTTTGTACTTGTTTTGGCTTTTGTACTTTTTTGATCTGAGCGTCACTGGTTAGTCTTGTGTGGACGAAACGCGCGTCTTACGTATTAAATTTTAAACCTGGTACCTTTTGTTAGCTATTATTCGTTTGTTTCTCTGTCCTATATGTTCTCCCATTTATATGTATTGTAGTCCTGTCATGTAATGTTGTAATTTTAATGTTATATTTAACATTGCCATAAATGCGGGAGGTTTGGCTAGCCACAAAACCAGGTTCAACCCACCACTTTTTTCTTAAAATGTCATGTACCAAGTCAGGAAAATGGCCATTGTTATATTATAGTTCGTTTCTGTATGTGTTACATTTTAATGTTGTGTTTCTGTTGTGTCGTAGTTCTCCTCTTATATTTAATGTGTTTCCCTCAGTTTTAGTTTGTAACCCGGATTTGTTTTTTTTTTCAAGCGATTTATGAATTTCGAACAGCGGTATACTACTGTTGCCTTTATTTGAACTAGCTTTCAGTTACTGTGATTACTCCTATTCCAATGTTTTGTGTCTATCAATCGCATGTTAGTTGTTTTTGTGCCTAGCACCGATCTTTTTAGGTGAGCCAACTGCAACTGATTTTTTAAATTTTGTTCTGATGTTGTGCATACACAATTTTATGCCTGGTATCTGTGATGAGTTTATTTGCAGCTATATGTTCTCACTTCTGTTATTAACACAGCGACATAATCGTATACAGGATAATGTGTTCATTTTAATAGCTAATCTTTCAATAAGTCTGGGTATCTCTGTCTGTTAGTCTCGTTTAATACCCTTTTACAAAATGTACTTATTGGACATGCAGAATAACAGTTATTCAATCCATTACATCTGTAATTTAAGTGTATAAGTTGTGTTTGCTTTTTGAGATACATCATACCGTCAAGTAGTTCTCAAATAAGGACAGACTGTTCTTCTATCATAGCAAATCTGTTCCTCTAACATCATAAATCATAGTATATTGCTTCACTTTATAAAGACCTTCATTGATATTTTCCAAAATCAAGCAGTTGCTTTGACGACATATTCTCTATAAACAATTATGTGTTTTAAATATACAAATGTTAATTAACTTGAACTTATTTTCTAAATACAACATTAAAAGTGATAGTTTTCCTTTAAACGACCTCGATATTAGGAATTGCCACGGTAATCTTGAGACAAAAAAAATGTTAACAAACATGACGAATTTTACTTTCCTTGATGGTAAGTTTGGTCTCTTCTTACATGGTGTTTATGTTTTTCAAGTAATTCGATAAATCAGGGACGACTATTAATGAATGTACTAGTTTGTATTCCAAATAAAAAGTTAACCAACCGAACATCAGACACAATGATTGAAGAACAACATCGTGACTATGATTTTAATATTTGTCTTTAACTCTATGAAGTCAAATGAAATTGTTCAAAGGGAAATTCTCAAACTTGCTGGCTATATTAATTATGTAACGGTTAACAGCTGCTTGAATTCAAATACCACATTTTTAGTAGAAATCATGTCTTTCACAATAATTTCTGTGTTCGAGCTGTAATTAAATAATCGTTTTTGACCCAATTATGATATTTTTATGCCTTCTGTAAATTACTTTTTAGTGATAAAAATGTTATGTTCATTGACACCAGAGAGTCATTAAACATGAACATATATAGAAAAAAAATCATAATTCATAATTTTTTTCCCCATAGGAAAAAGGATAACAAAATATTACCATCATGCAGACGAAAAGTAACCAAAACAAAACAGTTCTATAGTTTATCAGAAAATATGGTATCCATTAGTTTAAAGGTCTAAAATGGACGTCATAAAAATGTTGAAATTATTTATTAGGAGTTTACATTGGGCAAACAAAAGGCGTTAGATACCAGAGAGAGGAACAAAACAATGTCGAATTGCGACTGTCAAAAAAATTATGGCAAAAACATGACCAACGACTAAAAGACAAAACACAGTCTACAACACACTACATAGAAAACTAAAGCCAGGCCATCATGAACCCCCCCAAAAAAAAACCGGTGGTGATATGAGAAGCTGTCTAGGGTTTAGTAGATGTTGTTCCATATGTGATAGCCATCGTTCCAATCCTATAAATATTACAAAGATAAGTTTCATTTGTATGCAGGTATCTACAAAAACAATAAAGAGTTTACTGAAAATGTATCATCTAAATATCTACAGGTATTGTTGCAAATATTTCCAAAAGATGTATATTTTGAAGTTGAACCATATACTGGGATAACAGTTAAGAATCAAATAAGCACTAAGGGTTGCACTCATTGTTATAATCGCAATACCAGTGATTTCAGTCAATACATTAACAAAAGGAACAAGAATGTATAAAAAAAAAAGACTTTCAGATAAAAAAAAACACACTTATTTCTAGTATATCGCTATAAATAACAGCAGCAATAACAAAATTAAATTCAATATTTTTTTTGAATTACAATACTTATTTTTTCTTTTCATTAGTCATATTATGTATCTGAGCGGAAAACAAAAAACAGATGTCTGCAGAGTCTGTGTAACAGGGTACGCGAAGAGAAGCTTGGAATCTCTCTGGTTTTTGTAACAAGCAATATTTGATGATTAGAAAATATCACATTTTAGTACTTTCTTCAAAATTCGGTCAACTAGACAAGATCAATTTGAACTGTAGTGGATATTATGCCATACATACAGTTGACTGTATCTGAATAAAAACATACCATTCACGGTTTATAACCAGCCGTATGAATCAATTAATTGGAAGATATTAGTCCCTTGATCATTATAACAAAGACATTATAATGTTTTATACTTACTTTATAGAATGTCAATTACTCATTTGCTCCAATAAATGGTGCACTTAATGTCTTAAGACTAAACTTAACAGTACAGAAATCTTGATTGAGCAACAACATATCTGATGAAAAATAATATTGTAAAACGTATCTAATGATAAGCATGATAATAAACCGTCTGTTTAAAGACTTTTAAATATGAGCAAAAAGAGAAGTGGGTTATAGTTAAATGAGACAGTAATCGAACGACACAAACAACCAAGACATCATCTTAAGTTCACTTTTAAAAGAGCTTGTAGTTGTAAATATCATTATTGCAGAGTTGATTTTAGATCATAATTTTATTTTATTTTTTTTATCTTTACTTATATACTTAGAGAAAATATGAGCTCAAATTGACCGTCAAACAACAATCTTTTAAAATAATCGTTTGAAGAAAGGTTTTTGCTGATAAGGTCAATATGTGGACATATGTATTTGATAAATTCGCTATTGGACTTCATTTTTCGAATTGTATGATCATAAGACCTTAATGTATGCTTGTTATTCGTTTTATTGAGTTCCCCGTCCTTCGGCCTCATTCAAGTAACGTAAGATGTATACTATGATCTATACATCGTTTAAAAGTAAGCAATGCTCGTAACCTGTGAAACTACGACTAAATAACTCAAAAACATAATACTACAAAATCACAAAAACAAAAAAACCCGAAATTACAAACCTTAAAATATTCACAAACTTGATAAAACAAACGAATGTACGTGTAAAATTATTAAAACTAAATTTTTGAATTGTTCAGGAAGCAAGCAACTGTCTCTGTTTTTATTCGAGCGATAAAGATGAGCTTATTTTTGTAAACGAAACGCGCGTCTGACGACAAAACGTTGATCAAGGTAGCTATGATGAGTTTTGTAAGACTGATAAAAGAGCTGTCTATTAGCTATCTTTAATTCATTAGTATATACAACTACTTTAATGAATGCTGTTTTCAATGTCTGCTATTCATTAATCCCCAAATCGTTGCATTTCTATGTGAAAGTATTACAGGAGGCACACCACAAAATAGGCATCTCGTTTAGTTAAGGTATAATTTGCGAATTTAGAAAAATTCTCAGAAATTAGAACGAATTTTTTCACTATTGCAATGGTGCTCATCATATAAAACATTAATTACTTTACAATGACAAAAAACCTTTTCTATCGATTCGTAACCAAATTGAAACAATAATAAAATTTCAAATATTGCCCCCAAAACGTACCACATTACAAAAGTGAGGCGAAATATACCAAAGGGACATTCCAACTCATAAGTCGAAAATAAACTGACAACGCCATAGCAAAAAAAGAAAACGACCAACAGACAAACGACAGTACACAAAACACAACATAGAAAACTAAAGACTGAGCAACACGAATCCCACCAAACACCTGGGTATCTAGCCGTATTCTCAAAAAAAAACATACTAATTTGATGGGTCCCACGTTGAAACACAATATTTCTATGCTTTTTAAGTTGTTGTTACTTTGGTTTTTTACCCTTCTTTGCGAAGTGAGTGACGTGTAGACGATAATATGGTTAATGAACTGGTCTCATACACCTATGGAATTTTTAGCACTGTTAAAATCGGTCTAGTTTAATAACTAATTGCCCCATAAAGCAGTGCCTACAATGCCTATATATCTACCAGTTGATACTATATTCCAGAGCTTGCGTTTCCTAGCATGATAACCTTGATAGACGGTTACTACTAACAAGGAATCCAAAAAACGTTTGTTTTGGTAAAGTGGCAGATATTCCTTTTAAAATTTAATAGACGCCGTCATGTTTTAGTAAACTGTTATGGAGTATCTGTGTTACCGATGACTTTTCAAAACTGATGACGACTACATCGACTTTTCCTCACAATGGATGATTTGTTTTTACTTGATGGTAATGGTCGGCTGGCCTCTTCTCTTGAATTGTCATGTCTCAGTTTGTCAAATATCTGCGTCTTTTCAATGTCGTATTAGTTCCAATGAAAATAATACTTTCAATACTAAATATCTTTTGTAATTGATGCACACATGTTTGGGAATTTCTTTCCAATCTGTTAATGTTTCGTGTCCTGTATTACAGCTGTATCAATATATTATTGACATTGTACAAAATTGTTTCATTTTGCACTGTTTGCTACATTGAAACTAATCACAGCTAAGGTCCATGATTCAGAAAAGGCACATGAACACATGGCGATTTTAACTAGTGCTTAAGCAATCAACCCTTCTCCTTTTAAAATTGATCTGTTGAATAAACTGAGGTACATCGATTAATGTACAATAAATACCAGTCAGAAATAACAATTAATTGCTGTGATACTGACATACAATATTACAGAACTACTGATAAAAACCTTCCTAATTTGAAAATATTTAGCATTGAGGTATTTCCCTATGAATTTGGTCAAGTGAACAAGATCTATAAAGAAAGACATAAAGTATGCCAGAAATTATTACGTACACAAAGAATGAATTTCCCGATAAAATGATTTCATATTAGTCTTTACTATCTGTAGTATTAGTCGGTTTGCTGTAAGGCAATATTCCCTGGATCGTCATTACAAATCCAATATTTCATACTAACTTTATAGTAAGTTAATTTATCATATCCTCCGATAAAGTGAACTATAAAATGTCTTTTGAAAGATCTTAAACGTTCTTAATGGTGTGATTAAGCACAAAATTATTTTTTGAAATGTGTATAAAGAAAACCAGATATTTCAATATGCTGTATGCTTGTTGTCTCGTTAACTTTTACAACATAATCCTTTCATTCATATTAATGCTTACTGTTAACTCAGAAAATATTGCTATGTTTTATCATTGTGAAAATTTCGATGGAATATGTTTCGTAAAAATTAAAAGCTGCATTTAAATTTTCGATAGCATTATTTGTATTCAGTATTTTCATAAATAGTACGGTGACAAGAAAGGTAAATTTAAAAATGTAATGGACCGAAATACCCCACGGCTAATATTGATCTTATTTTGAAGATAATTTGTAATACACTTTGATTAAGGCATGTCGTAGATTGCAAAGTGCTGCAGAATTTTGAAAACTGTGGTCAAAAATCGCAATTTGTTTGCATGTTTTGGACAATTTCTCGGTGGTCCCTCTTGATAACTGAGAAAATTTTCTATGGAATTATGCCCTGGGAATTTTGCACAAATTCAGTTTTCATATTAACGCCTGATTGCCAGAGATTAGTTTTGTATGCCCCCGCTTCCAACATGTAAGAAAATGAAAAAAAAAATGTCTTTATCTTTATGGAAAACAGGTACTTTAAAGTTAACACCCGGTCCAAGATTCAATGAAACAATGATTAAATTCATTATTGATTATTTAAACCCTTAAGAATGTTGGAATTATAAAACATAGTCTTGATGCATGAATGTCAGCATGAACCCGATAGTAAATGATTTTTTTTTATGTAAGTAGGTCAATAAGTACAAGAGCAATAGCATATTGAAAACTTGTGTCATCCTTTTTATAAAACAACAGAAAAAATGGAATATATAGCAGACTTGACTAAAACCGATTTTAAAGCCCGATATATATATATGAATCCTGTAAGAGCATGAACAGCTGGTAGTGTGTCAGACATCACTGGTCTAATAACGTTGCATATTTCTTAAACAGGTAAAAACCTCTTTCGTCTTTGGTTGAAAAAAAAACACCCAGTCTGAAACCACAATTCATGTTTGACATCCGATGAAAATACCTTATACAAAGAAGTAAAACATACGTGACTGAAGATTTGATAACAATTCGACCCCTGGAATTACCATCTGTTCATTAGCAAACAGAGACAATAGAATAATTTTAATATCTGTCTCTTCTGTGTACACTGAACAACTGATTACAGTCACTTGAAGTTCTGGCAAATAATTGTTTCGCAGTCTCTGGATTTTAAGGGGATCCCGCTAGGAATATTTCGTCATGGTCTTGCAAATCAAAATCATTGTATTGCGGGAGTGCATAGTCACCTACAAATCTTACCAACCCCTGTTTATTTTCGGGTGCACAGAGAAATTTCTTACAATCTCTAATTGGTATGCCTTCAATGACCGGGCGAACCTTATATCTACCACCATTTTAAAAGGCCTATTTATTCTTTCTGCTGATTTCGTAAAATGTTCCACATCATACCGATCAAACACGTCCATGAAACACCCAAAGTTTTCAAAACAAGCTATTATGGTTTTAAAATCGTCTTTGGCTTAATATGTCCAAAAGTGTTGTACCTTTTCACATAAGGACTTTGTACAATATCCATACCATCTCTGATCAGGGGTGTACTGGTTGTTAATGCAGGGATATCACACACTCAGCTAAAGGTATATATTTCCGTACAGTACCACATCAGAGTGTATTGTAATCATTCTCCATCTGAAATTGATTGTCATCTACTGACCAGGCAACAATATTTATCAGAGAGGGGTAAGAATAAATCATAAAGCTATAAGAATACTAAATACTGACGAGATGGATAGTACTGATTTAAAATTTGAACGATCGTAAACTGCTTTTGACCATATTTCCGCATCATGAAGGGTCAAGAGGAAAGAAACAATATGTATCGAGCAAATTATACGACAACAAAATGTAGGTTTTTTTGCACAAACAGATCATCGTGTAGACTTTCTGTTAGTTATTGGAAAGCAACATCAAGCTCCGACTGATTTGAAGCATCAGAAACAATTTAAATTTTTCATTTCAGCAAGTGGTTAACAATGCATGTTGAATGATGCAGCGCGTTGTCCTTGAAGTAATCTTTAGAGAGTGAACTTACCACTGAAAATTCGGACTGGTAATTTGCGGCATTTAAAACAAAACCGGTATGCTCAAATGACTCGACATGTCTTAATAATTGCTTATCTCGTTGTATGACTTGTGTATGCAGAATAAACATTTGGACCAGTCTAATAGTAATGCCATTGAGCGTGTTTTAACACAAATTGATTCGTCCGCGGAATGTTTTGCACACGCTGTTGAACAATGGTTTTCCCTAATTCAAATGAATCAAAAAAATGTATTCCCGTGGAACATGTATAGTAGTTATCAAAGGAACCAGGCTTATAATTTGATACGCCAGACGCGCGTTTCGTCTACATAAGACTCATCAGTGACGCTCAGATCAAAATCGTTAGAAAGCCAAACAAGTATAAAGTTGGAAGAGCATTGAGGACCAAAAATTCAAAAAAGTTGTGACAAATACGGCTAAGGTTATCTATGCCTGGGAAAGGAAAAACCTTAGTTTTTCGAATAATTTGTACTTTTGCAAACAGTTAATTTATAAAAATGACCATATAATTGATATTCATGTTAACACCGAAGTGCTGACTGCTGGACTGGTGAAACCCTCGGGGACGAAACGTCCACAAGCAGTGGCATCGACCAAGTGATGTAAATAGTTATCAAAGGTACCAGGCTTATAATTTGATACGCCAGACGTGCGTTTTGTTTACATAAGACTCATCAGTGACGCTCAGATCAAAATCGTTAGAAAGCCAAACAAGTATAAAGTTGGAAGAGCATCAAGGACCCAAAATTCTAAAAACTTGTGCCAAATACGGCTAAGGTTATCTATGCCTCGGATAAGAAAATCCTTAGTATTTTGTTTTGTTTACATAAGACTCATCAGTGACGCTCAGATCAAAGTCGTTAGAAAGCCAAACAAGTATAAAGTTGGAAGAGCATTGAGGACCCAAAAGTTGTGACAAATACGGCTAAGGTTATCTATGCCTGGGAAAGGAAAAACCTTAGTTTTTCGAATAATTTGTACTTTTGCAAACAGTTAATTTATAAAAATGACCATATAATTGATATTCATGTTAACACCGAAGTGCTGACTGCTGGACTGGTGAAACCCTCGGGGACGAAACGTCCACAAGCAGTGGCATCGACCAAGTGATGTAAATAGTTATCAAAGGTACCAGGCTTATAATTTGATACGCCAGACGCGCGTTTCGTCTACATAAGACTCATCAGTGACGCTCAGATCAAAATCGTTAGAAAGCCAAACAAGTATAAAGTTGGAGGAGCATTGAGGACCCAAAATTCCAAAAAGTTGTGCCAAATACGGTTTAGGTTATCTATGCCTGGGATAAGAAAATCCTAAGTATTTCAAATAGTTTGTACTTTTGCAAACAGTTAATTTATAAAAATTACCATATAATTGATATTCATATCAACACCGAAGTGCTGACTACTGGGCTGGTGATACCCTCGGGGTCGAAACGTCCACCAGCAGTGGCATCGACCAAGTGGTGTAAATAGTTATCAAAGGTACCAGGCTTATAATTTGATACGCCAGACGCGTGTTTCGTCTACATAAGACTCATCAGTGACGCTCAGATCAAAATCGTTAGAAAGCCAAACAAGTATAAAGTTGGAAGAGCATAGAGGAACCAAAATTTCAAAAAGTTGTGCCAAATACGGCTAAGGTTATCTTTGCCTGGGATAAGAAAATCCTTAGTATTTCGAATAATTTGTACTTTTGCAAACAATTAATTTATAAAAATGACCATATAATTGATATTCATGTCAACACCGAAGTGCTGACTACTGGGCTGGTGATACCCTCGGGGACGAAACATCCAACAGCAGTGGCATTACAGGCTTTATGACACGACCTATGATACTTTATGTGTTCTTATTTAATAGAATTAGGACTACCCATCATTATCCGGATCAATTCTGATGTGTGCCAATGTGGTGTAAAAAAAGTTTTTTCGAAAAACTCAACAAGAACAAAAACACATCAAAAGTTATTAAACCTTAACAACTGTACTATACACAAACATTGATACAAATCTATAATCTTATTTACAAAAATTAAGAAAATGCATATTTAATTTAATGTGAAGATCATAGAAAATCAAGTCAGGGAAAAATAGGAAAAGGGGGCGCATCTTGACTTATTGAGGTGAAAATTGAATAGTAAAGCTGTTATATGATGAATATTAGAAAAAGGATTGTAAAACGTAAATATATTAAAACTTCTTTTGAATGTATTGGTTTTTCCGCTTTTTTTTGTCAAAACTGACTACGGGTCATGTATGTAAGAAATTTGATAAACTTTGACAGACGGTAAGATTGAAAAAAAAAATGTCACTAGCAATTGAAATTCTTCCAATTCACTCAATATATATTTTCAGATGATATTTGATTTTGATATTAGTTGATAAAGATGAAACATTACTCTTGTGTTCAATCGCAAAATATTTGCTGATATCTTCATTCGGGAATTAATTATAAGAGTTCCCGTGTTAGATTATGAAAAAAAAAAAATCGGAAAGTCACGCTTCTCTTGCAATTTTACAAAAAAACTACACCCGAAAAAACTCTACGACAGGTCTAAATTAAGAGTATAATGTTTACTTTATCATCATGCGGATTTTCATTTGTGAGGTGTATGGGTTCATCAAACTCGTAAAATAAACGACTTTTTTCTTGATTTGTCACCCAATTAAAATCACAATGACATATATTGCATGTGAGTTAATTGTTTAACGATCGCAATAATAAATACCAGGTTTTATCCACCATTTTCTACATATGAAAATGCCTGTACCCAGTCAGGAATATGACAGTTGTTTTCCATTCCTTTGATGTGTGAGCTTTTGATTTTGCCATTTGATAAGGGATTTTCCTTTTTTGAATTTTCTTTGGAGTTCAGTTTTTTTTTATTTTACTTTTTAATGAATAAATGAGTGAATGATACAGACACCAAATGTTTGCTTTACAGTTAATGATTGTAATGATTTTGTAATATATATATATATCACCGGTTACCTCAGACTAATTTCAAAAAGTTATATAAATACAAAATTTTCTAACCTTAATCTCATGAAAATCAAACATCTGTCAGAAGACAAATTTATGATTTTATTATTAACTTTGGTATCAAATCCGACGAAAATATTGCTTAATCATGTTAGTATTCAAAGTAAAATTCATATTTAATATCATTTTCAGCATATGAATTTTTCAGTGGAATACATTAATATGTCTAATGATGATGTAAAGACTGAATAAGAGATATAATGAAGTATATTTGAGAATACCATGACATTTATTGCAATGTAATGTTGGATGTAAAGGTCAAGAAAATTAAGGTAAATTGTACTGTTGAGAATGATAAATTCACTTTATCTTATTTTATCGTAGAATAATTCGACATTAACTTTTACTGGTAACGAACATATTGTTTTTCATGTCGCCTACCATATTTTATGACTCATGGCTGTTGTACAAGTCAGTCAGATAACTAGCATGTTTCAAACTAAACATTATGTGCGAATGTTTAGACCACCAAATTACAAAAGTGACAATGTCTGAACATGGCATTCACTGCTGGGTATATACACAGTACTTACAAAAGATGAATACAATAACATTTTTAAAAACCAAACAGAAGCAAGATACACACAAAAAAAAACTGTTACCCTGTTTGATTTATATCATGTTAAGGTTCAGTTTAAAATTATGCAATTGTATTAAAGATAAAAATATTTTAATGAAGGCCTTGAAACTGGTGTTGATGAATTTTTACGAAAGAATATTGCAGTTTTACGGCAGTTGTTACATATTAATTGATCGTTCACTATATATATATATATATATATATATATATATGGTTCCTGGTGCTCAAGGGATATATTCATGTTGTTATAGTTGCGACATCAACCATATCATCTGTCTGACATTATCAGAGTTCATTCTTTTACACTTGCTCCTGAAAATGGCAATAGAATTTATAGTGTTAGAATCTGAAGCATACTTGGTCATTTCATTGTTCATACACCAAAACGAAAATAACATTTTGCCATTGGTCGATTATCTATTGAGTAGGAAGTTGTGAACCAATAAGTACGTTTCGTATATTATTCTGAAGATATAACCTTGAATACTTCAGATAGGAGATGCATGCGTAGCAAGAAATAGTTGCCCTGTCGACAAACCTGAATCTATTAACCCTATTCCACCTGTTTTCAGTTCTAAACTAGTCTTTTGTACCAATACTTGCACAATATGTTTAAGTTCCTTTTGGTAATATTGCTCTACATGTATTCAAGTATTTATATACCTTTGGCTTCCATACTTTGGGGTTTAATTGTTCTTATGATTATTACTTGAGAGAAGCGCTTTGGCAGCATCAACTTTACATTATTTTATTACTATATTTATGAAATAAGCAAATTAAAAAAAAATACTGTATTTGTTTCGTTATCACACTTAAACAGCTACTTTGGGGTGTGATGATAATTTACCTTTCCGGTGGAAATCAAAACTAATATAATGTAATGTTAGCCATAGTACAAAACCACAATCATTACCTTTAATCACTACCTTTGACTGCTGAACCCCTATTTTTGACATTTTTACCGATTGTGTCTGTTTGTTTTGTTCACGCATCGTTGTCAATATAATGGAATTTGATGCGACTGTCATACAAGTGAGAGGTTTAGCTAGCTATAAAACCAGGTTCAATCCACCATTTTCTACATAAGAAAATGCCTGTACCAAGTCTGGAATATGACAGTCGTTATCCATTCGTTTGATGTGTTTGAGCTTTTGATTTTGCCATTTGATTAGGGACTTTCCTTTTTGAATTTTCCTCGGAGTTCAGTATTTTTTGTGATTTTACTTTTCTCTTCATACAGAACTTACTTCTTAGGAAGAAAAAATAATTTAGCAGTATCCGTTAACTTTACTTTCCGCTATATAGATGATGTTCTTCCACTAAATAATTCAAAATTTGGTGGTTATATGGGGTGTGATGATAATTTACCTTATAAACTTCCTGTTTCATGTACATTTTTACAATATACTGTTTTCCCTTTTAGTGCCAATAATGAAGGATATATGGATCTAAATTCTAATTAAGATATCTGAACAGTTTTGTTTGCTTATCTGGACGTAGTTGCAAGGTTTCGTTGATTTGTTTTTACAAATGTGTTTATTTTAGGTTACAAAAGCAAAATAATCTGATTAAAATTTAACTGAAATATTTGAGAAAAACAAATTAGGCAACAAAAGATGACTTCCATAAGTTTTATTGTAATATTGAATGTGAACACATTTTAAAGAAACAGAGAAAGCAGTCATTGCATCATGTTAATTGTTCCATTAGCGTTCACAAAGGTGATTCTTTTACAGAATGTTTAATTTACAACGAAATGTAAAACTAAATAAGAGTTATAAAATGGATCTCGTAGTTTTATTTTCCAAAAGTTTACAAATCATTCTTAATCACTCATTTTACTTATTCTTATTAATTTTTATTTTCCCTTTGTCTTATATACAAACCACACATGCTTATCGGTCTGTATAATATATATATAGAGCGTTATGATATAATATGTCTCTGAAACAGCAATCAAACTTGAGGACTGTTTTTTTTTTATTCTCATCATTAACCTGGTTTTAAACTTTTTTTTCAGTTAAACGTTTTTTGATGGGTAAGTCTTAACCACGCGGTTAAATGGTTAAAGAACATTTCACCCGGGATCGAAAGCACGTTTTAGGTATTTTCAAAATGATTTATAGCTTAAACATGTTCCTTCAACCGTTGCGTTTTTTGTTGTTGTTTTTCTTTTCTCCCTTCAACATGTTTATGGTTTATAGCTTAAACATGATTCAGATTGTTTTTAACCATTTACAAGGTTGAATATAAATAAAACAGGCCTCATACTGCCAATCTTAACCATACTTGTTTTACGAAATACTTGAATAAAAACCAATTTCTAGGGTCAATAAGCTCTTCCTTACTTTTCTCTTTCTTTGAAAAGAAATAAAATATTTAAAGGAATCATTTTTTCTGTAAATTTTAGAATAATGACACTAAAAACTAAAGTTACAACTCCATAATGGAAAATCGAACTTTTAGACGATTTTGGTCCTTTCGGTTTTTATTGATCCCAAAGCATGTCATAATTTCAGACTTTTGCTGTCAAGTGTACCTAATGCAGGTAATTCCAAAATGACGTGGCATGCGCTCGAAAACTATCATATTCATTTCTGTTTATTATATTTTACAAATAAATGAATTAATTGGCTTTACTTATCTTTATTATGGGTAATTATTTGAGAATTTTTTATACAACTGTTATACTGACTTTTAAGTAATTATTAGTCAGATGAATGTAAAACAAGATTTGATGACCACAATCAATATTTCGGGTATGCAGGTCATGTTATGAATTCATATCAGCGTCATAAACTTTAAGACCGAGAAGGGTTATTTTCCTTTAGGGAAGTTAGAAAAACCATCTGTACAAAATCAATACAATGACACCACACACACAGTAATGTCTTTATGAAACTTGACTATAGATGTGATTTAATCCTCAACCTGTTTGCTACAAAACAACATATGTTTTGCGTGAAGTCGGTCAATCAGGATCTGTACAGTTTTGTTTATTAAGTTATTGGTAGTGTTTAAATTAGAATACAAGATTAGTCAATAAAACAGCGATCCAACAAAACAAAAATAGTACTTCACTGAAAATTTTATCAATAGAGAATTGTTTAAACAATATACTCGCACCGAGTGTTAATTAATTATAATTAAACTAAGCTGAAATTATCAACGATTCGCTATTGATAATAAATAACAATCCTTAAATATTGCCTACCGAATAAGACTTATCGTCGAGTTTGTACTTACATGAGCATCATTGGATTTGTTCTTACATGAGCAACACAACGGGTGCCACATGTGGAGCAGGATATGCTTACACTTCCGAAGAACCTGAGACCCCCCCCGGGATTTTGGTGGGGTTCATGTTGATCAGTCTTTAGTTTTCTATGATGTATTTTGTATACTGTTATTAGTCTTTTGGTCTTTTTCTTTTGTTTTTTTCCATGGCGTTATCAGTTTGGTTTTTCGACTTATGAGTTTGAATGTCTCTTTGGTATCTTTTGTCTCTCTTTTTTAATAGCAACAATAAACTTAACTCCATAATTAATGAAAAGCCCGATCAAAAGCAAAACAGTAAAAATGTAAAAAGAAAATACGGAACAAAAAATTCATGCAGCTACGTACTTAAAACGATCTCAAAGTACTTAACATGTATATTGTTCGCCTATTGATGAAAAACCAACATTTACTTGTGCCTAACAATGGTTACTGATATACCTTAAACAATATTTATCAATTAATATGACATCACCAAATGAGACTTATCATGGAAGTTGTACTTACATCTGGAGCAGGTTCTGCTATCCGTTACGATGCATCTGATATCATCCCTAGTGATTGGTTGGGTTCGTGTTCATCAGTCTTTGATTTATCTTGAATCTTCAAATTGTTGACAGTTAACGTGATCAAACATTTACGCGTTTAAAGAAAAATAAGTTTAGATTTAATTTTGATATACAAGTAAAAGGAAGATAGACCCATTCTTAGAAGCCTTTTAAACTTATTAAGTCAAACAACTCTGTTGATAAAAATATTAGATGCTGCATTAAATATTTGTCTCCGTTAAACGTGAAAATGTGTATATACACTTCAAAAAGTTCACGTCAAATACAGCGTACATTCATAGTGTTAGTACGTAGTTGCGTAAAGCAAATGATTGATTGATTGATATTTGCTTGTTAAACCTCCGGTGGAAGTCACCCTAGTACAAAACCACTATCATTACTTTTACTTATCCATTCACAGGATATATAAATATTTCTAGCAATATTCGCACGTAAGTATAGAAAATATAAAAACACCAAAATGCATCAACTTCCAGGCCAAAATTAATTACAACGGTTACTGCCATTTTTTTACTTTAAAGAATTTAAACACTAGCAACAAAGAAAGCCAACTTTGATTTAATAAATTAAAGCACAGTCAGATTTTAAAGAAAGTAATGGATCAAATAATATGTTACGACATATTCATGTAGAAAAAGAGACATATTATACCAAAAGCAAAATAATATATAATCAGTCGAAGAAAAACCGCCATTACTAACGTTAAAAAACACGAAAAACGTCGAATAGACAAACAATAGACTACAAAACACTACATATGAAACTAAAGAGTGAGCAACACGAACTCATCCAAAAACCGAGTGTGATCTCGGGGCATGCCGGAGGATATTAGGATATGCTGTCAACATGAGCCTCTAATATGTACTTAAATTTTCTGTGAAAAAAATAAATCCGTCTGGCAAGCTATGTTTCTTTTATTAAAAACTTCTTTCGATTATTTTTTCTTCTAATGTTGATTTGTTCTAGATTGTCACTTTCTTATTGGGTTCATTATTTTTAGTTACTTAACTATTATCTATCTGTATATAAGGCATTGCACCATAGATTTTAGGATATTATCTGACCAGTAAAGTCGTATTTTAGTGTTATAGTCTCAATTTCAAATCCTGATGAGTTGTCAAGGAAATTGATAAATCACGAAATTTTAAAGTACTGGTCATTCTGTGACTGACAACTTAATTAGAATCTGGTTGGTAAAAACTTGCAACAATCCATTACAAAAATGTAATTATAGAAGTATAGTTACATCAGAAAGCCTTTTTTGATCGAATAATGTAAAGCTTTAGTTAAGCATGATTGACCTGCTAGGTGCTATAAATTAACTGTTCGACATTAAATTAAATTAGACAAGAAAGCAAGTATATAGTAGTTTAATGATTTTACTAAATAATGCAAAACACCATGTCGTGTATAACTACTCACTATACTAAACATACAATAGTATAGTCAATAATTCTAACATATAAATAGATTTTTTAATGCACATATTTATTACAGTGAACATTTGTATTACATAACATTACATAAATAGATAAGTCGGTAACAAAAACCACAGACATTTGTCTCTATCTTTTTACCTATATACCTTAATATAAAAGAAGGTACCAAATTTGCAATTTTTGAGAAATGACACTTGGTCGCAAACTATCGGTAAAATTTGATTCCGTTGTCATCCGGCCCACTGAACAGAGCTATGTCGTATATCTGCATTAAATTATCAACAAAATGGTGTTTGACACGCCTACTTTTATTGTCGAAATAATTAGTAATTTTTTTTCTCAAAGCGTTCACATTCTAAAATAATTCTGAAAAACTTCTGAACACATGCCAGATTTTGCTTATCAAATTAGCATACTATGCTGTATGAGCTTAAGCTAATAGGAACGATGAACGATGAAATATTTTAAAGGGGTTTTGGATAAGCTTAAAGATAAATGTTAGTTTGACAGCTATGAATTTTTGCGAACTCTGCAAAACCAGAAAAAAAGTAAAATAACAAAAATACTGAACTCCCAAGGAAAATTCAAAACGGAAAGCCCTTTATCAAATGGCAAAATCAAAAGCTCAAACACATCAAACGAAAGACTAGAATAAATCCTTTTTAATGAAACGATCTTTTGATAAATCTGGGTATATCTATATTTGTTGCAGTCGATAGAAGTCCATTTTCACTAATAAAACGTAAAAACGATTCACACATTTAATATGCTTGATAATAGTGTTTGCTTTTTAAAGAAGTTTACCATGAAATGATTGGTATTTCAAAGCTATTTAATATGTCATTTTTCTGGATTTATCTTCATCGAGAACTTTTAATGCCATTTTAGGAATTTAGAATACATAAAAAGTCTTATTATCTGTTAAGTTTATTCTCAACTTCTATAGACGTGGAAGTTAGAGATTTAGAAAATTTAGCTTGACATATTATATACATATTTATCGAAGACCGTATGTTAATTAAAAGGTCACCGTGTATTTTTGTTGTGATGATGGCTTTCTGTGTCATTGACGTATACATTGTACCAAACAGCTTCTACAAGAATTAACCAAACTAAACGTGTAGTGGTTATAAAACATATAAAAGCAAAGAACTTCATTATACTAACAATTGAAGCACTCATTAAATTAACTCAGTATCTTTACATTAATGACCAACTTTATTGTCCTGAATACAGCGTTTAATTAAGCAGCTAGGTTCAATTCTTCATCACTACATCAGTATTACCAATCATATGCCGTTTCAACAATTAAAAGCTACATCCAGTATACAATAAAAGAGAGGCTAATTTTGCTTGAATTTATTTCACTTGCGAGGTCAAAAAACGAAACGTGATGAATCTTAGTATGAAGGACACAGTCTGAATAGAATACTTAAAGGAATGTATAAAACATATAAAAGCTATTTAGTGCTGTATAGTGTATATTGCTGTTGAAGACGCGTTTGTAAAATATCAATTATTCGCCTGCCTTCGTTGAGAGTTGTAACAAGGGATAGTTTTACCAAAATGTACTACTTTGCATTTCAAAGACAAATATGGGTTTTTTTGCAGTAGAATTTTGCTTTTGATTTAGATATTTTACTAAATCATTGTTTGAATAAATACTCGACAGATGCAATTCTAATTAAGCTACTTTTAGGCATACATATTTAGTCTATATTTTCAGAAATACTACCTTTGCTATAACAGCCTAATAGTGCAAATCCGTTTACATCTCAGGTCTATTGGTATTGTAAAACCACATAATATAAAGCATGAAAACATACCTACCTATAGTTTTGCAGTTCATCACTACCGATTTAATATATTAAGTGCCCCAATCGCTTTTGTCAGATAAAGTCTTTCTATCAGACGATATCAGTATTCTTGCACGTTACCTTAAAAAAGATAGTTTGAATGTTTTGAAATCGTAGAACGTAGAAAAAAAGTAATAGAAAAAAATCATATATCATGAGTGCAAATACATAAGTAAGCCGTTTAACTTTCACTTTAACTCATGGGTGTATGTACAGGAGTTGCATATTATTTTGGATTTTACCCAATGCTTGAATTTCATTTGTAAGATGACCCATCCATATAAAGGGCACTTCTAAACTAGCCCATTTCCTTAACTTTTATCCTAGCCTATGATAAACTCTAACATAACACTTAACTGAATTATCCTAAAGTTGATGACTCCCTGACGTAAATAAGGTCCAACATTTAGTTATCGTCTTCTCGTGAAGGCACAAAACATTAGACACTATATCTATACCTACTATATACAAGACAGGAATATGACAGTTTTTTCCATTCATTTCGTTGGTTGATAAAGTCTCACAGTTCATTTTGTCAGTTTTTATGGATTAACCCTTTTTGAGTTTACATTGGAGTTCGGTATTTTTTTTTTTACGATTTTTAATATCACTTATTTAATATTTAATTCATTCAAGTCCTGTTGTGAAATGTAACAATGACTTCATATAAACGTTTGGTATTTGAATTGTACCCCTTTCGGTCTCTATTTTACCAAATAAGAATGACGAAGGAAACAGAGCAAACACGTATCCATGTGCACACTTACTAAATGGTGCTATCAAATTGCAAATAAGAATAGTATAAAAGCAAGAGTGAAATTGAAGGATATGTTATGTACTAACATACAAATGTAAAAGAGTAGTTGGTTTCGTGTTTACTACTATTATTTTAAAATTCTAAGGGTTTATTTAAAGAACGCTTTCAAAATGTTTAATGCGTGTGTAACGCAAGAGACATTTTCCATGCATAATGTTCCTACATCAATAACTCTCTTATAAATAACAGATTATCAGCTGTCTGGTACTTTTTTAGCGCTGCTTCAGCACTGTTCATTATTGATGATAAACGAAGAAATGGACTCTCATTGGAGAAATGTTGTATTTGGCCACAAAAAGTTTCTGACGATTTTGGTTCATTACTATTCAAGTATCCAGACATTTAAGTGTCATATATCTCGACTTTTCAAGCATTGGCTCAAAGCATTTCTGATCAACAATAATTTAGAAAAGGGATTTATACACAGTAATTATGTATGTTGTTCATTGATTGACCTAGAATACCTTGGACAATGTTGACGCAAAGGTTGATCTTGTAAGTTGCAATATCTAAGAGACATATGTCAATTTCTTAAACGTATTACATTTTACTTACGTTATGCTGTATTGGTCTGTTTTTGTATTCTGACATCAGAATTTAAAAAAGAAAAAATGCAAATTAAAAGAATCAACACAAAAAACCGCACCTTACATCAAAACACAACCACTTTCAACATGTTCAAACATTCGTTTTTTTTAACCTAAATTAAAGTCTGTATTATTTTTTCTACAGTTTTAGGAGCAGAGTAGTTATTTAAATGTTTTAATGTTAATAAACGAAAATGTGTTTCGTAAAGAATTATAGTTAACTGGAATTGAGGATTCCATGAAGGTTAATCATTTACCAATTTTTTATTTAGATTTTAGATTTAAATAGAAAATAATATAAATAATAAATATTTTTTGCCCGTTATTCTCTATTCTGTAAACCCCTATCCACACCCTCTTATATAATATATATAGATAAATATAAACAAGTCTAAATTGAAAACAACGTTCAAACCTATGATTGCGTTGGATAAAAATCGCAATTTTTATACGTGTGCATGCAAAACAAATTTCTTGTTAGAGGGGTCTCACTACAGCACAAACAACATTTTTCAAAAGACCAAAAAAGTGAAAAAGTATATTATAACAAAACGCATTTGACTAACAGGTCGAACAACAAATGTTCTTAAACCCTGCTGACTGTCATTGGCGATTGCCAAATAATCGGATCACCGATGTTATAAATGGATCTTAATTATAAATTTAATACTAAACAGAAAACAATAAACTTGCGGAAAAGATGGTATGCCGCAAAAAAAAAAGGTGCAAAGGTTTTTGTACACCATATCCGGATTTCGACAATTAATGTCTCTTCAATGATGTTAGGAATCGAAACGGTATTTGGAAAGCCATACAATTTATCTCAATTTCAGATAGGCTCTTGAATTTTGAGGAGTCAAAATAGGATAAACGGATCATATAAACCCGAAGGCAAATATATTACAAGCCCAAACGAAAAAATATAAACAAGTCTTAATTGAAAACACCGTTCAAACCTATGGTTGCGTTAGATAAAACCCGTAATTTTTATACGTGTGCATGCAGAACAAATTTCATGTTAGAGGGGTCTAAATACAGCACAAACAACATTTTCCAAAAGACCAAAAAAGTGAAAAAGTATATTTTAACAAAACGCATTTGACTAACAGGTCGAACAACAAATGTTCTTAAACCCTTCTGACTGCCATTATAATATATATATATATATATATATATATATATATATATATATATATATATATATATATATATATATATATATATATATATATATATTCTATTGAGATAAACTTAAATGAAGAAATCTGTACCCTATGAAACTGTAGATATGTTAAAAAAAATGAAATATATATATGCATTTGTCAGCTATAACAAAGAAATTTTAATTTTCAGGGATACCATTTTAAGAAAAAAATATATACTCTGATCCCAGTTTTCACGGTGATTTTACTTATGGAGCCGGTAAATAAACTCCTCATAGATACCAAGATTGAAATTGTAAGCCATAAGCGAGTTATGTCTACAAAGGACTCATTAGTGACACTAGAATACGACCAATGTAAACACATGGATCCTTTGACAAACATTTTACTAATAGGATTTCATTTTGGCACAACAGTTATATCTTTGAATTAATCTTTATGCTAACATTTATTGTGTTTAAAAAAAATGAAAAGATAGCTTGATATGTATTGATAATCCTCATATCATGTATATTGTGCTGTAAAATCACTGTCCCCGGTTAGGCAGAGGGTTGCACGCTCATAAACATAATTAACACTGCATCATTATGTATATACCTGTTCTAAGTAAGGAGCCTATAAATTATTAGGTGTTGTTTGTTCTATTTATCTTTAACTATTTTTTCTCATAAACAAATATTTGTTTTCCCTTTTAATTAGTCTCACATTGTGTCATATCAAAGCCGCGAAGATACGTCACTAATGTTGTGTCCAATCTCTTTTGCTTGTTTATGCCCACCTACGATAGTAGAGGGGCATTATGTTTTTCGGTCTGTGCGTCCGTTCGTTCCTTCGTTTGTCCGTCCGTCCGTCCATCTGTCCGTCCCGCTTCAGGTTAAAGTTTTTGGTCAAGGTAGTTTTTGATGAAGTTGAAGTCAAATCAACTTGAATTTTAGTACACATGTTCCCTATGATATGATCTTTCTAATTTTAATGCCAAATTAGAGTTTTGACCACAATTTTACGGTCCACTGAACATAGAAAATAATAGTGCGAGTGAGGCATCTGTGTACTATGGACACATTCTTGTTTGCAAATAAAATATGTTTAAACAAAAAAAAATAAAAATGACTATATGGTAAAGGTTTTGCTCATTATCGAAGTCATTCGGCGACCTTTATATGCTGACATCCACGTCATTTGGACTTTAAAGGGTATATGCCCCGTTGATGATCATACCTAAGTTATTCCTATGTTTATTTATCACTATTGTACTTTCCAACGCATTCTTGTATATTCTCACGGTATCAGGAATGTTTTAATGTTTTATCGAAGTCATTGAAAAAATGTTTTAAGGGAATAAGTCCCAGGGTAGACATAAAGCAAGCATTAGTGTTTCACATTCAAAAAAGTGTGAAAAGAAGCAAATAGATTTAATTAATGACCGTCTGATTATCTCGTGGAAGCTTGTTTGTCTCGAGAAAGCAAATGTCCTGGCTGTGAATCTCCAACTGAGTTAAATCAAAGACTTAATATTAGTGAACGATTTCCGACAAGTACAAGCATTTTTGTGCGTGCTTGTCCCAAGCCAGGAACGTCTGGCCATTGTTAGTCTTGTATGTTTTTTATTTAAATTTCAGTTCATTTATATGTTTCGGAGTTTAGTGTGATGTCCATTTTGTATGAACTACTACACATTTTTGTTTATAGGCCAGCTGAAGCCCGCTTCCAGGTGCGGGATTTTCTCGCTGTGTTGAGGACCCATTGGTGGCCTTGGGCTGTTTTCTGCTCTTTGGTTGGGTTGTTGTCTCTTTGACACATTCCCCTTTTTCCATTCTCAATTTTACATGAGTATGGGCAATGATTTGTATGGGTTTGAAAAATGTGTCTGGTCAGGGTGATATGTGATATAGTGGACTATTGCCATCTTGTGAGTTAGTACGTTGTTCTTGTTAAATTAAATTAAAGAAATTAAAATGTGATTCCGTTTCAAATTTTCAGATGGACATAAGGCTTCATCTAATTAATCATGCAGATCGATGTATAAGTTTCTTACTTTCCAGTTTGATATATTGTATGCAGCAATAGCCGCAATTTCGCAAAATATATATGCGATTTAAGAAAATGATTTACATGTACAATAGCAAATTATAAGATAACTAATTATCAAGATGTCTTAAACGTGTATCTTGCACAAATGTACAGCCGTACTATCCGGCTCGATCTGAAAATCCACACACTTTACATTACTATTATCCATGCATGAATATAAGATCAACTTCATCGTTGCATTAAAGTTTTGTCTACGAAAATGGTAATTATATAGACAAGTTCCATGTTTATATCTCAACTGCGAAGACCCATACTGATTTCAAAAGCAAATATACCAAAAATGATATTATAGAAAAGCTGGACTTTTTGTTCGATTACACATTTGTTAAAATGTTTGGATTGATACTTAGTCGATATTCAAATGAATATTAATTATGAAACCCTACAAAGAGACTTGTACTGAAATGACATACATCAGACACAGTCTCCTCATAGACGAAAGAAAAGAGTATCTTGCAAAGGTCTTTAATTTCAATTTCAAGTATATTGATGATGTATTATCACTTAGTAATCCACATTTCAATGAGTGCATGCATCTCAGATATCCCAGTCAAATTGACATTAAAGATACTACTAAAAACTAGAAGGTCTGCTTGATAATTCTTCCAACAGAGGTATGGAGTTCATATTAATATAATAAATGGTGTGCTCCTTACACAAAAACTCTTACAGCAGAGCTATTAGAAAAACGACTAAATTCAACACTACAAGAGTTTTACGATCACCATCACTAATTGGATAGTCTATATGATGTGTCTGTGTCTCAACATACTAGCGACATATTTCCGAGGTCATAGATTTATTATATAAAAAAGTCGTCTCAACTGTAATAGTACCGATTTTTTTCCTATTTCTAATGATGACATTTTGACAGATTTTCAATTCGCATGGCGGGTGATTAATGCATACCAGGTATGCGATAGAAGTACACGGTCGTGATACTCTTAAGAGTTCATGGGATTTCATCTTGTACAGAAGTAATTAAAATGTGATTGTGTGTCATATAGATGGACACCTGTTTTGTTTGCTACCTTGAATTTGATCGATTGATGTTATTTGAAAATCGGAAGACCACCGTTGTCTAAATTCATCGGATCAGCTTTAAGTATTTGATCTTAAGTTTTTAAAGGTAGAAATGTAATCTTCTTTTCATTTTTTCATGCACTTTTCCATACGAAGAGATAGGTTACCGATGAGTTAATTCTTTATCAACTGAGTTTTATAGTTTGTTCTTATGTTGTGCTGTTACACTGAATCGTAATCTTTGCAACCAATAACTACATGAAATAGGACATTATTTTTGTCAAATATGTCATTTTCGACATCTTTATAACGTTATAGTAACACCACAAGTAATCTTTCTGCTGTATAGTGTGTCCAGATGATATCAACCTGTTCGTTTATCAATAAGATAAACATAATTTTAAAATACTTGAATAATTTTCCTTTCACTTGCAATTTAGGGGCCGAATAATGACTCTTGTCATTCCCTCTGCTTAGGATGACTCCATTGCCCTATCTTTAAAGATATATATATATATATATCTATATATACAAGTCTAAATTGAAAACAACGTTCAAACCTATGATTGCGTTGGATGAAAACCGCAATTTTTATACGTGTGTATGCAAAATAAATTTCTTGGTAGTGGGGTCTAAATACAGCACAGACAACAATTTCCAAAAGACCAAAAAAGTGAAAAAGTATATTTTAACAAAACGCATTTGACTAGCAGTCGAACAACGGATGTTCTTAAACTCTGCTGACTGCCATGGCGATAGCCAAATAAACGGATCACCAGATGTAACAAAATGGATCTTAATTATAAATTAAATACCAAACAAAAATCAATAAACTTGCAAACATGAGGTGCAAAGATATATATACACATGTGTAAATAAAATAAGATGGCGGGTATATATCAATGAGACAACTCTCCAACAACAAACATTCGAACAAAATGTTTTTATTTTTGGCATTTTAAGTTCATCCAAAATTTATTGAATTCTAGTATCAGTCATTTATCTTGAGTTTTATTCATCTTGATACACTTCCAAAATGGAACACTGTTTAGGAAACACTACCAAAAAAAATGAAAAGCAAAGGGGGTTTTCTTTCAATACAACGTTTGATAATGTGTACTTCTACAGCACTACTTTGTATGATGTATTTATAAAATGTCAATATTTTATATGACAACACCTTGGTATTGTCTCCTAAGTGTAGTAGTAAGATCGTTATGAAAGGAGTGGAATCATGGTTAGTTTAATATATAGTAATGTCAACTAATGGATTGTCATTTTTGAAGTACAGAGAATCCAATTTAAAAAAAGAACATGTTTATGCGTTTCATTTTTCACAAGTTAATCTGTAGTTAAGGCGATTGTGTGTGTGGTAGCTTATCAGCTGTTCTGAAAGTTAAGATGTCTCCAAGCTTTCAATAGAGAAAATATAGCAATAATTACAGAAATCACAGCTTGCATTCAATTAGCTTTAAATCAGGAAATCATTAACGCATTGTAAAAAGTATAAATAGATAATCATGATTATTGTAACGATTGTCCTTAACATTTCAAAACTAGTTTAAACATCTCGTTCAGTATGCAAAGTACTTTGGCCAAGTTCCGTGTCACTTGAAAAATGAGTAAACAGCTTCTAGAAAAAATAACTATGATCACCAACACTACCAGCTCAATAAATTACAGGCAAATAAATATGAATTTAGGAGTGCTTAAAATGTTAACGTGTATGCAATGCAATTACCTCAATCAACAAATCGTGCTAAAGAACGGACTGCACTCTTCGGAACCTTTCGTTTTATATATACACAAAGATTGCGTGTAATTTATGGCAACAGTAATTTACCTATGTTCAAATCTCGAAAATTGATTGAGAATAGACAAACCAACAAAAATCGCATTATCAAAATAAACTTAACGTGGTGTGTCGAAATGGTAGTCGGCTCCTGCAACACATACATGTTCCGCCAGTCAGTCAATATGTCACAATCGGGAATAGAACATAATCGGTGAAATTACAGATCAGACAATTTTACTGGTATTTAAAGATTTAAGACTGCGAAAACATGTCGATAGTAGTTGAGATACCGACATATAGTATAGGTCTACCAATTCGAGACAAAATATTCATAGGAATGCCTCCAGTTCGCGGAAAATCACAAACGGAGGGAGTCTGAATTTGCTAATTACATTTGGTGTTTGTCACCAAAAGGACCTTATAAAAATAACAAAATCCATCTTGGCACAACTTTGTTGCAAATTACAATGTTTATCGCGGTAGACAAAAGAAAGAAGACCACTAGATTCGATAACTCGGAACTGCGACACCCTATGTTAACAATAAAAAAAAAATTATGTTCTGTTGGGTCCTTCCTGCAGCTCGGTGAATGTTGTTACTATTTTCAACTCTGTTCCTCGACGAAGGCGCATCTTATTGTCATTATACATCACATGCTCATCATGATGTCTACATTGATGACCTTCTGTTATTTATACAACATCCGTTGGGTATTCATAAAATTAGCACGAAGCTATATTCAATACTCCTTTCGAAACTTCATTCTCTGTACAATTTATTTATATTATTTTTTAAAATTCACGACACGACAATAGTTTGATATGTTGTCAAGTGCTATATGTTTTCAAGTGCTATATGTTGCCATATTCTGGATATTTTGGTATGTTTTGGTAGTAACGTTTTTCAAATGAGTTAGTCGTTAATTTGTACATTGATAAACTTTGTTCCTTCTATTTGCTGTGTAAACAAAAGCAGCAGGTCATTAAAGTTGACTGCAGTTCGGCTATTTAATGAGCTTAAGTCCTCATCTAAACAGTATGATTGGTATCATGTGAAGAAAGTACTATGATCAATTTTCATTTGATAGATTTAGGAATTGATCATTCTGAATAGGATTTCATTTAATTTCCTTATTTATTTGTATGTCTTCGTGCTAAATTAATTTGTTAATTTTAGATATTATTAGTTTCCTATTATGTATATTTTTTTAATTTTTAGGTTTAACGTTTTTTTTTGTTTTTTTTATGCCATTTGTCATTTTGAAGAACACCGTAGAAAATAACTGTACAATCGCAGATAACATTGAGTAATAGACACATAACTATGAACAGTATCTTGGGGAATTAAATTTAAAAAAACAAATGTTTTGAAAAGGCCTTTTAAACTACTCATTTTTTAAATTCCGGTCAGTTGAACAATATCATAGGTATGAATAGTTCTTTTTTTTGTCAGCGGATAACCACAATCTATGGACATTATAACAAGGTTCCTCTAGCGAAATATTATCCACCACACGTATATGTCGATGTCAAACAACTTTAGTCGTTATATAAAAAAAAACGAAATTTATGCCATCTCTTCGCCTTTAATTCTCGATGAATATTCATAATGGTTAATATACTTGAATTTTAAAATATGCACATAAATGCATATTAATTATATTAATGCAAACTCCAAGACAAACTATGACCCAGAATGAACATTTTCCTTCTATGTCTGTTATAATTAATTTGGTATTGTTCCGTCTCTAATGTGATATAGCCTTCGTTATGCTAACATGTATTTGGATCATCTAGACCTTACATGCATAAAAAACATCATTTATTGGTATATCTGGTTTGATCTCACGTATACCGTAGAGAATCAAACACAAAAAAAACAATGTCTGGAAATAGACGATATAAATAAAATAACGCAAAGATGCCACATACATAAAGAAAAAGTTTACTCATATATCCTTTGGGGCCTTATAAGATGCTGTTTGCAATTCAAAAGAAGCATTCGTATGATTTACTTTATTTCATGCGTTACTGAGGCTAAGTGAATAAGTAATGATATAGATTACCTGTCGACGATATTTTTTCAAGTATGAATAAACGCTACATAAAAACAATACAGACATAGCAACACGAACTCAGCCAAAATAAAGGAGAAATCTTAGATGCTCTATACTGAAGTTATAAACAGCTTGTCTTCCCTTGACTAAGTAAACTTTATATGAAATGTAGTTATATGTAATCGAATAACTGATTTTGGAGGAAAAGATAGCATAATTGAAATATTTGTGTTTAATCTCTCTGTTGGTTTCAGACCGATTGTTTTTAATCTGACAGCTATATTATAATTGTTCCATAAACATTCATAACGACATTATACTTATTCTATGGAACTAAAATAATCTGCATTACAAATTGAGAGGAAAAGAGGAAGCTTTGGTGTTCTGTTTTGGCGATTGCACATCTTTTTATTATAAGGAGACGCGTGTTTCACATTGTGCTTCAATAAAAGAATTAAGGAACTATTTTTAGAAAAAAGTACCATATACATTTAGAAAAAGGCCAAAGAGAACCAAACGAACTGTATGTATAAAAATAAAAAGATATGGTATGATTGCCAATGAGATAACGCCTCACCAGTGACCAAATGACATAGAAGTTTACAACTAAAGGCATATGAACATTTATGTGTGATAACAACTACATAGTGTACGAAATGTTTCCCTGTTCTGAACTTATAATATAGATAAACTCGTGATAAAAAAATATCCACCGTCAAATCAGAAATAATATGTATGGAAGAATCAAAGCCATGGTGAGCCTTATTTGTTTAGAACATGCCCGAAAAAGTTGCAATCGTAACTTCAGAACAGTTACATGCTTTACAAACAAAAATGAATATATTCATGATATTTAGGTAAACGATAAATTAAAGGCAACAGTAGTTAATTAATATTTAAATCTTGTTAACTAAATCCATTAGAAATATATAGATCAAAATAAAAAACATCACAAACTTATCAAATCGGAATAACTCCAAAAGGAGCGAGATCGATAACCCATGAAACTATATTCCAATAACAGTGGTATCTACACAGAACTGGATATCTAAATGTTCGATATCCATTTCATTGCAGACTACATCTGTTTTTAAACAATTTTTACACAAAAAGAGAATAAAATAATAGGCTCCAGAAAGTAATTATGACCGACTCTACATTTGACACCAGTCTTTGCATTATTGTATCCTATTTAAAAATATGAATGATAACAAAAATCGATTGAAATATAACAGCTGTAAACAGATTTTCGGTTTCTTTTGATGATGTCATATGTAAACTTTAAATAATGAGTTCTTTAACTTTAGATTGATCATTACTGATCTTGTGAAATTCGTTTTATTAACAAACGTGTAATAGTAAAAAAAAAAAATAAAAGAAAACACTGGCTTGAGAAATCGCCTGTAGGTTACAAGAGCGCAATTATTTGTTTGCATTTTACCGGCAAGTTTTTTACCCCAAGATGGTACGCAGAATAAAA
Source organism: Mytilus californianus (assembly GCF_021869535.1). Lineage (NCBI taxonomy): Eukaryota > Metazoa > Mollusca > Bivalvia > Mytilida > Mytilidae > Mytilus > Mytilus californianus. Next base: position 110,161,402 of record NW_026262723.1, read on the forward strand.
TCCTGTGCGGCTTCTGATTGGATGATACAGAACTGGAATTACTTTTAATCGAAAGTTTATCCAATTAGGTTTAAAAAATCCAGAAAATCAAATTCACATTTTGCAAAGTATAGAAAATATCTTCCATTTCTGCACGTCGGGGCCATTAAAAATATGCCTTTTGCATTACGCGAAAAAAATAGACGTCTTTTGACTTGTATACAAATTTGTCTGCCATTACTTAAAATTACACAAAATATTGCGTCTTTGTAACAACAGTTACTTAGTTAATTGAAACAATTATTTTCATAAAATATTGTCAACATTAAAGCAACGGTCTTAATCACAGTATGTGATACAAATACATATGCTATGTACGGTATGCTTTTCTAAAAATTAAGAGATAGCCTGATTCAGACAATTGATAGTTAAAATATACTATGATTTTAAGCAATCAATACAATATGATTAAAATACCAACGAATTCATTAAAGCTTATCAAATTGTGCAGCCACTCAGGACTGTCATTGTGCGTATCATCAAAATGTATTCTGTCATTAGTTCATAGGCTAGTTTTGTACAGTGTTGATTCTTATCTGACCGGAAGATACAATCAAATTCGGAATCTAGTAACGATATTTATATTTTTATACGCAATACAGATTTACCTAATGCATCAACTATCAAAGCTGTTTCAAAGTGCTTAAGTATGTACCATCGGAGATAAACCTATAGTTGAGCAGTTCGTGAATTTTTAGAACTACTTAGAACTGTTTAGTGCGTGCATTTCTTTCCTCTGATAGTTTACAGCATTAACTAACGCAAGTGGAATTCATCATAACATACAAGTCAATGCAGTATTTCAAACAAAACACTTAAAGGAAACTTCATTGATAACTGGTATAAGATAAGTGTCCTATTCCTGATTGTGACATTTTAACGGAGTATGGGTTCGTATGGCGGCTGATGCCTGCAAAGACGCTTACCCTGTCGGCCGTATTCTAGGATTGATGCGATTCCTTCGTTGTTTGCACTGTTTTTATCTTGACTTGGGTTTATAGGATTTTAACATCGGTAAACTACTGTTGCCTCTGACAATAATGTTATCGTTTGCAGATTTAAGCCTTTGTCGGCCTTTCATTGTCAGATTCGTTCAAGTGAGGATTGATTTATGTGATGAGATACTTTTAAAATAGTAATGGTATGACTAACTCCAACGTCATAGAGGTCACACAATGTTCTTTAGATTGTGCTCTTATAGTATTGTGGTATTAAATCGAAGCCAAACACTTGTTCAAAGAGCATAGCTGTTTTAAAAGTAAACCTCGCCATTATCTTCATCTATTTTGATGTTGTTGTTGTTGCATTCACATGAGAAAATAGTTGTAAAATGTTTTTTTTCTCTCTCGTCTCTTGTTATGAATGATTGCCTCTCTCTCTCTCTCTCTCTCTCTCTCTCTCTCTCTCTCTCTCTCTCCATACTATTGGATGAACTATTACTTATACTCAATATGTTGTTTTTGTATGAACAACGATGAAATGTAATACGAATAATAAAAGTTTTTCATCAATATCATATGAAAGATGAATTAAAATAAAATTAGACATGTTTATCTAATGCAAGGTTTATTGTTCGGCAGTAATCCTGTGAAAATGTTGTTTTTTTTCCTGAATGAAAATATTCTCTTTGCCTGTGGAAATTTAAATGACTTTCAATTATCTGATTTTGACAGATGCTTCAAATTGCAACCAACAAAGGGCTTTTATATTAAAGGAAAATACTGTAATTAAGTTCATTTTATTCCATCAAAGCTGTTTCAGCCTATATGAATTAATTGATATGTTGCTTGAAGGAAATTATGTTTACGCATTTCTGTTTAGTATGTCAATTCATTTGGTAGAAATTATTCTATTAGACAAATAACTATTACCGCAAATGCAAGGATTGGTCTTTATTTATGATATATTCATAAAGAAATGTAAAAATGTCTTTTCCTATACAGTTTGTTTATTTGCAATGGGTTTACAAGCACACATAAATGTCTGACAAAATAAACATGAAGACATTTTTTTCAGCTCACCTGGCCAAAAGGACCTTTGGAGGTATTTATTCTTGATATCCGTCATTCGTGGAGTCAGTTTTCGTTTACAAAGATCTTTCTCTGAAAAAACTTAACCAGTTGGAACCAAACCAAACGCAATCATCTTTATTGTATCTAGTTTTAGAAATTGTCTGATATTCTCTGCTGTCAACTAACATGAAGGCCAAAAAAAGAAAAATAGAAATAAATGTTTGTATTGTTTATATTTCATCTACTAGAGTTTTTAATGTGGACAATGTTTGTTTAAAATGCTAATCTGCTACAGTTGTCTATAAAGGCAAATTATTTTTTTTCTCCTGGTATATAGAATATGTACCGTTATAAAATTGTGAAATTGTGAAAAAATTAGCAATGTGAAATAAGAAGATACTGTGTTATTTCTTATGAGACAACAAACCACCTTAAATAAAAAGGACGAGGATGTGAACAACTATAGGTCACCGTACAGCCTTCAGCAATTAGCAAAACTTATACCAGCACGACAAAATGTCAAATAGTTCAAATTAGAAAACTAACATTCTGATTCTGTAAAATGATAAACGAAAAACAAATATGGAAACAACCTACGATAACTACTGAACTGAAGAGCTCCAGGGTATGGAAAATCACAAAAAGAATACTGAGGTGTTAAACATGTTAATAAACACTCGATGATAAACTTAATTAGCTTGATATGTCATTTTCTTAAGTCATCATCGATATCGAGTTAATATCGAAATCTGGCTTTGTCATGACTGTCGTAATCGAAAAAGATTTATGATTATGTCACGAGTTTATAAATTTAGTTCATCGTTGATATCGATTCGAATTCGAGTCGACAATGTCGTTTTCGATATCGACATCTAATTTAGTCTTGATCATGTATGGAAAATTTGATTTATTTTCAAAATATATTTATCAGACATTCCATAGATTTACAAATGTTGATGTACTTACAATTGTCTAAAACATTTCGTCAAAACATCCTACGCCTTACTTCATACGATAAGACATTTTTTAATAGTTGTTATTTTTTCACATTTAGTATTCAAAACTATAATTTTCTTTCAAAAGTATAATGGTTAAAATGACAAATGAACCCATGATAACACTGGACGCTTTCAGTGTAAAATTTGACATAGATAAGTCAGAAACAATAAGATTTAAAAATTCTGAACAAAAATGTCTTAATATACATCAAGCAAATATTCATTTTTGAAATAGTAAGGGAACTATTAAAAATGAAATCTTATCAAACAGAATTTTTCTTATTCATGCATATATTGAATAAGAAAAATTCTGTTTGATACGATTTCATTTTTAATAGTTCCCTTACTATTTTAAAAATGAATATTTGCTTGATATATATTAAGACATTTTTGTTCAAATTTTTTTAAATCTTACAAGACATAATATATATTTTAAGTCTGATTGCCTTTGAAATTTTTTTTCAAGAACTATTAGTACTCTTATCTTGGTACTTTGTGTGCATATATGACTTTGTGATAGTTTAGTGCTTCATGTCAATCTGATAAGTCAAGCAATTTCAAATTGATTTTTACAGTTTTTTTTTTTTTTTTTTTTTTTTGCTGTACACAACTGTCCAAGATTATGAAATAGTGGAATCCTCACTACTATGTTTAACGCAGGAACATTTGTTTGTGTTTGTCCCAATTCAGGAGCCTTAATTCAGTGGTTATCTTTGGTTGATGTCTATCATATTTGTAATTCATTCATAGTTTTGTCATATTCGAATTGATTCCCATTTCGTCATGTCTTGGTGTTTTGCAGCTGCCTATACGGTTGAAGGCCGTATTTGTGACCTATAGTTACTTACATCCATACCATTTGTGGTTAGATTTCTTAATGGCAATCATGCCACATCTCCTTATTCTCATATTGAATTAAAAGTTTTGAAAACTCGTACATTATCAAATATAATCAAATTTGATGAAAACAAAACATGCTTTATAATTTTGAAATTTTAAAAGTTACTAGAATTATAAAAGATTGTTTACGTGTATGAACATTCTACCAGTCGTCTCTAAATATTGTACTTTAAAATCGGAGGTAGTAACAACATTGACGGTACCCATTTTTTCTGCACCAGATGCGCATTTGGACAGTAAATGTCTCTTCAGTGATGCTCGAGGCCAAAATTTTGACAATCCAAAGCGTATTACAAAGATGAAGAGCTACAAACTAAAAAGGACAAAAAATTATAGCACCGGGCAAGAAATCAGAGTTTTCCATGAGGATAATATATTCCTTAATTTAAAACAATTTCAAAAATTTTATAACAGCAAATTATGATAACACAAAATCCGTATTTTCATGCAGATGATGAAAATTATTCAGCAATGTGCAACTGTTCACAGTCACTATACATCTACCATCTCCATAGTCGGTTCGTTGCCGGTAATATGGATATCATTCAAGACTAAGAGATTAAAAATTCCGTCTTAAAGGACCGTTATTGACATTCCAAATCTAAAATCAATTGGAAGGCTTGTTGCAATAAAATGTTACTCTTTTACTTTATCATATTCATATTATTGCAGTATGCGCATACCATTCCCTTTATCTGAGAGAGTAGTGTAAGAGCAAAAAAAAAAACCACATTGTAACAATCAGTTGGTAATTGTTAACTTATCAGATTGGAATGACGCAAAAAAAACAATGCAAAAAACAATAAAAAAAAAACAAAAAAAGACAATATGAAAACAAAAGAAAAAGAGTACGAATCTAAGAGTACTCGAAGGTACAGAAAGGTTGTTAAAACCAATGAAAACTAATAAATAAATCATTTTGTCCTAGACTAAAATATGAATAAGTACAAATCCACCGGATGTAATTTAAAGGCGTCATAAACAGTCTGAGAAAAGCATGACATTGTGTTATGCCATTATATAAGTGCATAATATTGACAGGATGTAGGACCATAAGTTTTCATCAATGTAATGAATACATTTTGTAAAAACAAATCAATGTAAGTAGCGATAAAAACAAAATTAAAAGATCTTACTACGGTAAATTGATATCCGTTAATAAAACGTGTAGTCAGAGAATCAGCGAGTTTACATGGATTATATATAAGATTACTGGCATCAAAATAAGTTGTGATATTCCGTTTCAATTAAAATTCTGCAGGTTCGGCAAAACATAAAACCCAAATCTGTATTATAGATACAATGAATGAGCGATGATTCTTGAAAAAGAAACCATGAGCCCGGAGGGCGAATGGTTTGTTTCTCATGAATCAACGCTTATCATTGTATCTATAACTTAAACTATTGCGTTGATGTCTTTTCAAAATTAAAGCTTTTTCTTAATTAGAAGATATTGTAAGTGAGTATAAATAACCCTGTTAGCATGTTAAACGATGCATTAACGTTCACAATTAGTTGGTTAGAGAAATACAAATATAACATAATACGTGTTTCTTCAAATTATTATGCATATAGATATTATCCGTAATTTACAAAATAAGACATATTCGAATTCATTTTTAAGTTTAGCTAATGCGTAGATTACCAATATTTCTAGCAAGAAATCTAACTCTAGACACATCACAATTAACTCGCATAGGTATTGCGAATAAACATTTGTAAAGATATGTAGTAAAACAGACGAAATCGTACTATATATATATATAAAACAAAAATGAACAAATTGAATGTAATAATTTTTTTTCAATTGGCCTATGATAATCCAAAAATAAACGGGAAAACCCGCTACTATTACACAAATTTCCACAATAACATACTAAAATGAGAAAAACGCAAAAACTAAAGAATACGGACAACAAAGAGAAAACGATTCGAAACTAAACCGACAAGTCTTTACTTCTAACTTGACTCTATAAATCATCGATCTTAACCTCGCGGCTACCAACTTATACTATACGATTGTCTATTATGTATATGTATAAAGGTACAAACCCTGTCTGTCCGATGCACCGATGTGTATCACATGTTCATTAAAATATATATAAACTAGACACTTAGATTGCAACCCATTGGTAGCCGAGAGGTTTCATCGATGTGCTGATGTGAGACACACATAACAGATTTCAAGGAGGGGTTCGATTCCCAGTGAAGGCATATATAAATTACAAAAATTTAAGGTACGTTTTTAAATTAATTCCATAAGTGAACAGAAATCAGTAAATTAGCTAATGCAAATTTAATGAAATTAAGCACACAAAGGAAACAATTGAAAATGATTTGGTGAGTCCATTTCAGCGACAGATTAAGGAAGCGTTGATTCTGGAGAAAGAATCCACGGTAAATGAATAGGCTGACATTACGGCAATGGTTTAATTGTATATATGCAATAACTTGGTAAAATTCTAAGTAATTTATGGTAACGAAATCCGATACTTAATAATTTATCAGATATACATGATAGATTACGTTCATTGAAATCTAAAACGTCACTTCAGCCACGAGCACAGCAAACAAGTTGGGAAATATAACTACTGTTAGAAGGTGCAAAAGAAACATCACCGTCCAGAAAAGGAAATTGATAAAAGGGAACGAAAAGTCATCTCTTTTCTCATAAATGTTTGTTTTGATTTTTCCGTGTGAAATTAAATAGCTTAACCTAGAAAAAGAAAATCAAGGCGATTAATATTAGATATATATATAAAATAAGTTCCTTTGGGTAAATTTCCGCTGTATAAAGAGAGAATTCTGTGACATTTAGAGGAAAATATAACCAAGGTTACAATAAGTGTAGGACTCAAATCTATGGCGGGTTCCAGATCTATGGCAGATTCCTAATCTATGGTAAATATGACGTCATGCCATCCCAAATCTATGGCAGTTTTTTTAGAATCCTAATCTATGGCAACTTTTTAGTTTCCTAATTTATGGCAATATTTTTAGTGTCCTAATCTGCAAAGGTCGGACCAGTCAGTACATATCTGACCAATGATTTCGAGGTCGAAATGTCCAAAGGTAGTAAAAGAGCTCCTTTTAAGTAAAAACAAGTATAAGAAAAACAAATTAGGACTATTACTAGGAAGCATATCCATAACCGTTTGTAAAATGAACACAGACTTTAGGGTTGAAATCATGTGCCCCGGAAGAATAATTATTTCCTACTCTGTGCATAGTACCTGTTTGACCCTTTATTTAACCAAGTCCCTTAACAACACAAAAGCAGTTTGAATTTTTAACTAATATCTATTTGAGCGTATAATAATATAAATCTTGTTGGACTGATGACGATTTAAGTCCTTTAATGAACAATGACTCGCATCAAACACGTGATTCTCTAAAAAAAATCCTTATTTCTCCAACAGTACAGTTATTCGACATATTTATAGCGGAAAACGATATTAATATCTTTTAGAAATCTATGTCATATTTATTTTTTCCAAATCTCAAGAAAGATTATTTGCTACAATAGTACAGGTAGTCACTGTTATATAGCTGACAAAATACTTTATGTTGTGTTACTTCTTACAGAAAATTAAAGAGATCATAGGAATACAAAATATAGCACAAAAACACAAAACAGCAAACCAAAATGCACGGTAAAAGCTCGTACAATTAAGGGTGATGCCAACACCAGCAAAACGAGAAGAAGAAAACAAGGGTAGAAACAAACACAATTCTGAATTATAATTTATTTATTAATTTGGATCCTTGCAAACTTGCTTTTCGATCTTTTTCTTTTCCTTTTGTATAACAAAACCATCGTCGTCAGCGGCAGCTTCGACGTAACATGACGTTATTTAATTGTGACGGGAAATTACGTAGTATCCAAATCTGCCATAGATTTGGAGAAAACAAAATACTGCCATAGATTTGTGATTTGTTTGGCGTTTGTGACATCATATTTACCATAGATTTGGAATTTGCAGAAATTTGCCATAGATCTGGAACCCACATAGATTTGAGTCCTACATATATATAAAATAAGTTCCTTTGGGTAAATTTCCGCTGTATAAAGAGAGAATTCTGTGACATTTAGAGGAAAATATAACCAAGGTTACAATAAGTGTTATTAATTTTATCAATTAAAAGGAATTATAACGGAATTTAACTTATTATGGTAAGAAACTGTATATACAGATTTTTCTACTATTAAAGGGGTGCGAAGTGCCCAAAACATTACCTACAATCTGTCGATAAACTGTATTGCTTAAAAGTACATAAATGTTATCAAGGAGAATTTTACAGTTTTAATCATCTCATTTCAGTAAGTTTATCTTCCGTATCTATCTTTAATATTACAAAAAAAAGACTTAAATGAGTTGCAGAAAATAAATCTGAATTTTCTAAGAACCTTTTAATTAAATCTAAAAACTTATATCTGATAAGAATGTATTGAAGTGTAGTGTAGAGTGTCGAAAAGTCATAACTGTAGAATGAACATTTAAAGAACCATCATAACCACGTAGTTTTTTCTATCACATCCAATAAGTTGCTTTCATTCCAAAATTAATTAATAACATTATTTTCATGTGCTTAATTACAAAAGTTTATAGATTAACGCGACAGTGGTTCACCAATTTTCTAATATCGTAAATCGATTAAAAAGAAACAAACAAAAAGAAACTAAGGGAATTCCAAGAACTCCAAAAGGACCGCGGCCTTCTGGTTTGAAAGGTTGAGCGTTTCTTGCGATGCATGGATCACCCACCATGTGAATTCACAATCAGTCGAAAGTTACAATGGGGAAATCGGTACTTTGTGTCTTTAGTCTTTCTGTTAGTTATTTTTGTGGATCTGATCAATCAAGCCTTTTCAACAAATATTTACATTTTTTTTTATATCTGTACTGTTACAGGTTTGAGGGGAGAAGTAAGTGCTCGCAATCACGTTAAACCCTGCCACATTATTTATATGCCTGTCATATGTCAGGAACCTGTAATTCGGTGGTTGTCGTTGGTCGCTTTCAATATTTTTTGGTTTGTTTATTCTCATAAATCAGGCCGTACACTTTTTCGTTTGAATTGTTTTCTCTAGCCATACGGTGACCTATGGTTGCTTACATCTATTTTTTTTTTTGTCTCTTGTTGATAGCTGTCTCCTTAGCAAGCATATCTCTTCTTATTTTTATATTGTATGGTTTGCATTTGGAAAAATAATTTGTTAGTCTTAGTTAAAACAATTATGTATGCATGAATGATACCCCTTCCAAATATGTCGTTCAGTGATCTTTATTTGTTCTCATATACACATGTTTTCTTTAATAGTCAATAGTTATTTCATTGGCAATCCTACTTATATGGGGGAGTACGTTGTATAGTTGTATAAGTAACTTAATTGAAATCAGATTAATGTTAATGGGAAATGTAATAACTAATTCTAAAATACCTGTAGAAAATCAATAGAATTAAGTTATTTTACGATAGATAATGATGATTTACTTAAAGGTCAATTTCATTAATTTTAATGAAGTGTTTTGTTCTATAGAGTTAGATATTACTTACTACATACTGTACACGTGAATTACAACAGACATTTTAGTACGGCAACAACAAATAACACGAAAGAAGGTAAAATAATAGATTGACTTTCAGAATTGTTAGAAACTATACGCACTTTGTATCCCCGTACACCGAATATTGTCGGTAATGTACCGTATCTTGCAATTGATTACCGTAAGTTGAGCTGAATCGATAAAATAAACGTTTACCATACAACAGTCAGGTGTTTTGTTTTTTGTCTCCAATCAAATTCTTCAGAAAACCACTGTAAAAGATGTGTTAAGATCCTAAACTAATTCGAAATTAAAATTTGTGTGCACTTTTTTTAACACATTTGCAACCTAAACATATCTAAAAATGGAACATGTTTAGCTCTAAACATGTTCCATTTTTAGATATTTTGAGGTTGCAAATGTATTTAAGATTAAGATAAAGGCAACAGTAGTATATCGGTGTTCAAAATTCATAAATCGATGATTGAGAGAAAACAAATCCGGGTTACAAACTAAAACCGAGGAAAACACGTCAGTTATCAGAGGAAAACAAAGAAACAACAGGAACACTGAAGTGCAACAAAAACAAACTCCAACATACATAGAAACGAACTATTTGATAACACCTGCCATATTCCTGACTTGGTACAGAACATTTTAAGAAAAAAAGGTGGTTTGAACCTTGTTTTATGGCTAGCCAAACCTCCCGCTTATATGACAATGTTGAAACATATGACAAAACTACGTGACAGAGAAACGCACAAACAAATAATATAATAGTCGACACAACATGCAAACCACAGAACAACAACGAACATCTTCCATCAACCACAGGACATCACTAAAAGTGACGCACTTACGTAACGAACATGCAATCTCGAACTTTATACAATTATATTCACAATACCAGTCCAAACAATTTTCATGACAATGATGGTATTGAAATGCTGTTTTATAATTATCTGGACTACAAACGATAAGACATAACACATTATCTAACCGGAACCATAACAGAAACATGACTGTAGGATGTACAAAATACCGAGACACGTCGTATAGCAATGCAAATTCACACTCGGTATAACAGTCATGTTCGGGAATAGGTCACGTTCGGTACTTAGCAGACAGACGACATAGATGTTGACCACAATCTAAGACGTGGTAAAAATGTTATTAGTTAGTTTAGACACAGACACAGACACATCGTATAGATCAACCAATTGATGGTGTCCATAAAATTTACGGAGTGTCATTTTTAAAAAAGGATTATAATTATAACACGTTTAAATTTCAATTCTTTTCCTTTACCTCATATTATTCCTGCACTTTTATTTTTCTGCAAGTATGACATACTCTCACTGTTTCCATGACAATGCATCATATGAAAATTAAGAATACGTGGGAACATCTTATGATTAAAGTGCTTTGAATCTACTAGTTCAGTCAGATTAGGTAAATAAATGAGTTCCCCAGTGAGAGTAGTTCACGGGAGATATCTGACACTCTTACTTTTTTTTATTTCTTATTGATCTCTCTTTTGTTTTCAAATTATAGTGCATGCATACATTGTTACACGACATTGTGATACTATCTTTAAAATACTTAAAGTTCATTAAATATACAATCATATTCAAAATAAAAATAAATATATTCCTCAATTTCCACCCCATCTGTTGACAAATGACTCGTGTCTGACACTTTTACTGGATGTTATAAATAAAACTGAAATGAAACTTTTCTTATAACAATTATAAAACAATAACAATCCAACTATCACAACCGATATCATTTGCTATATAGTAACATAATATAACTTATTTCTGTCTGAAAAAATTTCTATGCAAATCTGTAACTGTTTGAAAATTGAGTTGATATAAGTACCCTACAAAACAGACCAAAATTAATCTTTTATTTCGTTTTTGAGTGTTCAAAAATCAATCAGAGTAAGGTCAATTTCTAATCCGACGTTGCTCATATTACATATAAAAATAAGAGGTATGATTGTCAATGATATGAATGAAATAAGTGACTTTACTTTACGCATGAACACCTACATTTCATTCACTAGATTTTTGAAGGTCTTGCCTGTTCTTAGTCAGTGGTTGTCCTTGGTTGCTGTCTGTTATATTTGTTTTTCGTTAGTTGTTTTATCATTTATCAGTCCGTTAGTTTTCCCGTTAGAACTATTTTATACCTAGTCATGTCAGGATATTTTATGGCCGACTATACGATATGGGGTTTATCATGGTTGACGGCCGCACGATAATCAATCGTTGCTTATATATGCGTCATTGGATTCTGGTGGATAGCTGGCTGTCATATTTTTTTATATACATGTAATTACATAACATAAAAGTTGCATACGATACCTTAAATCTAATTGGCAGAGGCATTCCAAAAGTTATATCTTATTTCCGTATTAAAGGCAATATCTATGACTGCACGTGTCATCCGTGACAACATTCAAACAATGCATAAAACATGGTTGTAGCATGAAAATATGATTATTAGAATTGAATGTTCTTTTTTTAATTCTAAAAGATTGTAAAAGTGCAAACGTTGAACGCTTTTACAACCAAATAAATTTACAAAATTAAGTAATTTATTCTTAAATAATCATAACATAGGCCTAAAGAGAGTAGCCAAAAAAAAGTTAGGAATTATTTATGAACTGGTAATTTCGCAGACAAATTGAATAGTTTAAATCCTGTCAATACAAAGCACTGATAGTTAACCAGCAGCGGTTCCGACCCAGTGGTAATATAAAAAATACATGATACATATTTCCGGATGCAGGATATTCGAGACAAAAAGCTTTAAAGCCATAAAGTAAAATGTTTGAGGTCATGAAATCAAATAAGACTACATAAAACAACTAAAATCGTCTCGGAGAGCTGCAACCAAATGTATTCTAGTATTATAATTACATACTACAAGAACACACGCCACATCGCGGGTCCGTGACTGAATTAAAGTACCTACGCCTTATTTTTAGCCTGGAGTTTTAGTATTCGTATTGTCATCTGGAAAAGCCATGCTAATTATAAGGTGCACAGTTTTCTCTGCTTTCAAAATCTTTATGTTTGAACTGGTCGACATTGGAATTTGTTAATTATTGGTAAAATTGATTATGTGGAAAACGAAAGGGCCTGGAATGGTGTAATTTTTAGTCAACACCATTGTCCTATATTATTTATATAAAAAGTTGAATTCTTTGATTCGTCGTTTTACGTAATGATGATTATAAGGTGCACAGTTTTCTCTGCTTTCAAAAACTGGTTGTTTGAAACCGTCCCTGTTTCCTTACTACAACCGGAATCTACATGTGACATATACTAGGGGTATTGCTATTGGATTCGACCCGGAATTGTTTATCATTGATAATATTAATGATGTGGAAAACATAACGGCCTAGAATGGTGTTATTTTTAAACAACACACCATTGTCCTACATTAGTTATATATAAAGTTGAATTCTCTGATTCGTCGTTTTAACGTCATGTCGGCTAATAAATTGGACCTCGTTATTTTAGAAGTAAAGATATGAACTGGAAATTGACCGACTAATTCTTTCTGTAAACGAGTTGCCAAATTCAGTTATTTACTTGACGATTCTCTATTATTGATAATCAGACGTCTACTCTAAGATGTACAAGTAGCGTTGCTAGTGTAGTAATAATAGTCACCTGAAAAATATAAAAAAGTTTAGGAGTACTTGCTATACAGTGGTAGGTTCCCTCGGAATACTTAAGGTTTATCAATGGTAGTCATTTAAACGTTAAATACTGACGTCACTGAAGAGAATAAATAGCCTTCATTGGGTACGCTCGGTAGTAAATGTTAGTGGAGCCAAATAAATAAACATGAAAGAGTGTCGAACAAAATAACTGAATCAGAACAGCAAACATCTTCTTAGGTCAGCTATGTCTGAATGAGCTGTAATCTTGGATGAAGTACATTTACCTTACTATATCTAGGGGAAATGTATAATGAAGCTGTGTACGATTTAGATCATGTGAGCACCAAAGTACTTCTTATAGCAATAACAAGGAGGCGAACGGTGGAAGATTAAAATCAAACACTATTGCTGGGCTAAGATTTGTAATATTGAAATAAAGCGGGAAACTGTTCCATATCCAGTTCAACAATTATGACAATATATGTAAAATATTTCAGTTATAAAATATCATAAAAAGAATCAATCAGTACAATTAATCATTTACCTTCTTATTAGTAAACTTTTAATCGTAAATATAGATAAGTTACTTATGTTTACTTAGATTTATTAATTTGTTTGTAAATATTTTGAAAATAATTAATCCTATTCCAGACACTTTAGGTTACTTATTGATGCAGGACTATTCTAGAAAGTCATGAAAGTGGGTTTAGAGCTAGCCAGACTTACCAGATGAACAAAAACGGTTCCTTTATAAATATTCAGAAGACCATCCAAAAACTACGATGAACTATGAACAGGGAGTCCGAGGTTGTGGTAGCGTTATGCTCTCTTTACGTCTAATGTGTTGTTGGTTTAGTAGACAAAGTATCAACCTATATTCCTTTGTATACAAAATTCATTTCTTGAATATCTAACTAAAAAGTAAAGAATTCACAGCAGATCTGGAGAACCTACATATGCTGTATAAGTGTAAATTATGGCGAAAATCATTTCCTAAGCAAATTGCTTATATGAAGCCAAAATATTGATATGAAATGCGAATGTATCGTATTTGAAATTCATGGGATTTAATCAATTTGTGTTTGTTATCTCGGTCTGTCTCTTATCGATGTATTAGATTTTACAATCGGTAAACTACTGTCACCTTAATTCTTCCGCGAATCGAACTCCAAACGCTTAAATGTTTATGAATTCAAATCTTGAAAATATCCATGTCTACAGAAACATAACATCATACAGGAAAGGTATTTAGAAAATAACATATCTGCCCTTCTATCTCTTGCAATAAACATAAAAAGGGACGATAAAAATGTTGTCTTTATACTAGATACATTTACTTAACAAAAATTCTTATAAAGAACGATATATATAGCCAGGATGTCTAGATGTTCGATTAAACATCGTTCTGAGGTTTTTTTTATACTAGTATTTGTACAGTAAAAGATGGTCTTTAGATCTAGAAATATTGTGATGAGGTACATTAAACTAGTAGTGTTGTTTATCAGATGTCGATTCTTAAAGATTCTAAAGATCTACTCCAATATCTTTAATTGCAATCTTAACTAGTGGTGTTGTTTATCAGATGTCAATTCTTAAAGATTCTAAAGTCCTACTCCAATATCTTTAATTGCAATCTTAACTAGTAGTGTTGTTTATCAGATGTCGATTCTTAAAGATTCTTAAGACCTACTCCAATATCTTTAATCGCAATCTTTATAATTTTGCAGTAATATTAAAACATTTGATTGTTTTACGATGTACACTACTATTCCTCGTGCTCTTAATAAGACAGTGTTTTTTTTCTACAAAAATGGGAATTGTAGATAAAAATCCCTGGTTTTAGATCATGAACAATGTTACTTTGCGAAGAATCACACTGATTCCTACAACAAACACATCGAAGATGATATCATCAAAATGCTGAACGTTTTGATCGTCAACATATTTGTTGAGGGTGTTGAATTGATATTTCAGCATACACTCGATATTCCTATGGGTACTTCTAGTGCACAAACACAGAAGAAGAATTCATTCAGATCCTTGCAAATTCCTTTAATTTCACTCTTAGATGTATTGATGATCAATTATGATGTCCTGTCACTCAATAACTAACATTTCGGGGAGTGCTTCCCTTTCATATATCCCCGTAAACTTAAGATTAAGGACTTCAAGCTAGAATTTATTAAAAACGTGATAATGTCAACTTTCCAATTGTCAATAATCCATTTCTAATCAGTTTACCTTCTACCCCAACATAGGGCGTTAACATAACTCATTGAAAACGCTATACACTAAAAGGGTGATATTGATCTAAGTAATTTGTTATGTTATTTGCGCCCATCTTGAACCAAATCTACTGTAAAGTCCTATTTAAGGTTCACTTGACAAAGTAGTATACAGCCTGTCCCGTAATATAAAAATAAGAAGATGTGGTATAATTGCCAAGAAGATAACTCTCCACCAGAAACCGAATGACAAAGAAGTTAACAGCTATAGGTCACCGTACGGTCTTCAACAATAAGCAAAACCCATACCGCATAGTCAGCTATAAAAGAACCCGAAATGACACATGTAAAACAATTCAAACGATAAAACTAACGGCCTGATTTATGTACAAAATAATGGACGAAAAGCAAATAAGAACAAACTATAAAAATCTGTTGAAAAGGCTTAACTCATCAGATCGATACAAAGCAGAAATGCATCTAACAAAAACACAGACCGGACGTGGCAGGGTACTTATAAGTTATACATCCCCAAAACAAAAAAGACCCAAAGTATAGCTGGATATTACATATGTTCCTGAAAGTATTGATATACAAACCTTATTGAGCGTTAATCATGCAATATTTGCCCTTCTGGAACCCAATTTCAAATAATTCATTAAAGAATGTGAACTTACACGTGAATGCGGTGTTAACATCAATTCAAATTATGGATTTTTGTGCAATGTCATACAAGTGAGAAGTTTAACTAGCTATAAAACCAGGTTTAATCCACTATTTTCTACATAAGGAAATGCCTGTACCAAGTAAGGAATACGACAGTTGTTTTCCTTTCGTTTGATGTGTTTGCGCTTTTGATTTTGGCATTTGTTAAAGGTTTTTCCTTGAATTTTCCTTGGAGCTCGGTATTTTTGTTAATATATATATATATATATGTATATATTAATTGCTTTAAGCATTCTAATATTATCTATAAACCAAAGAGCTGAAAGCTCTAAGGAAAAATGACGCCATTGTCTCTCATATTGGGATATTTTTGATGCAAGTCTTGATTTTTACATAATTTACCTACTGAATCTTAGGAGACGTTTCAGTTCATGGTAGGTAGGGTGACTGATAGAATATATATGAATGGTTTTCAAAATCTATAGCGTTTTTATTTGTTTGTCAAGATATATATATATATATATATATATGTGTGTGTGTGAAGTGAAGATAACTACAAGTTGTTCTGCTGTACAAAGAAATAGCACAAGACTACCTGAACAATCTACAATATTCAAAGTAATATGTGAATTTGTTTCCCTTCTTTGTAGAATTTTAACAAAATGAATATGAAGAGCCTGTAGTAAGCAAGCTCTTATACCCCACATAGTCCTTATTCAAGAGATAAGTTACAGGTGACCTAGTGACATAATCACATTGTTATTTCTGTTACCTAAAGATGATCAATTTCTGTAGATTTGGACAATAGTATTGTTATACTAGTTTGACAATTACAAACAAAGTGACACCATCCATACAACTTAATTTCACTGTTGATATATATATATATATATATATATATATATATATATAAGTCTAGAGATTTGCACAACGATACTTATATAAGATGGTATTATACGAAGATGTTGTTATTAAATCGTGTTGACAAATATTTCGGCTTAACAAATAGCCTTCTTCAGTGTCATTATTTTAACAATAATCAGTATTGTTAAAATAATTGACACTGAAGAAGGCTATTTGTTAAGCCGATTTGACAAATATTTTGGCTTAACAAATAGCCTTCTTCAGTGTCAATTATTTTAACAATAATCAGTATTGTTAAAATAATTGACACTGAAGAAGGCTATTTGTAAAGTCGAAATATTTGTCAACACGATTTAATAACAACATCTTCGTATAATACCATCTTATATAAGTATCGTTGTGCAAATCTCTAGACTTATATATTTTTTTCCTTATCTGCACAGTATCGTCTATTCTAGACGATCCGGTACATAGTAAATTTGCAGGTTGGTCCTTTTTATAGACTTCTATATATATATATATATATATATATACACTTAAAATCTTAAACTGACAACATTAATTATTGCAAAATTATTATTTTTCAAATTATTTAATGTTTAGTACCGTAGTCATTTATTTCAAATACTTAGCCCGTAATAAAATAAGGAGATGGGGTGTGATTGCCAATGAGATAACAGTCTGATTACTATCCACAAGATTCCAAATAATATGGCTGTTGGTAATTATAAGTCACTTTCGGACCTCAACAATGTACCAAACCGGTAAATTGTTTTCAGGTGCCACAGGAAAAAGAGGAGTTGTGGCTGGGTGGCTTACAAGAAAATATAAGAAATATAATAATAATAATATAAATAAGAAAACAAGAGAGACAAAAAAGACAGGACTGAGACACTGGACTATATATTAAGCGCTCCATTTCTAATCCTTAGAGGAGCTGCTGATCTATACTTAGAAAAGAAAGATGTTGAGGACTTAGCCTGAGCAAACAGATTTTGAGACTTAGGAACAGCAGAGTATATGTGGAGACACACATATATAGGCCCATCTGCAATATGCTGCAACCTATTAATATAATGCCTAGGGTGTTAATTAAACCCAAGTGCATTTAATCAATTGTACTCTATGTACATGTACATATATGATATATATCAAATGCAAAACATGCAGCTGTAAGGTAGCAACCATTTAACTTCAAAAGGGGAGGGGTTATGGTTTTTTTTCTTAGTCAGGAAATTATTTATTTAGTTTTTCGACACGATCAATTAGATTATTTTTTCAAAATTTGACACTATAATGTATAGAGGGAATTAGCATTCAGAATAATTTTTTTTGTCATCTGCTTGACCAGAATATTTTTTTTTCATCAAATTGGGGATCAGAATATTTTTTTAGAAAAAACCTATAACCCCCCTCCCCTTGGAAGTTAGATGGTTGCTCTCTAATGTAAATATGGTAATTTTACATCATTATCGCCTCATTTTTTATAAGAACCTAGCTAGGATCTTTTTCTTAGGTGTATTACATAACTCTGAAAGCAATACAATCCAGTATTCTCCCCAGGATTTTTTTATAGCGCTGTGGTAAGCGCGCGATATTAGATTGATTCCATATTACCTTAAGTGTTGTGTTTGTGATTTGATGCAGTTACATCTATTTACAACTACCATGTTTGTTATACTTTATATTAAATAGACAAAGACCTGCATTTTTTTTTTACATTTGCATGTGCATTAACAGAAATGCAAATAAGTGACATTTTTATTATCAAACTTTAAAATTTTAAATGCTTAGATAACGTTAATAATTTGATTTCAATACCACCCGTCCCAAAATGTAGCACAGTGGGTATATTTTTTTCTCACTTTAAGTTGTTTGACTTATAAAATAGTTATATATCCTTTACAACTTCATAATTACTGACACATATTTAAAGAAGGTTTTTAATGACAAAATTGGAATTTTATTTATTAACTTTTATTTACATCCATCATACTACAATTTTGCAATTAAAATTGGTATATCCTTTAATATCAAAGAAAGAAATGGAATAACTCTTTCCATACGTACTGAAATGTTATTAAAAATATGTTTAAAATAGGTTAACATATTTGATCATATTCCAAGATGAATATGATAGAAATCTTTTTTTAAGAAGTCTTTTCTTATTTATTAAAGGTTGATTATCAGATTATTGGCCTCAGGAATATTAAAGTGATTGTTGACCTTTCAAATATAAAAATATGCACACAGAAGGAAATATATCTAATTCCTTGTGAAAAAAAAGATAGAACATTGTCCTTTAATTGGTTTGGTAATTTAATTTCAAGAATGACAACATGTATGCTCTGTAATAAGTGTATTGTCCATTAGCTACTGTTTATTATGTTTATGGTTGAACTGTATCTTTGAACTTTGTCAATCAGTCATGATTTACTTCTTAAGCTGTGTAAGAACCTTCTTGTAATTGAAAATTGGTCTGCCATGATCACGATTTCTACAATTCTGAGTTCCAAACAAGTTCAAAATTTAGCACATTTGCAGTTTACAATACCCAAAGATCAGGAGAAACAACGATTTTGATTGGCTGATCACGGTTGTCTCCCTTGTGAAGAGTTTGAGGAAAGTTCAAATTCGTGAACAATCATTATTTTTGTGTAGAATTTAACAAAATCGTGTTTTAGAGGTTTTTACACGATCAGAATCGTGCAATCGTGACAAGGGGTCAATATTTCATGCCTGAATTGTGAAAATTGGCAGTTTGACAGGTTAAGAATTTTGATAATTGTAAAATTGTTGAAAAATGTTCAGTTATAAGCATCTTTGTCAAAAAAAAATTAAATTAATCTCAACATTCTAAATGAAGATAAATTTGAATTTAAGAGAAAACATTTGTGTGCTTAAATTTAAAAATTCTATATTTCGATCGAGATTTTATGCATGGAATGAATGATGTACATAAATTAGAGGCTACAGTAGATTACCGATCTCCAAATCCAATAAATCCGTTATGAAGACACACGCCAATGTCAAAATAAGGAATCGCGTGAACTCAAAAAGGAGCGAGACAGGGTCTGTCGACAAGATAAACATAAAACAGCTACACAGTATAAATATTAGATAAATATAACACCTTTTTAATTCTATGATTACCTCAACAATATTATACCTTATCGCTATTTGTCCGCCGTTACTGAACATCACAAAGGTTTTCGTAAAATGTTGACGTCATAATAGGAAATATCTGACGCCACAATGGAAAAGTGATTGTTGTATGGCGTCAAGAGTTCAAGCGGCGCAGATTCTCGGGTCAATCGGCTCAGATTTCCAAATAGCGATAAGGTCTATAGTTCATTATTCGTCTGGTTAAGCGATATATTATATATAACTAATCGTGAACACATGAAACAACAATCTAATCAATTAATATATATATATTGGCAAACAAATCAGAATATGTAATGCTATGTTGTTACACAACAAGTTCATGCTTCGAATGATTCGTTATAATAGCTGTACCATCAAAGTCACTTAGATCATAACTTCAAATATTTACTGCGGTACATAAAGAACAGCATGTTGTATTATTCTGTAATTAGGTAACCGAGTTAGTTAACGATTTGATAGACAAACATTAATAAACATGTCTATTCATCGTGCTTATTGAATTCCTTACGTCGCATACCGACATGATACTAATACGCCGTAATGAATATTTTGCTTTATCCCACATTCCTTTCAATAACAAGTGTAGACTTCATTTAACTTGAAAACAGTGGAAGGAAAGTTAGAAATACGACTTAATGGTCATCACTAAAACGCGACAACTCAGAGGAAAAACGTCATTTTCACGAAGAAATGACATTACACGACATACTAAGACATATGGACAGCATTTAACATTTCACAATATGACTTGAATAATAGAGTTTACCAAAAATACCAGACGATATATCGGTTGTTCCGGAAGAGACACAGTTTGTTCTTGAAGCCATATTGGTTGCTCCGGATGGGAAATGACATTCTACTCACTATGCCTTACTTAATTGTATGGCCGTCGAAAAAAAAAAGTATCAACAAAAATACCGAGCTCGAGAGTAAATTAAAAAAGGGGATGTCCATAAAACCTGATAAAACTAAATGCTTGCTATATAAACCGACGGAACGAATGGCAATCAACTGTCATATTCCTGACTTTGTACATGCATTTCAAACCCGACAATAGGTCAAACTCGGTCGGAAAAACTAAACAATGAATGCACAGGAGAGCATAACAAGTGATAGTTTGGTAGAAAAACAACCAAATATATTTACTTCGACATCGAAGTTTTTTATTAGAAAGTTTGAAATAATTAATCACAAAATTCTAATCATTCACAGTCTTACGCATCTTAATAAACAATAAAATTAGGTCAAATATCAAGTGGATTGAATTTTATTTGTTGGGGTCTTTTCTGAGAATCCAATAAGTATCAAATGATTCAAGTATAAAACACATGCGCGTCGTTCGATTTGTAGAGGACACACTAGTATAACCTAGGACAAAAAGTTTGTCGGGTTCGATAATTTGGATTTGTCGATAAAAACATTGGGAGGTCATTTGCCGATAACGTTCTGATTTGTTGTTTTTTATCATCAAACATACATGTAGATGTGGAAGACAGAAAATGGTTAATATGTATTTCACTCTAACAATGCGATTTGTTGCAATTTCAGAATATAAGAGAAATGAAAGATGGCGCATTGCTAAAGTGTTGATTTCGTAGGAGATGGATGTTAACTTATGCGTATGTTTATCTGTTGTACTGAAAAATGCTATAAATGATCTATTATCATTGTTATTTCAATAATTTACCAGAAATAAATCAATATATTTATTGACAGTTTATCGCTTGTACTTTTTTTTTATTTTTCATACTAACAAAAAAAAAAGAAAGTAAGATTAAAAAAAGCAACAAAAAAAGAACTAAAAACATACACAAAAACTGTCCGTTGATGAGTACCTGACTTCAATCTCTGTCTGTTGACTGGTACCTAAAGAACGTAAAAGCTAAAGGAATACCTTCTTAAATCTAGAGCAGACATGCATAAGAATACAACTTTATAATCTGCATTGTTGAAGCTTAATGAATTTTCCATAATCTTAGGTGCGATTTCAATATATCAAAATTGTATTGTGTATCCTAGTATGTATTCAATAGATATGACCACTTTACTGAATATTTGTTATTTCCATCCTTAAGCCTAAATTAATGTAACCGTATAAAAAGATATCTATATAGTTATTTTTTTCTGAAAATAATTAAAAAAAACAATCATCACTGAAGAGACATTAATGGTCGAAATGGGCACCTGGTGCAGAAAAATTTATACCATTTATGTTATTACTATGTTATAGAAGATCATAGAAATATGATCACCTCGACATTAATCGTACAGCAATCAATTTCGCGCTGAGAGGGCATCCTTTTGGTAACTAAGGATGCATAAGTACGCAGCCACGTCCGACGCCTTGTGGTTGAGAGTGAAACCTTGAACTTACTCTTTGAGAAACCTTGCAACAACTGTTTTGAGGGCTCAGTACATGAATTATTAAAAAAGATGAAAAGGTGTAAAACTTGTGGAAGTTTACCATTAACTCTCAATGGAACAGTAGCCAATACGATCAATAAACCATTGTCCTATGTTTCTCCACAATTATTGAATATCCACTTTCAGGACTAATTCCTTTTGATAAACCGGATGATTTTAATGATAAAGAAATAAACACACGCAAATTATATGAAATAAAACTAGGAATACAATCATGTTCTTTGATTGTAGCATTATTCCTGTGTAGAGTACAGTGACCTAGATCAATTTAGTATGTTAAGCTGTGCCAACGCACCATGTTTAAGTCGTAAATTTTAGCAAAAGTCATAAAGTAGGTAGCAATTAATAATAACTTGAGTGGTCAATTATTAAAATCGAAGAAATAGATCTTGTCCTCTTTTGCAGTACGATAAGGCAGATATTTAAATATCTAAAAGTTTCTCCACTCTCAACAGTTAAATTTTAATTATTTCAAAAGCTCAGCAAGCCTGGCGCTTTAAATATTAAAATTTAACTGTCTCGAGTGGAGAAACATCGTAACACACTTGATGCAGTGGTGAAATCTATATGTATTTCTGTTTTAAAGTTGAAATGATACAAAATAAAAAAAACAGGGAGTTGTTGATCCATTTTGTTGCTTACAATCGTTGAAATACATGTAGATTTTGGTCAATTCTCAAATCGTTTTTGTACACGTAAACATAGAGCAAATGCAAGTAAAAACTAAATAATTTATCGCAATGTTTGCCTTTATTTACGAACAGCACCTTTCGTCATAATATATTTGTGGTATTTGCATTTGCTCAATATTTTCCAAATCACAAATATGTGTGAACATATAAAAATTGTAAAGTTTCGTAGAACAAATGGAATATGGCTACAAGTCGACCGTAAAATCTCCATGAATACTAAAAATAGCAGTTTTAACTTTTTAAACACTTAAGTCTATATACCCTGATTTGTGTAACACTAAGGCCAAATATGCTCCTTGTCGAACTCCTGCATTCATATTTATTTATTTTACTAATGCTTACATATTTTTTATATATTTAGCAACTTTTGATGAATTAAATATTTTACTCAGATTTTCTACATTTAAAGCATTTAAGGCAAAATGTGTACGGAATACATCAGGGAAGCAAGTCTTCAGTTTGTAAAATGCTGCACTAATTGTTGATATCGATGTCATTTTTTCAATGATAATACCAGATGTAACAGAACATAACAAACTGAGCCAATAATTATGTTTAGATAAGGGAGGCACTGTATTTGAAACAAGAATGTGAATAGCAAACCAACTGTAAGAATGTTAAAACGTGCATACGCGGTTTGTCTATTATATCCCGTCACTGAATACATATCTCGATAATTACATGTAGTACTCGAGTAAATTATTTTAAAGTCAGGGATTTGGATAGATACCATAGATAGATTAAAACTTTACTGAATTCTTTCATAGACAAAAAAAACTTTGGCTGTACCTGTAATATTCTTCTCACAACGGGATATAATATCCTTATATTTACGGTTATGTTGCATGCATGTTGAATTATTGCCATTTATTGCCATTTGTATGTTTGAATGATTGAATTGTGTATATACTAGTAATATATATTGTATTTTAATGTATGAATCGAATGTATGAATGTTAACTGTATACATGTATTTTGTTTGAGGGCCTCAATGAAAATTAGACTACTTCTAATTGAGTTACCCTCTTTAAATAAAGAATTTATTATTATTATTATTATTATTATTATTATTATTATTATGCTCACAAAGTCCTTGGATTTAGATACGATCCATGTATACTGCATTGTTTCTTTGAATAAACTTATTCTCAAAGGATATCAATTCAATACCGTAGGGTGATCTTAGAATATTGTTTTATAGGTACTAATCAGGTTTCTGATAAATCAAAACAATACTTTTCTATTATAGTGTTAAATAATTTAATTTTTGATGTAACACGTTTTCTTATTGGCAGAAATTATTTTGTCTATCAGCTCATAGACATGATTTTGTCATGTGACCTTGACGTTATCAACGTTTTTTGATGATTTACTCCTTAAAATTAGAATTTAGAATTAAATTATAAGGAATTACTGTTATATTTTTTCTGCCTATTTGAAATAACCTGAAAAATGTGGTGCACACTTTAAAATAACCGCGGGTTATTCAGTGTGAACCACATTTTTAGGTTATTTCTTCACAGACAGAAAAAAATATTACAGTCATTCTTTAAATATTAATGAAAACTTATGGTCCTACATCTTGTATGTTCTTATATTTTAACATTGCACAAAGTCATGCTTTTCTCGGACTTTTGTGAGCTCTTTACATAGATGTCTTCAGTGGATGTCGTTGGTTACTGTCTGTCATATTTGTTTTGTTTTGTTTGTTTGTTTGTTTGTTTGTTTGTTTGTTTTATCACATCATGTGATGTCGGGGCTTGTATAAGTGGACTATACAATATTTAAATTTGCTAATTGTTGAATGTCGAACGGTGATCTATATTTCCTTAAATCCGTTTCCTATGGACTCTGGTGGATTGTTGTTTCCTTGTCAATCATACCACATCGCAAAAGTAGTTCGTCAGTAGAATACCAAAACTTTTCTTTTATATAATAACGCGGACCAGACTTTTTTTGATTTGATAAATATGCTTTTCAGTTATAATGGTTATAGTCCTACTACTTAAAGAATTGTTTGTAGTATTGCCGTTTGATTATATTGAAATAAAACTAGTTATGACCCAAAACATGAAAATAAATGTTAACTTTATTTTCCTTCTTATTTTTTAGAGTATTTATTTGTACAGAATCGGTGGTTTGCTGGCTTATTCATCTATACGCTGCATATTTTATTCGCATAATTATGATTTTCCGTTGTAAATATAAAGAGATATTTGTTTTTGTGGTAAATCAATAGCTGTGAAATTATGATGTACTCTATGTTAGCCTATTATCTGACTGCCTTGAAAAAAATGCTTGAAAGGTAATTTGTTGTACAAATTCGAATCCGATATATATATTGTTATGAACCAGTAAAACATGAATGATGCATGACACAATTCTTTTTTTTTTTCTTTTTTTTATTATTAAATTCTATGTAACAATAATAAGAGGAATTATTTCGATGTACTCGCATCGTTGTCTTGGATTGAATCAAAAGAATCTGAAATCTTTCCTAACAAGAATGTTTATTAAACTTGCTATGTGATCGTCACTGATGGAGAAGTACCTGTGGGTTATAAATATCACATAAATACAAAAACAATATTGAACGTTGTAACATTAAATATAAAAAAAAACAAGTTTAAAATGAAATTGAGCACTTTTTTTGTAACGATGGTTGAGTTCACATTTTACAAGCACTGATGAAGGAATGTTGTCTGGTCACAACGCATGTGTCAGATCTTGAAGATCTAGTACGACTTTTAAAGGAAATGTAAATCCTTGTTTTGTTACGTCTTTTGTTGAAAATAGTTCTGATTGCGCGGACAAATCGCTTGTTAAATGCACAAAATAAAACGAAGTTCATGGATAAGTTACAGAGTAATAACAAATTACTAATGTTACGTAAAAGTTTATATTCATGAAGAGATAGATTTGTCAGTCTTGAAAAGTCACTGATTGTCGATGGGAAAATGGCGACTATCGATATGACAATAATCCCGATGAGAGTAATAGTAAATCGTCTTTGTTCTATCTGCCAGTCTTGTTCCCTGTTGTTTCTGATGCCTAACTCCTGTCTTAAAAATCTGGCCCTGTACACGGCGACAATGAGGTAGGTATTTATCACAACAAAAATAACCAATGGAATAAAATGGTAGATAATAATACATACAATATCATACACACGGTAGTAAGCCGAATCTCGAAAGGGTGTAAATTCCATTCGGAACACTCCTAAATCGTTCACTAAAGAATAGCAGAAAAACCTTGGAAGAGTAAACAGTATACCGAATGTATAAATAGTAAATATTCGTCTTTTAACTCTAGATCCACTCGAATAGCTTCTGGCTAACAATGGAAATTTGACAAATATAAATCTGTCAATAGTCACTCCAACTGTAATCCATACACTTGCTGCTGTTAATAAATTCACCACAGGTAGGAAAACAAACGCATTATAAACATTAGGAGAAAAGTTATCAGAATTTTTGGTAAAAAGCAAATAGGGTAAAGATAAGATTAAAGCAAACATATCTGTAAAGGACAGTGCTTTTATGTAAACGTATGGCGAATCCAGTAACCTCCCACGAAATAATACAAAGATATTAAATATGTTTCCAAATATTCCAAGTATGCACAATGCAGGTCCTATATACATGTTACAAACATAATCAACAATATCTGCAGATTCCATTATTACAAAGCTTCTGTTCAGTTTTCGTTCTAAGTGCCTTTGAAGTATATGTTTCAGAAAAGCGGCAACAGTTTCATTCATTTTCTGTTCATCACCACCTGTAATCATAAAGTTCCGTTGAAATAATTATACATTTCGATAATTAAATCTACAAGATGATCATTTTAATTGATATTTTATAGTGTGTCTTTCTATGTTGTGATGTTACACTATTGTTTCAGGTAGGGTGAAGGTTGGCGCCTATTAAAACGTTTAAACCCGCTGCATTTGTTTGCACCTGTCCTAAGTCAGGAACCTGATGTTCAGTGGTTGTCGTTTGTTGATATGGTTCATAAATGTTTCTCGTTTTTTATATTAGACCATTGGTTTTCCTGTTTGAATGGTTTTACACTAGTCATTGTTGGGGCCCTTTATAGCTTGCTGTTCGGTGTGAGCCAAGGTTCCGTCTTGAAGGCCGTACTTTGACCTATAATGGTTTACTTTTACAAATTGTGACTTGGATGGAGAATTGTCTCATTGACACTCATATCACATCTTCTTATATCTAATTTAAAAAATTTGTTTTTACCGATGCAACCACTATTTCAAGTACAGGGTAAACTTTAGATGACAGGAGCAACCGTCATTGTTATGATTGTTTATGTACCATCTGCAAGATTGATATGAATTTTTATATTTATTATGTTATTCATATACAATTATTCCAAAATATTTTATACTTTCATGTTTACCACTTAATACATGGTTCTAATTGATATATGTAACATTTCTTTGGGAAAGAGAGGGACGAAAGATACCAGAGGGACAGTCAAACTCATTGATCGAAAACAAACTGACAACACCATGGCCAAAAATAAAAAGACAAACAGACAAATAATAGTACAGATGACACAACATAGAAAACCAAAGACTAAGCAACACGAACCCCACCAAAAACTGGGGGTGATCTCAGGTGCTCCGGAAGGGTAAGCAGATCCTGCTCCACATGTGGCACCCGTCGTGTTGCTTATGTTATCACAAATCCGGTAAATAATCTAATTCGGTAAGTCGCATTCGTGAAAAGGGAGGGTATTGTAGTTACGACATAAGGAACATATCCGATATCATCTGTGAAACGGTTTGGAACTCTTGGTTTAATAGCTTCCTTGTGAGCAGCAATCCTCTATCAAGGAAATCATGATAGGAAATACAAGCCCGGGAATATCGTTTCAATTGGGAGATATATACTCCGTATGCAGGCGCTGCTGGAATGTTGCTACATAGAAATGGAAAGTTCACAATTGGGAAGCTGAAATCATCTCTTTTGTCGTAAAGTTTTGTTTTCAACCGACCCTCATTGTCAATTTCTAGATGTAAGTCAAAATATGAGGCAGACTTAACTGTATCTGTAGTATCCTTTATCTCTTGTTCGATGGGATAGATTCGTTCAACATAGTCACCAAATTTTGTATTATTTAGTGAGAGAACATCATCTATATAGCGGAACGTAGAGTTAAAGGATATTGCTAACTTCTTATCTTTCTTCCTAAGAAGTTCCTGTATGAAGTCAGCCTCATAATAATAAAGAAACAAACAAACAAACAAACAAACAATAAAGTAATGCACTATATCGAAGTTTATATATTATATTATCATCGAAAATGAAAAGCCACTGCGGCCACGTTCAGTTTGATTGCAATGTTATTAAAATCTGAGACTTGAATTAAATATTCACTGCGAGAAAAAAAAATCATTTATTACGACGTCAAGTTTGTCAATTACTTGAATTTGCGAAGTTTATTAAAACGGCAATTATTTCATTTATCCATTCATATACTTTTTGATCTCTTTTACGTCGGCTTTTTTCTTTCATTATTATATCATGTTATTTGTTAGTTTGCTCGCGTTCTATATGGTCCATGCTTTTATGTAATAAATAGGACGTCGCTTTCAATTGATTTTTTTTTATATTGTCAAAATAAATGTTTTACGTATCAAATATTTATATTACGATGTTAGTTTCGTTAATTGTCACGTAAATATCTTACAAATAGATCTTTCCACCGTATAATCCTTTGGCAGGTGTCATGAAAATTAGGGATGTCAACGAGTACTCGAGTACTCGAGTATCGCTCGGTAGTACCGAGTATCGATTACCAAAATGATACTCGACTAATCGGTTTCCTGTTAGAATGGTGTTGCTTTCTTAAGTTTAAACAAAATATATTTTATTGAGAGCACCTCATGGGACATTATATATTATTCAAAATTAATTAGAATACGATTCGAATGTTTGCGTTTAACCGTCACTTAAAATTCCACAAAACATAGGTATATATGTAGGATATATGAACAAGAGCATATTTCCAAGGCTGACACTTTTAGCTAATCTTAGTCACTCCCCCACCTCTGTACCGTCAGAGCATATATTTTCATCAGCAGGACTGTTAGTTACCTAACAAATTTGTAAAATCGCTACGTCCCAGAAAAGTGACAAGACGATATTTTTTAATAAGAACAAATTCGTTGCACCCTGTATCGACCCTCAGAAAATGATTAATAGCATCAGTAAGTTATAATTATCACCCCTTTGTTGTTCATTAAATGTGTTTTTTTTTTTACGGTTTCCAAATACTGTTGTTTGGGAAATAGTTTTTCTAAAGATATCAATTAATTACTTGATTTTATAACCAGTTTACATAATTAGTATATGTAGTAAATGAGCTATTAATTATGGTATTAAATTCTTTGGACTATTATCTAGTCCTAGGTAATAATGTTGAGGGTTTTACGATCATAAGACAACAAACAACCTACAATACATAAAATGGTAAAATTTTGTGTTTCTATTTTGTAAATGTTTTACCGAGCGAGTACTCGAGTATCGCTCGGTAAATCAAACGAGTAATCGATTAGTAAATCTTCACCGAGTTGACATCCCTACATTTGAAAATTAATGCATTAACCTCATTTTTTTCAAACTACAGAGGAACTGTTTACCGCTATTTGGTCATGCGCAAGAAATAACGCAAATAAACAGCTCATTCCGTAAAACAAAACCGGTAGTATCCGGCATAACAAAATGTAAACTATTTCAAGAGAGAAAACCTGCGACCGAATTTATGATAAACCAATTAATCCAAATCATTATATTACATGAAGCAATCAACGAGTATCATGCACTAAATGGCAGGCTCCTAACTTGGGACAGGCATATTAATGTCACGGGTTAATATAGATAAGAAGATGTGGTATGAGTGCCAATGAGACAACTCTCCATCCAAGTCACAATGTGTAAAAAGTAAACAAATATAGGTCAAAGTACGGCCTTCAACACGCAGCCTTGGCTCACACCGAACAGCAAGTTATAAAGGACTCCAAAATGACTAGTGTAAAACAATTCAAACTGGAAAACCAACGATCTAATCTATATAGAGAAACGAGAAACAGTTATGAACCACATCAACAAACGACAACCATTGAACAACAGGTTCCTGACTTAGGACAGATGCATACAAATGCAGCGGGTATAAACGTAACCTGTTTTCTGAGGAAGTTGTGTAACATTAATTGAAATGGCACGATTACCACTACAAACACAGATAAATATATTCCATTACACCATTATGAGACAAAATTGACCTTTTTCTCTCGCCTCAATAAATCCAGCATGACTGTACTGACTTTTTATTAGAATATAATTTGTTTATAGTTGTTTTATTGCAATCATACTTTTTGTTAATCAGAATATAAATATTTACATATTTGCAAGACATTGTATCCGTTTAAATGATGTTTAACGCAACGTACTAAAAACGAAAAAAAAAAAAATATGTGAAAGATTTGAGATTGACTTGACATTGTATCATCATTGACCTCTTTGTGTATTCCGAACCATATAAGTATTTTGACTATAAGCGTACTTATATGCTCTGGGTAATTACTGCGATGAACGTTGAAAATATAACCTTTTTGTTTGTTAGTTATTCAATATGTTCTTGCTCCTGTTCATACGATCTTACAATAATAGAATTAGATACGTGGGGTCCCTCTATTCCTATGTGGAAAGAAAAACTAATATAAACACGGGGAAAGAAGATCCATGTCCAAGGCGCCTATGGTTTCACTTAAAACCGAAAAGATGGACATAATATATGCGCTTTAAATCGATTCTAGCGAAGATATACAGACACAATGTCAATGATATAGGATTTCAGGTAGAAACTTGTGCTGATTCGGATAGCGAGCTGTGTTTTCCTTCGAAGGAAGTAAGAATTTATTTGAAAAGTACCTATATGATCGAAATACTCATATGGTCCGGCCCGTTAATACCCAAATTAGTATATACTCATATGGTCTGGAACATATATATACATGTATTATATAATTTATAGTTTTCCAATAATGGATTTTATTCTTCGTCCACTCAGGAAAAAAAGGCATAATATAAAATGAGGCTAAAAAAATAATTGTTCAAAATCCAAGTAAAAAAAGGGAAAAAAGTACCAAGTTGACAATCAAAAGTTTATAAATCGAAGAAAAACAGGCAATTCCATGGTTTAATAGGAAATGACTAACATATAACCAGCATTATACAAAACCCTTCGCAGCAACTAAAAACTAAGCAACACAAATCCCACCAAAAACCGGTGGTGATCTCAGATGCTCTAAAAGGAAATGCAGATTCTGCTCGACTAGTGTTTCCTGTGTTATATGATCACCTTTTTTACTTGCTTGATTTTGTTTGAAATTTTTTGTTTTTTGTTTCTATTTTTCAGAATGACTTTGTCATTTAGTGTAGTATAGATTTCCGAAAGATATGTTACTTTTGACACAGTCGATTTATGTAAATAAGAAGTACAAAAATGGACATGTAGTCTCTGATGCATGATTTTTTATTATTAATTGTTTTGGCTTTTAACTAGCTGTCAGTAACTGCGAGTACTCTCAAATCGTACTTTCTTTTTAATTTGACCTGTTGATACTATTTGTAATGGTTTTTTGTTATTTAATGTTAACATGGATCTTGTCTGTATACCAGCTTTGATTATTTGGTATTTAATTTACTACAAATTTTCACTTCTTCGTACTATGAACATCAAAATTATTTCATTTTTCCTTAGATGCTGTTCTTGGACCTGTACAGGAAGTTTTATCTAGCACTAATTGTATATTTTTATTGTTGATAATCACTCCATATGTACCAAGTGTTAGATTAGTTTTATTGATATTAAAGAAATTTCTTGGTATTCCTAAACGGAAGATTTTATACACACAGAAGAAGAAGTATACTTAACAACAAAATTATTTTCATTTACCTGTGTATAATATGACGCAGGTTTCTTCAAAAGTGATGATTTTCTAAAAATTGTTTGAAATTTCACAGTGATATCATACTTTAACTTTGTTTAAACCTGTTTATTTACTTTTGACTAATTATTTATCCCTTGTAATTTTTTATTAACTGTGTATTTGCATTCAGGTGTCACAGGTCAAATTTATTCGTTCATTGTGTGTTAATTTACGTTTTTTGATTGAGTTAAGCCTTCCAATTGATATTTTATAGTGTGTTTTTCTATGTTGTGATGTTATACTATTGTTTCAGAAAAGGGAGAAGGTTTGGTACCATTAAAACGTTTAATCCCGCTGCAAATGTTTGCACCTGTCCTATATATATAAGTCAGGAATCTGATTACAGTAGTTGTCGTCTGTTTATGTAGTTCATACGTGTTTCTCGTTTCTCGTTTTTATATAGATTAGACCGTTGGTTTTTCCGTTTGAATGGTTTTACACTAGTAATTTTTTGGGGCCCTTTATAGCTTGCTGTTCGATGTGAGCCAATGCTCCGTGTTGAAGGCCGTACCTTGACCTATAATGGTTCACTTTTATAAATTGTAACTTGGATGGAGAGTTGTCTCATTGGCACTCATACCACATCTTCCTATATCTATGTAGATTAAATTACTATTTTTTTTAAGTTTTGTTCATATTCATGGAATCAAATGTAATTTCTGAGGAAAAGTAATTAAAAGTTTAAATCATCATTATATTTCTGTTTGTTTGATATATTGCAGCAAGTTGTACATATACTAATCCGTCTTTACATTTGCATAAAATAACTTATTAAGAG
This sequence comes from Mytilus californianus, assembly GCF_021869535.1. Classification (NCBI taxonomy): domain Eukaryota; kingdom Metazoa; phylum Mollusca; class Bivalvia; order Mytilida; family Mytilidae; genus Mytilus; species Mytilus californianus. Next base: position 110,194,405 of record NW_026262723.1, read on the forward strand.
TTTATAAACATTCCTTCAGACTAGTATATTATAATTAGATTCTTGTTTTGCTACCTTGCATATTTTCTTGAGACAAACGATTAATAAAAAAGAAGATTTTAAATAAAATTTTAAAAATCAAACATGAATTTCAAAATATACCTTTGTAATTAAAATATCATAATTGTATAAAGAACTCCCTGAAAAACGTATAAATTAAATACCAAATTAATAAAACAAGATGTGGGTATACATCAAATAAACAGCAACCAAATGAATTAAACGAAAAAAACAAAACAGAACAGCATCGTTAGTTCAACAATGTCCTTCAACAAAGCTATATTTTAACTTAGAATATAAGTATAAAATTACTCACATGATACGTTTTGCCTTTTGCAGAACATTGCAAACATTTTAATCAAAGAAGAGTTTCTGTCCATGTCCTATTTGAAATACGTGAAATTCCACATACATGAATAAACTTAATAATTTAAAATTTGTCTTATATGGCATTAGTACATAAACGACATGAAATGTAGGTAGATATCAGGATACAGTAGGCGTTAAGTTCCAATGATAGAAGTCTATTCCTGATTTTATTGGATATCATTTTATAAACCCTCAGTACGATCATACTTCGTGCATGATGATAGTGTTATGTTCTATCGTTTATTGTACAGTGACTCTCATTACAGTCTGTTAAGTGTAATATGACAATTTGATTAGATACTCCGTGTACACGATAGCTATTGAGAAAATGAAATGCTTTAAACGATCCTCCTTTGTATCAATTATGCATCCTATATCATTTGATTGGATACCCAGAATGTATTCTTTATTGAAACACGTAATGATTTTGTTGAACCATAGTTTTGTTATCTTTGCTTCTTTATCAAAATATCGACTAATTGACTCTTTATTTCCATATGACCTTATTAAACCAAATATACCAAATGAAAATACATGGTTTCATAGTTACTTATTCTGTTTCATCTTATCATAATATAAAAGTAAGAAGATGTGGTATGATTGCAAAAGAGATAACTCTCCACAAGAGACCAAATGACACAGAAATTAACAACTATAGGTCACCGTACGGCCTTCAACAATGAGTAAAGCCCATACCGTATAGTCAGCTATAAAAGGCCCCGAAATGACAAATGTAAAGCAATTCAAACGAGAAAACTAACGGCCTAGATTATGTACAAATACATTTTTTTAAGTTTCAAACTATTTTGTCATAAAATGAACTTTTTATTCTGTGCCACTATGTATTAAACACTTGAAGATTATTTTTCATTTTTGTGTCGTCAGATAGCTGTCTCAAAAACGTTTATTCGAATCTCTTTTATTCATATTCATACCAAACTTTAAAGCAACTCTTCCTAATCCTGATTTTCCTTGATGATGATGTACAAGTGGTTCCTTCACTTTTTGATCATAGGGTAAAGTTAGGGGATTAAAAAAATAACTATTTCAACACCCAACAAAACACACAAACACATATGCCGACTTCAAAAAGGAAAATCACAAAAGTGAAATAAAACAACGAAAATACCCCCTCAACCTCCTCCCCCCTTTCCAAGTGAGAAAATAGCAAACCAAACAAGATTATGTGTCCATATGACATCATGCCCCTCTCGCACTATCACATTTCCATGTTCAGTGAATCGCTAAAAAAAATGTATCCAAATATGGGACGGACAAACGGACGGATTGACGCACAGACACAAAAACATAATGTTCTCCGTCTACGATACGCACAGAATACACAAGAAATACGTCCTCGCTTCCTTTTGCATCTTTTGATATTAAGAGAATTGGTTATCACATAGACTTGACTCCCGAATTAGACATAAACGAATAAGTTATAGTTATAACAGAATGTTGTATCTTGTTTAAATGTTAATTAACTTTAAAAGTTAAAATAAATCGTTAATGTCCTAACTAACCATTAGACAGTATACATTTATTTCCCGTGCTGGAGGGAGATATGAAGATTTGTTCACCCAAGAATATTCATATTTCACGAGGGCTCTGCCCGAGGGAAATATGATTTTTCGAGGGTGAGCAAATCTTCATATCTCCCGAGGCAAAGGGAAATGAATGTTTTATTCCACTGCCTATGCTTTGTTTACTATCAATACATTAAATATTATTTTGCATACATTTTGTTTCTTATCCGCTTGTTTTTGTAAGTCAAACTAAACACGACATACCCATTGACAAACAGTAAGGATCAAAATTTAATTATAAGTCTTTTTGTTTTATCGTCTGAAATAAATTTGAACATGATAATGATTTTTGCTATCGCTATTTTAAGAAGAATAAGAAGTTCAAAACGTTATGTACATTAACCGCGCGTAACGTCGCACGAAGTAATCCCGACATTTCAGAAGATTTGTTCAATGACACGTGGGATAGTCTCAACCAATCAAATATTGATTAAACTATCAATATGTTTAAACAGTGGAATAATACTAAATATTTGTGCGTAGTATTTATATATATATATATATAACCGAAATCAGTGTTTTAACCTTTTTTTAGATTGTAATGTCAATTGTAACTTTCATTGTGATTAAATTCCTGCATTATTCTATAATATTATTTGCGTCATGTTTATTTTTCTAACGATTGTAGGAGTGTTTTTAAGACAATGTTAGAATAAACATTTTCAAAACCATATTTTCCTTTCATGTCACATTTCAGGAAGACACAAAACAGTTATTTCTTATCCATTTAAGGGAATTTTTTTATTTTGCTATTCCAAATCATTGTTTTAGACCACTTGTTTAATGGGCGACTGTTTATTTGGCAATTTTGACGCGCTTGTTCATAACGGTGCAATCAACGTAGTTCTTAAGTAAAAACCACATAGGAAATTAAAAAAAAAAGAAGGAAATCCCTACAATAAGCTCTAATAATTGGTTTATTATGATTACAAACTTTCAGAATAAACCCTTTTGCAGTTATATTAATACATTTCTCGAAAGAGTTAATGGACATAACACTTAGTTATAAATTTTGTGCGTTCAAAGCGCTTTTCTGGATCCCCTTTCAAACCAAACATTTGAAAGTCAAGGATTTATAACATCGTAGAAACGTTTGGAGCTGCATTACCATTTGTAAACGAATCGCGCGTCTGGTGTACACAATTTTAATCCTGGTATCTATGATGAAATTATTACCAAAAGAAACCTGAAATGTAGAGACAAATTCATCTTACCTAAGGTCAACTTTGAAAATCAAAAAGCAAAACATGATGTTGATTTAAATATTTATGAGACTATACAGTGTTTGCACTGCGGGAGTTTTCTCTTCTACTGATTGCCCATTTCAACGGTATCTTATCTTCTTATTTTAGAATAAGCAAATGATGTGATGTTTACATGAAAATCGAAGAGTTTGAATTGGCTATAAATCAGGGAAATACTCCAATCATATCATATAGTATAATGTAATATGCATTCGAAAATAAAATCATCACACTTCATTTAAACATTCACTACCGAATAATTTTAATGGCGCAGCAGCACTAGATAGTGCTTCAAGGACAAACAAACAATAACCATTTTCTCATTTGTCTGGCCAGTGATTTTCTACAATTCTCCTAAGAATTATGAATTATGAAGATGATATATTACAGAGCTCATAACTACAGGACTTTTTGTAAATTGTAGCATTGCAGACAGCTAAACAGTTACTCCTATTAAGTTGTTATTTATGTAAGCTATTGCAATTATCCGGAATTGTAAAGTGATAAATATACAGTATTGTGATTGTCTCACGCTCTCGGCAGGGCTTGATTAACGAGATTTACGGAGAAGCAACAGTGAAGACTGGCCATTAAGAGTAACGTTCATTTATCATTGTGAATTGGTAATTTTCCTAGTAGGTTATTCGTTAATTATTCAAAGAAATGATTTAAGATAAAAAAAAACCTTGAGTTTTCAACAATTAGTTATATTCGTAACCTCATTTGCATGGCTAGATAATGTGTAGATGTTTGCCAACAACATTACTGATTGATTGATTTATTGATAGGCGTTTAACGCCACTTTCAACACTGTTGTGTTATTTCATGGCGGTCAGTTTTTATTGGTGGAGGAAGCCGGAGTGCCCGAGGAAAAAACCACCGACCTTCGGAAGGAATTAGTTGAACTACATAGACTATTCGGTCACCGAGGCCCCTCTCACAACATTATGGTGTGTCTATATGCAAAAACTCAAAATAACTCTTTAAGCGTTATACTTTCTTCGTGTCGATGTTATGTTCCTAATTAAGGTTTTATGCATTTTAGACAACATATAGCATGTTAAACACTATTGTAAAAAAGCCATTATTTCATTAATTTACACCCGAGATGCTGCAAAGAATATTACGTCCGCCTTTATTTACACTTTCTGTTGTGAAAATTGCACGAAAGGGACCATTAAAATGTCATCTCACGTCGTAAAAACCATCATTGGGAATAACTGTTTCAATTTGGAGTGGACCTTCCCACATGGGCATTGACCATACAACTGCAGCATGATCACCACATTTCAGATATAATGTGTATTTTTGTCTTTGGATTGCTGTCTGATTTATGTATACCCCACATGTCCGTTTAAGATCAGGAATAACCGCCAATAATACATAACAATACAACCCAATCTAAAAACAAATTCGATAAAACATGTTAAAGGAGCATTATCTGTCAAATTCATGTTCATCGATTTGACTCAAATTCTCATATTTGATTTATAACAAACTTAAACGAATATACAAATTCTAAAAAGTATAAAATAAACAATTTACGATGCAAGGACTCGATAATGTATCAGCATTTCGTGTGTTTTTTTGTCTAGACGCTATCTAATTAAACATCCAGGTGACCTCTGGAGACTGCCGACGGTCATATAACCCGATATAAACATTAATATAGATATAAATAGATATATTTGGATTTTTCTTGGTTTGATTGATTTCATATTATAGGTTAAACAAATATGTTAATCATCGTTTATACCTGTATAAGAATGAGTTTTTGTGGATCGAATCAGTCAACCAAATGGTTTACCCTTGTTTCCCTTTAATGTTAATTGACATTTTTTATCTTTTGATATTTGAACACGCCTAGTTTATGCGTAACCCATCTTTAGCTAAGGGATTAAATAGAAGGTCACATGAATACGGATCCAATGAGGTCGAATTATTCACTTGCAAGTAAATAATTCATCAGCGATTTTTCTTAGATTATTTTGACAAAATTGAAACAAACTGGCTGCTAAAAGCCAATTATTATTTCACTATTTCACTTTCATTAATGATTGAACAAAACAAAAAAATATATTATATTGTTTTTTATATAACTCGTAGCTAATGCCCTTTAATCTTCTACATTTAAACCATTTAAGATTAAAAAAAAGGGGGGGTTAAAATGTTAATGGAAATAAACGTAACGCAATCATACACCAGTTCGAAAACGGTTATAATGTACAGGCTCAGTTTATTTCAGGATTGAGGATGAAACATGAGAAGTGAATAGATATATCCTGATTTTGTTAATTGTTTCGATATAAAAATTGGAAGATGTGGTATGATTGCCAATGAGACAATTATCCATCAGAAACCAAATGACGTAGAATTTAACAACTTTAATTCACCGTACGATCTTCAACATGTCTATTTTAGTGTTTTTAGGATACTGTTTTAATGATATTTACTTCACCAGTCCATGTATCCTTTAGTTCATCATTAATATTAAAATACTCTGGTTATTTTCAAGAATTGTCAGTTTATGTTTATTCCATGTTTCCTTTAGATCATCATTAATGTTAAAACACTCTGGTTATTTTAAGAATTGTCAGTCTCTCGCACATGTAAAAGCTGCAATATCATTCAACTTTTTTTGGATGACGTCTAGCTGACGTCCTTTTCACGGTTCACGGTCGGGGTCATTGGCGACAACGTTGCACTATTGCAATCGAAGTTTTGAAGATATTCAAACTGTTATATTATGAACATTTTACGAGTTTGAATAAAAGTACGGCGGGCGTCAGTTGGGATTTGTGGTTTCCTACGCAGAACTGTTAAGTTTTTTTTTCGAATTTGGTCAAATATATTTGTTTTCTAAATAAAAATTGCAAAGTATATAAGGTTTATATATATATATCCAAACAAAGTTCCATGTTGTTGGCATAAACTCTTATTTTCGAACAGTTTATTTGGAACAATAAAAAAACTATATTTCTTAATTCATTTTGTGTAGATATTGAAAATTCCACATTTGACAAACTATATACTTCAATGAAACTGTATCACCTATAAAACGACTTGACATTGTGCTATTGAATTATAAATAAAACTATCTGATTTCTATGAAATTATATCATAATAGCCAGACCTATATCGACTGCAAATTTAAAAAGAAGAAGAAGTAAAACGCGCGTAAAGATAAAAGCATATTATACATTAAATAAAATTCTGACAAAACACGAATTTATCAATTTTCATTTCACACAGCCATTTCACTCTCATCTAATACATGGGATTATTGAAATGATGAGGCAATATTTTTTTAAATTTTCCTTGACGTTTATCCAGAATGAATTGCGAATTAACTAGTTAAAGCATCACAATTCGATATTATCCCCTTATTATGAATACAATGTAATATATTCGGATATTGTTTCACTTGGACATGTTGAAGTAAGACGTGACTGGATGAAATTAAATCCTCGTTATGAAACAGTTTTAATCAGATATGTCAATGAGTAAGGGATATTTGTTACTTAAGTCTGGTAAAGTCGTCACTTTCCAATTTTACATGTTTGGATTTATTTTACAATTAGGAAAAAGTAAATGGAAATTTAATTTGCCTTAAAGATTTATACTATCTAAGAAATTGCATTATTTTACTCGTATTGAATCTTATAAACAATACCGAGACAGCTATATATAAAAAATGCATGGAGGGCGGTGTGTTTATTTTGACTGTTTTGTTTACGCTCTATTGGTTTTCGGTACTCACTGCAAAAGATACCATATTTATATTTTAATCTAGAAAAGTTTTTTACCAAAAATACTAACAACAATATTTACATATAAAAACAAAGGTAAAATATGAGGCATCTGGAATTTATCAATGTTCAAAACTTGATGATCGTTTGGAATATAACAACCAAGGGAAGCGCATGCATTCAAATGGAGCGAGACCAGGTATATCGACAGGCTAGGCGTCTCCTTCAATGTTTGCATATTTTCGCAGTTTTTTTACAATGTAGATTCAACTCATCCCTTTTAGGACTTCCATTTATTTTATTCGAATTTTATTTACAATTCATTTCTGTATCTGATTCCAGACCTTGGACATTGTGCATCTTTGGATTTTTCCTTTTTGATAACGTATTCTAATTCTTAACTAAGCTACTAAATGCCCACGGGGCAGGTATGATTAACAACGGTTTTATTTATCGATTATAAAGTTTAGTGGAGACAAACGCGTGCACAGAAGTAATGCCAATACCCTTCAGTTAATTTACGACATAGTACGTAATTAACCGATAATTTGGTTTTCTTTTGCTTTGTACGCAAATTACTTTTGTACGTAGGTTCTGGCTTACATATTCTTTTCCATTTCGATCAAATTAAAGGTTAAGACTTTGCTGATATATCAAAAACTCAAAAACAGATGCAAAAAAACTGTTTGAATATATATACCCACAAAACAGACTAAAGGGACGACCATTTAAAATTCTGGAGAGGTGGACAGGAGCATTATATTTCCTGATTGGCTAGTCATTATCATCTGTTGCTACGGATGCTTATGTTTTGCCGCGCGAAAATTTATTTTCACTTTTGTATACTATTGTTTATTTTCAGCTCTTACCAGGCCAGGACATTCATTTTCAAAATATGTTGCCCACCAAAAAATTCAAATAGTTTTCACCTAAATATCAACAGCACAAAAACTACAGTTATGTCCATAAACACCTCATTACAAGATCAGATCAACATTAATGTCAAACCAATTGAACATGTTGACAATAATTTGAAAATTTACCCGAATCAACAATGGAGCTAAGAAAGACTTAAAATCCAAACTTTTAAAAGCATTTTCAGTATTTGAAAGACTACAGCTCATCTTGATTTTAAAACATCAGCATTAACACCAAGCTAGACTGCTTGAAAATTATACAAAGTGACATACAATATGTAAAATAATTCCACAACTTTACAACTGTCTCAGCAATATCAACTAAATCTGCTTGACAAATAACCTAAGCGAAAGAAATTAACTGGAAAGAAGTAAACGTAAGAAAATTACAGACGAGAAAATGCCACGACGTTTTAGATGGCTATATCACGTTCTAATAATGCCTCTAGGAAGAACAGCAAAAGAATTTCTTAACTTGACATCAACAGGAAAGAGAAAACCAGATGAAAATTGTTGCAGCCGAGTTGCTAGTGATTAGCTACACCTGGGGGCAAGCTCAGCATGTGGCAGGGGAAAGTTAAGAGATGAGGAGGATAAGAAACGTAATAGTATAGATTTAAAACTGCAATGTTAACTTTTTATAAGAGTGTAAGCTGAAGTTTTGGTCAAAGCTTAAGCTGCAATTTTAAATTTTTGGTTTTTATTAAGAGTGTAAATTATAAGCTGCAATGTTTAGATTTTGTAAGAGTGAAAGCTGGAATGTTTAGTTTTTGTAAGAGTGCAAGCTGCATTGTTTAGTTTTTCTAATAGCGTAAGCTGCAATGTTTAGTTTTTGTAAGAGTGTAAGCTGGAATATTTAGCTTGGTAAGAGTGTAAGCTGGAATGTTTAGTTTTGGTAAGAGTATGAGCTGCAATGTTTAGTTTTTGTAAGAGTGTAAGCTGGAATGTTTAGTTTTGGTAAGAATGTGAGCTGCAATGATTAGTTTTAGTGAGAGTGCAAGCTGCAATGTTTAGTTTTTGTAAGAGTGTAAGCTGCAATGTTTAGTTTTTGTAAGAGTGGAAGCAGCAAAATTAAGTTTTTGTAACATATACGCTTCAATGCAATTGGTTAAAGTGTAAGCTGCAATGTTAGGTTTTCAATAGAGTGTGAGCTGCAATGTTTAGTTTTTGTAAGAGTGTGAGCTGCAATGTTTAGTTTTGGTAAGAGTGTGAGCTGCAATGGTAAGTTTTTGTTAGAGTGTAAGCTGCAATGTTTAGTTTTTGTAAGAGTGTAAGCTGCAATGTTTAGTTTTTGTAAGATTGTAAGCTGCAATGTTTAGTTTTGGTAAGAGTGTGAGCTGCAATGTTTAGTTTTGGTAAGAGTGTGAGCTGCAATGTTTAGTTTTTGTAAGAGTGTAAGCTGCAATGTTTAGTTTTGGTAAGAGTGTGAGCTGCAATGTTTAGTTTTTGTAAGAGTGTAAGCTGTAATGTTTAGTTTTTGTAAGAGTGTGAGCTGCAATGTTTAGTTTTGTTCAGATTTTGAGCTGCAATGTTAGTTTTTGTAAGAGTGTAAGCTGCAGTATTTATTTTTTGCAAGAGTTTAAGCTGCAATGTTAAGTTTTTATAAGAGTGTAAGCTGCAATGTTAAAGTTTTTGTAAGAGTTGAAGCAGCAAAGTTAAGTTTTTGTAAGAGTTTAAACTTCAATGCAATTGGTTAGAGTGTAAGCTGCAATGTTTTGTGATGTTTAGTTTTTGTTAGAGTGTAAGCTTCAATGTTTAGTTTTTGTAAGAGTGTAAGCTGCAATGTTAAAGTTTTCAATAGAGTGTAAGCTGCAATGTTACGTTTTCAATAGAGTGTGAGCTGCAATGTTTAGTTTTTGTACGAGTGTGAGCTGCAATGTTTAGTTTAGGTAAGAGTGTGAGCTGCAATGGTTAGTTTTTGTAAGAGTGTAAGCTGCAATGTTTAGTTTTGTAAGAGTGTAAGCTGCAATGTTTAGTTTTGGTAAGAGTGTGAGCTGCAATGTTTAGTTTTTGTAATAGTGTAAGCTGCAATGTTTAGTTTTGGTAAGAGTGTAAGCTGCAATGTTTAGTTTTTGTAAGAGTGTGCGCTGCAATGTTTTGTTTTTGTGAGAGTGTGAGTGGCAATGTTTAGTTTTGGTAAGAGAGTAAGCTGCAGTGTTTATTTTTTGTAAGAGTGTAAGCTGCAATGGTTATATTTTGTAAGAGTGTAAACTTTAATGATAAGTTTCAGTAAAAGTTTGAGATTCAATGTTAAGTTTTGGTAAGAGTGTAAGCTGCAATGTTAAGGTTTTTTTAAGAGTGCAAGCTGCAATGTTTAGATTTTGTAAGAGTGTAAGCTGCAATGCTTAGATTTTGTAAGAGTGTAAGCTACAATGATAAGTTTCAGTAAGAGTTTGAGCTTCAATGTTAAGTTTTGGTAAGAGTATGAGCTGCAATGTTAAGGTTTTTGTAAGAGTGCAAGCTGCTATGTTTACTTTTGGTAAGAGTTTAAGCTGCAATGTTAAGTTTGGATAAGAGTTTGAGCTGCAATGTTAAGTTTTGGTTAGAATTTAATTTTTTCAGTAAAGAAAATATTATGCTCTTTACATACATGTATGTAGTGTCTTTCACGAAAAATAAAATAGGGTTTCAAGAAATTCAACTACAATAATACTAGTACTTCATCTAGTACTTTTAAATGTTATATTTTTAGTATTAAAGGTGTGGAATCTTCTACTTTCTTTTGAATGGAATTAAAAACTTGAATGCTATACCAGATCAAGTAAAATGAAATAAAGTGCAATCAACAACTAAATTCAAATTCGAAGTAAAATAACACCTAATAAGTGATCTGAGATCAATGTTAGATGCAGATTTTATATTGTATTAGATTACTCTTTTACACGAGTATTTTAAGCTGTGATTCATAAATAGCATTTATTGCTGTATAATTAAATGATAAATCATTTATCATATTTTATACAATATAAGGACCCCATTGGAATAAGCTTTTATGAATTTTTTTTTTTGTTGCTTTCATGGGTCATCCTTGGGCGAGGCATTGTATATACCTATAGCCACATCCATCAGCATATTTTAAGAATTTTTTAGCTATGTTTTCCAAATCTAATTTGTATTTGTAAATAATTGCTTTCACCTGATTAAATGTTCTTGTTATTATTATTATTGACATCAGAGACGTATCTGCGAGTACGCGCATATTGAGCTAACTTGGAAGTGTAAAACTCTATAAGAAGGAGCAAAACGAAACTTCACAATCACAGAACACATTGATTTCATGATATTAACAATTTATAAAATTTTCTGATCTTATTTACATGCAATTTATTCAATAAACATTGCTTAAAACATTTCTCTATTTACATATTACATTATATTATTACATGAATAAATATCAGTTTAGGAAAGCCTTTATCTCCAAAGTAACGATATAATACTAGACTTAGTACATAATACAAAGAAAACACCAATTAAACTAAACACCAATAAAAACAAAACAAAATACAAATTGTATACCGTATCAAAACTACAAGCAGTTACTGAAACCAACTTCACAGTCCTATTTTTTTACTGTTATGCAATCATTTAAACAGCAGCGTATTAAACAGTAATTGAGTGAATGAATGAATGAATGAATGAATGAATGAATCGTTATTGCAAAAGCATAGATATGCTATGGCAAAATTAACAACATATATTACTTAAAATAAAACATGGATAGACAGCAGAGAACAATAGTATAATACAATGACATATAAAGTTATGAGACTATATTAGATCGAATATTCCATGCAGCTTTTACATAATTACATAATTTGATAGTAAGAGACTTAATGTTTACAAAATGGTATACCATATTTCTATTCTTGAAATTCACCATTACATAATTTTGCAATAAATTGAATTAATTGATTAGGATTTCTTAACTACATTTAATTTTGTAAAAAGTTCTTAATCCATCAGCTAAACTGACCAAAGGAAAAATCATGACCAAATCTAGGTGTGTTTCTCTTTGTTTGAATATGAAGAAAAGGAGATGTGGGGTTTATACGTACATATTTTTTGTAATTGAGATAAAAATGACTCGACTAATTTTGTCAATATAACGGAACTAAAAAATGTATAAACATATAAGTGGAAGGTTTAGCTAGCTATAATTTGATAAAACTAGGTTTAACCCACCATTTTCTTTGGAAAATGCCTGTACCAAGTCAGAAATAATGCAGTTGTTTTTCACTTGTTCCGTTGATTGATAGCGTTTGATTCTGTTAGTTTTTATGGACTCCCCTTTTTGAATTTGCCTTGGAGTTCGGGTTTTTTGTTTTATTTCTTTACTTGCATACTTCATATCAATTGATATCTACTTTAAGGTCTTAGACTAGCTTATTTATACAAGAAATTGTGTTTACATTTCAAAGTCTAATGTACAGTTCAAAGTTAAATGTTCTTTAGGTATTTCCAATTAAGGTTTCACGAAGGGCCACATAATGAAAAAATACACAATACTTTCACATTCATAACACATAAACATATAAATGAAAATTAAATTAAAGTTCACATAAATTACATGATATTACCATAGAATATATATCATACATATAATTATGACACAACATAAAACTTGTTATTATAATTATTATTATTTTTTTAATCAGTTTAGTTTTTTTAAAGTCTCATATCTTTGAGTTTACTGCCATCCCAGAGTGCCAATACAAACATTAAAATCGGTGTATCATATAGTTTGCTAACAGAGAACCACATCCAGTGTTTGGAAGGAATAATTACTTCAAGTCATTAGAATGGGAAAAAAAGACATAAGGCAAATGCACTAGGACATGTTAATGTTTTCAGACAACGTGTTAACCTCCTAGTGACTAGTGCACCAAATTTTTTTTTATCACTTTAGCGCAAAAGTCCCCAAGGAATGATGCTAAAATGTTTAGGTATCTCGTTGTCTAACATGTCTAAGTATAATGATATTTATAACTTAATGCAACCGCATACGTCCTGTATTTAAATTACACACGACCATTACAAGATGATACTGTTATCCTGTAGATAATTCTTTTTGGGACAGTAGTACAGAATAAGCAGGTCCATCGTGAGAGTTCTGCCATCATTACATCCTAATCATTTAATATTGACATTTGTTAAATTAATATCACCCAACTCTCAGGGGCAAAACATGTATTGTAAACAGGAACAAGTGAATAGTATTACTAGGGGAGAAAAGAATCCTCAAATGAAAGTAATCAACTAAAAACACAATATCTTATTTATCTCCAAAACGTTAACTTCATTTCTAAAACAAATTCCGGCATTACTGAGAATGATAGGAGTATTATCTTGTCAATTTGTAATTTTTGATCGGAATTATTCGTAAAGTTATATAGGACCGTAGTTATGAATCAATGAAGGAAATCGACTGTAAAATGTTCTTATCGTATCTTATTGTATATAAAAGCAAATTGAATAGCTATAGTATAATTCTATAGTGAACTTTTGCTATAAAATATATCAATAATAGTTGAGTTTTATAATTGAACGGAGATGTTTTTGTTTCCTTTTTTACCAACATGTAGAGGTTTACTATGGAAGTTATATGGACCTACATTTGTTTATAACATTAACAGTTCCAATTTTATGTAGAGATCTCGGTATATATATGATCGCAAATTATTACAATCATTCACAACATACATTGGATACATACATTGGAACATACATTGGAAACATTGGTTTTAATGTTGTCAGTCTTTCGTCGAATTCTGGTTTGTTATCTCCCCTTTTTACTTGTTACACTAAGTAACAATTACAGTAGATATTTTTTCTTTCGAGTAGGTTGCACTGAAAAACTGTGTGAATCCGTTCGAGTAGGTTTCAGTGGTAAACTGTGTGCATCCCGTGGAATAGATTTCAATGGTAAACTGAGTCCATCCGTTCGAGTAGGTTTCAGTGGTATATGAAGTGCATTCCTTCGAGTAGGTATCAGTGGTAAACTGAGTCCATCCGTTTGAGTAGGTTTCATTGATATGTGGAGTGCATTCCTTTGAGTATGTTTCAGTGGTATATGAAGTGCATCCGTTCGAGTAGGTTTCAGTGGTAAACTGAGTGCATCTGTTCAAGTAGGTTTCAGCTGTAAACTGAGTGCATCCGTTCGAGTAGGTGTCAGTGGTAAACTTGCATCCGTTTGAGTAGGTTTCAGTGGTAAACTAAGTGAATCCGTTCCAGTAGATTTCAGGGGTAAACTGTATGCATCCTTTCGAATTAGGTACAGTACATAATTTTGTGCATTTGTTTAATACAGCTATTGATTAGAACAAGGTCTTATAAAGACTTTGTTAACTAGTCTATGGGAAAAAGTCACATAAAACAAGTCAAACCGATATACGAAATGCATGTGAAAAATGTTTGAATATGTTAATGGTATTTATCACCTACAAGACTAGTAGTTTAATTTACTTGTAGACATCGCTACGATAGAGATCTTGTTGTTGATAACCTGAACAGTTAGGAGAGATTTATTATTTGATGTTTATTCCTGATTAACAAAAAAGGAAAAACAAACAAAATACCGAACTCCAAGACAAATTCAAAAAGAGGAAGTCCGTACAAACTGACAAAATCAAACGTTATCAATCAACGGAACGAGTGAAATAGAACTGTTATATTCATGACTTTGTACAGACATTTTTCGAAGAAAATGATTTGATTAAACCTGGTTTTATAGATAGCTAAACCTCCCAAAATTTTGACAGATGTTTATAGTTTCGTTATATTGACAAAATTGGGTGAGCAAACCAAACAGACATGTAATAGATAAATATGACAATAATTGAGATCCAGCAGCCAAAATTGTGAAAAAAACATCACAACTGACTAAAACATTCAAACAAACATGCACATAAATCTAACAAAGACGCCAACAAAAAAGGTGTAGTAGTTGATACTATATTTTACTAAGACGCCAGCAACAACATTTTGTAGTTGATAGTATGTTGACAAAGACGCCGATAAGAAAGTGTTTATTGTTGATAGTACAAACCGTATATAGCACACACCTATTCGATAAAGTTCAAATTAAGTAAAAATTAAAATACAAAAGTGAAAAAAATGGAAAAAACACTGTAAAAAGAAAACTCTTGCGTCCGAATCGCTCCTAAGGACCGTACTGCAACAGGAACGTCCATATACAAAACACGATAGCGGGATGCATTATAAATACCGAGTCACGTGAAAATTCATAAGACAAAAATAATCACAATAGCACGAAGACAAACAAAGCTTTTCTGAGATATGTCAGGCAGTGTCTTCCTGTTTGACAATACTTTAAATATTTATTATAACCACCGAGTTATGAGTTTTTCGTAACATATTTCCTAGCTTCTGTGATAAGAAATAATTTGATATTTGATCTACAACAGTTTCATGATGAGTTGTACATTGTAAGGTATTTTGAGTTTTGTCTGACAGTGACTTCTTGATTGGCGATACTTTTAATTTTTAATATATCCACTTATTATAGATACGTTTGTCTTTAAAGCCTTCCAGTAGCCAGTGTTCTCGCACTAGTATGCGACAGTGTCACATTTTTATCGTTAATTTTCGATGTACTAAGGTTACAACTTCATCGGTCATTTTTGACCAGTTAGATAATTGTGCTCATTTGGATTTTTATATCGATTATTGTCGACATCAAAATTCATTTATAAATTGTCTAGAATTTGGCCGATTTAGGCACTGTCATATAATTTTGACGCTCGCCCATCGTGCAAAATGCAAGAGTGAAAGTTAACGTTGACAGTTACACATATAGACGAGTGACATTAACCATAAAATTTTATTTTTAATGCACCCACCTAACATACGGCTAAATCATATACCATTCGAAAGCACATCATCTGCACTACCTTTTTTGCCCGGTCGTCAAAAATTCGTATGGTGCAGTTTCTGTCAAATCACAACAAAAGGTCAAGGACGGACAACTTCTAATTTTACAAGAAGTCAGCATTTTTTGCATATTCTGTCTTCTGAATAATGATATTTTGTATGGACATATGGAAATCTGTTAGAACAGATGTTAATAGTAACTTATCAAAAGCACTTTGAAATATTAATGTCGGATTTTTTAATAAATAACGCTGTTTTCCAGAAATTCCATTAAAAATGACAAAAATGCATGAAAATCAAATTTTATGTCTGTGATTCAACTGTTATTCATCATAAAACCAAATAACATATTTCATTTAGTGCTAAGGATGTTTTTGACATCATTAAATTACTGCAATTACGCTTCTTGTTAATTAAACAGCCAATTATAACAACCATGCAGTTGCCCAAAATACCGCCATCTGCAAGAAAATAGCTTTTTTTAGCTGTTCTTTGTTAAAACAATTTGTATGTAGTCGATATTATTTATTATTAAAACACAAATTTTAAAAGTGCAAAAATGTTAAAGGATAGAATACACAGAAAATTCGTGCATTTAGGGAAAAGTTTGGGAGCGAAACTTTGATAATTCAATATTTCAATATTTGTATGTTTTCTTGGTTGCTTATACTGCATCTTGCATTGAATGAGGAATTGAAAACTATTATAAGCTAGCCACTGAAATGTTCTTCATGCCTGGCCAATATATTTAATCCTATCCAACTACGTAATTTCTTGTAAGTAAATTGAGACCCTCGCAATCATATTTACTTACATTAATTTTTGAATTTGGAAATCTAGCAATTCGCAATAACAATACAAACATTTCCATTAATCAAATTTACTCCCTGAATAGTTTACATATAAATACATTTTAATATAAAGATGATTGATTGATTGTTGGTGTTTGACGCAATTTTCGGTTTAGCACTTTTGGCTTCTAAAGTATTTTGCGGCGGTCAGTTTTGAATGGTTTAGGCCCATGGAATGCCCAAGGAACCACCGACCTTCGGAAGGAAAACTGGCAATCCCCATCAACAATACATTAGTTATAGCTATTAGTATCAAGGACGAAGTTACTGTGTAGGTGTCACAACACAAATATACCAATCAGCATTGATCACCTTTTGTAAAAGTAGACAACCTCAAACACAGCAGTGTTAATGTTGATGTTTACTTCAGCTAAATGTTACAAGTAAAGTTTCTTAATAGAAACAAAAATATAAATGCATTTGAACCACTTTTATTTCAAATTTAATTGGCCATGATTTTGCATTATATATATTTCAATGTAGATTTGCCACATAATATGTTCATTTTAGGCATTTAAAAAAAAGAGCACGATCTACTATTTTAGTAGATCATCTATTGAGAATTGGTTGATCATTGGCATATTAAAGATAGTACATGTATATTAAGAATACATATGGTTAAAATGAAGTTATTTTATTCTAAAATATCTATATAATTGTGAGAAATGAGAAACTGTGGTTGAATTTATCCAGTTTTTTTTAATTGGTTTTATGTCATCTGATCTTAAATTATGTTCGTGGATATTTATTGTTCACTGAGCCCTCTGTTATTGATCTGACAGCGACTTTTTGCGATTTTCTCCCTTTATTTTCATATTTTTTGGTTCAAGTTTCTAATGGTGCGAAGATCTCACAACAATAATAAGTGATATAAGTTGACATGAAAAAAACCATACAAAATGTTATGTATAAGTGTTAAAAACATGGGTTAAAACAATCTGACTAAAATTAAGATCATTCACGACTCGCCTGCTCATATATCGCATGAGAATAACGAAATCGGAGAACTACATTTTAATAAGATTAGGGTTAACTTAATGAGATAGCTTGAAAGCAGGTATGTTCTGGTAAATTTAAAGCGATTACTGTTTTTAGCGCTATTTGAATACGTCTATTATGAAACAAATCCCTTCACGTATAACCTCCATATGTGCACTTTGAACTTCCATAATCCTGCCAAGCAATGTTAAAGGAATATTGCGCATTACAATTTTGAGACTAACATATGGATATGTGAATGGACAGAACAAAAGAAAAAAGGACGTAAGGACAAGATGATTCCTACATTTCCGCTATATCATATAAAGATAACATGTAACATGTCTTTCCACATCGGGAAACTAATTTTTACCAAATATACTTCTTTTGTTCCTTAAAGTTCTTCCAAAACCTTTTTTTAAATATGGTTGATCCTTATCTGCCGATATTAGCAATATTATCTAGCAAAAAAAAGCTAAATGATCCCCATTTGCAGATGGTGTTTTTTGGGGCAACTACAAAAGCTTCATTAGAAGGCTGCATCTGGACCTACATCATATTAATTGCAGTTTAAAATGATGAAAAAATTCCCTCGGTCCATAAACAATAAATCTATTCTGTTTTTGACATACAAATATTCAAATTTCAGAAAACATTTAGATTTTATTGCAATTTTATCATTTTTGGAAGTTTTTTTCAAGAAATGCAATTTTTTGTTAATATAGCGCAATCAACATTTAAGTTTGCACTTGATTTGAAATCATGGTAATTTGTTTTATAAGGTTTAGATCAATTTTAGGGAATAAAATGCCATACAAGTACCTGAAAATGGCATTTTGTGTAATTATAGCAAACATTTGGTATGCTCAATTTAGACCTTTGACCTTGATTTAACGAAAATTGCACCGTACGAATTATTGACGACCGGGCAAAAATTAAAGTACAGGTAATAAGCTTTCGAATGATATGTAATATAGCCGTATGTTAGGTGGGTGCATTAAAGTCGTTAACTAAGCGTCTTTTTGAAAATTGTCACTCGCCTAATACATTTTATAAAAAAAATGCCAGTTAGACTACTACGTACTATATTGAGAACACGTGTTTTTCAGTGACCTACAACTAACCTTTTCTTCTTTGTGTCTACGTTTAAAGCACAAGTTGTATGCTCAGATTAAAATAATAAACGGAGAGCTGATGAACTGTAACAACTGATAATTTGTACTTTATTACGTCAACAAAACCCTGTAACAGTGTTATAACCTATGTGTTGCAATTAATCTGTTAAGTATTAGGCTTTTGTTTCATTAGTTTAATTATTCAATACAAATATATTGCGAGCACATTATTTAATTCATGGACAGATTAAAACAAATGCAAGTACAATTCTTTATTCGATTGTTGTGATCCAACTGCTACATTTAACAGGTAGGGACATTTCCAGAGGCGGATTTAAGTAGAGGAGGGGGTGGGAGGGCCTATCTTATGGATCCTCATATATGGTTAATCACCCTATAGTGATCAGTCTGTCCGTCCGTCCGTCCGTAACAAATTGTGTCCGCTCTATATCTAGAGAACCGTTATAATTTCATACTTTATACTTGCCATGTATATTAACCAACACCAGAGGGTGTGTCATAATGTTTGTACAACTTCCTAGGTCAAAGTTCAAGGTAAAAACTTAATAAAGTGCTTCATATCAGCTTATCCATACACATTTTGTACCACACGTTATTTACAGCGGGGTCCACAGAGATGGCTCCCAGCTCAATGATGTCTAGTTTTACTTGTCCCACTCCTAACGTTGTCTAGTCCCCCCTTTCAAAATCCAGGATCCACATCTGATTTCCTTACATGGCTATGCAATATTAGCATTATAAAGCTCCCGCCAATACATGTATCAGTGTTAGTTTACAAATAATGTATTTTTTTCTGGGCGATTTAACGACCAATCCACTGGATGAGTTGAAATGCATGACGGACTACTATGCGTTTACAGTTGTTTATAACTGCATAACATACAATACAATTTTTAACACATAGCCGAAAAAAGAATTGATGTTTATACATTTTCTTCATTTGTGTTTACATTTATGATACAAAATTTGTTGTTCTATGCTCAAATTCACGAATAATTACTTCGTTGCTATATATATCAAATAAGTTTTTTAAATACTCGAACCATAGCCACTAATATTATGAATATAAACAAAGAAAATTCACGAAAAAAAGCAAAATACCCGAACTACAACCACAAGAATGAACACACAGACTAAATGTATTCGTTCACGAATTAGCAGCCAATTGACAAAGACATAAAAATTCAAAAGACACATAAATGATGCATCCAGGCTCCGAAAACGGGAGTCGCATGAACTTTTCAGTAATCCAGTAAAATTGGTAAAGTAAATGTTAAATTTCCGTAAAATGGACAAAAAATTGAAAAATAATAGTTTTTTTTTTTAATTTGTTACTTCTTTTGATTTTTTAATTTATTTATTCATTTCCAATTTCTGTTTTGCTACTTATAAACTGTACCGTTTTCCCTTTACATAAAACCTTATACACTTAGAAAAGTCTTTTTGTTATTCAGATATACCTTTAGAAATATACTTAAATAGAGACAATCAAGTAGTCTAATATACTTGAATATCCAAAGCAAACTGACCGTACGAGTCTTCTAAATGACTGAACGATTCAAATAATGTGCCATGCGATAAACAGGAAAATTGTTTTTTCATTATCCTGAGCTCTTTTCACAAACAAATCTTTCCCATTGAATACACGGTAGGTTATTCTTAAATGTTCCCAACGTGGTAGTATTTTTTCCTTCGTAAGATATTTTGTTTTGTGAAAAAAACCCATAAACTTGAAGTTTTTTTTATAATAAAAATAGAAATGTTTTACATGGAATATATTTTTCTTTACTTTAATGATATTAGCTCTGCACATTTATTATTATTTCAAATGAAACTATTGGTTGTGATGATAAAAAGAATGTTTAAAACAAATTTCTTTTAAATTTTGTTGAAAGAAAGTTTAATTTTATGTATCGAGATATGAGACAAGTGATTGTTGACATCCCCACTGGAGGGCCTCTGACAGCGTAAAATCATTGTTATCGATAGCCGATGACAAACAAGTTAAGGGTAAATGATTCGCTATTATTAACAACATAAGTATTGGTGTCGTCCACACTGTTACGGTTTGCCTCTAATATCTACCAACAAATATCACATGCATGAGGACATTTTAATAAGTAGAGATTAGTGCTGTAATCAGGTTCATCTATACGTACGTTATCTGGGAACATGTAAATATCATTTGATTCCTGATAACTCTGCGTCCAGTGGCAAACATTACACGTCTACATATAATGTGGTGGATCGCCTTTTTGAGAAGACCCCCCAAAGCGATCGTTTCTAAGACAAAGAATACTTGACACTTCTGGTCAAATAGCAGTTCATAGACCCTTCGGTCATCTCCCATAAACTCGGTGTCGTAAATTCTATTGTTGAAAACATCGCTTAATCCGAAGCTTTGTCTCAAAAATTAATGAAAAAAAAAATCGTAAAAAATAATATTGTCTGAAGAATGAATAGTAATCTGAATCTAATTAATATAACACGCATTAACATACCCAAATACCAACAAAATAAAACCAAACTAAACAAAAACAACGACAAGAGGCTGTTATATATATATATATATGTAAAACGTCTGAATAATAGTCAACGATTTTTCCCACGAGGGCGCTGGATCGTTACGAGTAACGATACATGTACACAATAAATAAATTATATAAACGCCTAAAAAGTGTACACAACAACACCAATAACAAATTGTTGTCAAATTTGAAATATTTACAAATTTAGATCGTTCAGTGCTGTTTATTTGGAATTCTTATTGACGCAATCGTTCTTGTAACATCATAACTGTCGTCACCGTTAAAGCTTTAGAATTGTGCTAGTTCATATCGCACATTATTATTTTTATTTAAAGCATATATTTGAACTCTCTGCTGTAATTAGTCATATAACCTATGTCGTGTTTAACACATATTTAGAATTCTGCAAGCGTCTTACCTGATGTTTGGTTTGACTTTTTTATTGTATAAATTTCAAGATTGTTATAGTTTAATTTTAGTAGACTGATATATGATTCATTCAACATCACAATCATATTTACTGATGAAGGATATCTGTTATCCGAAATATTTATAAATAATTACATTTATAGTTCCTTTTTTTTGTTATTGGTGTTGTTGTGTACACTTTTTAGGATATATATATATATATAAACAAGTCTAAATTGAAAACAACGTTCAAACCTATGATTGTGTTGGATACAAACCGCAAATTTTATACGTGTGCATGCAAAACAAATTTCTTGGTAGAGGGTCTAAATACAGCACAAACAACATTTTCCAAAAGACCAAAAAAGTGAAAAAGTATATTTTAACAAAACGCATTTGACTAACAGGTCGAACAACTGATGTTCTTAAACCCTGCTGACTGCCATTGGCGATTGCCAAATAAACGTATCACAAGATGTAACAAAATTGATCTTAAAGATTATTCATTTAATACCAAACAGAAAAGAATAAACTTGCGGAAAAGATGGTATACCGCAAATATGAGGTGCAAAAATTCGTACACCATATCCGGATTTCGACAATTAATGTCTCTTCAGTGATGTTAGAAATCGAAACGGTATTTGGAAGGCCATTATAATTTACCTCAATTTAGGATAGACTCTTGAATTTTGAAGAGTATATATATATATATAAAACAGTCTCTTGTCGTTGTTTTTATATATAATAAAGAACCAATTAACTTTCTGTTCATTTGGACACTGAAGTTTGTCTCAATATTTTTTAATTATGCTGAAATATTCACTTACCAAACAAATAAGATATATTCCTAAACATTATCCAAAGTTTACTCTTTTTAGTATCAATGTATAAACTGCTAAACCATCAACTTGATCGATCACATTAAAGATTGTCCGACTATACAAATGTTTATCATTAAGGTTGTATCTGTTCCAATCAAAATATTATGCTACAGATCTCTTCTCTGATTTTATCAGATACTTTTATACATGCCTATCATTTGGATGTCTAGCATGAATAATTAACGAATATATACAACATATTTGTGTAACTTGTTAACACATCATATGAGTTTAAACATATTTTATTGTCCAAAAAATTGACAATAGGATTAGACACAAGTTTTGCAACTTAGAACGTATTCTTCATCATTACATACAAATAATAAATAACCGAACAAAATTAAATACATAATAATAACATCATAAACAATATTAATATGGAGACATGAAATTAACAAGAATTTAAACGACATGGCTCATCGATTTCTAAAAGTCGAGTTGACCGTAAATTTATTTATGATAGACCTAGTAGGTTGTTTTAAATTTGGAATAAATATTCACTCAAAAGGTAAGTTATTAATTTAAAGCAATTAAATTAAATTGTTGTTGTCAATCGAAAGGATTTAATATATAAAATCAAATTGATGATCCATATCTTTGGAAAAAATGAACAATTTCATTCGAAGTCAATAAAAAGTAATTACATCATATGAGTGATTCCCCTCATTTCCTCATTTAATCTGTTATTATTACCAAATGGTTGTATATCAAAGCATACATACATTTAAACGGAAACGAGGCTTTACGTCAATGAGACAGCAATTTAACAACACAAATAAGCATATAGACATCTAGAAGCCAACGTATATGCAATGCAGTCTTCAGTAATACAATAAAATAAGCTCTAAAGTGTGGAAATATCATCTGAACATCAATAACCTTAGCGGTACCAGTTTATCTGCACAAGATGCTCATTTCGACAATAAATGTCACTTCGGTTATGCTCGAGGCCAAAATATTAAAAAAATCAAAAACTTATTTAAAAAATGATGAGCTTATAGACCAAAAAAGGACCAAAAGTATAGCCAAAGCCGTCAAGAAATCAGAGGTTTGCCAGAGGGACTAACGCCACTAGGCATATTGTTTTAACTAACTTATCTCTGATTGCAAGTAGCAAATTTAACAGATATCTAAGTATATTTATAAGTATTCTTCTCAGAATAAAGTATTCGTAATAATGAATAATGTCTGAAAAGGCATTCACAAATATATCCCCCTTAAAGTGATAAATGGGATGAGATATCCACCAAAAAAATATACTGTCAACGGGTAAAATGTACCAACACTTTTAGTAAAAGATTTTTAAGTAAAAAACTTTGATAAATATATAGGTATCTTGTCTTTGTTATTTTATATTCTACGGAAGAACGAACGCTTTATCATTTGAGTAAATATTATTAGACATAAAACTGCACTGCACTAAAAATATCTTTATCTTTATCATTGATAATTATGATACATGCCGATTTGTTTTATGTTGCTGGCGGTCGATAAGTTCTTTATTATTTCCCTTTGAATCATAATATGAAAATCTTAATTACAACTAAACGCAATTTTATCTTAATGATCTGATACAACTTGAAGATGAGTTCTGATAAAATTATATTTGATGATATGAATATTTAGAATACTTTGCTAAATAAAATGTTAGTTCTCTTAGTTTCGATTAAAAGAATTTAAGTCATATACTTAAATTCAGTTATCATCGTGCGCTGTACCAGTCTATTGTTTGGTTATTAGTGAGTTTAAGGTGTCACTAATCTCATAGGTGCTTACTGAACCATCTATTCTGACGTAACGATCCTTTTAGAATTTGAACCCAAAAAGATAGGCAGACGACAATTGAACTAAATTTAAACAAAAAGAAATTGTTATTTTTCAATAGTGTCTGGGAGTTCTCTTAGATTCAATTTAAAGAATTAAGTCTTATTAACGTCTCCTCGGAGACGTTATTAAGAATTGAACGATGGACAGTCTGCGGGCTGAATGCTTCTAACTACCTGATTGGAAGATATTACTGAGACGTTAATAATTAAAGTTCGTTGATTGGTTGGGACAATCCAAACCTAGTAAATGTCTGTCAATCCCGTAGAGTATCGGATTTGTACTCTCTATTTTAGCAATTAGATTTTGCCTGGTCACCAATCATGCATATCGGTACACAGTTAACTTTTATCTATAAATAGCCGAATCTCCTGTAAACACACACAAAGGCCAGTCAAGGTCGTTAAACACTTCCATCATCATCAACACACACATGATTGTTTCACATTCAATCCAGTCGCTCACTGTTACGCACATTTTATACACGAAAAACATAAGATAACTTGAACATGGTTATAATATTTAATGACGAGAGAATAAATTGTTTGACAAATATGTAAAGCATTTACAACCATGATTTGAAGGATTATTCCGTTGGACCTTATTTGCCAGGGGATACATAACATTAAACGATATACTGCTTCATAACGTGTGTGGTAAAATTTGTTGATTGACATGCAAGGCTTTTCTGAATGAATTAATCTACAAAGCGAGAACACTTTCCACTTTCATCAGCTAAGAGACGACTAGCTTTTTTCGAAAAGCTATTACTTGTACTTAAATTCAGTTATCACCGTGCAGCGCTGTACCATTATCTATTGTTTTGTTATTAGTGAGTTTAAGGTTTCACTAATCTCATTGATGCTTACTGAACCATCATATCTAACGTAACGATCCTTTTAGAATTAGGACGCAAAAAGGATAAGCAGACGGCAACTGAACTAAATTTAAAACAGAAAGAAATTGTATTTTTTCAATAGTGTCTGGGAGTAATAAAAATTATTTAAATTTTTGAAGTCATATTTTGTATTTAACATAAGTGAGGTAGGTTGTCGTAAAGGATCGTTAACGTTAATAAGGGATGCATTTATACATGTACGTGTGTCGACTGAACTACTGAAGAACATGGCGACCACATGGTTGAAAATAAATCAATTCTCGAAGTTTATTATCAAGATAATTTTTTGGTCGACATTTGTTCTTTTTATAGTTTGAGGCTCCTTTCAGTTAAGTAGAAGAAGTGAAATATTTCACATTTATCGGATCGAATTTTTTCTTTCACTCCTTTTAACATCTATACGAGCTATATTAGATTCAGAGCTTTGGTTATTATGGCTGATAATAATGATATATTAGAATGACATGTCTATTTCAGGAGTAGTTTCTGTTGACTAACATGCATTGTCTGCTAATGCAAATTTGAATAAAAGGTTGAAATGCTTTTCTTTCAATTATGGTAACAAGTTTCAATATAGTCATGCATGCTTGCAGTGTGCTGGTAATAATCCAGTTATAAAAGGTCATGTAAAACATTATAATACTAATTTTCCGTCACATATATGACCACATATTGGTTGGTATTGTGAAAAATGATCGTCAATAGATAATAGTCCTTTGGACGCATGAAATTTATAAAATGTTGTTTTCATTTTTTTACATAACCGCTGATACCGCTGCTGGTGGACTATGGACTATCAGTCCCCGAGGGTATCATCAGCTCAGTAGTAAATACTTCGGTACTGACATGATCTATAACAAACCACACTTGATACGTCTGTTTATAAATTTATGAATTATTTAGGAACTAAGGTTTTAACTCCCTTCGGCAAAGTTGACCTTCGATGGATTTTGCTAATATTTTTAGGTTAAGTTTTGTCACAAAGCTCTTCAACTGTTCCCCTTCTCATACATACTTTCAAATGTTCGACTTTGAGCGTTCTTGATAAAGGCAAAACCAGAAAAGCACTTCGGGCGCATGTAATTTGTTGTTTTTATTTTTTACTGATTCGTCCTGTTGTTTTACTCAAAATGGTAAATGATGTACAGAAACTAACATCAGATCTAAAAGCTTTAACCGTTGTTTTTAAATTGTATATACTAGTAATTATTTTTTAAATATAACCAGGTGTTGTATAGGTAGATTTTCCAAGATTTAGATTATGTGACATTGCGGAAATTCCCGAAGGGAAAACATATTTGAATCAGATGGGGTGTATCTGTCAATTGTAGGAAACAAATATATTCTAAATATAATTCAATATTGTTTTATTGCTCATGCTGCTCAAAATAATTGTACTGTATATGTATTTCCATCTACTGAAATAAAAGTATGGATATACAAATACTGCCAATTTGTTGTTGGGGTTTAACAAGCATCTGGGATAAGCAGCCTTCAAATTTTATCGCAAGACATGTGCTCATAAGCTCAAATATGAACGACGTCAAAGCTCAATATCCATTTTATTCTAATCACCTGTAATACATGCGTTTTGCAATTGTAGGTATATTTTTTCTAATACCAACAATAAACAACAGCGTTTATGTGCCATCTTGCTATGATATAAAAATCAGCAAAAGTGCCGTCTAGCTTCTTAAATTTGTTTAATTTTACTGTCAATCTGGCAGAACTCGCTGCCTCAATAAACCGTTCGTTTTATTACTTTGCCTAAAATTTCAATAACAAGTTCATTATGATTGAAATTTCCGACATCGGAGAGATTCCTTTACACCTTATTGATACTTTATGAGTTTCTTTTCATGACTTATCGTTAAGTTACTCTTTACAGCTTAATTTTACCGGATAATTTGTATGAAGAATCGTTTTGGATCAACCTCGGCTTAAAGATTATTTATGAATAACAGGAGATGTATTTTGTGAATAATACATAAAACATAAAAAAATGTGGCGAAATTTATCATGATTAAATCTTCAAATGCAATGATCGGTTTTTCAGAAACAAAAATAATGTCAACTGAAAAGACTATCTTGGTGGAGGTTACTTATAGTTTATGTCAATATATTTCATTTTGATTTATTTCAGAAAAAAAATATAAACAATGACTATTTTTCTTTTCATTTGTATGTGTTGTTTGTCCTTTCTATGCCCTTTCTCGCCTTTATCTTGACTTGATTGTATGTTCTATTGAAATCATAGAACTATTATAGAATACATCACTTTATTGTGATTGAATTAATGGATTCGTGTTTTCTTAACGTCCAGTAGCAAATAGTTCACCCACAATTAGGATGATACAACTTAAACATAAACTACTAAGATTTCCTCAACAATTTGGTCGAAGGTTGGAAAATTTGAAATGCCAATGGAAATAACAAAAAAAATGTTGTTTGTCAAGGGTTAGCCACGAACCTTTCCAAAAATATAGCAAGTGCTTTTGTTTTATGAGCAGAGAGTGTGACAATCTCCCAACACTCTGGCATTGGAATCAACATCCCCATTCCGATCTGGCGTGGCCACGTATTTGTACATTCAGCAAAAATTGGTGTCAACCACACAAAATACATTGCGCAAGGATAATTATGAGGTCAATTTTAATAAAACTTTTTAGCAATAAGTCAGAAGGTCCGAATGTTGTTTCTAAAATTGTTTACTTTGGGAATAATATAACTGAAATGTTTTTGTTTTTTTGTAATATGCAATCAATTTAAATTTTATTATTCCACATGCGTAATAGTATTCGGGATTTTCACTTACATATTTTTTCATTTTGTTTTTAAAAAAAAGTATCAACTAAGATAACAGTTTGAAGCAACATACATTTTTCTATACAATAAGTGTATATGCTCTAAAAAATCAAAAATAAGCATCAAATCAAGTTTTTCTAAAGTTTCAGATGCTATTCTGGTTTAACATTCAACAGGAAGTCTCGAAGCCGAAGAGATTGCAAAGGTAAAAATAGCACAAAATTGCAAGTTATATTATCAAAAATAGTATGCAGGAATAGATGAAAATCTGCTAGTTTGCCTGAAGAGGTAGGAGTTCTAATAGGTTAAGGGCATATACAGTCAATTTACTGAAAATTAATCAAAATGTATGTAACAAATCAGTACATCAGCACTAAAACATAACAGATGATACGCATAAAAACTTCTATCCACCATACATTATATCGACCAAGTTGTACTAAATCTTATTATGATAGTAAACTGACACTCATAATGTATCATGGTACATGGCTACGAAACACAAATAATACATCAGGTGTCAAATTTTTATTCCTTTTGTTGCCATATAAATGCATCATCTGCAAACTGATAATATTGTTTACTAGTATGCCAAAAATGAAGACGATACAAAAGAGAAATCAAAGCCGATAGACGTAGAAAAACCAGGATTGATTGATTGATTATTGGTTGCTTCACGCCTAGCAAATATTTCATAAAACTTTAGGACGAGAACAAATTAACAATAAACACAAGAAGTACGTCCTGTAGTAGAAACTGTCCGGGATGAAGGTCGTGGGAATTTGAACTGCCACTAGAAATTGAGGGTAAATGGATAAGGACATACATTTTGCCTTGCAACAGGCCACCTACGGACCCATTAAAGAGTTTTTGCAAGGGTCTTCAACGTGCAGAGAGTGTGACACTGTCACTACACGAAGCATTGGCTTTAACTTCTCCATTGTTACCGGACGTACTTGTATATCCCAAACAGCCAAGCAGAAGCCCCACTTTGAATATGACAGTTGTTTTTCATTCGTTTGATGTGTTTGAGCTTTTGATTTTGCCATTTGATAAGAGACTTTCCGTTTTGAATTTTCCATGGAGTTCTGTATTTTAGTTACTTTACTTTTTACTGCCGGTCGGACGAAAACCTCAGTGACCATATTTCTATTCCCCAGTCACCCTTGGGAGAAGAACAAGAAATATTTGGGTCAAATGAAAAAAAGACGAAGAAAAAACAAAAAACATCAGGACAAATTGAAGAAAAAAACCAAACAGACAAACAACTGTCTAAAACAACACAAAAACCCAAAGAATAAGTAACACGAATCCAGGCGAAATCTAGTGTACTGTCGTTTATTCTGAAATGGTAAGCAATTCCTGCTCTTCAAGTGGCACCGTCGTGTATCTTATGGCACGTACAGTTCAGCCCAAAAGTCAAATTCGGTATGGAAATAAGCAAGGAACATAGGAATGCTGACTGTATGTTGAAACACATGTCTACAAAATGTAGCAATTATACTTTCAATCGACATATTGAATAACTTAATGATATTAATTTCTGTGATTTCTGTTTTGTTTAACAAAATATTATTTGTCCCTTCCGTAAACAAAATGTTTGTACCTACGTAAGGTATTTTGCCATAAGAAAGAACAATACCGATTCTTTCCTTCTTACTTCATACTTAGTCTATATGGCACAGATACATAAACGTTATCTGGATTAATTACCAACCTAATAACCAGGAAACAATTATATACAATGTATCCATTTTTGTCTAGAATCAGTCTTTTGTTTACATATTCTTGGCAATTAACATATCTTTTATAATATAAAGATTCTTTTCTATTGTATGGCTTTGAACTGTTACCACAAAATATAAGAGAACTGACGTAAAACAATAGACAGAAAGTACAATGGGACAATAAAAAGATCATTAGTCGAAGAAAAGTCGAAAATGTCATGGCCAAAAACAAAAAAAAACAATGAAAAGACAAACAGTCTGTAATTAGTTGAGAAAATTGCGAGGAAAAAACAATTTCGTGAAAAGGGCCTTAACGAAAAAATAAAAATAATTTTTTTTAAAGCATACTATTTTATTTACATTGTATTGTTCTTATTCTTGTGTTAAAAAATAACAATACAAGGTGTAATCGATTTTTACAATTATATGAGTCTGAGTCGTGAATTAATGAAATTGCATGTTAAAGTCTGTTTAGACCGATGCATACGTAGTGTGAGCTGTTAATAACAGTGTTATAAATTAGAATTAAATTGACAGTTTGGTTATTTTAAATGTTTCTGCCTGAACAAAATTCCCATACAATTAAGGTTTAAATGACGGCCAATATAAAAATAGATAAATTCGTTTAACTTGTAAAATTATAAACTTGAAGAGGTGTCGACTAAATTTATGATTTAAAAACGCACCTATTTGACCTGTGAGTGTATTAAATTATTGGGTTTAAATGATATTCAACTTCGTATTTAATTTGGCCTTCTGTTATGATTTGAGTGCCACAGTTAAGTCTTGTGTGAACGAAACGCTCAACTGGTGTACCAAAGTATAAGCCAAGTATCTTCAATGAGTTATGACTCATGAATAATTCAAATCCAAATTAGAGAAAACATGATAATAAGCTGACTTTGAAATAAGCAGTAAATAATATATATGAAACGACTCATAAAAACGGCCAAAATAATTATCCTAGACTTCATGAATAAGACATTGTAAAAATCTGGTTATAAGTTACTTCAGTTTCTGTTATATAGATGATGTCCTCTCACAGAATAAATCAAAGTTTTGTTATTATGTTGATCGTCTCTTTCCAGTTGAAAGTGAAATAAACGGTACAGAAAAAACAAATCTACAGTTCAGCCTGCTTCATATTTTGAATTGCATTTAGAAACCAATAAAAAGGCGGTTTAAAACGAAACTTTACAAAAAAAGGGAGATGATATCACCTTTCACATTATGAATTTGCAATTTCTATCAAGCAGTAGTCAAGCAACACTTTCATATGATGTATAAATCTTCGAGTACATATGGCGTTTCCTTGATTGAGGATTGTATCTAAAAAGAAAACTGTTTGAACCAAGGGTTCCAAATCGTAAATGAAATCCATCCCTTCAAAAATTTGATGGACGACATCATGATCTGGTTAGCCTTTTTGGGATTTATGTGTTACGAATGACCATCGATATGTTCAACGTGTAGTAGCCACAATCCCATCATCTTGTCATCGTTCATTAAATCGACTTTTTGCCGGATAATTACTTTGAATGTGCAACACGACAGCGTCACTAGTGAAACTGCATACTCTCTGGGGCTGCTGAGTTCACCCCGTTTTCTGTTAGTTCGTATTGTTAAATCTCTGGTTTTATGAGTACTGTTTTGTGACCGTTTTTTTTTCTTTATCGCTGTTTGTTTTGTTTTTTTGTTTTTTGCCATGGTGTGATTTTTCTTTGATTTATGAGTTTTCGTTGCTCCCTTTGCATCTTTTATCAAATTTGATTATATAACCATTTCTACATGACCAAATAACAGGGAAAGTATTGTTACTTTAAAATGTGACATTATTTTGTTCAATGGTGTAAAGCACTCTTTCCAATCGTTTCGTTGTATTATAAAGTCGATTGTTTATTTTTGTCAGATATTTTGTACTCCCTTTTTTTGAATTTACGTTGGAGTTCGGTATTTTTGCTAATATTTTTTTTTCTGATGTTCTATTATTGTATCGGCTTTGTTATCATCATGACGTTAAGCTTTCAATATTATTGTATATCTTTCCGTTGTTCCGCTGAAGTCATTTTTGTTGTATTCGATGCTTTTGTAAACATCACTTCTTAATGCTTCAATGTTTGCATCGCTGCAATATGTAATTCCAACGGCTTTTTTTCTATTTTAAATTACATTATCTTATTATTCATTATATATAAATCAGTAAAGGCTCATGATGCCAGATTGAAATTGATACACAACAAGACGTTTTTCAAATTTGGACATGTAGGAATCAAAAGGGACATTAAACAAGATAAGAGGACGCTACCATAGGGATAGTTGACAACGAACTGACAACATTGAAAATGCTATGGCAAAAATCGAAAAACGACCTAATGCCAAACAACAGTCTGCTAACTGAAGATTGAGCAAAACGAACCCTGATTTAAGTTTCTCCGTAAGGGTAAGCAGATCCTGCTCCACACGCAGCATCCTACGTGTTTCTCATGTAAGTACAAACCCGAAGATAAGTATAATTCGTTAGGTCACATTTGAGGAAAGGAGGTTGGGATTGTGTTTACGACCATTGGAACATATTTTTCGTCATCTTATTTTTTTCATATCATAATGTGGTCTGTCCTATGCTTTAATATTGATTTACTTCTTCGTAATGGATTCATGAGATTTGAATATCTAGTAAACAAACTCGTCATATAT
Source organism: Mytilus californianus (assembly GCF_021869535.1). Taxonomy (NCBI): domain Eukaryota; kingdom Metazoa; phylum Mollusca; class Bivalvia; order Mytilida; family Mytilidae; genus Mytilus; species Mytilus californianus. The sequence goes on from NW_026262723.1 coordinate 110,226,929, forward strand.
ACGTACTAGGCTTTACATTTGGTACTCCAGACGCGCAGTTCGTTTATAAAATACTCATCATCGACGCTCGAATCAAAAAAGTTAAAAAAGCAAAATAAAGTACATAGTTGAAGAGCACCGAGGTCCCAAAATTCCTCTTAGGTAATACATAATGAGTTTGCAAACTACTAATGCTTCTAATCTATGACTATATACTAGTACATGTGTACACGAAGAGTATATATACTACTCAAAATATTCATTGAAAAGTAAAATAACCAAAATACTGAACTCCAAGGAAAACTCAAAACGGAAAACCCATTATCAAATGGCAAATTCAAAAGCTCAAACATATCCAACGAATGGAAAACAACTGCCATCTTTCTGACTTGGTACAGGTATTTTCTTTTGTCGAAAATGGGGGGATTAAACCTGGTTTTATAGCTAGATAAACCTCTCACCTGTTGGACAGTCGCATAAAATTCCATTATATTGACAACAATGTGTGAACAAAACAAACAGGCATAATAGATAAAAATGTCAAAAATTGGTATAAAACAGTCAACATTGTGTTATAATCTTAATCACTATAAAACAAATAAATATGTCAACAAAGAAAACAAAATAGCATATAGACAAAGCACATAAGCAAAAATGAAAGACTAGAATGCAACAAATGACCATATCATGATAACACAATGGCGTAAAGGTTAAAAATAAAATAAAAAGAACACAATAATACGTAATTAAGATGATAAACGTCAGTACCTAGAATGTATACTTCAAGACCACCATGTATTATTTGTGAAGTTGATAGGGAATATTTATCAACAAGATCTTGGTGTCTTCCGATAAATTTTTTTAGGGCACTTTTTTTAACATCTTATTAAAGCATCATTAAAAGCAATAAATAATATAATTATGTTATATCAGGCCGTTAGTTTTCTCGTTTTAATTGTTTTACCTTTGTCATTTCGGGACATTTTATAGCTGACTATGTGGTATAGGTTTTGCTTATTGTTGAAGGCCATACGATGACCTATAATTGTTAACATCTGTGTCATTTGGTCAATGGTGAAGGTTGTCTCATTCGGAATTATACCACACCACCTTTTTTATATATATAGCATCATTAAGAGCAAACACTTAGTTGATATATAATTAGGCATTATATGAGTGTCCATGTGTGTTTCTGTGCAAGAATATTATATCCTTATTTTTGACATTTTTACCTATTATAAAATTGAGAATGGAAATGGGGAATGTGTCAAAGAGACAACAACCCGACCATAGAACAGACAACAGCAGAAGGTCACCAACAGGTCTTCAATGCAGCGAGAAATTCCCGCACCCGGAGGCGTCCTTCAGCTGGCCCCTAAACAATGTCTGTTTGTTTTGTTCACACATTGTTGTCAGTATAACGGAATTCCAGCGACTGTCATACAAGTTCGAGGTTTAGCTGGTTTTAAAACCAGGTTTAATTCAACATTTTCTACATAAGGAAATGCCTGTACCAAGTCAGGAATATGATAGTTGTTTTCCATTCGTTTGATGTGTTTGAGCTTTTTGCCATTTGTTAAGGGACTTTTCGTTTTGAATTTTCCTTGGAGTTTTTGGTATTTTTGTTGTTTTATTATATAGACAGATTAAACACATTCGCAGCCTACGTGCTGGCACTTATAATCGTTACTATAAGATTAACCTTTTGCAGTATTAAATTAAGACACAACTATTAACAGTAATTACTTTTATTTCAAATACATTTGTATGTCTAATTGAAAAGCTTTTAAACAATTTCAATACAAAATGGATGAGAACATTCAATCTTGAATATTGGATATTGTCTCTCGTTATTATATATAATGGCAGTTTAATTATCGACTTTTTATCGTATTTATTTGATGTCATGTAAAACACTGAATTGTTGAATTTGATTAACACTTTAAAATCAAATGAGTTTATTTATTATGAAACAAAGTGAAAACGCTTTGACTTTTGTAAGTCTTTATTTCTTCCATATGAGTTATTTTGAATAGCATTTCAACATTGTCTTTTTATATATATTGTGCTAACTTGTAACTGATCCTTTTTCTTTTACTGAAATGAAAACAAAATATGTTTAAATGAGAAACTTTGCTTTGATCTAATAGTTCCAGTCTAAAATTGGAACGTTTGATAACGATTTCAGTGGACGCGTTATCTAGAAAAAACCTTCCTCAGATAAACATCGGAAAGAATGGGATATAAAACGTATGTTAACATTACAAGCAAATGGGTTTGAACCCATAAAGCCAAAAACGTTTATGATTAACCCAGAGTAAAACAGTTTAAACCTGAATACAAGAAAATATGGAAAGGGTAGAAAATTAAGACATGCAATTTTAAGTTCATGTAGTTAGAAGAAATAATATGCTAAAGATACTTATAATCAAAATACTAGAATAGAATAAGCTTCCGTAAAGTTATTGTGGTAGTCTACTTCAACAATTTTGTGAACAATAACATAATTAACAATCTGAACTGCTATAATTTAGATCAAGCTTATACCAAAGTATTGAATACTGGGTGGATGATACACAAGGGGATTGACAGTCAACTAGTGGTACCTACTCCCTTGACGTCTTAAAACGTTCGAAGCTAATTTCTATGCGCAAAACCTAAAGGATTGAGCGCTCACAAACATAGTATAACTCAGTTCAAATCTACATGAGCCTGTTCCAAGTCAGGAGCTTGTTATTAAAGGGTTAAGGTGAATTCAAAGGAATTTCAAAATTAAATGTTTTGCTATGTGCCTAGATAAAAAAAAATTATAAAAAATAAGCAACATTTCAAAATTATAAATCTTGTTGAAGTGGACTACCGCCATAATTGTATTGAAACTTATTCAATTTTAGTATTTGAATTATAAGTATCTTTATTGTATTGTTTCGTCCAACTATATGAAGCTTACGTTGCATGGCTTAATTTCCCACCCTTTGCATCTTTTCTTTTAATTTTTTGGTCAACGTTCCCATTTTGTGTCCCATCCAACCACGTATTCGAATTCAATTCATTAAATGCTCATTTGATATTATTTATTGTATTCAGGTAAAATAAAAGGACGGAACTTTATAAGTTCATACGAAAGTATTTCATTGAATGCTTCATACACATTTTCTCAAAATATGGACACCATGTGCGTGTATACAAAATGTTATACCTCATGAAATATGATTTTCTTTTATTATTATTTCATAAGAAAAACTCAAGATACAAAAATGAATATGTAAGGTAAAAAGTTACAAATACATCACGGCTTATACGTAGTATGAAACGTTACTCTTACACAAGGGAACAGTCACAAATAAATTTATTTTGCAGAGGTGCCACCAATTTCATTACCTTGCAAAAGAGTCTGCATCAAGATAGCAATTCTCTTTGATTTCCATCAATAAAGATGTAATGTTTGTACAGTTGTTCTATCATATTTCTAAGACGATCAATATCTACATTGTATATCAACATAAGGAGATGGGGCATTAGAATATGAAGATGTGGTTTGATTGCCGATGAGACAACATTCCACCAGAGACCTAATGACGTAGAAGTTAGTAACTATAAGTCACCGTGCTGCCTTCAATAATTAGCAAAATCCATACCACAGAGCAAGCTATAAAAGGCCCCGAAATGACAAATGTAAAACAGTATAAACGAGAAAACTAACGGCCTGATTTTAGTACAAAACAGTTAACAAAAACAAATATGTGACCACCAAAATACCGGCTCCTGACTTGGGACATACAAATACAGAATGTTGCGGGGTTAAACATGTTAACGAGGGCCCAACCCTCCACTTAACCTGGGACGGTGGTGCAATATCATAACACAAGAACAAACTATACAAACCAATAATTGAAAAAAAAGTTTGATGCTAGAGGCTCCTGACTTGGGTCAGGCATGTGTAGTATGAGGCGGGATTAAAAAATTTTCCAGGAGACGAAACCTCTCCTAACTTGGGACGGTTGTGTAACATCACACTATAAGAACAAACTATGAACATCAGTTGAAAAGGTTTAACTTATAAGACCGATACAAATCACAACTTACAAATATACAAAAGACACAAAGTACAGATCTGCGAGTACTCGCGGTTTCTGGAAGCTAGTACAAAGTCTATAACAACTAATAAAATAATCATATATCTAAGATATGCCATGCTTACTGTATGATAAGAGAAGGAGACGGTCTAATCTATAACAATTATACGAAAAACAAATATGACAAACATTTATAAATATTGATTTTTCCTATTCATATTGATATAAATACTGCACACAGGGAAACGAGTTTGCATGTTTATTACATCTTCACACTAAATCCATCTAAACTAGAAAAACTGTATTTATTAGTTGAAATTGGCTTTGAACTTACTTTAAGTAACTGTGAGTTCTCTTAGATCGAGTTCTTTCAGATCGATACCTTGTGTTTTTATATATGAGCCTTTTCCAACTGATTGTTACAGTATGTTTTTAGTTGTAATAGGCTTTGAACTAGGTTTTTGTAACTCTTATGACGATGCTTTTGTATCTTTTGTTATATGATAGTTGTTTCAATTTTTGAGGGCTGTGTACCGATCGATCTAGTTAATCCATTCTAGTTAATCCATGTGCAATTGATCTGATTATTACAGTTTGTTCTCATGCTATAACACCCTGTCCCAGGTTAGAGGAGGGTTGAGCGTTCACAAAAATGTTTAACCAAGCCACTTCTTGTATTTAGCTGTCCAAAGTCAGAAGTCTGTAATTCACTGGTTGTTGTTGGTTACTGTTGGTTACTGTTCGTCTTATTTGTTTTTCGATTATTGTTGTAATACAGGCATTTAGTTTTAACTTTTGAATTGCTACACATAGTATTAATACTATTTCTTTGTTTAGACTTCTTATAGAACCAGTGGCGTTAGTGTTCTAATTTTAGTTCTGTTTAACTGTTCGGATGAGTCTTTGGAGGTATTACAGGTGAGGTTCTATTGTCATATTAGATAGATCCTTACACCTGTATAGTATGTATTGATGAGTTGACATTAACTTCTAAGTTTGACACGTTTTGCATCGTATATTATACTTTATGATGTATATTGCATTGATTTAGTATAAACATGATTTTTTTATTATTTATATATTTTAACAAATTTTGCATCGAACAGAAAATAATACGTTACTGCGAGAAAACCATGACTATTCTAAGCATGACCTCTTATTTAATCATGTATTTAATTTTGTTTTAAATTCCCAAGAATCTAAGAGGAATAATTAAAAGTATATATATTGTAAAATTTCCTGTCACTAAGCAACAACCTATTTCAGATTTCAATTGTTATTTTAAAAGAGTAGGGTTTTACTTCTACAAAGTCGCAACATAATGACAATAAAGGTTGAACAACTTCATACTCAACAAGACGAATAGGATAATAAATAAAATTAACACGCAATATAGTCATTTCATTAATCTTTAAAAAGGACTTTTACGCGGATTTTACCATTGCATAATCATAATTTAAATTAGAAGTCATTAAAATGTCATTGAGGTGGATTTTCATTTAATCCTTACTTTTATTATGATCTGTTATACAGAAAAAAACTAATTAGTCTGAGACTATTTTTCTCAATTGGCCGGTCGAAAATGTTCTAACCGACGCAATATGTCAAATCATTAGTCGTTTCAAGATAATTTCAAGAAACTTGAATTTAAATGTCAATGAAATATATGATTTTTTAGTCGCTAATGACAGGAACTGACTCCAGTAAATCTTAATTTTACATTAGTTGGATCACGAGACAGAACTAATACTTCTTAATTGAAGAAGGAGTTCAACGGAAATTGTGATAAAAAAATATGAGCTATTTTCATGAATGCGTGCTATCAAGTTACATTGTACTATACTATTTGTTACGTACGACCATAATTAGTGTATTTATGTCGATTCCAAAAAGGAACGTAATTGATATAAACTTTTGATTTTTGGCAAAATGTTTGGTGGGTTAAAAAAATATGAAGGGGGAATATTGTACCTTCCTGATTTTAGTTTTTTTTTTTTTTTTTTTGGGTCCAATGTTTTCTTTTATGTTATGTTGTCACTGTCTTATTGATGTAGATTGTATATTGTGCATCTCCTTACATTACAATTATTCCTGTTTTTTTCGACCTATGAGTTTGACTATCTCTTAAGTATTTTCCGCTTCTCTTTTTAGAAAGTCATTGATTAAAAGGGTTTCTGCGGAGGGAAACTGCCCACAAAAAGCATGTTATCTATTTTCATTTTGATATCCTGTATTAGCAGTTTTCACTCCAAAATGTCATTTATATAAACGACTTTATTGAATTATTTGATTGTACAAATAGTTTGACATTAGAAAATCAAGGTTAGCTTCTTCCCTTTACTATACACTTTCTACACAAGAAAAAGAAGAAAACATACACTTACATGTACCATTTTTACAATTTAATGTGTGTGTTGTGAACAACTAAATTTTTATAATTTAATGTGTATGTTGTGAAAAACTAAATTTTTATAATTTAAAGTGTATGTTGTGAAAAACTAGCAAGACTTAGATAAATTATTTGGCTACCATGATGTCGTTAGAGAGAAAAATTATTTATTGCTGTTACTCGCACTTTCTAATTATTTCATTATTCAGGTTATGTTTTTAGAAGTCAAATCAACAATTTCCTATAACAAAATCTCTTGTATAAAATAAATAATTTTTATCGGAAAGCTATGTAAATTGCACTTACAAACATTTGTTATTAACATGAGGTATGGTGTATCGTCATGTGCTTATTTTAACATGAACTGCATCAGACTCTTCTGATTCAATTTAGCATATTATCAAGGTTGATTTGTTTTTTTATTTGGCCAACCGTAGATAATATATACTATGTTCTAGATATATGACATATTTTAGATATTAAGTTTTTATTTTAATTGAAAAAAAAATACTCGGAAGATGGTGTCAGAACAAACACCAAATGTTCTAATGCATATTTGAAATGTCAATTTTCAACTTTATATGAGAAAACAACATTTTTGCAAATGGTCTCAGACCAAACGCAATACCTATAAAGCTTTCGATAAATATATAGTTTGATATATATTTTACAATATCAAGTTTATTTCCTAGTTCCTGCGTCTCATTGCTTTCTTGTCTATTTAAAAGGTCATTTTAATAAACAATGACATTGAAATTTTAGGTACTTACAAGCACGAAAAACTCAATCTGTTGTAATGCCTCATGATGTGCGTTTTAAGTTAAAGTACCATGAGATTAAAATATATGTTTACTATTATGTCTAATTATCTCTATAACGAATCACGCAGTTATACAATTAGACAAGAAAACGAAACCCGGAACTTGTAACTCTAGACATGACAGACTCATTTAAAGTCCCTAGCTTAATATTTAAGGGATTGTCGTTTATGTATACGAGCTCTTTAATTCTGATTTTTCATTAGATTTTATCCAACCTAGTTTATGAACTTTTAAAAAATAATTTTTCATTTTCAATATCTCAATGTGGGAATACAAATACTTTGGTATCAATATTTAAGAAATTATCAATTGACAAAACATGGAAAAATTGATTAATTCCAAGGCCATCATGTAGATGCATATTAGTGTTCAATAGCGGTAATGTTAGCATTGTTGTTTTGTAACTTTTATTCATCAACTTTTGTATTTTAATTAAGTATTTTCAAAATGTCAAATACAAATCTGAATTCGGTGCATCTAATCAAATTAGTAATTTTGTTATTTGCTGTCAATATATTCCTCATAGATCACTAAAAGTAAATAAGATATGATGAACAAAAAAATGAAAACAACACGATATAAATTTCATGCGTCCGAAGCGCTTTTCTGGATTTACCTTCATCAGGAACGCTCAATGCCAAATATTTGAAAGCCAAGGAGGTATAAGAACCGAAACAGCTGAAGAGCTATACGACCAAAAAGGACCTAAATATTAGCCAAATCCATCTTAGGTCAACTTTTTTCTTAAAATTTCTTAATGCACATTTATTCTATTCACCGCACTTTTGATTGGATTAACTCAGATTAAAAAATATATTTTGAAAAGAATTTTATATTTAATAATTCTGAAACTGTATTTTATACCTTTCATCGCCTTGTTGGTCTTGTGAAGCGTGCTCGCCTCGATTGCAGCAGGTTATGGATTCCAGCCCTGGCCGGCTAAATTGCAAGACTTGAAAATTGTTATGTGCTGCTTGTTCGCTTAGCACGTGGCATTTTGTAGTAAGAGTAAAGACTGGACGGCTCGGAAACTGAATGATGTGTCTGGGTTAATGAAATGTCTTCTTGTGGTCTGTTACCTTGTGAACTAGTACGTTAAATATCCGCCACAGGATGAGGATCTGATACAAAGAAGAGTTCATATTTATATCACATCATCATGTTGTCGGCCTGAATATGCACTTAATTTGCCTCTGTACGTTAAACAGCCATCCAACAATACATCAAGTTTGAATGATAAGTCATTTAATAGGATTATTGCTTCTAAAATTGTCCAACTCTTTCAGACACAGTTGACCTTAGATAGATTTGGCTATCATTTTTAGGTTCTTTTTGGTCATAAAGCTCTTCCACTGTTTCGGTTCTTATACATCACTGGCTTTCAAATATTCGGGTTTGAACATTCCTGATGAAGGTAAATCCAGAAAAGTGCATCGGACGTATGACATTTATAAAGTATTGCTTTTATTTTCTACATCTCTGAGTCGATACCGCTGCTAGTCGAACCCGAGGGAAGCATCAGTTCAGTAGTCAGTTCTTCGGTAGTGATCATGACACGATTTATAACAAATCTTTTTAAAATTGATCGTTTCTAAAATTATGAATTATTTAGAAACTAAGGTTTCATCTCCCTCAGGTAAAGTTGGCCTTAGATGGATTTGGCTACTTGTATTATGTTTAGGTCCTTTTTGGTCATATAGATCTTCAACTGTTTCAAAATAATTTCAAAGAATTTAAATAACTTTAGCATGCATCTCTTTACATTACAATTAAACTTGTTTTAATGGAAATCTCCTTCTAACGGAACTCTATATCTCACGGACCTCTCTTTCTAACGGAAATAACCGCTTCGGTGGTCTTGTGGTAGCGTATTCGCCTCGTGCGTGGGAGGTCGTGGGTTCGAACCCCGGGCGGGCCAAACCAAGGACTTTAAGTTGGTACTTGCTGCTACTCCGCTAAGCACGTGGCATTAATGAGAAAGAGCAAAGACCGGTAGGCTCTGAGTCAGAATAATGTGTCCGGGTAAGGTGACATGTCCTCCTGTGGACTGTTAACTTGTGAAATAGCACGTTAAAAATCCGACTAAGCGTGTCGATCTAGAACAAAGCAGGGTTTATATTCAGACGAATAACATTAACATTACATGTTATTCGTCCTGAATATGCATATCAATTTGCCGCTGGACGTTAAGCAACCATCCATCATCATCATCATCTAACGGAAACCTCTATCAAGCATTTCAATGCCTATAAAAGACATGTGTCTATTTTCACTTTAATGCCCTTTATTAGCAGTTTTCATTCCAAAGCATCATATATATAAACAATTTTTTGGGATTATTTTGTTGAATAAATATTCTGACTGGCATCTAAAAGTAAGCATCTTCTCTTTAAATACAATTCTACGTAAGGTAGAAACATGCATTTACATTTTATAATTAATTTGAATTTTGTGAAAATTACCAAATTGGATATATTATTTGGTTATCATAATGTTGTAAGATTGGAAAATCATTAATCGCTGTTACTCGCATTTTCGATTATGTCATTATTTGGGATTATGTCGTTGTTTTTGAGAGGTCAGTCAGCGATAAAGTTATTTCCTATCAAAAAAACTTTTTTATGACATTTTGGGTCTTAATAATTGTTATCGGAAAGCTATGTAAATTGCAGTTACAAACTGGTGTAGTTAGCATAAATATGGGTTATCGTTATGTAAATGAACTGAATTAGACGCTCCTTACATTTCTTGGTAAATGAAGCACATTATCAACGTTGTGTTTTTTTGTTTTTGTTTTTTTTTAATTTTGGCATATTGTAGATAGTACATATTATGTTCTAGATATAAGACATCATTTAAATATCAATTTTATACTTTAAATAAGAAAACTCGGTTTAAGCTGTTAGTCTCACAACAGACATCACATGTTCTAGATGTAAGACATTTTGAAAATTAAATTTTCTATTTTAAATGAGAAAACGCAATAAAAGGTGACAATAAAAATCTAAGTACTTACAAACACGAAAGAACATAACCTGTGCATCATGCGTTTTAAGATGAACTAGATGTGTATGTCTACTGTTATTGTCTAATCAACCCCGAACTCAACTGTGTAGATGATTAGTTACAATTATCCAAGAAAATATAAAAACCTGGTACTTTGTAATTCTATACGTAATAGATTCCTTAATAGTCCCTAGCTTGATATGTAAGGGATTGTCGTTTATGTATAAAAGCTCTTTAATTCTGATTTTACATTAGATTTCATCCAAAAAAGTTAATGAACTTTTTACAGAATATTTTTTTAGACAATGCTGTTATGCGGGTATGGAAATACTTTTTTAATAGTGCTTTATACATTATAAAAAACATGTAAAATGTGTTATCAAATTCCAAAGTCACCCTGTTTTTGTAATATTTGGTTTTTTTTTATTGTCCATAAACTTTCGTATTTTTATTAAATAGTTTCGAAATGTCACATCAAAATTTGATTTTGATGTATCAGATTCAATTGTGTTTCTGAGAATTTTGTTATTTGCTGTAAATATATTTTTCATAGATCACTGAAGGTTATTAAGATATGATAAAACTGTTTTCTTAAAACTCCTTATTGTACGTTTTTTTAATTTACCATACTTTTGTTTGGACTATTTCAAAACAGAATAGATATATTGATCTGAATTTGTTACCTACAAAAAAATGAAGATGTGGTATGATTCCAAATGAGAAATCTCTCAACAAGAGACCAAATGACACAGAAATTAACAACTATGAGTCACCGTACAGCCTTCAACAATGAGTAAAATCTATACCGCATAGTCAGCTATAAAAGGCCCAGAAATGACAAATGAAAACTAATTTAAACGAGAAAACTAACGGCCTTATTTAAGTACAAAATATTGAACGAAAAACAAATATGATATACAGCAACAAACGACAACCACTGAATTACAGGCTCCTGACTTGGGACAGGCAATACAGAATGTGGCGGGGTTAAACTAGTTTGAAGGTACTAACCCTCCCCTTACCTCTGACAGTGTTGTAACAGTACAACATAAGAACAAACTATAAAAATAACATTTCTGGACTTTTTTTGTTATATATTTGTACCTTTCGCCGCCTCTTTGGACTCAACATAGTGTTCTCCCTTCAAGTGATTGAGGTTGTGTCCGGGGTAGGGTTAGATGTCCTCTTGTGGACTGTTCACCATGTGAAATAGCACGTTATAAATCCGGCTCAGTGCGTCGGTCTAGTAAAAAGCAAGGTTTCTACTCACATAATCATGTTCTCGTCCTGATTATGGATTTTATTTGCCACTGGCCGTTAAACAGCCACCCTTTCATCCAACAAGTTTGAAAGATGTGTTTCACTCCTTTATATATGGTTATTGTACTTATATTAGGAATATTGTCCTTGATAGTATAGTATATTGTACACACCTATGAGAAGCTTAAACCAAAATTGTATCGGAAGGTACAAATATGTGTCGTTTGACAGACATAAATTGTCATGATTTAAATGAATGTTCTTTGATGCAACATTTGCTGCATTGTTTCAAAATAGTATTCACCAAAAAAGTATAGCATATGATACAATTTCATTTCAGTGGAAATTTCCTGAAAAACCTTTATATTTTATCAATGAGACTCCTTGATATTAATATTTTTTGTTTAGCATAGTGAACTACCGAATTTTGCCCCTGTGAGTGACAATAAGTGAGGGGAGCTTCATAATACCGCCATGTGACTTAAAATACAAAAAAGTGTACTGTATGTACAAAAAAATGCTCAATTAGAATACAAAGAATAGTCATAAATCAATGTTTTGAACAATCGCTTACTGCAATGTTACCTAGTAATATCTAAAGTTTTATATTATACAAAATATCGTTTTCAATTAACGAAGGTGAAAAAAATTATATATAACATAAATCTAACACTAACAGTACTGAATTATTTCATTCTAGAAAATAAAACTGTTTACTTACAATTATATCCTAATTCAGTAGATAGTATCTTTATTCTGTTGTTGGATGGTATATCAATTCAGACTAAATACAATGAAAACATTCTCAACTCTCACTAATCGATACTAGTATCCTTTAAACCATATGCAAACTCATAAACATTACAAGAAAATTTTATCTATTTTATTTATCTACTTGCAGTAGTCTTAATTCTTACAAAATTATAATTATTACTACATAGGTCTTATTGGGTTAATTTTATTTGTGTATTGATATTTTTACACAGGTATACTCTTAACCAAATAACCATTCCAAAAAGGTTGCAAAGTAATCGACACACAACATCACTTTATATAGTCTCTATGGTCGACGGATTGGAAGATACTCAAAGTGTTTCAGTTTCTCAGCTAGCCAAATAATATTTACTTTATCATAAGTATCAACTACATGTATCTTCCAACTTACATTCTGGTTTTTTGGTCTAGAAACAAGTCACTGTAGATGACGTCGGAATCGCATGATGAGTGAGGTATGTAGAGACGTTGACCTGGTCAACACACTCTGGCTGACTCCATTCATAAAATTCTGACTGGTATCACTGCTTTGGTTGTTTGTTAATACAGAGGACTTGGTTAATGATATTTATTGATAATATACCTTTTGTACCGAGTTTATAAATGAGTGAGTGGATGAATGAATGAATGAATGAATGAATGAATGAATGAATGAATGAATGAATGAATGAATGAATGAATGAATGAATGAACGAACGAACTAACGAACGAACGAACGAACATACGAACGAACGAACGAACGAACGAATGAATGAATGAATCAATCAATCAATGAATGGTCTATATTCTCATAAACCATATACAAAGTTATAAAGAAGATAATATAACAATAATAAAAAAATATTTGAATATAGCATGTGTGAAAAACAAATGACTGTTATATAAGTTTATAATATATATTTGGACAAAAGATAAATAAATATATAATTGTTTTGATCCAGGATGATAAACTTGCACAGAAATCGAATTAATAAATCCACAGAATTTCTCAAGTTCCACATAATTCTAGGTTCAATATACTTGTTTGAATTTAATAAATTTACATTATTATTACAATATTCTGGTAAGTATTTGTTCCTTTAATTTTTTAAAAAAAATACATATCATAATATAATGGTATTCGTCACCGATGTGAGCTGAGTGGCAAAGGTGACACAATTTATCAGATCTTGGTATGTTGTGCCACTTTCCCGTCTTAATTGACAAAAGGTTATTTCCACATTAAGTTTACATTAGGATATTAATAAATTAGATGGTAACACTGATAAATAGTTTATACAATCTATAACACAGCCCTCTTGTCGAATTGTTCATTTCTTTATCCAATTCTGAATGAACTGGTCTCTTAAGATTTGCTGAACAGAAATAAATAATACGTGAATTGACGGTTATTGAAAAAGGATATATTCCAAATTCCCCATATATATTGTGCATAAATGTTTCACTCTTTCATATTATGATTTTTAACTTTCGTAATATTTAAAAGGACAACGGTATTTGCGAATGTATTTAAAGTGTTTTGATGTAATGTGCATGCACATATTTCCGATATACCTATAAGCTATATTGCATTTGGTTTGATTGATTGATTGATAGTTGGTTGCTTAACGCCCAGTAGCAAATATTTCATGCATGTTCAGGACGACATTTGGTTTGATATAAAATATTAAACTATTGACAACGTATAGGTTTAGAAGATCTTATACGTTGAAAGTACTATTTCGAAGTAAAGAATTTCAAAATGAAAATTGGTTGGTATGTGTATTGAGAGGTCCTCAACGCACCCTTAGTGCGGGTGATACAATAGATAAGTCTTAACTACTTACAAAACGAATGCATTTAGCTGTGCAGACTGATATGGCATTTGATGTATATTATTATATATTTATACATATATGATATACTTGTACATTTCAAAATGCAAGCATCCCCATATCTCTATAAATGTATATACTCGTATTTAAAGTAACCTCGCCGTCCAGGAAAAAATACAAAACGTTTACTAAAGAAAAGTAAAAATGGAAGCTTATGTTACTGGGCAAGTGCAAGGTATGTCTCGGAATATTGATGCCGAACCTCTTCAAAACAAATATCATATAATATAATATCGAAGTTTTGTGTTCAAAGTCTAGATCTCCGGCTAGAATGATTTTCAAGCACAAATAAAAACACGCTTTCAACTCATTAACATGAGAATACTTATTGACGCAATCACAAATGATTGATTAACGTAACCACCTGTACAACTACATAGACAAACAACAAAAACACATATTGTTATTTAAATGTTCCCTTTAAACAACGTTTCGCTATTCTCTGAAAAATAAATGTCTATGTAAAGTCAATTAGCTGGATTGGTAGACATTTGTCCATAAACAAGGATATCTGTTTGGTAACACTGTCAATTGATCGGCTAGCTTCTAAATTAATAATAAACTATTATAATTATTGTAAAAGTATCATCGTAAGGCTGGGTAGCTAGTGGTCATCTGGTATCATAAAAATCTTCTGTAGAAAAGGTGGCTTCGTTACGTTTATATATTACAAAGTGCACCGTTTATATAAAGGATGATATGTACAAGACTAATTATAAGTTGATCTATGTATTACTATATTGCTTCCATCTTAAAACACTATTTTCAAATATTCAATGAATATAAGTAGGTGTAAGGCAGGTTAATTAGTTATGGCGATAGATAAAGTGTGGGGTTCAAGGGAACTTTATTGATATATAAAGCAACAAAACACGAGAACCTCTGTACAGATAACATTTTCTGGTATTTATGTATGAACATTTCAAGTCTTTAAAAGTAGACAAGAATTACACCAGTAATAACGAAATCAATTGTTCAATTGTAAGTTATTTGGTATAAATTTACCTTTAAAATAAATTTCACCAACTATACAAGTAGAGTAAGCTTTTGATCACCTTACGGGTCTGTTGTTTTGGTTTGCACCTTTGTCTTCAGTTGGGTGGGAACATATACCCGTCGAAGCACCATTGTTCAACCCTTTTCATCAATTTATAGTTTTTGATTGCCGTCTTCATATCCGCTCACTTTTTTTAATCCACTAATATTTGTCAGACTTTTTTGGGGGATTATCAAAGTCTTCTTCACGCACAATTTATCCCTCTTCAATGTGTACCTTTTTTTCTATGTAGACAGAAATGACAGAAGTGATGTCAAAAACGCATATCCGACACTTTTTCAATGTCACAGTTTAAAGTTTATTTATTCGGAATCTGTTCATTACTCTAACAAATTAAAAACAAACATTTCATATCAATGATAATGACACTTTGCATAACTTGAGAAGGAACCATATCATTTGTCCTGAGATGCTTAGAAGGTGAAAGTACCAATATAGATATAGATAATCAATCACTCTATATTCAAAAACAGCTACTGCGGAGACAATATTCGATGACAATCATAATATTACCACTCCACTAGTTTGGTGCCACGTCGTCTTCTGTAAAACTTTTCCGATTTAATTTGTTTTTTTTTATATAAATGACGGTTAATGTAATAGACCATTTTATCATAGGCAACATAAATATTGCATTTACCAAACTAAGTTGACGGAGCAGCATTGAGTAATGGTGCATGTAGTTAGAGTGATAATAACTGTTTTTACAATTCATTGGTCCATATTAAATTCTCTGATTGAAACTCAAATCATCTTCCGGACTTTTATATTTGATATTTTGATAGAATGGTATAATTATATTTGATGTTGTCTGTGTTCTTCATTTTGCAGTTACTATAAATAGGGAGACGATACCAAGATGGCAAGGATATCTTTTGTCCTAAATTCGAGGTTTGTGTAATTAACCATAATTCTTGCAGGGAATTTAATTTACAATGTTGTAAAGCTCTTAAAAGATATTAGATCTTCCATACCTCGTTTATTTTATAACGATTGAAACAGTCTTATAAATGCGAAATGTTTGATTTTTTACTAGATTCAATACTCATTGGTGGCCTTGGGTTGTTCTGCTCTTTGGTCGGGTTGTTGTCTCTTTGACACATTCCCCGTTTCAATTCTCAATTATATTATAAGCTCGGTATATTAGAATTGTTCCAAGAATAAAAGCAAGAATAATGTAGAAGGCAATAAATCAGAAGTCAGTAGAATGGCCTTTCAGAAACAGGTGCTGCAGAGTATCTTTGGGCGTATAAATAAATGCAACCGTAGTATACCGCTGTTCAAAAGTCATAAATCGATTGAGTGAAAACAAATCCGGGTTACAAACTAAAACCGAGGGAAACACAACAACTATAAGAGAAAAACAATGGAACAACAGAAACACTGAAGTGCAACAAAAAAAACGCCAATGCAACATACATAGAAACGAACTATTTGATAACAACTGCCATATTCCTGACTTGGTACAGGACATTGTAAGACAAAATGGTGGGTTGAACCTTGTTTTATAGCTAGATAAACCTCTCACTTGTATGACAGTCGCATAAAATTCCATGATATTGACAACAATGTGTGAACAAAACAAACCAGACATAATAGGTAAAAATGTCAAAAATAGGGGTACAGATGTCAGCATTGTGTTATAATCTTAATCACTATAAAAACCAATATATATGACAACAAAGAAAAACAAAAAGGCGTATAGACTAAGCACATAAGCGAAATGAAAGACACGAATACGAAAATGACCACAGAACAATAACATAATGGCGGGATGTATAAGTACCGAGCCACGCCAAACGTAATATATTCTGTTTTATTCCCTCCAATACGGTAAACTCGAGAACAGTAAGTAGATCATTATATGTTTTTGGTACACAAGTGTTAAATATCTACCGTATAAAGACAAATTATGGATTGATTGGTTACTACGCCAATCGACCCACATATATATGGTTATTTTGACATTAACCGGAGTAGCTTACATCTTCCTTCAAATCTTTTCCTGTGGCTTAACAGACTTTTACATTTTATCAGATGAATGGTAATATTAAAAAAAAATGCAACGATGAAAAACAACAGCATCATAATAAGAACCTTTATCAATACATCAATTCAGCACAAAGGAAAGATATAAAAAAATGCATACCCTTGTTAGGCTTATAGATAACATAACCGTGTAAAAGCTGGGAGTAACCTACCTCTTTGTAGTAACTTCATGTATGTTGATTCATACTTTTAAGTAAATTCTTGCAGGTGAAATTATAACAGTACTTTAATACTTTGATCATTACTACAGCCCACTCAACCCTTCCGTACATGTTTAACATAGAGCTGAAGTAAGGTGGTTGACGTTCGTTGCCCTCTGTCATTATTAAGTACAGCTGGATTCAATAAGTATAAAAATAAGAAGATGTGGTATAATAGCCAAATAAGACAACTCTCCACCAGAGACCAAATGACATACAAGTTAACAACTATAGGTCACCGTATGGCCTTCATCAATGAGCAAAACCCATACCGCAAAGTCGTCTATAAAAGGCCCCAAAATGACAAATGTAAAACATTCAAACGAGAAAACAAACGTCCTGATTTATGTAAAAAAAACAAAGAACGAAATACAAATATGTAATACAGCAACAAACGACAATCACTGAATTATAGGCTCCTGAATTGAGACAGGCACAGACAGAATGTGGCGGGCTTAAACATGTTAGCGGGAGCCCAACCGTCCCCTTAACCCAAAACAGTGATGTAACAGTACAACATATGAACAAACTATAAAAATTAGTTAAAAAGGGCTTAACTCATCAGATCGCTACAAAGCAAAATAAACAAGTAACAAATAATGGTTATTACCATTTTTGTCCCAAACAAGTACATACAGAATGAAATAAATGACTACCTTTTAAATAAAACTCTATCTATCATGTTCTATACCTTCAAATAAAAGTCTGTTGCATCCAAGATTTTCAACCACAAGTGTGAATAAAAGAACTATACCTTCACGGTGGTTATTTCCAAACTTCATGTTTTCTCTTGTACTTAGTCCCCATACGAATTCTACTCGTCATTTTATAACTGAAACCCTTGGCAATGTTAACAATAAACATCTAAATCCTAGTTTCCAATTCCTCACCCAAATCAACTTGGAAAAGAACCCCAAGTTACTGATTGATGAAGACCAGGACTATGCTAAAGAATGGTTTAAGCGCAAGCCAGATGAACCACAAGTGGTCATTTAATCTAGATTAATTAAGATTGTTCCATCATGCGTTTAGAAACGAATTCTAAAAATACGATGTGCCATGAACACACGAGTTTTTACACGGGGAGTTTGTGAATGATTATTCTCTCTTCATGACTTTTGGAATGTTGTTACAGCAAACAAAGGCCTCTAACAATATTGTAGTCATATGCATAATTATTTTTAGGAATGTCTTAAAAAATAACTTATAATTCACAGCAAATCTTGTGATCCCACATATACCCCTACATCATTCACGACCGAGGACAATGTAGAAAATCACGAATATAACCTTCTCTCTTTTGGTTGGTAAAAATATCACCCATCTTTTTATTGAATACCTAAACTTTATACATATCTTTAAAGAGAACAATATATAGCCCGTTAGTCTAGATATTCCACTTAACATCGTTCTAAAGTTCTATTTTTTTTTCAGTAAATGACAGCCTCCATAAATATTGTAATGAACTATATCCAACCAGTGGTGTCAAACAGATTAGGATTCTGAAAAAGTCTGAAGATCTACTTCAAAATATTCACAGGGATTAAAATTGTTCAGTCATAACAAAAACAAATTTCCACACCCTACACTATTTTCCCTCATTTGATGATACCCAAAAGAAAGATCGCCTATATATCTTATGATTTAACAGTGATTTTTCTACAAAAATACTTATTCCATGTTCAAAATGGCCGAATTGTTTTTGTACTGATATGAAGCAGAATTCATACAGAACCTTCTCATAAACAAGTTCTTAAATTGTCTTTTAAATATATCGATGATGTCTCGTCACACAATAATCCACATGCCAGCAGGTGCTTGCAGTATCCCAGTGAATTTAAAATCAGGATACTACCGAAACTAGAAGGTAAATTCATATCTTGATATATTTTTAGTATTGACACAGATGGATAACCGGAAAATAAAATCTATGGCAAACCTTCCTATTGTCAACTTCCAATTTCTCTGTAGGAGCATATTAAAGTTATTATATATTTTTATACTCTAACCATCATGTGACGTCTGCATATCTCAACTAATATGCTACACTTTTTCATGTTGACATTATACAGACGTTCTTAACATGGATGTGCAGCTAACACAAAACTGCTCCAACACAGCTATGAGGACGTAAGATTGAAACCTACACTTTGATTGACCGATTCGATGTGTCTATGTCTCAACTCACTAGCGACATGTTTTCATGGTTTTAGATCTGAAGATGCTAGAAAGGTCGTCTGACCTGTACATTTACTTAATGTGTTATATTTCCTATAATGTCACTTTGACTGAATGTATATTCGCGTAGTGGTTAATGGATACATATCGTGTGACTCTTATCATGTCGACGCATCCAGTTTCCCCCAAGTTTTTTTTTCACCTTTCTGTCAGTTTTTATGGTCTTTCTTTTTTGAATTTGTCTTGGAGTTCAGTATTTTTGTCATATTCTTTTTCGTAATGGATTTATGAGATTTCATCATCGGTAAACCACTGGGTAGCAGGTCATTTCGTAACTTGACCAATTTCTTACCTCTGCCATTTCGTACCTTGACCAATTTCTTACCTCTGCCATTTCGTACATTGACCAATTTCTTACCTCTGCCATTTCGTACCCCAAGTTACCATTTCGTACCCATGATCAAAACTATTTCATACCCTATTGGCTAACTGCAGATACTATTTCGTACCTCATTAACTAATTACATGTTTACTATTTCGTATCATATATATATGTGTACCAACAAAGCTATTGGAGATAATTAAAACAAAGTAGGATCCTCCATACTTCCTCATAAGTTTTTTACAGGATTTCTATTTAATGCACACTGGTCCATTCAACAATATATATAAAAAGTGGTGGGGTTTATTTTTAAATGAAGAGGTAAAATATGTTATAAAACATTTTGAGATGATTTTAAATTAATAAAAAATAAAACATAAATAAAATGCTTCCAGCAGTTGAAATTTTCTAAGACCTATGATTTGTTTAAACAAGCAGTACATGGAAAATTAAATAGTAGATGACAGGGTTTCGATAAAGGCCTTATTAGGCCTAATTTCAAACTGATACTTGAACCTTGAATTAAAGACTTCAATTTATGTCTTTTTTAAAGTTAAATTCAGAAATTATTGCGAGGTTTTTATGAATGTGAATAATGGGACTGGGGAGTATAGAAATAATAAGGCACTCACATTCTATATCTGTACACAGAAATTTCCTGCAATCGCAATAATTAATCTCGCATTTTTGTCCATTCTTCAAAAATAGCAATAATAAATGCACGCAATAATTAATGAATTTACAGTATTGTTAAACTTGTGAGTTTGAATGTCCCTTTTGTATCTTTCGCCTCTCTTTTAACGTAAAAACAAATACGTTTTTTTTATCCATGACGTCAGAGTAAAGACAATTGTGACGTCACGTAGGTATTTTGTTCAATGAAGGAGAGCTTGACCTCATTAGATACATGTCTTATTGATTTATGAGTTTCGAACAGCGGTATACTACTGTTGCCTTTATTTATTGGGGAGTTTCAGTTGAAGTTTGGGAGTCTCTCTGAAAATGAAATAGAACAAGATTGCATGTGTTGTCGCGCTATGCAAAATTAATTCAAAGTATTGGAAAAAATGAAGTAGATCTCTGAGAGATACAAAAATTACACACATGTTACAACTCATTACTATTGAGCTGCTGACAAAACATGAATGCATTCTTGTTGAGTAGCTTCTGATGAAAATATCTGTGGATGAACAAAGGGACAGACAAGGTGATGGCAATAAAGCCCCCAATTTTAAAGTTTGTTTTTTTTTTACCATAGGCCCTAGTTGTATTCTCTTATTGCATTGATGAAATTTGAATGTCTCAACTGTAAAGTACTGTTGCCTCTATATTTTTTTCGCTTAATGATATTAAATTTACACCCATCTGTAAGTTTTCAATGTTATATTGTTTCACAATTTCTTATCCAGTCTTTTAAAAAACGTACGATGAGCTGTTGTTGGTTACATCCTTGACCTTTAATATTTTAGTGGATAGTTGTCTTATTGACCATTTTACCACATCTCCTTGTTTTATCTTAACAATAAATCTCTATATGTGGAATAACTTGTAGTCAAAGTTTGACCAATTTATGACATGTATATCCTTGCTGTAATATTTTATGAAAGAGAAATGCAGGACGCCCCTGCAAAAACAAGCAAATCGAAATGGGAAACTGCACATTATATGAGAAGGAGCCAACAAAACATCTCCATCAAAGAAATATAACATTATTATAGAGAAAAAGCAATCCTGCCCAGAAACTGTAGTACGAAGATTACAGTATCAAGGTTAAAAATGACATTCGGTTTATCAGTAATTTACTAGTAATAGATAGATAAGGTGAAAGGTTAAAAAAAAATTATTATTTACAGAGAATAACCATTTTGATAGAAACCTCATGTAGGTTCAGTCTCTTTTGAAATTTTGCCATAGACTATGACATATAACTGTAAAAAAAATAAAGCTGCAACAACATGTATTTTATTTTTCATTGCAGATTGTTTCTTATGAAATAACACAAGAAGGTTATATGCAACGTTTGGTAAACATGTATACATTTAAATGCTTTCAAAAAGTTCTTCGAAAACTTGTTAAACTTACATCAATTCCGTTGACGAACTTTATTTTTTTCTGTCTAATAAGGGAAAATTATAAAGACAGTAATAAAGAACCAAACAATAGTACCCAAAACACGTAACAGGACACTCAAGCTTTTTTTAAATATATCTCCATTTTTTCACACAAGGCAGAATGCTATCTCAAAAAAGGTTTTCAATATTGAATTGGAGGTTAGAATTTAATCCGCTGTATCTACATGCTTTTTTTTTCAACGTCTTAGTTGGGTTACAGAATTTAATTTAATCGCTTTTAAAACTCTAACATATTTTATGATACTATGAATAAACTTTGCAAAATCTAAAATACAATGGTTTATCAAGTATTCATTTCTTAAAACTGTTATAATGCTTACTATATATTAAACAATTTGAAATGAATAAACAATGGAAATGTGTGTAGTAACCAACATGATTAAGAATTTAATTTACAAAAATGTTTGGTCAGCAACAATAAAAAGATATACTTTCATTCATTTTGTAGTAACCAACATGATTAAGAATTTAATTTACAAAAAAGATTGGTCAGCAACAATACAACAGATACTTCATTCATTTTGTAGTAACCAACATGATTAACAATTATTTTACAAAAAAAAAAGATTCATCAGCAACATTACAAGAGATAATTCAATCATATATTTCGTCGAGTCTTGTTACCGGTATACAATTACCTTGACGAAAACACGGTTCACGCGGTTAACTACCTCAATAGTTAACTCCTAACTGATTAGTGATGATCACTTCCTTTGGGAAAATGTAATTATACTTGATTAAACAGTTCACCGTAGCCTTAATGGTTCTCTCAAACTTTGATTCTTGATTGTATGTGCTCTTCTTGATATCTGAAATCGTAAATGATTTCTACACAGTACAGAAACAACTTCAACTAAAGCAAGGTTAAGCTAATGATTATTTGATTCACGACCTTTGATGTTTGTCAAAATATTTTAGTCTACTATACT
The DNA here is from genome assembly GCF_021869535.1 of Mytilus californianus. NCBI lineage: Eukaryota > Metazoa > Mollusca > Bivalvia > Mytilida > Mytilidae > Mytilus > Mytilus californianus. Next base: position 110,250,035 of record NW_026262723.1, read on the forward strand.
AAATGTTTAACTTAAATCATTTTCATATTTGAGACGCAAATGAACAAATATGAAAGAACGATTAAGAAATGTTTTCCGTTTTTTTTTGTGTACAACTCAATTTATATTTTAGAGTGCCAAAACCATGCGTTATTTTATCTTTGGTTTAGCATGCTCTTATAGACACTCCTCTCGGTAACTGGTAAGGTAGGCTAAAAGAATTATAGGTTTGCAAGAAGGACCAACACCGATATAACTTTTTAACAGTAAAATATAATACAAATATAACTAGTATTTCATAAATTTCCTTGCTGGCAGAATATATAATTAATGACAATTTCTCAATACAATTATCTTTTTTAAAATCGCCGAGTACATTTTGGCTGGGTTCGGTTTATTTTATTAACAAACCATTTTATCATCTCCATAATGTACTGCTGAGGTTTTGCAAACAAATCAACGGGTATGTATTGCTCAATCTGTGTCTGGGGAACAAACAAATCAACGGATAGGTATTGCTCAATCTGTGTCTGGGGAACAAACAAATTAACGGATAGGTATTGCTCAATCTGTGTCTGGGAAACAAACAAATCAACGGATATGTATTGCTCAATCTGTGTCTGGGGAACAACAAATCAACGGATATGTATTGCTTAATCTGTGTCTGGGGAACAAACAAATCAATGGATATGTATTGCTCAATCTGTGTCTGGGGAACAAACAAATCAACGGATAGGTATTGCTCAATATGTGCCTGGGGAACAAACAAATCAACGGATAGGTATTGCTCAATCTGTGTCTGGGAAACAACAAATCAACGGATATGTACTGCTCAATCTGTGTCTGGGGAACAAACAAATCAACGGATATGTATTGCTCAATCTGTGTCTTGGGAACAAACAAATCCACGGATATGTATTGCTCAATCTGTGTCTTGGGAACAAACAAATCAACGGATATGTATCGCTCAATCTGTGTCTGGGGAACAACAAATCAACGGATATGTATTGCTAAATCTGTGTCTGGGGAACAAACAAATCAACGGATATGTATTGCTCAATCTGTGTCTTGGGAACAAACAAATCAACGGATATGTATTGCTCAATCTGTGTCTGGGGAACAAACAAATCAACGGATATGTATTGCTCAATCTGTGTCTGGGGAACAAACAAATCAACGGATATGTATTGCTCAATCTGTGTCTGGGGAACAAACAAATCAACGGATAGGTTTTGCTCAATCTGTGTCTGGGGAACAAACAAATCAACGGATATGTATTGCTCAATCTGTGTCTTGGGAACAAACATATATCGTGAGGGTATCCGATGTGTACCTATTTTGACAGTTTATCACTTTCATTTATTAAAGAAACAACAAACGTTTCCCTTCTTTGTTTAGTTTGTAGATGTATCCTTATTTACTATTTAGTTCAACAAATTTAATTTTGAATCCATACTGAATCATCGGAAAATAGATTTGAACTGACATCCAAACGATCCAAGATTCTATAATGAGGCGTTACACCCATGCTTTACTACATATCCATAAAAATCGAATAACTGACGTTTTGTTTTATCTATGAACATTTTTTTAACAATTTGACAATTGTTTATGTTTGTTATGCATTTTGTATGAAATAATTGTCTGTGACGCATTGCAATTTCTCATTTTAAAGTTTGTAGACGTGGCATGCAACGTTTCTGTATTTTTTTCTTCATTTACTGGAGACATTATCTTTTGATATATAATTTGGTCGTTTTGGCTATGTTGAAAAACGTGCATAATGACAAATGATAGAAATAATAATTGTTTAGTCTCTCAGAAAACATATAATATATCCTTCACTTAATATGCAGAATGGGAGCAAATGGGGTACTCGGTACAATTTGGGTACTGTTACATTAATAACTTATCATGTAAAGGAAAAATTATCAAATTCTACTACTAGCTGATGATACAACTGTCAAGTCTCAATACTTTGTTTGTTCTGATTTGTATTAGGCTGTCAGAAACAATACACTGTTTAGCTAATCAATGGAATTTGTTTTCTCTTGAACAAGTCCATTTGTTGTATATATCATTTAGTGATTGATATTTTCTATTAACCTATTTTCGTGTTCTTATTTTCTAAATTATCAGACATTTTGTGATAAATTCACTATTTCCCGATGTTTTCTTTTGCATTTTCTGGCTTCAGTTATTACTGTTTCTATACAGCTGGTGGTCATATTTCTGATACATTTCCTAATGTTTTATTCTTGGCTGAAAGTCAATCGGTATGCAATATTGACTTTATTTACACGAAAATGAAGTTAATAAAAGGACTTCTATTGCAGTTCGAACTTTTATAATTAATGCTTTTATTTATATTTCTATATGTCTAATAGTTTAACCGAACAATGTCATAGTAATTATGTCTCATTATTTTTATTTATCCTAGATAGCTAAATATATATTACGCGCTGTTTAACTTTAGCATTAAAAAAGAGATAAAGCTTTGAATTCTATCATAGGATATTTTGCAAAGTTTATTCATAAATACGGTCAACCAATCCTGTTTACATGAAAGTACTCAATAAGATATATGCAAGAATTAGCCGAGAAAGCTCATTTATTTGCATTTCAGCACTCAAAAATATACAGACAGATGATACAAAGGAGATAATGCAAATTCCAAGTCGAAGAATATATGAATAATAATCAGACTACATCATAGTAAAAAAAAAACGACGAAAAGATAAACTAGTCTACAAAATATTACATAGAAACTAAAGAATGAGCAACACAAACCTGCAAAAAAAAAACAAAGGTGGTCTCATGTAGTCCGGAAGGGTATACAGATCCTGCTCCACTAGAGGCACCCGTAGTGTTGTAAGAACACATTTTGTGATAAGTCGCATTCGGCGATGTTATAATCAAGAAAGAATAGGGTTATAGCTACGGAAATTAGATCATATCAGACACCAAAAGAATATCAAAATTAAAAGCTGTAGGCAAACAGACAACACCATGACTACAAAAACAGGCAACAGACAACACCATGGCTACCTAAACCGACGACCAGACACCATGGCTACAAAAACAAACGACCAGACAACACCATGACTACAAAAACAGACTAACAGAAAACACCATGGCTACAATAACAGACAAACAGACAACACCATGGCTACTAAAACAGACGAAAAGACAACACCATGGCTACAAAAAACCCAGACGAACACACAACACCATGACTACAACAACAGACAAACAGATAACACCATGGCTACAAAAAACAGTCGAACAGAAAACACCATGGCTACAATAACAGACAAACAGTCAACACCATGGCTATTAAAACAGACGAACAGACAACACCAAGGCTACAAAACAAAACCGAAGAGACAACACCATGGCTACAAAAACATACAAACAGACAACGGTGAACAAAAAAAATACATTAACTATTACACACACGTTAAGCAACGCGAAGCAAAATAATGGAAGTAAGAATTTTCAACTTCATTAGTGGCACCCTCTGAGTGGCTTATGGCAAGTAAAAAATAGTTAACCAAGATGATATGCTTTCCCAGTTTTCGCATGCAATATAATGTGTTCTTAATGAGATTTTGAGCAACTTACATATGCATGGAATAACAAATCTCATCTTTTATCTTTCATAAAACATTATGTAGTGACGTTATCGATAAGAGTAATGACTGTGTTCACCTGTAGTCTGTAGACACCAAAATGAAAGCTAGCATGATTTTATTGACGAGACTTCTAAGATAAAGGGACATCCACCAAAACTCATAGGATTGAAGGGATGAAACCTATGCTACATGAACCGGCGAATAGATGACTATATCCTGTAATTGAAACATTATTAACGATCTTCCAAGTAACAGTTGTACTTTAATTGGCGAATTGATTAAATTTCCATATTTAAAACCAAAATTACTTGCAGCAAATATGTTCCCGCCTGCGTGATAAAATCTCTTCAGTTTGAAAAATAATGGATTTTATTTGATTTTAATGTCGTTCCCAGAAGACAGTAACCATTAAGCGGATTAATACTCTTCCATTTATGCTGCAAATACCTTATTATTAATTAGAAAACGTTTAAATGTGTGTTAATTGAATAGTCAATAAATGGTTTTAAACTATGTAGATAAATACTCTATTGTAACAAAAATAACTTTTGGGCTTTAACCATTATTTGTAACTGCTAGACATGTAGGGAAAAATACATCAAGTAGTGAGGAGAAGGACAATTGACTTTTTTCCTAAATCCTCTTTCTATCATTTTTAATTATCTGCAATCACACTTCAAAAAGCAGGAAAAAAGAAAGCGTACGTGGAAGATACCAATTTTGATTGTGTAAAAATAAAAATGATAATACGGGTATTCTTACTAAAATTTATAAACAATCTCTGCAAATTTTTCATAATTATAAAAGTAAGTAATCTAATTTATTTATATTAACATCCAGAAAGGAGTCAGTTGCAAGTTTGAAAGGTGTTTTACTTGATGAATAGTTAAAGGTGAACATATTTTATTGTTGATCCAATGTTCAGACTTTATTGTTGATCTAATGTACAGACTTTATTGTTGATCCAATGTTCAGACTTTATTGTTGATCTAATGTTCAGACTTTATTGTTGATCCAATGAACATATTTTATTGTTGATCCAATATTCTGACTTTATTTTTGATTCAATGTACAGACTTTATTGTTGATCCAATGTACAGACTTTATTGTTGATCCATTGTACAGACTTTTTTGTTGATCCAATGTACAGACTTTATTGTTGATCCAATTTTCAGACTTTATTGTTGATCCATTGTACAGACTTTATTGTTGATCCATTGTACAGACTTTATTGTTGATCCATTGTACAGACTTTTTTGTTGATCCAATGTACAGACTTTATTGTTGATCCATTGTACAGACTTTATTGTTGATCCATTGTACAGACTTTATTGTTGATCCATTGTACAGACTTTATTGTTGATCCAATGTACAGACTTTATTGCTGATCTAATATACAGACTTTATTGTTGATCCATTGTACAGACTTTTTTGTTGATCCAATGTACAGACTTTATTGTTGATCCAATTTTCAGACTTTATTGTTGATCCAAAACTCAGACTTTATTGTTGATCCATTGTACAGACTTTATTGTTGATCTAATGTACAGACTTTATTGTTGATCTAATGTACAGACTTTATTGTTGATCCAATGAACATATTTTATTGTTGATCCAATATTCTGACTTTATTGTTGATCCAATGTACAGACTTTATTGTTGATCCAATGTACATACTTTATTGCTGATCTAATGTACAGACTTTATTGTTGATCCATTGTACAGACTTTATTGTTGATCTAATGTTCAGACTTTATTGTTGATCCAATGAACATATTTTATTGTTGATCCAATATTCTGACTTTATTGTTGATCCAATGTACAGACTTTATTGTTGATCTAATGTACAGACTTTATTGTTGATCTAATGTTCAGACTTTATTGTTGATCCAATGAACATATTTTATTGTTGATCCAATATTCTGACTTTATTGTTGATCCAATGTACACACTTTATTGTTGATCCAATGTACAGACTTTATTGCTGATCTAATGTACAGACTTTATTGTTGATCCATTGTACAGACTTTTTTGTTGATCCAATGTACAGACTTTATTGTTGATCCAATTTTCAGACTTTATTGTTGATCCAAAACTCAGACTTTATTGTTGATCCATTGTACAGACTATATTGTTGATCTAATGTACAGACTTTATTGTTGATCTAATGTACAGACTTTATTGTTGATCCATTGTACAGACTTTTTTGTTGATCCAATGTACAGACTTTATTGTTGATCCATTGTACAGACTTTTTTGTTGATCCAATGTACAGACTTTATTGTTGATCCAAAACTCAGACTTTATTGTTGATCCAATGTACAGACTTTATTGTTGATCCAATGTACAGACTTTATTGTTGATCCAATGAACAGACTTTATTGTTGATCCATTGTACAGACTTTTTTGTTGATCCAATGTACAGACTTTATTGTTGATCCAATGTTCAGACTTTATTGTTGATCCAAAATCAGACTTTATTGTTGATCCAATGTACAGACTTTATTGTTGATCCAATGTTCAGACTTTATTCTTGTTCCAATGTACATGTAAAAAGAAGATGTGGTATGATTGCAAATGAGACAACTCTCCACAAGAAACCAAATAACACAGAAATTAACAGCTATAGGTCACCGTACGGCCTTCAACAATGAGCAAAGCCCATACCGCTTAGTCAGCTATAAAAGGCCCCGAAATCACAATTGTAAAACAATTCAAACGAGAAAACTAACGGCCTAATTAATGTACAAAAAAATAAACGAAAAACAAATAAATAACACAGCAACAAACGAAAACCACTGAATTACAGGCTCCTGACTTGGGACAGGCACATACATACAGAATGTGGCGGGGTTAAACATGTGAGCGGGATCCAAACCCTCCCCCTGACATGGGACAGTGGTGTAACAGTACAACATAAGAACGAACTATAAAAGTCAGTTGAAAAAGGCTTAACTCATCAGATGGATACACATAGAAATACATATAACAAAAATACAGAGTGGACGTGAACGGGTACTTGTACATCCCAACAATAAAAAGACATTAAGTACAGATCTGAGAGTACTCGCAGTTACTGACAGCTAGTTCAAAGCCAATAACAACTAATAAAAGAAATCGTGCATCTAAGACTAAATTATCAATCAGTACACATCCAACATCCAATGAATTTAGTGTAAAGACGTCATAAACAGTCAGAGAAAAACATGACCTTGTGCAATGCCAAGATACAGGAGTCGACAGATTGTAGATCCATGAAAGTGCATATCATGTATATAACAATAATATTTAGTTTGCTTTTAATTTACTGATAACAAAATCAATATTAATACCAATTTAAACAATATTCAAAGATCTAATGACAGTGTTGAATTGGTAACCTTTTAGAATAAGTTTATTTAAAGAATCGATAAGTTTACCAGGATCGTTTCTAAATTGCCGGGCACGGTAAACAGCATCTCCGTAAACATTAGGATGTGCTATCCCGTTTGAAATAAGTTTTCTACAGGTACAACCGAACTTCAAAACCAAAACTTTATATCTATGGAAGAATTTAGTAAAAGTTTTAAGGTAACGAAATCCCTGACTTGATAATTTACCAGTAATACATAGATTACGTTCGTTAAAATCGAAAACGTCACAACAGACACGGGCATAGCGAACGAGTTGTGAAATATAAACACCGTAAGATGGTGCCAAAGGAACAACACCATCCAATAAAGGAAAATTAACAATAGGGAAAAAACAATCGTCTCTTTTGTCGTAAATTGTAGTGTGGAGTTTCCCGTGTAAAACTGAAACATCTAAATCTAGGAAAGGACAGTTTTTAGCGTTTACATTTGATTTATTTAAAGTAAGTTCCTTAGGGTAAATTTCGGCAGTATATTTAGAAAATTCTTGATTATTTAACGAAAAAATATCATCAAGATAACGGTAAGTGTTGTTGAATTTATCAATTAAATGCAATTTAGACGGGTCTTTATTGAGTTTGGTCATTAACTGTGATTCATAACAGTACAAAAACAAGTCTGCTATTAAAGGGGCGCAATTAGTGCCCATAATAATACCTACAATCTGTCGATAAACTTTGTTGCCGAAACGTACATAAATATTATCAAGGACAAAATTAACAGCTTCAATCATCTCATCACTCCTCCAGTAAGTATATCTAGCATATTTACCTTTCTCATTAGAGAAGAAGGCTTTAAATGAGTTGCAGCAAATGTTTTTGCATTCAGATTTACAAAACGCCCATTTAATTAAATAGGAAAACTTTTGTTTGATAAGATTGTGTGGAAGTGTAGTGTAAAGAGTTGAAAAGTCAAAACTGTCAACAGAATAAAAAGGACCATCAAAAGCACGTAATTTATCTAAAACATCCAAAGAATATTTTACACTCCAAAAATAGTTAATTCCACTATTTTCATATATTTTATTACAAAAGTTTATGATAAGTTCTTTGATAGTAGTTAAGGAACTAGTTAAAAGCAATGATAGATTAGTTGTAGAACACTTACTAGAGGCCGAGATGAAACGCTATTTTACTGGTTTTTTGTGTAGTTTACAAAACGAGGAAAGAGCGTCTTTTGTGACCTGAGGACACTGTTTCCAATCTATTTTAGCTGGAGGACGATATTTTGGTCCTTTTTTCAAAAAGTTTTTAACCTCTCTGTCTTGGACGATATTGAGGTCCCCTGTTATAACATGACCATAGGGATCATATCTTAACTTCGACGATACACAGTTTCAAGTTAAAGGAATATTATTTTTCTACATTGACGTCTTATGTTTCTGACGTATAATTAAAAATTAAACTTCTGCTGGGTTTTTTGTATGTGTACGAAATAATAGGTGGTTCTGTATTATCAAAATAGGGAGGTATACAGTTTTGAATGGTAGAGTCATTACATATACTCGATATGTTGATAAAATCAATACCACTGTTAATATATTTAATTTTCAGAAAGTTCCGTTTATGATCTTCATGTTTATCGATACGCAGGAACAGCCTATGGTGGCAAAAAGCTGTAATTATACGCGAATATTCATAGAGTGGGCTGAAGAAGGATATTGTGTCACACTCCTTGAAAATATCATGTAATTTACTAATTGGTATTTGACCCAGTTTAAATAATAATTGATGCCTACCATTGTTTTTAAATATAGATATGAGATTACCAAGTGTATAATTATACGACGTTTAATTCGTTGATTTCGATTGATACATTTGCCATGAGACCTAGTATTACGTTGTCTTTTATCAACAATATTCATGATATAAATAGAAGAAGTTTTAGATGTGTTTCCTTGTCCAAGTACATGTATATTGTCATTTAGATCCAGGGGATAAGCTGTCTGAGGTCGTTTAGTCCAAGACAGTTCGATAATTTTACGTGAATCTTCAAATTGTTTATGCGATTGCCCTTGTTGTTTCTTGGTCGTTTCGAGTGGTTGGAATCTGATGAATTTAATATTGTGGTTGTGTTTACATAAATGTTGGTAAATAATGCTTTTGAATTTCTTAGGTTTCCGGAAGCGGTATAGATGTTCATGTGTTCGTTTAAAAAATTCCCGTCCTGTTTGTCCTACATATTGTATACCACACTTTGGCTTTGTTCAAGTAACCAGATAAATGAGGCTTTTAGTTTTTCATGTAATGTCACAGGAAAAGGAAAGCAAAAAAGCTCTCTAGTTCACTGTTGACCTAACAGTATTATCAGAAGATAATCTAGATCAGGTTTGTCAATTTCTGGCATTGCACGGAAGTATTTGTGGACATCCACGTGTATTATTATTTTTAATATTGTTGATCCATTGCACAGACTTAATTATTGATCCAATGTTCAGACTTTATTGTTGATCCAATGTACAGACTTTATTGTTGATCCAATGTTCAGACTTTATTGTTGATCCAATGTATGGACTTTATTGTTGATCTAATGACCATACTTTATTGTTGATCCGATGTTCCGGCTTTGTGTTTTTATCTTTCCTGGGTGTCCATTTTTGTAAAAACTTACATAAGTCCATAAGGTCTAGATAAAATCTAACACATAATGTAACACAGATAAAACCACCTTTATTTATTTCATAATAGATATCAAAATGACATATAATTTACGTTCAGATTTCATCATGATATATTTGGTAGATAGAACAGTGACATGTGAATTCATTATCAGGGAATCGTGCAAATAAGAAGAAAATGAAGCGACTTTGTAATAAGGAAAATCAAAATATCGAAATGGTATTAAGATAACTCAAATACAAATGCAGTGAAAATCCTGGGACAACACAACAACTTATACCGAGGGTATGACCAGCGCTTCTGTATAGGCATATTATAAATGAAATATTTTGCATGTTAATTTCCAGATTTAAAATTATGTCAAATTGCATAAACTATAAGGTTGTAACATCTTTAGACAAAGTTGTCCTTAGATTTTTTTCTATCTCTACAAACTTTCGGTCACAAGCGTAACATCTGAAAGTTATTCCAAACGTACGTGTAGTGCGGTTTATTTAAAAAAAAATTACGAACAGCAATAAAATATCGAAACAATCAAACAACTGAGATAAACAAAATACCTAACATATCAAAACACAGAAATAAACAAATGCCTAGCATCTCAATGAGGTCCTTACGGTGTGAATAATAAAATAAATGATTTATCATTCCATTATATAGCAAAAACGTATATATGGATCACAGCTTACAACATTCGTTTATAAAAGAGATATAATAGAATATGATATTTTTTAAAAAGAGGCCACCAAAAAATCGAGACAACTGAAATACCTAGGCAATCGAAATGCCGAGCTCTTCATAATACCGAGACATTCCGAATATCGAGATATGAAAGGCAAAACAAAATTTAATAAAAACAGAACAAATAAATAACAAATACAGTTACCTTTTACCATCTGATTATTATAAAACTATAGTTTGAGTGAATAACTCCCATGGTTATCTTAAATTTTAGCAGTCGAGGATAAGCATATTGCATATCTTTTCCTTTAATGTGTACCAGTTTTATACTTTGATCACTGTGTAGCATCAAAACCGGATATAGGTACCCCGTAGCGGTGGATAAACAAATGTCAGGTAAGGTCAAATTCTTCTTATTTTCGTTATATTCTACGTTTAGCAGACAAGATATGTTTTGTGATACTGATTCCTAATAATGTAGCACCTATTTAGGGCTGATTATGATCCTTGATTTGGCTTCTCTCTCTTCATATCGTCAGAATAGGACCGGGTGGTACCTGTTCAAATAAGCATGCAACGAGTTCAAACTAGTTAAAAACACATTTATCCTTCAACCATTCATTTGAAGTTTTCGTAGTCTTATCCTCGACTGCTAAAATTTAAGATAACCATGGGAGTTATTCACTCAAACTATAGTTTTATAATAATCAGATGGTAAAAAGTAATATCATATTTAAGCTTAAACAACACTGCATTCGAAATAAACTATAGTTTTTACAGAGCAATTCGTGCAAATAAAGCGAATGAATTGTGCGGCAAATAGTTTTTACTGTAGGGGAATAGTTTTTACTGTAGGGGAATAGAATAGGTACTCTTTGCTATCATTGATTATTTGCTTCAAAGGAACCTATATCCGTTGGTGATGCTATACAGTGTTGCTGTTAGAGATATCTAACCTACGGTTAATTTTCATGTACATACCTGTGTATATAATACATACAAACCTTTGACATTAATTAATATCTAAGTCTATTTATATTGGATTTCCTACTTAAAATATGTATTGTCCATAGCCAAGATCTGGATAATATCTATAGTGATAAAAAGAGATGGCGAATATGCGTCAATAAGACACCAGTCCAACATCATAGTAAAACCAGAAAAGACATTGAAGGATTAATAAACAGTGAGTATCAACAACGATAGTGTCGAATCAGTCTACGAAAATGGTTCACCTTTGTTTCACTTTCAATGTTGACATTCATTTCCTTTTAATGGCTAAACACGACTAATACATGCGTAACCAATCTCTAGTAATGGGTTAAATCAAAGTTCACATGAATACGGATTCAATAAGGTCGAATTATTCACTTGCAAGTGAATAATTCATCAGCGATGTTTCTTAGTTTATTTTGACAAAATTGAACTAAACCGGCTACTAAAAGCAAATTATTATTTCACTATTTCTTTCATTAATGATTGATTAAAAATAATCATATTTTATTTTTTTTTATATATCTCGTAGTTAATGCCCCTTTAATACAATATTACATTTTTTACATGTTTTTGAATTAACATCTCAAGACATCCTGTTTAATATCCTTTTTTAAATGGTACTCATTAACCAACATTTAAGTCTACTTGAAAGATAATACATAAATACATAGATGGACATTCGATAACATTTCGGCTTTGGCTACGAATGTCCTTGTATGTTTAAATTTACTAAAATGTTGTCAGAATCGTTCGAAAATAGGCTCGAAACTGCAATTATGAACTATCTAACATTCTTCATAATTTGGTTAAAGTTTCAAATGTTCATTCAAACAAAGGAATTGGACAAACAACAAAGCATTTACTAATCCTTTTCCATACAAGATGGATTGGATTATCTGATACTAATAAATATATATCTTAAAAACTTAATATATTCACTATCTATGTTACATGCACATAGTAACTGTGCGGCTTCGGACATACAATTTTCAATCACAGATTCATCCAAATATATAAGTCGTTTGCGCTTAAAATTCCTTTTACCAGACACAACAAAAAATACTGATGGCGATGTAGACGCATTATCAGAATTCTGCATCAGATGCCAGCCATTTTATAATTCAGAAAAACAAATCGAACATACATTGTTAGATTAAGAGACCTAAATGCGTGGGTTCAAATCCCAGTCAGAACAGATAAATGTGTAAATCAATTTTGATAAATATTTTGGATTATGAGTAATACTTAATTAAACTTTGAAAATAAGTCGGGTTCATAACCTATTACACCGAAATTACGATCATATTATTTAATGAAAAGGGGTTATTAAAATTGAGATCATAAAACTTTAATTAAGTGTTATGGATTAGTTATTGTAGGTAAATGTGTTTCCCTCAGTTTTAGTTTGTAACCCGGATCTGTTTTTTCTCAATCGATTTATGAATTTCGAACAGCGGTATACTACTGTTGCCTTTATTTAAAGCGTACCATAGAGAAGTATATATCTACATTTATTTTAGGCGAACTGATATTTACCACTGTATGCTTAAGCGGTTAAAAGAAAGAATAAACTTCCGTATATTGGATTTCCTACTTGAAATATGTATTGTCCATAGCCAAGATCTGGATGATATCTATAGTGACAAAAAGAGATGGCGAATATACGTCAATCAGACAGAAGTTCAACATCAGAGTAAAACCAGAAAAGACATTGAAGGATCAATAAACAGTGAGTATTTATGGTTCATGTGGACCCATTGGCTAAAATGGCTGCATTTTCACCTCAAAATTTACAGAAAAACCTGTGTATCTGGAAAAGTTTTAAGGCATAGTATGTACTAGATAAATAAAATTCAAATACATTCTATGTTTAAGAAAATTAAAAAATTAACAGGATTTTGAAGTGCCCTTTTTTTCATTCCTCCAGAAGGTGCCAAAATAAACTAAGTTGAGAACTTCCCCACAGGTAATAATTGAAGTGAACTGTTTTGATTGAAATGGACAATAGATGGACAATAAATACGTGACAATAACTGGCGATTTAAACTATGTACCTGAGTGGACCATCTGAAGTGAAACTGAACATCATCTTATGCAGGGACGAAAAAAAGTACACTGCAAAATCTAGTTAAGTTTTTAAATTTTCTAAAACATACAATGCATTTGAATTTTATTTATCTGGGGCATGCTACGGCTTAAAACTTTTCCAGATGCACAGGTTTGTCTGCACTCAAAGTAAATAAATTAAAAGATCTGACATAACTATAAAACTATGTTAAAGACAAAGACAATATGATATAAAATTAGAGACTAATGACGGTCTTAACCTTATAAAACACCTGAGTCCAGGCAAAAAAGTGCGTGTGTATTAAATCTTCTATATAGCGATCGGTAGGATGCAAAACGGTGCAGAGAAGACCACACAATAAAAATTAGTTCAAGGAAAGCACTTAACTCTGTAATATCTGTTTTTAGTTTGTTTGGGTTTTTTCCCTTTAAAAGCGTGTAATCTGATCATATATCACATCGAATAATTAGATATACAATGGCCCACGGAGAATGAAAGAAATATCAATTTCCTACTATAAACACGGAAAACATCAACTAATGTAGCAGTTTAGACAAGAGTAAGAAGTAAAGTCCAATTACAAATGATTAAGTCTCATTTGAGCTGTTTGTCATTTTGGTAAACATACATATCAATTATATTAAAAATACCTCAAATAAGTATAATAATAAAAACATTTACAATACCAATCATACTGCACCAGATGCGTATTTCTACAATTTATTTCTCTTCAGTTATGCTCGTGGTCAAATAGTTTGCATTCCAAGGATAACAAGGTGTTTTTGTAGCTTTTAGCTTCTTCATGTATAATTACCCATACATAATTTCTTACTATCAAAATGATTATACATCTACTTGAACTTTAGTCGGTAAAAAGATCGGGTCTGTTATCGTTTTCTTTTAGAATGTATTTGATTATGATCAGACATTTTGTTCGTTGCATTTTTTCTTCTTTTGTAGAACTTCCCATGGTATAATGTCCTTCCCATTTTGATAAAATATTTTATTTTTGTAGCAAGCAACAACTTCGAAATAAGAGAAATAGTTTGTGTCAAAAGCAGTTAAAAAATCTATGTTGCAATTGTCAGAATCTTCTTACTGGTACAAAAATAAAACGATTTAGTATAAAACCAGGTTTAATCCACCATTTTCTACACGAGGTTTATACACCAAGTTATAGATATTTCATATCTTTTGGATAGTTTTGCAGTGTTTCGTAAATTATACCATAGCTTTTGTTGAAACCCTCGGCAATAACCTCACGAGACGAAGTCGAGTGAGGTTGCCGAGGGGTTTCAACAAAAAACTATGGTATAATTTACGAAACACCGCAAAAGGGGGGGGGGGGGTTCAGCAAGCCAACATTTTGAATAATACTTTAAAAAAAAGTCTAATGTATTCACCATATATGAAACTCCTTAAAAGGGGCGTTCTCCCTAATAAAACCCGCTTCTGCAAATTTAAACCTATACATGTAACTGTACAGCGGAGCATATGAGGATACAATTTCAGTATACATTTCAATAAGTGAAAATCAACTGATATTTTCCAGTAATATATATAATTATAATCTTAACAAATTTATATATTTTTTTAAACTTTATTTGTTTGTTTGTTCTGAGAGCGAATTTTTGTATATTTTAATTATAGAACAACGGAGTTGGTGTACGTGGGTTCGATTCCCACCCTAGGCATTCATTTATATCGGCTGGTGCAAAGCGGGCAGTTTAGCTTAGTGGCCCCGCACTGACTCTGTTGTTCCTGTGTAAAAATTCAAGAGGCCACGGTAAGGTCTACGGCTATCGTTCTTTTTCTTTTCGTAGACCATATACAACAAAACCATGGTATAATTGTGAAAATTATACCATAGATAGCTATGGTATAATTTTCGGTTATTGAGATTTATACTAGGGTTGCATTCCCATATTTTCCATTGTACAGCTATAGGTTAAGTCAGGAATATGTCAGTGGTTTTTGATTCGTTAGATGTGTTAGAGCTTTTGATTTTGCCATTTGATAAAGGACTTTCCGTTTTGAATTTTCCTTGGAGTTCGATAATTTTGCTATATTACTTTTTTAGAAAGTTTCTGACAAGAGCATTTCTATACTCGTACTCCACTACCACCTAATCTAACTAAGCTGAAATCATTCATATTTCATAAAATTGTCTGTCTATAGATATTCGTTGATCTTTTTATATGTTCGAATAAACGATGAATACATTGTTCTTATCTTTAAAAAATTTTTTTTTGTATATAAGTCAAGTCAGACGGCCGGGTTAAGGATATCATTGTTTCATTTGGGAGCAATAAATTTTCTATACCCATTATTGGTGAATCCGCGGGGGTGGGGATGGGGATCGGAGTTAGTGTTGGTCAGTTAGTCAGTTATCTTTGATGTCACTTAATCATAGTTTAAAAAAAACCAATATTGCAACCACGGTTTGTTCCAAAGAACAATATTTCAAAATGGTACAGTTTTAACACCTATGGCGCTTTATAAGCCAACAACAAGAAATAAGAAAACATTAACTGTACTATTTCTGATTTTATTAGCCAATGCTTGAAAAACAAAACTGACGTAAATTATAAAACGCCTATACATTTATATCTCAAACCAAACGATCTTTTTCTCCTCCGATTAGTCCTGTTATAGATAAAAGATTATTAACATAGGATTGAACTTCTATTTTGACGAACAAACTATCTGAATCTTCCTATTTGTTATTATTTTTTAGATGTGTTCATCAGTACCGTATCTACTGAATCAACTCTTTCAAATATTTACTCTAACTGAAGGTGTTCCAAAATGTGTTTTGTGTAATATTCAGGGACCACAACTTTCTATAAGGTAACTTAAGCTATATGTGACTTTTACGGACAACCTACAAATAAGAGGGAACTCAGCAGGAATAATATACTAGGATGTTCTTGTGCAAATGTCTCGTGTCGCTAGAAAGAACGACTAAAGACTTATTCGTCCTCCTCTTTGAAGTTGTCTTTATACTATCCAAAGAAAGTATAAAGAATTTTGAAGTCTTAGAAGAATATTCCTATAATTTGTCGTTTTTATGAAATTTATACAAATATATATTAAGGTATGCTATCATGCTGAGTCTATAATTCATATCAAACGAAATCTACGGTGAACATTGCTTGAGAATTTAAAAGCAAACATCTAGTTATTGATTCACACAGTTATCAATTGATAATATGTGAAACGTGTTTTTATAAATAAAGACAAATGTATAATGTCTAATGTCACTTAGTCTTGAAAACAAAGCGATGCATTTCTCATCAGTGTAGGTAGACTGGGAAATGTTTATAAATGGAAATACAGTAGAATTTTTTAAAATATATTTTACAAATTACTTCTTTTAAACAAGGGGTCAATTTACATTATATCTGAAGGTTATGGTAATATGAGATACGTACAAATACAGAAAAGGCTAAACAAAATTTAATATTACAAATTCTTCATAATTTGGTTAAAGTTTCAAATGTTCATTCAAACAAAGGAATTGGACAAACAACAAAGCATTTACTAATCCTTTTCCATACAAGATGGTTTGGATTATCTGATACTAATAAATATATATCTTAAAAACTTATAGAATTCAGTGTAGGTAGACTATCATATATTGGGAAATGTTTATAAATGGAAATACAGTAGAATTTTTTTCAATTTTTTTACAAATTACTTCTTTTAAACAAGGGGTCATGTTTACACTATATCTGAAGGTTATGGTAATATGAGATGCATACAATACATCGATGTGACATCAACCAAACGACAAAAATATAAACGATGGCGGGGTTAAATAATTTTGCAAGCAAACTCCTCCTAGTGCCGGGGACAGTGGTATAACGGAACAACCTTTACAACAATCAGTAAAAGTCAGATTCAGAGTTGTGAATAAATGTAACAGAATCATTCAAAGATCTGCCATTATCATAAACATAAGAAGATGTGGTATAAATGCCAATTCACAAATCACAACCAGGGTCCAAATGATGTAGACGTTAACAACTATAGGTCACCGTACAGCCTTCAACAGTGAGCAAAGCCCATACCGCATAGCAAGCAATAAAAGGCCACGAATTGACAAGTGTCAAACAATTCAAACGGATAAACTAACGGCCTGATTTATAAACAAACGACAACTACTGAATTACTGTAAAAGTCACCGGACTGTGTACATGCACAAACAACCACCTAATATAAAACACAAAATAGTATGATAAACAGCAACAAAATACAAAAACTAATGTAATGGCTACTTACTTGGGACGGGCACATTTAGCATGTGGTGGGGTTAAACATGTTTGCGGGAGCCCAACCCTCCCCTAACACGAGACAGTGTAGTACAAATGTGTAACAACACAGCATAATAACAAACTATACAAATCAGTTGAAAAAGGCATAACTCAACAGATTTAAAACAAAAAACACTAAAGACACAAAGTACAAATCATCTGAGAGTACTAGATAAGAGTGGCGGGGCTAAACTGGTCTTTTTTTTTAGATTTCAATGCTCTCTTGATCATATCATTGAGTAGATTAACAAAACTTTTAAACAAACAATAAACGTCAGTCCAGGGAAGGCACTTACCTCTAAAATAATAGTAATATAGATAAGAAAAACACAAAATAAATATCAAATTATACCGTATTAAAAAATGCTTTGAGTTACTGAAATCAATCTCAACGTATTTAAACCGGATTTCGATTTTTACAACTTCACCCTTTCACCGTGATCAATATACCAAATATCTCAACAGCATTAATAACGCCATCAGAATACCGGACAACGTAAGTTTCGAGACAATAATAATAATATTTTGATATTCAGGTAAAGGCACTATATACAAATGCATAATAAGATTTGGAAGTACAGCTAAATAAGACCTTAAGAAATAGTAATGGTTGTGATTATAGGCATATTTAATGCCTTAACCCAACGATGACCCTTGAAAGCAAATAAGTTCATTTCCAATGAGGTCCTTACGGTGTGAATAATAAAATAAATGATTTGTCATTCAATTATATATCAAAAAAGTATCTATGAATCACAGCTTACAACATTCGTATATAAAAGCAATATAATAGAATATGATATCTTTTTTAAAAGAGGCAACCCAAAAATCGAGGCAACTGAAATACCTAGGCAATCGAAATGTCGAGCTCTTCATCATACCGAGACATTCCGAATAGAAAAGGCAAAACAAAATTTAATAAAAACAGAACAAATAAATAACAAATACAGTTACCTATAACCATCTGATTATCATAAAACTATAGTCTGAGTGACTAACTGTCATGGTTATCTAAATTTTAGCAGTCGAGGATAAGCATATTACATATCATTTCCTTTAATGTGTACCAGTTTTATACTTTGATCACTGTGTAGCATTAACACCGTATACAGGTACCCCGTAGCGGTGGATAAACAAATGTGAAGTCAGGTAAGGTCAAATATTTTCGTTATATTCTACGTTTAGATGACAAGATAAGTTTTGTGATACTGATTCCTAATAATGTAGCACCTATTTAGGGCTGATAATGATCCTTGATTTGACTTTCTCTCTCTTCATATCGTCAGAATAGGACCGGTTGGTACCTGTTCAAAGAAGCATGCAACGAGTTTAAACTTGTTAAAAACACATTTATCCTTCAACTATTCATTTGAAGTTTTCGTAGAACAAAGTAATATCATATTTAAGCTTAAACAACACTGCATTCGAAATAAACTATAGTTTTTACAGGGAAATTCGTGTAAATAAAGCGGATGAATTGTACGGCGAATAGTTTGTACTGTAGGGGAATAGAATAGGTACTTTTTGCTATCATTGATTATTTGCTTAAGAGGAACCTATATCCGGTGGTGATGCTGTACAGTGTTGCTGTTAGAGATACCTAACCTACGATTCATTTTTATGTACATACCTGTGTATATACCTAATACATACAAATCTTTGACATTAATTAATATCTAAGTCTATATATAGAACAGTTTAAAACATTACTTTTCCAACCAAATAATTTTTCAAGATTTTTTTAGAGCATTACACCTTTTCTTCGAGGTAAAAGTTGTTTTGCTATAAAGTTGTCTTCATAAATATAGACTAAGCCTAAAAATAAGCATTAATTTAGTATGATACCTGAAAAGCTTAAACTGCCATTGCTTACCAGACTTTCAGCACACCCTTTTTTAATAAGTGCTTTAATAAGAATTGTAAATAAAAAGCCAGAAAAGTGTTAAGAGGAACTAAAACACAGAGACAAGAAAAAATAATGAATCAACTAAGGCACGTGTATTAAGATAAATGAATGAAACTGCGGAAAATCTTTACTAAATTAACTATTAGTATTTAATTTAGAAGTCTAAATAATCAAACATAATACAGCAATATTCAACAAAGCGTGATTTTCCAATGACTCAAGTTATAAAAATGGTGGGAACTGAAAAAAAATCATCGAGCTGGGATAATAACAACCACGCATAGAACGCAATTTAAAAACAAAGAGACAAAATCAGTCAACGAAATGGTTCACCTTTGTTTCACTTTCAATGTTGACATTCTTTTCCTTTTAATGGCTGAACACGACTAATACATGCACAGTTGTCTCATTGGCACTCATACCACATCTTCTTATATCTAACAACCAATCATTAACTAATGGGTTAGATTAAAGCGCACATGAATACGTATTAATGAGGTCGAATTATTCACTTGCAAGTGAATAATTCATCAGCGATGTCTCTTAAATGATTGAACAAAAAAAAAATTATATTTTACTTTTTTTTTGTATCTAGTAGCTTATGTCCCTTTAATACAATATAACATATTTTACATATTTGTGTATTAAAATCTCAAGACATTCCTGTTTAATATCCTTTTAAATGGTATTCCTTAACCAACATGCATTTAAATCTCATTGAAAGACAATACATAAATACATAGATGGACATTCGATAAAATTTCGGCATTGGCTACGAATGTCCTTAGCTTTATTTTTTTGTATGTTTAAATTTACTGAAATGGTAAAAATTGTCAAAATCGTTCGAAATTGGTTCGAAACTGCAATTATGAACTATCTAAAATTCTTCATAATTTGGTTAATTTCAAATTTAAAGTATTTTATTGTTTAAACATCAAATGTTCATTCAAACACAAAAATTGGACAGAAGACAAAGCTTATACTAAGCTTTTCCCATACAAGATGGGTTGGATTATCTGAAACATTTTGTACTAATAAATATGTATTTTTAAAATTTAACAAATTCTCTTCCAATGTTACATTACTGTGCGGCTTCGGACATATAATTTTCAATCACAGATTCATCTAAATTTATAATAGATATAAGGAGATGTGGTATGAGTGCCAATGAGACAACTCTCCATCCAAGTCACAATTTGTAAAAGTAAACTATTATAGTTCAAAGTACGGTCTTCAACACTGAGCCTTGGCTCACACATAAGTCGTTTGTGCATAAAGTTCTTTTTACCAGCAACAGCAAAAAATGCTAGTGGCGATGTACACGCATTATCAGAATTCTGCATCAGATGCCAGCCATTTTATAATTCAGAAAAACAAATCGAACATACATTGTTAGATTAAGAGACCTAAATGCGTGGGTTCAAATCCCAGTCAGAACAGATAAATGTGGGAATCAATTTTGAATTATGAATAATAAATCAGTAAGTTTAATGATTAAAACTTAATTAAACTTTGAAAGTAAATCATGTTCATAACCTATTACACCGAAATCATCATATTATTTAATGAAAAGGTGTCATCAAAAATGAGATCATAAAACTTAAATAAATAAGTGTTATGTATTAGTTATTATAGGTGTCCAAAAGTGGACCATAGAAAGGTATATATCTACATGTATTTTAGGCGAATTGATGTTTACCATTGTATTTTTAAGCGGTTAAAAGAAAGAAAACAACTGCCGTATATTGGATTTCGTAAAGCCAGAAAAGACACATCTTTTTTATTACTACCAGTAACGTCTGTTATATAGGCACCTACGTTTTAATATTGTATTTATATTGTGTCATAGATCAAACTTATTCGTTCAGTGTATGTTTACTTATTGTTGTTTAAATGTTGTTTTGATCGAGTTAAGCCATTTCCATTGATATTTTATAGTGTGTTTGTTCATATTGTAATGTTACACTACTGTCTCAGGTAAAGGTGAAGGTTGGCGCCTGTTAAAACGTTTAAACCCGCTGGATTTTTATGCACCTGTCCTAAGTCAGGAGCCTGTTGTTCAGTGGTTGTCGTTTGTTGGTGTGGTTCATAGGTGTTTCTCGTCTCTAGTTTTTTTATATAGATTAGACCGTTGGTTTTCCTGTTTGAATTGTTTTACACTAGTTATTTTGGGGCCTTTTATAGCTTGCTGTTCGGTGTGAGCCAAGGCTCCGTGTTGAAGACCGTACTTTGACCTATAATTGTTAACTTTTTATACATTGTGACTTGGATGGAGAGTTGTCTCATTGGCACTCATACAACATTTTATTATTTATATTGAAGGATCAATAAACAGTGTGTATTTAACAATGATCACAGGGTCTGTACAGTATGTATACCTCTAAACAGGTCTAATTTAAGACGAGTAGCAAATAAATTACCCAAGATCTGACATAATCATAAAACTAAATTAAACACTAATAAAGGTCTTAACCTTTTAAAACACCTGAGTCCAGGCAAACAAGTGCGTGTGTATCAAATCTTCCCCCATATGGCGATCAATAGGATGCCAAACGGTGCAGAGAAGACCACACAATAAAAATTAGTTGAAGGAAAGCACTTAACTCTGTAATATCTGTTTTTAGTTTTTTTTCTTTTAAAAGCGTGTAATCTGATCATATATCACATCAAATAATTAGATAGACAATGGCCCACGGAGAATGAAAGAAATATCAATTTCCAACTATTAACACGGAAAACATCAACTAATGTAGCAGTTTAGACAAGATTAAGAAGTAAAGTCCAATTACAAATGATTAAGCCTCATTTGAGCTGTATGTCATACATGAAACTTCTTATTTATATATACATGAAACCAAAAGCACGCGATATCAATTATGTTAAAAATACCTCAAATGAATATAATAATAAAAACATTTACAATATCAATCATACTGCACCAGATGCGAATTTCAACAACTTATTTCTCTTCAGTGATGCTCGTGTTCGAATATTTTGCATTCCAAAATCTAAAACAAAGTTAAACTTAACGTTGACGAGCTGGTAAAACCATAGGCTGGTCCTCTCCCTTGCAACATGTACCTTTATATCTGTCACAGCCAAACAGATAAAGGACAGAGAACCAGTCTAGTAAAACCACAGAGGACAGAAAATGAAACAGTTAACGTCATTTGGTCTCTGGCGAGAATTGTCTTAATTCATACCACATCATCTTATTTTCATAAAGCCGAACAAGGAATCAGATCTATGCATTAGGGATACACATTCCTTATATTTAAAACAATATCCGTATTTTTATGTCAGTACCGAAGTCATAAAAGAACGAATTCGCCAATGTTTAGAGTGTGCAGATTGGTCTTGCATGTACGTATTTTTCTCTAACAGGCATACGTTTTCTGCACATTTATTTGCAAAGGAACTTTGTAAACACTTATGAATATCAAATTCTCCAAACGATAGAATATTCTGGAAATCAGTGACGTCACAAATATTCATACTAGGTACTTCAATGCGAAGAAGAAACCAATTATGTATAACCATTGTGTCGTCTGAAAATTTCTCCCTTCTTGACCTTTTTTTTACTGTGAAATTAACAAATACTGATAATCAACAAAATCCGGATGCTTTCTAATACGGTTCTGATATGTATCCTCCCTATCCCATATTAGACTAGCAGAAATGGAAAAAATTTAAATGGCTTTCGTTTAACCGAATGCGTTTAATCTCCAGGTATTTATTTGTTTTAACTTTTAGTTTCTTTATATAAAATTACCCATACATAATTTCTTACTTTCAAAATGATTAGACATTTACTAGTATTTGTGAATTTTCTCGGTTCTGTATCGTTTTGTTTTAGAATGTATTAGATTTTGATCAGACATTTTGTTCGTTACATTATTTTTTTCTTCGTTTGTAGAACTTCTCATGTCTCTACCATTTTGATATAATATTTTGCTTTTGGCATTCCTGCAGCAAATTAAAGGTATTGGGTCAAATTTCCAACAACTTCGAAATCGGAGAAATAGTTTCAGTCAAAAGCAGTTTAAAAATCTGAGTTGCAATTGTCAGAATCTTCTTGCTAGTACAAAAATAAAACGATGTGGTATAATGAAGGTCAATGTAAATGTTACTGTTTGTTTCAGTCACTTTTTAAATTGGTTGTTGGACATATATTTTCCCTACTAATTGTATCTGCTACAGCCTTTAAACAAGATTATTTCACTGAAAAGTAATAAAATACTTCAGCACTGAAGTTGGCCATCAAATTTATTTTATCTAAGTAACTGATTGGTGTTCTAATAATAACCCTTCCCAATAACAACAATTAACAGCTACTATGTGATATGTTCAAGCTAACGCACATCTACCACTAACGCAACAAAGTAGACAGAATTAAGCAAACTGGCATTTAGAGCATTGAAAACACATTTCACAGTGACAATTTCATTCCTATAATTGATGGGAAAAACTGTAACAATATTCGTGTCGTAAAAGGTTGTTTATAAGAAGAGAATATAAGCACACGCAAATTTACAAAAAAAAAACTACACGAAATATAAGAAATATTTCGAAACAAGTTATAAGAAAGAGGTTACTAAAAAAACATTATGGTTTGGCTGATGTTTTTTTTAGCCATTATCCCCAACACCCTTTTAATGCATATAGAATTCCAATGATATTATCTATTAAAGGTCTTTGATAAATACTTAAGATGGTTTTTTTAATTTTGAAACTATTTCAGATGCAGTTACATTTATTCAAACTGAAATGAAGGAAAAATTAAGCATGACCTTCGCGCTTTTTTTCAACAACCAGTCATCCTGTCTCAATAACTATGGAGTCATAGCACTCTTTTTGTCCATAAATATCTATTTAAAATGTCTTTCAACGTGAGCTTGCACGGACTAGTCTATAGTAATATTACATTTATAACCGCTCATTCTTTGTAAACTGAACACAAAGCGAACGAATACAAAATTAAAAATTTAAAGATAAACGTTACAAAAATCATGTGAATTTTCTTGGATTAAAAAATCTTCAACCTTAACTGCATACCCAATGGATTCTAATCATAAATATGCTGAATTGTTTATTTCTGGAGTTCTCAAAAGTCTTTTGGTGTCTTTGTTTAACTGTGTCTCTTTTGATATCAGCTAGTTTCCGACAGTAGCAATTCTATACTCTTTACACTCCACCACCAACTAATCTTACTAATCTGAAACCATCCATATTTCATAAAAGTGTCTATTTATAGATATTCGTGTATTTTTATACGTTCGAATAAACGAAGAATGCATTGTTCTTGACTTTTTAATTCTATTTCTATATATAAGTCAAGTCAGACAGGATACGATGATCCTATCATGTTTTCTTGGTTGTTGCCAATGAAAATGATTTTCATGTTATATTTTGTTGCTTATAAAAACTCTTCATGTTTGTTTTTTTCAGGAGTTTGCATTTAGGCAAACAAGAAACAGTGGATGCAAATGTCTGTCTTAAACTTGTAGCATGTTTTTAATCCGTAATGAAAGCCATGCGTCAAGTACATTTAGAACGGCTAGAAAACAATGAAAGAATTTTTAAAATGCATCCAATTGCAATTAAAACGATATATGTACAAAAAATATATATGAACGTTTAAGAAGTATTATATCAACAACAAACAAATAGATATAAACAACACCTTAATTTCATATAATTGTTTAAATAATATGTATGTGTTTTTTCCGTCTTGCATTTAGCCGAGCAATGGCGGTTTTTAAATTATTTTTTTTTTTGCATTTTTTTATCGTTTCTTCAGTGGGATTCGTATTCAGAGCTGTTTGGACAACACCGCCTATGCTATGTTCAATGTGTGTCCAGTAATCCCCTTGTCAGTCACTTTCGTCTAAGAATTCAAAATATTGCTTGATTTATAGAAAATAGAGGTGGCTATTTAGCGGGACAAGGGACGTAGTATGACGGTTCTTATTTGACAATCGCTAGAGATGTTATTATAGTTACAATTAATTACCGACTCAATATACTTAGTATTCGGATGTTTAAGCTTTGATAACGCTAAGGGCATTTATGGACTAATGGACTATATTATGGCTTTAGATGGGTTAAGGATAGCATTGCTTCATTTTTGGGCAATAAATATTCTATAACCATATTTGGTGAATCCGCGGGGAGAGGGGATTTAGTGCTGGTCTGTTATCTCTGATGCCAATTAACCACGGGTTGTTCCAAAGAGCAATATTACAAACACGGTTTGTTCCAAAGAACAATATTGCAAAGTGGTACAGCTTTAACACCTATGACGCTTTATAAACCAACAACAAGAAATAAGGAGATTATGTCGAAACATCTTAACTGTACTATTTCTTATTTTCTTAGCCAACTGCCGTAAATTATAAAACACCTAAACATTTATATCTCAAACCGAAAACGATCTTTTTCTCCTCCGATTAGTTCTGTTGTAGATTGAAAATTATTCACATAGGACTTAACATCTTTTTTGACAAACAAACAATCTGAATCTTCCAATTTGTTATATAGCATTCTTTAGATGGTACTGTATCTACTGAATCATCTCTTTCAATTTACTTTTTAAAATATTTACTCTACAACGTACCTGAAGGTGTTCCAAAATGTGTTTTGTCGCTGATTTTCTCGCTTCGTTGAAGACCCATTGGTGACCTTGCATGGGCTGTTTTCTGCTCTTTGGTCGGGTTGTTGTCTCTTTGACACATTCCCCGTTTCCATCCTCAATTGTATTTGTGTAATGTACCACAATTTTAATGTTTGATTTAATAGAAACAGCAAGAATATTCTACGTTCTTGTGCAAATGTCTCGTGTCTCTAGAAAGGTCTATTTTAGACTTATTCATCCTCCTCTTAGAAGTTGTCTGTTTGCAATCCACGGAAAATGTATAGACGCAACGTCAGATATTGCTACCATTTTCCTATTTTACTTGTTGGGTAAATGCAAAGTATAAATGTCGTGTGAGGCCAATCCAATATGATTTTTCATTCTTTATCCTAAATGAACAGGCAGTGGTTTTTTTGTACTAAAAGGGGATACATAGCATTTTTGAAGTCTCAGGATAATATTCTGATAATGCATGAAATTTACACAAATACATATTGAGGTAGGCTGTCAGTCTGAGTCTATAATGCATATCAAACGAAATCTACGGTGAACATTGCTTGAAAAATCAAAAATTTACATCTAGTTAAAATTCACATATTTATCAATTGATAATATGTGAAACGTGTTTTTATAAATAAAGAAAAATTCTAATGTCTTATGTCAGTTAGTCAAGGAAAACAAAGCGATGCAGTTATATCAGTGTTGGCAGACTATCATATATTGGGAAATGTTTATACGTAAAATAAATGGAAATACGGAATAAATGGATTTTTTTTAACATATAACTTCTTTTAAAAAAGGGGTCATGTTTACATTATATCTGACAAGTAATGATAATAGCAGATGCATACAATAATACGTCAATGTGACATCAACCAAACGACAAAAATATAACATTTTAGCAAGAGCAAAACCCTCTCACTACCAAGGACAGTGGTATAACAGAACAACATTGTAACACCCTGTAAAAGTCAGAGTAAAAGTAGTGAATACATTTTTACAGAAACAATCAAAGATTAAATAAAAAAAAAGAAGGTGTGGTATGATTGCCAATGCGACAACTCTCCATTCGAGACCAAATGATGTAGAAGTTAACAACTATAGGTCACCGTACATTCTTCAACAATGAGCGAAACTCATACCGCATAGAAAGCTATAAAAAGCCCCAAATTGACAAATGCAAATATAAAACAATTCAAAAGGGTAAACTAACGACCTGATTTATTTACAGAATAATAAACAAAAAAAAGTATGATATACAGCAACAAACGACGGCTGAATAACAGTTCCCGGCCTTTGGACAGGCACATACAGAATGTGGTGGGGTTAAACATGTAAGCAGGCGCCCAACCACTTAACTCAACAGATCGATATAAAGAAAAAAAACACATTTATCAGAAACACTAAACTAAAGACACAAAGTACAGATCTGTGAGCGGCGGGGTTAATCTAGTCTTTTTTAGATCTCAATTATCTCCTTTTTTATATATATCAATCAGCATATTAACAAAACGTGAAACAAGCAATAAACATTAGTCCAGGGAAGGCAATTAACTTTTATCGAAAAGTAAAAAAAAACAACCACTAAATTGTAACCATAATAGCTCACATAATTGAATTATGCGTGAAATATTTGCCACTGGACGTAACCCTTACAAAAATCAATGAATATAAATAAAGACCTAATTTCACGGACATTTTAGTATGTAATTAAAGACTATGTTTCTATCACATGAGATATTAAATGTTTAATACATAGATGTTCCATCAACTTTTCAATGATATCAAAATAAGGAGATGTGGTATGATTGCCAATGAGACAATTTTCCGCCAGAGACCAAATGACATAGATGTTAGCAGGTATATGTCACCGTACGGCGTGAAACAATTCAAAGGAGAAAACCAACGGCCTGATTTATGCTAAAACAATTAACGAAAAACAAGTGTCAGACAGCAATTTACGACAACATCTGAATTACAGGCTCACAAAGAAAGTGGCGTGGTTAAACATGTCTGTGAGCGCTCAACCCTCCCCTTACCTGAGACAGTGGTGTAACAGCAGTAATTAAAGTTCAAACTGTAAAAATTAATTCGAGTGGGCTAAACTCATCAGATAAAAGAAATAGCGAGTACTCGTTCCGTGCATTATCAAAAAGTCTGATTTGGCTTCTGACTTTCCATTTAAGGTTTTATGTTTGAT
Source organism: Mytilus californianus (assembly GCF_021869535.1). Lineage (NCBI taxonomy): Eukaryota > Metazoa > Mollusca > Bivalvia > Mytilida > Mytilidae > Mytilus > Mytilus californianus. Next base: position 110,278,478 of record NW_026262723.1, read on the forward strand.
ATTCTACCTTCTTTTCATATCATCATTGACAATAAATAAATCTATATAACTATTATTGATAATCATTCAGTATTCTAGGTTTACGATGAACCGTGATAATTGCGAATGAAGTCACACTTATTGTAATTGTTTGTAATTTCCTATAATTACTTTTATGTCCATTACATTTTCGTGCGATATTTGTACTGTTCATTTCGTGTAAATTGTGTCTCTCGACTGATTTTGTATATGATATAATATCAACTTATAAGCTACAATATGAGGGATGGTCAGACATTTTATGTTTCATTCGGTTTTGTTCTATTTTCCATGGGATTATTTCCATGATAATAGCGTTCAGTGAATGATATTGTTATATTTTATCTAAGAGTAAATTTTATTTCCTCAAACAGGAAGGACAAGAAATCTGATCAATAATTATTTGTCAAATCTTTTGTATTATTTCTCGTCGTTGCCAAAAAGTCTGACAGCGTTTTTCGTAAATGTAATTTCTACGTTAAAAGTTTAAAAAGGGAAAACATCTTTTTCTAATTTAATTCCAATCATTTATTATAATAACTGAATGTTTCGTACTTATCAAAGCTTACATAATTCAAATTATCAGTCAAAATATTTTCCATTAAAGACACACACAGAAAAAAACATTGGTAAAATATTGTTTAAATGAAATAACCTTCTTTTAGAACATTATTTTTTGCTGAAATTCAATACAACATCAATTTTTCATTTCTAACCGGGTTTTTTTTCTGAAGGAAAATTCCGATTTTTTAATGGTGAAATACGACTGGCAGCTACCGTGCAATAACTTATGAGTCGTTCAACTAATGCTTTTCAAATTTAGATATGCTGTTACTGATGACAAAATCGCGATGAAAATTGAATTGACGATTTTTACGCTTTTGCCGTTCAGGAGTTATGCTCTTGGTAGATTAGAAAACGGCAATTAATGTTGTTTCTGTGCAACAACTTATGAACTGTTCAGTCAATGCTTTTCAAATCTTAATATGTTGTTACTGGTGACAAAACGGATGCTTGATATTTGCTAGTTTCACCTTAACCGTTTCGGCCAGATAATGATAGACTGTAAAATGGGCACAGAACGTGGCAGGGAAGCAAGCCTGAAAGCGGCATATATTATAAAACAGCAATTTCATTCCTACTAGCTGTCTTCTTTAAAAGTTCACCAATGGTTACCTTCAAACACAGAAAACCCGGTTTGTTGTCAATTTGACAGCTTATCTCTTGTCCTCAATGAAATAGTTTCCATAGGGTAAGTTATATCAAAACTCTAGAAGTTTATATGGTTTCATAGCTCACATTTTAACGGCTCATTCAGATAAAGAATACCTCTGTCGTTAGTGTGCTATACACTGGAATTGACAAGACCTAGTTGAATCTCTTTTTTTTTAAACGAAAGAGATGATTACAAAATTTCCAAGATGACACTTTCATTAGATTTGCAATCACATGTAAAAATATATTTTGATGGTTGAAATAATTATTCATTTTAAAAACAATTGAATGACAGAAGCAGACGTTGTACTGTTTATTGTATATTTAAGTGACATTTTATACCAACAGTGATTCAGCAACAAAGTAATATCTTTAATAATTCAATTGTAAAATAGAAATAATACATCCCATCAAATAAGGAAAATTCTAAAACCATACTGTATATTCTTTGTTATGAAATCAAATACCAGATATCATACTTATATTTAGTGATAAATTTAGACAATCATGTCAGACAATCGACCTTTTTCAACTAGACCTTATCATGGTGAGTTATATTCTATAGTCTTCCTGGTTTCAGTAATGTTGTCATCATTGAACACGACATCCGCATAACCTTTTTTATTTTAATACGCCTACGCATTTTTCACACAGATAGTTTTCTTACAGAATGACTTTTATTTAATTATTAGGTAATTTTGTCTTAAGAAGTGTTATTTCTTCCTTTTGCCGGTTTAGTTTAAAAATTTACAACACCCCATAAATAACATAAATAAATAAACCACTCAGTTATCCAAAATTTTAGGTGCTCAATTTTTATCACATATATTCCCAGCTGGGTAAATGTATATAGATAAGACTGTGGTCGAATATTATAAGTTGAAATATGTTAAAATAATTCCGTTTTTCTCATATGCCTGTGTGAGAATGCAGATGTGTAGAAAAATATCTTTTGATATGATTTTTTCAACCTCTACGAAGAAACAGTCAATATTTCTAGGAAATCTCTAATTAAGAAAAACTTAATACTACTATTGTTTTTCAAAAGGAAGTTTAAACTGGGAATTCTTTATTGTCTAACAGTTGTAATGAATACAAATTAATACAAAAACAGACAACATCGCGACCAAAAAGAAAAACGACAAACATCAATAAAAAACACTAAACAGAAACTAATTATTGACAAAGATGAACCGACATAAAACATTGGAATTCCGGAGAGCTATATATATGTATACAAATTAAAAGCGTCATACAATATTCTCAATTTTCAAATTAGTAGTAAAATATTTTAATTATTGTAAAAATAATAAAGCAATGACCTTGTGCCGAATAAGTCTATTCACCCAATGACAATCTTATTGAATCGAACTTATCTTTGGAGTTTTTGATGACTTATGCCTCGTTCACACGTACATTGAATTCGAAGCGTTCACACACTCTTCTTTTTTTAATTCGAACCGAATTCGAATTGGCTAATTTGCATTATCCAATTGGCTTTAGAAATGCGTTTTCGTTAATGCGATTTAGTTAATTCGCTTTGATTCGAATTAAACCATGGTGTGGACACTTTCTAAATTGTAATTCGAATTAAATTATAATTATAATTATGCTGCGTTCACACGTAATTCGAATTCGATTCGCATTAACTAATTCGAATTAGTTTAATTCGCATTCGAAACGTTTGACGTCCAAACGTAAATTCTAATTCGAATTGCAATGAGCGTCAAATTCGCTTTATGCCGCGTTCACACGTAATTCGAATTCGATTCGCATTAACTAATTCGAATTAGTTTAATTCGCATTCGAATCGTTTAACGTCCAAACGTAAATTCTAATTCGAATTGCAATGCGCGTCAAATTCGCTTTACTGTCCTAACGACGTTAAAATTTAATTCGGATTAACAAAAACGCATTTCTAATGCGAATTGGATAATGCGATTTAGCCAATTCGAATCAATTCGAATTAAAAAAAGAAGAGTGTGTGAACGCGATTAGCGAATTCGATTCGCATTCGATTCGAATTCAATTCGAATTAAATGTACGTGTGAACGAGGCATTACTGTCCTAACGACGTTAACTTTTAATTCGTATTAACAAAAACGCATTTTTAATGCGAATTGGATAATGCGATTTAGCCAATTCGAATCAATTCGAATTAAAAAAGAAGAGTGTGTGAACGCGATTAGCGAATTCAATTCGCATTCGATTCGAATTCAATTCGAATTAAATGTACGTGTGAACGAGGCATAATTCGAATTAGTTTAATTCGCATTCGAAACGTTTTACGTCCGAACGTATATTCTAATTCGAATTGCAATGCGCGTCAAATTCGCTTTACTGTACGAACGACGTTAACTTTTAATTCGTATTAACAAAAACGTATTTGCAATGCGAATTGGCTAATGCGAATTAGCCAATTCGAATCAATTCGAATTAAAAAAGAAGAGTGTGTGAACGCGATTAGCGAATTCGATTCGCATTCGATTCGAATTCAATTCGAATTAAATGAACGTGTGAACGAGGCATTAATTGATAATGCGAATTAAAAGTTAACGTCGTTCGGACAGCAAAGCGAATTTGATGCGCATTGCAATTCGTATCAAAATTGACGTTCGGACGTAAAACGTTTCGAATGCGAATTAAACTAATTCGAATTAGTTAATGCGAATCGAATTCGAATAACGTGTGAACGCAGCATTAAATCGATCTTCGATGTTTCCTATTCTTCATCTAGAATATAAAGGAGTAGTTAATTTATTTTTCACATTAAACCCAAGCCTGGAGATACTCATATTATGGTCTTACTTTCGACAGAAATCATCCATATGTTTATTTATTTCATACCATACCGCATATGACATATTTTGACACATTCCTCAGCTGCTAGTTAATGGAAACTTATAGATTCAAGACATGATTTTCGAAGCATTCTCAAGAGAGATGTGTTCAGCCTGTCAAATCACTTGTAATCACTTATAATCATGTGAAATATCACTTATAATCACTTCGGTTTGATTGATTCTATAACATGTGAAGTTAAATCATTCCATAACAATTATAACAATAATCCAGGATGAAGAACAGAAAGTTGATCAGAAGGTCAATCAAGGTCATCTTTTCTATATGATAGTACTCAGAAGAGTTTTATTAGAATTTGTATGCACTAATGTATTGTCGTCCTGTAGATATGAATAGACAGAGATGTGGAGTGAAGTCCAAGATGACAGCAAAAAATGACAAAAATAACAAAAGACAACGTACAGTCTTCGACAATAAACAGGCTTCTTATACAATACAGCCTGTATCCCTGTATCCCCCCTTCCCCGTGTCTAAATATAGAGACGGTATAAATAATATTTCGTCTTTGGTTATTTGCATTTCGTACACCATGGATTAAATAAACATTGTTTTTTGACATCACTTTCACTGTCATTGTACATTGTTCAGGATTGTTTAGGGTTTCAACTGCACAAATCTTCACTTTTTGCTTTGTTATTTTGCAGTTACTGTAAAAATCTTTCGATTGAAGACTTTTTTGTATTAATTGCAAATTGTTATATACTATAACCTTATAGAATTGCGAATGATATAATTATGCTGACTACAATATGTTTTTCAATAAATTAAAAAGGTTGTGGATGTTTGGAAAAAGAATGCCTAAATCAAAAAAAGAGTATTTTCTCATAAAGAAATGAAACCAACCCTCGACCTTGATAAATTTCAGGCACTTGTTGCTGGATCTAAAACAAACTTCAACAGGATACTTGTTTTATTTTAAATGGAAATGTTAAAGAATATATTAATTAAGTCAAACTTATATGCGTATGACTATTAACAGTCAGCTAAAATATAAAAGTCACATATCAAACATGTGTAAAAAAAAAGTAATGATTGGAAAAAATTCATTTAAGCGTGAAAAAACTTACTATTTATTTTTCGTTTATAAAGCGTAATTTTAACTAATACCCCGATGTCTGGTATTTTTGTGGACATACCCATACCAAGAAAATGTTTAAATCCGGAAAAGAGTAACCACTGCGATTTGTATATGATAATAACCAAAGTAATTATGATGAAACACTTAATCAATCATGAAGATCCCTTCACGGATTACAGCAGTGGTTTATAAAATCACTTCACGGAGTACAGCAGTGGTTTATAAAATCACTTAATAACACTGGGTTAAGTTATTGAGTGCAATGGATGTTTCAAGGATCTAAACCATTTCTAATACCAGCACTGAACTGCTAATGATAAAGTATTTGTTAGTTAACTTCATTTTATATAGTTTCATTTAGAAACACTTCACGTACCATAAAATTGCCTTATTTGGTGTGCTTCACCCAATTACCTATCAGATTGCCTTGTTTGGTGTGCTTCACCCAATTACCAATCGGTTGCTGTATAGAAAACTAATTTGTAGCCATTTAAGCACGTACAAGAAAAAATAAGAATGAATTATTTTCAGCAATCACAATATTTACTGTTATAGAATCATTTACGCTGAAGATAAAAGTAAACATTCTACAAAAATATTGCCAAATATTATCTGTAAAGCGACTGTTGCCATCTGAGAAGGGAGTCAAAAACATGGTAAATTTCACAGTCTGTCATTTGACACAAGTGACGATATTGTAAAACAGGTGATTTGACACCACAAGTGACGACAAAGTAAAGCAAGTGACTTGACACAAGTAACGACAATATAAAGCAGGTCATTTGACACAAGTGTCGACAATGACATTTAAAGCAGGTTATTTGACACAAGTGACGACAATGTAAAGCAGGTCATTTGACACAAGTGTAGACAATGTAAGGCAAGTCTTATGACACAAGTGACGACACTGTAAAGCAGATCATTTGACACAAGTAATGACACTGTAAAGCAGGTTATTTGACACAAGTAACGAAAATGTAAAGCAGGTCATTTGACACAAGTGACGACAATGTAAAGCAGGTCATTTGACACAAGTGACGACAATGTAAAGCAGGTCATTTGACACAAGTGACGACAATGTAAAGCAAGTCATTTAACACAAGTGACGACAATGTAAAGAAATTCATTTGACACAAGGGACGACAATGACAATGTAAAGCAGGCCATTTGACACAAGTGACGATAATGACAATGTAAAGCAACTCATTTGACACAAATGACGGCCCTGTAAAGGAGGCGATTTGACACAAGTGACGACACAGTAAAGGAAGCCATTTGACACAAGTGGCGAAAATGACAATGTAAAGAAGGTCATTTGACGCAAGTGACGACACTGTAAAGGAAGCCATTTGACATAAGTGAAGACACTGTAAAGGAGGCCATTTGACACAAGTGACGACAATGTAAAGCAAGTCATTTGACACAAGTGACGACAATGTAAAGCAAGTCATTTGACACAAGTGACGACAATGTAAAGCAAGTCATTTGACACAAGTGACGACAATGTAAAGCAAGTCATTTGACACAAGTGACGAAAATGACAATGTAAAGAAGGTCATTTGACACATGTGACGACAATGACAATGTAAAGCAAGTCATTTGAAACAAGTGACGACAATGACAATGCAAAGCAAGTCATTTGACACAAGTGACGACAATGACAATGTAAGCAAGTCATTTGACACAAGTGACGACACTGTAAAGGAAGCCATTTGACACACGTGACGACAATGACAATGTAAAGAAGGTCATTCGATACAAGTGACGGCCCTGTAAAGGAGGCGATTTGACACAAGTGACGACACAATAAAGGAAGCCATTTGACACAAGTGGCGAAAATGACAATGTAAAGAAGGTCATTTGACGCAAGTGACGACATTGTAAAGGAGGCGATTTGACACAAATGACGACACAGTAAAGGACGCCATTTGACACAAGTGGCGAAAATGACAATGTAAAGAAGGTATTTGACACAAGTGACGACAATGTAAAGAAGGTCATTTGACACAAGTGACGACAATGTAAGGGAGGTCATTTGACACAAATGATGACAATGTAAAGCAAGTCATTTGACACAAGTGACGAAAATGACAGAAACAACATCTGATACAAAAATTTAACAATACTTTTAGATATTTGGATGATATATTGGCTCTCAATAATGACAACTTCAGTATGTATACTAAAAAAATTTATCCTGGTGAACTTACTTTAAATAAAGCTAATACTAACAATGACCACTGTCCTTTCCTCGATCTTGATATCTATATCATTAACGGGAAGCTTAATACAAAAATTTATGATAAAAGAGATGATTTTTCATTTCCTATCGTTAATTATCCATTTTTAGATGGTGATGTTCCCTTGTCACCATCTTATGGTGTTTATATATCTCAACTTGTACGATTCGATCGTGTATGTAACAACGTATTAGATTTTAGCGAGAGAAATTTATGTATCACTGAGAAATTATTACACCAGGGTTTTCGATATCATAAACTAGTCAAAACATTTACTAAATTTTATCATCGGTATAAGGACATCATTCGTAAATATAACTCAACATGCAGACATCTTATACGTTCGGGTATTTCACATCCAATTTTTTATGGTAATATTCTTTACAAAGCACAAAAATGTCAGTATTCACCTCAAAAGCTAACAAAACCTTTAAACAGACTTATTAAGAAGGGATATAGTTACGATACTGTTGTCAGGTCATTAAAAAACCAGTTGTTTGCATGACACGGGTTATGTTCTTCTCATATATTTTATGACGGTATAATACTAAACCCCTAACAGGAGGGATTGTGCCTGATATTCATATGATGAAGACATAATCTTTCAATCAGTTTAATTGAGGTCTGGAGCTGGCATGTCAGTAACTGCTAGTAGTCTGTTGTTATTTATGTATTATTGTCATTTTGTTTATTTTCTTTTGTTTCCTATTCTGACATCGGACTCGGACTTCTCTTAAACTGAGTTTTACTGTGCGTACTGTTGTACGTCTGTTTTTTCTACATTGGCTAGAGGTATAGGGGGAGGGTTGAGATCTCAAAAAACATGTTTAACCCCGCCGCATTTTTGCGCCTGTCCCAAGTCAGGAGCCTCTGGCCTTTGTTAGTCTTGTATCATTTTTAATTTTAGTTTCTTGTGTATAATTTGGAGTTTAGTATGACGTCCTTTATCACTGAACTAGTATACATATTTGTTTTTGGGCCAGCTGAAGGACGCCTCCGGGTGCGGGAGTTTCTCGCTGCATTGAAGACCCATTTGTGGCCTTCGGCTGTTGTCTGCTCTATGGTTGGGTTGTTGTCTCTTTGACACATTCCCCATTTCAATTCTCAATTTTAAAGAAGGTCATTTGACACAAGTGACGACAATAACAATGTAAAGCAAGTCATTTGACACAAGTGACGACAATGACAATGTAAAGCAAGTCTTTTGACACAAGTGACGACAATGACAATGTAAAGCAAGTCATTTGACACAAGTGACGACAATGACAATGTAAAGCAAGTGATTTGACTCAAGTGACGACACTGTAAAGGAAGCCATTTGACACACGTGACGACAATGACAATGTAAAGCAAGTGATTTGACACAAGTGACGAAAATGACAATGTAAAGAAGGTCGTTTGACACAAGTAACGACACTGTAAAGGAGGCCATTTGACACAAGTGACAACACTGTAAAGGAGGCCATTTGACACAAGTGACGACACTGTAAAGAAGGTCATTTGACACAAGTGACGACAATGACAATGTAAAGCAAGTGATTTGACACAAGTGACGAAAATGACAATGTAAAGAAGGTCGTTTGACACAAGTGACGACACTGTAAAGGAGGCCATTTGACACAAGTGACGACACTGTAAAGGAGGCCATATGACACAAGTGACGACAATGTAAAGCAAGTTATTTGACACAAAAGAAAGACAATTTAAAGCAGGTGATTTGACACAAGTATAACGGTGGATCTTTTAATAAATCTTTATTTCATTCATAATTTCTAAAGATTGATGGCGATTTAGAGAGCGGAATATTGTAAAGACATCTCGAGAATTTTTGAAGACCGTTTGTAATCTGTACATGTTTAGTGGTTGATCCCCCCCTCCATCTTTTTCCATTCAAAGTAAATAAATTGTGGCACATATCGACAGATAGCTTACATGGATGATAGTACCATTTATAATGGATTGAACAGTCCTTCATCTGAGCCCAACAGATAGCTTACATGGAGGATAGTACCATTTATGTCCTTCATCTGAGTCCACCAGATAGCTTACATGGAGGATAGTACCATTTATAATGGATTGAACAGTCCTTCATCTGAGTCCACCAGATAGCTTACATGGAGGATAGTACCATTTATAATGGATTGAACAGACTGTCCTCCATCTGAGTCCACCAGATAGCTTACATGGATGATAGTACCATTTATAATGGATTGATCAGTCCTCCATCTGAGTCCACCAGATAGCTTACATGGAGGATAATACCATTTATAATGGATTGAACAGTCCTTCATCTGAGTCCACCAGATAGCTTACATGGAGGATAGTACCATTTATAATGGATTGAACAGTCCTCCATCTGAGTCCACCAGATAGCTTACATGGAGGATAGTACCATTTATAATGGATTGAACAGTCCTCCATCTGAGTCCACCAGATTTCGTTTTCACCGAGTGGTGGTTAACCGAAGTACAAACCGTGTATCAATATATTGCCACAAAACTTTTGTCTTACTGACTAAATAAAATTGTCTTGAATATCAATCAAAGAAAGATAACAACAAACCAGTAAATGTAAGGGATAGCAATACATTTCCAAAGGCCATATTAATATTGAATTAATGGCCAGAATCTATTTGCGCCAATTACACTTTTGAAAAGGTATCAATTGCGCCAGTCTCTATGTTTCTTAAGATATTAATTGCGCCAATAAATTAAATTGCGCCACATTTACCTGTATTTTTTTTAATATCTTCTTTAAACTGAATACTCATTAAAATCAAGAAAACTCAACAATAAATAAATTTTAAAATAATAGAATAGTTTTTCATATGATAAAGGGAAACATATCATCGTTGTAGAAGATCACAAATTCCGTCAGGCATTTATTAAGAAAAATGGAGGAATTAGATGGAGATCTCGGAAAAAGAAAACGTTGCTCTAAAAAAAGTACCAAACAAATAGTGAGAGGAGAAGTGAGCAGAAAGGAATATGTTTTTATTTTAAGTTAAAAATACCAGCCTTTGGTTTAATGTTGAACAGAGACATATTATAATTTTGACTGTACTGTATATTTGAGTGAACGTTTTAATTCAGTATATTTTTTGTATTAAAATGCCGGTTCCAAGCCCAAATAAAGGAGGAGGGTAGTCAATCATTTAGTAAATATATATATTAAGTGATAATAAATAAATCGATAAGATTGGCGCAATTGTATGATTGTTTTATTGGCGCAATGAAATTTATAGTTCTCTGAATGAAGTGGCGTAGAAGGAGGAGGGTAGTCAATCATTTAGTAGATATATATATTAAGTGATAATAAATAAATCGATAAGATTGGCGCATTTGTATGATTGTTTTATTGGCGCAATGAAATTTATAGTTCTCTGAATGAAGTGGCGTAGAAAGAGCATTGGCTAATGATTTCATTTTTGGCGCAAATTGATATCGGCCAAATTATTTGTCTTTTAACGGGCGATATCTTTTTGCGCCAAAAATGAACTCATTTGCGCCACAACTTATTTGCGCCAATGCTCTTTTGCGCCACTTCATTTTAAAAACTATAGGTATCATTTGCGCCAATTGAAAAATCATCTTATTGCGCCAATTTTATGAATTTATTTATTTTTAATCAATTTTACACAAAACAAAGTCATCGTCTTCGTTTGTTACAACACCAATATCACCAAGAATTCTGTGAAATTGGTTTGATTTATTGGTTGAGATGAGTGCAGTTTCCTTCTTTCACTGTACATGAATTGAGATATTCAAAATCTTTTTTTTTCTGAATCTTCTTCGTCAATTTTGAAGAGCTCAGAATTAATCCGACACACTTGGGGACCAGAAAAAATGTCAGATTAAGCAGAGTGTCGGAATACTCAGGTTTTTTCTGCAAGGATAGGCGTATTTTGGTACCATGAAAATGTGTCGGTTAAAGCAGGATGTTGGAATACTCAGGTGTCGGATTAGGCAGGTTACACTGTATTAACATTTCAGTTGCTTTTCGTTTGCATGCTGTTTTCAAAATCTGTCCTTCTAGTTCTGAGTATAAGTTTCATGTAAATGATCTAATTCCCTACTCAATATAACTGTACTAGATTCATCTGTAAATAGCCTAGCACACTACGACTTAACTGTAAATCTCCATCTAATTTCTCTATTTTTCTGAACAAATGCCTGACGAAATTTGTGTTCTTCGACAACGATGACAGGTTTTCCTCTTTCAAACTTTATGTTCTTGAACGATATATCAGACATCTTTACATGTGAAAAACTATTCTGTTACTGAACAATTTATTTTTTGGTGATTTTTTCTCAATTTTGATGAGTGTTGAGTTTAATCTAAATTTGATAGGTTATTCATAGTACATGTTACATCCATTCTATAGGTAAAAATGTACAGGTGAATGTGGCGCAATTTGATTCTATTTACTGGCGCAATTGATATCATCCGAAAAATAAAGAGTGGCGCAATTGATACCTTTTGAAAACTGTAATTGGCGCAAATTGATTCTGCCCCTTTTACTATTATTAGATCGTCTATTGTTATGAATAAAGTGAATAATTGAATTTTTGAGGATTTTTTAACACGCATATAAAAACAGAATAATGTGTAATCTATTAAAATTAACTTCTTTTTTATTTTATGGAGAACTATCACCCAAAATAAATGTGTGTCCTACTACTGCATAAACCAAGATCCATAACTTATGTATAAAGGATAAGGATAAGTGTCCTTCAACGAAGATGTTGTTGTTTCATTGTATTAAAATTTGGCAAAATTCTTCGAATAGATATCCTTTAAAGGGGCACTAGCTGTCAAATTCATGTTCACCGATTTGACTCAAATTCTCATATTTGATTTATAACAATGTAAAACATTTATCCAAATTATAAAAAGTAAAAAATATTCAATTTACAGGGCATGGGCTCGATAATATGTAGCTTCGTTTCGTGTTTTTTTTTTAGTCTAGACGCCATCTAATTAACTATCGAGTTGACCTCCGAATACCTCCGATGGCCATATAAACATAAATATAGATATAAATAGAAACCAGACTCGTGCAATTGGATTTTTCTAGGTCTGTTTAATTTCATATTATAGATTAAAAATATATATTAATCATCGTTTTTACCTGTATAAGAATGATTTTTTTGTGGATCGAATCAGTCAATCAAATGATTTACCTTTGTTTCACTTTCAATGTGGACATTCTTTTCCTTTAAATAACTCAGCACGCACGATTCATGCGTTATCCATCTCTAGCTAAGGGGTTAAATTGAAGTTCACATGAATACGGATTCAATGAGATCGAATTATTCACTTGCAAGTGAATAATTCATAATCAATGTTTCTTAGCTTATTTTGACAAAATTGAACCATACTGGCTGCTAAAAGCGATATATTATTTAACTATTTCACTTTCATTAATGATTGAACAAAAAAAAATCATATTTTATATTTTTTATATATCTCGTAGCTAGTGCCCCTTTAAGAGATTTCCAGTGTATATACAAACATTCTGGAAAGTTTATAGAAAACTGTAAAACGAGTTGAAAATGTTGTCATGATATTGAACCCACAAAATTTTATCTCGTCCAGACAGCATGCCCACACACGTGTCAAACTTTCACCGTTCTTCGTGCAACCAGATCAAATAATAAATACTAATAGGTAGGACTTCTGCTAATCTAGTATTATCTTAAAGTGCAATTTCCTACATTGTTGTTTCAATAGGCAACATTTATAAGACAAGTCGATATTGTTCTGTACGGTCTGGAAACCTTAAAGACAAATCGATATTGTTCTATACGGTCTGGAAACCTTAAAGACAAGAATAGTATAAAGGAAAAGAGAAATACGAAAAAGACCGGATAACGTCCTTCCGACAAGAACAAAAATATAGATGAACTCCGAAATTTAAGAGGTCAACGTACTAAATTAGACATTACACCCTCTGAGATATGGCATGAGGGAATTTTCTAATATAACCAAATTAGATACATCATTATACCTCCGTTACAGTTTCCATCATGTGTTATCAATAATTAATAGTTCGTTATTTGTTTAAACACATAGGTTCGTTTAGATAAGTAAGCCGTCAGTATTTTACATATTTCAGTAGCAGTGTCGTTTCTAAGTATATAGGTTTAATAGTATACCTTTGAAACTTTTTCAAGATAACGAACCTGTTAACATCTATTACTTGCAATTCACCTTGTTTGTTATTGTTTTCACAAATATTACAATTTCGAGTAAGTAAGGAAGTTACAAAAACTCTACCATGAACTGAAAAATACAAGTTACTTAACTTTAAGTCATGGTAAAAATGTAAATGTCTATAATATTTTACTATGACTTGAAGTCTAGGTATATATGTATATTTTCTATTCTCATAAAAAAAAACGTTCATACGATGTATGGATGGATGGCTGTTTACCGTCTAGTGGTAAACTAAGTACAGATATAATAGTTTCTTTTAAACTGCAGGACAACTGCAAACATTTATCGAAACTTTCGCCTTAAAAAAATAAGTTATGTTTTGTATATCCTTTTTTTACAGAAGCGCATACCAAGCTAATGTCTTGTCAACTTACGTGTACGTTTTCAGCATCTTTGATACTAACCACACTATCCAATGCAGATTTAAATCAATAACTATACGGTTTATATAAGAATAACTGAAAAATACAAGTTACTTAACTTTAAGTCATGTTAAACATGTAAATGTCTATGATATTTTACTATGACTTGAAGTCTAGTATATATGTATATTTTCTATTCTCATAAAAAAAAACGTTCATACGATGTATGGATGGATGGCTGTTTACCGTCTAGTGGCAAACTAAGTACATATGCAGGACGCGAACATGATAATGTGATTAATGTGATATGTATATACACCCGTTTGTACTAGACAGACATGCTGAGTCAATTTTTTTACACATTATTCTGACTCAGAGTCGACCAGTCTTTGCTATTACTTAAATGCTACATTCTAAGCAGAAAAGCACCAAATACCAAGTTTCAAGTCTTTGTTTTGACCCGGCCAGAGTTCGAACCCACAATCTTCTGCTCTCCAGCACGCTACCCCGAGACCACCGATGCGGTATGGACACATTCTCCATTTATTTACCTTCCTTTTGCTCATGCATGCAATAACTTAAATATTCATACCTAATTCAAATACTGGTAATCCAATTCTAAAACGTCAGAAAGTACGCGAGAAACTTCAATCTTTGACCCGATTTAAGTGTTTGTTGTATAAGATTCTCAATGTTCTGTTGATTTGCAAATTCGAATAAACTGCATGTGTTATTAGTTTAATAATGAAATTTCAAGATGGCGAACATTCAAATAGTTTTTTTTTCAAGATTTCATTAAACCATATGTGTACAAAGTCAGCAAATTTGAAATATGTCCATGTCATTTTTTTGTCGATAAGGATGTTATTTTTATAATTGATGTCCCGTTCATGAAAGACCTAATCATTAGAAATAACTATGTCAATCTTACACAAGTTTATAGATATAAAGCATCCATCTGAACCAACCTTTATATAAAAAGGCGAAATACAATAGTTCAGGAGCGTATTTTTTAAAACAAATGTCATAAATTAAGAGAACTAGGGGGATAATACTCTTACAAAAATCATCAAGAATTAAGGTTTCAACTCCATCAGGCAAAATTCACCTCAGCTGGATTTAGCTATACCTTTTCGGTCTATTTTGGTACCCCTATTTTTGACATTTTTACCTATTATGTCTGTTTGTTTCGTTCACACATTGTTGTCAATGTAATGGAATTTTATGCAACTGTCATACAAGTGAGAGGTTTAGCTATAGCTTAAAAACCAGGTTTAATCCACAATTTCCTACAAAAGAACATGCCTGTACCAAGTCAGGAATATGACAGTTGTTTTCCATTCGTTTGATGTGTTTGATTTAGGCATCAGTGTAGATTAAACTGGAGATAAAAAATAACATCTAGTACTGGAAAAAAGAGGCAAAGATCATATCAGATCAAGAAAAGTAACTGGTAAATGCCAAAGATTGGATACTAGTATTTCTTCCTATTATTCAATTATGACCCACTATAGATACACAAGGCCATAATTTTTAGAAATTGTCTTTAAAATCACAAAGACAAAGTTTCGATAGTGTAAGGCAACTTATGTATTGATATTTACGGCAGCTTGCTTTTTACAACCTCTCTCCGCTTCAGCTAGTACCAATATCCTGTGTCGCTCCCATACGGAGATAAAACAATTTAGACAGTAGTAAACCTGTCAAGATACATTCAGATTTGTCCTTTTAGTTTGGAAAAAGACAACGCTATACTTAGCCTATAGTATTTTTAACCATTTTTCATTTGCCTTTATTTATATATCTTATTCATCTTTTAAAACTATATAATTCCTTATTTTCAAAAGAAGTTTATTTTTTTATATGAGATTTCCAAAATTATGCCTGTTTACAGCTGATCTGATACATCGATGTCATCAAGCACGATAAAATGTACTTAAATGTATTTCTTAGTGTTTTAAGTGAAAAAAAAACCCATAGATATTGATAAATTACAAACTGTTATTGTATCGCAAATAATTTATAACAGTGTTTATTTATTAAAAAACAACACATGTCTCAAATAAATATTTATCAATACTAGCATGCGCTCGATATTTCTTACTTGTAATTTTTGTCGCTTCTATGTAAACATATTCAAGGCTATCTTTCGATCTTAAAATATAGGCAAATAATAATAAAATTTGAAAGACCTTATCTTTAATTATAGTTGAAAAAAAGGTAAATGATTTTTTAAAACTTTAATTCAAATGTCAAATAAGTTTCTTAGCATATCCCAGTCTTATCTCATGCAGTATGTATCGACTTTGCCTACTACTGGTATAGCTTTCAATATACTGTACATATTAGATATTTTTTCCATGACCAGATCTAAAACTGCATGTTAATTAACCCTATAAATGAAAACTTACAGAACTATAAAATTTCATCGCAAATCATAGAGATTTAATGCTAAAAAATTCTGATTACATCCTCCTTTCGTTATCATGGTACATAATATTTTAACTTTTCATGGTACATAATATTCCAACTTTTCATGGTACAATAATATTCAAATTTTTCATGGTACACAATATTCAAACTTGTCGTATAGGAGTTAATATGGTAACAGCAGGTGCACGATCAATTTAGGGACTTGATTGTATTTCATAATTTCCTTTATTGAATAAATACTGAAGCATCAGGATACACCATTTTTGATGTTTTGATCACTGTGTTTATCAATTTTATTAATAAAGTATTTGACTTCTTAGATATACCCTTTCTTCTTAAGGTCTTTACTCCAATGTTTGTCTGTGTAAAGCGTACGCCGGACTGCTTCGTCATTATTTCAACTGAAATAAGTAAGATCTTTCATATTGTTGATGTTATGTTTTCCATCTGAGTTGAAATGATTCTAACTCCATGGGTTTTATGACTACCCTTCCGACTTCCTTACTCACTTCATGTAAATGTGAAAGAGACATTTGACTTACTTTGACTAAAGTTAAATCTTTAAATAATGCATTAAGATTAAGTTCATGCGCCCCAGTACACATATTTTCGTTTTGATGAACGTTACAAGAGGTTACACGTTTGTGTAAAGTTAATCCAGTTCCAATGAATTTACCTGACTCAGTTAACAATGAACGGAAGTTAGCGATTGAAATGTCGCAAGGTAAGTTATCTGGATTCAAAAACGACAGTTCTTTGGTTTTAAATTTCACAGATGTGAAAGAATATAAAGATATTACTGGGTTCTGCAGAAAATCGTTTACAATGTAACTTGTCATGGATGGTTGCATTTGGTACTGTCTATAATCCGTTGTGGTGTGGTGATCACGGAGCTGTTCTATGTGCAATATGAATTTACTTATTGCAGGTTTGTTGTCCGTCACAGATTCCTCCAACCCTTTACCAAATGACATGGGCACCCTATCAAGCATAACCTCTAATGAACCAGGAGAAAAACTCCCTACACCAAGCGGTTGGGCTGTATGCATTGTCAAACGTGTATTTGTATCTTCAATCACTGCCATGGTTGTAAATGGGTAAAAGTTGGCGCCTATTGGTAAATTTTTTCTGGGCTTTCTGCGATTCATTTGAAAGCCATTAGAATCTGTAAAATATATATCTTTATTTTGAATATTGGTTGATAGTCGCATCATTAATTCGGTATCTTGTTCTTCTGGTGTCAGCAACGTTGAATTGTTTTCTATGTGGACAGTTTGACCTTGAATACTATTGCTATGGTAAAGGCTAACAGTGTGTGAAAACAACTTATGATGAACTTTAACCTGAGACATAAATCTTCCTGTTATAAACGTCAGTGAATCAGCATGTAACAATAAACCCTCTTCCACTTTATTTGAATGAAAGCAGTAAGCATTGCTGTTGTTTCCAAAATAACGAAAAAAGTCAACATCAACTTTCGAGCAGTATTTTGTCGAAGTCTTCAAACACATTTCATGTAAGGCACCGGTTGCTTTTATAAAAGATAGTTTCAAGAAATTATTTTCTGCAATAAAGTTCGGTTTGGAATTTTCCTTATCTTTGTTTATCGTAAATAACCTATATTTATCATCTATTTTTCCTTTAACACTGATGATTTTTGAAAACACTGATTTGTCTTTTCTATTAGGCTTGACCACATGGTTGATAACCAAAGTCTTTCTACGTATCTTATACACAGAGAAACCGATTGCTGGAATATTCACTTCAAAAATGATTTGATACTCATGTTGAGATATGGTATAATGATTTAACCAGACAGGACTTACTTGGTACGGAACAACTTTATTTTTACTGTCGAACACTTCAACATCATAAGTGTCAATATAGACGCTTATTACTTCTTTTCTAGGTACTGAATACGAGTTTAATACAACGAGTGAACTTGTGTCAGATGTACTGGATATAGTTTTAACTTCCAGATTACGTTTTGGAGATGGTAACTCTCGTGTTAGTTTTAGATCGGCTACATTCGTACGTATTTCTGGCGACAACAGATTAGTTACACGTTTTTGGATAATTTCTATCAATGAATTTATAGCTTCATATATTTTAATTTCGAAGTCAACAACGGTTCCTTCGGTCGATGTTCCAGTTATTGCATCGTGATGTTGTACTAAGCTATGCGTTCGTCGAGCTAACTGTATAGATTTCCAATCACTGTCTAAGTCAGGCGGCATTGAATCTGTATTTTGTAATAAGTACACATAAATCAGCGACATAAATGTTTCCGTTGCTCTTAGATATTCTTGCAGTTCTCGTATCATGCGCTTGTCGAAAGGTCTTGTTGTAAAATATCCGCTCCAATACTCGCTATCTTTATCTGTGTATGTGAAGAAATCTCCAGTTAAACTGGCATCTTTTGATTTAGATTTTTTCATTTCAGCATGAAGGATATCAAAGTAATCACCCACTGTGCCGAATTGCATTTTAATATTCCATTCTTTTCTCTCATTAACATAAGCCATTAACCGCTTCATGTTTTCGTAATTGGTCTGAAAATCGTAACTTTCAATATATCTAAAGTCGTCCCCATGAGGCATTAATATAACATTATGCTTGTAAAGTGCTGCTTTCTTTTTATATTGCCCAATAACCAATTCTGCAAAATTTTCGAAATTTCTTGCCTGTCGATTTTTACCAAAATATATTGGTTGGTCATTGTCTGGAAAACTACCTACACTAGAAAAATCTAATACTTTACAGATCTCCGTATCCGGTCCACAACTACATTCGATGTTGTACAGTGTGAAAGGTTCAACGTGACACATTATATCATGATCTCCATGTTTGTCCCATGGTTGTCGCCAATTAAACGTGAGCATCCTTCTATTACCCATATATCCTTTGACAGCTCCATGAATTCGCAAAATTGCCATATCTTTCATTCCGGCTTTCCTCCACAAATACGGTAATGTCGACGAATAGCCGAAAGGATCAATTGACCAACTTATGTTTGGGTATATTCCAAAATGTTCTTTTATCCACAAATGTCCCTCTATCATCTGATCTAGTACTGCGGTATAGTGAGTCGTGGCTTCATCGACAGAAACCCAACCACCTGATAATATTTCTATCTTACCTTTCCGTACTAGATCACGGAAAGCAGATCTTAGCGGTTCTGGAGACTCTTTCCACCACCTATCAAGAAAAACTGTCTCCGTCCAAATCATTCTAAAATCAGGAAATCGTTGTAGAGCCTCTATAGTGTTAGTTAATATCTGGCGTGTTCTTATAGTGTAATAATCTTCAAACGTCCACAGCCAACCTGGATCATTATGAGAATGTGGAACAACGATAATCTTAAGGGGTTCCGAATGTTTTATTTGGTGGCCAGCATTAAAATCTAGGTTTTCAACCACAGTGTATAATCCGTCTTTAGGATTGACAGTAAAATTAAGATTATCGTAAATTGAATCTACCGTCCAGTCGGCTGTCATGTAAGATTGTTTTGGTTCACATTTCTCTCTTTCACGTTGTTCACCGTACAATGAGAGATCGTTACTCCTCAATATTGTTAATGTAAATAAAACTAATAACGTTACAATCGTGGCTGTAACAATTCTTTCCTTATATTTCATATCCAACACGACAAGTCCTTGAAGCAGGTGCTCTTTCCCAGTGAAAAATCAACCTGCAATTATATTAACGATATTTATACCATTTATGAACTGTGTATAGAGATTGGTAAATTGGAGAAAATGACCGTTTAAATGGATTGGATGATGTGTAATTTAACTTAAGTAGCATTGTTTGTGTAAGTGATTATAATACTGACAATGAATATTTGCTTTACATAACACTTATATTCAATTGAAATTTGTGAAAGAAAAAGTTTTTAAAGCAATTTTATGTCTATGGCTGTCAGATTACAGTTTCCGTTAGGATTATTCTATATAATAACTTAATTGTCTTTGCTTTAAAAGAACTCTATAAAGCGTAGTTTAAAGAGGAAACCAGTAAGTGAAAAACTAAAAGGCACATCTTTTTCGTTAGTAAAAAAATATTAATTATTACAAAATATTTAATACATATATAAATATAAGAAAATGTGGTATAATTGCTAACGAAACAACTCTCCACCAGAGACCAAATGACGTAGAACGTAGCAACTATATGTCACCGTACGACCTTTAACAATGAGCAAAACCCATACAGAATAGAAAGCCATTAAAAAAGCCCCAAAATGACAAATGTAAAATAATTCAAACGATAAACTTTTCCATATGGTTAGCTCTTATACTCATCAATGACACAAAAACCACACGACCCAAAAAAAAAAAAAAAAAAAACGTCTTCAGGTCATCATATGGTCTTAAAAATGGTCAAGGTCCTTTCGGATATGTTAAGCTCGAAATAGATTATCTAAAAATAGGTTTTAATTAATTTTTGAGCACTCTGCTAATATCAATCAATAGAATGACAAACATAACCTCAAATCAGTTAAAAAAAAGCTCTTACGTCTTTAACACTTGTAAAGGAGACAATAAGAAGTAGAACAATAATTGATAATACATTATCAAAGTTTGCAGACTTTAAATGAAAATATGCGTTCCACAAACAGACTTTAACAGTAATATTGTTTCAAAAAATAACACGTTTTTGAGTAACACTTATAGAATCTTAGAGAATTTTTCTTCATGGCTAAATAGACTTATTGATATAGTCATAATCATATTATTGGTTTTAATGTATTTTTAATTTATCTACATCGAAGGTATTTACGATACTCTGTATTAAATGGCGTTGTGTTATACCTATGATTTTAGGTCCCCTTGGACATATACCTCTTCACATTTTTTTATTTTAGGTCCCCTTGGACATATAGCTCTTCACATTTTTTTATTTTAGGTCCCCTTGGACATATAGCTCTTCACATTTTTTTATTTTAGGTCCCCTTGGACATATAGCTCTTCACATTTTTTGATTTTAGGTCCCCTTGGACATATAGCTCTTCACTTTTTTTATTTTAGGTCCCCTTGGACATATAGCTCTTCACATTTTTTTTATTTTAGGTCCCCTTGGACATATAGCTCTTCACATTTTTTGATTTTAGGCCCCCTTGGACATATAGCTCTTCACTTTTTTTTATTTTAGGTCCCCTTGGACATATAGCTCTTCACATTTTTTTATTTTAGGTCCCCTTGGACATATAGCTCTTCACATTTTTTTATTTTAGGTCCCCTTGGACATATAGCTCTTCACTTTTTTTTATTTTAGGTCCCCTTGGACATATAGCTCTTCACATTTTTTGATTTTAGGTCCCCTTGGACATATATCTCTTCACTTTTTTTTATTTTAGGTCCCCTTGGACATATAGCTCTTCACATTTTTTTTATTTTAGGTCCCCTTGGACATATAGCTCTTCACATTTTTTGATTTTAGGCCCCCTTGGACATATAGCTCTTCACATTTTTTGATTTTAGGTCCCCTTGGACATATATCTCTTCACATATTCCTATATATTTCCTTGGTTTTCAACTACTTGGATTTGAGCGTACCTGATAAAAGTAAATCCAGGAAAGTACTTCGGACGCCTTGGATTTGAGCGTACCTGAAAAAGGTAAATCCAGGAAAGTACTTCGGACGATACATAAAGTGTTATTTGTTTTCTTTGATAAGGCGTATACAATCTTTCAGAATAACAGCCTCCGATATAACATGTATGACGGCATGATTTCATACCAGCAACATAAGTATTTTGAATTTGCTTATTGCAACTACAAGAATTCGCGGATAGGCGATACTGTTTGTCATAATTTGTTTGTTTGCTTATTATTATTATTATTATTGTATTTTGTCTCTCCTACCGGTGTTACAACGCCAAATGTAAGCACTGAAACGTATGAGAAAAGAAGATTAGACAAAACAGCCCCCATTCTGTGGATTGATTTGCCAAGTGAACTACAAAACATACAGGCTGTGAACGTTTTAAGGAAAAGCCTGAAGACTCATTTATTCGGACATGCTTTTTCATGGCCCTTAAAATATTCTACCTCATTATATCTTTTTTTTATTTTTAATTAAATATTTTGGAAAATCTAACTACTAGTACTTTTTATTTGAACAGATTTATTGGATGCACTGGAAGGTAAATAGTAATAACTTATTCTTAAAAAGAACACATTCAACACAACAAATCATTGAGCAACTGTTAAGAAAAGGTTTAATTAACAAATGGGAACGCATGGAAAAGATAAAAAAAAACAATATTATGGCTCAACACACTCGAAAGATTTGTGCACGCCGTATTTCTAATTTATGAGATTCCTATCAACAATCACTGAATGAAATATTATCTGTCGATAATACGTTATAAATTCGTAATAAATATAAAAAAACATGCATGCAGGACTTTGTTTAGTATAAATGCATTCATTTGTTCAAATTCGATCTCATTAAAATTACAAGAAACTCGTTTCATATGACTTTAAAAGTTATTTAGTAATCATTTCTCATATGCTAATTTTTTCTCAAGGGCTTTTATATTTTATTGTAAATACTTCTATATGTAAATTGATATTATGATATAAAGCGCTTAGGGTAATGTTCATTTTGTATAATGCGCTGTAAAAAATAATGTACAATAAATAAATTAAAGAGCTATGGGCTCTTTATAAACCTCTGATTTGTATTTTCTTTTTCTAATACAAATCTTTTATGATTCCACTGCTCGAGAATAAAAGAAGAAGGACTGACTTTACCACAAGTCCATTTGTCTATCTCAAGTCGAGAATAAAAGAAGAAGGGTAGACTTTACCACAAGCCCATTTGTCTATCTCAAGTCGACAATAAAAGAAGAAGGATTGACTTTACCACAAGCCCATTTGTCTATCTCAAGTCGAGAATAAAAGAAGAAGGGTAGACTTTACCACAAATCCATTTGTCTATCTCAAGTCGAGAATAAAAGAAGGAGGATGGACTTTACCACAAGTCCATTTGTCTATCTCAAGTCGAGAATAAAAGAAAGGGGACTGACTTTACCACAAGTCCATTTGTCTATCTCAAGTCGACAATAAAAGAAGAAGGGTAGACTTTACCACAAGCCCATTTGTCTATCTCAAGTCGACAATAAAAGAAGAAGGATTGACTTTACCACAAGCCCATTTGTCTATCTCAAGTCGACAATAAAAGAAGAAGGGTAGACTTTACCACAAATCCATTTGTCTATCTCAAGTCGAGAATAAAAGAAGGAGGATGGACTTTACCACAAGTCCATTTGTTTATCTCAAGTCGAGAATAAAAGAAAGGGGACTGACTTTACCACAAGTCCATTTGTCTATCTCAAGTCGAGAATAAAAGAAGGAGGATTGACTTTACCACAAGTCCATTTGTCTATCTCAAGTCGAGAATAAAAGAAGGGTAGACTTTACCACAAGCCCATTTGTCTATCTCAAGTCGAGAATAAAAGAAAAAGGATTGACTTTACCACAAGTCCATTTGTCTATCTCAAGTCGATAATAAAGACGGAGGATTGACTTTACCACAAATCCATTTGTCTATCTCAAGTCAAGAATAAAAGAAGAAGGATTGACTTTACCATAAGTCCATTTGTCTATCTCAAGTCGAGAATAAAAGAAGAAGGGTAGACTTTACCACAAGTCCATTTGTCTATCTCAAGTCAAGAATAAAAGAAGGAGGATTGACTTTACCACAAGTCCATTTGTCTATCTCAAGTCGAGAATAAAAGAAAGAGGACTGACTTTACCACAAGTCCATTTGTCTATCTCAAGTCGAGAATAAAAGAAGGAGGATGGACTTTACCACAAGTCCATTTGTCTATCTCAAGTCGAGAATAAAAGAAAGAGGACTGACTTTACCACAAGTCCATTTGTCTATCTCAAGTCAAGAATAAAAGAAGAAGGGTAGACTTTACCACAAGTCCATTTGTCTATCTCAAGTCGAGAATAAAGAAGGAGGATTGACTTTACCACAAGCCCATTTGTCTATCTCAAGTCGAGAATAAAAGAAGAAGGGTAGACTTTACCACAAATCCATTTGTCTATCTCAAGTCGAGAATAAAAGAAGGAGGATGGACTTTACCACAAGTCCATTTGTCTATCTCAAGTCGAGAATAAAAGAAAGGGGACTGACTTTACCACAAGTCCATTTGTCTATCTCAAGTCGAGAATAAAAGAAGGAGGATTGACTTTACCACAAGTCCATTTGTCTATCTCAAGTCGAGAATAAAAGAAGGGTAGACTTTACCACAAGCCCATTTGTCTATCTCAAGTCGAGAATAAAAGAAAAAGGATTGACTTTACCACAAGTCCATTTGTCTATCTCAAGTCGATAATAAAGACGGAGGATTGACTTTACCACAAATCCATTTGTCTATCTCAAGTCAAGAATAAAAGAAGAAGGATTGACTTTACCATAAGTCCATTTGTCTATCTCAAGTCGAGAATAAAAGAAGAAGGGTAGACTTTACCACAAGTCCATTTGTCTATCTCAAGTCAAGAATAAAAGAAGGAGGATTGACTTTACCACAAGTCCATTTGTCTATCTCAAGTCGAGAATAAAAGAAAGAGGACTGACTTTACCACAAGTCCATTTGTCTATCTCAAGTCGAGAATAAAAGAAGGAGGATGGACTTTACCACAAGTCCATTTGTCTATCTCAAGTCGAGAATAAAAGAAAGAGGACTGACTTTACCACAAGTCCATTTGTCTATCTCAAGTCAAGAATAAAAGAAGAAGGGTAGACTTTACCACAAGTCCATTTGTCTATCTCAAGTCGAGAATAAAGAAGGAGGATTGACTTTACCACAAGCCCATTTGTCTATCTCAAGTCGAGAATAAAAGAAGAAGGGTAGACTTTACCACAAGTCCATTTGTCTATCTCAAGTCGAGAATAAAAGAAGGAGGATTGACTTTACCACAAGTCCATTTGTCTATCTCAAGTCGAGAATAAAAGACGGAGGATTGACTTTACCACAAGTCCATTTGTCTATCTCAAGTCGAGAATAAAAGAAGGAGGACTGAATTTTCCACAAGTCCATTTGTCTGTCTCAAGTCTATAATAAAAGAAGGAGGATTGACTTTACCACAAGTCCATTTGTCTATCTCAAGTCGAGAATAAAGAAGGAGGACTGACTTTACCACAAGTCCATTTGTCTATCTCAAGTCGAGAATAAAAGACGGAGGATTGACTTTACCACAAGTCCATTTGTCTATCTCAAGTCGAGAATAAAGAAGGAGGATTTACTTTACCACAAGTCCATTTGTCTATCTCAAGTCGAGAATAAAAGAAGGAGGACTGAATTTTCCACAAGTCCATTTGTCTGTCTCAAGTCGATAATAAAAGAAGGAGGACTGACTTTTCCACAAGTCCATTTGTCTATCTCAAGTCGATAATAAAAGACGGAGGATTGACTTTACCACAAGTTCATTTGTCTATCTCAAGTCGAGAATAAAGAAGGAGGATTGACTTTACCACAAGTCCATTTGTCTATCTCAAGTCGAGAATAAAAGAAGAAGGGTAGACTTTACCACAAGTCCATTTGTCTATCCCAAGTCGAGAATAAAAGACGGAGGATTGACTTTACCACAAGTCCATTTGTCTATCTCAAGTCGAGAATAAAAGAAGAAGGGTAGACTTTACCACAAGTCCATTTGTCTATCTCAAGTCGAGAATAAAGACGGAGGATTGACTTTACCACAAGTCCATTTGTCTATCTCAAGTCGAGAATAAAAGAAAGAGGACTGACTTTACCACAAGTCCATTTGTCTATCTCAAGTCGAGAATAAAAGACGGAGGATTGACTTTACCACAAGTCCATTTGTCTATCTCAAGTCGAGAATAAAAGAAGGAGGACTGAATTTTCCACAAGTCCATTTGTCTGTCTCAAGTCGATAATAAAAGAAGGAGGATTTACTTTACCACAAGTCCATTTGTCTATCTCAAGTCGAGAATAAAAGGAGGACTGAATTTTCCACAAGTCCATTTGTCTGTCTCAAGTCGATAATAAAAGACGGAGGATTGACTTTACCACAAGTCCATTTGTCTATCTCAAGTCGAGAATAAAAGACGGAGGATTGACTTTACCACAAGTCCATTTGTCTATCTCAAGTCGAAAACCTCGTCAGTTGTTTTCCTGTCTTTAAAATAATTGGTTCCTATATTTAAGTTATTCGGTGTTGCTGGTAGATATTTAATGGTCTCTATTTGATGTTTGCACAAATGTTATATACTATTGGTGATAAAAAGCTCTGCACAAGTTTATTTTTGAAGACGAGTATTTTGACCTCCATATGTCATTTTGGTTATTTGTATGATGTTTGTTGTTGTCGCATTGATCTGTGCACAAATACCCTGTAATTCATGTGGATATTACATATTTAATGTCAATAAATCTTTGTATACAAAAATTACAAGATGTGGTATGATTGCAAATGAAACAACTCTCCACTGGAGACCAATAGGCATAGAAGTTAACAACTATAGGCCACTGTACGGCCTTCAATAATGAGCAAACGCCCTACCGCCTAGCAAGCTATAAAATGCCCCGAAATGATTAATGTAAAATAATTCAAACGAGAAAACTAACGGCCAGATTTATGTACAAAACAATAGACGAAAATCAAATATGATATACAGCAAAAAAAGACAACCACTGAATTATAGGCTCCTATGTCCAGCTTGTGCCTTAGAAATGATAACGCCTAAATATCTATTGTTACCATATAAAAAATGATAATGCTGTGTTTTAGTTTTAGATTTAATAGAAGATTGTTCTGTAACTTTTTTTCCTGATAGTTCTATTAAGGGTGTCAAATGAAGCACCTTTAACATTGGTTTAGTGACAATTTGTGCATACAGTACTTGTAATTTATTTAGTCAATATCTTAAAAATACTAATCATTTTGAAGATTTTTGTGATCTGACTCTGTCCTGTCAGTTCTTGAGAGGAATTAGGTTTCATTTATTTAGCCCTCAATCTTTATAATTAAATAGAATGGAAATTCAATGGTCATTTTTTGTTTCCATATTTTTTATCATACAATTCTAGTCTAATTTGTGTAATTCCAAACTTTATTTATGCTTATTTGTCGGCATCTTATATATGAATACTGTTTTGTGATTGACTACGCTCAATTCATTCATTTGAAAGGTTAATTTGCACAATAATCATATCTATTTTAGACCTAACAAACATTCCATTGACAAAGAAGGTCAATATTAACCATTTAAAATGTCACCTACTGAAATATTGAAATATTAAATCACCTTAATATTAATACGGTCATTTCTTGTAGTACAGCGAATGTCACTGAGTATAACTGTTGTATAAACAATATTTATTTTATGCCGAAAGGGATAAGTTATCACAAGAAATCATGAAAATTATGTTTGTATTTTATATTTGACTACAGTTTTATCATAATTCTTTTTGTTTGGAATTTATCAATTCATGGTACGTTAACATGACAAAACATTTAATAACTTTTTGTTTTGAATAACAAACACCGAGCAAGCGTTTTAAAAATTCATAGGCAACATAAAGTACCTTTAATGTATACTTAGACGGCGTGCACAAAGCTGAGTCCACAAACGTTACAATCAATATTTTCATCAATTTCAATAAATGACAAGGCTTTTAAATTGGATGATAATCAACAACAAAAATCAAGTCGGATAAAATGGGGCATTTTTTCTCGAAATAAGACTCCTTTTTTCTTTTTTTTTTGTATTCTTAAGACTCTTATTTTTTTCACGTTTCATGCATATTTTTCTTTCATACTAATTGACAGATATAAAACAGTAGCTATGACACGCATTTACTAGCAAAATTTGGTAAATGCTTGAAAAAAGAACAAAAACAAATAAACAAATAAACAAAGAACAAATGTCTTTTTTTCTAATATGTTGTACATGCACTGTTAATGGACTGAAAAATAAAATAATACAGGAGAATCCCTTTTAAAATCGAGACCAAAGTTCATTCAATCATTCCATAAAAAGTTATAAGTTACAACAACAAGGGAAGTTGAATAAATTTTCTTACAGAAATAACCTTCATTTTAACAAACCGAAGAATAATTTGACAACAAATCTTAAAACTTTAGTATCTGCTATTATGAATGAAATATAGTATAACAGTTTACCTGAAGATGAAAATATTTGAAGACTTCCTCGTGGCAAGTACATATGTTACTCTCATTACTATAAAATTTGATCATCAAGCACTTAATAAATTCAATAATTGCAACATAAAGGTAACTGAACTGTAAATATATATATGCATATATATATATATATATATATATATATATATATATATATATAGAAAAACATGTATAGTAAAAAAAATTGTGTGGTCATATAACATATGATAGGTCAATGTGATCACATTGTTGATTGTTTTCTTATTATGCATTTTGTGTATTACTCTTTACTGATTATCATCTGTATTTTCGTTTCCATATTTATGTAGCATATTTAATGTTTTGTTTGCCATAAAGTATACATATCTTATATATTATATATATACATGTATATATTTTGAAGGTTGATGAATGTGTACGGTGTGTGTATAAATACATTGGTATTTTAATTTACTTAATTTGAATTTACATATGTGTGAACGGGGATTGTAAGCCTTCATATGTTTGTTTCTACTCTGTCTTTATGATTATAATAATTTATTACATTGTTAAGAGGTAAAGGTAGGCGCTGTAGACAGTATCTGGTTCCACAAATACCACAACGAGTTGGAAGGGCTCATCTGGAAGAAGCACCAAATCGGCCAGCATTTGCTAGAAATTTAAAGAGGCGTCCTCCTATTGATGTGGAATCATATTAAGCATGGCAACAATCACCATTTATTGTGGATGAAGGGGACTGGATCGTTACCCTTGGTTAGCAAAGATGAGTTTCAAATTTAAAGTTTTTTTCCTATCTGTGTTTTTCTACATCAGCTTATAAATATGTTCCGGAATTCGCAATTTTTCCGCTATTTTGGTTGTTCCGCTGTTCCGTCGTTCCGATATTCCGTATTTTAGTCAAAACATCTTATGTGAGATTGATTAAATTTGTTGACAAGACATAATGTTACCAGGATTTAATAATATTAAATCTTATAAGGTTGGTATATATACACAAGACAAAAGCTTAAGGATAAGATTTGGAATTTGTGAATGTAGATTTGACCCTTATGCACTGTAACAATTTTTAGTCAAATAAATAACGAAAACGCCAATGACTGTATGCTTGTAATACAAAACAAAGTATAAAAACACCTTCATACTACCAATCCAGTTGAATATTGGACTGATTCCTCTATTTCAAATGCCAATGTCCTTATTGGACGGTATTCTGTAAAGGCAAGTGACCTTTTTCGTATAAGCTGTAGGGCAGCTACTGGTCATTCTTGTTCCACAGTTTTATCCTTTTTATTACAACTATATCAAAATTAATTATACTACTGATACTACCTGTGTCCAGGCAGTAAAGGAATTAACGATACTAACTGTACCCAAGCAGTATAGGAATTAATGATACTAACTGTACCCTAGCAGTAAAGGAATTAATGATACTAACTGTGCCCTAGCAGTATAGGAATTAATTATACTAACTGAACCCAGGCAGTATAGGAATTAATTATACTAACTGTGCCCTAGCAGTATAGGAGTTAATGATACTAACTGTGCCCAGGCAGTAAAGGAATTAATGATAATAACTGTGCCCTAGCAGTATAGGAATTAATTATACTAACTGTGCCCTAGCATTATAGGAATTAATGATACTAACTGTGCCCAGGCAGTAAAGGAATTAATGATACTAACTGTGCCCTAGCAGTATAGGAATTAATGATACTAACTGTGCCCAGGCAGTAAAGGATACTAATGATACTAACTGTGCCCAGGCAGTAAAGGAATTTATGATACTAACTGTGCCCAGGCAGTAAAGGATACTAATGATACTAACTGTGCCCAGGCAGTAAAGGAATTTATGATACTAACTGTGCCCAGACAGTAAAGGATACTAATGATACTAACTGTGCCCAGGCAGTAAAGGATACTAATGATACTAACTGTGCCCAGGCAGTAAAGGATACTAATGATAATAACTGTGCCCAGGCAGTAAAGGATACTGATGATACTAACTGTGACAAGGCAGTAAAGGAATTAATGATACTAACTGCACCCAGACAGTAAAGGAATTAATGACACTTACTGTGCCCAAGCAGTACAGGAATTAATTATACTAACTGTTCCCAGGCAGTAAAGGAATTAATGATACTAACTGTGCCCTAGCAGTATAGGAATTAATGATACTAACTGTGCCCAGGCAGTAAAGGATACTAATGATACTAACTGTGCCCAGGCAGTAAAGGAATTTATGATACTAACTGTGCCCAGGCAGTAAAGGATACTAATGATACTAACTGTGCCCAGGCAGTAAAGGATACTAATGATAATAACTGTACCCTAGCAGTATAGGAATTAATGATACTAACTGTGCCCAGGCAGTAAAGGATACTGATGATACTAACTGTGACAAGGCAGTAAAGGAATTAATGATACTAACTGCACCCAGACAGTAAAGGAATTAATGACACTTACTGTGCCCAAGCAGTACAGGAATTAATTATACTAACTGTTCCCAGGCAGTAAAGGAATTAATGACACTTACTGTGCCCAAGCAGTACAGGAATTAATTATACTAACTGTTCCCAGGCAGTAAAGGAATTAATGATACTAACTGTGCCCTAGCAGTATAGGAATTAATGATACTAACTGTGCCCTAGCAGTATAGGAATTAATGATACTAACTGTGCCCAAGCAGTACAGGATACTAATGATACTAACTGTACCCTAGCAGTATAGGAATTAATTATACTAACTGTTCCCAGGCAGTAAAGGAATTAATGATACTAAATGTACCCTAGTAATAAAGGAATTATTTTTTTCAAACTTTTAATCCAAAATAGAAACGGACAGACTAATTTGTGTTTTCTCGTCTTTATTTTCAAGCGTCTGATTTTAATCTAATTTGTATAAACCCGACCCCAATCCCCCTGTCTACACTATTTTAAAGCTTGTTATCTGTATCTAACAATTGCACTATTAACGTAATGACTAGGCTAATTTCGTTCCTTTAAATGTTGAATTTGAATAATTTAGTCAGACAATTATATCATTTTTTATATGTATACAACATTTCATTGATAAAAGATGATCAATAATAACCGTTTAAAATGTTACCTACTGAAATATGATAACCTTTATAGACTTGTCAACTGGTGCACTATCAAATTTATAAAGACGGAAGATTGATTGTGTAATGTATTTCATGAAAGAAAGTATCACCGATTTTATGTTGTATTAACAACTTTTCAATGAAATAAATAATGTATCATTAGAAATCATGATAAGTTTGTTTGCATTTTAAATTTTGTTATAGTTTTATAAATGATTTCTTTAACTTGAAATACACAACAATTTCACATGGTACGTGAAATATGGCCAAACCTTTATCAACCAAAGTATGATTTAGTGGAGGGGTGGCGTCCCATTAATGGAACTACATAAATGGTATAGACATTTTAAAAGTCCCACTCCTAACGTTGTCTTACCAAAGGACACCCATTTTTGAAAACCCTGCATCCGCATTTACACATTGTGTTTGGTATAACATACAGAGAAAATATGTTTTCAAAGTTCTTGGTTTTTGAGATTTATGCAACATAAATTATCTTTGATGTATGCTAACAATGGTAAAATCACTATTTTCAACCATTTTAAATCAATCAAGAGGTAAAGATGACTTATAAATGGGAGGATAGTTATAATGAAATGCTCAGTTGTCTAGCCTTAAAAGCATTATATAAATGATCTATGGTTAAGTGTTACAGGGACTGATCATTTAACTCTTTAGGTGTTAGGACATGGCAGGGGCTATTATTTTTTTTACAAACAAAGCGGGATAAATTGACATATTTTTTTATTTTTTCATCCAAATAAATTTTCTTCTATTTCTTTGTATTCTTGAGACTTTTATTTTTACACTTTTCATGCATATTTATCTTCAATACTATGCGTCAGATGTAAAACAAAAAAAAAACCGTTCCCAACTCTTCAAATGGTTGCTCCCGAAGTAAACAACCATAACAAGTAAAATACTTTGTTATAAACAATGATATAATATCTGTTCCTGTTGAAACAAAAATATTCTTTACCATTCATTCCGTTTGGAACAAATACTGTAATATAGGGAATATAATTCTAAAACCCGGGAAATCCACGAATAAAGGTGACAAAGTTTTAATTAAACTGAAAATGTGATAAAAATATAGAATATTTAGGAAATGTCTGCCACGGTTAAGGCATTTTAAAAAAAATAAGAAAAACTGATTTGGCTAGGTCGACATAAAGAGTTTTAAAAAAAATCAACATTATTTTGATTTCCAGTACCACATCAAGATAAATACTAAAATTAGAGTGCATCTTTTGGAGAAAACTTGGTGCCGTTAATGTTTTCACTAGAAATATTGGTTAATACTTGAAATAGAACAATAACAAATGAAGAACAAATTCCCTTTTCCGCACAAATTACATGCACTGGTAATGGACAGACAAGAGAAAATTAAACAGTGGACAGGTGCAAGGGAAGTTGTATAATATTAAATTTTAGTTACATAAATAATTCCGTATTTGAACAAACTACAAAATTGACAACTGATCTAAAACTTAAATAGCTGCTACTATAAATAAAATATAGAATCAGAGTTTACTCACAGATGAAAATATTGAAAAAATACTTCGTGTCAAGTACACCTGTTACTCTCTTTAAGAAGTCAAATTTCGCTATCTTATCTGACACAATTACTAGGTCATGTTTACCTTTACATTTCTTCCTGATAAAATTTGTTTTTATCTTTAGAATTCAATAAATACACCATTAGTATATGTTGTTATTTTATTTAATTCCAATTGAAATGTTTGCGACAAAAAGCAGGGGCGGGTCCAGGTAAGGGCGTAATGGGCGAACGCCCCCCCCTTTTCAAAAAAAAAAAAAAAAAAAAAAAAAAAAAAAAGTATCGTTATCTGCTTATATTGTATTGAATATGGCAATTTATCATATTCATTAATTAAACACATACTCTGATTTCTTTTTATACTGCTTCCCCAATCCGATAGGTGACTTGGACACCTTTTTTAAACAACCAAAGCGGTAAGTAAATCTATACATGAAATGGTTGTTTTGTGTGACACTTCCCCAATGGGCATTCTACATCTACCCGGGGGATACTCGCTATATATATGATACCGGGTATGTTCCGACAAACGGGGTTGCATTTTCAGCTAATTTGTCTGAAATGGGATTAGGTTTTTTTCGCCTTGCATTGGAAGGGGTCAGATTTGACTATCTAGAACGGGGTATCATAATTATTAATACAATGTTACACTATTGTTTCAGATAAGGGTGAATGTTTGGTACCATTAACGTTTAAACCCGCTGCAACTGTTTGCACCTGTCCTAAGTCAGGAATCTGATGTTTAGTAGTTGTCGTTTGTTGATGTGGTTCATAAGTGTTTCTCGTTTCTTATATAGATTAGACCGTTGGTTTTCCCGTTTGAATGGTTTTACACTAGTAATTTTTGGGGCCATTTATAGCTTGCTGTTCGGTGTGAGCCAAGGCTCCGTGTTGAAGACCGTACTTTGACCTATAATGGTTTTTTTTTATAAATTGTGACTTGGATGGAGAGTTGTCTCATTGGCACTCATACCACATCTTTTTATATCTACTAAATTGAAAACAACGTTCAAACCTATGATTGTGTTGGATAAAAACCGCAATTTTTATACGTGTGCATGCAAAACAAATTTCTTGGTAAAGGGGTCTAAATACAGCACAAACAACATTTTCCAAAAGACCAAAACAGTGAAAAGGTATATTTTAACAAAACGGGTATATCAAAAGTTCAGAAAAA
This sequence comes from Mytilus californianus, assembly GCF_021869535.1. Taxonomy (NCBI): domain Eukaryota; kingdom Metazoa; phylum Mollusca; class Bivalvia; order Mytilida; family Mytilidae; genus Mytilus; species Mytilus californianus. The sequence goes on from NW_026262723.1 coordinate 110,312,901, forward strand.
GCTATCGTTAAAGATTTATTTTTCATTTTTCATGCCCATTTCATATAACCTTTTAACTGAATTTACAACTTCTTCCAAAGATTTGATATCCACATGTTAATCAATACATAATTTGAATGATCTGAAGGCAGACTATTTTCACCAATTTGTCTATCATGGAGTCTGTTATAATACTTCATAATTTGATGCTAAATTGTTGAAATCAAGGAGCTTCTGACCTTTCCCATGGACCCTATTCCAGGGCAACCGGAATTACGCCTCCCGTTTATAAAATCCTGGCCTATGACTAATGAAATGTAAAGTAACGCCCTATACCCTAGAATTTGGAATTTCTCGTTATTGGTCTACTGCTGTTAAGATCCATCCAATCATTTTAATATACCATAGACAATTAATGGAGAGAATTCGGCATAAAAAATATCAAATCCTGACACTTTAACTATAAAATATACATGCTCCAAGTCAGGAACTGTTACATTAGTGCATTTCACATTTATTTTATGTTTTTTTGCCAAAAAAAGGTCCAAAAAAATTTTCGCCTCGCTCCGCTCGGCAAGAGATTGTGTTCTACGCCCCTCTTTCAAATATCTGGAAACGCCCCTGAAAAGTTAAGAATATATAATTCGGAGGGAATGTAGTACGAGTAGAGATTTACGGTATCATTTTTATACATCCATACATAATTCAGGACGTGCAGCAGGGGCAGCCGATCCCATTTTCAAGAAGATTTACGTTATACACCCAAACATGCCGACGCTCATACAACTTTATTCTGTGCTCGGAGTACAAAAAACACCAGATCCAGTATTTTGATTGGTTTAATTCTATTAAAGTTTGAGTTCTAAAATCGTACTCCACATGTTTATGAATGCAACGCTGGTCTAGGATTCGGGATATTCAGGACCAGGAATACAAATCTGTAGCAGTTTTAAAGTTATATAGCTATTAATAAGAATCGGAACATGTAGGCCTGGATGTTTTAAGGTCATAACGTCATTCAGTGTTCGAGTCGTGCAGGGCTGGCGGATACAATATCCAAGGAGCGTTACGGTTATATACAGCCGTAGATGATTTGGGTCATGCATAGCCGGCGGTTACAATATTCAACGAGGGTTATTGTTGATGATTCGGGTCATGCAGGGCTGGCTAATAGAACTTTCAATGAGTTTTATCGTTATATGCAGCCATGATTCATTCGGGTCATGCCGGACCGGGAATACAATTCCCGTGGACTTTTATACTTATACAGACAAACAGGATTCGGGACTTGCAGTCCCGGGGGATGCAATTTTCAAGGAGTTTTACGGTTATATACGGGGATTCGAAAGTATTCTGCGAAGAGTTATCATAGGAGTACTCGTGTCACTATAATGCACAAATAGTTTCTGCTTATATTATCTTAACTAGTAAACAGATCTTTTCTCTGTGTATCATACAAATTCCAAATTTCAGTGCACTTTCATGCACCTTTTCCGGGTTCACATTGTAATGTTAACATGATACCTTTCATACAATTCAGTGGTTGTCGTTTGTTGCTGTATATCATATTTGTTTTTCGTTTATTATTTTGTACATAAATCAGGCCGTTAGTTTTCTCGTTTCTATTGTTTTACATTTGTCATTTCGGGGCCTTTTATAGCTGACTGTGCGGTATGGGTTTTACTCATAGTTGAAGGCCGTACGGTGACCTATAGTTGTTAATTTCTGTGTCATTTAGTCTCTTTTGGACGGTTGTCTCATTGGCAATCATACCACATCTTCTTATTATTATACCTTGTAAACTATTTGAAAATCGTATCTTCAACAATTCGAATATAAGTACTGTCAAAATTGGAAAAAAATGACATACAATCATCATTTGTGCATGTAAGTAGTTCTGGTATAAATCACAAATAAGAGAAGCTTTAAAATATGTATTAAACAAAAAGAGATATGGGAGTATTTGCCAATAAGATGAAAACACAACATACATGTACCTAACGCCGTGTTCACATTGAGCTAAACTCGGTGTGGTGTAAGTGTACACTACACCACCTAAACTAAACTCTATTACGTTCCCATTGTTAAAAATCAATGTTTACATGTAGTTTAAAACAGGTTTTCACTACACGCAGTCGATAGTCAATGTAGGCCTTGTGTGGGTTTAGTGTTCATAAAACTAGATATTAAGAACGTGGATTTTATTGTGAATATTTAAGGAAGTTACATATATTGATAAAAATGATTATAATAATAATATGAATTAAGTTATTTACCTATTTATATGACAAAAACTCAAAAATTGTTTCGTTAAAAACAGGAATAAATTTAATTGGACCATTTGATTTTCAGTGGGAGGGGGATTTTTTGCTGTTAGAATATTCATTTTACACAACGGTTGATAGTACGGCTTATTTATTTAGCACAACAATTATTTTCACTTTTTGTACAAAACTATTTCCTCCAATGTCCAAAATATTCATTTTCATCAAGTCTTGAACAAGGTTATCTTTACAATTAGTACCAGTCCAGACTATTCATTTCGAAAATCCCCCCATGTGTGACTGGGGAATAAAAATATGGTCACTTGGATCTTCTTCCGATCGGCCGTAAAACCCTTGCCAAAGCGGAGCGTCCGTTTGGCTGTGCGGGATGTCCAAGTACTCAGCCACGTCCTATCAGAATGGGAATATTAAATTCAATGCCTAGTGTAGATCGAGAGAGTGTCAAGATCTCTGCACGTTAGCAAACTTTGCAAAATCTCTTTGAGGGGTCTGAAGGTGGCCTGTTTCACGGCAAAATTTCTGTACCTATCTAATATACTCTCATTTTTCAATATCAGTCCAAATTGCCCCGATCTTCATCTCGGGCGGCCTCTATTACAGGACCTACCTATTGTATTAATTGTGAATTTGTCCTTGTCCTGAACATGCATGAAATATTTGCCACTGGACGTTAAGCAATCAATCAATCATTTAATAAAAAAAGACTTTTGTTTTAGCCTGCTTAATCGTGACATCTTTAGAACTCTCAAAGTACTCCAAATCAATAGAACAATTTTCTTAAGGTACCGACCATTCATCTCCGTGGGACAAACCATTTGTTTCATTACTTTAATTTTACTACAATTTTTTTTTCTCAAGGAAACAAACAATTTTTCTCACTTCCCTCCTGAAACAAATATATTTTTTTCTTAAAAAACATTGAATTTTAACATTTTATCCCCCCCTACCCCCCTCTCCACCTCCACCAAAAAAAAATATACATATGAATTGATAAGGGACTTTTCGTTTTGAGTTTTCCTTGGAGTTTCTTTTTTTTTTTTTTTTTTTATTTTACTGTTTTCGCCTTACTGATTTACAGAGAAATTTGTAATTCAATTCTATATAATGTAAATGTAATGACGTGTACATGTTGTTTACTGATGTGAACAATATTCATGTACAGGTGATTAAAACCGATGTACAGATGAGAACAAATTTAATGTGAAACCAATGTTCATTACATGAAACTAATTGTGAACAGGTTTACAGTACGCAACGTTTGGTGTGAACACGGCCTGAAACAAAACCTTTTGCGGTCAGGATACCACCTTCACCAACAAACAATTATAGTTACGTCAATAAGTCAAGCTTTAAATTGTTTATGTGTAAGTTCAATGTTTCTGACAAGAACAGGTACACTAACATATGTGTCAGTAAAACATTTTTTTCTCGATTAATATTGGCCTCGTTTATCGTGATCAGCACAATAGAAAAAATACCGTGAAGTTACAAAGGTTCACGTGCAATATAAATAATTTTAATTGATTGAATTAACACGCAGAAAAAAAGTCAACGGTTATTTGCTCGTCAGTTATTTTAATATGTACATACACTTTCTTTTCTTCCTATTCCTATGGCGCGGAATCAAGGTAATTATTATTGATTTTAGCATATGTTTAATTCATTTTAGCAGAAATATTGGCGCGGAATCAAGTCATAAATATTGAATTTAGCATATGCTGAATTCTAATGCAACATCGTTTGTAACGTTCATTTTGATTGAATAACGTCACCAATTTTCATAAGCTTGTTCTCGGCTGACTACTACACTTTGCTCATAGAGTTTGAGTGTAACGTATTACAAGCGGATTCCAGTTTACAATTTTCAGGGTATCAATTCACAATTGATGCTATGAAACGTACACGCAAGCGCAGACGGCGTATGACAGATTTTAAATGTATGATTTGACGTTGTTTTCTGTCAGTTACATTAGAATGGAGATAACAATATTGTATTTTAAGCTCCGGCGGCATCAATTGGTGATTTGATGTCGTCGGAGCTTAATTCATACAATACAGTTATCTCCTAAATATAATTTAGCATATGCCGAATTGAATTAAGTTTATGCTTAAATCAATAATTATGACCTTGATTCCGCGCTATACATTTCTTTGTAAACCCTTAATAGTTGCATTTCACTATGACTTTGTCCAAAGGGTGGTTAATCCGGAATAGTCTGTGTTAAAGAATGGTCAGTGCTGAATACATTTGATTAACGCGAATTGCATATGTATACTGAGGGAAATACTCTTTCTGTTAAATAACTGATTTCAGGTATTATATTTATTCAAAATTTTTACCTGTTTGGTATTAAAAGACAAAAGCAAAGTGAAGAATGATAGACACACCATGAACAAAAGAAAAATATCAAACAATACATAACAATATACATTACACAGAAACATAAAGATTTAAAAATCATTAACCCGATAAAAAGGATGTCGATTAGGATCATCCGGAAGGGTAAGGAAAGAGAATTTTGGCTTTTACCATCGGAATACGGGGAAAGTAAATGTAAAAACCGAAACGTCAGAGACTCTTTAGTGAGAGGACAAAGTTGTTAATTAGGTTATAAATATTAGCGGCATACTGAGGTTTGTAATACAAAAATGAATGGTTTTGATCGTCTGATAAATTAAAAATATCAAATTGGTAATGCATCTTGTATATTTGTCAGTTTATTAAGCAGTGAATGAAGATTGGTTGCAATGTCCAGTAACTGATATCTGATTGGTGTGCGAGTTCATAGTGGCTTGACAAAGGATCAATATTACAACAAGAAATGAATTGCACGCTGCCTTCTGGCGATTTCCTCTGATCTGTAAACATGGCTAACAGACACTTAAAAAGAGCGGAAAAAAACAAAAAAGATATCATGAAAAAGGCCTTCTATCAGAAAAATGGAAAGATTAAGATTCGCGCTCTCAAAAGGAAAAAATCAACTGAAAAGGCACGTGAATATGTAAAATTTTCACGACTGAAAAAATAAAGACAATGAGATTTTGTTACTCAGTAAAGGATTAAAGTATATACCGTCTCCCTCGACGAAATTTGCAAAATCTAGTAATGCATCAGATTTCAATGAATTTGCAAGAAAACTAAAATGTAAATACCATTTTGACAAGGGTGATATTTTTAAACGTCATCCCTTTGTAACAAAATCCGGATGCGAACCGGAACTTGCAAACAATGCAATTGAGACATATATATTCAAAACTAAGATTGAGATAGATAACTTAACAATACTAAAAGCCCACGATAATCTTACTACGCTGGAAAGAATGGCAATTTCTTCCTTGAAACAAAACAAAAAAATAGTTATTCGAAAAGCAGATAAAAATAACACCACAGTGATCTGGGATAAAACAGAATATATAAATGAAGGACTTAGGCAACTTAGTAGTGCTACTCACTTCATATAACTTTGAAATGCATAGGAAAGGGGTCATGGATGATATCACATTTAAATATATACCTGCTAAGGGAAATCTTAAACCAGGAAGGTTGTATCTTCTGCCTAAATTGCACAAACTGGATCCTGAACTAATAGAAAGGGTTCAACAGAATCCTACGCTGTATAAAAATGTCAGAATTCAAGGGAGGCCTATTGTTTCATTATCTGGTACTGTTTTAGAGAGAATAGGGAAGTATTTGGATAAATTCATGCTTCCAGCAGTAGTACAACAAGAAACACATTTAAGGGACTCTTTAGAATTTATATATGAATATTAATGAGAAATTATTGGTAAAACTTGACGCCTACTTAGTCAGTTTTGACATAAAAGAAATATACAACAATATTTCCCATGCAGAAATGATTGACTCGCAGTGTTGGTATTCAAAGGCCCAAGATTTTGAGAAGCAGAAATCTTAGACCTCACGACATTCGGAAAAAAAACTGAATATTATCAGTACTTAGAGTGGTCCTCTTGCCATTCATCCTCTTCTTTCAGAGGCATAACTAAAGGAGAAATGCTTCGCTTTAAGAGATGTACGAACGATCCAGTACATTTACAAACACAATATGCGTTATTTTCTGAACGTCTTTTTAAAAGGAGATATAAAGAAAATGAAATTAAGACTGTTATGCAGGAAGTGACTGCAAAACAAAAAAATGACACATTATTTGTTAAACCCAAATCTGTATTACAGTCGCCTCCCTTGGTATTCTCCACAGTGTTTTCAAGACAGAAAACACACTTAAAGAACAATATTTTAGGTTACAAGGAAGTAATTATTTACATAGGCGACAATGGTAGCCTTTTTTGGTCCTGCATTTTCACTATCAAAGATCCATAGAAAAAAATGTCGAATTCTGAATTATCAACACCTTTGGGTGTAATTGAAACTGCAAAACACATATGGTGCCGCAGCTTTTTTGATAGAATAATTGCATTTTTTAAGGGTACTCAACGGTTCCGGAATTTTCGAAATAGTATAAACGAAGAACACCCCTTGCTAAATTTGGCACAGAAAATGTTGCTCGTCACAGAGAGTTTTCTCTAAATTTCTCGCTATTTCTACACCAATGGCCAACACTCATTTCTCACTATTTCAATTTTGATTTCTAATTACAAGGGCAGCAGAAAATAAATTTACTTCTACCTATTATCTTGGATGTAAAATCTAGGTGGCGCCAGTCATCTTTATTTACTTCCTTTTAACCTATACTGACATATATTGAAAAAAAATCGGACAATCTTTACATTAGTCGATTACTATATACTCCTGCTGCTAAAGTTCAAATTTTTGGATTAAAGGTACAATTTTTCACCTTTAAAAATGACTTTCTTTACAGGTACCCCCTTTGCAGAAAACGTTGCTTTTTACAGACTTGGGGCCATTGGCCAGCTTATTTTGACTGTTTGGCTATGTTTAAAACGAGGTGTTTGATTAATGAAGTTCGATTTAGGCCTATTAAAGACTTTAGGCTGATGATTTGATAACTGTGTCCAACTTATATGTCTTTATCACGAATATATGAACACCGTTGCATAAGAGTCAAAATATTTTATGAAATAGACTATAAAAGTGCTGAAACTAAGAATTTATCATTGCTGTTATGTGTTTTATATGAATCGTGTGCAGAATATTCAATTCGACGATACTAAGGAGAAACATGTATTGCCTTTGATTTTTTACCTAATTTTAATATCTTAGGGGCATTTTGGCACATTTTGGCCATTAAAAATACAAAAATTTCGCTAACGTCAGCAAAATTAAGCCCCCCTTTTTTTAAATATGCATAAATACATGCAGTGTTATCGAGGATGAGGAGAAATGATTAAAGACAGAGTCATTGACAGAAGTCTCGTTCTTACAGTAGGTTAATGAACCCTACCCCTTAGGCAGAAGAATAAAAAAACAGTAAAAATTTGATATAGACTATAGTTTCTTGGCGATCAGCAGTTTTCTTCTGATACAGTTTATCACTTAGTACCTTATTAATTTTTCCGATCCAATTTCTAAAATATCTCGAAAAATACAGTGATGCGCCAGAAATCGTTATTTCGCTTTAGGTTACAAGGAAGTAATTATTTACATAGGCGACAATGGTAACCTTTTTTGGTCCTGCGTTTTCACTATCAAAGATCCATAGAAAAAAATGTCGAATTCTGAATTATCAACACCTTTGGGTGTAATTGAAACTGCAAAACACATATGGTGCCGCAGCTTTTTTGATAGAAAAATTGCATTTTTTAAGGGTACTCAACGGTTCCGGAATTTTCGAAATAGTATAAACGAAAAACACCCCTTGCTAAATTTGGCACAGAAAATGTTGCTCGTCACAGAGAGTTTTCTCTAAATTTCTCGCTATTTCTACACCAATGGCCAACACTCATTTCTCACTATTTCAATTTTGATTTCTAATTACAAGGGCAGCAGAAAATAAATTTACTTCTACCTATTATCTTGGATGTAAAATCTAGGTGGCGCCAGTCATCTTTATTTACTTCCTTTTAACCTTTAAATCACTGGGATAAATTAAAAGATGACGAAGAGGCAAAACTTTTAGGGGACGACCATTTGCTATTCTGGGGGGGGCCAGGAGGATTTTGAAAATAAATAACTCAGCCTTGATAATCACAAAAATAAATGGTTTGTTCTGTGGTAGTTTGAAAATAAATAACCTGACTTGCAATGTATTAAAAATAAATAACTCGGCAGGTCTATTTGAGAGCATGAGATTGCACCAGATTCTTCATAAAATTCAACTTTTTTTTCAAAAAAAATCGGGAATCACTTCCCAAATCTTTGAATAATAAAAGTATAAATATTATTTAAAATACTTGAAATGTCTGAAAAATGGGTTTCATTTAACTTGAGGTTTATTGTCTCAGGAACACTTAACAGCTTAACTCACTTTTATTACATATGGCAGTAACTACATTCAGGCAAATGCCTCATGTAGGAAATTTCAAAACCAAAAGCTTGTCTTCATATCAAATTGTTTTCACGGCAAGTGTCTTGCAAGAAGCAAGTTCTGTTCTCCCTCAGACGTAGCTCCTGTTTTTTGGGGATCAATGTTTCTTATTTATTTGTCTTTTGTTCATTGATTGCCCTTCTGTATTCTGTTAGTGTTGCATTCCTTTTGTAATTTAGTAATTTTGTTATTAACTTGATCAAGAGTTTAAAAAAAAACAGCAGCCACATACTTAACTATGTGAATTAAATTTTTGCTTTATCTTTGTCTTTTGATGTTGTTCCTAAAAACTTAAGTCTTACACTGAATCTATACATGTTGCTTTGAGACCAAAATATTGTCAAAAAATGATTAAAACAGAACTTTCATTTTCAGATTAAGAAAGGGTATGGGAAACACATTTTGCATCATTAGTTCTATAGCAACTTGGGGCCTTCAGCGGCTCCAAAACCCTTCAAATTTTTTTTAGCCTCGCTCCGCTCGGCATAAATGATTTGCAATACTTTTAAAAGACACTAATTACAGCCAAACTTTAATATCTTGTATGTATGCAATACATGTATATATGCAGTTGGGAATTCAGAAGATGATGATCAATTCTGATTAAATGGTACATAATGATTGGACTATTCATGTATTATTTATAATAAAAAATGAACTTAAAAATTGTATGTTTTCAAATATTATAAATATAGTTGTGAAAATAAATAATCAGTCCCTTGCTTTAATGAAAATGAAAAATCTTGCTTCAACAGTGCAGAAAATAGATAATCTGTCCTCTTAGTTTACAAAAATAAATAACCGATCAAAAACAAATCCTCCTGGCCCCCCCCAGAATATCAAATGGTCGTCCCCTTATTTGATAAAAGACTTCTTTTCGCTTTCCGTAGGCATAAAAACTTGAAAGACACAGTAACATCTGCAACTCTTGGTAATTAACATGTTGCAAATTATGAAAATATATTCTATACAATGTTTGTTAAATTGATAAACATGGAAAGAAAAGAAAGAGAAGTCAAACAGATCACGAGGTGTCAAGTCCTTTATGAAAATTACAGCATTTTTAAGATTAGGTTTCACCATGCAATGGCTTGGGCTTCTGACGATGGACATGGCCATGGTCAATTAGTTTATTCTAATTGATCTAAATAAATGTTCGAAACACTTTGTGATCTATGGAGTTTGGGTGCTGGGATGGGATTTGACACGGTTTATTGAAAGATAAAAGCAAAGTGAAGAATGATAGACACACCATGAACAAAAGAAAAAAAATCAAACAATACATCACAATATACATTACACAGAAACCTAAAGATTTAAAAAAAACATTAACCCAATAAAAAGGATGTTGATTATGATCATCCGGAAGGGTAAGGAAAGAGAATTTTGGCTTTTACCATCGGAATACGGGGAAAGTAAATGTTAAAACCGAAACGTCAGAGAATCTTTAGTGAGAGGACAAAGTTGTTAATTAGGTTATAAATATCAGCGGCATGCTGAGGTTTGTAATACAAAAATGAATGGTTTTGATCGTCTGATAAATTAAAAATATCAAATTGGTAATGCATCTGGTATACTTGTCAGTTTATTAAGCAGTGAATGATGATTGGTTGCAATGTCCAGTAACTGATATCTGATTGGTGTGCGAGTTCATACAGGCTTGACAAAGGATCAATATTACAACAAGAAATGAATTGCACGCTGCCTTCTGGCGATTTTCTCTGATCTGTAAACATGGCTAACAGACACTTTAAAAGAGCGGAAAAAAAAACAAAAAAAGGCTATCATGAAAAAGGCCATCTATCAGAAAAATGGAAAAAAATCAACTGTAAAGGCACGTGAATATGTAAAATTTTCACGACTGAAAAAATAAAAGACAATGAGATTTTGTTACTCAGTAAAGGATTAAAGTATATACCGTCTCCCTCGACGAAATTTGCAAAATCTAGTAATGCATCAGATTTCAATGAATTTGCAAGAAAACTAAGATGTAAATACCATTTTGACAAGGGTGATATTTTTAAACGTCATCCCTTTGTAACAAAATCCGGATGCGAACCGGAACTTGCAAACAATGCAATTGAGACATATATATTCAAAACTAAGATTGAGATAGATAACTTAACAATACTAAAAGCCCACGATAATCTTACTACGCTTGAAAGAAAGTCAATTTCTTCCCTGAAACAAAACAAAAAAATAGTTATTCGAAAAGCAGATAAAGATAATACCACAGTGATCTGGGATAAAACAGAATATATAAATGAAGGACTTAGGCAACTTAGTAGAGCTACTCACTTCATAGATATAAAAATTAAATATAATAGAGACCAACCAGAAAATCAATAATATTATCTTTGAAATGCATAGGAAAGGGGTCATGGATGATATCACATTTAAATATCTATCTGCTAAGGGAAATCTTAAACCAGGAAGGTTGTATCTTCTGCCTAAATTGCACAAACTGGATCCTGAACTAATAGAAAGGGTTCAACAGAATCCTACGCTGTATAAAAATGTCAGAATTCAAGGGAGGCCTATTGTTTCATTATCTGGTACTATTTTAGAGAGAATAGGGAAGTATTTGGATAAATTCATGCTTCCAGCAGTAGTACAACAAGAAACACATTTAAGGGACTCTTTAGAATTTATATATAAATATTATTGAGAAATTGTAGGTAAACCTGACGCCTACTTAGTCAGTTTTGACATAAAAGAAATATACAACAATATTTCCCATGCAGAAATGATTGACTCGCAGTGTTGGTATTCAAAGGCCCAAAATTTAGAAAAGCAGGAATGAATCTTAGACCTCACGACATTCCGGAAAAAAACTGAAAATTATCAGCCATGGTCAATTAGTTTATTCTAATTGATCTAAATAAATGTTCGAAACACTTTGTGATCTATGGAGTTTGGGTGCTGGGATGGGATTTGACAACGGTTTATTGAAAGATAAAAGCAAAGTGAAGAATGATAGACACACCATGAACAAAAGAAAAAAAATCAAACAATACATCACAATATACATTACACAGAAACCTAAAGATTTAAAAAAAAAAAAAAACATTAACCCGATAAAAAGGATGTCGATTAAGATCATCCAGAAGGGTAAGGAAAGAGGATTTTGGCTTCGAAAAATGTTCATATATTCATTGTCCACAACGGCATAGAATTAATGCTTGCATTCGTAAAAAAATACGATGAGATGACTTTAACTTTACACAATACGGTTATGAACACTTGATTCGGTATCTAACTTTATAGTAGAAAGAAAAACATCCATGCAACAAAATCTAGAAATCGTACAATTTGGGTGATATATGAAGATCAATGTACAGCTGGTGTGCGCTCTAGTTAACATACATGAAAACTGAGTCAAATGTTTTGTTATAAAGTGTTATTCTAAATCGACAAGCACTGTTGGTTTTACCAGGACATACGTCACATACCTGTGTCTGTGGTGTCCTTTATTACAAGGTCAATGGAATATATAAATCAAATTATTTGGGTAAACATGATATCAGAAAAGATCGGTTTTTAAAGTTATTTGATATTGTTTAAATGATTTAAAGTGGCCATATGTTATTGCCATTACGGAGATTCTCCAATTAAGTCGTTCCTTATAACGTACTCCACATTTTGTAACAACCGTTCATATCAACATGTCGTTCCAGAAACATTCTCCACACATTTAGTAGTCTAGTTTGGAAGTATTTAAATTGAATTAAATACTCGCATATATTAAATTATAGAAATAAAATAGAAGTTATACTCACCTTTCACTATAACTTGAAATCATGGTTTAAATGACTGAACTGCTTTATAAAAGTACCTGGTTTTATACATCGTATCATTGTCGAATATTATACACTTCGTCACATATATCAAATATAATTTACCATATGCCGAATTAAATAAATAGTATGACCTTGATTCCGCGCCATACATCTCTTTGTATAGTCTTAATATATTAGCAAAAATGTATTTTACTATGCCTGTGTCCAAAGGATGGTTAATATAATAATACAAATGTGTTCAGCATAGAGTCGTATTCGTATTCATATATATGATAGCCTATGAATGAATGGAATAAACGTGGTGGCCAATGTTGCTGAATAAACAGGAATTTTGTGGGACAAAAACCTTCATACTACACCAGAGTTCTTAAGAATGAAATTATAAATGTTTTATCTACCCCTTTACAAGCAGAACCCAATAACATGAAAGTTCGAACTATGTTCTGGCTTCTGAAGCTGCACAAAGCACCTTACAAATATTATTTTGTCTTTAAGCCATTATTCCACTAATTAACTGTCTATTCTACTTACTAGTACACTTGGTACAATCAAACACCTGGTAATTATTTTTTTCAATTAAGGCCTACGAAAATAGTGAAATTAGTTAGCTTTGGGGATTCCGTTTATCACCAAGTTATCGGAATTCCAATGGGGACTAACTGTGCAACACTTATTCTAAAATTGTCCGTATATAAATTTTTAAATTATAAAGAAACTAAGGTTTCAACTCCTTCAGGTAAATTTTACCTTAGATGGATTTGACTATTTCTTTAGGTCCTTTTGGTTATATAGCTCTTCAATTGTTTCCGTTCTTATACATCTTTGGCTTTCAAATATTCGGCTTTGAGCGTTCCTGATGAAGGTGAATCCAGAATAGCGCTTCGGACGAATCAAATTTATAACATGTTGTTAACATTTTTTTTTATTGCGGACCTGTTTCTGTATTGTTACGAATTACAATTTGTGACTAAAATCAGCAAAGACCCATGGAAACAACATCTGAAACAAAAATCTAATAACACTTTTAAGTATTTGGATGATTTATTGGCTCTCAATAATGATGACTTCAGTATGTACACTAAAGAGATTTATCCTGTTGAACTGACTTTAAGTAAAGCTAATACTAACAATGAGCACTGCCCTTTCCTATATCTTGATATTTTATTTCTCTTTAACGGGAAGCTTAATACTAAAAATAACGATAAAGAGATGATTTTTCATTTCCTATTGTTAATTATTCATTTTTAGATGTTGACTTTCCCTTGGCACCATATAATGGTGTCTATAAATCTCAACTTGTTCGATTCGCTCGTGTATGTAACAACATATTTGATTTTAACAAAACGGTAGCAAGTCATTTCGTACCCATCATTTACTATTTTGTACCCATGATCAAAACCATTTCGTACCCTGTGCATCAACTGTATATACCATTTCGTACCTCATAGCCTGAATACATGTCAACTATTTCATATTATATATTTGTAAATCGTTAAAATTTTGTACCAAAATCGGAATTGGAGATAATTAAAAAAGGAAGGATCCTTCATACTGCTTCATTTTAAAGTTAATTACAAGATATGTAAAATATGTTATTTTTTAGGATAAGGAGGTAAATTTGGATATAAACCATTTTGATATGATTTCAATTTCGAGATGAATATAATCTAAAAAAAGAACAACATAAATAAAATGCTTCCAGCAGTTGAAATTTAGATAAAAAATGTTATTTGTTTTAGATAAAGAGGTAAAAATTGTTATAACACATTTTGAGATGATTTTAATTAAAAAAAAAACATGAATAGATAAAATGCTTCCAGCAGTTGAAATTTTCTAAAGACTTATGATTTGTTTAACCAAGCAAAACATCTTTAACAATTTTAATTCGACTTTGCTTTTTTGCAGGGTATATCCTTAATTAATTTTTTAACTCTAAAAATACGAGCTTAATTAACGAACAAAGGAATAATTGTCTGTAACTGTTTTTGTCTCACCTGCGACAAAAGTCGCGGAAAGCGAGACATAGGGGTTGCTTTTCCTGCGACGGCTGCGGCGGTGGCGTCAACAGTTGTTAAGTTTTCTGCTTAAGTTATTTTGATAGGGACTTTTTGCAATAGATCATTGATATTTAATATAAAGTTGCATTACTATCAGTACATATCAGTTTGACAACTATTTCGATGCCTTGCCCCCTAGGTCATGGTCCAGCAACTTTGAATTAACTAGCAATTTTCAATGTTAAGTTTTCTGCTTAAGTCAGTTTGATAAGAACTACTTGTGACAGATCAATGATATTTTGTATAAAGTTGCATTACTATCAGTATATCTAAGTTTGATGACCATTTCTAGGCCCTGCCCACAAGATCATGGTACAGCGACTTTGAATTAATAAGTAATGTTGCTGTCCATCAGATTGTCTTTTTCTGAATTTTATGTGGGCAAGCGAGACATATCTCTGTGTCAACAGTTTATTATGGTTATTAACAGTTCTTTTTACCAGGAAATGCAGTGAAAAGGAACACAAGCTGATTTTCACATGAATAAAAATGTTTGCATAATGATTTGCAGCTTCTGTGACCATAATAATAAATGTAAAATCTTTTTGCTTTTTATTTGTGCATGATTCAGTTATAAGGACATATGAAGTATACATCTATAATGGTTTACTTTTATAAATTTTGACTTGGATGGAGAGTTGTCTCATTGGCACTCATACCACATCTTCTTATATCTATCAATGAGACAGTTTTTACGAAATGGCATACATACAAATACTCCATGGGGTACGAAATGGCATACATACAAATACTCCATGGGGTACGAAATAGCATACATACAAATACTCCATGAGGTATGAACTGGTATACATACAAATACTCCATGAGGTACGAAATGGCATACATACAAATACTCCATGAGGTATGAACTGGCATACATACAAATACTCCATGAGGTACGAAATGGCATACATACAAATACTCCATGAGGTATGAACTGGTATACATACAAATACTCCATGAGGTATGAAATGGCATACATACAAATACTCCATGAGGTATGAACTGGCATACATACAAATACTCCATGAGGTATGAACTGGTATACATACAAATACTCCATGAGGTACGAAATGGCATACATACAAATACTCCATGAGGTACGAAATGGCATACATACAAATACTCCATGAGGTATGAACTGGTATACATACAAATACTCCATGAGGTATGAACTGGTATACATACAAATACTCCATGAGGTATGAAATGGCATACATACAAATACTCCATGAGGTATGAAATAGCATACATACAAATACTCCATGAGGTATGAACTGGTATACATACAAATACTCCATGAGGTATGAACTGGTATACATACAAATACTCCATGAGGTACAAAATGGCACAAATATAAATATTCCATGAGGTACGAAATGGCATACATATAAATATTTCTTTAGGTACGAAATGGTTTTTCCAAGGGTACGAAATGGTTAGGGTACGAAATGACTTATATTCAACGAAACACCTGAAGTTTCGATATGTGAAACTTGTCAAACTTTGACTAAATTTTATCATTGGTACAAGTACATCATTCGTAAATATAAATCAACATGCAGACATCCTATACGTTCAGATATTTCACATCCCATCTTTTATGGTAATATTCTATACAAAGCACAACAATGTCGCCATTCACCTCAAAAGCTAACAAAACATTTAAACAGACTAATTCACAAGGGATATAATTACGATACTGTTGTCAAGTCATTAAAGATGGCATTTTTTTTGGAATTAATATTGATTCACTCATAGGGTCTTTGCATCAGAAATAAACATACGTATTCTAAAACCAGTTGTTGGCATGATACGGGTTATGTTCAGACACAATCTCCTCGTATAATCTATGATGGCATGATACTAAATCCCTCACGGGAGGGATTGAGTTTGATTTTCATACGATGAAGACATAATCTTTCGATCAGTTTAATTGAGGTCTGGAGCTGGCATGTCAGTAACTGCTAGTAGTACTTTGTTAATTTATGATGTCATTGTCATTTTGCTTAGTTTCTTATGTTACCTATTCTGATATCGGACTCGGAATTCGTTTTACTGTGCGTATTGATGTGTGTTTGTTTATTCCACATTGGCTAGATGTATAGGGGGAGAGTTGAGATCTCACAAACATGTTTAACCCCGTCCCATTTTTTGCGCCTGTTCCAAGCCAGGAACCTCTGGTCTTTGTTAGTCTTGTGTTTTTAGCCATTTATTTGTATACTTTTTTTCAATTTCTAAGACTAATTCAACGATATATATATTTAACAATCGAGTGTAACATTTTGCTGCTACTTTTTAGTAAAGAGAGTAATTAGCCTATTTCTTTCTTATAGTAACTGATAGCGTATACTGTAAAATCGTGTTTGTGATTTGTGCTTAATGTTTGACGTTTTGTTTCCTGTTTTCAGTTTCCACCGTTTCTTTTATAGATTTTTAGATAAGAGACAAAAACCATGAAAATAAGCCAGATATAGTTTTTTTAAAGAGCACTAATTTCTTCAAGACTTCACCTGATAGTTTTGATAATTATTGGAAGTATGAAGATCTCAACATTCTGAGCATTTCTATCCTGTTGAATCTACTATCGTTTTCAAGATATAAGACAATTTATGCATTTACCCTTATATTCTCTGTTTAGCCACTATGGCCATATTTTTCGACAAGCCAAAATGAAAATAAAACCGCTGACTATATACCCGAAGGATTATTTACTTTAAATTTGGTTGAAATTTTTACAAGTGTTTCAGAGGGGAAGATCTTTGAACAGATTACAATGTGCATCAAGTGATGGCCAAATCTCACATGGACATTTTAGCCAGGTGAGCTATAAAGAGACGAAAACCCTAAGTAAGACAATGTGTTTAATAAAGAGGTAATAATTAATGTACGCGGTACCCTAAAACATTAATTTTTCGTTTGGTACTTTGTTGGAAAAAAACCCAAGATCAGTATATTTTTAAAACTTAAATATTTTCAGACCAATGTAGTGTAATACGCAAGAGAATAACACAGTTAAAGGTAGCTGCAAAGACGCAATTTACTATACGGGTTTTTGTTTGTATGTTTATATGTTGCCGGACTTCTACTGAATAAAAAAAACCAATTATGAGTAACATATAAAAATAAAAACAGACTAATAATTGTCGAAAAACCGGTGTTAACAATTTGAGCGATTTATGGTTGACGATTGTATGTTGGTCCCAAGATCACATCGTATCGTTGCAAATAACGTATAGTGTTGTGTTGTTTTGATTACTGCCTCATTGACGCATATTAAAAACTCTTCATTTGTTAGTGTTATGGTGACTGATCGGAAATATACAGCCTTATTTCAAAAACACAAACACTGTTTGTGATTTTGTTTACACAGTATTGGCTATCGGTTGCTTATTGCAACACATGTTAAAATAAAAAGTGCTAATTACTCTCTGTACTATAAAGTAGAAGGAAACTGTAACACTCGGTTGTTATATATATCTATCGTTGAAAAATATATAAGTCGGTAAAGTACAAGTTATACGCAGATCTGAAAAGTTATTCTGTAAAACATGCATTTAACACTGGATTCATATCATAATCCTAATATCAAAAATACTGGTTAACCATTTATTATTATTATTATTATTATTATTATTATTATTATTATTATTGTCGTTAGATCATTAAATCATTCACATACCTTTTATTGCATCTAGCTTTCGGTGTCCTATGAATAATGGCGTATTGTATTTATGTATACAGGTAAACTCAATTTGATAACTAAGCCGTGAGTTTTTTCAGGATTCTTCAGTTGCAGTGTGGTCTCTATGCCAATAAGCTTTTATTTGACATTCGTACTTGTAAACATCATTAATTGTATCCTTTATTTATTACTTTCAAATTTAAAGGAAAATATTTTACTGTTCTGGGATTTAAACAGAAATAAATACTAGTATTGCCCTATTCCGTCAACATGAAAGGGGGTATAAATAAAGTAAGATTTGGAATTAAATCTAAATGCTAGGATAACGTCTTTGAAGAATTGATGGACCGGTCTTTGCTCAACGCCCATTGGCAAATATTTAATGCATATTCAGGACGAGAACAAATTATCAGTATTATACAATAAGTAGGTTAGTAGCAGCTGCAAACTCTTTAAATATCTTATGAGTTGAGAAATGTACACTCCATACTCGGGCGAAGTTGGTATACTGCTGTTAAGGTGGGGAAAATTTTTAATTTCAAAATTGAAATCATCTCGTTCGTGAGTACTGAGATGACCACTGGTGTCAAATTCGATGTATAATTATGTCTAGAAATGAGGAGGAGGGTTCTGTTTCTGTTGATTCTTTAATCTCTAGTTCAAGAGTAAATATTAATGGCACCCAATCAGAAAAGTTTAATTCGTTAATAGTAAGAACAAGGAGAGGCGGCAACCTGCTAGAAAATGCTACCTCTAAAAAAATATGCTGTCAACGAGAAACTCCAGCAAACTGATCACTTGTTTTCCGGTGTAGCAGGTGTTATCGTCGAGTTCATTATTAACTATATTTGTAGCGTATGGTACCCTTATTGTAAGAAATTCATCGTGAATTATTTCTTTTAGAGGGATTTCAATTTTTCGTGTGGTATGGTGGTGTAAAGGGTAGACAAATTGAACGTTTTGAATGAATTTATTGCATAGAAGGACCGAGTGAGTTGTAATGCAGGTTTTGGCAAACCTCCACATTAAATATACTTATGTGATCGGAGAAAAGGCAGAGCATATCAAAGGGATATTAAAACTTTGGTAGTTTAGACCTAATTTCAGTGAAAAGGTTAACCATTTCCAAACTCTTAAGGGAAAAGGTAGAAAAAAAGCGTGAACTGTAGTATTAAACACATCGCTTCAGTGAAATGGTAAAAATTTTGAAATTTTTAGAGTACGTAGAGCAAAAGGAGTCGGTGAATTTTATCCTAGACCGCTTTTGCCTAAACTTTTAGTTCTTTTCGGTTATACCAGCTCTTCAACGTTTTTATAAAATTAAGGATTTTTCTAATATTTTGACCTCGAGCTACACTAAAGAGACTCTCAAAAGACACTAATAGTCGAAGTGTGAATCTGGAGCAGTATAACTGGTTCCGTTTAATGTTATAACTATAACGAGATCGATACCTCTGTCTGTATATTATGAATTATCCTACAATTTTAGCACTTTACCCTAATTTCCTTTTTTTAACATGACTTATATATTTTATTGCACTCTATTGCTGTTAACAATTTACTTACTGTACAGCATTGCACTTAGTATCCCTGATATATTAGTTATTAGGTATTCAGGGAGAATATCTAATAACAGTAAATTGATATATTTCATTACAATATTAATGATTTCATGTTTACCGGAGTAGTTCGTTTCTATCCGTTAATGATCTTTCTTATTAGTTAATTTATCCAGCGTGTTTGCCATCATCAGTCATGGTTTGATATTCTGGATAACTTGAATGTTTACTCCTTTTTCTAAATTCAAACAAACCATACAAAGTGTCCGATAGACTTTGAATTCTCAATATCGCAAAAAGTCTGAACGGGTTAACAACATAACACAAAAGATTAACATACATAGGCCAATCTATTGTCTTTCTTCAATAATGCAAATTCAAAGTCTACCGGAAACATTGTTTGGTTTGGTTGAATTCAGAAATTGGAATAAAGAGCAAAAACAAAAACAACTCAGGGGCGTAGGAGCCTGAGCAAAACGGACTAACTTCTGGTTTATTTGAACATAGAAAAGTTTTTTTTGATTTTCACTTTCGGAAATTTGTCACCTCAATCCACACACACACAAACATTTTTCAGTCTTATATTATGGAATTCATTGAACGAGTTCACAGACACGAATATAAATCTAGATTAGACTGAGAAAAACGAACCCAGAAAATCAAGCACAATCCCTCCTAACTTTGTTGATTTTTGTATAATTGTCATTTTGCTTAGTTTCTTTTGTTACCTATTCTGACATCGGACTCGGACTTCTTTCAAACTGAGTTTTACTGTGCGTATTGCTGTGTGTTTGTTTATTCTACATTGGCTAGAAGTATAAGGGAGGGTTGGGATCTCACAAAACATGTTTAACCCCGCCGCATTTTGCGCCTGTCCTAAGTCAGGAGCCTCTGGCTTTTGTTAGTCTTGTATGTTTTTTTAATTTTAGTTCATTTATATGTTTTAGAGTTTAGTGTGACGTCCATTTTCATTGAACTAGTACACACTTTTGTTTAGGGGCCAGCATTTTTAAATGTCCAAGAATAAAGGATCGCAGGAAATGTACATATAATAATGGCACTGATGACAAAAGTTAAAATTGAGAATGGAAATGGGGGATGTTTCAAAGAGACAACAACCCGACCAAAGAGCAGAAAACAGCCGAAGGCCACCAATGGGTCCTCAACACAGTGAGAAAATCCCGCACCCGGAGGCGGGCTTCAGCTGGCCCCTAATTATACCATATTAAAGTAGGCTCACAGTTTCTCAAAGCATTCTCATTCTCAACATACTTAAAAGTAATCATGTCGTTATACGCTAATATTGGTTGCTGTACTTCACAGTCGTTTTAAAATTGATACAGCAAATTCATAAACAACACAGAAAGACACGACCTTGCACAATTCTCAGAACAAACAGAACATAACTTTAATGCAAACAAAAATGTAAAAACAACAACTAGGAAACAAACGAATTATATTAGTTTTGTTTCAACCTAAAAATACCAGACTCGATGATTGAACAACAATGTGTTAATTCTTATACAATTGTATACTAATATTATTGACCTACGACTAGTGGTTCCTCATAAACTGACTTAAAATAAATCACAAACTAATACTTGTAAACTAAGCAAAAGTTTCAAAGTCAATAGATCATGACTGAGGGGCGAGGCAAATAATCTCGAGGGAAATGAGATGGGCCAATGCTAATACAACTGCATACCAAATATCATTGACCTACAACTAGTGGTTCCCCATAAACTGAACTTATCACAAACTGATATATTATTGAACATTAACATTTCGAATGAGGTTACACATAGAGGAGGAAATTGAGGGGGAGTCATTAAAAGGTGTCATTATTGAAGTAAGGTATTAATACGATTCCAAACTTCCTGGTGTCGGCTAAAAAACAAACGATTTAATCTCTTTAATGAAATACAGATCTAGAAATATTGTACAGGAGTCCTTCAGATTGGTATAAAAGACCCTCTTGTTTCTTTTCATAAAATAAAAAAAAAAAAGAGAACGTCATTAGGAATGGGGGTCTTACAGATAGGTACAAGGGACCAATTGATTCTTTTTTTTAATATTTCGTATAGTAATAAAAGCCAAAAAAAAAGAAAAATTCAATAAAACCTTTTCTTATACCTCAAGGCTTTCAATTTCTATTAAATTTTCATATTAGTTATCTTCTGGAGATAATCAAAAGATTTTTGTTTGTCAGATAGTATAAATAAAAGAAAATAAGAAGATGGGATATAATTGCCAATGAGACAACTCTCCACCAGAGACCGAATGACATAGAAGTTAATACTAATAGCTACAGGCCACCGTACGGTCTTCAACAATGAGCAAAATCCATAGGTTTGTTGAGGGTTTTAGGGATGTATAATTTTCTCTCTCTTGATTATTGAGATATTTGATATTTGGCAATCTTCATTTCTGGTAGATGGGATATTTTTATTTTTCATGATAAGGGATGCCTATATTCATTTTCTTTCGTATGGAATATGTAACATTATTTTTGTGTCTTTTAATTTGCAAGTTTTCTCACTTGCTATAAAACTATAGGCAGGTGTAAATATAGATATGAATTTGTACATAACAAATCTTAGTCAATGTTGATGACTTAAAAAGCCGGATTAATTACAAACTTATTATATTTTTTTAAGGAAGCAGACAATGTTTTAACATTTAATGTCAAGTAACGGTAAATTGGCTATGTCACAGATTTTAGAAAATGTTTGCATACATCTTTGGCTATAACTGAAAATCGAAAAAAAATAATGCATTTATCGTCGCAGGCGAGACTATAAAAATGGAAATGAACAGATATTTAATGCATATTATGAGTTATATGGTTTGCTACTGACCCTGTACGGATCAATAGAGGGTTAGTATAATCCATAGGGGTTGAGGCCAATCTACTGACCCCATATGGAACCACAGGGGTTCACCACGTGATGGCGTAAAACCAATCATAAAGTCCCTAATTTAACCGAGGTGCGATAAAGAAAAATATACAATACAACCGGACAGATATTGAATACAATGAAAACTAGAAAACTGACATGCCAACAAGGCCCTTCTTGTACACATCTGTGAGGCACAGAAACACATGGTAAGTACTGATGCAAACAAAGCAATTAATTTTCATGGGGTATCAATGTTCGTAAATTTGGACACCAGGCATTAATTCAGGACGTGTTTTCAATGAATATAAAGTTTTGTTAGAACCAAAGTGCTATGTATTTTGGAGGCCATTTCATTGATGGTAGTCAACCTATAATTTTTGACACAGGGAATTTAGTTGGAATAGCAAAGGATACCTACAACAAATCGATTGTCATTGAAATCCTAGCAGAAATCGATGTTTCTCGAACTTTGTCTATTTTAAAAACAAACCTAAAGTTTTTACCACAATTTTGAAATAGAGTCAATTTGGATGGTATGGTACATATAAATCAATTTTCGTTGAAATACTTACAAGAATAAATGTTTCTCCAAATTTGTGATAAAAAAGAAATAAGTGTTTAACCCATGTATGACACCGAAAATCTATTTGAAAAGGCTAGTTACATCTTTGAAGACATACACATTTTCTTTGAAATTCAAGCAAAACGATGATTTTTTAAGTAAAAATTATGATTTTACGCCCCCTCCAAACAGTTATATTTCGGAATCAATTTTGAATAGCATACCATAACTCCTGTTTATTTTGATCGTTACTCTTCCATCATACACGACAGGAATCACGGAACTGAACCTTGTCGAACATGAACTAAACCATGACACTACTGAACCAAAACATGGCACCATATTTTCAGTAATCTTAATTTGTGTGCAAATGTAGTTATTTTGAAGGCGGTTGTATATTATAACGAAATATGTGATGTAACAGACAGTAAACAAATCACTCTTTTATGCATGAGAAACGAATAAGCAACTTTTAAATTTTGACATACACAAGCATTATTCTGTGTCAAATTATTAACTATATGATGTAAATTTAAATGTACTAACATATTAGCTTTTGACAAAGATACTTACGGGCTTGAATTTATGTTCAGAAGTTCCTTTAGCAAAAAATCCATATGTTTATATTGTGTCATTGTGTGTCAATAAAAACACTTGACACAATCATATGTCCAACTTAACAAAACAATGACAAAACAACTGTACTAAACGCTCATCGATATGTCGACGTTACTACCTGTGTAAATACAAAACAAAATAAAGATATTTCAGTTTATATGAAATCTAAGAACGTGTGTAATAAGGACAGAATATACCTAATTTAAATATCAATCTGTAATGAAGTAAAAGAATAGATATAGAATCTAAAGTTGAAATTAATAGCAACTTTCAAGGTGACGATAGTTATCGAATTACATTGTTTGCATAAAATAGAAATATTGTACTTTACCTAATTTTCTAAAAAAAAAATATATATATTTCCTTATTGTTAAACCTTGATTTATGAAAAACATATTACTTCCACGTATATAGAAGTATCCTTTTCAGTTTGAATTAAAAATAAATGCAGTATATAAACTCTGACAACATGACTGTGGTACCACAAAAAAACAATAGTTATATTTTGTGGAAATTCAATAGAATTTTTTTTTGATTTTCATGGTAATACAATTTAAAGTACATGTATTAAGTAAAATAAAGTATTAAGTAAAAATAAAATGTATAATGTAAAATCTAGAGGAAACTTAATGTATAATGTAAAATCTAGAGGAAACTTAATGTATAATGTAAAATCTAGAGGAAACTTAATGTATAATGTAAAATCTAGAGGAAACTTAATGTATTATGTAAAATCTAGAGGAAACTTAATGTATAATGTCAAATCTAGAGGAAACTTAATGTATAATGTCAAATCTAGAGGAAACTTAATGTATAATGTAAAATCTAGAGGAAACTTAATGTATAATGTAAAATCTAGAGGAAACTTAATGTATAATGTAAAATCTAGAAGAAACTTAATGTATAGTGTAAAATCTAGAGGAAACTTAATGTATTATGTAAAATCTAGGAAACAATCAGTGATAATATGTAACTTCGGTTCTTTACTTGTTCCAAATACTTGTTCCAGTAAACTGGTTGCCTCGTTATTAAATTTAAACCAGTTTTGTTAATAATTTGTGTGATTGTCGTGTTTTGCTATTACTGTACAAAAAATATACCCTCAATGAGCTTTATTTATAAATTACGTTGTGTTAATGGAAAAGGCCTTTACATAATATAATGATTTGTTCAAATTAAACGGTGTTATCATAATCATTATTAATTCTAAATAGAGAGAAGGACCTGAATTTATTTCACATTATAATAGGGAACATGACTTTAATGAAATATATTCCTGTATTTTTACTCAACTGTTGGCCTTGATGATATGATAAACAAATAAAAAGATGTGGTATAATTGTCAATGAGATATCTATCCTCAAAGCCCCTGGGACAAAGACGTGGTATAATTGTCAATGAGAGATCTATCCACAAAGAACTTAGGACAAAGATGTGGTATAATTGTCAATGAGAGATCTATCCACAAAGCCCCTAGGACAAAGATGTTGTATAATTATCAATGAGAGATCTATCCACACAGCCCCTAGGCTAAAGATGTGGTATGATTGCCAATGAGAGATCTGACCACAAAGTCCGTATGACAAAGATGTGGTTTAATTGTCAATGAGATATCTATCCACAAAGCCCCTAGGACAAAGATGTGGTATGATTGTCCATGAAAGATCTATCCACAAAGCCCCTAAGACAACGATATGGTATAATTGTCAATGAGAGATCTATCCACAAAGCCTCTAAGACAAAGATGTGGTATAATTGTCAATGAGAGATCTATCCACAAAGCCTCTAGGCCAAAGATGTGGTATAAATGTCAATTAGAGATGTATCCACAAAGTCCTGAGACCAAAGATGTGGTATAATTGTCAATGAGAGATGTATCCACAAAGTCCTTAGGACAAAGATGTGGTATAATTGTCAATGGGAAATCTATCCACAAAGCCCCTAGGACAAAGATGTGGTATTATTGTCAATGAGAGATCTATCCACAAAGACCTTAGGACAAAGATGTGGTATGATTGTCAATGAGAGATCTATCCACAAAGCCCCTAGGACAAAGATGTGGCATAATTGTCAATGAGAGATCTATCCACAAAGCCCTTAGGACAAAGATGTGGTATAATTGTCAATGAGAAATCTATCCACAAAGCCCCTAGGACAAAGATGTGGTATTATTGTCAATGAGAGATCTATCCACAAAGACCTTAGGACAAAGATGTGGTATGATTGTCAATGAGAGATCTATCCACAAAGCCCCTAGGACAAAGATGTGGCATAATTGTCAATGAGAGATCTATCCACAAAGCCCTTAGGACAAAGATGTGGTATGATTGTCAATGAGAGATCTATCCACAAAGCCCCTAGGACAAAGATGTGGCATAATTGTCAATGAGAGATCTATCCACAAAGCCCTTAGGACAAAGATGTGGTATAATTGTCAATGAGAAATCTATCCACAAAGCCCCTAGGACAAAGATGTGGTATTATTGTCAATGAGAGATCTATCCACAAAGACCTTAGGACAAAGTTGTGGTATGATTGTCAATGAGAGATCTATCCACAAAGCCCCTAGGACAAAGATGTGGTATAATTGTCAATGAGAGATCTATCAACAAAGCCTCTAGGACAAAGATGTGGTATAAATGTCAATGAGAGATCTATACACAAAGCCCCTAGGCCAAAGATGTGGTATGATTGCCAATGAGAGATCTATCCACAAAGTCCTTAGGCCAAAGATGTGGTATAATTGTCAATGAGAGATCTATCAACAAAGCCCCTAGGCTAAAGATGTGGTATAATTGTCAATGATAGATCTATCCACAAAGCCCTTAGGACAAAGATGTGGTATAATTGTCAATGAGAAATCTATCCACAAAGCCCCTAGGACAAAGATGAGGTATTATTGTCAATGAGAGATCTATCCATAAATCCCCTAGACCAAAGATGTGGTATGCTTGTCAATGAGAGATCTATCCACAAAGCCCCGAGGACAAAGATGTGGTATAATTGTCAATGAATGGTCCATCCACAAAGCCGTAAGGACAAAGATATGGTATAATTGTCAATGAGAGATCTATCCACAAAGAACTTAGGAAAAAGATGTGGTATAATTGTCAATGAGAGATCTATCCACAAAGCCATTAGGACAAATATATGGTATAATTGTCAATGAGAGATCTATCCACAAAGCCCCTAGGACAAAGATATGCACAATTACATAATACGGCCTTCAACTATAAATAAACCATACTGTATAAATGTGAAACAATTTAAAAGAGAAACGGCCTCATTAATACTACAACAATGAATAAAAAACAAATATGCTAGACAGCAACCAACGACAGTCATTGGATTACAGGTTTCAGAGCTGATGTTGACGGTGTTAAACATGTGCGTGAGCTCTCAAACTTCCACTTACCAGTGACACTGTAGTAAGAGTACTTGCAGTTAGGGAGCTACTATTTGATTTTTTTGGGGGGCTAGGATGAAATTTGATAAAAAAAAAGGCAGGACAGAAGTTTTGAGTAAAAAAAAAGACAAGATGAGCAACTTGGCAAAAAAAAAAGGCAGGATGACAAATTATGTATAAAAAGTCAGGATAAACATAAAAAAAAGGCAGGACCGAATAAAGTGAAAAAAAGGCAGGACCGAGATTACAACTAATGATAATGATCTAAGGACTTATTTTATCTAATCCAGCTACTATCGGTTTTTCATTTAATTATAATGATCAAATCATTATAATCTGGAGTAATGTCGGATTTTGGAAAGCTCAGCTTCCCACAAAACATAGTTTAATGCTTACAAACAATACTGTTTTCAAAATATATCCAAAACAACGAAAACAGAATAGAAAGAAAAAAAAATTCGTTCACAAAAAACAAAATTGTTTTACTCTACTTATTTTTTATAATAGACGAGTGTGGACACAGATCAGTGTGGATAGTATAATTGTTAAATTTGTGTTAGAATATTTGACAGTGTTATCATCACCGAGTTTATGTATTGGTTGTGCTCCCACTTGGTGGTTTTTGGACTATTTCTTTGTCTTTCACATTTGAGTTCTATGTTAAACTGTGTTCCACGGTGATGGTCATCTTGATTATTTAGAAAAGAAGCAAGCATTGTGCAGGGTTTGGCATTAGATTTTTTTTAAACAACTTGCACTTTGAGCAAGTGATCATCATATTTTACTTGTTTGAAAGAGAACCAAATTTGCCGAAATTTTGTACTTGCTTAAACATTTCTATACTGCCATTTACAGACATAAAATAATGTAAAATTACCTGCTGAAGAACTTCACTTGAGTCAGCTGCCGTCCTATCTTATAACAGAGCAGCTAAAGATTGTTATTTAGGAACATCAAATGCTCTCTATCCAATGAAAACGCTGGGAATAAAACAACTCTCCAAGGCCCATGTGCTTTACCTGGGATATGAACTGATGCAGCTCTGGTATATTTTCACCCACAGAAACCCTTTCCCTACATAAAGTAGTGCTGAACTTTGAGAATGCTCATAAAAAATATCAGGTTGAAATTTATTTATATAATATATATATTTTCTTATTATCATTTATTTCACTTTTGTTCAAAATTTAGGAAAATCAACAATACAAATTTTATCTCCAATTTATATTATTGTGTATCTGATAATTTTCCTTAAATAATAAGGTCCAATCTAAATGGTTCATCATACAGAATGCGTCCACAACTGGTTATTACTTTAATGAGCCATTATTTTTTTTAAATACTAAAAATATGCAAGTTTGTCAATATTTCCGGAATCATTTTTAATATAATGACTTATTTGTTAAAAAAGAATTAAAGAAAAATAGATTTTGTATTTTTCAATTTTTCAATTTTACTTGTCTAGGGCAATTTGAGAAGCTGTTTTTATTCAATATTTGTTTATAATGTTCAAAATTTGGAGAAGCTACATTTTTGGGGGTAGTGGTATGGATTTTGCCAAATACAGCTTAGATAAATTACTATTCCACTCTAGTGGCAATATTTGTTTTCGGAGAGGCACCAGAACTCAAAATTAGTAGAGGAACACCGGGGGTATCCTAGTTGCACGATTTGGATTTTAATGTCTGATAAGAAGCTTTGTATATGTATTTTTCATAGTTCTATGTTAAAATGTGTTCAGTGGTTGTGGCCATCTTGAATTTGGATTGGCAACAAAAACTCAAAATTTGTTTAAAGCTATCTATGGATCATTTTTACAATATTAAAAAAACAATATGCAAAAAGAAATTCCTAATGTCTATTTGCAATTTCAGGTAATCAGAATAGATTTTTGACCCTTGCAACCATTATAAATTTCAGATCAACACCAAAAAATGTAATTTGTTGAAGAACCTTCAAATATGAAAATTCCTGCCAATTTTGGTTTTAGTTGGATTTTGCAGAAGATTAAAATGTGAAAAGTCTAAAGACGATTAATGAAACAACAAGAGTTGGAGTGGTGTCCAGTTTATCGATAGCTTCAGCGTATCATATGGACGCAGTAATGGGTGCTTAAAAGGACACTCAAAAACTGCCATAGCATTACTTCGGATTCCCTCAAGATCATCCGAGTAAAAAAAGATTTTGATGATGCAGAAAAAGTATTTAGTGCATCATATTAACAAATTGTATATGACAACACATGTTAAATTAATATATTATAATTGATAAAGCTGTATAGTTAAGACATTTAATGATTAATAGATTGTATAGATTGGTGTTAGATTTGTTTAAAATTGATCTGGTAGTAAATTATATTTGAAGTATAGCTTGACAAATATTGAATTATAGCTTGACAAATATTGAATAATAGCTTGACAAATATTGAATCATCTGTAACAGGTGGGTTTGGTATATAAGTGTTACTGCACCCAAACTGGGAACTTTAAAATTCGGAGCTGCCAACAAAAACAGAAAACCTATGCAAAACCAAGTCAGTAAGACGATGTAAACCTTGTACCAGTAATATGTGCTAACAATTTAATTATTATACTCTGGAGGTGAAAGAATCCTTATACCCTCGAGACAAATGCATCATTATACCCTCGAGACAATTGAATCCTTTTGTCCTAAAGATCATTAAATCTTTCCTTCTATCTATGAAATTATTGACGATGGACGGGTTTAAAAAAAAACAGATCTCAGTATTGCGATGACAGACTTTTAAACTAGAAATTAAAGATATAAAGACACGGCTTCCTCCGCCTCATTTTAGACTTATACCGCGAATTTGATATAAGTGGTCATCTCAGTACCAGTATCCATGACAAACGAGACGATTTTAATATTGGAATTATAAATTTCCCCCACCTTTGCAGCAATATATCATATTTACATGCATATGGGATATACATTTCCCAACTCATTCGGTAATCAAGAACTTGCAGCTGCTACTCAGACTTTATAAAACGTCACCAGTGTTTTTCATCTTAATTACGTGTTATAACGTTCTTTTTATTTGTCTTTGTAAATTTTTAACCCATACTGTTTAGTTCATTTTTGGTAATATCCTTTTGGCGAGGCTCGGTATTTATACACCCCGCCATTGTATTATTGTGCTATGGTCATTTCTGTATTCTAGTCTTTCATTTTTGCTTATGTCCTTTGTCTGCAGAGTGTCTATATCCCATTTTATTTTTCTTTGTTGACCTAGTAGTTTGTTTTTATAGTGATTGAAGTTATAACACAATGTTGACTGTTGTACCACTATTTTTGACCTTTTTACCTATTATGTCTGTTTGTTTTGCTCACACATTATTGTCAATGAGAGGTTTAGCTACCATTAAAACCAGGTTTAATCCACCATTTTCTACATAGGTAATGCCTGTACCAAG
The DNA here is from genome assembly GCF_021869535.1 of Mytilus californianus. Taxonomy (NCBI): domain Eukaryota; kingdom Metazoa; phylum Mollusca; class Bivalvia; order Mytilida; family Mytilidae; genus Mytilus; species Mytilus californianus. The sequence continues at coordinate 110,343,650 of NW_026262723.1, forward strand.
TCAGGATTATGACAGTTGTTTCCCTTCGTTTGGTGTGTTTGAGCTTTTGATTTTGCCGTTTGATAAGGGACTTATGTTTTGAATTTTCCTTGGAGTTCGGTATTTTTGTTATTTTACTTTTTACCATAATATTGTTTAGAAATAACAATCCAGATTTATAGTTCTTTTCCTGTGATAAGCTGTTTATTTGCATGGCAACAAGACCCAAACAAGGCTTGTCAAGTTTCAATACTTTATATAACTATCCGAACTGAACAAATTCAACAAAATTAAATGTAAATGTCATTATAATAATAGATGACGAATATAATTGCAGTGCTGTTTTATGACTGTGCTTGCTATGACTTTACTTATGATGTTCTCTGTTTACTGCCATTATTGTTATTGCATATTTTATGTTATTTTGCTGAAGCGTTATCCTTCCTTCTGCAATACAATATTCATTCATGTGTGATATTAAAATTTTGTCTTTGGCAATTCATAATTTTACTTGCCAAAGACAAAATTTTAATAACGCATGTATGAATGGCTTTAAACAGCCGGAATATAGACTAGTTTTGATTTATATGTTCAAAAGAAACAACATTATGCTGTATACGTGACTCCACCACCCAAGTTCGGAATTAACAAACAACATGACTATACAGACAACGACCCGTGCAGAATTGTCACGTGTTCTTCTTCTTCTTCTACTTCTTCCAATCATAGTTCAGCCCATCATCTGGCGTATTATCGAACTGATGTGTGTGGTGCATACAGTCCAATATATATAGTTTGTAGGAAAAGCCTCGTCTGGTATTAGTCTGTTGTTTATACATTATTTCCCATATTTAAGTACCTCATTATTGTCTATTATGTATCCCCCATTTTCTCTATTTATGAATATTTGCCCATAGTATTCTCTTTTACGGAAGCCCATTTAGGACCTCCAGAAAATATAATTTGAATTCGATATCACGAATTTAAATCGTTATCACGAATTCTAGAATTCGTAATCACAGATTAAATTCGTTATTACGAATTTATGGATTCAGTTATAACAGTTTTTGTAATTCGTAATAACGGATTAAATTCGTTATCACAATTTTTTGTAATCCGTGATAACGAACTTTATAATTCGTTATTACGGATTAAAATCGTTCTCACGAATTTGTGTAAATTGTTATTACAGTTTTTTTTGTAATTCGTGATTACTGATTAAACTCGTTATCACAGATTATTGTAATTCGTGATAACGGTTTAAAATTTGTTTTAACAAATTGCATAATTTGTGATAACGGATTAAATTCGTTATAACTATTTCAACGAATTTGTGATAACGAATTAAATCCGTTATAACCATTTTGAAATTCATTATAACGAGTTTAATCCGTAATCACGAATTACCAAAAAAATGTGATAACAAATTCTACGAATTCGTGATAAGGAATTCAATCCGTTATTACGATTTATACAATTCGTTATCACGATTTATAAAATTCGTTATTACGATTTTGATCCGTTATCTCGAATTACAAAAAAATTGTGATAACGAATTTAATTCGTTATTACGAATTACAAAAACTGTTATAACTAATTCCGGAAATTCGTTATCACGAATGTAATCTGTTATAACGAATTGTTCAACTCGTACTGAACGATTTAAATTCGTGATTTCGAATTCAAATATATATTTTTAGGAGGTCCTAAATGGGCTTCCGTGCACTTTTCTGTTGACGCATCCAATATTTTTTTATGTGCTTTTCGAAAAGAACAAGGTTATCTACGGAAGCGTATTAGGGACATAGAAAAAAATATATCATTGAACTTTTTTTTCAAAGTCAAAATTTTGACATTTAAATTCTTGAAAGTTCGACTTAAACTCAAAATTTCGACGTTTTAAATCTCGAAATTTTGACTTTATCTTGTGATTTTGACTTTTAAAATCCTGAAATTTTGACTTTTCAAAACTCAAAATTTCGACGTTTTAAATCTCGAAGTTTTGACTTTATCTTGTGATTTGACTTTTAAAATCCTAAATTTTTGACTTTTCAAAACTCAAAATTTCGACTTTTCAAACTCGAAATGTCGACTTTTTAAATCTCGAAATTTCGACTTTAAACTCAAAATTTCGACTTTTAAAATCCTGAAATTTCGACTTTTCAAAACTCAAAATTTCGACTTTTAAACGTATAATGGGATACATTTTATGTAACGTTGTAATCAATCTAACTTTATCCAAAATAAGGTATTGTGATTGAAATTGAATTAAAATCAAGGAAAAGCGAAAACTTTTTCCGGATATTGTCCGACATTTGTTCTCATCTTACTTACTATGTTCCGAAAGGTTTCAGAGACAGTCCGAAAAGTGCGCCAAATTGAAATTTTATTTGTTGTTGTTGTAAATGTCTTACTAGAAGATTATATTTATCTAACCTACAGTTTAAGAAGACTTCAGGTTAAATGAAAACCATATTGTGATGAGGTAATATTAAAATTTACAGATCTTGAGTTCCAAATGATATTATTGTTCTTTAGCAACCCCTAACACAGCCACAGGCACAAGAACGTTTATCTGGGACAAAAAAATACCTATATGCCGTAGCGTGCTCCCAAGGGTTACTGGGGAATAGAAATATGGTCACGTTGGTCTTCTGCCGACCAGCAGATAAACGCTTGCCAAAGTGGAGTGTTTGTTTGGCTGAGTGGGATGTACTTGTACACAGCCATGTCTGGTCAGAATGGAGATTGGAGACTTTAAATCTGAAGCTTCCCGTCAAGAAACACCTCCACTTTGGCAAGGGTTTTTCTGCTCCTACTTGAACTTCTACCGTTTATTGACCGCTGTCATCAGGTTGACTATTCTGTCACTCTTGGGTGTGTGCACAAATAATTTTGAAATACAATAACAAAAAAAGGGTGCTATACAAATATTTAACAGTGGTGATTAAAAACAGGGGCTATTGATTTATTTGTTAGTCAGGGGCCTCTTGAAAGATTCAAGGCTGCTGACATGTAACTGAGGAGGGTAAGGCATTCCAATCCCTGACGGTCCTCGGGTAGAATGACTCTTTCCTTGTTGTGGTGTTACATTGTGGGATCTGGAGAGAGTCTGTGCCCATATATATTTCTTGAGATCCTGTCAGGTGGTACTAGTTTGTGACTTGCTGCAACGTTGACCTCCTGGTTGCTGATCTTATACAGCATTGATAAACGTGCGTTTTTCCTTCTATCCTCTAATGGTGTCTACTTTAACTGTTTTAACATATCAGTAACCGATGATCTGTTTCTATACCGGTTTGTTATATGGCAGATCTCCTTTGTACCATTTCTAATTTATGTTTATCTTTTTTTTTTCTGGTTGGAAGAAGATCTACGTGACCGTGTTTCTATTCCGCAGTAACTTTTGGGGGCACACTATCAGTCAGGGATATAACTCTATAGGCTTATTACAGAAAAATAACATACATTTGTTATTGTGGACTAAAAAATCAAAGAACTGTGATAACATATGTATGTTACATGTTTCAAATGGACAATATACATCATTAGTTTAGTTAAAATGCATACAAGTTCTATTGATATTACTATTGTCTTTATGTATACTTAACTATAGAAGGATATAACAGTTCATAGTTTGCCAATTTTGCATAGTACACCTATATGTTATTACAGAAAAAATATGCCTGTAATAACTAAAGGGTGTTATCACAGCTTCTCTATATCATTCTATTTTTTCTCAGACATACATCATGCTTAATTACAATGTATTTTAATTTATTGTAAGAAATAATGACCAGAGCATGTAATGAGGTTCTGCGCAAGCTTCCCAGTAATTCCCAAGTGTCTCATATAATAAGTTACATTCCTTTAATAACTAAGCTATGTTATTACAGCTAAGTTTATCCCTTAAAAGCCTCGTCTCATTGATTTATCATGGTTAATCAAAAATGAATTAATTTAAATAAAGAAATTAGTTATCAAGGCTATGCATTTAGTTTCTGCGCAAAGTCTCAAGAGTTCCCTATAGCTAGAGCCCATTATAAATTAAAATATTTTGATTTATTTTACAAATAACAAACATATGTTATTGCAGATTTAGAAAATTTAAGGAATAAAGAGTAGACAACTCGTGAAAGTATCTGTAATAACACACGCAAGTTATTTTCTGTAATAACCCTATAGAGTTATACATTGTATCTCTGACTGACTATGGTACATGTATATAGGGTATTTTTTTGTCAGAGACCAACGTTCTTGTGCCTGTATTGGGGGTTGCTATGTCGGTTAAAAGCTCATTAGAGCTTATGTTATGTCCTTGTTTGTATACTATGCCGACTCTAAATAAAGCTATTTTATATTTATTATTTCATTTAAGAAAGTGCCTTGCTCTCTGAAGGTCAAGAACCCTTGCAACAACTCTTTGATGGGTCTGTAGGTAACCTGTTGCAAAGCAAGGATCTCCTGTACTTGGCGATCGCAATACTGGTATACCAGTATTGTCTACAATACTACATGTGTAGACTAAAAATTTTGTTCCAGTATTGTACCGGTATTGTGGTTTAAAAATAAAATATTTCCAGTGGCCAAACATAATAAATGAAATATTACAAGATCATTTTATCAGATTTAAGCACCAAATACTTGATCTTGTTAGGATACGATAACATGTTCGATAGACATTATTACACCTTGCATTCATCATGTAGTGATTAGTCCAAATATCCCCCCCATCTCGAGCAATATCTACAAATGATCTGACTTGGTCTGTTGATAATTATATCTTGTGGAAAATGTCCAGTGGTATTGAGTTCCAGTCCTTAATGGTATTTGGGGTAAATTTAAGTGAGTCTGTTCTGGTTGGCAGTCTGAGGAAATGTTTATGCATGGTTTAGGTGATCCTTCCTGGTATTTCCAATTGCTCAGTTGGTATATGAGCTTTATTGTTTAGCTCTTTATGCAGAAGTATTAGCCTACTCTGTGTACTTCTATCATTTAATTTAATGATGGTGAATTGAGCTGTCATTGATCCGTGTTCATAATCACTGTAATTTGATGAAATGCAACGTGCCGCTCTTTTTTGGAAGTTTTCTAGTTTCTCCTGGAGATATGTTTAATGGGGATCCCAGGCAGCACTTGAATATTAAAGGACCAGTTGTATAAGTCCTTTGTACGCTTGTAATTTTATTTCCTGGGGGCAAGATGATAAGTTGCGATATAATAATCCCAGTGTTCTGTACTGAATGTAGGAATTTTGATAAAAATTAATGACAGGAAATTGGACATTTTTTTGCACTTATGCTCATATTTATGAATGATATGAGAAAGTTTGTTATATGTTTAAATGATGATATAGAGCAATTGTCTTCAAAGTAGTCTCAAATCTTCAGTGGTCTTTATCTTAAGAGGACCATATTTTTCCTGCAGAACAGTTTCATAATAAGATTGATAGATAATTCTTCTAAATATTTATCAAATTGCCATTCTATGAATTAAAACTAATATTTATACATGTAGTAAAAACATATTGTACTTGTCGATCGCAATTCTGGTATATATGTTGAATGAGCACAAGATTCCTTTTATAACATACACAGACAGAATAAATCCTCATATTATTTCCATTATTTCTTTTGTAACTCAGATATACAAATTTGCAGAAAATCATATGATTTACAACATGGCAGCCAGCTGCCATATGTTTGTTCTTAAGTTTACAGATCTTGAATTCCCAATGATTGTTTGGAGGATCACTGTTATAACTACCCACGGCCTAGGATTTCAGATGAAATTTTTGTCGAGCCTGCGATTTTTGTCGCAGAAAGCTTGACATAGGGATAGTGATGTGGCGGCGTTAGCTAACCTGAGGGGCCTGATGGGTTATTTTCGTTCTTCGTGATCGGCACATTTTCGCTATCGTGATCCGTTTTTTTACAGATTTATTTTTTTTTATATTTTCGTGATCCGTGATCATGGAAATTTATTTTCTGTGAATCGTGATTGACAAAAAAATCAACTCGTGAATCGTGATGAGACCCCCCATCAGGCCTCTCTAACTTCTTAAAAGCTTTATATTTTCCAAGGTGGAAGACCAGGATGCTTCATACTTTGTATATATATGCCTTATGTTATGAAGTTTCTGTCTGTCATATGTCCATTGTCCTTGACCTCATTTTCATGGTTCAGTGACTACTTGAAAAAAAAGTTAAGATTTTTTGTAATGTTAATTTCTCTCTTATTATGAGTAATAGGATAACTATATTTAATATATGCGTACCTAGTAAGGTCCTCATGCCCGTCAGACAGTTTTCATCTGACCTCGACCTCATTTCATGGATCAGTGAACAAGGTTAAGTTTTCGTGGTCAAGTCCATATATCAGATACTATAAGCAATAGGTCTTCTATATTTGGTGTATGGAATGATTGTAAGGTGTACATGTACATGTCCAACTGGCAGGTGTTATGTGACCTTGACCTCATTTTCATGGTTCAGTGGTTAAAGTTAAGTTTATGTGTTTTGGCCAAATTTTTTCTAAAACTATATGCAATAGGTCAACTATAATTGGTGTATGGAAATATTTTACAATGTACACGTACATGTCAGTCTGGCAGGTTTTATTTGACCTTGACCTCATTTTCACAGTTCATTGGTCAGTGTTTAGTTTTTGTGATTTGGTCTGTTTTTCTTAAACTATTACCAATAGGTCAACTATATTTGTTGTATGGAATGATTGTAAGGTGTATATATATGTCTGTCTGGCAGGTATCATCTGACCTTGACCTCATTTTCATGGTTCATTGGTCAATGTTTAGATTTCCTGGTTAAGTTTGTTTCTTAGATATTACATTGTACTATAAGCAATATGTCAACTATATATTTAATGCATAGATTGGCATGGTTCATCTGACCTTGACCTTATTTTCATGGTTCATTGAATTGGTCAATGTTTTATTTTCCTGTTTAAGTCTGTTTCTTAGAAACTATAAGCAATAGGTCAACTATATTTGGTGTATTGAATGATTGTAAGGTGTACATGTATTTCCGGTTTGGTTTATCTGACCTTGACCTCATTTTCTTGGATCATGTTAAGTATATGTGATAGTTGTAGTAAAGCTTTATATTTAGGACTATCAACATAAAATCAATGGTCAGTAAAGAAGGCGAGACATTTCAGTGTGTGCACTCTTGTATTTTTATAAAGTTTTTTTTTCAGGATTGTATTCTAATCTTGCTGATGGAAGCTGGGTCAATAAAGGCTATAGACAGAGGATCTGTACACAGAATATGTTCAGGACAGGTTGTATTAACTTTAGCTACAGCAGTAAAAGAACTGGTAGAGAATAGTATTGATGCTGGAGCCACAATTGTAGGTATGAATGGTGGCTATGTGTATTACTGAAATAGTTTGATCCTGTTTAATGCAAATATATTAACTTTCTTTGTGTTTTACTCTATAAAGATTGTACTGTGTCTCAGGCATTCACTAAAGTGTTGTCATTTCTCTTCTTACAATCACCTATTTAAATGCCAAGTTGCACTCAAATTTTATTTCCCAAAGGGTTATCATTCTTTGTCTAACAAAGAGGGATAATCTTTGGAAGAGGAATGAACATCTTGTCCCCATTCAATCGGCCATTTGGAAAGAAAAATATTTATTATGTGTATTGAAAATAATGCACTGTTATACCCAAACATTCCCAATGGGGTTGATGGCATCCATGAAAACAAAATAACACATTACATAACACATCACAAAAATAATAAAGAAAGACATGAATTCATATATGTACATATCATGCAGTTGAAAACGAAATCTACAATGTTCAGCAATACATCAAAAATAAAGACTTACATGACCAACAGAATGTTTTATTGAACTATATATAAATATCTTTTGTAATCACAACTCTTAACAAAAATTGGTGCGAATTTGCTTTAAAGAATGAAACGTCCAGGACCATTTGAATTTTTAATTAAAAAGCCTTCCAGAATTTCGTAGGTACTGTGTAAAGCATCATTGTAAAGATGGAGGTCATGGAATTCTGTGATAAAAATAGAAGAAATGTTGCAGATCTCTGACTCATACTAATTTGAACCCCTGTGGGTTTTTTTCCAACATCCAAAAGTCAAAGAAAAACATGAGTTTTTACTTAACAAAATAAACCCCAAAACAATGGAGTATTACAGGTGTCATAGCTTAATAAAACCTTTATTGATAAAAATGTACCAATTTGAAATGAGTCCTGAAAAGCCCATAGACAGAAGCAATAAATAAAGAAAACACATAAACAATGAAAGGTTTTTTATTGCTGATGCATCAAAACATCCTTAGGAAATTTTGAAATGATACGCATCATGTATGTTTCGGTTAAGAACAAAAAATGTATTTAACAGTAATACATGTATAGCCTGTTTTACAGAGGTCAAACTGAGAGAATATGGGAGTGAGATGATTGATGTCAGTGATAATGGATTGGGTGTGGAGGAGAAGAATTTTGAAGGACTCAGTAAGATTAGATTTTATAAAATAAAGATAGATTGATTGATTGGTTGATTGATTGGTGTTTGACACAACTTTCAGCACTATTGTGCTATTTCGTGGTGGTATGTTTTATTGAAGGAGGAAGCTGGAGTGCCTGGAGAGAACCACTGACCTTCGGTAGTATAAAGATAGAAGATGTGGTATGATGCCAATGAGACACTCTCCACCAGAGACCAAATGATGTGAAGATAACAACTATTGATGTGTAGGCACAATAGGTTAAAAAAAAAAAATTATAAACTATTTTAAAAGAATTTCTTATTTTGGCACTGCATGTCTATTCTTTTAAATGAATCTTTAGAACTTTTCTTGTTCAAATCAACCAAATGTGCCTTCAGAACAGCTTCATGAGCTTGTACAATGTATACCTCTGAACTAAAATGCATTATTAAAGTTTTGTGTGAGTTCCACTGCATATTTTCAAACTTAAGTCATACTGTTTTTTTAAAGAAATTAATTTCTACCTTTTGAAACATTTAAATAAAAAAATGATGAAATCAAATGTTATGGTTAACTTTTTCATGTATACTCTGAAATTATTATATAATTAACACATAATATCTTATCTTGTCTTTTTCTTTTTTTAGCTTTAAAACATCATACTTCTAAGTTAGAAGATTTTTCAGACCTGATTAATGTGGAAACATTTGGATTCAGAGGAGAAGCATTGAGTTCCTTATGTGCTTTGAGGTAAAACTTTCACAAAAATACCCTGAAAGGAATTTATTTTAATGGAATAAAGAGAACAGTTCACTAAAACAAACTTCCTTCTATCAAAATCTGGGCGAAGTGAAAAGATGGGGAAGTACTGAGATACACAAAATATAGTGCATTGATCATAATATTCTATACATTCTATCCATGAACATTTCCAGAAATTTATCAATGAAATATATGCTCAGATATTCAAGTTAATAAATTATGTTATACTTGTCAAGAAAATTACATAACTTTTGCAAGGTGCAGGAATCTAATATCTGTTCTAAAAATATCAATGATGTCATTGTTAAAGTCATCTTTAAAAATTGAAGTTATTCTCCTTTGTCCAGAATTGTAGTTGAATCAACTACAACCAATGCTTTATACAATGCACTATTTTAATTTTACTTCCACTGATAAATTAAAGCAATCTTTACCCCTCAGTGCTTACAAGCACTTTGATTATATATTCTTATTGCAGTGTATTTTCTGATTATATATTCTTATTGCAGTGTATTTTCAATCAATTCTTCTTTTATACAGTGTTATGAGTGTTGTAACCAGACACAAAGATGTAGAAGTAGGTACTAAACTGGAATATGATAACCATGGCAAGGTCAACAGTAGGTCATCAGTGGCTAGACAGGTATGGTTACATACAAATTGTAAATCATGACATATTATTATTATACTCTATATGACTGGGCTTTATTGCATTTTCCTTGTCTGTCTGTCCTTTCTGCATTTTATTTTTGAATTTAGGAATTACAAAATAGAAATATTTCATATTCAGTTATAGTATCTTCCGAGAGATGAGATGTTATGTGTTGGAACTTTTAAGCTTGATAGTAATGTGTTGTAAAGTGTGATCAGGTCTTTTTGGATCTGTCAGCCACCTTTTTCTTGTTCGCAGATACTATGAATCTTTCAATTCCGACAACATTTTTATCTACACTTTGCTCAGGAACTACTGAATAGTTAAGACTTCATATTTGATCAGCAGCTTGACATGGATGAGAAGTAAGGTGTGAGCACTTTTTGGGTCTGTCAGATACCTACTTCCTGTTTTCTGGTACTTTGAATTACAAGAGAATTAGCACAAAACATGTAACTTCTTTATTTGGTCTTTTTTTCAAATTGTGAACAAACTTTAAAAAACATCACAGAAATTTAAATAAAATGTTTGCATCTTCAAAACTCAGCACTGGTTAGCTGTTAGTTGATAGCTCTTTAGCACCACTATGAATGCACTGCAACTAATCTAATATTTTGAAGCTGGAATTATTTCCATGAAGTATACACAAACAACATTATTAAATATAACTTCTTGTTTCAATTTTAGACGTTTGATATTCAACTCCTTGCAAAGATAAACATATATAGTGATACAAAGATGATTAATTTCTTGCTTTGAACTGTAGCCCTAAGATTATACGGCAATCTGGTGAGAAACCATTTAAAACATATAAGACACAAGTAATCAATATAACAGTAAGAATTGTCATTTCAATGCATTAAAACAATGATCTATTTATAGATTGGTACTACAGTAACACTACAGAATCTGTTTTATACACTTCCTGTTCGACATAAAGAATTCCAACGAAATCTGAAGAAGGAATTCGTAAAGATGGTACATGTCCTGAATGCCTATTGCCTCATCAATACAGGTGTAAGGATAAATTGTACCAATCAGACAGGCAAAGGGTAGGTACATGGTGAGGGGAAGGGAACATATTGATTACTGCCTCATCATAACAGGTGTAAAAATAACTTGTACCAATCAGACAGGCAAAGGGTAGATGATATTCTGAGGGGAGGTGATGTAGTAATAATTTGTAATGTTAAATGTTGTGATTTAATGTTAATTACTATTTTTTAATGAGATGCATCCCTTCCAATCTATTTCATGTTTCTTGCAGCTTGTATTGTCTTACAGTGGTGTCATGAATTCATCTACAGCAATCCCTAGCCTGTCAACCTTGGGATTATGAGTTAAATAACTGATTCTGGCAAAATTTGGAATTGAGCTTCTTGTGTGCATTCTTTAATGTGTGATGCATTTTCACACCCATCACTAATCAATTTCCTGTTAGCCAAATACTTATAGAGGGAGGGTATCATTACAGTTAAAATTAATTTAGTCTTGAGTCAAAACATAGCCATCCTACATTTGGTAGTCATCGTGAAAGTCATCAGTCAGGATGGATATGTGGTTTAAGTTTTTAGACATCGATAAATTGAATTTTACCAAACATGCATAACACAAGCTTTTTCATAATCAAGAGATAGCACTCTGAGCAAAATTTTGATTGTTTAGATTTTTCTTTATTTTACTAATAATTTGACTTAGTTTTTTGTTATCAACATTACAATTTTACACTGACATTGGCAATTGCAGGCAAGACACAGCATTTGATTGATCATTTTACTTCCTTTATTTCCAATATAGGAACAGAACAACAGTAGTATCCAGTAAAGGTAACCAGACAGTAAAGGAAAATATATCCAATATATTTGGTCCCAAGCAGGTAGGTACATATTGTAGCATGGGTCTGATGATTTCTTCTATCCTTATTGAATGTTTTCCTATAATTGTAAAAAAGTAATAGTTTATTACTGGCCTATATGTATAAAGAGCAGGTATGTAAGTAGACACATCTAAAAAGGGTGTTTAATGTGGTTCATGCTATGATGGCAGTAAATTGGACTCGTATTTATATTTATACATTTTTTTAACTGTAGAATAACTTTAATTAGGGCCCCGCCTAGTGGCAGGTCGCCCTATAGTGATCAGTCTGTCTGTTTGTCCATCTGTAACAAATTGTGTCTGCTCTACATCTAGAGAACCGTTATAATTTCATACTTTATACTTGACATGTATATTAACCAACACCAGAGGCTGTGTCATAATGTTTGTACAACTTCCTAGGTCAAAGTTCAAGGTAAAAAACTTGGTTTCAGTTGACAATCCCATGTCCTATGGTAAGGATCGTGTCCGCTCTTTATCTTGAGAATCGTTATGATTTCAAAGTTAATACTTGTATATTAACCAACCTCAGAGGGTGTGTCATAATGTATGTACACCTTCCTTGGTCAAAGGTCAAGGTCAAAAACTTTGGTTTTAATTGACAACCCTATGTCCTATGGTAAAGTTGGTGTCTGCTCTATATTTAAGAACTATGGTAAAGATACAAATTTTTTATACCACACGTTATTTACAGCGGGGCCCACAGAGATGGCTCCCATCTCAATGATGTCTAGTTATACAAGTAATTTAACAGCAAAATTTACACTGTGTGCATAAAATACAATAAAAAAGTTTCAAAATATCACTTGCAATCTTCTCCAAAAGTAGATGGTTAGTTTTAATTTCTGACATTAATTAGGGAGAAATGCATTGGGTATGTGACAACATTCCTAAAGTATCACAAGAAATAATATCATATTACAGTGTAACTTCTTACTTTTATTAGCTCATCTGGCCCAAAAGGGCCAAGTGAGCTTTTCTCATCACTTGGCGTCCGTCATCAGTCTTCGTCGTACGTCGTCATCTGTTAACTTTTACAAAAATCTTCTCATCTGAAATTACTGGGCCAAATAAAACCAAACTTGGCCTAAACCATCCTTAGGGTATCTTGTATGAAAAATGTATCCGATGACCCCGACCATGGCTAAAAATAGAACATGGGGTTAAAATGCAGTTTTTTGCTTATATCTCTGAAACTGAAGCATTTTGAGCAAATCTGACAGGGTAGAAATGTTCTTCAGGTCAAGATCTATCTGCCCTGAAATTTTCAGACGCATCAGACAACCCGTTGTTGGGTTGCTGCCCCTGAATTGTTAATTTTAAGGAAATTTTGCAGTTTTTGGTTATTATCTTGAATATTATAATAGATAGAGATAAACTGTAAACAGCAAAATTGTTCAGCAAAGTTAGATATACAAACAAGTTGCTTTCTTTAAAAAAAGAAAAGCAACACGTGAACCTAAGACCGCTGACTGATAACCATAAGATTGTTGCTGAATTTTTGTTTGCTTTTGAATTGAAAGAATAGTGTGTAAATTCTTGCACAAGTCAGTTGAAAGCAATGTTGAATAGTTGTAAATAATGTATAATTGTATACAGCTACTATTTGAATATACATTTTAAAGCTCAACTATTTCATTTACTACTTGGGATTGTACATCATTTTTTCATAATCTTATTGCAAATCCCAGTTTCTATAAACCAGATGTATAATGCAAATTGCACAAATCAATCGCAATATAAATTTAAGCACTCAGTTTGCTTTATAATCTGGATGCCTTCATATTCTCAACTCATTATTGAAGTTGTCTGTACTCATGGTAGATGTTGTATAGATAAATCATTAAAGTCCATTTTCCATGTGAAGTGAAACGCTGTGGCATGCAACTTATAAGAAGGTTTTGTATATTTTTCTTGAGAGTAGCACACCAGCTTCATTTGGACCTCTTATATGGAGACTTATTTTGGTCTCATAAAACATCTCAAATTTTAAGGATTTCCTGATTTTACTTAAATCAATCCAAATATTCTAGAGGGAAACTTGGTTTTGCGGAATATCTTATTTTCAGAAGTTTTATGTATACCTGAACATACTCCCAAAAGGAACCAATTTATATAAAAAGACACGTAGATATAAAAAGATATCACGATTAACAAGTTGTATGCCAGACGTGAGTTAAGTCTACAAAGAATCATCAGTGATGCTCAAATGAAAATAGTTTAAAAAAAGTCCAAATACATTATGAAGTTAAGTTATCTATTCCTTGGGTAAAAAATCCATGGCATTTCGAAAATGTCAAAGTTTTAAGATATTTTTACATGAACGTGGTATTTTTGCGCAAGAAATAGTAAATAAAAGTATACGCACTGATACTCCCGATAAGAATACGCATTTGCATCTTCACATATATTAATCTAATAGTTGAATTCGGATGTCAAACTACCTACCTCAAGTGTTTTGACTTCGGATTCATTGACATTTCATCCGGAATTTTTGTGAACGCAAACCGATAGTGTGCGTGCATGTGAACAGGGTGATGTATAAGGTGAATGAATAATAAAAGACTTGTAGGATAGCTGGTCAACACAATGATCATTAATTGATCGAATACAATTTTCAAAACCGTGCCATAGTACAAATATTTAGATGCTATTAGGTTGAACTAATAAAACATACATTCCTGTATTTTTTCCAAAAACAACTTGAATATAATATCAATAAACACAAATGTCAAGTATTTACGCATGGACATTTTATTGATCAATTGAATCTCTTTTTTAAGTCTAACATTCCACTATAAGAATATATTGCTAATCCTATACAAAATATAAGCAGAGACTTACTAAAACCGTATAAAATAATTGGCATTATGATAGTTATTAATTTTCTTATGCTTATTGTAAAATATTATTCACGTTTTTTTGTGAGATCCAAGGATTTAAAATCCTTGTGAATTGAAACCACGCAAGTATTTTTTCTCATTCACGACCTTTTAAAATTTAGATATTTAGCTTTCTTTGGGTACGCATCCCTGCTCATTGGTGCTCATACGTTACATATGTAATGACTGATCAAACCTGTGAGACATAATGCACGTATACATTACAATTCTAATTATATTCTATAATTATTCAAAAAATAAATTCAGTCTCAGTTTTACAATAACAATGAATATTCTCTTAGTCTGGTAATATCTATAAATGAAATTAGATATTTTTTTTTACAGAAAAATTCTTTTGTTTAAGTTGATTATCCTTCTAGATAAATAATTTTAACAGAAATATCGTTTTCTTAATTTTCTTCATGCTTTCCAACATTTTCTCGTGCTATGATAATGATAAACGTTCAGAAATAATCAGTTTATTCTGGGTCATTGTATATCAATAAACTATTCCCAGGTTTATTAAATACTACACACACAACGCGTAGAGGGACCATCTCAAAGCAAGAATTTAACAGGCCATAATCTTGCCGGCGAAATGACGATTTAAGTCGCCAAAGAATTTTAAAAATCGCTAAATCTTGCCGGCCGACTGACTTCATAGCGAAGTCAAATCGCTATCAAAATCGGTAAAAGGGAGACAACTTGTGTTTGACAAGTCTCACAGGTAAAAAAATGGCGGCTGACAAGGAAAATCGAGATTTTCGAAACGACCCAGAACTAATACTGTCAACGATCAAATTAAATAAATACAACGGCGACTTTGAACATCCTCGGATATAACTTTTAAAACTATTCTAACGGAAAACTGACCGTCTGTTTAAGTTATCATTTTACGATGATTTTCATCTGAGGATATTGCGTAATCACTCAGCTGATTTGTTTTATTTTTATAACTTACACGAGTCGATCAATTTTACTAGTCGGTAGGTAAAGGGTGGGAATTAACGGTAGATTTATTATATTGATTGAAAAAAAATTGAAATATAAAAGGTAGAAAGACAGCTGATGGATAATGTGATTGTAAACGTACGACACTCTACCAGATAGTGATCAGCAGTGGATTTTTTCTCACGACCATTTCGTTGATATGGATGATATTTTTAAAAAATGATAGAAATTAGCTCTTTATCGGATAATTAATATGCGATTGAAAGATATTTTCATTTATAGACTTACAATCTTCAACGATAATCTCAATTTACAACTAACATAATGTCCTGGACATTCAATAATGTTTTACAAAATAATGACAAGTGGTGATATAAATTAAATTCCCAGTCATCTGAAATTCATCAGGTAAACTGGGAGTCTTTTCTGGACTTTTAAAAATAAATTGAGGCAGATGCACATGGATTTAATGCATCATAATCATGATAATATTACTAGGCTACTCTCTCATGTCCCAATCAACAAATTTTATTTAGAACACAATGTATCAATAAATAAATAACAACTATATATTGTCTAAACCTTTTTATTAAGAACTTTCTATATATATACATTGTGTACAATAACATATGAAAAAACTGCAAGTATATCTTTTATTGAATATAAAACAATTTTCTAAGTGATAAGCATGAAAACACGACGCGACCGAAACGGTAATGGAACCTCACTTCTCCAAGAGAAATTGACCACTTCTCCCTTCTCTCTCATGGAAGGAGAAGTCACTTCTCCCTCTTCAAAATCCTAGATTAGGCCCTGGAATTATATAATTGCGTAATCATTATACTTGATATTTAATAAACATTCTCATTATTAAAACATCTATATATTTGTCAAAAGGCAAATAGGTTCTAACATATAAATGGTTTTAGAATGCAACCAAGTATTTATTGTTTTACTTTCAAATCTACAAATGAACTTTGTCAGATTGTTGAAATATACATGTCATGTGGTAGCCTATTCATAGAGGGAATGTATCAAAGACATAAATAACTATACCTGTATAAATGATGGAAAATTTTAGAGACGTTCCGAGAATCGTGATTCCGAGGGATATCGAGTGGCCCATAGACACTACCAAAACTCGCCAATATATAAGTGTGAACCCCTCAGGGGGTTCACGCAATAAGGCAACAAGACTCAAATTGTCAATTGATCTCTTAAAGAGGTTTTGCCCTTTAAAGTCAATTTTTCACAATTTTTCGTAAATTTTTGTAAGCTTTTACAAAAATCTTCTCCTCTGAAACTACTGGGCCAAATTTAACCAAACTTGGCCTAAATCATCCATAGGGTAATTAGTTAGACAAATATATCTGATGACCCCACCAATCAATCAAGTAGGCCACCATGGCTAAAAATAGAACATGGGGGTAAAATGCAGTTTTTGGTTTATATCTCTGAAACTAAAGCATTTAGAGCAAATCTGACATGGATGAAAATGTTCATCAGGTGAAGATCTATCTGTCCTGAAATTTTCAGACGCATCAGACAACCTGTTGATGGGTTGCTGCCCCTGAATTGATAATTTTAAGGAAATTTTGCAGTTTTTGGTTGTCCTGAATATTATAATAGATAGAGATAAACTGTAAACAGCAAAATTGTTCAGCAAAGTAAGATCTACAAATAAGTCAACATGAACAAAATGGTCAATTGACCCCTTGAGGAGTTATTGCCCTTCATAGTCAATTTTTAACATTTTTTTGTAAATTTTTGTGATCTTTACAAAAATCTTCTATGAAACTACATAGACAAATTTAACAAACCTTTGCCACAAATCATCATTAGGGTATCTAGTTAAAACAAAGTGTCAGATGACCCTGCCTACCAACCAACATGGCTGATATGGCTAAAAATTGAACATAGAGGTAAATTGCCAGTTCTGTCTATTATTTTTTGAACCATTATAAATAGAGAAAATCTGAAAGGAGCAAATACGTTCATAATAATGAGCTCTACCAATTGTCCATATACGTTAAAACTGTTAGACAAATTCTTATAGGAGGTATTGCCCATAAATGACAAATTTTACCATTTTTTTTTCAGTTTTGCCTATTATCATGAAAACTATGATATTTAGAGAGAGAATTTTATTTTTGTTATGCTTATATGATTTTAATTATAATAGATAAATAAACACTTTAAATCACAAAAATGATCAGCAAGGCAAGATCTATTAATAAGTCAAAGAAACTATTTATTCTCGTCTATGATG
The DNA here is from genome assembly GCF_021869535.1 of Mytilus californianus. Taxonomy (NCBI): domain Eukaryota; kingdom Metazoa; phylum Mollusca; class Bivalvia; order Mytilida; family Mytilidae; genus Mytilus; species Mytilus californianus. The sequence continues at coordinate 110,361,504 of NW_026262723.1, forward strand.
TTGGAGAGTGTCCTTTGTTTGATATGCACATAGACCAAGGTGAGCGACATAGGCTCTAAAGAGCCTCTAGTTAACTTTGAGATTGTTGGAATGTCATCAACAATGAACTAAAGAACATCTACATGTAACAGCAAGATAGACATTGATTTTAGAAAAAAATTGTTTGAATGGACTCTTAATTTTATGAGTATTAAAGAAATTAATTAAATTACCTACAAGATTATCTTGACCCATGGTTTTGTCTTTTTTAGCTCACCGGGCCCAAAGGGCCCAATGTGAGCTTATGCCATCACTTGATGTCCATCGTCTGTTGTCATCTGTCATCGTCGTAAACAATTTCAAGAATCTTCTCCTCTGAAACTACTGGGCCAAATACCTTCAAACTTTAACTGAATATTCCTTAGGGTATCTATTTTATAAATGATATCCGAAGTTTTGATCCATCAACAAACATGGCTGCTATGGCTAAAAATAGAACATAGGGGTCAAATGCAGTTTTTGACTTTTATCTCAAAAACTATAGCAGTTAGAGCAAAAGTGACATGTAGTTAAATGATGAATAAGACAAGATCTATCTGCTATGAAATTTTCATAACAATTTGACCACCCATTTGTAGGGTTACTGTCAGAAATAGTTTATTTTTATGAAATTTTACTGTTTTTATACGACTGCAAAAAAATTTTGCGATCGTATATTGGTATGACGTTGGTGTCGTCGTCGTTGTCGTCCGAAGACACATTGGTTTTCGCACCCTAACTTTAGTTTAAGTGAATGGATCTCTATGAAATTTTACCATAAGGTTCAATACCACAAAAGGAAAGTTGGGATGGATTTTGGGGGTTATGGTACCAACAGTTAAGGAATTAGGCTAGGGGCCAAAAAGGGGCCAAAAATAAGCAATTTTGTAACTTCCAGACATAACTTGTGTGTTAGTGTATGGATCTCTCTGACATTGTACCACAAGGTTCCATATCACAAAGGGAATGCTGGGATTGATTTTGGGGGTAATTGCCTCAAAATTTTAGGAATTGGGGGCCAAAAAAGAGGCAAAAAACAAGCATTTTTATATGGACAAATACTTTAGTACAAAACATAATTTAAAGCAGCGTAAGGGAGATAAATCAAATACATCATTTGAATTACCTCCCTAACACTGCTCTTCAATTATGTATAAAGTAATGGTTAATGAATAATTAAGACAATTTAAAACAGTGTAAGGGAGGTAATCCACATACAACGTTTTGATTACTACCCTTACACTGCTTTTAAATTATGTTTAAAGAAATGCATATTTATAAAGGAAGACCAGTAAAAATATCTGCAAATGTTGCATCTTTTTTTTTTTACAAAGATTTGACACCATATTTTAAATTCTATTATAAAATAGATTAAGTTAGCACTATGGTAAATTTAAATGGGTAATTATGGTTGCAAGTTCCATTGGAAATTTGAATTGAGATTATGACCATATCTTGAGGGAAAGAATTTTTTAAGGGAAAAAGGGGGGGGGGGGGGGGGTAAAAAGAAATTGTGGGGGGTCAATTTTTTCTCATTTCAGATTTCAGAAATTAAAAAGAATTATTCTTCAAATAATATTTTTTTTTCAAATTTCAAATATTGAAAAATTTCAAGAAGTAATCTTTAATTGCACAGTATGGCGCATTAGATTTGTAAAATCTTTGACCACATTTATTTATTTGTTATGCCAAATCTGACCGTGTATTTAGATTTTTAATTTTGGGTCCAGTTTTCAAATTGGTCTACATTAAGGTCCAAAGGGTCCAAAATTGAACTTAGTTTGATTTTAACAAAAATTGAATATATGGGGTTCTTTGATATGCTGAATCTAAACATGTATTTAGATTTTTGATTTCAGGCCCAGTTTTCAAGTTGGTCCAAATTGGGGTCCAAAATTAAACTTTGTTTTATTTCATCAAAAATTGAATTATTGGGGTTCTTTGATATGCCAAATCTAACCGTGTATTTAGATTTTTAATTTTGGGTCCAGTTTTCAAATTGGTCTACATTAAGGTCCAAAGGGTCCAAAATTAAACTTAGTTTGATTTTAACAAAAATTGAATTCTTAGGGTTCTTTGATATGCTGAATCTAAACATGTATTTAGATTTTTGATTTCGGGCCCAGTTTTCAAGTTGGTCCAAATTGGGGTCCAAAATTAAACTTTGTTTGATTTCAACAAAAATTGAATATATGGGGTTCTTTGATATGCTGAGTCTAACCATGTATTTAGATTTTTTATTTGTGGGCCCCGCTATCAAATTGGTTCATATTGAGGTCAAAAGGGTCCAAAATTAAACTTTGTTTTATTTCATCAAAAATTTAATTATTGGGGTTCTTTGATATGCCAAATCTAACCGTGTATTTACATTTTTAATTTTGGGTCCCGTTTTTGAAATTGGTCTACATTAAGGTCCAAATGGTCCAAAATTAAACTTAATTTTATTTTAACAAAAATTGAATTCTTGGGGTTCTTTGATATGCTGAATCTAAACATGTGTTTAGATTTTTGATTATGGGCCCAGTTTTCAAGTTGGTCCAAGTTGGGGTCCAATATTAAACTTTGTTTGATTTCAACAAAAATTGAATATATGGGGTTCTTTGATATGCTGAATCTAACCATGTATTTTGATTTTTGGGCCCCGTTATCAAATTGGTCCACATTGAGGTCAAAAGGGTCCAAAATTAAACTTTGTTTGATTTCATCAAAAATTGAATTCTTTGGATTCTTTGATATGCTGAATCTAACCATGTATTTAGATTTTGGATATTGGACCATAATAGGTAAATTAAAATTTTTTAAATTCTTAGACCACATTCATTCTGTGTCAGAAACCTATGCCAAATATTTAATCACAATCCAAATTCAGAGCTGTATCAAACTTGAATGTTGTGTCCATACTTGCCCCAACTGTTATGGGTTCAACCTCTGTGGTCGTATCAAATTGCGCCCAGCGGAGCATTTTATTGGTTATTATCTTTAATATTATAATATAAAGAGAGAAAGTATAAATGGCAAAAATGTTCAGGTAAGTAGGACCTACAAATAAGTCAAATGATCAAAAGAGTCAATTGACTCCTTAAGGAGTTTTTGCCCTTGAAATGTTTTTTTTTACATTTTTTCGTGCAAGTCTATTACTTTTTCAAAAATCTTCTTGTCTGAAACTACTGGGACAAATACTTCCGACTTTAATTGAATGTTCCTTAGTGTATCTAGTTTATAAATTGTATCCGAAGTTTTGATCCATTCAAAAACATGGCGGCAGTTTCTAAAAATAGAACATAGGGGTCAAATGAAGTTTTTGGCTTTCATCTCAAAAACTAAAGCAGTAAGAGCAAAACTGACATAGGTGAAAGTGTTAAACAGGTTTAGATCTACCTGTCAAGTAATCTTTAGAACAATAGGACAACTGATTGTTGAGTAAAAGTCAAGAAATAATGAATTTTTAGGAAATTTTACAGTTTTGGGTTGTGTATTATCTTTAATATTATTATAGAAAGAAAGTGTAAATGACAAAATTGTTCAGCAAAGTAATATCTATAAATAAGTAAAATGCCTGAAATTGAAATTACAGGTGAGAGATATCAGGCTTTCATGAGCCTCTTGTCACCATTTAATGATTATACATTTTAGGTGCAGAGTATACTAGAGTTTAAGCAACACAAACCAACTGAGGAGGTATCAACAGAGTATGGAATAAAGCTCACAGACGGACAGACTGAATTGTTCAAGTTAGTAGTATTATTGTTATGAGCTTAAGTCTTCAGAGTTCGCGAAAACTTATTTCGACCCGTCGGTCATGGGACCGACAAAGCATGATTATTTGTCAGTCCTACAAAATTTTAGCCAGTCCTACAAAATCTGTCAATTTTATCCTGAAATAAAATTAATAACATATTTTATTGAAAAATAACTCTATTAATATTAGTTTGATTCTTCGCACCCACAGGCAAATAATTTAACAATGAAGGACCAGTTCAGGTCTTCTGATTGTTCTTATTTAAAGTCATCTTCACTATCCATTTCATCATCTGAATCGCTTTCTCAGCTGTTACAGTATTTGTTTGCTCCATTGAAGGGTTCTATCGCCGATTGTTTGCCAAGGATGGCTCTATGAACAAATTTAGTAGGCCACGTGTAAATCGCCGCTTTGGTTTGTTTATAATAAATCTGTAAACTAGTACCGCAAATTGGCAGCGGGTACATCTGATAACCGATGTAAACACTTATTGGAAACAGTTGCGGTACATCTAATAACCGATGTAAAAAAAGTGCCGAAATATGCACTACAACGGCCGATTTTACATCGGTCATCGGGACCGGCACTAGCCTTCAAAATACTGGTCCGAGCCTCATTTTGACCGATAGGACCGACAGGACCGACCATTTTCGCAAACTCTGAGTCTTCAGTTACACATTTATGAAGAGAGATGATAAAGTACTTACTGAAATATACATAAATCATGTGAAGAAAATACATTAAAAAATCCTGCCAACTGATAGAAGAGGGGCATTATATTTTACGATCTTTGCATCCGTCAATTAATCAGTCTGTTCTGTCCTGTATCAGTTTAAGGCTTTTATACCAGGATGTGGTCTCATCAATTTAAACTTTTTCCATAATTATTATGTTCATTATGGTGGAAAAATTTTATTTTGTGCCAACGATAATACCATTTTGACCCTAATTTCACAGTTCCCTGAACATGAAAATATGACAGGGCAAGCTGGGCGTTGTGTATTTGACACATATTCTTGTTAATAATTATATTTGATAATAAATAAATAGTAAATGTTTGTGTAGCAAACAGATACTGCATAATGAACTGAATGGTATCATTTACTGTTTAGTCTAAGTTTAGTCAAACTTTAGATACTTTAGGAATGCATACACTGAATTTATATCCAAATCCAGCCAAAAAGAAATAAATTCTGGAAGTTATTTCAATTATTTTCACGATGGTAACAAATGTTATCTGACATCACTACACCGATAAAGTGTTGATTTTAAGCTGACATTTGACAAATCTCTCTTATGTACAAGTTTTCATTTAAAATAATTTACATTAGCCCAAAACTTCGTTATAAAAAAGAATCAGGTATAATATTTGTACATAACACAATATATTTACAATGTTTTGTAATGTTTTAGGATAGAGGGCCATATATCTAAATGTGAACATGGTCAGGGGAGAAGCAGTGCAGATAGACAGTTTTACTTCATCAACAAGAGGCCATGTGATCATTCTAAGGTATACATAAAAAAGAAGATGTGGTATGGTTGCCAATGAGACAACTCTCCACAAGAGACCAAAGGGCACAGAAATTAACAGCTATAGGTCACCATATGGCCTTCAACAATGAGCAAAGCCCATACTGCATAGTTAGCTATAAAAGGCCCTGAATAGTTTTGTTTTCTTATATATACAAAAGTATTAAATTTTGGTATCAATATTTTTTAGAAATTGTCTGGCATAGGAGTAGCTCTCTAAAAGGATTTAAGCTACCAATAATCAATCAATTAACCAAAGGGGCATTTCTCAATATCAATCTGATCTCTTGTAGAAAGGAGCCAAATTGGCTCTAAAATCAAATATATTTTTAAGTCTCTGACTTGCAAATGCTTAGAAATAATGCACAGCACAACCCTTGCCAAAAAGATATCTGTGTATTCTATTTTTGCCTTTGCACTGACAAATATATTTTGGACGCACTTGTCCTTAATGTTTTCACTTTTGAAGTGCCAATCTGCCTAAGAATTGGGCAGTGGTGAAAACATGACAAACAAAAATCCACTCATGTTGTCATTATTTTATGTTCAAAATATATAATGGTGCACACATAAAACATTGATTTCCTTTTCCTGTTCTGGTAATTTAAGTTATAATTTGGTTGCTTTAGAAATTAACAATTAAGCAAACTCAGTAGTTTGCTATCATTTTAACCAAAAGGTATCTAGAGATTTCTTGAATTACCAGACACACAGAAACAAAAGACCTTCCATTTCTAACTCAAGATGAAAGTAACTTCAAGATAGGATGGTTAAGTCATTGGGTTTTTTTTCCGGCCATGTTTTGGATTTTTCAAAATTGCTGATTCTTACAAAGACTGGCACTATTAAATTTGTCAAAAATGTTCCTGTCAGAAATTATTTAATTTTTGCTCAATATCTGGCTTATCTCCCTTTTAAACCACATTTCAATAAATATTTCACAGTCAAAGTGCATCATCAAGGATAAAGTAATATTTACTTTTTGTAAATCCTTCTTCTGAAGTTTGATAAAAAGTAATTGTTAAAGTATTTACATTTATCTTTATTTTTGGTGAATTTAGCAGGCCCAAATAGTCATACAGATGAGTAGATGTTAGTATGTTGTTAAAGATAGGCATAGGTAACATTTGACTAAATACATTTACTTTTGTACCACCATTAGCTATTTTTTACTCTCAATATTATTTTTTGTTACTTTTTTTTGCTTTTCTTTTTTAGCTATCAAAACTTGTAAATGAAGTTTATCATCAGTATAACAGACATCAGTATCCCTTTGTGGCCCTTAGTATAACTATACAGAAAGGTAAGTTTATCATCAGTATAACAGACATCAGTATCCCTTTGTGGCCCTTAGTATAACTATACAGAAAGGTAAGTTTATCATCAGTAACAGACATCAGTATCCCTTTGTGGCCCTTGGTATAACTATACAGAAAGGTAAGTTTATCATCAGTATAACAGACATCAGTATCCCTTTGTGGCCCTTAGTATAACTATACAGAAAGGTAAGTTTATCATCAGTATAACAGACATCAGTATCCCTTTGTGGCCCTTAGTATAACTATACGGAAAGGTAAGTTTATCATCAGTATAACAGACATCAGTATCCCTTTGTGGCCCTTAGTATAACTATACAGAAAGGTAAGTTTATCATCAGTATAACAGACATCAGTACCCCTTTGTGGCCCTTAGTATAACTATACAGAAAGGTAAGTTTATCATCAGTATAACAGACATCAGTATCCCTTTGTGGCCCTTAGTATAACTATACAGAAAGGTAAGTTTATCATCAGTATAACAGACATCAGTATCCCTTTGTGGCCCTTAGTATAACTATACAGAAAGGTAAGTTTATCATCAGTATAACAGACATCAGTACCCCTTTGTGGCCCTTAGTATAACTATACAGAAAGGTAAGTTTATCATCAGTATAACAGACATCAGTATCCCTTTGTGGCCCTTAGTATAACTATACGGAAAGGTAAGTTTATCACCAGTATAACAGACATCAGTATCCCTTTGTGGCCCTTAGTATAACTATACAGAAAGGTAAGTTTATCATCAGTATAACAGACATCAGTACCCCTTTGTGGCCCTTAGTATAACTATACAGAAAGGTAAGTTTATCATCAGTATAACAGACATCAGTATCCCTTTGTGGCCCTTAGTATAACTATACAGAAAGGTAAATACTTTTGGAAAAAGATTTATATTTGACTCAGTTTATTACTGTAAATTCAGAAATTATTGCGAATTTTTATTAATCTGACTTTGAAAATAATGCAAAATAAGAAGTCACATTTTTAGCTCACCTGGCCCAAAGGGCCAAGTGAGCTTTTCTCATCACTTGGCGTCCGTCATCGGTCGTCTGTTGTCCATCTTTAACTTTTACAAAAATCTATCTGAAACTACTGGACCAAATTTGACCAAACTTGGCCACAATAATCATTGGGGTATCTAGTTTAAAAAATGTGTCTGATGACCCAGCCCGCTAACCAAGATGGCAGCCATGGCTAAAAATAGAACATAGGGGTAAAATGTAGATTTTGGCATATATCTCTGAAACCAAAGCATTTAGAGAAAATCTGAAATGGTAAAAATTGTTTATCAGGTCAAGATCTATCTGCCCTGAAATTTTAAGACAAATCAGACAACCCTTTGTTGGGTTGCTGCCCCTGAATTGTTAATTTTAAGGAAATTTTGCAGTTTTTGGTTATCTTGAATATTATTATAGATAGAGATAAAATGTAAACAGCAATAATGTTCAGCAAAGTAAGATCTACAAATAAGTCAACATGACCAAAATTGTTGAATGACCCCTTAAGGAGTTATTGCCCTTTATCGTCAATTTTTAACAAATTTTCGTAAATTTTTGTAATCTTTTACAAAAATCTTCTCCTCTGAAACTACATAGACATATTCATCTTAACTTGGCCACAAATATTATTGGGGTACCGAGTTAAAAAAATGTGTCCGATGACCCTGCCTGCCAACCAACATGGCCGACATGGCTAAAAATAGAACATAGGAGTAAAATGCAGTTTTTGGCTTACATCTCTGAAGCTAAAGCATTTAGAGCAAATCTGACTGGGTAAAAATGTTCATTAGATTAAGATCTACCTGCCCTGAAATTTTCAGACAAATCAGACAACTAGTTGTTGGGTTGCTGCTCCTGAATTTATCATTTTAAGGAAATTTTAAAGTTTTTTGGTTATTATCTTGAATATTATTATAGATAGAGAAAACTGTGAACAGCAATAATGTTCAGTAAAGTAAGATTTACAAATAAGTCAGCATGACCAAAATTGTCAATTGAACCCTTAAGGAGTTATTGCCCATTATAGTCAACTTTTTAACAATTTTTCGTAAATTTTGTAATCTTTTACAAAAATCTTCTCCTCTGAAACTACTGGTCCAAATAGAATCAAACTTGGCCACAATAATTATTAGGGTATTTACTTTAAAAAATGTGTTCAATGACCCCGCCTGCCAACAAAGATGGCCGACGTGGCTAAAAATAGAACATATGTGGTAAAATGCAAGTTTTGTCTATTATTCTGATATCTGTTATAAATACAGGTAATCTTAAAGGACAAAATTGTTTAGAATGTTGAGCTCTACCAATTGTTCATATACGTGAAAACTGTCAGATGATTTCTTGTAGGAGTTTTTGCCCTTAAATGACAAATTTTACCATTTTTTTTCATTTTTGCTTATTATCTTGAAAACTATAATATATAGAACAAAACTTTTAATAGCAAAAATGATCAGAAGGACAAGTTCTTCTAATAAGTCTTATGGTTGAAATCGTCAGTTGACCTCTTATTATAGTTATTGCCCTTTGATGACGATTTGTACAATTGTTTTTGCGTTTTTGTCTTATATCTTAAAACTTATAATAGATGGAACAAAACTTAAATAAACAAAAATGATCAGCAAGACAAGATCTTTTTGCACTTTAATGAGGATTTTTACCATTTTTTTTGCGTTATGCCTTATATGATAAAAATTATAATAGCTAGATAGAAACTACAATAATCAAAAATAATCAGCAAGACAAGACCTACTAACAAGTCAAATTTTGACGATACAATTAGTAGACTGTTACTCTTTATAGGAGTTATTGCCTTTAAATTAGGTTTTTTTAAAGGCAGTGCTTTAATGCCTTTCTAGTTGCCGGGTTAATCCTTCCTTCCGCGATATCCAACTTATCTACGTGGGGGGTCATTAGGCTCCAAGTAGATCCGTAAATGTTGAATTCTCTCCTCTTCTTATTGTGATATAAAATGTTTTTTGTTTCCTTTCATTTACATTGGGAAATAGAGAAACGATCATTGTGTTTTGTTAGTTTTAAAAACTTTTGATATATTTGTATTTTGCATTATAAGCAGTTAACCGATTGACAAACTAGAATTATTTGAATTCCGTGTGGAAAGAGCTTGGGTTAATTTCGAGTGTTATCTGCTATCTAGATGTTTATAAATCATTTCAGTCGTTGATATAATAATTAAGAGTCGACTGAACATTAATTATATTATACAATTTAAAGCGCATTTCTGTTTATGCACGTGAACCCGTCTAACGTTATTGTTATTTCGCAGTTATATAAAGTAGCAAATTATCGTTCCTGAATAGGTGGCGCCGTGGTAGCCGATCCTGTTCCTCAACTTCCGGTTTCTGCACTGTGCAACTATTTCAGTTACATTTTAAATTAACGATGCCAAGTACTTGTTGTTGTGTACCTGGATGTCATTTAAGAGGAGGACATGCATTTCCAAATGACTTAAAAAGAAGGAAAAGTTGGATCAACACCATGGCCCAAACGCAGATTGGACGAGAACACGATTTCATCGTGGAGTCCATCTCAATCAGCTGTTGTTTGCAAGGCACATTTTACTGAAAAAGACTACGTGCAGGAAACTGTTCATGGTAAAACTCTATTTTCTTTTTGAAATATATAGTTATATATGTAATCGCCATGCGAATAAACCAAAGTCTGTTTACAACCGCAATTATCGTTTTAGAATAAAAGGGGGTGGTTAATTCAAGACGTCATAATTTTTTGGATTACGATTCAATGTGATCTGTTTGAGATTTTTTGGTGATTGCTACAGTTATAATGATTTCTTACAAGAGGTATATCATACTGAGAATTATTTTAGCAGTAATAATGCTAATGTAGTAATGACAGGAATGCATAAGCTATGCCTCATAGACTTTCTTGAAAAATATCAATGACAATGTTAACAGGAACAAAACAATGACATGCTCTCATCAATATTATATTTATTTAGGTACAAACAATGTACGTTTGTTGCATAAGTATCTCATTGTTTGTCCTTTGGATTTACATAACATACATTGAATCAGGCAAACATAGTTTTATCCAGATTGTAATGAATAAATCTTAGTTAATATTTCGCCAGGTAATACAAAGTATACATTGCTAATGGAAGTTCATTTAATTATCAAAAAACTAATGTTTTATAACCTTTTTCAGGGCGCAAACCCACCATACAGAGACTTAAGTCTACTGCCATTCCCAGCCTATTTTCCTGGACCAAGCAAGAGACTGAATCGTCCGCAAAAAGAAAAATCAGGGCAGTTTCCTGTGAAAACAAAAGAACTAAACTTGATGAATATTGTAGTAGAAATCTAGAGGAAAGTTTTGATTGTAAAGTTGGTTTTCCTGAAGAAGTCATTCATACTACAGAAAGGATTTATGACTGTCCACCACCAACTGCTGAGCTAATGTTGAGCTTCAAAGATGGAATTACGCAAACACCATCAATGTCTATGTTTTAAGCAGAGAATTTTGAAATGAAGACACATGACACAGCCATGCATTTTTATACCAGTTTAGAGTTGCATACTAAATTTTTATTTGTTTTGACCACACTTGGTCCAACAGCACATTGTTTGAGATACATATATTTTCAAATTGATAGGGTGTCAGTTGAAAATCAGTTTTTTTATGACTTTAATGAAATTGAGGCATTATACAACCAACTTTGAACTTTCTAGATTCTAGATTGAATCTAGTGTTGAGAATATTGTGTATACATGGATTGTTTTTATGCCTAAACAGTGGTGTGAGGCTAACACTTGGCCATCTAGTGGTTTAGTCAGGCATTTTTCGCCATCCAACTTTAAATTAAAGTTTCCTACGACTTGGATTATTATTGACCGCACAGAATATCCCGTGATAAAACTAAAGCTCCTAGAGCTCAGGCATATAAAAACAGAAACACTGAAAATACTTGTACATGTATGTTCGACGCCTGGTGGTTTAGTCAACTATGTCTCTAATGCATATGTTGGTTCTACCAGTGACTATGAAATAGTTGAAAGATGTAGAATACAAAATGTAGTTCAATTATGTGATCCAGCCATCCAGGTGACAGTGTGATGGCAGACAAAGGTTTAAATGTGCAAGATTTGTTTGCTAACTTTTTTCAAAAAATGAAACAGAATTAGTTCCAAAACTCTTATACGGGATAGAAAAGTCTCCAATTAACATGTGCACATAGAGCGAATTATTGGACTTGGCAAAACATACAAAATTCTAACAAATCCTATGAATGGAACTGAAACAAAACTTTCATCTGAAATAACATTTAGTTGTTTTATGTTGTGTAATTTTAGAACTTGTATTGTGCCAAAGGATGCAGAAATAAAAGTGACGCAATGAATTTTGTTCTGATATATATATATTTATAATTACATGCACATGTAAATTGTAATGCATATAAAAATAAGGAGATGTGGTATGATATTCAGTAAGTTTATCGAACTAAAGTGCATAAGAAATGGGTTTAAGCAGTTACAGGTGTTACTGTCACCGTACAATCTCCAACAATGAGAAAAACTTGTACCGTGTAAAAAATTTCAGAGATCTTACCACTAAGTTTTGTTGTCTCACCTTGACTTTGGTGATTTGTTTATATCTGTTGATGTAAATATAAAAAAGAAGATGTGGTATGATTGCCAATGAGATAACTCTCCACAAGAGACCAAATGACACAGAAATTAACAGCTATAGGTCACAGTATGGCTTTCAACAATGAGCAAAGCCCATACCGCACAGTCAGCTATAAAAGGCCCCGAAATGACAATGTAAAACAATTCAAACAAGAAAACTAATGGCCTAATTTATGTACAAAAAATGAACGAATATAACAAATATGCAACACATAAACAAACGACAACCACTGAATTACAGGCTCCTGACTTGGGACAGGCACATACATGTACATACAGAATGTGTCGGGGTTAAACATGTTAGCGGGATCCCAACCTTCCCCCTAACCTGGGACAGTGGTGTAACAGTACAATATAAGAACGAACTATAAAAATCAGTTGAAAGAGGCTTAACTCATCAGATGGATAAATACAAATACAAGTGGACATGGTCGGGTAGTTGCACATCCAAAAAAAAAAAAAGACACTTAAGTACAGATCTGAGAGTACTCGCAGTTACTGACAGCTAGTTCAAAGCCACTAACAACTGATAAAAAAATCTTGCATCTAAGACTAAATTATCAATCCGTAAGCTCCCTTTAGAATTTTATAAATTTTAGATTTTACATTTCTGAGTTATGGGGTTTTATTGGGATTTTCCAGTTTTTTGTCGAGCCTGCGACTTTTGTCACAGAAAGCTCGACATAGGGAAAGTGATGTGGCGGCGGCAGCGTTAGCTAACTTCTTAAAAGCTTTATATTTTAGAAGGTGGAAGACCTGGATGCTTCATACTTTGTATATGGATGCCTCATGTTACGAAGTTTCCATCAGCCACATGTCCAATGTCCTTGACCTCATTTTCATGGTTCAGTGACTACTTGAAAAAAAAGTTAACATTTTTTGTAATGTTAAATTCTCTCTTATTATAAGTAGTAGATAACTATGTTTGGTATGTGCGTACCTTGCAAGGTCCTCATGCCGGTCACTCGTTTTCACTTGACCTCGACCTCATTTCATGGATCAGTGAACAAGGTTAAGTTTTGGTGGTCAAGTCCATATCTCAGATACTATAAGCAATAGGTCAAGTATATTCGGTGTATGGAAGGACTGTAAGGTGTACATGTCCAGCTGGCAGGTGTCATCTGACCTTGACCTCATTTTCATGGTTCAGTGGTTATAGTTAAGTTTTTGTGTTTTGGTCTGTTTTTATATATTGTATGCAATAGGTCTACTATATTTGGTGTATGGAATGATTGTAAGATGTACATGTCTAGCTGGCAGGTGTCATTTGACCTTGACCTCATTTTCATGGTTCAGTGGTCAAAGTTAAGATTTTGAGTTTTGGTCTTTTTTTATAATATTATATGCAATAGGTCAAATATATTTGGTGTATGGAAATATTTTATGATCTTTATGTCAGTCACGCAGGTTTTATTTGACCTTGACCTCATTTTCACAGTTCATTGCTCTGTTAAGTTTTTATACACCCGTTTACGGGACGTATTATGGTATACCGTTGTCCATCTGTCCGTCGTCAACATGTCGGACATTAAATCAAAAATGCTTTTACCAATTTGCATAAAACTTTGGTGAATTATTTATATCTATTGACGTGAGCTCCCTTTCATTTTTTATAAAATATAGATTTTACGTTTCCGAGTTATGGGGTTTTATTCATTAAAAAAAGGGGGATTTTCCAGTTTTCGGACAAGAAGTCAAGAATGCTTTCACCAACTTGCAAGAAATTGTGGTGAATTGTTTATATCTATTGACATGAGCTCCCTTTTGATTTTTATAAATTTTAGATTTTACGTTTCCGAGTTGCAGGGTTTTATTCATAAAAAAAGGGGGGATTTTCCAGTTTTCAGACAAAAACTCTAAAATACTTTCAGCAATTCTTATGAAACTTTGGTGAATTGTTTGTATGTATTGATATAAGCTCCCTTTAGAATTTTATAAATTTTACATTTTACATTTCTGAGTTATGGCGTTTTATTCATTAAAAAAAGGGGTGATTTTCCAGTTTTTGAACAATAACTCAAATATGCTGTCACCAATTCTCATGAAACTTTGGTGAATTGTTTATATCTATTGTAGGCTCCCTTTTTATTTTCATAAATTTCTAATATGACATTGAGAATAAATTGAACTTTATTTGTTTATAGTCTGACAACAGGTTTACTAAGTATTGCACAACAGCAAGAAATCTTTAATTGCATATTCAATTCATATAACCAATTTCAAGATCTTTGACTACATTTATTCAGAAACCTATAATATGTCAAATATTAATTACAATCCAAATTCAGACCTGAATCAAGCTTGAATATAGTGTCCATTTTTGCCCCAACTGTTCAGGGTTGGACCTCTGCGGGCGTATCTAGTTGTGTTTTGGTCAGTTTTTCTTAAACTATAAGCAATAGGTCAACTATATTTGTTGTATGGAAGAATTGTTAGCTGTACATGCCTGCCTGGCATGGTTCATCTGACCTTGACCTCATTTTCATGGTTCATTGGTCAATGTTTAGTTTTCTTGGTTAATGTTAAGTTTATGTGACAGTTGTAATAAAGCTTTATATTAAGGACTATCAACATAATATCAGTGATTAGTAAAGAAGGCGAGACATTTCAGCGTGTGCACTGTTGTTGGACAACAACTCAAAAATGCTTTAAGCAGTTCGCATGAAACTTTGGTGAATTATTTATAGCTATTGATGTAATCTCCCTATAGATTTTCATAAATTTCAAATATGACATTGAGAAGAAATTGAACTTTATTTGTTTATAGTCTGGCAACAGATTTATTAAGTATTGCGCAACAGCACAGTTTATTGCACAACAGCAAGAAATTTTTAATTGAATATAAATTCAATTCATATAACCGATTTCAAGTTCTTTGACTACATTTATTCAGAAACTATAATATGTCAAATATTTAATTACAATCCAAATTCAGACCTGTATCAAGCTTGAATATTGTGTCTATTTTTGCCCCAACTGTTCAGGGTTGGACCTCTGCGGGTGTATCCAGCTGCGCTCAGCGAATCAGTTGATTTCTTAATTAAGAACTCCTTTTTTCATTCATAAATTACTTTAAACTTGGAAATATAATTTTGCTTGGAGTTATAGTTTCTAAAAAAGTATTGTCATTGAAAGAGTTGACATGTTGCAATGTACATTTATTCTACATAGTTCTATGGTACCAAATCAAAAGTTTATATAAAAGAAAGAAGTCAAAGGTTTCCCATCACAGTTTAGTTACATACATTTTTTTTGTACCTGAGGTCGTTGAATATAGATCATTATATAAATAAGGAGATGTGTTATGATTGCCAATGAAACAACTATCATCCATACTTACTAGTAACAAACCACATTTGCAGAGTTGAATAAAATACAGTTGATAACATTTACTTATTACTAAAAAGAAAATGCCTAACTATTTTAAACAGTATTTGAATATCAATTATATGGTCATTTTTATAAACTTCCTGTTACAAAACTTATTTGGCACAATTTTGGGTTCTCAATGCTCTTCAACTTTGTACTTGTTTGGCTTTATAACTATTTTGATCTGAGCGTCACTGATGAGTCTTATGTAGACGAAACGCGAGTCTGGCGTATTAAATTATAATCCTGGTACCTTTGATAACTAATTTGACTATAAACATAGATAAAAAAGGTACAAACTGGACATAATGCACAAGTTCATAAACAAGTGAGAACAAACGCCTTCATATAGTGCTCAGAATATGACATTCATAAAACTTGTTCAATATCATTAGAGAACTCTAAATCTTAAATAATGAAAGCCACCTCTGATAAGTACACTGTACTATGCAAGATAATGATATAACTGGACTAAAAATACACACAACCTGTAATTAACTGCCTTTACAGCGCTTTCGCGCTTTGATTTTAACCCTCTTTTGTGTTTGGAGCAAAGGCTAAATAAGATAGAGAGAAACTGAACAGACTTCAATGATCAGCAATATAAGAAAAAAAAAAGAAAAGATTTTTGTCATTAATTCTATTCTGGTCTACAATGATGGAGAGTGTCCTTTGTTGAATATGCATATAGACCAATGTGAGCGACACAGGCTCTTTAGAGCCTCTAGTTTTTTATCTGACTCATATATCTGTATGCAGATTTTCATGAAATCGCAATAATTAATCTCAGATTTTTTGTCCATTCTTCAAAAATTGCAATGATAAATGAAGGCGATAATTTCTGAATTTACAGTAAATAAAAGAGTCTATAATGTCAAAGATTACCATCAGAATACAAGCAAAATCTCAGTTTCTCTGTATTAATATGCATTTATTTTTTGAAATGTTATAGAAAATAAAGAATTTGTAAATCTAATTATACACCCGCTTTAAAAAAGTGAGGGTATACTGTTTTACCTCTCTCTGTCCGTCCGTTCGTCCATCTGTCAGTCCGTCCATCGGTCCCATGAATATTTTTCATCGCATCTTTCTCAGGAACTACATCGTAAGGTTTCTTAAATTTGGTTTCAGGGTTTATATAAGTCAGCTTTACGTGTGATTCAGATTCATCACTCAACAACAAATGCATATTTGGGCGGGGGTATCATCAGTGAGCAGTGCTCGCAGTTTCACTTGTTATGGATGGTATAAACACATGCCATTTCCAGTAAACAAAGTGTATGATGTAGCAGACAGTTGATGTAGAGTATTGGTTCAATGTGTCATCCCTCTGTTTCATAGGATGATATATGCAGATGAAGCTGCTCTTTTGATTTAAAAAATAATAGAATAAACTTGATATATTTGAAAATGGATCAAAGCAATATTAAGCATTTATTGTAGCTTTGACTTGTAAAATGTTTTTGATAAAGACAAACATTAATAAAAGTTTATTAATTTCAGAATCAGTTGATGTGAATGTGACCCCTGATAAAAGACAAGTCTTTATAGAAAATGAAAAGATTTTATTAGCTGTCATTAAAGTAAGTATGTTTAGGTTGGTTGCTGTATGCTTAATGCCCAGTGGCCAATATTTGATGAATTTTTAGGGACAAAAACATTAAAAATAAATCAAATGGGTATTTTCTGCAAGATATGTGAAAAGCTTTTGCTAGGTTTCTTTAAAAACACAAATAGCATGACACTCTTCCTACATGAAACATCAAATTTATCATCCGCATTTGGAACAGATGTGACTGCATATTTACACATTATGCACAGCCTACTGGATCCCCTTTTTAGCATGTTTTATTTCTAGGGTGGTCTTTTTAACCATATATTTATCCCCTAGTCACCCCTTGATGTTCATAGTAAGTATGTGTAGATTATATGTGTATCAATACAGGTGACAAATGTCACATGACATCATGAAATAAAATTTACAACACTGATTTGAAAGCTAGATTTTTATAACATCAAGTTACATGTAGATGAGTTTACAAATCTGTTTTATTTTTTCAGACATCTTTGATAGAAATGTTTGAACCAACATCATCTGTATATAATGTTAATACATTACAGATCCTGGGTAAGTATGGTCAAAATAGAATTTGAAATTAAAAAAAATGAATAAAACTGCTATTAAATATTTAATATCAATTATTAAAAATTTTCTGGTATAAATTGGAACAATGACAAGTGAATAAAAAATGAATGTCTTGGTAACAAAATGGATATTGTTGGGTTGAACCTTTAATTTGTGATATTGTATAAGACTGCACAACAAAATTGAAAGAGATTTCTAAGAATTCTATAAGATGCAGTTTTTATGTATATATAACATATTGGTTTGCTAGCTCGACAGTCTTATATTTTCACCATTTAACATCAGACATAACATCTCCAGTCTTTGAGTAAGGCATACAGACAATAAATTACTGTATAGCTAGCATACAAGAGTGTAGGAAATTTTGATTAATGAATTGTTGTTTGCTTTTTGTCTAATGGCAAATATTTCGTGCATGTTCAGGACAAAGGAAAATTTAGGAAATAGGTTTATTATGCTTGATCCATACTTATACTTAAACTATGTATTCACCTATACATCAATTTGATATTAAAGTATAAATGTATTTTTTTCAGCTTAAATCTTTTGTACAACCCAATCTGTACACATAATGATACAAAATGTTACAATGAATGGTAAATGTTAGGGATTTCCTATCCTCTTTGGAAAGAGGTTATTTTGAATGATACTACCTTTTATTTTTCTCTCTAGGCAACACAGTGAAAACAAGTCCCTTTAAACAAAGGTTTGTAGCTTGAAAATAATCTGTTTATTGATCTTGGTAAGATGTTTATGTTTGCAATATTGAAAACATTTGGTAGAACTTATTATTTAGTATACTGTTTTTAGCTCACCTGGCCGAAAGGCCATGTGAGTTTTTCTCATCACTTGGCGCCCGTCGTCCGTCGTCGTCGTCGTCCGTTAACTTTTACAAAAATCTTCTCCTCTGAAACTACTAGGCCAAATTAAACCAAACTTGGCCACAATCATCATAGGGGTATCTTGTTTAAAAAATGTGTCCGAACACCCAGGCCAACCAACCAAGATAGCAACGGCTTAAAATAGAACATAGGGGTAAAATGTAGATTTTGGCTTATATCTCTGAAATTTAAGCAATTTTCTAGTTTCCAGACAATAACTTGTGGAACGGTGTATGGATCTCTCTGAAATTATACCACAAGTTTCCATACCAAAAAGGGATGGTTAGGATTGGCTTTGGGGGGTTATGGCTCAAACCGTTTAGGAATTAATGCAAAAAAGGGGGAAAAACAAGGGTTTCCTGGTTAATGGACAATTAAAAAAAAAACAATGTTATGTTTGGATTACCTCTCTTACACTGCTTTTAAATTATGTATAAAGAAATATTGTATTGTCTTGAGGTGATTAGCTGTCAATTTATTTTAGAAGTTACTATTTAAAATTGCTGATTAAGGAATATTGATTTTAGCCATGATTATGTATGTCATTTTCTATTTTAAGACTTTTATGATGTATTTAAATGGGTAATTATGGTTGCAAACTCCGTTGGAAATCTGAATTGAGATTATGACCATATCTTGAGGGAAAGAATTTTTAGTCCCCTAGGGGACTTTAGGTTTGCACTCCGTCCGTCTGTCTGTCTGTCCATCTGTCCGTCTGTCCATCCGTCAGTCCGGCAAATCAGCTTTCCACACTTTTTTTTCTTCATTCTTGAAGATATTGATTTGATATTTGGTATATAGTTTTATCATGACAAGTTATAGATCAAGTTTGAATTTTGTTCCGGTCTGATGATTTAGTCCAGAGTTATGGACCATAACACTGGACCATATCTTATGTTAGAGAACTATGTTAAACCATATTTCTGTACAAAGGGAGATAACTCATTTTTTAAAAGACATTCTTTGTTAAATTATTTGAAGAATTTTTTGGCAGGTTTGTTTGTTTGTTATTTAGTTTAAACTAATTTTCTGAATGCTATACATATAAAAAAAAAACTATGAAGAGAAATCCTTTAATTAGATAATAATCTATTTTTATTAATGTATATATTTCAATACATTACATTGTGTAGATAAAAGTTGTTGACATTTTATAGGTAAGTTACAAATCTATATAATTAGTTTGTGACAAATGAAAGAAAAAATATTTGGAACTATTAATTATATTTGATTATAATTTGAAAATAGATATACACTGCATTACATCATATCTAATTTTAGAGAACTATTAATCATATCTAATGTTTTTTTTCACTCATATAATCAGTTTTCTACACTGTTTTTAGTCATGCTTGAAGATATTGACATGATATTTACTTTTTGTTTACACCATGACAAGTTATAGAACAAGTTAGCATTTTGTTCCAGTAAAAAGGATTTTTTACCCGGTAGGGGACTATGTATTGCCATGCAATACTCTCAGAATGCTTGTTTTTTTTGGAAAAAGGGGGGGGGGGGGTGGTGGGGTGAGGTGAAAAAAAATTTGGGGGGGGGGTAAAAAAGAAATTGTGAGGGGGCGGAGACAATTTTTTCTCCTTTCAGATTTCATAAATTAAAAAGAATATTTCTTCATATATTTTTTTTTTTGCAAAAAAAAGTGGAGGTTTTTTTTTTTTTTTGGGGGGGGGGGGGGGGGGTCAATTTGCAACAGCATAGTGTATTGCATAAAAGCAAAAAAAAGGGGGGTAGGTTTTTTTTTTTTTTTTTTTTGGGGGGGGGGGTCAATTCGCAACAGCATAGTGTATTGCACAAAAGCAAAAAATTGTATATAAATTCAAATCATATAACCAATTCTAAGTTCTTTGACTACAGTTATTCTGTGTCAGAAACCTATTATTTGTCAAATATTTAATTACAATCCAAATTCAGACCTGTATCAAGCGCGAATATTGTGTCCATTTTTACCCCAACTGTTCATGGTTGGACCTCTACGATCGTATCCAGCTGCGCTCGGCGAAGCAATTTATTGGTTATTATCTTAAATATTATTATAGATAGAGATAAACTGTAAACAGCAATGTTCAGCAAAGTAAGATCTACAAATAAGTCAACATGACCAAAATGGTCAATTGACCCCTTAAGGAGTTATTGCCCTTTATAGTCAATTTTTAACAATTTTTCTTAAATGTTTGTAATCTTTTACAAAAATCTTCTCCTCTGTAACTACTGAGACAAATTTAACCAAACTTGGCCACAATCATCATTAGGGTATCTAGTTTAAAAAATGTGTTCGATGACCCCCGCCTGCCAACGAACATGGCCGACATGGCTAAAAATAGAACATAGTGGTAAAATGCAGTTTTTCTCTGAAACTAAAGCAAAAGTATAATGGTTGCATTATTTCATGCATCAATTGTAAACAAAAATTATCAGGTGAGCGACACAGGCTCCTTGGAGAATCTAGTTTTAATTGTAAATTTAATTTCAAAAAATGCATTTGCAACAGTATAAAAGTTATTTATTTGTAGCTCTTAAAGAAAATATCAATAACACTTACATTTTCCACAAACTTCATTAATGAGTGACAAACACAAGATAGTACAGATTACTAGTACTAATGACTTCGATGTTTCGATCACAACTAAGAATTTCAAAATGAGCGTAAAAGTGAAGAAGGTTTGCTATTTTATTTAAAGATATTTGAAACATATGGCTATTACAAATAAATGTACTGATATACAATAAATCATGTTAGATTTAAAACAATTCAATAGTCAATCAGTACATTATTTATATTTAAGAAACTAGGCTTTTTCAAATATGTACTTGGAGTTTTTTTAAAGTGATTTTTTTTCAAATGAAGTCATCCGTTCATTATCACTGAACTAGTATATATATTTGTTTAGGGGCCAGCTGAAGGACGCCTCCGGATGCGTTAATTTCTCGCTGCATTGAAGACCTGTTGGTGACCTTCTGCTGTTGTCTTTTCTTTAGTCGGGTTGTTGTCTCTTTGATACATTCCCCATTTCCATTCTCAATTTTATTCAAGTACAAAATCGTAAAGCTTGACTTAAAAAACAAAGATACGTAGAAGCATTTGTAACTGATTGAACCTTTAAAAATGGAGGGTGTTCAGTTCTGTTTTGATGTATAAAAAGCAGCCACCTCCATTTGGATATGGACTTTTAATATGATACCATGTGTAGAGAGAGTTTCATAATTCTAGCATGTAAAGGAACCCTTGAAACAACTCCCAGAGGACTTTGTAGGTGGCCTGTTGCATGTTAAGTTTCTGCCTCTATCAAACAAATTCTCATTTTCAATTGGCAATCAAATTTCCTGTCCTTCATCCTCAATTCACTTTGCAGAACCTACCAAACTGTTTCTCTGTTTGTATGTAATATTTTCCACTGGACAAACAACCATTAATCAATAGTACCTGTATTTGATATAGTGATTGTTTTCTGTAATTTTATGATACTACCTTGATGTGAAGTACATATGATAACGCTTATTTCTACATGTATTAGATACACTCATATTAGGCTGATTGGGACTGTTGAATAAACACCAAGATGTAATGGTCAATGCAAAATGATAGATTTCAATTATAAAGGAGGGAGTATTTCTTTTATGGTCAGTTATGATAAATGCAGGATATCCAATTACATTTAATGAAATCTTGGTGTAAAAAGTGTAGTTGTATACTATGTAATGTAACATATATATAAGCTATAGGTCAACTTGTACTAAAAACCAAAGGTTATCAAGGATGCTGTTTTGGAATGTGTAAATACATGTATATTTGTTTAAGTACTGCTATAGCTCAATCAGTGAAAAACATACACACTAAGAAGATTGAATTGAACCAATCCTGGATATGGCTATAATTTTGTTTATTTTGGTATTTTATGTATAACAATCAATCTGTATGTTATGCTTTGAAATCAAATCATTTAACTTAAAAACAACTATAGGTTGGTGTTAATATTAGAAAGTGTTATAAAATTTTGTTGCTTTTTTGTGTCAAATTGACCATGCAGTCAAATTTGTAAATTTGGGATTTTTCTCTTTTTTTTTAGAACAAAAAGCATAAAATTTCAACTTATTTGTTGTAAATGATTGGAAAAATACATATCAAAGAATTTTGAAAAGACAAAATTGATATGGGATGTACATATTTTTGGTAAAATCATTTTTTGTAGCCCTCACCCATTTTCTCAACATTTTGGCTGATGAAACTGACTGGATTGGTTATAAAATTTGAAAATTTTATTACTCAAAAACTACTTATTGTAAATACACAATTTTTTTCACAGAGTTTAGTTTGATTATAATATTTTTTAAATCCATTAATATTTTCCACTTGTATCACATGTTTTGGAAATTATGCCCGAACGCGATTTCAACAAGACTGAAACATCAGAAGAATACATCCTTAATTCAAGCATCTCTTTTTAAAGGGAGTGTTTTTTATGAGTTTGTACATATGTAGAATGATAATAAAAGAATATATATTTATATTCCCTGGTACTGCATGCTTACAAAATCTATCATTTGCATAATTTTATTTTTAGTTTGTTACTTTTGTTGTTTTTTTTTAGTTGTTATATGCATGGTACCAAAGCTTGCATAGGGTTGGCTGTACAGTTACACCACATCTACTTAAACTACAGAAACACTTTTCTACTCATTTTTTTTTTAAAAGGAGTATAGACCAATCTCTAGTTGTTTTTATGTCCCACCTAGGGGCATTATGTTTTTCGGTCTGTGAGTCCATCCGTCCGTCCGTTTGTTCGTCCGTCTGTCCCACTTCAGGTTAAAGTTTTTGGTCATGGTAGTTTTTGATGAAGTTGAAGTCAAGTCAACTTGAAACTTAGTACACATGTTCCCTATGACATGATCTTTCTAATCTTTCTAAAGCTGGAATCAGTTATATAATGGTGTTATCTTACCTTTTTATGTGAAATCTTTGAAGTTTATCGTACTTCAAGTTATCAAAATGTTCACTTTCACATATTTTAAATCTGACATGTGATTGATCTGCAGATTTGTACATAAACATATGGCCGATTGTATGATAAACACCAATTGAAAATGGATCTTTTTGAAAAGTAGGATTATAAAGTGTAAAGATTATATAAACGTTTTCATTTTAAGTTTGTGAAATATGATAAATGATTTTTATACGCCCGTTTATTGGATGTATTATGGTATACCGTTGTCCGTCTGTCAGTCCGTCCGTCTGTCCGTTGTCAACATGTCGGACATTAACTCAAAAATGCTTTAACCAATTTGCATAAAACTTTGGTGAATTGTTTATATCTATTGACGTGAGCTCCCTTTCATTTTTTATAAAATTTAGATTTTATTTTTCCATGTTATGGGGTTTTATTCATTAAAAAAAGGGGGATTTTTCAGTTTTCGGACAATAAGTCAAGAATGCTTTCACCAACTTGCAAGAAATTGTGATGAATTGTTTATATCTATTGACATGAGCTCCCTTTTGATTTTTATAAATTTTAGATTTTACATTTCCGAGTTACAGTGTTTTATTTATAAAAAAAGGGGGAATTTTCCAGTTTTCGGACAAAAACTCAAAAATGCTTTCAGCAATTCTTATGAGACTTTGGGGAATTGTTTGTATGTATTGATGTAAGCTCCCTTTAGAATTTTATAAATTTTACATTTTACATTTCTGAGTTATGGGGTTTTATTCATTAAAAAAAGGGGTGATTTTCCAGTTTTCAGACAATAACTCAAAAATGCTGTCACCAATTCTCATGAAACTTTGGTGAATTGTTTATATCTATTGATGTAAGCTCCCTTTTTATTTTCATGAATTTCTGATATGACATTGAGAATTAATTGAACTTTATTTGTTTCTAGTCTGACAACAGATTTACTAAGTATTGCACAACAGCAAGAAATCTTTAATTGAATAAAAATTCAATTCATATAACCAATTTCAGGTTCTTTGACTACATTTATTCAGAAACCTATAATATGTCAAATATTTAATTACAATCCAAATTCAGACCTGAATCAAGCTTGAATATTGTGTCCATTTTTGCCCCAACTGTTCAGGGTTGGACCTCTGCGGGCGTTTCTAGCTGCGCTCAGCGAAGCAGTTTATTAGCTCACCTGGCCCGAAGGGCCAAGTGATCTTTTCTCATCACTTGGCATCCGGCGTCCGTCATCGTTGTTAACTTTTTACATTTTGAACTTCTTCTAGAGAACCACTGAATGGAATGAAATCGAACATGGCATGAATGTTCCTTATGAGGTGCTGACCAAGTGTTGTTACTTTGAAGCTGATCCATCATCCAAGATGGCCACCAGAGGGGGACTTTGTTTAACATAGGACCCTATGGACAATACATACAAATGTTTTCTTTTAGAGAACCACTGAATGCAATGAAATAAAACATGGCATGAATGTTCCTTATGAGGTGCTGACCAAGTGTTGTAACTTTGTAGGCGATCAATCATCCAAGATGTTCGCCAGCGTGACTTAAATTAACATAGGACCCTATGGGAAATACATACAAATGTTTTCTTTTAGAGAACCACAGAATGGAATGAAACCAAACATGGCATGAATGTTGCTAATGAGGTTCTGACCAAGTGTTGTTACTTTGTAGCCAATCAATCATCCAAGATGGCTGCCAGAGGGGAACTTAGTTATACAAAGGACCCTATGTGAAATACATACAAAAGTCTTCTTTTGAAGAACCACTGAATGGAATGAAACCAAACATGGTATGAATGTTCCTTATGAGGTGCTGACCAAGTGTTGTTACTTTTTAGCAAATCCATCAACCAAGATGGCTGCCAAAGGGGAACTTAGTTTAACAAATGACCCTACGGGAAATATATACAAATGTCTTCTTCTAGAAAACTGCTTAATGGATTGAAACCAAACATGGTATGAATGTTTCTTTTGAGGTGCTGACCAAGTGTTGTTACTTTTTAGCTGATTTGTCATTGTCCTTATAAAGTCATTTTCTACAATTTCAATGAATTTATTGATAATTTCTGTAAACTTTACAAAAGTCTCATGCTTTTGATTAAATTACGGGGCCAATATTAAACCAAATTTGGCTTCAATCATTATTAGGATATCTGTTATGATTTTAATCTATTTTTATATGATTTCCAAAACCAAAGTAGAATCAGGTGAGCGACACAGGCTCTTGAGAGCCTCTAGTTTATATATTTATATCATTCTGTATATGTGTAAGTACATGGTGAATATAAACGGGATATGTAGAACAGAACAGGAACTTTCTGTTTGTCTACCATTGAAAGAAGCAAAATGTTTTTCTGTATTTTTCTCGCTCACATCAAAAAGCATTTGATGTCTTATATTTCCTCAGGCCAACATGTGCAAAATTTAAGACAGTCCTATTAAAGTTATGGAACTTGAAATTGGTGTATTGGACTAGGGTTTACAGATCTTGAGATGTTAAATGATTAATTTGATGCATGTTTAAGAAAAAGAAATATTTTTTACAGTAGAAATTGATTTTAATGTGTGGTAAATGTTAGTATTTTTATGCCCCACCTTTTAGAAGGGGGCAATATGTTTTCTGGTCTGTGCATCTGTCCTTTCTTTTGTCCCAGATCAGGTAAAAGTTTCGATAAAATAGTTTCCATGAAGTTGTGGTCACACTAACTTGAAGCTTGGTAAACATGTTCATTATGATTTTAAATTTAATGCCAAATTACGGTTTTGAACCCATTTTGTAGTTCACTGAAAATGGGATGATGCAAGTGGGGCATGGTGTCCAATGGACAAGTATTATTGTTAATAGTGTACTAAGCTCAGTTCTGATTAAGAATGTGAATAAAAGAAGATATTGGGTATAAATTCATAATATAGCAACATACCTGCCAACCTTTTGAAGCTACAAAGTGAGAGATCTCCCTCATTCTAGCTCCACTAAGGGGAAGAGTACTGGTATTTAGGATAAGCTTTTTTAATTCAAAATTGTGTACTGAAATACAAAGTATTTTAATATTTAAGCATACAAGGATGAAATTTAATTATCTTGACATGAATTTAATTAGTAAACCACTTTCTTGATCAGATGGGATGGCGTTTTACTAAATAAGTAAGAACAATTTTTGCAATGCAGTATACATCAAATATGGATATATTATCAAAACAACTCAAATGATGAAAGGGGTTGAAAATAAGGCTTTTTTTGTAAAAGAGGGAGATTTGACCTCCCATATAAGTGACAGATTCAAAATCTTTACATTTGATTTATTTTCTGATTTTTTTTTCAGGGAAAGTAGTGAGTTAAATTATGAAAGTCCAGTTTTGTCAAAGGTACATACATAGTATTTTATAGATAAGTTAATTTAAAAGTAGTTTCCTCAGAATCTTACTCACATAAAGATCTTTTGCACCTCCTAATTATTTTCTTTATCCAAATGATTTTGAGGTAAACTTTGGCACGAGATGGACTTTGTCATGTCCGTCCAAACCAGTTCACATTCCTATACACTTTTCTTTGATACAAATTGAAAAATGTAGTACAATCATCAACATATGATGTCATTGTGCACTTCCTATATGTTGTTTTATCTGAATTATAGCAAATTATGGACTTTACCATTGCATAATTTCAGTGAACCCAATTTTGTGATACAACTCCTCTTTTACCCGATATTTGTAAATTTTTTATACTTTTTTCAGAATCTCAACCATATACTTCCATTTTGCAGCTCTTATTTTGTTTTTGAACTGAATTATTTCTGTTATTTCCCTAAGCAAAACCTTATATAACAACATCACATGTCTTTGTTTATTACCAATATAAAATTGTATGAGTTCAAATTTTAATTACTGTAGAAAGAAAAATGGAACTGACTGAAAATTCCTGTTGTACTCCCACAAGCGAACTGTACATTTATTAAAGGGGGGTCATAAGTTGGAAATACTGGAACTATTCATCCAGTTTATATTTAAGAATTTGTTAACTTAAACTTGTAAAATTAAAAGAAGGTAATTAGCAGACAGTTTCAAAGATGATACTGTCAGCCTGTCAGTTGTAAACTCAAACTGTGTACCCTAGGTTCTCTTATGTTAAATGTTCATAAAAGTTTATTCCACATTGTATAACTACAATGTAATAACCAAGAATTAATTAACACATGTTATATTTTTGGTTATTTCTTTCATCCTTTTGATACATATGTAAAGTTTATAAAAGAGAATTAAAGAATTACTTGCATGTTAACTAATTAGTAATTCCAATCTAATTAAAAACTGATCTCTCATCACTCCCGTTTTTTATATGTCCCACATGACATATCAGAAAATGAGAGCGATGAGAGATCTGTTTTTAATTAGATTGTAGTAATTCATTTGTGTGCTTTTCAAAGTTGTTTAAAATGTGGTGTTTTGTTTTTTCAAAACAAACAGTGACAAAGGACAAAGTGCACTATTCACCATTTAATAATAACTAAATAGCCATAAATACCTGCAGTTATTTCATTACTTTGTATAAGGGTTTATCCACTTTGTGTACATTTGTATATTTTTGAAAGATGACAATCATTAAAGACTTATGTTTTTTTCTTATTTAAGTGTTCAGTAAGCAGTGCATTTAATAATTTAAAGAGAACATTTAGTAGCAGTTTCACCAAAGATGAGGAAAGTGCAATATCACCTGTGAAAGAGCAACAAAGTAAACGTAAGTTAACAACATATTACCTACATACGAGTATATATTACCTTTATACAATGGAAGTCAAATAACCAAGATTTCTTACATTAATCTAAGTTGGAGCCCTTACACTTTCAGAGATAAAATCAGTCAAAAGTTTATTAAATTAATCCAAAAACATATTGCATTTACAAAAAAATTGTCACATAAATATTTCTTTCATTTTTAAATTGTTTGATTTCTCGAAATTCCATCTGCAAAATTCTGTTTAAAATGATACGGTATTGCTTTGAAAATTTCTGTTTTAAGAAAATATTAGAATGCTGGAAATGAACAAATGCTACATACATGTGACATATATCATGTATATTGATTCATAGATATTCCAATGCAGTTTAGCTTCTAAATGCATAAAAAAAAAGTCATAAAAATCTGAAATACTGTTCAATTCTGTACACTTAACCTTTATTGGCATGCGATACAGTTTCAATCCCATGATGAATTTTTTACGAAAATTTGCATACAAGCTATTTTTCACCAAAGCAATTCAAATATGTAATAAAAAAAAACATACCTTCATGTGCTACTAAGAGATGAAAGGGGTCTAAATTTTAGACATTTTACTCTAAATTTCGTTTTTTTGGACATTTCTATCCTTTGAATAGACACACCTAACTTTTTTATTTCAACAGATAAACACACGCAGATTTTTGTAAAAACATTATGAAAATCTTCTTTACTTAAATATGCTTTTAATATGTACAACAATTCTTTGGAAATAATTAATTTTTAACAAATATAAGATTCAAGATTTTAGGAAAAAAACGGCTTTTTTTGCGGTATATTTATCAAATTAAAAAAAAATTTAATGTTGACTTTTTCAATCAAATTGGTACATATAATCTTCATACGTAATCAAACCTAATGCCATTTTAAAAAAGAGGGATTCATGTACTCGTTTCAAGTTAAATCAGTTTAAAGCATAAAAAACAGTAGAAAAATGCATTTTCTCGCGATATGTCACAGTTTGACGTCGCGAAAATAACATTTTACATTAGCAACGTCATTACCTCCCCTGTAACTGTATTGTATGCCCTTAAGTAAATTGAAGATACTGGCAATGGTTTCTTAATTGTCATAATTTCCATACTTGATTGCTCTTTTAAATGAATGTGTATATAGAAATTCACTGGAATGGACCATGCAGAATATTTCATATGGTCAAAAAATAATTTAAGTGAAAATGTTCTTTTTTCTAGAATAACAAAAAAGAACAATCAACAGTTACATCTAGATATTAGACCAGATTTGGTGCCATGATTTATCTCATTATTGTGTAACAAACACATTATATTAGTGGAAGTTCATAATTCGGCAGTTATATATAAATAAGAAGATGTGGTATGAGTTCCAATGCGACAACTCTCCACCCAAGTCACAACGTGTAAAAAGTAAAAAAACAAGAAACAAGAAACACTTATGAACTATATCAACAAAAGTATTGAATAGTTGAGTCTATAAATAGCATTTTTTGGCTTACATCTAAATCAGAGTAAAGATTTATAGTTTAACTTGACTGTAAATTTCTATTTTAGAGAGAAGACTTGATTCTTTTGTCATTGCATCAAAAACTTCAAACCATACAGAAGTGAAAGAATCTTTTATTGAAACTAAACCAACTGTCACTACAGAACTCGAGGATTCCCAAGACTTATCTGTTACATTTGAAACAAACAAATCTTTACTTGAAAACACTGACAACCAATGTGAATCTCAAAACTCATTTATAGTAAATCATGAGAAAAGGGAATTAACTCAAACAGATTCTGAATCAGGAATCAGTAGTTCACAAGACCAGACAGATTCCCAGTCATCAGTCTGTGTGACAATATCATCAGACAGTGATGTACATCATCTCTCTCAGGAAATATGTGAAGATCATTCAGGAAGTTTGGAAACAGAAGAGGTGATATTATTAAACCCTGATGCAGACAATAGTAATAATGTTGAATGTTTAGGCTTTAAATCAGACAAGATAGAATCTAAGGCAAGTTATTTGTGTTCAACTGCCACCAGTTGTGTTCAAGAAGAATGTTTAAATGATGAAGTTGATGGAGGATTGAAAGCTACTATATATACTGATGCAGATGTTTCTGAAGTAGATTGTTCCAGTCCTGATATGAAAAAAGAACCAGCACCATATTTACAAGTGACTAGTTTTGTAAGTTAATTAGTTAAGGCATGTAAGGAATCAATACATTTAAGTCAGATAGATGTTTATATGAATAAGTAAGCTTCAAAAATCACATAAAGTTTTTTTTTTTCATTTTTTTCTTCATGTTGGTAGCTTTAATTACATGCACTATTTGATTAAAATCTTAGAGATTGGGATCATTTCTTACCTTGAAGTAAATTCAGTTGTGTTGTAGGGTGAAGGTGTCATGGCCTCAACTGCACCTTGTCACACAATATTTAAAACAGAAAATTCAATACTCAACTTACTTTAATAAAGCAAGACTGAAGTTTAAACAAGCAAGATAATATATTTTGTTAGAAGTAAACAGTATTTATTGCCATATTTACACAATACTATTTATTGCCATATTTACACAATACTATTTATTGCCATATTTACACAATACTATTTATTGTCATATTTACACAATACTATTTATTGCCATATTTACACAATACTATTTATTGCCATATTTACACAATACTAGTTATTGCATAAATTATTTGTTGATGGAAACAAATTAATGATTATGATTGGTTCTTAGTCACTAGTGTCATGACTGCAAATTTTTTCCAATGTTTCTAATAGAAATAAAACTTCAAGTCTTGTTTCATCAATTTTAAACATCTTCATACATTTTTTTAAGGATGAGAAACTAGACCACAAGAGAACTGAAAAAGTAGTTACATTTGATTTCCATGGATTTAGAAATAGAGTGCAGAAGAGGAAAAACAGTAAGAATTATTGATATTTTAAATATTTTAACAAAAGCCTTGATATCACATTTCACATTTAAAGAATTCAAATATGAATTTTATAAATTTATAGCATTTTATCTGATTTTGATTATGTTATTATTTTGCAATAGCACCTAGTTCTTACACAAAAATCTTTGTAACATGTTCTGTTTAATCTTTTGAGATTTATATTTTGTTACCTAAGGAAAGAGTGAAGAAAGTTTTTGTCGTACATTCCGAGCCAAGATATCACCGACAGATAACAAAGCCGCTGAGGAGGAATTACAAAAAGAAATTAGGTAATGAAAAAATAAAATGTTGAGTAGGTTTAATATCAAAGAGACAGCAATCCATCAACAAAAAACCAAACCAAACTTTTACAATCATAACTTTACCATTTTGAATGTTAAGTTTTTTTTATCAAATGTCCATGTGGATTTATAGGTAATGTTTCTGCCTTGATTTTAATATCCTCATTCATTCTTGCAATTTCTTTACTATGGATTCATTTATATTCGTTGGTTCCAATTTTCATGGATTTAGGAAAACTTGTATGTTCTTGGATATATAATTTCATGGGTTTGGTAAAGTCTGCATACACCTCTTTTGAAAATTTGTAAATCGTTGAACATTTAAATTTGTGGTTCCCCTGTACCCATAATATCCACGAAAATTGGTATCCAACAAATAATAATGAATCCACAGTACTTTGTATAACTGTTGAAAACCTGAGAAGTATGCTGATATTTAAACGAGTTACAGAAAACAAATATAGAATAGTGGCATTTTTGTTTTTGATACTGACTTTATCAGCAAGAATATCAAGCAAGCCCGTTAGGGCGAGCTGATATTTGAGCTGATGAAGTCAGTATCAAAAAATAAAATGCCATTATTCTTTTAATCGGCAATTTGTCTTAACTGCATGGTTTTTTGTTGTTGAGAATATGAAGTAAAATGAAATGGTAAATAAAACTACTTTTACACTTACAAATTGTTTGGATAGTTCTTCGGTTGTATGAATGAAGTCGTGTGCATTTCATTGATAAATTGACGTGGATGGACTTTAACACGTGATGTTGCTGCACTGATACATGGCGTCATTGCCTAATATTTACGAGTATCAAGTCCTGTCCATGATCTTGAAAATATTAAGCAGTAAGGTCAAAGGGAAAATGTACAAATTGCTGATAAAAAAGAAATATTAGCAGTCGCCTCTGATTATTTTTGTTTGTAAAAGAATTGATTAAATATTTGGTAAACATCGATGAGAAGGCAGCCCTAAAAAAGATGGATATCTTATCAAAAATATCTTATTGCCGTTATTAGGCTTGTTAAAGGTGAGGTGTTGCTTATGAGGCTGAGCAAATTTTAAATCAATTCCAGTCTAGATGATTTCTTAATGAGGACTGAAACAAAGTAGATTTTTGGAAGCATCAATGAAACCTCAACCTAACAACACAAAAGTTAGATGACATCTATGGTCAACATAAGATCTTGATATACTGTTTAGTTTAAGTTATGTGAAACAATGTGCTAAATTATGTTTTTGTCTTTACAGTAAGGATATGTTTAAACAGATGGAAATCCTTGGACAGGTATTTACTTGTTTTATTAGCTCACCTGGCCTGAAAGGCCAAGTGAGCTTTTCTCATCACTTGGCGTCGTCTGTTAACTTTTACAAAAATCTTCTCCTCTGAAACTACTGGGCCAAATTAAACCAAACTTGGCCACAATCATCTAGTTTAAAAAATGTGTCCAACGACCCCGCCTGCCAACCAACATGGCCGCCATGGCTAAAAACAGATTTTGGCTTATATCTCTGAAGCTAAAGCATTTAGAGTAAATCAGGTAAATATGTTAATAAGGTTTAGATCTGTCTGCCCTGAAATTTTCAGACGCATCAGACATCTGCCCTGAAATTTTCAGACGCATCAGACAACCCGTTGTTGGGTTGCTACCCTTGAATTAGTAATTTTAAGGAAATTTTGCAGTTTTTGTTATTATCTTGAATATTATTATAGAAAGATATAAACTGTAAACAGCAATAATGTTCAGCAAAGCAAGATCTACAAATAAGTCAACATTACCAAAATTGTCAATTGACCCCTTAAGGAGTTATTGCCCATTATAGTCAATTTTTAACAAATTTTTGTAATCTTTTACAAAATTCTTCTCCGCTGAAACTACATAGACAAATTCAACCAAACTTGGCCACAATCATCATTAGGGTATTTACTTTAAAAAATTTGTCTGATGACCCTGCCTGCCAACCAACATGCCTGACATGGCTGAAAATATAACGTAGGGGTAAAATGCAGTTTTTGGCTTATATCTCTGAAACTAAAGCAAAAGTATAAAGGTTGCATTATTTCATGCATCAATTGTAAACAAAAATATTAGTGGAGCGACACAGGCTCCTTGGATCCTCTTATGATCTACAAAATAATGATCCTTTAACTGTCTGTAGAATGATTTGTATTGAAACTTTGAAATTGAAACTATCGATTTGTTGTTTTTTAAATAAAACCATGCAAAAGACACTAAAAGTTTTATTCAATATAACTTACCATTTTTTTCCTTTAAAATGTAATATCATTAAACATTGATTTTTCCATAGTTCAACCTAGGATTTATCATTTCCAAGTTGAGAGAGGACCTGTTTATTGTTGATCAGCATGCTACAGACGAAAAATATAACTTTGAAATGTTACAGCGACATACAGTCATTCAGAGCCAGAAACTGATTCAGTAAGTAATGTGACTTGTTACAGTAACATACAGTTATTCAGAGCCAGTCAGAAATTGATTCAGTAAGTAATGTGAAATGTTACAGCGACATACAGTCATTCAGTCAGAAACTGATTCAGTAAGTAATGTGAAATGTTATAATGACATACAGTCATTCAGTCAGAAACTGATTCAGTAAGTTATGTGAAATGTTACAGGGACATACAGTCATTCAGAGTCAGAAACTGATTCAGTAAGTAATGTGAAATGTTATAATGACATACAGTCATTCAGTCAGAAACTTATTCAGTAAGTTATGTGAAATGTTACAGGGACATACAGTTATTCAGTCAATAAGAAACTGATTCAGTAAGTAATGTGAAATGTTACAGGGACATACAGTCATTCAGAGTCAGAAACTGATTCAGTAAGTAATGTGAAATGTTACAGGGACATACAGTCATTCAGAGTCAGAAACTGATTCAGTAAGTTATGTGAAATGTTACAGGGACATACAGTCATTCAGAGTCAGAAACTGATTCAGTAAGTTATGTGAAATGTTACAGGGACATACAGTCATTCAGAGTCAGAAACTAACACTATAATTTATTTGAAGTGTAACAGCAACATAGTCATTCGGAGCCTGAAACTGAGTAATGTGAAATAATTAAGTGGAGCTGTATTAAGGACACAATTTTATAAAAATTAGAGGGGGTGGGGTGGGGGGTAGAAAGAAAAATGTCAACTCTGGTTTTAAAGTGAAATATTTCATGGTCGTACATGGTCAATAACAAGAGGATGTCTTATTTTTCACCACTGAACATAAAAATATGACCCTGTGACATCAACTCTGTCACGTGATATGCTGTTTTCATTAGTTGAAACTGTCATTTGTATTTGGCTCCAGCACAACCTTTTACACTTCACCATATAAAAACTAGTAACAGTCTGAAATGGCCTGTATCTGTACTAGACTATACTGAATTTTACTTGACTAGTCTGAATTTGTCTGAACTTTACTCAATATTACTCGACCCCAATCTTAACTATACTCAACTGTACTGATTTGTACTTGACTATTATTTTTGCGATTGAAGAATGTCTGAATTATTACATATACAACTAACTTTACAGCCCATTTGAGCTTTGATTATAGTATGCTGTTATGCTGTGCTGTTACACCAATTTTCAAGGATTAGGGTTTAGCCCTAACAAACATATTTAACCATATGACAAGGGAGGATTGCACTCCAGCAAACATGTTTAACCCCTCAACACTCCATATGTCTTCCCAAAGTCAGGAGCCTGTAATTCAGTGATTGTCATTTGTTGCTATATATCAAATTATTTTTAAAATCATTTGCTTTTATTATCATCATGTATATTCCATCTTGTTCTTGTGAAATAGAGTGCACACATTTTTCATTTTACAGTTCTTTCATGATCGTTTAAAATTTTTTTTTGCTTGATTTTTTAATTGAAAATTAAGTTAATTTGATTAAGCATTTCTCAAACGCAATATTTGTATGGAAGTTTTATAGTTAACTCTTTTACTTAAATATTTTGATTCTAAAGGTTATGCTACAGAGTTAGTTTTTCGAACGCAGTGATTCATGAAATTTAGTGCCCTCTATCGGCTAATCTTGATCCGTCCAATTACCAAAGCGTACCATCACAGTTAATTTTATTCTTGTTTGCATATCAAAATACTTTTGTTAATCTAATTGGAGTATGGTTTTTGTTGAGCCTACGACTTTTGTCGCAGAAAGCTCGACATAGGGATAGTGATCCGGCGGCGGCAGTGTTAGCTAACTTCTTAAAAGCTTTATATTTTAGAAGGTGGAATATCTGGATGCTTCATACTTTGTATATGGATGTCCATGTTACGAAGTTTCCGTCAGTCACATGTCCAATGTCCTTGACCTCATTTTCATGGTTCAGTGACTACTTGAAAAAAGGTTTAGATTTTTTTGTAATGTTAAATTCTCTCTTATTATAAGTAATAGGATAACTATATTTGGTATGTGCGTACCTTGCAAGGTCCTCATGCCCGTCAGACAGTTTTCATTTGACCTCGACCTCATTTCATGGATCAGTGGTTATAGTTAAGATTTTGTGTTTTGGTCTGTTTTTCTTATACTGTATGCAATAGGTCTACTATATTTGGTGTATGGAATGATTGTAAGGTGTGCATGTCTAGCTGGCAGGTGTCATCTGACCTTGACCTCATTTTCATGGTTCAGTGGTCAAAGTTAAGTTTTTGAGTTTTGGTTTTTTTTTCTGATACTATATGCAATAGTTCAACTATATTTGGTGTATGGAAATATTTTATGATCTATATGTCAGTCACGCAGGTTTTATTTGACCTTGACCTCATTTTCAAGGTTCATTGCTCAGTGTTAAGTTTTTGTGTTTTGGTCTGTTTTTCTTAAACTATAAGCAATAGGTCAACTATATTTGTTGTATGGAAGAATTGTTAGCTGTACATACCTGCCTAGCATGATTCATCTGACCTTGACCTCATTTTCATGGTTCATTGGTCAATGTTTAGTTTTACTTGGTTAATGTTAAGTTTATGTGACAGTTGTAATAAAGCTTTATATATAGGACTATCAACATAATATCAATGATTAGTAATTAAAAAGGCGAGACATTTCAGCGTGTGCACTCTTGTGGTAAACCTTACTGTATTTGCAGATCTGCAATAAGCCATGTTTATTTCCATGTGGTAATTTGTTGTATTAAGATATAGCATTATCCGACTGGTATTTTGTATGGAAACAGTTTAAAAGAAACAATCTAGAATTTGACATTTTCTGTAAGATATATGGCAAAGTATTTTTCCAGAGCTATCTTGCTTTGATTCATTCATTGTTTTGAATATAAATCAGGCCATTATTTTTCTCTTTTGAATTGTTTTACATTTTCCATGTCCTGGCCTTACATAGCTTGCTTTGCAGTAAGGGTTTTGCTCATTGTTAAAGGCTGTACAATGACCTATAGTTACTAATTTCTACATCATTTGGTCTCGAGTGAAATGTTGTCACATTGTCTCATTAACAATCATCATACAACATCTTATTTTTTTATATTATGTGCATAGCTACAGTTGTAGGTAGAATATATAGCTTTATGCTGTTCAAGAAATTAAAAAAATCAGAAACAGCATTGATATTTGATTGAAATCAGAAGTAAGCATGTATTATATCATTAGAGAGAATATTTTCTCTTATGGTTGTGGCCTGTTATCTGTTTCTTAGATATAAGAAGATGTGGTTTGAGTGCAATTGAGACAACTCTCCATCCTAGTCACAATTTGTAAAAGTAAACCATTTTACACTAGTAATTTTTTGGGGCCCTTTATAGCTTACTGTTCGGTGTGAGCCAAGGCTCTGTGTTGAAGACCGTACTATGACCTAGTATAATGGTTTACTTTTATAAATTTTGACTTGGATGGAGAGTTGTCTCATTGGCACTCATACCACATCTTCTTATACCCATTATATGTCAAAGTAAGGTCTTCAACACGGAGCCTTGGCGCACACCGAACAGCAAGCTATAAAGGGCCCCAAAAATGACTAGTGTAAAACCATTCAAAAGGGAAAACCAACCATCTAATCTATATAAAAAAACGAGAAACCAGAAACACTTATGAACCACATCAACAAATGACAACTACTGAACATCAGATTCTTGCATGAATAGATATTTCTCATAGCATACTGCACGGACTGTGATTTTGTCCATGGCAACGGACATATGTAATTTCTTCAATGATATACAAAATAACTCACATATTTCACCTGAAAATCTTCTTTTTGTCAAATTTTATTACATTCTGAAGCACTCAAAAAATCTTACAATGTCTGATGTTAAAGTTTGACACCGGAAAAGGACATACGACGTCATACTGGAATGTGCAAAAGACCAGACCAACATTTCACGGAATTTTTGATTTAACACATTGAGAGTGTTGACCATAACAGAAATAGGTTTAACAACTTGTGAAAATTGGATATAGCTTGATATCAACAATATACTTAATTTGAAAAGTAATGATAAACTTGCAGAAGGCTAGTTTATTATTATATTGAAATTAAATAACTCGAGTTGATATCAAGCGATATCCCATTCCAACTCGTTTTGAAACCTATAATTATTACAAATCAAACAAAATGGTAAACATAATCCACCTATAGTTTATCAAAATGTTCTGATCAGTTGTTTGAACGCCTATACACTTTTAATACAATTTAAAACTTGCCTATACTTCCTGCCTATATTTCTTCTCACAATATATTTAAGCACACACCAAAAACCTTTACTTGTACACTTTTTATCATTTGATGGAAAATATTCTTCAGCGTACATGTATATCTTATTCATAAGATAAATTGAATTTTACCAAGTATGTGCCTGGGAAATCACAAATAAAACCTGATGACTCATTATGTTTACTAAAACAAATACACCGAGGAAGCTCAAGTTCATCTTTATTGATCAGTTCTTTTCTCTCCTGTCCATCTTTTGATATTACTTTTATACTTTGAGATCCATTATCTGCTACAATAATGTTACCATAAGTATCTGTACAAAGTCCCATTGGTTCTGATAAATCCTGTTTATATTGCCAGATCTGTTTACCTGATCCATTCACACAGTAAATTGTTTTACCCATATAATCACTATAGATTACTCTGTCATTACAGTAAGCAAGGTGAAACAGGGATGATTTACTCTCAACTTGTATTGACTTCAGTGTATTTCCTTCAAGGTCTATGATACGAATTTCATCTTTCTCCAAACCTACAGCCAGGGAATTATTGGAGAATGATATTCCATAGCATCCTTTGTCTAATTTGATAACTTTGGTAACTGTTTCATTCTCTATATTGAAGATCTTAATGGCCCCCTCACAAGGATAAGTCATGGCCATAGTATTCTGGTTGATCTGTGTGACACTTACGACTCGACCAGATATTGGTAACTCTTTCTGTAGTTTGCCATCAGAAGTAAGCAGATTAGCAGTATCATTCTGTTTAACTACTATAACTCTACCATCCATCAGACAAATCATGTCACTAATAAACTTCTCCATGTTAATATCTATCTTTGTCTCAATATTCATTGTCATGTTGTTTATGTTGGATTGCTGTCGTGATTGTACTTGTGCTTCCCTCTTCACACTTGTTTCTCTATTCATAGGTATATCTGTTTTAACAACAGTTACTTCTCCTAGGGATTCCAGTGATTCTAAATTTTTCAGGGTCTTTTCTATTTCATCATTTTGCTTCATTTTAATGTCAAACATTTTAACCCTGTCACCATTATGCAGATCTTCAACATATCGTTGACATTGGTGTACTTGTTGTTCAATCTGATGTACACCTAGGAATGATTGCAGTTTTGAACTATATGTTGTGACAGTATGTAGATAGTCTTTCATTCCATCTAGTTTTCCTCTCTTTGCTTCAATTTCATTAATCAAATCTGATGCATTTGATTTTTCTTTATTCAGGATGGTGTCTGTTTCTTGGCATAACTTCTTCTCTAGTATGTCTAAATGTTCATTTATTTTCTTTCGGAATTTTATAATCCTGCCCTTGATGCTGTCACACTGTTGTTCACCTCTTTTGATATTTTCTGATTTGTTGGTCTCAATTTTATTCAAGATGTCTAAGATGGAGTTTATATCTTTATCTAAAGATTCTTTTGATTTTTCCATTTTGGTTTCCTCTACTACACTAGCTAATCTTTTTATCCCAGAACATTTTGAATGGCTAGTAGGAATACATTCTTCACAACAAGGCATTAAATGACCGGGGCAGTACAAGTTAAGCTGTTGACCATGTTTGTCACATTCTGTTTTGATAGTTTGGTTTGATGGTTTATAACTTTTAATATCAATGGTCTTATGATGATGTGATAGCATAGATCTTTTATGGTGACCTGAGCATGTTAAGCATAATCCTTCTTCACAGTTATAACACCAGAACTCAGCTTTTGCGTTTACTTCTCCATAGTGACAAGGCACACATGGTATAGGTTTACTGGATGCCATGACCTATGCTGAAATAAAAAGTAAATAATTTGACGTTATTGGTAGGATCTAAAAGGTATATATTAAATGCTATTATTATGTCATCTTATTCATATATAATTATCTTTAAATCTACCTTAGAAGGTTGCACAAATCTGTAAACTTGTACAGTTTCTGCAAAAAAAAATCTGATTATATTCTTTAAGGTGATCAGTGCTTTTGAAACTTAAATTGGTTCTTATGTGTTCTGATGACAACATTGGGGTCACATACAATATTGACTAGTTATTGCCCTTCATTGGTATAACAATTACAAACTATATAGATAATTAAAACCTATTTTGTTGTCAACAGTCTTGGTCAGATATTGGCTCTAAGTTATTCTCAAATTTTGTTATTTGAGGAACTTAGTTTGACAAGCTTTTGCTAGTCTCTGTTAAGTTTATCATAACTTTTTTAGATTCTGTTTGTTTCAGACTGCATGTTGATGAAACGTATTTTGGTTTTTGCACTGTGGGGTTCCTTTTTGATTGCTATATACCCCCTTTTTTGCTTTGTATCCAACGTTTCTGTTCAGTCATAATTGCTATATAATACCCACGTTTCCTTTTAGTTATAATTGCTATAAATCCCACATTTCCTTTAAATCATTCCCACATTCTTGCTTTTATACTGTTTTATTGTAGTCATAATTTCTGTGAACCCCAGATTTCTGTTTAGTCATAATTGCTATATAATACCCACATTTCCTTTTTGTCATTGTTGCTATAAACCCGACATTTCTTTCTAGTCATTTCTTTTATACCCAAGATTTCTCTTTAGTCATAATTCTATATACCGCACGTTTCCTTTAAATCATATTTGCTTTACACCCAAAGTTTCTTTT
Organism: Mytilus californianus; assembly: GCF_021869535.1. Taxonomy (NCBI): domain Eukaryota; kingdom Metazoa; phylum Mollusca; class Bivalvia; order Mytilida; family Mytilidae; genus Mytilus; species Mytilus californianus. Next base: position 110,402,477 of record NW_026262723.1, read on the forward strand.
TAGTCGTACAGTCGAACCTTCGTTGTGTCAAAAACTCAGATGATTCGTAGTAATTTCTCTGTCCTGGTAATATTCCTGTTTGATTAATGCATAATTACCTCTGATGTGTTGAACTTGGTTGATTCAAATACTCTATTAAGTCGAGTACATTTTATAGTCCTGTCGATGTTAAATTAGTGTTAATTGACCCCAATGTGTCGAAGTTTGAAAGTAAGAATTTTCGAACCTTGATAACAGTTAAAATGTCATATTTATGGTGACTGGTAATTAACACCTTTGTTGATCGTCAAAGCGGAATATTAGTTTATTGAACATATTTCACCTGACATAAAAACAAAACGAATTTGAATGACCCAAGTCGAGATTAATTGAATTGTTAGAATTAACTTCATTAATTAAAAAAAGTAAAAGGATTAAGACAATTATGATTCATTTCATAATAATTTAATCTAAAGCAGAAGACCTCATCAGAGACTGTTCATAACTTGTTTTCGTTCTGCGAGTGATTTCATGATTTATAGTGACGAACCTTTGTAAATATTTGTGTATACTATTGATTTCATTTGAGTATGATTCATATATCTGTACTTGTGTGTTTAATTATTATAATGGACCTAAAATATGGAGATTGAATACATAATTATAAAGTGTCATATCGAAAAAAAGGTACTGTTCAAAGTAATCTAGTTTACACAAATCATATAATGTATTTCATGCATTCCAAATTTATGATGACACACTTGACCTTGGATAAGTCAAATACTTTGATCCAGTCCCTTCAACTTTGACATAACGAGGTTCAACTGTAACTGCTATTTACCCCATGTTTCTTTTAGTCATTATTGCTATATATATATACTCCACATTTCCTTCTATACATAATTGCTATATATATATATACTAACTAGATACCTTTTGGTGTATGGAAAAATCCTTTCATTTGTTCATATGACAGTTTAAATTCATTTCCTTCAACGTTGTTTTTCACAATGTTGTCCTACAAGGAAGTTAATTAGGACATGTTTATACCTGATTCAGGTAAACATTTAAATTCAGGTGATCAATAAACATTTAAATAACCTACCTAATATCTTACAATGAAATACGATATATTGATGGTACAAGGATAAATTAAATCATTTGTCAGATCAGATCTATTTATGTTATATATTATAATGGTATTTGTGAAATATTTCTTGTTATATCTCTATATTTAAATCATATGTTCACTAATGTAAAGTGTAAGCTTCTTATTATTTCAATATTTTCTCTTCCTCAATCATATGCACCAAAAATTATGATAGTAACAAAAAAGATAACTTGGTAATGATACCAAATTTTTCTGAATCTTATATTCATAACCCTTGCAATGAAGTTGGGTACAGGGTTAAATGTTTTGGCCTATCCATGGGTCAGTCTATTCATAACCACTTTATTTATTGCCATTTCAGCTCCTTAATTATTTTCTCAAGGTTCTCTTCCAATTTGTAGGAAATTTTGAATTCAACATAACCATGGATGAGTTTGATAATAAAATAATCTGAAATGGGGAATATTTTGGAAGGGGATATTTAAAAAATTTCCAAAATAATGCATGGTCATAATGGCTGTAGTTTCATTTTTTGGGGTTTCCACTCATCAATAACACAAATCAGTTTAATAATTCGACAATCTTAAATGTTTTGGGGAGATGGACTAGTACAAATTTTTCATATTAATCCTGGGTTCATCTGACCTTGACCTCATTTTGATGGTCCATTGGTCAGCAGTATGATTCAGTGTTTTTGTCTATTTCTTATATACTGTAATTATATATACATGTATAAGCAATATATAAACTATATTTGGTTAATAGAATGATTGTAATATATTCTTGTATCTGGTAGGGTTAAGCCAACCTTTTCCTCATTTTCATGGTTAATTGGTCAATATAAAAAAAATATGATAAGGTCTGTTTCTCAGATGCTTTAAGTAAAAGGTTAACTAAATTTGATGTATGGAAAAATAATAAATTCTAATGCAATTTGTTTGTAACGATAATTTTCATTGGACGTTTATAAATATTTTGAAGGGTTAAATTCCAGGTTCTATTAGTAGTTCGTAACTAAGAAACCCACTATTTTCATTTCCGATTTTATTTGTGTTCAATTTCTCAAGAAATAAACAAGGAAGTTACATTTTGTGCCTCAAAATTTTCATATTTTTTCAATTTTGAAACCATTCAGAAGCGTACGAAAAGTATAAATATGTGTAGTGTTTATGTTTGACATTGGGAGTATAGATATGACGTCACAAATTTGTTTAGATACCAAAGACGATGCAACAGTTTCGCGGACTCTTTCATTTATGGCATTTTTATAGCCGAAAGAAATAGTTATTAAATGGAATTTATTTTAATATGTGGCATAAGAATGGAGATAACTTGTATTGTATTTAAAGCTTGGCCTTTGCTATGCGTCACTAGGTAAACTCAATTTGTGACAGTAAAATGTATGTTTTACGAGGGCCAAGCTTAAAATGCAATACACTTATCTTCCAAGTGTCCATATTTATCTTGCAGGATTTATCAGACCTCATTTTCATGATCTATTGGTCAACATAAAGTTTTGGTGTTAAATGTTTGTCTTAAAAACTTTCAACATAAATTCTATCATGATCAGTACTAGTTGAGCTGATGAGCCATTTCTGAGTGTGGACTGTAGTTTTTGTGAGCATCCATTTTAAAATTTCAATATTTTTTATTAACCTTTAACACAAAAGCTTATAATGATTTTAGTCTTGTTTATAGCGATTATTGAGTCACAGAATGCGAGATAAAGTAATTTCAATCCGCAGTGGTGACATAAACTATTTGTATAAAGCTTTATATTTTGTTGGATAGAAGACCTGGATGCTCATTTTCATGGTTCAGCAACTACTTGAAAATTTTTCCTTATTTGTCATGTGAAATTTTCACGTATTTAAGTAATAGGATAACTATATTTGAAATATGGTTCTTTGAAAGGTCTAAATGTCTGTCAGACAAGAATTCTCTGACCTCAACCTCATTTCATGGATCAGTGATGAAGGTTTAAATTTTTGTGGTCAAGTCTATATCTCAGATTCTATAAGCAATAGGTCAATTATATTGGGCATGTTGAATGATTTTAAGGTGTACATATCAAACTGGCAGGTTTCATCTGACCTTGACCTGTTTTTCATGGGACATTGGACAATGTTTAGTTTTTATTGTTTTGTCTACTCATTTGTAAATACCATAAGAAATTTGGCCTTTATATTTAGTGTATTGAATGATTGTGGCATGTCTGTTTGGCTGTTTTCATATGACCTTGACCTCATTTTCATGATTCATTGGTCATTGAAAGTTTTCATGGTTTTTGTCAGTTTATCAGCTACTTTGAATAATATGTGATTTATATTTGGTGTATTGAATGAATGTAAGGTGTACAAGTCTGTTTGGCAAGGTTCATATGACCTTGGCCTCATTTTCTTGTTTCTTGCTTATAGTAGATATAATCTGAACCCTATCTGGCTATTTTAATTTTGGAGTAAAAGACTTGATTCGGTGGTAACTTGTGAATTTAATACACCAAAAAAACGGAGTCAAGGAGTCGACATTGGGAATTTTACTGAAAATGGAGGGCAACAAACTTTTCCTTGGAGCTTCTATAAAGTGAAGTCAGGGCGACAAAGTTGTTTACCTCTTATGGTATGGTGACCCCTTATTTTATTTCCATTGCAATAAAAAACTGTTGTGTGCTTGCTTCTATATATATGCACCTACTCAACTTTTCCTTTTCAGCACACTTTAGATGTTTATATGTGCTATGTGCTTTACTTTATATATATTTTTATCAATTTGTGCTTTTAAAATAAATTGAAAATGTTAAAGCAAATTCCTAAAAAAAAAAGAGAGTACACAAACACACAAACAATTTTCCCTATTCTTTGTCTTGTAGTCCACAGAGTCTAGAACTGACATCCAGTAATGAAATTATACTAATGGAGAGTATAGAGGTATTCCGAAAGAATGGATTTGATTTTATTGTGGATGAACAAGGTAATAGTAAAAAACAGATAATTTGTTTTATTCAAAGTTATCATGGTTTATTAAAAACAAATATATACAACAAATGCTCTACTTAGCTTTTGATGGACATGTATTACAAAGGTAAAAGTATTCTGTATTTAAAGAGTTAAAGGAAACAAAATAATTGTTTGTCTGTTCTGTTTGTATTAATGTCAATAATTCCTCAACTAAACATGAGTATGAAAACTTTATTTTATCAACATTTTAAAGAAAATATTGTACTCCCGCAATATAACCTTGTACATGTATCTTCTTTCATTTGTACAAAGACTTAGGACATTTTGTTCAGTTTACAAGTCTTTCACATGTAAATGCCAAATTGTGTATATGTAATATTGACCAATGACAAACTGAGATTAAACGAACCACACGTTGATTAAATAATAATAATCAACAGGTCAGGAAAAGGATAAATTGGGTAAGAATTAGAGAAAATAGTACACCAAAATTTCTATTAGTTTGACAATAATAGTTTTCATTTAACAGATTCACAGATAAATATCTATCAAGCTGACTTTAATTGACATGTTTTGACCAAGCTGGACAATTGATAGTTGTAGAGGTTGTGAATGTCCAGTTAATGGATTAATTGTTTTTATAACATGTCAGCATATGGCATACATGCATACATGTACTTAATTTTACGTACATGCAGTTTCAACTCTTAATTAAAACATCCTTTCTAGATCTATTTGTATGATTTTCTTGATAGATAGTTCCCTGTGTTATTTGATTCAATTTTATTAAACATATCAAGAATATATCAAGATATATATATATTTTGAAGCCCATCATATCTTCACATTTCTTCTTAATTTTTACAAGGGGATATAAATAGGAATTCTGACATCAGTGTCCAAGGGAAATTATCTTTGATGTATTATAATTGTAATATAATGGACCTTCAGAAATCGTTGTTGTTGATTGGATGATATTGAATAATAAAAGAAAAATGTGTCTGAGGATACGAATGCCTCCTCTCAAGCTTGCTTATAATATTTGAAAATACTTTTGGGAAATACGGATGAACGGATGTTCAAGGGTAACACTTAATGCCCCTTTTGCTTAGCGCAATTAGGGAATATTGTATTGAACAAACCTAAGACACGTAATGTGATTTCATGACTTTTTTTGCAGGACAATTTATAAATATTACAATAATTTTTTGAAACAATGTGTAGAGCAGAAAGTTTTATATTTCTTTATAGAAATAAGAAAATGTGGTACATTAAGACAATTCTCTGCCAGATATAATTGTTGTTTTGTACACATTTAACATTCATAAGATTAAACATTTATTTGATTGAAAGGAGGTCAACTTCAATAGGACAGCAAACCAACATCACGAGTAAAGCAAATCAAAATCTAGAATCACCTTATAATAGTCAAGAGACAACTCTTCACAAGAGACCAAATGATAGAGAAATTAACAGCTATAGGTCACTGTACGGCCTTCAACAATGAGTAAAGCCTATACTGCATAGTCAGCTATGAAAGGCCTCGTAATGACAAATGTAAAACAATTCAAACAAGAAAACTAATGGCCTAATTTATGTACAAAATAGTGAACGAAAAAACAAATGTGTTAACACAGCAACAAAAAACAACCACTGAATTACAGGCTCCTGACTTGGGACAGGCACGTACATACAGAATGTGGTGGGGTTTAACATGTTAGAGGGCGCACAACCCTCCCCCTAACCTGGGACAGTGGTGTAACAGTACAACATAAGAATAAACTATAAAAATTAGTTGAAAAAGTCTGAACTTATCAGATGGATACAAATAGAACAACATCTAACAAAAAAACAGAGTGGATGTGGCCGGGTACTTGTACATCCCCACAACAAAAAGACACTAAGTACAGATCTGAGAGTACTCTCAGTTACTGACAGCTTGTTCAAAGCGAATAACAACTTATAAAAAAAATCGTGTGAATTTACTTAACACATATTTAACTTAATTCTTACACAGAGACCAAATTCTCAGAAGACAAAAGCATGAAGAGACAATTTGTTGCCTGATTTTGGATAGGAACATATATTTGTGACAAGGTTGAACCATGAGTGTTCTTCTCATACTTCTCCCTGAGTCTGTCAGATCAGCCGAAGAATTCAGTTATTGATCAAGTTCTATGATTAAATCAACAACAATTAAATTAATTGTATCATCTTAGAATATCAAACCAGCTACTTTATATAATATTTCAAAAATGCTTTAACTGCCAGCTCAGATTAATTTGTCTGTACATATTGAAATTCATTCTGCTTTGTTACTTTTGATTATCTGCTTTATTTAATATCCTTAAACAAAGAAAAGTATAAATATATTATTTTGTTGACAGGTGAACCTACACAGAGAGTAAAGTTAATTTCTACACCAGTCAGTAAAAACTGGACATTTGGAAAAGATGGTTAGTCAGTAATATATAACATATAATTTTATATTGTTATTCTCTTCAAAAATATTATTTTTACGACAGAAAAGAATATAAGGCCAGTCAGTACATAAGATGTTGATTTCACTGAATGCACATAATTTTCTGCATTATTAGCATTGGCACATCTCATTTGTATTCTGATTTGGACCAGCCCAATAGAAATGGTTTATTAATTTGATAAATTTCAATATTTTTTTTATATTAAATACACAAAGTGCTAGCATCAGATAATGATTTTTCAAATATATTTATTTTTCAGATATAGAGGAACTGATCTTTATGTTAACAGATTCACCTGTGAGTATATGTTCAATTAAGATAGAATTTGTTAATTAAAGAGAGAAGCTTCTTGTCTCATTGACTACAACAATAGATTTAACACCACTTATCGGAGAATTGGCCAATTACACTGTCAATGGAGGTTGACAGGATGCTGGTATACTTTGTGATGGTCTTTGGTCACTCTATATTAGACTCAGCCTTTAGTTTTCTGTGTTCTGTTTTGTATACTGTTGTTTGTTTTTTGGTTGTTTGTGCATTTTTTGCCATGACATTGTCAGCTCATTTCGACTTGAGAGTTTGATTATCCCTTTAGTGTCTTTTGCTTCTCTTCTACCAGGTGATTTAAATGACTCATGGATATCTCAGACTTTCAAATACTCTTTATGTTTAGTTCACATTCGTTTATCAAATTGTCCAATATTTAAAAATACATTGTATTTATATAGGAAACTTGAAATCTAATATTTGGTTACACAAAGTAACTGCTTAGGATTTCAGCCAAAAGTAAAATAACAAAAATACCGAACTCTGAGGAAAATTCAAAACGGAAAGTCCCTAATCAAATTGCAAAATCAAAAGATCAAACACAACAAACGAATGGATAACAACTGTCATATTCCTGACTTGGTACAGGCATTTTCTATGTAGAAAATGGTGGATTAAACCTGGTTCTATAGCTAGCTAAACCCCTCACTTGTACGACAGTTGCATAAAAATTCCATTATGACAACATATGTGAACAAAACACACAAACAGAAATGATAGGTATAAATGTCAAAATTAGTGGTACAGCGGCCAACATTGTGTTACAATCTTAAAAACAAACAAATATGTCAACAAAGAAAAAACAAAAAGGCATATAGACAAAGCACATTAGCTAAAATGAAAGACAAAAATACAAAAATTCACCACAGCACAACAACGCAATAACGGTATGTATAAGTACCGAGCTACGTCAAATGGATATTACCAAAAATAAGCTAAACAGTAAAAGTTATAATTTACAAAGACAAATAAAAGAATACTGAAACACGTTATTAAGATGATAAACAACGTCAGTACCAAGAATCTATACTTCAAGACCATCGTGTATTATTTGTGAAGTTGATACGGAATATTTATCAACAAGGTCTTGGTATCTTCCGATGAACTTTTTTAGAAAAAGGACAAGACGTTTTTTGATATAACCCTGGTTCATCAACTTTCTGCTCAGAGACTGGTGACGTTTTACAAAGTCTGAGTAGCAGCTGCAAGCTCTTGAATACCGAATGAGATGAAAAATGTACCTACCATATGCAGGCCATGCTGCCATTATTTAATCACAATGACATTAATTTATCCCTCTTTGAACCTAAGAAATCCCATTCTTCTCTTGAGACTGATCTTACTAATTTAGTGATAAAATACTTATTTCTGAATTGTTTCATTATTTGGAATGCTTTGAAAGAATTTATGTTTCTTTTTCAAATGTTGCTCATGAATCATAAAATGTTTCAAATTTGTTTTTTCTTAGTTTAAACATCAGTAGATAAAGACACAGTAGAACATTTGTATTTAGTCAATGAATCTAAGTGGTTAGAGTCTCAAATTTCATTTTGCCGTGATATGGCTTCAACTTCATTACTTAAGTATAGGTTCTACTTTTTTTCAAAAATTCACAAGACTCCATTACTATAACTTATCACAACTACCCATTTAATGTATAATAATTTGATGATACAATGTATAGAAATTTTGCAACAGATAAAAGTATTTACCCAATGTATATTGTTAGGGTGTTATGTGTCGTCCATCCAGAGTACGACAGATGTTTGCCTCTAGATCATGTAGAAAGTCCATAATGATTGGTACAGCACTGAAAAAAGCTGAAATGAAAAAGGTAATTGTCCAGCTCATTTCATTTGATAGCAAAATTATGCATTATTTAGACATTCTTATGTTTTACACCTTCAGGCAGAATGTTAGATAAAGAGTGTTTCTTTAAGAAAATTGCAAAAAAAGAGGTAACATCAAGTTGTAAATAGTATGTTGAAATAAAATTATTTGCCAGTTTTTCATTTCCTCAGACTTTTTCAGAATGAAAGGACAATTCAAATTGTCAAAACTACATTTTGAAATTCCTAGGAAACATTTAAAAAATTACCAGAATGTCACATGCATGGGCAGTATAAAAACTTACAAATATCAAACAATTGTGTGTGTGTGTGTGTGTGTGACCTTTAACTGGTTATTTCTTTTTATATTACAGTTAGTTGAGCATATGGGCCAAATTGACCAGCCTTGGGTAGGTTTATGTTAACTTTTGTCGCTGTTTGCTTATCAAACAAAGATGTAGACACTATCTAATATTAAGGCACTGGGCATAGCTGCCAAAACTAAAATGAAACAAACCAAAATCAGAACTTACACACAAGTACTGATTGGTTGATTGTTGATTGCTTAACATCCAGTGGCAAATATGTCATTCATGTTCAGGAGAAGAACAAATTAGCAATAAACACAATATACTGAAGGTAATGCACATTAATAAAATATGAAGAAAAGTTTTAAATTGTTATCTTTACAAATCTTATTTAATCTTTACCAACTACAGACATAATTGTATATTATGCAAATTTGTCTTTGTATGCTTGGTGCCATTTATATCAATTCCAATATTAAAATTGAAAAGTAAAAAAAAGAGACTTTTTTACACAACTCATGAAATTAAATTTTGAAAAATTAACATGGGAAAGGAATGTAATACATAAACTGATATAGTTTAAGCTCTCCTGGCCTGAAGTGCTTGTGCGACTTATTGCCATCAATTGTCACCCTTCCCGCCTCTTACTTGTCTGATTGCAACCAAACTTTGCTATAATCATCCTTTGAATATCTAGTTTAAGAAAAGTTGTCTTTTAAACCTTCCAGCAAAACAACACAGCCATCATTTTTCTTTAAAAAGAACATAGCGGTAAATGCAAGTATTGTCAATAATCTTAAAACAGCAAAGTTGATCAGCTAGACAAGATCTAAAAAATAAGTCAACACAGCTGACATTGTTTTTAGACTATTCATTTTATAAGAGTTATTGCCATTGAAAGACAGTTTTGACACATGTGTTGCATTTTGCAATAATCTTGTAAATTAGAACAGATAGAGAGAGAGAAACTAAAAAGTGCAAAAATAATCAGTCCGTCAATCTTTTATTATACCCCACGCAACGAGTTGCGGAGGGTATAATGTTTTTGACCCGTCCGTCCGTCTGTCCATCCAACTGTCTGTCCGTCTGTCAGTCCGTCAGTCCTATTTCTTGTCATCGCAACTCCTATCAAACCACACAACAGAATTTCACGAAACCCTTTTAGATAATAAAGACATACTATGTAGTTGTGCATATCGACAGGAAATTACGATTCAATTTTTTTTCTAGGAGTTACGCCCTTTTGAACTTATTTACTTTAATGTACTACTACAACCTTTTGTCATCGCAACTCCTCTCAAACCACACAACATAATTTCATGAAACTGTGTAGATAATAAAAACATACAACGTAGATGTGCATATCGACAGGAAATTACGATTCAATTTTTTTTCCAGGAGTTACGCCCCTTTGAACTTATTTGCCAAATATACTACTGCAACTTTTTGTCATCGCAACTCCTCTCAAACCACACAACAGAATTTCATGAAACCTTTTCAGATAATAAGGACATACTACGTAGATGTGCATATCGACAGGAAATTACGACTCATTTTTTTTCCAGGAGTTACGCCCCTTTGAACTTATTTGCCCAATATACTACTGCAACCTTTTGTCATCGCAACTCCTCTCAAACCACACAACAGAATTTCATGAAACCTTTTCAGATAATAAGGACATACTACGTAGATGTGCATATCGACAGGAAATTACGATTCAATTTTTTTCCCAGGAGTTACGCCCCTTTGAACTTATTTGCCCAATATACTACTGCAACCTTTTGTCATCGCAACTCCTCTCAAACCACACAACAGAATTTCATGAAACCTTTTCAGATAATAAGGACATACTACGTTGATGTGCATATCGACAGGAAATTACGACTCATTTTTTTTCCAGGAGTTACGCCCCTTTGAACTTATTTGCCAAATATACTACTGCAACTTTTTGTCATCGCAACTCCTCTCAAACCACACAACAGAATTTCATGAAACCTTTTCAGATAATAAGGACATACTACGTAGATGTGCATATCGACAGGAAATTACGACTCATTTTTTTTCCAGGAGTTACGCCCCTTTGAACTTATTTGCCCAATATGCTACTGCAACCTTTTGTCATCGCAACTCCTCTCAAACCACACAACAGAATTTCATGAAACTGTGTAGATAATAAGGACATACTATGTAGATGTGCATATTGACAGGAAATTATGATTCAATTTTTTTTTCTTACACTTATTTTATTTCTCCAATGACAATGTGGGGACGTGGGGTATGTGAGCGCGCTCACTAAGGTTCTTTAATTATAGATGTTGCCCTTAATTAAGGAGAAGTAGATATAATTTGGTGGTATTTCAAATCTAAATATAAATATGTTTTGTACTCATTAAGAACATGTTGAACTGTACTGAACATCGGACACATAAACTTTCTTTAATGCATTGCTAGGGTTTTTATTCTAAAACTGGTAGATTACCACAAATTATAGAAAACAACAGCAGACAACTTGAAACATACCAAATTTTCATCAAATTACTTACCATTTTTTTTCTTGAATTCCCCTGTTGAGAAAAGGTTGTGCTGAATATACTTGATGAGCTTGAACTGATTCTGATGACCAAAACTTCCAATTCCTCAGGAATGGACCACAATTCTTAGACAATAAATAAAGACTGGAAATTTCAATATGATAATGAATTATGAATGAATTCTGATATACAATAGCAATTTTCATTTAACTATCAAGTGACACTAAATCATGGTATAAAATACTCTTCATACCGAAAAAAGTGTTTTAAAGTAACTGATAATTGGTTTACTGGTGATATTTGGTATGAAATTATTTTGAGACTTTTGACAAAGAATCTAATCTTTTACTTGCTCAAAACGGGGAAACACTTGCTTTCCCACTTTGATTTTATATTGTTCTGTAAATGAAAAATAGCGTCTGGAATACTTAATTACAAGCATAGTGTCTTTGATGATTTTCAACTGAACTTTAGAATCTAGTACCTGTTGATTCTAAATACAACCAGATCAATCTCTTTATCATTTAAGGTAAAACATGTACAGTTAAACAATTGAAATTGAGTCTCCTTGAAAAACAAAATTATCAGATAACCAGAGGACAATAAAAAAATCAGAAGTAAAAGAATGACACACAATACCATGGCCAAAAGAAAAAAATGAAAATAGACTAGTCTTCAAAACAGTACACAGAAAACACCATATTGAACTTCTCAAACCATGTATGAATGAACATGCACTACAAACTAGTAGAAGTCTGAAATGTCCTATATCTTTACTCGTCTGAATTGGTCAGAATTTTACGCGCTATTTCTTGACTGTACTCTGAAACATACTTAACAGACTGAACTTGTACTCGACCGTTACTTGACCAGTATTTAACCATTTTATACGTGTCTGAACCATACTCAACCAAATTTTTTACCAATTTCTACCTAGTTGATGCATACTCGACCTATTCTGGACCAACCTAGACCTATTTCAGTATCTATCTATTGTATTTCATCAATTTAGGAACTATTTTCAACAACAGTTAATTGCCTTGGCTAGAAATTTGAACAACAATTTGAAATTCAAAATGTATTTAATACAACATTGAAGCTAAAATTTCACAAACATATCATATCATAATCATCATAATTATGAAGGTTTAGATGGGGGTCCTTCGTTTCTGTATTGAATTCTTTAGGCCATTTTTTCCTATTCTTTATTCTTTTTGCCCATTATTCTCTATTCTATATATTAAAGCACCTCATTATTCACTATTCTTTTTGGGCCAAGTGAGCTTTTCTCATCACTTGGTGTCCTTCGTCCTTTGTCGTCCTCCATCGTCGTCTGTTAACTTTTACAAAAATCTTCTCCTCTGAAACTATTGGGCCAAATTTAACCAAACTTGGCCACAATCATTACTTGGGTATCTAGTTTAAAGAATGTGTCTGATTAACGGGCCCGCCAAACAAGATGGTTGCCATGGCTAAAAATAGAACATAGGGGTAAAATGTAGATTTTTGCTTATATCTCTGAAACCAAAGCATTTAGAGCAAATCTGACACGAGGTAAAATTGGCCATCAGGTCAAGATCGATCTGCCCTGAAATTTTCACACGTATCAGACAACCCATTGTTGGGTTGCTGCCCCTGAATTGGTATTTTTAATTAAATTTTGGAGTTTTTGGTTATTATCTTCAATATTATTATAGATAGAGATAAACAGCAATAACGTACAGCAAAGTAAGATCTACAAATAAGTCAACATTATCAAAATTGTCTCTGGACCCCTTAAGGAGTAATTGACCTTTATAGTCAACTTTTAACAAGTTTTTGTAAATTTTTGTAATCTTTTACAAAAATCTTCTCTGAAACTACGGAGACAAATTTTATTAAACTTGGCCACAATCATCATTGGGGTATCTTGTTTAAAGATGTGTCTGATGACCCCGCCTACCAACCAACATGGCCGACATGGCTAAAAATAGAACATAGGGGTAAAATGCATTTTTTGTCTATTATTTTTTGAACTATTATAAATAAAGAAATTCTGGAAGGATAAAAAATGTTCAGAATAATGAGCTCTACCAATTGTCCATATATGTCAAGACTGTTAGATAAATTCTTATATGAGTTATATTGCCCATAAATGACAAATTTTACCATTTTTTCATTTTTGCCTATTATGAAAACTATACTATTTAGAGAGAAACATTTTTTTCCCCCGTTAAGCCTTATATGATTTAGATTATAATAAATAAATAGACACAATAAACACAATCACAAAAATGATCAGCATGGCAAGATTATTAAAAAGTCAAATTTTGCCGATATAATTAGTAGACTGTCACTCTTCGTAGGAGTGAATGCCCTTAAATGAGGATTTTTTTTACCCTCTTTTGTGTTTTGAGCAAAACTAAAGAAGATAAAGAGAAACTAAACAGACTAAAATAAATAAAGGCAACAGTAGTATACCGCTGTTCCAAACTCATAAATCGATAGAGATAAAAACAAATCCGGGTTACAAACTAAAACTGAGGGAAAAGCATCAAATATAAGAGGAGAACAACGACACAACAAAAACACAACATTAAAAATGTAACACACACAGAAACGAACTATAATATAACAATGGCCATTTTCCTGACTTGGTACAGGACATTTTAAGAAAAAAATGGTGGGTTGAACCTGGTTTTGTGGCATGCCAAACCTCCCGCTTTAATGGCAACGTCAAACACAACACCAAAACGACAACATCACATGACAGGACCTCAATACAAATAAATGGGAGAACTTATAGGACAAAGAAACACACGAATAATAGCTAACAAAAGGTACTAGGCTGAAAATTCAATACGCCAACTGCAACTTGTAAAAGATCAGTAATACTAGATCAACAAAATTAGAGATTTCTGTCATGAAGTCTGTTCTTGTCTACAATGTTGGAGATCTAGAGTGTCCTTTGTTTGAAATGCACATAGACCAAGGTGAGCGACAGAGGCTCTTTAAAGCCTCTAGTTTTGTTCATTTTTCTGTATTCTTTATATTTTTTGCCCATTATTTTCGATTCTGTAAACCCTTATCCACACCCTCTTATAATATTTAATATACATATACAATGTATATTCTCTAAAAAAAAAACAAGATGATCAAAGGAAGTGATTTCTGGTCTTCATGTAATAAGTTAAGTTTTTGATTAAACATGTTGATTGATTTTTTTATACATGATAATGTTCACAATGCATTTCTTTAATCTTTGATTCAGCCATGCTGGATCTATGCGATCACTCTGGTTTTGGAGATGGTGCAGAATACTAAGTTGAAGACATATCATGAAACTAATTATGTGTTTTTATGACTTGCAGAAACTTTCTGCACCATTTTAATCATCAACTGCCAACTTTCGACATGTTATTTACCGTTCAATTAAGAAAAGATTGGTCGAACAACCTTTTTTTTTTAGATATACACTTGCATATAGTTCCTTTGTAAATCAAAATTTATAATGATTTACTATTTATGAATTAATTTGAAAAAGTATTTGTACATCAATTGAATCAGTTGATAAGAATTTTGAAAGTATTATATTAGTATCTTATGCTTGTGTAAGTTCTTGTTCAATGAAATTTGGGTCAACATGTGTATTAATATATCTAA
Organism: Mytilus californianus; assembly: GCF_021869535.1. Lineage (NCBI taxonomy): Eukaryota > Metazoa > Mollusca > Bivalvia > Mytilida > Mytilidae > Mytilus > Mytilus californianus. The sequence continues at coordinate 110,417,644 of NW_026262723.1, forward strand.
GTTGATTCCCACACTTTTTTGAAATGGTATTACTCCAATTCTTTCCATAGGCAAGTAAGAGTCAGTATGATTATCAACTGCCATGATTTTCAAATAATTACACTCAAAGGTGTAAGTATTAATTGGAAACAACCCGAGTCTTAATTCACCACAGTTAATATCTCATGAACTGTTACATAATTAAATAATCACAATTTATTACACACCAAACTGAATACACACATTCTTGACCTCAGTAGTAAACATACAAATGTATTATTTATTTTGATCTATACTAAATTAAAATATTCTGTTTATTTTGCTAGCTAGCTGAATGATTACTCAGTTGTGGATTTTTTTCAAAGAAAAGACAAAAAATGAAAAAAAAATATTTATAAAAAATGCAAGCAAATTTTATTTCACTTGTAAAATCAGTGTCATTATCATCTGACATAAGTCAATAATCAAGTTCTAATTAATTAGTTTCAATTATCAGAAATTTGGTTGAAACAATAAACAAAATTGCATAACTCTTACCTGAGCATTTTCTGCAATAAAATTTATTTGTTTGTTCTACATTTATATCCCATTAAATTGCTATTTAACAGTAATTGGAAATATCTCAGCATTAGGTATTTGTACGTTTAAATTTGAATACAGGAAATGTATTTTTTCTGAATGAAGAATGAACACCAAAAATAGTTATTATATTTTAAAAAATTCTGTTGTTGAGAAAATGCATTTCCAAGGCCTCTTTCTGTTAATTATTAAGCCAGTTATTATTAAAGGCAGATAAAAAATATATATTACTTGTTTGACGATTACCCTTTCCAATCTTGTCAATATCATTAAATTGCAAATACTTATAAAAAAGAATCTGACGGAGTCTAAAATTGAAATATCAATATATATATATAGATCAATATTTGCATCAATATTGCGAAATTTTCTACCTTTGGACAATAACATAGACATTTTACAGTAAGATTGGAAATGAAAAGAGAAAAACATATTGAAAAAAGTATGGTCAGAAAGAATATCAGACTAGCTATGAATATGGCTGGATCACAACATCGACGATGCTTTGATTTATCCCTTAAAGATATGTACATATTTTTACAGATGCTAAATTATAACAAGAATAGAAATATTTCAGATATAAGGTTTAAACGATTTCAGTGATTTTGTTGGCTGTTGTTATGTCAGTTAAAAAATAGTTATATAACTATTGTATGTAACCATGAAACCTATGTAGTTTTTAATTGAGAATTTAGGAGAATTAAGTTTTGTTAGGAAAAAACACATGGCAAACAAGAAGCAACCGTATAAGGTTGTATTACCCTCAGTACAAAGGTGTTTTTCAGGTAAAAGAAAATCTTTTTTTTTACCACTCAGACTTTATATTTATATAATTTCACTATCTCCTTTTGATAAATCAGATACTCGTGTAATGATGTAAAAACCTGTAAATATATCTTTACTTTATTGTGACTGTTGTCATAGTCAGTTAAAAAGATAGTTTACTTATATTAACAGTTAAAATAAAAAAAAAAAAAAATTGAGTGGTTATTAGGTGAAGAATGGTTGAGACTGGTTGCGGATTATTCAGATCTTTGGTCGAGTATGGTTCAGACTGACAAAAATAAGTCAAGGTCTGGTCAAGTATTTGTCAAGAATGGGTTAGGACTGTTTCAGACTGGTCGAGTAATAATTTTACCTTTTTTCAAAGACAAAGTTAAGGGTCAAGTACAGTCGAGTATAGTTTAAAAGATTGGAAGTAAAATTCAGAACAATTCAGAGTGGTCGAGTAAAATCAGTACAGTTTAGTACAGATATAGGCCATTTCAGACTTACTGGTTTGTTGTGATTGTGCTTCTTAGAGGTAAACAGCTCCTCTAGTGCCTCTAATAGTGTTGTTAATGATAAGCAAAAATTTGGCTTCACATTGAAGCCTTTAGTATAAGTAAACATATGTTTTCTTTATTTTAGAAATATGACGATTGTTAAGTGATTTATAGGCAAAAAAGAAGATATTCAGATAAATACTGGATACTGATATGCATATCAAACTAAATTGTAAATTCAAAATATCAACTCTGTTAAATGATATTTTATTTACAGAATTGTCCACATGGAAGACCAACAATGAGACATTTAATTAACCTGAATATGGTTCCAAGATGATCCCATGGTAACATTAGGCACCACCAGAGATGTGTTCTGTTTTTTAAAGATATAAATTTTTAATAAAACATACATTTTATTATTCTTGTTCATTATATTGTTCATAAGAAATCAGCACTCATTACCATATTAAAAGTACCTTATTTTAAGTTAGATTTTGAAGCATTTTTAAATTGCGTTTTTTTGGATAATCTTCTATGAACGTTTGCTAGATCTGCTGTAGCTTTTACTATTTCTGAGATTGGTTTTGCGTAATATGTATTGCTATATAGTTATGAAAACTTATATTTTGGCATTGCATATGATCATGATTTTCTCAGACTGTTTATGATGTCTGTCTTTACTTCTGGTCTTGCATCCTATTGATACTTATATTTTGGCATTGCACATGATCATGCTTTTCTCAGACTGTTTATGATGTCTGTCTTTACACTTTATATATTGGTTATGTACTGATTGATATTTAAGTTTTAGAAGATATGGTTTATGTTTTAGTTGAAACTGGCTTTGAATTAGTTTACCGTATCTGTGAGCATTCTAAGATAAGTACATTGTGTCATTTTTTTCCTTTTTCGTAGGTTGTTTGTGTGCTTCTTGCCTAGCTTCAGAAGAGTTGAGCCCTTTCCAACTGATTTTTACAGTTTGGTCTTTTGTTCTTTTACAGTCCACTGTACGAAGTTAGGGAGAGTGTTGTGCGCAGAAAACAAGATTAAGTAGTTTACCCAGGAGGTTAAAATCACGTAAATTGATTGAGAAAAGACAAATTAAGTTAACAAACATGAACAGGAAATCGAATGAAACGAGTGCGTTAACAGCTATATTATATACATGCATCACCTGTCATACAAATTCACACTCAGTAAAAATTTCACATTCGGGTATAAAACAATTGGTACGATTGCAGATCAGACGACTACTGGTATCTTAACTTTTACATACATATAAAAGATAAAAATAAAATAGCTGTAAGTTTAAGGTTTAGCAATATTAGTGGTCATGTGCTCCAAGACCTGAAGGGTTAGCAAGGGCCAGAGAATCTCTTGCTAAACGTGTAAGAATATATGCAGGATAAAGGGTTGTCTGTATATTGGGCTCTGGAGAAAGTTTTGTGACCTACCGAATTAGACTTATTACCGGGATTGTACTAACATGAGCAACACGACGGGTGCCACAGACGGAGCAGGATCCGCTTACCCTTCCGGAGCACCTGAGATCACCCCCAGTTTTTGGTGGGATTCGTGTTGCTCAGTCTTTAGTTTTCTATGTTGTATTTCGTTCACTATTGTTTGTCTATTGGTCTTTTTTCATTTTTAGCTATGGTGTTGTCTGTTTATTTTTCGACATATGAGTTTGAATGTCCCTCTGGTATCTTTCTCCCCTCTTTTGGTTTCCAGATACCAAACGTGTCATACCGATGAAGCATATAGTCCTTGTTTGGTCGCGTTTGATTTCGAACCTAACTCGAATATACCATTATGGATGGTTAACTATTTCTATAGTTGAAAATTAGGCAATACCAGGACATGTTTTATATTTCCCTTCTCACTTACATGTTTTATAATTAATCTGGTCTACAAAATCATAACATCTGTAGGTAACTGCCTTTACAGCCCATTTGCGCTTTGATTATAATATTTTGTTATTTTGTGCTGTTACACCAATGTTCAAGGTAAAGGTTGGGACACAATAACATGGTTAACCCAAGGAAAGGCGAGGAGGGGGGGGGGTGGCGTTGTGCAGCCAGCAAGCATGTTTAAACCCTTACACACTGTATATGTCTTGCCAAAGTCAGGCGTTTGTAATTCACTGCATTTATTTTTCTCTTTTGAATTGTTTTACATTTTCCATGTCATGGCCTTACATAGCTTGCTTTGCAGTAAGGGTTTTGCTCATTGTTAAAGGCTGTACATTGATCTATAGTTGCTCAGTTCTACATCATTGAGTCTAGGGTGGAATGTTGTCTCATTGTCTCATCGACAATCTTACCATATGTAGATAAAATATATAGCTATATGCTGTTCAAGAATATATAAAAATCAAAAGCAAGCCTCATAACTGGTTTCACGAAAACAGCATTGATATTTAATTGAAATCAGAAGTACACATGAATACAATTATATCATTAGAGAGAATATCTTATTACCAATAAAATAAAATGGTAAACATATTCCACATGTAGTTTATCAAAATGTTCTGATCAATTGTTAAAACTCCTATACACTTTAATTACAACTTGACACTTGCCTATACTTCCTCTCACGATATATTTAAGCACACACCAAAATTCTTTACTTGTGATGAATCTGTAACACTTCTTATCATTTGATAGAAAAGAGTCTTCAGTGTTTATCTTATTCATAAGATAAACTGAAGTTTACCAAGAATCTGTCGAAGTAATCACCAATAAAACCTGATGACTCATTATGTTTACTAAAGCAAATACACTGAGGAAACGTAAGTCCATCCTCTTGATTTATTAGCACTTGACTACCCTGTCCATCTTTTGATATTACTATTATTCTCTTAGATTTACCGTCTGCTACTATAATGTTGCCATAAGTATCTGTACAAAGTCCCCTTGGTCCAGTTAAATCCTGTTTATATTGCCAGATCTGTTTACCTGATTCATCAACAGAGCTTACAGCCTTACCATTACTATCACTGTAGGTTACTCTGTCATTACAGTAAACCAGGTGAAACAGGTATGATACACTCTCAACTTGTATTGACTTCAATATAATACCTTCCAGGTCTATAATGCGGATTTCATCTCTATCCAAACCTACAGCCAGAGAATTATTGGCGAATGACAAACCCCTGCATACTTTGTCTAATTTGATAACTTTAGTAACTTTTGTATTCTCCATATTAAAGATCTTAATGGCTTTCTCGCCAGGATAAGTTAAGGCAATGGTATACTGATTGATCTGTGTAACACTGTAGGCTTCGCCAGGTATTAAGAAATGTTTCTGAATTTTGCTAGCAACAGTAAATAAGTTAACTGTACCAAACTGTGTAATTGCTATAACACTACCATCCATCAGACAAATAATGTTCCTAATCCACGTCCCAATGTTGATCTCCATCTTTGTTTCAATCTTCATGGTCATAATTTTTATGTTGGATCGTTGTCGTGTTACTACTTGTGCTTCCCTCTTCACGTCTGTTTCTCTTTTCATGGGTATATGTGTTTTAAAAACTGCTACTTCTCCTAGGGATTCTAGCGATCCTAATTTGTTGATGGTCTTTTCTATTTCATCATTTTGCTCCATTTTGATTTTAAATTCTTTAGTCCTGTCATCATCCTCCAGATCATCAACATATCGTTGACACCGGTGTACTTGTTTTTCAAACTGATGTACACCTAGGAATGATTGCAGTTTTGAACTATGTGTTATGACTGTATGGAGATAGTCTTTCATTTCATCCAATTGTTCTTTTTTTTCTTCATGTTCAGTAATTAAATCTGCTGCTTTTGATTTTTCTTTATTCAAGACGGTCTTTGTTTCTTGGCATAACTTCTTCTCTAGTTCGTCTAAATGTTCATTTATTTTCTTTCGAAATTCTGCAATCCTGCCCTTGATGCCGTCACACTGTTGTTCACCTCTTTTGATATTTTCTGATTTGTTGGTCTCAATTTTAATCAAGATGTCTAAGATGGAGTTTATATCTTTATCTAAAGATTCTTTTGATTTTTCCATTTTGGTTTCCTCTACTACATTAGCTAAACTTTTTATTCCAGTACATTTTGAATGGCTTGTAGGAATACATTCTTCACAGCAAGGCATTAGATGACGGGGACAGTACAAGTTGAGCTGTTGACCATGTTTGTCACATTCTGTTTTAATAGCTTTTATGAATGGTTTATAACTTTTAATATCAATGGTTTTATGATCACGTGACGATTTAGATCTTTTATGATGACTTGAACATGTTGAGCATAATCCTTCATCACAGTTGTAACACCAGAATTCAGCTTTTGTGTTTGCTATTCTTTCGTGACAAGGCCCACATGGTATATGTTTACTTGATGTCATGACCTATGATGAAATAAAAGGTAAATAATTTGACTTAATTACTAGGGTCTAACTGGAAGAGATTTTTTTTTGAAGACATCATGACCTTATTTGGACAATAAGTAGATCTCATCATGAGATATTACCAGATGAGGCTGCGTAGAGTTATATCCCTTTGAAACAATTTCTTTTATTTGCATTTTCTTTTAAATTAATGCAGATAGAATCGATCTGAAAATGGCAACATATACAGGAACAGATGGCAATGTTAATAAATAAGCAATTATTTTGTTATCAACCTTATAAGAGTTATTTCCCTTGATATATAATACACAATTTATTACATAATTTATTAGGAAAACGATAAGAGATCGCTGCATACATTAAATGATCCTCTCAAAGATCTCTACATTTTATACAGTAAGCCCAAAACTGTCCGACCATCCGTTCAAAAGTTACAACGAGATAATTCATAAAAGTAAAGTATTTTGTGTATATCTTTAAAACGGTAACAGATGTCATCCTACTATAAACTGCAAAAATGATCATTAGTTCAAGATTTTCAATTTGAGGTCAAAGTCAAGGTCATGATGAAATTGTACCTTGACCTTCAAAGTGTACAATGACCTTTACCTTGTGACATTTGAAAGGTCAAGTGGTCCTGAGTTGAATTTTAGAAGTCCCATGTCTTTACGACTTCAGTTCTCAAGTTTGGTATTGCATCATATATTTGATTATTCATAGTGACCTTAATGAACTTCTGAATTGTCCAATGTTTTTGTAACAGTGTTGTATGTCATCTGCAGAACATCTTCGCTACGCAGGTTTGAGATATTGTTTGTCATTTTTGAGATATTGGATATCAAATTTTTTTTGCATTATACCCCACATTTCCTTTAAATCTTAATTGCTATATACCCCATACTTTCTTAGTCGTAATTGCTGTATACTCCACATTTCCTTTTAATATGAATGCTATAAAACCCACATCTCCTTTAAGTCATAATTACTATAAACCCCACGAATCTTAATTGCTATATACCCCATCTTTCCTTAGTCATAATGGCTTTATACCCAACACTTTTTTAGTTATAATTGCTATAAACCCCACAATAATTCGTTTTGTTCATTATTGCTTTGTACCCCACATTTTTAGTCATTATTGCTATAGCCCCACATTTTCTATTATTCATAATTGCTATATACTCTACCTTTTTTTATTAAATCATAAATGCTATATTCCTCACGTTTCCATTTAGTCATAATTGATATATACCCACGTTTCTTTTATTCATAATTGATATATTCCTCATGTTTCCTTTAAATCATAATTGCTTTATACCCCACATTTCCTTTTATTCATTGCCATATACTTCACATTTCTTTTTAGTCATAATAGCTATGTACCTATAACGTAATTGCTATATACCCAACATATTCTTTCATTCCTGAGAGCTTTATACGAAGTCAATGCTGGAATAAACCCAACATTCCTTTAAGTCATATTTCACAAGTTGCTGAAATATATCCCACATTTGTTTTAGTCATTTATATATCCACACATTTCCTTTCAGCTTTAGATGCTATATGCCCTACATTTCCGTCTAATCATGATTGCTATATACTTACTAGATACCTTTTAGTGTATGAAAAAATCCTTTCAGTTAACGTTGTTCATATGACGCTTAAAAACATTTCCTTCACCGTTGTTTTTAAATGTTGTCCTACAAGAGAGTTAATTAGGACATGTTTTTACCTGATTCAGGTAAACATTTAAACAGTTAGATAACCTACCTTATATCATAAAATGAAATACAATATATTGATAATAACGGTAAATTTAATCATTTTGTCAGAACAATGTTATTTATTATTATCATAGTTGTTAAATATTTATTGTTTTATCTCTATATTTAGAATGTATGTTTCAATATTTTCTCTTCTCCAATCAGGCAAAATCACATGCTCCCAAAATAATTATAGTATTTAAAGTGATAACTAACTTATGATACCAAATTTGTCTGTATTTTATATTTATTACCCATGATATAGGTCAGTCTACCCATTACTTCTTTATTTGTCGCCATATCAGCACCTTCATTTTCTTCAGGTTCTTTTTAAATTTGTAGGAATTTTGGGAATTCAACAAAACCATGGGTGAGTTTGATGATAAAAAAATCTGAAAATGAGGAATAATTTGGGAGGGGCGATATTTGAAAAACTTTGCATATAATGTCTTGTCGCAATGCTAGTAGCTTCTTTTTTTGTTGCTTTCCACTTATAAATACCGCACGCTGATCAAATATTTCCATATTAAAATTGGAGTCATCTAACCTTCACATCATTTCCATGGTTCATTGGTCAGCAGTATGTTTTGGTGGTTTTGTCAATTGTTGATTCAGTCATGATGGATCTATGTGATCACTCTGGATTTGGAGATGGTGCAGAATTCTAAGTTGAAGACATATCATGAATCTAATTAGGTGTTTTTATGACTTGCATACACTTTATACATCATTTTAATCATCAACTGTCAACCTTTGTCATGTTATTTGCCTTTAAATTAAAAAAAAAGATTGGTCGAACAGCTGCTTTGTTTTAGACATACATTTGCATATAGTTCCTTTGTAAATTAAAAAATTATAATAATTTACTATTGATGGTTTAATGTGAAAAAAGTAATATTCATCTATTTAATCAGTTGATAATAATAATGATTTTGAAAGTATTTTATTAGTATATTATGCTTGTGTAAGCTAGTATTGAATAAAATTGGAGTCAAGATGAGTATTGATATATCTAAGTTGATTCCTAGACTTTTTTGAAATGCTATTACTCCAATTCTTTCCTTCTACAAGTTATAGTATAGGTACAATACTAGTATGATTACCAAATTTACGATTTTCAAACAATTACGCTCAAAAGTGTAAGTAATATTTGAAATCAACTCCAGTCTTAATTCACCACAGTTAATATATCATGACATGTTACATAATTAAATAGACACAATTTATTACACACCTAACTGAATATAACAAATTCTTGACCTCAATTGTAAACCTACAAATGTATTATTTATTTTGATCTACATTACATTGAATTATTCTGTTAATTTTGTGCGAACGCTGAATAATTAATCAGATGTTGTTGTTTTTATCAAAGAAAAGAAATAAAATGAAAATGTGTGTTTAAAAATGCAAGCAGATTTTATTTCACTTGTGAAATCAGTGTCATTATCATCTGACATAGGTCAATAATCAAGTTTTAATTAAGTTACAATTAATGCCAAAAACAACAATGGATCAGTAATTTGGTTGAAACAATAAACACATTTTCTGCAATAAAATATATTTATTGCAAACTAACAGTATTTATAAATATCTCAGCATTGGATATATGTACATTTATATTTGAATACAGGAAATGTAATGTGTTCTTAGTGAAGAATGAACACGAATTCAAATAAAAAAAATCAATATAAAAATTATGGTAAGGGATGTTTATCTTATAGCGGTACTTATTTTTTTTTTTATATTTATAAGTCATATTATGTATCCGAGCAGAGAACTGCAATTGTTGGTGTCTTTAGTATTTTTGAAAATGAAATTGATAAGACAGTAGACACAGATAGATATAAATCAACATGTCCAATGTTATTGTTAATTTAAAAGAATTTTAGCAATAATTAGTCCATGTATAGGACAGTTGTGCATTTTTATATTATTTTTATAAATTAATAAGTTGGATCACCAGTTTATTTTCCTGAATTATCAGTGGAGTGTAAATAACGGCAACAGTAGTATACCGGTGTTCAAAGGTCATAAATCGATTGAGAGAAAACAAATCCGGGTTACAAACTAAAACCGAGGCAAACACATAAACTATCAAAGAAAAACAAACAAACAACAGGAACGCTAAAGTGAAAAAAACCCAAACATACATAGAAACGAATTTTTTGACAACTGGCATATTCCTGACATGGTACAGGGCATTTTAAGAAAAAATGTAACAGAGTAAATCAAGAGAAGCTTGGACTCTTGGTGAAATTTTTAACAAGCAAAATTTGATGAATAAATATTATGTTTTTAAAAAAACAAAGGCTCTGTTTCTCTCATAACTTATGCAATATAGGTTAACTAGATTTGACGTATGAAATAATTGTTAAGTGTCCATGTTTCTCTTCTACCATTTTCGGCCACCATCAATAAACTGATTATTTTGCCTCTTTTGGATGCGCATGTAAATGTTTTAGATAAAAATATGTGAACATATTTGTGCTATACATTCTATATACAGTGAGGTTAAAAACATCCTGGACGGTGGTCTAAATCGTCTCATGTAGGTGAGTCTTGAAACTTTCAAGACTACCTGCACTGGTGGTGGTGAGTCGTAGTGCGTTCCAGTCCCTTATTGTTCTGGAATAGAACGATTCTTTTCTCACTTCTGTGCTACATGTCGGTAATGTGAAACCATTGCTGTTTAAGTTACGGGATATTCTGTCTGGTGGAATGAGCGTGTCTTCTGTATTTACATTTACCATCCGGTTTGCAAGTTTATACATCATTGTGAGTCTTGCTGCTTTTCTCCGGTCTTCAAGGGTTTTCTATTCTAGTACGGAGATCGTGATTTCAATCCGCAGTGGTGGCATAAACTATTTGTATACAACATTATATTTCGTTGGATAGAAGACCCGGATGCTTCGTACATTTTATGTAGATACCTTATGTTAAAAAATTTCTGTCTGTCATACGTCGGTATGAATGAAAAGTGTACTTGACCTCATTTTCATTGTTCAGCAACTGCTTAAAAATGTTTGTTTTTGTCATGTGAAATTCTCACATATTTTGAGTAATAGGATAACTGTATTTGATATATGGGTTCCTTGCAAGGTTTTAATGTCTATCAGACAAGATTCATCTTACCTCAACCTCATTTCATGGAAAAATGATCAAGGTTTTAAATTTTTGTGGTAAAGTCTGTATCTCAGATGAGCAATAGGCCAATTATATTGGGTATGTGGAATGATTGTAAGGTGTACATGTCCAACTGGCAGGTTTCAACTGACCTTGACCTGTTTTTCTAGGGTCATTGGACAATGTTTATTTTCTGTTGTTTCATCCTTTTCTCAGATGCTATAAGAAATATGGCCTTTATATTTGGTAAAAGGAAGGATTATGAGATGTACATGTCTGTCTGGCAAGTTTTCACTGTATTTGTCAGTTAACTAACTGATACTTTGAACAATAGATGAAATATTTGGTGTATGGAATGAATGAAAGGTGTACTTGTCTGTTTGGCAAAGTTCATATGACCTTGACTTCATTTTCTTATTTCTTGCTTATAATAGTAATTATCTGCACTATGGCTATTTTAATTTTAGAGTAAAAGACTGAAAAAAGAGGGGCGAAAGATACCAGAGGGACATTCAAACTCATAGATCAAAAATAAACTGACAACGCCATGGCTAAAAAAGAAAAAGACAAACAATAGTACACAAAACACAACATAGAAAAATAAAGACTAAGCAACAAGAACCCCACCAAAAACTGGGGGTGATCTCAGGTGCTCCGGAAGGGAAAGCAGATCCTGCTCCACATGTGGCACCGTCGTGTTGCTCATGTTATTACAAACCCGGTAAATAGTCTAGGGTTGGGATCCCGCTAACATGTTTAACCCCACCACATTCTGTATGTATGTGCCTGTCCCAAGTCAGGAGCCTGTAATTCAATGGTTGTCGTTTGTTTATGTGTTACATATTTGTTTTTCGTTCATTTTTTGTACATTAATTAAGCCGTTAGTTTTCTCGTTTGAATTGTTTTACATTGTCATTTCGGGGCCTTTTATAGCAGACTGTGCGGTATTAGCTTTGCTCATTGTTGAAGGCCGTACGGTGACCTATAGTTGTTAATTTCTGTGTCAATTGGTCTCTTGTGGAGAGTTGTCTCATTAGCAACCATACCACATCTTCTTTTTTATAATCCGGTAGGTCACATTCATGAATAGGGAACAGGATTGTAGTTACGACATTAGAAACATATCCGATATCATCTGTGTAACGGATATTCCATAACGTTCAACCAACTCGTGATAAAATTTCAAATAAATAAAACGAAGCTTATCCCAAATCAAACACCCTAGTATGCAGTCAATTGTTAAACATTAGTATGACCCTATTTATTGAATCTATAGAGCCAATGGACACCACAGTCAGTGAAATGTTCAGAAATTTTGTTGTTAATTTTGAGGAAAATTTTATTAATTTAAATAAGAATTTTTGGCAAATAGTTGAACAATACAGGATTCTTGAAGTTATTTGTTCCAAATTCTTTTTTTATATCCCATTTATGAACATTATGTTTTTCGGTCTGTGCGTCCGTTCGTTTGTTTGTTTGTCCGTCCGTCTGTCCTGCTTCAGATTAAAAATTTTTGGTCAAGGAAGTTTTTGATGAAGTTGAAGTCCAATCAACTTGAAACTTAGTACACATGTTCCCTATGATATGATCTTTCTAATTGTGATGCCAAATTAGAGTTTTGACTCAATTTCACGATCCACTGAACATACACAATAAAAGTGCGAGTGGGGCATCCCTGTAGTATGGACACATTCTTGTTTTTTTCTTCTCTTATCTGTAGAATTGTCCAAGCAATCTGTCAGTGAACGTCGGCAGGAGGCTGGTGTACTTTGTGATGGCTTGATCAAATGTATATTCTGTTGGAGAAAAAAACCTTACAAAAAATAGTACCACTATACCAAATTCAGTCTTTAGTTTACTATCTTCTGTTTTGTATACTATTGCTTGTCTTTTGGCCGTGTTTGCTTTTTTTGCCATGACGTTATCTGTTCCTTTCTACTTATGAGTTTGATTATAAGTTTAGTGTCTTTTGCCTCTTTTCTACCAGGAGATACAAAATGACTCCTGGATGACTCAGACTTTCGATTAATCTTTATGTTTAGTTTACATTTGATTATCAAATTGCCTAATATTTTAAGATACATTGTTGTATTTATATAGGAAACTTGAAATCTAATATTGGTTACACAAAGTAACTGCTTAGGAAATAACAAGATTTAAGTAACATGCTGCCATTATCTAATCACAATAACTAGTATTTATCCAAATTTCAAGGTCCACTGAACATAGAAAATGATAGTGGGAGTGGGGCATCCGTGTATTATGGACACATTCTTGTTTTTTTCTTCTCTTATCTGTAGAATTGTCCAAGCAATCTGTCAGTGAACGTCGGCAGGAGGCTGGTGTACTTTGTGATGGCTTGATCAAATGTATATTCTGTTGGAGAAAAAAACCTTACAAAAAATAGTACCACTATACCAAATTCAGTCTTTAGTTTACTATCTTCTGTTTTGTATACTATTGCTTGTCTTTTAGCCGTGTTTGCTTTTTTTGCCATGACGTTATCTGTTCCTTTCTACTTATGAGTTTGATTATAAGTTTAGTGTCTTTTGCCTCTTTTCTACCAGGAGATACAAAATGACTCCTGGATGACTCAGACTTTCGATTAATCTTTATGTTTAGTTTACATTTGATTATCAAATTGCCTAATATTTTAAGATACATTGTTGTATTTATATAGGAAACTTGAAATCTAATATTGGTTACACAAAGTAACTGCTTAGGAAATAACAAGATTTAAGTAACATGCTGCCATTATCTAATCACAATAACTAGTATTTATCCAAATTTCAAGGTCCACTGAACATAGAAAATGATAGTGGGAGTGGGGCATCCGTGTATTATGGACACATTCTTGTTTTTTATTAATTCAAACAAAAGACCGGCCAATTATTACTTATCACTACTCTCCATTTAATGGATAATAATGTAATGATATAATGTATTGAGTTTTTATAACAGATAAAAGTATCTACTAAATGTATGTTGTTAGGGTGTTATGTGTTGTTCATACAGAGTTCGCCAGATATTTGCCTGTAGATCATGTAGAAAGTCCATAATGATTGGAACAGCACTGAATAAAACTGAAATGAAAAAGGTAATTGTTGTATCCAGTTGATTTCATTAGATATCAAATAAAATAGAAGTATGCTTTAGGTTGACATTCTATGGTTTTATCCTGCAGCTGGAAGGTAAGATGAAGTGTTGTTCATTTTTAAAATTGTCAAAAAGGGGTGACAATAAGTTTTAAACAAGTGAAAGTAATTTTTTTTATCAGCCTTGTAAACTTTTTTGTGGTTTTATTTTTCATTTTCTCAGATTCCAGATTGAAATGAACAATTCACATTGTTAATGCTGCCTTGGAAATTCCAAGGAAACATTTTAATTATTACCATAATTTCACATGTATGGGCAGTATAAAAACCAACAAATATTAAACACTTATGTGTGTGTGTGTGTGTGTGTGTGTGTGTTTTTGTGTGTGTGTGTGACCTTTAACTTCTTATTTCTTTTTATCTTACAATTAGTTCAGCACATGGGCCTAATTGACCAGCCATGGGTAGGTTTACATTAATTGTTGTTGCTGTTTACTTATTAAACAAATATGAAGGCACTATCTTATAAAATGGCATTGACCATATATGCCAAAACTAAAACAGAACAAATCAACACCACAACTTAAATTCATAGATACTGATTGATTTATTGTTGATAGCTAAACGTCCAGTGGCAATATTTCATTCATTTTCAGGACGAGAACAAATTAACAATATATACAATATTCTGAAGGTAATGCACATTAATAGAGTATAAAAACAACTTTTAAACTGTTATCTTTAAAAATCTTTAATCTTTACTACCTACACACATAATTGTACAATATACAAATATGTCTTTGTGTACAAAGTGTCACTTTTTTCAATTCTGATATTTTAAATCTGAAACGAAAAAAAGACTTTTTTTACATGAAATGAGATTTTGAATAATTAAAATGGTCAAGGAATGTAATATATAACCTGATACAATCTAGGCTCACCTGGCCCGGGTGCCTGTATGACTTATTGCCATTAATTGATGTCTACTGTCAGTTGTTATCCTTTCCTCCTTTTAAACTACTGATTGCAACCAAACTTTGCCATATTCATCCTTGGAATATCTAAATTGTGTATTTTGAACCTGCCAGCAAAAGTACACAGCCACCAATTCTAAAAATAGAATGTAGGGATAAATGAAAGTACTGTCAATGTTCTAAGGATAGCAAAGTTGATCAGCTAGATAAGATCTAAAAAATAAGTCAACATAGCTCATGTAGCTGACATTGTGATTAGACTTCTTATTATATAAGAGTTAGTGCCTTTGAAAGACAATTCATGATACATGTGTTGCCTTTTGCTATAATCTTGTACATTATAAATAGCGGAGGAGGAGTAGACGCAATTGGGTGGTATTTCAATATTTTTATGATGTTTTGTATGAAGTAGGAATTAATGTGTTGAACTGCAACTAAACACTGATTACACATTAACTTTATTTAATAAACGGCTATAGGTTTCAATTCTTACACAGGTAGATTACCACAATTATAGAAAACAACAACAGACAACTTGAAACATATCAAAGTTTTCATTTTTTTTTCTTGAATTCCTTTGCTGATTATTCATGATGTGGGTTGCAAGACTTTTTTACGGTAGTGAATATTGATTTTTAAGATGCAGTAGATTAAACTTGAAATGATTCTGGTGATACAAACTTGCAATTCCTCAAGAATAGACCATGGTACTTGAATCTTAAGACAATTAGTAAAGACGGGAAATTTGAATATGATTATGAATAAATTCTGATATATAATAGCAAGATTTCTCTAACTATCAAGTCACTCTTAATCATTGTACAAACTATATTTTAAACTGGCAAAAGTGTTTTAACAAATCTCAAAGTCTAATACATGTATATGTTTATGTGCACTTGCATAAAGAAAATTTCTATCCGAAGCAGCTCATATATTTTGTTTGAAAATATGACTACATTGGTCTCTTTATCATTCAAGTTAAAACTTGCAGTAAGGTGATTGACCGTTTAAAAACTGAAATTGAGTCTCATTAAGAAAACTTGTTATCAGATTACAATAGGACAATACAAAAATCGCAATTATAAAGAATGTCACAAAATAACATCGCAAAAAGAAACAAAAAAGCAATCCTTCAAAACACTACACAGAAAACCTAACATTGAACTTCTCAAATCATGTGAAAAACCAGGAATGATCATTGGTGCTCTTGAAGGAAAAATAGTTCTTCTAGTGGCTGCCATTTTTTGTTAATGACTATTAAATTTCCTCACACTGAAGCTACTGGACGTTAAGCAACCAACCAGCAATCAATCACATTAAAACCTCCAGTGTGTGTAAACATATGTTTTCTTAATATAATGTTATATAATATTCATATTGATAATACGGATGCCACATGTGGAGCAGAATCTGCTTACCCGTTCGAAGCTCAGTCTTTAGTTTTCTATGATGTCATGTGTACTGTTGTTTGTTTTGTTTGTTGTTTTTCGTTTATTGTCATGGCATTGTCAGTTTATTTTAGACTTATGAGATGAATATTCCTTTGGTATCTTTTGTCCATCTTTTATTGAAAGCTAATTCTGATTGGTAAGTGATTAATAGGCACAAACGAAGATATTTTATTTTAATATAGAATACTTTTGTGCATCAAACTAAAATCCCAATTCAAAATATTAACTCTTGCTAAAGGATTTTTTTTTTACAGAATAGTCCACATTGAAGACATGTTTTACTGTTGTTCATTATAAACCAGTAGATGCATATTATCTGTACAGTTAATTACCCTTTTTAAGTTAGAAAATTACCCTTTATGGTCAATATCTGTTTTCACTTTTTGAAACACAGATTAATTTTACACCAGCATTTCATGCTTTTTTTTCATTTTTTCTTAATATCTGATATTTCGATTGAATTAAAAGAACATGTTATTTCAATGGTTCATAAGATATCAGATTCCATCATCATAATAATAGTACCTTATTTTAAGTTAGATTTTGAAGCATTTTTGAATTGATTTTCTTGAATAGATGTAAACCTCAGATCTGTGTGCGGCCTCAAATCGGTGTCCGTTTCCCAAATCTGTGCCCCATCGTGACGTCAATCGCTAATCTATGTCCGTTAAAAAGATACGGCCTCAAATCTGTGTTCTTTTCTTAAATCTTTTTCCAGTTTGTTTCGCCATCCGCAAATTTATGCCAGTCTAATAAGTACGGCCTTATAGGATTTTTGTTTTATTAAGTCATTTCCCATAATTCAATGTTAAGTTGGGATGTGTTCTCCATGTGTGTGCTTAAAATTTTACATGCGTGTGTAAATATTGTAAGATTTACATTTTATTGATCCCGTGTTTAATTGTTCTGTAGTAATTATCGTTACTTCCCTTTACTCATTACGTCTTCATAACAAATACGAACTATAAGTTAATAAACAACCTGAGACAAAATGAAATCTGTATACAAGCAATTAAAGATACATGTATAGCCTTCAACAATGAATTGAACCTCTTCTGTATCGTAATCTGTAAACACATACACCTATTTGTTCAATGTTTCAATGTATAGGTACCACATTTAAATGCTTAGGGTATAATTTATTGCCGGTTTAAAAACGACATTTTGTGCCACTATCTTATTAAAAAGGGTTTTTTTTTCTAGTGAAACCATTCCGGTTTCGAATCTATGTATTTTTTAAAATCCATTGTGTACCATGACATCAACATTCAACAACCACAACATAATTCTGTGTACAAGTTATTGGCATAACGAGCATACATGTTACTTTATTAATGTGCCTTCAAGAACGAAACTACACATATTTTTTTTACTTGAATACGTCTTGCTATGTCTTACGTCACCACATTTCGATAAAGGACATAGATTTGTGACAAAAATGGCCATAGATTTGAGTTGATAAAGGACATAGATTTGAGACAATATAGGACATAGATTTGAGACAATAAAAGACATAGATTTGAGACAATAAAGGACATAAATTTGGAACGTCTATGACGCAATGTAAAAAAGGACATAGATTTGCGGAAGAGACATAGATTTGAGGCTGGACATAGATTTGAGGCTTACATATATTTCTTTGAATTTTTTATAGATTTGCTGTAGCTTTTACTATTTCTCAGATAGGTTTTATAGATATAAGAAGATGTTGTATGAGTGCCAATGAGACAACAGATGAGTTAAGGTATAGAACCACTATTTCAGGCCTGGTCGGAAAGAACATACAAGAAAGTAGTACATATTTTAAACAAAGTAGTTCCTACGCATAGCTGTATCTTTGTCAATAGTGGGAATATTTGGGTAGTTTTAGTATCAAATGAAAGCTTGGGGACTTGGGATCACTGTAGAACCCTTGTTGAAAGTTTTATTTGAATAATAAAGAAGTATAAGAAATTTTAATAGGAGGGCTCATTTGGCCAGTTGTTCAGATCAGAAGTTCCTGTTTTTGTACTATCAAACTTCCGGGAACCAGTACGCTCTAATATGCAATTAAAGGTATGTTGATTTTTTCAGCACAAGTCAGCATAAGGTACAGTTTTGACATGAAATAACTGCCACTTTATTTGAACTTAAGACAAAGTATCCATTTATGCTTGAAATTGCAGAATTTAACATAGAAAGCAATTGGGCTATGAATTAGTGGTTTTATACCTTAAGCCTTTTCCAACAGATTTTTACAGTTTGTTCTTTTGTTCTATGACACAACTGTATGGGGTTAGGGAGAGTGTCGAGCGCAGCAAACTTGATGAATTTAAAAGATTACCGATGTTTAAATCATAAAAATTGATATGGAAAAGACAAATTTAGGTACCAAACATAATCATGGAATCGAATGAACGAGTCCGTTGACAGCTACATATGCACCCCCGTCATGCAAATTCACGCTCAATCAAAATGTCACATTCTGGAATAGAACAGAAGTCGTATGATAACAGATTGGACAACTTGTGGTATCTACAGATCTTAGACCGGTAAACATGTTGCTAGTGGGTTCAGACACCAACATTGTATCAGTCAACCAACTTGTGATGGTGACCGTAAAACTTTTTTAGTGTCGATTTCAGGCGTTCTTCCTCATAACTCTGTTGGAACAGTTTTTGTGTAAGGGGCACTCCTCTGAAAATGATCATGAAGTCCCTGTAATATTATTTATTGTACATGACCCACGTTAGGAGTCTGTAACCTCGTGGTTATTTGGTTGCCATCTGCATCAATTATTTTTCTTTACGGTTTGAAGATCTTATAAGCACACATAAGACCATTGAATTTCTCTTTTGAATGGTTTAACATTTAGCTCACCTGCACCTAAGCTTTTTTGTCTCTTTGCGTCCATGGTCTTGTTCAAGTTGTACAAAAAATCTTCTCTGAAACAACTAAGCCAAATTTGACCAAACTTGGTCACATTCATCATTGAGGTATATTATTTTTAAAATGTGTCTGATGGCCCCACCTGCCAACCAAGATGGCCGATATGACTAAAAATAGACCATAGGGGCAAAATGCGAGTTTTATCTCGAAAATTATAGTAGATAGACAGAATATTTAACTAGCAAAAATGATCAGCAAGACAAGATCTTCAAATAAAATCAACGTGGCCTCAATCTCCAGTCACCTCCATAGTAGTGTTATGTGTAATGACAATTTTTACTAATTCATTGCGTATTTGCCTAAAAATTATCAGCAGGAAAAGATCTACAAATCTACAAATATGTCAACATGACTGAAATTGCTTTGTCTGTTTGCCTATTTCATTTTTAGCCATGGCATTGTCAGTTTGTTTTCGATCTATGAGTTTGAATGTCCCTCTGGTATCTTTCGCCCCTCTCAGTTATCTGTTAATAGAATAATTGAGTAAGCGACACAAGCCCTTTAGAGCATCTAGTTTTATTGGAAAGGGGGGGGGGGGGGTTATAGTTTTCTATATTGTATGGGTTTTGCTCATTGTTGAAGGTTGGAAGATGTCCTGGTAAACGGGACAAAAAGAAAAAAAAAGTCACCAAATTGATAGGACAAAAAGTCACAAGACGAATCTAGATGAAATTTTCTTTTCTTTAGGAATTTTATTTTTTTTTTAAATTGGCATGTGTCTGTCATGCCTGTCAGATTAGCAAGAATCAAAGGGATCCTTGCCCGATTTGTTAAGGTAAGATAACACTCTTGAAAAGTAACTTACTTTTTAAACATATAATCCTTGTTTGGTCGCATTGGATTTAGAACCTACCTCGATTACACCATTGTGGGTGGTAACTTATTTCTATAGTTGAAAATAAGCAATACCAGGACATGTTTTATTTGTCCCTCCACACTTACTAATAAATGTATATTTTAAATACAGACCATAAATGTCGAGCGCTTGTAATTTTTCTTAGATAAATATTCAGTTCGGGAAGCACCTCTTGACACTCAGATAGAATTAATCGGTTTTAGTACTGACAATTAAAAAGAACTTTTAAAGTAAATTATTGTGTTATTTTGAAATGTTATTTTCTATCTCAGAGTACTCAGAGCATCTTCACCCACACGTGTTGCACGAATTTCTAATTAATTATAATTTATATAATTTATAACTCTACTAAGAGAATTAGGTGATTGATTTAAACATGTTTTTGTGTTTATGTTTGTAATTTATTTGTCAAAACAAAGCGTGTTTTCAATATAACAAATAACAATTTAACTGATAGAATTGTCGTAAAACAATTATTTTCCGATAAAGTTTTTTCAAACGAAAATATTTTTAACTACATGTACATCCTTGGTTAGGAAATGATGTACTAACATTAAATCTACAAAATCTAATTCATTTATATGTTTCACAATGAAGAATACATTTGAAGAAGTAGTCAGTTGACGAAGTGGATGACCTTACCATGACGTAAGTCAGTTCATTTCATTGCTTAGAAGTTGACCTTACCATGACCTAAGACAGTTCATTTCATTTCTTAGAAGTTGATCTTACCATGACCTAAGTCAGTTACCTTCATTGCTTAGAAGTTGACCTAACCATGACCTTAGTGAGTTAACTACTTTGCTTAGAAGTTGATCTTACCATTACTTAAGTGAGTTATCTTCATTGCTTAGAAGTTGACTTTACAACGACCTAAGTCAGTCAACTTCATTACTTAGAAGTTGACCTTACCACGACCTAAGTCAGTTAACTTCATTACTTAGAAGTCGACCTTACCACGACCTAAGTCAGTTAACTTCATTGCTTAGAATTTGACCTTACCATGACCTTACTTAGTCAGTTAACTTCATTGCTTAAAAGTTGACCTTACCATTACCTAAGTCAGTTAACTTTATTGCTTATAAATTATTGTAAGTTGTAGATGTTGTATACTACATAGCTCTATATGAAATAACTAACAAAGAGATGAATATTCTATATATATATTTAATTAATATACGTGATAGTTAGTGTATCCAAAGTTAGTATATTTAAGACCGATAATTTTTGTATGATAACTTCACCAGGTAAAAAGCAAAATCACAAAAAAATGTCTACATAGGGGTACAACAGTCAACATTGTGTTATAATCTTAGTCACTAAAAACAAACAAATATGTAACAAAGAAATACAAAAAGGCATATAGACAAAGCACACAAACAAAAATGAATGAGAAAAATACAAAAATTTACCATAGTACACTAACACAATGACGGGATGTATAAGTACCGAGCCAGGTCAAATGGATATCACTTAAAATTAACTAAATCGTAAAAGTAATATTCAAGAAAACAAATAAAAGAATACTATAACACGTTGTTCAGATGATAAACAACGTCAGTACCCAGAATCTATATTTCAAGACCATCGTGTATTATTTGTGAAGTTGATACGGAATATTTATCAACAAGGTCTTGGTACCTTCTGGTGAACTTTATTGGGGAAAAATGAATAATAAGGGCAACAGTAGTATACCGGTGTTCAAAGTTCATAAATCGATTGAGAGAAAACAAATCCGGGTTGCAAAATAAAACCGAGACGTTCTTGACAAACCCTTGTTTCATCAAATTTCTGCTCAGACACGGGTGACGTTTTACAAAATCTGAGTAGTAGCTGCAAGCTTTTGAATACCGAATAAAGTGGGAAATGTATATCCCATATGCAGGTGAAGTTGGTATATTGCTACTAAGGTGGGGGTAATTGATAACTTTAAAATTAAAATCGTCTCGTTTATCATAGATTCTGGTACTGAGATGACTGTGTATGTCAAATTCGAGGCATAAGTCTAAAAATGAGGAGGAGGAAGCCGTGTCTGTTGCTTCTTAAATTTTTAGTTCTGGGGATATATTAATAGATCCCAATCAGAAAAGTTTTGATTGTTAAGGGAAAGAACATCACCAATATATCTGAATGTTAAATTCAACGACCTGGCAAGAAGAGGTGCACAGTTCGTTTCCATAGGAATGCCGACAATTTGTTGAAAAAGTCTACCTCCAAGTTCAACAAATATGTTGTCAATAAGAAACTCCAGCATACTGATCACTTGTTCATGTGTGTAGCGTGTTTTACATTTTGGTTTACTATTATCACAATATGTCGTATGGTGTTCCAAAGTAAGAAATATATAGCGTATGCTGTTGAAAAACATTGTGATTTTGATTAAAATACATTCGTCTGGTAGCATGTGACCCCTCCCTTTTACACATACCACTTCCACCGTTGTCAGCATCGTCATATCTAAACAAATAGCAACAAACAGAAAAATAAATATTTCATTTGTCAAAAAGCACTGCAATAAATTACAGTAGCACCGTGCTTTTGGAGAAATGCGTAGAATACAACTTTTATCATGTTTCCATGTAGTAACAGAAATTACAATTGAATCGTAACTACATTTATGTAGAAAATGGGGGATTAAACCTTGTTCAATACTAGCTAAACCTATCACTTGTATGACAGTCGCATAAAATTCCAATATATTGACAACAATGTGTAAACAAAACAAACAAACAAAACAGAGCCATTTGTAGGTGACTATGCGGTACGGGCTTTGCTCATTGTTGAAGGCCGTATGGTGATCTATAGTTGTTTATTTCTGTGTCGTTTGGTCTCTTGTGAAGAGTTGTCTCATTGGAAATCATACCACATCTTCTTTTTAATATAGACATAATAGGTAAAAATTTCAAAAATACAGCATCAACATTGTGTTATAATTTTAATCACTATAAAAACAAACAAATATGTCAACAAAGAAAACAAAATGGTATTTTCAGATTACCTTTTTTAGAAAAAGGACGAGACGTTCTTGACATAATCCTGTTTCATCAACTTTAAACTCGTAAAGTTTTGTTTTCAACCGACCCTCATTGCCAATTTCTAGATGTATGTCAAGATATGAGGCAGATACAGTCTTGTGTTCGTTTTTTATAGACATTGAGTCTTTTGTAGAATAAACGCGCGTCTTGTGTACACAATGATAATCCAGGCATCTATGACAAGATTATTTATATATTCGTTTTCTGTTTATAAATGTTGAATTATTCTAAACACTAAGGATTTCTATTCTCTGGCATAGATTGCCCTAGTCTTACTTGACACACATTTGTGTGAATTTTCTAATTTTGATACTCAACAACTATTTTGATTCGAGCGCCATTTGATAGTCATTTTCAGACGAAATGTGTGTCTGGTACACCAAATTATAAGCCTGGTATATTTTATCAATACTTCGATAACAATGTTAAACCGTAGTGGAATTTACAAAAACAAAAAATCTTCATCATAATGAAAATATAACACCTGAAGCAAACTGCTGATTTCTTTCGTTTTTTTTTTTTTGTCGTTCATTGATGCATTAACTTAGTTTTTTTGGCAGTCAATATATCCTTTTTTTTTATATTGACAAAAGCGGAACCATTGAACAATTTTTCTGTTACCGCTAGGTTATTGCATCTGCTCATTGAACTATTTACGTTTTGCTCAAAGAATTGTATCCTTATATATATATATATTAGTGCAATAACATTTCAAACACCTATTCGTAATGTGGTTATTACTATGAAATATTCCAGGCAAAATTAAAATTAACATTAGCAGGTATTCAGAAATGAAATTGACATTAGAAGGTATTCAGAAATGTCTCATAGTGATAGTTTCACTTCCGTCATTTCCGTTATGTTGTTTTCACCTTGGTATTATATTTTCATATCCAGTATGGACAAAATTGAGAATCACCTTTGATGTTAGACCGGTAAGTAAAGAAATTTAAGAGTGAGAAATTAAGGGAAAACTAACTAGTTTGTAAAAATGAAGTTTAATGTTTTATCAAAGTTTCCGAAGGGTTATCCGATTGGAGATCGTGTAATTGCCTCATGTTTTGTATTCTTGATTCCTGCACTATGAATGAATTGGTGATATCTAAACAACTGTATAATGCTGTTGCCTTCAATTTATTATAACTATTTCCGTTGTCTGCACCATAGTTAAGCATCATTGAGGTCAAAGGGTCTGACAAAATTATATTCCTATAAATTGGAATGATATATATGCTATACAGATGTAGTATAGAAAATTGAGATCACACACGAATTTAAGTGTACCTGATCATCCGAGTTTAGCTGAGTGCGTGGAAATAAAAAAAAATAAGCAATATGAACACGTCACGTACGTGTATCCATTACTGTTTTTGTTGCTCTAATAGCAGCCATTGTGTTGTTCTTGACAAAATCAATTATGTTATAAGCAGCATTATAAATAAGCTTCGCGTTTGGAAACGTGTTTGTTTAATGAGATATTGACCTGGAAGATCTTTCGGTTCGTCATGGAAAAAAATGCATTTAATAACTGTTTATTGCATTGAAAGTGATAAATGCAACGAAGTTCGTAGATTTGTAAACTTGATCTTTCACTAACAAACTTAAAGAGTGAGTCGGTTGAGTTAATACATCATAAAATTCTTTCTTTGATTAACTGCGGACTTAATGTTCATTTTGCAAGTTAAACACAGAGTTAACTTATACCAATGCGGTAAAAATTACCTTTATTACATATATGTAATACAATCTTATTTCAAATAATGACTGCTTTAATAGCTTATCTCAAACATGTCTGTTTCGTACGCAAACGCTACTATATGCATTAAAGAGGCCGTCTTGATTTTGCATGTTTTTCAAAGTCTTAAGTTATGTGTTAAAAATGTAACTTAAGATTAAGAAAGGCAATGCAAGCGCTGTTTAATGATTTTTTTTAGTTCTTGGCGTATGAAGGTAGTGATGTGTCAAACACATTCAATTCATTGAACCATGACTGAATGTGGAGAGCAAATAACCTCCATGATAATGAGAAATGTCAATGCTAATAAAAACTGCATATAAAATACCATTGACTTATCATAAGTGGTTCCCTTCAAACAAACCTTCACAAACCTTAACTAGTAAACTTTGCAAAAGTGTCAAAGTCGATAAAACCTGGATGAGGGGCAAAGTCTTATAATCTTCATGATAATGAGACTTGCAATGCTATTATCACTATATACCAAATATCTTTGTCTTAATATCAATGGTTCAACTTAAACTGATATCACCAAAAACTTTAACATGTAAACTCTGCATAACTTTCAAATTCAACAGACCATCACTGAGGTAGTTGAGTCAATTTATCTCCATGGAAAAGAGATATACATATCAAATATTATTAACCTTCCAATAGTGAGTTTTCTAAAACTGAAATATTCACAAACTAATACTTGTGAACTTAGCAAGTCATTCAAAGTCACTAGACCATGACCAAGGTAGCGGACCAAAATACACGCCATTGGAAATGAATTGTACCAATGCTAATACATTTGCATACCAAATATCAATGACCCAACACTAGTTGCTATCCTTAAACTGACCCAATCATAAACTTATACATTGATGACGTCGCCGATGCCGTCGCCGGAAACAGCACGCCTAATTTCTTTTTTTTAATTCATTGAGGAGAGACAAAACATGTCATTCTTTTACATATAAAATTTAACATGTATATCGGCTTTTGATTAATGATGTTCATGTTTTTCTTTTTCAGTTGATGACATTTCATAATTTAATTTGCAGCTTTGTATCCCTATATACATTCATTGGAGTTTTATATTGTTTTTTTCCGGATTTGAATCAACATTTAAGCTTGGTACAGATCAATATCTGCTACCATATTTTAGGGTGTACTGGATTACAAAAATGTTGGAGTTATTTGACACAGTGATTATGATCCTTCGCCATAGACGACAACATATCAGTTTTCTTCATGTTTATCATCATATCACCATGATGTTGTTAACAGATGCTGGTTACCACTTTTTTCCATGGCCAAAAATGTCTATTTACGTTGCAACAAATGCATTAGTTCATTTCATAACATATCTGTTTTATGGGTTATCTACCTTCTTTCCCATTAAATTGTTACCATGGAGAAAGACTAATACAAAGATTGAGATTGTAGAGTCTTTAGTGCTTAACGTACATGTGACATTTGGATATTTGAACAATGACCTTTGTATTTATAGTGTACTGTATGGGATTACTATTTTATCGTTAAATATTTATTATCTTTTCTTTGAGTCATCAAAATCTTCAAAACTGATTGAAGATCATTAAATATTTTAGAGTTTTAAAAATATCATTTTATTCAGTTGTCGCATCATTTCGACGATGCTTTGTACAAAATTACAAAAAAAATAATAATATGTATGTTATTCAAACACGAAGAATATCATATTTACAATGTCATTTCTGTAAATATTCCTCAATCGAGATACTTATCCAGTGCTTAAACGTACGATACAATTAATTTATAGTTATTTTGAAACCAATTAACTATTCAGGATATATTTTAATTATCATTAATTAACCGTTTTCTAAAATAGAAAATAAAAAAATGGTTATCAAGGAAACATTATAATACGAGATGGACGTATAGAAAAACAGGAACATACTTAAAACATACAGTAAGAAAACAGCGAGGATTATATATTAAAAAAAAACGAATTTGTGTTTTATCTTAATAGATATTTGCTATTTAGACAATTTTTTGATGATCTTTGATAGTTTTTAATTATTTTTAACCTTTATGAAATCGGAACGATTAAGAGCTTGCCATACTGTAGAGACATATATTTGTTGTTGAAAACTGAATGAGCGTTCTAGATGTCTTTTTTTGGGTTTATATCGTTGGTTGCGGTCTCATTGACGTATCTCACATGTAAAAAAAAGTAAGCCTTGATAACTATGAACAACCATGAAAACTATAAATAAAGTGTGCTCTGAAAAAGATGATTTGGCGTTTAACGTCTAACCAGGTAACAGTCTGAAAAAGTTGAAGAATCATTATTATCTTTGTTAATTCAAAATGGATTTACGATATTCGAACATCGGACAACTACTGGTGC
This sequence comes from Mytilus californianus, assembly GCF_021869535.1. Classification (NCBI taxonomy): domain Eukaryota; kingdom Metazoa; phylum Mollusca; class Bivalvia; order Mytilida; family Mytilidae; genus Mytilus; species Mytilus californianus. The sequence goes on from NW_026262723.1 coordinate 110,445,187, forward strand.
TGCTAATTCATCTTTAAACTAACAATAAATGAAGATCTGGATTTCCCTTATTCTACTTAATACAAAATTTTGGTGTTCCAACTACTTCATTTATAATGCTAGTTTTGCAAATTGTTCTACTTTATATTCTACTATTAGATGTGTCCCTACAAATATAAAGTTTAATTGTTAGTTCAGCCAATTGGTCCGCGACATCACCTTCAAACAGTGTGGATACTACAAATATCTAAAGATCTGTTCAGAGTAAATATGTATACAATCAAAGTAACTCTATGTGTGTGATACAGGAAGTATTAAAACATTTGCATTTTGCTTACATTTACTTCGGGATCCACCTAGTTATGTTGAAAAAGGAATCAACACTTTTTTAAATTTCGTGCGTCCGAAGCTCTTTTCTGGATTAACCTCCATCAGGAACACTAAAATTCCAGCATTTGAAAAGCAAAGATGTTTACATTCACTAGGTTATTTATGACATAAGAGTTCTTTTCATTGTCAGATTTTTCTGTGAAAACAGATACAATGACATTTTAAAAGAAAAAGAACATATTTGTTGTACAATACCTGTATAAAATATACCTTGTGCAACACTGGAAAGATGACACAAGGGGTCTTGTGTTTACAATGTTCCACCCATAAGAACTAAACGATGAATTCTTTTATATGGATATTTGTTTTACATTCACTGCACAAGTTATATTTATTACAAACACACACACAAAATCAAACAACTCATTTGATAAAGGACTTTATGTTTTGAATTTTCCTTGGAGTTCAGTATTTTTGTTATTTTACTTTTTTCTTATAAATATATGTCATCAAAAGATACAATATAATTTATAATTCATGATCAAATGTACTTTATCTTTTACTCATAAGGCCACACCAAATTAATTTCTAGTTCTTCGGATTTTTTCTTTAAAAAAGGGTAGCGAGTGAGCGAAATTTTTTTATTTGTTTTTTTTTCAAAGTTTGATTTTTGGCAGGCGAAAGATTTTTTTACTAGCAAGCGCTATTATTTTTGATAAAATCGATGAAAAGCATTTTATGCAAGCGAGCGATCAGAAATTTACACTGTTTTGGTTCTTCATGTTTTTATATATCTCATATCCTAGTTCCTTTGCTTATTTGTTCTGTGACACCCTGTTGAATTCTTTTCACAACATTTCCAGTACAAATATGGTTAACTAGTAGCAAAACCTACAACCTCGGGTAGTCTGTTCAAATAAAGATCCTGCCTGAACATGAAAAAAGTGCAACAGCTTTGAACAGGCAGACACACATGTTTGATGGAAGTTATAACTGATGTGTTATAAAAATAAGGAAATGTGGTATGATAGCCAATGAGACAACTATCCAACAAGGTTCAAATGAAGTAAAAGTATGCAATTATAGGCAACGTACAGCCTTCAACAATGAGAAAACCCATACCGTACAGTTGACTATAAAAGGCTCTGACATGAAAAATATGAAACAATTCAATTATGAAAACTAACGGCCTAATTTATAACAAAACAGTTTACGATAATTAGATATAAGAAGATGTGGTATGAGTGTCAATGAGACAACTCTCCATCCAAGTCAAAATTTATAAAAGTAAACCATTATAGGTCAAAGTACGATCTTCAACACGGAGCCTTGGCTCACATCAAACAGCAAGCTATAAAGGGCCCCAAAAATTACTAATGTAAAACCATTCAAACGGGAAAACCAACGGTCTAATCTATATAAAAAACGAGAATCGAGAAACACTTATAAACCACATTAACATACGACAACTACTGAACATCAGATTCCTGACTTAGGACAGATGCTAACAATTGCTGCGGGTTTAAACGTTTTAATGGTACCAAACCTTCACCCTTTTTCTGAAACAATAGTGTAACATCACAACATAGAAAGACACACTATAAAGTATCAACTGAAATAGCTTAACTCAATCAAAGGACATATTAACACGAGTGAACATACACTGAACAAATAAATTTGACCTCTGAGACAATGTAAATACAAAATAAATAAACTAAGGGAAGAATAGTAAAAGTAACATGTTATACCGCTATGAAATGTTAAACAATTTTAGGATAAACACATATGACAGACACGAACCAACGACAAACAGTGAACTACATATTTGTGTATACAACAGGCTGAAAATTTAAAAAGGGCTGTCCTTCAAAAACCACACAATTTATACTACTTAGTATTCAAATGCATCACACCAGATGCTATATACTAATTAAACAAAAGGAACATTAAAATACAGTCCACTTAGTCATTGCTTTGCTGAAGAATTTACTAGCAATCAAATATTTATGTATATGGGGATATTGCTCTGTGTTGAAAGCCTTACAGTTAACTTTACTGGTTGCAAACCTCAACAAATTTGGACTCTAGTGGAAGTTTGTCTCATTGAAAATCATACAAATTCTTATTTTTAGAATATTTTGTAAATTGTAAAGTTAGATTGATTTGTTAAATTCAATTACCACAAAAACTTCCTTGTCAAATTCCATGCTTTATAACTTTGTATTCAATAAATGATAATAGCAAATATAAATAAAAGATTCAAGGAAAAAACCATTTATTGTAAAAGATAATAAAAAAAAGAGTAAACATATAATAGTTTCATTGAGGCGCCATTTCAATGCATGTACCATCATCTCCGGTATTCTCTTTTATTCTTATGAATGTTATATTGTCATGATTTGATGGTCTTTCAATTCGGTGGCGATGGAGCGTTGTGGTCTTGCACGGAGCACTTCAAACAAATCGATAAAAGAATTGTCCAAATCACATTCTACTGCTTTGTTTGGCAGTAAGGTTTTTTCCTGCGTTGACACTGTTACTACAAATATTCCACTCATGTCTTACTTTTGAATATATATCATATTATATTTGGCCATAAAACGTTGTAAATGTAAGATCTAGATCGTTTTTGTTGTCAATTTCCGTGTCTGTATGGCGTTACTTTCAAACACACAACTGATAAAAATATTTGTTACATAAATTTAGAGACGGACGCGCGCGGCTCCGAACTGGAAGCGGGTTAAAAAAAAACTTTTTTCTCGTCGACCTCTCACAACACGCGGGGGATCCGACGAACGAGGTATTAATTTGGCGTGGCCTAATCGACATATCTTAACCGATGGATTAACATCGTGATGTGACGGTCAGTGATTCTATAGTCCATACGCTCGACGTTTTCCATTGAGTAACTCTATCAAGTGATTTCTTTAAAGGATTCATAATCTTAAAAGTTTGAAGTAAAGGTAAGTACAAAATAGGATAAATATGAATATAAGGTTACCACAATCTTTATGTGCCTGTCCCAAGTAAGGAACCTGTAGTTCAGTGGTTGTCGTTGGTCTATGTCTGACATATTTGTTTTTCGTAAATTGTTTTGTTATAAATTAGACAGTTAGTTTTCTCAATTGAATTTTTTCATATTTTTCATGTCAGGGCCTTTTATAGTCGACTATACGGTATGGGTTTTTCTCATTGTCGAAGGCCGTACGGTTGCCTATAGTTGCTTTCATCCATTTCATTTGAAATTTGGTGGATAGGTATCTCATTGGCAAGCATACCTCATCTCCTTACTTTCATATTAGTTGTAATCGAATAGAATTTCTTTAAAATATAAGTTATTAGCGTGAGCGCTACTGTCAGTTGTAAAGAACACAGTTAACAAGTGATTAGCGATCATAAGCCAATATCTCCCGGAGGCATTAATATGGTTATTAGGAGGGCCACCAGGATTATCATACTATATATACTGGAGTAGCAGTTTTATTATCGGAAAAGCATTTCAAACAAAATTGAGTGAAAAATGGTGATTAAGAAACCCGATATCAAAGAAAACACCAAAATTATTTCTGTAAAAAAATAAAATTTGACCGTAATCCCAATCTGCCGTTTATGACAAATAGCTTTCAGTTTCGGTTATCATAGACTGGCAAATATAACCGTTTCAAGACCCTTACTTTGGACGCCTGAAATTTATTTAACAACTATAGGTCACTGTAGGGCTTTAAACAATGAGCAAAACCCCTACCGCATAGTAATCTATAAAAGGCCCCGAAATGAAAATGTAAAACAATTCAATTAAGAAAACTAACAGGCTGATTTCTGTACAAAACAAATGAAGAAAAAAACTATCATATACAGAAACAAATGACAACCACTAAATTACAGACTCCTGACTTGGGACAGGCGCATACAGAATGTGGCGGGGTTAAACATGTTTGCCTGTTCCAAACCCTCCTCCTAACCTGGGACAGTGGTGTATCAGTACAACAAAAAACAAATTATAAAAATCAGTTGAAAATGGCTTAACTCATTAGATTGTATACAAAGCTAAAAAAAATTATGTAAGCATGTTCATAGCAATAACAACATATAAAACAATCATGTATCTAAATAAAGGCAACAGTAGTATACCGCTGTTCGAAACTCATAAATCGATAGAGATAAAAACAAATCCGGGTTACAAACTTAAACTGAGGGAAACGCATCAAATATAAGAGGAGAACAACGACACAACAAAAACACAACATTAAAATGTAACACACACAGAAACGAACTATAATATAACAATGGCCATTTTCCTGACTTGGTACAGGACATTTTAAGAAAAAAATGGTGGGTTGAACCTGGTTTTGTGGCATGCCAAACCTCCCAATTTAATGGCAACGTCAAACACAACACCAAAACGACAACATCACATGACAGGACCACAATACAAATAAATGGGAGAACATATAGGACAAAGAATCACACGAATGATAGCTAACAAAAGGTACTAGGCTTAAAATTCAATACGCCAGACGTGCATCTCGTCCACACAAGACCATCCAGTGACGCTCAGATGAAAAAAGCTTGAAAGCCAAAACAAGTCCAAAGCCGAAGAGCACCGAGGACCAAAACTTCCAAAAAGTTGCGCCTAACACGGCCAGGGTTTTCTGCCTGGGACAAGAACATCCTTATTATTTAGAATAATTTATAATTTTGCAAACAGTAAATTTTATAAAATGACTATATAATAGATATACATGATAAAACCGAAGTGGGGACTAACTACAGAATAAAAACGGATACATTACATAAAACAACTTAATCCAACATATAAAAATACACAGCCGAGTTAGCCAAAGCATCAACGCACAAAGTGACGTCACATTTGAAATTCTAAAAAAAAACACACAAAGTGACGTCTCATTTGAATTTGTAAAAATATTTCCCAAAAATAAGATAGGATTAGGATTGATTCAAGATTAGACTAAGATAAAAATATGTTAGATTATAATCAATCTGGACTATAAAATCAAAACACTTGTAAGTAACTGGCTGAACAGCTCATTTGCGCTTTGATTATAGTTTGTTGTTATGTTGAGCTGTTACACCAATGTTCAAGAGAGAGGGTTGGGCCCAACAAACATGGTTAACACCATGACGTGGGAGGGTTGCACCCAGCAAAAATGTTTAACCCTCAACACTCTGTATATGTCTGTCCAAAGTCAGGAGCCTGGAATTGAGTGTTTGTCATTTATCGCTGTATATCATATATGTTTTCGTTAATTGTTTATATTATAGTTCGTTTCTGTGTGTGTTACATTTTAATGTTGTGTTTTTATTGTGTCGTTGTTCTCCTCTTGTATTTGATGCGTTTCCCTCAGTTTTAGTTTGTAACCCGGATTTGTTTTTATCTCTATCGATTTGTGAGTTTCGAACAGCGGTATACTACTGTTGCCTTTATTTGCTCATTGTTAAAGGCTGTACAATGACCTGTAGTTGCTAATTTCTACATAATTTGGTCTCGGGTGGAATGTTGTTTCACTGCTTCATTGACAATCATACCACATCTTCTTATTTTCATATTATGTGCATATATACCTTTTCTGCTTTTCTAGACCACACAAAGTAAAAGTAAAACACACAATAAAAAATCTGCACAGTACAGCAATCAACAGGACAACCACCAACTTGAACAAGAAAAGACAAGATGGTATATAATTTGGAAAAGAGGGTCTAAATGTACTCCCTTCTACAAGTAGCCAGCTAAGGTAGCTACAGCTATAGGTAGAATATATAGCTATATGCTGTTTAAGAAAATATAAAATTCAGAAGCAAACCTCCTAACAGATTTCGTGAAAACAGCATTAGCATTTAATTGAAATCAGAAGTATGCATGTATTATTTCATTACAGTGAATATTTCATTACAAATCAAACAAAATGGTAAACAAATTCCACCTATAATTTATCAAAATGTTCTGATCAGTTGTTTGAACACCTATATACTTTAATTACAATTTGACACTTATTCTTTTTTACTCTCACAATATATTTAATCCCACACCAAAAACCTTTAATTGTATAAATCTGTAACACTTTTTATCATTCAATAGAAAAGTGATATCATTAGATTCTTCAGTGTATATCTTATTCATAAGACAAATTGAATTTTACTAAGTATGTGCCTAAGTAATCACCAATAAAACCTGATGACTCATTATGTTTAAAATAAATACACTGAGGATAGTTCAGTCCATCCCCTTTACTAATCAGTACTTTACTATCCTGTCCATCTTTTGATATTACTATTATTCTACCAGAGTTACAGTCTGCTACAATAATGTTACCATAAGGATCGGTACAAAGTCCTTCTGGTCTTGATAAATCCTGTGTATATTGCCAGATCTGTTTACCTGATCCATCAACACAGTATACTGCTTTACCATTACTGTCACTGTAGGTTACTCTGTCATTACAGTAAACAAAGTAATCCAGGTCTGCTTTACTCTCAACTTTTATTGACTTCAGTGTATTTCCTTCCAAGTCTATAATACGGATTTCATCATAACCCAACCCTACAGCCAGAGAATCATTGGAGAATGACAAACCCCTGCATACTTTGACTAATTTGATAGCCTTGGTAACTGTTTCATTCTCCATATTGAAGATCTTAATGGCATTCTCTTCTCTATAAGTTATGGCTATAGTGTCCTGATTGATCTGTGTAACACTCCAGGCTTCACCAGATATTGGAAAATGTTTCTGAAGTTTGCCATCAGAAGTAAGTAGGTTAACTGTACCAAATTGTTTAACTGCTATAAATCTACCATCCATCAGACAAATCATGTCCCTCATCCAGTTACCAATGTTGATCTTTATCTTTGTTTCAATATTCATTGTCATGTTGATTATGTTGGATTGTTCTCGTGATTCTACTTGTGCTTTCCTCCTCACACTTGTTTCTCTATTCATGTGTATATCTGTTTTAACAACTATCACTTCTCCTAAGGATTCTAGTGATTCTAAATTGTAAAGTGTCTTTTCTATTTCATCATTTTGCTTCATTTTGATGTCAAATTCTTTAGTCCTGTCATCATCATTCAGATCGTCAACATATCGTTGACATCGGTGTACTTGTTGTTCAATCTGATGTACACCTAGGAATGATTGCAGTTTTGAACTATGTGTTATGACTGCATGGAGATAGTCTTTCATTACGTCTAATTGTCCTTTTTTTTCTTCAAGTTCAGTAATCAAATCTGATGCTTTTGATTTTTCTTTATTCAAGATGGTGTTTGTTTCTTTGCATAACTTCTTCTCTAGTTTGTCTAAATGTTCATTTATTTTCTTTCGAAATTTTGCAATCCTGCCCTTGATGCTGTCACACTGTTGTTCCCCTCTTTTGATATTTCCTGATTTATTGTTCACCATTATATTCAAGATGTGTACAATGGAGTTTATATCTTTATATAAAGATTCTTTTGATTTTTCCAATTCGGGTTTCTCTACTTCACAAGCTAAACTTTTTATTCCAGTACATTTTGAATGGCTATTAGGTATACATTCATCACAGCAAGGCATTAAATGACTGGGGCAATACAGGTTAAGCTGTTGACCATGTTTGTCACATTCTGTTTTGATAGCTTGTATGGATGGTTTAAAACTTTTAATATCAATTGTCTTATGATCACGTGACGATTTAGATCTTTTGTGATGACCAGAACATGTTGAGCATAATCCCTCATCACAGTTGTAACACCAAAATTCAGCTTTTGTGTTTACTTTTCCTTCGTGACAAGGTCCACATGGTATAGGTTTACTTGATGCCATGACCTAAATAAATATAAAAGGTAAATAATTTGACCTAATGGGTAGGATCCAACTGGTATAGATTTAATGCTATTATTATGTCATCTTATTGGTAAATAATTATTTTAAAGTATACCGATGACAAAATTGAGGTCAATATAAAAATAAGGAGATGAGGTATGATTGCCAATGAGACAACTATCCACCAAAGTTCAAATAAAGTAGATGTAAGCAATTATAGGCAACCATACAGCCTTCAGAAATGAGAAAAACCAATACCATTAGTCAGCAATAAAAGGCCCCGAAACGATTCAATTGAGTAAACTAACGGCCTAATTTAACAAAACAATTAACGAAAAACAAACATGACAGACATGAACCACCGACAACCACTGAACTACAGGCTCCTGACTTGGGACAGGCACATAAAGAATGTGGTAGGGTTAAACATGTTTGTGAGCGCTCAACCCTCACCCTTACCTGGGATAGTGGTGTAACAATACAGCATAAGAACAAACTATAAAAAATCAGTTGACAAAGGCTTAACTCATCAGATCGATTCAAAGCAGAAAAACATGTAACAAAAACACAGACCAGACGTGGCAGGGTATTTATCCATCCCTCATCCCTAACAAGTAAAAAGATACTTAGTACAGATCTGAGCGTACTCGCAGTTACTGACAGCTAGTTCAAAGCAAATAACAACTGATAAACAAAATCATATATCTAAGACTAAAATATCAATCAGTTCACATCCAACATCCAATGGATAAAGTGTCATTAACAGTCAGAGAAAAACATGACCTTGTGCAATGCCAAAACAAGTACGATATTGACTAGTTATTGCCCTTCATTGTTTTAACAATGATACAATGTATATATATATATATATATATCGATACTAGTAATAAAAACTTAGTTTGTTGTCATTTTTACAGTCCTATGTTCAGATATTGTTTTTGAATCATTCGCAAATTTTGTTATTTTGGGAATTTGGTTTTGCTAGTGTTGGTTTTTTCATTACATTTTTTAGATTCTTTTTGTTTCAGACTGTATGTTGATGAAGTGTCTTTTGGTTTTTACACTGTTGGGTTCCTGTTTGATTGCTATATACCCCACCTTTTTTCAGTCATAATTGCGTTATACCCCACATTTTCTTTTAGTCTTTAGTCATAAATGCTTTATACCCCACATTTCGTTTAAATTTGATTGCTTTATACCCTACGTTTCCTTTTAATTTGATTGCTATGTACCCAACATTTCCTTTTGATATGTTTGCTATAACCCAAATTTCCTTTTAATATGATTGCTATATACCCAACATTTCCTTTTGATATGATTGCTATAACCCACATTTCCTTTTAATATGATTGCCGTATACTCCACATTTCCTTTTAATATGATTGCTATATACCCTAAATTTCCTTTAAGTCATAAGTGCTATGAACCCCAAATTTGTTTGTAGTCATGATTGCTATATACCCCACATTTTAAAGATTTTTTAGTCATAATTGTTTTATACCAAACGTTTCCTTTTAGTCATAATTGATATAAACCCACATTTTAAAGATTGTTTAGTCATAATTGCTTTATACCCCACATTTCCTTTAAGCCATTGGTATATATCCCACATTTTCTTTTAAGTCATGATTTCTATATGCTCCACATTTTTTATTTTTTTAGTAATGATTGCTTTATACCCAACGTTTCCTTTTATTCATAATTGCTATTAACCCAATGTTTACTTTTAGTCATATTTACTATATACCCCGCGTTTTCATTTAGCCATAATTGCTTTATACTCCATGTTTCCTTTAAATCATAATTGCTATATACTCAACATTACCTTTAAATAAAAATTGCTGTATACCCCACATTCCCTTCTAGTCAAAATGCCTATATACCCCACGTTTCCTTTAAATCATATTTGCTCTACACCCCACATTTCCATTTAGTCATTGCTTTTTACCCCACATTTCCTTTTAGTTATGATTTCTATGTACCCCACATTTTAAAGATTTTTTAATCATAATTGTTTTATACCAAACGTTTCCTTTATGTCATAATTGATATAAACCCAACCTTTCCAGTCATATTTGCAACATTACCCATGTTTTCTTTAAATAATAATTGCTATATACCCCACGTTTCTTTTTAGTCAGAATTGCTATATACCCCACGTATCCTTTTAGTTATAATTGCTATATACCCCATGTTTCCTTTTAGTTGTAATTGCTATATACCTCATGTTTCCTTTCAGTTATAATTGCTTTAACACCACGTTTCCTTTAAGTCATATTTGCTATATACCCAACGTTTCCTTTAAGTCATAATTGCTATATACCCAATGTTTCCTTTTAGTTATAATTGCTATATACCCCATGTATCCTTTTAGTTATAATTGCTATATACCTCATTCCTTTTAGCTATTATTGCCATATACACCACGTTTCCTTTAAGTCATATTTGCAATATACCCAACGTTTCCTTTAAGTCATAATTGATATAAACCCAAAATGTCCTTTAAGTTATATTTGCTATATACCCCATGCTTTCTTTTAGTTATAATTGTTATATACCCCATGTTTCCTTTTAGTTATAATTGCTATATACCCCATGTTTCCTTTTAGTTGTAATTGTTATATACCCCATGTTTCCTTTTAGTTATAATTGCTATATACCCCATGTATCCTTTTAGTTATAATTGCTATATACCTCATTCCTTTTAGCTATTATTGCCATATACACCACGTTTCCTTTAAGTCATATTTACAATATACCCAACGTTTCCTTTAAGTCATATTTACAATATACCCAACGTTTCCTTTAAGTCATAATTGCTAAATACCCCATGTTTCCTTTAAGTTATAATTGCTATATACCCCACGTTTCCTTTAAGTCATATTTGCTATATACCCAACGTTTCCTTTAAGTCATAATTGCTATATACCCTATGTTTCCTTTTAGTCATAATTGCTTTATACCCAACGTTTCCTTTTAGTTATAATTGATTGAAACCCAACATTTCCTTTAAGTCATATTAGCTATATATCCCATGTTTCCTTTAAATAATAATTGCTATATACCCCACGTTTCTTTTTAGTCATAATTCCTATATACCCAACGTATCCTTTTAGTTATAATTCCTATATACCCCATGTTTCTTTTTTGTCATAATTGCTATATACCCCACGTATCCATTTTAGTTATAATTGCTATATACCCCATGTTTCCTTTTATTATAATTCCTATATACCAAACGTTTCCTTTTAGTTATAATTGCTATATACCCCATGTTTCCTTTTAGTAATAATTGCTATATACCCAATGTTTCCTTTCAATTCATAATTGATATATACCCAATGTTTCCTTTTATTCATAATTGCTTTATACCCAAGGTTTCCTTTTAGTTATAATTAATATAAACCCAACATTTCCTTTTAGTCTTATTTGCTATATACCCCATGTTTCCTTTAAATAGTAACTGCTATATACCCCACGTTTCTTTTTAGGCATAATTGCTATATACCCCACGTATCCTTTTAGGTATAATTGCTATATACCCCATGTTTCGTTTTGGTCATACTTGCTATATACCCCATGTTTCCTTTAAATAATAATTGCTATATATCCCAAGTTTCTTTTTGGTCATATTTGCTATATACCCCATGTTTCCTTTAAATGATAATTGCTATATACCCCATGTTTCCTTTAAGTAATAACTGCTATATACCCAAAGTTTCCTTTTAGTCACAATTGTTATATACCCCATGTTTCCTTTTAGTTATAATTGCTATATTCCCCATGTTTCCTTTAAGTCATATTTGCTATATACCAAACGTTTCCTTTAAGTCATAATTGCTATATAATCCATGGTTCCTTTTAGTTATAATTGCTATAAACCCAACATTTCCTTTAAGTCATATTTGCTATATACCACATGTTTGCTTTAAATAATAATTGCTATATACCCCACGTTTCCTTTTAGTTATAATTGCTATATACCCCATGTTTCCTTTTATTATAATTGCTATAAACCACTTGTTTCCTTTAAGTTATAATTGATATATACCCCATGTTTCCTTTTAGTTATAATTGGTATATACCTCACGTTTCCTTTTAGTTTTAATTGATATAAACCCAACATTTCCTTTTAGTCATAATTGCTTTATACCCAACGTTTCCTTTTAGTTATAATTGATTGAAACCCAACATTTCCTTTAAGTCATATTAGCTATATATCCCATGTTTCCTTTAAATAATAATTGCTATATACCCCACGTTTCTTTTTAGTCATAATTCCTATATACCCAACGTATCCTTTTAGTTATAATTCCTATATACCCCATGTTTCTTTTTTGTCATAATTGCTATATACCCCACGTATCCATTTTAGTTATAATTGCTATATACCCCATGTTTCCTTTTATTATAATTCCTATATACCAAACGTTTCCTTTTAGTTATAATTGCTATATACCCCATGTTTCCTTTTAGTAATAATTGCTATATACCCAATGTTTCCTTTCAATTCATAATTGATATATACCCAATGTTTCCTTTTATTCATAATTGCTTTATACCCAAGGTTTCCTTTTAGTTATAATTAATATAAACCCAACATTTCCTTTTAGTCTTATTTGCTATATACCCCATGTTTCCTTTAAATAGTAACTGCTATATACCCCACGTTTCTTTTTAGGCATAATTGCTATATACCCCACGTATCCTTTTAGGTATAATTGCTATATACCCCATGTTTCGTTTTGGTCATACTTGCTATATACCCCATGTTTCCTTTAAATAATAATTGCTATATATCCCAAGTTTCTTTTTGGTCATATTTGCTATATACCCCATGTTTCCTTTAAATGATAATTGCTATATACCCCATGTTTCCTTTAAGTAATAACTGCTATATACCCAAAGTTTCCTTTTAGTCACAATTGTTATATACCCCATGTTTCCTTTTAGTTATAATTGCTATATTCCCCATGTTTCCTTTAAGTCATATTTGCTATATACCAAACGTTTCCTTTAAGTCATAATTGCTATATAATCCATGGTTCCTTTTAGTTATAATTGCTATAAACCCAACATTTCCTTTAAGTCATATTTGCTATATACCACATGTTTGCTTTAAATAATAATTGCTATATACCCCACGTTTCCTTTTAGTTATAATTGCTATATACCCCATGTTTCCTTTTATTATAATTGCTATAAACCATTTGTTTCCTTTAAGTTATAATTGATATATACCCCATGTTTCCTTTTAGTTATAATTGGTATATACCTCACGTTTCCTTTTAGTTTTAATTGATATAAACCCAACATTTCCTTTAAGTTATAATTGATATAAACCCAACGTTTCCTTTTAGTTATAATTGATATAAACCCAACATTTCCTTTTAGTTATAATTGATATAAACCCAACGTTTCCTTTTAGTTATAATTGCTATAAACCCAATAATTCCTTTTTGTTATAATTGCCTCATCCCCAAGGTTTCCTTTAAATAATAATTGCTATATACCCACGTTTCTTTTTAGGCATAATTGCTATATACCCCACGTATCCTTTTAGTTATAATTGCTATATACCCAATGTTTCCTTTTAGTTATAATTCCTATATACCCAATGTTCCCTTTTAGTTGTAATTGCTATATACCCAATGTTTCCTTTTAGTTATAATTGCTATATACCCAATGTTTCCTTTTAGTTGTAATTGCTATAAACCCAACATTTCCTTTAAGTCATCTTTGCTATATACCACATGTTGCCTTTAAATAATAATTCCTATATACCCCACGTTTCCGTTTAGTTAAAATTGCTACATACTCCATGTTTTCTTTAAGTTATAATTGATATATACCCCATGTTTCCTTTTAGTTATAATTGGTATATACCTCACGTTTCTTTTTAGTTATAATTGATATAAACCCAACATTTCCTTTTAGTTATAACTGATATAAACCCAACGTTTCCTTTTAGTTATAATTGCTATAAACCCAATGTTTCCTTTTAGTTATAATTGCCTCATCCCCAAGGTTTCCTTTAAATAATAATTGCTGTATACTCACGTTTCTTTTTAGGCATAATTGCTATATACCCCACGTATCCTTTTAGTTATAATTGCTATATACCCAATGTTTCCTTTTAGTTATAATTCCTATATACCCAATGTTTCCTTTTAGTTGTAATTGCGATATACCCAATGTTTCCTTTTAGTTATAATTGCTATATACCCAATGTTTCCTTTTAGTTATAATTGCTATATCCCCAATGTTTCCTTTTAGTTATAATTGCTATATACCCAATGTTTCCTTTTAGTTATAATTGCTATATCCCCATGTTTCCTTTAAATAATAATTGCTATATACCCCATGTTTCTTTTTGGTCATAATTGCTATAAACCCCACGTATCCTTTAATTATAATTGCTATATACCTCACGTTTCCTTTTAGTTATAATTGATATAAACCCAACATTACCTTTTAGTTATAATTGATATAAACCCAACGTTTCCTTTTAGTTTTAACTGCTATAAACCCAATGTTTCCTTTTAGTTATAATTGCTTCATACCCAAGGTTTCCTTTAAATAATAATTGCTATATACCCCACGTTTCTTTTTAGGCATAATTGCTATATACCCCATTAGTTATAATTGCTATATACCCAATGTTTCCGTTTAGTTATAATTCCTATATACCCAATGTTTCCTTTTAGTTATAATTGCTATATACCCAATGTTTCCTTTTAGTTATAATTCCTATATACCCAATGTTTCCTTTTAGTTGTAATAGCTATATACCCAATGTTTCCTTTTAGTTATAATTGCTATATACCCAATGTTTCCTTTTAGTTATAATTGCTATATACCCAATGTTTCCTTTTAGTTATAATTGCTATATACCCAATGTTTCCTTTTAGTTATAATTGCTATATACCCTATGTTTCCTTTTAATTATAATTGCTATATACCCCACGTTTCCTTTTAGTTCTTATTGTTATATACCCCATGTTTCCTTTCAGTTATAATTGCTATATACCCCATGTTTCCTTTCAGTTATAATTGCTATATACCGTTTGTTTCCTTTAAGTTATAATTGATATATACCCCATGTTTCCTTTTATTATATTTGCTATATACCCAATGTTTCCTTTCAAGTCATAATTGATATATACCCCACGTTTACTTTAAGTCATATTTGTTATATACCCAATGTTTCCTTTCAAGTCATAATTGGTATATAAACCCACTGTTTCCTTTTAGTTATAATTGCTTCATACCCAAGGTTTCCTCTAAATAATAATTGCTATATACCCCACGTTTCTTTTTAGGCATAATTGCTATATACCCCACGTATCCTTTTAGTTATAATTGCTATATACCCAATGTTTCCTTTTAGTTATAATTCCTATATACCCAATATTTCCTTTTAGTTGTAATTGCTATATACCCAATGTTTCCTTTTAGTTATAATTGCTATGTACCCAATTTTTCCTTTTAGTCATATTTGCTATATACCCCATGTTTCGTTTTAGTTATAAATGCTATATACCCGACGTTTCTTTTTGGTCATAATTGCTATATACCCTACGTATCCTTTTAGTTATAATTGCTATATACCCCATGTTTCGTTTTGGTCATAATTGCTATATACCCTATGTTTCCTTTAAAAAATAAGTGATATATACCCCCTGTTTCCTTTTATTCATAATTGCTATATACCCAATGTTTCCTTTTAGTTATAATTGCTATATACCCCATGTTTCCTTTTTATTTATAATTGCTATATACCCAATATTTCCTTTAAGTTATAATTGCTATATACCCCATGTTTCCTTTTAGTTATAATTGCTATAAACCCCATGTTTCCTTAAAGTCATATTTGCTATATACCCCATGTTTCCTATAAATAATAATTGCTATATACCCCATGTTTCCTTTTAGTTATAATTGCTATAAACCCCATGTGTCCTTAAAGTCATATTTGCTATATACCCCATGTCTCCTATAAATAATAATTGTTATATACCCAATGTTTCTTTTTAGTTATAATTGATATAAACCCAACATTTCCTTTTAGTTATAATTGATATAAACCCAATATTTCCTTTTAGTCATATTTGCTATATACCCAACGTTTCCTTTAAGTCATAATTGCTATATAATCCATGTTTCCTTTTAGTTATAATTGCTATATACCACATGTTTCCTTTTAGTTATGATTGCTATATACGTCACGTTTCCTTTAAATAATAATTGCTATATACCCCATGTTTCCTTTAAGTCATATTTGCTATATACCCAACGTTTCCTTTAAATGCTAATTGCTATATACCCATCTTTCCTTTTAATAATAATTGCTATATACCCAATGTTTCCTTTAAGTCATAATTGCTATATACCCAATGTTTTCTTTTAGTTATAATTGCTATGTACCCCATGTTTCCTTTTACCATGTTTCCTTTAAATAATAATTGCTATATACCCCACGTTTCTTTATAGTCATAATTGCTATGTACCCCACGTATCCTTTTAGCTATAATTGCTATAATTGCTTTACCTCATGTTTCCTTTAAATAATAATTGCTATATACCCACTGTTTCCTTCAATTTTTAATTCTATATACCCAATGTTTCCTTTTAGTTATAATTGCTATAAACCCCATGTTTCCTTTTACCATGTTTCCTTTAAATAATAGTTGCTATATACCCCACGTTTCTTTTTAGTCATAATTGCTATGTACCCCACGTATACTTTTAGCTATAATTGCTATATACCCCATGTTTCCTTTTAGTAATAATTGCTATATACCCGATGTTTTCTTTAAGTCATAATTGTTATATACCCCATGTTTCCTTTTAGTTATAATTGCTATATACCACATGTTTCCTTTTAGTCATAATTGCTATATACTGCATGTATACTTTTAGTTTTTAGTTATTATTGCTTTATATCCCATGTTTCCTTTGAATAATAATTGCTATATACCCCATGTTTGCTTTTAGTCATAATTGCTATAACTTACTAGATACCTTTTGGTGTATTGAAAAATCCTTTCATTTGTTCACTTTAAATTCATGTCCTTCACTGTTGAAATGTCGTCCTACAAGGAAGTAAATACAAGACATGTTTATACCTGATTCAGGTAATATATAAACATTTATTTTAAAGAGTTATGTATTAGATACAATACAAAGGTAACAAAGAAACAGGCCGGTAACAACCGTTGCCGGATAGTTTTTCTGCACGAGTAGTCAGGTCAAGGTCCGAGGCGATAGCCGAGGACCTTGACCTGACTACAAGTGCAGACAAACTAGACGGCAGGTTGTTTCCGGCCTGTTTTTTGTTACCTTTGTTTTGTATCTGACTTGTACGACGTTTCAAGAAGGAAGAAGTACATTTTGCATTTAGAAGAGGTAGCAAAACTAAAGATATTAGAAACTTAAATGGCCATATACCAGTTAATGTAAGTTACAGTTTAAACTCAATTTTTTTTCTCACTTCCCTTCAGCCGAGAGTTTTTTCTCAAAAAATTCAAGAATCTAATAACTTTATAAAAAGAACCATTTCAAGTTAAAGACGAATGTTATACACATTTGAGACTTTTTGAAATGCAACCTCGCAAGTAAGTAATGTATAAAAAAGATTTCAGAGGTAAGCAAGCTACCATTTGATTTTATTGGGGGGGGGGGGGGGGGGGGTAAAATGAATTTAAAATAAACAGGCTTCATCCTTTTTTTGTTGAAAACATGCAGGATGTGCCATGTCCATGTCTTGGTATTATATATATATATAGGCATATGTTTTGGATTAAAAAAAAATGTTCATGCTTATAGGTTTTTATATGTCTCTGATAGTGTTGATCAGGATTAAACACGTGTCACTATATGATCCAATCAGAGCTTACCGTCCAAAATTGATGACATAAGTTGAATGATTTTCTTTACGATTTGCTGCATATTTGAACATGTATTACACGGACACTTTTTATTTATAGGATCAATCGTGCATTGGTGAGTTGATAGGGATTTTATCTTTTGATTAGATTTGATTTTTATATATATTTCCTGTCTTTTTTATTGAAATATAAACGTTGGTACCAGTATTTCTTTCAGCATTGTCCAGAATACTATTCATGTCCATATATTGAAAAAAAAAAATTTACGGACCGACCATTTAGCTTCAAAAGGGGGTGTGTTCTTTTCTGAGAAAGAAAATTATTTAGTTATTCAACGCTATCGCCCAAATATTTTTTTTTTTCGAAATCAGCACTATTATATACGGTATTCGGAAAATCAGGAGCCAGAAAATTATTTTCAGTGTCATCTGCTTGACCATTATATATTTTTTCTCATAAAATTGGGGATCAAAATGTGTTTTTTTAGGAAAAAACCATAACCGGCCTTTTGAAGTTAAATGGTCAACCCCTTAGTGTACTAATATGAATAATTACTGGAATAGTTTGGAAAAAAATATAGTTATTGATGCTAACGTAAATATTTTTAATTAAAAAGAGATGAAATATGTCGGTGAAACAAAAATTTCAAATCTAATTGAAATTTTAAGTGCCCATGAACTCACTGATCATGCACGAGTGATTATATTCATAAAAAGTGTCCGTGTAACAACTAAAAAGTGTCCGTGTATCATCTAAAAAGTGTCCGTGTAACACCCGTTAATGTACTGTTTTTCTATAGCTCTGCTGGGGGCAAAGTCGTACAACTCCTCTTGGTCAAGGTATTTAAACGTGTTTCAGTTCAATTGTTCCATCGAATAAATACAATAGCTATTGTTCTCTGTGTAGTTTAATCACTTCTTATAAGAGAATTCATCACTCATTGATTAATTTACCTGAATAAAAAAATATCTTTAAATAGATGAAAATACATGTATCAACATGGTAAATATAGAATGATTGTAATATGTTCTTGTATCTGATAGGGTTCAGCCAACCTTTACCTCATTGGTTCATTGGTCAATAAAAAAAATTATGGTAAGGTCTGTTTTTGTGAGGCGTCTACTTTAAAATTTCTACATTTTTATCTACCTTAAACACAAAAGCTCATAATGGTTTTAATTTTGTCTTGCTAGCGACAAAAGTCACAGAATGCGAGACATAGTGATTACAATTCTGCAACGGTGGCATAATAAAACTATTTGTATAAAGCTATATATTTCGTTGGATAGAAGACCAGCCGAGGATGCATTGTAGGTTGCACTTTGTAAATACAGCTGTTTCTCAAACCACGCCTCTTTTGGGGAGATATATAATATTCATAGATAACTTGATTTGTTTACGTACTGGTTCCTGGATATGATCTCTAGGTTTCATCTCATAGAGACATAACTTGGGACTGTTACCAGTATAAAAACATATTGTTGCTGTGAAAATTGAATTCTGAAGTAGGCAAAAAGTGGAGGTAGAGGTAGTACAGAATTTTAGTATATGTTTAAGCTTTAACAAGTTCAGGGCATACATGTATAAAAATATGCCGAACAGCCCTATGTTTGACCTTTGAATAAAATAGTAGTGCATATCAGCTTTCAATTCTAGGATATAATTTTTTACAAACTTCATAGTAAAAGTGGCACAGTTTTAGCTTCAAAATGCAAAAGGAGTTCCTATGGGAAATTGCATTTTCTATATTTACAGAAATGCAACCTGTATGCAGATACCTTATTTTACAAAGTTTCCGTCTGTCATAAGTCGATTGTCCTTGACCTCATTTTCATGGTTCAACAACTACTTGAAATTTTTTTTTGTCATGTGAATTTCTCACATATTATGAGTAATAGGATAACTATATTTGATATATGGGTTCCTTGCAACGTCTTCATATAAAAATAAGAAGATGTGGTATGATTTCATCTTCATCTAACCTCAACCTCATTTTATGGATCAGTGATGACGTTTTTGTGTCTCAGATACATGTAATATAAGCAATAGGTCAATTATATTTGATATGTGGAATGATCGTAAGGTGTACATGTCGGACTGGCAGGTTTCATCTGACCTTGACCTGTTTTTCATGGGACATTGGACAATGTTTAGTTTTCGTTGTTTTTGTCAGTTTATCAAATATTTTGAACAACAGTTGATTTATATTTGGTGTATTGAATGAGTTTAAGGTGTACATGTCTGTTTGGCAAGGTTCATATGACCTTGATCTCATTTTCTTGTTTTTGGGCAGTTTAGCTGCCCTATGCTAGCACACCAGATTTTCTTCTTTCCTCGGGAAAACTGAAAAAGGTGCCATTGCCTTAATCTAGAGTGATAATAGGTTATTTATAACTAATTAGACATTTTTTTCATGCTTTCAATTCTGAAAAACAAAAAATATGTCGAGAATTACCTTAAATGATCGTCGAACAACGCAAAATAAATGACGTTGCAAATAGGAAATAGTGCTCAATAGAATGTCTTACATTGAGTTTTATCTTCTGTGCTTTTGATAAGGATGTTAAAGAACAATTGTATGAAATATGTCATTGCCGAAACTTTCTATTTACACGTCGTTTATATTTGTCAAATGGCAATAGGCACATAAATATTGTTTGGCGGTAAATTTAACTTGAAGACGAAAGGTAAATTTCAAGGATTTATCACTATGTGCGTTATTGCAGCCTCAGAAGTAACGTCCTAGCAATGTGGCACCCATGCATAATCACTTAACGCGAGATCTTCAATTTTCTTTCCTATCTACATGTATTACACTATTCTGTTTTATTATACATATCTGGCCCTGTCAAATCTAGTACATTTCGACGGGAAAATTCTAAGGTCAATGACGAAAGCAGAGTAGTTGAAAATCGTCAGATCCGATTGACAAAAAAATGACACAGTCCAAGTGACATAGCTATCATGCCGGACTCTTTGTCCGGTAAACAATTTTAATCTTTTAGGTCCAATAAATGATCTTTTAAAAGCCCAATTTCAGTTTCAACAAATTATTTGACTGGTCCCGCATTACTTCGTACAAGTAGAAACGAACAGTGCCAAAGTTGACATCTGGGTATCAGTATGCATCAGGTGACTGCGTGTGATCATTCGATGTGTACACTCGAGTCTTCCTTAATCACATTTCGTATTCACGTTCTTGTAAATCTCTTGTACGTCTCTTCAACACATAATGCTACAATGAAACTCAGTTTTAATTACGGAAACAATAATGACACTAAAGTTGAAGCATCAGATAGGGTTTTCATAGACTTTGATGTCTTTTCCTAATAACTTGTCCGTCGATATATGGACCGAGATTAGCAGAGGCGAGTGTTTATATTTGGAGACACGTCGTCACCTATTACAAAATGGCTGCGCCCGACTATTCGTCTACCGGTGTTTTTGTCGAGTAATAAAAATTGTAAATGACAACAGTTAGCCGTTTGACCAGGTCATCTCGCTGTCCGATTAATTTTTGGTTACGATTCACAATTTTTATAAGTGATTCATTGGTCCCTCTTTATTGGACCATTCCATTTAAAATCCGAGAAGGGTTGTATGTTTTCTCTAAGGGATATCAAAAGTCATTTCTTAGGGGCACCGATAGGCTCACAATATATCTGAGAGTACCCATTTTTTTTCTGAGGGGTCTTTCCTTGTCTAATTATATAAAAATGTAGGGTCTATGGCACGATTTGGCATTAGGGGTTTAAAATCAAGCATTTGAGGGGTTGAAATTTTCTACGGAGGGGGGGGGGGGGAGGGAGTGTCTTTGACAAGGTAACCATCCATCCCCTTTTTATAATATTTAATGGAAAAGCTCATTGTGTGTTGTTACGATTACCAAAGGTTTATTTTCTACTTTGTTATTACCTTTAAACAGCTATGCCCTGCCTGAAATGATTGTCTGCTGACATGTCCCATTAATTTAAAAAATTTAAACTTATAGCACAGAACAAAAAATATATAATGCTTTGAAGTTGTTGTTGGTTTATTTTTATGGTTCAATGACTATCCATTTCTTGTGTTGGTGATTACAAGGACTTATAACTAAGATATACGTCCTTGGTGATCAGGATGTGTATAAGTGTTCCTGTTTTAGTATGAAAAAGGGTTAATGGTGAGAGATGTACATTATAAATCCATGTTTAAACCCTAATTTTTGTGTCGAGCCTACAAATTTTATTTCGCGAAAGCGAAACATAGCGATCCTAGATGCCGTCGGTGGCAGCGTCAACATTTAGGTTCAGTCTTTGGTTGAAGTTTTTTTTATATCAATATCTTTGTCAAACCTAATTGGATTTTTTTAAAATTTGGACAGAAACTTCTATATGACCAAAATACAGTATCCAGATCAAAATTTTAAAAATATTATTTTCATTTTCCTGTATTTTACTAATAACTGGGCTTAGTTTTTATTTTACAGTTAACATTCAGATTTAGTTTGAGGTTAAAGTTTTTCAGTCATCAATAACTTTGTCAAACCTTTGTGGAATATTATGAAATTTGGACAGAAGCTTGTTTATGACCATAAGACATTAACTTATCCAGAGCGATACTTTGGAAATATTTATTTCATTTCTCCGTATTTTACTTATAAATGGACTTAGCTTTTTTTACAGTTAACACTCAGGCTCAGTCTGAGATTAAAGTTTTTAAGTCACCAATATTAACTTTGTCAAAAACTTCATGGAAATTTATGAAATTTGGACAGAAGCTTGTTTATGACCAAAAAACAGTATCATGAGCAAAGTTTTGTTTTTATTTTTTTCATATTTTATTTATAAATGGACTTACAGTCTGGGGTTGAAGTTTGTTACACTTTGTAAAACCTTCATAGAGTTTTAGGAAACTTTGGCGGAAGCTTTTGTTATGATTAAGAGATAATTTCTGAAGCAAACCTTTTAAACTTTTTTGACATGATAAATTTGAAGCTAATTTAAGACCAATAAATAAAAAAGCCTATATTAAGTGGGAGATGTGGCATTTATTCTGTTTGTTGATTGTGTTGAGTAATTCTTGACTCTGTGGACACAGACTTGTCTATTCTTTTAGACATTTCTTTGGAGTCCAGTATTTTTTGTATTTGCCTTTATCTAGTCTATTGTAATATTTAGAATGAATTCAATGATACATACGAGAACATGACTTACTGAAATGCTCAGTTTATATAAAATAAAGTGTATATAAAAAAGAAGATGCAGTATGTCTTGCAAAACCTCAAAGGGTCTGACAAGGGGGACAAGTCTGTCAAACTCATTGTCTGACAGACTTGAAAAGATTTCAACAGCTCTGTAAATGGTCAGAGTTTACCGTTTTTGTCTCGCCTTCAACGATAGTCTCAGAATGCGATACATAGGGAGTACAATCAGGTGGCGGCGTAAACTATTTGTTCTTAGCTTTATATTTCAGAGGTTAGTGAACCTGGAGGCTTCTTACCTAGCATACAAATGCCTTATATTATGAAGTCTACGTCAGTCATATATCCGTTGTCCTTTACCTCATTTTTGTGGTTCAGCAACTGCTTGATTTTTTAAAGTGTTTTTGTGAATTTCTCAATTATTATGAGTAGCAGGATAATTATATTTGGTATATGTGTTCCTTGCAAGGTCTACATACATGTTCGTTAGACAGGGCGTATCTGACCTCGTCCTCATTTGTGGATCAGTGATAAATGTTAAAGTAACATGATACGGTCGATTTCTCAAATTCTGTATGCGTAAGGCCAATTACATTTGGTGTATGGAATGACTGTAAGGTGAACATTTCAATCGGTCAGATTTCGTCTGACCTTGATCTCATTTTCATGGTTCATTTGTCAATGTTAAGATTTTGTGTTTTGGTCTTTTCTTTCTTATACTATAAGCAATATGTCATCTTTATGTCTGTCTGGCAGGGTCCATCTAACCCTGACCTTATTATCATGGCTTATTGGTCAATATGAAGTTTTCATGGTTTGTTTCTTGTAAGCAATATGTCAACTATATTTGGTGCACAAATGTATGTAATGATTATACGATACATTTGTCTGTCTGGTTAATCTTACCATAACTTCATTTTCATTGATTATTAATAATGCCAAGTTTATGTGATAATTGTAGTAAAACTTCATATATATGATTATCAACATGAAATAAATCATGAAAAGAAAAGCAGGCGAGACAATTTAGGCAAGGTTCATAATCATGAACACAACAACGTTCTTATCCATATTAGCATTCTATATAATATTTTGTGAAAAAAAAATGTATCGTAAGATTGAACCTCCCCATTAAACTCACAAAACCCCCTTTTCATAAATTCCCTTGATAGATGCACTTGCTTTTTTCAATTAATTCAGTGGAGACATGCATACATCTATATACATCTTCTCAGACATTTAATCTTTACATATATATATCTTAAAATCTGGTAATCGACCTCTGAAAACAAATGGTATAGTGGTTGAGGAAAGTGGAAACTACAGTACAGAAAAATGTTGATACTTGAGATATAACAATTTGTGATAAATAATTAAACCAACTTTTTCGCAATTTCCGTCTTTACTATTGCCTTGGTTTCGATTTACTGCCCACAGCGGCGCTCACAGTGCTTTGATTTGCTTATAGTAGATATAATCTTCATCCTGTCTGACTATTTTAATTTTGGAGTAAAAGACTGAATTCAGTGTTAACTTGTTAATTTAATACGTCGAATAACGAAATCATGTGCATTTGGATTGAAAAATTTTCAAAAATAATGAGACAACATTGGGGAATTTTACTGAAAATCGAGGGCGGCAAACTTTTCCTTAGAACTTCTGTAAAGTGAAGTCAGGATTCATAGGGCGACAAAATTTCTAGGTTTATTTCCATTGTTATAATAAACTATTGTGTGCTTGCTTTCATATATATGCACCTATTCAACTTTTCCTTTTCAGCACACTTTAGACGTTTATATGTGCTATGTGCTTTAATTCATATATGGTCAGATCATATGTTTTCGTACGTCAGATGAATTCGTAATATGCAAGGTTTTTCAATGAAAATTGTGACGTCACAATGCATTCTTACATGTAATAGCACGAAAATCCATAATAGTTATCAAAGGTACCAGGATTATAATTTAATACGCCAGACGCGCGTTTCGTCTACATAAGACTCATCAGTGACGCTCAGATCAAAATAGTTATAAAGCCAAACAAGTACAAAGTTGAAGAGCATTGAAGACCCAAAATTCCAAAAAGTTGTGCAAAATACGGCTAAGGTAATCTATTCCTGGGATAGGAAAATCCTTAGTTTTCCGAAAAAATCAAAGTTTTGTAACAGGAAATTTATAAAAATGACCATATAATTGATATTCGTGTCAACACCGAAGTGCTGACTACTGGGCTGGTGATGCCCTCGGGGACGAAACGTCCACCAGCCGCGGCATCGACCTAGTGGTGTAAATAGTTATCAAAGGTACCAGGATTATTATTTAATACGCCAGACGCGCGTTTCGTCTACATAAGACTCATCAGTGACGCTCAGATCAAAATAGTTATAAAGCCAAACAAGTACAAAGTTGAAGAGCATTGAGGACCCAAAATTCCAAAAAGTTGTGCCAAATACGGCTTAGGTAATCTATTCCTGGGATAAGAAAATCATAATACGAGGATATATTTTTATCAAATTTTGCTTTTAAATTAAATTGAAAATGTTTAAACAAATTCCTTTTACCTGTCACAAAAAAATGAGAGTACACAAAAATGTTTTCCTTCTCTCTGTCTTGTAGTCCACAGAGTCTAGAACTGACATCCAGTAATGAAATTATACTAATGGAAAGTATAGAAGTATTCCGAAAGAATGGATTTGATTTTATTGTGGATGAACAAGGTAATGATTAAAATAATGCATTAGTTTTATTCAAAGTTAGCATGGTTTAATAAACAAACTTACACAACAAATAGCCTCTACTGAGCTTTTAATTGGCATCTATTACAAAGGTAAAAGTAATCTGTATTAAAAAAAATTAAGAAAGCATAATATTTGTTTTCTGTCCTCATTTTGATAGTGTGAATAATTCCTCAACAATAAAATGGTATGAAAAAAATTAAAAAGACAAACAGACAAATAATAGTACAGATGACACAACATAGAAAACTAAAGACTAAGCAACAAGAACCCCACCAAAAACTGGGGGTGATCTCAGGTGCTCCGGAAGGGTAAGCAGATCCTGCTCCACATGTGGCACCCGTCGTGTTGCTTATGTTATTACAAATCCGGTAAATAGTCTAATTCGGTAAGTCCCATTCGTGAAAAGGGAAGGATTTTGTAGTTACGACATAAGGAACATATCCGATATCATCTGTGAAACGGTTATTCCATAACGGTCAACCAACTCGTGATGGTGTCCGTAAAATTTACGAAGGGATGACTTCAACTTCACCATTTGGAACTCTTGGCTTAATAGGTTCCTTGTGAGCAGCAATCCTCTATCAAGGAAATCATGATAGGAAACACAAGCCGGGGAATATCGTATCAATTGGGAGATATATACTCCGTTCAGGTATTAATAGCTTATAACTAATATTAGTCAAGATTTTTAATTGTGTTTGCATTTATTGTCTTGTTCAAAGTTTTGGCAAGAATAATTTTTATACGCCCGTTTACGGAACGTATTATGGTATATCCTTGTCCGTCCGTCTGTTCCTCCATCGTCAACATGTCTGAAAATAACTCAAAAACGCTTTAACTAATTTGAATGAAACTTTGGTGAATTGTTTATATCTATTGACGTGAGCTCTCTTTCGATTTTTAAAAATTTTATGTTTCCGAGTTATGGGGTTTTACTCATTAAAAAAGGGGGCTTTTCCAGTTTTCGGACAATAACTCAAAAGTGCTTTGAGCAGTTTAACATGAAACTTAGGTGATTGGTATATATTTTCTAAACTAATATCCCTTTAGTTTTTTTGATAA
Organism: Mytilus californianus; assembly: GCF_021869535.1. Lineage (NCBI taxonomy): Eukaryota > Metazoa > Mollusca > Bivalvia > Mytilida > Mytilidae > Mytilus > Mytilus californianus. Next base: position 110,472,181 of record NW_026262723.1, read on the forward strand.
ATTTCTGATATGACATCGAGTAGTTATGGAACTTATTCTTTGAAAAAGCAACGGGCGTATCATGAGCTCATGGCGCAGCTCTTTTTTTTTTAACAAAATGATCTTATGTTTAGCCTGACTCATTATGGCAATTAATAAAAAAAATAGTCTGTTTTTCAGAAACTGTTAAAAGTTAAAAAAAAATTATTGCAAACCATCCCAGGGTTGACAATATCTAACATCCTGTCTGCCATATGCATAAATTGTTTAAAAATAACATGACCCTACTTATTGAAACTGTAGAGCCAATAGAGACTGCATGTCAGTAAAATGATCAGAATGATTGTGGTTAATTTTGAAGATAATTTTAATGATAAAGTTATAAATTTTAGACAAAGACAATAATTGAACAATACAGGCTTTTTGGAGTCTCTTGTCTCAAATTTTGTATATCAAAAGCACTTATACAGCTAGCATCAGGCAATTTTTTTTTTAAATATATTTATTTTCAGATATAAAGGAACTAATCTTTATGTTAACAGATTCACCTGTGAGTATATGTTCAGTTTAGATAGAATTGGTGACATTTAAGGTGGCAGTTTAGTTTGTACCTTAAATAGGTAAAATCCTCAAACTAAATCACTTAATTACAGATTCTACTTTTTATTTTAAAATTCACAATAATTACTACATATAACTACTACCCATTTGACATATTGTTATTTAATGATACTAATTATACAACCATTACAACAGATAATTGTATTTATGTAATTTATATTGTTAGGGTATGATGTGTCGTCCATCCAGAGTTCGACAGATGTTTGCCTCTAGATTATGTAGAAAGTCAATAATGATTGGTACGGCACTAAATTAAGCTGAAATGAAAAAGGTAAGTTTAGTTGCGGTATCCAGCAGATATCATTTGATAGAAACATCATGCCTAATGTGAAGACATTCTAATGTTTTTCAACCTTCAACTAGAAGGTTAGATAAAGTGTCCTTCTTTTAGAAAATTGCAAAAAAGAGGAAATATCAAGTTGTAAACATTATATTAAGGTAAAACTTCAACTTTCTTTTAAATTATTTCCTAAGACTTTAGAATAAAAGAACAATTCACATTGTCAATACTACATTTGGAAATTCCAAGGAAACATTTAAAAAATTACCAGAATGTTACATTTATGGGCAGTATAAAAACTAACAAATATTAAACAATTGTGTGTGTGTGTGTGTGTGTGACCTTAAACTCGTTATTTCTATTTTTTACAGTTAGTTGAGCACATGGGCCAAATTGACCAGCCTTGGGTAGGTTTACATTAATTTTTGTTGCTGCTTGCTTATTAAAGAAATAATAAGACACTAAAATTAAGGCAATGAGCATAGTTGTCGATTCTGAAATGTACCAAAATAATATCAAAACTTCAATTCATAGGTACTGAAGGTAAAGCACCTGCATAGAATATGAAATCTTAAACTGTTATATAATCTAACTTTTTTTATTAAAAAATCTTATTTTAAATCTTTACAACTTGCAAACATAATTGTATAATATACAAATATGTCTTTGTATACTTGGTGTCATTTATATTAGTTCTAATATTAAAATTGAAATGCAAAAATCAATTATAACTTTTACATAACTTATTATAAAGACATGGAATTTGATTTTGAAAAGTTTACATTGTAAAGGAATGTTATATATAACCTGATACGAAGGACAGTATGACTTATTGCCATCACTTGACGTATGCCGTCAGTTGTCATCCTTTCATCCTCTTCAAGTACAGGGCTAATTGCAACGAAATTTTGCCACAAGCATCCTTGGAGTATCTTTTTAAAAAATAATATCCTATAAATCTGCTAGCAAAACAACATGGCAGCCTTGGCTAAAATAATAAAAAGCGGGGGAAAGGGAAGGGGGGGGAGGGAGTTAGATCTGAGTACTGTCTATTATCTTAAACAGCAAATTTGACCGGCAAGACAAGATCTACAACAATGATGACATGGTCAGTTGACATCTTATAGGAGTTATTCTAATGAAAGACAGTTTTAACACATTTTTTGCCTCTTTGCTATAATCTTGAAATCTAGAATAGATAGAGAGAAACTATATTCTGCAAAATTGACCAGTCAGTCAAACCAATGTTATAGTTATTGCTTTTAAGGAGAAGCATATGTAACTGGGTGGTATTTCAAATTTTTATGATTTTTTGTATGCATTTATAACGTGTGTAACTGCATCTGAACATCGACTACACATAAACTTACTTAATTACATGGCTAAGGCTTTAATCTTAAACAGGTAGATTACCACATATTATAGTTAACAACAGCAGACGAACTTGAAACTTACTGAAGTTTCATCAAATTACTTTTACGCTATTCAATTCAATTTGTTTCTTGAATTCCCCTGCTGAAAAAGGATGTGCTGATTATACATGATGAGGATTGTAAGACTTTTACGGTATCAAATAATGATTTTTAAAATGCAATAGATTAAAATTGAAATGATTTTGATGATACAATCTTGCACTTTCTCATGAATCAACAATGGCACAGAGTCTAAGTTAATAAATAAAGACTTGGCATTTCAATATGATTATTAATGAATTTTGATATACAATAGCAAGTTTCTTTTAACTATCAAGTGACACCAAATCCTTGTGTTTTAAAGTAACTGATATAAAAATAAGGAGATGCGGTATGATTGCCAATGAAACAACTATCCACCAAAGTTCAAATGAAGTGTTGGTATTTTGTAATGAAGTTTTGTGACTGTTGATAAAGGATCGAATCTTGTAGTTGTTCAAAAAGGAGAAACAAGCATATTGCTTAGTATATGGCAAATGTCTTTACCATCACCTTTCCAACTTTGATTATATAATATTGTGTACCGTAAACGAAACAAGCGTCTGGCATACCTAATCATAAGCTTGGTGTCTTTTGATGAATTTGAACTGAACTTTAGAATGTAGTACCTGCCTGTTTATTCTAAATATGACCAGTTTGTCTCTTTATCATTTAAGGTACTAGTAAAACATGCAATCAGATGATTGAAACTGGGTCTCATTGAAAAACAAAGTTACCAGATAACAAGAGGAAGATAAAAAAAATCATAAGTAAAAGAATGACACACAATACCATAGCCAAAAGGAAACAAGACAACAATTCTTCAAAACACTACACAGAAAACCTAACGTTGAACTTCTAAAATACCAGGAATGAACATGGTGCTCCTGAAGGGTAAACAGTTCCTCTAGTGAATACCATTGGCTGTTAATGACCAGTAAAGAGCACCACATTGAAGTCTAGTATATGTAAATATATGTTTTCTTATCAAATTTAAAACTTTACCTGGTAATATAATGTTATATGATAACCATATGGTAAGTGAAAGCTAAATCAGATTGGTTCGTGATTTATTTGCAGATAAGAAGATATTTAGATAAATACTGAATACTGATATGCATATCAAACTAAATTCTAAATTCTAAATATTAACTCTGCTGAATTAAATTTTTGAACAGAAGTGTCCACATGGAAGACCAACAATGAGACATTTAATTAACCTGAATATGGTTCCAAGACGTAACATTATGTACCACCAGAGATGTGTTCTGTTTTTTAAAGATATAAATTTTTAATAAAACATACATGTTATTATTGTTGTTTATTATAAACAAGTAGATGCATATTTGTATAATCGGTTGATTTAATTCAGTTAATTGCTCTTTGTAACTTAGAAAATTATCCTTAATGGTCAATAACTGTTCCCTGTTTGAAACACAGAATAATTTTACACCAAAATTTCATGCATTTTTTCATTTTTTCTAAATATCAGGTATTTCAATTGATTTAAAAAAACATGTTAATAAAATGGTTCATAAGATACCAGGACCCATTATCATAATACCTTATTAGTCCCCTTCCAACGAAGTCGAAGGGGACTCTAGGTTTGCACTCCGTCCGTCTCTGTCTGTCTGTCTGTCTGTCTGTCTGTCTGTCCGTCAGTCCGGCAAATCAGTTTTCCACACTTTTTTTCTTCGTGCTTGAAGATATTAATTTGATAATTGGTATATAATTTATCATGACAAGTTACAGAGGATTTTATGCAGAGTTATGGTCCTTGGACTTATAAAATTCACTCAAATAATCAGTTTTCCGCACTTTTTTACGTCATGCTTGAAGATATTGACTAGATATTTTTTTTATAGTTAACACAATGAAAAGTTATAGATCAAGTTAGCATTTTGTTCCAATGCAATGAATTTTAACCGGTAGCTATAGGGGACTATGTATTGCCATGCAATACTCTCAGAATGCTTGTTTTAAGTTAGATTTGAAGCATTTTTAAATTGAATTTTCTTGGATAATCTTCAGTGAATTTTTGTTAGATCTGTTGTAGTATTTACTATTTATGAAATAGGTTTTGCGAAATACATATATTGCTATACAATTATGAAAACTTCTGGTCCATCATCCTATTGATACTTTTATTTTGGTATTGCACATGATCATGTTTTTCTCAGACAGTTTATGATGGTTGTCTTTACACTAAATATTTTGGATATGTACTGATTGAAATTTAAGTATTGGAAGAGATGGTTTTTTTATTAGTTGAAACTGGCTTGGAATTAGCTTTCAGTATCTGTGAGCACTATAGGGCATACCATACAGTTTTGATCCCACAGTGATTTTTTTGCGAAAATTTGCGTACAAGCTATTTTTCACTTAATTAATTTAAATATGTAATAAAAATTATTCCTTCATGTGCTTAATTTAGAGATGAATGGGTCGCAATTTTAGACATTCACTTAAAATTTCGATTTCTTGTACATTTCTATCCTTTGGACAGACATACTAAACTTTTTTGTTTCAAAAGATAAACTCATGCGGATTTTTCTAATACGATTTGAAATATCTTAATTACAAAACTATGCTATTACTTTGTGTAACAATTTTATAAAAATGATTCATTTTTACTAACATTTCATGATTATAGTAAAAAAAAGGAATTTTTTGCTGCTTATTTTATCTAATTTAAACAAAAATCATTGGTGATTATTTAAAAAAAAAATTGGAACAGATAATCTTCATACAGTATCAAGTCATTTGTCATTTTAAAAAAGAGGGGTCCATGTACTCCTATTCAAGCTAATTCTAAAGAAAATCCCTCAAAAAATGCATCTTTTCCCGATAAGTCGCAGTTTGAGGTCGTGAAAAATAACATATTACGTTAGCAACGTCACTTCCTCCCCTGTAACTGTATCGTATGCCCTTAAGATAAGTACATTGTGTCTTTTTTCTTTTTGGATAAAGATTGCATGAAATGCAATCAAAACCCTATGGTACTGACTTGATATCTAAATCTTCCAAGGTTTATCACTAATTTTGAGATACACAAAATATAGTGCATTGATCAGAACATTCTATACATCATCTCCATGAACATTTCCAGAAATTTATCAATGAAATATATGCTAAGATATTCAAGTTACAAAATGATCTTATACTGGTCAAGACAATAACATGACTTGTGCAATGTGCAGAAATCTAGTATCTGTTCTAAAAATACCAATGATGTCATTGTTTAAGTAATCTTTAATATTGGAGTTATCTTCCTTTGTCCATAATTGTAGTCGAATCAACTACAACCAATGCAATGTTTAATTTTACTTCCCTCTGATAACTTAAAGCAATCTTTACCCTTCTGTGCTTACAAACACTTTGATTCTTAGGTTTGTGAGCTTCTTGTCTATCAGATTACTGTGAAAGTACTTTTATTCGTGGGGTACCAATTTTCGTGGTTTTCGTGGTGGCTTTATCCACGAATTTAAGTGTCCAACGAAATGAAACTACTCTTGTATAAAGCAAGACATAAAAAGATCCACTGTAGATTTGACTACAAGGAAAAGGGCTTATAATATAGAGAAACAAATCAACAAACATATTATGAAGTAACTTATGCAGTGGTGTAGCACCAGTGTAGCATGTACAACATTAGATAGGATTTTAATCTTACAATTACCTAAGTTGTACGACTTTTAACCTTTTTTATTCTCATGAAAAACTAGTTTTGAAAGATGAAAGTCAGACTTCCGGTGAAGATATACGATAATGAAGTGTTCATTTTATCTTCTCATAATTCTCAATAAAAAAAATCATATTTGGCATGCATTTTATTTCATAAGTATTATTTCATAAGAATTATTTGAAAGTACACTTGAGGCGTTTTTATGCAACCATTTTATTTAAATGATATGTGTATGGCCCAATTAACACCCTTGCTGATCGTTAATCTATTGATCATTCCATCTCTGGTTAATTAGTGTAAACACTTCTGATTACACTTCTGCACCAATTAAAATGTTTACTTTGCAACTTCCTTCAATAAGACAACTTGTATTCATAGATAAATCATCGTATTTCTGAAAGTAATTATTCTATTAAAAATTTGATGAATGTTGTTCGAACGAAGAACAAACATGTGAGCGAAAATGAACACCATATGATTATTTTAAAAAATGCTTGTTTCTAAATTATTCATCCGACTTTTTTACCAGAAAACTAAAATCCACGAATTTAAGAACACACGAACATGTAACTTTTGCTTAATCCACGAAAATTGATACCCACGAATTTAAGTACTTTCACAGTAGTTGATCCCTTTTCAACTGATTTTTACAGTTAGGTCTTTTTTTCTTTTACACCATTGTCCGAGGTTAGGGGAAGTGTTGAGCGCAGCAAACATGATTAATTTAGTAGTTTACTCATATTTAAAGCATGTAAATTAATTGAGAAGAGACAAACCAAGGTAACAAACATAAACAGGGAATGGAACGAATGCAGTGCATTGACAGCTATGCATGCATCACCCGTTATGCAAATTCTCACTCATTTAGGAGTAGAACACAATTGGTTAGATAACAGAATTCTGGTATCGTAACAGATCTTAGACCGGTAAAGCATATTGCTAGTTGGTTTAGACACCGACATTGTATCAGTCAACCAACTTGTGATGGTGACTTTAAAACTTATTTAGTGTCAATTTCAGGCGTTCTTCCTTATAACTCTGTTGGGGCAGTTTTTGTGTAAGGAGCACACCTCTGTTAATGATCATGAGGTACCTGTCACATTCTTTATGTGCCTGGCCCAAGTTAAGAGCCTGCCATTTCTTGTTTTTTTTTTGTTTAATATCTGCAATATTTATTTCATCTGTTAACTTTTACAAAAATCTTCTCCTGAAACTATCGAGCCAATTTAACCAAACTTGGCCACAATCGTCATTGGAATATCTAGTTTTAAAAATGTGTCCAACGACCCAGTTTGCCAACCAAGATGGCCGATGTGGTTAAAAATAGAACAAAGAGGTAAAATGCAAGTTTTGTCTATTATTTTGAAAACCACTATAAATAGAGAAAAATCTGATGGGGGCAAATAAATGCAACAGTAGTATACCGGTGTTCAAAAGTCATAAATCGATTGAGAGAAAAAAAATCCGGGTTACAAACCAAAACCGAGAGAAACACATCAACAATAGAAAAGAAAGGAACAACAGGAACACCAAAGTGCAACAAAAACAAACGCCAATACACATAGAAACGAACTGTTTGATAACAACTGCCATATTTCTGACTTGGTACAGGACATTTTAAGAAAAAATGGTGGGTTGAACCTGGTTTCATGGCATGCCAAACCTCCCGCAAAAATGTTCAAAATGTTGAGCTCAACCTATTGTATATGAACATCAAAACTGTCATATACAATTATAATAGATAGACAGATACTTTAAATAGCAAAAATGAATAGCAAGTCAAGATCTACAAATAAGTCAACATGACCAAAATCTTGAGTCACCTCTGTTTTAGAGTTATTAGAAATAAGAAGATGTGGTATGAGGGCCAATAAGACAACTCTCCATCCAAGTCACAATGTGTAAAAAATAAAAAAATTATAGGTCAAAGTACGGACTTCAACACGGAGCCTTGGCTCACACCGAACAGCAAGCTATAAAGGGCCCCAAAATGACTAGTGTAAAACAATTCAAATGGGTAAACCAATGGCCTAATCTATGTAAAAAACGAGAAACGAGAAACACTTTTGAACCACACCAACAAACGACATCCACTGAACAACAGGTTCCTGACTTAGGACAAGTGCAAACAAAATTACCCTATAATGACGATTTTTACCATTTTTATTGTTGCTATTTTTGCTCATATCTTAAAAAATATATTAGATAGATAGAAACTTTAAATAGCAAAAAAGATCAGCAAGACATGATCTTCAAATAAGACAAATGAACGAAATTGGTAGTCGACTCCTTATTTAAGTTATTGATCTTTAATGACGATTTTCCCCATTTTTGCCTATTATCTTGAAAACTGTAATAGATAGATAGATATAAACATTTAATAGCAAAAATGGATCAGCATGACAAGATCCACAAATAAGGAATAATGTTCGATATCTTCAGTCGACTCGTTATTGGGGTTCTTATCCTATTAGTGACAAGACATGATTATATCTAGTAGCTACATTGACTAGTAACCACATTTATTACATGACACAAGGAAACTCTACACCATTATGATGTTTTGAAAATATATATATACATGTATCTACAGATATGATCAAAGTACATGTATCAACTATGAAGATTTTTACCAGGTTTCATGATATGTCGACTAGTTAGATAAATTATGGTTCAGGTGTCTGACAGGAATTATTACAAAATTACCAGTGGTTACAACACATGAGTATTATCTGTCATGAAGTTTGCCTATCAGTCCAGCTATTTTTAGAGGCTGTCTAATGATACTTTTAGAACTATGATATGTCTCTCTTACTGTACACAAAGTGAGAGATACATTGTATTATTGCACACTATTAAAATATATAAGAAGTACACCCAGTTATCAGTTATATAAAGATAGTTGGAATTCATAATGATGATACGTTGTGCAGAACATGAAATATGTTAGTATGTATACTTAACAATCCAAGAGCAAAGTTGAATTGTACCAAGGAGAATTGCTGATTAAGCAGCACTACTTTGATTATAAATTTTTTTATTTACTGAATATATATTTGTCACAATTTGTTTTAATATCTAAGAAATGAAGAATATAAAAATATTAAAAAAAGACGGACAAAATATTTGTATAACATTTGTTGAAGGTTTAATAGATTGGACACTTAGAAGTACAATAATGTATAAGAAAACTAGAAAGATAAATATATTGCACCATTGCTAGACCAACAACATCATCATTTTGTTTAATATGATAAAAAATAGACTTACACCACCTCAGATTGTTCTCAGTATTATTAAATCAGTTTGTGTGCAGAGTGACACCTGCTGATCCAACTTAAAATGCTAATGTGGTATATGAAAACTCTAGTACATATTGGAATCAAACTATACACCACTGTGGGATACCAGAATTTTGAAGACAATGTTCCTGCATAAGTTAAATTTATTCATCAGTGTATGGAGAAGTTGACAGAAGTTAGCTTCTATATGTTACCGTACGGCCTGCAACAATGAGCAAAACCCATACCGCATAGTAAATTATAAGAAAACAAGAGGCTTGATTTATGTACAAAACAATAATAAAAATAAAATATGATATACAGTAATACATGACAACCACTGAATTACAGCATCCTCACAGTTCAGTACAAAAACAAATTGATACTTGAGATATAACAAGCTGTGATAAACTATTAAACCAACACTTCCACAGTTTTCATTATTACTTTTGCCTTGGTTTTTGATTAACTGCCTATAGCGCTCACAGTACTTTGGTTAATAAAAGGGAGTATTTAAATTAAATACATTATTAATTGATATATATGTTTCGTATTGTTCTAGTTATAACTCCTGCACCTCGCAGTAAACATCGTTTTTAGCATTTTATAATATTGGCATCTCATTTTCAACCCTCCACACCCTAGGTTTTCATTTAGGTTTTTTTATTTTGCATGTTAATAAAGGGTTACTTTAATTATTTGTATAATGTACACTTTATTGTTATGCATTATGTTATGTTGTGAATTAATGGTGTAGTTTAGTAAGGTTCCACAGTATTTAGAATTTTCTGTGGAGAACCACAGTTTGGCTTATCTTTTATTCAATTCTAGATCATCACTAGTCATGATTATTATTGCCTTGTATGAATTTGAATTTTGCATTAAAATAAATTGTGGTTAGTTTCCCCAAACCTGACTTTGATTTTATACACCATATTGTTTATTTTCTACACTGTCTTTTATTCCACTTGGCCACTGTATCCTAAAGGGAGACAGAGAAGAAGCAGTGTTGTGTCAATGTGCGAGTTGTGGAGGGTATAAAAGGGTGGGTTTACTGGAGCGTCATATAATAAGAGATTAATGGTGGCCATTGTTGAAGATACAGGTGAGTGACACAGGCTCTTTAGAGCCTTTAGTTTCCTTGTGGGGCCTATTATAGCTTTCCATATCCAATGAGTTTTGCTCATTGTTGAAGGTTGGAAAATGTCCTGTTAAACGGGACAAAAAGCCAGAAAGTCAACGAATTGAAAGGACAAAACGTCACAAGACAAAAAATCTAGAAGAAATCTTTTAAAATGAATTTGATTTTCTTTTCGAGTTTCAGTAAAAAAAAATTGGCATGTGTTAGTCATGCCTGACAGATTAAAAAGGATCAAGAGGATCCTTGCCCGATTTGTTATGGGTAGAAGACATGTTTTGAAATGTAACTTACTTTTCTAATGCTTATCAATATTATCGGTCATATGCTACTAGACCTGAAGGGTTAGCAAGGTTCAAGAAATCCCCTGCTAAAAGTGTAAGAGTAGATGCATGAAAAAGGGTTTTCTGTATATGGAGCTCTGGAGAAAATTTTGATAGCAATTTTGGTTTCTAGGTACCATATAGTCCTTGCTTCGTCGCATTGGATTTGGAACTAAACTCGATTACACCATTATGGATGGTAAAACATATTTCTGTAGTTGAAAAATAAGCAATGCAAGTATATGTTTTATTTGTCCCTCCAAGCTTACTAGTAATTTGAACCCTTTAAATACAGGACAGACCATATATGTAGAGCGCTTATTATATTCTTTAGATAAATGTGCAGTTCGGGGAACACCTGTTGACAGCCAGATAAAATTAATCAGTTTTGTTAATAACAATCTCAAAGAACATTTAAAATAAATTATCGAGTTATTTTGAAATTTAATTTCCTCCGTAGAGTACTCAAAGCATCTTCACCTACGTGAGTTGCACAAATTTCTAAGTAATCTAAATTTAGGAATATAATTAAAAACTCTACTAAGAAAATTGCGTGTTTGATTAAAGCAAGTTTCTGTCTTTATTTTTGTAATTTATTTGTCAAAACAAAGCGTTTTTCAATATAACAAATAACAGTTTAACTTATAAACTAGCTGTTAGAATTTTCTTGTTGTAAAACAAGTATTTTTTCCGGTAAGGCTTTTTCCGACGGAAATATTTTTTAACTACATGTAGATTATCGGTTATTAGAAATGATGTAATAAAATGATCTCTACACATCCTTATTCATTTATATGTTTCACAATGAAGAAATAATTTGAAGAAGTAATCAATTGACGCAGAGGATGACCTTACCATGACGTAAGTCAGTTAACGTCATTGCTTAGAAGTTATTGCTAGTAATAGATATTGTCTATTACATAGCTCCATATGAAATTACTTACAAAGAGATGTATTACCTATATATTTAATTAAACATGCATGTGATAATTACTAGTAGTATATTCAAAGTTAGTACATTTAAGACTGGATGTTTTGTAGGTTACAACCTCATCAGGTAAGCTCGCAAAGTTTTTGATCAAAATACACAGACGTCTGGCAGCATATGACCCGTTCCGTTTTACACACACAAACACATCTAGTGCCACTTCCATCGTTGTCTCCCCAGTAAGATTCAAATAAATTACAACAAACTAAAAAAAAAACATTTCATTTGGCAAAAAAGCATCATGCTTCTGGAGACTGCATTAAATAAAATTTTGTCATTTTTCCACAGAAATGCATTAAATTTAATAATTAATACATATAGAGTGGGTGACGCATATTCGCCGCAAAATTCGTTCATTTCCACCTACATCCGACCTACTTTCGAATATTTGAAACTTTTTATGTAGGTTTCAGAAAGTTTACTATATGAAAAAAATGTTTGATAAAGGAATTCTCTTCAAAACATTAGTTAAATATTTTAAAAATGATCGCAAAGTCAAGAGGAAATTAAGTTGTTCTTGTGCCATGGGGGACACATTTTCGCCGCAATGTATGATATGACCATCCTCATTATTCTTGTATATTATAAAAACAATTGTTTGCAATTACATGAATTAGTTTGAGAGATCATTCCTATACGATTTTTCTAACAAATATTTACTTGATGACTGCGCATGCGTGCCATATAAATTTTACATAATTGCCAAAATCGTTCAAAAACACCTGTGTATTTCTTTATATGTGCGAATAACATTGGAAATGTGGTAAAGAGGAATATCAACAGTTCGAACATTATAAACAGCGTTTAGCATCTATTTAGGCAAGTATTGGGTAAAGGCACACGAAATTTACAGAAAAAATTGCAAAAACGGCGAAAATGTGTCCATGGCGAATATGCGCCACCCACTCTAATTATAATTTCATCGTGTTTCTAAAAAAATGTATTAATTCACTTTCGAAATTAACAGTCAAAATCAAAGGTAGATTAGTGAAGTTTTTAAAACGTTTATTTATAGATGTATCTTGCATTTTTCAACGTTAACCGATTGTTCTTGCGTTAAAGGTTTTAGACACAAATGACTTTATTAAACCTAAATAGGAAATTGGACAGAAGATTATTAAAAAATCAAGAATATAGAATGGTTCCTTCAACAATCAAAGCAAAACCACGTATAGCCTTCAACAATGTGAAAAACCCATACCATATAGTCAATTATGAAAAACCCCGAAACGACAAATTAGGCCCCGACACGACAAAATGTGAAACAATTCAAACATTACACTAATGGCCTTATTTAGGACAATAGTATAAATGAAAAACAAATATTACCGACATTAATCAACGCCAACCATTGCGTTAGAGGCACACAAAGACCCTTCACTAACCTGTAACAGCACAACACACGAGCAAATCTGTTGGAAATGGCTTGGCTCATCAGAATGAAACAAAGCACAAAACTAGCATAAAGGCGAAAGACACGAAGTATCGATCAAAGAGTAATCCCAGGTACGGAAAGCCAAATAAAAGGCAATTACAACTAAAAATCATGTTCTCCCAGACATGAATATCAATCAGTACACACACCCAACGTGATAAACAGTCTTATATTTTGGCATTGCGCAATGCCGTGACTTTTTAAGACTGTTTATCACCCCTGTGTAAAGTATCGACAGGATGTAGGAGCACAGTTTTCATAAATATATAGCAATACATTTTTAGTAATGTTTTAATTCATGAAAAACAATATCAATGTTAATATAGATGAAAACAATATTCAAAGATCTTACTACGGTGTTAAATTAATAAAATTGAGAATGGAAATGGGGAATGTGTCAAAGAGACAACAACTCGACCATAGAACAGACAACAGCAGAAGGTCACCAAAAGGTCTTCAATGCAGCGAGAAATTCCCGCACCCGGAGGCGTCCTTCAGCTGGCCCCTAAACAAATATATATACTAGTTCAGTGATAATGAACGCCATACTAAACTCCAAATTGTACACAAGAAACTAAAATTAAAAATAATACAAGACTGACAAAGGCTAGAGGCTCCTGACTTGGGACAGGTGCAAAAATGCGGCGGGGTTAAACATGTTTATGAGATCTCAACCCTCCCCCTATACCTCTAGCCAATGTAGAAAAGTAAACGCATAACAATACGCACATTAAAATTCAGTTCAAGAGAAGTCCGAGTCTGATGTCAGAAGATGTAACCAAAGAAAATAAACAAAATGACAATAATACATAAATAACAACAGACTACTAGCACTTAACTGACATGCCAGCTCCAGACTTCAATTAAACTGATTGAAAGATTATGTCTTCATCATATGAATATCAGGCACAATCCTTCCCGTTAGGGGTTTAGTATCATACCATCATAACATATATGAGAAGAACATAACCCGTGTCATGCCAACAACTGGTTTTTAAATAAATGTGTTTATTTCCGACGCAAAGACCCTATAAGTGAATCAATATTAACGCCAAAATATGCAATCTTTAATGACCTGACAACAGTATCGTAACTATATCCCTTCTTAATAAGTCTATTTAAAGGTTTTGTTAGCTTCAGAGGTGAATACTGACATTTTTGTGCTTTATAAAGAATATTTCCATAAAAAATTGGATGTGAAATACCTGAACGTATAAGAAGTCTGCATGTTGAGCTATATTTACGAATGATGTCCTTATACCGATGATAAAATTTAGTAAATGTTTTGACTAGTTTGTGATATCGAAAACCCTGGTGTAATAATTTTTCAGTAATACATAAATTTCTCTCGTTAAAATCTAAAACATTGTTACATACACGAGCGAATCGTACAAGTTGAGATATATAAACACCGTTAGATGGTGACAAGGGAACTTCACCATCTAAAAATGGATAATTAACGATAGGAAATGAAAAATCATCTCTTTTATCATATATATTTTAGTATTAAGCTTTCCGTTAATGATATAGATATCAAGATCGAGGAAAGGGCAGTGGTCATTGTTAGTATTAGCTTTATTTAAAGTAAGTTCAACAGGATAAATTTCTTTAGTATACATACTGAAGTCGTCATTATTGAGAGCCAAAATATCATCCAAATATCTAAAAGTATTATTAAATTTGTGTATCAGATGTTGTTTCGATGGGGCTTTGCTGATATTTGTCATAAATTGTAACTCATAGCAATACAAAAAAAGGTCCGCAATAAGTGGTGCACAGTTAGTCCCCATTAGAATTCCGATAACCTGACGATATACGGAATCTCCAAAGCGAACAAAAATGTTATCTAGTAAAAATTCAAGGGCATATATAGTATCAAAGCATGTCAAATTGACATAGTTTTTTTGTTTATTGCTACTAAAAAATGACCTAAAAGAGTTTGAACATATATATTCACATTCTGACTTTTTAAATGCCCATTTAATTAGGTGTGTGAATTTTTTCTTAATGAGGCAATGTGGTATATAGGGTAGAAAAATCAAAACTTTGAACAGATTCAAAATCACCAATATATGCATGCAATTTATCAAGTACTTCCAACGAGTTCTTGACACTCCAAAAGTAATTAATTCCACTATTTTCGAAGGCCTTGTTTGAACAATTTATTATCAGGTTTTTGATTGTACCAAGTGTACTGGTAAGAAGTATAGACAATTTAGTAGTGGAACAATGGCTTGAAGACGAAATGAATCTATATTTGTAAGGTGTTTTGTGTAGCTTCGGAAGCCAATACATAGTTGGGACTTTCATTGTATTTGGTTCTGCTTGTAAAGCGGTAGCTAAAAGTTTATGTTTGTTACAGATGTCGTTTTCTGAAAATGGAGTCAGTTGGAATGTTGGTGAATTGGTGATTTCTTTTTTCAGAACCTTAATGTAAAATTTACGTCATACAATAATAATATTATTAGCAGCTTTATCGGCCGGGACAAAAACAAATTCCTTGGCTAGTTCTTTTAGTTTATGTTTGATACGAGAAATAGGTTTATTGTGGTTATTGTTAAGAGTAAAATGTTCTTCAAAATGTTGAATACGTATATCAACTATGTTCATTACTGATTTAAAAAAAGAGTCCAAAGATTTTTTGTCAGCTTTTTCCCGTTTTATCCATTTCAAACAGTAAGTATGGAGTGAGTCGTGGATGATATTACGACACTCATTCCAATTAATAATTGACGGGGGACGATATTTAGGTCCTTTACTGAGGAATGATTTTAACTCTCGGTCTTGAACGATGTTAAGATCTCCTGTTATAACATGGTAAATGGGTCCATAATTGTATTCGGAATTACTGCAATAACCTTTAAGAATAAGTATATTCAAAGGAGCAATGAGTTATATGGATCGTATTTATTTGCAGATTAAATAAACAGTCTAACAATTATAATATATAATTTCCCGTTTGTAATAAGAATCCAACAGGTACAGCGAATTGTACCACCACAGGTGTGTATATATGAATGAATTTAATAAACGTGACAAGTACTTTGTTGGAATGAAATCCCTGACTATAATGTACCAGTTTGATTTTAAAACAAAAACTTCACCACAGGTGTTTCTTATGTTCAATGAAAGACTTTGTTGTCAAAACACTTGACCAGAGTACAAAAAATGCGACTCGTTATAAAGAATTTCAGAATTTATTTTTTGTGCATTCAGTTGAGCTATCTGAAACAAAAACACGTAATTCTTCACAAAATTTCAATTAGGTGGTAAATCAATTTAAATCAAATTAAAATCTGATAAAAAAATAATTGGAATGCTAAATCTTATGCATTTTTATTAAACTGCCAAGTAAAACAACGTAGATTCCATAGACAGACTGCTCCCCTCACAAAAAGGTTGATTGGTTCCAAACAACATTTGTGGTAGAATTGGATTCAGTATTGTTGTTTAAACAAGAAGATGGGGATGAAATCCAAATAAAATATACTTGTGAGGTTGAGGAATGCGAAGGCAAAATTTTGATGTTGTGTTTGACGCTGCCATATAAGCGGGAAGTTTGGCATGCCACAAAACCAGGTTCAACCCACCATTTTTTTCTTAAAATGTCCTGTACCAAGTCAGGAAAATAGCCATTGTTATATTATAGTTCGTTTCTGTGTGTGTTACATTTTAATGTTGTGTTTTTGTTGTGTCGTTGTTCTCCTCTTATATTTGATGCGTTTCCCTCAGTTTAAGTTTGTAACCCGGATTTGTTTTTATCTCTATCGATTTATAAGTTTCGAACAGCGGTATACTACTGTTGCCTTTATTAACCATTTGGTAATTTATAAATTGATAAATATACACCTTTATTAGATTATGAATAAGAAAAACATTTTTAGGGATTATTACTTAGTCAATTATAGTCTGGATTAATACAGGATTTACGATATATAACATGTGACATCTGATTAAATGTTTCAACCTATACACGTATTATCTTGTCCTGGTGATTATAGATGTATATGAAGCCTCAGTGGAAAGTGTTACAAGTTCAACAAGTTTAAATTACGTCATGCCAAGATGGACATTCTGTACCCGGATGTTTTTATTTTAGAATCGGAAATTACTTAATGCTTAACCAATACAAGTGTAAACATATCCAATGTCAATATCACAGATGGTAGGTGACATTGTATTGCATATGCAATACTTTAATTCGTAATGCTTGTTTTTATACTACGAGTGGATTTTTACGAATATCAATACATCTATAATCAACTAAACCATCTTTTCTGCTCTGCTTAGACCAATATGTATAGAAAATGAGGCATGCTTTAACAATTTCTTTGACGTTTTGGATATATTCTCCAACTCGGATACTAGTATTTATAGTCAAGTGTGCCATGTTTGAAACAGGAGCATATTCGAGGCTTCTGGACATAGGTTTAATATTTTTACTAGGCAGGTCAACGAGTACTCGAGTATTCGAGTATCCCTCGGTAGTACCGAGTATCGAATACAAAAACGATACTCGATTAATCGGTTTCCTGATAGAATATTGCTGTCGTCTTTGTATAAAATTAATCTTCTTGAGAACCTCTTTCGGAAAATTAAATAGACATCACTGATTAATCATACTAATAAATAAAATACATTTTGTTTTGAATACTTGTGCTAAATTGTCATTTAAAATGCCTCCAAAAATACATGGGCTATCGGGCTATACCTAGTCTAACAGTTTAAACTAAACATGGCTTAGCCATTCCGTCACATCGGTACCGTCAGAGCAAATATTTTCGTCTGCAAGACTGTAATTAACAAAGTTGCAAAACCGACTGTCCCCAATAATAGTTGACAAGAAAATGTTTCCAAATAAAATAAATTCGTTGCATCCTCTGGTGACCCTCAGTAAATAGTTAAACTTCTAATCCTTACGCCTTTGTAAACATAAAATGTGTTTTCTTAACGATTACCAAAATCTATTGTTTAACATGTTTTTCCTTGTTATAATTTTTAAATAGGTGTTCATTAAATTATATTGGTTAGATTATTATTTTTTAAATAATTTGTACTTGGTGGCAATGAGCTATTAATTACGGTGTGTAATTCCTTGTCCCAGATACTTATGTAGATGGTTTTGTCAGTTGAACAACAAACCACAGAATGTAAAGTTCGTATTTTTGTGTTTCAGTGTTGTAAATATATTCCCGAGCGAGTACTCGAGTATCGCTCGATAAAACCAGCGAGTACTCGATTAGTAATTGTTCATCGAGTTGACATCCCTAAATTTTACTGTAGTATTTATATCTTTTGGTCGTAGTGTTGTTCGTCCTTCTTTAAATCATGTGTTTTATTACTCCTTTGGGATCTTCTACACGTTAAATCACGTTTAAATCAATGGTACGCCCATATGATTCTTAACTAGTGTAGCTGTTGCCTTGCTTGCTTAGTGTGCAGTCATTATTTAGGTTCAGTATGTGGTTTAAGTTTTTTTTAGAAATCAATAACTTTGATAACTTTTCCAAACCTTAAGTGAATTTAATGATAAATGGACAAAACCTTCTTCGTGATCGAGAGAAAGCATATGAAGCAAGATTTTGAAAGTATTTGCTTCTACTTTTTCCTGTATTTCACTTATAGTTGGATACATTTTTCGAAGTTGAAATTTACGAATAGTCTGGGTTTTTTTAAACATCAATAACTTGGAAAAACTGTGTGGGATTTTATAAGACTTCAACAGAAGCTTCTTCAAAATCACGATGCAGAATCTGGAGAACTTTCTTTCATTTCCGTATTTTACGGATAAAAGTACTTAGTTTTTATAGTTAACATTTATATGCAGCCTAGGATTCAAGCTTATAAAACACCAATAACCTTTTTTGAACCACCATGGCTTCTCAGGAATCGTTGACAATCATTTTAGTTACCATATAGAGTAGAATAAAGATAATTTTTCTTTTTGCTATTGTTCCCTGACGGTATCACTAGCCCAGTAGTAAACACTTTTGTGTTGACATGATTTATCACTGATGAGCCTTTTGTAGAAAAAACGCGCGTCTTGCGTAAAGAATCGTAATCCAGGTATCTATGACGACTTTATTTATACATTCATTTAAAAATTGAATGCTTCTTTTTGTAAATTTATTGGGGGTGTAAAAGCGTTGACCAAAGTACAGTTTATATGAAGCGCGAATTCATTTTGAGCATTTTCGAATTTTGATACTCATCAACTTCGTATTTGATTTTCCCTTCCAACTATTTCGATTCAAACGCCATTGGTTAGTCAAATACAGACAAAATGCGCGTCTGGTACACCAAATTATTAGCCTGGTATATTTAATCAGTCAACATTTAGGTACAGCTTATGGTTAAAAATTTTAAACTTAGATAACAATGTTAAACCGTAGTGGAATAAAAAAAAACAGACAGAAGCTTATTCATAGTGAAAAGATAGCACCTGAAGACAAATGATGATTTTCGTTATTTTTTGTTCGTTTACTGATGTATAGACTTAGTTTTTTGGCAGTCAATACATCATTTGTACTATGACAGCAGTCGAAGGCGAAACCCTTCAACAATTTTTCTGTAACCGCTAGGTTTTAGCATCTGCTCAATAAATTGTATCCCTATATGAGAGTCTGGATTGGGGTCCTTCATTTCTGTATTTATTAATTTTTAAGGACATTTTTGCCAATTATTCTCTATTCTTTATATTTTAAAACCTCATTATTCTCTATTCTTTATATTTTAGAACTTCATTATACTCTATTCTTTATTTTAAAACCTCATTATTTTCTATTCTTTTATTTTTTTTTGCCATTATTTTCTATTTATAAACCCCCGTCCACACCCTCTTATATATTAGTGCAAGAATATTTCAAACACCTATTCGTAATGAGTTTACTACTAAGAAATATTCCAGGCAAAATTTACCATTTTTCTTTCAGAAATGACACTGCCATTAGCAGGGATTCAGAAATGACATTGACATTAGCAGGGATTCAGAAATGTCTGTTAGTGATAGTTTCACTTCCGTCTTTTCCGTTATGTTGTTTTCACCTTGGTATCATATTTTTATATCCAGCATGGAAAAAATTGAAAATCACCATTGATTTTAGACCGGTAAGTAAAGACAATTTTAGAGTTATAAATTAAAGGAAAACTATCTAGTTTGTAGAATTGAATTTTAATATCTTTCGCATCCGTTTGGAGGTCATGCAATTGCCTCATGTTTTGTTTTCTTGATTTGTACACTATTAATGGATTGGCGAGATTTGAACATCAGTAAATTGCTGTTGTCTCCAATTTATGATTTCCATTTTTCGTTTTCTGCACTTGCAAGTATAAACGCAAAACTAAAAATGTCTTTATAAAATGTAAAGCAAAGATATATGCTTTAAACGCAATCGAGTTAATAATTTAATAAAAACCGCGAAACAGCATGGAAAATTCTAAATTCATATGACATTTTTACAGAATAGTTTGTATAGATTATCTGTTCGAGAAAAGTGCTATTTTTCCGATGTACATGTCTGTGTAGTCCATTTTTGGAAATATTCTTTTGACGTGGCTCGGTATTTATACATCCCGCCATTGTGTTATTGTGCTATAGTCATTTTTTGTATTGTTGTCTTTCATTTTTGCTTATGTGCTTTGTCGATAGAGTGTCTGTATGCCATTTTGTGTTTCTTTGTTGACCTAGTTCTTTGTTTTTATAGTGATTAAGATTATAACACAATGTTGATTGCTCTACCCCCAATTTTTTGAAATTTTTGTCGAGCCTGCGACATTAATGTCGCGAAAGCAAGACATAGCGATCCTAGATTCTGTCTGGAATTTTATGAAATTTAGACAGAAGCTTGTTTATGACCAAAATACAGTTTCCAAGCAAAATTTTGAAAATATCTATTTTCATTTTTCTGTATTTTACTGATAAATGGACTTAGTTATTTTTACAGTTAACATTCAGATTTAGTCTGAGTTAAAGTTTTTCAGTCATCAATAACTTTGTCAAACCTTCATAAAATTTTATGAAATTTGGACAAATGCTTGTTTACGACCAAAATACAGTATCCAGAGCAATATTTTGAAAATATTTACTTTCATTTTTCGTCAATTTTTACTGACAAATGGACTTACTTTTTTTATAGTTAACATTCAGGCTCAGTCTGAGGTTAAAGTTTTTCAGAATTCAATAATTTTGTCAAATCGTCATGGAATTTTATGAAATTTGATCAGAAGCTTGTGAATGACCAAAATACAGTATCCAGAGCAAAATTTTAAAAATATTTTTTTTTCTTTTTTCCGTATTTTACTGATAAATAGGGGCCAGCTGAAAAAACGCCTCCGGGTGCGGGAGTTTCTCGCTGCATTGACGACCCATTGGTGGCCTTCGGCTGTTGTCTGCTCTATGGTCGAGTTGTTGTCTCTTTGACACATTCCCCATTTCCATTCTCAATTTTATTCAGTTTTTTTACAGTTAACAATTAAATACAGTCAGGGGTTAAAGTTTGTTACACATCAATTTCTTTGTCAAACATTCATACAATTTTATGAAAATTTTGAAGAAACTTTTTTATGATTAAGAGATGATGTCTGAAGCAAACTTTTGAAAATACATTTTTTTCATTTTCAGTATATTTCTGATAGATGGACTTTTTTTACAGTTTACATTTGCAGACAGTCTGTGATTTAATGTTTTTGACATGATAAATATGTAAACGTTCATGGATTGTTATGAAACTTGTACAATCGCTAATCTTCAACACCAAGAAATAGCATCTAAAAAAGTGCGATTGTTTTAAATTTTATATTTTACTCACTTTTTAGGTCAACATTACACTCTTACACCGACAGCAGCATTTGCAGGTATGATACAGGGTTCCGCGGCACCCTTACGAATTTAAACTATTGTGTCTGTTTGTTTTGCTCACACATTGTTGTCAATATAATGGAATTCTAGGTGACTGTCATACAATTGAGAGGTTTAGCTAGCTGTAAATAAAGGCAACAGTAGTATACCGCTGTTCAATAGTCATAATTTGATTAATGCAATGCTAATACCACTGTATACCAAATATCATTGTCTTAACAGTAATTGTTCATCTTAAACTGATGTAATCAAAAACTTTAACATGTAAACTATACAAAACATTCAAATTCAAAAGACCATCACTGAGGTGGTTGAGCCAAGTTATATCCATGACAGAGAGATATGCCAATGCTAATACATCTGCATATCAAATATTATTGACCTACTACTAGTGATTTTTCTTTAAAAAATGAAAACAACAGGTTCCATAAATGTTATGCATACGTAACGCTTTTCTGGATTTACCTTCATCAGGAACGCTTAAAGCCGAATATTTGAAAGCCGAGGATGTATAAGAATATCATTGACCCACCACTAGTGGTTATCCTTAAACTGACCCAATCATAAACTAATTCATTGTTGACACCGCCGATGCCGTCGCCGTCGCTGAAAACAGCACGCCTAATTTCACTTTTTTCTACTTCGTCGAGAAGAGACAAAAAATGTCATTCTTTTACATTCAAAATTTCACATGTATCTCGGCTTTGATTAATGATGTTCATGTTTTTATTTTTTAGTTGATGACACTTCATAATTTTGTTTGCAGTCTTGTATCCCTGTATACATTCACTGGAGTTTTATTTTGTTTTTCCGTAATTGAATCAACATTTAAGCTTGGTTCAGACCAATGTCTGCTACCATATTTTAGGATGTACAGGATTACAAAAATGTTGGAGTTATTTGACACAGTGATTATGATTCTTCGCCATAGACGACAACAGATCAGTTTTCTTCATGTTTATCATCATACCACCATGGTGTTGATAACAGATGCTGGTTACCACTTTTTTCCATTCCAAAAAATATCTGTTTACGTTGCAACAAATGCATTAGTTCACTTTATAACATATCTGTTTTATGGATTATCTACCTTCTTTCCCAATAAATTGTTACCATGGAGAAAGACTAATACAAAGATTGAGATTATAGAATTTTTAGTGCTTAACGTACATGTGACATTTGGATATTTGAACAATGACCTTTGTATTTATAGTGTACTGTATGGGATTACTATTTTATCGTTAAATATTTATAATCTTTCCTTTGAGTCATCAAAATCTTCAAAACTGATTGAAGATCATTAAAGATTTTTGAGTTTTAAAAAAAATCCTTTTATTCAGTTAGTGCATTACTTCGACGATGCTTTGTACAAAATTTAGAAAAAAAATAATATGTATGTTGTTCAATTACGAAGAATGATATTTACATTTTATTTCTGTAAATATTCCTCAATCGAGATACTTATCCAGTGCTTAACTGTACGATACAATTAATTGATAATTATATTCTGCTTCACTTCATTCATACGAATATAAAACATTTCTTATTTCTCTATAATAAATAACATAAACAAATCCAAAGGATTGTGATGGCACACCAACCAGTTCAATAAAAAAGGATATGTAAGCGATATTTAAAGGTTGAGACATTTTGAAACAAGTAATCTGTTTTTCAATTTTCTTTTATGCAGCCGTCTTTGGCTGAATCCGATTTCCATCGACCATGAGATTTCAATAGTCTCTCAGGTACGTGATTGTATGCGGCTTTAGATGCACCACCGCTTCTCAAACTGTGCAAACGAAATTGTTTAGTAGCCAACCCCAAATCCGATAAAACTTTCAACAATGTTTCTCTAGCACGTGTATATGATAAAGATTTGTTTGTTTTGCATAATGTATATGTGTTAGAAGATTTTCTGTAGCTTACTGCTCTAAAAATGTACTGATCTTAATCGGAAGATATATCGGCTGCTTGCAAATATCGCTCACGCATAACGACCGGACATGTTTTACTCTGAGTTCTTTCTATCACTACAGTATTACCCTGTCTGTAAACATCAGATTTGCTACTTTCTATATAAATTTCCAAATATGATCTAAATTACTTAAAATGGAAGCTTTAATATTGGCGAGTACATTGAATCTTAAAAAATCTGCGTAATCTAATAACATTAGTCAACAAACTCTCACATTTTTCAAATCATGAACACGCCATACGTGTCTACAACAGATTTCAAAATTTCAGCAGCAATAGACTGTTTTTTAGTCACTGGTTTATATAAAATTATCACGCCGCTTTCAAGAATCAACTGAAGGAAAGGCTAGGAAAAACTTTACTATAAAGATTGTGCTCATGCTCCCATTTTATTGCATATAAACCGTTAAAAAAACGGATTTCTTTCTGAATCAAATACGATAGATATATAGCAACTGTAGTAACCAAAGCTGTTAATGCTACCAGGTCGTAACTTGTACACCAAACTCAGAATCTCTTGAATGCATTAGTGTAAGATTTTGTTATTGAAATGCTTTTACTATAACTTCTGCAATTGCAGGCAAACGATTTGCCAAATTGCGGAGAGGCGGATTATCTAAAGTTTTTAATTGTTGCCAATGCGAAAAATTAAACCTATTCTGCAAAAGAAAAAAAATATGATTTGCATGAAACCTGGAACATAAAAGGATAATAAAATAAATGAATTGAACTAACAAGGATACCAATGCAAAAACATATATACAGTAAAGATTCATGTGTGACAGTTATATATTTATCACGAACATCCCTTGACGGGAATTGCCTTAATAGAACAAATACAATATAACTATTCATATTTTTATTTTTCAGTTGATGACACTTCATAATTTTGTTTGCAGTCTTGTATCCCTGTATACATTCACTGTAGTTTTATTTTGTGTTTCCGTAATTGAATCAACATTTAAGCTTGGTCAAGACCAATGTCTGCTACCATATTTCAGGGTGTACAGGATTACAAAAATGTTGGAGTTATTTGACACAGTGATTATGATTCTTCGCCATAGACGACAACAGATCAGTTTTCTTCATGTTTATCATCATACCACCATGGTGTTGATAACAGATGCTGGTTATCACTTTTTTCCATTGCAAAAAATAACTATTTACGTTGCAACAAATGCATTAGTTCACTTTATAACATATCTGTTTAATGGATTATCTACCTTCTTTCCCAAAAAATTGTTACCATGGAGAAGATTAATACAAAGATTGAGATTATAGAATTTTTAGTGCTTAACGTACATGTGACATTTGGATATTTGAACAATGACCTTTGTATTTATAGTGTACTGTATGGGATTACTATTTTATCGTTAAATATCTATAATCCTTCCTTTGAGTCATCAAAATCTTCAAAACTGATTGAAGATCATTAAAGATTTTTGAGTTTTAAAAAAAATCCTTTTATTCAGTTAGTGCATTACTTCGACGATGCTTTGTACAAAATTTAGAAAAAAAATAATATGTATGTAGTTCAATTACGAAGAATAATATTTACATTTTATTTCTGTAAATATTCCTCAATCGAGATACTTATCCAGTGCTTAACTGTACGATACAATTAATTGATAATTATATTCTGCTTCACTTCATTCATACGAATATAAAACATTTCTTATTTCTCTATAATAAATTACATAAACAAATCCAAATGATTGTGATGGCACACCAACCAGTTCAATAAAAAAGGATATTTAAGCGATATTTAAAGGTTGAGACATTTTGAAACATGCAATCTTTTCTTCAATTTTCTTTTATGTAGCCGTCTTTGGCTGAATCTGATTTCCATCGACCATGAGATTTCAATAGTCTTTCAGGTACGCGATTGTGTGCAGCTTCAGACGCACCACCGCTTCTCAAACTGTGGAAACGAAATTATTTAGTATCGAACCCCAAATCTGATAAAACTTTCAACAATGTTTCTCTAGCACGTGTATATGATAAAGATTTGTTTGTTTTGCATAATGTATATGTGTTAAAAGATTTTCTGTAGCTTACTGCTCTAAAAATGTACTGATCTGAATCGGTAGATATATCGGCTGCTTGCAAATAACGCTCTAACATAACGACCGGGCATGATTTTACTGTGAGTTCTTGCTATCACTACAGTATTACCCAGTCTGTAAACATCAGTTTTGCTACTTTCTATATAAATTTCCAAATATGATCTTAATAACTTAAAATGGAAGCTTTGATATTGGCGAGTTCATTGTATCTTAAAAAACCTGCGTAACCTAATAACATTAGACAACAAACTCTCAAATTTTTCAAATCATGACCAACGCCATACGTGTCTACAACAGATTTCAAAATTTCAGCAGCAATAGGCTGTTTTTTAGTCACTGGTTTATATAAAATTATCACGCCGCCTTCAAGAATCAACTGAAGGAACGGCTCGGCAAAAACTGTACTATAAAGATTGAGCTCATGCTCCAATTTTATTGCATAAAAACCGTTAAAAAGCTGACTTAGAAACTTCTTTCTGAACCAAATACGACAGATATATAGCAACTGTAGTAACCAAAGCTGGTACTGCTACCAGGTCGTAACTTGTACACCAAACTCGGAATCTCTTGAATGTATTAGTGTAAGATTTTATTATTGACATGCTTTTACTATAACTTCTGCAATTGCAGGCAAAGGATTTGCCAAATCACGGAGAAGCGAATTATCTAAAGTTTTTAATTGTTGCCAATGCGAAAAATTAAACCTATTCTACAAAAGAAAAAATATATGATTTGCATGAAACGTGGAACATAAAAGGATAATAAAACAAATGAATCGAACTAACAAGGATACCAATGCAAAAACATATATACAGTAAAGATTCATGTGTGACAGTTATATATTTATCACGAATATCCCATGATGGGAATTGCCTTACTAGAACAAATACAATATAACTGAAAACCATAACAGAAAAAATATTAGACAATCACGGTCTGATTGAAATGAAACGCACACAACAGGACTTAATTTTTTCTCATTACGAAAATAATTAGTTATACCCTTCTTGGGCAATTTCTCATCACAAAAATATTTCTTTTATACCCTTCTCGGGCAATCTCTCACCACGGATAATAAATCTTCTACCCATAACGGGTCTAAATAAATCTCAATACGAGAACCATTTACCCTTCAATATGTATATAATAAATGATGTGAATTTCACAGCGTTAATCGTACAACTACCAAATTGCGCTTAAAGTTTTAAATGATTAATAGCTATCTCTGAAATCCAAGCGCAAAACCAGGACGTTGAAAGTCAATGGATTTTGAACAAAAATACTGCTTTTATCTTATCCAACAATAAAAAAAAATGCTTGGCTTATCGTATTCAATGCTGTACTTAACAGATCTAAAGAATTGATAATGTGATGATGACCATATTAGTGGACAAAAATTGGAAGAGGTCCACTTTGGAATTACTAAAGTTCCATAGCCCGACACGCATATAAATGAATTAATGCTCTAGCTACATTTCTGATCGGTGAAACTAACCAACAATTGTCTGAGGACCAATCGAAAGAAAATGCATCAACACCTGCGGTACCAGGATACCAGTAAGGAGAAAAGAATCTGGAAACCTTGTGATTATTTGCATTCGCAAAAACATCGCAAGTGAATGGACCCCAAATGCTACTAAAGTAATCAAAATGTAATTTTGACACTGACCAATCGTCGAAATCGAAGACTTTACTAAAAGCGTCCGCGATTACATTTTCTTCGTGTGGTACCAGCTCGGCTTCTAAAGAAATAGAGTTTTTCAAACAAAAATCAAAATAACGATAATAAAATTGAGCATGGAAATGGGGAATGTGTCAAAGAGACAACAACCCGACCATAGAAACCATAGATAACCATAGATAACCAGTACTTGTAACTCGGGCTTCCTGCTTCCGGCGGATAAAATGCGGACGACATCTTGATTATCGGTGAAAATCTTAACTAATCTATGATGTAACAAATGTAGCAGTGAATGCAAAGTAATTTAGATGGCCTTTTTTTCTATAAATGTCTAACAGCCTCCTCTGAAGACCAAATTTTGTGAACGACTGTATTAGCATCAGTATAGACAATATGTTCCGGCAAAAAAAAATTTTTTCTAAACTTTTAGGTGGTAAGTCATCGCAATTATCTAACCAAAACTTGACTTCCGTTTCAGATTCCTTGCTCAATATAACTGTATCGTCCCAGAATCGGGATGTAGCAATTTGCATTAACATATTTCTGCTCATAATTTTGCATATGTTCCCAAAACTCGGCAAATAAGATATAATCTTTCCCGTCATCTTAGCTAATCGCCTCGCTGTAAAAGAATTTGGATTGCCGTTGATGCATAAAATATCGTTTTTAAATCTGTCTATGATAAGTTTTTCTTGTGGTATTTCTAAAGAACAAGAGCTAAGATCCCAAACAATACATAACTACGAAGTGTTTTAGTGGGTTACCATGTGCTCTTGTCAATGTTATTGAAAAACCCTGCTGATACACTCCCCAGACTGTTGAGTGGCTGGAGAAAGCTGGATTTCGTCACATTTTTTAAATACACCTGTCAAACTGGCTAATTGTGAACTAAACTCGATAAATGAAAAAGCCGGGAGAACAACCTTTTGTAATCGAGAAGACCGAACTACTTACAAAAAGTTGCGCAAGAAAATACATACACTAAAAACGATTCAAAATGAAATAAGGGAGTAGGAGCAATAAAGCCCTTAGTCCAAATATTACTGCAAATTTAAAAGTTACACATATTCTTAAATTTGTCCTAACTAGACTAAGGTACAAGGTATTCAGATTTTTTTTTCACATTTAACGAGTTACCATGGCAACAAACCATGACGAAATTTGTATATTTTATAACATTTCCTGATTTCCATAGTTTTTCATCACATTTTAAGTATATTTTAGATTGGCAAAGTATATGCGCACCTATTATAGCAATAGCTATAATAAAGCTTCTCTTAAATTAGTTTGTTGCGCACGATGTTTCCACAATGGAAATAACGATGGAAAACTCCATGGATTCTGTATTTGTCATCGTTTTCATGAAACGGTACATGACGTAATTTTGACGTCTTCAGATAAAAGATTTTATGTGTTTCGTTTATATTTTTTGACTCTATGCATTTCCAAACATTATTTGAAATAGTTGTCAAACATTTTATTTTCTTGGGCCAAAACCGGGCCCTAATGTCCCTACTCCTTTATTTTGAAACCAATGGACTATTCAGAGTATATTTCTATTATCATTTACCAACTGTTTTTGAAAAGAGAAATAAGAAAATGGTAATCAAGAGAACATTATAACTACGAGATGGGCGTAAAGAAAACATGAACATACTAAAAACAAACAGTAAGAAAACAGCGAGGGGTAGATCTAAAAAAATCAATTGATTGTCGTATCCTAATAGATTTTTGCTATTTAGATAATTTTGAGATGATCTTTGATGGGTGTGTTTTTGATAACTCCAAACCTTTATGAACTCGGAACGATTAAGAGCTTGACATTGTGTGAAGACATACATTTATTGTTGAAGACTGAGTGAGTGTCGACTTCTAGGTGTCTTTTTTGGAGTTTTTATTGTTGATTGTGGTCTTATTGACGTATCTCACATGTCCTTTCAATCATAGCTATAAATTAAGCCTTGATAACTACGAACCACCATGAAAACTATAAATAAAGTGTGCTCTGACAATGAGGAATTGGTATTTTACGTCCACTTGCAAGTATTAAATGCAAATCTGAACGAGAACATGCTAATGTGACATGAATATTAACCATAATTTGTATCTTGCTGACACGCTAAGCCGGATTTGTTTTAATCTGCTAGTCCAAGAGGTAACAGTCCGAAGAAGGCGAAAAGTAGAATACCAAAAATACCGACCTCCAAGGAAAATTCAATACGGAAAGTCAAACGGCAAAATCAAAAGTTCAAACACATCAAACGAATGGAAAACAACTGTCATATTCCTGACTTGAAACAGGCATTTCACACCGTTCTCGGAATCATTATTATCTTTGTACATTCAAAATGGATTTACGATATTTGAACATGATTTACTACTGTTGCCGCTACTGTAAATTCAGAAATTATTGCGATGTTTTTATTATTGGGGAAAATGCGACAGGGTTATAATCGCAAGAATTTAAACTGGCATTTTGAAATTTTTTATATGAATTAAACAGGATTTTTCTCAATATCGCAAAAATCAAAATCGCATTTTAGTCTAAAATGACTAAATCGCAATAATAAATGCACGCAATAATTTCTGAATTTACAGTAATTCATCTTTAAACTAAACATAAATGAAGATCTGGATTTCACTCATTCTACTTAATACACAAAACTCAAAAGGTGTACCCACTACTTGAGGTATATTTCCAGTTTTTCAAATAGGTCCACGGTATCTACTTCCATCAGAGGTGTCCCTACAGATAGAGTAAAATTGCTAGATCAGCCAATAGGTCCGCGATATCTCCTTCAAACAGTGTGGATACTACAAATATCTAAAGATCTGTTCAGAGTAACTATATATACAATCAAATAACTCTATGTGTGTGATACGTGAAGTATTAAAACATTTGATTTCTCTTACATTTACATCGGGATCTACCTATCTAAACGGAAAAAGAAAACATCGCTTTATACGTTTCGTGCGTTTGAAGCGCTTTTCTGGATTTACCTCCATCAGGAACACTAAAATTCAAGCATTTGAAAAGCAAGGATGTATAAAAACCTAAAAGAGAGATTCAAAAATTTAGATTTGAAAAACGTACCTTTAAGAATGAATATGAAATATGAAATGATATACTAACGATACAATAATGTCGTCTTTTTGAAATCACCCAAAAAATTATAAAGGAAATAAAATAACGGTTGTTTGGGATAAACAAAATTAGGTGAGTGTGTCAGAGAGGAAAAGTGACATTTTTGTCAGATTTAAGCAAATTCATTAAATGGATTTTACGACACGCATAACGAATTTTCTGTATTGAAGGCAGATTCTAGGTGAACCATAAAAGTCAAATGGTTTAAAAGAAGAAGATATCTTAATGACGGATAGCTCTTAGTAGCTCACGATGGACAGTTTAGGGGATCTTATCATAAGTATCAGAGTTCACACTCTTTTGTAATATAATGCTAGGATTATTTTATGAGCAACCATTGATTAATTGATTGATTGGTGTTTAACACCACTTTCAGCTCTATTGTGCTATTTCGTGTCAGTTTTTATTGGTGGTGGAAGCCGGAGTGTCGGAGTGCCGGGAGAGAACCACCGACCTTCGGTAGGAAAACAATCCTAGTCAATTAAGATTGGAGTCGAGCGCACATGCCACGTGCGGGATTCTTACTCACAACCTCAGTGTTGACAGACCAGTGATACAGTAGTTCGACTACTTCGGCCACCGAGGCCCCTTTATGAGTGATCGTCAGAAATATCTTAAAATTCATGTTTACTTTCATTAGGTTATTTATGACATTGGAGTATTTTTCATTGTAAGATTTTTCTGAGAAAACAGATACAATGACATTTTCTAAGAAAAAGAATATATTTATTGTACAAAACCTGTATAAATTATCCCTTGTGCAACCAAGGAAAGTTGGCACAAAGAGTTAAACGATGGAATCTTTTATAAAGACATTTTCTGCATTCACTGTACAAGTTACATTCTTATTCATTTCATAAAAAAAAATATAAGACAATTATATTTTTTATAACTATATGTCATCAAAAGACACAATAAAATTCAAATTCATGATCTTATACACTATACTCAAAGTCGACATACCTTAACAGATGGATTAACATCGTGATGTGACTGTCCGTGATTCTGCCGTCAATATGCACGACGTTTTCCATTAAAAATACTATCAATTAATTTCTTTTGGTGATTTGTAATGTTAAAAGTTTGAAGTAAAGGTAAGTACAAAATAGGATTAGTAATCGATTTATAATATAAGGTTTAAAAATGGTTTTATTTTAGATGCCTATTTTTTTCTTTTGTAAATATCCGTATGCAAGTAAATTTACATTTTACGTTTTGTATATGATATAAACTGATTTAAAGTATAATATTAATTTCATGGTAACCTATTTTACTCTATTAAATATGGTATTCATAATGATATTATGTTTTCATTTCTGTCATACATTCCTAGTTTAATCAGTTTCTCACACACTTAGATATAGTAATCTTTGGCACCTTATACACTGTAAAAGCATCTAAAATGTCTTTCCGAACTATCTTCATACTATTACATCTGTGAAAGATATGTGTGAGTGTTTCATCTTTTGTTTTACAGAGATGACAGTAACTGTTAATGGATTTGCCCATTCTAAACAGTTTATGTGTAAATTATGTTATAAAAAAAAACTCATTATAGATACTAGACTTATAATTCGGTACGCAAAAAAAGCGCGTTTCATCTATATGACACTCATTAGTGGCGTTATATTCAGAATAGTTGGAAAGCTAAATCAAATAAGAAGTTGAATTTCATGAGAAACCGAAGCAGTGCAAATTCGGCTATGGCAACCCATGCCTGCGGGGAGAAAAACCTTTCGAATAAATATACATTTTTACAGTAAATTTACAAAAATCAACATACCAATGATATTTCATGTTAACAGAAAAAGGCTGACTAATGTGTTGGTGATATATTACTGATTTTTTTACAAATATTTGGTCAGCTTTCCTACACGACATACTTTTATTTTAATTTCTTTTTATCTTTTTCCAAAATGATTCCGCATTATACTGAACATGCGATTTTATTACATAGTTTGGAACTATATTTAGGTTTAATGGTTATTGTATTAGTTTCAAAAACATTCTACTTGGGTTTACTAAATGATTTCGTTTACCGTAAAATTCATTGTTTTTTTTAGCATAAAAATCATCACGACACATATGGTCTCGGTCTTTTGGCGATCATGCAATTCCCTTGGGTGTTTTACCTTGATTTTGTCTTTCTAATCAATTGATAAGATTTGAATATCGGCTTACTACGGTTGCCTATAATTGCTGTGGCATTTTTTAACATGAACGGAAAGGATTTTGAATAGCTAATCCAGTTTCTTTAATTTTGAAGGATATTGTATATAAATTGTCGCTTTTGAGATTTCTTTTTTTCGTCCCTCTTATCTCTTTGTATGGATTCAACTTTTCCAAACTTAGGGAAGACAAAAGGTCTATTGTTGTATTGGATTTTATTTTTCTGAATAGTAGTTTATCTTGGATATTATTTTTACCAAAAATGGAATTAGTATATTAATGAATTTTTACTATGCTTTGAAAATTGTCCATTTTAGAAATTTTCACAATTAATTTGTTTTCTTCATATTTTCGTAGCCACCATTTGGCCATTAAATTCCAGTTATCGTTTAAATTAATGCCTCTTTGTTGATCATACCCATCCCCCTTCATATAATACTATTTTCTCGTATTTTTCTAAACCTTGCGTTAGCCTCAGTTATTTCCCCTGTACTGTTAAAAAATTACCCTCTGCAAACATAATGATTTAAGACTCATTTATCATTTTCTTTTTCGATGACCCAGTAGTTGAATTTCTTAAATTGCTGGATAAGCCCTAGTTGGGTTTGTCATCGGCGCGATTTGTAAAATGTATAGTAAAGGCGCTATCAGACAGAACTGACGGATTGATCTAGAAATTAGGACATATCTTGATTGAAAGCCGTTAGTCAGTAAACAAGTCTATATATAAGCAATAGTAATTAACTGATGTTCAAATCTCATCAATCGATTAAGAAGAAGAATCAAGGTAACAAAACAAAAACTGAGAGAATCGCATAAACTGCAAAAGGTGCCAGACCGGGTTTGTAAACAGGGTAAGCGTCTCCTGCTATCTATGTATCATCCTTCATGCGAATCCAAACATAGTCAAAAGATAACAATCAAGTGTAGGACGTTACCGGTAATAGTACAGATTAGATGACCATTCTGGTATCTGAAGATTAAGGGCTTGTAAACATGTCGCTAGTGAGTTGAGAAAAGATATATCGTATCCGTCACCATTTCGTGATGGCGAATTTTGATTAATGTGTGTATAAAAACAAGTCGGCTAGTAGGGGTGCACGATTAGTACTATTCGAATACCAACTGTATATCAATTCACCAAACTCAACAAATATGTTGTCGATTAAAAGTGCAGCATTTTGATGATATCATCTTCGGTGTATTTGTTTTTGGAATTTGTGTGGTTCTTCACAAATTAGGATTTACATGACATAAAACGAGACATGTGCATTTACGATTCCTTTCTAAACAATTTTTCATTACATTTTGAAGCATACCCGAAAAATTCTCCTAGTTGAAATGTTCTAAACATGCATCTAACCATTCCAATTCGGTATACTTGTAATCAAAAGCTTTTGTTTGCTCAAGGAGTATGGTAGAACATTCCTAATTTCTATGTATTCAAAAATATTTGGCATCATTCGATAAGAATCGAAAATATTTCTGAACTTTACAAATTTCTTTTTGTCTCTTTAAATAAATGGTGGTAGAAAAATTTTCAAACGTCAGCGAGAATGTTCTAGCAAATGTTATATTCGAAGTTCAATAATGTTATTGGGCGTAAGTTTATAATATTCTCCATATCCCCACTTGTGTATAAAAACCATATCCAGCCTCTCAGATTCGAAAAGTGCTGTATCGAAAAATATTAATTTTGAAATTTGAGAAAGCTCATTTTGTATCAAATAAAACATTTCAGTGCACAAAAATGGGACTGACCGTAATTACATGATTAACAAAGTTTTCATCAGATGGTAATACAGAGATTTTAATTTTAGATTCCTTGACTGTTGTTTTTGTTGTAATTCATTTAGCAAATGTTAAAATGTTTTTTATTATAACACATATTGAGCTGATTAACAAACTGTTACAATTGTGTTGTAGAAAGACAATTCTTTTCCGGTGAAGCCATTTCCGACAGCTATATTTGTTAACTACATGTACCTCCTTGGCTTTGAATGTAATCAAGAAATCATATCTCTGGAAAGTATATTTATACAAATGTTTTTTTATGTTTTTGCTATATTAATTTTAAACAAATGAAGAAAAGTCAAATGATGCACAGGATAACCTAAACAGGATGTGAATTGATTCTAGGTGAGGAATTTTTGTTAGTAATATCCAGATGATTATATATAATATATATATATACATATATATTTTTTATAAATGCCTATAAATAGCAACACATAACATACACATTTATTTGAGTGTGGATTAATCAGTACAAAGATTAATACAATTAAAAACCAATTGTCCAGAGAACAATTATAGGTCTTTCCACCCGAAACCATATATTTTTATATGAAAATATTAAAATCAGGTTTAAAATGTCATTTCCAGTGTCAGATGATAGCTTACTGTATGCCGATTCCAGAAATGTATGGTTTTTTTACACTTTGTTTGAAATAAGAGAGATAATTTGCTACTTCCAATTTGAAAAATGTCACTTTCGGTATTATATGATAGATTACTTGACACTGATTCCAAAAATATATGGTTCAGTTTAATTTAACATTAAATAAGTACAAAAAATAGTTACTTCCGGTTAACACAAGGTCACTTCCGGTTGCCTTTTTCAAGGTCATATGGCTTGTAACCTAATGCAAAATGTCACATGGCTTTATCATGTATAGATATGAAGTTAAAGCAAAGGTCAAAATCTAGGACGTCAAATTTACCTATGACCTTGACCTCAATTTCAAGTTCATCTAGCAAGGACCTCATATCAAAAGAACTTAGGTCTCTACTATGTATTGTTAATAAGTTATATTACCATACTAACAACAAACAATTTAGTGCAAATCTTTTGTCGATATATTACAGTTTCTTCGGACTAGCATGCACAAGCAAAAGCAAAAAATTAAAACATGACCTTTATCTTTGACCTTGACCTCATTTTCTTTTTGGTGGACCCAAGACCTCAAATCAAAAGACCATAAATCTCTTTCCCTTATGGTTTATGAGTTACTATTACATTTCACTTATGTTCAATACATAAAGGGAAATAACTATCATATGGAATCCTCACATCTCTTCGATCAAAATTATTCTCGACAACCTGAGGATATAAGAAGCAATTTGGTAACATAATTTTGTAATAATCTTTTATGGTTGCGAAGAAGTAGTACGCACTAGAAAAACAGTGTTCGGGGAGATAACTCTTACAAAGTAAAGTGTTCGGTTAAACAGGGTCAGTTTCAAAAGCAAATAAACTGTTCGATATCATATACCAAAAATCTAAGCGACATCTTAAACAACAATACCGCGCAAGAAAAAAATTATACGGAAGAAAAACAAAATAATCAGAACAAAAGCAATAGGTATTTCCACGAAAAAGAACAAAGGCCTAATTACACAAATGAAATTATAAATTGCCTAACAATGTAATTTTAACACACTATTTAGTATGTAAATATTAAAATATTAAAAATATTTACAATGCGATATATATGAATTAAACTCTAAAGATTTGCGCAACGGTACTAATATAAGATGGTAATATACGAAGATGATGTTATAAAATCGTGTTGACAAATATTTTGGCTGAACAAATAGCCTTCGTCAGTTTCAATAATTTATATGTATGAGAGTATAACGTATAAAATAGAACAATACCTACGGTTTTTATAGAATTAACCTATTTCACACGTGTCTTTAAAACACTGCTTTTGAAAGCTCTCCTCCCTCCCATTCCAGAATCATTAATTTGAAAGTGTTTCTCACAAAACACATTAAAGAAAACTAGACAAAGTGATGTCCCATCACCCCCCCCCCCCCCCCCCCCCCCCCCTTTCCACAAAGTTGAACTTGGAGAATATACTTGCATAAGAGGTGCATAGCATTTCCGGATAACTCCTCCTACAGTTTGAATGCTAGGAAGTTTTCAGTTTGCTGGCTGTTTGTACATATATTGAACGTGTGCATATGGTCAGGGTTTTGATATTTATTAATAATTGCTCTTTTGGGAGAAAGTTGAACTTTGTCATTTTTGGAGTATTTATTTGTATAAGAGGTAGTCCTACAGTGAACCATAAACCTATGTGTTCCCAAAAATGACAAAGTTCAACTATCTCCCAAAATAGCAAATATTAATAAAAATCAAAACCCTGACCACATGCACACCTTCAATATATGTTCAAACAGCCTGCAAAGTGAAAACTTCCTAGCATTCAAACTGTAGGAGGAGTTATCCGGAAATGCTATGCACCTCTTATGCAAGTATATACTCCACAAATGACAAATTAACTATCTCCCAAAAGAGCAAATATTAATAAAATTCTAAACCCTGACCACATGCACACCTTCAATATATGTACAAACAGACAGCAAAGTGAAAACTTCTTAGGATTCAAATTGTAGGAGGAGTTATGTGGAATAACTATATACCCATACTGGGACGGACGGACGAAAGGACGGAAGGACAGACGGACGGACAGGGGTAAAACAATATGCCCCCCAACTTTCAGTTGCGGGGGCATAACAATAAACTGATCAGTGACACTTAAATCAAAGTAGTTTCCTGACAGAATCAATAACGAAATTGAACAGCATTGAAAAACAAGTTCTTTAAACAGGTTTAGTTTAGGAAATGCCTGTACCAAGTCAGGAATATGACAGTTGTTTTCCATTCGTTTGATGAGTTTGAGCTTTTGATTTTGCCAATTGTAAAGAGGCCTTCCGTTTTGAATTTTCCTTGGAGTTCGGTAATTTTGTTGTTTAAATTTTTCTGCTCATCTAACAACATATCATCTGTTTTACAAAAAAAAAAATATAACAAAAAAAAACAGAACTCCAAGGCAAATTCACAAAGGGGAAGTCCATAAAAGCACACAAAATCAAACGCTATCAATTAATGGAACAACTTTATAAAAAAAATAAAAAGCTTAAAGGATGACACTGAATGATTAACTGAAGTTATCTATAAAACAACAGTTTTTTGACGTCTTTCTTAGATTTATTTGTATGTTTGTTTGAATATTTTAGTCAGTTGTGTTGTATGTCTGTGATGTATGGTTACACATCTTTGGCTGCTGGATCCCAATTGTTGTCACATTAACCTCTAATGTTTGTTTGGGTTGTCCATCCAATTTTGTCAATATAACGAAACTATAAACAACTGTCATACAAGTGACAGATTTAGATAGTTAACTATAAAACCAAGTTTAACTCACCGTTTTCTTCGGAAAATGCCGGTACCAAGTAAGGAATATGACAGTTGTTTTCCATTCGTTCCGTTGATTGGTAATGTCTGACGTTTGATTTTGACAGTTTTTATGAACAATGGTCCTATGTGTGATGTGAATAGATTTGGACCTCCAAATGGGTGGTCTAAAGTGAAAAACACGTTCCAAGGCATCTAGTACACTAGGTCGGAGGTCTAATTAAAATCGACAGAATCTTTTAATATTTTGCCAAAATTAAGTTTATATTATGCGCAAAATTGTCAGATTGTGTATAGATTATACATGGAAAAAAACATTTTTGCGTGATAGAAAGAAAACTAATAATTACATTGACGGTACAAATTGTACTGCCCATGATGCTGATTTCGTCAATTAACGTATCTTAAATGAGACCCGAGACCAAAATATTGAACGTTGAAGAGCTGATCAAACCAAAAAGGATATAAAGTATAGCCAAATCCTGAAAACGAATCAGAGCTTTGCAATAGGGAAAAATATTCCTTAATTTCAAATGATTTCCAAAACTTTAAAACAGCAAATTTCAATAACATTATCAGTTCTTTTTTTAACCAGAATCGAAGTATTGGTTTTTTTTTTGGTTGGCGATACCGTCTAGGAATAAAGTCCACCAGCAGAGGTATCGACCCAGTGGTAGAAATACCATTTACGGTATCAATTTTACTATAATCGATGGGGCATTTCGACAATAAATGTCGCTCGATGCCAAATTATTTGAAATCTAAAACTGTAACTTCCGTTTAATAGCTGGTCAAACCTAGAAGGACCTAAAGTATAGCCAAAACCAGGACAAGGAGTCAGAGCTTTGCATGAAGAAGAAATAATTTCAAATGATTTCCAAAATTTTGTAGCAGAAAATTTCAATAACATTATCAGTTCTTTTTTTAACCAGAATCGAAGTATTGGTTTTTTTTTTGGTTGGCGATACCGTCTAGGAATAAAGTCCACCAGCAGAGGTATCGACCCAGTGGTAGAAATACCATTTACGGTATCAATTTTACTATAATCGATGGGGCATTTCGACAATAAATGTCGCTCGATGCCAAATTATTTGAAATCTAAAACTGTAACTTCCGTTTAATAGCTGGTCAAATCTAGAAGGACCTAAAGTATAGCCAAAACCAGGACAAGGAGTCAGAGCTTTGCATGAAGAAGAAATAATTTCAAATGATTTCCAAAATTTTGTAGCAGAAAATTTCAATCAAACAATATCCGTAATTTTAATGCCAGAATCAAAGTATTAGATACCTGGCTAGGGATAACAGTCAACCAGCAGAATTAAGAAGATAAATTGGGTCAGTGGATACGTTTTCTCGTTATAAAACAAAAATAGATGAATTCCGTTCACGGTTGAAAATACCTGATCTACCCTATACGCGTATTTTTACGTTTTTTATTTGTAACTTGTCATGTTTTTTGGAAGCTATTGAAAAAAATAACCTGACTTTATATATTTAAAAAGTAAATACACTTAATACTACTTAAAAGATTTTAAAGTTTGAGAATATTCAACATTAAGCGTTAGAACATGTACCATTTGTAGGTTATTCAATATAACTGATGCCGGTTGGAAAATAAACCAGATGAAAGAGCTAGTGAATCTACAATTAATTGCATGAAATAAGTGTTATGATACCTTTTCATTTATATGAAATAAATATGCATAAAATAAGCTACATTTTTAAAATGATATGTAGTAAAAATAATATTACTGGTACCAATTTTACTGACGGCACCAGATGTGCATTTCGATAAAAATGGAGGGTTGAGGAATGATTCATTCACAAGTAAAACAATCATGTTCAACAATTTCTAAAATAATTACAGTGTACCATCAATGTTAACAAATGTCTAATTTGAAAATAACATAGACATGACCATTAAGTATTCTTCACTCTTTTACAATGGTATATATATATATATATATATATCAACATTTTATTTCAGAAATGACATTAACAGTAGCAGGTATCCAGAATTTTTTGGTAGTAATAATTTCGCTTCGGTCTTTCCCATTATGTTGTTTCCACTTTGCTATTGTATTATTATATCCAGTATGGAAAAAATGGACGACCTCCTTTGATATTAGACTGGTGAGTAAACAAAAATAAAAGCAATATGTATTCAATGAAGTTCATTCATTTTAAATAGCAATAGGGATATCAAAATGTGTCCTAAAAACTTTTCGATCGCCATCATTACTTGGTCTACCTTTAAAAACAGTGTGTGCTACAGATGACCAAAGGTTTTTCTATTTGTCGTACTCATAATAACGTTCTGATGACTTACCATTAAACTTTGCTCTGCAAGAGTTTTAACAAACATAACGTTATAATTTGATTTCCTAGACAGAGGAAAACAACTGGTATGTTCCTACGTCAAGGATTGCATTGATGATATTGATTTTCTATTCACTATATTTTTGCATATAGTTCGAAGGTACAGATTTTAGATCAGTCTCATACATTCTTTGGAGGAGTCGACTGTTGATGTTGTTGATGCTGAACTGTGCGGTATTTTTGGTGATTCATGTTATCTCTGTCTATGTATTATTGTTTTTACTTTTTATCCTAAATAAATGAGCTATAATTACGTTAGCCCCATTTTAGCTTGAGTGGCTATGAGACTTTAAATTTCTGACAATTAAGGCAAAAATGTTTGAAAATCCAAAGCCATATACAACAGTTGAAGATGTATAACGTATATCGAAATACATATTTGTGCATCTAAGTTACGGTAATTACAATATCTAAAACAGACATATTTATGTAAAGAAATATTTTCTTTCGTCATTTTAGGACTATCGTATCACTTTCTTAACTGATAAGATAAGATAAGATAAGATAAGATAAGATAAAGACGTGTATTGCTATAAGCACAATTATGCTAAAGTATTTTAAATTACAACATTATCATGTGTACGCAACATGAAATTTATAATAATATTTTAATATATAGTTATATAAAACAGCAGAGAACACAATAAACATTGTGAACACTTTTTTTATGAAAAAAAGACAATATATATATATATATAACTACGTTAATATGAAAGTTCTCAGTTTCCAACTTTCACGCAAAAAACACATCAAA
The DNA here is from genome assembly GCF_021869535.1 of Mytilus californianus. NCBI lineage: Eukaryota > Metazoa > Mollusca > Bivalvia > Mytilida > Mytilidae > Mytilus > Mytilus californianus. Next base: position 110,513,593 of record NW_026262723.1, read on the forward strand.
TTGTAAATAACTGTTTTTGTTTTAACTTGTAGTAATAAATACAGTTTGTTAATATTTGGCCATGTATTATAATATCTTGAAAAGTAGTCAAGTCTATACTGTCTATATGCTGGACAAACCATTATAAAATTATATGCATTCTCTATACATTGCATAGTACAACATTTACAACTGAAGACAGTTTTGATATGCAGGTTGAAATAGGTCCGCCAAGTTTTTAAGTCGACCCTACATGTACGAGCTTATTGATAAAGCAATTTGTGAGATCTCAATCTTATCATTAAAGAATTATCAGTCAGGATGTAAAACTGCAATGAAAGCGAGGTTCTATCGATACATTATTTGTTTTCAAAGTATTATTGAAATGCTGAAGACTTCTAAATCAGGTATATGACGATGTCAATTTTTCGACTTCCCATTTCTTAGGAGTAGTATACACTCTATCCTATCGTTAAACGTGTGTGTATGTCGGCTTCGTACATACATGATGACATATTACTGAATTCACTAACGGGGGCGTGCTCCTAACGTGGAAAATGCTTCAGCATGGTCATTTGGAAAAATGACTGAAATCGTCAGTACACAAATTCTACTGTCACCATCACAAAGGGATTGACCGAAACGTTGTGCCTTAGTCTCGTCTAACGGGAGAAATGTGTTTGTAGTCTTAGATCTTTAGATACCAGAATATTCCTCGGATTTGTAAATTTACAGTTCCCTTTTGTAATTTGTTCACCGATTTTAAATTCTCATATCGATGCATACATAGCAGGATACGCATTCCCTGTCGACGCACCCGTTCTCGGTCTGTTTGGTGTTCTTCAGATTATATCAGTGTTTTTGGGTCTTGGATTGTAATTTCAGAATGATTTACTATTTTTGACATAGTCAAATTACTGTTGCGTCTTATTAATACACAAGCAACTCATAACATTTCAAATCCGAGTTCCCACCTTTACGATAAGCTCTAGATAATATAGTTTCTTAAAATTGCATGACTCGATTACAATCACAAATATTAATTTTAATTGGTGTCTTTTTGACAAAAGTGCATGTGCCTCCTATCTTACGACGGTATACCATGACGACCTTGTTTCCTGCGGACAAAAGGCTGCTTTATTATTTTAAGATAACGGTTTCGTATTTTAAACAATACTCAAAGATTACTACAAATGGAGATTTGAATACATTAACCACTTAACTTTCTACGGGTTTCGATTTGTATTTTTTCTCTTTTTCAGTTGATGACACTTCATAATTTTGTTTGCAGCCTTGTATCCCTGTATACGTTTATTGGATTTTTAAATTGTTTTTCTGTAATTGAATCAACATTTAAGCTTGGACCAGAGCAATGTCTGTTACCATATTTCAAGGTGTACTGGATTACAAAAATGTTGGAGTTATTTGACACAGTGATTATGATTCTACGCCATAGACGAAAACAGATCAGTTTTCTTCATGTTTATCATCATAGTACCATGATGTTACTGGCAGATGCTTGTTTCCATCTTTTTCCATGGCCACCAATGTCTGTTTACTTTGCAACCAATTCATTGGTTCATTTCATAACATATTTGATTTATGGATTATCGACCTTCTTCCCCGATGAATTGTTGCCATGGAGAAAGTTCAATACAAAGATTGAAATTCTAGAGCATTTAGTGCTATTCGTTCATGTTACATATGGATATTTTAACAAAGGCTTTTGTGTATATGGTGTACTGTTTGTTATTACTCTGTTATCCTTAAATGTCTATAACCTTTTCTTTACATCATCAAAACCATTGAAAACTGAATAACAGTTTTTTTCGGTTTTTAACAAATATAACTTTATTGAGTTATTGTGCATTATTCCAATGCTGTTTTGTACAAATTTACAAAAAAAAATGTATGCCATGCAAACACGAAGATTCACGAATCTGCAATTTCATATCAATGAATGTTCTTAAATAAGAGAAACATTTCCAGTTGTTCATATGTACAAGACTCGAATGACTTTAAAATCAATGAACAATTCTGAACATATTTATCATATTAAACCAACTTAAAAAAGAAATACAAATCTGGTAATTCAGAGGTCAATACAAACAAGAAATTGATGTAAAACAAACAATAATAAACTACAAACGAACAATTAAAGGAGTGGGAGGGGAATGTCTCGAAATCTTTTAACCCTGGAGAATATTCATGTGCTGCCCAAAGTCAAAAATCTCATTGCAGCGACAAAAAATGTTCTTTTTTCATTGATTGTGCCATCCCCTACTGTGACATATCACCGGATTTGTAATGGGTAACCCAAAGGGTACCACTAGTGAAGCAGGAACTGTTAACCCTTACACTGATTTGCAAATGGTAACACAAAGGGTGCCACTAGTGAATCAGGACCTGTGTTTAACCCTTACACTAATTTGAAGTGGGAAACCCAAAGGATACCACTAGTGAAGCAGGAACTGTTAATCCTAACACTGATTTGCAATGGGTAACCCAAAGGGTACCACTAGTGAAGCAGGAACTGTTAATCCTAACACTGATTTGTAATGGGTAACCCACAGGGTACCACTAGTAGAGCAGGAACTGTTAATCCTAACACTGATTTGCAAAGGGTAACCCAAAGGGTACCACTAGTGAAGCAGGAACTGTTAATCCTAACACTGATTTGCAATGGGTAACCCAAAGGGTACCACTAGTGAAGCAGGAACTGTTAATCCTAACACTGATTTGCAATGGGTAACCCAAAGGGTACCACTAGTGAAGCAGGAACTGTTAATCCTAACACTGATTTGTAATGGGTAACCAAAAGGGTACCACTAGTAGAGCAGGAACTGTTAATCCTAACACTGATTTTCAATGGGTAACCCAAGGGGTACCACTAGTGAAGCAGGAACTGTTAATCCTAACACTGATTTGTAATGGGTAACCCAAAGGGTACCACTATTAGAGCAGGAACTGTTAACCCTAACACTGATCATCTGAGTTCATTCCAGTTTTTGACGGACTCGTATTGCTCCGTCTTAAGTTTTTTCTGTGTACTGTTTTGTAGACTGTATATTGTCTTTTCGTCATCTCCTTCTTATGCCTTGATGTTGTCTTTTTTTATTGGAGTTATGGGGTTTTCTTTATTGTCCCCATGGAATATTATTTATTTATATTCCAATTGTTGTTACCACAATCCCGTCCTCTTTTCCCCGAATGTGACCTAATGAATTATCACCGGGTTTGTACTTACATGAGCAACACGATGGGTGTCACATGTGGAGCAAGAACACTTCCAGTTTTTTGGTGGGGTTCGTGTCTTTAGTTTTCTATGTTATGTTTTGTGTACTATTGTTTGTCTTTTAGTCCTTTTCTTTTTTTGCCATGGCATTGTCAGTTTATTATCGACTTATGGGTTTGAATGTCCCTTTGGTATCTTTCGCCTCTCTTTTATGCATAACAGTACTTTAACCGCTTGATAAAAGAACTTAGTTTACTTCCGTACTCCTAACAACAAAATTATTATATTTAAATTTACCTGTGTACGTTCTTTTATTTAACGCCATTTTGTCCCAGGTAAGAGTTGTCTTATCTTTTTTATAACTACCTGTAACGTCTATGTTATTTAGGCACCTACGTTTTAATATTGTATTTATATTGTGTCATAGATCAAACTTATTCGTTCAGTGTATGTTTACTTGTTTTTGTTTAAATATCTTTTTGATCGAGTTAAGCCATTTCAATTGATATTTTATAGTGTGTCGTTTTATGTTGTAATGTTACACTACTGTCTCAGGTTAGGGTGAAGGTTGGCGCCTGTTAAAACGTTTAAACCCATTGCATTTTTATGCACCTGTCCTAAGTCAGGAGCCTGTTGTTCGGTGGTTGTCGTTTGTTGGTGGTGGTTCATAGGTGTTTCTTGTTTCTCGTTTTTTATATAGATTAGACCGTTGGTTTTCCTGTTTGAATTGTTTTACACTAGTCATTTTGGGGCCCTTTATAGCTTGCTGTTCGGTGTGAGCCAAGTCTCCGTGTTGACGGCCGTACTTTGATCTATAATTGTTAACTTTTTATATATTGTGACATTAATGGAGAGTTGTCTCATTGGCACTCATACCACATCTTCTTATTTATATTAGTATGTGCACTTCACTTGGTAACACACCATTTGACCCTTATTGAAAACAAAATTATAATTACTGTAGGTCTCCTTTGTGTTTTGAATTTTAAGCTAAAGATCGGGGTCTTCCCTAATTTCACATAAAACTGAATAACATAAGCGTTCCAACATATAGCGTAATACTACTTATTTCACCAGCTGTGCACAACACCTCTTTAATAGCATGTTGATCATAAAAAAATATTTTTAAAAGATTTGTTTAGAGTACATACAATCAAAATAGCTTTCTTTATGCAATGTTTATTATCAAAACATATGATTTCTTTTTCAATTAGAAAAGTTACTCGAAAAATTTATCGTCATTGATGAATCTTTTGTAGATGAAACGTACGACTGGCGTATAAAAGTAATAAGCCTGGTATCTTTGATGAGTTGTTGTACACAAGTATTCACTATTGTTAATCAAAAGTCAAACGCGTAGAATTAAATTCAAACTCGATTGTCCAATAAATATGAGGCGCCGTTTTACTATTTATTCCTTATTTTCTGATATCAAAAAATATTTCTTGATATCAAAAAATTAAATTCCTGATATCAAAAAATGATTTTTTGATATCAGGAAATATTTCTTGATATCAAAAAATATTTCTTGATATCAGGAATTCAATTTTTTGATATCAGAAATTGCCTTTTCCAATAAATATGAGGCGCCGTTTTACTATTTATTCCTTATTTTCTGATATCAAAAAATATTTCTTGATATCAAAAAATTGAATTCCTGATATCAAAAAATGATTTTTTGATATCAGGAAATATTTCTTGATATCAAAAAATATTTCTTGATATCAAGAATTCGATTTCTTGATATCAGAAAATAATCTTTATTTCTTGATTTTTTGATATCAAGAATTCGATTTCTTGATATCAGAAAATAATCTTTATTTCTTGATTTTTTGATATCAGGAAATATTTCTTGATATCAAAAAATATTTCTTGATATCAGGAATTCAATTTTTTTATATCAAAAATTGCCTTTTTTGATATCAAGAAATCCATTTTCTGATATCAAAAAATAGATTTTCTGATATCAAATATTACTGACGATATTTGGATATCAAGAAATACATTTTCTGATATCAAAAAATGATTTTTTTTTATATCAAAAATTCGAATTCCTGATATCAAAAAATGATTTTTTGATATCAGAAAATAAGAAAAACATCAACGAGTGCTCCCTGTGTGTCAATAAAAGCATCAACGTTCACCAATGAGCCCTTACATTAAGTCTGGTGTTTCGGTCGTGTAATATATACGAAAGCATATATCAGAGTTCGGCTTCATCAGTCTTAATATAAGAAGTTTTGTGTTTTTTGTGTTTCACATATTTATTATTTTAAGGTTTATAGTCAACAATTGTAAGTTCTCGCTTCTTTTATAAGCAATTATTGGTTTCCTCTGAAACAGATTTGTGCAGTCAGGTTTTTGCAAATATCAAGCCCCAGTGTTTTGTTCATCTTGTTTTTATATTTTTTTCTCGTTGTTTATGTTGAGGATTTAATTGATTTTTTGATTTTTGGTGTTTTAACGCCACTTTTAAGCACCGCTTATGGGCTATTTCGTGGCGGCCAGTTTTTATTGGTGGAAGAAGCCGGAGTGCCCGGAGAAAACCACCGACCTTAGATAGGAAAACTGACAATCCTAGTCAATTAAGATTGCAGTCGAGTGCACCCGCACGAGCGGGGTTCGAACTCACAACATCAGTGTTGACTGGCTAGTGATTACAGTAGTAACTACTTAGACCACTCGGCCACCGAGGCCCCTGTTGATGATTTAGTAATTAAGTTAGTTCTGTTAAGTTTAAAAATAAGGAGATGTGGTATGATAGCCCTTGAGACAACTAGCCACCAAAGTTCAAATGAAGTTGATGCAAGCAATTATAAGCAACCGTACGGCCTTCAACAATGAGAAAACCCCATACCATATAGTCGCCTCTAAAAGGCCCCAATATGAAAAAGAAATAAACAACTCAATTTAGAAAGCTAAAGGCCTATATGATTTATAACAAAACAATTTACGTAAAACAAATATGGCAGACATCATTCGTAAATAAAAATCAACATGCAGACTTCTATTACGTTCAGGTATTTCACATCCAATATTTTATGGAAATATTCTTTACAAAGTACAAAAATGTCGTCATTCACCTCAAAATCTAACCAAACCTTTAAACAGACTTATTCGGAAAGGATATACCGGTAGCTACGATACTGTTGTCAATTAGTCATTAATGATTGCATATTTTGGTATTAATATTTATTCACTCATAGGGTCTTTGCATCGGAAATAAACACATTTATTCTAAAACCAGTTGTTGGCATGATACGGTTTATGTTCTTCTTATATATTCTATGATGGTATGATACTAAACTCCTAACGGGAGGGATTGTACTTGATTTTCTTATGATGAAGACATAATCTTTCAATCAGTTTAACTGAGGTCTTGAGCTGGCATGTCAGTAACTGCTAGTAGTCCTTTGATCATTTATGTATCATTGTCATTTTGCTTAGTTTATTTTGTTACCTATTCTGTAATCGGACTCGGACTTCTTTTAAACTGAGTTTTGCTGTGCGTATTGCTATGTTTTTCTTTATTCTACATTGGCTAGAGGTATAGGGGGAGGGTTGAGATCTCACAAAACATGTCTAACCCCGCCGCATTTTTTCGCCTGTCCCAAGTCAGGAGCCTCTGGCCTTTGTTAGTCTTGTATGTTTTTTTAATTTTAGTTCATTGATATGTTTTGGAGTTTAGTGTGACGTCCATTTTCACTGAACTAGTACACAATTTTGTTTAGGGTCCAGCTGAGGACCACCTCCGGGTGCGGCATTTTCTCGCTGCGTTGAAGACCCATTGGTGGCCTTCGGCTGTTGTCTGCTCTTTGATCGGGTTGTTTTCTCTTTGACATATTCCCCACATTTCCATTCTCAATTCTATGAACCAAGACAATGCACTAAACTGCAGGCTCCGGACTTGGAACAGACACATAAAGAATATGGCGGGATTAAGCATGTTTGAGCGCTCAACTCTCCCCCTAACCTGGGACACTGGTGTTACATTACAACATAGTGCAAGAACAAACGTGGCAGGGTAACAACAAGAAAAAGACACAAATTACAGATGTGATAGTGACAACTAGTTCAAAGACAACAACAACATAAAAAAAATGCATGTCTTGTATTTTTAAAAGATTTGTCTATTTCGTCTTTTTACGAGACTGCTACTATTTCTTATGAACCGCGTCTTCCATAAACCTTTTAAATACATATGAGCTTTTTCTGTGAAGTAATGAAACGTTTCAGTAGGTTGGATGTACGTTTTCATCTCTAAAATACCTTCATTTTGGAAAAGTTTGTCTTTATATTGAAAGGATTGTCAAGAAATGTTCATTTCATTTTGAGAAAAGTGGTAAGTACAATTTAGTAGGGTATACATTTCGACTCTTCAAATTTCAAGAGTCTATCCTAAATTGAGGTAAATTATATGGTCTTCCAAATACCGTTTCGATTCCTAACATCACTGAAGAGATATTAATTGTCGAAATCCGGATATGGTGTACAAATTTTTGCACCTCATGTTTGCGGTATACCATCTTTTCCGCAAGTTTATTGTTTTCTGTTTGGTATTAAATTAATAATTAAAATCAATTTTGTTACATCTTGTGATCCGTTTATTTGGCAATCGCCAATGGCAGTCAGCAGGGTTTAAGAACATCCGTTGTTCGACCTGTTAGTCAAATGCGTATTGTTAAAATATACTTTTTCACTTTTTTGATCTTTTGGAAAATGTTGTTTGTGCTGTATTTAGACCCCTCTACCAAGAAATTTGTTTTGCATGCACACGTATAAAAATTGCGGTTTTTATCCAACGCAATCATAGGTTTGAACGTTGTTTTCAATTTATACTTGTTTATGCATTGTATTAGATATATAAGGCGAAAAGATCGTGTATATCGCCAGTTGAACCTGAATATATTATCGAGCCATCGATCTAATCTAAATCTTGAAAACATTTTCCAGTATGTAGTAAATTCTTAGGTCGACCTATCCCGCCAATTCGGATTGTACGACACAAGAGTAAATATGTTTTATTTAGGAATAATTTAAAAAAATCTTCCATATATTGTCTTTTAGTGCATGGGTCTTGAATTTCGTTATAAGTTTGATCAAACTGAAGATTAGTGTAAATATTTTTTTTGCTTCAAATATTGTTATTAAATAGCAGTTTTCCGGAGACTTTGAAGTCTTATTCATGTTTATAAAACTTGAAGTGTATAAGCATTTTGTTTTTGTAACAAGGGACACAATGTCATCAATATTATGACCAATACCGTGTATAGTGGTACTCCACACTATAAAACAATTGGTCTACCGGGAACATTATTTCAGATATTTCCTGATGTTTGGCCTCATTGGTGAGCCTGAGTGTTTTGACACACAGGGAGCCATCATTCATTTATTTCTTATTTTCTGATATCAAAAAATCACATTTTTTGATATCAGGAATTCGAATTCTTGATATCAAAAAATCATTTTTTTATATCAAAAAATCTATTTCTTGATATCAAAAAATCAAAAATATTTTCTGATATCAAAAATTCGAATTTCTGATATTAAAAAATCTATTTCCTGATATCAAAAAATGAATTTTTGATATCAGGAATTCGAATTTTTGATATCAGAAAATATTCTTTATTTCTTGATATCAAGAAATCGATTTTCTGATATCAAAAAATAGAATTTTTGATATCAGAAAATCATTTTTTGATATCAGAAAATAGGTAATAAATAGTAAAACGGCGCCTCATAAATAAAAAATACGACCAGTTTAAGACATGTTTTAAATAGAGACTATAGATTTTTTCATTTGATACTTTTGGTAATGGAAAACACTGAGTTATTTTTGTCGACACTTATTTGTACAAAAGCTTCTCGAGAAAAAATGGTAAGTCGTGTCAGTATTTTGAATATATTTCATCGTATTGAGTTTCACAGTTGAACTGCGTTATATTACACATAAAGGATTTCCCCGGTAATATTAGTATACGGTAAACAGGATGTTGATAGACAATCAATGTGAAAACGAATCACATGGTGTAGAATGCTCACATAACACATGGTGTAGAATGCTCACATAACACATGGTGTAGAATGCTCACATAACACATGATGTAGAATGCTCACATAAAGCTTGATTTCAAATTTCAAAAAAAGCCTTGATTTGTAGTTCCTGAGAAAAATACAACGAGAATTTAGTAAATAGCCATTATATGTAAGAAAACTTTAACTTTAAAAAATGCAATTACCTTTAAAAAAATGTGCATTTGAATTCCAGCAAAAATAATTATGAAACGTCATAGTAAAAGTGAAACCGTTTTAGGCGTAATGTACAACGAGTTCCAATGGAAAACTGCATTGCCTAATTTATGTGTGCAAATGCAACCTTAACGTATTTCGTACCCCAAACTTTTAAGGGCACATTTTTTTTGTGATTGGAAGTTTTCCCAGAAATACGTATCTTACCACTTGTGTATCTTACGCAGTTGAATTGGGTTTCAGCACTTTCACTTTCAGAAAAAAAAATCTACTTTCGTTTTCTACTAAGTGCTCACGTGATTCATATAGATGTAAACTAACCTAGCTAAAAGAGGAAGTGAAGACGTTTAATATCGCAGTCTTTTTTGGTAAGTATAAACTTGAAACACTCATGTATACACCACACTTATATACGTGTATGTCATTTTTATTGGTTACATTAGTTTAAAAATTTACTAGCACATAAAATAGTCACTATATCTTTATCATTGTTTATGAAAATATCAGTGTGTCTGTGTGTGATACATGTGATATAAATAATTTATCCCTAGCTTTTGGACATATTTCCTGTTTATTTAACTAGTCATAAAATTTACAAGATGAACTTCAGTAGATCATAATAGATTACCATTTGACACTCCGCCCATTTTCTTGTATGTTTACAAAGTTGGCGATATTAATTGCTTAAAACATATCGTTTCATACTGACGGGAAGAAATTCAAGATTTTTATATGGAGTTCACCGAAAAAACAATATGGACAAGGTTGTTTTTTCGGTGAAAATAGTTTTTAAAGTATTAAGAAAGATATATAGTACCGTATTGAATTAGGATTCATAATAACGTAATGCAATTCCTTTTTTTTTACTAAAACCATATGAAAAAAAAACATAAATTCATAATAAGAAAATCAACAGGAACTGTTTCGTTTTAAAATGCTACTAATTAATGTAGTATATCTCGGTGAAAGATTTCATATTAGTTTTGAATCAAGGAAGAGGTTGGGTAAACGTCAATGAGTGAAACATCCTTCAACACCCTCATGATTTGAAAAATTTGAACATCAGATGAAAAATGAAGTCGAACTTTGAGCATAAAACACAAAAGTAGATGAAAATTAAATGACGTTTTGCATTCCGTATTAGTGCAAAGCAAAGTAATAGATGTTCAGGCATAAACAAAAGTTACAACAGAATGTTATGCAAAAAAACCATTACGATATGAGATTTTTTTCAATAATTTTATGTACACATAAGTTTTACCCTTATTCATTTTTAAAAACTGACAAGACATATGAGTTACGCCGGGCCAAAATAGTACCGGGCCCCGGGGTATTAGTGCAAAATCATGTGAACGTTTTCCTCTGAACTGTATCTCATTGTTATCGGAACTTCCTAAACACGTCATGTGGTATTGATTGTTTTTTAAACTCTTAATGCGCATTTCAAGTCTTTTTTTAATTTTGAGAGGTTTGGTATACGATAACGAGATAGAAACAAAAAATCTAGTTGTTTTTCGCCTTTTCATATTTGATTTTGTCTCCAAAAAAATGTGCTTGTTTAAAAAAACAACAGGGTACATACAATTTAACAATAAAATGAGTACACTGTAAATATAAGTGTTAATAAATAGAACACTGCTTGAACGCTTTTTTGTAAAACTTTTTGAATGTGTAATGGTGTTCCAAATGTTTACACTAGTGTTCATCAATTGAATGCGTGATGTTCAGTTTTTAATGCCTTTGTGTTTCATTTTTGGACACTTGATGTTAGAGTTCTTAACACTTAGTGTTCAACGATTTAACGTCTCCGAATGTTCAAAATCTTAACACGTCGACGCGTTCAACAGCCCTGTAACACTTTTTGAACACATAGAACATGTTCAAGAACAAAAGTGTTAAGATTTAGAACACCAGATGTTCACTTTCAGAACAGTTGACAAAAGTGTTCAAAGTGATGGTGTTCAAATGTGGAACATGTTCTATTTTCAAGCGTACATAATTTTCCATAAGTACTCAACTTAAACTGTTATAAAAACTATATTCAATGCGAGCAAAATATAACAATAAATACATCTTTTAATGAGTAATTTTTTATGTAATCAAATGAGCATATATGAAAGAAAAGTACATCAGATACCTTATGATATAAGTATAACAGTCAGTGAAATCACATACATAATTTTTTTTAAAACTGATTTAAATATATCACAAATAATGATTTTTCCTTACATAATTAGATAGTTACTACATCCTCTGTATCCTAACCAAACATGTCAATGTGATAAGTAAATAGTTTATAATATAAATATTTGTCACAACGAAAGTTTAAAAAATTGCAAATTCACAATTCTTGTACGATAGCTACTTCCATGACACTGGTGTCATCACATACAATGTACGCTCCACTTTTCGGTGCATCTTCACTTAAAGCTATCAACTTGGTGGCATTGTATGTGTTGTTATCAATTTCCAATGTCAAAATCCTCAACAAGAAATGTCTATGAGCCTATATCCTGCAAAATAAAATTTAAAATTAACAGAAGAGAGTTTTTCATAAAGCATCAAATTATGCAATGCTTGTTATGCGTTAATGCTGATATTTAATAGAGTACAAATTGATATTCTAGTGCAATGAAATGCACGTTTTGACATTAAAAATTACAAAAGTCTATTTCTTGACCTAAGGTAAACAGATAGAAATGATACACCGAAATAAGCTATTGATATACATATATTGTCATACCTTTTTTGACATCTTTCTATTTTTTCCACCACATTGTAGCTTGCAGAAATGACCTTCTTGTGATTATTGGGTACCGGTTCTTATTCAGACATTTTAGTCTAACGATTCCTGCAAATAAAAAAAAACGAATGCATTTTCTAAGTCTGCTATATGTGGATGTCGAAAATCATCTTTTATTCTGTATAACAGACAAACTGGTTATTCGTCAGTTTAGGAAATCATCAGAACAAAGCTGACAGTTACTTACGTTTATATCTAAAGCCACTTCTTTATTTCGTCTTTTATGTTGAATATTGAAAATTTGGATATAACAGTTTTGAATATTTAACATATATATATATATTACGCTGTAATCGTACAAAAACCCGTTCGCGCACCTAATAGTTATATATATATATATATATATCTTGCATGAGAAAATAACAAGGAAGCCATCGAACTATATTTATTCTAAGTTACTCACTTCTTTCGTTTTCATGTGGGATAGAAGTCCCTTCTCCAGTTCTCTTCTTTATGTGTATCCATTCTTCGTTTAACCACCTAAATCGCCAGCCGATATCTGTTTCCGGTATTTGGTATCCTGGTATATTTTTTTTAACACGAGATGTTCAAAATTTCGAGCGATTTGAACACTGATTGAACATGTAATGTTAAAAAAATGAACGGATCATGAAATAAGATAAACAACTATATGCATAATCATGTCACTTATAAGTAAAACTTGTAATACTTTCATAAACTATACATATGCCAGCTTGGAAGTTTTATATTTCACAATTACTAAAATATTAACCAAAAATTCACAAGATCAACATCCTGCGTATACATTCATATTTTTGAAAGAATTTCTTTTTGAATTTGCCAATTGGAAGAATAGAAAATCGGACAAACGACCATCTTCATTTTTAGAACAGAACTTGAACACCGGTGTTCACTGCGTCTGAACACAGGTGTTAATATTTTGAACACAAACGTTAAAATTTGAACACGTCTCTAAGCATGAGCATATGACATATGACGTTAAAATATTGAACATTCGGTGTACAAGTTTTGAACGCGTCCGGACGCGTCAGGCGTCCGTTTTATTTACAGTGTATGTGTTTTAGTTATATGAAGAATGATGTATAATAATTCTCTTCACAGACTAGAGATGTCTTGGTTGTGGAATGCATTTGATTATGTTCCAGTAGTCGGTACTGTAAAAAATGGAGCAGAAGCTGTCGTCTCTCTTATAGATGGTGACAAGCAAGGAGCAGCCATTAAAGGAACTCAAGCTTTGATTGGTGGTACGCTTGACGTTCTAACATTCGGAACTTCTGGAGCTATTAGTAAGCTTGCTATTAAAGAGATGGCTAAACAATCGGGCAAGGCAGTAGCGAAGAATGTTGCTGGAAAAGTAGCTGCAGAAGCTGTTGTCAATGTAGGCGGTAGGATGGCATATTCGAAGTTATCTGAAATTAAGAGAAGAACACCATGGCATATCGAACCAGACAACAGCCAAATGCAAAGACCAGCACGTAGGGGAGAACATGTGATCAACAACAACGTTCTTAGGGTGTATAGAGATATTATTGATGGCTTTGTTGGCGATGTCACAGGCATGGATATTCAAAGTCTTGTGGACACTGGAAGATTAAGTTCGGATTCACGTATAGTGCAGGCATATTATCAGCCTCTGCCCGAAGAGTTCATGGATCTCATACGAAATCGCATGGTTGTACACGTAGATGAAGACTATCTAGATAAGAATTCTATAAATTATGGCCAACAGATAGAAATATTACGAGGTAGTGTTGGCATGTATATGAGGTCTATCTATGAAAATCTGACATCAAAAGATAGACTAGATTCGAATTCCGTTGGTATCTCCTCCTGGGAGAGGCAAATCAGAACAATTGTAGAGGATTTTATCGCTGGTAATTATTTTGTAGACGAACAAGCTTTGGAAATATGGTTACGGAAACGAGGTAATGATCAGAATACCTATGATGGAGGTCACCGTGAAGTTGTAAAAATGTTTCGACGTCTGATCTATGATGGAACCAACGATGACGTCATTCAATGGGTGAACGAGCTTGTTGATGCATCAAAACGCTAAGACAAAATAAACACGTTTTATAGAGACTTAATTAATTTATTGGGTTCATATAGATACAGTTTACATGACTATTTCAAACTTTAAATAAAAAATCTTCGAATTACAATATTCAATTTAAAAAATATTCAATTTAAGCGTACTTATATCAAAGTGCTTCCAAAGCAGCTTTTGCGCCTGTTAAAACGTTTAAACCCGCTGCATTTTTATGCGCTTGTCCTAAGTCAGGAGCCTGTTGTTGAGTTGTTGTCGTTTGTTACTGTGGTTCATAAGTGTTTCTAGTTTTTTTTATATAGATTAGACCGTTGGTTTTCCTTTTTCACACTAGTCTTTTTGGGGCCCTTTATAGCTTACTGTTCGGTGTGAGCCAAGGCTCAGTGTTGAAGGCCGTACTTTGACCTATAATTGTTTTCTTTTTACACATTGTGACTTGGATGGATAGTTGTCTCATTGGCACTCATACCACATCTTCTTATTTATACTTATCACGTTTGATGTAAAACTTATGCATGGATCGATTTCGTTTTCTGCACTGTTGACCACATGATGTATCATCTGCCAACTACTCGGTGTCGCTTGAGTAGAATAAACTAGAGGCTCTTAAGAGCCTGTGTCGCTCACATTGGTCTATGTGCATATTCAACAAAGGACACTCTCCCAAATTGTTGATGAGAATACAATTCATTACAAAATCTCTGTTTTGTTGATCTTGTAATGCTGATCATTTATCTGTTTAGTTTCTTTCTATCTTCTTTATTTTTTGCTCAAAACACAAATTTTTAAAGAAGGTAAAAAAAATCCTCATTTAAGGGCAATCACTCCTATAAAGAGTGACAGTCTACTAACTATATCAGCAAACTTTGACTTGTTAGTAGATCTTGGCTTGCTGATCAATTTTGTGATTTAAAGTGTCTATTTATCTTTTATAATTTTTATCATATAGGGCAAAACGCCAAAAAAAATGGTGAAATTCGTCATTAAAGGGCAATATCTCCAATAAGGAGTCGGCGGACGATTTTCTCCATATTATCTTAATTGTAGATCTTGTTTTGCTGATCATTTTTGCATATTTACGTTTCTATCTATCTATTATAATTTTATAAGATATAAGGCAAAAACGCAAATAATTGGTAAAAATCGTCATCAAATGGCAATAACTCTAATAAGGAGTCGACTGACGATTTCGACCATGAAACTTATTTGTAGAACTTGTTTTGCTGATCATTTTGCAATTTAAAGTTTCTCTTTACCTTTATAGTTTTCAAGATATAGTAGGCAAAAATGAAAAAAAGGTAAATTTTGTAATGTAAGGGCAATAACTCCTATAAGAAGTCGTCTGACAGTTTTGACGCATATGGACAATTGGTAGAGCTCAAAATTCTGAACATTTCTGCTCCCGATAGATTTTCTCTACTCAACGCTTTTCAAAATAATAGACAAAACTTGCATTTTACCCCTATGTTCTATTTTTAGCCATGTCGACCATCTTAGTCAGCAGGCGGGGGTCATCGGACACATTTTTTAAACTAGATACCCCAATGATGATTGTGGCAAAGTTTGGTTAAAATGACCCGGTGGTTTCAGAGGAGAAGATTTATGTAGAAGTTAACAGACGACGACGGACGACGGACGCCAAGTGATGAGAAATACTCACTTGGCCCTTCGGGTCATGTGAGTTAAAAAGGGTATATAGAAGGAGAAATAATTCCTATATTGAAAAAATACCCGAACCTACTGATATCATATCGGGAATTACAGAAAAAAATACAAAATTAAGAATGTATTTCTAACAGACGTTTTAATCAGTTTAGCAGACATACAAGTCATGCAGCTTGAACTTTTCTTAGCATCGATTTCCTTCATATGATTATATCATAGTTTTCCAATACTAGTATTTTATCTATCGTGTATGCCAATAGGAAATACTTAATAATTCCACAATCAAAATGGAGATTCTGAAAAAGACTGAACATCCGCACCTTATTTTTGTAATTAAAAAAAGGAAAAGTTATAAGTATCTGGTAAAATATAGAAATTCCATTTTAAAGGGATATCGCATCAAGATTGTAATAATCTTGTATTTTTAACATGCTTGTTTTCGGTGAAATCTGCCTTTTAAATTCATTGGATAACTGTCGTGATAATGTTTATATTTAGAACCTTGTTGTAACAGTGTTAAAGAGAGACGAACGATACCAAAGTTATATTCAAACTCATTAGCCGAAAACAAAATGACAATGCCATGGCAAAAAACAAAAACAAAAAACAAAAGAAAAACAAAAGTGTAACATCTGTTATGTATTTTAGCAAAATGAACTAAATACAAATATCATGTTACAGAAACCAAAGACAAAGCACAACTTACAATATATCTATCATGTTAACCAAAGACAAAGCACACCTTACAATGTATCTATCATGTAAACCAAAGACAAAGCACACCTTACAATGTATCTATCATGTAAACCAAAGACAAAGCACACCTTACAATGTATCTATCATGTAAACCAAAGACAAAGCACACCTTACAATGTATCTATCATGTAAACCAAAAACAAAGCACACCTTACAATGTATCTATCATGTAAACCAAAGGCAAAGCACTACTTACAATGTATCTATCATGTAAACCAAAGACAAAGCCAATGTATCTATCATGTAAACCAAAGACAAAGCCAATGTATCTATCATGTAAACCAAAGACAAAGCACACCTTACAATGTATCTATCATGTAAACCAAAGACAAAGACAAAACACAACTTACAATGTATCTATCATGTAAACCAAAGACAAAGCACAACTTACAATGTATCTATCATGTAAACCAAAGACAAAGCCAATGTATCTATCATGTAAACCAAAGACAAAGCACACCTTACAATGTATCTATCATGTAAACCAAAGACAAAGCACACCTTGCAATGTATCTATCATGTAAACCAAAGACAAAGCACACCTTACAATGTATCTATCATGTAAACCAAAGACAAAGCACACCTTGCAATGTATCTATCATGTAAACCAAAGACAAAGCACACCTTGCAATGTATCTATCATGTAAACCAAAGACAAAGCACACCTTACAATGTATCTATCATGTAAACCAAAGACAAAGCACACCTTACAATGTATCTATCATGTAAACCAAAGACAAAGCACACCTTACAATGTATCTATCATGTAAACCAAAGACAAAGCACACCTTGCAATGTATCTATCATGTAAACCAAAGACAAAGCACACCTTACAATGTATCTATCATGTAAACCAAAGACAAAGCACACCTTACAATGTATCTATCATGTAAACCAAAGACAAAGCACAACTTACAATGTATCTATCATGTAAACCATAGACAAAGCACACCTTACAGTGTATCTATCATGTAAACCAAAGACAAAGCACACCTTACAATGTATCTATCATGTAAACCAAAGACAAAGCACAACTTACAATGTATCTATCATGTAAACCAAAGACAAAGCCAATGTATCTATCATGTAAACCAAAGACAAAGCACACCTTACAATGTATCTATCATGTAAACCAAAGACAAAGCACACCTTGCATTGTATCTATCATGTAAACCAAAGACAAAGCACACCTTACAATGTATCTATCATGTAAACCAAAGACAAAGCACACCTTACAATGTATCTATCATGTAAACCAAAGACAAAGCACACCTTACAATGTATCTATCATGTAAACCAAAGACAAAGCACACTTTGCAATGTATCTATCATGTAAACCAAAGACAAAGCACACCTTACAATGTATCTATCATGTAAACCAAAGACAAAGCACAACTTACAATGTATCTATCATGTAAACCAAAGACAAAGCACACCTTACAATGTATCTATCATGTAAACCAAACACAAAGCACAACTTACAATGTATCTATCATGTAAACCAAAGACAAAGCCAATGTATCTATCATGTAAACCAAAGACAAAGCACACCTTACATTGTATCTATCATGTAAACCAAAGACAATGCACACCTTACAATGTATCTATCATGTAAACCAAAGACAAACACAAAACACAACTTACAATGTATCTATCATGTAAACCAAAGACAAAGCACAACTTACAATGTATCTATCATGTAAACCAAAGACAAAGCCAATGTATCTATCATGTAAACCAAAGACAAAGCACACCTTACAATGTATCTATCATGTAAACCAAAGACAAAGCACACCTTGCAATGTATCTATCATGTAAACCAAAGACAAAGCACACCTTGCAATGTATTTATCATGTAAACCAAAGACAAAGCACACCTTACAATGTATCTATCATGTAAACCAAAGACAAAGCACACCTTACAATGTATCTATCATGTAAACCAAAAACAAAGCACACCTTACAATGTATCTATCATGTAAACCAAAGGCAAAGCACTACTTACAATGTATCTATCATGTAAACCAAAGACAAAGCCAATGTATCTATCATGTAAACCAAAGACAAAGCCAATGTATCTATCATGTAAACCAAAGACAAAGCACACCTTACAATGTATCTATCATGTAAACCAAAGACAAAGACAAAACACAACTTACAATGTATCTATCATGTAAACCAAAGACAAAGCACAACTTACAATGTATCTATCATGTAAACCAAAGACAAAGCCAATGTATCTATCATGTAAACCAAAGACAAAGCACACCTTACAATGTATCTATCATGTAACCCAAAGACAAAGCACACCTTGCATTGTATCTATCATGTAAACCAAAGACAAAGCACACCTTACAATGTATCTATCATGTAAACCAAAGACAAAGCACACCTTGCAATGTATCTATCATGTAAACCAAAGACAAAGCACACCTTACAATGTATCTATCATATAAACCAAAGACAAAGCACAACTTACAATGTATCTATCATGTAAACCAAAGACAAAGCACACCTTACAATGTATCTATCATGTAAACCAAAGACAAAGCACAACTTACAATGTATCTATCATGTAAACCAAAGACAAAGCCAATGTATCTATCATGTAAACCAAAGACAAAGCACACCTTACATTGTATCTATCATGTAAACCAAAGACAATGCACACCTTACAATGTATCTATCATGTAAACCAAAGACAAAGACAAAACACAACTTACAATGTATCTATCATGTAAACCAAAGACAAAGCACAACTTACAATGTATCTATCATGTAAACCAAAGACAAAGCCAATGTATCTATCATGTAAACCAAAGACAAAGCCAATGTATCTATCATGTAAACCAAAGACAAAGCACACCTTACAATGTATCTATCATGTAAACCAAAGACAAAGCACACCTTGCAATGTATCTATCATGTAAACCAAAGACAAAGCACACCTTACAATGTATCTATCATGTAAACCAAAGACAAAGCACACCTTACAATGTATCTATCATGTAAACCAAAGACAAAGCACACCTTACAATGTATCTATCATGTAAACCAAAGACAAAGCACACCTTGCAATGTATCTATCATGTAAACCAAAGACAAAGCACACCTTACAATGTATCTATCATGTAAACCAAAGACAAAGCACACCTTACAATATATCTATCATGTAAACCAAAGACAAAGCACACCTTACAATGTATCTATCATGTAAACCAAAGACAAAGCACACCTTACAATGTATCTATCATGCAAACCAAAGACAAAGCACACCTTACAATGTATCTATCATGTAAACCAAAGACAAAGCACACCTTACAATGTATCTATCATGTAAACCAAAGACAAAGCACACCTTACAATGTATCTATCATGTAAACCAAAGACAAAGCACAACTTACAATGTATCTATCATGTAAACCAAAGACAAAGCACACCTTACAATGTATCTATCATGCAAACCAAAGACAAAGCACACCTTACAATGTATCTATCATGTAAACCAAAGACAAAGCACACCTTACAATGTATCTATCATGTAAACCAAAGACAAAGCACAACTTACAATGTATCTATCATGTAAACCAAAGACAAAGCACACCTTACATTGTATCTATCATGTAAACCAAAGACAAAGCACACCTTACAATGTATCTATCATGTAAACCAAAGACAAAGCACACCTTACAATGTATCTATCATGTTAACAAGAAATAACAGATTGGTGTTAAATCTTGACTTCGACTTATTCAACTAATGCAGTCCTATCCATCCGAATTATTTGCCTTATTTATACATTTTGCCTGTCAAACTCAATATATATTTTTTGCTATTTATATCTAGCTGGTATTGTTAAAATACATATCAGATGTTACAACAAGATTCTAAATGTATACATGTTCAACCCTGTTACATTCTTTATGTGCCTTTCCCATGTCAGGAGTCTGTATTCAGTGGTCACTGTTTGTTGCTGTTTTTCGAACATTGTATTATTGTAAATCATGGCGTTAGTTCTCTCGTTTGAACTGTTTCACGTTTTTATGTCGGTGCTTTTTATTTCTGACTGTACGGTATAAGATTTATCATTGTTGAAGACCGTACGATGACCTATAATTGCCTATATCCATGTCATTTGAACTATGGTGGACTGTTGTCTCATTGGCATCTTGATTTAATATCAGTCACAGAAATTATGATTTCAGTTTACGAATTATGAATTTTGCCTTTCTGTGAAGTGTTAAATATGCATCATCGAAGTATCTATCAGAATTTATTTTTTGGAGGAGTTATATACATGCATCACCTGCGTATGGTGTAGACTTATATCATAGTTTTAGTAGCAATATATATGCATCATCTTCATATGTTTTAAACTTAAGAATAAGAATTGATATAGATATAAGAAGATGTGGTATGAGTGCCAATGAGACAACTCTCCATCCAAGTCACAATTTGTAAAGTAAACCATTATAGATCAAAGCACGGCCTTCAACACGGAGCCTTGGCTCACACAGAACAGCAAGCTATAAAGGGCCCCAAAATGACTAGTGTAAAACCATTCAAACAGGAAAACAACGGTCTAATCTATATAACAAAAAACGAGAAACGAGAAACACTTATAAACCTCATCAACAAACGACAACCCACTGAACATCAGGTTCCTGACTTAGGACAGATGCAAACAAATGCAGCGGGTTTAATGCATCAGAAGCATATGGCGTAGACAGACAGGACTTTTTTTCTGAAAGGTGATATACATGACCTGGCCTTAGTATAGACTTGTCCCTTTTCTGAGAAGTGATATACATGATGACATTCGAATGGTGTACACTTGTCACTCTTTTATTAGGAGTGATATACATTCATCACATACGTAGACATCACATTTCTGCTTAACGATATATATACATCAACTGTGCATGATGTAGACTCGTCACTTTTCCGCGAAGTGATATTCATCCATCACATATAAATTGTGTAGATTTATCACTCATCTGAGAAGTGATATGCATACATCTACATTGTGAAGACTTGTCATAGTTTTAGTAACAATACACAAACATCATCTTTATAGAGGGTAGACTTGTCCCTTTTCTGAAACGTAATATAAATGCATGAAGTGCGTATGGTATATACCTGATACTTTTCTGAGAAGTAATATACACGATGATCTGTGAATTGTGTCGACTTTGTCACTCATTTTAGAAGTGATATACTTGCATTACCTGCGTATAGTGTACACTTTTCACTTTTCTGCTAAGTGATATACGCATCACCTGCACGCGATTTGTACTACTCACTTTTCTGCTAAGTGATATACATGCATGACCAACGTATGGTGTAGATTCGTTACTCATTTGAGAAGTGACATACATGCAGTGTATATAAAGTGCGAATCCAGTTAGTTCATTTTCACTGTTGTATGCGAGTATTTCTATTGTAAAATAAAGGATGATGGGAAAAACTGCGTTTGTTTACTTTTTGAAAATACAAAATAATAGATTTGAATGTATGTTTTAACATAATTTCATTAGAATATAAACTTTTCATGTATAATAACAGGATTAAAGTACAAAAAAGTGTTATTTAAGCAGCAGAATCGATAATATTGATTACTGAATGCGATTCATTTTAACTATAGATGCGATGAATTATCACTGTAAGTGCAATCATTTCTGATACGGAATTTTTGGAAGTTCGATGAATTTTCATTGTCGTTTTATATGATTATTCGACATACAACAACTGAAAATAGTTTTTAAATGACTTTAATATTGATGATATTTACAATTTGAAATGCAAGCTAGTCGTAGATGCTTACTTGAATATACACTGGTATAACCACATTCATATCATGAATATTCAAATATTGTTGGTGAGCTTGCTATTAGCTTGTCATGGATCCGAATATTTACTGGAGCAGAACATCCATGAATATAACGTTTTTCTACGACGAAATTTCTTTGAAAAGTTTTATAACTAGCTTTAAAAAGCTTTGAACATTTGTCACGCCGTGCCATACATTTTTCTTCCGTATTGATAGGCTTTTGCACAACGAACAGTACAAGAATGTACAACGAACGGTACTAAAGAAAGAAAACAAACTACAAAGAGAATGAATCGTACAGTGTCAAAATTCTGAGGTCAGTTTTTCAAGTAAATGTCTTCAAATAAAATTAAACCAAGTGAACGGGTTTCTCATTCGTATTATGTATTTTAACGACAACAAAGCACAAAATACACGGTCGCATTTAGTGAAAGAGCCAACCAACTATGCTCTATTTGTAGTTTAATCAAGTTTGAGTTACACATAGTGTTTGTTTCGCGATGTTTACAAGTAATTCACAGACCTGTCTATTTAAAATAGTCACATGGTGATCATGTAATATAAATGATATACAATGCTGCCAGGAGCAGTAAACTTTGTTTTCATAAACATTGAATACTTAACTGAACAGTTATTCAATTAGTCTTTGATGTAAATATAAGAACGGTATATCTACCAACATTGCTGCGCGATGTAGCGATTAACGCCCGGAATCAACTGTACGGCGGTTATACCCCATGGTATAGAACCATTTAAACATGTAACAATAAACTGTTTTCAATATTTCTTTGTGTTCTCACAATCGCGTATTGGCTTATTTGTAACACCGACTTATAAGAAATTCAAGCATATTTAAGGTGACTCGACTGTTGCTCGAACTTTCTTAACTGTACAAGATTTATACACAATGACATGATAAATATCAATTATCCAGTCATCCAAGCGTCAATTGTTTGTGCAAGATGAAAACGTTTCCACTCATTCAATCGTGAAATGAAGATCGTTTTGTGAATGCTCTTTGTTATCCCAAATGCATTCATTAGAGCTATTTTCCTAACGCTTGTAGTTTAAAGGTTTGGTTGGCTTGCTTGCTTTGTTTGTATAAACGTTTGCTCAATCTTAATTACAATGCTTAGGCAACATTTACACAATCAAGGCCAACCACACCTTTTAACTACAAGCATTATGAAATTAGCTCTAATGACGTTTAATTTATTAGTATGCGGTGTAGATTTAGACCGAAACAGAAACTTTGCTTTTCCGGTGACGTTGATTGGCTTGACTGTCCAAGATATATGTATTTAATGATGACGTGTCATAGGAAAGAATAAATTTTATCCTACATATACAGATCAGGACAAATTATTGGAGAAAATAGAATTGACTATATTAGCAACAAGCATTCTGTGAGTATTGTATGGCAATACATAGTCCTCTACCGGTTAAAATTCATTGTAATGGAACGAAATTCTAACTTGATCTATAACTTGTCATGGTGTAAACTACATAAAAATATCAAGTCAAAATCTTCAAGCATGACGAAACAAACTGTTGATAACTGATTATTTAAGTGAATTTTCTATGTCCAAAGACCATAACTCTGCACAAAGTTATCAGACTGGAACAAATTTCCAACTTGATCTGTAACTTGTCATGATAAAACTATACACTAATTATCAAATCAATATCTTCAAGAATGACAAACAAACCTACCACTAAATTCTCCAAACAATTTACCAAAGAAAAGGAAAAAAAGTCCAAAGTGTCATTTTGTCTTTTAAAAAATGAGTTATTTCCCTTTGAACGGAAATCTACTTATTAATGAGTATTTCATCAAAAATTTATTTCTAGGGAAAGTGCTTTAACCGAACAAAGAGAAAAGCTAAAATCGTGAAAATTGAACTTGATCTGCAACTTGTCATGATAAATCAATAAACCAAATATCAAATCAATATCTTCAAGCACGAAGAAAAAAAGTCTGGAAAACTGATTTGCCAGACTGACAGATGGACAGACAGACAGACAGACAGACAGACAGACAGACAGACAGACAGACAGACAGACAGACAGACAGACAGACAGACAGACAGACAGACAGACAGACAGACAGACAGACAGAACAGACAGACAGACAGACAGACAGACAGACAGACAGACAGACAGACAGACAGACAGACAGACAGACAGACAGACAGACAGACAGACAGACAGACCTAAGGTCCCCTTCGACTTCGTCGGTAGGGGACTAATAAATACCATGCTTAAGGAATTTATTGATATATTACCTCAGACTTTCACTCACTAAGTATGCATATATAATCAATCCTTCTGACTTCATAAATTTTGTTAGAGAGTCGGCTGAATTAAGACTTTATATAATGAAAATTAATTAATTCCCTTCTTTGAAAATGCATCGCATATACAATAGAAATGAATCGCCCTACAGTGAAAATGAAAGTCTAGTATCATTATTCGACAGTAAACATGAATCGCATAACGAAAACAGCATAGTGGAATTTGATTCAATATCAACAAGCTGAATAACAAAACCTGTTTTGAGTTAAACAACATTAATAATTATGTTAAAAGGTACATTTTTCTGCAAATGA
Organism: Mytilus californianus; assembly: GCF_021869535.1. NCBI lineage: Eukaryota > Metazoa > Mollusca > Bivalvia > Mytilida > Mytilidae > Mytilus > Mytilus californianus. The sequence goes on from NW_026262723.1 coordinate 110,538,748, forward strand.
AACTTAACTGCTACTTTTAAATCTCTTGCACGCTCTGTTCGTGAACTATTCTTAATATTTATCTATTTGTGTATCAATTTTGTACCTGGATGGCTGTAGGCGCGAAGAAAAACCCGTCCGCATCTCATACCTATATCATGAATTTATAAAAACAGTACACATTTTATATTATTTCTTATTTTATTCAAAAATCTTGAATTTGTCGTCTGTTTATTTATCATTCTACATCAGAAATTCATCACGGATACAGTAAAAATGACATTTTAGGATTCGCACATTACGTACACTGTACATGCATCACGAGCGTATAGTTTAAACATCAATCTTCTGCTTTTTAATGTACATGCATTACCTGAGTAAAGTGTAGACTTCTTATTTTCCTGCTAAGTGATATATATGCACCACCTGCGCATAATGTAGATTTGTCACTCCTTTGAGAAGTGACATTCATGCATCACGTGGGTATAGTTAAGACATCAATGTTCTGCTTCTTAATATACATGTAGCACCTGCGTATGGTGTATACGTATCACTCTTCTGCTAAGTGATATGTATATGCGTCACCTGCGCATGATGTAGACTTGTTACTCTTTTGAGAAGTGATATGCATTTATCACCGTATTGTTTACACGACTTGTCACAGTTTGTACATACGGTCTTCAACATTAGAAAAGTGTTGTAACACTATGTTAGCTCTTAAAAGTGGTAAATATATTTAACAGAGACTATTTGAGATCGGCCATAAATGCCAAGTTCCCTACACGACAAAAACATTGAGATAAAACAAAAGTCAACCACAGACGAGCTAGTAGGTTCCTGACTTTGGCCTATACGTGCAGTGGGGTTAAACTTGTTTATTGTGTCCACCACAGAGAATTTAAGCAAACTCTAGATATACAACAGAACTATTAAGCAATACGAACCAATTTTACCCATCTCCGTTAGCCATGGGCTACGATCCAGTACCGTCCTCTACACCATAGGTAGACAGAAATTTTAATCCACGAGGAAATTATTTCCATTGGTCGCAGTTGTAACTGGCTGCATTCAATCAAAAAACGAAAATATTTGTTTTCCTTATGCCTGTCTTTGCTTTTGATTTATCTCAATCTTGAAGATTCGCCTTCAACATAAAACAAAATATTTTAATGAAGTTATCATAGAAAGCGCGATGCATTACGGCTATAGTACCATATGTTGATTATATATTACACATTTTTTAGAAGATGGAAAATGTATTTGAGTGCTTTTCTACTACAATAATAATTAAGAAACTTCACTTATTTTATGTTAGAGATACAGTAGAACATTAACGTTATTAGATCTCAATGGACTATTGGAAAGTATTAGCTATAAAAGTTTAAAACGTCCAGATTGATGGACGGTCGTTTCGCAAACAACAAAACTTTAAAATCTTATGACATTTCGCCTTTTTATTAATAAAACAAGATATGTTTTGGTGTCTAACTTATAAACAGAATACCATTGTATATAGGTCAAAACTATATCAGATATAATGAATGTGTTATAATAGGACTGTGTTTATTCTTGTGAATAAAAGCTGTCATAAAATAAAAGGAAACCAAATTAGGTATAATTGACTCTTCTGGTCTATAAGTAGTAACTTGTGATAAGACGTTTTCACATCTAGGTAAAAAAATGAGTTTTAGGTTGGTATATTTTATATGATTTGGTTTGAAAAATACTAGAGAAGTGTAGCTATGTTCTCGATGGGGACTAGAACAGTGGATGCAGTATATATAGTGTATAAGAAAATAAGAGTTATTGGTAGCATAAGTATAGGAAATGCAAGTAATGCATGATAGCTTCGTACTGGAAAGTATTAATTATGGTCTAGTGTCGATAAGAAATGTATATGACAAACAGACAAATAGGAATTTAATACACTACAAACTGTGTAGAGTCTGAATTTACCAGTTCTTGTTTTAGACCTTTCTGATTTTAACATTTACTCTGCGAACAAGTCGACGTATATCGACGGCAGTGTTCGACAATAGTACTTGATAACCGACTTCTCTCGGTCACTATTCAGTCTGAATAAATCATGACCTATTCTTTACTAAGTGTTTTATATATATATATAATTGCCTGTTTGGAAAGGTCATAACTTTTGACATCTTTCGACTATGTGTTAACTAATCAATTTATTTCAAATTGTCACGAAATACTATTCAATATATTATATTAGCGGTCCACATTTGAAAGGATCCCATATTTTTCTACGAAATTTAAATTTTATATCAAAAAGACGGTTTTTGCAGTCTGGTTTTTGTTTTGTCCTTTTTGGTTCGGGAGCTACCATTTGATTTTTATGGGGGGCTAGGATGAAATTTGAAAAAAAGGCAGGACAGGAGTTTTGAGTAAAAAAAAAAACAGGATGAGCAACTTGGCAAAAAAAAAGGCATTATGTAAAAAAAAGTCAGGATAAACTAATAAAAAAAAAAGGCAGGACCACATAGAGTGAAAAATAAAAAGGCAGGACAGAGATTACAACTAGAAAAAAATGCCCCCCCCCCCCCCACCATAAAAATCAAATGGTTGCTCCCGTAGGTGCTCATAGACTGTTTTGTTTTTTTAAATATGTGTCCTGGGGAACTTTTGTATTTGTTATTCAAATTTTGAGGAGGCATGATAAGACCCATTATCTAACTCCTGAAATAAATAAAATGTTTTGGTTTGGCTCAGAAGTCATGAGACGAAGAGGGAGCATATCTGTGTATCTTTAGTTTTCACTACGTTTGATTCCTATCATTTCCATTACTAAGCTGGTTCTCGGTTGACTACTACACTTTGTTCATAGAGCGAAGCATTAAATGCAAGCGGATTCCAGTTTATTTCATTACCAGAAGAAGAGAAAAAAAAATTGTTCTACATGCTATTTAATGTCTTTTAATTGTATAATACGAAAAAGATCATAGAAAAATTTGTTCAAATAAGGAAATTTAAACTTTACGTTCACAATACAATGCGTTCAAATATTAGTAAAACTCAACAAAGTTGAATAAAGCTATTAAACGTAGTTATACACATTTAATTGTAATTCAAAAGTTTATCAAATTATGATTTGTATAACTCAGAAACAATTAAAATTTAAACTACTTGAATAAATTCATAATTACAAACTCGACCAAAAATATTTAATCATATGCGTCTATGAAACAAATTGCTTTCTTAAAAAAAAGAAAAGCAATACGTGAACCTAAGACCGCTGACTGGTCACCATAATATTGTTGCTGAATTTTTGTTTGCTTTTGAATTGAAATAATTGACTGTGAATAGAAGGAGATAATGATGAAGTTAAACTACCTTTATTAAAAATATGTAATAGTGTGTACATTCTTGCACAAGTTAGTTGAAAGCAATGTTGGATAGGTGTGAATTGAAAAGTGTATATACAGCTACTATTTTAATATACATTTTAAAGCTCGACTATTCATTTATTACTTGGGATTGTACATCATGTTTTATAATCCTATTGCAAATCCCAGTTTGTAAAAACCGGATGTATAATGCAAATTGCACAAACCAATCGCAATATAAATTTAAGCACTCAGTTTGCTGTATAATCTGGATTCATTTATTTTATCTATCACATCTTTATATTTTGTTTCCTGCATGGATGCCTTCATATTCTCAACTCGTTGTTGAAGTTGTCTGTACTTATGGTAGATGTTGTACAGATAAATTTAAAGTCCATTTTCCATGTGAAGTGAAACCCTGTGGCATGCAACTGATAAGAAGGTTTCGTATATTTTTCTTGAGAGTAACACACCAGCTTCATTTGGACCTCTTATAAAGAGACTTATTTTTGGTCTCATAAAACATCTCAAATTTTAAGGATTTCCTGATTTTACTTAAATCAATCCAAATATTTTACAGGGAAACTTGGTTTTGAAGAATATCTTATTTTCAGAAGTTTTATGAATATACCTGAACATACTCTCAAAAGAACCAATTTATATAAAAAGACATGTATAGATATAAAAAAAAATACCAGGATTAACATGTTGTACGCTAGAAGCGAGTTAAGTCTACAAAAAATCAACAGTGACGCTCGAATAAAAATAGTTAAAAAGGCTAAATAAAGTAAGAAGTTAAGTAATCTATTCCTTGGGTAGAAAATCCTTGGCATTTCGAAAATGTCAAAGTTTATAAAAGGACAGTGACTCAAAAAAGAAAACAAAAGAGAAACAGCTAGATGTCAGAATATCGTAAGCAATGATGACCGTGCTTGAAAGTCACATGGCAAGCTCTTATTGCCGTGTCCTGAATTTAGATAAGAAAAGCGAAAATTCACATTCGCGAGTGAAATTAATATTTATGCGTGAACGTGGTATTTTTGTGCAAGAAATAGTAAATAGAAAGCATACGCACTGTAATCTGGATAAGAATACGCATTTGCGTCATCACATATATTAATCTAATAGTTGAATTCGGATGTCAAACTACCTACCTCAAGTGTTTTGACTCCGTATTCATTGACATTTTATCCGGAATTTTTGTGAACGCAAACCGATAGTGTGCGTGTGAACAGGGTGATGTGTAATGTGACTGAATCAAGACGTGTAGGATAGCTGACCATCACAATGAATACAATTTTCAAAATCATACTATAGTACAAATATTTAGATGCTATAAGGTTGAACTAATAAAAGAAAAGAAATTTTTTAAAAATAATTGACATTATGATAGTAATTAAATTTTGTTATGATTATTGTAAAATATTAATTACGTTTTTTGTGAGATGCAAGGATTTAAAATCCTTGTGAATTGAAACCACGCAAGTATTTTTTCATTCACGACCGTTTAAAATTTATATATTTAGCCAAGGACGTATATTAGTTATACGTCCTTGATTTAGCTAAATTTGGGTACGCATCAATGCTCATTGGTGCTCATACGTTACATATAATTTTCATAAATGTAATGACTGATCAAACCTGTTAGACAAAATGTTCGTATACATTACAATTTTAATTATATTCTACAATTATTAGGAATAAATTGTATATCAATAAACTATTCCCATGTTTTTTAAATACAACACACACAACGCGTGAAGGGACCGTCCCAAAGCATGAATTATATAATTGCGTTATCCTTATACTTGATATTTAATGAACATTCAAAATATTAAAAACATATATGTTTTGTCAAAAGGCAAATTGGTTCTAACATATAAATCATTTTTAGAATGCAACCTAGTCTTTATTGTTTTACTTTCAAAACTACAAATGAACTTTGCCGGATTGTTAAAATATACAATGTCATGTGGTAGCCTATCCATAGAAGGACCGTATCAAAGACATAAATTATATATAAATATACTATAAATATACTAAATAAATAAATGATTTGGGAAATACGTTAAAGGTAAAAAAGTCATGAGAATTCTGAATGCAATTAGGTTCTATCCGGGCACTCTGGTTCAAAACCTTGGTTCCATCCGGGTCTTTTGGTTCTGAACCTTGGTTCTGAACCTTGGTTCTATCCGGGTTCTTTGGTTCGAAACCATGGTAACTGGTTCAACATCCGGGTTGTTTTGTTATAGCAACCCAACTTATTGGTTCTATCAGGGTTCTTTTCTAATATTTCCGTTGAACTATGAGAAGATATCCGCAAGTATCCGAATATGAAGATAAAGTGGGTCAAAGACGCTTATCTTGTTTTATTTCATTAAACATTTATGCATCGCCGGAAAATGAAGCTGTAAGGTAATTATCTTCTCATTTTAATTATTTTGATTAAGAAACTGGACAAAAATAAAGCATCGTATATATCTTAAAAATAAACCGAAATATACAGTATATCAAACATCCTTTTTATTTAAATCAGTCGTTCCGTTTTCATTTATTTTCCACTACTCATCCCTTATTTCCGTCAATATTTCTAGAAGTTTTAAAAACACCTAATTAGGACATGTCTTTCAATTGACCAACGATATGTGCATCTAGCCACACTTGACGACTTGCATATATATTTGATTGAACATTTATTTTCAAGTTCGACTCAATTTTATTTGATTGGCTTTGTAATAATGTCAGATTTGATAGAAATACATGTGCAGTGTATGTAACAAATCGCTTTGTTCAAAACAGAATGTAAAAAGACATATAAAGAGAAAGTGATGAACAATTTAAGTTTGTAAGCTTTAATCAGTTGAAAAATAAACTATAAATTATTACAAAAATGTATATGTAGTATAAATTTGTAAAATTTGACACTCCTTGTGAAGGGTATGCATATAATCATTTGCCAAGAAATCAAAAATAAGATTGAATATTTTTATAATAAAATTGTGTGTGGGTTGATGCCAGTGCTGGTGGAGGTTCAACCATGGGTATCACCAGCACAGTAGTCATTAGAAATTGGGTGGCGTCACTTTTACCGTTCATGAGTTATCATGCCTTTTTATAAACATAGAAAATGCTGAATTTTTCGTATCCGTTCTCTAACATAAGTTTGCCTCAATCAAGTGTTATAAACCTTATACGCAATGCTTATTACCCCAAAACACAGATCAAGTTCGATATTGAGTGGCGTCACTTTTACTGTTCATGAGTTATTAGATGTAAGAAGATGTGGTACGAGTACCAATGATACAACTCTCCATCCAAGTCACAATTTGTAAAAAGTAAACAATCATAGTTCAAAGTACGGCCTTGAATACGGAGCCTTAAGATAGAAAAATGCTAAATCTGTTGTTTCCGTTCTCTAACTTAAGTTTGCCTCAACCTAATGTTTTGAAATGGAAGTTGACTCATGTATATTTACAAGCGGGGGCCCATAGACACATTCTACATTTATTCAAACAGCTTCTTTACTTCCATTGAATTTAACTTCTAATAGAAGTAATTTTCTTATTTTTTTCGTGATCTCAATGCAGTTTGGTAACAGACAGTGATATTTCAAGTTACACGAGACCAGTATAACAAAGTATTTCACTGGATTGAGCTCTCTGTCTAAGTGTACTCTTAAGGTTCTTTGCACTGAGTTCAGTTTATTGATATGCGTATACCTTCTGTATGAATTTGTAAAATTTTAAAAAAGACCATCCATATCTACATGTCCATGAAATGAAATGTAAGGTAAAATGATTGAAACATTTTGCATTATCTATCACAACTGTCAGCACATGGTACTACTGAAGCAATAAATGTTTTCTTTAATTTTTCACGGAGATTAAAGGATTTAATTTTCATTTGAACCTAACATTCTTAAAAATTGAGAATGGAAATGGGAAATGTGTCAAAGAGACAGTAACCCGACAAAAGAACAGAAAGCAGTCGAAGGCCTCCAATGGGTCTTCAACAAAGCGAGAAAATCCCAAACCCGGAGGCAGGCTTCAGATGGCCCCTAAACAAAATGTGTACTAGTTCAAAATCCAAAACATTAAAATGAACTTACGATTAAAAACATACAAGACTAACAAAAACCAGAGGCTCTTGACTTGGAACTTACTTAAGAGTACCAAGTACAAATTGTCATTAATTTATAGACAATATTTTTGTAAAAGGACGAGACTCACAAAGCCTAACTGACTTCTAGAATTGAATTGCGTTATTTACTTATTTACTAAGTCCAAATTTTCGGTAAGGACAACACTGCTCTATTTTTATACCATGATGTGAAAACCACATGCTTCTGTTTTCGTCTACACTTTCCATTAAGATTTATTTATAACTTTATTCACAAAAAAATATATTTTGACATAATTGATCATGCAACAAATACTATAGTAATGGTGTTAAATTTGTATTCTTCATATTTCTTTTCTCTCTCGTAGAAATCTATAATCATTGAACAATCAATTGAATTTAGTAATTGATTAAAACAATAAAATTATATTTGAAAAAAATCTTCTAAATAATTTCAACCAAAGCATGGGCGGCTAGGGGCATGTGAAAAGTTTCTAGGAACACAATAAAATTTTAGTTTATGTTCCTACTATGTATAAGTTCACCTTGCCCTAAAAATAGCCTAATACAAATTGTCAGTTTGTAGCTAATCCAAATTCAAGATGACCAACACCACTAGACACAGTTTAAAATAAAACTATGAGATAAACATAAACAAAGCTTTCCTCATAAGGTGTCTCGCATATATAAACACAATGTATCTGGGATGATCCTACATGAGTTTTTGCTATTTTCAATACCACGCTAGTACTGAAATAAGATATGACTACAACAGTGGAACATAAAGCCATACTAGAAACATACAGCTTCTAAAAAACTAGATCGCACAATAAAATCAAAATTGTGCGCCTAGAATATTCCTCTACTTATTTTATGTTCTGGCGTGTTCTGATGTGTATCCCAAAAGAAACATTGTCACTAGAGAGGAATAGTAGTTCACCTTGGCATTATTTGACAAAACCTTTCCGAATTACGGGTCCTCAATGCTCTTCAGCTTGGTAATTTATTTGGCATATTACCATTTTGATTTGAGTAATTTCAAGACGAAAAGTTGAAAAAGACAGAATCTGTTCTTCATTAACCCTCTTTTAAATAAAAAAATCATTAAATTAATAATCCTAGACAATATGAACAACTTGCATATTTTAAGTATTTTCCTTTCTAAATATAAACATAGTAAAATGATGGCCATTAGAGTAAAAATCTGTTTCTGGTTTATTCTTTGATGAACTATTTAGATTGGACCTGGTTATTTGAGGAAACTATGATAAACAATAATATAAGTTGGAGATCACCTTAATAAAATTGTTGACTTTCATAAATCTTGAACAAAAATGAAATCAATTATATAAGATCCATAAAGCAACAGAAATCAACTTTATATATTTATATAAAGTTTAACGATAATACTTGTAACTACCTATATAAATGATGGAAAATTTTCGAGACGTTCCGAGAATCGTGATTCCGAGGATATCGAGTGGCCCATAAACACTTCCAAAACTCGCAAAAAATTAAAAAGAATTCATACTAGTATGTAATCATAGAACTTTAAAGTAAAGAATTGGCATAGTTCAGCTCTAGTCGACAGTATGACTCTGATGTACTCTTAAATCAGATGAATTACCATATAGCTTAAAAAAACAGGAGTGCAAACAACCGTTTACTAATTGATACATTACCAATATAAGAAAATTGAATAATATCACCAGCGCATGTGTGTAACATCTGATTTTACTGGCAATAAATGAAAATTTTCGTAGAACTTGTCAGGCTAACATTATGTACGATGCCGTTACCACAGTGAAATTAACAATTTTCTACGCATGCTTTGTTCCAGACTTGAAAGTATTAATCTATCCTCCGTTGTATACTGTGTGATTTAATCTGACATAAACGTTACGTCTTTGAATGACAGCATGTCATTGATGAAACAAAAAGTGAAATTAAGAGAACGAACCAATTTAATTTTCGTCTATAGAATTTTATAAGACATTGCAATTGGATGTTATCATTCCAGTTAGTACTGAAGTACATTCCGATCTATTATTTGCTGTTAAATTACAGTCGGCTAAAACTGCAAAATTTCACAATTTATTTTGATATTGCTATTTTTAGAATTCCGAAACAAAAGCATGACTTTCATTTCTGCACAGAGACAGACCATAAGTATATATTTGTCGGTTTTGCCAAGAGGCAGATAAAACATTTCGTTGTCGGATTTGCTCAGACACAGATAGCACATAACTATCTTTGTCGGTTTTGCTTAGACACAGATTGAACATATCTTTGTCGGTTTCTTTCTATGTTGTGATGTTACACTATTGTTTCAGGTAGGGTGAAGGTTGGCGACTATTAAAACGTTTAAACCCGCTGCATTTGTTTGCACCTGTCATAAGTTAGGAACCTGATGTTCAGTGGTTGTCGTTTGTTGATGTGGTTCATAAGTGTTTCTCGTTTCTCTTTTTTTTATATAGATTAGACCGTTGGTTTTCCTGTTTGAATGGTTTTACACTAGACATTTTTGAGGCCCTTTATAGCTTGCTGTTCGGTGTGAGCTAAGGCTTCGTGTTGAAGGCCGTACTTTGACCTATAATGGTTTACTTTTACAAATTGGATGGGGAGTTGTCTCATTGGCACTCATACCACATCTTCTTATATCTATTTGCTATAGAACATATCTGTGCCGGTTTTGCTCAGACACAAATAAAACATACCTTAGTCGGTTTCGCTCAGACACAGATAGAACATATCTGTGCCGGTTCTTTAGTTCTTATGAATTATCTTAAGTTTTCACTACGTTTGATTCCTATTATTTTCATTACTATTAGATATAAGAAGATGTGGTAGGAGTGCCAATGAGACAACTCTCCATCCAATTCAAAATTTATAAAAGTAAACCATTATAGGTCAAAGTACGGTCTTCAACACGGAGCCTTGGCTTACACCGAACAGCAAGCTATAAAGGGCCCCAAAAATTACTAGTGTAAAACCATTCAAACGGGAAAACCAACGGTCTAATCTAAATAAAAAACGAGAAACGAGAAACATTTATGAACCACATCAACAAACGACAACTACTAAACATCAGATTCCTGACTTAGGACAGGTGCAAACAAATGCAGCGGGTTTAAACTTTTTAATGGTACCAAACTGATTCTTGGCTGACTATTACACTTTGTTCATAGAGCAAAGCGTTAAATACAAGCGGATTCCAGCATGTTTATTTCATTGCCAAAAGAAGAAAACACACTTGTCCTGCATGCTCTTTTGACGTCTTTTAATTGTTTAAGGACCAAACTTAGTGCCTACATCCTTGAACTAACAAATTTATTGCGCGCGTTTGCCATATGTAAGTGTTTCACGCATCCGTCTGTATTTTTATGAACATTATTCTAACTTACATACATAATATAAAATAAGTAGATGTGGTATGATTGCCAACGAGACAACTATCCACCAAAGTTTAAATGAAGTGGATGTAAGCAATTATAAGCAACCGTAAGGCCTTCAACAATGAGAAAACCCCATACCGTATAGTCGGCTATAAAAGGCCCCGACATGAAGAGTATGAAACAATTCAATTGAGAAAAATAACGGCCTAATTAATAACAAAAAAATTTACGACAAACAAATATGACAGACATGAACCATCGACAACCACTGAACTACAGGCTCCTAACTTAGGAGAGGCACATACAGAATGTGTCGGGGTTAAACATGTTTGAAGGCGCCAACCCTCCCCTAACCTGGGACAGTGGTGTAACAGTACAACATAAGAACAAACTATAAAAATCAGTTGAAAAGGGTTTAACTCATCAGATTGATACAAAGCAGAAAAACATCTAACAAACACAGACCGGACGGGGCATAGCATTTATACATCCCTCACTACAAAAAGTGTCATAAAGTACAGATTTGATAGTACTTACAATTACTGACAGCTAGTTTAAAGTCAATAAAGACTAATAAAAAAGCAAGTTGCTTTTAAAAAAAAAGTCAATACGTGAACCTTAGAACTTTTGTTATGCTAATTATTATTTCAACTGAATTGTAAATTATATCTCAGTATTTTCATTACCATGTGTGTGGAGGATAATATTTTCTTTTTATTGTAAAATTTAATCAGGACAATTACGACATGTTGAGAGTGGTGTTAAATATAAAGTAGGGAGATAAGGAATGTTTTAATTTCAATAGTTCATTTCTGGATGGTGTTAGCTTTCATTTGTACCAGTGTGAAAGGTCAAACTACTACCAATGGATGACACTTCTAGGGTGTTTATTGGTAGAGGTAATATTTCAACTAGAATCCCTAAGTAATTTTACGATATTTTGTTTCATAAAATGTGAAAGTTTTATTCCTACCAAATAAGACAAAATCTACTTGCTTACCATTTTATTTTGTGCCGTAAAATCCCGTACCACCTTAGAAATGGGTTTGGATCCAGCTAATACATTCAATTTGCTGCTTATACATGTATACTTAATATACATGTCCAAATCCGGAGCCTGTTTTTTTTTGTTTCCTTATTATTGTGTCTGTTTTTCGTTGGGTTTTTTTTTTGTATAAAAATATTGCCATTGATTTATATCTTGTAAAACACTGGCCAATTTGATGTCATTTAGCTCGCTTTGCTAAGACTCAACATTCAACGCCATGTTTATTGAAAAGTTCTCTCATTGGCAAGCAGTTTACCAAATATTATATAATCATAACAGTCGCAGGATAATTCGATTATTATGAAATGCGGTTCCTTAAATCAACATACGTAATAAATCTCAAAACTTTACACTGTTTTTTGCTAACTTATGTTTGTTGCCTATAATTTAGAAATTATAAACAGTGATTTGGGATTTTTTGCTTACAGTTAACTTTTCAAGCATGGGTCCCTTTTCAAAAGTATCCCAACTACTACCTCATATGTGAACTTAAGTATAGGGGAAATTTTCTACTTCTACTTGCTCTATTTTGCATGTCAAGACCATAAAACCGCCATCTCTATATTGACAGTGTAATTTGATGTTTTCTTTCCATTTGAACTTATCTAAGATATTTATTAATAGGACAGACAGATGCAGATATGTGCATGATGGTGAAAATATACCACTTATGGAGGGGGCGCTCCTATAACTTGTTTGTATAACTTTCCATTAAACTCAAATTTATTGTTTCTTAGAATAAATTAAACAAATGCAGTGTAATCTTTTTTGTTGAGAATCTTTAAAGGATATTCTTTTGTGTCAATTAATTCTTCTGAATTGATAACTGTTTCTTTTAAATTATCAATGATCATATTTGTGTACATTTACGTTTCATCATAGGCAATAAGAAAGCATTCCCTTTTTACCTCGTGTGTTTTATTAATGAAATCTTTTGTATCTTGAACTTAAAAGTTATGCCTCTACAAAAATGGTTTTATATTAGATCATTTAATCTCTCAATGCGTCTCGTGGTAGAGCTACACTTATTGATGATCAGTTGAAAGGAACATTAATTAATGTCTCCTACTAGTTGACCATTACACAATGCCTCATTAATTATTTCTAGATTAATTTAATGATTTTTTGAAAGACTGAGGTACATGTGTCCTTGTTTTGAATCATTATTATTCTTTAAGAATTATACGTATGGGAATCTATTTTTATTTTTTTTATATAGATTATCAACTATATCTTTTATTACCATATAGCACATGTAGCATAAAAGTGAGGTTAAGCGATCTGTTTAAAGTTCTTTATTACCAAGTTTTAGATATCTTAAATGATCCGTATGGAGGTGTTCTTAATTGCAGGAAGCTAATACAGATAAGAAATTTAAATGTTCCGAATGAACAATAATTAGGGTTCCGAATATTCCTCCATAGACCTTATTTCTAACTAATTAATATGCGTGAACCCCTGAGGTTTCACGCAATCATGTATCTAAGACTAGAATATCAATCAGTACAAATCCTTTATCCAATGGATTTTGTGTAAAGACTTCATTAACAGTCAGAGAAAAAACTTGACCTTGTGCAATGCCAAAATATAGGTATGATAATCGACAGATTGTAGAACCGTGAATGTACATATGTGTATAACAATATTATTAAGTATGGTTTTAATTTACTGATAACAAAATCAATATTCATACCAATAAAAACAATATTCACACATCTAATTTCAGTGTTGAATTGATAACCTTTTAAAATAGGTTTATTTAAAGGATCGATAAGTTTACCCGGACCGTATCTTATTTTCCGGACTCGGTAAATAACATCAACGTAAAAATTAGAATGTGCTATTCCGTTTGAAATAAGTTTTCTACAAGTACAGCCGAACTTCCCAACCATATCTATGGAAAAATTTAGAAAATATTTTAAGTAATTTGTGGTAACGAAAAATCCCTGACTGAATAATTTACCAGTAATACATAAATTACGCTCATTGAAATCCAAAACGTCACTACAGACACGGGCATAGCGAACGAGTTTGTATAAATAAGTCACAATGAAACATCACCATCCAAAAAGAAAAATTAACAATAGGGAAAGAAAAATTGTCCCTTTTCGGGTTAAATTTTTGTGTAGACTTTCTCGTGTAAAACTGCAATATTCAAATAAAGGAAAGGACAGTTATTGCTGTTAATATTGGATTTATTTAAAGTAAGTTCCTTTAGGATAAGTATATTATCTTGTTTAAAATAAGTTCTTTTGGGATAATTATATTATCTTATTTAAAGTAAGTTCCTTTGGGATAAGTATATCATCTTATCTAAAGTAAGTACCTTTGGGATAAGTATATTATCTTATTTAAAGTAAGATCTTTTGAGATAATTATTATCTTATTTAAAATAAGTTCTTTTGGGATAAAAAAATTATCTTATCTAAAATATGTTCCTTTGGGATAAGTATATTATCTTATCATTTATCACAGTTGGCCTTGGTCTCTTACCATTGAAACTAAATGAATTAATTTGTTGTTTGATAAATTCGTGTGAATTATAACACAGCTATGGTCATCCCTGACCTACAATTTCTACCAAAAAAAGAGACCATTATAATAGTATTTCAGTTACGCACACCTTTACAAACTATTTTTGGCCCAATTTTCTCATTATAGGGATACATCGTAACGGTTGTGTAAGATTATAGTCTTTTTTATATGGAATTATACCTGAAATATACCCTTTTTAAATTGTTTTCTCTCGGATCGAAGCATAGATAAATGGGAGCAGTTTTGGCGTCATCCATATTGAGATACTGGTAACTTCAGTAACGCGTATCTGCTTTCCCCAGTGAATGAGACAAATATCTCAAAAGACCGAAGAACATGGTCACAGTGAGGCCTTCAACAATGATCAAAAATCATCATTAAATATTACATAGTGTTGACCCAAGGTTGATGTGGTCCGATAAGGTCTTATTTTTTTTGGCTACTTGAATTCGAAAATCAACCCATCAAATAACTTCCATCAGATATACACATGACATTTATCTGTCAGACATCAATATTTAAACACTGGACACTTTTAATTTGCAAAACACTCATTTGCAAATCCGCCGCCGCCTCTCCTTAGACCTACAGTGTCGTGTAAATAACCAAAATGTGCGGAATAACATGGGATTCAATAATTTCATTGCTTTTCTGCTGTTATTATTATATATATTTTGTAATTTGATTTAGAAAAACATGGGATTTTCAATATCCCATGGGATAAGGCAAATCCCATGGGATTGACCATTATCCCATGGGATTTTGGTTAAATCCCATGGGATTTTTTTGGGTCCCATGGGATAATTGTAGTCCCATGGGATATTTGTTGTCCCATGGGACAAAAAAAATCCCATGGGACTATAATTATCCCATGGGATTTTTAATATCCCATGGGACAAAATAAAATCCTATGGAATTCAAATTATAAATATACAGTAATGTGTATGTTACAATGAATTCTGTTTGGTAGTAAAAAGTTTATAATATATATATGAGTGTATTTTGGTTTTTTTCATTTTGTCACAAACATGTTTTTAATTTGTTTATATGACAATAAAGATTATTATTATTTTGAAAATATAATAATATCTAAAGTCAAAAAATAAAATCCTTTAACTGAAATAAAATGATGACGTCTTAATAAAAGAAAAAAATATTGATTTGAAATCTTTGTCTTCTTTGTTTTATTATGAAAAATAGAACTGAAAAAAATATTTCATATTCTGACTGAATAAATTGACAAAGCACAGTTAATAGTTTACTCTTTTTATGAGGTAAAGTTTTCTTTGTTATAGTTCCATTGCAATACATGAATATGCAAATGATTTGAATCTCATTCCTTTGTGGTGTTCATAATATTACATTTATATTTGTAAATTTATAAAATAAACACTTTTCCTGTTAAGTTTTAGTTTTCTTGTTTCAGCTTGCTATGAACAATTAGTTCAGTCCACTATATAAGAGTCAAGTAAATAAATTATTTCATCCACTACAATATTCCTACAATTCTAAGACAAAACATTTATGCAATCTGTTCTTCAAAAATCTTCCTCCGTACATCTTTATTGGATGGAGCGATTTAAATGAGTGGACAAAGCAAGTTCATTTGGACAACAAAATACTAATATATTTTTTCATTCCTCCCTTCTTTCAATTGATAATTACATTGTTGCATTTACATGATTAAGTTCTTGAGCATCTATGATCATGATGATATGACTCCTTTTTGTTTATAGTAATTATGTTGAAATTTCCTCTTTCTTATGTAGGAAAAAAAACACATTCCATTTCAAATTAATAAAAAAGTCACACTATGTAGACAAAATATCAACTTTAGGTTTGCTGTTCAGTATTGACCTGTTGAATGATGATCATGAAAACCAAGATGTCTGACCTACAAATACACAAAACTCAAAAATTATAAATGAAGAGAAATACAGCAATAAAATGGCTTTTTTATCATGTTTATGTATATTTTGATAAAAATTTCATTTGAATATTTAAAATTGTAAGAACTCTTATTTCAGTGCTTTGTGTCTATGGTTTTCATATTAGTTGTTTTTTGTGCCTTGTTGCAGTCTTTCGAGTTAAGCCAATTGCAACAAATGTTTACAGTTTGTTCAAATGTTGTGCTGTTATTAAAACCACTGTCCCAGGTTAGGGGTGGGTTGGGTGCTCACTAAATGTTTATTTTATTAGTTGATATTTGCTTTGAATTAGCTGTCAGTAACTGTGAGTACTAATAGATCTGTATGTTGAGTCTTTTTTGTTAAAGGGAAAGAATAAATTTCCAGCCACATCCGGTCTGTGTTTTTGGTAGCTGTTTTTCTGCTTTGTTGCATTCTAATAAGTTAATAAAATTGAGAATAAAAATGGGAATGTATCAAAATAATTTAATTTTGGATGTAACGCGTCTTCTGATTGGCTGACGTTGTTTGTTTATCAGCTCATAGACATAATTTTGTCATGTGACTGTGACGTCATCAACGTTTTTTCATGGTTAACTACGGTTTAAAATGGAATTTAGAATTAAATTATAAGAAATGACTGTAATATTTTTTCTGTCTATTCGAAATTACATAAAAAATGTGGTGCACACTTCAAAATAACCCGCTACGCGGGTTATTCAGTGTGCACCACATTTTTGATGTTATTTCTTCATAGACAGAAAAAATATTATAGTCATTCCTTAAATAACCTGACCCAAGAGCAGAAAAAAACCCTTTTCAACTGATTTTATAGTATTTATATTGAACTGACACTTACACCACTGTCCTTAATTAGAGGATTTGGCGCCAGCAAACATGTTAAACCATGCCACATTTTGTAAGTGTCTGTCCCAAGTCAGGGGTCTATTATTCAGTGGTTGTCAATTGTTGCTATATATCATATTTGTTTTTTGTTTATTGTTTTGTGCAAAAATCAGGCACTTAGCTTTCATCTTTATGGTGTTTCCCCCAAGCATGTTTAGCATGGATAGACACCATGCCCTTTTTAAATGACGGCATGCCCTTATTGAATTGTTTTACATTTGTTATTTCATGGCCTTTTATGGATTACTATGCAGTATAGGGTTTGCTCATTGTCGAAGGCTGTACAGTGAACTAATTTTGTTAAATTTAATGTCATTTGATCTCTATTGGAGAAAAGTCTCATTGGCAATCGTACCGCTTTTTATTTTTATATCAACCCTGCCATATATTGCCTGTCATTATGTACAGGTCATCATTGGCCTCTAATAAGTAATTGCATTGCTTACATCCACTTAATTGAACTCTGGTGGATAGTGTTCTCATTTATCATACCACATCTTATTTTCATAATAATCATTATTCTAGGGCAATAACTTTTATAGAAGTGGACTTACCATTTAGGCTTTGTTTACGTCTGTAAATCTATTTTTGTTGATAATTTCTTTTGTTTATAGTTTCCCTTTATCTTTAATGTTCTTGCCCTACACATAAAAGGGTAAACATTATCATTTAATGACAATAACTACTATTACATAATGAGTAGGCAACTGACAATTTTGGATCATTTGTATTTTGTCTTGCTCATCATTTTTGCTTGATATTATCAATATTCTATGAAAATGAGGTCACAGTAACATTAAACTTGGCAGACAGACATCTTCTTATTTTTATATGACACCTTGTAGTCATTCCATACACCAACAAGTAGACATATGCTTATAATATCTGATAAAATGAATAAAATGCTCCGCTGGGCGCAGCTTGATACGACCGCAGAGGTCGAACCCTGAACAGTTGGGGCAAGTATGGACACAACATTCAAGCTTGATACAGCACTGAATTTGGATTGTGATTAAATAATTGACACAGCATAGGTTTCTGACACAGAATGAATGTGGTCTAAGAACTTAAAAATTTTTAATTTACCTATTCAAACCATATCATTATTATTTGCTTTTATATATAAATCAGAAATAACCAATTTAAAATGGAAAATTTTAAAGAAAAAAAAAGGAAAAAAAGGGGAAAAAAATCCCCCCCCCCAATTTTTTGAACCCCCTTATGATTCATCACCCCAAACTCAATCCCAGCCTTCCCTTTGTGGTATGGTACCTTGCAGTACAATTTCAGAGAGATCCATACACTTATACACAAGTTATTGTCTGTAAACTAGAAAAATGCTTGTTTTTTTGGCCCCAAATTCCTAAAAGTTTAGGGCAATTACCCCCAAACTCAAACCCAGCTTTCCCTTTGTGATATGGAACCTTGTAGTACAATTTCATAAAGATCCATACACTTACACACAAGTTATTGTCCTGAAACTAGAAAAATTCTTGTTTTTTGCCCCTTTTTGGCCCCTTATTCCTAAAATTTTGAGGCAATTACCCCCAAAATCAATCCCAGCCTTCCCTTTGTGGTATGGTACCTTGCAGTACAATTTCAGAGAGATCCATACACTTGAACACAAGTTATTGTCTGGAAACTAGAAAAATGCTTATTTTTGGCCCCTTTTTGCTAAACATTTTGGGCAATTACCCCCAAACTCAATTCCAGCTTTCCCTTTGTGATATGGAACCTTGTAGTACAATTTCAGAAAGATCCATACACTTACACACAAGTTATTGTCATGAAACTAGAAAAATTCTTGTTTTTTGCCCCATTTGGGGCCCCTAATTCCTAAAATTTTAAAGCAATTGCCCCCAAAATCAATCCCAGCCTTCCCTTTGTGGTATGGTACCTCGCAGTACAATTTCAGAGAGATCCTTACACTTGAACACAAGTTATTGTCTGGAAACTAGAAAAATGCTTATTTTTGGCCCCTTTTTGGCCCCTTATTCCTAAACGTTTTGGGCAATTACCCCCAAACTCAATTCCAGCTTTCCCTTTGTGATATGGAACCTTGTAGTACAATTTCAGAAAGATCCATACACTTACACACAAGTTATTGTCATGAAACTAGAAAAATGCTTGTTTTTTGCCCCTTTTTTGGCCCCTAATTCCTAATATTTTGAGGCAATTACCCCCAAAATCAATCCCAGCATTCCCTGTGTGATATAGAACCTTGTGGAACAATGTCAGAGAGATCCATAAACTAACACACAAGTTATGTCTGGAAGTTACAAGAATGCTTATTTTTGGCCCCTTTTTGGCCCCTAATTCCTTAACTGTTGGTACCATAACCCCCAAAATCAATCCTTATGGTAAAATTTCATAGAGATCCATTCACTTAAACTAAAGTTAGAGTGCGAAAACCAATGTGTCTTCGGACGACAACAACGCCAACGTCATACCAATATATGACCGTATAAAAAACTAAGAAAACTTAGCATTGACCAAAGAACCATAAAATGCGATCATGGTTATATGAATCTGCCAGACAGACATGCACACCTTACAATCGTTACATCCGCCAAATATAATTTACCTGTTGCTTAAAGCATATGATGAACTGACAAAACAATGCAAACTTTTCATTGACCAATGAACCATGAAAATGAGGTCAAGGTCATATAAAACATGCCAGACAGACTGTGCATCTCACAATCATTCCATTCACCAAATATAGGGGCCTTATTCATGTTATTACCTAGGAATAGTGATGTCATGGACTAGGAAAATTAGTCTGGGGACATAAATTACTGACATCGGACTAAATATACTAGTTAATTCTGTATCCATGCACTTTTTATACTAGTTATATTTGTCTGACCAGACAATTTATCTCAAACACTAGTTCTCAGAGAGACATGTCACCTTATCTTGACACATTATTCTGACTCTGAACAAACCAGTATTTGCTCTTACTCCTTAATAATACTGCGTGCTTAGGGGAGAAGCAGCAAATACCAACTTTAAAGTCTTTGGTTTTACCCGGTTGGGTTAAAAATAAACAACCTTCTGCATGTGAGGTGAACACGCTACCACGAGACCAGGCAGTATAATATAAGGAGTTTACCCAAGATTTAAAGTTTCCAAGTTTTTGCAAAAACTGGATCAAAATCATCATTGAAAAGCAATAACTTTTTAATAAGATTTAAGTTTCTCTTTAATTATTACAGTTTTCGAGATAAAAAGGCAAATTCAAGAAATATGAAGAAAAAAAAATGGTTAAAATCTGTATTTAAGGCAACAACTCCTATGAGTCAGCTGCTAGTTTTGATGCAAATGGACAGTAGATTTTTTTTTCAACATTCTGAACATTTCTACCCTTGTCGGATATTGTCTATCTATTTTAGCCTTTTGTAGCTTCTTACGCAGTTTGGCTTTTTAGCCCATTGTTGAAATCTGTACGGTGACCTATATAGTTGTTAACTTCTACGGTTTAAGTTTCTGTTGAAGAGCCGTCACATTGGCAATGATACCATATTTGTATATGTTTTTGTCATGTAGGTGTAAGGAGACAACCTTTTGATTTTCTGGTGGGATAAAAAGGGGAGACAGATTTGTTATCACCTGGCCTGGTAAGTTTTTCAGGGTTCGTAAGGATAGAAAACCCGGCAAATTGTAACAAACCCCTGTGGTACGACCATATTTGCCAAAAGATTAGTCCAAATAATTATGACGTCTTGCAAGGCTATTTTAACTTTTTTCTGGGCACGTAATAGTCAAAGTTGTGACTGAGTGCGGAAATATGAAGATAGATAGATAGAAAAATTATAAAGGGACATAACTGAAGAACGGTAAAAGTGACGCTACCCAAATTTGAACTTGATCTGAGTTTTGTGGTAATAAGCATTGTATGTAGGTCTCATAACATTTGGTTGAGGCTAACTTAAGTAGAGAACAGAAACTAAAAATTCAGCAATTTTTCTATTTGTAAACACGCATAACTCTAGAACGGTTGTGTATAAGTTTTATAACATTTGGTTGAGACAAACTAAAGTTAGAGAACGGAAACGAAAAATTCAGCAATTTTTATGTTTATAAAGGGACATTACTCAAGAATGGTAATTTGTCGCCACCTAATTTCGTACTTAATCTGTATTATGTAGTAATAAGCATTGTGTATAAGTTTCATAACATTTGGTTGAGGCAAACTAAAATTGGAAAACGGAAACAAAAAATTTGTACTTGATCTTAGTTTTGTGGTAATGAATATTGGGTATAGGTTTCATAATGATTGGTTCAGGCAAACTTAAGTTACAGAATGGAAACTAAAAATTTGCAATCGTTCAATTTATAAAGGGGCATAACTCAATAATGGTTAAAGTGACACTACCCAAATTCAACTTGATCTGTGTTTTATCAGTGGAAGTCAAAATTAAACATTGCATTGTATAAAGCATTGATTGTAGTTGATTCAACTATAATAATGGACAAAGGGAGATAATTCCAATTTTAAAAATTACTTGATATTTAGAAGAAAATAAAAATTTTGCAATTTTCCCATTTATAAAGGGGCAAACTCAAGTTAGAGAACGGAAACCAATTTTGGGACGTACGGACGTATGTACGTACAGACGGACAAGGGTAAAACTTAATGCCCCCACCGCTACAGCGGGGGCATAAAAATAATAAAATACCCTTGCTAGACGTCATAATTATTTGGACTACCAAAAGATGTAACCTAATTCTTACTTGTTTGGGGAAGAGGGGATTAACCGAACCACTATTCAATCTAAATCAGTGAACTGAATTATTGTCTTCTGCAGTAGTCCGAGTCGACATCTGTAACTAATCATGCAAATTGATAGTCAACAGTATACCTTTTTCCAGGGGAATATAAGTATTTTTCAGAATGTCAGTTCACAAAGAATCACTGGTGATAGGGGAGTGTAACCGATAAATTGATCCTGAATCAGATAAGATTTTCCAAGGACGTATAACTAACACAATACGTCCTTGGATTTTCCCAGTAACGGAGAACCCCTTTCTTTGAGTGAATATAAATAGTGACGGGGGTCTCACAAATAAATTTAAATCTGAATTACAGGAACATCGATTAGCAAAGTAAACTTACATATTAATCTCGAAGTTATTTACGGTAAAGACAGACTGTGCTCCTGAATTAAGGTATTATACATTTGTGTATTTTACTCGGGGGGAGGGGGGGCACTTCCTATATACAAGGTGATATGACTTTTTCCAGCTTGAAAATATGGGAATAGGTGGGGAAAACTATCAGAAATATATGATAAGGTCGATAAAGTTCCAATTACTTGTATATGAAAAGCCCTGTCATTTTTTCACAGCCGAAAGTCTCGCCGTAAGTAAACATTATATACATAATCTTAGCCTTAAATATTCCACTTTTCCAACACACCCCACGAAAACCAACCAATATGGGAAAAGGTTACAATTTTACCCTCGCAATATATGAAAAGGTATAATACATTTTTAAGATCTAAATTATATGAATAGGGTGGGGTAACAGAACCCCAGCGACACCCCCTATCAATTAAGTATTGAAGTGCCCCTCCCCCCCCCCCCCCGGAGGTATTTTACTGCTACAAGATATTTAAATTGCTAATCACGCACCCGTTGATGAGCAGAGAACCATACTTTCAAGCCAGGGGCAGTCTATACTAACAGTTAGTATAGAAAGACCCCAGGCTGTAAAAAGGCAGGCAAATCCTAACAGTACTGTAACTTAATGATACATGTATATCAAGTTACAGCACCTCACCCAGCACAGTTAGCACACTGGTGTGTGTCAGTCTTATAATATAAAACTGCGTAGGTTCATATCGTTTGATTCAACGTTTTTTCGGATATTTTTTAGGACCGTTGTCAACTTGACATTGTCAAATCCGATCGCGACCTGCCACTTTGCAACCTGACCTGCAAAAACATAATTCGACTAAAAACAATGCCAGTCAAAATTGCTTTTTGAGACTGGGCGACTGAAAAAGTTTTAAAATGTGACCTTGTGACCCTACTTGGAATTCTTCATTCATCGGCGTGTGTCGGGTTGGCTAAAAAGGGGGCATTGTTTTTTTTTCTTGGGACAAAAAAATTGTTTCTATCTCTATTAAAAAAAAAATTAAGACCAATCATAAACTTTTTTTTCAAAACTCAGTGTCGTATTTTATTGTTTTCCCAACAATTTTTAATAAAAGCTTGAAATGTTTGTTTCACTTCCCTCTGACTTCCCTCCTGATTTTTTTCTCAAGAAATTATAGAATTAGTAAATGGATATATATATATGTCTGTGGTCACCGTCATGCAGTTAGATAAGAAATTCCATCATGCATCATCAAATAATTCATGTGTATTTGTGACATCAACATAACTGAAACATTATATTATTTCCCAGTAATTATGTAAATCATTTTGATTTACAATTATATATGTCTGGGACTTATGCATGTATATATCTCACAGGCACTTGTCTCAGAAAAAAAAATCCTATATACTTTAATAAAAGTATATAGGAAAAAAATTCTGACACAAGTGCCTGTGATATATTTGTCAGTCCCAGAATAATAAATATAATTGTATCTTAATCTTTGGGAAAATCCGATTATTAAATTGTTAAATTCTTTAACGTCATAATTATATCAAAGTTTACTTTTAAAGTTTTAAATTTTAAAGTTAAAATGAATATTCCGTTTTGATCTGAGGAAAAACTTTTTAAACTGTAATGACATGGTCAGTCAACTGATTTGTTGCATGGCTGATTACAGGTAATTAAAGCATGCAGTAATTTTCCATCACGACAGTGCGTGTACCCTGGGGTGTGTATAACGTATTAGAAATATCATAGTTTTCTAGAGAACATCCTGTCTATGTGTAATACAGATTGATGACATTACACAAATTTTTTTTCGTTAAATGTAGTTAAGTATCTGTGTCCATTCCCTATTGCAACACTACAATTCTTTCGAAGAAAAAAATGTTAAAATTAAAAAAAAAAATCATTTATATAAAATGAAGAAGAAAAAAGTAGAAAATAAACTTATGTAACTACGCATTGAGTAAACATAATTTCACTTTACATGTACAAACCCTTGAGAAAACGTATATATAGATGTGTTTAAAAAGGCCAATTCCCAGTGGATTTATTTCACACTAGGACCACAGGCACTTGTCTCAGAATTTTGTTTCCTATATACCTTATTAAGGGACTTTCTATACTAACTTAGTATAGAAAGTCCCTGCTTAATATAACATTAAAAGTATATAGGACATTTTTTTTTCTGAGACAAGTGCCTGTGACTAGGAACTAAGATAACTAGAACTAAGTTCATTGGAAAGTCTTTTTGTCTGATACATGTATACCTATAGATAATGTACATAATTAAGAACAGCTTCAAATATATGCCTGTAAATTAACGGTACGTCTAAAAACCGCTCAGGACCTCCTGAGTGCAGACAGGACATAAAAAGTCACTCAGGACATGTATATATGTTTTAGTGAGCGTTGAGGGTATACATTCGATAGATAATTTAATATTTGATCTTATAATTTTGGTTTTGATAAAATCAAACCAACATTAAAGAAGTTATTTGGGATACGTCATGCATGACCGATTATCATATTCAATACCAATCATCATTTTGATTACAACGTTTGATCTTTAATAATTAGGACTGATTGGTGATGGTTATAAACACATACAAGTAAACTTTGCAAACAAACAAAAAAAATAACGTTTCCTTGGAAAAAATATAAAAATACATGAATATTGTTTTTACAAAAAAAGTTAAATAAATTCTTCGTTTTGTATGTAATAATTGAAGCCATTTAGAAATATAAGAAATCTTCACATAGTCGGGAAATTTTCAATTCAAGTTATTTCATTTGAAAACGTTAACAAATATAGATCTTATTCGATGTAAAATGTGGCGTCCTTGGAGATCAAAACCCCGTTTAAATAGGGTTTGTCTACTTTCGTCTATTGCCGAACATTCTATAATCAAGGATTTTTACAAATCCTTGCTATAATATAATGAATCGCGTCGCCAATATCACCACAATTACATAAAGTACAAATACAATCTTCTCCTAAATATTTGGCATCTAACAATTACAATAGGAAATTTTGAGTCGAAACTGAAGTACCAAATCTACAAAAAGAATCACTATTTTTTGTAGTAGTAGGCGTTGAAAACTAAACTGTTTATAAACTTTTTTTTCTACTAAATTAATTGAAACTCCTGAAATAATTTAACATTATCTATAATATAGACAGCTTACACATATGCAAATCTTTTTAGAAGTATGTGAGTGTATAGTAATAATTTGTTCATTAACCCCCCTTTTTCCTTCTATAAAATTACATTGTAATCGATTTTATTTCCAAATTTTTGTTTGCTAGGTTTGACACTTAGAACGTTCAACAAAAAGTAACAAGTAAAAAGTCACGATTCAGTTTTGGGATATTTTTTTTGAATAAACTTAATTTTAAAAACGTTTCAGTATTTTTCTGAAACATTTTTAAAAGGAAACGGACTTGTAAACAAAATTTATTTTTGATTATTAATATAAACAATGATTGTTAAGAAAACAATCTGCAAAAGTGGTTTGGTAATTAACTGAAGTCATGCTGTCAAAAATGTCTCCTTTTTACAAGTTATTGATAAAAAAAAAACTATTTGAAGGCGAATTAATCATTTCCTCAACTAAATACATTTATCTATAAATAAAGTCAATTCGTCAAGAACTTTCTCTCATATATTTAAACAATTGTAAAATAATTAATCTAAACCTTTGTCCTACGACTTTCTGTCCGTTTACCAATACTTATTCCTTGTTAAGTTTTTTCATATCCATTTACGAATATACTTATAACGTGATAATTAATTTTTCCGGATGCTTTTTATCCTATTTTCATATCAAACAACCATGTTACCCGTAGAACTCCGGAGTTAAGTACAAATTTAGGAATTTAGTACTTAAAATTTTCAACAACACAATTTTACACTTTCATTTACCTGGATTTTTTTCTACGCTTCGAAGCCGCCACCCTGTATCAAACTTATCCAACACCTCGCATGGCGTATTCACGATGTGGAGGGATTGACAATATACAATCAAAGTTAGCAATATACAGCAAGTAAGTAATTGGGTGTTGAATGCCAGTAGATCTGAATTTGTAAATTTTTAAATTGAATTTAACCTGTTTAGAACGTGTATTGTTGAATTGTTCAATAAAATTACACACATAATCTGGGCTGATATGCATAAAACCACTTTAAGTTCAAGGTATCAATAAAACTGGGTCTGCATGAAAAATGACTTATCACATAATACCAGAACCTATGTTTAGCGGATAAGAAAATATAGCTGTAGGCCTAGTTGAAAATCTTTACAAATTATTTATTCTTTTAATTTCTGTTTGACTGTCTGGGTGCTTCTTATGTGTTTTAAATGCTATAGTCAAGTTTTATATACTGTTGTACGTCATTTGGTCGTTTTTAAGTTTTTGCCATGGCGTTTGTCAGTATGTCTTCGACTTATAAGTTTTATCAAGGATTTGTATAGTGAGATTGGTTTTATATAATCTGCATCTCTTGTGCTGTATTTTAAAATGTATTACAATTGCTGCATCTTTACACATTCATCAATACACCAAAAAATATGAATAAATCTTTCGTATATATATAAATAAGGAGATGTGGTACGATTGGTAATGAAACAACTATCCGCCAGTTCAATTCAAAAACCTGATATAAGCAAATGTGACTTACTTACTTACTTTTGTCAGAGAGATCTTGAATCTGAATTCAAGGATACGAAGTGGGAAGGGTTTAGAGGTGGATTAAGGTGAGGGCATGGGGGGCCGCCCCTTTTTTGGAAAAAAATTGGTTGATTATTTAGAGAATCAATGAAGCGGGCCCCCTCTTTATGCATGACAGTTAGTGCCTCCTTATGACATTTTTTGGATCCGCAACTGGTGAGGACTTCATAAAAAATTATTAAGTAAGTTTGTGTTTTGTGATAAATAATGTATTTAGACAGAAATAGGATAAAATAAACTACTGAAAGCTTAAGTATGGATGGGGGTTAACAGAATAGAGAATAACGGGCAAACAATAAAGATTAAAGAATAATGAAATGCTAAAATATGAGGAAAGAGAGTAATGAGCAAAAAGTGTAAGTTTGTAGAAATATAGCAAAAAAAAAATAAAGAACACAGAAAAAGAAGACCCCCCCCCCCCCCCCAAGATCCTGACTTCAACTTTTACGCTGCTGGGATATTTTTTAGACAAAGTGCACGTATTAGTAGTCAGCCGAAACCACTAAGCGTTTTGCATCCATACGTTTTTTTTCTTCGGGATACTGACTGCATAGTAATTAAACTATCAATGTACTAGTTAATGTTCTCGAGGGATGACCCTATTACAGAGACATATATACACATATGTGTAAATATGTCTCTGCCCTATTACGTGTCAGTTACCTCCTCGACACGGTTCATTTTTACGGCAGCTCAGTTTTGTCTTAAGAATAAACATAATTGATAAGTTTCTTTCCCCTGCATTTTTCGATCGCACTTGTAAATAGCACATTGGTCTCAAGACATTGGTTACAACACTTGCCGTCAGTACTCAAAATTGGAAAAATATTAAATATGAAGGTATTGAAAATTAAATTAATGCACACACACTATTATCAACCACAGACATGATGTTTTCCTCAATTTGCCTAAATCGTTATTCCGCAATACACCTTATCGCTATTCCCGCTTGACCCGAGAATCTGTCCCGCTCGAACTTTTGACGTCATACAACAATCACTTTTCCATTGTGGCGTCAGACATTTTCTATTATGACGTCAAAATTTTACGGGAACTTGTGTGATGTCCAGTAATGGCGGACAAATAGCGATAAGGTGTATACAACGAGGGTGAAAACCCACCACTTTGAACACAGTCACAGGCACCGGCATGCTGTGGACTTGTAAGTTTCCCAAATGAGTAACTATCCATGACTTTTCTAGTGTAAAGTTTTATTTAATACACATTTGATTTGAATGGCATATCAGAGAGATATATAAACATATATCATAGGCTGATCCGGGGGGGGGCTTTCTTGGGAAAAATTTGGTTGATTATATAGGGATCACTGAAGCATGACTGGAGCCGGCCCTCCCTTATGAAAAGTTCTGGATCTGCCACTGTATATTCATAAAATAAACCAACAAATTATCCAAAAGATGAATAATACTTAATACTTACGACTAAGATTGATTATAAGTATACTTGAGTCGGTTTTACAAAAAAAAAAAACTTACAATTTATCGTAAGTATACTGTATTGTACATGACTTAATTACTATCAATGTTATTTGTAAGTTTTTTTGTGAAACTGACTGCTGAATTGTTTTTCCATGCTTATGGTACATCTAAGTCATATGCTTTTTTTAAAACCACCTCCAGGGTATAATGTCTGCTCGCCCATAGAATCTGTTTGTAGATATAGGAAGATGTGGTATGAGTGCCAATGAGACAACTCTCCATCCAAGTCACACAATTTATAAAAGTAAACCATTATAGGTCAAGGTATGGTCTTCAACACAGAGCCTAGTTTTTATCAAAAATGAAATATATTTATATTAATAGTCATGATAGTATACAGGTTAAATAATTTATTCATACATTTTTAATTGACTGACTAGAATTATCATGATTATTGAGGAATTTGAACCATTCCTATTTTTAAAAAGGGACAAAAATAAAATTTATATATAATAACAGGGTGATACAAATGAGAGAAATTGTTTTCAATTAAGATAAATACATGGTTTTCAGTTGATTTTTAAAGCAGAGGCAGATTTAGTTTAAAGTTGGAAAAAATTGTTTGTACCAACAAAAATAAATACAGAAAGTTAATCCAGAATTATGTGTTTATCATTTTTTTTTATGTTTAGGTTGCCAGCAAGATGAAAAGAACAATGCAGTTCAAAAGTCAAAATGTGGATAAGCTGCGGTACAAAGTCCTACTTTTGCAGATTTTCATATTTTGCATGAATGAATTTGAAGTTTATATCCTGGAGGGCAGAGAAAGAAAAGAAACACTTCAGTTTTCCTGCTTCTGAAGGATAAATGTAAAACATCTTGTTTGGTAAGTTTTATGCTCTGTTATGATAGTGTTTGTGCATCCATCTGTCGTTCTCTAAATTGTATTCACTTTAAGTTTTTGGTTACAGTTCACCATGAACTTCAGTCAGTAACTTGTGGTTTTACATGTATATACTCAAAATTTAGTACTTTAAAATGTTCATGTATTTTTGTCGAGCCTGCAACTTTTGTCGCAGAAAGCTCGACATAGGGATATTGATCCGGTGGTGGCTATGGCGGTGGCGTTAGCAGTGGGCGTTAGCTAACTTCCTAAAAGCTTTATATTTTAGAAGGTGGAAGACCTGGATGCTTCATACTTTGTATATAGATGCCTCATGATACGAATTCTGTCTGAAACATGTCCATTGTCCTTGACCTCATTTTCATGGTTCAGTGACTACTTGAAAAAAAAGTTCAGATTTTTTGTAATGTTAATTTCTCTCATATTATGAGTAATAGGATAACTATATTTGGTATGTGCATACCTTGCAATGTCCTCATGTTCGTCAGAGAGTTTTCACTTGACCTAGACCTCATTTCATGGATCAGTGAACAAGAACTTAGTCTTAGATGCATGATTTTTTTTATTAGTTGTTAGTGGCTTTGTACTAGCTGTCAGTAACTGCGAGTACTCTCAGATCTGTACTTAGTGTCTTTTTGTTGTTTGGATGTACAAGTACCCGGCCACGTCCACTTGTATTTGTAGTATTTGTATTTTTATCCATCTGATGAGTTAAAGGGAAAGTCCGCGATTTTTTACTTATCATCTAAATATGTTCATCTTAACATAAAAAACACATTCACAAAGTTTTAAATTTATATTCTTTCTAATAACGGAGAAAATCAAGTATTTGTAACTTTTTTGGTTGACCTACGTCACTGGGTTGTGACGTTTTAACCCGAGTTGTTGAATCATGGGAAAAAATAAAATCTTTTAAAGACTTAATTGCTTATCGAAATTTTACGTAATTAAAAGCGCACAGATGATCGTTGGTCGTAGTTAATAACCACAATATAAGAATGAAAGAAATTGAATATGCGTGTACCGTTTTGTATTGATTGAATAAAACTTCCTATTAGAAATTAACTTAATATAAATATTTTCGAATTAATTTCATAAATTATTGAGATTTTTTCATAAAATATCTATAGAACATTTTTACTGATATTGAACTGAAAATATTTTAAGTTTTATTTACCGTTATAACTTTGATAACCATTTCAATGCAAAATATTTGTGAACAGAGTGTGTATATTATTTTGTAAAGTCATTGTTTATTTCTCGATTTGAGGAGAATTCGTTTGAACTTTACCTTGCAGCAATTTAGCCTCAGGCGCACACAGGTGTGAATTCAAGCGTACACAGGTGTGAATATTGTCATTTTGAATGGATTAACAGAAAGAGTATAGCGTGATTAATATACTCAGATGAAATACCCGATGACAATAGAGAAACAATAATCAAATTGTATAAATTAATTGAAAAGTAACATTCAACTTTTTAATTCCGGAAGTGTTACAATATTGAAATGGAACAATTTTCGGTTACGTTCTATGCAATTAGCATAAAGTTAAGATATGAAGTTAAAAGAATAGTACTTTTAATCTTAAAAATTAAATGTTACATTTCCCAATTAATAATCATTGCACATCTGTTTAATTTACTTTACCGGAATTCTTTAACTTGTATTTAAATCTAGCGATGTTTAAATGCTAACAATCGTAAAACTATCGCAATTTTAAAGTTTTTAATTGAAAAAATACAACAGTACAACATGCAAGATTTTTTTTAATTTTCTTATTAACATTTCATTCTTACATAATTAAATTCATTTGACAATCACTTAGACAAATTATTTGTGAAAAGAATACCCAATTATCGTTTATTTCATTAATGAATATACATACATTATAAATCTAAGCTAATGCATTAATTTGTTTGAGGATTTTTTTAGGATAGCCGTCATTAATCCAAATTAGTAATACAGTTGTTGTAATTAAAGGCATATCTTAGTAATGTATTTCGTCTATATATATTTCACAAGTGTATACCACGGAGAAGATCTGAAGGTATATTACTCCCATTTTGTTTGGGTGTGAACCATCGATGTTTACAGCAATATTTAATGAATAAGATGATGATGGTAGAAAGAACTATGAGCGTTATGTGGCAAATATTACATGCATGTCGGACCATGAGTTGTCAATCTGTATGAAAAGATTTCCAATACAACCATATTGAGTAGGAATTTTTACATGCTATACTCTCGTACTAGTATTACAGGGTTCTTGTGTCGTTTAACTCAGACACACATCTTTTACTTTAAGATGAATGAAAGGTTCTAAATAAACATATATATATCTTAAATGTAACAATAATCAAACGCCTATAGGCAATCACTAAAATGGTATGAAGTTTTTATACAGATTTATTCTTATTTACACAATCATTAACAAACTAAATAAATTTAACAAAGTAACACCGTGACACTATGATATAACAAATGGGATACTAATTATTTTTAACCATGCTATGCAGAAACCTAACACATCAAGCAGGAACATATATTAATATACTGTTCCCAGCATCAAGTTAGTGCACGTGAATACCAATTAGGAACACGATGTGTGATTTTGTATAACTAAAAATATCAAAGCGAGCAATAACTTTGTCAAGCAAACATTTTTTTTCACTATGCTTCTCTTTATCTCCGCTCCTTTACAATAACTATTTCGCTTTTTGTCGATCATTCTATATATTGTTCTCTATTCGGTTATTTTTTTTTCACTATGCCACTCTATCTCCGCTCCTTTTTCCCCTGTCGTCCTAATCCTTATAAAGATAGGGACATTAGACATAGAAGGGGCTCTCTTATCTCCAATGAATTAATATTGATAGTGGCTATAAGTGCTGCATTACTTTATATATCTGCATGTTTGCCAATCGACAAAAGCTTGTATTTGCGTGAAGAATTTTTTTTCTTCAAAAATATGGTCCAGAATCATGACAAAACAATATTCATTTCACAAAAATGTTCAAAGGTCATGTTTATAATTTTTTTTAAACTTATTATCAGCAAAAATAGTGGATATTATTATCAGAACATCATTCATTAAAAGGTGGAATTATAATTTCAAACACACACAAGATAAACAACGTTAGACACAAATATATGGTTCAATAAATGTTACCTGTGCACACCGGGTACCTCAATAAAGAGGCCATGCATGAACCTGTATTATATAATTGTGTAATACGAATTTTAAATTGACAGGATGTCACTGGAATACCCAGGGACGTGTATCTAATATATACGTCCTTGGAATACCTAACTGAATGTGTCGCTCTGACACGACATCTATCAATAATTCTGACATACCTATTATCAATTCGGGAGGAAGCCAAAATATATATATAATAAGATAACGTAAATAAAATTTAAAAAGAAAAAAAACCTATAAATTTTTCACCGAACATACCAGATAGAGTCACACATTTAACTAAATGTCTTTATAAGTGACCGTTCCGAATTGATCCCGTATCAATTTGATATAATCTAAAGATTATTTAAAAAAAAAAACCCACTTTTAATAAAAAAAATTTAGAAGTCCGATATTTCGATATTTACATATCTATAACCTGGGAATATTATACTATATCAACATATTATGTCCCAGCTAAAACCTCTTCCTAACATTGCTCCTTGTCAATAGCCGTTAAATATCATAATTAAAAAATGTTATTTTATATCGTATATCTTTATTAATTGAAAAATTATCTTGTCTAAATACGGAACTATTGTTTATACAAATCAATACACTTTATATAAAAGAGGCATACTAATGAATCTTCTGTAAATCAGTGATTGTTACGAGAACACTGCATTTAATTTTGTCTTTCTTACAATTGAAACTGTTCTTCCTCATCAAATCTATATTTTTTTATTCAACGAGATCTTATCATATAAGGATTTGATAACTATAGCTATCAGAACTGCTAGGTTATTTTGTTATTAAAAAAGGATAATCACCTTCGAATCTCCCTCGAAACAATATTGTTCAAAATGGTCTTCACACACCAACTTGTGGTTGCTATAGATGCAACTATTTGCTGTTAGTTTAAGGTTGTACAACCATGTCTGATACAATTCTTTCTTTTTTTGTGGGATTGGGAAAACTATGTAGACTTTTGTCCTAACCTTGTCTGACAGAACAACCGTACGCTTGACAAGACATTTTGACAGTGAATAACCGTCTATGGTAATCCCCAATTGATGATGGGAGTTTTTAACGCAAGGTCGGTAAATCCCCGATTCTTTTTGTTCTTTGTGGTTTATAGATATCACGTGACTTTTTAGATCGAACATGCCGACAAGATGGCGATATGTCGAGAACTGATAGTGAATTTCAAAAATCGATTTTGATCTCTTTACATAGAGAATAAAAGTTTTTTATTTATGAACATGTGGTTTTTTATGCTTAAAGAACAAAATATCAATTTTTCATTTTTTTGCGGAGTTTCCCTTTAAGCCTCTTTCAACTGATTTTTTTGCGGTCGTATATTGGTATGATGTTGTCGTCGGTGTCGTCGTCGTCCGAAGACACATTGGTTTTCGCACTCTAACTTTAGTTTAAGTGAATGGATCTCTATGAAATTTTACCATAAGGTTCAATACCACAAAAGAAAGGTTGGGATTGATTTTGGGGGTTATGGTACCAACAGTTAAGGAATTAGGGGCCAAAAAGGGGCCAAAAATAAGCATTTTTGTAACTTCCAGACATAACTTGTGTGTTAGTGTATGGATCTCTGACATTGTACCACAAGGTTCCATATCACAAAGGGAATGCTGGGATTGGTTTTGGGGGGTAATTGCCTCAAATTATTAGGAATTAGGGGCCAAAAAAGGAGCAAAAAACAAGCATTTTTCTAGTTTCATGACAATAACTTGTGTGTAAGTGTATGGATCTTTCTGAATTTGTACTACAAGGTTCCATATCACAAAGAGAAAGCTGGAATTGAGTTTGGGGGTAATTGCCCAAAACGTTTAGGAAAAAGGGGCCAAAAATAAGTATTTTTCTAGTTTCCAGACAATAACTTGTGTTCAAGTGTATGGATCTCTCTGAAATTGTACTGCAAGGTACCATACTACTAAGGGAAGGCTGGGATTGATTTTGGGGGTAATTGCCTCAAAATTTTAGGAATTAGGGGCTCTTGTGTAGAATTGTTGTCTCATTGGCAATCTAACCACATCTTCTTTTTTATATTTAAGGTTAAGTTTTGGTGGTCAAGTCCATATCTCAAATACTTTAAGCAATAGGTCTAGTATATTCTGTGTATGGAAGGACTGTAAGGTGTACATGACCAACTGGCAGGTGTCATCTGACCTTGACCTCATTTTCATGGTTCAGTGTATGAATCATTATTGAAGGCCGTACGGTGACCTATAGTTGTTAATTTCTGTGTCATTTGGTCTCTTGTGTAGAATTTTGTCTCATTGGCAATCATACCACATCTTCTTTTTTATATTTAAGGTTAAGTTTTGGTGGTCAAGTCCATATCTCAGATACTTTAAGCAATAGGTCTAGTATATTCGGTGTATGGAAGGACTGTAAGGTGTACATGACCAACTGGCAGGTGTCATCTGACCTTGACCTCATTTTCATGGTTCAGTTTATGAATCTCTCTGAAATTGTACTGTAAGGTACCATACCACAAAGGGAAGGCTGTTATTGAGTTTTGGGGTGATGAATCATAAGGGGGTTCAAAAAATTGGGGGGGGGGGGGATTTTTTTCCCTTTTTTTTTTACTTTAAAATTTTCCATTTTAAATTGGTTATTTCTGATTTATATATAAAAGCAAATAATTATGATATGGTTTGAATAGGTAAATTAAAATTTTTTAAGTTCTTAGACCACATTCATTCTGTGTCAGAAACCTATGCTGTGTTAAATATTTTATCACATTCCAAATTCAGTGCTGTATCAAGCTTGAATGTTGTGTCCATACTTGCCTCAACTGTTCAGGGTTCGACCTCTGCGGTCGTATCAAGCTGCGCCCAGCGGAGCATTTTATTATTGTTCGTTCTTATGTTGTACTGTTACACCACTGTCCCAGGTTAGGAGAGGGTTTGGATCCCGCTAACATGTTTAACCCCGCCACATTCTGTATGTATGTGCCTGTCCCAAGTCAGGAGCCTGTAATTCAGTGGTTGTCGTTTGTTTATGTGTTACATATTTGTTTTTCATTCATTAATTTTTGTACATAAATTAGGCCGTTAGTTTTTCGTTTGAATTGTTTTACATTGTCATTTCGGGGCCTTTTATAGCTGACTGTGCGGTATGGGCTTTGCTCATTGTTGAAGGCCGTACGGTGACCTATAGTTGTTAATTTCTGTGTCATTTGGTCTCTTGTGTAGAATTGTTGTCTCATTGGCAATCATACCACATCTTCTTTTTTATATTTAAGGTTAAGTTTTGGTGGTCAAGTCCATATCTCAGATACTTTAAGCAATAGGTCTAGTATATTCGGTGTATGGAAGGACTGTAAGGTGTACATGACCAACTGGCAGGTGTCATCTGACCTTGACCTCATTTTCATGGTTCAGTAGTTATAGTTAAGTTTTTGTGTTTTGGTCTGTTTTTCTTATACTGTATGCAATAGGTCTACTATATTTGGTGTATGGAATGATTGTAAGGTGTACATGTCTAGCTGGCAGGTGTCATCTGACCATGACCTCATTTTCATGGTTCAGTAGTCAAAGTTAAATTTTTGAGTTTTGGTCTTTTTTTCTAACACTAAATGCAATAGGTCAACTATATTTGGTGTATGGAAACATTTTATGATGTACATGTCAGTCCCGCAGGTTTAATTTGACCTTGACCTTATTTTCACGGTTCATTGCTCAGTGTTAAGTGTTTGTGTTTTGGTCTGTTTTTCTCAATCTATAAGCAATAGGTCAACTATATGTGTTGTATGGAAGGATTGTAAGCTGTACATGTCTGCCTGGCATGGTTCATCTGATCTTCACCTCATTTCCATGGTTCATTGGTCAATGTTTAGTTTTCTTGGTTAAGTCTGCTTCTTAGAAACTATAAGCAATACCGGTAGGTCAACTGTATTTAGTAATTTGAATGATTGTAAGGTGTACATATATTTCTTGTCAGGTTTATATGACCTTGAATTCATTTTCTTGGATCATGTTGAGTTTATGTGATAGTTGTAGTAAAGCTTTATATTTAGGACTATCAACATGATATCAATGATTAGTAAAGAAGGCGCAACATTTCAGTGTGTGCACTCTTGTGTATACATTAAACACCACATTTACTGTTTTTACCCTGATTTTATGGATCACTGAACATAGAAATGTCATAATGTGAAATTATAGTACATTCTTAGGTTAAAGTTTTAGGTTAAGGTACATAGCTTACCATGAAGTTGAATTTCATGCACATGTTCATTATGTGGTGAATTTTTAAATTCAGTGCCAAAATAAGATTTTGAGCCTGATTACATGATTGACTAGACATTGACACATGCTAGTGTTTGCCAGGCATTGTGTCCTGTACTAGGAATTTGTCCTGTACTAAGAACTTTAATAGTACTCGCTGAGTATGGAGTTTTTGTGAAAGTTTAATATTAGTGAGATTTTTGCATGACATCCTGTCAACTGCTTGTTGATCATGTTTATACATGTCTTAAAATTAATATCTGACACATTGGTGTTTTGTGAACTTGGAAATAAGTTATTTGATAGAATAATAATGTTTTGAGATTATCAAAATAAAAAATATCCCATTTTTACTACCTTGTGTATTAATGATTAAGTATATAAAAAAGAAGATTTAGGATATATGTATAACCATATATAAAAATGAGACAGCAACCGAACAACACAAAAATAAGAAAAAAAAACCAATATAATTTTTTGTATCAATGTTATAATTTCCAACATGTCCAAAGAGTTCAATGTATTTTCTAATTGAAATAAAACACAAGTGGAACTCTTTCAGAACTTCAGAAGCTTAAAGAAGTGCTGTTTCTATTGTTGGCTTTCTGTATAATATATTGCAAATTCTTGTGAAAAATGGAATTTTATTGTAATTGCCTAAAGTTTTAACATTGATCTATATATATATAACTGGGGAAAATACCCAAATGTTATAAAGAAGAATACATAAATTGATTGTTATATAATATTAGAATAGGAAGATGTGGTATATTGCTAATTTGACAACTGTCCATCAGAGACCAAAGGATGTAGGAGGTTAGCAACTGATGACACTGGACAACCTTCAACAATCAGTAAAATCCATACCGCATAGCTATTTTTATTGAAAATCATATGTTCTTGCTACATGTATGTATACAATTTTTTATTATCCATAACTTCGGATTTTATTGGTTCTTTTTCAGAAGGATTGGAATTCATCACTGAGAATAGAAGGAGAAAACACAGAAACAAGACCAAAATAAATTCAAAGACAAAAGTCAGATCAGTTATTATTTTCATCACTCAGCCAATGAATTGTAGTTCTATTAAATATCTAAAGATATTAAAACCACAATAATGACAATGTTCTGTGCTGAATGGCAAAAAAGTGGACTATACATTACGATCACACAATGCTGGATGATAAGAAACTATTAATTTTTTGGGTGGAGGGATATCCTGAAAAAAAAATAGATTTATGTAAAAAGCTACTAGTATGTTAAGCCTATTAATAGAGTTTTCATTGATTTCAAATGGGAAAAAATTGTGTTTCAAAAAAGTGTTCTAGAATTCATAAATAAACATATATTGATACTTACATTATCTGCTTTGTTGTTTAAAAGTTTAGTTTTGAACAGTTATAGAACAATATAATTGCATTAACATTTCCAAGGAAAAAAAAGACATTCAACTAAAAAGATTCATCTTAAAACAATTTACTTCCAAACAGAATTCATTGTAACATACACATTTATTTACTGTATATTTATAATTTGAATCATAGGATTTTATTTTGTCCCATGGGATATTAAAAATCCCATGGGATAATTATAGTCCCATGGGATTTTTTTTGTCCCATGGGACAACAAATATCCCATGGGACTACAATTATCCCATGGGACCCAAAAAAATCCCATGGGATTTAACCAAAATCCCATGGGATAATGGTCAATCCCATGGGATTTGCCTTATCCCATGGGATATTGAAAATCCCATGTTTTTCTAAATCAAATTACAAAATATATATAATAATAACAGCAGAAAAGCAATGAAATTATTGAATCCCATGTAATTCCGCACATTTTGGTTATTTACACGACACTGTAGGTCTAAGGAGAGGCGGCGGCGGATTTGCAAATGAGTGTTTTGCAAATTAAAAGTGTCCAGTGTTTTTATATTTTGGAATCTAATCCAATATATTTGATTATGGGTAACAAATTTCTTGCATTTTATGCAAAACTGCAAGAACTGTCACAAGTAGCCTCCATTTTAGGTCAAATATATCAATTTCGAACATCTTTATGGCGGCATACGACAATCAAAATTTACATTGTATTCCAGTTTCTAGATTATATCATCATGCCAATATATCAGTAAAACTAAGACAGTTTTAAGAAGATTGAAGAATTTTACTATCGGAAGGAAAACATTGTCTTTCAGCAGTATGAATTAATTAATTTTTGTTCTATATGTTTTTTAATCAAAAGTTGCACA
The DNA here is from genome assembly GCF_021869535.1 of Mytilus californianus. Lineage (NCBI taxonomy): Eukaryota > Metazoa > Mollusca > Bivalvia > Mytilida > Mytilidae > Mytilus > Mytilus californianus. Next base: position 110,577,848 of record NW_026262723.1, read on the forward strand.
AAGACATGTAAAATATGTTATATTTTGTCAAAAATGTCTTCATCTATCCGACTATAAACATTGATTTTATGGATAGTTGTAAAAATGTTAAAAACGACTCATTTTGGAATGATGTCGTTTAGATTCAATAATAAAATTTAAAGTAAAATGGACACTGTTAAATTGAACGTTAAATAGATCATATTGGGTTTTTTTTCCTGTTTTTTAAATTCGTATCAAACGCCTTTAACTTTTGCAAACATTAGGACAACACCAAGAATTACCATTTTTTTCAAAGAACTCATTTCAGTTAATTATATAAAAGACATAGAATTACGAAAATACAAATATTAGCTTATTTATGAATCAAAGGATGGGCGATTTTTGCACGATCTTCAGTCGTTGGAGTAAATAAGAGTAAGTTCTTATCTTATAAAATTTCTGCTGAATTTCACTGGCATATTTAGGGTGATTGATAACATCATTTATCATATACTTGTAGAAAATAATGGTATAATTGTACCCCTTGATAAAACTAATTTATACATATATTTATTCAATAAATTTGAAGAATTGTCTTAGCCGTGTGATATGACTTTTGTTATCAACTGCTTCCGGTATATATCAACTGTTTCCGGTTTATATCAACTGCTTCCGGTTATTATTGCCTGCCTTTCTTTAACGTAATCGCAAAGCATTTCGACGTCATTCTGCATATTCCGGAAAATAAACCTCAGTGGTACATTTGAGTGAAAAACATAGCTAAGTAGAATAACAGAAGGAATATTAGGAAACAGGAAAATATATTATTAAAAAACGCAAAACAAATAATACAATAAATGAATTTTATAAAGTTTTAAAAAAGCTTTCATGTCTGTATGGCTTCTGCTGAAGTATATGATAAAAAGAACATAACATGTTATTTTTCATATCAGACCCCTGATCAGCCCATGGTCAAAATCATTCCTCGAGCCATTCGGCTCTCGGGCTGATATCATGACCTAGGGCTGATAAGGGTCTGATATGAAAAATGCCATGTTATAATCTATATATATATAATGTCTGCAGAATTTCACTGGCATATTAAGGGGGAAGTTGTTAACATTGATAAAATATCTTCAGACTTTCACTGGCATATATATTGGGGGAAATTGATAACATCGTATAAAAAGTTTAAATGGATATTCAATTCAGTAAAGGATGAAATCTGTGAAAAAGGGACACATATATTCTCCGTTAGTAAGTTAAAAAGGGGATGTCGAAAAAAGTGTTTAAAGATTTTTGTCACAAAAACGAGATACTAGGTGTGCATTAAACTAATAAAGTACTAGTACCAAATTGTTTAATCTGTGTTTCCACCATCAATCTCAAGCAGTTACCTCTCCTTTATTACCACGTATTTCGCTGTTTCCATTTCACTGCTTGCTGTAATGAATCTATATTCGACATCGTTTATGATACATGGGGGTGGTAAGTGTTTATTTTTTCCGACCCAGTGACAATGTACCTAAACATTTCCTATATTTATCTTCACCGATCTATTTACTATTATGTCGACGTTTTCTACATGACCATTAACCACATTTAATGTTTTATCTCTACATTTGTTTTCGGATTGTCTTTTATCATGTGGAACATAATTGTTCACTTTAGTTTATCATTCTCTGATAGGTTATATATTTCACACTAATATAAATGTCTCGGTCGATATCGAAATGGATATTGATGGCGTTTTCTGCCAATTGCTATAAATGATATTATTTAAAATGCCAAATATATAGACGGATGAAAAATAGTTTAAGATGTTCTTCTTGATAATATTGAAGACATATCAATCAAGAATGCTTATCAACGAGGTCGTTTTCGCTATACCCTTTAAAATCCAATAAGATTGGGAATTTTGACAAAACTGTTTACATTTTCATTAGATTAAGAAATGAATTTTTCAAATTCTGGCTCTTTTCTCACGAATACTTAAAAGAGAAGATTCAGCATTTTGACAAATTGACATTAAAAACAGTTTTGATATCAGTTATTTAAAAATCTATATTTATAGCTTTCTAGTTTTTACAACGCATTGACCATATGTACTTCCTAACGACGGAGAACATGTTGACAGGAATGAGAGTTTTATATCTGTAAATGAGACTTATTTAAGTATTTCCCTTGAAAATCATTATAAATCAATAGTATAATTTTGATATTAGCCTGGTAACAGATAAAACTTTGATATCATTTAGCCAGATCAAACTATAATATAATTCCAGTATTAGCCGGATGTATAACACTTTGATATCATTCCAGCATAAGCCTGATGTACAAAACTATGATATCATTCCAGCATTAGCCAGATCAAACTATGATACTTTTCCAGTATTAGCTAGATAAAACTATGATATAGTTCCAGCATTAGCTAGATAAAACTACGATGTTATCCTAATATAAGCTCGATAAAACTACGATTTCATCATAATAAAGGCTAGACAAAACTATGATATTATTCTAATATAAGGTCGATAAAACTATGATATTATTCTTATATAAAATTGATAAAACTATGATATCATTCTAATATAAGTTCAATAAAACTATGATATTCAATTCAAAGTTTTATTTAGAGTCGATATTCAAAAAACTACGTAAACACAAGCTCAGTGAGCTTTTCAAATCGACTGATTTATATTAGATATTTGAACATAAGCTGGATAAAACTGTGATATCATTCTAATATAAGCTCGATAAAACTATTATATCATTCTAATATAAGCTCGATTAAACTATGATATCATTCTAATATAAGCTAGATAAAACTATGATATCATTCAAGTATTAGCCAGATAAAACTATATTGGCATTCCGGCATTAGCCAGATGTACGAAACTATGAAATCATTTCAGTATTAGCCAGATAAAAACTAAAATGTCATTTCAGTATTAGCTAGTCGAGATAAAATTATGATATACAGCATTAGCCAGATGTACAAAACTATGTTATTACTCCAGCATAAGCCAGCTTTGTAAAACTATTATATCATGACAACATTGGCCAGATGTATAAACCTATGATATCTTTCAGAATTATTCAGGTGTATACTATAGGCTAAGAGCAAGAAAAACATTATTTGAATTGATTTCCCATTACATTCTAGTAAAAAACAAGTTTAATTAAATAATGTAAAATCGGCGCATGCGCAATTTTGAGAAAATATAATTTCTGTCAATGAAACTAAATGTATGACATCACTCCAGCATTAACCATTTGTACAAAACTATGATATCATTCAAGCATTGGCCCGATGTGATATTTGAATGCATTTATACGTCACACATATAGAGTTCTTCTGAAAAAATATAAAACAACAATTGAATTTTGTTTGGCACGCTGAATTCGAAAATCGTTAATAATTGACAAGGAGGTTTAACCTGTGTTTAGAATACGTTTTTGTAAGATCATATACCTTCATTTTCTCGAGAGAAAACAATATCTAATGAACAGGACGTAACGAAGTTACGGCGTGACTGTATGGTTTAATATTGTACCATGTATTAGCTCATACCATATACTGATTCCAAAACTCATTGTTGCTAGATACGTGTGTCAACCAAATGAAACCTTTAAAACCGGAAATACCTTTTTTGATCGCAAAATCTACCCAGTGACAAACATACTTACCTATACTTATAAATTTGGTCGTTTATGTTTATATGTTTTATATACATAGAAGCAGTAAGTGATGGATATCAAAGCGACATGCTTAAAAACATAAGTTCACAACATAATTAGACAGATTCAATGCTGTTTAAGAAGATTAATCATGAGTTCACACCAAAGGACAAGGTATGATAAGGGGCATTTTTGGCCCCCTCTTCAAATGACTTCATATTCAATCCATCATTAGTCTATGCATAATGACTTAAAAAAATGTTGAACATTTTTTGTTAATATGATTGTTTCGTTGCCTAGCAACGGATTTTATGAAAATAAACTATGATATCCATCTTTAATACAATTGCCCTAAGAAAAGACTTTTGAATCCATTAAAATGAAAGATAATGTGTTACCAAACACTTGAATATTTATTATTGTTGGATCTATCATTTAACGAAGTTCTAAATAGCAACCCTGCAACCACAATGTTACCTAGTGACCACACAAAAGGACTTTTTTATCCAATGCTTTTAATAGAAAAATGAAAAATTCAAATATTTTCATACAACTCATATTAAGTCGACTCCTATATTGATATATTTATTAACCATGTTTGCATTAAAGACAAAAATGTTTATGTATCTATATAACCCTTCATATCAACCCGAGTTTTCCTTAGCAACGCATAGTTAGTTTTAAGTTAATAGTTGAAGAACATTTCAAAAGGTGTTTTAATATCACTGAGTGTAATCTTTAAGCTTGAAATGTGGAAATAAAGGATATTTATCAGTACCTTTAGTGCAGATGTGCAATTTTAATATAATGCTTAATTAAAGTTTCCATGGTAACACAGGAACGTATCCATGATATAATATTTTGCTTAGCAACCATCGCAAATCAGATATATTAATATTGATATATATCTAAGTATGTATTTTCATATAAAAGAGAGACAGCAGATACCTATTTTTTTTAGTTTTGCATACTGTATAATAATCTAAGATTCTTTGCTGCTAACAGCAGCCTTATGACATGTATACCCTCCCACCCCCCACCCGTTTTCACAATGTTTATTTTTTTCTCTATTGTTATTTGCAAAAAAATGTTTGATCAATTGTGCATGATCTGATGAATAGACAATTCATGGCTATAAGGTTTCAATTAATTTCTTTAATTTTTTTTTCGCCCACAGATTGAGTAGTTCAACTTAAATAAATGGAGAATGTGTCCATAGGGATAAGCATTGTATATAAGTTTCATAACATTTGGTTGAAGCAAAAGCTAAAGTTAGGGAACAGAAACGAAAAAATCAGCAATTTTTCCTTTAGTAAAGGGACATAACTCTTGAACAGGAAAAGTGGCGCCACCAAAATTCAAACTCTATCTGTGTTTTGTGATAAAGACCAATGTGTATAAGTTTCATATCATTTGGTAAAGACAAACTAAAGTTAGAAAACGGAGACGAAAAATTCAGCATTTTTTCCTTTTGCAAAGAAGCATAACTCTAGGATGGTAAAAGTGACGCCACCAAAATCGAATTTGACCTGTGTTTTGTGGTAATAAGCATTGTGTATAAGTTTCATAAAATTTGATTGAGGCAAACTTAAGTTAGAGATCGGAAACCAATTTTCGAACGTACAGACGGACGGACGGACGGGCGTACGTACGTATGTATAGACGTACAAGGGTACAAATTAATGACCGCTCCGCTACAGCGGGGGCATAAAAATCATAGGACGGATGCATGCCTTTTACCTCTGACGCGGGGCACAAAAAAATAGTTGATAATTATTAGATTGAAATTATTGATGTAAACTTGGCTGCTGACTTTCAAACTTTACATAAACGTCCATTTTATTAATCCTCTTAGTTGTAAAATAAATCTTATGCAGTAAAAAGTAGTACCATTCATATTATTTCGAACATTGAGTAAATTGGTGCATACTGTACAGTGTGATTGTTAAATTGATCTACATAATGATATTTTTTAACTGGGCCGAGAGGATAGGGGCGGTGATTTTGCGTTCTTTTACAGTTTTTTTTATCTAAGTCAAAAGATGAATATATCATGAAAAAATAGAATAATAACATATTTATCTCTAGGCAATCCGGAAAATGATAGGAGTCTAGTGGTGGTTTTAGTCATTTTGTTCAATGCATTAATTATAAAAAAGAAGATGTTGTATGATTGCCAATGAGACAACTCTCCACAAAAGACCAAAATGACACAGAAATTGTTATAGGTCACCGCACGGCCTTCAACAATGATCAAAGCCCATACCGCATTGTCAGCTACAAAAGGCCCCGAAATAATAATGTTAAACAATTCAGACGAGAAAACCAACGGCCTATTCTATGCACAAAAATGAACGATAATTAAATATGTAACACATAAACAAACGACAACCACTGAATTGCAGGCTCCTGACTTGGGACAGGCACATACATAGTGAATGTGGCAGGGTTAAATATGTTAGCGGGATCCCAACCCTCCCCTAACCTGGGACTGTGATGTAACAGTAAAACATAAGATCGAACTATAACAAGAGTGTACACGCTGAAATGTCTCGCCTTCTTTACTAACCATTGATTTTATGTTGATAGTCCTAAATATAAAGCTTTACTACAAGTAACACATAAACTTAACATGATCCAAGAAAATGAGGTCAAGGTCAGATAAACCAAACGATAAATACATGTACACCTTACAATCATTCAATAAACCAAACATAGTTGACCTATTGCTTATAGTTTCTAAGAAACAGTCTTAACCAAGAAAACTTAACATTGACCAATGAACCATGAAAATGAGGTCAAGGTCAGATGAACCTTGGCAGACAGACATGTATACCTTACAATCAATTTATGCATTAAATATAGTTGACCTATTGCTTATAGTATCTAAGAAACAAAGTTAACCATGAAAACTAAACATTAACCAATGAACCATGAAAATGAGGTCAAGGTCAGATGATACTTGCCAGACAGACATATACAATCCTTCCATACAACAAATATAGTTGATTTATTGCTTATAGTTGAAGAAAAATAGACCAAAACACAAAAACTTAACACTGAGAAATGAATCGTGAAAATGAGGTCAAGGTCAAATAAAACCTACGAGACTGACATGTACATCATAAAATATTGACATACACCAAATATAGTTGACCTATTACTCATAATAAGAAAGAAATTAACATTACAAAAAAAGTTTCTTTTTTTTTCAAGTAGTTACTGAACCATGAAAATGAGGTCAAGGACAATGGACATATGACAGACGGAAACTTCGTAACATAAGGCATCTATATACAAAGTATGAAGCATCTAGGTCTTCTAGCTTCTAAAATATAAAGCTTTTAAGAAGTTAGCTAACGCCGCCGCCGCCGCCGGATCACTATCCCTATGTCGAGCTTTCTGCGACAAAAGTCGCAGGCTCGACAAAAATCAGTTGAAAAAGGCTTAACTCATCAGATGGATAAAAATACAAATACCACAAATAAGTGGACGTGGTCGGGTACTTGTACATCCCAACAACAAAAAGACACCACACCTATTTGTTCCTCATTATCTAACAGGTCCATTGTGTGCTTCTTTTAAGTAAAGACATTTCTTTTCTACATCCCTTCAGAAGATACACAAAATACAAGTTTAATATACATCGTTTAAAATTGGAATCGACTGAATAGGGAATGTGTCAAAAAGACAATTTGTTTCTTTTACAAAATATAGTTATATTATCCTTGTATGGATTATCAAGTCACATATAGCCACTTCTTTTTTTTTTATTAGAGAAAAGATTCTAAAAAAGAAAAAGTGAAAAGAAATAAAATAGAATAAAGTAGTCGCAGAAAAGAAAGTATTATTTTTTTGTTAACTGAAACTTCTATAATGTTGTAATGTCAGCTTTTTTGCAAGTAACAGTTGATCAGCTTATATACGAGTAAACGCATGCATCTGCAATGTATCTTCGGATCTTGAAAGTCGGCCTATGTTGAGATTTATATATAGTCTTATATTTGACTTTGTTTTTTTCCCAAAGGTTTACAATATTTGCATACACTTTATTAATGTTTCAAAATTATATCTAAACCTTACAGCATTTCTTTTTAAGACATGTTATATATTTGAAATATTTATCATTTATTTAATGAGTTTAGATTTTTTATCTTTGAAATTATCTAAAAAGAAGTATTTCAAATAATTTCCTTTAAAATCCATTGACAGGGGAGGTAATCTCGGTTCTAATTTTTTTCCCAAGTGAAATCGATTTAAATTTCCAGTTGCATTTCATTTACGCATGTACACGGATAAAAAGGGTTATAATTTAATTGGGTCTACATTCATTGAATTTTGTTAAATGTACAGTTTGCTGGTTGTTCGTTGACAACACTGACAGTGTCCCTTTAAAAAATATTGCAAAATCACATGTTCCTTTACTTTCCCCGACTTAATCAGAAATAACATAAACATGATAAAGAACGAACATTTTTTTTTTTCTTCCCGGCATTGAAGTTTTGTAACTCAATCAAGATCACCTTAGTTAAAATAAGATACTCGAGTAGATTCGGAAATGCAAGTTCGTTCCGGTCCTTGGTTCACATATTATCGACTTACGCGTAAAAACAAGGAATTTTCAGTGTAGAATTATTGAATTTTGACCATGAGCGGACGCGAGTACCACAAATATATTTAAAACAGTAAATTATTTCCTTACAACAAACAACACATTGAAATATCTTCGTGGTACTCGCGTCCGCTCATAGTTAAAAATTGCTCAAACGGACGCAAACACTGCTGATTTTCATAAAATTTACGTCTTTTAAGAGAAAGAGAGGGGTATTTAATAATTTTCACACACGGAAAAAGAAAAGTTATATTGATTTTTTGTAAGATGAGACACTATGCTTTTTAGAAATAGCCATGTTTCTTGGATATTATTCATTCTAATTTCAACAAAAATAGGGGGCCAGTTGCAATAGCTTATCGTACCTTGTCCTTTAGACAGATCAGAGACATATAATATATGTCTCTGATTCAATGATGTGTTAAAAGATTAAACATGAGATCAAACCAAAATTGGACAGATTCAATGCTGTGTTATAAGATACAACATGAGTTCACAACAACACTAGACAGATTCAATACTGTGATGTAAGATAAAGCACGAGTTCACACCAAATTTAGACAGATTCAATGTTATGCAATTAAAATAAAACATGGCTTCACACCAAAATTATAGAGATTCAATAGTGCTATAATATAAAAAATTAGTCCACACCATAATTAATTTAGACAGATTCGGTACTGTCTTATTAAGATGAAACATGAGTTCACGCCAAAACTAGATAGATAGATTCAATACTGTGGTATCAAAATAAAACATGAGTTCACAACAAAATTAGACATATTAAATACTGTGTTATATATTAAGATAAAACATGAGTTCACACCAAAAATCGACAGATTCAATACTGTGTTATTAAGTTAAAACATGAGTTCACACCAAAAGTCGATAGATTCAATACTGTGTTATAAAGATAAAACATGAGTTCACACCAAAATTAGACAGATTCAATACAGTGTTATAGGATAAAACATGAGTTCACATCAAAACTAGACAGATTCAATACTGTTCACACCAAAACAAGACAGATTCAATACAGTGTTAGAAGATAAAACACGAGTTAACACCAAAACTAGTCAGATTCAATAGTGTGTTATTAAGACAAAAAAATATGCTAGAGACAGAATGTAATACATTAATTATCAATCACCTAGATATTCTTCTTTCAGACATATATAACAAAAGATATGTATTAAAAAGTAACTTGTTCTGCCTCGGTTGTTGTCTGATTGGTGGCCCCCCATTATAAGAAATAAGAATTTAAAATAGCATGGTTCAACGCACTCATAAACTGCCTAAATGTCTCGTTAGTAAAAAACCTTGGAGGTTTTAATAACTAGAGCAACAATTTAAGTGTACAGTATAACTGTTTTATTGTTGGCAATTTGGTAAATTACCAGAAAAGCAATGAAATTGGTCGTATAATTTAGGTTTGGTTAATGAACTGTTCATCAATACGAAATATTTTCCAAGGTGAAATTCGTGTTTTATATGAGTTAGCATGATTAAATGAAACATTTAGATAGTAAAATTTACCATTTACAACAATAGAAATAAGAAGATCTGGATGTGGTATGAGTGCCAATGAGACAAAACTCCATCCAAGTCACTATGTATAAAAGTTTCACAATTATAGGTCAAAGTACGGCCTCCAACACGGAACCTTAGCTCACACCGAATAGCAAGCTATAAAGTGCCCCAAAATGACAAGTGTAAAACAATTCAAACAGGAAAACCAACGGTCTTATCTATAAAAAAAAACGAGAAACGAGAAACACTTATGAACCACATCAACAAACGAAAACCACTTAACAACAGGTTCCTGACTTAGGACAGGTGCAAACAAATGCAGCGGGTTTTAAACGTTTTAACAGGCGCCAACCTTCACCCTCACATGAAACAGTAGTGTAACATTACAACATAGAAAGACACACTATAAAATATCAATTGAAATGGTTTAACTCGATCAAAAAGACATATTAACAAAGACAAGTAAACATACACTGAGCGAATAAATTTGATCTATGACACAATATAAATACAATATTATTAAACGACATCACTTCACACACGGGCATAACAAACGAGTTGGGATGTATAAACACCGTATGATGGAGCCAAAGGAACATCGCCGTCTAAAAAAGGAAAATTAACAATAGGGAATGAAAAATCGTCTCTTTTGTCGTAAATTTTAGTATGGAGTTTCCCATTAAAAAATGAAATGTCTAAATCTAGAAAAGGACAACTACTGTTGTTTAAAGTAAGTTCATTTGGGCAAATTTCGGTAGTATATTTAAAGAACTCTGGATTATTTAACGAAAAAATATCATCAAGATAACGGTAGGTATTGTTGAAGTGTCAACCAAATGTAACAATGACGTGTCTTTACTGAGTTTGGTCATAAACTGAGATTCATAGCAACACAGGAATAAATCTGCTATTAAAGGGGCACAATAAGTGCCCATAGGAATACCTACTACCTGTCGATACACTTTATCGCCGAAACGTACATATATGTTGTCCAGGAGAAAATTTTAAGCTTCAATCATAGTTTTACCTTCACAGTTAAACGAGTTACAGAAAATAAATTTGCAATGAATTTTTCAATGTATAATTTAAGTAATCTAAAACCAAGATTGTAACTCTGACTGTTCCGTGTTTATCATCTCGGTTTTGATGCTATAAATATTTTGGCTTTAAACTTCTTATTTCGAGCGTACCCGAGGAAGAACGTTTCAGTAAGTTGCACACCCAGATTTTTCAATATAACGGAACTATACACAATTATCATACAAGAAATTGTCATACAAGTGGGATGATTAGCTGGCTATAAAACCAGGTTTTATTTTAAAAAAAATGATTTTACCAGAAATATGACAGTTGCATTCCGTTCGTTCTGTTAGTTGATATTGCGAGCGTTTGATTTTGTCATGTTTAATGGACATCCCCATTTCTGAATTTACCTTGTATTTTTTTGTCATTACTTGTTTACAGACGAAACTTTCTGGCGTAATAAAAAGAAAGCTCATCACAAAAGTTCTCTTGTAAATTATATAAAGATATGGCTTTTGCTCTCGATTTTCATATACGAAATAATCGTTTTTAACATATTTCAAGCTGTAGTTTGAGTAAAGACCTATGCCCTTCAAATGTACATTTGCCTTTTACAAGTCAGGAATATTGACAGCTCTTGACTTTTGTCTTATCTTCATGCGGTTTTGGTTACTTGAAGAATTTTGTGTTGATGGCAATTACAAGAAGATAATAAAAATCGATATATCGATCGAGATTGGATTACATTTATTCAGTAAACAATGTCCAAACCGCACATTATAGACATACTTAAAGTTTATTTGTACTCAAATTCAGTGAACAGTTTTTTTCTACAATTTATGATTGTCTTGTCTTGTTATCTTCTGTCTCTTCTGTAAAGCCTGTACCTTAGATGCCAAAATTGTTATAAAAAAGAGAACTTGTCACACACCAAATGAGTCATGAAATGATATGTCCCATCAATTTTTTAATGCGATACTACAGCTTACAGAATAGGACATAATATTACGAAACTACTGAAAATGGTTTCCAATTTTCTCGTATTGACATTGTACTTGTCGTGTAGTCCATTGTAGTACATTAATAGTATTATAAGAGGATTGTAGATGGAATTAAGTTGCCGGAAATGTTCTAGTGTTTATAGAATATAATGGAATGTAACGTCCTTCGAGTAATTTCGTTGTCATATGGTGGGATGATTGGAAGCCGTAATCAGCAAATTGTTTGACCATTTTACTTATTGCAATCATTATTTAATATAGATATTCTAAAACGCTTCAGTAACCAATTTCCATATTCCGTAAATACACTACGGATGATTTAAATACCTAAAAGCGTTCATTATAATGGGATGTTAGAAACAATCCTGATGGCATGGCACTTTTCTAGTATTTTTACTTTATTCTCTTTTCTTTAAGAATTATTAATCGGATTGCATTGGAAAAACTTCTCATAGTATTGGTCTCAAAGAAGACTTTACACGGATCTCCTGACAGTCAAATCGATGAAATTATGTCGGACCTATTTCAGTTTCCAAAGATTAAGAACCTTAAAGATGTCTCTCCTTTCACAATAAGTATCTTGTTATTTCTGCTGATGAAGCTCAATCTCATTCTGTTTGTAAATCTTATTATAAAAAGTATCTCACAATGAATTGGGAATACACAAATATGTTCAAGTTTCATCCACGTAAAAATCGAAGAATTTCTGCGAATCACAGGTGTCTCTTGTCGCCCATAAGCATTACTATTACAAAATAATTTCCGTTTTCAATTGGGGATTCAAAGGGAATGAACTTTACATATAATGGTAAGAATAGTAACACGTGCAATTTTCTATCAATTTTGTCATTTCAATGACATGAAAGAATCCTAGGGGCTCAGAATACTTGTCTTTGTGATTTCGACTACAACTATTACAAAATGGGCAGTACTACAGTCCTTATTATGAAGGTAACTTGGTTAAAGGGCATCCGATACAGTTTCACGTTATATTGCCATTTGTATAATTTTGAAATATGTTGTAGCCCTGGACGAGTTATAAAAGAAATCACCAAATAAAACATAGGTCACCGTGCTTGTTTTCGTGAAAATTAAGGCTGAAAATTGGGGATTTTTGCACTTTAGTAAAAAAAAAGTTGAGCAAAGTTATAACTTTTTTGGAATAGATATTCTTCGTCATAAATTAATTAGATTGGATTCAATCTGAAGCTGTGATAAGTGAAAATAAGGGGGAAATATCCCGTCAAGAATGACTAGTTAATTATTCAAGCCATGCTACGGATAAGATGCTCAAAAGTGGAATATTTTTTACCTTAAAATGTGGAAATCGAGAGGTTCTTATAATTTCATTTTTCTCATTTTTCTCATTAACTTTCTTTTGTCATGCTTTCTTCAAATAGCAAATGAAAAATATATGTCACCGTGTTGGATTCGAAGATAAATCGCGATTTATCCTAAAAATTGCGCCCCCCTTTGGTAACCTCAACGTTAGCGCAAAAATGCACGACGTCGCTGGCTGACAATTTCGACGTCTCCCGCCAATTATTACTGCAAGGTTATCGGCGACATTTTCCAAGTGTTTATATATTGCTTATGAAGAGCTACCTTAAAACAATAATATTGTTTTGGAAATAACAAAAATGTGTATAATCCTCTTTTTTTTCTGTTCATGTTCCAAGTGAGAAACATCTCAGGTATAGTTATTGCGGACTGTTGAATTTTTTTACGGCTTAATTTAAAGACTCGCAGTAATTTAAAGCTAGATATGTCGGAACTGTACACACTCATCTATTGTTGAAGACCATATGTTGACCTCTAGATGTTTTTGTTTTGATTGGTGGGCTGCTCTTTCATTTACTTACCCCCAAAACATCCTTTTATTCACATTTTTATCGTTTTTAATAATTTCACATTTATTCATAAAATCAAACTGTTATTCGGGTGAATGATTACAATTCAAGAAAACTTAACAAATATTTCATAATTTTTTAAATGGGAAAAATGATTCAATTTATATCTGAAAAATCGGACATGTTACATATACATGCATCCCTCATAACTTTTGTTTTTTGTGTCCTTTTTATTCACCTCCCAAATATCCAACATATACCGTCCAAACTTACACTTTCAAAGCAAGTCACTTAAAGCATTTATAATCTGGTTAATACATGTTCAGAAATACCATATAATGTTTAGAAACCTCAAAGTGTAGCTGCGGTGATTTTTTGACAGATTTAAAGACCTTAAAAGATTATCAGTGTGTAATGAATTTATGGAAAACTGGCCCTACCTCTTTTGTTTTTTTACCATTATATTGGCATACATTCTCCTCGTAATAACCAGTATTTCATGTTTTTTTTGTAAAAGTTTAGCTTAAAATACGAATACTTTCATTATAGCGTAATTTTGTTAGTAAATTACTATATATTATTTTAAAAGTTGTATCATCGCTAATAATTGAAGCATACCATTATTATTGGGTCCTCTCATATTTGACATAAGTAAATGGAATAAAATGTTGGGGTGGAATCTCAATGATTAAAACTGGAGTTTTGCGCTATCTAAACTTTCAATATGAAATTGGACACAAATTGATATTGACTTCGCTTGTTACTAAAATGCGCCGTAAAACTATTTTTGTGGGAATTCAAACGCTCTAACGCCGCGCCAATAGTTAACTCCCTTGAAACTGTATCGGATGCCCTTTTAAAAGGATGTACTTAGGTGAAATTAAAAAAATCTAGAATCTAAAATTTATACTATATAAGTCAGAATAGCATTAGTTAAGGAACAAAATAAGCTAAAGACATTGATAGGTTGTGGAGCTCCTTTTCGAGATATTTAATTTTTTTAAATGGCGGGAAAAGGCTGACTCGGACTTTTATCTTATATTTCCATTGGTATTATTTTGGGTCTCAAATCGAAAGAAAAAATCTAGAATCTGCCTTAATTTTGGTAAATGACCTTTTATGAGCTATTGAAGTCTTATATGAAAAGAAAAATGGGTGTTATGGGGCAAAATATTTTACCCTGTATCGTAAGGGGAAAAAACAGAGTCCGAACATCTGACAAAAATTCCTAAACCTGACATTGGTACATCCTTAAGTACATTGTATAAATGAGTTAAATCTATCAACAAGATTGATATGTTAATGTATACTGTATGAGATAATATAACGTATATCATTATTACGAAAGCTAAGATTTATCAAGCGTGATTCTCAATTGGAAATCCCGAAACTTAAATCTTAGATTTAAGTTCGAGAATCGAAATTCAATATCCGATCAGTTCTAAATTCGAAACTCAATATACAAAATTGTCATTTAGCAGATAGCGGCACTCTGACTTGAGTGTAACATATCACTAGACAACCTGAAATGTCCACTGTATACCTCTGACATGATCATTGTGTCCATCCGATTCAATTTGGTATGTCCGCTGTATCCATCCGACATGTCCGATGAGTCAATTCGTTATGTCCGCTGTGTCAATCTGACTTTTCTACTGACATCACCACTGTGTCCATCCGACATGTGTACCCGACATGTGCACTGGGTCTATCGGACATATGCACTTTGTCTGTCCGAAATGATCATCAGACATGTCCACTTGGTCCATCTGACATGTTCCATTTGTTTATCTGACATATCCAACAAACATGTTTATTGTGTCCATCTGACATGTCCACTGTGTCTATCTGATATGTCCAGTGCGTGATTTGAAATGCCTAATGTTTCCATCTGACCTGTCATCTGTGTTCATTTGACCTGTCATCTGTGTCCATTTGACCTGTCATTAGTGTCCATCTATATCATGCTCATTGTGTCCACCTGACATGCCCACTTTGTTCATTTGACTTGTCTACTGTGTTAATCTGACATGTCATCTGTGTAATCTGAAATGCACGTAGTGTCCATCTGACATGTCCACTATGTTTATCTTACCTGATCACCGTGTCCAACAGACATGTTCAGAGTGTCGATCGGACCTGTTCACTATGTTCATCTGACCTGTCATCAGTGTCCCTCAGGCATGTCCATTGTGTTCCTCTGTTATTTATGCTCTGTCTATCTATCATGTTCACTGTGTTCAACTGAAATGTTCACTTTGTTCATTTGATATATGAGCTCTGTTATGTTACATGTCAACTATGTGCCTCTGCTGTATCCAGTACGTTTACCCTATATGACCACTGTGTCCATCTAACATGTTCAATATGTTTATCTTTTATGTTCAATGCGTCCATCTGTTATTTTAAATGAGTAATCTGAAATCCTTAATATGTCCATGTGAAACCTACACTGTGTCTATCTGACATAAAATTGAGAATGGAAACGGGGAATGTTTCAAAGAGACAACAACCCGACCAAAGAGCAAAAAATCGCCCAAGGCCACCAATGGATCTTTAACACAGCGAGAAAATCCTGCATGTCAATTGTGACATTCGGACATTTTCAATGTATCAATCTGCTATAATGTCAACCGTATTCATTCGACACATTCATTAATTCCATCTGTCATGTCTACTATGTCTATCTTACATGTCCACTATGTCCATCTTACATGTCCACTATGTCCATCTTACATGTTCACTATGTCCATTTTACATGTCCACTATGTCCATCTTACATGTCCACTATGTGAATCTTACATGTCCACTATGTCCATCTTACACGTCCACTATGTCCATCTTACATGTTCACTATGTCCATTTTACATGTCCACTATGCCCATCTTACATGTCTACTATGTCTCTTTGATATGTCCACTATATCCAACTGACATGTCCAATATGTCCATCTATTATGTCCCATGTGTCCAATAAGTCCATATGACATATTCAATATGTCCATCTGTCATGTCCCATGTGTCCATCTGACATTGCCACTGTGTCGATCTGTCATGGTTATCGGTTTGTTCATGTCTAGCACTTACTTCCTGGTATGACTTTCGAATCCTATGACGGAGTGCTTTGGAATCATATGAAGGGTGATGCATTCAGATTAGGAGATACTTACAATGTCGACACAACTTGTATTTCTGCTATAGGAATTCATACGATTTTATTTATTTTCATTCCAACCTTTGACTTTTTCGGACTGATGAATCTAAGGAGATTTAGGCAATGTTATACTACCTTGTTATATTTATGTTTATTTATCCTAAATCATTGAAGGCCATTCAGACGACTTATAAATCTACCGTTTAGCATTCTGGTAAGTTTTATTAAAGAACACACTTTGATTAGTCCTCAGTTTATTTTTGTTTTTGTTTTTTTTTTTTTTTTTTTTTTTTTTTTATTTGAAAGGCAGATGGACATCTTATGATCAATTTTATAGAGTGCAAATTATCAATGTAACCACAAAATCATAATCAATAATATTTAAATGACGAAATATAAATTTGAATTGAAATTACACGAAAGGTTTATTAATAGACAAAGCTCATTGTTCTATCGTGTGTTGTTGGTATTCTGACCTTTTATTACTTAAGGTTGGGAATATCTAATAATTTGATAACAATAAGAAATGATTTTAATACTCTCCCCTGTCTTTTGTATTCTAAATTTGAACATTTATCCTTTCTGATTATAGTACAAAATGTAACCGTGACCTATTTTGAAAATTACTGTAATAGTACAGGTATATACGGTCAACAGATCGATCTGGTTTGTCAACAGTCCTTTCTTACCGTTAGTTCCCAAAGGATTTGTTGATGTGCGAATTACTTCGAAGAGAAGAGAAATTGACATTTAAAGCACCTGTGAAATGTGCTGATATTGTGAACGATCCCTGGTGAATAAGTTTCATTTTGGTGTCAATACAGTATGGAGTATGGATTAATACAACACGATTTATACAACAGTTGTTCATATCTTTCATGGATTCAAAATAGTATCTGAGTTCTGTAAGATGGGAAAAAATAACTGTACTAAATATCAACATAAAATATAAAAATAAGAAGATGTGGTATAACTGCCAACGAGACAACTCTCCACAAAAGATCAAATGACACAGAAATTAACAAATATAGGTCATCGTACGGCCTTCAACAATGAGCAAAACCCATACCACATAGTTAGCTATAAAAGGCCCCGAAATGACAAATGTAAAACAATTCAAACGAGAAAACTAACGGCCTAATATATGTACAAAATAATGAACGTAAAACAAATATGATACACAGAAACAAACGACATAAACTGAATTACATGCTCCTGACTTGGGACAGGCACATATGTATCCGTTTTTATTCTGTAGTTAGTCACCACTTCGGTGTTATCATGTATATCTATTATATAGTCATTTTTATAAATTTACTGTTTGCAAAAGTATGAATTGTTCTAAATACTAAGGATTTTCTTATCCCAGACAAATAACCTTAGCCGTATTTGGCACAACTTTTTGGAACGTCTGGTCCTCAATGCTCTTCAACTTTGTACTTGTTTTGGCTTTCGAACTTTTTTTATCTGAGCGTCACTGGTTAGTCTTGTGTGGACGAAACGCGCGTCTTGCGTATTAAATTTTAAACCTGGTACCTTTTGTTAGCTATTATTCGTATGTTTCTCTGTCCTATATGTTCTCCCATTTATTTGTATTGTAGTTCTGTCATGTAATGTTGTCATTTTAATGTTATATTTAACATTGCCATAAAAGCGGGATGTTTGGCTAGCCACAAAATCAGGTTCAACCCACCATTTTGTTCTTAAAATGTCCTGTACCAAGTCAGGAAAATGGCCATTGCTATATTATAGTTCGTCTCTGTGTGTGTTACATTTTAATGTTGTGCTTCTGTTGTGTCGTAGTTCTCCTCTTATATTTGATGTGTTTCCCTCAGTTTTAGTTTGTAACCCGGATTTGTTTTTTTCTTAATCGAATTTTGAATTTCGAACAGTGGTATACTACTGTTGCCTTTATTTACATACAGAGTGTGGCAGGGTTAAACATGTTAGCGGGCGTCCCCCCCCCCCTTTAACCTGGGACAGTTGTGTAACAGTACAACATAAGAACAAACTATAAAAATCAGTTGAAAAGAGGCTTACTCATCAGATGGATACAAACAGAAATACATATAACAAAACACAGAGTGGATGTGGCAGGGTACTTATACATCCCCACAACAAAAAGACACTAAGTACAGATCTGAGAGTACTCGCAGTTACTGAAAGCTACAACTAATAAAAAAATCATGCATCTAAGACTAAAATATCAATAGTACACATCCAACATCCAATGGATTTAGTGTAAAGAAGTCATTAACAGTCAGAGAAAAACATAACCTTTGTGCAATGCCATTATACAGGTATCGACAGATTGTAGAGCCGTGAATGTGCATATGTATATACAATTATATTTAGCTTGATTTTAATTTACTGATAACAAAATCAATATTAATATCAATGAAAGCAATATTCAAAGATCTAATTAGTGTTGAATTAGTAACCTTTTAGAATAAGTTTATTTAAAGGATCTATAAGTTTACTCAGATCGTATCTAAATTTCCGGACTCGGTAAACAACATCGCCGTAAAAATTAAGATGTGCTTTCCCGTTTGAAATAAGTTTTTTACAGGTACAACCAAACTTCAAAACCATATGTTTATATCTATGGAAGAATTTAGTAAAGGTTTTAAGTAGTTTGTGGTAACGAAATCCCTGACTTAATAATTTACCAGTTATATATAGATTACGTTCATTGAAATCCAAAACGTCACAACAGACACGGGCATAGCGAACGAGTTGTGATATATAAACACCGTAAGATGGTTCGAAAGGAACATCACCGTCCAAAAAAGGAAAATTAACAATAGAGAACGAAAAATTGTCCCTTTTGTCGTAAATTTTAGTATAGGTTTTTTCTGTGTAAAATTGAAATATCTAAATCTAGGAAAGGACAGTTATTACCGTTTATATTTGGTTTATTTAAAGTAAGTTCCTTTGGGTAAATTTCGGCAGTGAATTTAGAAATTCTTGATTATTTAACGAAAAAATATCATCAAGATAACGGTAAGTGTTGTTGAATTTATCAATTAAATGCAATTTAGACGGGTCTTTACTGAGTTTGGTCATAAACTGCGATTCATCACAATACAAGAACAAGCCTGTTATTTAAAGGGCGCAATTGGTGCCCATAGGAATTCCTACAACCTGTCGATAAACTTTATTGGCTAAACGTACATAAATATTATCAAAGGAGAAAATTAACAGCTTCAATCATCTCATCACACCACCAGTAAGTATATCTAGCACATTAACCTTTCTCATTAGAGAAGAAGGCTCTAAATGAGTTGCAGCAAATATATTTGCATTCAGATTTACCAAACGACCATTTGATTAAATAGGAAAACTTTTGTTTGATAAGATTGTGTGGTAGTGTAGTGTGAAGAATTGAAAAGTCAAAACTGTCAACAGAATCAAAAGAACTATCAAAAGCACGTAATGTATCTAAAACATCCAAAGATTTTTTACACTCCAAAAATAGTTAATTCCACTATTTTCATATATTTTATTACAAAAGTTAATGGTAAGTTCTTTGGTAGTAGTTAAGGAACCAGTTAAAAGCACTGAAAGATTAGTTGTATTACACTTACTAGAGGCCGAGATGAAACATAAAAGTTCAATAAAAAATCAATCAGATACTGTCCAATATCGGTGAAAATCCGATTCAAACGACCACCACTATAATACAATGAGACAACCATTTATCTGAGACCAAATGATGACTTAAACGACTATAATTGGTCATCGGCCTTTAACAAGGAGTATTGTAAGCTGTAAAAGTCGCTGTCACCACAAAATATGAAACATTTCAAAAGAGAAAAACAATTATCCACTAGCCTAATTTATGTTAGATTCGCCTGATGAGTGATGCGCGCATAGCAGGAATCATTTACCCTGTCGACGCACCCGGTCTCGCTCCTTTTGGAGTTCATACGGTTCCATCAGTCTTTGTTTGTTACATTGATTGTCTTCGTAATCGTTTTATAAACATTTATGTAAACACCTGTAAATGATTGTTGCTAAAACAATAAACGATAAACAAATATTACAGACAGCAATCAATAACAACCACTGAATTACAGGCTCCTGACTTGGGACAGGCACATACAGACAGCAACCAATGACAACCACACAATTACTGACTCATGACTTGGGACAGACACATACAGAGAGCATCCAACAACAACCACTGAATTAAAGGCTCCTGATGGGACAGACACATACAGACAGCAACCAACGACAACCACTGAATTACAGGCTCCTGACTTCGGACATGCTTTATCTTAGAGATTCAACTATGGAATTTTACCACTGTAAATACAGTTGGAAAGTAGTCAAATTGAATTCTCAGGAAGACTCAAAGTAAAGGGAGGGGTAGTACAGAATTTTAGTATAAGTTTAAACTGAGAAGGACGAGGCATATAAATCGCACAACCATATGTTTTGACCTTTGCAAGAAATAGTAGTACTTATGAACCTTCCATTGCAGGATATAATTTTTTACGATACTTCATAGTAAAAGGGCACAGTTGTATCCTCAAATGGAGTACCTATGAGAAATTGCATTGTCTATATTTACAGAATTGCAACCTATAAAATAGTTAAATTGAAAAGGAGATTAAAATCAAATGTGTTGCACTCCATTTTTACCTACCTAATCTTACCGTTTTTATTTGTCTAGTGATAATAAATATTGTACGAAAAGGAGAAAATTAATGGAGGACTCATATCTATGGTGGGTTTTAAATCTATGGCAGATTCCTAATCTATGGTAAATGTGACGTCATGCCATCCCAAATCTATGGCAGATTGTTTTACAATCCTTATCGGCGTTTTACGTTTCCGCAAATTGGCATTACTTTTCCGGGAAAAAAGATGACGTTTCCGCAAAAAAATGTCTACGTTTCCGGAAATAAATACCTTACTTTTCCGAAAAAATAGTAACGAATCCGGAAAAAAATAAATTATTACTTTTTCGAGAAAATAAGTAAGGAGTACTAGTACCTTATCTGGACCCCTGCTGTTGTTTCAATCATATCTACACAAACTTCGTTTGTGTCGAAGTATGAATCAGCGGGTGGCCAGTTAAAGGAGTACCTTGAACTTTGTCCTAAATGAAACCTGCAACAACTGATTGTAGCAGCATGAAATTTTTGTAACAGCAGTATGCATTGCACATTCAAAGTCAATATGATCTACCTCGGACTGGAGAGTTAGTCTTCGGGAAGTGCACACATCAATAAGCAGATCCCACATTTTGATAAAAGTGGAAGTAGCGCAAACACAAAAGGAATGTAGCTACCATTTTACACCCATGTATTGAATAATTAACTGTGCCATCTATGAAAATATTAGTTATTTCATTGCATAGACGATCATACACATTTCAAGTTGGTGAAACATAAAAATATAACAATTCCAACATCATCATCTTTCACTAAGGTGAAACTTTCATTTTTTTTTTTATCTAGTATATTGTAGATATAAGATCAGAACCTTTTTTGTATAAAAATATGAAATAGATAATTTATCTAACATATATTCAAATATTAATAATTTACTACCAGGTAAATTTCCGGAAAAGTAATAAATACAATTTCTGGAAACGTATACTTTAAGTTTCCGGAAATGTAGTATTGGAACTTTGAAAAATTAGCGGGAATGCAATACGCCCATCCTTATCTATGGCAAGTTTTGTAATTTCCTAATCTATGGCGGGTTTTTTGTTGTTTTCAAATCTATGGCAAATTTTGTGCAAATGGAAAACAATGCAGTACATATACGACCAATGACTTGTCTTAAACAAGTGGACATGTACGACGGGAGCATGTATATAAATATTTGTGAAATAAACATTTCATAATGGTCAACCAAATCGTGTTGGCAACCAATCAAATTCGTAAATGATGAAATCATATACCTTAATACAGACTTCAAGATTGAAACGATGTGCACCGTAAAAATAAACATTTTTTAATCTGTGCATGTTACCTATTTAACCCATTCATTAAACCAACTAGTAAGTCCCTTATAAACAAAAAAAAGGGGATAGTTTTTTTTATAAAACAAAAATGATAAATAAAAATGAACAGTTTGAATTTTCAAATAATATTTACTTCATCGTTAATATCATTTATATTTGATGACGATTTAAATCAAATTGGTATCCGGTAATTTTATCTTTCACTTTATAAACTTTGCTAGCTGTAGACAGTAAAATATTTAGAATAACTCCTTTTCTAAAATATCCGGTACTGAAAAAAGCGGTGCCCTTGTTCATCGCGGGTTTCGGCCGGTACAGCACATTTTGTCCCTCTTCCGGATAATAGGTCATATCTTCCTTTAAACCATCTGTAAATTGTTGTCGAGGGAAATACCTTCATCTGGAATCGTGTTCAAATCTATGAGTTCCGCCAACGTTTGCGGCGGCGACGATGTAATATTGCGTTATTCTATTGTGACGTAATTTAAAGATCTGCCATAGATTTGGAGAAAACAAAAATCTGCCATAGATTTGATTTGATTTGTTTGACGTTTGTTACGTCACATTTGTCATAGATAAGGAATCTGCCATAGATTTGGAACCCGCCATAGATTTGAGTCCTACGTAAACATTTAGCGAATCTTAAATCACTATCTTTCATTACAACATACGCTTACATTAGTCATGCCAGTTATTTCTAACTGTTGAGTGTTTCACCGGAAGCACATATTTTAGTTCAATATGTAAGATTCTTGGCCGATTTTTTGTTTTGTTTTTTTTTTTTTTTGCTTATAAATAAAAAAAAGGTTACATCCAATAAACAATCTTCTTATTGATAGCATTCATCTATGTAGTTGCTTTTTATTATTATAATTTAGATTTCCTCAAGCTTTCCCAAGCGAAATGTCAATATCTAAGTGGAACAAATATACTTTTCATTTTAAAATGTACTGCTGTCTTTGACACACTCTCTGGATATAATTGAATTTGAGAAAATTGAAATCACAGAATTGGAAAATGTCAAGAAAGACAAATATATACAGATGTTGACTGTGTTATCAATCAAACCTAGTGCCCGATCGCTTAATGAAATGCAATGTTTTCAAACTCCTTTAACCGAATTAAAACTTTGTTTGTTTCACTAAAGTGCAGAGCAAACGAATATATCCAAACATAGATATATTTTCTGAACAATAATGCATTTTTTTATAAAAAAAATAATTAGATTTGGTATAATTGCCAACGAGACAACTCTCCACAAGAGACCAAATGACACAGAAATTAACAACTATACGGCCTTCAACAATGACCAAAACCCATACCGCATAGTAAGCCATAAAAGGCCCGAAATGACAAATGTAAAACAATTCAAACCAGAAAACTAACGGCCTAATTTATGTACAAAATAATGAACGAAAAACAAATATGATACACAGAAACAAACGACAACCACTGAATTACATGCTCCTGACTTGGGACAGGCACAAACAGAATGTGGTGGTGTCAAGCATGTTAGCGGACGCCCAACCCTCCCCTAACCTGGGACAGTGGTGTAACAGTACAACATAAGAACAAACTATAAAAATCAGTCGAAAAAGGCTTAACTCATCAGATGGATACAAACAGAATGTTTCAATAAAAGTTTTGTCTTTTGCAATTCAAATCTTTACTGGGTTTATACAATTTTGAATAACTAAAGACAACAGTTTAATAAAACAGAGGTTTAAGAAGTCAAATAAATGAATGGATGAATGAACGAACGAACAAAAAACGAACGAAGAAAAAATGACTACAATTTTTTACGCAGTAACCAACATTATTTTATCACCTTTTCATTTTATCTTTTATTTTTTTATTGAAAAAATACTCTATAAATGAATAGATGTAAATTTGATGAGTCATTTGTGTTTTCTGTATATTGTAAATTGAGACGCTTCTACTCTTCAATATCCTCATAAAGCAATCGGTCTAGATACAAGTATTCGTGGCAATGAAATCTTAAGAGGGTCTTAGGAGTAATTAATGTGAGTAAGGCTGTGTTCACATTGAACTAAACTCGGTTTGGTGTAAGTGTACTCAACACTAAAACTAAACTCTATTACATTCCCATCGAAAACAATAAATGATTACATGTAGTTTAAATAAGTTTTTACTACATGCAGTCGATAGTCAATGTGGGCCTTGTGTGGGTTTAGTGTACATAAAACTAGATATTAAGAACGTGGATTTTATTTTGAATATATAAGGAAGTAACATATATTGAATCAAAATGATTTTGATAAAATTATGAATTTTTAAAAAAATTAAGAAAATGCTCAGTTAAAAACATGATTAAATTGAAATAGGCTTATTGGAGCATTTTATTTTCAGTGGGAGGGGGATTATCTGCTGATGGAATACTCATTTTACGCCTGTTGATAGTACGGTATATATTTTTAGCGCGAAAGCTATTTTCACTTTTGTACACAACTATTTATTGCAAAGTCCTGAATTTTGTAGGACAAAATATAATTCATCTTCATCCTGTCTTGGACAAGGTTATTTTTTATAGTTAGTACCATTCCAGAATATACATTTCCGAAATCACCCCAAGGGTGACTGGGGAATAGAAATATGTGTACTAAGGGTTCCTTTAATCGGCAGTAAAAATCCTCGCTAAAGTGGGGCTTTCGTTTGGCTGTGCGGGATGTACAAGTACGCAGCCCCGTGAGGTCAGAAAGAAAACGTTAAATCCGATGCCTCGTGTATAGAAAGTGGCGCGCGTGTTAAGAACCCTTGTAACTATTTGAGGGGTTTGTCTTTAAAATAATTGTATTAAAAAGTAAGTCATGATAATATTGTAGCAAATCAGATGAGTGAAAAGTATTAATGTTGTATGTTAGAAAGTCAGAGAGAGAGAGAGAGAGAGAGAGAGAGAGAGAGAGAGAGAGATTAATCAAATACAATTTATATGTAACTTAAAATAGTGTTATTGTTAAAAATCAATTAGTCAGAGATACATGTTGTATATTGCATTATTTTTTCTGTATTTACCCTTTGATACCCTTGTCATGTGGTAGTGTATGGAGGTATGTAAAATCGTGACTATTGAAAAACAAATAAAAGATAAAAAAAAAAAAAAAAAAAAAAAAAAAAATCTTCGGTGTTACAACCTGATTATATTTCAACATATAACATATCACTTTGGCTAGACATACTGACTCAATTTTTTTTGTCATTTTAGTTCAAACGATATCTACCAATAGCCTGTATTCATTATACATACAAGTTAGTGCAGTTTATACTCTCTAATACTTAAATTCACGCAACAAAATTTATAAAATCATAAAAATTTGGGATGCTTTTGAGATTATCTTATTAAAACTGACAAGATACAAACTGATAATTTTTATTTATTGGCTGTTAGATCTTTGATAAATAAGTAAACTATCAGATTTTACAATTAGATTGTGTGTAAGGGGAGATGACTGATGCTTTAGTCCAATAAGTTTTTTTCGTTTTTTCCACGTATAAGGGTTAATGTATACAAAATGTTTATCCTATAAATTGAATATAAAATGCATATATAATCATTATATTATGTAAAATTTGAAACAATTTCCATCTAAAAATAGAAATTAAGGTCATTTGCAATATATGTTTACATGATTTTTTTTTACCTTACTTAGATGTTTTCTACTACCAATGATTCATACGTTTTCATGGGAGTATTTTTCATAGTATGAAAGTAAAAATACAGTTTTTTAGATACCATATATATTAGATTTTTCTTACTAAACTTAATAAGAGAACTAATACCTAGTTTTGTACTTGAATCTCCATTTTTAGGTCTAATTTGTATCTTATTCTTTTTGATTTTTTATCTAATGTCCACTAGTTTACCTTCCATCATATTCCCAATTATTTTCTTTTTTTAAACATTTTTATAAATATTGTTCCTATTATAAAAGAAAAATAAGATTACATTGCTTATGTCTATTTTTGTGTCAGGACATTTAATCTTAGGAGTAATTAGTGTAAAAATTTGACAAGAATACACTTCAGTCTACAAAGTGTCTCAGGAATATTTTTGGTCCCTATCCAATACACTCTCATTTTCCAATGGCAGTCCAAATATCCCATATCTTCATCCGGGACGGCCTCTATTACAGGACCTACCTGTTGTATTATTGTAAATTTGTTCTCGTCCTGAAATTGCATAAAAAACGTGCCACTGGACGTTAAGCAACCAACAATCAATCAAACATTTCCAAAATTCTTTTTTTGCCTATTGTTAAAGAGAGGGCGAAGCTGAGGCGAAAGATACCAAAAAGACATTCACACTCATAAGTCGAAAATAAACTGACAACACATAAATTAGGCCGTTAGTTTTCTCGTTTGAATTTTTTACATTTGTCATTTCGGGGCCTTTTATAGCTGACTATGCGGTATGGGTTTTACTCATTGTTGAAGGCCGTACGATGACCTATAGTTGTTAATTTCTGTGTCATAAAATAAATTTTGGTCTCTTGTGGAAAGTTGGCAATTATACCACATCATCTTATTTTTATATTGACAACGCCATGGCTGAAAAAGAAAAATACCAACAGACAAACAGACAAACAACAGTACACAAAATACAAAACACAACATAGAAAACCAAAGACTGAGCAACACTAACCCCGCCAAAAGCTGCTTTAGCCTGAATAATCGTGAAATCTTTAGAACTCTCAAAGTTCTCCAAATCAATAGAACGATTTTCTTACGGTACCGACCATTTATTTTCGTGGGACAAACCATTTTGGTATTACTTTAATAAAACACAAACAGCTTTTTTTTCAATTGCATATAGGAACATTTTTTAACCCTGTTGAATCCCGCCCTTAATTTTCAATGGAGTCAAGCGATTTTTTTTCATTTCCCTCCTGAAACAAATGTATTATATTTCAAAACAAACGGAATTTAAACAATTTATTTACTCCCTACCCCCCAAAAAATATTGAAATTAAATATATATATATATATATATATATATATATATATATATATATATATATATATATATATATATAAATGAATTGGTCTGCGCCTTACTGATACAAAAAATTTGCATAAAAATGTTCAATTCAATTTTATGAAACGACTGAAGTTTACTGAACAATTCTGGTGTACAGATAATTAAAACCGACACTACAAACCATTAAAAGTCTGAAATGGCCTATATCTGTACTCGACTGTACTGATTTTTACTCGACCACTCTGAATTGGTCTGAATTTTACTTGATATTACTCGATCCAAATCTTAACCATACTCGACTGTACTGATTTGTA
Source organism: Mytilus californianus (assembly GCF_021869535.1). Lineage (NCBI taxonomy): Eukaryota > Metazoa > Mollusca > Bivalvia > Mytilida > Mytilidae > Mytilus > Mytilus californianus. The sequence goes on from NW_026262723.1 coordinate 110,605,949, forward strand.
CTTGATCCTTATCTTTGCTATTGAAAATACCCTGAACTATTACTTGACCAGTCTGAAACAGTCTTAACCCATTCTCCACCTGTACGCGACCAATACTTGACTAGTTCTCGACCTATTTTTTCAGTCTGAACCATACTCGACCAAAGGTCTGAACAATACTCGACCAGTCTGAACCATACTTTACCAAATAACCTCTACTTTTTTTAAAATTTTGACTGTTAAAACAACTTTCATTTTAATTGACATGACAACAGCCACAATAAAATAAAGATATGTATAAAACAGATTTTTACATCCTTACATGATTCTCAGATTTATCAAATCGAGATAGTTATATTATCTAATTTTGAAGTCTGAGTCTTGTTTAAAAAAAAAGACTTTCTTTTACCTGAATACCACACCTATACTGAGGGTAATAAAACCTTAATAATGTGCTTTTGTTTGGCATGTTTTTTGGGAGGTTAAAACAAAAGTTGATTTTCCTAAATTCCTAAATAAAAACTACATAGGTTATAACTATCTTTTTAATGAGGTAACAACAGCCAACAAAATCAGTGAAATTGTGAACCTTATATCAGAAATATATCTTTTCTTATTATTATAATTTGGGATATATATATATATTTTAAAAAGAGATAGAAAATTAAAGAAATGAATAAAATCGTTCTTCTGATTAGGGGTAAACTATAAAGTAATACATCCAGCTTGGGATACACTCATTAAAAAGATCACACCTGGTCAGAGAATAATACATTTTAAATAACATCCATTGAAAATTACAACATCCTGTAAAACTTAAATCACAAGGCCTTTTGAATTCACCAGATTATTAATACACGAGTTTAAGAAAAATAGGGTTTTCTTTTTACCTGTAAAACACACCTGTACTAAGGTAATTAAACCTTATTAAAGTGCTTCTTCTATGCCATGTGTTTAATTTTGACAAAATGTATTTAAATTTAATTAAAATAAATTTTAACTGCAACTTTGGAATACATTTCCTTTTTTAAAAGGTTATCAAGGATTGCTATGAAAGTTTTATTATCATGATTGTATTAAATTCTTGGTTTTACAAAACAAAGGTGTTATTTTTAACATTTATTAAGTTGCTTTATTTACTATTTTATATATATTTTGATAAAAAAAACAATGTTCACTGCATTATTAACTAATCTCGACTGACACAATGAATCTATACTAGGCTTAAGTTAGTGGTGAAAATAATCCAGTAACCATAAAATATATTTGAAAACATTTAAAAAAAAATTGAATAATATTTAAGATATTTGAATAATGGTTGAAAGTTCTAGTATTATTGATATACATAAAGCAATGTGAACATGATATCATCAGAGATCAGAGTACTGGTCGAGTAAAGGTCGAGTACAAGTTCAGACTTTTAAGTATGGTTCACACTACAGTCGAGTAATATCAAGTAAATTTCAGATCAATTCATACTGGTCGAGTAAAAATCAGTAAAGTCGAGTACAGATATAGGCCATTTCAGACTTTTACTGGTTTGTAGTGTGATGTACAGATGAGAACAAATTTATTGTGAAACCAGTTTTCATTTCATGTAAACAAGATTACAGTACGCGACATTTGGTTTGAACACGGCCTTAGCTTGGTCTTTGAATATGATTAACCGTTGTGTAACTAAAGGGCGGATTTCAAATATTCATTTAAAACCTGCGAAACATGCCAATTTTTATGCTACTCTCGACTAACGATTAAAAAATACATTGGTCGCCAAAGCAAATCCGGAAACCAAAGTATTCCCTATCTGAAGATTGCAAACGCTGCACCTGTATATTCTTACTTCGCGATAGTTTTATCGTAGAAATTGGGCTTTACAAGTCGAGGTCAAAGTTAGAACACGAAAACAATTAAATCACATTTGACATCCAGGAAGCACGATAGGGGATAGCGGGTGATTTATGCAAGTGACGGTACATTGCATGACAGATAGCGAAAAATATATTACTAAAAGAAAGCAAAGAGATGTCATTTGTAATGTTGATTTTCACTTGCCACAAACAACACCAATGGTTCCACTTGTGAAGCCAGAAATGCTTTCCCTTCAAGATCATCTGTATTTGTCCTTATTATATTCTTTTTATAGCTACTTAAGTTTCTACGTATTAATAAATCCCTGACTTTTACCAATTTTGTTTAAGCGTTCCTGATTAATATAAATCCAGAAAAGCGCGTAGGAAGCATGCCATTTGTTAAATGGTATTTTCATTTTTAACAGAGGTTAGGGTAGGCTTTCCATATTGTTTCTGTGCTATATCATTTTTCAATGTACTAACACTAGAACTTGTTTATATCAGTGACGTCCGTGCCTATTCTTTGCCAAGAAAACCAGTAGCCATTATAAACTTTCATATTCAGCAATGTATAAGAGAATAAACACGTACCGATGCTTTATTTATAACATAATGTCAGCGTTAGACAAGATAAATTTATAAATTAGCTATTAAGTGACGACTTATCATAGGATATATATATATATCATCAACGGACTTCTACAGGAGTAACACGATGGATGCCAATTGTGCAGTAAGACTTGCTGACACTTCTGGATCACATGAGTATGCCTCTGGATTTTAGTCGGTTTGTATTGCTCCGTCTTTGATATTTTGTTTAGTGTTTTGTGGGTTGTTCTTTGTTTGTTAGTCTTTTTTCCTATTGTTATGGTAATGTCTGTTTGCCTTCGACTTATCATTTTGGTCTTGGTCTTCAATTCATTTTTGATTTTTTTGTTTGTCTTATTTATGAAGAAAAAAAAGACAAAAATAATACAAAAAAACCCAGTGTGATCAAAATTTAAAGTTGTGTTTGGTGGGAGGCTGGAGGCGTTTTCTTGTTTTAATCAGCCAAATGGTCATGTTTCAGTCCTATGACAGGAACCTCATCACGGTTTTGCTTTAATTTATATATGAATGTTTTGTTTCCTTTTTTTTATGTCGCTGGTTTTACCCCTTTTTTTTTACGTGGACGAACATAAATTTCCTTTTTTTTCATAAACACACAAACAAACTAAACCTCCAAAAGGACGGGAAAGCCAAGTTACAAGTGGAAGTACTTGGAAAAAAGTTGCAACATCAATTACTTGAAAAATAACAGTGGTCTTCTTTACATTCAAACACAATCATTGTTTTGAGAAATTTCAAATCGTCTATTTTAGGAATGACCATTTAACAGACTAGGAAATGAAATGCTTGATAATGACAATTTTACATTTATGGATGATTTATTTTTTTCTAGAATTTCAACACACGATTGACCAATAATAATAATATTGATAATTCTAATAATAACGTTGATAATGATGGTGATGTATTGTCATTTTATGAAATAAATTTGCGTCTTTGAGATTAAATAACTCTGTCTGGTTCCAACTTTTTATGTGGGGATTTACATTGAAATAAAAGTCGAGTAAGTATTAAATTCCTGATTTGGATAAGAAGAGACATGTTATAGATATATATGAGACAGAAATTTCATCAAATACCAGGAAATAACAAAATTTTAACAGAATAGCGTTTTATTGCGTGTCATCTTGACTTTTGCTAGATTATGATGAGTTGTGAGGCCGATAACATGCAACAAGGTCAACGAAAACGACTTCGTTAGTTCTCCGAGAAAAAATGCTTCAAAGCGACGATTGCAACATACAATATATAACAGAACACAATACATCAAGATGTTTACTGCGTTGACACGGATATCAGCAGGGAATTGATAAATAAATCAGAAGTACAGAATAAGTCATTTTAAAACTATATATGAAACTAGAGGCTCCAAGGAGCATTTATCGGTGTTCCCCCTGTCTATTATATCACTCTGCTCAGCTCTTCATAACATTGCTTATCACGCGACGTCAGATACGTTGGCGAAGTGTACGTTATATAACTACTCCACAGATTTTTTTTATATTTTACATGTGGATTCTGCTTGTAAAATTACATCAGAATATAAAATAAAAAAGGGGGTAATCGTTTTCGTTTTTCAGATACCAGCTGTTAAAATTAACAGCATGATACGCCAGAAATACAAACTTAAAGGATATATAGGGAAAATCATAAAAAACGACAGATACTTTTACTTTATCATGATTTTCTAATTCGTTGGTCAACAGATTTTTTTTTAAATTCGAAATGCGATTCAAAAATAAACGACGAATCCATTGATGCAAAGAAAGTCCTTAGCAACCGTGCTAGTTTTCAAGCTATATTCTCTTGAAGTTTGATTTTTAGCGGAAATTATAAAATATTCGGCGACGTTATTGATGTCTGCTGTAACGTCACCACAAATTCCAATCTATAACGCTAGTATACCCATTTAAGGAATGACTGTAATATTTTTTCTGTCTATGAAGAAATAACATAAAAAATGTGGTGCACACTGAATAACCCGCGTAGCGGGTTATTTTAAAGTCTGCACCACATTTTTTATGTTATTTCGAATAGACAGAAAATATATTACAGTTATTTCTTATAATTTAATTCTAAATTCCATTTTAAACCGGAGTAAACCATGAAAAAACGTTGATGACGTCACGGTCACATGACAAAATTATGTCTATGAGCTGATAAACAAAACAACGACAGCCAATCAGAAGACGCGTTACATCCCAAATTAAATTACTATACTGTAACTGAAAAATGTTTAAGGATATTTCTGCTGCCAAAATAATGCAAATTGGCAAATAAATATACAGCAAGTAAAAGAAAGTTACTGGATAGACTTTAACTCCATCTTTTCTTGATTAGACAGGGTTCTACATCTTTTTTTTTTTTTTTTAAATTTTTATAATGTTCTAATAATTTAAAATAAAATATCGAGTTGTCCAGATTAGAACAGAATGATTTTATACATATTTGAAAAATTCGGTTATGATAATGGGATCGCTTCTTTTCATCCTCACCATTTCCGGCACTGTGCGAGGTATTGCGTTCACAACCCATTCTATTTGTCAAGTTCACACATGCGCACGTGATTCTACAATTTTACTTGAAAATTTCCTGTCTCGATAGCTTTCCCTTTTCTTTAACTACACGACAAGGCTTTATACATGGTATAATGTTTGCTGGAGATTCATTAACAAAGGAAATAATTTCTTGTACCACTATTTCTTAAATTTCCACATGTACGACTCATAAAAAATAAGAAATCTGCAAATGCATATCATCTTGAGAATGGCTGTAATAAGGGCAAAAGAAGAACCCGTATATGATTTCAGCAAAATAAAACTGATCGGAGTTTTGAATATAACTTCCCGTTGCATAGATCACTGCCTGTGTTATGCCTTAGCATTGTGTATATTGTAATGACAAAGCCGTATTGTTATGTCTAAGTCTAAAGCTTTGTGTATTATAGTTATATGCTGTAAATGTGCTGGTGTCGTGATATAAATGTATTGGTGTCATGATATAAATGTACTGGTGTCATGAAATAAATGTACGTATGTAATGCTATACGAATGTACGTATGTAATGCTATACGAATGTACCTATGTAATGATATACGAATGTACGTATGTAATGCTATACGAATGTATGTATGTAATGCTATACGAATGTACCAAGGGCGATGTTATGAGAATGTTATCATCCAGTATGATGCTAAAAAATGTTTCTAGTGTAAATTCATTAGATTGTATCTAGTATAATGTAAGGAGATCACTTCTAAGCAAGGATGGAAGCTCATAAACTCGGCAATAAAATCAGGACCTCTAGAAAGTTCGGAGAGCCGACAACCTTGCTTCGGAAGTTAGCAAGGAGACTGTTCATAATGTAATGCTATACGAGTTTACCTTGCGTATTGTGCCTGTATCTAATGCAAATAAATTGGGTTTTTTAATGTGATAGAAAAATAGGGAGATGTGGTATCATTGCAAATTGGACAACTATTTGCCACAGTTTAAGGTAGATCTATCATGTGTATTTTTTCTGAGCGTCCTTTCTTGTCATGTTGCAAAATTACTTATTTGTTTTACAAATAGTTTACCAAGTATCATTCAATATACAACAAAATACCTACAACTTGAAATTTAAATATTGAACTATCAATATTTTTTTTCTCAAGAAAATTAGGCCAGTGACCCCCTTTTTTATATATATATATATAGTCAAATGCGTTTTGTTAAAATATACTTTTTCACTTTTTTGGTCTTTTGGAAAATGTTGTTTGTGCTGTATTTAGACCCCTCTAACAAGAAATTTGTTTTGCATGCACACGTATAAAAATTGCGGTTTTTATCCAACGCAATCATAGGTTTGAACGTTGTTTTCAATTTAGACTTGTTTATATATATATATATAAGTACGTCTGAACCAGTGACAACTCTACAACATATTTATCCATCGGATCACCAGCAGTGATGGTGATACATGGCTGTGTACATTCTGTATATATAACTCGCTAATTGTTGGGCTGATGTTTAGACGAGTTGTATAAGTATTAATTAACGAAATTATCTCTTCGAATTTTAGACAATTCTATCGTTTAATGTTTCTTCAATAAGGAAAACTTAAGTTTCCCCTATATAAACAAAATAAAATACCCTAAATGTGGTTAATTTCAATGTATTGTTACGAAAAAGCAAGGTCCGCGATCCCCAGTTTTTATATTGAAATTTGAAATTACTTTGACCGAAAAGTCTTCTACAGAAGCTTACAAAACATTTATCGCCGAAAATTTTGACACCCCAGCTGCCTTATTCAATGAAGTGGATATAAGCAATTATAATAGGCAACCATAAGGCCATCAACCATGAGAAAAATCCCTAACGTTTAGTCGGTTATAAAAGGCCCCGATATAGTAACATTATTTTTTTCACCCTCTCCCTTCTTCCCTATACCTTATACTCTATAATTCTATAATACTAGTATTCTTCAATATTGAGACTTGAGAAGAAAAAAATTGTATTCTCTACTTCTGAATGATACACAAAAGAACAACACAAGAATGCAGATTTCGCTACCCTTTCGAAATTGGAATTTGATCAAGAAAAAACTGCATGTTCTATTTTTATCATACATGTGTAGTTTCAGTTTCAACCATGGTTCTAAATTTAGACTTTACTTTCCCAAAAAATTGCGGACGGAATAGAAGACACCTGTTTATTTTCTGCTCCTTGAGAACTGAGATTTGGAAGAGATAGATGATTTACTTATTCTGAGATAAATGTCACAGTGCTAAATTCTTAGTTTCTGTGTAATGTTTTGTATACGGAATCTGATTTTTTTGTTCGTTTTTTTTTCTGTAAGCTTTGTCCTTCCACTTATGTATACATGTTAAAAATGTTTCACTTGTGGTCGATTACCCTTTAGTATCGTTTATACTTTTCACACAAATATAAATTATCCTAAAATTTTCAATTGCTTAAAAAACGGGACATGCCAACGCCTTTCTAGTTCAACATACATATTTACATGCAATTCACCGGTAATCATTCGTTACCTTCAAGATTACGCTAACGTTACACTGACACTGTGAATTTTATTCAAATAATATTGTGGGGTCAACTCTGGATTGATTTTAACGAGTATGATACGACCAGAAGCAGAATTGTCACTGGTTTATTTGTTTATTCTTAATTTCTGTTGAAATAAATACGAGCGGTATTATGTACCCGCTCCTGCGTGAGGTGACAAAAACAGTGGAAGACTAACACACAATAGGATACTAAGATCTAAGATTTCTGATTGGAGTCAGCTGATTTCTTTGAAATTTTGACATAGCACAGGAATACTTATTTGGGTTCATGATAGACCGCACAAAGTCATTAAAATGATGATTTCTCTTTCATGTGCCCATTTACCGTTCTTGGAGTAGGGGAGATAACTTGTGTAACTGACGACGCACGTTTTGTATCCCGAATTCCGCTAGAGGCGTGCAATTACGTATACTTCGCACTAATAACTTTGACCCAAACTCCGTACAGTGATCGTTTCCCTTCTGGAACTATTTTCCTTTACTCCATCAAATAGTGTAGAGTAGTATGCGGATCGGAGCTGGAACTGCCGGGGAGTTTGAACTTTGACCCGGATATATCACCGACGTCATAATGAATGAACCGATGTTGATAAGTTTGACCCGAACTTATCAAGTCATCTTTCGGTTTGCTGGTTGAACAAAGAAAAAACACTTGTTTCTATCATACAAAATACACAAATACCATCCCATAAATCGATTATCAGATTTTCATCGTATTGATATTGTAAAATTTCAGCTGCTCGACACAATATGAATCCTTTTTGAACTTAGTCGCTCCACTCAATCGACAAAAGCTTTATAGTGTGACTCGCAGCTGATATTTTACAATATCAATATGCTTTCAACCCCAGTTTCTACCTGATAATCGGTACGTATCGCTCACCTGTCATCAAAGCCTACAATTTATACAATGCCACATGAAAATTTGATATGAAAGGAAACTGTGTGGGCCAAAATTTGTCTTGCTTATGATTTTTTATGATTTTTGCTTGACCGAGCTAAAAATTAAAAAATGGGAAAAATTCTTTTATTTCAAATCAGTAACTCCTTTATGAAGTCGACTGGCGATTTCGATTATTTTGACTATAGCCAGGCACATACAAATGTGATAGGAGATAGTTTGTTTTTTTAGGTCACGACCCTACCACTTTTTTCATCCCTATCAGAGGACTACCAAAAGGAATGTAAAATAACGTACAATTATAATCAGTTATAGGATAGAAAAAAGATCTTTTGTCATTTTGGGGCTTTTTATAGCTTACTGTGCGGTATGTGTTTTGCTCATTGTTGAGGGTCATACGGTGACCTATAGTTGTTAACTTCTACATCATTTGGTCTTTGGTGGACAGTTGTCTCGTTGGTAATCATACCACATCTTCTCATTCTTATATTTACTCTAAAATAACGGCATAAAAAAAAGAGAAAAAAAACAAAACAAATGCATGAATGATGAGTAATGATATACCGTTTCAAAGAATGTTGGCAGTTAATAAAAGCAAGATGAAATACCTTAACCTGTTGATATGGAATCATGCATTCTTATACTCTAATATCGGTTGCTGTACTTCATAGCTGATGTCACACAGCGTCATAAAAAATATGAAAAGAAACTATTGTGTGCAATATCCAGAGGACACTGTACAAAATCCAATGCAGAAAGACAAAGATAACCATTATGATTTTATTGTTGCTCTAAACTTGTTATTTGTAAATTGATTTATATCTAATAGAATGCAGAAACAGCAACAGTATACCTATAACCTTTATTAATAATTCGTTTGAGCCAGAAAGAAAAGTTTGAAGAGCAATTCTTAACTTGTGAGTTTTATTAATTATTCTACCGAAAAAAAAATCTGGTATCGCTTTTACTAAATTTCTAAAGGTGGAATCATATTCTGCATTTATGATACGATGGCCATTTATTTTTAAATCTACACAACTGCTTTAAGAGTTTTTTTTTTAAATAATGAAAATGTTACGTTCATTGAAATCTAAGACGTCACTGCAAACACGCATCGAACCAATATTGTGAAAAGTAAAATAACAAAAATACCGAACTCCAAGGAAAATTCAAAGCGGAAAGTCCCTTATCAAATGGCAAAATCAAAAGCTCAAACACATCAAACGAATGGAAAACAACTGTCATATTCCTGACTTAGTACAGACATTTTCTTATGTAGAAAATGGTGGATTAAACCTGGTGTACACTTCATAAAAAGAAGATATCGGCAATCAAGGAAAGGAATATCAATAGTAGTAGTAAGAGTCAGTTGAAGTGGATAGCTTTGTGTCTCTAGAGAGAACAAAAAAAAATATACAACAATACATTGTCTTTAGGTCTGCAGGTATTGTCAACAATGACTTTATAAAGTTTTGCCATCAGCTGAGATTCATAACAATAAAAGAATCCGTAAATACGAAAAAATAACGTTTTGTTCAAACACTTTGGACTTTCATGCTCGTTATCACATATAAAATCTACATATAAGATAAGTAATCGTTCTATATGGAAATAAAGCAATTTCAAATACGAAAGAAAAGTTCACCGAAATGCAAGTTTAAAATTTCTTAATAATCTGTCTAAAATATGACACTTTTGCTGAAATTACAAAATCTTATTTATGAATATATTGATCTTCAGAATACATAAATAAAATCATATTTGGACCTTTTCAATCCAAAATATTGGATTCCATTTCAAAATACCATAATACTTAAAATTGAATTTACTCTTAAAGATGATATACAATGATATTAACCAGAAATCAAAGATTGATATAAACAGAAAGCAAATCATATCACCCTCCTACTTAAACAAAAACTTCATGTTATTACTGTTTTCAAGTGAAATATTCTTTTATCTAAAAATGAAGGAGGTGGAAATGTTAATTTTCGAAACCCAAGCAAACGAAATCGGAGTCTCGTCGGAAGAAATTGTGGTAGACGAACGGAAGGAAACAACCTAGATATACCCCACCCCAACTTTTATTAGAAAATTGATAATTAATTCGAAAAAAAAACAGATATGAGGTTTAGCAACCAAACGGATTAAAAAACAAAAAGATATATATAGATATTAATAGTAATTATTTCGGTCTTTTTAATAGAAATCATCGAAATTAATTTCTAATGTTCTATATTTCCAACAACAACAACAAAATGAAAATATGATGGTTTATGCTAAAATAACACAAAATAAAACATGTAGTTGTGTACACAATCTTTCTTATGGAACAATAAACGATACTTTAGATGCTGAAATTTCTTATCTTCACATAGACGAGCTATATCAATTTGGCTCATTAAATCAAAAACTTACAAATTTAAACTTGAAAATAAACTATTTTAGGTATCCCCTTCTATAAACAAACTTTACAAACTACACGAAGTACACAATGTTATATATCGTTCATTAAGCAATATTTCATAGATAACTGCACTATTTATATGCTTCTTGACATCAATAAATATATTAATATAAATATTAATACGTCCACTGACTCTTTTCACCAAAGTTTTGATTAATTCTTCATGTTATGAAGTATGAAAACCACAGGTTAAGAATATATCAGGTGTTACTAATGCAGGCAATTGTATACTTAATTATTATGCACCGTCAAAGAAAACACGTTTTGTTTTTATCGGGTTATTAGATCTATAAAAACATAATATTTTATAGTTTTTAACACATAAAATTTATACTGGAGGACAAAACGACCTAAGAATAAAGAATACTATGCATTATAACTGAAACGAAATGCACAAATAAACATAGTTTAGGAGAAGAAAAATTACATTTTTATGCATTTATTTATTAACATATGTTTTCTTTAAAAGTGTTTTTGGCAAGTCTGTTAATATTCATCTTTTGTTAATTTTCTTGATGTTAATTAAGACGTTTAGGGTTGATAGAGTGAGGAAATATTGTATGGCAATCCCAAAGGATAATTTATCAAATGAGATCCTCCAGAACTAATGATCGATTCCACGTGATTTTATTTACATGGAACTGTATCATGTGACATAGGCTATCTTCACGTCTTCGTTGATATAAAATAGAAGTTATTGGATAGTTTCAATCAGATAGTTTTATATTAGAACAATGAATTAATAGAATACAATATATCACACAATGGAGGTAGTTGTTTATAATAGTTCTGAAGTCAACGGGACATATAATATAACTGACCAAGGTGGACAGGATTACAGCGATTATCCATATTTGGGAGAACTTAAACAAGTTCCAGAATGGGAAATTATTGTAAAATCCTTACTTTTTGCAGTTATTATATATTTTTCACTGGTAGGAAATTTTCTGATAATTGTCGTTGTATTACGGAACCGGTCCATGAGAACAACGACCAATTACTACATTGTAAATTTGGCTGTGGCCGATCTTCTCGTGACCGTCTGCTGTATGTGGGTATCGCTTGTTGATGACGTATCTGAAGGATGGGTACTTGGAGCATTTTTCTGCAAGATCAACACTTTCACACAAGGTTAGGATATATTGTCTATTGTTGTTACTAACTTCCTCTTAAATTCTGACAGCAACCAAACAACACAATTTGTAAATAAATAAACATATCATTTCTGAAAATAAATCATTGTTGTTAAGACCAAATGACACTTTTATAACAATAAAAATACCTTCTGAAATAATCTTATCCAATTATAGCAACACAAATTAACTTAAATATTTAATAAGGAGATGTGATACGATCGTCAATGAATCAAATATCCACCAGAGATATAAAGACAAGGATATAAACAACATCAAGTCACCATATGGTCTCCAACAATGAGCAAAACCGTATAGGCCTGGATTAACAAAATGTCAAAGAGTAAAACATTTGAAAACAAATTCATAAATGAAAGTTCATACAAACGAAAAAATTACCCTGTAATAAGCTATATAGAATGTAGTCTGAAGTTCTGAAGTTTAAGCATTTCATTTTAAAGTTTTAATTTCTAATACTAGAAAATATGCTTTCTTTTAATCCATTTGGTTATCCTGATACAATATACGTCCATAAGAATTTGATACGAGTTTTATTATCTGCTGAAAATTAAAATTTTCATTAATAATTTAGATATAAAAAAGGTCTTAATTTACGTCGTTTAGCGTCAGCAACTATTTTATTATTCTGAAAGTCTGTGAAAAGTCAACAGCGAAGGAAATTTATAGACAGATTGTAAAGAAAACTTGCAGGCAAATTGTTCGCAGTAACATCTCATATTTCACTGGACGTTATTGTTTTTAATGTTACAAGAGGGATATATCATAGATTAGTCAAAACCTCCACTAAGTTCATCACAATTATTAAGATTTATTGCGGAATCACGATTCTATATGCAGAAATTTTATAAATAATGGTATAAATCAGTTGATATTTTATAGTGCGTCTTTCTATGTTGTGATGTTACACTATTGTTTCAGAAAAAGGGTGAAGGTTTGGTACCATTAAAACGTTTAAACCCGCTGCATTTGTTTGCACCTGTCCTAAGTCAGGAATCTGATGTTCAGTAGTTGTCGTTTGTTGATGTGGTTCATAAGTGTTTCTCGTTTCTCGTTTTTTATATAGATTAGGCCGTTGGTTTTCCCGTTTGAATGGTTTTACACTAGTAATTTTTTGGGGCCCTTTATAGCTTACTTTTCGGTGTGAGCCAAGGCTCCGTGTTGAAGACCGTACTGTGACCTATAATGGTTTACTTTTATAAATTTTGACTTGGATGGAGAGTTGTCTCATTGGCACTCATACCACATCTTCTTATATCTATAAATTACACCATGTTCGTTACATCAGTTGTAGTTATAGAGCAAACAAGTTTAAAAAATGTCTGTTAATTCTTTCTTTCTGTCTTAATAGATTTTTTTAAGAATTACTTTTATTTTGATATTCAATCATGGTGCTTAGTATTTTTGTTATTACATCTTCAGTATTATTTTGTGATAAACATGATTACATCCACTTCATTTGAAATTTGGTGGATAGTTGTCTCATTGGCAATCATACCTCATCTCCTTATTTTTATAATGAATTCGTAAATTCCTTGTTTGAAACAATATTTAAATGTAACTTTCATCCTTCTTTAATTAATTTCTGTAAAAATGTTTTCAATATATTACGTTTTTTTCCCTTATTTTGTACTGCACAAGATCGTGGCTTCCTGTATTGTATATTGCAAAGATTGTGACTTCTTGTATTGCATATGCCAAGATCGTGACTTCTTGTATTGTATATTACCAAGATCGAGAATTTTTGTATTGTATATTGCCAAGATCGTGACTTGTTGTATTGTATATTGCTAAGATCGTGACTTCTTGTATTGTATATTACCAAGATCGAGAGTTTTTGTATTGTATATTGCCAAGATCGTGACATTTTGTATTGCATATTTCCAAGATTGTTACTCCCTGTACTGTTTATTGCACAATATCGTTACTTCCTGTATTGTATATTGCACAAGATCATAACTTCTTGTACTATATATTGCACAAGACCTTGACTTCTTGTATTGTAAAGTGCCAAGCTCGTGACTTCTTGTATTGTATATTGCCAAGATCGTTATTTCCTGTACTATATAGTGCACGAGGTCGTTACTTCCTGTACTGTTAGTATATTGCACAAGAACTTGACTTCCTTGGTTGTATATTGCACAAGATTGTGACTTCTAGTACTGTATATTGCACAAGATAGTGACTTCTTGTATCATATATTGCATAAGATTGTGACTTCCTGTATTGTATATTGCCAAGAACGTTTTTTCCTGTACTATTGTTGCACACGATCGTTGCTTCCTGTACTGTATATTGCACAAGATCGTGACTTCTTGTATCATATATTGCATAAGATCGTGACTTCCTGTATTGTATATTGCCAAGAACGTTATTTCCTGTACTATATAGTGCACAAGATCGTTACTTCCTGTATTGTATATTTCACAAGAACTTGACTTCCTTGGTTGTATATGGCACAAGATTGTGACTTCTAGTACTGTATATTGCACAAGATAGTGACTTCTTGTACTGTTGTTGCACACGATCGTTGCTTCCTGTACTGTATATTGCACAAGATCGTGACTTCTTGTATCATATATTGCATAAGATCGTGACTTCCTGTATTGTATATTGCCAAGAACGTTATTTCCTGTACTATATAGTGCACAAGATCGTTACTTCCTGTATTGTATATTGCACAAGAACTTGACTTTCTTGGTTGTATATTGCACAAGATTGTGACTTCTAGTACTGTATAAAGAATACTTGATTTATTTGATAGTATAATTTTCGTGAAAGCAATATTTTATACCATGCGATTGCATATAAAAACCTTTTTACTTATTCTTTGCAGTGTCTAATATTCTATCAAAGGAATGTCACTGATAATAAAAAAATATACAAAATGTAATAAACAGCTTTAGATGAAGTTTAAAGATATGGTTCTTAGTTGGAGAATCTAAAGCATATTAAATATGATCTAGATATTTTTCTTCAAAGGTACAAACAAAAACTTTATCTTCAAAGGTGTACACCCAAACATGTATCTTCAAAGGTGTACATCACAACGTTTATCTGCACAGGAGTACATCAAAACGTTTATCGTCAAAGGTGTACATCGAAACGTTAATCTTCAAAGGTGTACACCAAAACGTTTATCTTCAAAGGTGTACATCACAACGTTTATCTGCACAGGAGTACATCAAAACATTTATCGTCAAAGGTGTACATCGGAACGTTAATCTTCAAAGGTGTACACCAAAACGTTTATCTTCAAAGGTGTACATCACAACGTTTATCTGCACAGGAGTACACCAAATCGTTTATATTCAAAGGTGAACAATAAAACGATTATCTTCAAAGGTGTACATCAAAACGTTTATCTTCAAAGGTGAACACCAAAACGATTATCTTCAATAGTGTATACTTAAACGTTTATCTTCAAATGTGCACTTAAACCAACACGTTTATATTCAAAGGTGTTCAGTTCACCAAAACGTTTATCTTCAAAGGTGTTCACCAAAACGTTTATCTTCAAAGGTGTTCACCAAAACGTTTATCTTCAAAGGTGTTCACCACAACGTTTATTTTCAAAGGTGTTCACCAAAACGTTTATCTTCAAAGGTGTACACCAACACGTTTATCTTCAAAGGTGTTCACCAAAACGTTTATCTTCAAAGGTGTTCACCAAAACGTTTATCTTCAAAGGTGTTCACCAAAACGTTTATATTCAAAGGTGTTCACCAAAACGTTTATCTTCAAAGGTGTACACCAAAACGTTTATATTCAAAGGTGTACACCAAAACGTTTATATTCAAAGGTGTTCACCAAAACGTTTATATTCAAAGGTATAATTGTTTGTGCTTTTAAACCATAAGTACTCAATCTGTGGTGTAACAGTATTTTCATTTTGGTGTACATATGATGAAATTATTATATTCCGCAAGATTCTGAGTTTGTCACATTTTGTTTGATGTTCAATAATATATAGAATTCTTTCTCTACATCGAAAAATATCCTTGATATATCTGAGACACTTATAAATTAATAAATTGTTATAGTTTTTAACCAATTTTCTCTGGAGGGCTAATTCAATTTTAAGCAATACGAATGAGATCTTACCAAAATCTATATATTTAAGTTAATTTTCTCTTACGGACTTTTAAATTTTGTTTTTAACTAAAATAAAATGCATGAAAAACCATTTTACCGCGGTTTTTGCTCATCAAAATACATAAATATTAGATAATTGCGTAGAACTATTTTAGTCTTGTACTAACAGTGAAATTAGCTCCTTACGGTTCTGAAATGGTCAAGATACGTTTGAAGTTGTTTGTTAAGTGACATAAAATCATTATTTTCCATCATAGTATCTTTGAGGCATCTCAGTCGCAAGATGTCTTTAATAACTTATACAATCACTGACATATTTGTATTCTTTTATATCCTATGATACAATTGATCACACATAAGTTAAGTTTCTCTTAGAGTTATTTCTTTTAAAAGGATACATTAGTATTACAAATCCTGTTGAGAAAAACTGTTCTCTGAAAAATCATTTTACCTATAAGATTTTAATAACCAAAAGTATATTAAATGTTTAACCTATTCCATAATAATAATTTCATTTTGGTATTCCAATGGTAAAATTACCCACTGTGACAGTTCTCTAAATTTCTGAAATAACGGTGAAGATTTATTAGTTAGAGATCTATGGTGAATAACTTATAATCCGTATTTTCTGTGGAAGTTTTGTTTGATTTAAATGAGATTGAAATGAGACAAGATGCCTTAATAAAATTGAACATTAATTGACATAGTTGTAAACTAATATTCTGTGTTGACTTTGATGAGGGGCCTGATGGGGGTCTCATCACGATTCACGAGTTGACTTTTTTGTCAATCACGATTCACAGAAAATAAATTTCCATGATCACGGATCACAATAAAAATTTAAAAAAAATAAATCTGTAGAAAAACGGATCACGATAGCGAAATTGCGCCGATCACGAAGAACGAAAATAACCCATCAGGCCCCTCATCTATGTAAGTTTATGATCATTTCTTTGAAATTTACTTTAATGAAAAGTTATTTATATTAACCTTTTTTTTTATGTAAAACAGCTGTGACAAAATCACATGACAAGCCTTTACACTTTAATTTAATAAACTATTTCCATTCCTGTTCGTTCAATGAATGGACGATTTCAATTTAAAGTGCTTCAACTCGTCACAAACAAATACTTAAAATATAATCTTTTTAAATATTAGTATCTCTCACTTAATACGGATCCATAGGGGTCACCACGTGACGGCGTTTAACCAATCATGACGTCACTAATTTACCCGAGGTGCGATAAATACTGTAAAATATATGTTTAATCAGTTCATATAGGAATCAAAATTCTTCTTTTTCATTTGAATAGTCAATCGAAACTAGTTCCAAAACTATTTTTAATTTTACTTTTAATTTCATTTTCAAATTGTCTTTCATAAACTGAATTTTATCAATGAAACCACTTTTGTTTTTATGAATAATTAAATTACAGCACATTTTCCTCCCGTTTTATGCAAAGATAAGCGTACGTTTTTCATGGTTGCTTGATAAAAAGACCAACTAACATGAAGACAAGTACACACGTTCTGAATGAGTTATTGAAAATCATTTTTGTTTTCCGTAGAATTTATCTGTACCAAGAATTAGATAACGAATTATATTTATAAAAGATAACAAAATTTCTTACAAGTAAATGTTAAATGATGAACATCCCGAATGTCTACTTTTAAACGGAATTCAATTATGAAATACATAAATTCTAGATGAAGATATCTAATTGATTTTAGAGCACATCTAAAGTTAAAAGTGCATATGTATTGCAATGAATTATAATAGCACGGTCTTCAATATCTGCATATCGAGAGAAATTATCTCGAATCCACCGCGCGCTTCGTCAATACATTTAGCGTTAGATATGAAGACACTAATTGCTCAGCCAGGTATGACCATGGTAGCCTTATTATCTAGGATTTTTATTTGAAAATGAATTAATTGCTTCTCAAATGAAAAATAAGAAATAGAAATTAAGAAATCCAGTAATTTACGTTCTTATTTGCCTTATGTAATTTTGAAGAAGAAAACAATGTAACTTTACGTTGAAATGTTGATTTCTGTCATATACTGATCATAATGTTGAACCATTTTGTTAGACATCTTATTCCAATGTCTGTCCTTGTAATTAAATAAAATTGGATTGAAATGTCATCTTGATAAGATTTCTTTCACGATCCAATACCAGATGCTTCACGGTGTTATCGCAATAATTGAAAACAGTTTACGATCATTTCATTGGTTGATATAGTGGAGCGTTTAATTTTGTCAGGTTTTATGGATTTCTCCCTTTTTATATTTACCTTGGAGTTCAGTTGTTTTGTTAATACTTTCTTCTCTCAATATATCGAGTGAAGAACGTTTTCAATGGTTAGATCTTCCCAAGTTACAATTATTATATCAGAAACAAAAAAAGAGCGTATTTGCATACGATATCAATATCGTAAAAGAACACTATTGGATTTAGCCAGAGTTCAATGTCATTTGAAAAAAGTAAGAATTTTATTAAATTATTTACATGTTCAAAATCCTAAAGAGAAAAACATTAAAGTGGTCATTTATTCAAATATAATTTCCGCATCACCAAATTGAATTCACATAATTATATAAAAACGACTGAACTGAATACCAGACAACTCTCTGTCTGTGTAACGGGTTCATCGCATGTTCACATTTTGATGCTAAGCAAAAATGTTTTTAAAATGATGAGATAAGAGGCTGTATTACTTTTTATATTAACATGCATGTCCAATTTATGCATTAAAGATTCATAGATACGATATTCATAACGTACTCCGTGCTTTCCTGAACGGAATAAATTAGAGACGTGACAAATGTCAATCTGACATCAACCAAACAGCAAAAACTCAACAAAAATTGACTTCAGATTTGTAATATTTGGAATATTTTATGGCGCATGCAAAACAATGCTCTGTCCAGAGCAATATTTATTAACCATTAAGATGCAGATCGGTATATTTACTGCAGATTTAAATGTTTCAATTTATAAATCTAAAATAAAGTTGGTTGATGCAGTAATCCCAAAAAAAGATTGCATTGCAACAAAGCGATTCAAATATAGTCGGCGACGAGTATCATTATTAATTGTTATCTACTAAAGACCACATTAAGTCATAAAAACAACTTCATGGACCAATACATTAAGGCTGAAATTTACCCTTCAATTGTGATACAATTTCATGGACAAGTACTTTTAGGCTAAAATTTACCCTTCAATTGTGGTACAATTTCATGGACAAGTACCTTTAGGCTAAAATTTACCCTTCAATTTCGGTACAATTTCAAGGACAAGTACTTTTAGGCTAAAATTTACCCTTCAATTGTGGTACAATTTCAAGGACAAGTACATTCAGGCTAAAATTTACCCTTCAATTGTGGTACAATTTCATGGACAAGTACATTCAGGCTAAAATTTACCCTTCAATTGTGGTACAATTTCAAGGACAAGTACATTCAGGCTAAAATTTACCCTTCAATTGTGGTACAATTTCAAGGACAAGTACATTCAGGCTAAAATTTACCCTTCAATTGTAATACAATTGCATGGCCAAATTATCTTGGACTCAATTTGACTCAAATGTATTATTCATTTAGAAATAAAATTATCCAATGTTCCATATCTTAGTAGGAGTACTTTTACATATGATCAACGCCACAATATTAACCCGAATATTTTAGGAATTCTCGAAAACTAACCCCTTCAATTGTGCAGAATAACTTTCTACATTTGATATGCATACCCATTCAAAGGTGTATTTTCTAAAGTTTATTTGCAAATATTTACCATTTATATTTTTGTTATTTATTTATTCAACTGGCACATATATACGTATAGTCTTATATAGGATCACTTGTATTTCTGTGTTGCATCAATGAAAAGCACCACATATATCATCCATTGATCCATTGATAAAGGTATAAGTCAGAAGGACACAATAAGGAGATGTGGTGTGACAATTCTCCATCCGAAACCATGATTGGTATATGGTAGATAGTTGCCTCATTAGCGATCATACTACATCTCTAATAAATAATTTGGCTTTCAATTTTTATGCCCCACCTACGATAGTAGAGGGACATTATGTCTTTCGGGCTGTGCGTCCTGTCGTTCGTTCGTTCGTCCGTCCGTCCGTCCGTCCGTCTGTCCCGCTTCAGGTTAAAGTTTTTGGTCAAGGTAGTTGTTGATGAAGTTGAATTCCAATCAACTTGAAACTTAGTACACATGTTCCCTATGATATGATCTTTCTAATTTTAATGCCAAATTAGAGTTTTGATCCCATTTTCACGGTACACTGAACATAGAAAATGATAGTGCGAGTGGGGCATCCGTGTACTATGGACACATTTTTGTTCGGTTATGAGCTTTCCTAATAAAGGTCAATCCAGAAAAGCGCTTTGAACTCAACAGATCTATTAAGCGTTTTTTTTTTTTTTTTCATTTTCCAAAACGTTTATGATGATACCGAGTCACTGACTTATATTGAAATTCGGGAAACAAGAACAAAACCATATTTTTTATTTTTCAATATTAATACATGCGTCTTTAATTAGTATAAAAGAGTTATATGTAAATAAGAAGATGTGGTATGAGTGCCAATGAGACAACTATCCATCCAAGTCACAATGTGTAAAAAGTAAACAATTATAGGTGAAAGTACGGCCTTCAAAATGGAGCCTTGGCTCACATCGAACAGCAAGCTATAAAGGGCTCCAAAATGACTAGTGTAAAACAATTCAAACTGGAAAACCAACGTCTGTATTTATTTTTCCTTCTTTTAATCAATGTTTTGTTGTAGGCGACCCCAAATCACACGGATGAACGTGGTATTTTTCTTAAAGCAATGAAGTAAATTAAGGCAATGTTAATTTACCGATGTTCAACTCTCCGTTATTCGATTAATACAAGTTAAACAAAAGCTGAAGGAATCGCATGAACTCAAAAGGGAGCGAGACCGAGCGAGACCGAGTACGCCGACATGGTAAAAGAGTTATTAAAGTCGTTGAACAATTTTTAAACGCATATGCATTAGAAATAAAGTAAAACAAATGAATACATAGATACATAAATAAATTGATCCAATGTGAAATTAAAATACGCATCGGAGATAAACAAAAATTATTTCCACATGAAAATGAAATCAAGCTGCATTAGTCAATAATGTTTCTGTTTGGTGTTTTCTTTCTTCTATAGTAACAATGAAGCTTAATACAAACCATGTCGTGTTCCTGGCAATGCATGCAAACTATTTCTACTTTCCATAACATTTTTCATAATTATACTTGCTAATTGTAGATAAGAAATAACTGAAATTATTCATGCAACATCAAATTTATAGCCTCAAACAATGCTCTGGTATAAATTGGTGTGATTTAAAAGACAGTTCATAATGTATTTGATAGTTTTAGTGATTATTTCATCATTTTGACACTCATTTCAATATCACTGTCTAATATCGAACATTTCATCCCCCCTCCTCAGGGTATTTAGTTGATACAGTCATGTTTACATGTAATATGTTATCCAAATGGATTAACGAACATCGGATAACTTCTGTTGCATATTACTTAATGAAGGAAATATGATTTCGCTTGATTGGCTTAGTTATTCTATAGCTTGTGTATCGAGGCAATACAAACATTTCAGCAATAACATTAAAAAAAACAGTAATATAGTGCTTTATAAAAAGTTTAAAACATACATAGACAAACAGCGTCAACTTGAACTTAACGAATTATTTTAACTTCACTTTGCAACTATATCTTGTTACCCACTGATCCAGGTTTCACGAGATCAAGGTATTTTTAGAACGCAGGAACCAATAATTTTTATTTGCTTTCATTACCGTTATAGCTTATTACATGTAAAATATTGTGTAATAAACATAATTATATTTAGAAATAAAATAATAAGTAGTTCTATTATATATTCTCATAACGAATGTTGACCTTAAGATGTCCTTTTTATCGTCTCATTGATGCACATACTACACCTCCTTTTATTCATAGTTCACCTGCCTCTTCGGAAAACAAAATTAAGAGCAGTTGTATAAATATGTGTCTACACCTAAAATTTGAATATATGGCAAGACGCCTTCTATTAAGATTGATGTTTTTTTTTCTGTCTCATTGCGCAATAAAGAAGTTGTAACTAAAAGAATATGTTATTCACGATAAAGAAGATATGTCATACCTGTGAAAACATTAACAAATTCCACAGTAATTTCTTATTACAATAATGAACACTATCTATGTCAGAACAAATATACAAGAAAATGTTAATTAATGGCACCTGAACTGGAGTGTCGAATGTAAATACTCGAATATTTGACTATTTGGTTTCTTTGCTTTCAGCTTCTATACAAATATTTGATGCATTTTTCACGACCTTGCGCGTCAAAGTTCGAGCATCTGTTCATATTCACCGTGACATAAAACTAAGGCTAGTAAGAGTGTATTTGCAGATCATTCGCATCATCACCATTACCAATTTAAGCCATTATTCTTGCCATCCTTTTTCAATAGCTAGAGTCGTAAAGTATTGTATATTTTGAAATATCGCATGCTCAAATTAACATTGTATTATATGTATTATTTACTTGTGACCAATCCATTTTACAGTCTGAACCTTGACTTTTTCATTCTTCGTTTATAAACCAACAACAAAGTTTTTTTATATCGAAATATTTGGTCCTCATTTTCTGTCTTTTATCTTTTTATTTTTTGTTGTTTACACTTTGGTGTTTTACCATTTTCTGTCTTTACACTTTACCTGTGTTTTACCTTAAATACTTAGTGAAAAGTAAAATAACAAAAATACCGAACTCCAAGGAAAATTCAAAACGGAATGTCGCTTATCAAATGGCAAAATCAAAAGCTCAAACACATCTAACGAATAAAAAACAACTGTCATATTCCTGACTTGGTACAGGCATTTCCTTATGTAGAAAATGGTGCATTAAACCTGGTTTTATAGCTAGCCAAACCTCTCACTTGTATGTCAGTCGCATAAAATTCCATTATATTGACAACAATGTGTAAACAAAACAAACAGACATTATAGGTAAACATGTCAAAAATTGGGGTACAACAGTCAACATTGTGTTATTATCTTAATCACTATAAAAACAAACAAATATATAAACAAAGAAAAACAAAATGGTATATAGACAAAGCACATAAGCAAAAATGAAAGACAAGAAAACAAAAACGACCATAGCACAATGACACAATGGCGGGATGTAGAAGTACCGAGCCACGCCAAAAGGATATTACCAAAAATGGACTAAACAGTAAAGGTTAATAATTTACAAAGACAAATAAAAGAACACTATAACACCTAATTAAGGCAGTACCTAGAATCTATACTTCAAGACCATCATGTATTATTTGTGAAGTTGATACGGAATATTTATCAACAAGGTCTTGGTATCTTCCAATGAACTTTTTTTTAGAAAAAAGACGAGACGTTCTTTGACATAACCCTGGTTCATCAACTTTCTGTTCAGACACTGGTGACGTTTTATAAAGTCTGAGTAGCAGCTGCAAGCTCTTGAATACCGAATGAGTTGGGAAATGTATATCCCATATGCAGGTGAAGTTGGTATATTGCTACTAAGGTGAGGGAAATTGATAATTTCAAACTTAAAATCGTCTCGTTTGTCATAGATTCTGGTACTGAGATGACCGCTTATGTCCAATTCGAGGTTTAAGTCTAAAAATGAGGCGGAGGAAGCCGTGTCTGTTGTTTCTTTAATTTCTAGTTCTGGAGGATATATTAGTGGAACCCAATCAGAAAAGTTTGGATTGTTAATGGAAAGAACATCATCAATGTATCTGAATGTGAAATTAAATGATCTGGCTTCTTTGATCCTCTTGTTTTTGACAAGTGTCTGAAGGAACTCCTTCTCATATAAATATAAGAAGAGGGAGACAAGAGAGGCACACAGTTCGTTCCCATTGGAATGCGGATAATTTTTTGAAAAAGTCTACCTCCAAATTCAACAAATATGTTGTCAATAAGTAACTCCAGCAGCTTGATAACTTGTTCCTCTGAGAAACATGTTTTACCTTTTTGTTCACTATTAGCAAAAAATGCCATATGGTATACCAAAGTAATAAACTTACAGCTTATGCTACCATTTTTATATTGAAAAGCATTGTTAATTATTTCTTTTAGATGATTGTTCAATTTCACATGGGGAATGGTGGTATACAGGGTTGAAAAATCAAATTTTGATAGAATTAATTTCAGAGAAAGATCGAGATTTAAAATTATCCAGAAGTTCTTTAGAGTTTTTTAGAATCCACATATGGTTAATATTCTTGTCATGGTTAAAAAATACATAAAATATCACCACTACAAGCTCATTCCTAGTTTATATAATTCTTGTAAGTGTCTATAAATTAAACAAATCTATTTTATTTTTTAGAAATTTACAAAACATACGTCACTTTTTGTGACGTTGATCCATTCATGTGAAGCGCAGTTTATTTTCGTTTGTGGTGTCCTGGTGTGCTGTCGTAAATTTATGGGAGGTGTCCGTTGTTATTCTGCGGTTTATATGTGTAATGTACTATTATATTATTTATTTATGTATTTCTCTGTGCTGAGTGTTTTTTCGTTTGTTTGTACTGTATTCCTGTCACGTAGTGTTGTCATTTTAGCTGTATTTTTAACATTGCCATATAAGTTGGATGTTTGGCTAGCCATAAAACCAGGTTCAACCCACCATTTTGTCTTAAAATGTCTTGTACCAAGTCAGGAATATGACAGTTGTTATCACACAATCCGTTTCTATGTATGTTGGCGTTTGCTTTTGTTGAAGTTCAGTGTTTCTGTTTTTTCGTTGTTTTCCTCTTATTAACATTGTGTTTCACTCGGTTTTAGTTTGTTACCCTGATTTGTTTTTTCTTAATCGTATTAAGACTATTGAACAGGGTATACTATTGTTGCCTTTATTTAATACCACTACGCGAGTAAACATTTTCACAGTATTTCTGAAGACCCTCTTTCACTGCGGACAGAATTTTTGTCAATCTAATAGATAATTCCTAAGTAGAACATGCAGATGAACCGGCAATGAACCATGTTTGTACGGAATTTTGTGAAGCTTAGATATCCATACAAACAAGATAAGTCCTCAGATTTGCTATTCAATGTAATATTAATTGAAGCCATGAAGGACTTATGATTCGCCAAAATCTCATCCTTGTCAAATGACATTTTTGTATGTGGGATTACCTGAGTGCTCATTTATTCCTAATTCTTTTACAAGACACTCGTAGTAGTGCGACTTACATACAAGGACAATATTATTTGAAACTTTGTCCGCAGGAACAACAAGAATAGTTCTAGTGTAATGTAACCCTAGCGGATGATGAAGATGTGAAAGAAGGTCGTCAAAGCTCCCGAAGGCCGATCTAGATTTAGAAGACATTTTTACAAGGGCCGATGGTAATGTTTTTGCCCATGACTACGCTGGTGTCTTAAAGTAGTATTAAATAAGCTCGTTACATTTACATCACTGCAGGCTGGACAAATTTCCTACTCCTTTGATGTTATCATTGCAACCATATGGCATTGCCGTACCTAGTTCCCTTATCAAAAAAAATTCTCTTTCTTTCCGGAAAGGAGTACTTTGTATACGGCTATTGGTGTGGTGATAAATTTTCTCGATGATGCGTACTTTCATAGATAAAGAAGGATCGTTGTCCGTTTGATTAAGATGGTTAAAAAGAACCCTGAATTGCGGATCTTTATTATCAGACCGATGTTGATTCATCCTTTTACGCAAAGTTTGTCGAGTTTAACCAACATAAAATAGTCCACACAAAGTGAAAGAGAGAGGCGAGAGATACCAACGCCCGGCAAAGGGACATTCAAATTCATAAATAAATAAACGGGCAAAGGCATGATAAAACAAATACAGTAATAACAATATACAAAACACAACATAGAACACTAAAGACTTAGCAACACGAACCCCACCAAAAACCGGGGTGATTTCAAGTGCTCCTGAAGGGTAAGCTCCACATGTGGCACCCGTCTTGTTGCTCATGTAAGTACAAACCAGGTGATAAGTCACATTTGGGAAAAGGAGGATGGGATTATTGTAACTTTAATTGGAACATATCCGTCGTCATCTGTGAAACAGATATTCCATAACGGCCAACCAGCTCGTAGTGGTTGTACCATTTCTTTATTTCTGTATTCTCGTTTTGAAAAAACTTGAAAAAAATACAACATTTGTATTGTTTATCAGGCGGAAACCCAGTTGGAATTAAACACAAGAAATGGAACTCTAGAAAAGGGAAAAAAGGCCAAGTTGGTAAATTTGAATTGTTTACATCTGTTTCTATGGGCTTTAAAAGTTTAATGAATGTGCCTAATTTAGGATTTTATGCATCTTATGTATGTGTTTGTACTTGAATTATGGTATGTTTCTCTGTCCTATATGTTCTCTCATTTATTTGTATTGTAGTCCTGTCATGTAATGTTGTCATTTTAATGTTATATTTAACATTGCCATAAAAGCGGGAGGTTTGGCTAGCCACAAAACCAGGTTCAACCCACCATTTGTACCAAGTCAGGAAAATGGCCATTGTTATATTATAGTTCGTTTCTGTGTGTGTTACATTTTAATGTTGTGTTTCTGTTGTGTCGTAGTTCTCCTCTTATATTTGATGTGTTTCCCTCAGTTTTAGTTTGTAACCCGGATTTGTTTTTTTCTCAATCAATTTATGAATTTCGAACAGCGGTATACTACTGTTGCCTTTATGGAGCTTCAAGATATTTGTAAACTTTTAAATTATAGACAAATTTTCACAAAATAGTCGATTGTGGCAGGTGCAAATACATGTGGATCTTTTTTGTGCATACGCATAAATTCCGCCGAAAAAAATTCCAAAGAAAGATAATAGATCGATCTTTTTAAAGCATTAATTTTGCATCTCTGCTCCCGGCGACAGTTTTTTTTGGAGAAAATCCCCAAAATGGGCAATAACTTCATCGAAAAGAGAAAGTCGAGTACACCTTTTTTATGTTCAGGCGTGTTTGAGTTGACTATTCTGTCTTGAAAACGTATAAAAGAAAAATATTTGATATATCATCTCGCTTCATATTCTATTATTTTTATATATTTGGGCTCTAGGTAATTAGTCTTCAACCTCTGAAAATGTTTAGTCTGCCCTTCCACGAAATATTTAATTAGAATTTTTTAAATATTTTGAACTTTCGAAAAATTCCCCCTGACAACCGACCAGACAATAATTTTCAGTTGACCAAATGCATAAAAGTACATTAAATGATGCTCAATAGTTAGTAGATACATTTGTCTTTTAAAATACAACAGGCATATAAGGATCGCAATGATGCTATGTGGATAAATTTATCCGTTTTCAAGTACGAAATTGACAGCGCGTCATCACTACAATGGCTCCCATTTTTACGATTATAAAAATTAGGTGGCGTAATTGGGATATAATTTTGACGAAGTAGAATCCTGATTGTTATATATATATAAAGTTGTGTACCTTTTCTTAAAATTCGACAGAGGATTGAAAATAATCAAGGGAGTTAGGAATTCCAATAACATGTACATGTTAAGAGTAATTATTGGATTTTAAGAACTATAAGATTTGAACATCAGTTACCTAATGTTGCCTTTAATTATACTGTACAGTAGGACAAAAGGAGCATGATTATTACATCAAACTAGGCAATTGTGGTTTAAATTTGAGTACAATCTTGTTAGATTAGAAAAAGTAAATTTCATAATATTGAAATTTTCAAACCACTAGTTATGCAGGTAGACAAACTTTTTTAAATTATACCTCTTGGATACAACACATTTTCAAGGGGTACACATCTTTAATTAACATCCAGAGAAAAAAACGCATTTCGTACGTTCTTACAGAATAATAATGTTACTGAAGTAATGGTTAACTGTACGGAAATAATTACTTATTCTGCAAATATCGTTTAGATCAATCTATGCACGAATATGTTTTCTTTCAAACAGTCGTGCTGCAAATTTAATTTAAAACACTTTCCCAAATATCTGGGCATAGTTTTGAACAATTAGCGTGCGATCTTTCTTAAATATATTATTAATGTGCAATTTCTATGTACATATCAACTTTTTTGTCGTCACTGTAAATGTTATCTAAAAGGGTAATATGTTAGAGATAATTGGATTTCAGGTAATATACGTTAGTCGTAAAGAAGCGTTTTTGGTTTAATTGCTTTTTCTATAACTTGTGCAATTCGGAGATAGACAGGCGTTTAATGTGATATGAAGAACAAGCCTATATTGACAACTGATAAATTTTCAATCAATGAAAAAGACGTCTTTTTAAATACACTAATCTAATAAAAAAGGGAGAGGATACAAAGGGACCAATCAAATCCACATGTCGAATAAAAATAGACAACACTATGACCAAACAGAAAACCGACGAATAGATAAACATGAAGACAAAGACAAAACATTGAGCAACACAAACCTCATAAAAAAAAAAACAGAAGATGAACTAAGGTTTTGCGGAAAGGTAAGCAGTCCTTGCTCCACTAGTGGCACATGTTGTATTACTCTTTTCAAGTAACAATATGATGACGAGTCGAATTCGGTGATGTCTCGATAGTGGCAGAAAACACAATTGAATATTTCAGGAATGTAAAAAAAGTATTTCAAGCTGTAATGCGAAATACATATTATCGACAATTCGTGTTTTGCCAAAACAAAAATAATAGAAATTGATACCCTATAACTGATTCTGACATTTCTAATGTAAACTGATTCTGGCATTTCTACCCTAGAACAGTTTTGGACAGCTTTATCTATTTATATAGTTATGTATTTATTATTTATTTAATTGATTTATTGATTGCTTTATTATTTTCATTTTCTATTTTATTTTTATTATCTCTTAAAAATGTTCTAGAATATCGTTGTTACCTTTTATGGATATGTAGTATTGTTCATTTTTCTAAGTTGTTTTCATAGTATTTATCTTATTTATTGCGTTGGTTTATATGCGTTATGTACTTTTGTTATTAGCGTAAACCATAATTTACTTAATGATATTAAACCACGCATGTGTTATGACACATGATTGTTTAATGTCAAATGTTTAAAAAGGTAGACTAAAAAAATCCAAAATAATTACATGTAATAGAAACTCGAAGGTGCTCCTTCAGCTGTTCAGTTGTTTTTTAGTCCTTTTATCAAAAATGTGCATCACAGGGAAAGAATCCATTCAAATTTATCAACTAGAATTGTTCTTAATTTCTGCATTTAAAACATATTCTGACAGTTCTACCCCTTAGAGCAGTTTTTTGACAATTACGGACAGTTAAATCATAGAACTTATTCTGACAGATTTTGTACCCTAGAGTATTTCTAGGGTAGACTGTTCTTGACCAGTTCAGATGACAGTTTAGAACATTTCTATGACAGTTTATTCTGTAAGAAGGGAAAAGAGTTTAGCACTGATCCCAACTACATGTTTGGCTGGTTATACATTTGTAATAATGTCTTATTATCACTTTTATTTTTGCCTGTTTCACATCAGTAAAACGCCTTTTTATTTTTACTCCCATGTTTACCTGTAAGAGTTTATTGGCAGGTAAACTGCCATTTTTTTTACTCCCATATTAACTTATACTTTTATATACTGCTGTCTTATTTAAATTTACATGGTGGCCTTTTTGTATATCGGTACATTGAATTTATATTCACACTCATGATTTTTTTCTGTTTCTACATCGGTGGTTTTGCTCGTTTGTAATAAAACAATATATTTCAAACCGATACCGAACACTCACATTTTTGTAGAATTTCAACTACTATCGGTAACCTGCAGACATATTTTCGCTTCCATACGTTCGCTTCAATACTTTTCTGCATGTTTTTTAGAAAATGTGTTTCAACTTCCATCATTTTTCATCACCATATTTCTTTTTTTACGGACATGATAGTTCAGGTTCCATCGGTAAACTATCGCTACATTGATATAACTGCCCTGTTTGTCTGGGGAGAAAACCGAAATTTAAGAGGTAGTTATATGTTAGATATCTGAACACCATACTGTTAATTTACCGAATCATTTTACGGTTAAAGATTTCTGAAATAAAACAAATGTATTGATAACTATTTTGCTTGGATTTTTTTTAACTACTTGGGATTAGTACATATTTTGTTCTCCAATGTTCTAATACCCCTCATGTATACTTATATTAATTTGGTACAAGTGGAAAGATATTAGTTTAAGTATTTCTATTTAGCAGTTATTTACATTCTATGTCAAGGCGTTCGCATCGATAATGTACGCTAATTGATAAATATGTCTTGGTGTTTTACCGCAGTATAATCTGACATTTACCACTGTAAACACAAATACTGACACATATTGTCAAGAACATCTGCTATGTTTTTCATATTTTCTCAATATTTGACTTTGTCTGACGTAATATAAATTGCGTTTCGATTTCAGCAAATTTTTGACGTTCTGATGCATGTTACAGTGTCAACGTGTTAGACAACTAACTCATCAGACTGTCATGTTTACCATTGACTAAGATATTTATCAATGTCTGACAAAGCTATCCATCGAATACTTAAACAAGATACGAAATAACAAATAGCAAAAAGCAGTCACATAAGGAGATCTGAAGTAGTATTATGCAATGATTTATCACTTTCATTATATCATATTTAAAAGACTTTTGATATGTTAAAAATATTTTTAGAAATAACATATTTATTATTTGTACTAAGACTCACATTAAGTCAGTTAGAAATGAATTTATCCAAAGTATACCAAAAATGTCAATTTTTTTTTACGATGTACAAAATGTATATATCAAAATTTATTGATTCGTTAAAGCTACCTTTCACATGTATATGAGTATGATCTCAGTGAAACTAGTTATGTTTTAAAGATTTGATTTTGAATGGAATTATCGAAATAAGAATATAAGTCACCGTCTTTGTTTTTGGAGTTAAATAAGGCAAGATGGACAATGTGTTATACTTCAACAATTCATTAAATCTATAGCTTGTGATTACCATTGATAGAATTCCTCTTATGGAATGAATATAAAAAAAATTGATTGAGAGTTTGTGTGGGTGTGTCTGCGCGCGCTGTTCTTGTAGAATAACACCACTTTTATTTGTCTTGTTCGTGTACTGTCTGTTGAGTTTGAATTTGCATTTGTCAATTAGTCGAAATCTTCTGCCTGATGTTGATAAGTGTTCAGCTTGATATTGACAAATTCCTTGCCTCATGTAAGTCTGATATTGAAAGTTTATGATGAAACAAAATGTTTAGCCAAAGACCACTGGTAAAGTCTTAAATGAAAAAATGACGCTTGGACAGGGAAGTATGGTTAAAACAGGCAAATTGAAGGATAAAGAATATATTTTTGTTGTAAAAAAAAAGAGAAATGTAGCTAAAAAAAACACCATCCCTTGATACTAGTGCATATGTCCTTAGAAAGTTATATTTTTATTCAAAGAACAGTTTAATAATTATTAAGATTTTTTATAAAATTAATGTGACTCGATTAACTCTGAAATTACTAAGACATTTATCTAATCTCATATTTAATTCACTCATGATTTTACCATGTCAATTATAGTATCATACATAATATGCACGACACACTGTTTGTTTTGATTTATTATTCGATTTAATCTGAAAAAGTTTTTCGGTGTATTATATAACGACTTATTCTTCCATTTATCATAAGCTGTTTTTATCAATCAATATGTGTGTAAGGATAATTAAATCATAATGATTCTACACGAAAGTGGAATTTTTCTAATTAGTTTGCACTAACAGTTTTGTATTGTTCCTTCCTTTTTGCAGTGAGTTGTACGGTAGCTCATTAACTGTATGAGAAACAATTTACAGACTGATACATCCATGTAATGAATTCAAACGTTTTTATTATAACGTACCGACCACTACCATGTCTACGTCATACAAATCCAGGAGGAAAATAACATTGTTCTTTAATTATTAAGCGTTTGTGAAAATTTCGTACCGAATCATCTAAATGTCATTTGAAAGAAACATTTATAAATGATTCCTTTATGATAGTGAAATGTTTGCCTCAAATAAAAGAAATGTCTTTACCATAGGGAACACACTGGCAGTTTTTTGTTTTCTTGCTCTACTTGTTTCTACTTCTAGTATGAACTTCATCTTACCTAATTGAAAAGGAAACGATTTGTCGTTCCCAACTGTCTAGTTTTCTGGACGAAGATAATTATTTTTCCTGCGTGATCTCTTTCACGTTTCAGAACATCATGAATAAAATTGAATCATTATGAATTCTGTGTCCAGGAATTTCTAAACTCTTTATTTAAATTTCTATTATTATTGTCATAAACTTTCAAAAAATATATCAAAAATATCGAACTCAAAGACAAATTCACTAAGGTGAAGTCCATAAAAAATGACAAAATCAAACGCTATCAATCAATGGAACAAGTGAAAAACAACTACCATATTCCCGACTTGGCTACAGTCATTTTCCACATATGGTTTATGCCACTACGCAAGTTAACAGTGTCACATTATATCTGTAATCTCTCTTTCACTGCGGACAAAATTTGGTTAATATAACCAAAAATTTGTTTGCAGTTAAAGAGAGATAACAGAACGGACAATTCCTTTGTAGAACATTCAGATGAGCCGGCAATATACCGTTGTTTGTACGGAGTATTGTGAAGTTTAGGTATCAAAAACAAACAAGGTAAGTCCTCAGATTTGTTGTTCATTGAAATATTCAATGAAGCTATGAAGAACTGTTGGTTTGCCAAGATCTCATCGTTTTGATGTTGTTTTTTCAAAGTTGTTCTTAGCTGTATACATCAGATCACCTTTTTTTTTATATTGAATTTCAATATTTTGTTTTCAAAAAATTTGTATCAATGTCATTGTATTATACAAACCAGGGCAGGTTCTGGATATAATTAGCTCAATGACAGCAGAGTGTCACATTTTTCTAATCTGTGCCTTTATGCACTTTACGCCCACGTCTTTAGACTTATTCGGAATTCTAAACCATTAAGAAGATTATAAAGCAAAATGAACAGCAAGCCTGAAATTTGAAACAACCGTTAAAGCACATTAGATAGTACATAAAACTTTTTTTCGTAGTTAAACATCGAGCTTACAATCACAATTGTTTCGCGTGATGTAGTTATATACTAATTTTTACTACTTTTAGAGACGATAAATTTCCTAGTCGCACCTATAAATGTACTTATATAAAATAAACATATAAAAGCACGACAGAATTCGGCTAATTACCAACGATATTCCGATAGATGAATTTGATATAGATTATTTACCGGTACTTTGACACTGATATGCTATGGTTACCTCTAATCATTTCTAAGGGTGGAGGGGATAGAAATAACACACAAATGCAAAATTTATGAAACTGTTTCTTTTTTCTTCCTTTATTGCTACTTGGTATAACAGTTCATTCCCTGAAATCTCTGTCCTATATAATAATAATGTTCATTTGCTAAATTAGAGCGCTTTTAATTGATTGGACAAATTAAAGCAGAAAACATTTTGGTTACTGTTCGATTACTATACTAAAGGTCGGAACAAATTATACAGCAGAAGATCTTTGCAAACTATCAACAATCGAACTTGTCTGCTGTTAAACGCAAAACCGCCATTGGGTATAATGGAAAATTAATACAAGGTTAGTATTTATCCTCCATAGAACAGATGGAAATAGGTTAAGCAATGTTCTTTATTACACTAAAAGGGTCACAATCGGTTAAGTTGTAGATGTTAGTTTTCTGTAGAGTGTTGTTTTTCGTCTTTTTTATAATTTGGTTAACGGAGATGTTATTTTATCTTCGTCCCATACACCCAACACCCCCACCCCCTAACCCCCATACCACCAAAATCTTAGTATCTATTCTCCCATTTCGGAGAACCCTAAAGTATCTTTATGAAAATATGGTACTGTTAATTTTATAAATAGCAAAACTATAACATAAACGATACCAATTCGATGCTCGAGGCCAAACAGATATCCTAAATTGTTAATTTAATTTCGAGGGACATAAATCCTTTTCCAATTCAGATTTTATGACAAAAAACTATCAAAGTAATAAACAAAGTAAATGGTCTGATTGATAAATCATCTTCACGTTTTTCCACATAATAGTAAAATTTTTGTATTTTCTTGATTCATTTCCTTAAAGATGCGAATAAAACAATTGTCCATATTGAACTGTAGGTCGAACATCTTATTCCCAAAACGGTTTGCTCTGATAATTGCCAATTTTAAACATAATCATCTATATTATCCAATTTCTAAGTGATTGAAGAAAACGCATGCCTTTTAGCTATCTGCTTTGGATATAACAATTGATAACGAATTGAAATATTAACAGAGTTTGATTTTAAGATGCGATTTCCTTTATATAATTATACGTAATTAATAATCAATAATTAGTTTTCATGATAAATTACTTTTATCTTTTGTCCGGATGTTTACTGGAATAATATTTTTTTCTAATGACTTTAATTCGATTATTCCCACGTTTTATATCCGATTGGCTTTAATTATTTGTTTTCAGGTCGTCGGGCACACACATAGTAATAAACGAAAGTAAAAAATGATATATTAGTATATACAATTATTGCTATCCTTCATATAGTTTTAGTTATTTTTCAAATCCCAATTGTTTCTAAAAAAATTAAGATTTATTTCCTTTTCAAGAGATTAAGTTCTGGTTAGCAGCAAGCCAAGTTACGAGAAAAGTTAATAATCTTCGTATACAGTAATTTCTAGCGTTATACCATACTTGGTTAGTATGTTTCTTAGAATAAAACAAAATTATGCGAAACATGCACATTAACAAAGAATACGCTAGGGTAAAACGTATTTTTCATTGGCAAAATTGACATACTATGTATGAAAGAACAGGAAAATGATATTTTTAAACAAACATTCTGACGATTATTTTTAAGTGATACCTAATTCTGAATAACTTTAAGTCATTATCAGGGTAGGATTATTGAAATAAGTTACATACACGGAACTCATTTTTTTAGAGAAAACAGGCAGATGTTTATAAAATCAGCTAACTCTCCCCTCCAAGTGTAGCATTCCGTTAGAGTTACACTGAAAACCAGATCTCGAACAGCGATTTATTTTTGCAGATTTTGCTAGACAGTAGATGTTGTACACGACATCAAACCCTATAATTGTCATGCAAATATGTATTAAGTTAGTCCATTTAGTCTTATTCTCCAGTATCGATCCGATGATAGAAAACTAATACTTTCTTTTTCAGTATTGTCCGTTGTGGCCAGTGTGTTGTCCTTGACATTAATAGCCTATGACCGTTTCTTTGGTATAGTATTTGCATTGAAAGCTCATATGACTGACAGGAGGGCACGAACGTCATTGATTCTTATTTGGTTATCCTCTGCATTGATTGCTTGTCCAACTTTAATCTACAGACAACTTAAAATACGGGTTTGGAAAGATCATACGGAACGCTGGTGTGACGATGACTGGCCGGTATCTATTGGCTCTGACAACAATGTAACAACACATTCTATACCATCACGGACTGCATACTATGTCACAGTATCTGTTGTTTTGTACTTTATACCGATGATTGTAATGACACTCGCATATTCTCGTATTATAATGAAATTATGGATGAGTGCGATACCAGTGGCAAAAATGGATAAAAGAGTTGAAGCCCAAGCCAGGGCAAGAAAGAAGGTAATCAATTATATTAACACCATGATTTCATCGTTTATATCATTTTCGTTTAATATGGTGTTGTGACAGAAATGCTAAGTGGATGTATAAATATAAATTTAGGAATTCGATATACATGATAAAAGATAACCCAAGTTCATTGAATTAACTCGTAATATTTCCAACGATTCCAGATTTCCTTTCGTTATAGACACATTGTAAGACAAACTATCTAATAATCATAATAAAAAACAACAAATAATAAGTTTGAATTTTGGCAATTTCTTGTCATGGATTTATTAGGACAGTTTAACTATATATCAACCGGCCAACGAATTTGCATCCATCGACAATGTCTCATTAATGTCCAAGATAAAAACATTGCAGAGCAACCATCATATGTTTTCTCAAAAATGGCAACTGGGCTACCAGACGCCAACTGTGATAAATTCAGCCATTCATCAAAAACAATGTATTCAGTTCACATTCTGTCCAATCCACGACGCATCTTTTGTCAATATCTGAAAATATACAACAAACAGCAGAAAAAATATTCTCAAGGGTGAGATAAGGTGGGTTTTTGTGTTCCTTCAGTTCAAATCACGCAATGAACAAATCACGAAAAGCATGCAATTTTATATCAAATAAAAGCGGGAAAACCGCTTATGAAATTATGTTAGTAAAGGAAAGACGCTCAAGTCCTTAAAAATAAAAGAAAAGTTAACTCTTGTTTAGCAGACGATACTTCAATTTATTAAATTGATTTAATGCTTAATGATTAAATTTTATTAATAGAATACATGTAAGATATCAACTGGAAAATAACCAATCGAAATAAAAACAAAAACAGAAACAGACAACATCTATCCAAAAAGAAAACAGAGGAAACTCCATACTAAAAACTGAAGGTTAAAGAACAATTGTTAATGAACTGATAAAAACATTTAATGTTATGCTCTATGTTCAGTTGAAAACTATCTACTTGAAAATTGTAATTTGTTGTTTGCCCGCTAAGCACGGGGTAATGAGATGTAAGATCAATGTTAGAATAATGTGTTAGGTTTTATAGGTTCCGGTGGGCTGTTACCTCGTGAATTGAAACGTTAAAAATTCAGCAAAGAAAATCGGTCTTGAACAAAATAAGGTCAATATTCATATCACATTAGCCTGTAATCGTCCAGCTTGACGTTCAGCACCAAACCATCATCATCAAACATATAAAGAGAACTTTTCCAGAAGTTTTAAAAGTGTTTTATGTTCTTATTCACTTGTTCAAACGAACATAAAGTATTTATGTGCACATCGCTACTTAATTTCTGAAACCTACTTCAAACCCAAACTGTATACTATATCATTCTTGATATAAAATAAGAAACACATTTCTGATTTTGTCTAGCACGGTGACCATGTCATTTTATTAAACATTATAGAAGCTAAATCATCATTTCACTGTCCACAAAAACATTGGATTCACTGAATGCAAATACGTAACGTCCACTAAATATTTTTTTTTTTTTTTTATGGTGCACTGGCCTTACAGAATATCTAAAAATAAACAAATATCATAATTAGTACACATCCAATTGATCTCTGAATTACATTACAATTCTACACTACTGTAAATATGTCTACACTGTAGTAGTAATCAACGTGGTCACCGCCTAACCTCGATAATTGAAAAAACATGATCCTTTTCTTATATACTACCCGCGAAATCCAAACCGGTTCTTACCCTAGGTACTACGCGACTAAAAATAACTACGCGTAGAGCACATAAATATATTGAACAGGTACTTTCAGCAGCAAAAATACATTTTGATGAAAAGTAGCCAACCAAACTGTATTTGAAATTAATCATCATTTTCAGTGTTTATTTAAAATGAATCGTTTCAAAAATTTCACCAAAACAATGCAACATTTTGTATGAATAGATTGTATTTTAGATATATTCTCAAGCCGGACTTTTGACAAAATGTTCATCCCCTTAAGCCGTATATTTGTGATTTAGGTAAACATGGTAAATATGAAATCCATTTTATGACATCCGACTTCTTTAAATCGAGGACAACATTTTTCTCTCTCTTAATTCCCAGAATTAAAATAACGATACCTTTGTTTTAATCAGACTAATTTTCTGGTCATCTTTTCTACAAATTCCATGCAATTTAATTGTACTGATTGTTTTAATAATCTGGTAACAAGATCTGTTATCACATTTACCTTTCTTACTGACTTCAGCTCCCTGGTTTTGTTTGTTTACATGAGCAACATAAAAGTGTTAGTCGTGAAACACTAACTGCGAATCCTATCGAAACACCAGAGCTCATCCAAGGTATTTTTCGGGGATTCCTATTGTCCAATCTTTAGTTTTCTACGTAGTAGTTTTTGG
Organism: Mytilus californianus; assembly: GCF_021869535.1. Taxonomy (NCBI): domain Eukaryota; kingdom Metazoa; phylum Mollusca; class Bivalvia; order Mytilida; family Mytilidae; genus Mytilus; species Mytilus californianus. Next base: position 110,644,230 of record NW_026262723.1, read on the forward strand.
ACTGCTACATCTTTTTGTCGTGCCATTTTTCTGTTTTTCATTAACTTATAAATCTTGATTACCTCCTTGCAGCCAGATCAGAGAAAGTAGGAGAAAAAAACCCAAAGGAATCGATTGACGTGCTGTAAAATTAACATTTTTGAAATTAAGTTACTAAGCAAATTCAAACGGACCTAATCCTATGAATACCCATGCAACATCAATCTTTAAAGACCCAAATGTTGCAAAACACTTGTCCTACCTCCATGACAAATATGTTGTTGTTCCCACAGATAAAGCCCAAAACAACATCGTTTTTGTATGTAAATCACATTGCATAAACTGTTTGATACATGAATTAGGTATTGACAATTCATTTGGAAACTCAACATATACCCCCACGACATTTACCAAAGAGGAAATCCTGGGTCACATTCGTGAAAAGGGAAGGGTATTGTAGTAACGACATAAGGAACATATCCGATATCATCTGTGAAACGGTTATTCCATAACGGTCAACCAACTCGTGATGGCGTCCGTAAAATTTACGAAAGGATGATTTCAACTTCACCATTTGGAACTCTTGGCTTAATAGCTTCCTTGTGAGCAGCAATCCTCTATCAAGGAAATCATGATAGGAAACACAAGCCCGGAAATAACGTATCAATTGGGAGATATATACTCCGTATGCAGGCGCTGCTGGAATGTTGTCACATAGAAATGGAAAGTTCACAATTGGGAAGCTGAAATCATGTCTTTTCTCGTAAAGTTTTGTTTTCAACCATCCCTCATTGTCAATTTCTAGATGTAAGTCAAGATATGAGGCAGACTTAACTGTATCTGTAGTATCCTTTATCTCTAGTTCGATGGGATAGATTCGTTCAACATAGTCACCAAATTTTGTATTATTTAGTGAGAGAACATCATCTATATTAGCAGCACCTTCTTAAATAGTATTTGTCTCCCAGTAGATACGATATTCCAAGGCTTGTATTTCCTATCATGATTTCCTTGATAGAGGGTTGCTGCTCACAAGGAAGCTATTAAACCAAGAGTTCCAAGTGGTGAAGTTGAAATCATCCCTTCGTAATTTTTTAACGACGCCATCACGAGTTGGTTGACCGTTATGGAATATCCGTTTCACAGATGACAGCGAATAGGTTCCAAATATCGTAACTTCAATCCCGCCCCCTTTCTCCGAATATGACCTACCGATTTGACTTATTGCCGGGTTTGTACTAACATGATCATCACGACGGGTGCCACTTGTGGAGGAAGATCTGCTTACTCTTCCGGAGCACCTGAGATCACCCCCAGTTTTTGGTGGGGTTCGTGTTGCTCAGTCTTTAGTTTTCTATGTTGTGTTTTGTGTTCTATTGTTTGTCTGTTTGTCTGTTTGTCTGTTGGTCTTTTATTTTCCACTTATGAGTTTGAATGTCCCTTTGGTTTCTCTCTCTTATAAAGACACGTATCTTTATTTTTCTAACCTACACAAACAGACTTTTAAATTGTTATATACACGAAAAGACAATACTTCTATATTGAATGTTCATTTGACAAGAGCAGACCGGTGTACTCGAAAACTTAGATGTGAAAAATAAGTATATTTCGGGAAATTTTAACATGCTAAGGACTTTTTGAAAATTGGTGAGCCAGAAGATCTTTAGATTTTGTATGTACCTGATTTTTTCCAATTTTTTTTATCAGTATGCAGCAAAGATTTACATTTTTTAAATTTCAGTTTCACAAGCTTCTAATGCAGTTATCTCGATAAATACTGAACATAAAACATCGTTTATTTGCATGTATATTTCTAATAACACAGTTTAACAAATTATTTCTTTAAAATTGATTGTTACTTAGAAATAATTTTTGATCAGTATCTTCACCGGCATTGTTGTATTGATAATTTTCTCGATTCTACCATGAGAAGAGTGAATTTCTTTTGTTTTCGTTCACTAGATTTCCCACTGAGATTGCATCCTTTCTATGTTCTTATTTTAATAAACCTTTATCGTGGACAGTAACACGGTGGAAACAAGGAATTGCAATTAACTTTTTGTGCTCATTTTAACCATCCCACTCTTTCAATACTACGCTTACCAGGTAATTTTTTTAACTTTCGTTTGCGGCGAGTTTACTTTTCGTCAATTGTTCTTCGGCTCAACGTCATGGTAAGAGTTTTTAAATGTTTAATGTGTGTGCGTTTTGCATGTGTTTATGACGTTTGTTGATAAGTGAAATTTACTGACGAAGTCAAATAGTATATTCCTAGTGGATGTCACTGTGTCATATAAACTATTAATGGTTGGATTGTGGGTTGGTTAAATTCCTGTTTTTGGAATGTTCTCTCGGTATGTTACTATCTTGTTCCTTTCGATTTGACTATGTGGAATGTACTGCCAATATTTACAATTTTTGGCTATATTCAATTTTTTTTTACATAACACTTATCAAAAGAATAGTTTATAGTGTTGCATTCTGAAAAAAAAACATACTTTTGTCTTGAATTTACTAACACTGACGTCTTGCTTTTAACTTTATATTAGAAGAAACAATCAGAATGTCAACAACATCAGTAATAACGAAAATTACTTTCTGCAAATTTTTCACGAATTAAAAAAAGATTTATAATTTACCAATCAAGATTGCAAAATATAATAACAATAAACATGAAAGAAATATATATGCTTTTACTTATTATTTAATTAATATCATCTTGTGTAACTAGTTATATTAGTTACGAGTTTCGTCTAAAGTTTCAATTTGAAATATGCACAATTAGCGAATTGACATAACATTTAAGATAGCATGTTATATTAATAAGATAAAATGTGAAATAAATAAAAACAAACCTGGAAATGAACTCAGTTCTTTGTTCTCTTTGCCAAAAGATAATATTTTTGTTTACCTCTCTCGAAATATATAGGTTCTTGATATAATTTTCAAATTTGTTCAATGTTCATTAGAAATAAATATTCTGATCTATTCTGGGCAACTTTTATTAAGACTTGCACTGTAAACCTAAGCTGATATAAATGACAGCCATAAGCCAGGTGATATAAAATTGGTTGAGGTTGTGGTATTTTTTTTATTATTTTTTTTTGGCGTAAGAATAAACATAAGACAAGTTGTTCTTAATTAACTTAAGATTCCATTTCCTATGTTAATAATTAAATCTTTCAATCTTCTCTACAACAATACCAGTAATTATTGCTAGATAATTATAATTTAGTCAACAACAGGTGCTCTCGATCAATCCAACGTCCTATTCTCAGCTGGTATGAATTCCGTGATATATTAATGTTTACCATATGTTTCCGAGGGAGATATAAACTTGTCAGACAATTACATAAGTACTGACGTCAAATTCAATAGTTATTTAGCTCTTCCTGATGGCTAGTGACAAAGCCATATGCTCGATTGACAGTTGGAATACACCTCTTATAATACCCAGCGTTAGGTGGTTATTTTAAATCAATAATTTATAATTCATTGACACTTTAAATTATTTAGACCAGGACTGATACTTTGTAATCATTTGAAATGTACAAGTACGAAAAATAAAACGTGGGTATTTGTCAAAACGATAGAACCAGAGGACATAAACATGGCAACAAAAACCTTTTTAATAATTTTTATGGGTAATTACTAAACAATTAACTGCTGATACAGTTAAGAAACACATTTAAATTCAGCATGTTTAAATATATAAAGGTTCATCTAAACATCTCGCCAATATGCTCTCCTCCTATATAATATACATGTAGTATTTGCAACTGGACATTAATCACAAATCCATCCGACCATCCCGTCAGTCAGTTCTCAAACTAACCCTTATTAGTCTTTAGTTGATATCTGATTGCAAAGTTTAGATTATATTCCATATTAATATGCGAGTTTTCACTTTCATTGATTGACACGAAGGTAACATTTTACTCTAACGCATGGCTTAGCAGGTATCACATTTTAAATGCTATTCTCACGCATTAACCGATAAAACTGGAAAAGTAAAAATTAATTATAATAGAACATGCAGTATTATAATAAATGTTCAGCTATATGTCAAATTGAATGTTATATAATATTATACGGTACAACAACTATCGGAAAGTCTGGTGTACAAATTTTAAGCCTGGTATCCATGATGAGTTTATTCACCTCAATAAATTATATGAACTATTTAAGAGATTGGACATTCATCATAATTTACAAAATGTCTGTCTTGTTTGGTCATAAAGGTTGCACTTTGTAAATACAGCTCTTTCAGAAACCACGCCTCTTTTGGTGAGATATATAATATTCATAGATATTTTGTTTTGTTTACGTACTGGTTCCCAGATATGATCTCTATGGTTCATCTCATAAAAACATAACTTGGGAAAGTTACCAGTATAAATACACTTGGATAGCGGCGAAATTGAATTCTAAGGAAGACCAATAGTGAAGGGAGGGGTAGTACATAATTTTAGTATAAGTTTAAACTCTTAGAAGGTCGGGGCATATAAATGTTGAAAATATGCCGCACAGCCCTATGTTTTGGCCTTTGAATAAAATATTAGCGCATATCAACTTTTCATTCTAGGATAAAAAAAAATTACGAAACTTCATAGTAAAAGTGGCACAGTTTTAGCCGTAAAGGGAGTTCCTTTGGGAAATTGCATTGTCTATATTTACAGAAGTGCAACCTATAGCTCTTCAACTAATACATCCTTTGCTTTAATACTTGGTACTCAGCGTTTCTGGTGAAGACAAAAAGCTTCGAACGCACCAAATTTACAAAGCGTTATTTTCTTAATTATAAAAATAAGAAGATGTGGTATGATTGCCAATGACACAACTCACCACAAGAGACCAAATGACACAGAAATTAAGGACTATAGGTCACCGTACGGTCTTCAACAATGAGCAAAACCCATACTGCATAGTCAGCTATAAAAGGCCCCGACATGCATGACAAATGTAAAATTTCAAACGAGAAAACCAACGGCCTAATTTATGTACAAAATAATGAACGAAAAACAAATATGATACACATCAACATTGCGTATATTTGTGTTGTTTTCATCTAAAATATTCCGAACAATCACGTCTCAGTTGTAACATTATGTTGGATTTCCTGCGGATCATACAGTTCTTATCATTGTCATCTGTTTGTGTAAATATCTTTTAAGTATGGTCACCATATGTCGCCTTATAATATGATGACCGTCCATTATCTAATGATATCTATAAATAAAATGATTTGTTGGATATACGTCTGATGACATGAACCCCACCTAAAACACAAAAAAATAAAAGACATTTTGAGTATAACATACCAATTTAAATAAACGATAGATTGATTATTGCTTTCTTAACGCCTAATGGCATTATTTCATGCATATTCAGGACGAAGTTTTTGATAAAACACTGACGTTATTTTAAAAATTTCAATAGTAAGAAAAGTGGTGAACAAATTCAAACAAGGCTACCAAAGATCTACCATCCACACCGAATTCATCTGATATTTAATTTCCTTCGAAAATAACATTGAACAATTCGATAAAAAATAGGCAAAATACTGAAGATCAACGAAATGATATCGGTGTTCACATGATATGTATTTACATCTCTCCTATTTAAAGGCGGTTTAATGAAACAATTATAATTCATAATGAGTTTTCATTTATTTAGATGTGTTCAAAGCTTTCAGCTATTTACTAAGTTGATTATTGTATAAACATCTGAAGTCTGTAAAGCATATGTTTGTACATTTACATATCCTTTCATGTCGATAGTGTTTTGTATAAACATAGCCGCAAAGCTTTATTTAACAAGCAAATCAATACACAAGTAAATGTAAGAATAATTGAATATGGAAATGCATGTAAAGTTGCTTTATTTAATTAACGGTAAGTAGATAGGGTCTGTCGTGTTTCTCCCACAATTCAATTCTTAGTAGTCATGAAAAAGAAAAAGCTGTAAATCCGTGGTCTGAATGTCAATGCTCTTTCTTTAATGAACATAAAAATGTATTACTATTTGTCTGTGTTGTATAAATCTGTTTTAAAGAGTTAGCGTTACCTCTGAGACATTGTTGTGCATGTACTAACTACGTACTAAAATATCCCAACTAAACGCTATGGCACAGTTGTCGGAGTAAAATATTCCAACTAAACGTTATGGCACAGTTGTCGGAGTAAAATATTCCAACTAAACGTTATGGCACAGTTGTCGGAGTAATAATTCCAACTAAACGTTATGGCACAGTTGTCGGAGTAAAATATTCCAACTAAACGTTATGGCACAGTTGTCGGAGTAAAATATTCCAACTAAACGTTATGGCACTGTTGTCGGATTAATAATTTGTATTCTACATTAACAGATAAAAAACCAGGGTCAGCACTATTCTGTACTGCGAAAATTTAAACAGCAGAAAATGATAAACGATATACCGAAACTTGTGTATTAGGCAAGCCGTGTTATGACGCCACGATCATTTTCGCTTTAAATGATATCTTTGGTTTGCTGTCTCATTTAAGTATGTACTCCATACTTCCTTTTTCATATCAAAACGACTTTGATTTTAATCTATATTATATCTATTTTTTTCTTAATCATAGTTTGCCAGAAAAAAGTAAAATAACAAATATACCGAACTCCGAGGAAAATTCAAAACCATAAGATAGAGAGAGTTTTTGTGTGTGTGGTTGTAGCATATAAATGTAATTATAAGAATTGAATAATTCTTTTTTGTAATTTTATAGACTGGTAAAACCGTTAATGTGCACATATTTGAAGAGACACCTCATACAAAATATGCTTCGATCCAAGCTTTTACACCCCAATAAAAGAACAAAAAGAAGCGTTCAGTTCTTCAGAAGTCTGCGTTTATAGTGTTGATTACGATAGAGTTTTTTCATTGTTTTGTAAATATTTTCAATGTACTCTTCTACATATTATAAGCCATGTGTATGTATATCGATTATATTTTTTCCAGGTTATTGTCATGTTAGTTGCGATACTTGTTGTCTTTGCTGTTTGTTGGTTACCATTTCAAATAATATTACTATACAGTGAACTACGTTCAAATAGGGAAGCGGTAAGTTTTTTTCATAAAAACGTGTTTGTGCTGGGTTTTTTGTTGTTTTATTTTTTGTGTGTCTTTTGTGTGTTTTTTGGGGAGAGGGGCTTGGATTTTTGTAACCTTTTATTGGAAGAGGGGCATAGATTTTTGTGAATTTTTGTTTTGAAATTGTTCTCTTAAAATCTATGATTGACGAAGCATTCGTTTCTTGTTAAAACTCTGCATGCATTTTGAAAAATAAAAGTTTTATACAGTCAAAAAACAAAGATGCATTATTCCGGTCATAAACAAAGTTCCAAACAGCACTGGGTTACAGTGTGTTTATTTTGTAAAGCTTATCTCCAGCAGAAAGTATTTCAAACTACCAGTAATGCAAAGAAGTAGCATCAAATCAAATATGTTTTTTCTTTCTTACTTTTACTTTTACAGGCAAATGCATTGAAATATTGTAAATAATATGACACGTTGTTAGAGCTATTAATCATCAAAATATCACATGTATCAATGATCAAAAGAAACATGGTACATAGGTTTATTTTTTACGAAAAAGTATGATCATTAAAATGCAATACCTATTTTCTTGGTAGATTGCTGATTGATATTTAAGGAGCATGATCTAAGCGGTTACATAACTCCCGCTATGAGACAGGCGAAAGTAGTGTCATTGATATTAGAACATTTTATCGTTTGATGGGGCAATAATACTGTAAAGGTTACTGTTTTGTGAATGCATTCAATTTATTTTATTGTGCAGGAAAGTGGCTTGTTGGCGTTTCTATGTGATAAATCAACAAACACACAAATATTTACCATCAATGATAATTCCCTTGAGAAAATACATTGGCAATTATTCAAAGTAATTTCAGAAACCCCCAAAAAGCGACCAATCTTAAAACAAAGGTTTCGTTATTATTCTATTTACTATAATAGATGACTACACGGGAAGATGTGCAAAAATATCGTATTCCTGTCTATTGGACGTCATCGGGCATTGTTGACTTTTCTTGATGTAACAAAAGTCAAATTAGAAGAAATCAAGAAAATTTGCCGTCATAATTAAATATTGACTAATGAAGACTTGAGATCAAGCGAACTGCAATATGTCATAAAACTGTTCTATGTAGATGCAACGTTTGATATTTGGGTTAGCGGATTCAGAAGATAATAATTCAAATACTAATAGTATTAGACAGATATATAGTATTCTGTATTTCAGTTTGAGGTAAATGTTACATACAACAGTAATTGTTTATATATGATACATTGGTAATTGATCGGATGGAAAGACGTTGGAACTATAAGTCTAATTTACTAGGTCAGATACTGTTTCAGTGTCCGCGAAATCTCTAAATGTATGTTAAAGTACTTTATAAAGCCTTTACCGACAGATTCCCCGTTTTCAATAACCAGCAAATAAGCTCTTACATATTAGTAAAACATAAAACAATAACGATGATCACGGTTTGCACTCCTACGTAGATCAATGTAGTTTTTCCTTTTTTTTTTGTAATTTGTACTGGTCAGTAACTTTCTTTAAACGTAAAACCTATGTTAACATGAAACATAGGTTTATTAATCAGTTGTATATGAACCTTACCATCAGTAATCAACATGTAATCAGGCATGGGGTAGACAATGATAGATAATTACAGAAATAATGTCTTTATGGGCTAGTCTTGATTACTTGAAGGTCGAGACGGCGTTATGCAGAAAACATCAATCAACGCTCCTTCTTCACTATCTTGATTGTGTCAATTTCATTAGTTTAAACAGATTTTACGTACCTTGAATAGCCTAAAAGAAGTTTTCGTATTTCAAATCAAATCTTCAATGATAGTTTTTGTAAGATGTCGGTATTTCTTGACACGTTTATAATACAGAAGTAGAAACTTTAATCTTCCTTTCACGAATCTGTCTGTTTACAGACAGGGTTAATTTGCTTATAGACATTTTGCATTGTGTAGAAAAAGCTGAAAGACATGAATGTACTTTGACTTTATTGAATAAGCAAAAGATAGACTAGGTCAAACATAAATTATTCGAGTAGATCTTAACATTGTACAATTAAATACATGCTTTCCACTAAATCTTTCCTCCCGGGGCGTTCGGTGGGAATACATCCACTGTATACTTTTTAGTTTTACAATACAGTAATATTCATTCTACAATATAGTTAAAGTTCCCATGTTAATGTTTTTATTACCTGAATTATTAGTGTTTATTTATCTTTTTTAGCTCGGTGATTGGTACTATGACCTGACTTTTGCAGCACGTCTAATGGCGTACTCCAATAGTGCCTTGAATCCACTAATATATACAGGATTTAACGAGAACTTTAGAAGAGGTAAGAACTAACTTATTCGGCACGTCTGATGGCGTACTCCAATAGTGCCTTGAATTCATTAATATATACCAGATTTAACGAGAACTTCAGAAGAGGTAAGAACTAACCTTTTCAGCACTTCTTTGTGTACTCGTATAGTGCTTTCAATCCACTGATATGGTCAGGGTTTATTGAGAACTTCAGAAGAAGTAAAGAAAGTAGCATTTTCTTTTTTCCCGAGACTTAAGAAAAGGTGGTAAACTAAATAGTAGTAGCATCAACATCAAATGCCTAAAAGGTCAGACAATGACAACTAAAGACGCTGTTCTTTGTTTGGATCAGGTAAATAAACATATAACGGGGTTTTTCATTGGTCAAAGCTCCTTTCGTTTGTCTTAATCAATGGAATAACACATGGTGCAAGTAAAACCACACAACAACAAAAAATCATTAAAAACCTACAATGCAATTGCATCGGTAAAAAAAAAGACGAAAGCACAGTTACAAGGAAAACAATACTACTGTGTGCTCCCTTTTATTGAACACAACAGTAATAAGTTAATACTTAGTATGCTGAAGAAGAAACCATGCCTTCATAAACTCAAATATCAACCATTGAACGTCTTATCAGAATTCTCGTAGAAACTTACTTCACTCATTTAAAATACACTTCCAACGCCCTAGGTAATTAAATAAACCAAATTTTAATACAGAAAAGAAAAGAAATAAAATGTCTAAATCGTGTTTCAAACTGTAAATAAATGAATCAGCATTGGCATCAAATGCTTGAGCCGTTGGAACATTATCCTTAAGGGAAAAAAAGGTTTAGATTCAACTTTTACTTCTGCAATTTAAAGAAATGTTTTATAAGCTTTGATTTTAGGCCAGTGTGGCTCTACATCGTTCCGTACCGTCTTCTTTGATTCTTTGATGAAATTTTTTTTATTGCAAATGACAAAGAAGGGAAAACCCAATTTCTTTTCTCAATACCCTTACCATGACCTCCATCTCACAAAAATTCATCCGATCCCATTTCATTTCAGTAAAACAAAACTTTTAAAACGAAACACGTAATTACGATAAAGGGCATGTATGTAATACATATATATGAGATCGCATTACCACAACACAACTACAGTTAAAACAAGGTATCACCTTTTTATACGCGCGTATAATTTTGGCGGACGATGCTTGAAAAGTTATTTACATTACTATAAAAACAAACAGAACTACAAATCGTCACTCAATAGAAAAAAGTCGTAAAAGACACCTTCTTAATAATTTGATATCATGTACAGACTCATCAGTGATACTCGAATTAAAACAGTTGAAAGGCCACATCAACTAGGAAGTTCAAAGGCCGAAACGGAAAATTCCAACAAGTTATGTCAAATACGGCTTAGGGAATATTTACCTGGAGGCAGAAAAACCTTAATAGTTTGAATGAATCAACATTTGATAAACAATGAATTAACAAAAAAATGAACATACCAATAATATTTCACGTGAACACAAAAATGCTGACTATTGTGCTGGTGATACCCTCGTGGACGAATCGTCAACCAGCAGTGGTCTCGACCCAGTGGTTGTAAAAATGTCAAGTTAATAATTTGGTACGCCAGACGGGCTTTTCATCTAAATGAAGGCAACAGTAGTATACCGCTGTTTGAAACCCATAAATCGATAGAGATAAAAACAAATCCGGGTTACAAACTAAAACTGAGGGAAACGCATCAAATATACGACACAACAAAAACACAACATTAAAATGTAACACACACAGAAACAAACTATAATATAACAATGGCCATTTTCCTGACTTGGTACAGGACATTTTAAGAAAAAAATGGTGGGTTGAACCTGGTTTTGTGGCATGCCAAACCTCCCGCTTTAATGGCAACGTCAAACACAACACCAAAACGAAAACATCACATGACAAGACCACAATACAAATAAATGGGAGAACATATAGGACAAAGAAACACACGAATAATAGCTAACGAAAGGTACTAGGCTTAAAATTCAATACGCCAGACGTGCGTCTCGTCCACACAAGACCATCCAGTGACGCTCAGATGAAAAAAGCTTGAAAGCCAAAACAAGTACAAAGCCGAAGAGCACCGAGGACCAAAACTTCCAAAAAGTTGCGCCTAACACGGCCAGGGTTTTCTGCCTGGGACAAGAACATCCTTATTCTTTAGAATAATTTATAATTTTGCAAACAGTAAATTTTATAAAATGACTATATAATAGATATACATGATAAAACCGAATTGGGGACTAACTACAGAATAAAAACGGATACATTACATAAAACAACTTAATCCAACATATAAAAATGCACAGCCGAGTTAGCCAAAGCATCAAAGCACAAAGTGACGTCACATTTGAAATTCTAAAAAAACACACAAAGTGACGTCACATTTGAATTTGTAAAAATATTTCCCAAAAATAAGATAGGATTAGGATTGATTCAAGATTAGATTTGTAATACTGACATTACATTTATTAATAACAATGAAAATTACAATACTTATTAATATCAAATTGCGGTAGTAATTAGATAATTAATTGTATTATCTAGCTATGTCGGTGTTTCTTCTGAATCAAACTGTTAACCAAATATATCGTAAAAATTTCGTTGAACCAAACTAAAATCTAATAAATGAAGGGGGTGATTAATTATCTTTACCATAACACACGAATATAACAGAAAAGACGTTAAGACATTTGACAAAATCCGACGAGAATAACAAATATAACATCAAAATTAAATACATGAATTTGGGATAGAAAGGTACCGTGACACGTCTTATAGCAATGCGGTTTCACACTCAGCAAAACAGTCACAATCGGGAATAAGTCACGTTCGGTAATTAAAAGATCAGACGACGTAATGACTCGTAATAAGACTCATCTGAGAGTCTCGAAACAAAACAGTTACAGAGCATTTTATACCGACAATTCCAAAAGTTATGCCAAATAGCAAAGATAACTCTTTTAACTGTTTTACTTGTAAATTATCTTTCTTGTTGTAGGTATCCAGCGAGTTTGGCATTGTGTTTCATGTAAAGAAAAGACTAATATATACAATAATGGCTACTCGTATGGACATTCATATGGATCACACGACGCCACGATGCCAACGTCACTTTAAAGCCATTTCTAGCTTGTAGATATTATATGTTGATAGAAAGAAATGAAAAATCAAAAAGAAGAGTTTTAATGGCATCAGAATTTCATATATTTAACAGACAAGCTGTAGATATCAGTTCGATTAAAATAGCTGTCCATATTAATACGATCCAAATACATTTGTATTTGTTGATATCTAAGATTAAACGTCAACAGTTGTGTGCATTCATTTTCAACTTTAAAAGTTTGGATATCCTTGTTAAGAGATGGACAGATAGTGAATTTGATACAATAAACAGGGTTGATTAATGAAACTTGGTGCTTTAAGCAAATCATTATTTGTTTTATAAGAGCCAATCAATGATCATGATATGTTGACTTCTAAGTAGAAAAAAATATAATTGGTTGTGCTATATAAGGTTTGCCACACATGCATTCATGTATGACTTCTATGTATAACACTCTATAAAACGTAACTGTAAGATACATTAGAAAGTGTAAAACATACAAACTGATGTGATTACACAAGAAACGGGAATGCAGTTGGTAAAATATGAGGATAAAAAATGTTCGATGTTTCAGTACATGGTCTCAAGTGCGAGGTAAAAAATTAAGGTTTTGTACTGACATATAGTTCACTTTAATTGTAGATAAATACATTATTGTAAATAAACAAGATTAAGAGAATACTTGCATCGCTCATGTACAAAGGAACCTATTTTGTTGTTGTGTCCAGTACTTTACCTACTCTGTACACACAAAAAACAAGCATTGTATTGTAGGGGTTATTTAATTGGGAAATATGACTTGTTAATCACCAAAACAGTCACATTTATAACGTGAAGAATAAGACAATGAAAAACAATCGTTACGTTATAAGGAACTATAACATTATGTAATGTAATTAAACTTTATTTGTTTATTGAGAAATCGTATCAAAAATAATTATTTAGTTATTAATGGCTTTCATTTTTATTGTTTAACGAATTTATTAGGTCTAATAATGACTGCATGGGAGACAAATATGTTGAAAAGAAGATGTTCCACTGTATACTAGACACTAACATATGTCCAACAATTTACTTTTATCTAGCTAAGATGGCATAATTTGACCATCACCCTGTTCCACTCTACTGGAATGAATTAAAAAAGAGGGACGAAAGATACCAGAGGGACATTCAAACTTATAAATTGAAAATAAACTAACAACGCCATGGCTAAAAAAGAAAAAGACAAACAGACAAACAATAGTACACAAAACACAACATAGAAAACTAAAGACTAAGCAACACGAACCCCACCAAAAACTGGGGGTGATCGCAGATCCTGCTCCACATATGGCACCCGTCGTGTTGCTCATGTTAGTACAAAACCGGTAAATAGTATAATCATTATGTCTATAAACTTCAATATTATAAACAATGTTATTGTAATATAAGTAGTGTAGCAACTCTCTTAGTCAAAGTTTCTGGTAGACGGTGGTCAGGTCGTGATCTTTTGGACTTTGTGCTCCAGAGGAGCCGTTTGTCCTTCCATAATACATTTCAATCGCGTTTTTTTCAGTAACTACAAATCAGAGCTTATTGTATCAACCATCAAAGACTGGTTGACTCCGTGTCGAGTATCCTGGTTTTCGACTGGCGTCTTGAACAAGCACGATTGTCCAGGGTTTCTCCATATTACATTAACATCGTGTTGTCATGAAGATGTATGTAATATCTGCCATTGGACATTTATTAGTTATCAATGATCTAATGATTTTTTTATTTTAATCTATATATTAAAGGTACATTTTGATCTCACTAACTGAGAAGGATTCATTTTTATAGATACGCTGATCATATTTTGTTAAACATGTTATAGCATTTAGAGGATCAAAAACAATTAATTACTATACAATAGTTTAAGGATGTTCGCTTCTCTTGTTTTTGAATTTTTGCCAGATATTCGGAAGCCTCTTGTTTTATCCGTTTAGTGCCATTAAAAAAATTTGCCCACTAAACCCAATTTTCTTTTCATAATATTATTACATATAGTTTAAAAAGCAATATTTGAAAATTTTAAAAAAGCCTTGTTATTTTTTCATAGTTATTGAAAGAAAAGATGTGCCAATGTAAAATGTATGGAAAATCTAGAGATAATCATTTCCCGCCAAATTTTCAATGGCTTATATCTCGAAAACAAGCACATGAACCATTCATTTTTGTTGTGCTTTTGTATTTCCTTTATTCCTATATTATCAATCAATAACAGTCTTTTAAGAAGCTTGTTATTTTGAAACACAGTATCGAACATCCTTAAAGCAATATGTGTCATCAACATTTTTGTTTAAGTTAAAAAAAAAAAGGACATTTTTCTAACAAATCTTCTATGGTATGTTTTAACATTTGAATCATTTTATGGTGCTGTTCTGGAAATCAAATAAAGCATTACTCAAACCTGATGGACTGGTGTATATTAGTTTTTTTGTATATTTCATCTCTCCTCCTTTGCCATATACCCCATTTACTCCCATTGACTTATACTCAATAACCCCATTGACTTATACCGGTTTACCTCCATTGACGTATGCCCTGTTTATCCCCATCGATTTTTACACCATTTACTCTATTGACGTATACCCCATATCTTCTTGCATTAATATCATAAGAATGATCTGAATATAATCACTCATACAACGTAGCAGGTGACATCTTCAATTATAACATACAATGTAACAAGTGACATCTTTAATAATAAGAATGTATTTACTTTTTCGCTGACTTTGGATATTACGACTATTCGAGCAAATTGTAACATTATTTTATTCGGTTTAAACAAAAACAGGATATGATAAGAGAATTATTTGGCTCATTCTATCCGCTGAAAATAATTGTTTCATTCATTATTTACATGTATGCCTATATCAAAGCCGAGGAAACTAGAAACAGCTTGTTCACGATCCATCACGTCAATGTAAAAGTTCCTTCTACGCGTTATAACGCAAAATTCAAAACAATATTTCAAATAGTTTTTGAACCCGTAAATATAGAGCACATGCAAGGACCAAATAAATAATTTACCTCCATGTTTGTTTATATGATTTCGAAATATACTTATTTTAGGCCAAAAATGGCCCTTAGTGCACTTCCTCCTTTGTTCTGAAAATGAAGAGGAATATGATCCATTTAACTTATTTGGAATAAGTTAGAGGATGTACATAAAAGTTAGCCTGATAAAACACTTTCAATCAAATTTTGCAGTCATGCAAGAAATGTCTAGCATCGAAACATAAAATGAAAGCACTTTTTATAAATTAGATATGTTGTTAAAGAGCAGGTGATATATAGTATTTGGTCAACACCTAACATTTTATGAGATATTTTGCAGGTCTTGCATATCTTTTTTTCATTTATTCAACACTGCAAATCATACATCAACATGACATATCCAAACTCTTATGCATGACATAACACCGATGTGACAAATTTATTTATAAACAGTGTAATTTCATATTTATGTATAATAATGATAAAAGTAACTGAATTATCATATTTTCGTCTGCTGAGTGTTTAAAATTCAACGTTGGTATTTTTCCAACTGCTTCTAAAGACTCCAACTTGATAGTTGTCCAAATCAGCCGTTGGTATTTTACGCCGCGTTTGAGGCGTTAAAGAATGAAAAGAATTTAGCATTTATATGATACATCATATGTACGATTTTATTTTCATCAAAAGTTTGATGACTATCTTGATCTTATAGGTCCCAATGAAATACAAGATACAATAAAAAAAAATAAAAAAAATACTGAACTCCAAGGAAAATTTAAATGGAATTACATCTTGATATGTTTCATACATTGACCTACATATAGAAATCGAAAGTGATTGTTGATAGAGATGTAAACGTTGCAACAATTCAAAAGAGACTTCAGTTTTTATATTGTGAACTTTCAACTTTTATTTCGCAACATTCCAGCATCAATTGCATTCCAGATATTCATCTCACGATGTTTCTAGACTTCCTAGTTGGAACGCTTGGTAGTTGGTCACTGTATATAAGGAAGCTATAATTATCTAAACAAAGTTTCTAACTGTAACCTACCTGTAAGAGTTGCTGTCAGATAAGTGTTTTTGGTAAATTGCAGTTTGTGTGCTGTTATCAAATTGGTTTGTTGAAAAACATTGATTCTGTCACGCCACACCGTTGTTTACAATATTTAACAACTCAAGGTAGTCAAATGTTCAATCTTTAAAATGCAAGGTTTGCAAGAGGGTGGAGTAATTTTTCTTATAATATTTATTTGTTATTTGTTATTCTTTTTTATATATTTAAAAAATTATCAAATACACCAGTCTTGTTATGGTGTACGCCAGACGTAAAATAAAAGCATCATCTGGCTTTTCAAGTATTGAATCTCTGGTTGTAAAATAATTGAAATTGAAAACATTATATATATTATATGTTCTGTGTTACGACTCTAGTTTCCATTGACGAGGAAAGGTAACACTAGGCCACCGAAAGCTAAATTTTTAGTTCAGTCTAGGTGGCAGTGTGGTCTAGAGCGCTGGACACAGTGCATGCGGTGTTGTCTCGATATCCCAATAGCATGAGTTCAAATCTCGGCGAGGGAAGAACAAAAATTTGCTTCCGCAAATTTGCAGATTTAACATTGTTGTGCAGATATTTAGAGTAATTATGAATATAATATATGTTTTCAGTCGTGTATCACCTGATCAAATGGATGGATCTGTCGTAGAGTTGTCACTTGTTTAGACGTACTTATCATATAATTATTTCTGCTACTGCATCTAACGATCCTTTATGACAGATAATTTAGCTAATCTGCAATCAATTCCATCTTCATGCAACATATATCATGTACTGTGTTACAGCTCTAGATTCTACTGACGAGGAATGGTAACACTAGGCCACCGAAAGCTGAATTTTTAGTTCCGTCTAGGTGGCCGAGTGGTCTAGAGCGCTGGACACAGTGCAGGCGGTGTTGTCTCGATAT
Source organism: Mytilus californianus (assembly GCF_021869535.1). Classification (NCBI taxonomy): domain Eukaryota; kingdom Metazoa; phylum Mollusca; class Bivalvia; order Mytilida; family Mytilidae; genus Mytilus; species Mytilus californianus. The sequence continues at coordinate 110,661,732 of NW_026262723.1, forward strand.
CCCAATAGCATGAGGTTGAATCCCGGCGAAGGAAGAACAAAAATTTGCTTCCGCAAATTTGCATTTTTAACATTGATATGCTAGATATTTAGAGTAATTATGAATATTAAATATTATATATATATTATACATAATTCATTTTCTTTTGGCAAAACGGATAACTTGAAATCCTAAATTTCCATAATGGAGATGGAAAATTATTATAATCTCGCGTTCGTTGTGTATATTATTACAGTTTCATAACTATAACATTTTTTGTAATTTTCTTTGGAATAAACGTTTCTGAAACATGTAAAATATGTATTTGGACAAGCACATACATAATGTTGCATAACAATAATGTACAAAAAACGGTGACTTATTTTGCTTAAATCTACGTCACTCCGGTTGATAGTTGCCTTTTTGGCAATCATTCAACATGTCATTATTTTTAAATTTACTCATCTGAACGTCATTAAGCAAACAAAACAACTAATTTAATGATAAAAAACAACATGATACCCATTTCAACTAAAAAATATACCATGTTTCCCAAATTATACGTGTTAAGACGTCATAATATGTATGAGAACGCATTACATTACAGCAGAAACAACAAACCCTGCAATCAATATGAAAATAAAGAGATGTGGTATAATATGCTTTTCTCTTGTACTAGACTTCCCTATCCGTCGCTGTTGTACAAATTTAATAAACAAAGTCGTACTACTTTTCATCTTTTTTGTATTCTTGACATTTTCATTTTTGCGTAGCTTCACACCAATTATTTGCTCTTCATCCATTACTTTTTTCAGGTTAACACAATTTGTTCAACCAATATTACTGATAGTTGATTAATCCACTTGAACATAATCGGGTTGATGACATATGTTTATTGGATAAATGAACGCGCAAATAGTCCATTTCTTACCATTAATAATCTACAAAACAAAAGATTATAGTCATGTCTGGACTGCGTATAAAATGGAGAAGATAGATATTGTTCAAGAAAATTCAATTTCAGTATGTGTCAAAATGACAAATAGGATAAAATGAAACATATATCAACATGAGAGTCATTCTGACGATGAACTATTGGTAGCTTGTCGAACGTATAATAAATCAGATGCCACTTTAAATTAAAATTTCTGGATTAGCTGTAGAAAACTTGACCATTCTGTTGATACTTGTTCAGATGTTTTGTTTTTTTATTGTTGTTTTGTATTTTCCTGAACAAATATTGTGGTTAAAATTACAATTTCCTTTTGATTGTACCGACTTTCCTTTAAAACACATGGAATAAAACTTGTGTTTGCTGTCTTATTCGTAGACTTTATTTCCAAAGACATCTTTTAATTGAAATGCAATTACAGATGTAATCAATCAAATCATGATAAAAAAAAAAATCGAAAGATAAGACTTTTTTGTATTTAATAGTTCTACTTCGCCATCAAAACGTTCGACTCAGTACGATCTTGTTGAAGGTTACATGTAATTGAGCTAATCACTTTTATCACAAAGAAATACGGTGAGCGCAACATTATTGTCCTTTTTCCTATTTTACAATTTAAGGGACTTACTTTCAAGAAGTCAACGATTTCCAAATTATCTATACCCTTTAGACGCCACCAATGTTTGTGTTTCACATCTGAGACCAACTTATCTGATTTAAAGATTTTAAAACTTTCATTCATTTATTCTTAATTTCGACACTTGTAGAAAAATAGACCAAAGTTGGGTGTTTCTATCTACTGTGTCCGCTCGCCTGTCACATTTGCATGGTCCAAAATAAAAATTAAACGCATAAAATTAATTTAAAATTAAAAAAAACGGAAAAGACAAGCTTCAACATGCATATTTATGTTCTACATCATTATTTAATTCAATATAAATACGTTCTATATTAATGTGTAGCCTGTTAATTATATGTATAAATAAAAGTATTGACCACGAATTATTTCATCCTTGCTGGCAGGTAGGTTTAAAACATCTTGACCCTGTGCTTAACAAATTAAAATTTGATTCTTATCCATAAACATTTTCGAATTTTCGGTTTTTAATGGTCTACAACTTCGTCTTGGATTTGACATTCCACTGGTGATTATTTTGTAGACGAAACGCGCGTTTGGCGTACCAATTTAAAGCCTGGTATATTTGATTTTTTTTTCAGTATGCGGAATCACCATAATATAATGGTTCAAGCTTCTTTTCTTTTACTCGTTTTGTTTTGTACTATTCGTATACTGACAAATAAAGTTATGGATCAGCAATACATGCATTCCATTACGGAAGTTTTTTCTTAGAATAGATTTTGCGCAGTATAGTATTGTCATCATGTTATCAAGTTAAAAAGGGCACATCATTTTAAACATTTTATATCATATGAAATAACTCATCATAGATTGAAATTTTGTAAGCCAGATGCGCGTTTCGTCTACAAAAGAACAATCAGTGACGCTCGAATCAAAAGTTAAAATGGCCAAATAAAGCACAAAGTTAAAAAGCATTGAGGACCCAATTTCCTAAAAGTTTTGCCAAATACAGCTATGGTAATCTATTTTTAAATCTTGTTCTTCAGAACGAAATTATTAATTTTTCTACTGATATTTTCAATAACATCGTGTACTACACACAGAGAAAGCTAGAAGACAAGCATAGCATTACAACTTTTTTACAACTTAAGGTTTGAAAGTCCTTACATTGTATTGGTTTCATAAACTACAGTCCGTGTAACGTAAAAGTTAACAATACGAACGATGCCCGAATCATATACGGACGATGCCCGAACGATGTACGTACGCTTCCCGAACGGTGTACGAATGCAAACGAAACGCTGACCGAACGTTGTACGGACGCTGAACGAATGATGTACGAACGAAACCATATACCATAAACCATACCATAAACGATAACATAAGCGCCCTTTTATCGTACATCGTATGGTTTGGCGTACATCGTTTCATTAAGCGTATACCGTATCGTTTAGCGTATTAGCGTACATCGTTTCGTTAAGCGTATATCGTATCGTTTAGCGTACATCGTTTCTTGGCGTGCATAGTTTCGTTTAGCGTATATGTTTTTTTTTTTTAAATATAAAACATGAATGGTGTTCTGTTACATTTTTTTATATAGGTGATAATAGTCGTAAAATTTAGATTGGATGCATGTTTCAGTTTTTAATTAATAATAATTTGATCTGACTCGATGTTGATCCAAAACTATTTACATAAAACGTTTGAAAAATAAACACTGAAATAAATTTAAACAAATTAAAAGATACGATTATGAATTTTGTTAGCCGTAGAAATACGTACTTGGTGAATGTGCGAGTAAACTGCAGTCTGCATGGTATTTAGTCAACATTTTTTGAAAATAGCCCAAGGTATTAACATTATTTTTTTTACCTAAATGAACAATTGATTTAAGATGGAATTCGGAATTAACTTAATGTTCTTACAAAAGTTTATTAGGGGTCTTAAGGTTGACCTTTTGTCCAAAAGGTTTGTTAAATATTTTTATGTATTCTCTTTTATCGCATGTATTTTAAAATCGACTGAATAGCAGTTGTATCCATATATCGTAATTAAACCAATTTTTTTAGATTATAGATTTTTTTTATTCATCTATCAAATCAGTCGAAAAAAACAAATATTCGAGAAATTTCAAATAAAAACAATTACTCGTTATGTGCCTCATCAACCCTAAACATAAATCCCTACCGATGTACATACGATTGTGTATTATTTTAACTATAAATGCACTTGACTTTAAACTATCATCAACAACTGTCCGGCAAAAAAACTAGAACCTCTATTCTTTAATTTTCTTATACCATTTTCCTCTGTTCTTTATTTTTCCCGTTATACTCTATTCTAATTTTATATTTTTTTTTCTTTATTTTCCTGTATCTATACCTCCTTTATTCGGAGCAACCCCTATAAACCCCACCCTAAATATACATATGATTATACATATGATACACACGGTCTATAGGTCATCGCTTGTGCCGTGATACATGTTTGCATAACAAAGGATGTCCTTGTTCATATTTATAACATTTTAAATGTCCTCCTAATAATACATATAATAGTTGCCACTAGACATTAAACAGCTAACTCTAAATTCATCCGTCATATTCTTAGTTTTGTTATAATGTGTAAATCACACAACATGATGAACAAATAATTATTGCAGATTTTCACTGCCGAAATAATAGGAAATAATTGTAAACAAAACCACTCAATCACATCCCTACGCCACAAAGTCTAGCCTTTTCACATGTAAATAAATTATTTTCATAAATCTATTTCAAAATAATTTTAAACAATTTTAAATCAAACGGTCATTTTTCTTATTTGCCAAAAAAAAAAAAACAACATCAAACAGTTATTTTCATTTCTTATTTTAAACAGATCGATTGTTTTCAATGGTCGGTGCCTGACAGCATCTATAAAATCTATCACCATGTTTGCCAATAAGAAAGCTTCATAGAACAGGAAAACAACAATGTCTTATAGAAATACTTCCAGGCCATATTTTCCAATTTCTGTTGTAATGTGGTTTAATGCAAAAAAGGTAACTCCTGAATACTGATTTGTACCCATCAAGCATTTGGGGTTAATAACAAATCTATGGTAGTCTCTTTTTCTTTACTCGCAAAGTATTCGACTAAATCATGTTTTATTTATGAAAATTGCTCATTGCTGACGAATGTTAAATATTGATCCCTAGATTTTCAATTGTTTAGTTGTTAGGTTACTGTCTGATCTCGCAAACCTGACATTTTATGGTCATTATTTTTTGCATCCAATTGCACCAATTTATTAAAAAGATATTAACGCGACACCGTACGAGAGTCGTTACTTTACATAAACTACTAGTATTTTTTTTCTATAACGAAATACGAAACCACTTCTCGCAATTCGCTTTGGGGTAATTGTGCTTCTCTTTTGACAAAATATGGCCTTGTCTCAAAAACAAAAAGTATAATATAATATAGAGTAACATATAAAACTGGACTAGAGTGAAGAGTTAGGAAGTAGGAATTCCGAATTTTAATTGAATGTTCTAAATCTTTGTGTATTTCTGATATATGATTGAACAGACTCAAAAATTTCTTTGTTTTGATGAAATGAAAGGTCACCGTCACCAGCCAATAGAAGCAAAATGGATATACTAGATCTTTCTAATTTTGAAAACAATATTTCTGTTGCTTCGTTGATAAAAGGGCACTTAAAAAATAATGAATACTATCCTCAACAGGATGGCCACAACTGCATGCGGGATTGGGTTTAATATTAATAAGGTTTAAATCTGCATTTGAAGAACTGCACCATATTTCTCAACTGTGTATCAATGATATTAAGATTTCTATCACCACAACTAAACTAGGAAGTGCGTACTGTGAATAAATTATTATACTCAGTTGACTATTGTTTACAACAATTTATCACATATAATACCACGTTAACAATTAGGCCCGAGAACACAGTTATTTCGTAGTGCATTTCTTTTAGACAATAAATTCAAATTAAAAGAAATGCACCTGCTCTATCTCAAGAAAGATTTTTACAGTGTAGTGTACTACTATTGGGACAAATAATATCAAAATTATAGAAACTTCTACCAGCTCCAGAGGAGGGGCGACAGCCTTAGGTGCTGTGTGCAGATTTTTGTAGGTCACGTGGTACGATTTTAGCGTCTCTCGACAATTTTGAATCTGGAAAAGATCGATCTGTTCATGTTTTTATATCAAATATACTCTCTTGCACTTGCAGAAAATATAGAAAATTTTGAAATAAAAAGATTAATCAATGATAGAAGATCACTTTATATGAAATATTTTCTTTATGTTTTTTATCTTTTAAGTAAATTCTATCAGAGACATATAATACAATTTGAGTACATATATAATAATTTATTTTAATGTAATTTTGATTTTAGATTTGTATTATTGAAAAAGAGACATAATTTGATATTGTATTAAAAAAAAATGATATTAAATAATTAAGACTTGATAAATTGTGTCAGAGTTCATTTTATTTGATAGTTACATAATGGGTGTCTATTGAATATACACCTGTCTCGGAGACATAATTTCACAGTGTGACATGTATATTAGGTTTGAATTATTCGATGACCAGGTAAATCACGAACATGTTATAAATAATGAGTTTTAATTGACACCTTGTAAACAAGAAGTTGTTACACCACAGGTGTCCACACTCTTTCCAAAAATACAATTCACAAAATATAAAATTAATTAATGTGGAAAAAAAACTTAATTTATTTGTTAATTAATTGTTAATCATGATAGGCTTTGTTTTTTATTATTGATATTTATAAATTATTAAAATTTTATTTATTTTTATATTCATCATTTATTGGGCATGTATTCAGTTTTTTCTGTAGGATTGTCGGTAAATGTTTGATTTTAAGTGTTGTTTGACAGTTTCATCATAGGCTTGCAATTGAGTTGTTTTTAAATGATTGTCGGTAAATTTATGGTTTCTTCATGTTCGAAGTGTGTATTGAGAATTAATATTTAAGAAAATTACAATTAATTTCTCATTTGAATAAAGCTTCATTCATGTGCACGCAATATGGAAAATTCCGATTTTATTTCGTGGGATGACAATCTTAATAGTTACGACTTAGATATACTTCTATTTGAATAAACTGATAACGAACTCTTTGTTGATAGTGAAAAGGACGAAAACATAAGCGAGAGACCCACCAACAATAAACAGCTGCGCCATGAGCGCATGATACGCCCGTCGTCTTGTGTGTGAATTTTTATGCAATAAGCATAAATAGTTTCTGACATACGGCGTGACATGCGAAAACCCCCCTTTTTTTTTTTTACAAAAAACTCAATATCTATAAAATAAAATTTTGAATCAAAACCAAAAAGTATACAGATCTTTAGATTAATATAACTAAGAAGTGTGTAAAATTTTAAGCAATAATCATAAATCGTTTTTGAGATACGGCGCGACATGTGAAAACACCCCTTTTAAAAAAAAAAATCAAAATCTCAAGAATAAAATTTTGAATCAAAACCAAAAAGTATACAGATCTTTAGATTAATATAACTAAGAAGTGTGTAAAATTTTAAGCAATAATCATAAATCATTTTTGAGATATGGCGCGACATGTGAAAAACCCCTCCCCCTTTTTTTACAAAATACTCAATAACTCAAAAATAAAATTTTGAATCAAAACCAAAAAGTATACAGATCTTAAGGTTAAAATAACTAAGAAGTGTGTAAAGTTTTAAGCAATAATCATAAACTGTTTTTGAGATACGGCGCGACATGTGAAAAACCCCTCCCCCTTTTTAACAAAATACTCAATAACTTCATATTTCATATTTTAAGACATGTACTAACACCAAATTTTTAACAACTTTATCTAAATTTATATGTCGGATAAACATTCAAATATCAATTTGAGTCTGCCGCCAGAACACAGAACAAACATCGACTCAGTAGCAATTGTTATTCAAATTGGATTTTACCAATTTTTCTATGGCCGGTTTCATCAAATCGTTTCAGAATATTTGGTCTGCTGACATCCTTATTGCGATGAACATGAAGCATGGCGAGACCGCACAGTCTCTCATCACTCATGCTAGTCCAAATAATTATGACGTCTTGAAAGGCTATTTTGGGTTTTTTTCTGGGACGCCTTCGTCCCAGAAAAAAATATAATAGCCTTTCAAGACATCATAATTATTTGGACTACACTCATGCATGCATGCTCTTTCCCAACTTTTCGGTCGTCTCAAGGCAGAAAAGGAACGTTCAAAGCAAACACTTGTCACTGGGAGAGTTAGTAAAAGCAGAAGAACACGTCATATAATATCGGATAATCATATCTTTTTCATCTGAATTCACTGAGGTATGGGGGTACCCCTTATGCCATTTCGTGTTATTTTAGGAATATTATTTTTCATTTTTTTCTTTTTGCCACATGCTACCTTTTAATGTTATGGATACGGCACATTGGATATAACTAGTATATCGTTTTATGTTGTTCTAGGAATATTGATTTTTAGGTGTTTTTTTTTATGGATACGGGGAAATTGGACTGGAGTTTTCGCCGTTTACATGTAGGTCCGTGATTTCAGATTATTTCTGGAAATAGTCAGTAGGTCGACAATCGAATAATGAAGGGATAGGAAGGGGTCCGATCCCGAAATCTCGAATTAAAGTCACGAAAACCCATAGTCCCGAATTAAGAAATATGAAATCCCGTTTTAAAGGCCCTACCTTCCCTCAATAATGTCAAAATTGGATTACGGGATGTTCTTTCAAATGTTAAGGTAAAAGAAACATGGACAAAAACTAATCCCTGCAGGTTTCATATATTTATATCTTGTTTATCTGTAAAGAGAACGAATAAAGTTGGGGAAAATAGGGAAATGAATAATCAGACAGGAAAAACAAATGACTATATTTCGTATTTAATGCCCATAAACAAATACACAAAACAAAATGCAGTGTCGAAATTTTAGTGAGGCAATTGCCTCACTTGCCTCAATGGTAGTTACGGCCTTGGCAGTCTAAAAGTAAGATTGTGAATGTGTATACATATACAAATCCTTGGTGTAAATAAAATCTTTTATTATCAAATATATATATCTTTTGCAGCCACCATTGAAATGTCAATACGATTTTAATTTAAAAATGAATAAGGTTCATGTTTTAAATGAGAAGCGTAGTCTGAAACGACAACAGATGCATGAAGCTCATTCACAATATTACGACCAGCAGAAGGTTTCCTTTACTAGGAAATTTTACTCCTTTTGTAAATTTACTGCATTCGTTCATCTTTGGCACCCTAAAAAGAAGAAAACAACAATGATTTCAGAATAGGAGAAAATAAACAACTTTGCCATAAACAGAATGAAAAATGAATAAATTGGCTAACAAAATGCAGGCTATAAATTTCATAGTGCACAAAAATGAAGGACTGAATTAAGGAAATTTGTCCATGAACAATTTCAATATTTAGCCAGTTTAATAAAAAAAAAAAATAAAATAAAAAAAAAAATTGGGAGTAATATATATCCCCATAATATGACATATTTATTTGTAAATTTCTAGTTTTGACGAAACAGATTAATAAAATTAGCATAGCTGGCTTTGTGTATAAATAACAAAATAATAGTCACCTTTGTTGATATTTTTAGAAATAACTGTTGGATCAAATTTTACGAAACTGGTCTTATTTTCACGACATAACTTCTGAGAGTAATATAGCCCCATAAAATTGAATATTTATTCGCACATTTCCAAGTTTTACGAGATAAAATGAAGTCTTATTTTCACGAAACAACATTTGGGAGTATTATTGCCCAAAAAAATTATATATTTATTAGCATATTTCCAAGTTTTAAGAAAAAAATTGGGAGATCAAATGGTTTCTACGGCAATAGGTGAAGTAAAATGGGCCGAGTTTTAACTTTGTCTGTCAAATTATTAGAATTAGTTTTTTGTAACTTTTAAATGTACTTGCATGCTTTAGCTGTGAAAGGTATCGTCATTATCCATTAGAAAAATCGTGAGGCGTAGAACCTTTTTCACAACAATAGCGGATTTTTACCCATGAATCCATCGGAATAATCGGCTTTCCGGTGGCCACGTCATTTCATTGGCTGTTATATAGACTCTACTAGAGTTGCGAATCTCTTGTATTATATGTCTCTGATTCTATCAATAAAGAAATGCACTGTAATGGCGGGAAATTTTATTCGATCTCTGCGAAATCACGAGGCACAGATTTTTGTAAATTTTACAAATGTCAGCACGTGAAAATCATTCAAATTTATGCCAATTAAAGAACACTATTCAAACATTCTAAATCTTCTTAAGTCTCCTTAAGTCTCCAGCCGTTGCTTTGTAATAAGTCGATCGCTAAAATATGATTTCCGGTAAGTAAAATATCAATAATATTTGTCAAATCCGCTAGTAATTATGTTATTTTAGGCATATAAACTCTTATATGTATTTTAATCATTTTGAAAACAAAATGAAAATTTTGACTTATGAATAACCATCCTGATAAATATAGTTTTTTTTCATAATTGAATCGTGCATTATTTGTGTTTTGGATTGCTTAATTGCCTTCTCTCTAGTGTTATCTCTGTTTTGTTAACTGACAAATGACGAAACAATGCAATATTTAAAATTTAGTATTTTACAAAACTTTGTCCCGATTAAAAACTTAAAACCAATTGAATAAATTGAGAATTCAGTGATTATCGATGTCGAAATTAGCCCTTGGTAATAAACAGTTAGTTTGGGTATAAATATGTTTATTGTCAAGAAATAACTAACAAATTTGTTTATTATGTATGTACAAAGTATATGTATATTGCATGATCAGCCCTCCTGTATATTACTTGTTTTTTTTTTTAATTGATTCAACAAATTTCGTTTGTCCAGGTGTCATTAACGGTGATGTCAACACCACGAGTAGTTTGATATAAATGACACAATACCACCGCGACCGATCGATAATATAAGACAAATGTGCGTGCCGTGTGCAGAGTGTCGCCCCTCCTCTATACCAGCTCTAACTCAAAATATTGACAATTCTGTGATAAGGGGGTCTAAAATTGAGTTTGACAGCTTCAGACGTACTAATTTTTTACCCATTTTAACTGGTCCAAATCACTCCTTAACATAAAGATTCAGCACCCAAATTGTTTTAACATGTAATTTCATCCCCCTTCTTGATATTTCATGCATTAAATTTCAAGAAAGAAATTGGGAAAGTATATCCAAAAAAAATGCAAGTTATACACTGTTCACACTAGGGACTATATTCGTAGGGTGACGGTGTTTGACAGTCTGAAGTTGAACAAATCTTCATATTCCATTCTGAGGATCATATTCCCCTCTGAAATGTCGGGATTACATCGTGTGACGTTACGCGCGGTTAATGTACATAACGTTTTGAACTTCTTATTGTTCTTAAAATAGCGATAGCAATAATCATTATCATGTTCAAATTTATTTCAGACGATAAAACAAAAAGACTTATAATTAAATTTTGATCCGTACTGTTTATCAATGGGTATGTCGTGTTTTGTTTAACTTATAAAAACAAGCGGATAAGAAAACAAAATGTATGCAAAATAATATTTAATGTATTGATAGTAAACAAACCATAGGCAGTGGAATAAAACATTCATTTCCCTTTGCTTCGGGAGATATGAAGATTTGCTCACCCTCGAAAAATCAGAGTTCCCTCGGGCAGAGCCCATGTGAAATATGAATATTCTTGGGTGAACAAAATAATCTTCATATGTCCCTCAGACACGGGAAATAAATGTATAATGTCTAATGAGAGAATTTAACCAGAGACTGAATAACGTAGAAATAACAAATTAAAGGTCACTGTACGGCCTTCAACAATGAGCAAAATCCATACAGCATAGTAAGATATTAAAGACTCCGAAATGACAAATGTAAAATACACTCAACTCTGTTCAAACATCACCGCACGTCAAACTTTGAACAACAGAAAAACTTGATTGGACATTGGTGGCAATTTGTCACGCCCTCATGAATTGGCGTACGTCCTATCAAATACCTTCAGAAAGCTTCCATTGAAATTATTTTACACACAAGTAACTGTGTATATTATTTTCTTAATAAAAAAAACCAAAATGTATTTTACGTTAAATGTGCAATGAAGCCACGGATTCGTTATCTTCAAAAATAGTTCAGAAACGGTTGATAAAATGTGGAATGTCTGATAAAAATATAACAATTATGTCCAGTGCGCGTTTATAAAACAGACTCTATTTGGACATTTTAAGATACTATAAGTACTTGTTTTCTGTGTATAGAATTTTAGAGGTCAATACGACTTTTCATCCGTTGGATTTTCAATTTTAATAAAAAATGAGTTGGGTTTTCTTCTTTTCTTTAAATTTATATCATGATTCTTTCATATTTCCCATTATCTTCTGAATATTTTTAAAAAAAAAGATGAATAATTTAAAATTTGTATACCAAAATTTTTTAATTTTACTCTGCGTTTATAAAAAGCATTGAAAGTACAACATCAGTCTTATAAACGATAAACATTGATAGAGGTAAATGAGCCACTCTTTCTCATGTTGAGATGGAATATGTTCGTTATTTGATTTAATGAGTTTAACAATCGAAACCCCTGAAATATCGTCTCATGACAAGCACGAAAAATGGCGAAACTGAACTTCCAACAGCGGGCGATGATTTTTAATTATACAATATTCTTTCAATGGATTTTTTAAATGCAATGTAGAACTTATCAATTTAGACATTTCTTATCCCTTTTGAAATTACTTAATCGAATATGAAGTCACATGCACGAAGAAGTTTGTCTGACGTGAAAATACGTAAGTCTCATATCTCACGGCTACATGGAAACACAGAGTGTACTGATCTTATTAATATATTAATGTTTGCAAATTCGAAGATTTGCAACAAAAAAAGAAGAAAGACCTTTTAACTTTATATCACAATAAGCATATCTAAAGTAAGTCGTCACGCAGCTCATTTATGAAGAAATGTCAAACTGCCACTACTGCTAGTTTGTACTCTATTGTCGGAGGACAACTGATTCAAATTAAGGGAGCTACCATTTTATTTTTAGGGGGCGGGGGCTGGGGCTGGGGGCTGGGGGGAGGGGGGCTAGTATGAAATTTGAAAAAAGGGCATGACAGGAGTTTAGAGAAAAAAGGCAGGATGGGCATCTTGACAAAAAGAAAAAGGCATGATGACTTTATGTAAAACAAGTCAGAATAAATTAATAACTAAGAAAGGAAGGATCGAATAGAGTGTAAAATAAAAAAAGCATGACTATATTTACATTGAGTTTACCTTTAAAGAAAAATGCAGGACAACATTTTTCATCCTATTACGCGTCATTGATGATCTGATCACTACAACGTTTTTACAAAATATTCGTTCCCGTGAAAACTAAGATTTGTTTAACTTTCAAATTTCATCGAGGTCTCTTCTCAGGATATAACGGCCATCTGTATGTTGGCTTTAAAGTCGACAAGATAACAGGTGAATGTATTCAAGTGAATTTAAGATTTGTTGCAATTCTAAAGTACAATGGGTAAATCAATCCTATCTTTGATGTGCCACTTGGGCATAACATGATAAAGTAAGACAGTCCATGCGTGACCCATAGCATTATATATTTTATGCATTTCATTGGATATTTTCTATCACAATCCAGGCCAGCTAATAACCTATATTATTTACGTGTCTGAAGACGAATTTGTATAAAACATTGTGTTTGATTTTAATTTCTGAAAATTAAACTAAACTCTAGAACAGACCTTTTATGAACGTCGGGTTGGGACTTTATTATGTGTGTGAATTCGGGATTTACACGTATTAAACTCTGGAATATATGATCAAACTTTTCGGGATTCGGGAAAAAAATGCTTCAGCAAACACTCGTGAAGAAAACAAATAAAAAGAATCATTCTGTATCATAATTTTAATTTATTAAATATTTGCAACTCTTAAAAAAATTCAAAACCAGCTGATTTTTTTTTTGTATTTGTTCATGTTGAATAACTTTTATAAAAAAAGTTATCGGTGGGTCTGTAAATATTGACACGTGTGTGTAATGTTTCATTTTAAAAGATTTGATGTACATGTTGATTGGAAAAGTACGAATATTTTTATTGGTTTTTAATACAATATCATCTTCTGACCAGGAAATAAATTACTAACAAAAATCTGTGTTTTAAATAAATATGAACAAATAAATGTTTAGTGCCAAGAATATTAGTATCGATGTATGGGATATGTCTTCATAACAAAATTCTCACATTATCATTTTTGTGATTTTTTTTCTTCAAAACTGTCTTTTTGTGACTTTATTCAACAACAAACTTTTTTTTCAAACAAGACTTTTTTATAAACTAAATGTCGTATTTTCTTTTCACTCCAATAATTTGTTTAAAAAAAAATGTCCCCCCCCCCTCTTTCCACAAAAAAGAATTTGGTTGTCATTGTTTCTAATTAAAACGCAATTGCATTTTATAGAAGATAATCTGGAACTAATACGTTTATCTATTAGTTCCAGCATACAGTAATATGACTGTATATTTTTCCTGTTTCAATTACAATGTACGTATATGTATGAGGCTAGGAAAAGGTTATCATTTATGAGGATATGAATGGGGTCAGAGACATATAATATATTTCTCTGATGGGGTTTAAAGAACAGAGAATCATGGGACCAATATATATAAATAAATATAGATAACAGAATAAAGAGGTGATTGTTTGTTGCTTAACGTCCAGTGGCAAATATTACATGCATGCTTAGAACAATCGATGATCTGACTCCCCCCCCCCCCCCCCCACACCACCACCACCCCATTACCACCCACACTCGCATATATACACCTCTAAATAAATATTTAAATTTGGTCTCATGGTGCCCCCCCCCCTCCCCTAGACATCAAGGTTCTGGATCCGCCCCTGATGGGGATGTACACGACTTCCCTAATTTAATCTAAAATTCAACTACGTTACTCAACACTTTTAATATTGAAACAATACGAGATATCAATATTTTTTTTTTATCAAATTTCAAATTTGAATACTGGGAGCTATCTGAAGTCAGTTCATAGGACCTCGGTTTTAATATAGGCGTGGCAATCCATCACTTTTATCCAATCAACTGTCCTTAATAATAAAGATTGGCGTGCAATTGTGTCTGTATCAAGTTAGATAATTATAATCATATTTCTGGACGTACATATGTCGGGGTTTAGGCTATTTCATTCGATAGTAGTAGATGAAAAAAAAAGAATTTTCTGGCTATATCTATTTATTGATAACTGAAAAAAGTGGCATTAAATCGTACAGGCAGTCCCACTTTATGTGAAGAATAGAACATATTGAGCTTTCTGGATTTTCTTCTGTCCACTAGCAAATGTGGGCCTGTACCACTGAAAATATATAACTTCCGGACTAGCAAACACGGGCAACCCAGTTACTAATCTTCCTGCTTCCAACTAAACGTCATGTTCTAGATTGTGGGAATCTTGTTGAGTACAACCATCCCATAACTCACGTGCATATTCCATAATTGGTCTTATAAGTGTTAAGTTTATACGAGTAAGATAATTTCTAGTCAATACATATTTCAATTCTTTTTAGAAATTTAATCTTGTGCTTGCACAATTTAAAACGTTTTCTATATGTGTATAGAATTTACCATTGGAATCAAAAGTAATCCCTAAGTGTTTATGACAGTAGACAATTCTACTACTTGATTTTGAAGTTCTATTTTAATATCATCTGGGGAAGAATTACAGGAGAATAGCATAGTAATTGTCTTGTTAGGATTAAAATCAATAAGCCAGTCTTTAGACCATGTTGAAATTTGTTCTAAATCGTTATTAAAGACATCCTCTATTGTGTAAGGACTATAATACTTAAATTAGAAAGGGATGTTTCATCAGCACACAATCGAGTTAGACTTATCAAATTACCAGCTATCTCATATACATAAATAAGGAATAGTAGGGAACCTAATATAGAGCCTTGTGGAACTCCTGCATTAGTATTCTAAAAAGGCGAATATGAACTTGAAATTAAAACGCTCTCTTGTATATTTGAAATATAACTAATTAAGTGATTAAATACATTTTAAATACAATTTTTCCAAATACTTTTCCCACTGTTGATAATAATGAGATTGGTCTATAATTTGAAATCAGTGATTTGAAGCACAAATAAATTTACATACGTTGTCAGGTCAAAATATCTTAAAAACCCCAGTCCAGAGATACCGTATATATTCGACTGAATATACCAAATCGATAATTTTACATTCGTACTTGTTACGTAATAAGATCTGTGTCCAGGTAAAAAGATCCAGCAGGTGGTATATATTCTTAAGTGTTTATCACCTTCCATTATACATCTGACGATGACATTTATCTTTAGGGCCATTTTGTTTTCGCAACGAAAAACAAAAAAAAAATAAAATTTTATATAGATAACATTCTGTTGAAAAATCATTTTAAGGTAAACTGATAAGCATAACGTCCTCGCAATTTCTTGTTCAGATCCAGGAACACAGATGTCAGAACGAATAAGAAAACACTAAAT
Organism: Mytilus californianus; assembly: GCF_021869535.1. Classification (NCBI taxonomy): domain Eukaryota; kingdom Metazoa; phylum Mollusca; class Bivalvia; order Mytilida; family Mytilidae; genus Mytilus; species Mytilus californianus. The sequence continues at coordinate 110,677,862 of NW_026262723.1, forward strand.
TCTTAAATAATATATTGTAAAATGGACAGCAAGCACATTTTGATAGACTAGTGTACTAATAGATTTTCTTGTGTATTTTCTATGTTCTGGAAACTTCAACATCCCATCAAAAATACTTAAATTAAAGTCTTAAGTTTTATAAATTAAATGTTTTGTTTTAAATATTATTTACAAGGCTGCATGAACATTGCACATATTGTTTTCGTATATTTCTTTTCCGCCATGCATAAGTTTAATGTTTACTGTGTCTTCTATAATGCTTAAAAAATTATGCAATTACATTATCAATCTAAAAATACTAATCGTGAACAACAACAAAAATAAATTATATATTAAAAATTTGTTGTTTGGGATTATTCATGGTTGACTAGTTCTATATTAACCAGTGGCACGTGTCCTAATTATTAAGAAAAGGGACAGAAAAGTATTAAACAGAAATAACCGGTTTTTCAAAACCATATTTTCAAAATTCACTGCATGATTTAAACAGCTTAAAAGTGTTTCATTTATTTTATCTTTGTGCGTATACGAAAAATTGATAGCAAGTTAAACTTCAATGTACATGACTTACGAGTATTAGATTTCTTGTGAAATTGATCGATGAGCGGCTTTTTACAAATACCGAAAAAAAAATACGGCGTAAACGTCAATTAATGGACAAGCAACCCAACGAGAAAAATAAAATTTAAGAGGCATCTATAACTAGTTTTGAGTTGAAGAAATCATTCAATGCCATATGATTCTATTTAGGTTTCTGCGTTTTTCGATTTACGAATAAGTCAATTAGAAAAAAATAAGTAATTGAAGCCAAAAAAGAAGACAAAAAAGATACATGAAATAAAGTAATAACATAAGTTTACAAATACGTACCTAGGTGCATTTAATAAAGCAACATTTGAACTTATTATAGAAAAAGGAGAAATTAAATGGAAACATAATGCGCGCTGTTAAATCATGCTTTGCAATGCTGTTTACAGATGACTCGTGCACAATCATTTTGAATGGTGAATAAGATCACATACATGCATTAAGCACTCAGAAACTAGCCCGTAAATAGCTAGGAGGAGGGAATCCAGTTATTAATTAAATATCAAAACGGTGTGCAGAAATACCGCAAAGGACTTCTTAGTGCACTAAGACCAACGTGTTTGCACTAAGGACACTAAAACGATGTTTTAAGACCACAAAGAACATGGATAAAAGAAGATTTGAGTATATAACTCATAAATATAAAGTTTGGTGTGAATAGATTTTATTATTTTGAAGTTAAATGACTTTGTAATCAGCGCGTGTCACTGGTACAAATCTAGGATGGTTTAAGAATATTTTTTTTAAATTTAAAACTTTTAACCACAGAGTGAAAATAATGTAAGCTGGCAGAAAAACTCCATTTATAAATAAAATACGATTTATTCTACAAAATTTACTTCTGGATACTATCTTGTGATCATAAACAAGCTTCTATCCAAGTTTGGTAGAAATCCGGGATATTTTAAGAAAGTTATTTAAATTTCAAAAACTTTAACCACAGAATGAATGTAATGTTAACTGAGAGAAAAAAGTCCATTTCTACATGTAATTAAAACACAGACAACCAGGATTTTTTTTCCATACTTTACTTCTGGATACTATCTTATGATCATAAACATTCTTCTCTTGGTAGAAATCCTGGATAGTTTAAGAAAGTAATTAAAATTTCAAAAACTTTAACCACAGAGTGAGTATGTGGATGTCGCTAGCCGACGCCGACGACGGAATGTAGTATCGCTATACGTCTCGCTTTTGCGACAAAAGTCGCAGGCTCGACAAAAATGTAATAAACTGTTATACTTTGAACATGTGTATCTAATGTGCTGGTAAACAAGTATATACATTCTAAAATATTTTTTAATAAAAAAATACTAGAGAACTATAAAAAAGTGAAGTTTACAAACAACCAAGAGAAATTAAAAGGGAAAAAAAAAAATAGTAGAACATACATTATTACATTGAACTAAAAAATATAACAGTCAGAAAAACAAAAGAAATACGACAGTAGCAAACAGACGAAAAAAATCAGAGAAAATTGAAATATCATAAACATGTTAATTTAAAATACAAGCGGATTCAAAACGGGTCAAGGTTGAACGAACATGAATTGCTATCGATTACACAGGTGACAATCAACGGAGGGTGGCGCGTGTCGATAAAACATTAAGTAAATTTATAATTACTAAAGATATGATTATAAAATTTGAAATTATGTTCTTTTAGAAAGTCTCCTTCTATATGCCATGTTTTTTGTGTCAATTCTATCATTCCATCAGGACTGGTCTTTAGTGCAATATTTTGTTCTTAGTGGACAAGTAGAAATACCGCAAAGGGCCTCCTTAGTGCACTAAGAACAACAATTTGCAAATAAGTCTATAACATTTGCGCAATTAAATGCTTGTTTTATTGGCGCAAATGAATGCTGCAGTTTTTAAAATAAAGTGATACAAAAAAAAAAGAATTGGCGTAATTAATTTGCGGCGCAAATTAATTCTTTTTCAGCGAAATTGGATATCGGCCTTCAAAACACCGTGTGTACACTAACAAAACAGTATTCATCTTTTACGCTGTCTAGCCTGAGAATAAAAGTTTTGGCAATTTGTATAGGATTTTAATTTTAGAATGTAATGAACAAGTAAGAAGATCGTTAAAAGCCTTAAGTGAATCGCAAATGAGCTATGCACGATAAAAGGAAATAGTTTGGTGCGTCGATATGCAATTTCATAGAGGCATGTGATATTTGTAAATTTTTAAGTCTTTCAATAACAACCATTTGTAGAACTGATTATTTCGATCCTTCAAATATGCGTAAAATAATTAAAATTTATATTATTTAGTCTCTTTCATATATTCAATTGCAGTATGTTTATAAATACTGTAGATTTGTATTTGATCATCGATTGCATGCATAACGTCCAGTGACAAATATTTCATGTATTCGCACAAAGAACAAATCAACAACTTTTAGAATACAATTGATTGGTTATTTAGGTTAAATAATTTGCGTTAAAATTGGGGTAACTTGCATGGCCAGAAGCTTACCTCTAAAATAAAGAAATATAAAAAACGGTAGAGTTATTTTTTTAATTCTGTATTTTACTCATACATGGACTTAAGCACTTTTTACAGTCAAAATAACAGTTTTAACACCGACAGCAGGAATCACAAGCGACGCTGGTTCCATAGAAGTCTTCAACGAATTTTTATATATCCCTGGCAATTTTCGGTTTATATCAGACTGTGACATTGAGGGGAACAAATACCATGGATGTCTTGTCTTTTTTTTTAAATACATTTAGATATAAAACGTGTATCTCATATAAGGACTCATTTAAAGAACATTATATATAATTTATTGTTTCAAGGAAATATTTGGTGGAGGAGAGAGAAAGAGAGAGACTTATTTCGCGGTATATATGTTATTCATGTCAAAATGTGATGTAAGGAAATGTTTCCCCTTCGTTTTATATAGCAGGGTATTCTATAATGATATTAGTTGCAGATTTTTTTTCTATCGGTAAAAAATGGTTTACAGTTCGAAATCTACGTTAAGTTATAGTACATTTAAAGTAAGTTTTTTGCATTGCTAAACGTTTCTTAATCAAGATAAAACGTTTACAACCAATACTATTTTTAAGACTAAATATGTTTTATGTAAATAAATAGTTCACGTTTCAATTAACTAAGGGTATTGTTTAGGTTAGTTTTTTTTAACATTTTATAAGATTGAATTTGAAATGATTCAAAATTACAAAAAGACATCAAGAACTACGCAATTAGTATGAAACAAAATATATAATAAATAAGATAACTTATTTGCTTTAATTAACAAGTGAAATGTTTCCAATCCGATCTTTCCAATCTAATATAGTCCAAAGGGTGACAAAAGGATATAAATATGGTCACTAAAGGTTTTCTTACGGCTGGCAGTAAAAAAAAAACTTGCCAAAGTGGGGGCATCCGTATGGTTGTTTCGGATATACAAGTACGCAACCAACTTTCAATCAATCCAAACTAATAATTGTTTTTTTTATCCCGCATCTTTTTATATTAATTTATTTTAACTCAAAATAATAATTGAAATAACTTTCTGAAATAAAACCCTAACATATATCAGACGCTTAACAAAACGATATACCATACGATAGATGAAACGCTTAACGATATCATATACCATACGATAAACGAAACGCTAAACGCTAAACCATACCATGTACCATACGACAAATAAAACGCTTAACGATACCATGAACCATACGATATACAAAACCCTAAACGATGACATTTACCATACGATGAACGAACGATGAACGAACGCTGACCGAACGTTGTACGGACGCTATACGAATGATGTACGAACGATGACCGAACTCTATACGAACGATTCCCGAACGCTGTACGTACGATTCCCGAATGAAAAAAGTGTTAACTTTTACGTTACAGGGACTGTACATAAAAAAGTCAAATTTCGTTAATTTCTGCTTCTAGTATGTGTTCTACAACTCAACTAGCTCACTGACTACAATTAAAAAGGACTGATTATTAATTTTTGTAATATAGGATATGAATATAATGTAAACAATCATTTTTAGAATTTAAAAAACCCTCTTTTGATAAGTTAGATAAAAATCGTGCTTTTGATGATCCTTTCAATACAGTTGACCGTTCTGCTCTACACACTGCATTTTCACACGATCTTTTTGTTTCCATCGTGTTTACCCTTGTTTTTATATTTTACTTAATTTGTACTTTATTGAGATAAAGTGTATGTAATATCAACTACAAAAACTTTTTTGTTGGCGTCCATATCAAAGTCACTATCAACTACAACTTTTTTGTTGGCGTCTTTATCAGATTTATTTGTATGTTTGTTTGAATTTTTTAATTAGTGTTGTATGTTTGTATGTTTACACAGTATTGGTTGATGGGTCCCAATTATTGCCGCGTTAGCCTATTATGTCTGTTTGGGTTGCTCATCCCATTTTGTCAATATAACGGAACTATGATCAACTAGCATACAAGTTGGAGGTTTAGCTAGATATAAAACTAGGTTCAACACAACATTTACTTCAAAAACTGCCTGTACCAAGTCAGGAATATGGCAGTTGTTTTCCACTCGTTCCGTTGGTTGTTAACGTTTAATTTTTTCAGTATTTATGGACTTCCCCTTTTTGAGTTTACCTTGGAGTTCAGTATTTTTCTTATACTTTTTTATCAAATACGTACAATAAAGTTTATCGAGAAGTTGTTGGTATTGCTATGGGCACTAACTACTCCCCTTAAATAGAAATCTTGTTCCTGTATTGTTTTAAGTCAGAGTAAATGGCCAAAATCAGTAAACATCCGTCTATAATCCAATTAATAGATCAAATTTATTTCACTTACCGTTGCCTTGATAATAATACCTCTAATAATATTTCGAAAATTTCTCCAAAGAAAACAACTTTTAAAAATCTTATATAAATAATTATATAAATATTGGCCACTTCTAACGACATGGGTATTTCGTGTGGCGTGTTAGATTATAATGAACATAATCTTTTTATAGCTATTAAATTATTTAGTCATTGATGGCGTCAACACAAATTTCTTATTTTTTTCCCGATATACATATTTCGTTTAAAAGTTTGGCTGAATTAATTTTATTCCAAACGAGATACCACATCCTAATCTTTACGTTGATGTTGTTTATAGTGCCGTTATCAAAGTGCGGCACATGTTAACTTGTTCTATATTTACATTGCCCAATGCCATGCGTTTCTAGACAGTTTAAGATTTTGTATGTGCTAAATGCCGATCAGACGAGTCAATCCTTTTATAAATACAAATATACAAAAGATGAATTCAGTCAGATATGATAACAAACTCCAAAAATGTATGTTGCTGTGTAGTTTGTTGATCCCAGGCAATTACTAAAGTTTTTTTTTCAAGTTTTTAATCCAGGTATATCTAAAAGTTAATGTTTATTCCCAAGTTCACGATAAATCAAATAGTTACAAGTTCATAAGAAGTTTTCACAGGTGTTGATATCACCATTAATTATTAAATCCAATATGTGATATTTTTCAAAGTTTGTAACAATGTCCATAGATAATAAATGTACTGATAAAAATATCTAATCCACAAATTAATTGCCAGAATAATATTTTAAACTGAAAGCTCTATGTTTTCTGAGTCTCTGTGCATACTTACCAAAGCAGAGAGTTCTAGAATTCTAATTTTCTAATCTTGAAAGTTCTAATGTCATCGTGTAGAACACCATATGCGGGGTGTTGGCTATGTTTGACACGGGGTGGCGGTTTTGAAGCGGGAAAAAAGCTATCAAGGTAAGTAAAAGTATCAAAATTTCTTTTTTGAGAATTGTAAGGATCAAATAATGTACTGCACGGAAAGAACCGAACCATAATCTTTTTCCAGGAAGCAAAAGCAGACGTTTCCAGTGCTCCGTTTTCTCAAACACATCTCCCAAGTTTTCCGTGTTGCAGATTTTGGGACTTCATATGCAATTTTCAGGATAAAATAATACTTTTTGAGATTTTTTCACGTGAATGGAAACACATGCCAGCTTCTAAGTTAAAATTTATTGGTTTAAAAGTACATTTTTCATTGAAATGTAATGTGTCGCTAGGGGTGTCAGATTCTGCGTCTCAAGGGGTGATGCATTTATTAAAACAAGGATAAATTTGCCTATAATGTGTATTCCTTTTCAGTTACTATCATGGTCAGGACAAAGTCACGGCTATGGCTTAATGCACCAAAACGTGGAGCACCATAACAGAGCAGACCTCCGTAAAAGATTTTCCCTCGGCCATCAATAGCTAAAAGTCATCAAATTTATTTACCAGTTTCCTTTACAGAGCACACGTGCACGACGCAAAAAGGACTTACTCCTAAACGAATTCGCTAACTCTCTCCACAAAAATACTCACCGGCATCTATATTAACAAATTGAAATAAAACTTCAAGAAGACATGAAGCAGATGACACACCTATCTATTTAAACGATTTCAAAACTGCAATTAAAAATTTATAAGAACATAACCTGGCTACTGATTTTCTTCATTCGTCCGAATGGTAAAAGAAAACAAAATTTTCTCTTCTTCTTTTCCTGTCGACAGTTAGATTTATGTCTAAGGGGATGACATCTGAAATGTGGTATTGGGAAACTACAAAAAGGTTTTGTAAAACTGGTTACTGACTTTATTATTCTATGGGTAAACTAAAAAGTATTCGACTCATTACAGAAAACTTCTCTGAGCTCGAAATAGCCAATCTTCAAGACTGAAACCAGTTTTACAAAACTTCTTTTTAGTTTCCTAATACCACATTTCAGATTTTATCCTCTAAGAAATAAATATGACTGTCTGTAGGAAAAGAAGTAGAGAAATATTGCTGTTTTGAAATCGTTTAAAATAGGTGTGTCATCTTTTATATGTCTTCTTGAAGCTTTATTGTCGTTTGTTAATATAGATGATAATAGATGCCAGTGAGTTTTTCTTTTTTTTTGTGGAGAGAGTAAGCGAATTCGTTTTAGAGTAAGTCCTTTTTGCGGCGTGCACGTGGGCTTTATAGAGGAAACTGGTGAATTCTAGCCTTTGATGTCGTTGGCCAAATCTTATACGGAGGTCTGGTCATTGATTTTGCTCCACGTTTTGGTACATTAATCCATAGCCGTGACTTCTTCCTGAACATGATAGTAACTGAAAACGAAAACAAATCATGTTCAGGTATAAAACTCAATATTTTTAGGCCTTTCTTCTATTTCTAAGATTAAAAATACACATTAGTTAAAGAACTTAAATATGGACTAAATGATATACCATCAGTTTGTAAATAGTCATCATAACATAGTAGGTTTGTTTGAATTACAAACTATCAGATAAAGGCCGAATAATAAGCAAATTTATCATTGTTTTAATATGAATGCCTCACCCCCTTGAGACGAAGAATCTGACACCCCTAGCGACACATTAAATTTCGATTAAAAATTTACTTTTCAACCAATAAATTTTAGTTAGAAGCTTGAATTTCTTTCAATTCTATGATAGGAATTCATTTCTATATCAATCATATGGGGAAAAATCGCCAAAAGTAGTGTTTTATCCTGAAACTTGCATATAAACTAGTACACATTTTTGTTTAGGGGCCTGCTGTAGCCCGCCTCCGGGTGCGGAATTTTCCCGCTGTATTAAAGATCCATTGGTGGCCTTGGGCTGTTTTCTGTTCCTTGATCGGGTTGTTGTCTGTTTGACACATTCCCCATTTCCATTCTCAATTTTAAAGTCTCATAATCTGCAACACGGAAAACTGGGGAGAGGTGTTTGAGAAAACGGAGCACTGGAAACGTCTTCTTTTGCTTGCTGGAAATAGGTCGCGGTTCGGTTCGTTCCGTGCAGCAGTACATCATTTGATCCTAATGATCCTAACAATTCTCAAAAAAGAAATTTTGATACTTTTACTTACCTTGATAGCTTTTTCTCCGCTTCAAAACCGACACCCCGTGTTAAACATAGCCAACATCCCGCATGTGGCGTTCTACACGGTGAATATGATGTAAACAAAATACTTCTATAGATTTAAGCAGCTTTTCTTCGTTTTATCATAATGTTGTGGCAACAAGTGGGACATTACATGACAAAAGCCACTTGCGCAATCATCGGTGGAGCGTTACCAAATAGTTGTCAATCAATATCACATAAACACTCAATGAAAAATATGATATATATCCTTATACATAAGCAGGTATATAACAGTCTATTAAGCAAAAACGAAATGTTTAAAGAACATTTTTATTGAAAAATAAAAACAACACGTTATTAATTTCATGCATCCGAAGCGCTTTTCTGAATCTACCTTCATCAGGAATGCTCACAGCCGATTATTTAAAAGCCAAGGATGTAAACAAAAAGAAACAGTTGAAGAGCTATATAACCAAAAAAAAACCTTAAAAACAAATAGCCGATCCATCTAAGGTCAACTTTGTCTAAGGGAGTTGAAACCTTAGTTACTTGTTATCTTTATAAAATAAGTAACCGCGACAAGCTTGACGCGAAACATCACTTCATTACTTAAATGTTACAATATTTATATCGAATCAAAATAGAAATGCACACTACATTCAAAAAATCAAGCGGAACATCATTAAGAAAAGGTAAACTCGTAATAGAAGTCGTCCTGTTTATCTTAAAATGTAATTTGAACTGAAAGAAGCTGTAATATCACTATTAATCTTGTAAAGTTATTCATTACGGATGTCACTTATGCAGCAGAAACGGTTTACTCTTCCGGGGCATTTGAGTACACTTCCGATGGTGTATTGTTCATCTTTCTGTGTAAACTTTTTTTATCGTCGCTTGCCTCTTCCTTAATTTTCGAATAGGCCATTGTTCTGTCTATTCTTATTTAACTTATGCTTATGTCTGTTTGTTATCTTCAATCTTTTTTATATGCTTTGCCATCGGACTTATCTCTTTGATTTGAGATGTGTAGTATACAAGCTTGCTTAGAAAACTTTTTACGTTCTATTTGATTAACAATACGAAAAAAGGGTACGTTTACATAAGTGAATATTACATTATTATTATGCAATGTGTTTCATTCGCACTTTGGAGCAAATAATAACTATATATACAAATGTATTCAACAATGCTTGAAAGAGAGGACTGGTATTGACAGATAAAGAGATTTTAATTGTTTTCTCGGAAGAAATCTCATGTAGTTTAATCATGCCAGAAACGAACGGTTGGAACAATTTAATCAGTTTATAATAACCGGTCGTGTTCTCTACGATTTATAAATGGCGACAATCTAACTAGAAAGTAAGTATCAGCTGCTAGTTTTCATAAATGACAGACTTCTACTGAAAAAGAACTAATACTAATAGGACACGTAATACCTTACTTGGAAATTGCAATAAGCTGAAGTTAATATTAAACAAAATTGAATCATTTCAATCAAACGAAAATACGCCCAAAATATCACAGCAGGTTCTACGTTTTTTACTAATAAGTGTACGAATAAATATATATATATATATATATATATATATATATATATATATATATATATATATATATATATATATATATATATGTAAAGACACTCACTGAAAATCCTGAACAGTCATAAATTTGTTGTATGTTCTGTGGAATTTCAACTAACGATGAACAAATTGATTTTCACTCAACTGAAACCAAAATTTAATAATTTGTTATTGTACTTATAATGTAGATACAACTATCTTGCTTTAGGAAGGACTAAATCTTTTTAAAAAGCCACTCTGTTTCCAACAAGAACATCTTTTAAACTGGCGCCATCAAGATGCCTGATTTTGTCAAAATCTGCAATACTATACATGCAATGTAGATCAATGAACAGCTATAATGTACTAGTTTTTTTTTTCTGGACTACCGCTTGTGTTCCTTTTCATAGACAAAAGTTATGTCATCTAATGGCACTTGATACAGTCTTGAGATGATGCACCATATTTCAAATATCCAAAGCTTATGTTTATGGATAAACAATGTATGGGGAGTACACGAAAATATTCGCCAAAATACAATTATTTGAACTTGATGACAAAAGTCAAGCTTAGAGGTTATATGCAATAATACGTTACACATCTTGATACTATTCATCTACACCCCCAATTTTTCGACGGGTTCGTGTTGCTCAGTCTTTCGTTTCCTATGTTGTGTTTTGTGTAATGTTGTTTGTCTGTATCTATTTTAGCATGGCGTTGTCAGTTTATTTAAGGCTTATGAGTTTGAATGTCTCTTTGGTAGCTTTCGCCTCTTCTTTACAAATATATAAAGCCTACGTCTCAGAATTAAAAAAAACGCACACAAAAATACAATGACCTTGAGGTCTAAAGTCATATAACAAGTCAACCATTGACTAACTTTCCAGTATCAACCGTTTGTACTGAATATGAAGTACGATACTTAAAGAAAATAGTAGCTCTTGAATAAAGCTAGAGGCAGAAAAATGTAATAGTCAAGCTAGAAAGATGCAAACAACGTCACACTGTTTTGCAGGAATAAAGTTTATTGAATCAATATAAAAAATATTACATATTATGTGTTATTACGCATTTTATAGAGCATTTTATAGATATCTATTACAGAGAAATCAATGAACTTTAAAATACAAGATTTTCAAATTCTTGGATTCGAAATTCCATCAATGACATTTAATTAAACATATACTTTATTGACATCAATGCATTTTTACAATACATAGCCAAGTTTACTTAGTTTTGTTAAAAGCAAAGTTCTATTTATTTGTTGATTTAAATGTTTGAATCTGGCTTGGATGAGAAAGAAAGTAAAGAAATATTTTATTTATATCGCAGCTTGATTTGTCTGATATAAAATTTAAATTGTTTATGTGTTTACTGCAGAATTTTAAAACAAACACGCAAGTATAACAAACACTGCATCAACTAAATCGTGTTTTCTTCGTCGGTAACACTTTTGCACTATATCATTATATTGTTCAAACATAACAAATGCATTATTTTTCCAATGACATTTCATTTCTTGTATTTTGAAATTGAAAGAAAGGATTGCTGAATTTCTATTTCGAAATTTAAAACTGTTAATTACCGTGCTTATCAACAGGCAATTGGCATTCTTGTTTCAATCAACTGTAATTCTCTCCCCGCTGACCAGTTCCTTTAATCGTGTGAAAAACTCTTCAAACATACCAGGATAATAAATTAGTACGCCAAAAACGCGGTTTGTCTATACAAAAATCATCAGTTGTAATCAAATAAAAATTGTTGGAAGTTATTATAAAATTATATAGTTGAAGAGTATCGAATACCAAACATTCAAAAAGTAGGCTAACTCTGACTAAGGCCATTTATACCTAGGAGTAGATAGTATCTTATCGCTTGAATAAATTAAAAGTTTTGTGAACAATAAATCAACAGATGACATTATCAACCGTTTTCCATGTCAACTCAGGAGAGCTGGTGACCAAGATATAAGACTGACTTAATGCAATGACTCCTCAAGAAGAATGAAAAACGATACCATTATCCTTCAACTACACATTCCGTTAATTAGGAGATGTCCTCTCGCCAAACAATTTTGTTGACTTTGTTGAGCCCATTCATCGCCTTCAACTTGACATAATAGATACCACAGTTACATTGAGGTCTGCATCATATCTGACTTTACATCTAGAAATTGGCAGTGTGGTCGATTGAGATAAAAGGTTTACGACAAAAGAGATGAATTCAATTTTCCATTTTCTATTTTCTTTAAGCAACATTCCAGCGGCATCTGGATACGGAATATATGGGTATATATTTCTCAGTTCATACACTATTCAAGGACTTGCATTCCTACTACAATTTCCCTGATAGAGGGTAGCTTCTTACTAGGGGGTATTGAACGATGGGTTATAAATGGTGCCATCTCTTCATAAGTGTTGTAGGCGCCATCATGGTATGCTTGACCCTTATGAAATATATGTGTCACGGATATGTTCAACTACTATCCTCAATTAAATCCTTCTTTCGTTGTTTTTGACATAACATGACACCGTTCACTGGATTTGTCTTTGTGTTCATATTTTGTGATTTATGTACCGGAATGATATATTTTCGCAAACTTTGAATATCAATAGTTGTTTTCTGTTGTTCTGGTAATAAGAAAATAACATGTAGGATACATAATCTACTGTAACATATAAAAAAAATCGTAAGGGGTTTCGCGGAACCCTGTGTCTCGCCTGCGATTGCTGCCGTCAGTTTAAAAGTGTAATGTTGACTTAAAAAGTGAGTCCATTTATCAGTAAAATACAGAATTTTAAAAAGAATTAAACTTTTTCTGTAGATGCTATTTCATGGTCTTGAAGATTAGCTTCTGTCTAAGTTTCATAACAATCCATGAAGGTTTACAAATGTATCATATCAAAAAAGTTCAATCCCAGACTGTCTGTCAATGTTAATCTGTAAAAACTAAGTCCATCTATCAGAAAAATATTAAAATAAAGTTTGCTTCAGACATCACCTCTTAATCATAAAAAAGCTTCTGCCAAAATTTCATAAAATTCTATGCAAGTTTGACAAAGTATTTGATGTGTAACAAACTTTAACCCCAGACTGTATCTACTTGTTAAATGTAAAGGTAAAAAAAATTAGTCCATTTCTCTTAAATACAGAAAAATTAAAATAAATATTTTTGCTCTGAATACTGTATTTTGGACATAACTAAGCTTCTGTCAAAATTTCATAAAATTTCATGAAGGTTTGACAAAGAAATTGGTGACTGCAAAACTTTAACCTCAGACTGTATCTACTTGTTAAGTGTAAAAAAAACTAAGTCCATTTATCAGTAAAAAACGGAAAAATGAAAATAAATATTTTCAAGATTTTGCTCTGGCTACTGTCTTTTGGTCATATACAATCTTCTATCCAAATTTCCTAAAACTCCACGAAGGTTTGACAAAGTTATTAATGTCCAAAAAACTTTAATAACAGACTGAACCTAAATGTTGACGCCGCCAACGCCGACGAAGGAATCTAAGATCGCTATGTCTCGCTTTCGGGACATAAATGTCGCAGGCTCGATAATAAGGAGATGCGGTAAGATTGCCAATGAGACAACTATCCACGAAAGTTTAAATGAAGTGGACATAAGCAATTATAGGCAACCGTACGAATGAATAATTTATTTTTAGACATAATTTAATTTCTAATATCAGTTGCATTACAGAAACTTTTCGCTACCACCATTCATTCCTACAAAGCTTATATTTAAATCCATAACAAAAACGCAATAATTAATTATAGAAAAAGAGACATCATCAAAAGTAAACAAAATAATTGTTAGAAAAAAAATGTCACTCTACAAAGCAACGTTTGAAGCGCTTTTCTTGATGTATTTTAATCAGGAATGTTGAAATCCAACAAAATTGAAAGCCAGAGATGTTATAACACTTAAATACTTGAAGAGCGATAGAAAGGGATTTACAAATATATCCATATCTACCTATATCCAGGTCACATTGCCTGAGGGATGTTGAACCATAGTTTCTTAATCATTTCTAAATTTATAGACGGAGCGATTAAGAAAGGAATGTTATAAAATGTTTTAATCATCTCAGTACCGAAACATTGACTAATGACCTGATGATAATTTAATTACCCTCGGGGTCAAGCAGTCCGTCGTAAGCGGAATCGACCCCGTGATAAAAGATGTAAATAACTTGGAGCGTCCAAAACGCTTTTCTTGATGTATCTTCATCAGGAACGCCGAAACCCAACAAATTGTCAGCAAAGAATGTATGAATACTTAAAAATTTGAGAAACTACATAACCAAATGGACTTTGCCGGAAGGGGTTGAAAACTTAGTTTCTTAATAATTTGTAAATTTACCCACGGAGAATTCAAGAAAGGAATGTTACAAGTCATGTCAGTGCCGTAGTACTGATTACTGTGGAAATGATACCCTCGGGAACTAGCAGTTTCAGAAGTTGTACATGAACATGAAAATAGCGCACTATAAATTTGGTGAATCCGAATCGCCTTTCTTGAGTTAATCCTTATTCGCAGGTAAAAGAAGAAGGTTCACAAAGTATCAATATTTGCCTCAAAAAAATTCCATGAAATATATATTCTGCAGTTATGATAACCATTTGATAAGATTAATTTATTAAAATGTCTTGCAAATACAAAAACAAACATCACTGACTCATTCCATTAACAAGGATGTCATTATAGCGTCATAATTGTGCACTGTTATGATAAAAATAATAATAGTGACTACTGTTTGTCTGAACAATTTAAAGTGTTTGTGCATGTACCAACATTTTATGACGAGTATCGCATTCGATTTGGCCTTCCAAATGTATTCATTCGAGCGCCACTGATGAGTCTTGTGTAAACGAAAAGCGCATCTAGCGTACATAATTATAAGTCCGGTATCACTGATGAGTTTGTACCTATAAACATTCTTTAGAAATGGAACATATCATACTATTGATGTTGAACATTTTTGTCTAAAACAAAGAATAAAGAGAAAATAAATCTGAAATATCTAAATTTTAGATCATATATATTGATTTTAAATATGATTTTACATAATCCAGCATAAAAGGTGAAATTTTGATCTTCCTAGATGGTCCTTCCCCTATCCTTCCATAATGCTAGATTTCATAATTGTATTATATTTCGAAATTGTTACAAAGCAATGCACAAGTACTTGAGGTCCTTTAATGTAAAACAAAAAGAGTCAAATATTTGGCTTTCCTGATGAAGGTAAATCCAGAACGCATGAAATTTATAACGTGTTGTTTTCATTGTTTTTTCAAAGCAAGAAATAATCAGTTCAGAAAAGTAAACTGAAAGAAAACATCAACATTTTATAAGAAGAAAAAACTGTCTGAAGTTTTGATTGTAAAATCGTTAAGTGAATACAGCAGTTACATCTATCTTCTTTTTAAATTCAATGTATTTCCCTAATGTTGTAATTTCTTTGTTACGCCTATTACAATGTCACCCAATGTCCTATAAATTGCCAGTTAATATCTTACTTAATATACCATGAAAGAAAAATTACAAGTCAATGTAAAATCAATCTTAATTCTCATAAAAGCAGGAAGAAATAAACGAAATCTGACAATATGTCGCGTTTTCTCAACAAAACAAAGTAGGAAAAACTTGTATTGATATCCTAAATCGCTTTAAACAAACACATATCACAAATGACCAGAACTAAATGTTTTCCATTTTTGGATTTTGTCTATCAATGACAGTTAAATGTTGTTTTCATGTTGTGATAGAATGATTGAGTAGTTTATGGTACACGTAACATGCACTTATAGCCTCGTGACTTTTGTATAATCAGGAGATCACGTACAGTAGTAACTCTTTAAAATTAACATTGAATATAAACGTTTTTACTTTGATCAAAGCCGACTTGTCATGCAAATAGATATTGATCTTTTGAACTGTGTATGGCGTCGTCCTTTTTTTTCCTTTTTCCTTTTTATACAACAAAAGAGACACAATAATTATATAATAGTCCTACAAGTTTTTGGCCTGTTTTGGTTATTAAGGTCTGATATATTCTTTGACTTTTTACATATTTGCCTACAAGCACTCCTCGTAGGTATAAAAAAAAAACCTTTATTTCAGAACCAGTATGTTTGGAATACTTGGGTTTTTGTTTTTTTTTTATGAATATGTATATGATATACTTGCATGTTTCTCGGTATATTAATTAAGATGACCGACCACGTGTTTCGTTTACACGAATGAAACTGTAAATACCGCTGTAATAAAAAAGACTTTACAGTTTTATTTAACTAACTGTTAAGCTTTTTAAATGCCGCAACTAATGCCATTCTCTGGGCAGTGGATTGACCTTTATAAAGGGTGTCAACGTATATAATATACAGAATCTACAACTCAACGAAAATAATGTTAATAATTCAAGAAATATTCTCATTAAACTGATTGTTGTATTCGGATATTGATATATGTCTATAGACTTCGTTACAAACATCTGTTAATTATCAGACTTTTGTTATATAATTAAATGATATCATATACGGAGTCAATTTGTTATTTATTGAAACACTTTATCCGATCCAATATAACATTTCCAGAAATTTATTACTTTTTTTCACTTCATTAGATTTTTCTATTCAGCAAAGATTTATATTGTTTACTATTTAGTTTCTTAAGTTACATTTTGTATGACCAGTAAGATAATTCTTTTTAATTTATTGCAAAAACGAAGAATTCTGTTTAAAGAATATGTTTTTGAGATTCACAAGATTTCATACAGAAAATCTAAACATATATAACATAAATAAACTCTTCATAGATATAAAGCTTAAACATTTTGTACGCCAGACGTGCGTTTCGTCTACAAAAGACTCGTTAGTGACGCTCGAATAAAAAAAAATTAAAGAGGCTAAATAAAGTACAAGGTTGAAGAGAACTGAAGAAATTCCAAATGTTTTTCCTACTACAACTAAGGTAATATATACCTGGTTTAGATAAAAGCTGACCTACGGGATCCTTACAAAACAAAGGTAGACAACAGACACTGATCATGAGCCCTCAAACGCATAGCCGCCAAAGAGCTATCAGAGTATTCTTTTTGCACTAATTTTGAGGTCAGTTATTTGATTGAAAATTCTAAAAGTCATACATATATTTGGATAAAAAAAGGTTTACAATGTAATCTGGTTTTTAAAATTTTCTCAAAGTTCATAAAAACCAAGTCGGTGGCTAAGATAAACTTGACAATGTATATAAAAACCAGGCTAATGATTATACTTGTTAAGGAACGAACGGTCATAATGACCAATATGCACAACAACTAGGTAACAAAACGTGATATCAGACATACTTAATACAGACATGTTTCTGAGATATAATACTAGTAATTAAACTATAGAAGTTTCTCTTCTTGGTCTTTGTTATCTCAGTCTGACGTCACGCACGGATGGCATCTAATAATTGAGCATTTATATTAATACAATAAGATAATTTAAGTCTAGACGATTAAGGAATTAGTATTCAAAACTGAATGAATTCCAGAAGAAGGATAGTTATGTGTAGGAATATACCAGTAATTAAGATTTGTCTTTGAAGTAGATGGCTTTTAAATCCCGTGGATACTTTATTAGGAATTCACGTCATTATTCTGTACAGTTAGGTTGAATAATTCATAAAGGAAATGTGTAAATTACTAGTACATTGTAATTAGTATAAAGTCCATGAACCAATGTTTTTAAGATTGGAGAAAAAAAAGCTATCATGATCGTTCTATGCTTTTAGTTTTATAAACAAAGGTAAAGGAGATATGAAGCTAAATGATCCATCATCACAAGATTATAAATAATTCTGGATGCCAGCATTCAATCTTAAACATTGATTAAGCTCTCAACCTATATCGTGTTAAACAAAATGGTATTGTGAAATTAAACATGAAAGACGTATATCTTGTTTAAATGTATTTTCAATTTTTTACGTATTGATTTTGTGATAAAATGAGTGTTTTGAATGATAAGAAAAAAATTGATAAAAAAAACTATATTATGCAGAAAGAAGTTAACAATGGTGTAACCAAAAGATATATATAACAAATCTGGACTTAATCATGGTCTTCTTTGACTGTCTATGGCGTTAAAACACTAAATCCCTGGGATGTGTTTTTTTATTGATTTTAGTCACTGATGCATGATTTTTTATTGTTAATTGTTTTTGGCTTTTAACTAGCTTTCAGTAACTGCGAGTACTCTCAAATCGTACTTTCATGTTAATTTGATCTGTTGACACAATTTGTAATGCATTTCTGTAATTCAATGTTTACTTATTTTGTGTTATATCTCGTCTCACTATTTTTAATACGTACCATCTTTGATAGGTATTTAGTATAACGATAAATTTTCACTTCTGTACTCGTACTCTGAACAACACATTTATTAATTTTGTAAAAAATGTTTACTTCTTACTCCTAACAACAAAATTATTATATTTAAATTTACCTGTTTACGTTGTTTTATTTAATGCCATTTTGTCCCAGGTAAGAGTTGTCTTATTGACACTCTTCCTACATCCTTTTTTATTACAACCTGTAACGTCTATGTTATATAGGCACCTACGTTTTAATATTGTATTTATATTGTGTCATGGATCAAACTTATTCGTTCAGTGTATGTTTACTTGTTTTTGTTTAAATGTCTTTTTGATCGAGTTAAGCCATTTCAATTGATATTTTATAGTGTGTCTTTTTATGTTGTAATGTTACACTACTGTCTAAGGTTAGGGTGTTAGGTTGGCGCCTGTTAAAACGTTTAAACCCTTTGCTTTTTTATGCACCTGTTCTAAGTCAGGAGCCTGTTGTTCAGTCTTTGTCGTTTGTTGGTGTGGTTCATTGGTGTTTCTCGTTTTTCGTTTTTTTTTTTTTTATATAGATTAGACCGTTGGTTTTCCTGTTTGAATTGTTTAACACTAGTCATTCTGTGGCCTTTTATAGCTTGTTGTTCGGTGTGAGCCAAGGCTCCATGTTGAAGGCCGTACTCTGACCTGTAATTGTTAACTTTTTATAAGTTGTGACTTGGATGCGGAGTTGTCTCATTGGCACTCATACCACATCTTCTTATTTATATTAAATCTGTATAGTGATGTTTGTCATATGGAATCATTGATTTTATGCTGTGCAAGGTCTTTATGGAATCATAACCAGTGGTTTGCTATTTGTTTATTGTTCATTAGTTTCGTGTTTTTATTTCAAATTGGTTCATTTATACATTTGAGTAGAGATTTAAATATTCTTTATGTATACAGTCCGATTTCAAAATGACGTACACAATTTTCCATTAAAACTTATGATTCGATCAGAATTATTGGACTACTGTGAAAACGGTCGTTAATATGACATTTATTTGAGATTGAAAAGCGATCAAGGGGAAAATTGCAACCGTAACTTTTCGTACATCTTTATGTGTGTCTTACTGTAAAAATATTTAATTTTCCAAGTTATTTCTCTTTCGTTCAGAACTAGAACATATTTTTGTTTTGGAGGGTCTTTTGTGTTGAAAAAGGGTTTATTTTGTATAGAAAATACATCGATTAAACTGTAAACTTTTAACTGTAGAACAAATAGTCTGACAAAAACTGATGAGGACAGTAACCATGGTCGAATCATATATAAACAAAACATCTAACTGTCTACGTTTGTGTTATTTTAAGCATAAGACAATACTTTATTTGCTAAATCCGAAAATAACCCTTTAATTCGAGATCCATTTGTTGAGTTGCTTTCTTAGGACAGACATACATTTTCATTGGTAAAGGAGAGCTGGCGGAAATACAAATTTTATCTGTGCGTAATGTGTGTAATCTTTAAGTTTTTCCAATCTTTTCATTCTATTTAATATTTTGTTAAGCAAAACACTTTATTTTTCTTTTTCTTAAAAACTGGTAAAAATTCCCATTTTATCCGGTCTAGGACCAGTCTAAAATTGTTAAACAGGAACATCCTGCGTTAAAAGTGTGTAGCAACAGAATCAACTCGGTAATTGGCAAATAGGCTCATTGATAATCGTGCGCCGTCATTTTTGATAAAATCGTGTAAAAATTTTAAATGAACACGATTTGGACGTATTAAAAATCAAATATTTTTCAAAAAAAAAAATTTGAATTTGAATTTGAAATACAACAGGAGATTTTAAGATAATCCAATTTCATTAGTCGTTTTTTATTTATTGCTCTGTCAATTTCTTGTCCCGTTGTTTATGGTTTAAATCGTGTATCCAAGTTTCTGGGATTAAGTTTAACAAAACCTGAGTTTGAGGTAAACTGAATGATAACAATGTTCTTTTCTTGCTTGTCTGTACGTATGTCCCGGTTTGAGGTAAACTGAATGATAACAATGTTCTTTTCTTGCTTGTAAGTAGGTATGTCCCGGTGAGAGGTAAAATGAATGATAAGACTGTTCTTTTCTTGCTTGTCAGTAGGTATGTCCCGGTGAGAGGTAAAATGAATGATAAGACTGTTCGTTGTTTGCTTGTCTGTAGTTCTGTCTAATTGTAATGTAAAATGGCTATAAAAATAAGAAGATGTGGTATGATTGCCAATGAGACAACTCTCCACCAGAGACCAAATGACATAGAAGTTAACAATTATAGGTCACCGTACGGCCTTCAACAATGAGCAAATTCCATACCGCATAGTCAGATATAAAAGGCCCCGAAATGACAAAAGTAAAACAATTCAAACGAGAAAAATAACAGCCTGATTTATGTATAAGATAATGAACGAAAAACAATTATGATAAACAGCAACAAATGACAACTATTGAGTTACTTGCTCCTGACTTGGGACAGTCACATACAGAATGTGGCGGGGTTAAACTAGTTTGTTAGCGCAAAAACCTCTCCCTAACCTTTGGATAGTGGTGTAACAGTACAACATAAGAACAAACTATAAAAATCAGTTGAAAAGGGCTTAACTCATTAGATTGAAACAAAGCAAAAAAGACATCTAACAAAAACACAGACCGGAGGTGGTAGACTATTCTTTTCTTGCTTGTTTGTACATCTGTCCTGATATGATATCAAATATATGATTAGATAGTTTACTTTCTTGCTTGCCTGTATCTCTGAACTGTTGCGAGGTAAAATGTATGAATATACTGGTTATATTATGTCTTGCTTGTCTGTAATTCTGTCCAGTTGTGAGGTAAACTGTATGATAAAACTTCTTGTCTTGCTTTTCTGTATAGTTATAAATGAAGCAGTGTCTTTGTTGTGAAGTATAGAACTCAATGGTTTTATGTCTGCATGATACTAGTATGTCTATATTGTGTACTATGGTAGTTAGTGCTTTTATACCGGTATGATACTACTTTTTATGTACTGTGTAACATGGTTACAAGCATAAACCGACAAGACAAACAACGCATACGGCGCATATGGCGCATCAAATTAAGTTTGCCTTCTGTAAAGAAATCACGTGACTTCCGTCAAAATAGGGTTGTTTGTGTCATTTTCTTAAGTTATATACATTTATACTCTAATCATTGTCTTTACAAGTTTATAAAAATAACGTGTTGACAATATTTTGCTTAAAATGTCATTTATATCTCATCAACCTCCTCTGTGTCATGCAAATACAATAATACACTGATCCCTTTATTGGCCATTAGTTTGAAGTCAAACTACGTAATGAGTAAGATGTAGAATTACTATTACATATATCGGTGTATATTTGGAAAGCAGACATATCGTGTTGACCTCTGGCTGAAACGAATAACAAGTATACGCTTAAAGCTCTGTTTGATTTTCAAAGTCTTACGGAGAATGCAACCCACAGGTCCAATTTGTTCTCAAAGAGTACTCACATCTATCTGTTATACTACAAAAGTGCAATTTGTTAAGCGTGCTCAAATCTTTATTCTATACTTCAAAAGTGCTATTTGTAAAGAGTGCGCAAATATATATTTTATATTGTAAAAGTGCAATTTGTTTGTATGCGTTTTAAATTTAGGATCTGTCTCACATAAAATACTACTAAAGTGCATATCATTCTTATTTTCACATCAGAGGGCGGTTCGAAAATAATTGTACGCAAAAATTACAATATGTTGTGAATGCTTGACCGCTTAGTCGAAAGTACAAACTGCTTTTAGCCCTATTGAATGTCTGATAAATATCACCTTCTCTAGGTATTATGCACTATAGACTTTCTCTAATTATAATGTAGAATTAATAACATTATTAACGATGGTAAGGGAAATAATAGCTTTATTGCAGTTGTCTATCAAGTGGGTGTACATACACACATTGCGCTCAATAAGAAAAGTTTATACTAGAACAAAAGTTTCATTCTAAACTATATTTGGCTATGATGCTCCTTTGATCATAAGGTATTACAATTTGATCATGATTAAATTGAATTGAATTGCTTCACAATATTGTAATAATTTGTGAGTTGGAAAAAATCGAACAAGATTTTTTAAAGAACGCGTGCCATCTTAAGTAATGTCTGGTGCACCCAGATTCATCCTAAGTTTTGTTTTAAAGTCAGCCGTGTTGCCTTTGCTTTAGTGTTCAGTGTTGTATTGCTTGCTACTACATTTTCAATGTATGTGTTGTTTAATTAGAGTTTAACAGACAAAACTCAACAAAAAAGAAAGCATTGAGAACTATGACCAGTTCTTTGTACTATCTAAAAGTGGATTAAAAAAAAAACCAAATCTGTAGAAGTTGATATACACTTTTTTCTTAGATATTTTACGAAGTTATGTTGATTTGGCCGTTAAATCAGAGACGACTAAGATTGGATTCTGTTGACAATCAACCTTAATTTACACAAGGAAATGACAATCACTATAATCTCAGCAAATAAAACTTATTTTTCTGTGTAAACAACAAACTTCAAACCATCACGAATAATCTAGCAACACTTGGGTTACTGAGTTTCGGTGAAGCTTTGTACTTTTCTTTTCGGGTGATAGATTGGAATTTATTGTGTCTGTTTTCCATCATAATTAATTGTAAACACAGTTTTAAAAGTTAAACATTATAAAACTCCAATTTCTCAAACAATCAGTGCTTCTCAAAATAAGAACAAGGTGGAACATTAGACAATGTTTTTCCGTCCATGTTAAATGATGCTTGATGAAATATAAGAAACGCCCACATATAGCAATAACAAATCGTAGTTTCACCGGGGTTATGCTCTTCTTCATTTAAATGACAATTAAATCTGCTTTAAAATTGATTTACTACATTCCTCAATAATTACTATATTTTCGAGGGCACAACATTTTCTTTGATTTAATTAAAACATTTTGATTAACGGTTTTTAATTGTACCTTAATGTCTTTAAAGTTAATATCAAGAAATGAAATTCATTTAAAACATTTTGACTTTGAACTTTTACGAGAGGTCAAATATAAAACGTTGCAGGACAAGTTGAAAGAACGATAGTAGTATCAGTGATCTCTAATGACGATGTCAGTTGATAAATTTAGAAAATACTAAGCTACTAACGTTCCAATTCCCTCTTGCAAAGTTGATCTTTGATTAATTTGGCTCTTCCCTTTAACCCCCTTTAAGTCATGTAGCTTCTCAAGTAATTTGAGTTTATAACGATTTTATTTGCTCAAAGATACAAATAGGATCGGACACAAGTTTAACCAACTTATGAAGTCTTCTCCTTTGCATAATATTACAATTACAATTATACAAAGCATGCACAGTTCAGTAGTTCTAATTTAAATGTAATATTAAAGTGGGGCATTTGTACAGTCTGAAAAAAACCTAACACAATCAACAAGGAAAAGAATAAAGAATTGAGAAAAATAAAAAAAAAAAAAAAAAAAAAAAAAATAAGAACAAATAGTATATAAATAAATGAAATTCTGTGGACACGGTGATTTTGTTTATTCATATCTTTTTTTATTATACTACGAGGAATCTTTTTGATTTTTTTTTATAAATTTAAAGACTTCTTTAAAGATTTCACAGTTTTCTTCGTATGTTAAAGTTTGGCTACCCTCAGTGAGCAACTCTAGATGTTGGTTAATAAATCGTTCCTTATATCGGTGTATTTATTGCAATTAAAGAAGAAATGAAATGCATCCTCACGCGGAGCATAAAATGGATTCTGTATTATATTTGATTCAAACAGGTCGTTATTTGGAAATGAGGTTGAACATCGCAGATGTTTAAAATTACGCTCAATTTCCGCGGACCATACATAAAATGCTTAGGCACAGTCTTTGCTTCGTATGTATTTTTCAACAAAGAGCGTTTGAACTTAGATAGGGTATCAAGTGTAAGGATAGAATTATCAAGTTTTTTCCATTCTCTGAATGACGAGGGAATAAATGCAGAATTTGTTAAGGAGAGTCTACAAAAGGGGGCTATTAAGTCATTGCCATTACGCAGTGAATAAACAGTTGTACTTTGTATAGTTGGGGGAATCAAATCACATAGATATTGTGGAGCGAGACCATTGTATATCTTATAAAATAATTGGAGTTTTCTTCTGTACTTCCTACTGTGTAGGGGTTCCCAGCCAGTCTCTAAATACATATATTCGGTTTTAGTAAAGATTAGCAATCCTGTTACAATCCTCGCAGCTTTCAGTTGAAGTTTTTCTAATTTGTTTCAATAGCAAATACCACAATTGTCCCACACTTCACAAGCATAATCAAGTAATCATACATCGTTTGGTTTTTGACGTTACTGGTGAAGTTAAATCCAGAAAAGCGTTTCGGACACAACAAATTATTATTTTGTTATTCGAATTTTTTAGCACATGATATATACCGCTGACGATGGACCGTTGGTTGCCAAGGGTATCAATAGCCAAGTAGTCAATTTTTCGGCACTGACATGATCTGCAACATATACTTTTTTAAATCTTTGGTTGATAAATTTCATTATTACTAAGAGACTAAGGACCAAACACAATTGTGCAAAGTTTACCTGTTATGGACCTTGAAAAAGTTCGCTATTCTTTGTATGTCATTTTTGATTATGTAGCTCTTCGAGTACTAATACACATTTGGTCTTTCTTTGTTTAGTTTTAAATATTCGTGATTAAGGTAAACCAACCAAATTTATCTTTAGTTTTTAACGGTTCTGTTTATGTATATTGTACTTTAATTATTTTACTTTCAAGCGATTTTGTTTTAATTATCGTTTAGAACGTTCCTTATTTAGGTTGTTATCCCGAATACAGTATGATATTATTATACCTTACATATATATTATAAACAATTCTATTGGGTAACACGTTATCACGTGACATGGAATAATTCAGTTAATTTTCATTTAATTGCAAGGAAGGACGAATAACCCTAAAAATTTACACCAGCGGTGAATAACCCTATTATTCACCGGTGAATAACCTTTTGAGTTTCTTGATTTGTACATGAGTTATCCCCCATGAAAATGACGTCACAGACGCAAGTAAACAAAATAACAACGTCCACGTTACAGGAAGCGAATCGAGTGACGAGGAAACAAGGCTTTGGAAATGCATCTAGTCCCGAGGATATCTCTTATAACGGTCCTTCTTCAGGCCATCAATATATTACAGAAAAATTCTACCTTTGTTGTACATACAAGAAATTCTAAGACACACATTTGTTTTCGAACGTTAACTTGTGTTTGTTACGATACAGTAAGGTAAGTGCTTTTTCAATGGTTCAAAATGCCCTTCCGCTGTTTGATATAATAAAACAATTGTGGCCCCTTAAAAGCGATGAATATCAACCTTTTCGTGTTGATAATTTGGGATATTCACCTTTTCTACGGGCCACAATGGTATATATCATTGAATTGTGTAAAAAGTTAAGTGTTGCAAAATGTATTTTTTTCCTTTTTTATATTTTTCTTTAAGTAGTAATTGATTTTCCAGCAATCATTGCCAGCTAATGATCGGTTTAGATCTTTATTTTTAAAAATTTAATTGTGTGTTCAATTAGCAGTGTCGTCCTGTACATCCATGAACTATTTATTATTGGACACCAAGCAAACACCATTCAATCAATCAATCAACTGCAACGTATGATTAAGAAATATCATTTATACGTTTAGCTTGCAAGCCTCCTGTATGAAGTATGCCTACTATAAATAAAATAACAAGTGTGCAAGTAGAATAGCACATTAGGTTCCAAAAAGAATGGCGATGCGATTGATTGTTGAAAATACGTCATATAAACGTAACAAATATAGTGTTAAGTGCCAGTCTTTGTAAGAATCCGGCAATTTTGAAAAAAATCAAAACATGGCAAAAAAAAAAACACCAACCTAACCATCCTGTTTTGAAGTTATCCTCACCCTGAGTTAGAAATGACGGTAGGTCTTTCATTTCTGCGTGTCTGGTAATTCGAGAAATCGCTAGATAACTTTTGGTCAGAATGATAGCAAATTACGGAGTTAGTTATTAATTCAAGTTCTAGTGCATCTCAACCAAATTATGTCTTGAATTACCAGAACAGGAAAAGGAAACGAATGTTATATTCGTGCACTGTATACATTTTGAACATAAGTTAATGTCAACTGGAGTGGGTTTTTGTTTGTCATGTTTTCATCACTGCCTGATGCTTATCCAGATTGGCACTTAATAACTAAAAAATCAAGACTATTGATGATATTTTGTTAAAAAAAAATATGATTTATACCTTCGTAATTCAAGATATTTGTATTTACGTTGGCTGCTTTTAATTCCAACTCTTATATTTCAACTAGATGCGGTTATCTTATTTGAAATTTCAACATTGATGTCCCATACTTACAACATAGATATTTGTATATGTTGGAAAATTTTGATTTACAAATATACATATCATGAATATGCAATGTTGCGAGTATGGAGCATCAATGTCAGAGTTGTAAATTAATAGTTGCAATTCCCAGGAATTTAGTTATCGGATGGCACTTTCACAAAATTATAATTGCAAAGTTAGAATTTCGAAACGATAGAGTAACATACTTACTGATTTTTATAGTTCGTTCTTATATTGTAATGTTACACCACTGTCCCAGGTTAGGGGGAGGGTTGGGATCCCGCTAACATGTTAAACCCCGCCACATTCTGTATGTATGTGCCTGT
Organism: Mytilus californianus; assembly: GCF_021869535.1. Lineage (NCBI taxonomy): Eukaryota > Metazoa > Mollusca > Bivalvia > Mytilida > Mytilidae > Mytilus > Mytilus californianus. The sequence goes on from NW_026262723.1 coordinate 110,704,999, forward strand.
CCCAAGTCAGGAGCCTGTAATTCAGTGGTTGTCGTTTGTTTATGTGTTACATATTTGTTTTTCGTTCATTTTTTGTACATAAATTAGGCCGTTAGTTTTCTCGTTTGAATTGTTTAACATTGTCATTTCGGGGCCTTTTATAGCTGACTGTGCGGTATGGGCTTTGCTCATTGTTGAAGGCCGAACGATGACCTATAGTTGTTAATTTCTGTGTCATTTGGTCTCTTGTGGAGAGTTGTCTCATTGGCAATCATACCACATCTTCTTTTTTATGTTTACAATTTATGACCCACGCATACAGCCACAAGTGCTGCACAAAATTATTGCATACCTTTGTTTGGTGAAACTTTCTCCACAGTGTATCACCAATGCAGTCGCGATTATTGGCAGATCTTACTTCATGCCATTGTTATTTAAAAGTGTTTGACAGAACAGGTACCACTCACACAGTCGCAAGTGCTTCCTCTTTGTAACTTTATACTACTGTACTGTAAAATGGTTTGCGCTTAAAGGTACCACACAGTCGTGTGTACTATCCTATCAAACTTTCTACCACTGCACTGGGAAACTGTTTGCCCTCAATAGACCCACGCAGTCACGTGTGCTGTCCCATCTTACTACGTACCCTATACCACTGTACTGTGAAATTGTGTGTTTGCAAGGATACCGCCACGCAGTCGCGAGTATTGCCCTGTCCGTAATTCATTTTAACTGGATTTGGAAGTTCAAATGCCCTTTTATCACTGAGACACAGGAAAAGTGGAAATATATCATGTATGACACATATTTTAGGACAAGATATCTAAACTGAAGGTAAACAGATAAACCTACATTTATATTTTCGATTAAGCATCCTTTTAGAATTGATAGCTAAAGATAGTTTGAACCTCTTTGTCAAATCCAGTTTCTTAAACTAATTGGATTACAAAAAACAATTTTCTAATAAAACGACGATTGGATGAAAATGTTTAATCATTAATTAAAGAAATCTTGAATGAGGTTTTAAAAATATAATCAAGATTAAAAATCCGCTGGCAATCTCCAAAATAGACCCAAGGTTATCTTGTTTTTATGCTATGCTAAACGATTATCCGTACAAGTGAGTTTGAAATCGATATCATATTATTTAGACACAAAGTAAACACTTTTTTGTGTCCAGAAATGTAACAGAACCCCTACAATGCTATCAGCTATTAAATCTTAACATGTACCAAATACCCTCTCATATTCTCAATATCAGAGTTTTCGATCCTAATCAATATTTTTAATAATGTTTTAAGGTTTAAAAATTACACTTTCGTATGTAATCCCTAAAATGTTTCATCAGCGTATCATTGAATAAACATCAAGTGTTTTAACAAAGTGTTAATGATTGTTCTGACACGAAATATACATGTATGTTGTATCTATGTAGTACTAACTGTACATGGTTACGAGACCACAAGCAGCAGCAACAACTCTGTAGTAGTAATGTAAAACAATATAATGATCTTATTGCAAACGATACGTATTATGTAGCAAGATGGGAAGAAGGTATATAGAACAAAAAAAGATAGACAGAAGGTATATAGATTGAACCAAACACATCGTCATTCCGCCAATACATTTGGAACTTCTACTTTTTGTATTGCTGTATCTCAATTTAGCATGAACCAATAATGTGACTTTAAACTAGAAAGCTGTATTGAAAATGAAACCAAGTATCAATTTGAAAGGTAGTAGTACCCTTTTGAAATTTTGATTAAAATTTGTATTCCAAAACGAGAATAAATTGCTTTGTCTAAAACAGCAAATTTTCCAAACCATAGGACAATATAAAGAACGTTAGAACAAAGAACTTGGCTTTTTTATTTCTTAATCGGATCAAATGACACAAATGAAGAATTAAATTAGCATATGTGTGTCAATATAAAATCATATGTGTGTGTCAATATAAAAGCATATGTGTGTGTCAATATAAAAGCATATGTGTGTCAATATAAAAGCATATGTGTGTCAATATAAAAGCATATGTGTTTGTCAATATAAAATCAGTATACCATAATAACACAAAGCATCTTTAAATATACCGGCCGGTAACTACTTATTAAAGATAATTGATCCCAGACCAGAACAAAGGAAACAGATCAAAAGAAATTAATAAATTTTGATTTAAAAAAGTACAAAATGGTGTTGCTGGTGAGTCGTTTTATTATTTATAGCGTGAGATGTGTCAGACGTCCTTGTTAATGTTTATTTTTTCTACGCTTATTCTTAATTCGGGTTTCAATCATTCCTTTCAATCAGCTGAAATTTTCATTATTTTTATTGGTGCAAAAATTAACACATATACCATCATAATTTGTAAGCAAAAAGTCCAACATAAATATAACGTCGTAAGTACTTATTTAATTGCATCGTTCATAAATATATTTAAGTATGGTTTTATTTTTTGTATTCGTTTGTTTTAAGAAACATTTTGTTTTTGATGTAAAGATTAAAGATCAGTCTGTTCCTAAAATATCTAATGACAAATAAAGAGATGTGGAATCACTGTCCATGAGACAACTATCCACAAACGACGTGGATGTCTACAATTATAAGTCACCGTACGGCCTAAAACAATAAAAACAACCACTACCGTTTAGTCAGCTACAAAAGTCCCCGACGTGACAAAATGTGAAAAATAGAAAATAGCGACATAGTTAACATAAACAATTTACTAAAAACAGTTATGGCATCATGAACCAACGACAATCGCTGAATTATAGGCTTCTGGTCATGACTTACTTGGGACAGGCACATACAGAATGTGGTGGGTTAAGCATGTTTGTCGGCGTTCGATCCATCACTAGCCTGGCACAGTGCAACATAAGAACAAACTGAATAAATCAGTTGTAAATGGCTTAACTGAATTTATCTGTACAAAGCACGAATCAACTAACATAAAACAATAGATACAACGCAGAAGTATACAAAACCTATTGCGATTAAAATGTATATTTAATCATAAACAAATGTTTTAGGATTTTAATATTTGAGCTTTCAAATCAAAACGGCCTGATTGAACCTGTGTTAGTTCTGTGAGCCGAAACCCATAAATTGGAAACACATCTTTCAAACATAATGATTGAGTTGAAAACTATGAAAGGAAATGTGTAAAAAAAGAAGACGTGCCTACACTTTTCAAATAGTTCCCCGAGATTATCACTATTACAGTAGTCAGGACTTTTGTGTTGACATGACATATCATTGATATTTCTATTTTCTCTGAATTACTTGTTATAAAATATTGAATTATTTGAAACAATCATTTATTTTTTCTTCCCTCAAACATAGATTGCCTTAGTCGTAGTTTGCACAACTTTTCGGAATTTTAGGCTGATAATGTTCTTTAACTTCGTACTTGGCTTTCTTACTATTTTGATTCAAGCTCCACTGATGTGTTTGTTGTATACGAGAACCAGTGTATTACATTATAAACTTGGTATCTTTGATGAGTTTATCAGGCTGTGAGGTCGTTGATACAATTTGGAATTACTCATACTACACACAAATTTTGCTAAGCATTGGTCCTACCTCCGTGACAAATTTAATGATTTATTATTGATAGAAGGTTGTTGCTTACTGAAGCTATTGAATCAAGAGTTACACGTAGTAAAGTTCAGCATTTGAGCGGTCAAGTCGTATGGGGGGAATGGTCCTACCTATATACACAAAATAACAGAACGATTTAGTATAGACTCATACTACGGAATAACGAATTGATGTTTATTTCAAAACGATATAAAAGACGCAACGATTGAAAATCAATAATATAAGTATAAGTTTGTCGAAATAAGTCTATGACGCCAAAAAGAAAGTTTTAGTGGACAATTTCAAAACTTAATTTTTACCAATGATACCTTTTCAGTATCCAAAAAGCTTGCATGGGCCAAAAAGGAGACAAAAAAATAATATATTCTAATGCAACCTTAAAGCTACCTATGGCGTTGTCAGTTTATTTTCGACTTATGAGTTTGAATATCATTTTGGTATCTTTCGCCTTTCTTAATTAGTGACATTAAAATCAATCACCTTTGAAGGCTTTGAACTAGCTTTTTTGGTTATATCCATAAATACATTTTAACTTGGAAATATGCATGTATACATATAGATACATAGATCTACATAATACTTCTCTTGATGTTGATGTTGATACTCACAATCGATGCTTTTATTTTCTTTCATGAAAAGGGAGATAATGCAAAATAAAAAAAAAACACTTTATACAGTTGGTGCATCCGGAGATCTTTCCTGGATTTCCTTTCAACGGTAACGCTCAAACTCAAAACAATCGAAGCCAATGATGTATAACTACTGCCATACGTAAGTACACAAATGCAAACGTCATAAATTATAAAGATAAGAGTATTTTTGATCACCAGATGTATAGAGTTATTGGTCGTTTGACATTTATTTTAAGATAAGAATACGTTCTAAGATATCATGATGGTACCTTAATTGATATTTCCATTATAAATGATTCCAAAAATATGTCTTGTATATAACAAGTGACTCGAATCAAGCTAATTGTATTTATAAACCAGGATTACGACAAAGAAAATAATAGGACAATTTTCAGAATACTATACATGAAAAAAAATTATCTGATTAATTCATTTCAACCGAGTATTTAATTTGTTCAAAGTCATTCCTATAAGTTTGTAAAGATTTTCCTTTTTGTTATGGACACTGACTTTTTATATTGTGGAATATGCAAAATTTAATACGCCACTTTAAGTAATCTAAATTTTATGATAAGCAATTGGTTAGTGGATTTCAAAAACATTTGGTTTCTAGCACACCATAAATATGGCATCGTGCTGACTTAAATCGGATGTCTTTCCATTACAGCATTCAATATTATGCGTGTTTTTTTTTTCTTCTTGAAACTTCGTCTTCTGGTGTGTAATATTGCATCGTAACTGATCACCTACATAAATCAGGCCGTTAGTTATCTCGTTTGAATTGTTTTACATTTGTCATTTCGGGGCCTTTTACTGCTGACTATGCGGTATGGGTTTTACTCATTGTTGAAGGCCGTGCGGTGACCTATAGTTGTTAATTTCTGTTTCATTTGGTCTCTTCTAGAGAGTTGTCTCATTGACAATCATACCACATCGTTTTATTTTTATAATCCATCGTTTATATTGTAAGGATAACACTTTATATAATATAACGACTTGTGGGTCTAAAATCTTGGTAAGAAAAAATGTTAAAACCAGATCTGTCAAAGTTTCCGTGTTTTGTCCAAAAACAGGTTCATCATCCTTGAAAAAAGGCAGGAGATACCTAGGGGACAACAAAAAAAAAAACAAAATAGAAGAAAACCAGACACAAGTCATGGCAAAAAAAACCCAAACGAACAACTTAAAAAAAACCAGCAGTATACAAGTGTTATTGCATTAATGGTTCTACCCATACCCTCAGTGATTGATATAATCTTGCATCCAGTTCATGTTTAGTTATGGGCATAGAAAACTCTAGAGGAGAGAACCGAATACAAGATAATATCTATACGTTTCAGATACCAAAATGTGGACTACTATGCACAATGCAATGCACAACAGCTCACTGGATATAGCTCCGAGTTGTTCACAACATAACTAGTCTGGAGATAAAAAAATGACGCATGGTAATCAACAATATTGTCATCTGAGATCTATAATTTTATTTTTACCATTGTAATGAAATAGCGAGCACAAATATACAAATCCACTTGCCCTCATTGACCTTTCCTGTGAACATCGCCTCATCAGACGCTAAAGTGAAGGTGTGTTCCGTCAACATTTGATCACATAGTAATTCTTGTGTTTTTTCTAATGTTGTCTCTTGCTCATCAACCCAAAATGCATACATGTAATACCAATATCAAAATCTAAATATGAAAAACCTATCCACATTTTGGTACTAATGGGTGGGAGAGGGGGGGGAACATATCAAGGATCTCATCAACCCAAACAGTCAATATGTATTGCCTGACTAAATATAGCCCTTAAAACAACCACTTGGATATTGAAAGAATGAGGATGTATCCCATGTACTTCCGCCAAAGATATCAACCAATGAGGTTATACCCATATCCTCAGTGATTGATATAATCTTGCATCCAGTTCATGTTTAGTTATGGGCATAGAAAACTCTGTTGTCCATCCAGCATATTTGCATGCCAATCTCAAATAACACCACTAGCAAGGCTTTCCCTTAAGGAATAGTATTCCCAAAACTCAAAACAAAAATGTCTTCAACACTTTTATTAAATATTATTCTTTTATTTCTTTACAATGCAACTAACCATTTCTAGATACGTGTACACAGTTCTTTATAAATAGTTTCACAATTCAATAAGTTCTCAGGAATTCGACCACATACAAATTTATAAAGTCTCGTTAAGGCAATGAACTCATATCAAAATGAACATTATTTGTATCACATCTTCAGCATGATGAAAGCTTGTTGTAAGCAAAGGGACTTCACCTCCAAGTGTCAACTATGCTGGCTTGTCACTTACTTTACTGTTGTTGGATTAAACTCACTCTTTACTTCCCAACCAGGAACATTGACAATTGTATTTCCACTTGATTCTTCTCAACTCTGCTAAAACTATATTAACCAATAACAATTTGTTCATTTGTACTTGTACAGCATTAGTCACACTTCGAAAAGGAAAAATCCCTTCGCCTACAATCCACGTGGAAAACCACTAGGGAATCAGTGTCCCTCGAACTGTAGACAAAGACATTTGAATTTAAAAATTTCACTATACATAAAATTTAAGTATACATTGGTATACAAAATCATTCAACATTATATTTAGTAGATAAAACAAAACAAAAATATTGCAACAATTAATCTTCCAAGTCAAACAGATTTTTGTGACATCTTTCAACACATCAATGAAATTATATACAAATCCACTAGTAAACATCTCAAAATTAGGGGCAAATTTTTAGAATTACTTTCAAATAGGTTCATTTAACATAAAGCTGTTCCATCACATGTTTTTTTTTTAATTCAAGTATCGTGGCTTACTGGCATCTTCTGCCTTTCTCTTCAATACAGACAAACATAATTTAGTGTTATATCTATATTTACACCATTTCTTTTTTTTATTATTATATTTCCTGAAATCAAATCATTACGTAAACATGCAATTTTTACTCACCAGATTCTGATCAGAAAAATCCTGTCCTTTAAGGTTGATCCTCATTGACATGAATTATCGTAGAATGTCATATTGCTTCTCCTTCAGACATCATCCTGTCAGTAACACCCATGATCTGAAAACTAAAATATTCTATTCATATTCTATGTACATTCAAACAGACCGCTGAACGCGGACCTCGACGAAGGCACCTTTTAATTCAATACACATCACTCCAGCCAACAAAACTAATACCAAATGACATGTAATTTCACACTTAATGCTTTCCCTTTCTCAATCTTACTATTCTTTTCTTACAAAATCTTATTATACATAAAATATTTTAACAAACTCCAATTATACATAAAATATTTTAACGCTATAGCACTTTGCCCGGCGTTTAACCGACAAACGGCATAACAAATATCTGATCACCTGGGTTAATAATATCTACCCTTGACAAGGTCTAAATCCCAAAACATTTCACCACCAAGGTCAAAAATGACCACCTAGGTCTATTAAGAAGCCACCAAGGCGAATATAAATGACCACCAAGGTCTTAAAGCCACCGAGGCTAGTATTTTCTTTTTAATGTTGCCACCAAGGCAAATGTAAACAATTATAAAAATGACCACCTAGGTCTATTGCCACCAAGGCAAATATAAATGACCACCTAGGTCTATTGCCACCAAGGCATATATAAATGACCACCAAAGTCTTAAAGCCACCAAGGCTATATTGCCACCAAGGCAAATGTAAGTAAAAGTTAAAGAATATAATTACTTTGCCGACAACACGTGGACCACGACCATCCCACAGTTTGGATATTGAAAGAATGAGGATGTATCCCATGTACTTCCGCCAAAGATATCAACCAATGAGGTTATAAATTATGATAGTTGAAGTACTCCATTCGAACGCCTTACGGACGCAAATATGATGTGGTAAACCGTAATGGAATATCTGTCATAGATGACCACGGATATGTTTCACTTGTAACCACAATCCCGTCCTCTTTTCCTCGATTGTAACATACCGAATACGACTTATCAACGTACCATCGTATTTTACATGCAAATCGTAACGAGGGGTATATATATATACACTACATAAAAGCTTCGAAATAAGTCGTCTGTTCTGATCATTTACCGATTGTGTGGTATCCTAAATGTGACATCTTGGGGTTGGATTCGCAATGACAGGTGATGCACCCGCTGTCGCCTCTTTTAGAGATAATGTGATTCCTCGGGAGTTTTGGTTCCTTGATCTGTATCTTCATAATCGGTTTATAAGATTTGAACATCGGTAAATTATATATATATTTATATTTATTCAAGATAAAAAGGCATGAATTTGACAGATACAAAATATTACAAAGACATAGATACAGCACTAGACATAGTTTATAGACACTAAAATGATATACATGTTTACTAAAAATTTTAAATTAAGAAATAAAAAATAAAATTATTAAAATTTTCATGATATTTTGATACTATGATTAGACTAGATTAAAAATGAGTGAAATTTAACTTGACTAGATTTTCCACTGTAGCCTAATATCTTAGGATGACCCACAAAAGTTAGTAAAACTTATTTCCAGTGGGGTCCTTTGATGTTACCTTTTGTTTACTATAACTTATACCGAAATCCTTTATGCTATATCGGTGTTACTAATGTTCTTGCATCTGGTAAGTTTATACTAATGTAATTGAAGGATGGAAACATTTGCTAAGAACTGAAATCAATATCATTTAGTCTTTCAATTATTTTATGTCCCTTTGAGGCTGACTTCATATAGGAACTTCTTAGGAAGAAAGAAAAGAAGTTAGCAATATCCTTTAACTTTACTTTCCGCTATATAGATGATGTTCTCTCACTAAATAATTCAAAATTTGGTGACTATGTTGAACACATCTATCCCATCGAACTTGAGATAAAGAATACAACATATACATTTACGTCTGCCTCATATCTTGACTTATATCTAGGTGACAATGAGAATCGGTTGAAAACAAAACTTTACGACAAAAGAGATGATTTCAGCTTCCTAATTCTGAACTTTCCATTACTATGTAGCAACATTCAAACATCGCTTGCATATGGAGTATATATCTCCCAGTTGATACGACATTCCAGGGCTTGTATTTCCTATCATGATTTCCTTGATAGAGGGTTGCTGCTCACAAGGAAGCTATTAAGCCAAGAGTTCCAAGTGGTGAAGTTGAAATCACCCCTTCGTAAGTTTTACGGATGCCATCACGAGTTAGTTGACCGTTATGGAATATCCGTTTCACAGATGATAGCGGATATGTTCCTAATGATGTAACTACAATCCCGCCCCCACTTTCCCGAATATGACCAACCGAATTTGACTTATGACCGGGTTTGTACTAACATGAGCAACACGACGGGTGCCACATGTGGAGCAGGATCTGCTAACCCTTCCGGAGCACCTGAGATCACCCCCAGTTTTTGGTGTGGTTCGTGTTGCTCAGTCTGTAGTTTTCTATGTTGTGTTTTCTGTACTACTGTTCGTCTTTCGGTCTTTTTCTTGAATTGTTTAATGCACCTTTGTCTTTTCTAGAGAAATGCACGTTTTCGCTGTCTTAAATCTTTATTACTAGAATAGCCGATACAATGTGCCTACATCTCAATTGAAGAGAGACTAGTTTTCGCTTTATTTTTAGATTTTATATACCTAAATAATAGAATGTGTCTGTTTCTAAACAAAAGAGAAATAAGTTTTTGCTGTCTTGTGTTCTTAAGATACGATATGTCTGTATCTCAACCTACAAGACACAATTTATCGCTGTTTTTGATTCTTAAGATAAAAGAAAAGTCGTTACGATATGTCTGTGATTCAACTAATTAGATACACATTTTGAATAACTTTATTTGTTTTTGTTTAGTAACCAAAATTTTAACGAAATAAAGAAAACCCACCAATGATATCATTATAAAAATAAGAAGATGTGGCATGACATTGATAGCCAATGGGACAACTATCCACTAGAGACAAAATGACATAAAAACTAGCATCTATAAGTCATCATACAGCCTTCAACAAGAGCAAAGCGAATACTGCATAGCAAGCTATAAAAGACCTCGACATAAAAAATGTAAAACAATTCAAACAAAAAAAAACAGCCTTATTTATGATCAAAACAGCAAAGAACAAACAAATATGGTATACATTAACAAACGGCACCAACTAAATTACAGGCTAAGCTAGTAATTTGGTACGCCAAACGTGCATTGTGTCTTCATGACACTTAACAGTGGAGCTCGAATTCAACAGTTGGCAGGCAAAATCAAATACGAGTTGAAGAGCATTAAAATTGTGCTAAATAATAGAAGGAGTTACCTTCGTCGTTTTTTCCAGTGCAACATTTATAAGATAAGATTATATCAAAATGCTTCAAGGATAGAAAGCTGATAGCTTACTTTTAAATGCTGTCTGTTTTAAGGACTTAGTTTACTTTAAATTGTTTTTAAAACAGTTACCTACGACTATTTTAGGAGAAAATTAGGAGAAAATAACTTGTCAGAATTCTATTTACTTAATTTTACAGAATATTGCCTAAATATATTTCATTTGATAACAAAGAATTTGTCAGAATTCTGTTGAGTGCACACTATTTTGGACCAGAATTCAACGAACACAACCCAGTTATGTAAAAAATAAAATAAGACTTTATATATTGTATGCGTCCGAAGCCCCTTTTTGGATATAGCTTTATGAAGTTCGACCAAAACCATACATTAAAAGTCAAGGATAAAACGGAGTACCGAGACACATGCCGAGCTATATGACCAAGAGGAACATACAAGTAATAGCTAAATCCATTTCAAATATGCAAGAAAAAGTTTGAACCTCTGTTTCTATATTTCTAAATTTACCAACAAACAGTTTAAGAAAGGTATGTTATAAATCATACCATGACTATTGAGCTAATAATGCTCTGTTGAAATGATAGTCCACCAGCAGCGGTATCCACCCAGTGCCATAAATCATACCATGACTATTGAGCTAATAATGATAGTCCACCAGCAGCGGTATCCACCCAGTGCCATAAACAACTCTTCATAAACTTTATGCTCTCAAAGAGTTTTTTTGAATTAAACTTCATAAGGAACACACAAAGTCAAATATTAATTGCATCCACACTTGAAATCGAGTTAAAATTAAAAAAAAAAGGTAAAGGAACGAATTAAAAAGTTATATAACTTGAACTTAGTGACAGACAAAAAACATTAATAACTCTTTCTATTATTTCTATTAAATGTATTCTAAATAAAACTGCCAAATTGTTAAAATAATTTCTTTGTTTGAGAAGTATATGATCTAGCAAAAATAAATGGATGAATAAATTAATAAAAGAGAAAAATTTTACGAATTACACATCTGGAACTGATCAAGTAATATAAATTTTACCTTTCACCGCTACTGTACATGTACATGTGATGATTGACAAATAAATGATTGATAACGAGACTATTTACCGTTACAAAAAGAAGATTAAAAAATGAAATATTTATTTAATCTTAATCTTCTTTATACTAAAGAAAATTTTTAATTCAGACATACCTGTGAATATGCTATATCACATCTGTTTATTTTTTTATTTTTTAAGTCATGGCCGGTGTGACAATATTTGTTTCAAAACCAGGAAGATGTTTGATAGAAAAACAATTCACCCGTTTACGGAGGAAATATGAAAACTTTCCGGAAACAATACCCAAAAATAAATTATTGCTAGATGATATATATAGTAAATTGTAAAACAAATAAGTACCATTGATATATACTTGTTAATTTCATTGCTGATAATTTTATAAATTAGCTGTTAAATTAAAACTAATGTTAATTTAATATAATGATGCTTACCAGAAACAACCCTGGATTTCTGGTATTAACAAACAGGGACTCTTTACTGGAATGCTGGACTAGTGAAGTACATTGTTAACAGCAGAAAGTGCAATTAGTTATTGTTGAATAAAAAAAAAAAAAAAATAACTCTTTCTAAAGTAAAACATTTTCAACCGCAGCTGGGTCTAAATAAATAGACTGCTCTAACACGTCTGGATTAGAGAATTATATGATTGTCTACAATATAAAAACACAACGACTAATGCAATCGAATAGCTTAGTAAAAAATTACAAAACTCAACATAGAAAACTAAAGATTGATTAACATGCTCCCTTCCGAAAGCTAGAGCGGAAAGTCCTCTTCCGGAAGTTACACTTTGAAATACGGACGCCATCACGAATAGGATGTCTGTTATGGAAATCTGTTTCACAGATAACGACGAATATATTCAAATTGTCGAAACATCAATCATGTACTCGATTCCTCGAATGTAACCTACCGAATTAGACTTATCACCGGGTTTGTACTTACATGAATAACACGACGGGTGTCGCATATGGGACATGATCTGCTTACCCTTCCGGAGCACCTGATATCCTCCCTAGTTTTGGTGTTGTTCGTGTTGATCAGTCTTTGACTTCTATGTTGTGTTTTCTATACAGTTGCTTGTCTTTTGATCGTTTTTCGTTTTTCCGCATGGCATTTTCAGTTTTTTTCGTCTTATGAGTTTGAATGTCCCTTTCATCTCTCTTTTTAAAATATGACTGCTTTTTTAAGTACTTCGCATAATTAAGGTATCCTCCTAGTGTTGTGTAACTGTTTTAGATGGACAGATTTCTTTTACATTCGGAGTTTGATGTCCCACTTGGTCATATAGCTTCACACGTATCACGTACACACATTCGTGGCTGTCAAATTGTTGGATTTGAGCATAACTGACAGAAATTTTACTTTAGATTTGGCTACTCCTGGAAAAATTGGGTTTCAATACCTGATATAAATTTTACCTTGAGACGTATTCCACTATATAGGAGAAATCAATTCCGAGTGTGTTATAATGCCTTCTTCATAGCTATTCTTCTGTTTCATTATACTTTCCACTTGAAGCACTTCTTTATTTCTAAGATATATCCAGATTATTTTATAATTCCTTTCTTCACAATTTTAGCTATTTTCCTCCTGTATACTTTCATAAATTATATCATCTTTGTCTTCTATATCTCATATTTCATTTTCTTAATGAGGAGCTTTGAACCAAGCATGTCTTTGATTACATTATGATGCCTTTAGTACTGCGTGTACCCGATTAATTGTGGATGTCATTAATCGATTTAAATTTGGTAAAGAGATGTTGTATATCAGGTATTAAAACCCAATTTTTCCCGGAGTAGCTAAATCTGAAGTAAAAGGCAGACACAAGATACCAAAGGGACATTCAAACTCATAAGTCGAAAATAAACTGACAACGCCATGGCTAATAGTACATAAAACACAACATAGAAAACTAAAGAGTGAGCAACGCGAACCCCACCAAAAACTGGGGGTGATTTCAGGTCCTCCGGAAGGGTAAGCAGATCCTGCTCCACATGTGGCACCAGTCGTGTTGCTCATGTGAGTACAAACCCGGTAATATGTCTAATATGTCAAATTCGGTTAAAGTCACATTCGGAGAAATTATTATGTTGAGTATCCAAGTAAATTGTCAATACCCAATTCATTTATCAAGCAGTTTAGGCAGTAAAAATGAATCTGATTATGGATACTTTGAAACTGAAAAAAATTGTCAATTTTTTTATTTTGACGGTTTTGCTACTAGCATTTGTTTTACCTTTCAGGTGAGATGACAGAGACTCTTCCAAACCTACCACACACGCTGTGTTTTACTTCAATCTACTGTGATGGGATAAATCGTCCAACCTTTGGAATGTCACATTGAATAGCGTTCATCAAGAAATCGATTTCTTAATTATTATAAACATTTTATAACGATCGTTTTTATTTGCAAGAAAAGACAAACTGAGTAACAATGAACATGTTCTTGGATTAATTTGCACTTCTCACGAGTGCAAATAGGAACCACACTTTTTTTAACGGTAGAATCATCAAATTTGGCAATTATGTACCTCTGGGGATAGGTAAAACAATACCAAAAAAATTTTGGTGTGGCTCGCCTGGTTCGGAAAACAGTGACAAAATTCTGTAGGATATTATTTTCTCCCATAGGATTTTTAAAAATCCTACAGGAATTTATGAAATCCTATAGGATAAAGTCATAATCCCGTTGGATATTTTTAATATTCTATGGGATATTTAAATCCTATCGGATTTATTTATCCTATAGGAAAATTTATCTCTTATGGGATAAAAATAATATCCTACGGGATTTAAAATCATGTAGGGTTTTCAAAAAAAGTATTAAATCCTATGGGATTTTTTTTATCCTATAGGATTTATTGTTGTTAGTTAATGTAAATGTTCAGTTGCGAGTACTACATGCATATTGAGGACAGAATCAAAGAAATATAGTAACTGGCAAAACTATTTAGGCATCTCCGCCTAAAATAAATCTTCATGGAATGCTACCTATACTAAATGAAAAAACACTTTTATACGATTTTCAAAGGTCTTTGTTTATGTAATAGAAGAATGAGCCTAATTTGCACATGTCTTACAGTACTACTTTTTAACCAATTATACATGTACATTAAATTTAAAAAACACAAATTCTATTGCACATTGTATTCATAAGAAATTTTGTTAAAACATATTTCATATTACATGATTATAGAAACGACAAAGTCTGTCTGTCTGTCAATGAACTCCTATTAGGATAGATCTGTTGGACGCATTTTCCGACGTGCCCTTACTTTCAGTAAAAAGCTGATGGTATTCTTAGCCTTAACACCATGTGTTGTTATAATTTGCTTCTGATTTTTTTCACAGATTAAGTTTTGGTTTTAGATGGTGTCATAGTCTTGTCTCAGTATAACAACAACGTTGAGTACAGGTGCCCTGATGAGTTAAAAATCGGTCCTCTACGCAGAAAGAAAGTCCCGCACATGGAGGTGGGCATCTATTGGTCACTAAACAATAATGTATACTAGTTCAGCAAAATGGTTGCTACACTAAACACCAAAAACATGCTTTTGAACTTAAATTAAAAAAAACCAAAGCTCACGAGATTAACAAAGGATAACGTTTCTGCTTTGCCTTTGGGACAGGCGACAAAATGTTATTTATGACTTTTGATATCTCAACCTTCCCCTATACCTTTAGCAAATGAGGAATAAACAACCACACTGCATAAAACAGGGTTAAACTCAAGTCGGAGTCCGATGTTAGAATAGGTAAGAGAAGAAACTACACACATGGCAATAATAAACATAAAATAACAAAGGACCAGTTGCAGTAACTGACATGCAAGATCCAGGCTTGTACCTCTGAGGTTATGTATCTTAATAAAGAATCTAATCGGGAATTTCTGTCATTGGTGGTAAAATTTACATTTCTTGAACAATGAAATCTGGTATATTTGGTCAAATAAAATAATACTTTTACTTAGTACCAGAACATATAAAAATTATTCTCTTTTCTTTGGTTTTGTTCCCAAATAGATTTTTCTCCTATAGGATATTTATTTCTCCCTTAGGATATTTATTTCTCCTATAGGATATTTATTTCTCCCACAAGAGATTTCTTTCTCCCATAGGATCTTTTTCTCTCTTATGATTTGCTTTAATCTCCCATAGGATTTTTATTCTCCCTTAGAATTTTGTTTATCCTTTAGGATTTATTTTTAACCCTTAGGATTTTTTTTTATCCCACAGGATATTTTTTCTGTAATGAAATCCCTTAGAAATCCATTAGGATTTTTATTAATCATATCGGAAATTTTTTATCCCACAGGATTATTTTATTAGACAAATATCCTACAGGATAAAAAATATCCTGCAGGAAATGCTTTTATTTCTCCTAAGGGATTTTTTTAGTCCTAAGGGAGAAACTATATCCTGTAGGATATTTTTATTCTCCTAAGGGATTATAAATCCCATAAGATTTAAATATCCTGAAGGATATTAAAAATATCCTATAGGATTATGACTTTATCCTATAGGATTTCTCAAAATCCTGTAGGATTTAAAAAAAAATCCTATGGGAGAAAAAAATATCCTACAGGATTTTGTCACTGTTTTCACTCCAGTTGCCGAACTAGGCGAGCCACCAAATATTTTTTTGCACTGTGTTACCTAACCCCAGAGGTACATTATTGCCAAATTTGAAGATTCTACCGTTAATAAAAGTGTGGTTCCAATTTGCACTCATGAGAAGTGCAAGTTAATCCAAGAACATGTTAATGGTTATTACTTATTTTAAATTTCAAAATTCTTAAGTATTATTATCTGCAATGTTGTGCTCGAGTTCTAATTCATTAATGAGCGTCATGGCAACAAAAAATTAATGCAAGCAGGGTAATGCCTAACCGTTTTATGACGTCTCGAGTTTAATTTCTCTATAAACAAAATAGTTCTCTAAGTGTCAAAAACATGTGGTAATTGTTTGTGTAATTGTTTAAATTAGAATAAGTTGTTATTTCAGAATTTTAATTGTTTTTGTTAAATTTATTCACAACTTTCATAGACTCGGGACGATTAAGAGTTAGACATATTATAAAGATAACTGTCTAAAGATAAAGACCAAATGTTTCTCTCTAAATGTCGTTAGGTTATTTTGTTCTTTGAGGTGCTGTGTAATTGCCGTATACCCCACATTTCATAAATCACTTTTAAGTCAATTGGATTAATTCGGTTTGGAAGTTGGTCGGCCATGTTGACTCCTTCAAGATACCCTTTATCGCCATAATAGAATTGAGAATGGAAGTCGGAAATGTGTCAAAGAGACAAAAGCCCCACCAAAGAGCAGAAAACAACCCAAGGCCACCAGGTCTTCAACGCATCGAGAAAATCCCACACCCGGAGTCGGGCTTCAGCTGCCCCCAAAACAATAATTTATACCATCCAAGCAAAATGGACGCCACACCAAACTTCGAAGCATACTAATGAACCAAAATTGAAAAAAACACACACACACAAGACTAACAAAAAGTAAAATAACAAAAAAAAACGAACTTCAAGGAAAATTCAAAACGGAAAGTCCCTTATCAAATGGCAAAATCAAAAGCTCAAACACATCAAACGAATGGAAATCAACTGTCATATTCCTGACTTGGTACATGCATTTCCTTATGTTGAAATGGTGGAGTAAACCTGGTTTATAGCTAGCTAAACCTCTCACTTGTATGACAGTCGCATATAATTCCATTATATTGACAACAATGTGTGAGCAAAACAAACAGACATAATAGGTAAAAATCTCAAAAATTGGGGTATAGCAGTCAACATTGTAATATAATCTTAATCACTATAAAAACAAATAGCTATTTCAACAAAGAAAAACAAATTGGCATAAAGTCTAGAGGTTCCTGACTTGGGACAGGGGCAAAAATGCTGAGGGGTGAACATGTGTTGATGTATTGTAAGAACTCAATCCTCCTCTTATACATCTCTAGCCAATGTGGAACAGGCAAATTCACAGCAATACGTACAGTAAAACTCAGTTTGAAGGAAGTCCGAGTCCGATCTCTCAATTAAACTGATCGAATGATTATGACATCATAATACATCTTTGTCTTTTTCAAATTTTGATCCATAGCGTTACTGCATTGATGCATTGAATGTTAAAGAAACAGAGGTTCCAACTCCCTCAAGTCAAGTTGACCTTAGATGGGAATGGTTAGTAACATGTTCTCTTTTTCTTCATCTATCTAGTCAAAATCTGCCGAACACATCATAAATTAATGAACCTTTGTGAGCACGCTCACATACTCCACGCCCCACATTGCTACAGTTCCAAGACTCATAACTCCTAAAATAGTCAACTGATAAAAATTTCTTGTGGATATGCACATCTACCTTTTATGTCCTCATCAACTACAAAGTTTCATGAAATTCTGTTGTATGATTTCAGAGAAGTTGCGATGACAAAGTGTTGCAGTAGTATATTTAGGCCAAAATTCTAAGTTCAAGGGGGCATAACTCCTAGAAAAAAATTGAATCATAATTTCCTGTTAATATGCACATCTACATATTATGTCATTATCATCTACAAAGTTTCATGAAATTCTGTTGTGTGGTTTCAGAGGAGTTGAGATGACAAACTGTTGCAGTAGTACATTTAGGCCAAAATTCTAAGTTCAAGGAGCATTACTCCTAGGAAAAAATTGAATCATAATTTCCTGTCCGACTGACGGACGGACGGGTCAGAAACATTATACCCCACGCAACTTCTTTGCGTGGGGTATAATAAGATAATGTGTAATAATATTATGTTAAACATAAAAGATATCATCCATGAATAAACGATTGGTGGTAAATAAAGGCGACAATAGTTTACCGATGTTCAAAGGTAATACACTTTACGCTACTGTACAAACAGTGTTATCTATACATTTCTACTCAAGTTACTACAAAGCCATTAAACACTACTAATAAAGAAAAATCATCATATTTTTAATGCTCAGAGATAAAATTAGCATATAAATAACCTAACATTGTAGAAAACTATTAAAACGTTAATTCGGAAGACCGAACGCATGCGACATAAACCATCATCAAGTTAACGCGTGATTTCGAAAGATAATCGTTTTCGATATTCCAAAAATGTCATTTAGATTAAAAGATTTGCACTTAATTTGAGAATCCATGGAATTTTATATTTGTCTCAATGATGATGAATATGGATGGATTTATCAACTGGAACTTCATCAGCATCCAGGTATAGGTGTTCATTATATTAAATGTATTTCCTCATTTAAAAGGTTAGTTGCCGACTAACAAATATTAATCACCTTAAGAAATGCTATATGTTGTCGTATTTTAATTTCAGAAAAAAAAACAAATATGATATGATTACCATGCGTACAACATGTTTTTCCGGAATAACCTTAATCAGGTACAAAACATTAGAGGTCAAATATATAAAATGTAGAACATAGAACCAATAAGGGCCAATAACAAACAAGGTCAAATTTATCGGAGACAGTTTCACAATTTAGCTTCACCAAAAATATTATTTTATCAACTGAAAATTTTCACACAAAATATACCATTTGGATCAATCATGCCAATACCTTTCGAAGATGATTTTTGGGTATGTTTGTTAGTGTCTCATTTGTAACACAATTTAGGAGAGAACAATATTTAGCAAGGTGTATTCCAATCTAACTTAATTGATACAAGTACATGTACCCTGCAGATATTTAAGAACAATGTCCACAACTTATTATAGTACATGAACTCTGCAGACAATTAAGAACAATGTCCACAACTTATTATCGTAGATGTATCCTGCAGAGGTTAATTGCAATGTGCAGACGTTAATAGTACACTGCCTAACCTAGTACATGTATCATTCAATAGTAAGACTACTCTATAAACTGCCGACAGTTATGGGCTATTGTTGATGGCTGATTGATGAACCCTCTGAACTATATACGATCCAGCTTCGGACTAGAACAGCACAATTCGCCAACATCAGAATTAGTAACGATCACGACCTGTGTTTTAGGGCAAAACGAATATTGAACTTTCGAACAAAGTTAACTTTAGAGACACTTTGAAAACATTCGAACATTTGAACTTTAGAAACATTCTTGACATTGTAATTACATAATAAATTTCATTTATTTATTTACTGACTTCGTTATATCAATAGTGTCATCTCTTTTTGTAAAATTCAGCAAAAGAATGGGTTGTTTGTTATTTAAAATCATCTTTGATAAGTAATTTTTAGTCTTTGGAAAGACATATACACTTTTCTATCGACTATCGACTATCAAACTTAACACGTATTCACAACTCGAATAATCTTATACTTAGTCTATTTATAGTTGATGTTTGGTTACAATTCTACCCCTTTTTTATTTTCTATTCGTATGTAACAGTGAAGATAATTAATCACCCAATTCATTTCTAAGATTTTAGTTTAAAGCTACTTTATGTACACTATTTATTTGTTTTACAGTTTGATTTAGAAATAATACCGACACAGCTAGATAATACAATTAGTTATCTAATTACTAACACAATTCTATATTTAAGGTCTTTCCTTTCTAAATGGAAAGACCTTACTGTTATTCGTATGTTTATTATTCTTTTTTACTCGTCCGTTTTCAAAGTCAAAAATCAAAAAAAGTACGCCACATATCCAAATGATCTTTGGTACCAGGTATCAAGTTGCATTAGGAAAACCAAAGTGTACTATTTACCTTATAGGAGTTATCTCCCGAATTAAAAAAAAACATTGTTATCGCTACTTTTCATAAAATATAAGAGTTAGCGGCAAATGTTTTTTTTTAAATGTTCCTTGCCACATGTTGCAACTTTGAATAATTTTAACCGAAGCGATCCAGTGACCTCTTATAGGAGTTATTTCCCCTTGAATATTTTACTTTTCGGTATGCATCTCATAAACTGTAAGTTGTAAAGACCTAGGGTCTTTTGATTTGAGATCATTGGACCATAACTTGAAAATGTAGGTCAAGGTCAAAGGTCAAGGTCATATTTTAGATTTTGACATTTCTTTGATTTCCCTATAATTCCCAAATGGTTATTAATACAGAAAATTTAAATAGTGAAAAATGTTTGGTACTTCAAGGAGCAACTTTGTTGAATTATAACTCTATTGATTTTACCATTATGCAAGGGACATAACCCCCATTGACGGTTTACTAAGAGACATTATTAGGCAAATCTCTTTAACCAAAGGTTCTAGACCCATAAGGTCTTTTGCAATGGCATTGTGGACCAATGACCTTGACCAAGGTTACAAGGTCAAAGGTCAAGGTCATGTCAAAAAAGGCAAATTATGTGTTTTTGATCCTATTTAAAGGGTTTTATGTGTGTTTTAATGCTTTTGTAGGTTGACATTAACCTTTGACTTTAATACTTGTTAAGGGATATCTCAGGAATCCTTATACTTACAGGAATCGTAAATAGTGAAAAATATTTGGGTCATTTAGGCGCAACTTTTTTTAAATTTGGACCGAAGAAATATAACCTTTCTGTAAGGGGCATAACCTCCTTAAACGGTTTCTGAAAGACCAAATTAGATTTAACTCTTAAGCCTCAGTTGCAGGGGTTCAAAAAATGTAAACAACTTGGGGACCCATGGTGTAAGGGAGTGTTACATGATTTAAGCGTTAGTCATAGATATACAACTAAATTCCACCTATCAAGTGACAACACCAGTATGTTGGTGCGACAAGTGTATGGCAGTATATTTATTACAGTATATTTAAAAAAAAAAATGGAAGGAAAGACCTCTCAATTATTCAAGAAGAATTAAACTTTAATAATATTCTTGTAATTGTTATAAAATACATCAAATGACATAGTTACAAACCTGATCTTGAACAGTATCAAAAAAATTTAGAAATTTACCTGTGACGTCACTTTTGTGGCGTTGACCCAGTTCGTGGTTCTGTTGTGCTGTTTTGTGTGCTGTCCTATGTTGTTTTACGTGTTCGTTTTTATTCTGTGGTTAGCATGTCGAAATGTACTATTGTATTGTTTATTTGTGTATTTCTCTGTCCTGAATGTTCTTGCATTTATTTGTACTGTATTCCTGTCATGTAATGGTGTCATTTTAGTGTTATATTTAACATTGCCATAAAAGTGCGAGGTTTGGCTAGCCACAAAACCAGGTTCAACCCACCATTTTTGCCTTAAAATGTCCTGTCGCAAGTCAGGGAAATGGCAGTTGTTATCTTATAGTTCGTTTCTATGTGTCTTGCATTGTCGTTTGTTTTTTGTACACTTCAGTGTTTCTGTTGTTTTGTTGTTTTCCTCTTATAATTGATGTGTTTCCCTCGGTTTTAGTTTGTAACCCGGATTTGTTTTTGTCTCAATCGATTTATGACTTTCGAACAGTGGTACACTACTGTTGCCTTTATGCTTGGAGTACCTTAAGTTTTACTTGTGGAAGTCAGGCAACACTATTCTACAATCTGTCATTACAGAATTATTATATAAACATTAATTAGAACCATTGTTGTCGAGTTTTAGTGCCCTATTTTTAATTTTCCTTTTTGAAAGATGGTGTTTTAGAGGGGTTTGTTTTGTCCCAATTTACAGTTTGTATATTTTCTATCTCGTCCGGTATGGTCGCGTTT
Organism: Mytilus californianus; assembly: GCF_021869535.1. Taxonomy (NCBI): domain Eukaryota; kingdom Metazoa; phylum Mollusca; class Bivalvia; order Mytilida; family Mytilidae; genus Mytilus; species Mytilus californianus. Next base: position 110,727,266 of record NW_026262723.1, read on the forward strand.
AAAACTTCAATGAACGTAATATATGCATAGCTGATGAATTATTAAGTCAGGGAAATGTGGGAAACATTATTTTGTATTTGTTGTTTTTGGCTTTAAACTAGCTTTCATAAACTGCGAGTACTCTTAGATCGGTACATTTTGTCTTTTTTTTTCATGTTAGTAGTAGTTGTTTTTTGTTCTTTGTGTCGAACTGATGAGTCAAACCACTCCCAACTGATTTGTTTGTTTGTTCTAATGTTTCGCTGTAACATCATTGTCTCATTTTAGGGGAGTGTTGCGTTCACAAAAAAAAAATTTAGAAAGGGTTTTAAGTAGTTTTGGGCCACGAAATCCTTGACTCAATAAATTTCCAGTGATACACATGTTAAATTTATTTAAATCTACATGTATTATGTCATAACAGACACAGGCATAGCTAACGATATATAAAGACCGTAAGAAAAAGCCATAGAAAAATATCCTGCCACGTCCGATCTGTGTATTTGTTTGATTGTTCTGCTTCGTATCGATCTGATGGGTAAGCCTTTTCAACTGATTTTTATAGTTTGTTCTTATGTTGTGATGTTTTACCATTGTCCCAGGTTAGGGGAGGATTAAGCGCCCACACACATGTGTAACCCCGCCACATTCTTTATGTACCTGTTCCAGTTTAGGAGCCTGTAGTTCAGTGGTTGTCGTTGATTTATGTCGGTCATATTTGGTTTTCGTAAATTGTTTTGTTATAAATTTGGCCGTTATTTTCTCAATTGAATTGTTTCATATTTTTATGTCGGAGCCGTTTAGAGCCGATTATACGGTATGGGTTTTTCTCATTGTTGAAGGCCGTACGATTGCCTATAATTGCTTACATCCACTTTCACTTCATTTGAACTTTGGTGGATAGTTGTCTCATTGGCAATCATACCTCATCTCCTTATTTTTATAAAGGAACATTACTGTCCAAAAACCCGAAAACATACAATTTTGAAAGACTAATTCTACCATTTATTGTAACTTTCAATACTTCTTATAATTCAAAGTTAGGTGACTATTTTGAACGCATCTGTTCTATCGAACCTTGACTTACTTCTAAAAATTGACAATGACGGTCGGTTGAGAACAAAACTTTACGACAAAGGAAATGATGTTCAGCCTCCAAATTATGAACTTTCCATTTCTATGTAGCAACAAACCTGTAGCTCCTGCATATGGAGTTTATATCTCCCAGTTGATACCATATTCAAGCGCCTGCATTTCCTACCAAAATTTCCTTGATAGAAGGTTGCTGCTTAAAGAAAGCTATTGAACTAATAGTTCCAAGTGGTGAAGCTGAAATCATCCCTTCGAACATTTTACGGACGCAATCACGAGTTGGTTGACCGTTATGTAATATCTGTTTCAAAGATGACGATCATATAGCTCTTCAACGGTTTCGGTTCTTATACATCCTTGTCTTTCAAATATTTGGCATTGAGCGTTTCTAATGAAGGTTAATCCAGAAAAGCGCTTCGGACGCCTGAAGTTTATAACGTGTTGTTTTCATTTTTTATATGTTCCAATCGTTGTAACCACAATCCTGTTCCCTTTTACTTTAGTGTAATCTAACGAATTAGTCCACCCCCGGTTTATGGTTGGGTCAATGTTACAAGATCTTTAGTTTTCTATGTTGTGTTCTGTGTACTGTTGTTTGTCTTTTCGTCGTTTTTCGTTTTTTACCATGGCATCGTCAATTTGTTTTCAACATATGAGTTTAAATATCTCTTTTTCGCCTCTCTTTTAGTAAAGTGTTTCCCGTGTGAACCTGAAGTATATCATCTGAGAAAAGGGCAGCTATTGCTAAGGTGTTGTGGAATTTTTATCAAGTGAATGACATTTTGTCGGATCTTTACAAATTTGGCCATAAACTGTGATTCATAACAATATAGGATCACGTCTGCTATCAAAGGGGTGCAATAAGTACTTATATGATATGAAGACCTAAAACTTGGATTATTGTTTCATTTGCAATCATACCAAATCTCCGTATTTCATATGAATGTAACTTGAATAAGAAACAAAGAGGAACACATTTGTAAATTGTCCATGAGAAAGAAAGAAGGAACTAAAATACGTGACGGGTATATTCACCATTTGAGTAGACTCATAAATACATGAATGTGAGATCATGTAATTAATATTATGTTAATGAGTACAAGAAAGAATTATGAGGAACAGGCATAACATAATGGCAGTAATCCCAGTCCAAATTGTTCATAACATGTTAAAACCTTTTGGATATGCTTTTAAATGTTTTCTTTGATTCATACGTAATCACATTAACATTAGAAGTAGTTATCTACATTCTAATTTTATTGGATGCAGAGGTTATAGTTGAAATTCAGCACCTGATGAAATAGTATGAATATCTCGTACACTTAATACTGGTTATTAATAACCCTGCCGATATTTTATCACAAACTATACATATCAACTAACACGAATGGATATACACTAACTACTCCTTTTGTAAGCATTCATTGAACTTTGCTAAAACTGATTTAACACGACTACTGTTCTGGACGTTCCATATTCTGAAGAACTTTGACAGTCAATCCACTTTTTTCTTTTGCAGTGTAAAGGTCGTAAAACATTCGTTATACCTTAAATAGAATTATTAAGTGTTTAAGTTGACCAATATATAAACATAAGTATAATACACATAAACTGCTAACAATGGACCAGATCATTTAAAGCAAAACTGTTTATTAAAATCCTCAATGGAACCATAAAATATACCATATTTAAGAGGTGACCTTTGAACTGAGGTTAAATATATAGGTAGTACTATAAAGAGACATAAAGAGGGTGATGTGAAAAAGATGGGTTTCGATTTTAATAGAGCTGAACTTTATAGCAGATTGACGTCTTTACTTTCATTTCATTGTAATCGATGTGCTTCCGGTGCTCGAAAAAAAAAAACTAGAAACTATTGGAAACAAAATGATACAGTTTCTTTTCTAAAAAAATGTGTGTCATTTGTTTATTGATAATATACAATAACTGAATATGGTTTAAACATTGAAAATGCCTACCCCAAGTCAGGAATATGACAAATGTTTTCCATTCGTTCCATTGGTTGAAATAGTCTAACGTTTGATTTTGTCAGTTTTTATGTATTCCCCTTTTTAAAGTTAATTTTGTTTATACTTTTTTATATTGTACTCCAGACATCATTCAACCATACATTAATTTATTGTGCTTTAAGTGAGAAATAATATACCTTTCTTAAAGTTTACATTAAATCCTGTATAAATGAGTGGATTTAATGCACTATTTGAGTAAGACATACAACAGGCTGCAAAATTTAATCCATAATACCAATCTCCAAGCTGAAATTCAATAAACAAAATGTATAATTCACATATATAAATTCTATTAACGTTATCAACGTTTAGCCTAACAATTATTCTATTCATAAATCAAACTAAGATAAAAATGAATTAAAAATTGAAAATTAAACAAGAATACTTCTTTTATTTGTAGTAGAAATGAAACATAAGTGTAGCTCTACCTTCAAACCTGTAGAACTGTCACGGGCGGGTTAGATCGCTATAAAACCAGGTTTAATCCACTATTTTCAGGAATATAACAGTTATATTTCACTCGTTCCGTTGATTGATAACATTTGATTTTGTCAGTTTTTATGGACTTCCCCTTTTTGAATTTACCTTAAAGTTAGAAATGTTTGTGATACTTTTTTTCTTCTATTATGTAATCAGTTTAAAATGCACACATTATAATACCAAAGTTGTAATTTGAATTATTTCTCGGGATATTCGATGCACTGGTAGAATCGATATCAACCCCCCCCCCCCCCTCCCACTCCCCCCCCCAAAAAAAATATTGTTCCAAGTAAAAAAAATTTTTCTGCATTGACTAGAGGTATAGGGGTATGGGTTGAGATCTCACTAAACATGTTTAACCCCGCCGCATTTTTGCGCCTATCCCAAGTCAGGAGTCTCTGGCCTTTGTTAGTCTTGTATGATGTTTAATTTTAGTTCATTTATATGTTTTGGAGTTTAGTATGACGTTCATTTTCACTGAACTAGAACACATTATGTTTAGGGGCCAGCTGAAGCCCGCCTCCTTGTGCGGGACTTTCTCGCTGTGTTGAAGACCCTTTGGTGGCCTTCGGCTGTTTTCTGCTCTTTGGTCGGGTTGTTGTCTCTTTGACACATTCCCCATTTCCATTCTCAATTTTATTATCAAAGGGAAGCTTCACTTTCTTTCTTTCTTTCTTTCTAAGAAATAAGACCCACGCGTATCTTTTACGTTTGTAGATGTTATGAATTTGAATGCAAAAATAAACATATTCAATAAGGGGATGACTATTTAATTCTGAGGGGGGTCTGAAACATTTATTTTCTAATTAACTGAATAGCTATACAGTTAAACTGAAACCCTGCTGTTGAAGGACGTACTTTGACCTATAATTGTTTACTTTTTACATATTGTGACTTGGATGGAGAGTTGTCTCATTGGCACTCATACCATATCTTCTTAATTCTATTTACCAAAAATTAAACATATTCAATAAGGGGATGACTATTTAATTCTGAGGGGGTCTGAAACATTTATTTTCTAATTAACTAAATAGCTATACAGTTAAACTGAAACCCTGCTTTAGATCTTTACGTGGTAAGGATACAAACCTTTATTCTATTTGGCCTTAGTTCACTGTAGAGTAAAATGACTTGGTACGGTAACCAGCATACAACAAATACAATTAATATGGCAACTAACATCACAATAACCTGAAAGTACATATAATGCTATTAGAGTATCAAATATAGCTTCCAAAGATTGAAATAGCAGGCCTTACACATGTGTTACACTACAATGTCAAAACACAACCCACATTGTAATTAATAAAGAGTTACATAGTATAACGGGAAGGTTTGTGTGCACCTTATACTGGTTTAAAGCCACAACATGGTTTTTTATATTCTTTATTTTGTATTTCTCCATCTCATACAATACTTATATGCATTTTTTCTATTAAAGAAGAATACAATACATGTTTTATAATTATGACCTGTCAGTGTCAGCGCTTATATCATATAACACAAAAAAAAGAAAACCCAAAAAAACATTAACTTATATTCATATATGATTAAATTGATATTGATAGAATAAATTATTATTGACGCAACATACTTGTACTCATAAAACATATAGTGACATATTTTGTTGTTATTTTCTCTACAAATGTAGAAAAAATACATTATTTTTTACATAAATATATATTTCGATCAAAGATTGGGAATCTTATCAAAAATTATCTAAATTCCAATTATCATAACATAGTAACACATATTAAAGTCTTACATTTATATATATATATATATATATATATATATATATATATCTATAGGATGTACACTAACCACTATCCATTTGTGATGTGCATCGAGTTGTGTCACAATGTTGTCCTCGTACAAAAAGAGGCAGAATATACCAAGGGAAAGTCACGGATAAACGGACAACACCATGACCAAACTAAACGACAAAATAACGGACAACACCATGACCAAACTAAACGACAAAATAACGGACAACACCATGACCAAACTAAACGACAAAATAACGGACAACACCATGACCAAACTAAACGACAAAATAACGGACAACACCATGACCAAACTAAACGACAAAATAACGGACAACACCATCACCAAACTAAACGACAAAATAACGGACAACACCATCACCAAACTAAACGACAAAATAACGGACAACACCATCACCAAACTAAACGACAGTCTACAACACACTAGTACTGTAGAGAACACTCGAGACTAAGCAACTCGAGCCCCTGTAAAATGCGGGGTGACCTCAGATGCTTCGGAATGGAGGCATCTCCATCCTAACAGCGACACCCGCCGAGTCATGCTTGTCAAAATAAGTTTATGTTGTATCAGATGATTTTGAATCATATATTAACAGATAGGTTAATATATCTTGTCTAACACTAAGACATCACCAATTCATAAATCATGGACACGACATAACACACGAACCCTTCAATTTATATGTTAAGACAGGCTATCTGGATCATGTGTTCGGTGTTTGTCTTTATTGGTGAAGACAGGCTATCTGGACCATGTGTTCGGTGTTTGTCTTTATTGGTATGTATGTTTTATCGGAGGAGTCGGGTTTTGGCGGGAATTAGGTCTGTTCCAATGCGCACTGTTCATGCATTGTCAAATGAAGGTTTCCCAAACCCCATGCTTAGTGGAAAACTTAACTTTAATGTTTGCATCCTCTCGAAACCTAAAATGCAGTAGAATCTCCTTTGGGGCCTAATTCAGACAAATGTAGGCAGCGCTTTCCCTGACCTAGACTAACAAGGCTGTCATTCGTCCAATCATCTTGATGGAAATTTAACCAGTTTCGTGCTTGTTGTACTCCTATTGAAATTAACTGAAGCAGTGATCTTAATGTTTTCTTTTTATACAATAGCTATGTCACAGTAACGTATTTTTATTTCATATAATTCACCATCCCACGAAAAGCATTTTTGTATTAACTCTTTTCATTGAATTGGAGACATTGTGTCTCTCATCATTTGATGAAAATTAGATCCGATTGGCTTGAGCTATATTGTTAACGGAGATTAAGACGCGCAAAGCAATTTCTTACCACGAACAAAAGCCATTTCTAGCCTTCCTATTAATGATGTTTTCAATGGGTGGCATTGAATAAAACTTACAGACTATTATATTGTATGTGGTGAACCGTAAACAATCTCATCAAATGTCAATGTCCACAACAAGACTGAAGCTATTGTAAGTTTTATACCAATACCTAAAAGTATCTTTTGTTATTTTGATTCTCGTTTATTTTAAGAGAAGAAAACAGCAAACGAATTATTTTTACACGTAAATAACTATTTGTCGTTGATGAAATATTGGCAATGGAATAATTATAGCTGTATATATTCCTGTTTTTAAGTGGAAGCAAACGGGTTTACAAGATTGTTTCAAAATAGTGCCTTGTGAATTCAGGTTATCGGAATATTAAGTATTATAAGGAAATCGTTAAAAACAAATTCCTGGTAAAATGCGTATGTTATAGTAGCGGCTTTTGTTTTTGCCAGTTTAAATAACACAAAAGTATGGTTCTAATTCGATTCATGATAAGCAAGTTGATTGGTAATTAAATGGGGTATTTCTAAGTGCATATATGTGTTTCAAGAAAAAGATTCGGCGAGTATTATGTAAATCATGAAAGGTATATTCCTCAAAATCAATATTCGTCCCGAATCTTTGGTAATAGTTTTTTTTTATAAAACGTAACAAGAGTTTTGAGACCTAAAATGATTTTTTTTTCGTTTCGGTTCTAAAACGGTCATTGTGAAAGACTGGTATTGCAACAAATTCTTAACAAATATTCAATATCAACACCCCATTACTGGCTATCGGTACATCAGTTGCTATGAAGGTTATACAGATCAAAATGTACAGATCCTATTGCATTTGCCGTAGTGATACATGTAACCGATAACAAGGTGATACTTAGTGAGACATAAATGTTCAAATCGCCATAGATGGAACCATATGTTAGAAGCAACATGTCTCCCAGCATTCACAATCACTGTAAATTTACTTATGATAAACAAAACAGCAAATATAACTTTCCTTCTGCAATAAAATAAAACTTTATATTGACTTCATGTCGACCGTCATGAGAGTTTGATTGCGAATTTAAATCAGATAGTGTCAATTATTCAGCGTAAATGCAGTTGATTAAATCTCGGCGGAATGATTTCAGAAACGTGCAATTTCATTTACGAGCTAACTATATTAATTAGTCGCTTAGTCATAGGTCTTGAGTATTGTTTTAAAACTTAACTTAAACCAATAAAGGTTGTTGTTGGTAACAACTAAAGTTGTTTAGTGCAATTTATTTGAAGACTTTGTACAGGGGGTATTTTGATGGTCACTATCCAACTTGGCAAAGAAATAACGACTATCTAACGAGGGATCTGTACGTATAATCAACGGTCCTAATACAACGCTTCTGTTTCTTTTGCATTGTCGTTTCTGTTTGAAAAAAGGTTAACGTTAACTGTATTTCATTGCATATTACGTGTATGCTCGTGCTTGGTATAAAAATAAGGGAATACGCTTTGATTGTCAATAAGACAAATATCCACCAGAGTCTAAATTACGTGGATGTCATCAAATATAGGTCACTGTACGGCCTTCAACAATGAGCAAAACCCATACCGTATGTATATAAAAGGCCACTTTATGACAAAATGAGAAACAATTTAAACGTAATTATAAATAGTCTTGACAAAACAATTTTTTTTAAAGCTAGGTATGTTTATAACCTAGTAACTTTACCTCGATTCTTATCTACTTGAATGTATTTGTCAATGAAATGCTGTCAAGTAGATAACAGTATAATCCTGGTGATGTCTATATTAGTACATTGAAACTGAATCGGAGAGATAGAGAGTGAGAGTTGGAGTGAATCAGCTTAATCCTCCACAACACTAGTACTTGTAATGTGATCATCTTTTACATGTTCAAAGTTCAAACATTTTATGTTCATGCCATTAAGTCCTTCCTTCCAAGCAATTAAGTTGCTGGTTGTTGGAAAATATCCATATGCATATAATCATCCAATTTTTAGTTTTGGCGTAATTTTTTCCAAGACAGCGCATTATAATAACTATTGTCTTTTAATTACATCTTATGTGAAGCCAGCGGGCGTCATTTAGCTTTGCCGAAGCCATTTGATATTTGATATTTGCATTTCATGAAGATTTTCAAAGGTCGTCAAACGCTGTTAGATTTTTTGTTATTTGCAGAAAATGCTATGCACACTTATACACAGGAAATGACATTTGATATTAATTTGTTATAAATTGGTTATATGTAATTAAATTTTTCTATTTTGTTTACTTTCAGTATGTGTCTTGAATTAATCAGTGCATTTGGTCCACCTGACAAATGTGATATTTTGTAATGTAATGATTTCGCTTTATTTACGTTTGACGTTCGTCGTAACTTCTTTTCAAAGATACATGTATTCTCGAGCTCATTCTCTAAACAATATCTTTCAGAGGTTTACTTTAGACTTGGTATCTTCTGAGCATTGTAAAACCAACATGGCCGCTATTACTGAAATTGTCACGAACATTTTTTTTTTTAAGATAAGAAAAATTTAGTAAAGGGTAGGTCAACTTGTTCTGATTTTAAGGAATGTGTTTCTACGTTTTCATTCTTGTAGATTATAAATGCATTCGTCAAACTGAAATCACTCATAAAACAAGTCGTATTAATATAGTTCAATCCTTTTTCCTCGCGCAATACGCAGTTTGCATATACAGTTTACAACTGTCGCTTGAAAAAGTTTATTAGACCAATATGTATCCGCATATTTGAAAATAGTTTGTCTCATTATCAAATTGAGAAAAATGTTTTACAAATGACCATACTTATAATATATAGTTGCTGAAAGCTGCTTCATTTGGACTCTGTTGGAGATTGTCTGATGGGCAGACCACATCTCTTTATTTTATACATATCAAACAGATACTACAACTTAAATGTGTACTAAGGTTGGCGCCTGTTAAAACGTTTAAACCCGCTGCATTATATGCACCTGTCCTAAGTCAGGAGCCTGTTGTTCAGTGGTTGTCGTTTGTTGGTGTGGTTCATAGGTGTTTCTCGTTTTTTATATAGATTAGACCGTTGGTTTTCCTGTTTGAATTGTTTTACACTAGTCACTTTGGGGACCTTTATAGCTTGCTGTTCGGTTTGAGCCAAGGCTCCGCGTTGAAGGCTGTACTCTGACCTATAATTGTTAATTGTTTATACATTGTGACTTGGATTTGGCACTCAAACCACATCTTCTTATTTATAGTTTGTTTTTAAATGACCGAATGAATACTATTGATAATATTTATCCTTCTTATCAACAGTTTCTAGGCAGTAACCCGATTTCCAACCAACATAATAATGAACAGTCTTTGATATTTGATGTCACTGTTAGACATTTGTAGAATCTTGTATTTCAATTCTAATTTAGACAGAATTCGAACAAAGAAAATGTTTTCTTCAAGATAACACCCCTCTCCGTGCATGGACTTAATATAGAATGATTATGAAAATTATAATGGAATTCATCAGAAATATATCAACTATTTTCCGGCTTTCTCCCTCCAGTGAACTTTTTCTGGTAAACTGATCAATTATCTGTCAGATTTGTCTTCAGCAGTAATTAAAACACTCACTAACCCTACATATCATACAAATTCTACTACAATCATTTAAACTACACAAAAGTGTTTTCTAGTATCTTTCAACACATTTTAAACTGATAGAAATTGCATTTCGCTCTGTTTAGTTGCAATATCACAAACTGTTAAAGGATCAGTAGTTTCTGCTCTGTTAATACTTAACTCTTAAAATATGGTTATTACTCGCATTTGGGAATACCATTTATGAGGAAACGAGAACGGGATGTGGCTACGACAAGTTAAACATATGCGTGGTCACCTGTGACAAAGATATTACATTGCAATCAACCACATTATGATTGCATTCGTAAAAAATAATAAAAAACATTCGAAGAGATGTTACCATTAAAAAGTTACCATTTATGATACCTTGGTTTAATAGCTTTCTTTTGTGCAGCAACCCCCTATCATTATAATGTTGAAGGAAACAAAAGACCTATCATAGCTTATTAACCGCGATAAATATATACTCTATATACAGGTGCTGCAGGATTGCAACTGCATACAAAAGGAAAATTTACAATAAAAAAAAAATAAAATCATCATAATCCTTAGTCCTGAACCGTGACTTATTTTCAACTAATAATCATAATTCGTGATGTGAAACAGACCTACGTCATTTTGGTATCCCTTATGATGTGGAGCTAATGAAATCGACACTTCAAAATTTTTAGGGTCACCATCACGAATGTGTTGACCGATACGATATGTCTTTACTCTCTAGCAACATGTTCGGCGATCTTATATCTTTATATACCAGTATAGTCGTCTGATCTGTACTTTTACCGATTGTATCCTGTTAATGTTTGTGACATTTTGACTAAGTGTGAACTCGCATTGCGGGGGGTGCATGCATAGCCAGTGACGCGGACCCTGTCGACGCACCCGATCTCGCTCCTTTTGGAGTCTATGCCATTACCTCAGATTTTTTTGTTGCCTGTGTTTTCTCTTCCTAGTCAATTTTAGAGATTTGAACATCAGTAATCTATTATTGCCCTAATTCATGTAAAGGCCTATGTAATCGATACGAATAACAAATTCACCAAACTTCATTAAGGACATCATCCATACATTGAAAATTTAAGTTGAATGATGAAAAAAGTAAAATATAAAAAATACCGAACTCCAAGGAAATTCAAAACGGAAATACCTTTATAAAATGGCAAAATCAAAAGCTAGCTGTTTTGTGTACAAGTAATGTGTTAAAAAACAGGTAAAAAGTAAAATCACAAAAATACTGAACTCCGAGGAAAATTCAGAAAGGAAAGTCCCCAATCAAATGGCAAAATCAAAAGTTCAAACACATCAAACGAATGGATAACAACTGTCATATTTCTGACTTGGTACAGGCATTTTCTTATGTAGAAAATGGTGGATTGAACCTGGTTTTAAAGCTAGCTAAACCTCTCACTTGTATGACAGTCGCATCAAATTCCATTATATTGACAACGATGAATGAACAAAACAAACAAAAACAATAGGTAAAAATGTCACAAATAGGGGTAAATAGTCTAATTCGGTAGGTCACATTCGTGAAAAGGGAACGGTAACAGAATTTTATGAATGTTCAGTACTAGTTTGTCCAATTTTTTAAACAAACATTCGAGAAAACAGATGAGGAAATCGAATGAATTCCAAGATAAGTTGAATCGACAACTAAACGTCCTGGATATGCATATACTAAACACTTAGTGAATCTAGACTCTAGTAAAAAAATGTCACAGAAGGGATACAGTTGACATATTCATAGATCAGATGAATATTCTTGTGTAGTAAGATGCAAGACCGCAAACACATGTCCATCGTGAGTTCAGACACGACCAACCAACTAGTAATAAAGTGTCGATTTCAGTCGTTCTTCCTTTTTGGCATGGTTGCGTAGATTTTTGCGTTTGGAACCGATCCCTGTAAATGAAATACGTGTGATGTGAACATATATACACCTAGCAGTAACAAAAACAAATAAGTAAAGACCGTACTATCAAGAAGAAGTTATGTAACCATTAGGGGATGGGAAGTTGAAAATGGGAAACTTGAATCGTCACGTTTGTCACAGGTTTTAGTTTTAAGTCGTCTAAAACCTAAAATGATCTAGAATGAACTAATGAAACCCCACTACTTGCTGATGTGCCTGTTCAAGGTCAGCAACCTGGTCAGTGCATGGTTGTCTTTCGGCACACCTCAATGTTTCCCTACTTCATTTTGTTCATTCGTCAAGTGTCAATAGTAGATCTCTAATATTCTCATTTAAATTGATTCAAATTCGGACCGATTCATAGCTTACTCCAAGAGCTTAATATTTTATTAAGACACCTGTCTGTTGACCTCTAGATGTCTTGTGGGTCTGTGTCATAATTTTGCTGTCTGATTGATTAATACCCCACACTTCCTTGTTTTATTTTATATTTTTCGCAGCTTGCTAATCAGGTTTCTCAAACACGCAAAGTCAGGATAACTTATGAACATTCTTTTTTATTTCCACTTAAAGTTGTCCTTGGATAAATGTCAGATTTCCATTTTTGTACAAACTTGTCACAAAATATTTGCTTCATTACAAGTCTATCACAGTATTCAATTAGAGTCAATAATAGTCTTCCGATCTAAAGTATCCAAAATGGTATTGGAAAATCAATCCAATTCGAACTTCATTATATATAGACTGAACAAATTAAATATCAACTGGATTTAATTCACACGAATACCCCCAGTTGTTATTACTAACCAGATAGTTTTTAGTCATTATTTTACAAATATTTCTGTAACGACAGTATAGGAAGGTTAAGGGGGAGGGGGATCTCCAAACGCTAACCTGGTGCAGAAAAAATTGGTACCGTTTATGTTATTAGACCATAGTTGACGTAGTATTCCTTGCTTTAAGTACTCTCTGACAGGAAATCACATAGATTTAGTCGAAATTGCAAAGTTTGTAAATCTCAAACACCATATCTATACAATAAAACTTGTTGCATCTTAAAATCAAATAAATGAATATCAACCGGTAAAAACTCACCGTCATTTATTCCTCCTAAAATCTTATAAAAAAAAACAATGCTTTTTCAGTTTCATTTTTCTCTGTTTTATCTCTAAAGATTGTCTTTGGATAAAACTCACTCTCAACGTACTGATGTGTATCTCAAGAACTTGGCTTGTTAAAATTATGACACATAAAGTCATTATCTTCTTAAATAAGCTTATAAATAAAATGTCGTACCTAGTTATAAGCTTGGAACCTTAAGTTTTTAAAAACTTTGGTAACGTCTAAGATTTGACAAGAGATATGTTCTAACTTGATAATGTATGATATCATATAACTAGTTATAACTCGGCAACGTATTTTAACAGGAGTAACGCAACGGATTTCGCTGGTGGAGTGGGTACTTCTGACCAAGTGGGACCACTCGAGTTCACCGCAGGTTCTTGGTTGGGTTTGTGCTACTCAATCTGTTGCTATCTGTGAAGTGTTTTATGACCTTTTTGGGTTTTTTTTTAATTTTTATTCTTTTGGTCTCTTTGGTTTAACCGTCGACTTATGGTCCTCTTGGTATAACATTATACTTATTTATTTGTAATTTCAACAATATACAGTATGGCTTAAATATATTCAAGGCTTTTTGTAAACCGTATTTGCCCTCTGCAAAAATAATCGTGTCATCAGCATATAGAATAATATATATTTATATAAACATATATTATGAAATATATTTGTATGATTTACTTTCAATTTTTTCGTTAATTGTTAAAGGTATTCCATTTTCCTGGCAAAAAAAAAAACAACTCTTCAACAGGTTGGGAATAATCTCCCAAATGGGTTATAATATCCCATATGTAATATAATATACCAAGTTGGATATAATTTTACTGTGCAAAAAAAAATGTTTTGTTTTTGTTTTTGTTTTATTTTTTTGGATTCAAGGAAAGTTATTGCAAAGTGCAAATGATTACATAAAAGCGACAACTTTCGGTTAGCAATTTTTTGGAACACCGTATTGTTTATGAGTTTGATCCAATCTTTCATTCATCTTTGAAGATGCTGATTTTCAGAGGGATCAATTTAGCAACTTATTCATTTCTGGAAAAGTCGCTAACCAAAAGTTGCTACTATTGACCTAAACAAATGCACTTTTCAATAGTTTTGCTTAAATAATTCAAAAATTAAGATTTTTTTGCACTGAAAAATTATGAAAATTTATATCCCATCTTTTCTATAATAACCCAAATGACTTATAATGATCCATTGGGATATTATCCCAACCTGTTAAAGATTACTAACAAAAATCGAGACGCGAAAGATGACAAAGTTTCATCTCTCTATAAACCTGCAAGACAGTGGTGATTCTAAGTGACAGCTATAATGTATATATTATTCTGTACAATCTACATAACAACATTAGCAGTAATACAAATATATTATATCGTGTTGAATTTTTTTTTTCGGAATTTAGTCTGGTTTCCAGTGATATAATGGAATTCACCAAAAGTAATGATGATGGTTAGCTGTTATGCATTCTTGTATGGCAAATACATAATTTTCAAATTTACTCATATCTGTCGATCTGAGAAAAATACAAATCCATTAGCCATTAAAAAATTAGTACTAACATGTCATTCTCGTTATTTTTTAGGCTTCATTAGTTTTGTACTTACTTTTTTTCTCGTTCGAGATTGAGCTTCCATTCTCCTATCGACCTTTTCACCGGGTATAGTACTAGACCAGAGTTTGATTATAATTATTGAGTACGCCACTGTCATTATCAACATTGGGAAGAAATAAAGTATAACAGATACAGACACATAATAGGCTGTTCTAGATGGCATTGATCCCATTGTCATATTTCCTATCGTTTCTGTCTCTGTTGGCCACACATCGTCGCACCATTGCTCAGTATGATTGGACCAAACTCGAACTTTAAGTTGTCTTGTAATAAGTGTTGGAGACGCAATCCCAGCCGAACATATCCATATGAATATAAGTGATGTTCTTGCTCGCCTTGTCGTCATATGGGCTCTCAACGCAAACACGATACCAAAAAATCGGTCATAAGCAATCAATGTAAGGGAGAGCACACTTGCAACCAGCGACAAAACTGTAAAAACAAAAGAAACGCTATTTTAACATTAGCTACCTAAAGATCAGCAAACAATTATAAGTTCAAGAATTTTACAATAGTGATTGGTACTCAAACGACTAATACAAGAATTGTATGTTTGAGAAACTGATATTTAACAACATTATCTCTTTAACAAACGAAAATTATTGTGTGAATGCAGATTTCTTGTTTTTCTTATATACTTTCAATAACCATATTCAGCATATAAAAAAATTCCTATCATACTACATAATTTGTTTTTATCTTTGTTCATAAACAAACAATTGAGTTTATAAATCTATTCTTTTTTCAAACCTGAAAAAAATAAAGAGAAATTTTACTTTTTGATTCGAGCGTCACTGATGAGTCTTTTGTAGAAAAAACGCGCGTCTGGCGTACAAAACTATAAGTCTGGTATATTTGAGGAGTTATTTTACACATTTGGTGACATTGAAATATGTTGTAAACTTATATTTGTATTCCCTCATACTACTAAGTGTTTATTATTTTATTCTTTTATAGTCAACGGTATTTGTACGGCCCGACCTTTGTGAAATTTTCTGGTTTTTTTTTCCAATTGTCCGATCTACGTTCCTTCTTTTCGTCTTGAAATCGACCGATTATTGAGTACATGTATCAATAAGTGTACACTGTACTGTTATTTTTATGTCAGCTACTGATCAAGGATCTGGTTTACATAGAAATTCCTTTCATCTTGATATAAGATATCGGAGGAAACCACTCAATCATAATACTGACAACTGATAAGAAGCCTTTTAATCTACTAAGTAATAGTCTTTATTCAAAAATACGTAACTATTCTGTCAATAATCGATTATTATATTTTAGGAATTTATTCCGGATACTACCTATGTCATTTATCTGTAGCAAAAACGTCATGTAACTCTTCTATAGTTATTGATGAAAAATAAGTTTCACATAAGGAAACGCTCGGCAAATCTGCTGACACAAAATTTTGATCACAATTATCAATGCAACTGGACGTCGTTGTTAAGTATGTCATTAAAGCTGAGAAAGATGGACATTACAAATGAAGTGTAAAGTGATATGTTGTGTTTGGTTAAATATGTAATTGGTTTGCTGACAAAAAGAAATATCTAAATATTTAAAGAAGGGCTTGATCGATTGATGGTTGTTTGCTTAATGCCCTCTTCACATACACGGATTTTTCTTACGAGTCATAACGGATCGCACAAATTCATGGATCCTAACGATTTGGCCACTTTTACCACCGATTTAAGAGTTGTTACAAGTTATTACGATGTATTTACGGCAGAATTCCACGATTTGTTACAATTTGTCACAGATAACTACGAGCAACTTTACGACTTTTTTTACGGACTTTTCGAGTATATAAGGAAATGTTACTTTTCTTTGAAGGTTTTACGTCTAAGTTACGACCTATTTACGTATTGTTACGAAAAGTTACGAGTATTTACGAAGCCTTACCATTTTGTAGCGTTTATACCTCTCCCTAAATCGTAAAAAATACGTAAGAATACTTATAGTATACGTATCTATTCGTAAAGAACTCGTATCTTTCCGTAAATTATTCGTAACTAAACGTAAAGTGTTCGTTATAATTCGTAACCTTCCGTAAAACCATCGTAACAGGACCCGAATAAAATCGTAAGCAATATGTAAGCACTCGTAATAATCCGTAAACACTTCATAAACTATCCGTAACAAATCGTAAAAAAGAATTGTTACGAGTCATTTACTGATTCTTGTGAGCAGTTTACGGATGGTTACGTGTTGTTGCGTGTGGTTTTCGATACTTACGGAATATTAAGAGTTATTTACGGAAAATCATTCTGTGGACTATCGTAAGTAGATTTTTGACATCATCATGTCAAAAAATTTGCCTCTCCTTTCACGGACCCTTAAGAGTGTTTGCGAGTTGTGATGAGTTTTTGAGGATACCAGCGAGCTATTTACGGATGCTTGCGATTGACTACGAGTTGGCGATCCGTAAGGACTCGTAAGCAAATCCGTGATTTTATAGTAAATGTAAGAACATTTGGAAAAATAAGGTCGTCAGTGCAAAGACAAATTCAACTTCTTTTTTTTAGATCAAAGGAAACGTCCAACATCAGAAGTGCTACGTGTAAAACAGGATCTGCTTACTCTTCCGGAGCACATGAATCGCCCCCTATTTTTGGTGGGGTTGCTCAGTCTGTAGACTGTTGTTTGTCTTTTCTACTTTTTTCGTTTATGTTATGGTTTTTGTCATGGTTTCTTTTCGACTCATGAATTTTTTTATTATTCCTTTTTATATCTTCCGCCTCTTTTTGTAAGCTTTTCTTCATGTAAATATTGAAATGTCTTAAATAAAGATACTAAAATTTCAAATAATATATACAGTAACACTTTTTTAAATTAACAAGCATAAAGTTATAATAATTTAAACTAAATGAATACAATTAATGTGCATATGCGTTGATTTATAAAGTATGTTACATTTGAAAACCCAATGATGTTCATTGCATGATGTTTATTCATATGATTAAGATGACTTGTGGGTTATCTGTCAATGATACCGAAATAAAACGACATAAGATACCAAAATACATCTAGATAGCATTTTTGAATCATGACTCTATTTAGAAACAATTTATTTGTTTGTCATTCTATTGGGCAAAAATAGTAAAGGGTAAAACACAATACAATGTTGACTATGAAATGAAAATTTTACAGTGTCTTTCCTAGTTCCAAAACTTTTTCATGGCATCGTTTTTTAAATCTGTTTTTTAAATGATAAAAATAAGAGGAGATTTGGGATATATTGACATTATACAACACCCCAATGACACAAATGTGGGATATATTGACATTATTTAACACCCCAATGACACAAAAGTTGAATATATTGACATTATACATCACCCCAATGACACAAAAGTGGGATATATTGACATTTAACAACACCCCAATGATACAAAAGTGGGATATATTGACATTATACATCACCCCAATGACACAAAAGTGGGATATATTGACATCATACATCACCCCCCAATGACACAAAAGTGGGATATATTGACATTATACAACACCCCAATGATACAAAAGTGGGATATATTGACATTATACATCACCCAAATGACACAAAGGTCGGATATATTGACATCATACAACACCCCAATGACACAAAAGTGGGATATATTGACATTATACAACAACCAAATGACACAAAAGTGGGATATATTGACATCATACATCACCCCAATGACACAAAAGTGGGATATACTGACATTATACAACACCCCAAATGACACAAAAGTGGGATATATTGACATTATACATCACCCCAATGACACAAAAGTGGGATATACTGACATTATACAACACCCCAATGACACAAAGGTGGGATATATTGACATTATACAACACCCAAATGACACAAAAGTGGGATATATTGACATCATACATCACCCCAATGACACAAAAGTGGGATATACTGACATTATACAACACCCCAAATGACACAAAAGTGGGATATATTGACATTATACATCACCCCAATGACACAAAAGTGGGATATATTGACATTATACATCACCCCAATGGCACAAAAGTAATTAAGCTAGAAGTTTGTATTCGAAGTTCAACATAACAGAGATTACTTTATAATATGACAAATTCTCTGAATAATCCCGAATCAGGAAAAAGGACCATTAAAGATATCTGTCATCAATATCAAGTTTGTTACTTAACTATACAATTTTAAGATAAAAAAAGATAACGTTTTCGTTCTGTTTGGAAACAAAACAAAACAAGATAACATAGCCTTAAAAGTCGCAATGACAATACAGTCTGACCTGATGATTACAAATTACAGAAATCTATATACAAATAAATCTTTTCTTTTTGGTATTTACTATAGGAGTCAATACCAACAAGTTATAAATTATGTATGGAACAAATGTCTTCAGGCAAGGTTGTTAACCATCGCTAGCTTCAATATCTGATGCTGTTTGACTAATTTATTACCTCAACTTTGTATGTGACTAGAAAGAACAAGAACACGAGGAAAGTCAAATCATACTGATTTTAGTTTTCTATCGTATGCTAAACAAGGTGTTTTCATTACTAGTGCCAATGAAATACCTTTGAATAATAAATAATTCATTTGAATAATAAACAATTCCCTTGATGGTTTCGAAATAAAAATATGTATATGGAAAATTTTGAATTAAAAATAGAGAACTTTATCGGCCTCAAAAGACATCATTAAACAATTTCTGTAATAGCAATAATACAAGACAACAAGAGGAATATAAGAAGAAGTTTGGCATACATGTAGAACCTATCTTTCAGAACTATGGTGAGGTATCTGTTGAATGGAGGAATAGATGAATATCAGATATTTTGTAATACCTTGACAAAACAATTATGATAACAGTTGTGTTGACGGTTTTTCCTCTTAAGGTGGCTGGGGCGTCTTAATCAAAATTGATAGAATTTTTTAATAATTTGTCAAAATGAAGTTTTTATCATGCTTTTTTTAAAAATATAATAAAAAGTATGGGTCACCGGACTTTTTTTCACGCTACAGGTTGTGCAAAATTGTCAGATTTTGTATAGAGTATGCATGGAAGATCGAATTTTGTGTGATAAAAAAAAACTACATGATAGAATTTTAAGATATAATGTGAGAAGATAGCTCTTATAACATTCTTTCAGATAAGAAAAAGAAAAAAATGGGGTCACCGAACTTGTTTTCTTGCTACATATTAAAACAGGTAAATTCACAACACTTTCTATAATAAAAATTACTCTATCTGAGTTATCTCCCCTTATTTGGCAAAGTTGAAAAAAAAATAATCAAACACAAATATGGTGTTTATGAGAAATTACAGCCGTGATTATGATAAAACACACAATTTTCTATATTTACATCAAAAGTCTTGCACATAAATTACATACTACTCTCAAAATTTGGACATTTCATCAAAGATCTAGACCAACGTTATCTGCTACTTCAAAATCCAAGATGGCGAAAGACACCGAGCCACATTGTTTCTTATCCTAGGTGAATTTTATAGGGATTAAGAGAAAGAAGTACATTCTTATGCATTAAATAAAATTATTATTCTAATGAACCATTTTGTCTTATTAGTTTTTTTTTTAGTTTGTTTATCATGTTATGAATAATTCCATTGTAATCAATTTGTCCTTCAAAGGGCTCCTTAATTGGTTGATAAAATTATATGTATTTCTATCTAAACTGTTATAAACTATGAAATTACTTAACATATTATATGTTGAAAGAAGATTAATTTGTTTTCTAAAATTGTTTATTCAAGAAAAATGGAAATATCACTTAATAGTTTTTCATCTTCTGCCAAAATAAATATTAGAGGTAGAAAGTTAGTTTCTTGATAATTTATGAATTCATGAACGCACAATTTCAGAAAAATTTGTTATAAATGTTGTCTGTACCGAAGCACGGACTACTGAGCTAATGATAATCTCGGGGACTAATAGTTCACCGATAAAGTGTTTGTACCGATTATCAGGTTGTCTGCATATTGATATTGTAAAATATCAGCTGCGAGTCACTTTATAAAGCTTTTTGTCGCGTGAGCGCAGCGAACGAGTTCAAAAAGCTTTATATTGTGTCCAGCAGCTGATATCACAATATAATTATGATAAAAATTTGATGATCGATTTATAGCATTGTATTTTGCATGATAGAAACAAACGTTTTCTTTATTTCCCCAGCAAATCGGAAGATGACTTGATAAGTTCGGGTCAAACTTATCATCGTCGGTTCATTCATTGTGTCACAAAGCCGTGATTTGTAATTTTATGAAGAGCTGAGCAGATTGATACAGACACTGGGAACACCGATAAGTCCAATATATGTCATCTTAATGTCCAATATATGTCATCTTAATGTCAAATATTTTAATAATGTCCTTGTAAAATAAAGGGTTGTAAGAAGTTAATATGACTGAATGTATTAGGATCATATTACAATGGCCTTTATGTGTACTTCTACGAGATTCAGGAAGACATAAAAATTCATCTATTATATTTTATTAACATAAGTTCGCTTAATGCCCTCATTGGATTTAATTGTCATTATTTTGTCGCTAAAACGGAAAGAAAGGGCGAAATTAAATCACGTAAATCAATTTCTTCCTCTTTTAATTGCATTTTGGATTTTGATATGAGTTAATAAACCATCAATAAACCGGATGTTCGCCTACACTCCTAAATGGATAACGTTTTAGGTAAGAACACCATCTGTATCATGAAGAAAATGAATGGAGAATGTGCCCATGGGACACAGATGATGCCCCGCTTACATATGACGTTATAAAGGGGCATAACTCGAAAACGGTAAAAGTGACGTCACCCAAATTCGAACTTGATCTGTGTTTTGTGGAAATGAGCATTGTGTATAAGTTTCATAACATTTGGTTGCTATATAAAGTTAGAGAACGGAAACAAATTTTGGGAAGTACTAACGAACCAATTATAACATCTGGTAGTATTTGAAGAAATATTTAGAAATGTGTTTGATTATATAAAAATACCAAACGGTTTCTTATTTAATCATGTGTATAAGCTGAATGTAGTTTATCCAAACACACACACAAACATGCATATTTTTATGCCCCACCTAGGGGCATTATGTTTTTCGGTCTGTGCGTCCGTTCGTCCGTCTGTCCCGCTTCAGGTTAAAGTTTTTGGTCGCTTCCGGATAAAGTTTTTGGTCAAGGTAGTTTTTGATGAAGTTAAAGTCCAATCAACTTGAAACTAAGTACACATGTTCCCTATGATAAGATCTTTCTAATTTTAATGCCAAATTAGAGTTTTTACCCCAATTTCACGGTCCACTGAATATAAAAAAATGAGTGCGAGTGGGACATCCGTGTACTATGGACACATTCTTGTTTTCTTCTACCTATCTTTCCTTTTTCTATACTGTTTCTTAATATGTCTCTTAAATTACAGATGTTTGATTATATATTGTGTAATAATAAATTTTATATTTGCATGCTATGAAATTCTATCGACTTATATTGTAACGTCCCAGTACCCAAATTGCACCCATTTTGAAAAAATAGTAGCGGACATCTTACAAGTTTTCTTAGAGACTAAATAATTCGTATTTTTATAATTAACCGTTATGCACGTCTTTCAACATAGCTAAATATATATTTCAATATGCACAAAACAGTCACAATATATATTAACAGATGAATAATCCCGTGAAAAAAGTAATATTTACATTCAAACAGGAAAACCAACGATCTAATCTATATAAAAAACGAGAAACGAGAAACACTTATGAACCACATCAACAAACGAAAACCACTGAACATCTATAGTAATTAAGGATACATCTACAAAATAATACACAAAATAGAAACTTTTGTCTGAATCTTAAATAAACATGGGTGAAATAACTGTCAAAATAGTTGCAATTTGGGTACCCTCACGTTATCTTACGAGAAGACGATCTAAGTTGGACTAAATTGCGTCTAATCCTTGTTGTTATATTTTGCAAATTAAATATGTTTAAACTAAAAATCCGTAGTACAAAACTGTACGCTTCATATCTACCCTGAAACTAGTCTGATTACGATCGAAAGGCACGGAAGATTGAAAGTGAAATAGAAAAAGAAATTTTCTTAGATTTAAACTTTGAATATGAGGAAATAAAAAATCATGCCTTTCTTTAAACTTCTAAAGCTTTGTCTGGCGTAAATATTCCTCTTCTGAATAAATTATAATTACAAATATCCAAATATATTTACAAAAGTCAAAATATATCTACAAAAATCAAACTAATTTAATACTTGATAATAAATCTCTTTTCATAATGAGCAATGAAGACAAAGAAATCTTGCACATTATTTGGTTATTATCAGAAGATTTAAATTGAAACAAAGATAAAATACTAAATAAAATACTAAACTATTGCATCACATAATTCTGTATTGATATAATACATGTATAGATAGATAGATACATTTTTATTTCCAAAAGAGGACCCATTAAAGGCATAATTAGTACAATGATTTTTTATCACACCATTGCAATAGACAATACACAAGAAAATAAAAAATAACTAAAGACCGACGAATTAAAAGGTCATTTAGGTTATAACTGCTTCACATTTATGGATGCATGTTTATGATAAATATTTAAAAGCTTGAGATGTGGTTAGCTTGCCAATTAGACAACTATCCACCAGATTTAAATAAAGTGGATGTAATCAATTACAGGCAACCATACGGCCATTAACAATGAAAAAAAACTGTATAGTCGGATATAAAAGGCCCCGACATGAAAAATGTGAAAAAATTCAAACGAGAAAAAAAACGTCCTAATTTTTAACAAACCAATTTACGAAAAACAAATATGACAGACATGAACTAACGACAACCACTGAACTACAGGCTCCTGACTTGAGACAGGCACATACAAAATGTCGCGGCGTTAATCATGTTTGTAAGCGCTCAACCCTCCCACTAAGCTGGCACAGTGGTGTAACGGTACAACATAAGAAAAAACGGTAAAAACCAGTTGCAATTGGCTTAATTCAAAAGATCGGTATGAGACATAAAAACAATAAACACAAAGCACCAAAATAAGAGTACTTGAGGTTACTGGAAGCTAGTTCAAAACCAATTGCATGTACAACTAATAAATAAATCATGTTTTCCCAAACGTCATAAACAGTCTGAGAAACGCATGACCTTGTGCATTACCAAAATATAAGTAAATAGTATTGACAGGATGTAGGATCATGAGTAATCATAACTGTTCATATATAACATGTTCTTTGATAAACCAGGTCTTTAATCCTCGTAATGGTGTAAAATTGTAAGTTAAATGAAGACGTCAAATAGCTTCCCTCTTGCTTCCGACAGAAAACGTTAACAAAATCCAATACTGCTTTCATCTGAACATTGAAACTTGACATTTGTTTTGCTTGTGACAACGATGCAAACTGCTCATGATAATAAAAAATACAGAAAACACTCGATTACTTGGTTTGATTTAGATGTTGGGTCATTTGTACTGCAGGATAATTCTCTCTAAGACCATTGCCATGAGAGGATAAATCAATTTCCGCAGAATGATCCTGCATCACGACATTGATTTTATAATTTCCACGGTTTCTGCAGTGGGATATCATAGTACTTCTGAAGCATCAGATCCGAAAGTGACATTTTTGATTTGCTGTTAAAGAATTTCAATTTGAAACTAACAAGCAATATTGCCTTCAAATTTATTTGGCAATAAACTTTTCAGTTGTTTTCTTAGAACGATGATAACAAATTCACTGCAAAATTTAATATGTCTGTATGTTTGGTCTTTCTTACATGTCTCATTGATTTAAGGTGGAACCAAACACCTTGACTAAAATTAATTTGGCTCGTTTAATTTTCATAAAATTTTGACAAAATATTTACTTTGACCCTTTGACAAAAATATAAAAATTTCAAAAAACTTGAATCACACACTTTATCGGAAAAATTCCATTGGATATATACAAACACTAATTTTGATCATTGAGAAGCTTAATATTTCCTTAACAATAGAACATGATTCAAAACGTCCAGGTGATTTTAACAGAGTTATCTCCCTGCAATATTATGTACCACCTTAAGATTAAAATTCAAATTGATGTTAAATGAGCAAAAACTAATAAATTATGACACCTTAATTTATTTCTATTTGTCAAGGTCGAGATTAATTATTATGATAGATTAAAGCCATCCATTTATTACATTTGATAAACGGATAAATATTATGATAAAAGCTTATATTTATATCTTATTAATGATCGCAACTAAAGATATTAAAAGATTTACATAATTTCTTGCAATTAAACCATGAAATTGTGATTAAACTGACATAATTTCCTGTATGTTAATGCCCAATAGACATTTCTATGCTAATAAAACCGTTAAATTTGCTCAATAACAAAGATTTCTATTACAGATAGAAATAAAAGCATATCTATGTTTGGCAATAACAAAAGAGAGAAAAGATACCAAGGGGGACACTCAAAATTCTCAGGTCCAATAAAATAAAAAACAGACAACACCATTAGTAATAGAAAAAAGACGAAAAGTAAATCAACAATAAGAAAACACTACACAGAAAACAAACGATAGAGCAACAAGAATCCCATCAAAAACCGGATTGAACTCAGGTGCTCCGAATGAGTAAGTAGCGTCTTAATCTTATTTTTAGTATCATGATTGGATAATAAGCATACATTTGTACTAATAACAACATATGAATAAAGTGTTCACATCATTTTTAATGTTTGTATCCAGAAAACAATTATCTTTTAAACCTACATTTTTTTAAAATAAGTTGGAAGGAAACAAGATAAAAAAGTTTTAGGAATATAACAAAAGTGAGAAGATACCAGGGAAATATAGAGGTAACGAAAATGACAATCAAGAAAAGACGGACATCCTAATTCCAAAAAGACACAAATAAACAACTCTATACAAAACACATCGCCGTTAATCAACCATTGAGAAACAAAAACATAATGAAAAACCGGATGTGACCTCAGGCAATCCGAAAGGCTCTCAGTTCCTAGTCCACTGGTTGCAGCCGTCATTGCCCATGGAAAGTAAAACAAAAATGGTGACAAGTTGCATTCGTTAATGTCATAACAAAGAAATAGAGGACGGGGTTTAGGCACATCATTCATTGTACGGTGATTCCATGACGGTCAACACAATCAAGACGGCGCCCGTAAAACTATCAGGTGAATTTAGAACATGTGTTTCAATAGCTTCCTTGTCAGCAACAATCCTCTTTTAATAAACCCACGATAGAAAATATTGTATTAACTGTTATATACTCTATATCTACAGGCGC
Organism: Mytilus californianus; assembly: GCF_021869535.1. NCBI lineage: Eukaryota > Metazoa > Mollusca > Bivalvia > Mytilida > Mytilidae > Mytilus > Mytilus californianus. The sequence goes on from NW_026262723.1 coordinate 110,753,519, forward strand.
TATTGTAATGTTGTTGGAGGAACTGGAAAATTCACAATGGGAAAATTAAAACCTCTCTTTTGTTGTAAAGTTTAGCTATCATAAAATAAGGAGATGTGGTATAATTTCTATTTAACTAAACATTTACACAATAGTTGAATATCTTCAACAAAATGAAGTTGGTTGCAACTGAAAGATATTTTTTATATTTATTTTTAATGTAAAACAAAAGCTTATGGACACCTGCCTAAAATTAGTTGTAATAGTTAGCATTGACTCTGTTGTCAGACGAGCTTTAAACTGAGAATTTTTATTTATATGAATAAATCTTTGAAAGTATGAGACTGCATAACAAAAAATAATCAATTAACTTCCGTTACTTTTTCCTGTTGCAAAACAGTAAACAATAACATCAGAGATAACACAGACTGCATTAAACGATACTTCCGATTAGAAATGACATTTCTATACAATTACCTCCGTCATAATTTACTGTCCGGCTGGACAATTCCAAATAATCAAATAAATACGGAAAAGACTGTAATTAGGAAAAGCTCTCGAGTTTTATTACTTGACAAAATCTCAACGTTGATCATTCTATTAACAATCCGCTAATGTTAGGATCAAATGAGGATAAGTATGATTTTAATAATTTAGATAGTATCGATTACCATACAACTTTTTCATTCCTGTTAAAGCTAGAATAGTGTGGCGTTAATCAGCTATAGCTAAGTCCGTAAATTTGCTTGTTTAATTGATCATTTAAATCATACGTTAGATTGTTTGTCGATATCTGATGAAAGTCAGAAATACTCCACAGTCCTATCACGAACTGAATGCATAAATTTACATTGCAAGCTATTATACAAACCAAAGTGACTTTAAAAGAATGAACACGATAGAGAAACTATTTATTTACCTCTTAACTTAATCTAAAATGTCAAGACATTTTACCATGATCAACGATTCATATCATTTCAGGCATAAAGGACTATTTCAAACAAAAAATCACACGATTTAAACATTCCGCACGAATAAAAATAACTCTTGTCGCAAAATAGCCTATGGCTAAAGATATGATTTATTGTTAATAAATTATAAATGAGCAAATTTATTTTGTATGGAATGACTAGACACATAATCATCAGCATTTATTGAATGTAATTATCTTAAAATTAATCTTAACTGGGACAAAACAAATCAGCATATCACTGAACATTTCAATTTCAATTTAGACAGTTACATGTTTAATGAAGTTTAAGATTGATTGCTTGATTGATTGTTGGTGTTTAACGATATTTTCAGCTCTCTTGGCTATATCGTGGTGGCGAGTTTGCATTGGCGGTGGAAGGCTGAGTACTTGTAGAGAACCACCCACCTTAGGCAGGGAAACCAGCAATCCTCGTCAATTAAGATAGAAGTCGAACGCACCTGCCACGGGCGGGGTATGAACTTGCAACCTTAGTATTGACAGGCTTTTCACCATTACATGGCTGGATGTTAACAAAGTGCTAATTGTAAAATGAAAATATCATTTCTTCTTCTTTTAATTCTTGCAAACACGGAACCGAATTGAAATTGTATATAATTGGTTCCGCGCGAAAACTTTACTCAGTGTATGGGAATACACTTAGTTCTCTTTAGCCTATTCATATGTTTTATAGTCTCGACATACAAATTAAAATATGTACACGATGGTGTAGTCTAGTTTATTTCAAAGTATGTCATCAAGGTAGCTCTGAATCCATCAACTGTGTTGGTCAATGATACTGATGTAGGCAATCTCTGATGGTTCATACAAAAAAATATTGTCCGCATGAATCTGTATTTGTGTTTTCTAAGTAGAAACTGTTTAATTTCCAGATTTTGACATTTTTACTGGGTGTGAATGGCTGGTGATGCGTGCATAGCAGGAGCCCATATCCTGTCGATGTATGCATAGCAAGAGACATTTACCCTGTCGATGTATGCATAGTAAGAGACATTTACCCTGTCGATGTATGCATAGCAAGAGACATTTACCCTGTCGATGTATGCATAGCAAGAGACATTTACCCTGTCGATGTATGCATAGCAAGAGACATTTACCCTGTCGATGTATGCATAGCAAGAGACATTTACCCTGTCGATGTATGCATAGTAAGAGACATTTACCCTTACCCTGTCGATGTATGCATAGCAAGAGACATTTACCCTGTCAATGTATGCATAGCAAGAGACATTTACCCTGTCGATGTATGCATAGCAAGAGACATTTACCCTGTCGATGTTTGCATAGCAAGAGACATTTACCCTGTCGATGTATGCATAGTAAGAGACATTTACCCTTACCCTGTCGATGTATGCATAGCAAGAGACATTTACCCTGTCGACGCATGCATAGCAAGAGACATTTACCCTGTCGATGTATGCATGGCAAGAGACATTTACCCTGTCGATGTATGCATAGTAAGAGACATTTACCCTGTCGATGTATGCATAGCAAGAGACATTTACCCTGTCGATGTATGCATAGCAAGAGACATTTACCCTGTCGATGTATGCATAGCAAGAGACATTTACCCTGTCGACGCATGCATAGCAAGAGACATTTACCCTGTCGATGTATGCATAGCAAGAGACATTTACCCTGTCGATGTAGCAAGAGACATTTACCCTGTCGATGTATGCATAGCAAGAGACATTTACCCTGTCGATGCATCCGGTCGTGTTCGTTTAGGAGTTCATGCGATTCCCTCAGTTTCGGATTGTTACCTTGGTTGTCTCTTTCTAATCGATTGACGAGATTTGAACATCGGTAAACTACTGTCATCGTTATTAACCTCTGGTCTGGATATCGTTTGGTGTCAGGTACTGTTGACGATCTTTGTCGATTCGATCATGCTGATTCTTGAGTAGTTTGCATAATTTGTATGTTTTCCTCCGTTCTTTGAGGCTTTCCCATTTCGATGATTTTCTCATTTTTCTTGTGCTCGGTCTGCGTAGTTGTTATGCAACAATTTTGCTGCTCTTTTTAATCTTTGCTAAATTGCCTTGATTTTATTTTGGTTTGTTGGAAACCAAACTGTACATGCATATTCCGCTGTAGAGACTTCCATGGTATTATATGATGCTGCCTCCACCAGGTTTGTGCAGTCTTTAAGGTTTCGACGGGTAAATCCTAATGTTTTATTTATTGTCAAAACGTTTACTTCAGTCTAAGTTGATGATGATTGTAACGTTTATGTATTTACTGGTTTCGGCAGTGAAATGTATGTCTATGGAGTTTGTATGTTGGTTTGCATAACTGGTTGATGTTTAAGTGGTATTTTTGTAATGTATTTTTAGCGTTGAACTTCATACACCATTTGCTTCCCAGTATATCAATGATGTTAAATCTCTCTTTGCGAATCCATATAAATAAGAAGATGTGGTATGAGTGCCAATGAGACAACTCTCCATCCTGGTCACAATGTATAAAAAGTTAACAATTATAGGTCAAAGTACGGCCTTCAACACGAATCCTTGGATCACACTGAACAGCAAGCTATAAAAGGCTCCAAAATGACTAGTGTAAAACAATTCTGACAGGAAAACCAACGGTCTAATCTATATAAAAAAAACGAGAAACGAGAAACACCTATGAACCACACCAACAAACGACAACCACTGAACAACAGGCTCTTGACTTAGGACAGATGCATTAAAATGCAGCGCGTTTAAACGTTTTAACATGCGCCAACTTTCACCCTAACATGAGACAGTAATGTAACATTACAACATAAATAGACACGTAATAAAATGTCAATTGAAATGACTTAATTCGATCATTTAAACAAAAACAAGTAAACATACAATGAACGAATAAGTTTGATCTGTGACACAATATACAGGTATGTTTTTTTAATTTTAGTTCTATAATATGTTTCGGAGTTTAGTGTGACGTCCATTTTCACTGAACTAGTACATATTTTTGTTTAGGGGCCAACTGAAGTCCGCCTCCGAATGCGAGATTTTCTCGCCGTGTTGAAAACCCATTGGTGGCCTTGGGCTTTTTTCTGCTCTTTGGTCGGGTTGTTGTCTCTTTGACAATTAACAATAAAGAAATCATGCATCAGAGACTAAACTCAATTAAAACAAAATCCCAGGGATTTAGTGTTTTAACGCCATGGACAGTCAAAGAAGACATGACTTGTGCAATGCCAAAATAAAAGTATCGAAAAGCAGTAGGATCGTTAGGATTGTTAGGATTTAACCTCATAATAAATATGTATCATGATCCATATGTTGGTTTTAGAGTTGACGCCTTTGTATTCTAATATGTGTAGTAGGCGGTGATGTTCTAGTTTGGCAAACGCTTTTGTAAAATCTAGAAGGATTATATCTACTTGAGAGTAACTCGTCTTTTTACGTATCCGTCATGTGTATTAGTTAGAATTTCATTTCTGCCATAGTGATCCATTATGCTGCTGTGTACAATGTGGTCCAAGACCTTGCATGTAATGGAGGCAAGAGATAATGGTCTGTTATTAAGCTAAATAAATGCTTTTTTAGTGGAACTAGATGTACATCTTTCCAATCTAGTAGGACTTTTTCAGTGTTGGTTGATGTTTTGTACAGCTCTAATGGGGCAGGTTGGTTTACTGCGCGGTTTCCAGTATTAAAGATGGTAATGAATCAGGACCATTGGTTTTATGAGGTTTAAGGTTATTTAGCAGTTTGTGGATTCCTGTTGTGTTAATTTTGATATCCTCCATGGTGGAATATGGACTTTCCCCTTTATTTAGAAAGCTTCTTTGGTACAAAAATACTAAATTGTTTATTAAGAATGTCAGATTTGCTCTTGATGTTTTTTTAAAACTTATTCTCATATCCAGACCCCTCGGTTCAGATTTTACGATAATTTGAACGGGGCATTCCGTTGTGAAAACATCATTCTTTTCGTCATTTGTATATGCGCTTGTATATGATACTTAAAAACGTGCTTGGAGAATTTGTGTGTGTTTTAATGAATTTGTATTAAATGAAATAGGATACATTAGTAAAAAACACCAAGACAATAGATAGTCGATTTTATTCGGTCATTTTTCGGTATAAATAATCGTACACACTTGCGTTTTTATTAGAGTACATTGATAGTGTCCAAAATCCTTGATGTATCTGTATATTTGCATAAAATTCATTACTTCATTGTTCAATTTGCTTAGTTATGTTTGTTTGTTTGTGTTTTCTATGAATAATGGATTAAAACAGCCTCATGACAATAAATAGATGACGTGATGTTTACTAACAGACTTGACTTATGTTATTGTAAAAACAAGATTTTAGACTTTCTTTAAAAACACGTTGACATTTCCATTTGTTTGAAAAACAAACCATATATATAAGGCTCCAATATTAATGAGTTTGAATATAATCAAAGAGGATGTTTACAGGAATTACAATTATCCAACTTAATTACTGACGACAACATTAAATAGCACTTCACTTAAGAAATGTAATTAAATCTTAAATTCAGAAAAGCCATTTACTGCAGATATTACTGGCATTTAAGGAGAAATGGTTTGCCTCGAGAGACTTATTCATTTACAGAATCAGGTCGAGTATATATTTTACAAAACATAAACACGTCATTAATGGACATTATTTTAAAAAACATTTTCCAAAAGACTAAAATTGGGTTTTATTTTTAAGTTTTACTACCATTAGCAACAATTTTCTAAATGAAAAAAGAATAAATCCTTAAGATCTATTACTAAAAAGTTTCGAATTGAGAGTGGTTGAAAATTTCTTTACTGTAATTAATGACACGTTAATTGTAAGTTGGCATTTAGAATGATATATTTAAACAATCCGTAACTTTCTCATGTGAGCCTAAGTTTTAATAGGTTTGATTTTAATCTGTATATCATTCTATTATGGCCCGATGACGTTTAGTTTCAAGCATCAGTATCATATGTCTTCTCGATTCCAACACTTCTTCAATAAGGTCAAAATAAATAAAATAGTGCATTGTATTTTTAAAAATATGATTGGCATATCATCTTTTCAACAGTTTCCTAGATACAGTTGCTAGTTTCTTTTATTTATTTCAGAGGTGAGGTATCCAGACAAGTTACTGGTATTCCAATGTGTACTATGTGTGTCAATCTTATCACATATGTGCACTTCGACTGTTATCAAATGCAGAAACATGTAATGTGCGCTCGAAAATTTGATTTATGTTTGCTTTAAGTCCAGTGGCAAATATCCCAAGCATCCATGTTTAGGACAAGAACAAATTAACAATAAATACAATTGGTAGGTCCTGCAATTGGGGGTTGACGGATGGACGGGCAATTTGAAATGCCTCGTGAAAATATTTTTTTTATAGGGATAGGAATTTAGCCTTGCAACAGGACTCCTTCGGACCCCTCAAAGAGTTGTTGCAAGATTTCATTACTTGCAAGGTGATAAGATATGAAAATGCATTTCAAAATAAGATGCGCCTCTATCATCTGATCCAAACATCCAAACAACTTGTGTAAATTTATAAGACTTATCAATATACATCTAGACTCTCCTGGGTTACTCATGTATTTGATACAATTTAGTTTAATCTGAATTCCGTAATTTATGATATTTGCCTCTGTCTTGCTTTCGTATAACTTTTATATGTCTGTACATATACATATACATTATGTAATATTTACTGTGTGTATCTCTATACCAATGTAATCTGGTTTGTTGAGAAATAAAGATATATATATTTATTTATCTTACTTCCTATACATTTCTAGGAATATCATTGGTTGGTTAAAAGCAAACACGTGAAGACCCTTTATATTTAATATAGGATAGTGAGTGGTTTTTTTTCACATATACGGTTAGTAGCAGTATTGCGCCCCTTTATAAAAACAACATGACATTGAAGAAAAATCTGAAACGTATCGCCAAAACAACAGATGAAGAAATTGATGATAAACGACTGAAAATAAATGCTGAAAACACATTAAAGCTAACAAGTTGTTATTGTTCGCTCGAATCCCATATGGAATTTATTGACCCCATATATATCGAATTAGGTCACTAGCACACTGTGTAACTAATGATATCATACAATATGACCAATAACTATCCAATTTGACTACACGTATGAGTACACGTCATGTCAACTGACTGGTTGCATTTGTATTCCGGTCTTGTCTTGCAGACTTGTCATGAAATTCATGATATATATAAATAAGTTGATAATGACAGATTGATAAGTTTTCCGTGTAGTCTTCTCTGAAATGTTGTTTGTCTTACGGCTATTGGCTTGACATGGAACAGTAATCTGTCATTTACTTTATTTGATTCGAGCGTCACTGATGAGTCTCTTGTAGACGAAACGCGCGTCTGGCGCAAATACAAAATTTCAATCCAGACCTGTTTATTTGCAACACCAATGGTAAAAAATAAGATCAAATGGACCAAAACTAAGAGTTAATCTGTAAATCAAAATAACAGTTCATACCGAAGCACTTTACAGGATTTACTTTCATCTGGAACGCTCATACCCCAAAAAAAAGATGAAAGCCAAGGATGAATGACTACTTAAACACGTTTCTAAATTTGTCAACATCAAAAGTATGTTATAGATTTAAGCATGTCAGTACCGAAGCACCGTAACAATTGATGGCGTGTAACTATAATCCAAAACATACATTTTCAGGAAATACCATCTCAGATCATATATAATAGTTATCGAATCAATTTATGTTTTAGAAAATAATGTTTGAAATTGTGTTAGTCTTTTTTGTTATTTTGTAAATCTAACTGGCATCATATAAAACATTTCTTACTCCCTTGTTAATTGAAAAATGATTAAAAGATGAATAAACAACAATGAAAATATCAACTAAAGAATTTAAAAGCTTAATTTAGAGAATATGAGTGATGAAATTGATACCTCATTATTTTCTTTCCATCTTATTAGACACCATATAACATATTACTGATTGAAATTTATCAATTGTAACTTTCAATATTTAATTAATCATTTCTTATTCAGACTGCCCAAACGTGAAAATGTCAGATAATTTGTTCATTACTTTTTTAACTAAAACTTCATAATAAAGTATATGTTAACGTATATTCATTAATGTATGTATGCCAATGAATTCGAATGAAAACACAACCATTGATGTATACAAAACAAAGTACTTAATATTAGATTCTCTTTCCAATCTCTTTGCGTTATCTTATCAAAGAAGAAAATCGAAAATTACAGGCTAAGAAAAAACGCATACGGTACAAATTGGAAAGACGTGACAAGTACGAATTGTTCACACGCAACCAAGATTACAATTTAAAAAGAAATATATTCCTTTCAGAAAAAATAGCAAAAGCAATATATTCATATATGTCTTCTTAGTCAAGAAACTCGTCCGTAGTTGTCTTAATTGAATTTTTTAGACAGTTGTGTTGTATGTCTGTGATGTATGTTTACACAGTTTTGACTGCTAGATCCCAATTATTGTCACATTAACCTATTATGTCTGTTCGGGTTGCTTACCCAATTTTCTCAATATAACGGAACTATAAACAACTGTCATACAAGTGGGGGGTCTAGCTAGCTATAAAACTAGGTTTTAACCACAATTTTCTTCGGAAAATGCCTGTACCAAGTCAGGAATATGGCAGTTGTTTTTCACTTGTTCCGTTGATTGATAGCGTTTTATTTTGTCAGTTTTTATGGACTTTTTTAATTTGACTTGGAGATCAGTATTTTTGTTATACTTTTTTAATACTGTTTGTTATTTGAAAAATGTGGTGTTGATGGCAGATTTTCGATAGTTTCTGTTTAATTTATTCACAACTTTTGCTTTAGACTCGATTTAGAATTTACGATATCGTACGTGTATGAACAATACACATGTCTAATATATATTGACCTATGGATTTCTTTTTGGATATTTATATATCTGTCTCAATTATTCTATTTTCACATTTTTGATATTTTTATCGTGTTGCTGATATTGGTGTTATTGAAAAATGAAAATAACGCTTCATAACTTTGATTCGTTCTCAGAGAAAACTTTGCCAGCCAATGATGTGTAGATACTTGAATAGTTAAACAACCCGATTAGAATACAGATACAGTGTCCACGCTTCGCTTACAATGATCTGACAACGCTCCGTTCTACTTTCTGTTTTAAAGACATTTGGGGGTCCACTGGTTTTGTTGTTATAATACACACCTTCACACATTCGTAGGCAGAAGTTTCATTTTGATGACGAAAAATTACCAAAATAGAAAGTAAAACAGAGTGTTTCAAATCCTTGTTAGCAAAGCATGGATACAGGCCAGGGTTTGTATTTTAATCAGCTTGATACTGGAGGATCTATATGACCATAAGGAGCCTAAATGAAAACCAAAATAGAACAGCCAAATAGATGTAAATTTCTGTGAATTTAAGTTAGAATGGTCATGATAGCTTGGACTACTTCGTATGAAAAAATATATTCTTTTTATTTCGTTAATATGAAGAAAACGTCCATTTCAACCCTGTTCTAGAAAAGTCTTGTTTTGGGGAATATGATTTCAATTGATTGATTGATTGTTGGTTGCTTAACGTCCAGTGGCAAATATGTCATGCATATTCAGGACGAATATATGATTTCAATACCGAGTAGAAACAGAAGTCTTTTTGGTATATTTTGCATTTTAGATGTATTTATTTATTTTTGTGTTATCTCTTAATTGTCAAAATTTAATTAACTACCTACCCATTCATTCCACTTCATTACATTAAGGCCGGGATAAAATGTGCATAAGGCTTAGGCTTTACCGTAAATTTTATTTCCAATAGAGGACCGATTATGTTTGGTTATGGTTTTGGTGTTATGTAATTGTACTTAATCTATGGATGTAATCACCGCCAGAAAAAGGACCGTTATGGTTTTGTCTGTTCCTTTGGGTCCTTTTTTGATTTAATGCTCGCTGATGTTTTATATTTGATTTCTATTAAAACTTTTGGTCTCGGACATTCTTAATGACGATTTTCAAAGAAACGTGTCGTGCACATGGAAATAGAGATTCCACCACTGCATCAAGTGTGTTACGATATTTCTCCACTCGAGACAGTTAAATTTTATCATACGTTTATATAAAACATAACAAATCTGCAAATATTTCAAGTTTTAGGTAGAACATTTTTCTGATTTTGTACACGTTCAATTCTTGAATTTAGTTGATATGTTTTTTTATGTTTACTATTATAAGAAACATTGAAAATAGTATCGCTTGAGAAAACTTGAATTTTCTTTTTAGCTTCCATTCGTTATCGACCAAAACCTGCTTTGTAAACGAACTGCATGCTATAAGCTGATATGCTTAAGGCTGACATGCTGTGCTTATCAGATTTTTCGTTTTAAAGCTTAATTGACTATCACATGGCTTTCATTGAGGCAAATTTACATCTATACAACATAATTACTTCCAACATTTCCGGCCTGTCACAAACACTATACACAGATAATCAGGGATCAACATATGTTATGGACAATGGCATATCTGACTTCCCATGCCTGCCTGGCAAATTGAAGATTTTCTTTTGTGTCTTGTGAAATATAGAAATAACGTCTATTTCAATCTAATATCTCCATGTTATTGACAAAATAGTCTAGTGCATATTTGATTTTGTCTTTTTCTATGATTTCAATAATTTCAATAGTAAATTGAATTCAGAGTTAAAGATTTGTGAGATCTGACGTATTTTACTTATTAATGAAACATTAAAATAGAAATAATAGTAATGAATTAAACGAGTAGTGATATAAACGCCAAAGAGACATATCAGCAAGTAAAAACGAGTTGTGGTTAAACACCAACGAGACGGCAAGCAAAAAGACCACAAAGGACAGATTATTAAAAAATTCATAAATTGTTCAATTTTAATTTTGAGATTGGAGAAATAACGTTTAATTGGGTATTTTTTTACTCGTTTTAAGTTGTTTTTTTTTTTTATCAAAAATGTTATTCTCGTGTTAATGACCATTATTCCTTCCAATAATGCTGATTCTTACAGAAAATAATGAATAAGAAATATAGTTAGAATCTTACTAATGTTGATATGGAATCAATTCACACTTTATCTGCTAGTCAATAAATAGCCATCAGTAAAATGTTTGATGAAAAAAAAATCCTATTAATCCTACATATTTTAATCAAATTCTCAAACCAATCTTAATGAAAATCACTTTGAAAAAGTAATTTAAATGCAGAATGGACAGTCTTGCTTAAATTATTTTGCAATAAAAGAGGTCGAACTTTTAGTTCCATCGTTAAGAATCAGGTCGACGATGGAGTATGGTATACTTTATTGGACTTGGTCACCATTTGTTTCAATCTCTTCTTTAATTGCCAACATGTTTTCAAGAAGTCGCTTTTCTAAAAGATTTTTTTTCAAGGAATGCTCCGGAATTTTCTATAATTAAGAAAGATTTTTCTTTGAAATTTCAAGCATATCTTAAAATATAGTACACGAATTAATTAGATCGAGTTGATTAATTTTTAAGCACATTTTTGATCTGTTTTTCGAATATGTCTCGTTTTTCCATTTATAATATCAAATATTGTTACTGGTTTTATTTCTGTCTGATGTAGCATACCCGTTCAACAATTCTTTCAAAGGCAGATACTAGAATCTTTGAAGGTTATGAATACGCGCAAATGTAGGAAAATGAAATACAATTTCTGGAATGTTGTTATATTGACCAACAACATATTACTGTGCAGTAAAAATATTGTCGGTTTTAATTTTAATTTCCATTATATTTTTTCTTCTTCTTATGGAGTTATGCTGAACTGTATTTATTTACATCCTTGTCATTTGTTCTTTTTGAATAGTTTCTCATTAATAATCAAACCACATCTTGTTTTATATATTGTTTTTGTCAGATTGTATAAGTTTTTGAATGATTTGGTTATATATATATTGTTGCAATTTGAATGTTGATAATAAAGGTACCGGTAAACAGAATTTGTGATTTTTCGGCTACAGCTTTTATAATGTTTATTGTATATAAGGTCAAGATTTGCAAATATGACAAAGAGATTTAATGAATTCCAAAATTGCAATGTGAACAAAACGGTCTCGGGGAAATACCCAAGCTTTGTGAGTAAATGGACAAATATTTAAGTAAATTACATAAGAAATCAAAAAATGTAATATTTCAATGGTATTGATATATCTTTTTGAAGGTAAATATCGGGTTTTGTTTTCCATTTTAGAAGGGTTTTTATTACATATCATTCCATATATCAATCATGAAATGTATGAAAAATGTTTATTACCCGAAAAGAAGGCTACCCATTTTTATTTTCTATGTTTTACTTACTAATTTGTATACATTATGAAATAGATGGGTATAATTCCCATACTGCCTGATCATGGAAGAAAGTTGACTTGCTATTAACAATAGAATGTTCTGCAGTTTATGGAGCTATCTCCCTCTTTAGACTTTTCGTAGTGCGTTTCATGCAAATGTAGTTTTCAATATAACATCGCATTACGAACAAAATACCAAAAAAAAAATGTGTAGGCTTTCAACCCATGCATCTCCTTTTGCATGATTCGTAGGTAGAGTATACCTTTGTCTAACTTGTTTTATTGTCCTTGTTTCTAAAATAAGTTCGACGGGCAAAATAATGACAGTGCTTGTTTATTTCTTTGCTATTTAGACAGTAAATTGTTGATATTACCCCGCAGATATATTCTCCAATTTACAGATGTTACTGTAAGTCGTGTTATCGACATTTTACAAATAATTCCATTTTATCGTTCTCCGTGTTGAAGGTCTCGCTGTGACATTTTGGTGACTTAAAGCAAATCGGAGTCTACCAATGTTCAAAACTCATAAATCCATTTTGAAAAAAAAAAATTAAGATAGAAAAAAATAAGGAAACTGCATAAATTCTTAACTGAGTAAGGTCGGATGCGTACGTATAACAGCAATAAAAGATAAATTGTAAACTGAGTGAGGCCGGATGCGTACGTATAACAGCAATAAAAGATAAAATCTAAACTGAGTGAGGCCGGATGCGTACGTATAACAGCAATACAAGATAAAATCTAAACTTAGTAAGGCCGGATTCGTACGTATAACAGCAATAAAAGATAAATTGTAAACTGAGTGAGGCCGGATGCGTACGTATAACAGCAATAAAAGCGCAGTTCCTATGCTTTGAATTTGTTAAGTGCATTAAGGGATTTTGTTTTAAGAATTCATATACAATATATCCGTTCTATTCCATTAGCTACTAACGATGAACATTTAACTGCAATATGATTTAAACTATGAAAAAATCAAAGTATTAACAAAGCGAGAAAAAATCACATGATCAAATATTATATAGATGACATGACATATGATCTTTATATTTCGGACTGTAAAATTTAAACAGTACCCAATAAAACCTTTGATTTAAGTTATCAAGTAGATCATATGGGAAATAAGAATTTTAAAATTTTCGGACTTCAATAGGTCGGTTTGGTTTTACATATCAATTCAAAATTCATTCGAATTCATTCGTTACTAGTCTGTCATGATTTTGGCCAAAAGGTGCCAATACGTTTTGTAGTAAAATTTGTACATTAAAGAATTTCCTCAATACGCAAGTTAATGTTATTTGTGACTTCTTACTTGCAAATTGATGAATCTTACTTACTACATTCGATGGGTCTATTTATGTTAGTAAGGTATGATTGCCAATGAGACAACTATCCACTAAAGTCCAAGTAACGATGATGTTAGCAACTATAGATTACCGCAAGGCGTTCAAAAATAACAAGCTATAACCAACTATAAAAGGCCCAGACATGACAAAAGTTGAACCAATTCAAACGAGAAAACCAACAGTCTGATTTATGACAAAGCAATAAACCGAAAACAATTATGACAGATAGCAACCAACGACCACTGAATTACAGGTACTTGGTACGTACACATACAGAATATGGCGGTGTTAGTAAGTGAGCGATCAACCCTCCCTTGAACCTTGGATTGTCGTGTATACGTACACATACAGAATATGGCGGTGTTAGTAAGTGAGCGATCAACCCTCCCTTGAACCTTGGATTGTCGTGTATACGTACACATACAGAATATGGCGGTGTTAGTAAGTGAGCGATCAACCCTCCCTTGAACCTTGGATTGTGCTGTATACGTAGCACCATGATAACTAACTGTAATCAAAGCTTGAAGCGCTATAAAGACAATTGCCGTCTACTGGTTGTCTATTATATAGACAATTGCGTCTACTGGTTGTCTATTGTTTTGCGAGTTCTTGTTTTCCTCCTGATGTAAACGAATAACACTTGACAGGACACTTTACTAATCAAATTCAGAAAAGTTTTTTTGACAATTCAGTTTTAAACCATAAAACTTTGAATTTGATATCTATCTGATTAAAAAAAATGTATTGAACGATTTTATTACAACTGGGTTATTTCATAATGCATAATAAACAAACAAACAAACTTTTGTATCCCTCTAAATCCAAAACTGTACTGTGTATGGTTTATCTCATTGTTGAAGATTATTGTATACATCATTTCCCTTATAATTACAAGGTTTTTGATAGATAGTTGTCGCACATACCACATATTTCTATATGTATGCAGTAGGACTCAAATTCATGGCGGGTTCCAGATCTATGGCAGATTTTATATCTATGTAAATATGACGGCATGCCATTCCAAATCTATGGCAAATTTTTAGAATCCAAATCTATGGCAATTTTTTTAGTTACCTAATCTATGGCGGATTTTTTTAGTTTCCAAATATATGGCAGATTTTATGCAACTGGAGGACAAGTCAATAAATATCTCATCAATGACTTGCCTTAAATAAGTGGATGATTTCTCAATAAATCTTACTTTATCCAACAGTACAGTTATTCGACATAAATATACATCTATGACCATTTTTTTTTTTTTTGTTAGTTTTCAAATCTCAAGAAAGATTATTTGCTTCAGTTGTATAATCAATGTGATCTATGGATTGATTCGTTTTCACCAGGCCAATTGATTCCTCCTTTGAAAGACACTTTTATGTGGAGTGGCTAAGGCGTGAATTTTTTTTTTTGCACAAATGATTAGAATTTGAATCGTTAAAAAAAATTTCTTAATATTTTCGTTCTTTTCTACCATTTAACTGTTCTTTCAAAAACTTGATAATTTTTGCGGGTCCCATTCAGGATTTTCTTCTTTTACTGATTTGCAGATCCGGAACCCACTATAGATTTGAGTCCTACATATATAACCTTTTTGTGCAACTCATAAAAAGTGTGATCTGAATTTATTAAAGAAAACAAACAACTGCTGAAACGTATCATCAAAACAGTTGAAAATTAATTATTTATTCAAACATCGCACATCAGTTTTGTGACTGCAGCATGATCAAGAGTCTCTCTCAAAATACGTTATTCATCAACTTAGGCAAGTGCATTTTGTTCATTACTCGCTATATTTTAATTTCATTGGCATGGTCGAGTGGGCGAGTGGCTATTTTGCACACTGTATCATCATAGAAATATAACAATTATTACTGGTCTCTGGTATCACCCAACTGGCACTCCAAGTATGACAGATTTAGACAATGCACACCAAAACATGTGAAGGACATGATCAAGGTTTATCAAAATCGTCATTAAATGTTCTGGCGAAACATGTCATATGTGTTTCTAATAAGATTATGGGATTGTTCATGCGAATTTTCAATATTAAATCAACAATTGACATGATTGGATATTGTGTTGAAAAATTTGATGAACGAAACAGGTATGATGAAAACGTAATTTTTATTGGGATTTTTACGTGATTCATTAACAGTGATTTAAGTAGTCAATCGGTTAACATCGAAAAATGCAAAATAGATCTATAAATTGATATATTGAAAACATCATAAATCCATCGTTGTTTTGAACTGTTAATTTCTAAATACAATAAACTAAAAAATCATAGGATATGTATCATAGAAGAAGACGATTCTACTTTGACTCTAGGTTTGATATGAAGTACTCTTGAGCCAGATCGCAAATATGGCAGTATCGTATACTTATCCAATTGGCACGGAAGCACAACCAGTTTGCCTTCTTGCTTTTTCCTTAATTTTTCCATTATGTTTACCCTGTCCATGTATTTCATGCATTGCACAAGGTTTAAATAGTAAACATTCAATGTTTAAACGGGGAAAATTCATCGTTTTATTTTTATATTTTTTTATAAAAAAAATCATCTTTTTTTCCTTGGCTTATCATTGTACCTGGTATGGACAGCCAATACCATTAGTTTTAATTTAGTGTTTGTTTTAGTTGTTACTGTCCCTCATAAACCTGTACAGATTGGCTTATCTATATTTTTTTTTTATCTTGTATGATTGTGTTGTATAGTTCTATGCATAAGGTGAGACGTAAACAAATATTGAATTGAATTGGGTTTAATGTAATTCAATTTGTTACTATTACCACACCACTTACTTAAAAATAATTACCACCATTATTTACTTTCCTTTCATTTTTATTACATTATTCCATTCTTTAATTGTCTCATGTTTGATGTTTAATGAATTATTTAGCATGTCGATTTTATTTATTTACATAGAATAGAAAATACAACCTTGTACCACAGCAACAACATCACCTGACCTGGTCCAATACAAGATGCATCTAGTCTGTTCATGGACGCGTATATTTACGTAAAATTACTGTAATTTCGAGTTAAATCAAAGACTAAGTAGATTTCAGATCATCCTTTAGTTTTCATCAAACATAGAAACCAACTCGTGACGATATTCACTAAGGTTCATGCGATAACCTTTAATAAAACCCAATAATAACAAAACAGCAACAAACAATGCAATATTGAAAATTATCATATAATACTTAAAAATGAAAACAGTATATATTATTTGTATCAAATCTATGCAATTTCTTTATATTTATTTCTGATCCCTAATAATTCAATTTGAACATCACTTGGACAAAGCAAAGCTTGATTAACTTTTCTTTAAATCTCAAGACACTTACAATCGAAGTCTTTCATTACAAGAGACAGAAATGATACCGGTGAACTTTCGGTGTCTGTCTACTAACGTCTCCCTAGTGACAAACCTATTGTAAGTTCATTACTTGCCTTTCATTGAATAAGCAAAAAGATTGCCCGCTTGGCATTTTCAAATCTTAATAATTAAATAAGACCATTGTATGGAGAAATGAATACTAATTATATAGTGTCACATAAAAAATAATAATAAAAGACTTGAATATAATATATATAAATGCAGAACGCTGTTGATAAATATGCATGAACCTTGGTCTTTGACAGCTTCAATCTTAATAGAAATAATATTTTTCAGAAATTTAAATGAAATATATTTGAATATATTTGACCAAACTATGTACTTGTCATATACCCATAGTAAAACAACACAAACGGTTTCAGGCTGTTAAAGTTTCCCTTCACATACAAGATAGACTTTTAGATATACAATAAGTTTAAAGATCATTTTATTTTCAGTAAATTTACTGTTTATAAAATATTGAATTATTCAAAACACTAAGATTTAACTACCCCCAGGAATAGATTGCCTTAGCCATATTTGGCACAATTTTTAAGAATTTTTGTTTACGAATGCTCTCCATCTTCGTATTTGATTTGGTCGTCCAACTATCTTGATTCAGCGTCATTGATAAGTATTATGTAGACGAAACGCGCAACTGGTGTACTACATTATAAACCGTGTATCTTTGATGAGTTTAAGGTGGTACCTAACACTACAGGGAGACAACTCTGTAAAAATCAGCTAAACGTTTTAATCACGTTGTATTGTTAAGGAAATATTAAGCTTCTCAATGATCAAAATTACTGTTTGTCAAACTGCTATATAACCAATGAAATTTTTCTGATAAAGTGGTTGGTTCAAATTTTTTGAAAGTTTTATATTTTTGTCAAAGGGTCAAAGTAAACATTTTGTCAAAATTTTATGAAAATTAAACGAGCCAAATTAATATTAGTCAAGGTGTTGGGTACCACCTTAAAACCATTTCGATCCAAATGAGCTATGATATAACGAATGTATTGTAAAAACAAATTATTTTCTTTATATTCAAAATCATGTCTATCAGAAAAAAACATTGGATGTTTGAAACAAATTCAAGATCAAGTAACGTGAAAATTTTGGTTTTTCAATAGTGAACTATCTTTTTTAAAAACCACACTTTTTCCATCACTTGCTTATAATATGATTTAAATATATGAAAACTGATGCACTACTTCAACTTCTTTGGGAGAACATAATTACAATCACTTAAAAATGGTTGCATTAAGTCTCTACTAATATCCTCTCTGAAAACGCTTTAACGTCGCAATCATGATTTGGTCGATTGTTACTAGATCAGTTCGTCTTAATTGATTGTAGATGTGTTTCTCTTGGTTTATTGGGTTTGTTTTGAACCCGATTTTGACTTTAACGGTTTTTGACCCCGGGGCGGCTTCGATTGCTTGCCAGTTTAAAGAGTTTCTATTGTCTTTTTGATACATTTTTTTTTGTATTTTCAACCGTTTATATTATCGCATTTCATAACACTTTTCAGATGTTGTATCAATATTGGTTGGAAAAAAATCATATGAATGTCATTTGCTAAACTGAATTGTTTCAATTGCTAAGTATTCGAAAATGGTGAGGGTACGTACTTTCAGTAAATCCAAGGCGGTTTTCTATTGTCTATAAGGGTTTCTAAGGTCTTTTAAGGCATATAGCTAATGTACAAAGAGGACTGTTTTTCTACCTGAAAGCTCTGTCAAGGAATACATAATGTAAAAACCGACCAATATTTATACCTTAATGTTCGTACGAGGGATAAATATTGATAAAAAATATTCTTGATAAGCAAAGACCTAACTACAAATTAAATTTTGAATATGACAGGATAATATACACTATGGTTCGACAGTCCATCTTCTCTCATATTGTCACTATATAGTTCGGTTCGATTATCATTCTAATAAAATGCAGCTGAATAGTATTCGCATTAAATTTTAATTAAACAGCGAACCCTACAACACAATTAGTATTAAATAAACATAGGCAACTACATAACCTTAACGATGTACAATCGTTCGCAGTATTAACATTTCAACTGAATGTTTGAACCACTTGGTGAAAACTGTTTTGAGATAATCATATGAAATACTATCTCTTGTTGATTGCGTTTGTAGGCATCATGTTGCAATATTTTACATGAATTTCAAACACTTGGTTTAGGGCACACTTGCGAGTTGTATACATTAAAACTTTTTAATACTTTTTATTCGAAAGTAATAGCGCATTCGGGTTTTCTTCATTCCTGTCAAATTTATGTTTATCTTGATATATTTTATCTGACATATATGTTTGTCAATACATTGATGTCAATTAAAAATGATCGGTCAACATATATATAGTACTAATAACATTTATATATACAGCTATATATATAGTACTAATAAAAGCTAATAATGCTTTTAACCTATATGAATGAACAGTCCCCTGGTTATACTGTTTCATTGTTTAATTATTGACGAATATGAACTAAAGTGAATACCTTGAAAATCACACAAGTTCATTTCATAACATAGTCATACTATAACATGACCGCCTGCATGGTTTAATGAATGCCAATATTTTCCGCGCGTCGGAAATATCTCTTTCTTCCTATTTTAGCCTAGACATATACTTGTCAAATAGCTCCAAATGAATGCCGAAAAAGAATTAATTTCAAATTACTAATAAAAATCCGAAACATAGAATAAAAGATGACCATTTGATTTCAATGGATTGAATCATACCATTAACAAATTGTCCTTTTTCCTTTTTCAATATTTTATGATATATCTTTTTTCTTAGACTTGAGTCTTGGCATTAACATGTGCATCAAAGAAATTAATTTATTAGCGATTTATCTAATTAAAAAAAAGTGTTTAATTGATTAATTATATTTCTAATTTTGCAATAAATATTTTCATTGATGAAAGTATGTAAATCATCCAAAAATCTTCCAGCAATCTAACTCTCGTCTATACATATAACGTACTAGAATAATGACCATCACTGTGTTCAACAATTGCGGGGCATTTTTTGGAGCACAAATGAAATGCTTCCCGCGGAAAACAACGTTACTTACTTTGTGTGAAGGTATTAATTTTACAGAAGAATTTTCCTAAGACCCATCCTTCTGTCACATCATCAACAAGCGTCACCCAGGTACATGAAATTGTTACCATTAAATCTGCAACCGCCAGGTTCACAAGATAGTAATTTGTTGTTGTCCACATAGTGTGGTTTTTTATAACCACGATAATTATCAAGATATTGCCCAAAACTGAGAACAAAATGATCACAATAAACAAAATGATTTTGATAATAACTTCCCATGTTGGGACGACTTTAAGTTCTCCAACATACGGCATGTCACTGTAATCTATCTCGCCCAACAAGAATGGTTTACATTCCAGTACATAAAGTTCATTTTGAGTGTCGTTATACCCACATTTCGTATCATTCATAAAGTTATATCCGTAATTCTCCATTTTTGATTTTTAACTTTTAAGATTTGTACTTGAAATTCGATATCGCTGCGATTGCTTTAAAACCTTTGCTCATTCGGATGGAGGTTATCGACAATGGATCAGCTGAATCAATATCAACTTTCTCCTGTCAAATGTTGTTGACTTCTGAAGATGAACAAGAGTTAACACCATTTGACATGCAGATGCCTAGTGAAACGATGACACGGTGAATAGTCTTCAATCTGATCAATAATATGTATGATTAGTAAACCAAAAAAACATACGGAGATAAAAATACTGCTAATTGTGTACTCTATTTATCTCTTAATGGCGTTTAATTAACATTTTTCAGATAACGGCAAATTTGCGTTAGTTTTTTCTAGTAAAATCATACATTGACTTTGACAGCTTTTGGCTCGCATAATTCTGGTTTTGATTGATATCTTTAAAATCACTCAATCTTAGAACAAAAGTTTTCGCTAACGGTAAAATTCTTCAAGATATAATTTAGATATGAAGTGAAATGTTCAAATCCAGACTATTTAAATCAACATAATTCCCTTTGAACATCCAATGGTTACTAACTCTTTCTGTACTGTTTCACTGTACAACTGTAATTAAATCAGAATTTGCGTTTTAAGACAGTGAGAAACATAGACAAAACAAAGTTAAATAAAATATCTATTTACCACAAACACCTCATTAACATTGTACTTTTAGGTTCAAATCGAATATAGCCTAGTCAATTTAGCTCTAAAATCGCTCAACCTGCACCTAATTGCAACACAAGGTTTTTTTTAGTGCAAATTAAAATATAAACTTGTACTGACAACATACTAAAACTATACATTGATACAATTTGCGGAAAAGGTTATTTTGGGGTGAAATACAAGAGGAATACATATGCGATAAACATAAGATAATATATTCAGTCTAAAAAGATCCTATGTTAAAAGTTTTAACCATGAATAATCGAGTTTTTTATTTCCATTTTTCACAATTTTTCTCTACAAATCACATTTTACACGAGAATTACAATTTTTTAAATACTATTAACTATAGGACTTCTTAAGATAAACATCAGATAGTATTCTCTATTTTCTGTTAAGATCCCAATTTGAAAGTTTTAACCATCAATAACCGAGATATCTTCATTTTCAGTTTTCCGGGTTTTCGGTCTTAAAACATATATTCAACCAAAATTACCCAAATATTAATATTGATAACTAAAGGACTTCACAAATAAAACATAAAATAGTTTGTTCTTTTTTCTATATAGATCAAATTTCAAAAATATTAACCATTAACAACGGAGATTTTCTACGTTTCCAGTTTTCAGCGTTTTGTCACTAAAAATCACTCATTTCACCTCAATATTACTTCAATATGAATAATAATAACTAGAGGACTACATAATACTCTATTAAGATAAGGTTTTCTGTCTTCAACAAGCTTTAGGTCTAAAAATGTAACCATAAATAACAATTTTTCTTCTTTTCCAGTTTTCAGCATTTTTTCTCTAAAAACCACATATTTCACCCCAAAATAACCTTTTCCGCAAATTGTAACAATGTATAGTTTTAGTATGTTGTTAGTACAAGTCTATATTTTAATTTGCACTAAAAAAACCTTGTGTTGCAATAAGTTGCAGGTTGAGCGATTTTAGAGCCACATTGACTAGGCTAATACTTGTTTAATGGAGAGTGATTTATGATTTTTCAACATATCTTGTCTTTGAAGACAAGAAGAGAAAACAACCATAAAGAACGTGTTAACTGTCAATCATTAGTATTTGTTTCATATCACTTTGTCAGTTAATTGTTTTCTTTTGAAGCTTCCTTCCAATGAAACAGTTTATGTTTTTTTCCCCAGTATATTTACCTACCGAACATTCTCTTAGATACTTGGTCATCTTTGAAAACTGTTACTTCATTGATTTATAATCATATTAGTTTTATTTTTATGAACTCATATGAAACGAGTTTCTTGTTATTATATGGTTAAAGAAATTATTGAACCAATGCATGCATATATACTAAAATAAGTCATCTGTGCAAGTTTTTAAAATTTATTACGAATCTATAACGTATTATCGACAAATAATATTTCATTCAGTGATTGTTGATCGCTAGCTAAATAGCGGTCTAGTTCGTTGCCGAAATTTACCTATCATCAAAACAGAATCACGAGGCACGTAAAACAGGATGAATTGATAGAGCGATGTAAATTTTTTTTTATATTTTCCATGCGTTCCCATATGTTAATTAAACTTTTCCATAACAGTTGTTAAATAATGTTTATTTCATAAATTTCGTGCCTTCGAACCATCATGAATGCCACGGATGTATAGTGCGTAGAAACTTTAGGAGCTATATGACCGAAAGGGATATAAAAGCATAGCCACATTCATCTAATGTTATCTTTGCTTGATGAAGATTGAACCTTAGTTTCTTAATAATTTCCTTATTTATCAACAAGGAATTTCAGATAGGTATTATAACCGAAGCACTGACTACCTAACCGGCGACAACCGGAAGACTAAGGGTCCACCAGCAGTAGTACTGGGTCATGAAAATAATGGAATAACACAAAAGCCACTCGATAGAGGGGTTATACTTGTAGTTTCGTAATTTTAAGTTATTGACTTACAGGAAGTATAAGGCAATAAATGATGTCTATGTATTATTATGAAATGCAACAGCCAATTAACCACATAGGAAAAACGGTACTATAAAGTGCCCATTTATTATGCTGGGAAACAACCATATGGGGAATACTTGCATTTATGGTGTCCATGTATTATGATAGGCAACAACCAATTAACCACAGGTAAAATACGGGAGTGTATGGCGTCAATTAATTATGCTATTAAACAACCAATTAACCACAGGAGGAATATGGGAATATATTACGTCCATTTTTATGATGGAAAAACACCAATTAATCATAGAGGGAAATTGGAATTTATTCAGTCAAATTTTAATGGTAGGCAACAGCCAATTAACCTCAGGGTGCATATGGGAATATCTGGTGTTCATTTATTATGATGGGATACAATGAACGGGTACAGGTCCTTACATGATCTCCCAAAATCTTGTTGAAATTCAGCTGGCATTTTATGTTTAGGGTATACTGAATACGACAGTTTTATAAGCAGTCAAAAATGCTACAAGCGTAAAATTTTGTGTGTTTTTTCGCAAGTTCTCGATAAGTGTAGAGCTGCTTGTTTAAATGTGCATTAGAAACATATTTAATTAAATCTGAAAAGTCATGGTTATATTTATAGATTTTTTTGGTAAAAGAAAATCATTGCTTGAAAAGTAAGGAACGTTTGGAAAATTCAATCTCGAATACTGATAACCCATTCAATTTTTCAAACACTGATAAAATATATATATATATCGTTTAATTCTTGCAATACATTACTAAGATGATACGTGTTACTTTCATACGATAAACACGCCATCTTAAAATTATTACGTAACAACAGTTAGTTCTGATTGGTTTCCTGAGGATATTGCTCACATTCTGCTGGCTTATTGAAAATGTCTTACGGAACAGAAAAAAAATTATACATAAAAATGTAACATTATTGATATTCGAGACCCGATTGATGAATTATATTGCTATAGAATCTCAGTAGAAACAAACTGTTTGATAAAAAGTAAAATCATAAAAATACTGAACTCCGAGGAAAATTCAAAACGGAAAGTCCCTAACCAAATGTCAAAATCAAAAGCTCAAACACATCAAACGAATGGATAACTGACTTGATACAGGCATTTTCTTATGTAGAAAATGGTGGATTAAACCTGGTTTATAGCTAGCTAAATCTCTCACTTGTATGAGAGTCGTATAAAATTCCATTATATTGACATAGATGTGTGAACAAAACAAACAGACATAATAGGTAAAAATGTCAAAAATAGGGGTACAGCAGTCAACATTGTGTTATAATCTTATGGATAAGCGTATCGGGGTCTTTTTATCTAAAGGTGTATGCAGACGTGTCGCTGGTATTGGTTACTTTTTTAAATGTCAATATATCAGTTGTGGGCATTTTTTACGAAGATAATATAATAATGGGTAGTAATGTAAATTGTCATTGGGCCATATATATTCTTTTTCTATAAAAGTTGTCTGTAAAAACTATGTGCCTACCTTTTCTATCTAATTTATGAACGATTCATATCGTAAAAATCTAATTAAGATGTCATTTGTATGTTTGTTAGCTCTCAAATATATAAATAGGTGATTATTTTTATATACAATATATATATGGGGAAATAATTTCGAAAAAATCAATATATGAACAGGGTGTAGTTTTTTAACCCCAGCCGGACATCTCTACACAATCACCCTTCCGCCTTGTCAAAAACCATCATACTTAGTTGACCATATTGAACCGCCTTTGTGATTCAATAATTTTAAACGGAATTATAGGAGCATAAAACGTAAATCCTCAAAGACCGCTTGACAGAAAGCTCTCATACTTGTTAGGGTTGTTTACCGTCAATTTGATTCTGCCAATTCATAATGATATGGGACTTTGACTATTTTTTGTATTTCATTAAATAAACGATATATTGTAAATATAGGCAACAGTAGTTTTGGATTTTGTATCCCAGGAATAGATAACCTTTGATGTATTTGGTAAAACCTTCCGGAATTTTGGGTTCGCAATGCACTTCAACTTCACACTATATTTTATCTTTTAACAATTTTTATTCGAGCGTCACTGGTGAGTCTTTTGTAGACGGAACGCGCGTCTGGCGTACAAAATTTTAAGACTGGTAGCTATGTTGAGTTTATTTACCGATGTTCAAATCTCATAAATCGATTAAGAAGACAAAACAAGGTAACAAACACAGCTTAGGGAAATGTAAGAACCCGACAAGGAGCAAGACTGCGTGTGAAGACAAGGTAAGCGTCTCTTTTCATGCATGTATCACCCACTATGCGAATCCACAATAAGTCAAAATGTCACAATCGGGAAAATGACACAATTGGTAAAATTACAGATTACAGCCTTGTATCGAAAGATCTTAGACTGCAAAGACATGTCGCTAGTAAGTTGAGACACATATATGTCGTATCGGTCAATCAATTTGTGATGGTGACCGTTAAAATTATGGTGTTTCGATTTAGTCGATTTAGTCGTTCTTCCTCATAATTGTGCTTGAACAAGCTTTGTGTAACGTGCATACCTCTGCGAATGAAGTCAGTAGAACATGACCGAGCGTAACGTATAAAATTATGTATACGATGGAGAAGAGGGTATGTTACTGCTGAGAAATGAGAAGTTTACAATATGAAGTTGAATTCATCATGTTTGTTATAGATTTAGTTTGAAGCCATCCAACTGTGTCCATATCGTGGAAAAGATCAACATATGAAGCAGACCTTTTAGTTGCGGTAGTATTACTGTAGACGAAACTCCAGTTGGCCGTTTGACAGAAACCTCTCATACTTGACAGGATTGTTTGCCACCATTTGAATTGACCATATTGTATCACTATTTTGATTTGGTTTTTTCACCGAGTTATGGGAATTTGACTATTTTTGAAGTACTATATTAATGACACCTTATGCAACTGATCGGAGACCGTTTGACAGAAAGCACGCATACTTGTTATATTGTTTGCCATCATGTGGACTTAATCATATTAGGATGTTATTAAGATTTCACCCTTCAGTAGAGAAATGGGACGTTAATCATTTTTCTACTATTGTACTAAAATGATAGCATATTCTACCTATTGAATAACAACAAGAAAATACAAACACATAAAATAAATTTTATATTATCTTTGTTCCTGTTGTACAACTATACACTGTACACACACTTTTGTTCCTCCTTTACACAGAAGCGTGGACATTTCGCTACGGCGTAGCAATCTCTATGTATCAAATCCTGTCAAAACTTAAATTTTGGCATGCTTAGTCCTTTTCTTTATTAGTTCTGTTTATTTGTATATTTTGGTCCTCAATGCTCTTCAATTTCGTGCTTTATTTGGCCTTTTTAACTTGTTTGGATTCGAGCGTCACTGATGAGTCTTTTGTAAACGAAACACGCGTCTGGCGTAAATACAAAATTTAATCCTGGTATCTATGATGAGTTTATTTATTAGCTGGAATTAGCTTTGGACTAGCTTTCAGTAACAGCAAGTACTCTTAGATCGGTACTTTTTGTCTGTATTTTGGCTTTTTGTCCGTTTTTTATTTTTTACCTTCTCGATCTGATGCGTCAATCTCTTTTCAACTTATTTTTATGTTACATTACTGTCTCAGCCTATACTCACAAACTTGATTAACCGCGCCACATGTTGTATTTGTCTGTCTCATGTTTGGAGCCTTTTGTGGTTATCGTTGGTTGATGTCTGTCATATTTGTTATAGCTTACTAATAGGTTTGGGTTTTGCTAATTGTCGAAGGCCATAAGGTGACCTATACATGTTTATATCCTCCTGTTGCTTTGTCTCTGGTGGAAAACTGTGTCACTTGCAATCATACCAAATCTCCAAATTTTGTAAAAGGTTGGTTTTGAGCCTTAAGACCACTCAATAATGACAGATTTTAAATTTCAAATATGTCTCTCAACTTAAAAAGACAGTATGTCACTATGTAAGTACTATAGTTGTGCTAATATAGGTAATCTATTAGATCATTGTTTTTCAGATCATATCTTCAAAAATGATTCTGTTTGTATTGAGAGACATAAGTTAAGTACAGCTTACCATTTAGCACTAAAACATTATACCTTCATTGTTCTATCCACTATATTTAATGCTAAATTTCACCCCAACTTTCTATGAATTTATCTAAATGATGCCAAGAGTCATTCTTCAAACTCCTAGCCACATTTTTATAAAGCATTTTAAGGTGTACGTATGATCATTGTCTACCTCTATCTGGTATTTGAACATAAAATACTAATGCTTCATAGAATCAAATTGTCCTTTTTTCTTTAATGCTGTTGCATCATCCTTACAATCAAATGCTAGCAACATGTTTCTTATATAAAACTTATTCACTATTTCAATAACTGCCTGGTAAAACGCACAAGTGACTTCAAATATTTTTAAGAGTTATCCCCCTATCCTCGGACCACCCCTTGAATAGATCATTCAGTAAGGGCTTTATAATTAGTCAACAGTAGTTTACCAATGTTCAAACTTATCAATCTGTCAAGAAAATACTAATCAAGCTATCAAAAAACAAAATCTGGAGGAATACCACCAGATCCAAAAGGATCAAGACCGGGTGCGCAGCCATGGTAAGCAGCATTATGTTGTATTTTATATTAATGAAGTAAAGTATTTATAACTTTAGTCCATGCATAATTGCCTGTTGTGTTTCCAAGTCTTAAGTTTCCAATTCCTTACATTTATTTCGCGATTTGTTTCTTAATACGATTGTTTTATTCCATCAGGCATCTTACTTATTCAATTAAATATCCTCCTTATAAACCCAGATCTCTCGAGTGAACATAACAATATAGATTGTACCTGCATTCAATAAAAGGATGTGGAAGATACCAAAGGGTGAAATAATTAATAATAGTTCAACCACAAATATTTATTTTCTGCTGTATTGTTTCTCTTACAACCGTTAGGAACTTATTTAAAAAGGGTAGAACAAATGTTTACTAAATTTCTTTTTTCCGCCGGGTCAACACTCGGTAGTTGTTAAGATTCTGAAAGTATGCCTTAAAGATTAAAAAGCTTACACATATAAAAAAAAACATCAACAGTATCCTATTTAGCGCCGATCATTGATGTTCTAAACAGTGTTGGGACAATATTGTAAATTTTAGTTGTTTCAGTAAAATTCTACATTGAAGAAGATTCTTAACCATAATAAATTAATTGAATTTCAAAGATACAATACTGAACTTCCAATAAATCATCAATTTAGTTAAGAATGTTGGTTTCATTTACTTTTGCGATCATTACTTGAATAATAGCTAGAATATCAGTTTTAAGCTCTATTTAGGCATTTAGATTTCGATTGCATGTTCAGAAATACGTCATAGTGTCACTAGAACTTAAACTTTAAACTAAAGCTGTCATACTATAAAATTTGAAGACTTAAGGAAAATGGCATTGTATGAAATAAATTCAGGGCAGAATCTTGTCGTAAGAAGGCTAACATACTGAGTGTTATTAATTGATTAATTAATCAATTTGAAGTCATAGGTTCGCTGTTTTGATTGAAGGGTAGGTTTACAGTCAAAATTACAAATAAAGGCAACAGTAGTATACCGCTTTCGAAATTCATAAATCGATTGAGAAAAAAAAAACAAATCCGGGTTACAAACAAAATCAGAAGGAAACACATCAAATATAAGAGGAGAACACGACACAACAGAAACTCAACACTAAAATGCAACACACACAGAAACGTACTATAATATAACAATGGCCATTTTTCTGACTTGGTACAGGACATTTTAAAAAAAACTGGTGGGTTGAACCTGGTTTTGTGGCTAGCTAAACCTCCCGCTTTTATGGCAATGTTAAATATAACATTAAAATGACAAGATTACATGACAGGACTACAATACAAATAATTGGGAGAACATACAGAACAAAGACACCCACAAATAATAGCTATCAAAAGGTACCAGGCTTATAATGTAATACGCCAGACGCGCGTTTCGTCTACATAGGACCCATCAGTGACGCTCAGATCAAAAAAGTTCGAAAGCCAAAACAAGTACAAAGTTAAAGAGCATTGCGGACCGAAAGTTCCAAGAAGTTGTGCCAAATACGGCTAAGGTTATTTGCCTGGGATAAGAAAAGTGGTAGGGCTGTATACAAAATATGTATACAGCCCTACCACCAATCGGACTTGAATTTTCCTATAACAACTGTTTTTCAAACAATGTACCCCTTGTAGTCGTTAAAATTTCCAATATCAGCAAATAAATACACAATTGAATTGAAGTTAATTATTAAAGCCTTTAACTTTCGATGGATACCATTTATGATCGATAAGGAGATAAAGTATACTCATGAGTAAACAGATTGAAAACAGCTTTACCCTTCTGGTTGCAGAATTATACATTTACCTTTCCTTCTATCGATATTTCTCTAAGTTCGATATGTACGTGTTTGCATTGACGAAATAGATGAAACGAACCTTGGCCTTTACATTTAAACATACTTTTAAACAGGGGAACAAAGATCACACATCGGTCACAACGGTCAATTAAACTTTTCACAATTTTTGGGACTTATTGTTAAAGAATGACTGATTTTAATTGAAGGAATTTTCATACAAAGTCGTGCGACCTGTAAAATCATTAAGAGATAAATTTTATCATTGTTTAAATTGAACTTTGACTTAGTTTTTCAATCATGACATTTGTCCATGAGTATAGAGTTGGGATTCAAAGAGGAAAAAAATGCTTGATATAAACCTTTTTTTCTTTTCAGTGGATCATGATTTTTTTCTTCACCATACGCTTGCTTATAAAATTTACACGGAATTACATTGAAAGAAAAAAAATACTCAATATGAGAACACCAACTATTTGAGCTTGCTTTCAGTAAGTGCGAACGTTTTGTTATCCTTATTATTTATCAATTATTTATTTATTTGTACCCGGTTATTTGTTTGTCGAAGTTGAAGACCACTTAAACAGAACATTCCAACAAGTTGTGGTAAATAAGGCTAAAAGAGAGGCGAAGGATACCAAAGGGACATTCAAACTCATAAGTTGAAAATAAACTGACAACGCCATGGCTGAAAAAGAAAAAGACAAAAAGACAAACACAATAGTACACAAAACACAACATAAAAAAACCAAAGACTGAGCATCACGAACCCATTAAAAAACTGAGGATGGTCTAACGTGCTCCAGAAGGGTAAGCAGATCCTGGTCCGTCGTGTTGCTCATGTAAGTACAAACCCTTGAATAAGTCTTATTCAGTAGGTCGCATTCGGGTAAATGGGACGGGATTGTAGTTACCATTGGAACATATCCATTGTCATTTGTGAAACGGATATTCCATAACGGACAACCAACTCGTGATGGCGTCCGTAAAATTTAAGAAAGAACTATTTCAACTTCATTCTATATCTTGGGTAGAAAACCCTTAAGTGTTTCGAATAATTCAACATTTCATAGACAGTAAATTTACAGTAAAATTAACATATCAATGATATTTCATGTCAACAAAAATGTGCTTACTGTTGGGGTAGTAATACCCTCGGGGAACAAACGTCCACCAGCAATGGCATCAACCCAATGGTTATAAAAACTACTAGATACTAGGCTTATGATTGTGTACGCAAAACGCGCGTTTTGTCTACATAAATAAAGGCAACAGTAGTATACCGCTATTCAACAGCCATAAATCGATTTAACTGAAAAAAATCCGGGTCACAGACCAGAACCGAGGGAAACACAGCAACTATAAAAGGAAAAAGTAAAATAACAAAAATACCGAACTCAGAGGGAAATTCTAAACGAAAAGTCCCTAAGCAAATGGCAAAATCAAAAGCTCAAACACATTTAAGAAAAACAACGGAACAACATAAATACTGAACTGCTACAAAAACAAACGCCAACATACATAGAAACGGACTATTTGATAACAAATGCCATATTCCTGACTTGGTACAAGACATTTTAAAGATAAACTGGTGGGTTGAACCTGGTTTTATGGCTAGCCAAACCTTCTGCTTATATGGCAATGTTAAAAATACCGCTAAAATGACAACATTACCTGACAGGAATACATTACAACTAAACGCTCAGGACAGAGACATACATAAATAAATAATATAATAGTACATTACAACATGTAAACCACAGAATAACAACGGACACCTCTCATTTACACCACAATAGAATTATGAACTGTGCGTCATACAAATGTATCAACGCCACAAAAAGAGACGTCACAGGTAAATTTTTAAAAATAAAATTTGGATTAAGTTTGTAATGGTGTAATTTATGTATTTTCTAACTATTACAAGAATATTAATATAGAATTGTGTTAGTAATGGTGTATTTATTTGTATTTCCTAACCATAACACTTAATCAGTGACGCTCGAATCAAAACAGTTGGAAGGCTAAATCAAATACGAGGTTAAAGAGAACCAGGTATATTAAAGAGTTTAGTGGGTTTTTTTCCAAACTGTTGTTACACATTTATCTTTGAAGTATTTTTTGTTCCACTGACCTAGTGGGAAAAGGGTATATGGTTTGAGGACTTAAACAATTAGTGTAATATCGCCAAAGGTTTAGCTCTTTTCCAAGGTTTTTATGTCAGAAATAATTTTTTCATGTCATGCAATATGCTTATTTCAACATGGGTAGGCATTATACAATATGCTAATATACAACTTTAATTTAGTTAAGTGTTGACAAATATAATGATATCCATGGTAAAATGAGCATTACGCATGACATGAAAGATTTATTACGATTCCAATAGGAAAAATTCCGAACTTTTGTCCTTCGAAGCGTACGTATGAAACACGTTAGAAATGCATCCATTTTGATTTGACGATGAAAATAAACGTGGCAGTAGTTTACCAATGTTCAAATCTCGTAAATCGATTAGGAAGAAAATAAACCATTATAATAAACGTTGTAGACAACTGTTTGACAATTTAAAAGTGTACAAATGAATGTAGACTAGCTTTAAGACGTAGCGAGCAACACCAACTGAAACGTCCATTTCGGTCTCCGTTGTCGTTCAAAATGGAACTGAAATTGTCATGTAATTGTAACGTTACACATGTGCAACCCATATTTGATAAGAATTAGAATTTTGCTTTGTTTTCAAAGCGAACGGAAAGCGTCATATAAGAATAATATACAATGTGCTGATCTCAATTAAGCTTCTACTCTCAGTTTCAATCATTTATACATTGTCAGATTGTAAAGGCATATGTGTATATTGTTTAAGACCGTATGTTCACCTCCTTTCAATATATTTTCTGTTGGTTATGTTTTGTACAATAGTTTATTATTGAAACTGTACCACAATGCAAAAGGGATGTCAAGAATGTTTTATATACTGGTACATGTATGTATTAAAGAAACATTTACATAAAGACTTCAATGTTAGTATTGGTTGGATTGTTCGTCTTTCTTTTATTCCTGTTACTTGCCAGACTCATGTTACGTCTACAAAATTAAAGACTCATCAGTGACTCTCGATCAAAAAAAGTTAAGGACGAAGCATTCAGGACCCAAAATCCGAAAGGTTTTGCAAATTACAGCTAACTTAAAGGTAATCTATTCCTGGGGTAGTAAATACGTATTATTTTGAAAAATTCAAAGTTTTGGAAAAAGTTAACTTATAGTATGATCATATCAATGATAATGCATGTCAACACAGAAGTGCTGACTACTGGGCTGGAGATACTTTCGGGTAGGAAACCTCAACCAGCATTTGCATCGACCCAGTGGTTGTGAATAGACTCATCATAGATACCAGGCTTTTTTCTTTTGTACGCCAAACGCGCGTTTCGTCTACAAGAGACTCATCAGTGACGCTCGAATAAAAAATAATAAAAGTTCAAATAAGGTATGGAGAGCATTGAGAATCCAAACTTCCAAAAGGTTTTGCAAAATACAGCTACGATAATTTACTTTTAGGGTAGAAACTCCTAAGTATTTATATAATAGTCTATTTGAAAATCATCCACACCCAATTGCGATCCATACAAATATACAATGGAATTACATGTATTATTACTACTGTACTACTCTATTAATAAACATATTTGTATTCATTTTCAATGTTATTTCACAACACTTGGCAAATAACGTATTACGACCACCTTCGCTTTGAAAACAGAAATCAAATCATCATGTACAGGCAGATACTGTTTATTGCCTTTGGGTGTCTTTATTTGTTACATAATACAATATTAAGAGATATAATTTCTATTCTTTATTACAATATTTTCCAAATCAGTCTATAACACATTCTAGTAATATCATTAGGAATGGAGAGTAGATGAATATAGCACACATTCCGTCCTCTAGCTAGAACTCTAAAACTTATAATATTTGCATCTTCTCTCTTCTATTCTCAGTGAACTCATTTGAAGGAGGTGAACATCAACAAATTGTGAGAATAATTTAAATACCATATATTTCCCTCATACATCAAACAAAATAACTTACATTGTGCACATAACGTTTCATACATTCTAGTACCACTTGCGCCTTGTAATTAACACTCTGAAGAGGTTGCACTTTGTAAATACAGCTGTTTCTCAAACCACGCCTCTTTTGGGGAGATATATAATACTCATAGATGTTAATTTGTTAACGTACTGGTTCCCATTTATGATCTCTGTGTTTCATCTCATAGAGACATCACTTGGGGATGTAACCAGTATAGAAAAACATGGTAGCGCCTAAATTTTAATTCTAAGGAGGTCTAAAAATGGAGGTAAGGGTAGTATAGAATTTTAGTATAAGTTTAAACTCTTAGAAGTTCAGGACATATAAATGTTGAAAATATGCCGCACAGTCCTATATTTTGACCTTTGAATAAAATAGTAGTGCATATAAACTTTCCGTTCTAGGATATTAATTTTCATGAAACTTCATAGTAAAAGTGTCACAGTTTTAGCCGCAAAGGGAGTTCCTATGGGAAATTGCATTGTCTATATTTACAGAATTGCAACCTATATAGGGTTAAAAATAAGAACATACAGAATTTCACAAAATCTTGTTTTTCTCAGAGATTTGAAGAATTTAACTCAAATATGAAGTTTTATAAATATTTCATGAAGATTGAGAAAATCCTGGGCCTTAACTATGATGAGTCAGCATAAATTCACAGTTAACAGTATGCATTGTTTACTTAAAGCCCTGAATTAAAAATAAATTCATAATATATGCCTATTTGTAATTTAAATTGTTTAGAAGTACTTATATTTACCCTTCGCAGTCATTGCAACTCATTGATCCTTCTTAAATATTTTTGGTGGGTTGTTTTTGTCCTGTCGATAACCCAAAAGTAAGCCGTAACACCTAAATGTGCTTTTTTGTGACCGCGGCATAAAAAGTACAAGCTAGAATTACCAAAAGACCTCAGTAAAACTTACAATAGTGTGTTCTATCCAAAATATGTACTAAATATTCCACATTGCTAGAAACAGGGAAAAAATTTAGAAAATGTGAGGCCCCAGGGGCCAAAAAAACAGAGAAAAATGCCTCCCCCTGGGTCATAAAACAGATAATTTAACTTCTAAATGCTATGATTTTATTATTTAAAGGTCTTTTGTAAAGAAAACAATAACTGTGCTAGGAAGTTATGCAAAAATCAGATGTAAGCAGTCATTTCTATCAAACTTTTAGTGAATTTATGCACCAGACTGATATCTTCATAAATACAACTTTTGCAAATATGGCTTTGTTTAAACACTTCTAGTTCATATATTAACTAACTTATGTTAGATATATAGTTAGGGATGATACTGTTGTAACATGAATTCTAAACTGACCATTTGAGGCAGAAATTGTGAATTTTCATTGACAAATAGGCATACAGTAAGATGTGGACTGTAGACACAGGCAGGATTGGACTCTTTGTATAATCTTGAATGTTGGAATGATTAACTACTTAGCATTACATTTATAGTATTTTAAAATGCTTTCAATTTGTTATCAGAATAGTTTCAAACAGGTTTTAGACAGTTCATGTCAGAAAAGATGCACATAGGGTAAGCTGGCAATAATTAAAGTCTTGTCTTCAAATTCTTTAAAAAATTGAAACAGGGGTAGGGGTATAAAATGTACTGTAAAAGGAAACTTAGAGTATATGCAGTGATTTCTTTAAGGCTATAATTCTGATAAATAAGTATTATTGTGAGAAAAAGTGTTTTTAGAGAGTTTTCTATTTGAATAAATGTTTGTATAGGTTGCACTTTGTAAATACAGCTGTTTCTCAAACCACGCCTCTTTTGGGGAGATATATAATATTCATAGATATGTTAATTTGTTAACGTACTGGTTCCCATTTATGATATCGTGTTTCATCTCATAGAGACATCACTTGGGAATGTAACCTGTATAGAAAAACATGGTAGCGCCTAAATTTTAATTCTTAGGAGGTCCAAAAATGGAGGTAAGGGTAGTATAGAAGTTTAGTATAAGTTTAAACTCTTAGAAGTTCAGGGCATATAAATGTTGAAAATATGCCGCACAGCCCTATATTTTGACCTTTGAATAAAATAGTAGTGCATATAAACTTTCCGTTCTAGGATATTATTTTTCACGAAACATCATAGTAAAAGTGTCACAGTTTTAGCCGCAAAGGGAGTTCCTATGGGAAATTGCATTGTCTATATTTACAGAATTGCAACCTTAAGAGTTCATATTTTACTACGATAGTATAAGATACGATTGTAACATAGAATTATTTTAATTATCTAAAATGTTTTCTTACAATAAATCTTTTTTCTTGATTCTACTCAGAATTAAAGTGTGTGGCTTGTAGTGCCTTTGATATGTATGCTGCCTGTTTTAAATCTTCCTTTAGTTCCTTTCTTAACAACTGAAGGAAACCATTGTATATATCCTGGGGTTGGTTCAGTCATCGACCTTTCGTTATTCAAGGGGATTGTTATATGTTCTGAACTATTGTGTTTGATATGTTTGTTTTCTTTATTGAAATATTTCTTATTAAGAAAATAATTGCATTCATATTTTATGGGATTGAGAAAACAATGTTATGTGTTTGGTTTATTTTTCTTTCTTAGAGTTTGCATCGGAACGGATATTGCAATTCTTTCATTCAATATAGAGAAGAAAAATCATAATAAATATTAGTATGCTTATAATTTGATACGCCAGAAGCACGAAATATCTATATACACTATTTTAAACACATTTTTCTCCACTTTTTTTTCATAAAATATGTCAGTGAAGGTTGATAATTGTTAAAAGTGAACAAAGGTAACTTCAATATACTATTTCTTTTCATTTTTAAAAACATTAAATGGAAATAAATTGCTTCCAAAAACTTGAGTCGAGCATTAATAACTACATCCAAATGTTTTAACAACTTATATCTTGATATAGTAACAAATCAGGCACAACTTCACTAAATTAAGGGTTAAAATGTCTCAACTGTTTTACTGCTGTTTTAAGCATTTCGTATAGAGTAAATTAACAAAAAAAAACGAACTCCAAGGAAAAATATATAATTTGGTGTTACCCTGCATCGGAAAATTTATGACACTTTCATATTATAAAGATATATAAGGTTTGGACCTTTTTCATCAAATAAACACCTTAATAGCACATTCGTTCTACTTTAAAGAAAATAAACACTATCTCAGTTTCCCATTATTGTTTTTGATCTATCATAGATCCAAAATGTTTTCTATCGTCTACTTGAAATTATAACCTGTTCTCGCTATGTACATGGCTTCTTTCAAGTGGAAATACCATCGTTTTTATTTATTTTGAAGTTTACTTTGAAGAAAAATAAAACGATACAGTTTCCAGTTGTTAGAAACATTTGGATCATCATTTATCCTCAATTACTTCTATCGTTTATCTGTTTTTATAATCTGCTTTCGACACATGTTAGGCATTTATACTGACTAAACGTACAGAATTTGACACTTTAGTCATATGAATGGTAATGCATACATATCAGAAAAAAGAGAGACGAAAGATACAAAAATGATATTCAAACTCATTAGTCGAAGACAAAAGGACAATTGCATGACAAAAAACGGAAAACGACGGAAAAAATAACGGTACACAAAACACTATATAGAAAACTAAAGACTGAACGACAAAAAACCCCACCAACATTCTTATTTGTCATTTAAACAGGGTCCCCCTAATATAGTCTGTATGCCTTTCCGATTGTTTGCCTCCTATATTTGTCTGCTTGTATACAGACCTACTTCTTACCAAACGTCCGATTTACATTCATATATATCACATTGTGAAATAAAACAATCTATAGTATGAATTTATTTTAATGTTTAATCTTATTACAGTGTATGTTTTAAACAAAATAATAAAAAAAACATATTAAAAGAAAAAGACAGGATACGAGGTATCTATCTTTGACACAAAATCAGTATATGCACAACAAAATACTCAAAAGAAAAAGGACATTTATTACTTTCTAAGATGGAATTTATATTTTGACATTTCCAGTATGGTAGTAAAAGGAAAAGATAAAATCAACGGTAATTTACCAAAGTTCGACGTTTTATGGTCGCTTTGGTGACTAGCTCAACTGTTTCAGTGTCCCCAAACTCTTTTAGTGAATATAAAAAATGATAAATTTCATGCGTCCGAAGCGCTTTTCTGGATATAAATCATGCAAATTACTGGATTATGTAAGATAATACGGCAAAAGTATTCATTATTTTATATCTATTTATTCTTGATATCCACAGGCTGTTAGCAATCTCTATAAACCGTATGGTGACGTTTTGATATTTGTCTTCATGTCATGAATATCATTGGAATAGCAAAATAAAATTGATAGACTATTAACATAAAAGCAAATAATTAAAATGTTTTCTATAAACATTTTGAATTGATCAGTGTCTACGCTGAATCAAGTTCAGATTGTGAAAAATGTCGAATAATTTTGAGAAGAGTTACGTTTGAGTTTAAGGTACTTAAATTCAAACGGTTTACCTATTCTTAGGTACTGTATGGTTATAATCAATTTTATCTGTTTAATCTGTTAAACATTTTCATATCAATTCTTTTCAAATTTGATTGAATGCTTCGAACTATTTCGATATTAACTAAACTAGTTTCAGGAAATAAGATAATAATCAAACAAGTTATTGACCGTTTTTATCGATAAAATTTAATATAACAAGTCGTGTAACTCAATCTGTAGATTTTTCTTGAATTTTTGTGAAAAAAAGGACAATCAAAAACCAGAAGTAGAACATACTACATCATGGCCAATGTAAGTCTATTTACGCAATCGAATAAACTCGTTGAACTGCTTCGCTATATCGACTGTGTATAATTTTTCAATTAATATAACTTTAAGTTCTGACTATAAAAACAACTATTTTTAAAATAAACACGTGAAACATTGTTTCCGTTGAGACAGAAAATATTAGAAAACTGCTTACTCTTTGGCATGAAAAGGAAAACAATCATATGGAAGCAAGATAGAGACACCAGATGTTTTTATTTGTGTAAACTTTTTTGTGTGTATTTATATAACTAATCTCTAATATTAATCAATCATAACATGACAATCTAAATCAATAATTGTTTATAGGCTGGCACCATCATTTCATAAACATTCTGACATTCAGATGAAATTTATCAGCTGCAAATGACGTGCACTTTATTGGTCTCATTATTCCAAATATGTCTTCCATTAGACATTAGAAACTGTGCCGTTGAATAAATAAATTTAAGTACTTTGTTCGCGACAAACATCAGCCTTTCGTCTGAGTTAATTTATGGTAGGTATGTTGTTAGATTCCAATAACATGAAATGCAAACTTTCAACTGTGAAATTCAAAAGCTTGATAGATTGTCCCATTACCTCATAAACTATATTTAAAGTTTATTTATGACTCTTGTGAGGTTGAATAACGTTTAAATTGTGTTTATCACCTTATGAATATATTTTGCCTAAAATAAATACATAGAATTTGGAGTGGAAATGAGTTGAGTTGAACGCATCAATTTTATTTCCGTAATGCCTTTATCAATTAAGTTCATTTTGTAATAGGAATAAACGAACAGTTATAGGTAACTGGAATTAAAGAAAGGCCACGGCCGTCACTCGGCTAACCGAGAGATTGGTCGGTTAATCTATATTGAGTATGCGGCTATATCGGCGGTTGGTCTGTTAATTGGGTTGGCTAAAGTCTGTTAATCAGGTGTTATCGAGAAAATACTTGCAAGTTCAGTATGTTTCATTGTATAACTTTTAAATATATTTTTTATCATAAAAATTATTCATGTCTGACAAAACAAATCACTGTACTGAATCCAGTGGTGTAATTATTTTTTTTCTAGCTTCGATAAACAATCAATAAAATGAAAAGGCGGGTTACTCAACAATAAATTTATACACATTTTACACACACAAAATGTACACAAAATGACAACTTGGCTGAATTTACTTGCATGCAATATTTTGAACATCGAAAAAAGACAGGCATTATGTTTGTTAACCATATTAATATCATTGTGTGAAAAATCTACACGAAAATCTGTAAAACCCGGTTTGTTATTTGGTCTGTTAAGAGTTATGAATGGCAATGAATTCTGTTTCGTTGTTATGAATGACACCAAATTGTCATCTACATTGGTAACCAGTATATACATCATTTTTATAGTTCGTTCTTATGTTGTACTGTTATACCACTGTCCCAGGTTAGGGGAGGGTTGGGATCCTGCTAACATGTTTAACCCCGCCACATTATGTTTGTATGTGCCTGTCCCAAGTCAGGAGCCTGTAAATCAGTGGCTGTCGTTTGTTTATGTGTTACATATTTGTTTTTCGTTCATTTTTTTATATATAAATAAGTCCGTTAGTTTTCTCGTTTGAATTGTTTTACATTGTCATTTCGGGGCCTTTTATAGCTGACTATGCGGTATGGGCTTTGCTCATTGTTGAAGACCGTACGGTGACCTATAGTTGTTGATTTCTGTGTCATTTTGGTCTTTTGTGGAGAGTTGTCTCATTGGCAATCATACCACATCTGCTTTTTAAAATCAGAGATAAACGTCGTAATGTAACTAAGCATCAGTAAGTAAAATATATTGGGATGCTAAAATATAAAGAATAGAGAAAGAATAATGAGAAAAATAAATAAAATTTAGAGAAAAGTGACATAACAATTTAAAGAATACAGAAATAAACAACACCCCCAATCCGGACCCTCATGGTATACACGAGAATCTGGATGGAGACGCAGAATATAGAATAATAGATAAGGACAGTAGAGAGTGATGCATTGCTAAAAAAGAGAGAAAAATAACAATTGTTTAAGAATACAGACATGAAACACCCCTTTTTACTATTTAGACCCTCCAAGATGATTGTTCAAACAATTTTGGCATTTATTCCACATCTCCTTATTTTTATAGTATAGACAACGATATCTATATAGATGCTTTGCAATTTTTATACTGTATATCACTTTATGTTATTTGAGACTGGAGTCCGATAAACATTGGCCTCCTGTCAACCGCTGAATCTGATAGCTCAGTAAATATTGTAAAGTGCAAACAAAACAAAATTTCAGGGGGAGGGGAAGGGGGTGGTTGAAACAGTAACGGATTGCGATGTACTCAAATTGGTGACAAATGCTAGAATTTTACAAGCGCAAAACTGCAGTTCTCCTCTGCACTTATGTAGAAAGGAACTAAACGGAACTAAACGGAATAAAATGAATTAAAACTTAAGATAATCAAATGTAGCTGCTTCTTTCCATTTACTTCTTTAGAATGTTTTGTAAACAACATATGATTAAGTAATAGAACAAAAGAACTAATTGGATGATGCTGTTGAATTAGGGTTTAACGTCCAGTGGCAAATATCATGTCCATATGAGAACGACAACATGTTATATGTACCCGGTGTTGTATAAGACAGACACTTTCAGTCGGATTTTTGAACGTGCTTCTTTGAACAGACACAAAAATCAAGACTGATTGAAAACGTTAATAATAAATTCATGCATATTCCAGCGGCCAATCCATATCACGCT
Organism: Mytilus californianus; assembly: GCF_021869535.1. Classification (NCBI taxonomy): domain Eukaryota; kingdom Metazoa; phylum Mollusca; class Bivalvia; order Mytilida; family Mytilidae; genus Mytilus; species Mytilus californianus. Next base: position 110,794,766 of record NW_026262723.1, read on the forward strand.
ATATTGCAGTGACACACCTTTCAATAAAATGCAAAGAAAATCAAAATAAAAATGCTCTTACTACAAGGATACTGTTGCATCGTATTGTCATTTTTTTTTTACTCTAGTACATCTCATTCTTAACTTTTTAAATGGGAAATTATAAAGGTAGCAAAACTATTGTCGTGGCTAAATAACTCTTAACTGACACAGTTTTAATTGTCCAACCCATTAACAGACTTTATTCCCTTAAAAGTCACTAAAACGTGGTATTACTCACGTTATATTACAATTATGAAATATTTACTAATGTCAATTTATTTTTTTTAGAACCAAAGTACTATTCTGTGTCCTTTAAATGATATCTAAAATTGTTTGTTTCGCCTTTTATTAAAACAATTGCTATGCGTATAAGCATAAATACCACATACTTGCGCGACGCCTTTTAGTTTTACTGAAGTTATCGCAGACTATGAAATGTTTTTACAGGTGGAAAATGTTCTATGATAAATATCATTTTGTCAGACACTTTTCTTTTTTTTGATTGGTTCTTATAATATGCCAAAAATCTGTATATTTAATAGAGTTGAACATTTAAATTGTGCGTTTTACTCTTAACAGACGTATAACCGACCCGATTAACAGACCAACCGCCCATATAGCCGCATACTCAATATAGATTAACCGACCAATCTCTCGGTTAGCCGAGTGTCGGCCGTGAAGGCAGAACTAAACGTTTGAATTCTTGACTAATATCGAAATTTAAATCCTAAGATTTATTCAAACCCGCTCTAAGAAAGTCTGGCTGCTTATTATCATGGCGAGGTAGCAACTGGAAATAAAAATTGCATTCAGAAGTTTACTCAGAATTGAATGTAAAAATGATTCTCATTTGATCTTTTTGGGTTCAATTATTACAAGGTGAGTTGTGGAAAATTCTTCAAATTTTTGTTCACTTAGAAAGCCTCAAAATCAAACTAATCCTAAAGTGAATTTTTAAACCATAACTTCAACCTAGACTATTCTTAAGTAGCAATAAGATCATATTCCCTTCGTTATTTAAACTTATGCTTACTTTCAGTAAAATAAATAAAAACAGGCACACGACCGTATTACTAGACTATTGATTACAAAAATCTAAATCAATCTTAGTTTTATATAAGAAAATAACACGTCATTATGTCCGTGCATCCAAAGAGGTTCTCTGGATTTACCTTCACCAATAACCCTAATATTTGAAACCCAACGATGTGAAGACGTTAACATGTGAAAAGCTCTATGACCAGAGGAGACCTTACATATATCCAAATTCATCTAAGGTCAACTTTGTTAGAGGGAGCCTGAATCTTAGTTTCTAAATAATTTCGGAATCTATCAACGGATAATTTTAGAAAAGTATGTTGAATATCATGTCAGTACCGGAGCACAGACTACGAAGCTGATGATACACTCGAGGTGGAATTACATCTGCGCGCATATAAGGTTTAAATTCGTTTACATTTGGGAGCAGCTTTTTATAATATTTGCGCGCATTCATTTTATAAGTAACACAGGCTAGGTAACCTTGGACTTAATCATGAAAACAGGGATTATCATTCTCTTAAAAACTTAGAATATTGTAAAGTGTTCATGGCTCAAATGATACCTTGATTGGTTGTATTCAAGAATTTTTTTCATCGTCAGTGCAATGTTTATTATAATAAATTAATGATTTCCTTTTAATGCATTTATGGATTAGTTTTAGTGATGTAAGGACATTCTTATAATTTTGGAAGTTATAATGAATTGCGTTTTAGACATTTTATGACGCAACAGTACGATGAAACGGTGGAAATTGTATAAGTTTCTTAATTGTGAGTATGAATGTAAATCATGTTATATTTTAGTGAGGAATTATTTTTTTGTTTATTTACAGTTTTAATCAAATAATCAAAATTTGAGTAACAACTGAATTTTATTTCACAGCCATTATTGCAGTCAAGCTCTTTACATCATATCCTACTTCATCATGTGAGGAAATTAACTAAAACTTAATGTTTAAATAAAATGCATTTTATGCATATTCAAAAGTTAAATCAAATTCCTGCATTTCTCTTAATTTTATCGGAATATTGGAAATAACTGTTCTTACCAACATCGAGTAATCTGAGTTTGGTAAGCTTATAAGCTCAAGATTTAGTTTATATCTAATTTTCAAACTTTTTTTCCTTTTTTTGCATTGCTTTGATGTTATTTATTTTTTAGCAATTTTGAAGCTATTAATATTCTCATAATAACATTAATTGAACCTATTTTACTGCACCAGTAAATTCAACTTATTTTGATTTTGTTGTTTCTTAAAATTCAACTTTTAGTCAGTGTCAATCACAAATCCTTTCAAGCAGATAAATATGCTTCGGGGCATTTATAACTCATTTATATAAACGCTTTGTTTTGAACTGTAAGTAAACAATATAATAATACCTTACTATGAACATGATATACATTCATTCTTCTAAGAAACGCCAAATCCTACAATTTTATTGCTTGAGAGAATTTTGCTATCTTCTAATATGAAGATAATTCATAATAAATATGCCCAAAGTTATTATGTGAAGTGATCATGGAAAATTCCGTAAGCAATCAGGGCATATATATGACTTAATTGCAAATATCGAAAAGTGAATAGTATAATGTTTCCTAATTTCATTGAATAGTGATTACTTAATTATCAAAGTCATTTTGTGAAGTTGCGTCAATGCACAAATACGGAGTTTCGATTGTCAGAGACAAATCGTGGAAAAAATATTGAGTGAACGATGGATTTAAGTTCCGTATTGATAGAACACTTAATTCAGGGGATAATTAATGGCAATGCACCGTACAGAATTGTAAAGATAGAATAAGAACTGTAAATATATAATAGATAAATAAATAAATAAGTATATTATACCTGTGTTTACCTAAAGTAACTGTTATCACCTGTAAAATGAATGCGCGCAAACGTAACGATTTTTATGCGCAAATGTCGGAGACTTACACTCCACCAGTATTTGGAACCCAATGATGCATCAGGCCTTAACACGTGGAGAACTATATAACCAAACCGGAACTTAAAAAAAGCTACATTCATCAAAAGTGAAAACAACATGTTCTAAATTTCATGAATCCGAAGCGCTTAAAGTCGAACATTTGAAAGCCAAGGACGTATAAGAAACGAAAAAGTTTAAGAGTTATATGACCAAAAAGAACCTAAACAAAATAACCAAATCCATCTAAGGTCAACTTTGCCTGAGTGAGTTGAAACTTGGTTTCTTTATAATTTCAAAATGTATTAACGGACAATTTTAGAAAGGTTTGTTATAAATCATGTCAGTACCGAAGTACTGACTACTGAGCTGATGATACCCTCTGGGACTGATAGTCCACCATCAGTGGTATCGACCCAGTGCTGAAAAAAAAACCTTAGTTTCTAAATAATTTTCATGATATACTGATTTTTTGCTCAGAGTTATGAGGAAGAACGCCTGAACATTTTGACTATTGGTAAGCTACTGAAGCCTTTATATAAATGGCTTTTAAAGGCAACTTTAAAGAATAAATTTTAATAACGAAATACAGATTTTTTTCTTTCCTGCAAATGGTACTATGAGATATGATTTGATTGCTATATTTCAAGTAAACTACATATCTAAATGCATTTGAAAACCAAAATCTCGTAATCAGTGGAATAATAAAAGATTTATAATAGATAAAAACGCACACTAAACTAGGTTCATAAAAAATTACTTCCAGTGTAACACCTAGATATTGTTATTACAGACACGGGAACAAGTAACACTATACTAAATTACCGTATCAATTAACCTTTTTTGAAAATTCATGTCCACAAAAATTATAGATCAATATTGTATATTTCACTGTATCAAAATATCAAGGTTGCACGCCATCAAAACCTCCATGTACATTGCTTAAATACTTTTGATTTAATCCAGTTTATTGCGCAACGATTTTAAGCATTTAACGAACATTCATGGAAGTTTATTAAGTACGATGACAGTAATCACGGTCAAATAAAAATCCGTAGTCCATGGTAGAATTACAATAATTACCATAATGGTACATAACATTTTCCGCTCTAAAGCAAATGAAATGGGAAAGTACTCTACAATAAAATAAATCTGTGATCGATTAGCAATCGTGAAGAAGTATAAACTGATTAATGCCAAGTTCTCTCTCATTTACTGAAAAAAGAGAGCGTGTATGTATGTTTAAGACCAAATTTGTCTAAATTTGAAATTATCTCTATAATGTATTAAAAAACTTGAAGTTTTGCCAATGAATACACCAATTATTCATTTACACTTCCCGAGGTCAATGATGAATAGTATACAAAAATCTTGAATCACTCTTCAAATATTAAATATAAATTAATAAATAGTTCAGCATACACTATAGAATCCATAAATATGAATAATTAGATATACATCATTTCACTATAGTATATATTGACAATAATATTTTCCAACAATTAGACCGCCAAGGTTATTTAACTACCTTCCGATATATATTTTTATTTCAGGATTTCAAGATTCTCAAGATTTTAATGTAAAGCAACGCTCAGACACATAAATGTGTAACATGAGGTTAATATACAAAAATAAACATGAAATATAAAATGTAGTCACAAAGATATACAAAACAAGGTATAAATCACAATAATTTATTTAGGTTTCTAATAAAAGATGACACCTATTTATATAAATTAACATTGCAATTAGTTAACATGACTGCTACCTTCTGTTTACTTGGATACTTCGCATAATTACTATGAAGTATTTTTTTCTCTAATATTAACCAGTTATGGAGACTTCAATATAAAAAAAAGATCGTGGAAATCGTCCCCTATATTTTCTTCACATAGATTACATTTTCGTTCCTACGCAGGAATAGTATGCCAACGCCCAGTTTCAAAGGGAATCTTTAAGTTAGATGTTCAGAATTTTATCATCCACATTCTTGCGTTTTCCGGAATCTTTATTAAATAATTTTCAAAACCAAAATTTTCTATATAACTTGAGTAAAATATTCCTCGGTAAGATAATTGAACATCTTGATGCCATTTTTTAATATATTGGTCTTGTAAAACCTGTTTGATCAGAAGTTTATAGTTTGAACTATCTTGATTGGAAAACACATATCCTAATCCTGTATCATTAAATTTTGATTTTATACAATTCAGCCATTTGAAAGTATGTCCGCTGTTTTGCTTTAGACTAAGTAGCAAAATACATAATACCACTTAATTTATCTCCATTCATTATATTTATCCAAAATGATGTCATACTAATTTTAACTATTATTTCTAATGGAAATTTGCTTAATTCTCCATAGACCATAAAGTTAGGGGTTGTAGACTTTACTTTTAAAATTCGTTTACAAAAACCTAAGTTGACGTGTTCTAACATTTTCAAGTTTTCGAACCCCCAAATCTCACAACCATACAATAAAAATGGCTTTACCATGACATCAAAAATTTTGAGCTGTAAGTCTAATGGAATTGCTTGATTTCTTTTATTTCTATACAAGCTGAATAATGCTTTCGGTGCTTGAATAATTAGTTTTCTCTTCGCTTCTAAAATTCGTTTACAATAAGAAATATAAAAAAATACAAAAATTGTATGTGTTAACTAGTAATGTGACGAAAAATCATACTAAAGTGCGTGTTCGTGTGTTGGTGTTTATGCTGGGTTGTTGGGTGAATAAGTTTCAGGTCGTGCCTTTCACTCGTACACGAGCGACAAATGCCAATGATACACTTTACAGGGTTACCCTAGAAATCTACTGGTAGCATGATTAAGGGAATCCTGGTCACATAAATAAAAAAATGGATCCTTGTGTAGTCTGAACGAAGTATTGACACAAAGTCGATTAAAAGTTCAATACTGTATTATTCAAAATCCAATGTGTTAGCAAAGTAATAGTAATAACGTTTACAACATCTAAACTGCAGGCTGAACAATACGTTTGCATAATCCTAAATCTCCTACGTACAATTCTCTGGTAGACAATATCGTAACTCCTCTCTCTACAGCTATTTTTCTCTTTTATTCCACTTTACTTGCCCTAGTAGCCCGATTACAAATATGATTAAATGACCCCTAACAAAGAAATAATCAACCGGACACTAGAGCAACCGGAGCCCGGAGCAGAGGTCACAGGAAACCGGAACATTAGGGCAACCGACGCACCTGTATAACCGGAGAAATGGGGCACCAGATTAACATGATTAATTTGACAATAAACAAATAAACTCTTTACCGAATGCGATAAAAATAGATTGTAATGAATGAATTTACAACTGTAAATGAGAATAAGTAATCTTATACAATAATAATAAAACCGACTGACTTACCATTACCATCACATTTAAATATCAGACCAAGATATGAGTAAGTATCGACTATTTCTATATTTTTGCCTTGTAATCTAAATTCATTAAGTTCCGTCGCACTTTGCAGTTGCTAAATACCATACTTTTTGTTTTTATAACATTTACTTCTTATTTCCATAATTCACAGTAAGTCTCAAAAATAATAAGTGAGTTTTGCAATCAGTGTTTAGTATATTAAACAGTTTCATAATCGTATTTAACTCAGTTTGACATTTTTCTTTGACAATCTCCAGAGGATATCCACCTAATTCTGTAGAGAACTCTTCTATGTCATTTAAAACATTTAGAGAACAGGAAGAGGGAAAAATTTTCACCCTGTCGAACACCAGTAAGACAAGGAAAATAGTCATATATTGTTGTTACAGTAAAACCTGTATAAACCGGCCTGCAATGGGACTATGGAAAAGGGCCGGTTTGGACAGTGGGTCGGTTTGTTCAGGTTTCCGTTTTGACAGGACGTTATTAACTTGTAACGTCAGATATCTTGCATGTTAGAGATCTGTCTCATTTTAAATTGTATAGTAATAAATACAAATACCGTAATATCTATTTATTAAAAGTAATGTCGTTATTTATGTGAAAATATCATTGAGTCTTGAACATTACAAGTGTTCCCTGTCTTTTCACCATTTAACTGCGCATTATCATAGTTATAAGTGTTCGTATTCATTGGCTTTAGAAATTTCAGAAATTGGTTGTTCCCCGAAATAAAAAAAAAATATTTTAACTTTTTTTTACATATCCTCGTATGTCAAATCGACCTCGGAAGCACCAGTCTCCGACTCGTCAGTTTCAGTTTCACTTTGAGTTCATTGTTTTCATTTGCATCAATATCCTCGCGTTGTTTGGATTTTTCAACGAGAGTTTCGTTTTACTTCCATCGTTCATTTCCTACGTTGGTATAGCGGATTAAAAAGCAAGAATCTTCATCGTGATCGAAACATTGTACAATGTACGATACCCATAAACTCGACAATAGAATGTTGTCTTCCGGGTCTTTATTATTATCAGGGTCATTAATTTCGGGGTTCACAACAGGGAACCCAGTATTTCGAAACCACGATGTAAATTTCTTACTCCTCAATTTAATAAATTTATCAAAGTTAAAACGTATGTTCTATCCGAGATATATTCGGCGTTTCTTTTAGTTTCTTTTAATTAAAACTTGATAATATTTCAATAATAAAGTTCAGTACTGTAAGTAAACGGTTTAACACCTTGCTAATTGATTATCCTGAAAAATCATTTTGTATAAACAATTATGTGTTGATTGCATATCGACCAATACTGTTATCATTTTAAAATTAATTATTCAAACCAGTTTTAACAGGTTAAAATCAATGTTATTAAGAGTATTGGGACTGCATAATTAGACCGGAATTCGGAATACATAGGGTCCGGTTTACAGGGGGTATTTTTACAAAGACTTTAAAGGAAAACAATAGGACTTCAATTTTTGGCCGGAATAGACAAGAATCTGGTTTATTTAGGGTCCGGTTTACCCAGGTTTGACTGTATTACATTATTCATATTGAAAACAACAGTAAAAATTTTATGTATGGAAAACCCAATTTTGTGTGATAAAAAGAAAACTACACCATAGAATTTTAAGATAAAATATGAGAAGATAGCTCTAATAATATGCTTTCATATAAGAAAAAGAAAAAATGGGATCACCGGACTCGTTTTCTTGCTACATGATAAAATAGGTAAATTCACAACACATTCTATTGTAAAAGTTCCTTTATCTGAGTTACCTCCCCTTATATCTGAGTTATCTTCCCTTATGTGGCAAAATTGAAAAAAAAATGAATCAAGCAAAAATTTTTGTTTTTTTTTTTGTAAAATACAGCCGTAAATATGATAAAACACATAATTTTCTATATTTTAACACGAAAATTCTTACACATGAATTACATAATAATCTAGAAATTTGCACATTTAATTGAAGATCTAGACCGATTGTTATCTGCTATTTCAAAATCCAAGATGGAGGAAGACACCCTTTGCAACCTTTCATTTTAAATGTTCTAATATGATGTCAATAAATACTTTTAGAAAATTCTGCAGCTATTCATTGTTCTATCGTAATGCTTTTTTTTAATAAGATGTGGTCAAGCGTGACATTATATGACAAAAGTGTTCGTCTTAAATATTTCATTTAGTTTCATTTACTTTGCTAATTGTATTTCAAACTTTACATTTTCTTATTTACAAAGTTATGTTTATTTGTCATTATCTGTATATTTCAGATCTGTCATTGCCTTCTTTGAATATATTTAATATAGTATTTGAACGTTCCGCATTCGAGTCATCTTAAGCCTTATTCCACCTGGTCATACAAAAATTGCAAATCAATATAAATAATTCAGTCAAGAAAACATATACTTGGGATTCGCTTATTTTTGTAAGTACCAATTTTCGTACATTTGGAAGACTTTCATTTTCGTGGTTTTGCCAAAGTCTGCGTTCAGGGTTATGTCAAAGAACGTCTCGTCTTTTTTCTACAAACATTTCATCGGAAGATACCAAGACCCTGTTGATAAATATTCCGTATCAACTTCAAAAATGATGCATGATTAGCTTGAAGTATAGATTCTAGGTACTGACCTTGTTTATCGTATTAATAACGTATTCTTTTTATTGGCTTTTTTTTAACCTTTACTGTTTAGTCCATTTTTGGTAATATCCTTTTAGCGTGGCTCGGTATTTCAAAATCCCACCATTGTGTTTTTGTGCTATGGTAATTCTTTGTAATCTTGTATTTCATTTTCGCTTATGTGCTCTGTCTATAGAGTGCCTATATGCTATTTTATTTTATCTTCTGTTGTTGACATAGTTGTTTGTTTTAATAGTGATTAAGATTATAACACAATGTTGACTGCTGTATCTCAATTTTTTACATTTTTACTTATTATGTTTGTTTGTTTTGCTCACACATTGTTGTCAATATAATGGAATTCTATGCGACTGTCATACAAGTTAGAGGTTTAGCTAGCTATAAAACCAGGTTTTATCCATCATTTTCTTTATAAGGAAATGCCTGTACCAAGTCAGGAATATGACTGTTGTTTTCCATTCGTTTGATTTGTTTGAGCTTTTAATTTTGCCATTTGACAAGAAACTTTTTGTTTTAAATTTTCCTTGGAGTTCGGTGTTTATGTTATTTTACTTTTTCCAAGCCTATAGAAGAGAGACTAAAGTAACCAAAGGGACATGCAAACTCATAAGTGGAAAATAAACTGACAACTCCATGGCTAAAAAAGAAAAGACCAACAGACAAACAATAAAACACAAAACACAACATAGAAAACTAAAGACTGAGCACACAAACCCCTTCACAATCCGAGAGTAATATCAGGTGCTCCGGAAGGGTAAGCAGGTTCTGCTTATAGAAAATTTGTAATCGTTGAACATTTAAATTCGTGGTTCCCCCGTTCCCATCAAATCTACGAAAATTTGTATCCAACGAATAATAATGAATGAAACAGTAGTATATATCAATATTCATTAACAGATATATAACAAGTGTGAACAGGGCAATACAGTTGACATATTTCACAATATCCAGTATAATAGAGAAGATATACAAATAATCAACTATTGACATAATTTTGACTCTAATGTATATCCTTCAATGATATTGGAATTTTTTCAAACTACGTTAGTGAAGTAGATAAAATTAACATGCAAACATATAGTTCATCGCTTTTATTAGTTATTTTCAAATACATTAATGTTTTATAAAGAATTTAACAAATGGCCGATCTCATCACTACCATTAGATATACAAGACAGTGTCCCAATCTCAACCGTACCTCTTTTTACCACGTCATTCATCCCACTGTCTCGTTATGTCAGGTTAAAGCATAAGATTTAGAAATACCATACATGGTCAAAAATACTTACAGTTTCAACAATAGACAGTTGACAAATAATTTATATTTTACCGCGGTTAAACCCAGCATGTTTTCTTAAAATGTCCTATACCAAGTCAGGAATATGGCAGTTGTTTTCAAATAGTCCGTTTCTATGCATGTTGGCGTTTGTTTTTGTAGCAGTTCAGTGTTTCTGTTGTTCCGTTGTTTTCCTCTTATAGTTGATGTGTTTCCCTCGGTTTTGGTTTGTGACCCGGATTTGTTTTCGCTTAATCGATTTATGACTTTTGAACAGCGGTATACTACTGTTGCCTTTATTTATCCTCTCTAGAATGATTAAAATAAGAAGATATGACTAATTCACTAGATTTTTTTATATGTATTTTTGTTGAATACTTGATTGAAATGTTGACCGTGGTTCGTACAAGAAGATGTTGTAAGATAACTCTTTTACCACCTACTGTTCAATTAAAAGCAAGCGCATCGATGTACAATATATTTATAGACTACTCGTATCGAGTGTAGGGTTGGGTTCCATCGCAGTATGGGTCAAACTATTTTTTTTTGATAGTTCAAGCGGTTTCCACCAAACAAGCGATATTAAGGAGTAAGAACATGGACTGATCAACTTTGTCGGAGTACTAGGGAAATATGTCTGCTCGTGTATTGTTACTCTTTTTGAGCGAGCACGTAACAAATCCTACTTTTGTCAGTCTAGTACAAAGCAGAATATATTCACAACTCATAAAAATGTTCTTCGTCCTAACTGTCATGTCGTATTTGCAAGCAGCTGAACATTGAGCAGTCACCAAATAATCAATCAATTTACCAGCTCGAAAAAATATTCATACAGACGACATATTAAGGAAATTATCAGATCAAATTCTTACAATTTACAAAATAATGAGAAATGCCAAATATAACTTTATAGAGATATTTAAAAATTAAGAAATAACATAAAACAACACGATACAATCTAGATAGGAATTGCTGCATAATAGAAGCACGTTATCAAATAATTTCTCTCAGGACAAATCTATTGTTCCAAGATGGCGTGATGAGCAATAAGACTATTTTATCTCGTTTAACAACATAATTAAGTTGGACAGTAACGGATTGCTTGAGAATATAATCTGATAGATACCATTATGTTAACAAAATTGTTTATAGACTTCTATGAAAGTTATAGGCAATGAAAAGGTTAAATAAGACCACATTAATTTAATAGAGCTTTTTAATGTGTCTGTTCTATTATATCATGTGAAAAGATTTTAAAATATGTCTATTCCGTGATTGTGGAGCATAACGTATTTTCAATTAACCACAAAAGGATTTTCTATTTATGACTGCTAAATAGTACTGAGTCTGTAGGGGCGGTAAACGTTTTATTGTAAAACTCACCAAAGATACAAGGCTTGTAAACTCACGTCCTTTGTTGTCTCACGTTATCTAACACGAAAATCTTTATAGCTTTTCAAACTACAGTACCAGTTTTTTGTCTATCATTTTTGTTTCTTCTTTTAACGAATGCTGCTGATATTTTTACAAGCTTTGTGTTGAAAAAATAAATTAAGGTGGTCATTCTGAAATAAACCTCTACACTGGCAGTTCAAACAAACTGGTTTTAAATTTGAGGGCATATAGTTCATTTAAAAAATTTGTTATAATTTCAAAGAAAGAAGAATAAATTTACACGTTGTCCTATCAAAAGGATTTCTCTGCCAGTGGAATATCAGTACTGAAGCGTACAATACGCCTAGTAGCCAGTACTTGGGTTTACTTACGATACACATTGTTTTTGATAATAATATGCACTTGTAACATGAATGGTAATTTTTCCTTTGATCTTCGAGTGAGTTAACTTTGGTTATTTTAAAAGCAGTGCGTTAACTGAATGATTTTTGAGTTATTGCACTCTCCAGTCCCGCCATGTGTCGCTTGTCATAGGAAAAGCAAAGAATGGGAGGAGCTTAGACCAGTGCTCTAACTTCCATCTCAAAAATTATATTTCACTGTCTAGCTCCGCCTCCTTAGCCTAGTAAACTATGAAATCAATGACCATAAAATGTCCTAATAAATGTAAACAAAATGCATACACAATAATATATCAAAAACAAATCGAGAAAAAGGGGGGGGTGAGGAGCTTGCCCTAACACTAGCCAAATTTGTATTTACCTAACCCTGAATTAAAAATGATTCCCTTTACATTGTACCTGAAACAAATGAATGCTCGAGGAGAGCTACAAAAAGGAATAACGTGGTCTATAAACGAAGAGGCGATATTGATAGATTGGTGGATACTTGTTTTTATCGCGACAATATAAATATTCCAAAAAATTTGTCACTGGAATTTTAGTCATTTAATTTTCTCCATTTAATGAAAGAATAAAACAAAATGTAATAGAAATGACTATAAATTTTCCTACTGTCATTTTGGTTGGATACTTGTTTTTATCGTGTCGAAATTAATGGAAAAAAAAATGTCACTGGATGTTTAGTAATTTTCATCATTCTATAAAGGCCTATCTCCGTGAATTGATCTTGCTTCAAAGATTTATCCCTGGATCTTACACGCATTCAACATGCAACCATTGTAATCAATTAACCGATCTTTTTCCAGTTCTTGAGAATGGAAGAATAGTATTAATTACCTTCATAATTGGTATTATAAAATGTTTCCTTCTTATCACAATGATAAAACTCCTTCCTTTGAAACTCAACGCCATTTTCGAGTTGGAGGGCAGATAAACATCGAATACAATATTGCATCACCCTTTTCAAGAGTTTTTGGGGAGAAAAAAATATTCTATAACACGTAAATGACTATCGAGCCTGAATCCCACGGCAACAATTCATTTAAATGTACTTGTATCTGACATACAAATCCAGCTGACATCTGCTGCATGTGTTAATTTTCTGGAAATTAGATATAGTATCAAGCCACTATTTGATTGACATATTGAAAAGAACAATACAGTTTTATTGGTCAGCATTTAACCTTTGACGTGTGTCATAGCCCATTAATGTTACAAATTATGTTTAGCCACGTCTTACTCATTAACATATTTAATCCACTCAAAGTTACGCTTTTCGTGAATTAAATACGTTACTTTGTAAAAGGCGTGCTATATATATAACTTTACTGTTAATGACCTTTTGGTTTTTGTTTTCTCAAACGTTTGATATATTTTTGCTTTCCGAACGTTATGTCCTTAGTGTACCCGATGAAAGTTCTTTCAGAAATTCGTCTTGTTCACACAGATATCCTGTCTTTTGTTTTGTTTTGTTTTTTTTGTTGTTTTTTTTTTTTAATATTGCAATCCTATATTTTCTATTTCATTCAATTAGATAGTGATTACCTGTTAATCATAAAATTATATATTTACACATCTGAGTTTTCCCCTTATTTCAACAAAGAAATCTACCTCTAGTTGGGTTGTTATGAATGGTCATTGTTATTCAGAGCAAACTCTATCTATTTGACGGATGTACTAACTTATTTGTATTTTTCATAATGGATCGTCTTCCATTTCAATCAAATCAATTTAACAAAATTGTAAATATATTGATATAATAAGTATATAATTTAACTTATAACATATCAAATGCTCACGATCAACTCGGTTATAATAAATATGTTTTTGGAAAGTAAATAAAAATTGTTATCACCGCAAAGATATATATGAGTACACAGAAATACGTTTCATGACTTAATAAGTTTTTGACAGGATAAGACTTTCAACAAAGGGATAGATAACATTGCATCTAATGGAAAAGAATCTAATCTTTTTAAAATTTACATTTTTAGAAAAACAATTATGATGTGTTCGTAATGATGATACGTTCATAAATGTGAATCCTCGTTATAATATGCAATAACAACTATATATGCAAACATTTCACTGCTTGGTAGGTGCATTTTCCTCTAGGTTTTCAACTTTTACAAGCCCACAGTCATATATACAATAACAAACTGCCATAACAAGCAATTAAACAGACATGAGTGAAAACAAATTTCGTTTATGTTGTTACATTGTTATCATCCTATTCAATGACAATATAAAGTAAATGAAAAATGCACTTATTTAACCCTGAAGTACGATTTTTGTCTTTATCAGCACCAACATTAATCTTATTTTCAATAAATTTAAACATAACTAAATATGTCTTGTTATATAATGTACACTTGTTGTTCTACATATTGTTTATACTTATATTTTGACATTGTACTAGGTCATGTTTTCTCAATATAAAAATAAGAAGATATAGTATAATTGGCAATGTGACAACTCTCCACCAGAGACCAAATGACTGTTTGTGACGTCTTTACACTAAATCTTGTATACGTCTATAGATTGATATATTAATCTGGGAATTATTTATTATTTTGTTGTAATGGTCTTTCTACTACATGTCGGTAACTACGACTACTCTTACATCGGTACTTTTTGTGGACTATTTTGTATTCTTTGTGCTCATCAAGCCCTTGTCAGTTGATGTTTACTTATTGTTCTTGTTGTGTGCTACAATACCTATCCGCCAGGTCAGGGGAGTGTTAAATGGTATTTGTTAATCTCACTGTGGGGTTCGTGTTTCTCGATCTTTAATTATCTATGTTGTGTTCTGTGTACTGTTGTTTGTCTGTTGATCTTTTTTTTAGCCATGGCGTTGTCTGGTTTTTTTTCGAATTATGAGTTTGAAAGTCCCTTTAGTATCTTTCGCCTCTCTTTAAAGGCCGTACGGTGACCTGTAGTTGTTTACATCGCAACCTTCGATGTTAAGTTGGTAGTTATCTAATTGACAATTATTCCAAAACTCCTCATTTTGATATTAGCTAGCTGTATCTCTAGCTAGTATCCTTTTTTTCAATTTAATGAAATGATGTGATCAACATTGTCATCATACTTTAAATAATTAAATTAGAAAAGAACATTATCTATGAAGCGTTATGTGAAAAGGGGATCCCAAAATTGATCGCCCTGAAGATAATAAAAAACATTTTATTAAAATAAAGTATGTCAATAAAGGTTTTGATTTTGTAAATATTGCCAGTATTTTTAACGACCATTCTGTTAAAGAACAAACTCCTGGATATTTTGATAATACTGAACTCCCTCTTATTTGTTATATTTACAAGAAATCTACCCGGAAATTTGTGTTAAATTATAGCCAAGTCTGTAAAGATGTAAATATCAGTGAAAATACCCCTACGTCATGTAATTGTAGTAATTCCGAATACACTTATGGCCCCATTTCCCATGTTATAACAGGAGACCTTAACATCGTTCGCGACCGAGAGTTAAAATCATCCCTCAGTAAAGGACCTAAATATCGTCCCCCGTCAATTATTAATTGGAATGAGTGCCGTAATATCATCCACGACTCACTTCGTGCTTACTGTTTGAAATGGATAAAACGGGAAAAAGCTGACAAAAAATCTTTGGACTCTTTTTTTAATTCAGTAATGAAGATAGTTGATATACGTATACAACATTTTAAAGAACATTTTACTCTTAACAACAACCATAAAAATTCTATTCTCGTATCAAACATAAACTAAAATAACTAGACAGGGAATTTGTTTTTGTCCCGGCTGATAAAGCTGCTAATAATATCATTATAGTTTGACGTAAATTTTACATTGAGGTTCTGCAAAAGGAAATCACGAATTCACCAACATTCCAACTGACTTCATTTTTAGAAAACGATATCTGTAACAAACATAACCTATTAGTTTCTTCTTTACAAGTAGAACCAAATACAATGAAAGTCCCAACTATGTACTGGCTTCCGAAGCTACACAAATCACCTTACAAATATAGATTTGTTACTTCTTCAAGTCATTGTTCCACTACTAAATTGTCTATTCTACTTACTAGTACACTTGGTACAATCAAAAACCTGATTACAAATTGTTCAAATAAGGCCTTTGAAAAGAGCGGAATTAATTACTTTTGGAGTGTCAAAAAATCGTTGGAAGCACTTGATAAATTGCATAAAATTGAGAATGGAAATGGGGAATGTGTCAAAGAGACAACAACCCGACCATAGAGCAGACAACATATATTGCATGAATATATTGGTGATTTTGAATCTGTTCAAAGTTTTGATTTGTGTACCCTATATACCACTTTGCCTCATATTCTTATTAAGAAAAAATTCACACACCTAATTAAATGGGCATCTAAAAAGTCGGAATGCGAATACATATGTTCAAACTCTTTTAGGTCATTTTTTAGTAGCAACAAACAAAAGAACTATGTCAATTGGACATGCTTTGATACTATATCTGCCCTTGAATTTTTACTTGATAACATTTTTGTTTGCTTTGTAGATTCCGTATATCGTCAAGTTATCGGAATTCGAATGGGGACTAACTGTGCACCACTTATTGCGGACCTGTTTTTGTATTGTTATGAGTTACAATTTATGACTAAAATCAGCAAAGACCCTTCGAAACAACATCTGATACAAAAATTTAACAATACTTTTAGATATTTGGATGATATATTGGCTCTCAATAATGACGACTTCAGTATGTATACTAAAGAAATTTATCCTGTTGAACTTACTTTAAATAAAGCTAATACTAACAATGACCACTGTCCTTTCCTCGATCTTGATATCTATATAATTAACGGGAAGCTTAATACAAAAATTTATGATAAAAGAGATGATTTTTCATTTCCTATCGTTAATTATCCATTTTTAGATGGTGCCTTTCCCTTGTCACCATCTTATGGTGTTTATATATCTCAACTTGCACGATTCGCTCGTGTATGTAACAACGTATTAGATTTTAGCGAGAGAAATTTATGTATTACTGAAAAATTATTACACCAGGGTTTTCGATATCATAAACTAGTCAAAACATTTTCTAAATTTTATCATTATACGTTCGGGTATTTCACATCCAATCATTTATGGTAATATTCTTTACAAAGCACAAAAATGTCAGTATTCACCTCAAAAGCTAACAAAACCTTTAAACAGACTTATTAAGAAGGGATATAGTTACGATACTGTTGTCAGGTCATTAAAGATTGCATATTTTGGCTTAAATATTGATTCACTTATAGGGTCTTTGCATCGGAATTAAACACATGTATTCTAAAACCAGTTGTTGGCATGACACGGGTTATGTTCTTCTCATATATGTTATTATGGTATAATACTAAACCCCTAATAGGAGGGATTGTGCCTGATATTCATATGATGAAGACAGAATATTTCAATCAGTTTAATTGAGGTCTGGAGCTGGCATGTCAGTAACTGCTAGTAGTCTGTTATTATTTATGTATTATTGTCATTTTGTTTATTTTCTTTTGTTTCCTATTCTGACATCGGACTCGGACTTCTCTTAAACTGAGTTTTACTGTGTGTACTGTTGTGCGTTTGTTTTTTTCTACATTGGCTAAAGGTATAGGGGGAGGGTTGAAATCTCAAAAAACATGTTTAACCCCGCCTCATTTTTGCGCCTGTCCCAAGTCAGGAGCCTTGGCCTTTGTTAGTCTTGTATCATTTTTAATTTAAGTTTCTTGTGTATAATTTGGAGTTTAGTATGACGTCCATTATCACTGAACTAGTATACATATTTGTTTAGGGGACAGCTGAAGGACGCCTCCGGGTGCGGGAGTTTCTCGCTGCATTGAAGACCCATTGGTGGCCTTCGGCTGTTGTCTGCTCTATGGTCGGGTTGTTGTCTCTTTGACACATTCCCCATTTCCATTCTCAATTTTATCATGATATATTTTCTCCATTTGGCCTTTTTAAATGTTTTTATTTCAGCATCACTGATGAGTCTTTTGTAGACGAAACGAGCTTTTGACGTACACAATTTTATTTCTATTCTATGATGAGTTTATTTGTCATATAACGTCTACCTCATACAACTAGAGAACAATTAATGTATTCTGATTTCGGATAAATATTAAGATGAAATGTGATCGCTGCGGAGTGTAAACCTTGTTTGATTAAACCATTATAATGTTCGTGACATCAATTATTATATACGTTAAAGCTAAAACACAACCGCATATTAATGTTTGTTCGCTTAACCATTAACATTATCAGCAAAAGAATAGCGTTGCATGTAATTTTGCCATTATCCATGTCAACACTCAATAACATGTATGTAATTATTTCTGTGTACAATTTTCTCAAGGTTTGACTTTTTCACAGGTCCTCAAGCATGAAATATTATTTCTAGATAAACTATCATAACAAGCATTTAAATAACCTAGAGTGAAAACAAACTAAGCTAATTCTGTTATATTGTAAGCATGCTAATCAAGGCAAATGTAACAGATAGAAGACAACAAGAGTTTAAACTGGCTATATCAGGAAAACTAGCATTCTGTTAAATGGGAAATAAATTTTAAAAACTGAGCAGCAGGAGGTCTGTTGACAATCATACTTTTTTTTTATGTGTTATTTTTTTTTGTCAATTCAACAGCAGCACAACGACATAAAAATTCAAATAGTATAAACAAAAGGAATTATGGTTCTTATTGAATTGTGGAGATGTATACTATACGACAATACGATGCAAAAAAATTGAATGAAGGTATATAGATATAGGAAGATGTGGTATGAGTGCCAATGAGGCAACTCTCCATCCAAGTAACAATTTATAAAAGTAAGCCATAATAGGTCAAGATACGGCCTTCAACACGGAGCATTGGCTCACACCGAAGTCGGTAAACGTCAATAATGCAGCAAAAAGACAATGGTTCTTTACTTAATCGGCGATATTTTGTACATCTTCCGTGATAACATTCTCCGGAAATTTTTATGATTACATCAATATGTAAACGTTTAGGGTCAGTTGTTTTTACATTTTAAGTCTGTAGGTAGGGCCCATATCTTATTCTATTTTTTCTTCTTTCAAACTAATTATATTTTCCCCTACTTTTTCACAAATTACAAAAACAAGTCTTTTGACTATAGTCACATCAGTTACTACGTTTTTTAAACTTAAAAACTGAAAAAACGGCAAAGTAGTCGCTAATTACTGTCTTTCACATTTCGTTTTTGTATATTGTTTTTATCATCGTTGGTTTTCTCGTTGGAATTGTTTTTCATTTTGAAAATGGTTAAAAGCTGTACGATCACCTATACTTGTTTACATATCCATCCTTTGGTCTCTGGTCGATAGGATAGGGTCTCATTGGCAGTCAGTCCTCATCTTCTTATTTTTATAAATTCAGATTATTTTAATTAAGTGGTAAAAAAATTATCTGACCAGAAATTTGATGCAGTGGGTGAAAATAACGATTCAAATACTAAAGGATTACTGGTGAATGAAGCTATAAACAAAAGTCTGTTCTAACCTCTCTTGTTTCTGATTTTGTCGTAGACTTTCAAACTTAAATTTCATTCTTTGCAGATAACGTATCATTATATATCATTGTTGAAAATTAATTAGAACCATCTACCATTATGATTTAGGCTTGTGAATACCAAAACAAAAACTTAATTGTATGAAAAAAATAGTATTAAAAAAATTAAAACCCTATCATATTTCACTAAATGAAATGAATGCTCAATAACTTTAAACAATGGATAAACAAAAACATGTTGGTGTCTAATATTTAAGGAACTTTAACTAGAGTTACCAAATTGAAAATATAATTCTCAAGTCTTACAAAAAAATAAACATGAGGAAATTGATAAATGTACTGTATATTGGAATTTGATGCGACTGTCATACAAGTAAGAGGTTTAGCTAGCTATAAAACCAGGTTCAATCCACCATTTTCTACATAAGAAAATGCCTGTACCAAGTCAGGAATATGACAGTTGTTATCCATTCGTTTAAGGTAACACGATACCGAATGGCATATCTCCCGATTTCTAAACTTTTTGGCACACTTGTTCTTTGATTCGAGTTACATCGGAATATGAAATAAAAAATGGGGGTCACCATTCTTTTTTTTTTTGTAATTTTGATAAGTAAATGTCAATTTTGGCGCCAAATTTACATAGATATATAGGGAAAATGCCTTTTTTTCGACTTACTTTTCTAGATTTTTCAACGGATGACTATTTTCTCATATACGGAGAAAGACTAAAAACTAACATAATATTCAGGATTGTATACCAAATCCATACATGTATAAAAAAACATATGTCACCATCCTTGTTTTTTAGATAAATCGCTTCAAAGATACGCTTAGTAATTGACAAAAATTTGTGACGTTACGGAATACAGAATAACGTTATTTTTATTCAGAGGGATTGAAAAAAAATATATGTAACGGGATCTGAATGGTGTTTGTTATTTTATTTTCATTCCCCCTGTCGGAAATTTCCTAATAATTCAGTATAACATTCGACTGAGTTAATTTTATTTCGTCCTAACTGTGTGCACTTTTAGCTTTCAAAACTGAATCTTCAACTTAACCCTACCAAACTAGACAATGCTGATGACACCGATGTATCTATGCATGAATAAAATAAAGTGCTTCAAAAATTTGATTTGGTAAACAGTGATGTCGAAGTACAATTTGAATTGATTGATTGATGGTTGCTTGACGTCCAGTGGCAAATATTTCATGGATTTTCAGGACGATACAATACAATTTGAAAAGTTATGTCTAAAAGACTCATTTGATGTGAAGAATGAGAAGAGGAATGGGAGGAAGACGCCGAATCAATCAATGTCAAATATATAACGTATTGCATCAAATCCCTCGACATTCTGTATCTATGCAAAGTTACTATGAATAATAATAATAAAAATAAAAGATTAATTTACTATTCATATTTCACCTAAGTGTGTTTTTTTCTTCTTTTATTTTTGTACTTTTATTTGAATCGTAATTATGCAAAGTTTTTTGTTTTGTGATTGAATTTGATACGTATAGAAAGCGTATTTTTAATATATAATCATATATATTTGCATTTTTGAAATAAAGAAACATTTATCTTTCAACTATTTTATACCAGACTGAGGCAAACTGTTTGTTTGATTCGTTCTAAGTTTTATACGTTTGACGTAAATTTCAAAGATGTCGACAACAGCAGGAACGATAACTCGTGGCGTAACGTCATTCGGTATCGTGTTACCTTAATGTGTTTGTTTTTTTGATTTTACTATTTGATTGGGGACTTTCCTTTTTGAATTTTCCTCGGAGTTCAGTATTTTTGTGATTTTACTTTTTAACTCTGAAAAAAGTATAATTAAAAAAATACCGAACTGCAAGGAAAATTTTAAACGGTAAGTCCTTAAACAAATGGCAAAATCAAAAGCTCAAACCAATGCAAATGATGTATTGAACTGCCTGTACCAAGTCAGGAATATGACAGTTGTTTTTTCATTCGTTTGATGTATTTGAGTTTTTGATTTTGCCATTTGATAAAGGACTTTCCGTTTTGGATTTTTCTTTGAGCTCGGTATTTTTGTTATTTTACTTTTTCTACAATTTCCTAATATCGGACGCCGCATATATCCATGTGTAACCATAAATAAAAGTGGGAAGTTAAGCAAAAAGTAAAATAAAAACCAAAATTACCGAACTCCAAGGAAAATTCAAATCGCAAAGTCCTTTATCAAATGGCAAAAAAAAGCTCAAATACATCAAACGAATGGAAAACAACTTTCATATTCCTGACTTGGTACAGGCATTTCTTTATGTAAAACATGGTTGATTAAACCTGGTTTAATAGCTAGCTAAACCTCTCACTTGTATGACAGTCGTATAAAATTTCATTATATTGACAACAATGTGTGAACAAAACAAACAGACATAATAGGTAACAATGTCAAAAATAGATGTATAGCAGTCAACATTATGTTATAATCTTAATCACTATAAAACAAAATAACTATTTCAACAAAAAAACAAAAAGAAAAAAATATAAATTATATTCTTGGAGACATTTTCGTATAAGAAATGAGGCTTGTTTCTGAATTCCTTTTTTATGTTTACATGCAAAATGATCATAAGATGATTTATTCAAAGAAAAACTGTTAACACTTAAATGTGTCAGGGTTACACTCGTTCTATATATTTCATCCTTCTTACTTATGTAATCTAAAATAGGGGACTAACCAAAGGTAAATAACAGAACATACAATTAAAACCAGTATAAGAAAAACAATTAACTTTCAGAAAAAATTAATAACCAACGAGTACACCGTAGCTAAACCAATGACGCGAGACCAATAGAAAAGTAACTTTTCAAATGAAAAAGTCGACGTTATCAATAGTAAAACAGTTCCGGCGACGCTACAGATAAATAGTTATTTCTAAAGGTAAAATAACAAAAATACCGAACTCCAAGGGAAATTCAAAACGGAAATTCCTTTATAAAGTGGCAAAATCAAAAGCACATCAAGCGAATGGAAAACAACTGTCATATTCCTGACTTGGTACAGGCATTAATTGCAATTACATTATGTTTTATTATTTATCGACATATTGCATTAGAAGCTTGTAAAACTCAAATTTAAAAACAATTTGTCTTTGCTGCATATTGATACAAAAAAAAAGAAAAAAAATCGTGAACATACAAAATCTAAAGCTCTTTCAAGTCACCAGTTTCGGCTTCCACATTATCCTAAGCATGTTACAATGTCTCAAAATATACTATTTTCCACCTCTAGGTTTTGAGGTTTGCTGGTCTATTCTTGTCTAGAAATATTGTCATTTTGTGAATATAATATTTTAAAAGTTGCGTGTGCTGATTAAAAATAAAAAGATAAATATTTTTACAAAAACGGGTATCCGTTAAAAGATTTTTACTTTTTGTTATAATTTAAAGAAAAGGTCTTCTCAATTTTTGTACATGTATTCTCCTCGATGTATTGGCATTCAATATTAACATTTGAGTAAGATTCGTTTGCATGTGCTAAGTAACTTTTAATTTCAAAAGTGTTAAACTTTTATGCATATTAATCGATTCTTTTGGTATTTTTCCCTGTACTTCCCTGATCTAGCTGCATTCATATACGGATAATTGGTATGTTCCAGGGAGAGACATATATAGCAAATAGAACAATAAATTGGTACTTCAGGAATTTATTCTTATTGCAACATTTTAATCCTAGTTTACAGAAAGCTCCTATAACCCGCTTTACTCATCGTTTGCTATTTATGAAGGAAATAATAACGTAATATGGAAATTTAGTTTTTTTCAATTTATTTTTATTGTTATCATTTACCAGAAAGTTTTTTCTTGTGAATTTATAATTAATAACGTCCTTGCTAAAACGGGACAAACATTTAAAATATCAAGATTTCAGTGTTTTCAAGGGAGGTAATATTTTGACACTAGATTTCTCACTGCATGTACACACACACAATATCATAATCATTAAACAATTATCTGCTTTACAACAATGCGACTACTTTTCTATTGTTCTTCTGTCGGATTTTACCTCCCTTTCATGATAGTATTGGATGCAAAAGCAGTGTTGTTCCGACGGCATTTTATAGGACACGAGAGATACACTCTCACGATGGTTTACTTGATTGACATGGATAGCTTATTCAACTTGTTGAATTCGTTTCTAAATGCTATGTTATACATTTTTATGCAAAAAGAGATTTTCAATTTCAAGACTGAAAGTACAAATTGAAGGATGTTCGTATCCCTTCATTGCATTGCTAAATAACATTTTTAGATTTTATCAAGTTGGAAAAAAAGTAAAAATTACAGATACATTAACGACGTGTATAAGCTTTGCGACACGACTAAAACGGTCTGAAAAAAATGACAATTTTATATAACAGTTATTGATAGATTGACTATATGCACCGTCTGATGGAAACATTCATTTATTTTGCACTTTAGTTTTGGCACTAGAACAGCCGTACTTAAGTTAACATATAATATGATAACTAAAACAATTACACCAACAAATTACTACTGCCATGTTGTAATGGCTTCAAGAAAAAACAGATTATCTAAGAGTACAAAAACATTTACTCTATAGGGTTTTATGTATGGCATGTAATGTCATGGTAAATTAATCACCTTAGTCATTTGAACAAAGAACACTTCAATGTCTTTTCGAAAATTGTTTAAATTCTATATGGTTAATTCAAAGAACTGAAACTCATTCTATCTATGACGAGTTTATCTATATTTACTTTATTAACGATAGTCAACAGAGGACGATTTCGCCTACTCAAAGCTATCTAGAGTAACGAGCACATTTGACAGCACGATTTACATTATAACGTAAAGGCTAGTGGTAATTTACATTTTTATACCTCACAACGTATTAAAAAAAAGACGTAAGACAGCAATTCAACAACATTAATATCCAACACACAGCTAGAGATCAACATATATTCACAAAAAGACTATCAATCGATGCTTTGCTAAGTTTGCATTTGTTGGTTTTTTTCTAATATAGCACTGTATTTCACTTGTATCCTAATAAAAGATGGACGAAATATACCAGAGGGATAGTCAACAATAAACTATGGAAAAACAACACTTTATCAAATGTGTGTGCCGAAGTGCTTTTCTTGATTGACCTTCATGAGGAAGGCTCAAACCTAAAACTTTGAAAGCGAATGATGTATAGATACATGAATTTGTGATGAGCTATATGAGCTATATGACCTGAAGAGACATAAAATGAATACACAACTTTGCATGAAGGGATTGGAACTTTAATTTCAATATAATTTCTACATTTACCAACGGGAATTTAAGAAGAGTATGTTATAAACCATGTCAGTACCGAAACACTGCCTACTGACTTGAAAATACCTCAGGGTAATTTAGTCCAACAGTATAGACTGCGTGCTAGAAAATACCTTAGGGGATCTAGTCCAACAGCAGTGGTATCGACTGTGTGCTAGAAAATACCTTAGGGGATCTAGTCCAACAGCAGTGGTATCGACTGCGTGCTAGAAAATACCTTAGGGGATCTAGTCCCAACAGCAGTGGTATCGACTGCGTGCTAGAAAATACCTTAGGGGATTTAGTCCTACAGCAGTGGTATCGACTGCGTGCTAGAAAATACATTAGGGGATTTAGTCCAACAGCAGTGGTATCGACTGCGTGCTAGAAAATACCTTAGGGGATTTAGTCCAACAGCAGCGCGACTGCGTGCTAGAAAATACCTTAGGAGATTTAGTCCAACAGCAACGCGACTGCGTGCTAGAAAATACCTTAGGAGATTTAGTCTAACAGCAGTGGTATCGGCTGCGTGCTAGCAAATACCTTAGGGGATTTAGTCCAACAGCAGCGCGACTGCGTGCTAGAAAATACCTTAGGGGATTAAGTCCAACAGCAGTGGTATTGACTGCGTGCTAGAAAATACCTTAGGGAATTTAGTCCAAAAGCAGTGGTATCGACTGCGTGCTAGAAAATACCTTAGGGGATTTAGTCTAACAGCAGCGCGACTGCGTGCTAGAAAATACCTTAGGGATTTAGTCCAACAGCAGTGGTATCGACTGCGTGCTAGAAAATACCTTAGGGAATTTAGTCCAACAGCAGTGGTATCGACTGCGTGCTAGAAAATACATTAGGGGATTTAGTCCAACAGCAGCGGTATCGACTGCGTGCTAGAAAATACCTTAGGGGATCTAGTCCAACAGCAGTGGTATCGACTGCGTGCTAGAAAATACCTTAGGGGATTTAGTCCAACAGCAACGTGACTGCGTGCTAGAAAATACCTTAGGGGATTTAGTCCAACAGCAGTGGTATCGGCTGCGTGCTAGAAAATACCTTAGGGGATTTAGTCCAACAGCAGCGCGACTGCGTGCTAGAAAATACCTTAGGGGATTAAGTCCTACAGCAGTGGTATCGACTGCGTGCTAGAAAATACCTTCGGGGATTAAGTCCAACAGCTGCGCGACTGCGTGCTAGAAATACCTTAGGGGATTTAGTCCAACAGCAGCGCGACTGCGTGCTAGAAAATACCTTAGGGAATTAGTCCTAAAGCAGTGGTATCGACTGCGTGCTAGAAAATACCTTCGGGGATTTAGTTTAACAGCAGCGCGAATGCGTGCTAGAAAATACCTTAGGGGATTTAGTCAAACAGCAGTTGTATCGACTGCGTGCTAGAAAATACCTTAGGGAATTTAGTCCAACAGTAGTGGTATCGACTGCGTGCTAGAAAATACCTTAGGGGATTTAGTCCAACAGCAGCGGTATCGACTGCGTGCTAGAAAATACCTTAGGGGATTTAGTCCAACAGCAGTGGTATCGACTGCGTGCTAGAAAATACCTTAGGGGATTTAGTCCAACAGCAGCGGTATCGACTGCGTGCTAGAAAATACCTAGGGGATTAAGTCCAACAGCAGTGGTATCGAGTGTGCTAAAAAATACCTCAGGGGATTTAGTCCAACAACAGTGGTATCGACTGCGTGCTAGAAAATGAAAACAGTTCATCAATTTTGTGCGTACAACAAAAAAACACAGATCTATTACATAAAAAAAGGAATGGACAATTCCAATTCAAATGATATATAAGCTTTGTTAATTGGTCATAATTTGTGTGATTGGATTTTATTGAGCAAATCCCACAAAATACATTACATCAATTCTACAACAGTAAATGAAATACTAGAAATACTGAATTGAAGGTAGAAAAGATGAAAGTTCGAAATCATTGTCTCAATAAAGGCAATAGTAGTATACCATGTATACCTCTGTTCAATAGTCATAAATCGATTTAACTGAAACAAATCCGGGTCATAAACCAAAACCGAGGGAAACACATCAACTATAAGAGGAAACAAAACGGAACAACAGAAACACTGAACTGCTACAAAAACAAACGCCAACATACATAGAAACAGACTATGTGATAACAACTGCCATATTCCTGACTTGGTACAGGAAATGATGATTGTCTAAACCACGTTTCAAAATATCCGAACGTTGAATTTCATGGCCATCCATTTACTGAAATGTCTTGACAAAACATAAAAAACAAAACTGTATCAAACTTAAAGTATAGACGAAACAATTAAAATGTGAATTCGTAAACTTTCAAACTATTATTGCAACTCACAACACAAAATAAACACATGCTTCTATAGCATAGAGTTCCTTTTTTTAACATAACAAGAGGAACACCTGTAGAAAATATAAACTAATCAATAGGTTCTAGGAAGTTGAAAACAACGCTCTTTACAAATACCGTACATGTACAATAAGATTTCACGAACAGTGTTTTGGCGTATTATTGAATCACAATTCCTGTAAATTGACTAATTAGATATTTTAGCAACATATCTTATCTCTCATCCCGACAATATATATTCGACTTTGATCGTTTCTGGTGAAGGTAAATACAGAAAAGCACTTTGAACACATGAAATTTATAAAGTGTTGTTTTCATATTTCATACAACTATTCGGTTGCCGGAAGAAACGATTCTCCGAAAGAACATGGTTATCACTGCTCACGATTCAAGTATTACACATCCTTTAAAACAGGAAATGACGTAGTTATGTTCTACAATTCCTCGAAATTCAGAGACACAGTCAAACATTAAATTGAGGCAATAGATACAACGATGATAAATAAAATTCATTAGTCCAACAGAGTGATCAGTTAAAGACTAGCTAGCCTACATGAACAAGCCACATGAGCTTCTGGTGAAGTTTTATACACCACATATGCATTCAAAATCAAAGCGAATCAGTTTTTATCTTTACCACGGTTTCGGATAATGTATTTATCATTTTAAAAGCACGTCCAAAAAACAGAATCATAATTATTCACTACAAACAAAATGAAATCATAATGGAATACCGTGTATTCTCACAGGTTTTCTTTTGTTATGCATTAAGTAAATAATATGTAAAAAGCATTTAAAAATGACATATATTTTTGTTAACATCCTTGTCGTTTGATGGATTGTGGTCTTATTGGTAATCAAGGGCCGTAGTACTCTTGATCATCTTGTTCGTTTGAATCTTTCATCTGAACAATAATCATCTGATGCCAGTCTTTGTCGATCTTGAAAAGGTCTATGACAATACTTGGAAGTATGGTATTTTAATAGATCTTTTCGATATGGGATTGAAAGACAATATACCAAATTCCATTTCAAATTTTCTCTCTAACAGGCAATTTAATGTTAGAGTTAACTCAGCCATGTCCGATCTTTATAATCAGGAAATGGGTGTCCCTCGGGGAAGTATTTTGTCTGTTACATTGTTCACTTTAAAAATTAACAGTCTTGGTGAAGTTTTAAAAAGCAATATGGAAGGTTCTCTGTACGTTGATGATTTCTTAATATGTTACAGAGTTCAAAATATGAGTAATATAAAATGTCAATTACAATTATGCCTTAGTAGAATTGAAACATTGGCTTCAAAAAATTGGTTTAAATTTTTCTTCTCCAAAAACTGCCGGGATGTATTTCTGCAATAAACGGAAATTGCTTCTTGACCCTAAGCTCTACTGATACGGACACCAGATTAGAACGGTCGATGAAACCAAAATTCTTGGTCTAATTTTTGATATAAAGTTAACCTTTCTTTCTATATCAAAATGTTAAAATCAAAGTGTCTAAAAACTTATTTTAAAAGTCGTGGCTAGCACTTACTGGGGTGCTGATCGTTACATTTTATTAAATTGATAACTCGGTCGGTCTAAACTTGATTGTGGATCCATAGTGTTTAGCTCCCAAAGGAAGTCATATACCCAAATAATCGATACTGTGCATAACCAAGGTCTTCGTCTGTTTCTTGGTGCCATTAAAACCTCACCAGTTGAGAGTCAAGGCCGAAGATCCTCGACTCTCTCATAGAGTTTTGAAGATTGGTCTACAGTATGCCGTCAAGCTAAATGCATTTCCAGGAAAAGCTGCCTATAACTGTGTTTTAAATCCTATTTATGAAAATACTGTTGAATAACATATAAGATAAAATTCCTACATTAGGAATTCGTTTAAAACCACATTTGAGTACCTTTGATTTGAAATCTGTTTCTCCGGTTAAAATTTATAAATACCCCCCATTGGGAACATCCTAAAATAGAAATGATATTTGATCACTATAAATAAAATAAGGCTGAAACAAATCCTCTTTTAATTCAGCAATATTATGCTTAAAAAAAATCCAATGAATCTAATTCTTCAACTGTTTATTAAAGCGGGAGGTTTGGCATGCCACAAAACCAGGTTCAACCCACCATTTTTTCTTAAAATGTCCTGTACCAAGTCAGGAAAATGGCCATTGTTATATTATAGTTCGTTTCTGTGTGTGTTACATTTTAATGTTGTGTTTTTGTTGTGTCGTTGTTCTCCTCTTATATTTGATGCGTTTTCCTCAGTTTTAGTTTGTAACCCGGATTTGTTTTTATCTCTATCGATTTATGAGTTTCGAACAGCGGTATACTACTGTTGCCTTTATTTATACTGATGGATCGAAAGATGGAGACAGAATATCATCTGCTGCAGTTTTTTTGGTCACTGAGCTGCAAATCTCCGCTTTCTTTCTGCTGCGTCCATCTTTACTTCAGAGGCAATTATTCTTGCATTGCAGTTCATTGCTACTTCCAACATTTATTATATGTTCTGACTTGCTATCATGTCTTCAAGCTATACACAATACCAAATTAAAAACCCGTTACTTCAAAAATCCTTTACGTAATGAGAAATGTTAATATTATTGATAAAGAAATTTTGTTTCTATGGGTGCCAAGTCATACCGGCATCCATGGAAACACAGTTGTAGATCAGGAAGTAAAAATGCCAAAACGACCAAATATCTAATTGTGAAATACCATATACTGATTTTCAATCTAATATAAGAGAATATGTTTTCAATACATGAAAAAGGTATGGAGTCAAAAAAAATGCATGAAATAAAACCAAATATATGCAAACCTTTACACACAATTTTTATGTACAAATATAAATATGTTGTATATATAGTGTAAATGATTTTAAAGTTTTTTTCATTTGATCTTATTGGTATAATTTCGCTGTAAAATAAAGTTTTATTAAATTGAAAGGCCTTTTGTCTGATTTTTAAATACTGTCTTTTGCTAAAATATCTCGCCGCGATATAGGCTTTTTATGCTAATGTGGCGTAACGAAATCACCAATCAATCAACCATTGGTCTATGACTTTGAGGTGTAGACTAAATGTCTAGACAATTTACTGAGTTTTCTCCTATAAAAGTTATTACAAATGTATGTTTATAATGCACTTCAAAGGAACCTTCTAAGTATTTTTCATTTTACATATTGATACAGATACTAATACAAAACTATATGTTTGATCAGGAAGTCGTGGTCTGTTTTTTGTTCAGTATTTTGTGGAGAATATCTTGTATCCTACACCCGTAGTGTAACTTATTTTAGTTATGTTGATTAGTCATATCAAGTGATAATGGATCATGCAATAATGGACTGGTAATTTACTCTTATCTAACCCTAAGACATCACTAATTTCGTATAAATTCGTAAATGTACAAATTATCTTCCCTTTTAGGTGTTGTTGTAATCTTTTATATTCCAACATTATATTTGGTGCGTTTACAGATTGGTTCTTACCAAGAACGCCCAAACCCTAAAAAGTAGTGTGGCTTTACCAAAAGTTTGGTATGTAGAAATTGAGTTATAACATGACGACATATATATATTAAACGACTAAAAAAATGCGAAAACGGTTTAGTACTTTTAAACAAAAGGTAAGAACACAAAAACGTTGCATAATTTGCTTCCAATTTAATTTGTACATGATCCATGTACTTCGAGTATATACAGATTACTTCCTTTTACAAATGTTTATACGACGATTTATACAGCTGTGTCTCTGTACACATCAATAAATTAACAAAATTTTCGAATTCTTAACAAATATTATTATCAAATTGAGGAGTACAATCCTTTAACATTTTTCACCATGCAATAAACCTGTCCCCTTATAGTGTTCAAATCTGATAGAACAATACATCCAAGAAGTGCTAAAAGAATAACTATTGGAATTGTTCCTATAATCGTAGCACTGGGTCTTTTATCTTTCACTGAAATTTTCCTTCTAATCTGCGATGAGAGGGTTTTAGTGTCAACTAAAAGCAACTGTCGAATTTCGTCTCTTATGTTCTCAACCTGCTCTGCTGTTAAGTTATTGTGATATTTATGATAGCAGAAAGAAAAGCATGTCAAATTATCAAAATGTCCATGAGAATTGACCGGTTGTGTAGTCTTCTCTGCTGTAGGCGTATGATCATCGGTATTTACTGTTGTTGATGAAGTGGTACCTGTTATTCCCTGTGATGCAATCAATGTCGCTGTGTCCATATGTGAAGTAGGCAGTATAGAGGTTCCTAGTTGTGATATTGTCAATGCCGCTGTGTCCATATGTGAAGAAGGCAGTATAGAGGTTCCTAGTTGTGATATTGTCAATGTCGCTGTGTCAATATGTGAAGTAGGCAGTATAGAGGTTCCTAGTTGTGATATTGTCAATGTCGCTGTGTCAATATGTGAAGTAGGCAGTATAGAGGTTCCTAGTTGTGATATTGTCAATGTCGCTGTGTCCATATGTGAAGAAGGCAGATTATTGGTTTCTAATTGTGATGTTATCATTGTAAAACCGATTTCAGATGACACAGGCATTTGAGTAGTGATCTGAGACAAAACCTGTTCTGTCGACATTGACGAATAATCATTAAGTGAAGATGTTAGATAATCAGCCGTATAAATATCTGAAAATAAGTCATAAATTACATTGTACACGAAATTCCGATGTGTGTGCCGTTACATGAATTAAGATATTTCCCTGTACATAAAACCGTCACAGAAAAAAGTATTAAACATTACAAACCAACGATTCATATGTAATTTGCCAATAAATGATAGTCATAGAAATATCTAATTGAAATAAGTGTACAATACCTTTGTCAATAATGATCTTTTATAAATTTCAATTTCTTGTTATATACTGCTTCATACAAGTTTAAGAATGTACCATTTTTCGGGGTGGGTGTATCATTTATTTAGCATCTTCACGGAACAACAGGTGTTTTTCTAAGTGTTTTAATTACTTAATAATTATATCTCGAAATACATTTAGAATATACTAATAAAGATAACAATAAAAGAGGGAAACGCATTAATTCCAAACGAGCAAATACAACGGAGTCTACAGGGTAGGCATTTCTCGCTATGTGTAAGATATTCTCATGCAACATGTTTCCAAGGGTTTTTTTTTATTTCACGCGCTGTAAAGACTACAAAGCAGGGTTTTTCCATAAATAGACCGAAAATCATCGTCGATGCATCAAATTGGTTGCCATGAAATATCATAATTTCTCGGTGAAATAAAATCCAATATTTTTACATGTGAAGAAATCCTGTAATATCGCTTCTCTGAAATCCTACATAAATAGCTGTTGACAAGATGTTGCTATAGCGTTGCAAAAAAAAACGATTGGCGAATAATAAAATATCATATAGTTACTTGCATCTTTCTCGATACGTACCACTAGTGTCAATTTCGCTGTTGTGGTAATATCCGTATATCCCAATTCTTTCAGCAGTAACATAGTCATCTGTGGATAAAAATTCATATTACATGAGTACATTTTTAGGACACTAAGCGCACCAGTTTTCAAGTATCAAATCACAGATAGAGTTAAACCAAAGACTTAATAATGTTTAACAAGGAAATGTAAATGCTTAAAAATATATTTTCAAAAAGAACAATAAACGGAAAAATAAATATTTATTCAAATGAATCAAATCATCAACTTACCATAGGGTTCGTATAATGTAATACGACAGCGTGGATTATCAGGAGGAGTGTCACCACTTGGGTAGATTGTCAACCTAAAACATGATGTACGAAGTGGTTCAATGACGTGTACTGTTGAAGCTTCAAACACCTGTATAGAAAATATTGATATTTTTTTTTACAATGTAATTATATTATTCATGAATAAATTATTACAAATGTAAACGTTACATAGTTTTTTTTCTATTGCTCCAATTTATTCATTTAACATTACCGGTTCTTATAATGAATCATACTAAGTGCACATCCTTACCCTAAAATTATCTATTTTCTGTGTAGATTTTTTGAGCTCAAATAGGGCATGCAAATCGAGGCCATTGTCAATTGTTGAATAGACTTTCTTTATCCAAATTTGATTTTTTTTCAAGGAAATTAATCAAGAACGCAATATGACCTAAACAGCGGCATGACGTTTGGTTATTAAGCAAATGACAATGGAAATTTGGAGGAGCTTGTACTTGAATTCATTACATGATGGGTAAACATCATTTTTATATTTTAATGCACTATAAACAGTTAACGAAGATTTCATGACAACTTATTTTTCATTTCTAACACATACTTTTATCACGTTCTTTCATCATTCATTTCAATATTAAAGTTATTCACAATGACATCAATGATTCAGTATGAAAAATCGTTTCCCTAAATAATTCCAATATTATTTACCATTAATTTATCGGTTTTAGAAATTGCTTTTCTTTGTGTTTTACTCGCTTCTTACTGTCTCTTGTATGTATTTTCGTTTATTTTGAATTGTGTTCAGCTTCTTTTGTTTTAGGATGTGCCAAGTAGTTTTAAATTTCTGTTATTTTACTACTTAATCCACATTACGGTGTTTAACTTATACATGTGATGTTTTACTCTTCCAATAAAATCTTTTCTTTAACTGGGGATGTAAATGAATATATTTCTTACGTTGCAAGTATTGTACCTCCTTGTTTCTAAATGTTTAACATTTGTTTCTTAATTTAATTTAAAATATGTAATCTGGTAAAATATTTGTCTTCCAAATTGTTTTTTACAGACGTTGCCTCAATGGAAACTATGCCGCTGCTTTGCCTAGGTAGAATTGTTCAATTTAACATCTGCAGAGTTTTATCAAGTTATTATATTTTGATATTCAAATATTATCAATTGTCATAATGACAATCCTGTTCGACGGATGCCACATATAGAGCAGGATCTGCTTACCCTTCCGGAGCACCTGAGATCACCCCCAGTCTCAGTCTTTAGTTTTCTATGTTGTTTTGTATGCTGTTTGTCTCTTTGTCTTTTTCCGGTTTTTGCCATGGCGTTGTATATTTTCGACTTATAAGTTTGAATGTCCCTTTTGACATCTTTCGCCTCTCTTTTATTGGGTGTTGATGAAGGCAATTACTATTGTACTAAACAGTAAATACAAAGTCAGAAATTTGAACCAAGACTAAAAAGTGAAAACGTAAGAGGAAAACAAATTTGTCTGGATGGTTGATAACTTTTAATGTGCCCTCATGACAAAGTAAATACTTTAATAGATTTCTGTTATTCATAATATTAGTCGTACCTTGAGATCAAATTCGGTATATCTTTGAAACGAATCATTATAAGAACAACTTTCTCCTGAAAATTCAAATGTGAAATTACTGATGCCAAAGTTTATTTCGGAGAGTAAAACACCACTAATGATTTTATTTTCACCTTTTCCATTTCCAATTTCAACCTTCAAAACAAAACGAAAAGGTTAATATTACATCAAGAAATGAATATCATAAAAAAAATTAAGCACGTTTATAAATGACCAAACAAAGAAAAATGTATTTTATAAATCATGTCATATGGAAGAAAGATGCGTAAAGCTTTGGGATATTGATGTCTAAATGTTTTGAACTGAGTAAATAAAGCTTGCGATTTACAACTACTTTCAAATGTTTTGTCATTAAGCAAAAGCAAAGTAAAAATTAGAAAAAAAAATCAAACCTTCCAGAACCTACATATTGCACATGAATTAAAGGAGATATTGGTCAAGGAAATGATTAATGCATTTGTTCTTTTTCTGAATATGCGTTAACTATATGTCACAGCGACATATTTCAAATAATCTTATCTTAAACATCAATTTTCAGGTTTGGGATTTTTTAAATATCTTGACTGCGAGCTCCACTGCAGAGATATTTATTGTCGAAATGTGCAGCCGGTTCAGTAAAATTGGTACCGTAAATGTTATTACATAGAGAAAAAAAAACATCAATACAACTGAAGACTAAAACTGACCAGTTTCCCGTCTTTAGATAGGTACATTTTAGTTTTATTTTAAACTGTAAATTATTGCCTTCACCTTACAAATTACAAGATATAAAAAGAAATGATTACACAGCAATAATATGAATACATCCTTCAATAACCAGCATTCTTTGTAACTAGCATTCCTTCTTCAAGGAAATTCAAGAAATATTAATGCCTACAACAAATGAGTAAATCGTGACACATGATTTTCAAAATCAATTCCAATTTCATCTTTGCATCAAAATAGCAAAACATTTAAATGTTTTGGGAAAGTTGACATTTAAGTTTAAACGTGTTTAAAAATATAAGAAAACTTAATTTAAGAACAGAAATATTAATTACTTACTGAAAACGTCTAAAATTTAGGGCTTTGTCTTCATTTAAATACCACTACACCAAAAGGATAGAATTAGTACCTAACGATTGGCGATTCATTGTATAAACGTACGTACGTATGTTTTGTCAGTGATTAACTAATCAATCAACATTTTAAATTGTACTCTATATGGAGAATCATTTTTGCAAATCTCAGGGTTATCACGTGCACCCGGTATAGAGTATTTTTACTTTGCCCGTCTTTAAAAAGCACAACACCGAGTTGTCCCTCTGGAGTTTGATACAATCTATATTTAATATACCGTGAAAGTTTTTGAATATTCATGATCCGCCAAGTTCGCCACTGTATCGATCAACATGACATTGGTGCTGTCAAAATTTATAACATCTGAAAACATGGATAATATTATATGTTAATTCTATGACCAATGCATCTCTGCATTGTTTTTTTTTAAGGTTGAAATTGTTAAGAAAAATACATAATATGACATTAGCCCTTATATTCTTCTGATGCAGGCTTTTAGTCAATGATACTACAACCAAATGACACAAACAATCAAGCCCCTATAGATATGTAGGTATATGCAGGTTTTAATGATAGACAGTTCGTTCACACAGTATGTCAAGCTCTTCTACTTATGTTGTGGGTAGATTAAATCCACAATCAAAGAAATGTACCATATTAGATATAAATAGATTAAAAGATGAACACAACTATCTTCTCCGGATTTTTCTTTGCGGGATAATATGTAAAGTAAAAATATAAAACGACGGTGACCGCTACCTTCGTCAGAGCAATTTATGTTAAAACATGTTAGTTTTCTAGTTTGAATTGTTTTACATTTGTCATTGTAGGGCCTTTTATAGCCTGCTATGCGGCATGGGTTTTTTACTCATTGTTGAAGGCCATACATTGACCTATAGTTGCTAACTTCTATTTCATTTGGTTTTTATTGGTCTTTGGTGGGAAGTTGTCTCATTGGCAATCATACCACATCTTTCTATTGCAAAAAAATAAGTACATTGAACCGCGTTAGTAAATTTGTGAAAATAACATCGTCGAGGCATTTAATAACTACGAATAAAGTCAAAAATAAGGAAAAAATCTCGTTTGTCTACATTTTTTGGTCCTATTTATCAACTTCTGTGTAGGTGCAAGCAAATGTATTCTACAGACCTTTAGTATCTGTCATTTAAAACTCCATTGGATACCATCAAAGTATTCAATAGTTTTTTTTTGGTTTTTTTAAAGACGAATTATAAAAAATGTATATTAGAAAGATATTTTTGTTGTCTGATATTTACCATGTGAGTAAAATGCCTTGACTGATGACATTCCACAGGGTTGGTCGTCATTATTTTCATCTTTACAGGTAAAATCGAGACATTTAATATCATGCACTATATGCTGGGTAATACTGGTTGACCCGAGTATACATTCGCAGATTATCATACTTCCTGTCGTCTGAAATATTTAGCATATGTAATAACTAGTCCAAATAATTATGACGTCTTGAAAGGCTTTTTTAATAATTTTTTTCTGTGAAAGCTTTAGAACGGAGTCACAGAAAAAAATAAAATAGCCTTTCAAGACGTCATAATTATTTGGACTAGATTCTAATATGACGTGCTTCTTTCGCTTTGTAAATAACAGCGTGATAAAATTCACGATTATATCTATACTTAGCGCGGACTCAGAGATGAACATATTAATGGCTGTTCTATTTACCTCCCATGTAAATCCATATGTATCGTATTAACCTATGTGCAAACACTATGCGGATTTCGTTGTGTTCAAAATGAAATTGAAAAAGTAACTACAGAATCGTTTTTCCTATTCTAATGCATAACAAAAAAATTTTATGCATAAGATCTTAAAAAATGTATAAAATCAAAATAAAATAAAAATCCTCGAAATTTCATGAATGATCTTGGCGCATTAACGTCATGTAAAGTAAAATAACAAAACATACCGAACTCCAAGGAAAATTCAAATCGGAAAGTCCCTTATCAAATGGCAAAATCAAAAACTCAAACACATCAAACGAATGGAAACAACTGTCATATTCCTGACTTGGTACAGGCATTTTATTATGTAGAAAATGGTGGATTAAACCTGGTTATATAGCTAGCTAAACTTCTCACTTGTATGACAGTCGCATAAAATTCCATTATATTGACAACAATGTGTGAACAAAACAAACAGACATAATAGGTAAAAATGTCAAAAATAGAGGTACAGCAGTCAACATTGTCATATAATCTTAATCACTATAAAAACAAACAAATATGTCAACAAAGAAAAACAAAATGGCATATAGACAAAGCACATAAGCAAAAATGAAAGACAAAAATACAAAAAATGACCACAGCACAACAACACAATGGCGTGATGCATAAGTACCGAGCCACGCCAAAGAAAATTACCAAAAATTGACTATACAGTAAAGGTTAATAATTTACAAAGACAAAAAAAAGAACGTTAACGCTCAAGATGAAATTCGAATATCACGGCCCAGGCCATGTGAAAAGTTCCAACAAATCTATGGCTTGCATGAATTATTTCTTAAGTAATCCCTGGAATTCATGATGAGATCAAATGAATCAGTACCAACTAAAAACAACAAGAAAGAAAAATCATAGAAAGTTATATGAAAAACTTATGTACATTAAAAGTAAGTTAAACACAAAGGCTTCGGTATTTCTTTAAATCGCAGTTAAATGGGGGTATTGTATCAGTATTTGTCCATAAAAATACTTCTTGCATGGGGTTGTTAGTCTTCATAATATGTTTTCCTTGAAAAAAAATCACGACAAAAGGTTCAATTTTTGAGATCACATGCTGCCATGTGAGCTCTTGAAAATCTTTAATTGTATTTATACTGTATCATTACGACAACTTATTGTTATTTATACTTTGAAGGAAAAAATATTCTTCTTTTCCTTAATTGTCATCGTTTTCAACATGCTTATGCATTTATATCACGTTATATTATTATCTAGTTACTTTTTATGATGACTTTTCAATAGTGCAATCAACACTGCACATAAATGTTGATTTTGTTATCAGTAAATTAGGACCATACTAAATAGTATTGTTATACACATATGCACTTTATCGGTACTACAATTTGTCTTTATTTTGGCATTGCTCAAGGTCGTGTATTTCTCTGAATGTTAATGACGTCTTTACACTAAATCCACTGGTTGTTGGATTTGTAATTATTTTTTTTTTAGTCCTAGATACATTTTTTTATTAGTTGTTATTAGCTTTGAGCTAGCTGTCAGTGACTGCGAGTACTCTCAGATCTGTACTTAGTGTCTTTTTTGTAGTAAGGGATGAGGGGTGGATAAATACCCTGCCACGTCCGGTCTGTGCTTTAGTTACATGTTTTTCTGCTTTGTATCGATCTGATGAGTTAAGACATTTTCAACTGATTTTTTTAGTTTGTTCTCATTTGGGCTGTAGCACCACTGTCCAAGGTAAGGGGAAGGTTGAGCGCTCACAAACATGTTTAATCCCGCCACATTCTTATGTGCCTGTCCCAAGTCAGGAGCCTGTAGTTCAGTGCCTATAATTGCTTACATCCATTTCATTTGAACTTTGGTGGATAGTTGTCTCATTTGTCACATCTCCTCATTTTTATAAAGTAGAACATTTCAGAAACTGAAAGCATGTTACCACACACAATGTACGAAAGATTGATTCTATCATTTTTTATTTATTTATTTATTTATTTATTTATTTATTTATTTATTTATTTATTTATTTATTTATTTATTTATTTTCCTTTACTTTAATCTAACAAATGCATTTTCCACCTCAAAATTATTGGTCAGTCATAAAGGGTGAATGACAAGGCGGGATGTCAGTATACAATATGCTCAAAATCTCTTTGTAAAAAGTTTAACCAATGTTTATAGTTTGTCCTTATGTTGTGCTGTTACACCACTGTCCCAGGTTAAGGGACGGGTTGAGCGCTCACAAACATGTTTAACCCCACCACATTCTTTATGTGCCTGTCCCAAGACAGGAGCCTGTAGTTCAGTGGTTGTCGTTGGTTCATGTCTGTCATATTTGTTTTTCGTAAATTGTTTTGTTATAAATTAGGCCGTTAGTTTTCTCATATTTGTCATGTCGGGGCCTTTTATAGCCGACAATACGGTATGGGTTTTCTCATTGTTGACAGCCGTACAGTTGCCTACAATTGCTTACATCCACTTTATTTGAACTTTGGTCAATAATTTTCTCATTGGCAATCATACCACATCTCCTTATTTTTATATTAAATTCTAATAATGTAGCCTTAACCATGATGAATTCTTGGGGTTTGGTATTAATTATCTCCGTTATAAATATATAGAATAAATCTATAAAATAAACCTGTAATAGCAAGGCTACAGAAAAAAATCTGTTCAAGTATATCTTTTCATTTTAACCTGATGACGACAAATTCAAATTCAAAATTAATGACTGTTTTTCTTTTTTTCATTTCTATGAATCTATGTCTTTGTCATTGATATTAACTAAAAGTGTAAATATTGTCATCATATTGCTTTGATCAAGGTATTGTTTCGGACTGTTTATATCATTCTTAAAGTCGCTTTGTAAAATTTTAGTCGTTTCTTTTACATAAATTCCCTGAAAGTCAAATTTAGAAAAAGTATTTGAACCTGTACTGCAAAACTGCTTGTGTAATTGCAAAACCACGCGCAGGAATCGATGGATGTCAGGTCTTTAGAAGAACGAGAAACAATGGCTTCAAATCCGCTGAAGTACTCAACACAATACTGGTAGGTTGTTGATATGATACCTAAAATATTTATAAAATATAGTATAATTCGCTTGTGTATTGTAGTCAGTATAAATAAACTAAATAAAACATTGTATTATGATACCTTCAATATCAATTGTATAGATTTTTAGAGGATGTTTTTTTCTGTATATGACACATCAAAGAAATCATATTTTTGAATTTTTACAACGGTACTATTTCATTGCCATGGAATCCCTATAAATATATATATATATATATATATATATATATATACCTAGTAGAATCCAGTAACATGTTGTTGTGTTTGTTTCGATAGCCTCTTCTGGATTGTTTTCCTTGATTTTATGTCTTGTGACAAAGTTTAGGGTGAATATTGTTTTATCCCTGTCCGTCCGTCCATTCCGTATTGGGTACATGGTTTGTCTAGACTAGCTAACTCCTTCCGTTTTCAAGTTAGATTTTTTTTTAAAGTTTGTCTGATCTTAAGTCATATACTAAGTATGGAGGTCCATTGTTGCTTAAATCCACGTCATTTGGACTCTGTTGGATAGTTGTCTCCACGTCTCTTAATTCTCAGATAAAAAAGTGTGCAAATTGTCAGAATTTTGTTTTCTTTAAATGTTCCATTTGTGACAGGATGTTGAAATTAGTCAATGTTATGACATCGTGACAAAAAGTCCAGTGATTTATTTCGGTGTAAAATGATTTCATGATGACTTTTTATCTTTTAAATGTTTTTTTTCACAACAATTCCAAATTCACCAAAAACAGTTGTTAACTCGATTTTGCACTTACCATGTAAAAGTAAGTGGTATGAGTTTAAACAAGGAGGGAAAAGCAATTATAGGACACCGTACGGAATCTCATATCTCAGCTATAATGAAAGACCCCGCCATGTTCATTTTTGTATTATCGTAGCATTCACATTTTTTACCTCCTGTTAATTTTGCAGAGCTTGAGTCATATGTTTGACAGGAAAAAAACTACTACAACATATTGTCCTATTTTATGGAATAAATAAGAATTATGAGGATCATCAAATATGTATTACAGACTATTTCAATTTGTACTTCAACATCTCTGTTTGCTAAATCTTTTTTTTTTTTGCTGAACTATACCCAAGCATACGGCGGGAACATTATCTTTTCTGATTTTTCTTTTTCTGTTCTTACTTTTTTATTCAGGAAACTTATGGCATATCTTTAAGCAATGTATTTTTATTGATTTTAATCAAGATTGTCCTTTTGTGACAAATATTTTACCACAACCGATAGCGTCGCCGATTAGCTGACGTACAATATATTTTACCCCAGCGTGGACTCAAATTGTTTGAAGAGCATGCATTTTATAATTGATAGTATCTAGCAATTACAAAAAGAAATTCTCTATAATTTGAGACCGTTTATCGTGTGATACTTATTTTACTGGAGACCGAAATACTATATTGACCTCCGAATGTCACGGCGTAAGGTTTTGTCCGATTTGGCATATTCACCACTTCGCCTTTAATTTATTATCATTTATTAATTAGCATTATCATGCTAATACGTGATTGTGGTTCTCATTTTTTTAATGATATTTATGCAATTACTTTTATTCTGTAATTCAAAATGTGATAAAAAGTTTATAACTCCTTGAAATAAATGATACCTCAGTTAGAACGTATCATCCAAATGCGTCCGTGGTTCGTTCTTTTGATAATTTCCCTGGATATGTGTTAAAAAAATGGGACGGTTTCCACGGAAGGTAGTGTCTAGTTAGGATTGTATTTTTTTCGAGTGAATTGTTCCGCTTTTTTCGAGAGTATGGCAGTGTTTTATCAAGCGAAACTACATGCCATCAAATCATTTCATGATTGCACAGCTTTATTTTTAAAACAATAACAAGAACGAAGGCATTCGGA
This sequence comes from Mytilus californianus, assembly GCF_021869535.1. Lineage (NCBI taxonomy): Eukaryota > Metazoa > Mollusca > Bivalvia > Mytilida > Mytilidae > Mytilus > Mytilus californianus. The sequence goes on from NW_026262723.1 coordinate 110,837,065, forward strand.
ACCTTTAAAACTTACTTTTTTATTACTGCACTTTAGGGAAGAACAATAACACAATGTTATTTTATATTATTAAATGAATCAAATACCTCCGATGTCATGCAGGAAAGGTGTCCGTTGTGACCTTTGAAAGTCATCATTGACAAAAAGCATAGCCAACAGACATGTCGGTCGCAATAACGTATCACATTCCAGGATGGGCTAACTAAGCAAGAATGCAAGCGTTGCCGTGTTACGTATGTCATCACTAGTAAGTAACGATTATCAGGTTGTCTGCATATTGATATTGTAAAATATCAGCTGCGAGTCACAATATGAAGATTTTTGTCGAGTGAGCGCAGCGAACGAGATAAAAAAAACCTTCATATTGTGTCGAGCAGCTGATATTTTACAATCTCAATATGCAGTTAACCTGATAATCGATTTATCTGGCTGTATTTGCGTCTTTTGGAAGTGTTTTCTTTGTTTCACCAGTAAACCGGAAGATGACTTGATAAGTTCGGGTCAAACTTATCAACGTCGGTTCAAACATTATGACGTAGCTGATATGTCCGGGTCAAAGTTATTAAGGCCGGGTCAAAGTTATTAAGGCCGGGTCAACGTATTTGACGTCACAAAGCCGTGATATGCAATTTTATTAAAAAGCTGAGCAGAGTGATATAGACAGTGGGACGACCGATAATTCAAATTATCGGATAACAGGAAGTAGGCGTCTGACATATCCGGAAAATGCTCACACTTTGCAACTCATACGAATAATATGCTGACAAGTTTAGATATGATGTCATTCTGTTCAGTAGTACTTAACAATAGTGTGGCGAAAATTTCAACACAGTTCGTTCAACATTTAGAAAACTTATTATTGGCAAACAGGAAGCAGGTCTTCCGAAAAATCAGAAAAGTGCTTACACGTTACAATTCATCACTGTTATAATTACCTAAGAAAAAATGTGAAGGAACTATTTAATTGACGAACGGCCGAAAAGACGGACGGACAAGCTGAATGCAATATAGTCCCACTTTTACAGTAGTGGTACAAAAAATATATCTTTCTACATGAAATACACCAAAAAATTCAAAAAATATAACGCAATAAATATCATCGCTACCAAATAACACAAGGTAATCACAAATTATAGCATCTACTGATTCACATCGTACATTACATACATGAAGTAGCCCTAGGTGACAAGCAGAAAAATCCATATGGTTGAACAACGTCCTGAAAACGACTGGAATAAGAATCGAACAAATTGAATCAAAATGAAATAAGTAATTGGACAAAAAAACGGCCAAGACAATAAAACAACAAATGAAAAATACGTGAATGCCATGACGTCTAGAAACGTGTAGAATAGAAAAGCTCTTGAGATTTATATTTATAACCAGCTGTGAATTCTCCATCCGTCGTATTAAAAACTCATTAGAAATACTAGAATTAAAATTTATTACGCCAGGCGCGCGTTTCGTCTACATTAAATGCATCAGTGGCACTCGAATCAAAACAATTGAAAGAATAGGTAAAATCATTGAAAACCAACAACATCCAATATCTTTTCTTTTCTGTTAGTTCAAAAAATTGTGACAAATATGGGCACGGGCATCTTTGCCTGGGGATGTCTAACTTTCTGTATTTCAAATATTTCGATATTTTATAAATGGTAAATTTACAGCAAATGATCATATCAATGATTCATCTGAGCACATTCCAACTGAGCTGTGACACCCTGTGGAGTAGTCAAGGTCAAACGTATAGACCACTTTTTCCCGAGGTTTTTTTTTTTTTAAGATTACGTAGGAATGCATATTTGTATTATGATTTAATAATGCATATTGCTAATTGATTAATTGCGTAATATTGTTAATTGACTGATTGCGTAATAATGTATATTGTAAATTGACTATTATGTAATAATGCATATTATAAGTTTTATGTAATACTATATTCTGTTATATGATTAATATGTAATATATGCATTTAAGGGAGTTATTGCTACGCAATAGTAAGATGATATAGCACGACACAAAGTTACAGTTATTTGGTGATGTTAAGATGTCTGTGAGAATGTTATATGCATGATGCAACTTATTATAAACTTAATAAATGCTTCGTACTTCTAGATACATGTATATGATAGTTAGATTGATTAGTGAATTGGACAGAGACGTAGTCTTTGTTAAAGCAGAAATGGTTTAACGAATTTCGTGCATCATTCTTTTCTTTTATGTAAATTGCATAAACTGCAGCCATTATACAATCATTGTCTAAAACGAACATAAGGCAAGTACAATAAGTAAGAATTGATTAGAGGGGAAAATTGTTTATTTTTTGGTTTTTCGTGTTTGTTTTGTTTTTATTCTAGTTTTGTTTTGTTTTTGTTTTTGCTTCTGTTTTTTGTGTTTGTGGTTTTTTTTTTTCTTCTTCACAATTGCATTATTGATTACTTTGTCGTGTATTATGATCCAAGAAATGTTGTCCCCCTTTGTAATCAATTTCATATATTGATCTTTTATTAGAACAGTTTTACCAATCGTTAGACTTATATTCTTGTCTCGGTGTATGTGTTTGTGTTGAGTGAAGCACCTGTATTTTGTAGACGATCCGTTACTTTCTCATTTTTAATAAATAGCGGTTTGTTTTCTTTAGATTCCTTTTACGTTGTGTGTATATAGTTTGCATTCTTTTACTTTTAAATTGTTACACAACACGTAATCGTGTATCTTGAAATTATAAAGACTGAGATAAAAGGAATATATATATTTTTATTAAACATGTACAATATCTACATCCCATATGGAGTTGTTGTAAAATCGTTCTTCAACACCCGTTTGTGAAATACAATCTTGTTAGTTTTATCTTCTGCCCGAGTGATAATGTTTGTAGTTTTGACATTTGATGACAAATTTTGTTATCATCAGTCACAGTTATTTTCTTTGTTTTTCCTTCTACGACATCTTTCATTGTTTTAAAATTCAGTTCGAGTGAATTCTTACAGTTTAATGTTATTCCTCGGATTTTACAGCATGTCAAGTTTCCATCTTTATCGGGATTTTTTCAGTTTATAAACGTAATTCATAGGTCCTCCTTTTATAAAACACTCAATTGTATTGTTTGGTGTTTCATCCGTTAGATCACCCAAATAGTCACCAGTGTCTGACATCCAATCCCCAGGCTTAGAGCTGAAAATGATGGAATCAGTATCACAATATAGTGCTCGCTCTCCGAGATTTTCTAAATAACTATATAGTTCCAGACGAGCCTGTGTCGTGATATAGGCTGCTTTAACCACACTAGTTCTACCGGTTTCTTCAATAAATTGTGACTGGTTAATCCAATTAGTTCTGACCATATCATCCGTTACAAAACTGACGTCTTGGACTTCTTGACTGTCACTGGTCAATATATCAAAATAAACGGCAGGATCTGTTAAATATGTTCAACGTGGTAAATTTAATCGTTGACCAAACTTTCCCCAGAAAGAGTAAATAGAATAATATGTATATCACAGTACGTTAATCTAAAACAATCTTTATTTCAATCAAAAGTTATAATTTACCAGTAACATTACGTGTATAACATATGCCAATAAACATAAGATATGTTTTTTTTAATTATTATTATCTTGTATTATGAACAAAATACCTCTTAAGCATTAATTTGGCCAGTTGTCTAAGTCCTGGGTTCCAATTAATGTTCGTGCATCAAGCCTGATGCCTTCTTTTGTGTAATAGTCCTCTATGTATTTCTGATGGTCTTCTTCCGTTTTGCACCAATCGGGCCATCCGCTTGCCTCTTGTTTTATTTTCAAAAATGTATTCACCTATTCTGTAAAGACACCACCCTGTCTTATAAGTGGGTCGTATTGAACATTTTCAAAATGCCACACTTCGTATATTTCTGCTATCATATAACCTTTCTGTACGGCTTTTTTTTAATTTCGTCATAGACCCAAGTACCTGTCAAGGCCCTGCTATCAACGTCGTGGCAACAGTTTTCAGTTATACCATCATCCATACAAGTCCGACATAATCCAAACATTAGCTTTCCTCTCAGCCTTGCAGGAAGAACGGGGAGATATAAATTTTTTGGAGGGATAATTTTACATTTGACCAACCCTTCGTATTCATCGATGCTCTTAAAATTTTCTGTGATTATCATGGGGTGTCCAAGTGGAATCTTTCCTGTTTTGTTGATAAATGGATAAAGCGAGGTTACGTCATAATAGTGTATGCTTTCTTCTTTGGTCGCCTCTTTATACATTGTGAATGCTTCGGTCCGCCCTCCGTAAAATGCTTCCCTTGGTTCAAGAGGATAATGCAAAGTATGGCTCTTCACATACTTATTTAGATTTGTATCACTTCCAACTTCTTTGTCGAACTCACATTCCCAAAAACAGATGTATTTATATCCATTCTTTTCGAGAAAATTCTCTTATCGAGTGTTCTTTGATATTCTTTGACATAGCAAAGCATTTAGGACAAGCATGCCAGAAGCAACCATGAAACTCGTATACTATCTTTTCACCATCGGAAGTCTCGTGGTATCCATGAACAAGAAACGGACCGATCTGTTTTTCTCCTCTTTTTCTAGCATGCGTTATATCAATACCATCTCTTTCCGAAATATATTGTAGCCATTAAATTGCTTTAATAGACTGTTTTTGTTGAGGTTTATATCCATTTGGGGGTATAATACCAATACTATCGTACTCCAGGAAGTTTCTACGGAAGACAAAATTACATGCTGACGCTATTGATCAACAATTCTCGAAGAAATCGACACCAAGCTCATTATCAAGTGAAGTAGCTTCCATGAACATCTTACGAAATGCAAGGCAACCTTTTCGAAGTATTTCTACATCAGACTTACAATACGTCATCAGTTGTTCCTGGAAATCAAATGTTTCATACTTATGTCATTGTACCATTCTATAAATGCCTGTCTTTTTTCCGGTTTCATTCCATCGGGGTTGTAATATTTCATGTCCGGTAGCCCTTGAAGTATGGAATTCTGATTTTCTTTTGTATTAAAAAGATGTGGAAAGTACCCTTTACATAATTCCGTTAAACCAAATGACTTTGGAAACTTTTTAAGAGCCATGGGTAAAAAATTTATTGAATCTATGAATCTGATGTTGCACTTAGGTACATCGATAGACATAAACTTTGATCTACTCTTTATAACCTCAGGCAGAACTCCGTTCTGATATAAATATTGTAAAATAGGGTAACTATCGTATTCTTTAAAATTGTGACAAAGTACTTTAGCTTCACTGTTTTCTTCCGAGAAAAGCCATCGACAAAAATCAACTCTCGCTGTTTCACCTCAGAAAATGTATTCGTTTTGACCGCATTTTTCGCAACGAGTGCTACTGCCTACCTCTTTTGTCAGCCATTCTTCACATACTTTATGAACAACACATAAATTTGGCGTGTGCTTTCTGGTACCACACCACGATTGTTTGCAATGGATGCATCTTTCCCCTACTGTGGATGTTTTATATCCACGATCACATTGCAGTATTTCATCCTGTCTACATTCAAAATAAAAAAATAAAAACTTTTTTTACTTTTTCTTAAGTGAACTTTCAGCAGATGACTGGCCAATTTCGTGTTTATTCTGTGAAAGACAGTTTGCTCTGGTAACATATAACATTGACGATTCTCGGGAAAGTAATCTTTACAAACTCTACAATACTGCTCGCCACACTTATGAGGTGTTTTGTGTAATTTTGCATATACGGACTGACCAAATTGGTTACATCTAAAGTTAGTATTGCACGTTGACTGGCCTGAGTTACTTTTTTGTTTGTGCAAATCAAAAAAAATGTTTTTGCGAAAATAGCGATTGCAGTCCTCGTAATATTTCCACTGTTCTTTTTGTACATCATGGATTTTATAACAATGGTGGCAGGTATTATTACACGTATGACGTTCTTTGTGGTCGTATTCCTTATTACATGTCGTACAAAAGTAGTTACGACCTAAAAATGCTGCCATTTTTGTTATCACATCATAGTGGCAATCATGAAGGTAGAGATAAATTTTCTTTTCTGCTTCTGGTCCTTCGTAAATTATTGCATTAAAATGCTCTTTTGGGACAACGTGTATTTGATATCCCTCTATACTCTTTGGAAAGCATTGATATCGTCTATTCCACATCTCCGTAATGGTATATCAGCATTATGGTGTAATTCTTTTGCTAAATTTATTTGTATACTTCTGCCCTGTCGAATTGAATTCCATTTTTCGTGGCCATCTAATCTGGCTTTGGCTGTCATTATGGCTTTGGCGCAACATAACTCATCATAATTTTGAATTTGGAGGAAACACCTTTTTTCCTCTAAAGTTTTTCCTAGATCCACATATTTAAATCGTTTTCCTATACCACCAGATGGAAGACTTACAAGAAGGTATCTCCAGGATTTCTTCCATCACAAATTGCTCGTTAGACTGTAAAACTCTTTTCTATTTCGGTCAGAAATCGCTCTGCATTCAACTGTGATAACTTCATAAACGGCAAAGATATTGGATAATCGTTTTCTGGACATTGCACTGATAGTCGAACCAAATCGTCTGGTTCCATGAACTCTGTAACGTCTTTTATGATGGAGTTGAAGAGTACTCTGAGACTCTTTAAAATGTTCAAAATCCCCCTAATATCTAGCTCTCGAAATGCTATTTTATATCTGGTCGAAGTCGTGTTAAATTTTGGCATTTTCTGGGTTCCAACAACGCTTATTGTATACAAATCACTTGGGTCGTCATATTTTGTTACTTTCCTTTTTATTGGGGTCCATCTTGTGTTGCTTTCCTTTTTACACCTCCACCTGACTGATTATGAAAGTTTTGTTTAAATAAGGATTAAAGATCCGGATGACTAAACACCTTTTTACATTTCTCACACTGGTAAAACTCTGAACTGCTGCGTTTTCTTTCATGACTCTCTAAGTTACTCTTTCTATAAAATCCCTTGTCACACACACGACACCTGAAGACGTCTTGATGTCCTAGTATTCTTTTATGTTCATCAAATAAACTGCGTTTGGAAAATGTAGCACCACAGTGTTGACACTCATATTTCCTGGACATCTTTCCTCGATGATGATCCATCTTGTACTAAAGAATATCTATAAGAAAACGAATAAATAAGGAGATGAATATTCGCCTGCATAAAAACAGATCTTACAAGAAATATTTTCATTTTAAAATTTATGTTTGAAGTGAAAATATGTGTATATACCCTTATGTTCAGTGTTAATTTCCAGAAAAGACAATATGCAAAGACATATGAATAATAGCCATGGAAAAACTCAACCTTATATTGATGAGAATGAACCTTCAAACCCAGATTTAGAATTTCCTGAAACATTACCACCTGTAGACGAGTTCATATTAGTTCACCAATTCACTATGATGTTGGCTCGACCTACAGGGTCGGGAAAAACGTTTTGGATAAAAAAGCTTTTGAAGAGGGCAATGAGTATGATACAACCATCGCCAAAGAGGATAATATGGTGTTATAAACGATGGCAGCCATTATTTACTGAAATGCAATAGACGGTCAAGAACATTATTTTCATTCAAGGTATTCCGGATGACCTCAACAACGATTTATTCATAGACCCTAAATACCCTAGTCTTGACGTAATAGATGATCTCATGAAAGACGCAACAAATAGTAAAGATGTGTGCGAATTATTTGTCGAGGGAAGTCATCACCGTAACTTGGGTGTAACTTGCATCGTACAGAATGCTTTTTCAAGAGGAAAGGAAAATAGAACGATGAGCATTAATAGTCAGTACATAGTTCTCTTCAAAAATCCACGTGATCAAGTTACACCTGCTGTATTTGCTAGACAGATGTATCCAAATAATTCAAAAATATTTATGAATAAATGTATGGAAAGAGTTAAAAGGCCATACGGGTACCTATTTGTAGATCTGAAGCAGAACACATTAGAAGAAGAGAGACTAAAAGTTGATATATTTAATGAACGAAACTTAGAGAAAGAAAGTTCTAATGCCATGATTGGTGATGGAGGTGGTGGGGGTAGTATGACGCAGTATAAGAACGATGAAGTAAACAATTTTGATCACTTTGAAGTTAGACGCACAAGAGAGCAGTCGCTTTTTGGAGACGTGTCCGAATTTGTTGAAACTAAAGAAAAAATGCCTCCATGTGACGAATGTGGATTGATGTTCGAAAACTTATCTGATTTAATGAGGCATGTAAAGCGATGGTGTCCGGAAAATAACGATAGGAAGCGTAAATTCAACGCGGAACACGATATTCCTTCAAAGAAATTCAAAAAAGAAATACAGATTGAAGACGGCGAAAGAGAAGTTTTTAAGAAATTAGCTAAATATGCAAGAGACGAGACAGAAGATCTTTGGGAAGAGAAAGTTGACAAGTACCTGAAAAACGGTATGAAACTGAAGCAAAACACAGAGCTAACCGAAAACTTCGAGAAGATGAACTTGATTAATTTATGTGGAAATATGAAAAATTGGTGTATTATATTTTACAACTTAGAGTTGGTAGATTGCATTTAAAGGTAGTAAAGTTCATTGAAAAAATGATGCAAGAAGGAACTGAATATAAGAAAGCAATAAAAATGGCGATAAGAAAATACAAAAATGAACTTGATAATTATATTGATGAAGTCATTGAGGAGGAAGAAGGAGAGGATGGAGAGCAGGATGAGGGTGATGATGATGATGATGATGATGATGATGATGATGATGATGATGATGATGATGATGATGATGATGATGATGATGATGATGATGATGATGATGATGATGATGATAAGGAGGAGGGAGATGAGGAGGGTGATGATGATGAAGAGGAGGGTGATGATGAGGAGGAGGAGGATTAGAACTATAAATGTAAATCATTTCGCTCTCTCATTTTAATGTTCGCTTTAGGAGGAGGAGGAGGAGGAGGAGGAGGGATTATAATATGAAAACTCAAATTATGTTTCATTTTACTTCCGACATTCAACCAGTGCTCATGGAGTCGTGGGAAAAGTATTTACAGAGGATTTATTATGAGCTATCAAATGCCGCTAGTTTTACTGGAGCTGATAAACTATTCGCATTTGTAAAGCGAGATGAAAAATACAAACTCAGTAAATATAAGATAAGAAAATGGTTACAAAACCAAGAGTCCTATTCAATGCAGAGAGCTATCCGACGACCTAGAAATCGAACTAATATTATTGTTGCTGGTAAAGACGACCAATGGTCTGCCGATCTCATGTATATGGTGAAATTTTAGAAATATAACGACGATTACTCTTACGTTTTGGTCGTAATTAATGCTTTTTTCAAATACATATGGCTGCGAAAATTGAAGAACAAACAGGGCGAATCCGTTGCTTCGGCATTTAAAGACATTTTGAAAGAGAATTCGAACCGAATACGAACCGATAAAGGCCAAGAATTTAGATCAAGAAATGTACAACGATTTTTTCAATCCGAGGGAATTAAACATTTCTAAGCATTGAACGAGGTGAAAGCAGCTATCTCAGAAAGAGCAATAAAAACCATTAAGACCAGGATATATCGCTACTTTGCATATAAACAAACATACAAATACATAGACAAAATACAAGATTATGCTAAAGGTTATAATAAGACTGTACATAGAACCATAGATATGCCACCGAATGAGGTGTCTAAACAAAATGAAGAAAGCGTACATCTAGCTACATACTTTGCACGGAAGCCTTCAAAGAAAATGCCAAAACATTTGAGATTCAGATTTAAAATAGGAACTCATGTTCGAATAACATATCTTAAAAATGTTTTTACTCGTGAATATGACGAAAAATGGACCGGAGAGATATTTACAATATCCGGTAGATTTAGGAGAAACAATGCTGCAATATATCGCCTCCAGGGTTACAACGGAAAGAAATAGTTGGGACCTTTTACCAGAGTGAGGTCCAGAAAGTTACCATGAAAGATGATGATTTATGGAAAATCGAAAATATTGTCAAAACCAGAGGAAAGGGACCATATTTTGTGAAATGGCTTTATTGGCCAGAGAGATTTTCTTCATGGGTTAACACCCGCGATTTACAAGACTTGTGAATACTGTAATACTAGTTTAATAAAACATGTTTGTTCTCGAAAAGGTTTTGTTGTTTGTGTAATTGAGATATTTGATAGTACAAACAATTTATACAATAAATCTTACCTTAAGCAATAAACTGTCCAAGTTATTCCATTCACCGATTCCCCGTATATGTCGTCGTTAACTTCATGTTTAAATGTGGCGCAAAAATAAGCAGACATGCGCATTTAAATTGATTGCATGGAATTCAAAAAATTTAGCAATACGATTTCAAGTATGCGTGAAATATTTTGTTTTCAAAATGGTAATTACAAAGCAGCTGGTGAATTTAACTAGACATAATTCAGTATTTCACAGAGATAATAATCTGTTCACTGGTTTTTATCCATATGAACTACTCAATTTTAAATCATGCCCGTTGATGTTAATCATGGCGTGACCCGCTAGTTATATGGATGATTAAGGACATCTATCTTTAGAAGCTGCAGTTGTGGGAAAATATCTACTTTAGTTTTGCTATAAGTATATACGACGGATTTTAAATGTTAACTAGAAAGAATAGACGGGGTTTTGTTTTAATAATTTTTATGATCAATCAAAAAGGATAATCTAAATTGAATAACGGTAGATTATTCGTTCGAATAAAATTCCGATATAATTCAAACTTAAAAAAGTATCTAATTATTTATTAAATTAAATACGAAAATTAAAACAAGATGCACATAGTCAATTTAAAAGAAGTGCGATCAATTTATCAGCTTTGTTAAATATTCAACTAACGTTTGATTATTTGTAATAAGATTTGTCTTTGTCAGTTACAAAGCTTCAGGCCAGGTGACGACACTTAACAATAAAACAGTGTTGAGAGCTGGAAGGACAGATGTTTTCATAATCAATTGTGAAACAAATCATTTGAATCTCTTTCGTCAAGCTACAACGAAAAACATTGAATTGAAAAAAAAAACTATTAACAATATTAATTTAAACCTAATTTAATTCAACAGATCATTATATCTTTACATGTTTATATTTTCTCTTAATTATGGTATGACACTCTTCTTTCAAAATCATTTGAATATTAAATCAATGATAATTATCTTAAAGCAAACACGCCAAAAGGTCGACTGAAAACAAGTCGTAAACAATTAGGCTTATTACTCATTATGCATATATTACATATTAATCATATAACAGAATACAGTATTACATAAAACTTATAATATGCATTATTACATAATAATCAATTAACAATATACATTATTACATAATAGTCAATTAACAATATACATTATTACGCAATCAGTCAATTAACAATATTACGCAATTAGTCAATTAGCAATATGCATTATTAAATCATAATACAAATATGCATTCTTACGTAATCTTAAAAATAAAACGCGGGAAAAGTGGTCTATACGTATGGCCTTGACTACTCATATCAATGATTCATCTGAGCTCATTCCAATTGAGCTCTGACACTCTTAGGGACGAAACGCTCATTAGCAGTAGAATCGACACAGTGGTTGTAAAAACTAATCAAAGATGTAAGGCTAATAAATTTGGTACGCCAAACACGCGCTCGGCAAAATCAAATAAGAAATTGAAGAGAATTGAAAACCAAAAAAAAATCCAAAAGGTTATGCCAAATCGAATGGAAAAAGATCAAAGCAATTTCAATGAAATGAAAAATCAAAATAACAAGAGAAAGGTGAGACTTATGGGTAACGTATCAATAACGGCTCTATTATTTCAGCAAGTGTTGAAGAAATGTATCAAGTTGCATTACGATCAAGCCGTTTTCAGACTAGGATGAAATCTAGTAAGATAATGTAGTACATATAAACGATCTTCTACAATGATTAACTTAGCTATAGATTTCGCCGATAGGGTTATTGCAGGAAATCTTAACCAAAAACTCAGATGCTCCAAAAGGGCCAAGAGTTCCGACTCAACTAGTGTTCCATATTGACTCGAAAGATAAACTCTTACGTAACGTTTCTTATTTGTATACATATTCAATTTTATAAACATAATATATTTGATTGAATTTTGTGTTGCTTAACGTCCAGTGGCAAATATTTCATGCATGTTCAGGACGAGTAATATATTTGAATTTATCAAACACAGCGAATTAAAACCTCTAAAGGATGTCGTTATAAACATATTTTTTTAATGTATTACAGTAGGGTTTTCAGCAGTTCAGTGCATGATTTTAAATCCTATGATTCGGAAATAGATGTTTTCTGTTTTATATAGTAGTTTACACTAACCTATTTTTATCGAAAGATTTCAATATTTGAGTGACCTAAACACTTATATTTTACTCAACTGTTTCCTATGCCAAATGGGGTCTGTTCATTTTTCAAAAACAGTAGTTTGATAACATTATAGGTATTGACAATGGCAAAGTAGGCCTTCAAACTATCACTACGTCTCCTGATAGAGAATGGTATAGTGGCTGATCTGGAAAATAAAATACAAACAAATTTGGCCAGGAAACATTCATGCATATTATATCGGTATTTCTACTTCTATTGTAATCGTTTTATAATTTTGTTGCTTGATATTTTTTATTATTATTCGTATCCCCGTTGTTACAGTAACTATGGTAAAGAACATACAAGAACGTATGACACATTTAAAACAAAATAGTTCCTACGCATAGCTGTAACTTTGTAAATAAGAAAAATATTGGAATGACCAAATGAATTTTAAGGACTTGGGATAACTCTGGAACTCTTTTAAATAACATAACAGTTATATGAAATTAAAATGGGAGGACATACGTGCCCTATTGGTCGGATCAGAAGTGCCTGTTCTTTTGAACTACCAAAAATTCCGGGAACCAGAACCTAATATGTTAAATTTTTCAGCACAAGCCGGAATAAGGTATATGTTTGATATGAAATGACTCACTTTATTTAAACATTATTATTCAAACAAAATAGCACTGAATGCTTGAAATTACAGAATTTAACATAAGCAATGGGGCATTTATTCCTTTTATAATTTTTGCTGTAATTCATCGTTGTTTCTATAGTTTTCATATTGTCTTTGTTCTTTTTATAATGCATGCCCCTTTTCGTCGTTGTCATACAAATGTGATGAAGTAATGGCAGTAGCAGCTTTCGTGCGAGCAGAAATAAGTATCAAACTATTACTTTAAACAACACTATTTGGTGTCTTTTAAAGATAATATTTTACTATTTGAACTTTGAATTCCTTACCCAAACATAGTGTCTACTTCTTCGGTAATTCTTGTGAAAGTTGTTTGCATTAAATGTGAACCATTCAACACACTTGTTAAAAGAGACATATTAGTAGCGGATGGTGCACTGAAGAATATTCTAAACAAAGAATGGTTAAACGAGTTCCGTAGTATTAATGATATCTGTAAAAAAAATATGTTATCAATTAATATGCCATATCGTTCTCGTCAAAAGTATACACATTTAGATGTAAAAGACTTTATTGGGTTAAAAAATAGAAATAGGATCAATTTTTTTTTTATTTCAGAGATTTTAAAAAATATTTGAAAAAACACATAGCTAGATATAAGAAATCAGAAAGCTAAATTCAAAGGTTTTATTAAACTCTAGGTATTTTTTTTTAATCAGATCATCATCATAATGTAGTTGTTCTAAATATTTACTTCAAATCGACGTTCAAAACGTTGTACATTGTATTTATTTTATTCTATCAGTGTAACTATCAACTAAATATTGCATATAGCGTGCAAGCTTTTTACAGACCCGATTTGCCATGTTATGGAACTGATTTTTTATGTTACTAAATTCAAATTTGAGTTGTCAAAAGCTAGAAATGTTAAATGAAAAAAAAATCAAAGTAAAGATAATACTTGGGGAAAACAACTTAATGCATCAGTTACAGTAAATATTTATTTAAGCTAACCTTTGACCCCTATGTATACTTACTTTAAATGGAACTGTTCTGTTGAGTTTCCATTCCTCTAACAAATATTTATTCCGGTAAATATCGTCACTGGTGTACTCTGAGTTTTCCTCCCACAATTCCTGTAATTTGTCGCCATTTGAAGTTTTCGAGAGCAGCAATGGCTGTCTGATGGTAGCATCTTCAATATTTTAATTATAGCTATTGCAAATATCCTTAGTTTTTGCTCTTTCAGTAGAGGGATTTAACACTATAAGACTTGTAAAATCTCACACATTAAGAATTATCAAATATCACAACTATTCCATACCGTTTTTTAGTATTATCAGATTAACGTCTGACCATTCTCTATCATGCATACGGCAAGTCTAATAATTGTGACTTTAAAAAAAATCAAAGTTAAAGTGTACTCAAAATTTGAAGAAAAAAAGCAAGACAATTCTTAATGTTTAAGTTTTTTTAAATAAAGAATCCGACTCACCAACTGAGATTATGAACAGACAAAAGACAAATAGCCTTACGCCTGACTCCATTCTATATTACATGTAAGTCAACGAGTGGACTTCTTCGAGACTATGTATTAGAACATTCTGATTATTTGCATAAATTGTCATGAAGCAATTCGCATATTAATGGAACTTCCTTACTTTTGATATTATATTATTTCACTTAAGATGTGCAATTAATCTTTCTGATTTAAGCTTTTATAAATATTTAATTATTCATAAGACAGCCTATATAGCAATTAAAGTCATGGTTATAGTCAAAATTATCTCCCCATAACGCCACCTAATTGTTTCAATGATCGTAAAAATGGAAGCCATTGTAAAGTAATGCGCTGTCAATTTAGCTCTCAATAACCTTATAGGACAATTGCATTCTATAAGAAAAATGTATCTACTAGCTATTTAGCATAATTTTAAGTTATTTTTAAGCCTTTAGTCAACTTAAAATTATTGTCTGACCGTTTGTCAGGAGGGAATTTTTCGTAACTTATTCTGATCAAATATTCTTGGAAGGACAGACTTAAAAAATTCAGATGCTGAAGATTAATTGTCCTTGATAACACACACAAAAAAAGATTTTTTCACGAAGATATGCATGAAAAAGATCCACAAGTAAAGTCTGTCGTCAAATACTTATAGTGAAATTTTGTTATTCCCACACACCTTCTCTTTCATTTTTAGTACTGTATTAAAGTGATAAATGTTATTATATCAACCTGTAGCCTGAATATATAATCAAAGAGCTGAAAGCTCTGAGGAAAAATGACGCCACTGTCTCTAATATTGTGATATTTTTTATGCAAGTCTTGATTTTCACATACCGTAATTAGTTTAACATTCCAACATGTCTCTTAAGCATATAATTGATATTCGTATATGTGTGTGTTATGTGAAGATGACAACTGGCTGTTTTTTTAGTACAAATGTATAGGTCAAGACTACCTGAATGATCTACAGTATCCAATGACTACTGGCTGTTTTTTTCTATAAATAAATAGGTCAAGACTACCAGAATGATCTACAATATCCAATGACTACTGGCTGTTCTTTTGTACTAATAAATAGGTCAAGACTATTTGAATGATCTACAATATCCAATGACTACTGGCTGTTCTTTTGTACATATAAATAAAGACTACCTGAATGATCTAAAGTATTCTAAGTAATGTGATTTTTGTCTTACAATTACATTTTTCTAAATCAAGAATATAGACTACTAGCATCCTTTTCAAACCAAATGATTATGAAGAGCCTGTTGTTATCAAGCTCTTATACCCCACATACTCATTAAATAAGTTACTAGTGACCTAGTTATTTCTGTTACTTGAAGCAAACTATATTTCTGTAGATTTAGACAATAGTATAATATTGTTTTACTAGTTTTATTTCACCTTGAAGATTAGACAAATAGGGATACTCCTTTGATTTTTTATTTCATGTCAGTCAGGTCGCTTTATATGAAACTTGAAACCACTTCTCTGCCATATTGTTATTTCATAACAACTCTGCCCTTGACCATGTTGACCCATGTAATTGATATTCATTCTTTAACCATATATCATAGTCAGTTAGTTTTTGATTTTGCACTCCCACACCACCTTTCAGGCCAAATGTCTGTCTCTATTTAAGTTAATGACATTGAACAATCATGGTATTAAACACAATTTCAATAGTGATAATGCTGTTCTAGTAGGTCACCATATATTCAACTTGGGTAGCATTCCAGTTATTGAAATTTGTGTCAGATTAGAACAATGATCTAGACCTTTAGGAATGGATCTTACAATTTAATATGGAGCCATAGTATGGGACCCCTACACGGTAACAAAAAAAAACAAGCTTGAAAGGATACAACGTCAAGCGGCAAAATCTATCACCAGAAATTACAAGTCAAGAGAGGATGGACGGGATACGTCTCTAAAATGCTTGCCTAACTGGAACTACAACAAGATCTCCAGACAAGACGAACAAGGAGTTGAAGCCAGAAGTTAATATTTATGTAAAAAGTAGTTGAGGGGCTGATTCCCGCTATTGAACCATACTGTCATTCTATAATATTATTGCGCAAGTATTTCTGTATTGTCCTTGTTATTGGTCCATGTCTTGGTGTATTGGTCTGAGGCGAAGCCGAAGGCCAATACTGCTGGCCGAGGACCAACAATAAGGCCAATACAGAAATACATGTAATAGTATCTTTATTAATTAACTGCAGTGTTACAATATTTTTTTATTTCATTTCACAAGAGATAAACATTTTTACCTTGAAGTGGAACTATCCAAATCTCAGTTTCTTTTTATAAGATGCAATATCTAATGATTTGGTGCCGTTTCCATGCATCTTCAGCCTTTTCTCATCTGATGAATTTTTCTACCCTTTCCAGTCACTATAAAGTGTTACAACTTTAATTTAGACACAACACATAAATAGTAATTGGAAAGGTACTGCCATTGCATGTGTAATGCAAATATATTTAAAAAAAAAATAATGTAAGAGTTGAAATTGATACAACTATTCATAAGCCAATTGACCAAAGAACGAAGATTTGCGCAATTACAGAATGCATATGCCTGGTTCGGGTTTAAAAATAAAAGACCGTTTACAAAACATGAGAAGCGAAAGTAAACAGTAAAAATCGATTTGTACCATCGACATGATGAAATTATGAGGTCGTCAAGAAATGAACTTTGTGATAATTTACTCGTTCCCCAAACCTGAAATAATTCCATTGTCTACTTTCAAAATGCTTTTCAAATGAATGGGACCGTCTTTAACATAACATATATGCCATACTGAACGTTTCAGCTTGTTTATGGTGAGTAAATAAAAACTGCGTCGTACAAACAACTGTTTACTTTCATTTTGAGTTTTATCGTGACTTACGATCTAAAAACTAGAGACGTTCCGAAATCCTGTTTTGGCCGGATCAGAACTCGGCCAATACGGAAAAAAAATCTGTATTGGCCGAGTTGACATCTTATATTGCATATGCAGTTTTCATCATATTAAGTACAATAACAGTGTAGTTAATTAATAATGATACAGTTACAGACTCTGCTGCTATAACTTTGTAAACAAAGATTCATACGCACCGCGTGGGTATAACCGTATTACTAATTTCCGATTATTAAAATCTTCGTAAATCTGGATAAAGACCAGTTTCTATCCAATGAATATCAAAATGATTCCGATTATTACTTTTTTAATGATTGTAAAGTTGAAATGGCATGAAAGGCTGACATTATTTAGGAGAACTATTTTGTCTAGCGATTGCTGATCATTGGAGGGTAAAAAGTCCAACACCATAACAAAACGGATCTATTTATCATGTATACATACCGATTGTTCACGATTGTAAGACATGTGTATAAAAGTCAAAGCTCGAATAAATATTAAATATATAACAAAGGAATAGCTCCAAATACCATTTAATAACAAAAAACATATGGACAGTTCAAGATATCTTTTTGGTAAATAAAATAACGTATGTAAACTGGTTCCCGTCCGACTACAACACTTTGTTCGAGTGTAGCGAAATACAATCAGATTCCAGTCAGTATGTTAAATAGTAAATATGAAACCGAGTGCGGTAGGCGGAGGCATAATCAACTTCCGTTAGTTCTGGTCAATGGTATCGGAAACATGCCGCTGATAGCGTCATTTTCCAAAAATTATAAAATCTGAAGCAAGATAATGTATCAAATATTTTTCTTTATACGTTTTCAAGACAAAATAGTCAACTAAAACATACCTGAACATAAACAGAAGAACTCGACTTTCTCTTTTCGATGAAATTATTGACCATTTTTAGGATTATTTTTCATAAAAAAACTGTCGCCGGATGGAGACATGCAATTTAATACTTTTAAAAGATAAATTTTTTACCTTTCTGTGGAATTTTTTGGGTGGAATTTATGCTTATGCACAAAGAAGATCCACATGTATTTGCACCTACCATAATCGACTGTTTTGTGAAAATTTGTCTTGAATTTAAAAGTAAACAAATATCTCGAAGCTCCATACTATAATTTAAGTAAAAACACGTATACAAGATGCATAAAATCCTAAATTATGCACCCACATTTAACTTTTAAAGCCCATGGAAACAGATGAAAACAATTCAATAATACCAACTTGGCATTTTTTACCTTCTGTAATAAGAGTTCCATTTCTTTTGTTTAATTTCAACCGGATATGAGCCTGAGATAGATAATACATGTTTATGTAAATGCTCTTTTGTTCCGACGTTGGAAAGTTCCGGGCGGAAAGAACTAACTAGCCGAAAAGTTCCGGAGGAACTTATTAACTAGTTACTTTGTTCTTCCTCTTGTTTAAAAGTTCCACCGGAACAAAGTGACTAGTTTAAAAGTTCCAACGGAACATATCAACTAGTTAGAAAGTTCCTTTTTGCCAAATTAGTCAAAACCGGAACTAACAAACTAGCCCAAAAGTTCCAACGGAACTTATCAACCAGGCAGAAAGTTCCATTTGGAGAATTGATGCAAAGTAAAAGCGCAACATATTATATTTGAACCTTTCAAAGGGAAACCAAGATACTGATTACAAAAGTCAAAAGGAACTTATCAACTAGCCACAAAGTTCCTCTTTGGCAAATAAGTCAAAACCGGAACTAACAAACTAGCCCAAAAGTTCCAACGGAACTTATCAACCAG
Source organism: Mytilus californianus (assembly GCF_021869535.1). NCBI lineage: Eukaryota > Metazoa > Mollusca > Bivalvia > Mytilida > Mytilidae > Mytilus > Mytilus californianus. The sequence goes on from NW_026262723.1 coordinate 110,856,235, forward strand.
TCACAAAGTTCCATTTGGAGAATTGATGCAAAGAACCACATGAGGAGGGGGGTATTCTTCCCTCTCTTGAGGGTACTATGAATACTAAATTTGCATGATAATGCAACTTATTCCGTTTTATGTGAGCTATGAAATACAACTTAAATTTTGCATATTTGTCCCCAAAGAAACCCCTTTCAGTGCGTTGGGTATTCTTGTAAATTATTGATTTGCTCTTATATATACTGATACTCATTCTTCCCCCTCTTTCTGCAAAAAGGACGAAATATGATATATTCGGAACGATGTAACTAGTTGTTCTGTTCCGCCAGAACTATTCAACTAGCTACATTGTTCTGGGACTTTTCAACTAGCTACTTTTTTCCGGAACTTTTCGACTGCACTCGGAATAAAACAACTAGTTGGAAAGTTCCATCGGAACGAAATAACTAGTTGAAAAGTTCCGCCAGAACAAAGTAACTGACGGAACATAGTGGCTGTTACATTTACACCAAAAGTGAGGGCATTTAGAAAATATATTAAAGTCATGTGATATTTTATCAATTTTTTTTAAAAAGTTGAATATTTTGTATGGGCGTGTTTTTCAAAAAATGTCCACTTTCTCTGTCCAGGGCTTAAACTGTGATAAAATCATTTTAAATAAAAATGTCCAGATTTGAAAGTTTATTCAAATTTTCAAAATTTCATACAATTTACCAATCTTTTTTTTTGTGCCTTTTTCAATGTTTTGTCATACAGCTACATCTGAACATTACAAAAAGTATTGGCTAGTCCTATTGGTAGGGTACTTGTACTCCGGCTTCCTCCACCAACACAAACTGGCTGTCATTATACAGCAAAGTGTGCTGAATGGGGTGTTACACACCAACAGTCAGTCCTTCTACACCAATATTCCTTTTTTTAAATCTAAATGTCGTTTAAAATCTTTTACATAACAGGGCTTTCTTCTGTATATATATGAAGGACATACGCAGCTATCAGTTTCTTTCTCAGGTCGATAAAATTCATAATTTTGATGACGATTATGTATCGTTATTTAAGGGACGACCATTTGATATTCTTTGGGAGAGTGCGGGAGATTTTGAGAAATAAGTATTTTGGTCTGGTAGTAACTGAAGAAAAAATCCTTGCACAAGACATGATGAATGCCGATCTGAAAAAGAATATTGTGCAAGTCAAATCAAAAGGTAGAAAGAGTGGTTTGGCATTATCATTTCCTTTATTTCTATCTTGTATACCTCTTCCCAATACGTTTTGACATTGCACAGGGCCATGTTTTTCTTCTACTGTTGATGATGCAATTGTGATTTACATTTAATATTCTGGTCACAAATACATTAATCGATGCCGTTGTCTGTCAATAAAAGATTGGTTTTTTTTTCAACTAGCTATCTGCTTTAACTCGATCACTCTTTAAGACTCATCCTTCTTATCTCTTTTTTATCTTTTGATAATTGTGTCCTTTCTAAATCAAAATAATGATATTATTTGATATATTTGTGAACTTTTTGATGTCATAACACTATTGAGTTTTATCAAAAAAATTGACTTAAAGATATAAAAATAAGAATGTGTGGTATGATTGCCAATGAGACAACTCTCCACCAGGGACAAATAACATAGAAGTCAACAACTATAGGTTACCGTACGGCCTTCAATAATAAGCAAAACCCATACCGCACAATAAGCTATAAAAAGCCCTGAAATGACAAATGCAAAACAATTCAAACGAGAAAACTAACGGCCTGGCCTGATTTGCGTACAAAACAATAAATATAAAACAAATATGATATACAGAAACAAACGACAACCACTGAATTACAGGCTCCTGACTTCATCTTCGCTAGCCAAGGGTTACGATCAGTCCCATCCTCTACTGGATCGTAACCCTTGGCTAGCGAAGATGACTGACTTGGGACAGGCACATTTTTGTTGTTATATATTTTGAATTGTCCCATTGTTTTAACAGCAGTTGTGTTAACCTTTCCTTATGTTGCGAGCCTATTGTCATTAATTTAAAAGAACGTACGATTTCCGGTTGACTATATATAATGTTCTTTTTGAACAACTATCCACAGGGAAGAGATGAGTGTCATGCAATAAATAGCGAGACAGCAACAAAGCGAAAAACAAACCAGAAAAACTTCACGGTGGTCACATGGTCTTCAACAGCAGACTTCTCGGTAGTCACATGGTCTTCAACAGCAGACTTCTCGGTGGTCACATGGTCTTCAACAATAGACAGGAACGGTGTCCACACAATATAGAAAGTTTAACTTGGCGACTTTTACATGTGTAGATAATCACTTTAACGAACTTTAGTCTTGTGTTGGCATTTGTCACTTTGCTGATCATATTTGTATACGAATCAAGGGGGGACGATAACGAAGAGGTTCAAAACACTAAATTTAAGATTCAAATAAGAATAAGATTAAGTCAGATTTAGTTGTAACGTTTTATATAGTGTTCAAAATAATACTGTATATAATCACGCACGATAACAACTGTTAAAAAACCTAGTACCAATCATATGAGCAAAATTCTTAACAATTGAGCATTTAGTGTTAGATAGATAACACTTTTACACAACAACAAAACAATTCTGATCATCTCTAAAAGCAATTTACTAAAACCACTAGAATTCGGTAGGTTAACATTGTGACTACCTGCAGGGAGATCTGTCTGTTGAACGGGTAAAATGTTTTATGCAGTAAGAAATCATTATCAAAAAGCGGATTTTAACGAAATAGTATCATTTATTCTATTATTAAAATGTATGTAGTAAAGTTACTAGCAACGAATGTAATGTATCAAAAATTTCATGTCACGATCTGCATTCGGAAACACCATTTTTCGTATTTCTAATTTTCTAAAACTGCACACATAGTAAATAGCTGACTTACTTGAATGGCATTACAATTCTAACTTCTTGCTACAGATGTTATTACTCTTTTAAAAACATTTTTGGTTAAAATTATTTCAACGAAATGTCTTTTAACGGACTTGTGTTCCTGTTACCTTTTTTCAATGGGATCAATAGATTCGTGTCTAAAAAAACTAAATAACGAGCTTGAGGGCAGTCTGTAGCCCAGAAATTAGCTAGTTTGTATCTAGGATGAAAGAATTCTATATAGACTCAGGAACTGTTTCTCTGTGTGGGAGAGTAACAGATAACCCTTAATATTGCACTGGTATGTTTCCTTGAAATAATTACTGATCAAGTATTTGATTTTGTATGCAGTTGTTTTAAATCCGAACTTTTTTCTTCCTCATCAACCATCTTTATGATTTATTTAACACATATATTAAACAATAAAGTAAAGCTACAAAAACAAGTGAAATACTGACGAACTGAAAGACTATGGTTTGAAATCTACAGGTATCTTAGATACTTATTTAGTACAAAGTACAACAAAGAACAACTATAATATGAAGCACTGGTGCAAGAATTGAGGCATTGGGTTTCTATATAATACTGGTGCGGCTTTGAAGATCTTGTGAACTATTGCACTGAACGTTTCTCTTCACGGACTTTTATACCTGGAAGGAAATAATGGCATTATTAGAATTAAAACCGAAAAAGAAATAACGTGACAAATTAAAATTACTTTTAACTCTTGATGTGTAGCATTTCTGTTAGGTAACTAGGCAACAAATTCACCTATGTATAACAAGACAACGACAGTGTATAACCTTAAATCAATTTGATTGGTTGATCTGACGTTTCCCTTATAATAGACTTGAGTGAAAATTTCCACTACTTTCACAAACACACAACCATTAACAAATATTCGTGTATATCTTTCAGTTATTTACTTTACGTCTTTATATAAATTGATGAATATAAACATAAATGTGTTTACCTTCTATATCCACAACTGATCATTGAGTACTGGTGTTAGTATCTGATGTCTCTGGCTCTGAAATAGATACAAAGAAACATAAATCTTACTCAGCATGTTCTCGCTTTTAATAATGATGTTAGAAATTCAATGATGACTGTATTTAAAAACTCATAAAATGAATTATTTTCTTCTAAGAAATTTGTTTTAAGTCGGAATCTTGTTTTAACAAAAAGTTTATCCAACTCTAGAAATGTTTATTTTCTGAACATAATGTGTACATTATACTTAAAAGGTTTTAAGTAAAAAAAATCTAAATTTGAATATTTTTTAACATATACTTCAAATAATACTTACCTTATTCTGTAAAACACAATTACTAAGACTAACATTTATTACAATGTGTATCATAACATTTATTACTATGTGTATCATCAAATTTGGAAGTTCATCCAACTACCCATTGATTTAATTGGGGTTTTTTTTTCTCAGTGTGGTGAAGTATTTGCTTTACTCTAATTTCAATTTAAATAAAGGACAGTCTTTATTTTTGTGTTGTTGGAATTGTTTATGAATATAAGAATACATGTACAATTCTGTTTTTATTGTAATTGGAGGTTGTTGTCTCAAGTATTGACTTGCACCCACATCTCTTTTCAATAATATGTAACTGTTTTGTGGAAACAATATTTTTCAAATAATTGTCAGAGATATTAAATGTTGACATCTACGGGATTTGTGATGATATGCTGCAGTAACAAGAAATATTATTACCGAAACTTGAAGGAAAAGGTTTTTTCAAGTATTGAAAAAGATTTAAAAATCAACTTATCATACGCCATGTTTGATTTCAAAATGTATTTCCAAATGATATGATTTCAAAACGTTTTTATTAAAGATCAAAATGTTATTTACTCAAATTATGTAATTCCTTTCAACACACAAAACCAACATTAGCTAATGTTATAAAGCGATTCACACTTGTTTTATAAGCATTTAAATGCGATAGTTTATTTATCCTACAATACAAGCACAAAACTTATTACCCTATATTTTGTGAAAGTGGTCATTTCTATTCAGACTGTAACATTGGGTATTTAAAAAAGTAATTGCTTTTGTAATCTAAACAATGCAATTGAAACTGAATTGAAACGTAAGTAGAACCATTAAATTCCCGCGATAGAACTTGATTTAAACTTTTAACATCAATAGAAAAAATAACAGTTTTTGGAGAACTGACCACTTACAACTAATATATATATATTCTAATTTGAATCGTTCTACAAAATGTCCATTATCCAACTGCAAGGGAGAACGTCCACAAAGGTGTGTTATTTAGTCATAAAGATTGTAAGGTTCTTTTAATAAAAGTTTTGTCAGAAAAGAGCTTAGAAATTTGCAAAATTTGTTAATTCAAACATATTGCCAATATTGTCCGCAACAAATAGTCGCCATAGAAGTTTATATAAAAATTATATAAAAATGACACGAGTGTTATGACTCGTTTTTATCACAAGGATTTAATGAGAGTACAGCTAATATAAGGACAAACTTATTTAATATAAGTCCTCGGTGAATATAACCACATGGATTTTTAATGTCATTTATGACTCAAAACAGACTACGTGAACAAACTCCTTTACATCTGAGAACTTCAAAACAAATCCAAGACCCTAATACAAATAGCTATAAATACCATAGAGTCTAAGAACTAACAGTCCAGTGGAAAGTAGTTTAAGATGTCTATATCTATACATAGAAAAAAATTAAACTTTGCTTTTATTTAAAATTATAATCTGTTTCATAAGTTTGGCATTAAACCTTTTCTTCCTTCTGTTTTGGTTCGTTCAATAAATAAAACTTCATTGCACATCTGACTTCTAGAAAAGTATTTAAAGTAAATGAACTGAATAAAAAACAATACTTTACAATTTGCTGTGAGATATGTAGACTAAGAATTCTATACTAGGATTTCTCTTTCATTAATATGTGAGTTTTGAGGTGAGTTTACTTCAAGAAATCCTCGCCTAAACTATTATTGAGGTAGAGCTATAACAGCAGAGCCATTCACACCAATTTAGCACTACAACTAAAGCCCCATGCCACACGATGTGGTACCTTCTTGATAATGTGAACGCTTGTAATAGTTATGTTGTGAATAAAAATTGGTTGCTCTTGACGCTGATGGTATTCGTGTGGAATAAGTATTGGTTGTGTGCATGGCTGTTGGTGTGGTATAAAAGCTGGTTATTCGTGTTGCCGACGGGGTACGTCTGTATCTCCTTGCAGACCAATAACTACCTGTGTTATGCTGTTCTGTTGTTTTTGGTCTATAGACGTTCATTATTAAAGCAGCATCGGTTGATTCAGGAATCTCATCTTTTGGACCTGGAAACCTAAATGTAAAATTGTTCCGTTGTTTAAAAAAAAGGCTGGCATACTACGACTCAATAATAGATGTATAAAATGGTGTTTATGACTATTTTAAGAGAAATTTCTAGAAATTAAAATGTTCCCTAGAGAAAATTTATAGTTCATAAAAAAAACAACCTTGTACATGTCTTTGGATTAAATGCGTTTTTACTGCGAGTAGATTGATGGTGGATGTTTGTTTAACGTTCAGTGGCAAATTTATTAATTGCATATTCAGGACGAGAACATGTTAATGTAATTTTAATGTTAACCCTGCTTTGTACTAGACCGACTCGCTGAATCGCATTTTTAAGACGCTAGTTCACAAGGTAACAGTCCACAAATGAACATGTCACCTTACCCGGACATATTATTCTGAATCCGAGCCGACCAGTCATTGCTTTCACTCCTTAATGCCGCATGCTTAGCGGAAAAGCAGCAAATAGATATAGGAAGATGTGGTATGAGTGCCAATGAGACCAACTCTCCATCCAAGTTACAATTTATAAAAGTAAACCATTATAGGTCAAGGTACGGCCTTCAACACGGAGCATTGGCTCACACCAAACAGCAAGCTATAAAGGGCAGGCCATAATCTTGCCGGCGAAATGACGATTTAAGTCGCCAAAGAATTTTGAAAATCGCTAAATCTCGCCGGCCGACTGACTTCATAGCGAAGTCAAATCGCTATCAAAATCGGTAAAAGGGAGACAACTTGTGATTGACAAGTCTCACAGGTAAAAAAAATGGTTAACTGGCCACCCGCTGATTGATACTTCGACACACGTGTAGATAAGATTGAAACAACAGCAGGGGTCCAGTTAAAAAAAATGGCGGCTGACAAGGAAACTCGAGATTTTCGAAACGACCCAGGACTAATACTGTCAACGATCAAATTAAATAAATACAACGGCGACTTTGAACATCCTCGGATATAACTTTCAAAACTGTTCAAACGGAAAACTGACCGTCTGTTTAAGTTATCATATTACGATAATTTTCATCTGAGGATGTTGCGTAATCACTCAGCTGATTTGTTTTATTTTTACAACTTACACAAATCGATCAATTTTACTATTCGGTAGGTAAAAGGTTGGAATTAACGGTAGATTTATTATATTGATTGAATAAAAATTGAAATATAAAAGGTAGAAAGACTGCTGATGGATAATGTGATGGCAAACGTACGACACTCGACCAGGTTATGATCAGCAGTGGATTGTTTCTGACGACCATTTCGTTGATATGGATGATATTTTTAAAAAATGATAGTAATTAGCCCTTTGTCGGATCATTAATATGCGATTGAAAAATATTTTCATTTATAGACTTACAATCTTTAACGATAATCTCAATTTACAACTAACATAATGTCCTGGACATTCAATAATGTTTTACAAAATAATGACAAGTGGTGATATAAATTAAATTCCCAGTCATGTGCAATTCAACAGGAAAACTGGGAGTTATATTTTTTCTGGAATTTTAAAAATAAATTGAGGCAGATGCACATGAATTTAATGCATCATAATCATGATATTATTACTAGGCTACTCCCTCATGTCCCAATCAACAAATTTTATTTTATAGAACACAATGGTATCAATAAATAAATAAATAACAACTATATATTGTCTAAACCTTTTTATTAAGAACTTTCTATATATACATTGTGTACAATAACATATGAAAAAACTGCAAGTATATCTTTTATTGAATATAAAACAATTTCCTTAGTGATAAGCACGAAAACACGATGCAACCGAAACGGTAATGGAATCTCACTTCTCCAAGAAATTTACCACTTCTCCCTTCTCTCTCTTGGAAGGAGAAGTCACTTCTCCCTCTTCAAAATCCTAGATTAGGCCCTGATAAAGGGCCCCAAAAAATTACTAGTGTAAAACCATTCAAACGGAAAACCCCAATTTTAAAGTCTTTTGTATGAGCTGGTCAGTGTTCGAATCCATGATCTCCCGCATCCGATGCGAGCACGCTACCACGATACCACCGAAGCGGTTATCAATATTATGAAACTAACTTGGAACGTGCACACAGATATGAACATGGTTGTGGTCAGTAAGATACACTTTAGTTATGTTATAAATCTTAACATATCTATACAAAAAGAACAGATACAAAGAGTAGTAAATTAGATATTTATTTCAAACTAAAAACTTGTTTTTCTAAAGAAATGTATCTATCTTTAAACAATTTTCAATTGAGAAGTGCCATATGTAAAATCAGAATCAGTGCCCATGATCTCAAAATAGAAAGAGACAGGTATAAAACTTTATATATAGAAAGAGACCAAAGGCTTTGTAAGAAATGCACTCTAAATCTGGTTGAAGATGAACAACATTTTATTACAAGTTGTCCAGCATACAAAGATGATAGGGAGATATTTTTCAAGGAGATAAACAGTATTGGTCCTTATTTTTCATATCTCTCAAATGAGGCAAAATTTTTTTGGTTATTTACTAATGAAAATTTTTCTGTACTTAAATATTTAGAGAACTAGATGTTAGACGAAATGTAAATTAATGTATGTAATAACAATGATAATTGTAATGATTTTATGGTTCTGGTCATGCCTGGAATTAAATGTGTGTGATTTATATAGAATGGAGATAATAACATGCCTGAACTTTTTAATGTTTCATTTCAATGTATAAAAAAAAATATTTTTCTGTTACAAATCATGATGTATTGATTTATGTGTACATGTCATGCTGCCCATCAAGGGCCCTTGATTGGAATAATAAATATTCTTATTCTTATTCTTATCTATATTTGACTCATGAATTGTATGTGCACATCTATCTTAAAAGTGATTTTTATTGATTTTGCTTTGTGTCAATAACACTGAAAACCTACCATGCATTTTGGTATAGATGTGAGTGTCGGTCTTCACAGGCTTGCCGAAATTCTCCGAGCTGCAAAATAAATATATTTTATTGCAAATTATAATTTTGAAAACATGAAACTCTGAGTTATACTTGGCAGTACGACTACAAGAACCAGATGTTATCATTGTGTATTAGCTAGCTATATCACTGGCAAAGATTTATTGTTGTTTATGTCCATTGGCAAATTCACGGAAGACGGCTTATAATCTAGCGGACTATGTCTCCCGTTTGGGGACAAAATAGTTACAAATTTCCTAAATCGCAACAACCTTAGTGCCTATATTTAGAAATACTTCCCCTAATTGTGCGGGTAAAACATTCATATAAAATTGACGTTGTTGATTATATGGAAACAAGACAGATTTAGATTCAAAATATAAATGCCTTGAATGAAATATTTTTGTAAGTTACAATTGGAGCCTTCAACTGGAGACAACTATCCACCAGATTTAAAATGAAGTGGTAGTAAAATGTATGTTTACCATTATCTGTTTCCCTGTTCGAGACACTTTCCAGTCGGTGCTTTTAGGTATTCCCCAGCCAACTTCACCAACTTTACTAGTTCTGGGTCTGTGGAAAGGTGTACCAGTTGCAGGTCTCCATAGGTAATCAGTCTCACTTGTTCCTTCTCTGGACATGGTCCCTATACCGACCTGTCTGTGCTCCTGCTCGACAGTCATCAAGTGATCTTTAGTAGCATCAGGACCTGAGAATTTATGTTAAACTGGTTCATTTATATCTAAAATACGTCTTAATATCATGGCAACGTTGAATATTACTGTAACGTAGAAGATATTTGTGTAGACACGAAGAAGTTAGAAGACAAGGTAATGGTAAGTCTTGATTATTTTTCCTATACTGATTTTCACCATTTATTAAACAATCATTATAAATTTCCCAAAGGCATAAAGCAAAGGACCAAATTTCGTGGACAGAGGTAGTGCCAGTTTTTCCTCATTTCATTTCAAAAAGTTTTCCGATCATTACTAACCAATTTCAATGCACAGAATCACATCTTTATAACTACGTTTGTGGACTCAGCTTTATGCACGCCGTCTATGCGTTTACTTTTGGTTTCAAACAATATCATGAAATATTTTTGAGCATGTAACCAAGGTAAAAAAAAACAGCTTAAAGCTAATTTCAATCTGCAATTCCGTTAGACTGTCAACTTAACTGTATTTATTACAAACAAGAGTGCAAACGCTGAAATGTCTCGCCTTCTTTACTAACCATTGATATTATGTTGATAGTCCTAAATGAAAGCTTTACTACAACTATTACATAAACTTAACATGATCCAAGAAAATGAAGTCAAGGTCATATAAACCAAACGAGAAATACATGTACACCTTACAATCATTCAATACACTAAATATAGTTGACCTATTGCATATAGTTTCTAAGAAACAGACTTAACCAAGAAAACTAAACATTGACCAATGAATCGTGAAAATGAGGTCAAGGTCAGATGAACCATGCCAGGCAGACATGAACAGCTTACAATCCTTCCATACAACAAATATAGTTGACCTATTGCTGATAGTTTAAGAAAAACAGACCGAAACACATAAACTTAACACTGAGCAATGAACCGTGAAAATGAGGTCAAGGTCAAATAAAACCTGCGAGACTGACATGTACATCATAAAATATTTCCATACACCAAATATAGTTGACTTATTGCATATAGTATTAGAAAAAAGACCAAAACTTAAAAACTTAACTTTGACCACTGAACCATGAAAATGAGGTCAAAGTCAGATGACACCTGCCAGTTGGACATGTACACCTTACAATCATTCCATACACCAAATATAGTAGACCTATTGCATAAAGTATAAGAAAAACAGACCAAAACACAAAAACTTAACTATAACCACTGAACCATGAAAATGAGGTCAAGGTCAGATGACACCTGCCAGTTGGACATGTACACCTTACAATCCTTCTATACACCAATTATACTAGACCTACTGCTTATAGTATCTGAGATATGGACTTGACCACCAAAACTTAACCTTGTTCACTGATCCATGAAATGAGGTCGAGGTCAAGTGAAAACTGTCTGACGGGCATGAGGACATTGCAAGGTACGCACATATCAACTATAGTTATCCTATTACTCATAACAAGAGAGAAATTAACATTACAAAAAATCTCAACTTTTTTTTCAAGTAGTCACTGAACCATGAAAATGAGGTCAAGGACAATGGACATGTGACAGACGGAAACTTAAAAAGTATGAAGCATCCAGGTCTTCCACCTTCTAAAATATAAAGCTTTTAAGAAGTTAGATAACGCCGCCGCCGCCGCCGCCGGATCACTATCCCTATGTCGAGCTTTCTGCGACAAAAGTCGCAGGCTCGACAAATAATGAGAGATTATTACTTTTACATATATATAACCGGAGAAAAGTGACGTTTAGGAACTTTTTACAACAATTCGAATTTATAGCTTGCTGTTCGGTGTGAGGCAAGACTCCGTGTTGAAGGCCGTACTTTGACCTATAAGGGCTTACTTTTACAAATTGTGACTTGGATGGAGAGTTGTCTCATTGGCACTCATACCACATCTTTTTATATCTACAAACCATGTCTTATAAACTGAATAGTTTGCACCCGTATTTACAATGTAAAATGTATATGAGTAAACCAGACAAACTCGTGAATTGTATAATAATTGTAAGGGATCAAGTCGTCAATAGGCATACATGCATATATACGGGACACACTCGTTGTGACCATGTGAAATTGATGGTTTCAAAACTGACGAAATCCCGATTTTTATCGGATAGAAACGCTTTATCAAAAACCATTCCAACGAAAGGACCATAAGTCAGCCAATACAAATCACGTTCATGATTTTTTAAAATCCACACACTGGTTTAACCCAACGACATTCTAATGTGATTTTTTCAAATTTAGGAACCTTGACTGCTTTTGTTTAATTCCATTTTTGTCCTTTCCATGGTAAATACTTGGTGTGATTTTTTGTTGTTGTTGAGATGCCATTCACTTAAGTCACATATCTACTTTTATTCATATCAACAACCTAATTTCTAGACATGATGATTTTGACGTTTTTTGTGAAGAGTGTCTTCATATGAACCTTCGCATTTCTTTGTTTTTTGGTTTGTTTTTTTTTTCTTTTTTGGAAAAAGGGGGGGGGGTCGTTTGCTATACTCTACATGTGTGAAAGATTTCAAATTATGAACATGTATGGGTAGTAAGCAATTTGTTACAAACGGAAAAAATCAATGAAGTCTCGGTGGGTATATTTAATATTTATAAGCACTTAATAGATTATTTATTACACGGCAATAAAACTGATAAACAAAGTACAACTGAAATAACAAAATTAAATCCAAGTAGTCTCCACACAGAATTGATTTTGTCTAGGCCTTTACAGTATCCATTACAAGGAAATTGTCACTTTATTTTTCTAATATTTAAAATAATATTATGCTTTAATAATATCATTTCAGATCAAGTTAAGGTTTCATTTCAACCACATATGGTAATTATGAGATTAAAGTGAGGATAGTGGCATCACTGGAATCAATTTAGATTTGTATTTACATTCAATTGAAAGAAATTGCTTCTAAATTTTACTGTCACAGAACAACTTACTGTTTCTTTATCTACACGTCTCGTATTATTTGTTCAGTATAAAATAAGAGATAATTTTTAAGTATAATAACTACTATAGAAAAAGTTAAACATTTGATCCTGTTTGAACAGAAAAAATTGTGTTATGTATATATGGACCTTTTGATTCTGAAATAAATATTAATATTATTCTAAGTTAAAATAATTTCATAGATAACGTTAGCTACTTTCGACCTCGCTGGTACCTCTGACACAGAGAAATGTTGATCAATGTTCATTTATTTTTTTTTTACTCAAATTCTTCAATGCCCAATGATAATATATTTAAATATTGACACAGAACTAGAATCTATTATTATTATTTTAATTTAGCATATTTTTTCTCAGACATTTAAAATAAATAAAAAATCAGTAAAGTTATATCTCATTTGAAATTCTAATGATGTCCAACCTGTAAATAGCATTCTTCCCTTCCATGGTTCATTGGTGTCAATAACATTGTATAGATCTTGTTCGGTCGGCATCTTTGATGATATAAATGTCACCAGTCGTGTATCAACCACGTTGATCTTCAGCTGATAAATCCACTTGACAACGTGACGCCCAGACGGTTTCTAAGGAAGTAAGGTTTGTTCGAGGCTATACGTAAACATCCGGTTGGATACCAACACGCAGAACGTTTTGTTGATAGATAATATTTTTTAATTTGAATTTAATTAACTTACAGTCGAAAATCAAAAGGTAACGTATTGCACTATAAAGATGAAATGAACACATTTAATTGATATAGATTAATCTCTTCAAACAGTGTACTATAATCTTAATTTCTTATAATCTACAGTAAAAGTAGATATTGACATGATGTTTTGACAAATTGTGTCAGACACGTGGTTTTTTTTAACAGTTAATGAAAGGACATCCTCTTGATAAAAGCATACAGAGTCGAATAAAGAAAAGATATGTAGATATGCATGTATGCTTCTTCTTCTTCTTCTTCGTATTTCCTTCCAATTAGGAACACCAAGTAGAAACGGAGTTGTTTTCACTTGTATAAGGGATCTCCATGACCTGTTTTATGATGGCAGTGTTAAAATATCTTCCGCCACCGTCCAATGATCCCCACCATTGTTAAATTATCTTCTGCCATCGTCAAATGATACCTGCAAATGTCAAAATTTGTTTTCGTTGATCTAGCCGCCATTTTTGTTAGCAATCATAATCAATTAACCCTTAAGCTTTTTGTATTATAATCCAAAGGGTCCCCCTGATTACAGTTTTCAAGCCCTGAGGGATATCCGGCTAAAGATCACTAATCACTTGTACAGGTAGATCGACACACCTGACAGGAGATCACTTGATCCAGATAGATGATTGATTGCATTATTTAATTACGTTTCAGCAAATGCTAATGAAAATTTAGATTAAAAAAATAAATGTTTAATCCAGTAACAAAGAAAAAAGTTTTACATAATACAAGTCGAACACATGCTTTTATTTTGACTTACACAACCAGCATCCCCCTTTTTAAACAAGTACAAAATAAGACGAAAAACTGAACATAATTTCATGCCAAATAACACGAGTACAGCAAGTATCGATAATATTTAATCACTTTACAAGTTTAAAAGTAAATACATGAATATTAACTGCAACTTTATGATTTGAAGAAATTTCGTATTGTAATTTCGAATTCATTTCGTAGTTTACAATCAAATTGATACATCCAGTCTTTCAGTTTTCATACAGAATCGATAGATGTATGTTGCATAGTATATTACTATTGACTAAGGGGGAGCAATGCAGGCTTGGCATTGGAATTGTTACAAATGACAATTAATGAAAATATTTGTTATTCTATAATGAAATAAATATATTAAGCAATATATCATCCTGTTCACCATTCCTTACATGGAAATGAAGGAATGAAATATTTTCGATCACGCCACACTGTAGACGTGGGGTTTTGTCATGGTGAAAGTTCCTCTATCGTTAAATTTTCATCCATGGAGATCCCTGGATGCTAAACATTACCATAATCCTTTTACCTAGGAACAGTATATGATATCTAATGGGATATGAATCTGATAGGCTTTCTTCTTCTTCTCTTTCGTAGTTCCCTCGACCTGTCTAGGAGCACTCGGATGAGACCGATAAATTGTATTAAAAGTATCTGTACATATTATTTTCAGTATAAAATTGATAAAATCCCGAACTTTACGAGACTTCGCGAGATTTATGGATATTTGAAGCGTCTGACTGAAAAACTATCGGAACTGCTCAATGATGTATTATATTTTGACTTTGTCTTTCAAATTAGGTATAATACAAAATGGACTCTACCTATCTGAAGAAGCACTTAGGGAACAGTTTAACAGCATGTTTAGCTGAAGTAGCAGAGAAACGACCAAGGGATCCAGTTGAATATATAGCACAATGGTTATATAAGTATATGGAAAATCAGAATCATGCTGCAGAGGTTAGAGACTTTACTTTTAATTAAATATTATAAATGTTATATAAAAAACAATATTTATGATTGAAATCTGCTGGTTGATTTTGTATTTGCCAAATATTTTAGCATTTTTTTCATTAAAAGGTTACGATAGATACTGGTATGATATAGTACATTTTTTGTCTCCCCTTGACGGAGTCAATAGCGAGACATACATGTAGGTATGCTGTTTCCAGCGGCGGCGTCGTCAACAATGTATTAGTTTGTGATAAGGTCTAGTTCATGGTGAACCACTAGTGATAGGTCAATGATATTTGGTATGCAGTTGTATTAGCATTGGCACATCTCATTACCATGGAGATTATTTGGCCCCGCCCCCTCAGTCAAGGTCTATTGACATTGAAACTTTGCATAGTTTACATGTATTAGTTTGAGATTAGGTCAATTTATGGGGAACCACTAGTGGTAGGTCAATGATATTTGGTATGCAGTTGTATAAGCATTGGCATATCTTATTTCCATGGAGATTATTTGGCTCCGCCCCCTTAGTCATGGTCTATAGACTTTGAAAATTTTCCTAAGTTTACATGTATTAGTTTGTGATTAGGTCAGTTCAAGGGTAACCATTAGTGGCAGGCCAATGTTAATTAGTGTTCAGGTGTATAAGCATTAGCACATCTCATTTCCATGGAGAATATTTGGCCCCGCCTCCTCAGTCATGGTCTATATACTTTGAAACTTTTGCTTAGTTTACATGTATTAGTTTGTGATTAGTTCAGTTTAAGATGAACTGCTAATGTTAAGTCAATGATATTTGGTATGCAAATTTATTGGCATTTGCAAGTATCGTTTCCATGGAGATTATATAGCCCCACCCCTGATCATGGTTCATTGACTTTGAAACTTTTACATAGTTTACAAGTTAATGTTTGTGTTTAGGTTTGTTTAAAGGGAACGACTTATAATAAGTCAATGGTATTTGGTATGCATTTGTATTAGCATTGGCACATCTCTTTCCATGGAGATTGTTTACCCATGTACCTTCAGTCATGGTTCATCGACTTTGAATATTTGCATAACTTACATGTTAAAGTATTGCTATTTTAATTTCAACATTTGCATTATCAAAATTACAAAAAGGCAAGACATATCTCTGTGATAACAGTTTATTGTATCTTAGGACAAAAAAATACATACACCCTTTGTGAACCTATTCTTCTATCTGATTACTGCATGACATTATTTTCTCTGACATCTGGGTTATTAAATTAAGATGAATCTAGACAATATCAAAATATACAATACAAATATATACATAATCAATGTAGACTTTAAAAAGGTGAACAAAATGTTTTAATGTTTTTTTAATTTCCGTTCACAATGTATTTTCTATCTTATTGTAAAACCTATTAAACAAACAACAGAGGTTGAAGAATTATGTACAAATGTATCGTGTATCTTTATTGGTTAAGGATTTCTAACTTGAACAACAAGTGGTCTCGGTTTTCAACTGCATTAACAGTATAGATCTAAATATTGGCGGGGTACAAAGGAAGGTAAACATTTTTTACCAGTAGTGACTAGGTGTTATGCAGATATCAATTGTAAGTTGTGTTTTTTTTTTCACCAAGAAGCCCGCCATCAGGTGTGGGATTTTCTCGCTGTGTTGAAGACCCATTGGTGGCCTTCGGCTGTTTTCTTCTCCTTGGTCGGGTTGTTGTCTCTTTGACACATTCCCCATTTCCATTCTCAATTTTATACTTTTTTGTTATTATTATTAATATTTGGTAATTGGTGGTATATGTGTTGAAACTAAACTGTATTTCATCAACATTTAAAATGCTTATGACATGTTATCCTTTCAATAATTATAGAAAGTGAGGGAACTAGAACAATTAGAAGAAGAAAAGAAGAACTTTGTCAAAGATGAGGAACTGAAAGAAAAAAGGAAGTTGGAAGCAGAACAGATTGCCAAAGAAGATGAAGAGAGAAGACAGGTATATACATGTACATGTAGACAGTCGTATTGTAACATGTTATATGTGTATAATTATATAATTATTCTTGAGTCAGGCCTGTACTGTATTCAGTCTGTTTGTTTAGAAGGAAGGGAATACTGTTGTTTTGTGAAGTCATATTTGAACAAAAATATTCTTTCATCTTTTGTGGTTAAAGGAGCATTATCTACAATTTTGACAATATAAGTTGAAATAAATAAACTTCTTGGCTTCAAGTATTTACAAGAAAGAACTATTGAATAATTATTCATTATTTGCAGTCAGTTTGGTTTAGTTTTGTAAATATAACCCCAAAAAATTTTGCTGATACATTATTGACTTGCAAGACATTTAATCAACCTCATTTAGATCCATATGCATGCAACCTGTGATTTGACTTAATTCGCCTGTGCTCAGCAAGTTCAGTTATTGAAAAGAATTTCATGTGATAGAGTGAAACTAAGACCAATTTAGTTGACTGTTTTGACATGCAAAAAAGAAAATTAACAGTTGCTTTAGACTGACAGAAAATAAGATCTTGTCATATAGTATTGCTGCTTGTCCATTTGTGCATTTATGGTGACTTCTAGATACCATTGCGGTGAACTTGTGGTGTTTGATTGTTGTCTGACATTTTATCCCATGTATTTCCTCTACTTATAGAATTTACAGTAGATACCATCACTACATTACAAGAAAAAAAACACAAAACAGAACAAAAAGAAAATGGGGTTTTGGGGGTTGGGGTCATTAAGTAGATTGTAATTACAATACTACAAAAACAAAAAATAAGAAAGGAGAAATTGGGGTTAAGGGGCGAGGGGGGGGGGGGTCATTTATGTAAGAAGAGTGTAATTACAATAATTGTTCATGGAGTTACCTATCCAGAAGAGCCAGTTGAGGGAAAATAACAACTCAGGGAAGGAAAGAAATACAGGTGAAATTTGCCAGTAATCTTGCTACCTGTACAACCCTATAATTCCTCCTAGTTCCTTTCATTATCATGTCATACACATCTTTTAGATGATTTAATGTTTTAAGTAGCATACAAACTGACTGTATAAAAGGCTTTATCGATTTGATGAATAGGAATAAAGAATAATATCACAGCTTATATGTTGTGCCCATGAGCTTATATTTTTACATCTGAATTGTATGTACATTGTATTTACATAACATTGTCTATCCTTAGGCTGATGCAGAGAGGGCATTGAAAGAGAGTTCATCAACAAAACTTCCCCCTGTTTTGGAGGCAAATGAACCTGCTGAAGACATGTCAAAGGTGACAGAGGAAACATCAGAACAGAAAACTGATGAAACAGAGAAAAAAGAGGAGGAGGAAGAGAAAAAGGTCAGTTTTCTGATATTTTTGTGAAAATGATTTAGACTTGTGTAAATGTTGATGTGTTTATCAGTAAAATTAGTATAAGATGTGCACTATTGGTAATTTTTTATGCTGGATTAATTCAGAACATTTGATACATCTGTTTATTAACAAATGCTAGTTTTCCTGATGAAAGTCTATGGTTCTTTCAGGGTATTCCAGCTTCCTCCACCAATAAAGTCTGGCTGCTGCAATACAGCTCAGCATACTTAAAGTGGCATTTATCACCAACAATCAATCAATCATGTAATCTCCTTATGCAGTGCCATAATCTAATCTCATTATGGTGTATCATCTTTCATTCTTCATTATGAATTTAATTTTATTATTACCAGGAAGAAGAACCAGAAAGTAAAGAAGAAGACAAGGAAGAAACAGAAGAGAAAGAAGGAGACCAGGAAGATTAATATCAGGATAATACTCTCTATCACTTTGTATCAACATTCTAAACATAGAAGAATTGTCAAATATCTTTTTGTCTTCCTACTACGAGACAAGTAAAAACTAAAAAGTAGACGTCTTTTTACACAAATATCCATAAAATTTTCCATTATGTTTAGCAATTTATTGCAGATTTTGCAGAAGTTTTTTTATTTTTTAAAGCACATAATAGGAACCAAACTTACTTGTTAGTTGGCCCTACTTATTTTGTTTGTCATTAAAACATTATGTATAGGCTTTGATGATAGGGTCAAAGTAATCAAATATGAAGTTCATCTTAAACTGCACAATAGCCCTTATTGAAAATGTAGCCACTTTTT
Source organism: Mytilus californianus (assembly GCF_021869535.1). NCBI lineage: Eukaryota > Metazoa > Mollusca > Bivalvia > Mytilida > Mytilidae > Mytilus > Mytilus californianus. Next base: position 110,875,600 of record NW_026262723.1, read on the forward strand.
TACATGAGATTAATTGATATGAATGAATTTATGTTTGATTATGGTCAGAATGCTTAATTATTACAATATATTGATTTTTTTTTAAATTCTAACTAAATGTTATTTGTCCATTTGCCTTATTTTGAACATGTACTGTTTATGGGTGTAATTTATCAACCAGATTAAATTATCAGTATTATAGGTATTGTTCAATCAAAATATTTGGGAACTGTACATTTTATTCTAAGTCAAAATGGTGCTGATTTATTTTACTAAAGCATAACTAACAATGACAAATTAATTAGTGCCATTACATATAGTAACACAGTCCCTGTCTTATGTGGACTCATTGAAACAATGTTCCAATACTTATACAATGTCCAGCTTGTATGAGCTTTTAAGTATTTCATGAATTATCACTGCATTGTTAGGGTATTTAATATCATAGTCCCTACATGTAGCAGACTTCTCTTAACCACATGATAGCTAAGACTAGGATGTAAGTTCATAATTGATAACATGAGTTCAGTAAACACAAAATTTTGGGAAACAGCATGTAATTAATATATTTTGAAGTATTATTTATGCAGTACAGATAACCCTTTTCTTGGTAAAGCAAAACTTTCAAAATGAAAAAAAACATTAATGTAACTACTGTGCAATATCATTCATTTGGTAACCTTCTACAATGATTATTAAGTTACCATACAATAAGTGATACAGTGGAGGCCATATTAGGACAGGGACATCAGTGTTGGTATAATTACACCACATCTTGCCTTTATTTATTTTGTATTATTTTCTCTTGAATGTTGCTGGTCATTATTTAATCAAACAATGCTTGTACAATCCTAAAACAGCATTCCTTATTTTTGATGTGATAAAAATATTTATAATTTGTTTATATAATTTATTTATTGTGAAATTTACAAAATAAATATTATGATTTTCTTTTGTCTACTCTATTTGTTATGTTTTTAACATGTTACAATTGGGAGAAAAAAATATCTAGCATACTTTGAAAAAGAGAGGAGACAGATACCAAAGGGACATTCAAACTCATAATTGAAAACAAACTGACAATGCCATGGCGAAAACGAAAAACGACCAAAAGACAATAGTACACAAAACACAGCAAAGAAAACTAATGACTGAGCCACACGAACCCCACCAAAAAACCATGGTGATTCCTGGTGCAAAGCTTGTTTAGATGCTTGAATCGAATTTTGATTTCTCAGATAACAAGTTTACAAGAGGTTTACATAAAGATACATACATTATGCTTATTTTTGAATAAAACTTAAATTGGATAATCATGTGCACTGTAAACTGTTCGATGAAGATTGATTAATTCCGGTCTTCCAGTTTTGCCAAAAAAGCAAAAAATAAATCCTGTTTATCTGTAATGTTCACTTATTGAAGGGAACTCTTCTGTTGTCCTATATATTAAAGGTTGTATTATTTGATTCCATGTTTTTTAAAGAGTTCTGACCCTTTATTACTTTTTAAACAAAATTGAATATGAATCTTTTAAAGAATTTGTCCCTTAATGGAATGATATCTGATATCTCCGCTATAAACTTAGGAAATCATTTGAAATTAAGTAAAGTATTTCCTTCTTGCACAGCTTAGAATCCTTGTCGACATTTTGTCTTTTTTGGTTGCATCAGCTCTTCAATGTTTGTATTAGGTTTTGGATTATTTTTCTTAAAACTCATCTGGTACAGTAAAATTGGTACAGGTTAGTGTTATTACAGAAATTAAATATTATAATGTCCTATAAGAAAAAAAGTTTTAGTTTTTTATAAAATGGGTTGGATATGTAGTTAGACCCACTTTGTTTGAAGTCGTTTCATGTTCAAGTATGTTAGAAATGCTGTGAAACTGTCTTCACTTAAAATACTTGGGCGGTGGCTTTTTCCAGTTTTATAGTGAAGACTGTTCATTGCATGACCATTCCGGTTCAGACAGGTTTGAGAATTACAAGTCCGGAATCTCATCAATGGTTGTCAAAATTTGGGGAAAATTGAATCTTATCATGCAGTGTTGGTGTTGTTCATTTCTTGTAGTCTGTGTAGTGAACTTATATTTTCGTGGATGATTTAATAGCAATCTCATAGACATTAATGTTATTCGTATTCTTACAATATTTATATAAACACCATCATGCAACACATTGACCATGAATAAAATAAAATAATAATTATTACAACCAATTCAAGCCAGTATGATTTATCGAAGATATTATCATCAAAATGCTGGGCTTTTTGATTGACAGCATATTTGTAGAGTTTGGTGGGTTGATATTTAAATGGAACATTCCGATGGAAACTTATTGTACACCCCTACTGGCCGAGTTAATTTTTTACTGATATGAAGCAGAATTCATAAACAACCTTCTTCCAATATATTGATGATGTCCTGTCTTAAATTATACACATTCAAGCACAAGTTCTTTTATTCCAGTGAAATTGTTATTAAGGCTACAACTATAAGATCTGCTTCATAGAATGATGTTTCCCCTGGATATTGACACAGATATATGATTTAACCCAAGAATATGACAAAATGACGATTTCAACTTTCCAATTGTCAACTTCCCATTTCTCAGCAGTAACATACCCACACCCTCCTGATTTTGCGGTCTTAGATCTTAAGAAACCAGAATAGTAGTCTGATCTGTAAATTTACCGATTGTGCATTCTGACCGGGCACATTCGCATGGCAGGTGATGCATTAATATCAGAAAACGCTTACTCTCCTCACCCACCAGTCTTGCTCCTTTTGGATGACCAATAAAAATAACCCATATGTTACTTCTTTTCTTCATGCTAGTGCTTTCTTTTTCTTTTCCTTATCCTCATCAAATTTGGATGATCAAAACCTCGGATGAGGTCGATAATAAAAATGAATCTGAAATGGGCACTTTTTTCTGGCCTTCACACTACTAAATTCTCAATGAAAATACCTTTATTTAGAAAGATCAAATACCCCACATAATTTAAAATGTGATATTTTTACGAGCCCCTCTCAAAAAATACTTTAACACATAAATAGAGGAACACTGTTACTGAGTAAAAGTAAGAACTAGTATACAAGTGCTAGATTGAAAAAGTGAATATGCCGGAAAATGCTTTACTAGTTTTATTTGAAATAAGAAAATGTATAGAAATTTATACGTAAATATGATCTATCGCTTTCAGTTTAGTACACTAGGAAAATTACAAGGACAAATAGCTTTTACATGTACTGATTTTTCATAAATTGTTAACATGGCACAATTGGATGAACTTCCATAAAAGTATGTTATACTAGTAACATAATTTTAGCCACACACCAGCTAATAAATCATTGTCCAACAACAATTTTCCTTTTTTTCTTTGTTTTAAGTTCTTGAATTTCTTTCTCTAGGTCCTCATCTTCTGGGAACTCAGCAAGTGTATTGCACCTCTCTATCATATTCTGAACCTTACCATCTAACTCATCACACAACTCTTGGTCTGGAGTTTTACCTGAAAATTGATATAAAGGGTTAACTCAATATTCTTCAAATAAATGCTACAATTGTAACACGTCTTCTCTGATTGCATATCCTGTTTTGCCAATGGATTTACTTGGTATTGGTGTTATGTAAATGGGGAAAAATTTGGTCTAGTTTTATCATTGATTTTTGTCTCCAACGCAGAATTCGAGACATAGGAATGCTTATCCGACAGAAGCTTAAATTAATTCTTTAAAGCCTTATATTTTTGAAGGCATGGTTCATATCACGTATACAGATTCATTATCTGAAGTTTACATCTGGCCTATTTCTATTGTCCTTGAACTCGTTTTCTGGTCAGTGACTGCTTATAACGTTTTTTTTTATCGTTTGATTTTTAAGTTCGCACGAGTGTAATAGTTGCCTTTAGCCATTAAATACTAATTCATCATCATCGTTATCAACCGTATATAAATTATTGTAAGGCGTACATGTACGTCTGGCATGGACCATCTGACCTTGATATCATGTTCATGGTTCATTGGTCGACACTTTTCTCGTGATTAAGTCCGTTTCTCAAATACTACAAGAATTGGCACACTATGTATATTTTGTGTATAGAATGATTGTAAGGCAAACATGCCCATCTGACAGGGTTCATCTAACCTTGACCTCATTGACATGTATTCTTGATACTGTCATGTTATGACATTGATCATAAAGACTTTAAACCTACAATTCAAGGATGACAGGTAAATTTAAAGCAGGCAGGTTATTTTAGCGTGTGTACTTTAGGCATAAGTTACAAAACTTTTACATTTTTACCGAATTTTATGTTTTTATTGGCGGTTTTTATATCAAATACATATTAACGTGGTTGTGTGTATTTCACACATAAGAAATGTATGCACCAAACCACTACATTAGATACATGCCTTCTATATATGTATATATGTTCAGTCTTGGATCCATTGAATATCCCGTTTTCCGTTTTCTTGGCACATCAATACCTAACAGCATTTTCACTTTCTTCATCATGTGATCTACAACTTCATAATCATTTGATTGTTTAGATAAATCACTTTTGACCACTTCAAAACCATCAATTACAATTGTCAGAAAAAAGTTCACCAGTATAAAATTAAAACATAGGGCAAACATTCCGAAGATGATTGGTCCCGCGACTCTTGTAGTGGTCCATGCCTTTTCATAATCGAATTTACCTGAAATAGAAAATATCTAAAATGTACCCTTTGCTTTATCCCAATGTATGGAATAAAAGAACCATGACATGGTTGATTGGTGAATACGAACTGATAATATGGCTGAAAGGAGTTTTCTTCGAACTGATAAATAGTTGATTTGTGTTCGCACAATGATCGCCAATTAATCTTTTAATCGGTTCCAAATCAACACTGATCAACAAGTTTATCGGTTCGCACATCCCAATCAACCATTTCCCCGTTTGCATTTACTGTGCATTGAATCACAAGTCCAAAAACAAATATAAACAAAATGTATTACTGACTATTTTCCTAGCCTTATAGTGTTAATATTCATTCAGATGTTGTTTGCCTAAGGCACATTGTATAACAATTTATTGTTAATCTAATTCTCAAGCAGTTCACGAATTTTCTGGATTTTCCTTCATCAGGAACGTTCATCCCTAATCATTTGGGCGCCAGGATGCAAAAATACACCGAAACGTTAGAAGCTATATGAATAAATAGGACTTAAACAAAATAGCAAAAGTCAGCTAACTTTAAATAAGTATATGCCAACGAAACGTTTTTTAACCCTAGTTTCTTATTTTTTTTTATACAAACAAGGAATTTTGATAACATAAACGTTACTAACTTTACTAACAATACCAATTCAACTAACGGTACTAATTTTACTAGCGGTACCAATTTTACTGCACCAGATGCGCATTTCGACAATTAATTTCTCTTTAGTGATGCTAGATAATTAAAAGTTCAGACAGAGCCTAGTAATATAAATGTTGAACAGATGATAAAACCAGTTTAAATAAGTATATGTTAATAGCACGGACTAAATAGATGGTGATTCCCTCGAGGACTAACAGTCTACAAACAGCGGTATTGACTTAGTGGTAGTAAATGAAACCAACACTTTTTTCTGTGAAGAAAAGTTCCAGCATCTCCTGTCCTTTCGTAGTCTTTCATTTTTTCCCTTGTTTTTTCATTCTTTCTTCAACTTATGAATTTCGATTGTCCATTTGGTATCTTCCGCCTCTTTTTTAAGGAGATAAAACGAATAGTCTGATAAAATAAATTGTTGAAGACCGTAACCAAATGAGGAGTTAACAGGAGAGGCGAGGCAGAAGTTCTGGAGAAAACTCAGGGAATAAAGAAACAGAGAACTTAAGATAGGACGACAGCAACTGTAATTGCTGATACAAAAGGGGGAAGAAGGATTAACTAAATGAACTGCTTGTCAGTTCTTTATAAGACAAATACTAGAATGTGATTGGTAAAGATTCCTGTCAATCTTACATGTTAAGATTTTCCTAAATTAAACAGGAAGGGGTAAATAATGGCTGCATATACTTAACTGTTTCACTATCTATCATAGTCCAATTGATGAGGAATTAAGCAATTATATTAAGTCACCGTACGGGTTTTTTGTTTAAATATAACTTTATCCGCTCTCATGTACCATAAATTAGTAAATACAAGTCTTAATTGAAATATATAATAAAACAATCAGACGTCGCCAGCAGGTCTGTAGGTAGATGTTTCATTGACATTTTCCAGAGTACTTGATATCACCCTCGGTTTTTAGGGGGGGATCGTGTTGCCTATGTTTTATCTCTCTATATTGTGTTTTGTAGACTGTTGTTTGTTTTTTTTTTCAGTTTTGCCATGACGTAGCAAGTTTGTCTCCGGCTCATGAAATTGCTATTTTCTGGCACTCTTTTCTCAGAAAATCCTCTTTGCCGTATAGAAATATAGGAAGGCTAGTTTCCATTAACTTACCTAACATCATGGATAACAGCGTTTCTAACGTTGATACAAATGTTCTGAAGTCAAACATGTAAGTATTGAAGAAGAAATAAGCTGTTGTAGAAAATGCTAAGAATCCAGACATGAATACAACACCAAAACTCAGCAGTGGTTTGGCTACATACATCATTGTCGAAGTAAATAGAGATACTTTCTTGTTAAATCGAAGAAGTCTCAAAAACCTTAGTGTTTCCATAAAAGCTAATATCCCAATGAAATATCCACAGCACTACAAGTAGAAATAATGTGTATATTGTTAAATGTCACTCAATATAATAAATGTAGTAATTGGAGCAACCGACTATTTATATCTTGTTTGTAGACTGCAAAACGAAATACAAAATTTGTATGAATTTCATAAACAATTCGTAAATTGATTTTGTGATACAATGTTTCTGTCAAGTTTGGTATATATTGGGACATTTATGCCACACTTAAGTCACCAAATAAGCATGAAAGTAGGAATCGGTATAGAGGTCCCTGGATCAAAAACGAATTGAGGAAATTTGGTTTTTTGCCTGTCCAATTTTTCGTTTAACGAAAAAGTTATCTGTGTCATATGAGAGTTATATCATTGTATCGCCTGGCAGCCAAGCTGTAGCGAAAAAAACTCATCCAAAATACATGGCTCATAATTGTGTACGCTGACACGCCTTTCGTCTACATAATACTCATCAATGGTGCTCGAATTAAAAAAGTTGGCAGGCCAAATAAAAAATACAAAGTTGTAAATCTTTAAAAGCAGAAAATTTTCAAAAGTTGTGCCAAATACGGCCAAGACAATCTATACCTTAGGGTAGCAAAACCTAAGTGTTTCAAATAGTTCTCAACATTTTGTCTAACGTAAATTTACAGAAGAGAATAATTTGAAATCACTTCCGTCGTTTTCCGCGTCATACTTTGTTAATCCACAACCCTCTGAAAACGGATTCACAAAATTCAGCCAAACTTGCTTGTAACTATTTTAGTTAAGACATGAGCTGTTAATCAGCTTTTTATGATCAGATTGATATTCGGGGTTTCCCATACAAAAACATGGAATTAGCAATTTTTGTTTATTTGTTTGGTTATTCGTTTGCTTATCCGCAAAACCTTGAAAAACGTCTTTACAAAATTCAATAAAACTTCTACAGATTTTTCTACGTGACACGAAGTTGTGCACCTTCTCTTTAAATCTTTTTTAATGCAGTGTTTTTGTTGGAGTCCCATACCGAAGGACGAACGTTGCTATTTCTATTGAACCAGTTTTTCGATCGATCTTTCCATTCCATCATTTTTTTTTATCTAGGAAAAATAGGCTTGAAAAGTGCTTGACAGAATTCCACCTAAACCTGGACTGATTAATCAACAGGACATTAAGTTTTTCACCTTCCATTTTTTTATCTGAACAATTTCAGCCAAGATACAATAGAAAAACTTCAAAAACTCATAAAAAGTAACTAATTGGCCAATTGTCATTAACATATTTTCCATAAGCTTTACAGACCCCACATTTCTTCCTTTGCAAGTTACATCTATTTTATGTAATGTTTTATGTTATATTCTATAGACAAGTTCCTATCCTAAAATGTGGATGAGAAGCACAAACAATTACAGAAAATAACAGGATATAGTATCATGTTCAATTGCATTGTCTTTTGTTGATAATATATTCCAACGTATGCATCTTGAGAGCTATACATGTATCTATGATGAGTTTATTTATAAAATATATCGTTGTATATATAACGAGAATATCCCTTACCTCGTCCCAAACAATGGCAAAGAAGAAATTAACAAACGTTGTAGGATTTTCCTTAACTTTCTTCATCATCTGCACACTTATAACACTTCTATATATAAAAACTAAAACCAAACCATAAGCTATAGCTAATACAATCAGTTCCCATACGTTCCAGAACTCCTGAAAATTAATAATATAAAAATAACGAGATGTGGTATGATTGCCAATGAGACAAGCAGCCACCAAAATTCAAGTTCTGTTATTGATATTTGTTTAATCATTAACAATGTTTTGTGTATAATGTATGTGCGTCTAATCTAGTATATGAGATAATTTACATAGAATTAGCTGTTGTTTTTCGTATAGGCTCATCTTAAAGACAAAATCCAAACTTTACTATGTAAATTATTTTCTATGTCTATAAACTCATCATAGAAACCAGGATTGAAATTTTATATTTACGCCAGACGCGCGTTTCGTCTACAAAAAACTCATCAGTGACGCTCGAATCAAAAAATATTAAAAAGGCCAAATAAAGGACTATATCATTCTCTTCAGCTTTTTACCAACTCCTGTATCACGGTTTTGTTCATTCGACATATTTTGACACGACAATATCAATTTAGTGATGGTTTAACCGGTATCAAGATAAACCACACGTGTCAACGATGACCTTCAAAAATTAAAAGTCTGTTTTGGATTAAAAAAAATATCTGAAATGAATACATTACACAGATCATCAATGCTTTTTTTTAGCATTTACCGATTTTTAATTAAAACATGCTCTAACTCGCCTATATGTTTGAAATTGTAAGTCTGATAATATATATGAGTGACTCATATATAGTCACGTGTTACCATAAATAAGTCAGATAAGGCATTTCATAATTTAGTTTGCTTATAAGGAACACAATCATCACGATTCTGTAAGACACCAATGATGAATAAACTACCGAAACAAAAAGATTTTCGAGGTGAAATATCAAAAAGTTACGCTTTTTCATTCATTTGTATCTTTCAATGGCGCAAAGATTCGTGTAACCTATAATCAGTCACCGGAAAAATAATCATGCGACGCACTTGCATGCCAAGATAAAGATTTGTTTTTCGATCACGAACTAGTTGGAAGTCCAAAACTCAAAAAGTAAATATCAATTGAAGGTAGAAGTGAAAAAAAAAAAATTTCCCGGACTATACCATACTGCGAAAATCCCGTGATAAAATGAAAAGAATATAAACATGCCTACTATCAACAAGATCAAAAGCTATCCCATCTGCAGTGTTTTAGATTTTAAATAATTGGCCCTCAAAAGTTAGTTAAAAAGGTTTTAACATAAAATGCAAATTTTACTTTCAAATTTACAAGCGTCTTGACTTTTCTGCTAAAATGTCATCTACATTGATCATCAAGCAAATTGAATGATAGACGTCCTATTTCTGAACTCGGAGATACGAAGAAATTACGTCATCGATATCAAGTGAAAGCGGCATAGTAAAAGGTAACCAATTTTGAGTAATGAATGATTATAGGGGAAGGAAGGATATATATATTAGTCATTCAGGCAAAACATTCCTGTTTTTGTATAATTTGCTGTTTTTTCATTGTTCAAATCACACAGCTAACAAAAGAATCTAATGCAAATGAGAAAACTGTATGATAAACCAAGTACAAAATCTTTAGATGTTCTTTTTATTTATAACTTACTTTGCATGTTTAGCTTATTAAGTGAACTAAAGAGTAAAGTTACCTTAAAATACTCTGTCTTCAGTTTGCGTATTTTTTTTACTTCTGTAACAGTGTAAAAGATAACGAAGGCCATGGTAATAAGCTCAATAGCCATAACAAAATACATGAATCCATTACTATACCGGTCTAAACGAAATATGAAGAATCTTTCAAATGGTTCAATACCTGAAAACAAAACAGTTCATTTTAAATTCGACTGTTTGGCTTTTCAACTCACGAAAATGTGCAGTTTCACAAAAAAACATATATGAAGCATGCTCATAAAGCGGGTACTTTTTCAAAGATTACAATTTGTTTTGCTAGAACACGTACTACTTTTGAATTCTTCGTGCATAGTTACGTTATGATTGAGAGCACACAAACATGTTTAACACCGCCACATTCTTTATAAATATACCTATCTTAATTCAGTAGCCTGTCATTACGTGGTTGTTGTTTGATGCCGTCTGCAATAATATCGTTTAGCGTTTAGTGTTTTCAGCATTATAAAGACTGTTGTTTTAACTTATTTAACATTCTGTCATGCAGAGGTCTTTTACAGCTTAATATATATAATAATTTTGGTCATTGTAGAATGCCGTACGGTGATCTGTAGTTATGACGGACTTAACAAATCAAGCGTCATTAATTGTTAGTTTCATGCTTGTATGAGTGCTTAGCAGTAAAATTCCATGCCTTTTAATCGCCACTTTTACTTTAAAAGCCAAGCTGAGTAGAAGTTGGAAATTTTGACCGACTTCACCACCACAATAAAAATTGAGCTTTGGCTGCTGTTGTTGTTATTTAATTTTCAGATGCTTCATGCTTCATTCTTCTTATTTCAATCGTCATCAAGATTTTATTTGACTGACTTTGGTTTTGTAATTTATTTTGTGGTTTGAATTTGTAAGAGCTTAACAAAAATCAGTGTTTTTATGATACAAACCAAGTCATCAATAGGCGTCTATTCACAAATTGAAATATTGGTAATGCAAACGAAACGACTTGCTTTAATAAATATTCTATAATAAATATATACCTCCTGTTTGTAAAAACTCCAAGACATACAGACAGATGCCAAATAGATTATTATTAGGATTGTATAAGTTGACTTCAATGAAAATTGCCCTAGTATTGTTATCGACCCAGTTATTTTTCATAAGTGTATCAATCACTGTAGACGCATCCGTCATGGTAGTACCAAGATCTGCCACATAGCCACCACCGCCGTAAGTAGAAAATATACCCCAGTACGGATATCCATCTATATCACTTGATTTACTGTAGCTGAATAGGCTGTCTGGGATATCTGTGGGATCTTCAATGTAGATAAGTATCAATGTATAATATTGTGCTTTCATCACAAGAACAGAACTTTTTACTTGACAGGCAAGAAAGACTTACAGAAAAAGTATTAGAATTGGAATGGAAAATCAAATACCGACTTTACACATCACACAATTTATACGTCGAGTTTAAGATATGAGGGATTCAGATCTATATAGAAATTAATGCTTTTGATCATTTGTAAGGAATATCTACATGTATTTATAATTCTAACGGGGTCACATGCCCATTGACAGCTAATTTTCGTGGCTGATGTCCAATAAGGCAGTCCCACGAAATGTTGATACGTTATTAGAAATTGTGTATTGTTTTCAATGGGACTTTTATAGGGCTGAATTACTTCCAGTAAATATTAATTAAAATTGTAGAGTATTAAGAAATTCGAAGGACATAGATTTGGCTGTAACAGATACTTTATAGGACGATCTATCGGATCTTTATGAAATTTTGCAAATGACTTGACCAAACGGAACTGAATACCAATATCGAATATATGTATTCGTGATAACTGATTTGTATGTTCTTGTCATGTTTCCAATATGCGATGGTGTCATCTCATTGTGATAAACTTTTTATAATTCTAATATCTTTACAATCACAAGGTAATATAAATATATTTGCGTTGATCTAAGGCCGCTGTCAAGACGTTTGTGGTTTCAATACACGCGAACACTAAATGTTGAAAAATTTGCAAGTTTTCAAAGGAATGCACGTGTCACCTGCCTTCAACAAGTACATAAGCTGAAATTGCTCAGTCGATGTGTTTTATGTGAAATTTTAAAGCCAACACAAAATCATATAGAATTAATGAATGTGTTAAACCAAAGACATAATAAACAATTTCTATACATGATTTTAATCAGATATCTGACCATTGATTGATAACGTTTGGTTTGTCAGTTTTTATGGACTTCCCCTTTTTGAATTTACCTTGGAGTTTGGTATTTTTGTTCTACTTTTTTTTATTTTATACTATAGATGTAGACTACCTATTGTCATTCCGTTGGTTAAAAAAGTTTGCGATCACTCACTAACATTGTCTTGGTATATATATACTATAGTTTACGTAGTACCATACCTGAGCCATTTAAAGAATCCCAGTTTAGTTTGTAGTCTTTTTTATCTTCCGAGAAAGAGCTGTAGTCATCTCTACAGTATTCTATTAAATAATCTAAAGGGGCAACACATTTGTCTGAAAACAAATATAATGTGTTAGTAAATATATTGAGTGGATCTACATGATACAACCGTACAATAACATATGTTAATCTCCAGATATAATGCATTTAACAATTATTCAACATAGACTTAAACTTAGAAATATCGTAATTTTCGACTGGTATCACAATTGTTTCCTTGTGGACTTCTATAAAAACGAAATACAAGCTACAATAATTGAAACCATTCTATGAACCTTTTATTTAGAATAATACTTACAAGGAATAGTTCGAAGTTGACGTAGTCTAGCACTTCCTACCAGTAGAGTTTGTTTATCTTGTATTAGACTTGAGCTATCTGAGAAAACATCACCATTGTACCAGTCTGTGTAATACAGACTATTTAGTAAGGCATTTTGTGTCCAATTCCAAAACTGGGCAATCGAGTTTACCTGAAAATATAGTAATACACATTTCTAATTATAGTATAAGGGAATTGTTTTGAGTTTTCACAATTTTATCTACGGAGAGTTGTAAATTAACGTTCTACACACAGAGAAAAAACCATGAAAGTTGAATTTCTTTTTAATCTGATTTTGTTGTATTGTGTTTCTCTTTATAAATCAAAAGTTTATTTTGAAATCAATTTGTTTTTATGAATTTATATGTTATATATATATATATATATATATTTATTTATAGACATGTATTTTTTGTATTTTTGTAAATATCATTTTTTCTTTTAATTCGAGTTCATATTTTATTGATTTTGAAACTTCCTGTGTGGTACGGCGTGCTTAAAACATATTAGGATTTGTGTATGTTTAGATTTTTGGGAAATCTATAAGACTTATGACTATCAAGAGTACTTTTTGCAGGAGTTTCAGAGATAGAATCCCAATAAACAAATATACAAATTATATTTCAAAACATTTCACTTTGAATACTAATAGCTTCTATTGAAGAACACTTTAAAAATATAGATAAACGATTTTAAATGATAATAATATTGTTGTTGATCTTTTACCTGGTCGAACTGAACTGTGTAAGATGGAGAAAATGATCCTAGATTAAACATGTTGTTGTAGGTAGTGTACTGATTATATGACCACGGATCTCGGTTGGTATAGGCTATCATCAAAACAAAATACAGGAAAAACACACAGATAGCTATCTCCTTCAGCAAGGAATACATTGCCATCTCATGAGCCCTAAATAAATAGACAAAATTAAAACATGAATAACATATAAAACCATAGCATGGAAAATATCTAGTGTCTCTTTAATTACATGGCTTGCTCTCTAGCAGCTAGGTTTCCTTGACTAAGTAGGACAGAACAGTCCCTTTCTCTCTTATATTGATAATAGAACACAGGAAACGAGACAACTAATTATTCCAAAGTTGCTTTTTATTCCGATGCTTCACCGAGGCTGAGCAGACATTTCAAGTAACACGTAAAACAGTGAGTTATCTTAGTTTGGGGTATCTTAATGTTAATTAATGAAAAGACAATATTGTTTATATTATCTCTTTGGATACGGTTCTCTCAAAACAATATCGATTTAACTCTCTTTTTTTGTAACATTGAGCTCTCACATAATGAGTAAGCAAGATACTTTTGATGATCAGTTGAAGTGTCCCTTTGGTATCTTTCGCCTCTCTTTTAAAACTTTTGATTACTTACTGTACCCTTATTTTTGATTTTTTTTTCTTTATTATGTCCGTTTGCTTTGTTCACACATCGTTGTCAATATAATGGATTATATGCGACTGTCCTACAAGTGAGAGGTTAGCTAGCTATAAAACCAGGTTTAATCCACCATTTTCTACATAAGGAAATGCCTGTACCAAGTCAGGGATATGACAGTTGTTTTCCATTCGTTTGATGTGTTTGAGCTTTTGATTTTGACACTTGATAAGGGACTTTCCGTTTTGAATTTTCCTTGGAGTTCGGTAATTTTGTTATTTTACTTATTACACTAATGAAAAATCATGTAAATCTAACTAAAAATTATTTTTAAACAGCAGTATCGTTGAATTGTAAGTTCAATGTAACAACACTATTGTTCTTATAATGACCTTTCCTCCCTTGCCGTCTTTAGGAAATCCAACTCTGGAGGCAGAGGTGCTGATGTTTTCATCTTTTCTAATTCCTTTCTTTTATCGGGATTTTTCAAGTCTTCCTCGGTCATATGTGAATGCAACCATTCTTCTCCAGGTTCAAGCTGTTTATCATTGTCGTCATCGTTGGCCTCAGGTTTCTTAATAAAAACTGCATAGATGACGGCTATGATAATCACCTGAAATATGATTCATTATTCATGAATGTGTATGCTGTTGCATGTTCTGATAATAAAACAATATCCGAAATTCAAGCGTTTTTAGTAAAAACAAAAATAAATTTTAGAATTCAAGTTTTAGTGTTTATAATAGTCACGTTTTAAAAAAATCAAATCATATGATTAAAACTGGTTTCAAGTATTATTTACTTACCTTTATTGGCTGTGAAAAGAAAATGGACTCAAAACAGGATATAAAGAAGGACACCAGCCATTCTAACGATTTCTTTGGTCCAAACACGCCACCAAATTCCACTGTTGCCCAAAATGCAACAGCTACAGTACAAAACGATATCACATAACCGATATAAATTCCCCAATAAGGTAGTCTAAAGGGCTTTTTCTTTTTGTCATCTTTTTTTAATGTAAGTGCTCTAGGAATTGGATTCAGCTCTGCTGATGGTTTTTTCATATCTTTATCTGGAGGTGGATGAACACTCCTATCACTGTTGTTCTTTCCATTATCTTCACCATCATCAAATGATTCGCCTTTCTCTAACATTTCAAGTTCATTTTCCAATTCTACTTTCACAGCATCCGCGTCAAGATCCGATTTTTCTCTTGCTCTTGCTTTCTTTGCATTCTCAACCATATCATTATTTTCCTCTTCCTCTTGTTTTTCGTCCATACCATGAACTTTCTTTTGGACGCAGGCAAAACATAAAAACTTGCTATAAAATCGATATGCAAGTGTTTCTTCAACTTTCTTAGGAAATGGTTTTGAATACCGAAATAATGCTACAATCAATAGATTGATTGGCAGGCATATTAAGCCGCTGACTATTCCTATATATAATCCTGTTGGAGTTATCGTTACTGGGCCTACGCCATATTCCTTTGGATTTGACCCCTCATCAGACTTGTAGAATGCAATACTTGTACACATGGTGGCGAAAAGTAGTGACAAGCAGCAGGTTAATCGTTGAATGCGAGTAAAATTACTTTTAGCAGGACGTTTGAAGATAGAAAACCACAGATGACCATCAGCTAAGCTGTATTTTGTTTTTGTCCAGAAAAGATAATTAAAACTGGTGAGCTCTGCACGACCAGCAACTGGTATCATTCTGTCAATCTAAAAATATACGATTGATATCTATTACTTTGTTCAGATACTGTGTCTTATCATTGAACTATCCTTAGTCACTAATATTCGTCTACATTATTTAGTTTACCTAACTCCAATGGAATAATAACTTATTTGACTAAAGCTTTAAAGTAAACACATAAAAATATAATTATTTGAATTTTAGGAGTCTTTGAACATGACCTTGCTGATAAGAAATGCAAAGGAAATTTGAAATCCCTCATTAAATCTCTAAAACTCATCTTGTAGATATTACCATGCATAATATTTTCTTTAAAAAAGTGTAACACAAATATCGCGCTCCAAGGTAAATTCAAAAAGAGGAAGTCCATAAATAAAGGCAACAGTAGTATACCGCTGTTCAAAAGTCATAAATCGATTAAGAGAAAACAAATCCGGGTTACAAACTAAAATCGAGGGAAACAACAGAACAACAGAAACACTGAACTGCAACAAAAACAAACGCCAACATACATAGAAACGGACTATGTGATAACAACTGCCATATTCCTGACTTGGTACAGGACATTTTAAGAAAAAATGGTGGGTTGAACCTGGTTTTATGGCTAGCCAAACCTCCCGCTAAAATGACAACACTACGTGACAGGAATACAGTACAAACAAACGCAATGACACTCAGCACAGAGAAATGCATAAATGAATAATAAAATAGTACATTGCAACATGTAAACCGCAGAATAACAACGGACATCTACCATTAACAATACCACAACCTGCACGTCACATGAATGGATCAATGCCACAAAAAGTGACGTATTTTTGTGACGTATATATAATCTTGAAATTCATACAATTAAATGGAACAAGATCCAAAAATTCACAATTATTTTCACAATACTAGTCCAAATAATTAACATGATTATGAAGGTCTTGAAAGGCTATTTTAAATTAATGCTGTGACGAACTGAAACAACTGTTATATTCCTTACATGGTACAGTCAAATAACTATTTATAACATTTTGAATTATTCGAAAATCTAAGGTTTTCTACCCCGGCAAATATGATCTAAGTCGTAGTTCATGTAGGTTGCTTAATTTTTGGCTTGCAATGCTATTCAGCTTTATGTTTGATTTGACATCTATCTTTTTTTTCATTTTAAAGCAACTGATCTTTAATTACATGAAATACATGTCTAACATACAAATTTATAAGCCTGGTATTGTTTGGACAATATTTTATTCAGTAAATCAAATGATGCTATATAAGAAAATACATAATGTATGTTTAACCCACAATTTTCTTCGGAAAATGCCAGTTCCAGGTTAGGAATACGGCAGTTGTTTTTCACTTGTTTTGTTGATTGATAGCGTTTGATTTTGTCAGTTTTTATGGACTTCCCCTTTTTGAATTTACCATTGAGTTCGGTATTCATGTCATAGAATCCATAAACAAGCAACATTGCTTAATTTAATCTGTCTGCCAAAATCGCCTGATATTATTGATGAGTTTTTACGATGGAAAACAGTTGTCCATTAGAATGACTTAATATTCTTTAAAGTGAAACTGGACCATAACAACATTTATCCTTGCAGTAACGACTTACCAAATAACTAACAATTGTATTTGCTATTCCGATAAAAGGCGTTTCAATATGCCGTTTTTAATTATTTATAACAGTGTAACCTAGTTTCTACATACTAAACCATCATCGTCGTCAAGTGATAACCAATTTTCGCACACAAAGAAATATTTGTCCCCTGTCATGAGGTCTTCTATCTGCATTCTACTAAAGTACCACGGTGGATTACTGCCCATGTTGTCATGCCAAATTCTGAAAAATAGAAGGCAGTGAAAGTCTGTTGAAACAGGATCCAGAACATATTAGTAATGTTGTGTATGGAAGACGTCAATTATATATATATATATATATATACACAGTTTGCAACGCAGTAGCTGTTGGTTACCTTTTTATAAATGTCATGCCTAAAGAATATTTTCAATTTATAGAGTGATACAAAATTTAGAGAACACATATGAGTTTAATGTTCAGAACATATTTGAACAAACAAGTGGTTTATCAAGTACGTTTACAAATGGCAAGAATCAGTTTAAATGCATGAAGAATCAGAGAAATACATTTTAAGGTAGCTCCAAGTTACTATGCGTTTAATGAAGGACGATTTATTTTTACTTATAATGCCCTTAATAAGGCTTTACGACAGTGTCAAAAAAGAACGACCCTTTTTAATCAGCCTAAATGAACTGCTTATCCATGTACCTCAGATGTGTTAGTTTCCCAAGTGGCTTAGGAACTGCCATAACAAACCCATCAATGTTAGATGATTGTAATACCGGTCTTTTTTCATCAGCAAGAAACCGCGGGGAAGTTTCTTCTTTTTCTCCAGTAAGTATAAAGGAAACTTTGGCTGTGGTACCTGTAAAATCAAAAATTACAAACGTTTTACAGGGTATTTACTGTATATACTTCTCATGTTGCGGGTGTACAATTAAAAGCATTCACCCCTAGTAAATGCTGTTAAACAGTAGACATTGCAAAACAATTTATATTCAATTTTGTGCAGATGTTCCATAGTTTAGTGTTAGCTTTAAGTTTTGCAAAATTATACTATTTTGTGGTTTATTTGGAAAATAATATTTACACACAAATAATAGTTTTAAATCAATTTTTTTTTGTGGATTTAATGAAATGTTTTAGACATTACCTGCTCCTTTTCTTGATCCTGTGAAGACCTGAATTTCATATAGATATTTATCTCTAGGATCATTATCTGGTAGAGGTGACGATCCAGCCTAGAAAAAAACGGTTTATATCGTAAGTTTATATATTGAGAGTAAAGGGCCGTTGTTTACAATTATGTATTTGTTTTACTAGCGGGCTTTTTTATTCGATTTGTTTATGACGTAAAAGGTTAATTTCTATCGCTTATGTACATACATGTAAACCTGGGTTAATTTGAAATATAATTCAACACCAATATGCGTTCAAAGAAAATTAGTTTTTAAAACCTCTTGTACATATTTTTTCATATTGTCAAATCATTATACTTTAACTATCTACTCTTCCGATTAATGAGAGATTTTGTGACTGATCCAAAATATTCTTAAGACGTTCGATGCCATTATGAAATTGCACACTGAAATATACTTCAAATGAGGCTTACGCTATCACGACAATCAACGTATAGTAATGACATGAAAGATACTGCAGAGATCGATTGATCAAAAATTTAAACGATATAACATTCACATTCAATCTTCCCGCAAATTAGAAACTCATGATAAATGAATTATTACCTAAACCTGCAGTTATTCATGGACAGTAAAAGTAAGGGGGTCATTTTCTTCAATCCTCCCAAAACCACACACAACTCCCACACAGTCTTAACTATCTTTCGTCGCTTATGTAATGTTGGTCAATTTAAAGGGACCCAAAAACACTTATTTGGATTTTGAAAAACAATTCAATCTGCACACATTACAACACTAGACTACTTAAATAAATTCATTCCTTTGTTCTCAACTCACAATAGACAAAGGCCAAAACAAAGAATTTTAATCAGCTCGCAATAGACAAAATGACCAAGAAAACAATAGTTTTCAACTTCAACAGACAAAAGGACGACAAAATTAATTTTAATCAACTTGCAATAGATAAAGATATGGAGAAACTGATTGTATCCAACCACAATAGAAAAAGACGAAAACAATGTTGTTTAAACCTCAAACAAACAAAAGGATGAAGTAATGGATTTTGTTTTTACCATGATTTTGTCCATTAAATCTCTTTTCCTTGCCCAGATACACATAAGCATATACAGACACATCAAAGATACCATTGTACAAAATATGATAGGATTCTCGTCCAATTTTGTGAATGCTGAATCGTTGAGATCTATAGTATTCATTGGCACAGCGAACCCAGCGGCAAACGATGTTAAATGGCTAGATAAACAGTGGATGCGATCTGGTGAAGATAATGGTCCGACCTAAAACATAAACAGAATGATGAGTATTGTATATCATTTGATATATTCGCAACGGTAAGCAATTAAGTACGTAAAATCATTCGACATGAAAAATAACTGAGATGCTAAAATATTTTACTTTGCATTTTTCAAGTTAACAATAGTCAAACAGACATGTAATTATGTCCTACTAGCTTAAAGGACTGGTAATGGTTACAAATATATTTATACGTTTGTTGTATAAAAATTGATTTTTGGTATTATTAGGGATTAATAGTTCGATTATTTTAAATTTGAAATGAGACTAAAAGACTGATACGTAATACCCAAGTTATGAACATTTTAGATAAAAATCTTGAAAAATAAATAGCTTGCCTAAGCTATGATGTGTTACATTAAATGCAAAAAAACCTGAATATATTATATTTCTAAAAAATCAAAAATACCAACCATTATTGTTTGGGAAAAAAAGAAAAAAAAAGAAGTCGATTTTCACAACCACTTTGGTTTACATTTTACAAATCATCTTTCATGGGGGTCAAACTATTGTTGAAATAGCTTTAAAAAATTTATGACACGTACGAAAAGATTCTTATAAAGATTCTGCTCTTTACAAAACTATACTCTTTTACCATGGAGATGTAATTTATGAGAATAATAATTTTGAATCTGAGACGTTCATCATAATACTTACCAGAGCATACACGATCACAAAAAGGAAACTCTGCTAGAGAAGCTTTCATTATTTTTTCTAGAATTTAGACGGCAAATGCATCTGTTCATGTGTACCTTATGTAATTGATATATACCTGCACTGTTGCTTACAATTTTTTATTGGCTATAATAAAACTTTAAATATAAGCCATCAAAAAACCATTAAAAAAAACAAATTTAGTAAGACACAGGGCTATTTATTTTAATCTAAAATGAGAATGATGTCAATTCTTCGTAATGGAAATAAAATTAAAGTTTTGACTAAATAATTTGAATCAATTCATTCCTTGTCATTTTAACTGTAATATTAGTAGTGCCTCTTATTTAACAAAAACAGGATTTAAATTTAATCATTAGTAAGTGTAAGATGTTTTCTAAACTGTAATTGTAATTTTTAATTACGAACAAATGCAAACAACTAACTTACTAACGGACATATTAATAGCCATACTATTTTTCTATTTTCTATGATTTTGATTCATCAATACGATTCTGACATTGTGTTAGTCCAATTTTAAATTTTTCCAAATAAAGCACCTGAATATATTACGCTGCCATATGAATCTGGCAAGATAATAACTGTCTAACACCTGTAACAAATTTACGCCTAGTTTATTTAAATTTACATCATTCTTCGATAAGATATTTCACATTATTGTACTTGTTTGTTTTTTGTTGTCTTTTATATCGGCTTTATATGGTTAAAAGCTTCTTCTGAAATGATTTCTAATTACATTTTTTGTTCTATCTATAAACCATTTGTTGACCTCAAGATGTCATTTGATTTTTTAGTATAGTGGAGTTCAATGACTTATACCCCATCGAACATGTATCCTTAATCCATTTTATGGACACCATCACGAATTGGTTGATCTATACGATGTGTCTGTGTCTAAACTAACTAACGACATTTTTACCACGTCTTAGATTGTGGTTTACCATCTATGTCGTCTGGTCTTCTAAGTACCAAACGCAACAGTAGTATACTGCTGTTCGAAATTCATAAATCGATTGAGAAAAAACAAATCCGGGTTACAAACTAAAACTGAGGGAAACACATTAAATATAAGAGGAGAACTACGACACAACAGAAACACAACATTAAAATGTAACACACACAGAAACGAACTATAATATAACAATGGCCATTTTCCTGACTTGGTAAAAGTAAAGATATTAATCACCTAGTTCATTTATATGATTTTTAGTTTAAAGCAACTACATACACAGGATTTATTTGTTTTTACACAGTTTGATTCAGAAGAAAAACCAACATGGTTATAAAATACAAATAATTACACCATTACTAACACAATTCTATATTACTATTCTTGTAATGGTTAGAAAATACATCAAATAACACCATTACAAACTTAATCCTAATTTTATATTCTATTTTTAGAAATTTACCTGTGATGTCACTTTTTGTGGCGTTGATACATTCGTGTGACGCACAGTTCATTATTCTATTGTGCTGTATTTGTGTTCTGTCGTAAATTAATTTAAGGTGTTATTCTGTGGTTTACATGTTGAAATGTACTATTATATCATTTATTTATGTATTTGTCTGTCCTGAATGTTCTTGTATTTATTTGTACTGTATTCCTGTCACGTAATGTTGTCATTTTAGCGGTATTTTTAATATTGCCATATCAGCGGGAGGTTTGGCTAGCCATAAAACCAGGTTCAACCCACCATTTTTTCTTAAAATGTCCTTTACCAAGTCAGAAATATGGAAGTTGTTATCACATAGTCCGTTTTTATGTATGTTGGCGTTTGTTTTTGAAAAAAGTTCAGTGTTTCTGTTGTTCCGTTGTTTTCCTCCTATAGTTGATGTGTTTCCCTCAGTTTTGGTTTGTGACCCGGATTTGTTTCAGTTTAATCGATTTATGACTATTGAACAGCGGTATACTACTATTGCCTTTATTATTCATATTAAGATTCATTTGGTATCAATGTTTGTAAACTAACCTCACAACCTTCATTGGACCATTGATCTACCATTCTGTCCCACCAAATGCAGTAGGCACTAAATATGCTAAGTCGATAGACAGCTTGTTTGTAGGCAGGTTCAGGCGGTGGTTTTGTAGTCTTGGGTTTTTTCACCTTCGGAGTTTTAGTGTTTGGGTAAGCTACAATTGAAAGATCCACGAGCTAGAAGGTAGACTATTTCAATTGATCTTAAGTCTGTTTTGCAGTGATACTGCCAAACTCACTAGAAAATTATCTTTAATACTGTCAGATTTACATGTAACTGTCATTTGAGGTTATTACCACATGTCAAATGTAAACTTCGATGTTTTCACTCAAAAAAATTAACAATACTATATGTTTACTTCTACACACTTCAAAATCCATAATAACCAAAACCAATTTAGTAATCGTCCTTTCCTGATTGCATTCAACATCAGTGACCTCACTTATCATTCGAAACCCAGAACGAAGACAACTTACAAATTTTGTAAAATCCTATCCAGTCTATGTAGGCTGGCAAAATACTAAATTTCTGTAGATAAAAGTTTAGAATATTTGAAACACATTGAATTTATTGATTCATGCTGTCTTTGAATATTTCATTGAGTTTCAAACATTTTCTGAAATGGCAAAATATCTACCAAACGGGAATTATAAAGTTGTGTTTTGGACTCCTTTTTTACCGATATAACTTCATTCTCACAGTCAATTTTTGCACGTTTAAACGATGCGTATTGCTTTTATTTAATTTGGATTATAGTGGAAAGGTTTAGCATTCACAACATGAATTATTGGCAAAGAAGGTATCGGTATCATTTGACTTCAGCTACCTAAATGATGTCGTCTCATTGTTCTATGGGTTCAAAGTTTAATTATAATGATGATGCATCTGACACCTGGAATTTAAAGATTATGTTATGGTCCCCTTGATATCAGGTTAATGTTATGGAGCTACTGGAACTTGTGTTCTTAATGGTAAAAATAAAAGCATTCCTTTGTCACTATTAAGATAGCCATCATTATTTCAATGACCATAATGAAATATCTGTCACAGATGACAATGGAATTGGTGTTATTGTGACATGAGCAGTTCCGTCCTCGTTTCTATGTTAATGACACCATCGAATGTGATATATTCCCACTGCTTTTTAACTTGTGATGATTGACACGACGGTTGTCACAAATGAAGCAGGAACTGCCTACGAATTCAGAGAAGCTGATGTTGCCCAATTTATTATAAATTTTTCAACAGGAAACAAAGCTTCGGGCAACAGGTACTATAATTGTAACATATTTCAGGTGTTCTAGAAGGGTAAATATTAGAATTCAATCAATGAACCAAGACATTTTCAGACTGTTTGGCACGAATGTCTAATCCTTCGAAGTAGCTGTTAAATGTATTAATAACTTTATAGACTCTTGGCGATTGAGAACTCGACTAATGGTATCGTCGTTTATTCATTGATTGTTTTTCGTGGTGTCTGTCTTATTGAATTAAACACCATTGCTCCTTTAAATCGTGTATAAATCAAGTATTCAGTATCGAAAAAAACCTCATAGATACAAGGCTTATGATTTGATAGTCCAGACGTGCATTTCGTCTGCATAAGACTCATCAGTGACGAAAAAATATTCTTTTCACCAAGGTTTTCCCTACTATATTATTTGGAAAATATGCCATGCTTTTTCGTCATTACAACCACATTCGGTTGACTAGAACAACAAAATGAAACAGTTTGGTAAAACGATAACATTATTTCCGTGCGCATAACACATGTTTCTTGAAAGATATAAGTCATTAGGCACTCTCATGACTCAACGCTAGAAAAAAAAACCAAAGGATTAAAAAAAAAAAAAACAATCCGTCTATTGTCAATTTAGAAAGTTGCATCTTTTGTTTTAGTAAACAGCACATTTCTATAAACCTAAAATATACAGACAAACTGTACCTTAGCAGTACTATATTACTATTTAAAAGTTTAAAATTATTATTTCTAATATATAAAAGTTCTCTATAACTCTTTCTTTTAAAAAAAAACCTTCAATAAAGTTGCATTATATGTACAGTCTTGCCATATGCCTTATAGTTTGAACCACTTGGTATATAATCAATTAAATTTGTTATTCATAATGGTGTTCAATACTGTTACATTTTTATCCAAATATGGTTTCTGCTTCATCCGCGAAAGCAACTTACAGTCGCAAATAAACAAAATATACAAAACTTATAAGAGTTATTCTTGTTGAATTAAGTTAACATCAAACTTACTTGTACAAACAATTTTAGTTCCGCCACCTCCGCCGCCTCCATCTCCGCCGCCTCCATCTCCGCCGCCTCCACCTCCGCCTCCGCCTCCGTTTCCTCCCCATCTTTTTTCTTTCTCAAACGAATTCAACCAATCTTTAATGTCACCTTTATCGTAGTCTCCTGAGAAGGTTGTGCATGTTGTTGTATAAATTTTAGGTGTAGTAGTTGGTGGCGTGGTTGTTGGAGGTTCAGTAGAATAATAATGCCAATATAGGGGATGATCTTCGGACATGTTCATAACAAGATGTTTTATCCCAATGTAGAATTTCGTAGTTTCATTTCTAAAAAATATTTAGACAAATATGAAATAGATGAACCAGTATGGTCTGAATGTCAGTCATTTTCAAAATATGTGTTATGTTAATTAAAATATATGTCTTATCTTTATAAAAATTCAATTAATGAGAATGTAAGTAAGAAGATATGGTATGAAGTTTATTATTGATCAATTGTATAAAATCTTATATAACTATTTTACGTAATTTGTTATTGTATAATGTATAACTGTATTATGGTCCAATGAATGTTGTGAGGTTAGCTTACAAACATTGATACCTAAGAATTCTATATTGGACACACAGAAAAGTAACTGCGGACTAAAATGACATTTTATAGGCAGTAAACCATGAAGATTTGATAATTATGCGGGCTGAGTGTTCTTATTTTGGTAAACCTTTTTTATTTAAAAGGTGTTATTTTCAAAAGAATTACATATTCTTAAGACAGAAGAGGTGTATCTTAATTTGGAAATGTCTGCCTTGGGTAATAAATGGCTAATGATAATTCAATTTGGTGTTAATTTTGTTTCTGTTTCACCAATATATTGCAGCTTTCTAGAGTCAGATGTGGCATAGAAATTGGATCGCTGCTTTGTTACTGTACTAAAGAAAGTGTTTTTGGATGTGGTGGCTTTACTTCCCTTAAAATTGCTTTTCCGTATGGCTTGTAAACAACGATTTTCGGGGTATATTCATTTTTTTACGTTATATGTTACTAGCATATCTTTGAAATTTTTGGATCGGTGGTAAGCCATAATTGAGGGTAATGGGAAAATCGCCTCGAAGGAAGCGTCATTTCGAATAAAACGCCAGTTTTTTGCAGATAATGGACGAAAAGTTTATCAGATCGGGTTAAAAGTGACAATAAAAAGGAATTATATTTGTAAAGGTCTTTATATCTTTGTACTAAAGGAGGATCTTACTGCCTGTTCTTCAGCTATACCGGTAGCTTTCGTGATGTTTTTTTTATCATCTTGACTCCAGCGGGTTTTTTTTCTCTGAGTTGTCCAAAACGGTTAAGTTCGGATGGTTTGATTGAAAAGAATCCTCCGGGAGCAGTGTTTTGGGTGACAACTCTTTGGAGAGACAAATTGGCGTTTTTTGTGTAAAGATCAATTATCATGACCCCGTTTTCAAGACGATGGTTGTATTCAGAAACTCAATTTTCTCGTTTGAAATTCAGATGTAAATTTTATAGAATTAAGGAACATATTAAAATGTGGATGTTTCACACTATCGTTCCATTTTATAGATTTAAGAAGATGTGGTATTATGTCGATGTTATCAATAAAACAGAGTCAAGATGTGGGTTTGTACGCCACTCTCGAAAGAATGCGTTCTTCGAGATCCCCCATGAAAATCTTGGCAAAAGAAGGTGTCATTTTTTATTCGATGCTAGTACAGTCAATTTGTAAGTAGTGCTGGTTGTTGAAAAACAAATATTTTCAAAACTAGCTGAAATAACTGAACAAGACGGTCGGTTGGTAGATGCTTGACCTCACGAGTGTTCCATACCTTTTCACAAGGGGCTATGTTTAGATATTTATAAATCGCATGCATACATATGTATATGTGCGTGATTACTGGTCTTTAACATATTTAGGAGCACGGCTGCATAAAACTAAATGTTTCTTGACTATTGCTTTTGTAGATTTTCTGTTGTTACACAACAATGGTTCGACGTTTACGTGTGTAGAAATAAATGCATCTATCTGTCTATCTGTCTGTCTGACTGTCTGCATGTGTACTATGATATTTAAATATTCAGGTAAATTCGCAAGAAAAAGTAGTTGTTTGCCTCTGCCTACAGATTTATTTTCATATTTACACATCACATGGATTTATACGCCTTAAATAGAAGTCGGTGTTCATGACACTTTTTTTATGAATCATCTTATACATCACGTATAATGCAGACCAAAATGCTGGAAAAAAACAACCGAAAAATTTAAAGTCAGGTTTAGAAATGCTGTTATATACATTTGTGTTTGTTATAATATTTACATACTAAGATTTTTACACCTGTAGATGAATCTGTCGTTCTATTGTAATACTTACTTTCTAAAAAGTTTAAAAATTGTAAAAAAAATATGTTACAACCTTTATACTTACATACTCAGGAAATTATTTGTAAAAAAGCAAGTATAACTATCTGGTTGTTCATGAATGTAAGACGATCGATCAGCAGTGGTATCATTTTCATATTTCATGGCGTCTATGTATGACAACATTTCAGCTAAAGCATCATCCGACAATGGAAGGGTACAGTTGAAATCATAATCCGTGGTTGTTGGTGGTTCATTTGCTCTAGATCACAGGAAAAAAGTAAAGCAAAAGAGATGCATTTCAATACTGATGGTTGTAATTTTTTTCAAACATTTGAAATATGTTTGGAGTATAAGACATTGTTTAGACAGAATAGGTTGTGTTATGTATATGTTTATAGGTAACTTTTCTATTTTATAACCTATTTTGAAACAGTAGTTTCAATACTATTAGATTTTTAGATAAGATAATTTACGTTGACAAAACGATCTTCTTCTCTTGATATGAAATCATGCAATCTAATATTGTTACCTGCACTTTTGAGTACATTTCATAGAGCAACTCTATACAAGCCCATGATGCTTCAAACTGTAAATAGAGCGAATTGGTGTCCATCACCCTTATCCCCCCCCCAAAAAAAACCCAGACCCAATGACTGAGCAATAACTGTATATACATGACATTTAAATTCCTTCATGTTCAATCGGATATTCACAATACATCTCAACAGTTGTGATAAAACAAAGTTTTGCCCAAGACAGTAGGGCTTGAAAAACAATAACCATAATTATTTATTTACCGATTAGAATGCTCTGTTAGTTTTGTAAAAGGAATTATAATGACTACAGAAAGAACATTTTATTAGATATAAAAATATCTCTATTCAAACTTACTTTACAAAGACGTACCACTCTACTGGTTTAAGTTCAAGTGCAAACTCTGTCTGGGTATCATTTGTATTATTGGCGATGTTGGCAAACATCTCTTCTATATAATCTATCATATCAGTGATGTTAAGAATCTGTTCTAGTTTTATATGCAATGACCCTGTATTCTCTATATCAACGCTGTGTATGACCATAGATTGATCCCAGGCCCTGGTTACATTCCTCACAATATTTACACTAGTGTCAAAGTTAGTACGATCAACAAAAATATCAAACATCTGAGAATTATCCTGAACAGGTACTTCAAGGCCACTATCATTTCGGTATCTCAATGAGACAACGTCGCTTGAAATTTTCTGAGCTGATCCAGCTGTCGTGTCCGTCCATGTAAACGGATTGTTCGTCATTCTCAAAGCCTGTAAAATCAGAATATAGTCCTGCAGTGTGCGATTATAACATACATGTAAAAGTCTTGTTTTGTCTTTCATGTTAAATTTGTTATTTTGAAGTTTTAGATGACATAAATGGTTGTATTACCAATACAATTTACCTGAATTTACTACTTATTATTTAACATTAGATATTACCATCTACAAGCGTAAAAACAATGGTTGTTCTATATATGAGTATTTTGTTTATATGAATAAAAGGAGATGAGGGTATATGTCAATAAGACAGTATGCAATCGAATAACAAATATACATCTTATCTTCACATTATAATTTTAGTAAAGGTATTCTACGAATGTTGCGTTCATATATATTATTGGTAGCCAGAAATTCATTACATTAACAGTCATGTATCTGTATATGTCTACGAGTGTATTTAAATGGCGTATGTAAGGATGTTAACTTTGAAACTCGAAGAGAAAAGGACAACACAATGGTGAAAAACGTGAGACGGCCAAAATACAATCAAGTCCATAAAACACTACATAGAAGAGTAAGCAGATCCTGCTACACTGGTGGAAACGTTTGAAACAATAGAATTTTAAACATAAAGCATTTTTATGCAAATTCAGATACTATTTTCAAACTTGTATAATTAAGAGACGTAATATAACTGTACCTACCTCTGTTGCAACAAAAAATGTTGTTTCATTACCAGTATCACCAAATATAGACTGTGACTTTGGCATTAGTAAACTAGAGAATCCACCTACTTCTAGAAGGGGTTCTAAAAACATGAAAGCATTATTTTATATGTATTTTTGTATTTCTTAGCAATATTGTTGTTTTGAATATGAGTTGTTGTCCTTACATAGAAGATATTCAACAATTTACGTTAAGCTACTTTTCTTTATTGTTGTATATTTTATTTTCTTTACTACATTATAAAACATATACTCACTATCATTCATATCAATGGTCAGTCTTTTCCTTAGAGTTATATTGAGTTTTGGCGATTCTAAGATGGCGTCTTTTTCACCAACAACCTTGTATGCGGATATTGTTTTGATCAAATTGTCAGTCTGAGCTTCCACTTTTGTGTATATTTCTTTTCCCTGAAGCATTATAAAAAACCAAAAAGATGTATATCACTGTTGATTATATGTTTCCCGATAATTATAGTCTGCTCTTAGTACAGTTATATTTAACAATTGTTCCGTTGAAAGCAAGAACATAAAAATATGAATGCGGTTCTGATTTCATATTAGTTGTCTCGATTTTCTTACTGTTCAGACACTTGATTTATCCATCTTATCATGATTTCTTGCCATAGCCAAATCCCGTCCACCGTCCACAAAATCGAACGAGACCGGATGCATCGACAGGATAAGCGTCTGCTGCTCTGTATGTATCGTCTGCCAATCAAATTCAGAATCAGTAAAAAGAATGTGCCGATGGCGAATAGAACACACTTTTTCAAGTTTTTAAATCGGACGAATTTTTAAGTGACTTACTTTCGTTATTTTACTTTTTAATATCTCCGACCGCCAGAACATGACTTGAAAGCTGAGACAAAGACATATCGTATCGGTCAACTGATTTATGTTGATGACCGTAAGAATTCATAAGTGATTTCCGTTGATCCTCTTTATTGCCCTGCTGGAGCAGTTTATATTACCTGTCTAGCTCCTGTAGGAGTTCATGCGATTCCCTCAGTTTTTGTTCGTTACTTTAATTTGTCATCTAAATGGATTTATAAGCATTGGACATCGGTAAACTACTGTTTTGGAGTACACCATTGTCAATGAAATCCATTTTATATGAACATTAAAACCCGCATTGGTTCGGAATCAACATTAAAACAACAGCAAAAATGTGGTTTTGCATGAAATGTGTTAGATTTTTTCCAATCTGTTTCAAAAGAGAAGCGAAAGATACCATAGGGACATTCAAACTCATAAGCCGAAAATGAACTGACAACACCATGGCTAAAAAACAAAAAAATCCAACAGACAAACAATAGTACACAAAACACAACACAGAAAAACTAAAGACTGAGCAACACGAACCCCACCAAAAACCTGGGGTGATCTCAGGTGCTCCGGAAGGGTAAGCAGATCCTGCTCCACATGTGGTACCCGTCGTGTTGCTCATGCTAGTACAATACCGGTAATAAGTCTAATTAGGTAGGTCACATTCGGGAAAAGGGGGGACGGGATTGTGGTTACGACATTCGGAACATATCAACTATCATCTGTGAAACGGATATTCCATAACGGTCAACCAACTCGTGATGGCGTCCGTAAAACTTACGAAGGGATGATTTCAACTTCACCACTTAGAACTCTTTGTTTTAAAAGCTTCCTTGTGATCAGCAATCCTCTATCAAGGAAATCATGATAGGAAATACAAGCCCTGGAATATCGTATCACTGGGAGATATATACTCCGTATGCAGGCGCAGCTGGAGTGTTGCTACATAGAAATGGAAAGTTCACAATTGGGAAGCTAAAATCATCTCTTTTGTCGTAAAGTGTTGTTTTCAACCGACCTTCATTGTCAATTTCAAGTATCAGGTGTACGTATGTCAGGTACTACAATATCAAATTAAAGAGGATTCAATAGGCTTTAATATATGTACCCGAATTTATTCAGCATCTAAATCTGACTATAAATATATATGCATGGCATTAGTTTACCTTAGTCTTCTGCCGGTTTAGTTCATTTTGTTTTGCCTGAAACTGGGCTGCAGTTAATGTTGTTGTCGAGACACCAGAGGGCGTTGTAGACATTCCTGAGTAGTATTGATTATACAATGATGTTGACTGATCTTCAGCAGACTCAGACATGTGACCAGCAGCATGCATTAAATTACCTAGCAAATACAACTACATTAACTGCTGATTACAAGTACATATTACAACTGTTTATATTTATATAGCAACCATAATAACTAATTTATTGACTGATGAGATGATCATGCCCTGATGATAATCATTTCAAATGTAGTTAATCAAATTGAAATTGTTCTGCGAAATTTAAGTTAGGCTTGTCCACTAATTATGACAAATGTAGAACGTGTTAACTTTATGACTCTTTCCTCATTTTTGCCTGTGGTAGTAAGTTGAGTTATGATTTACAACTGTTAGCGACATTGCTAGAATGAGATCAATGTCTTTCGAGTGTTACTGGTGGGTCTTTTAAGACTAAACGCGCGTCTGATGTACAAAACTGTAAGCCTGGTAACTTTAACGATGTTTTTTTTATATCATAAGGTTGATACTTTAAGGAACATAGAAATTGAACTCATCGAATTTGTTATACACGATAGGTTGAAGCTAGGAATAAAATTATATACGGGGTATACACCATAAGACAACAACCCATTATGTGCCGGTCCAAAGTCAGGAGCCTGTAATCCAGTGGTTGTCGTTGATTCATGTCTGTCATATTTGATTTTTCGTAAATTGTTTTGTTTAAATTATGCGTTTAGTTTTCTATTTTGAATTGTTTCACATTTTATATGTAGGGACCTTTCATGGCTGACTACACGGTATGGGTTATTTTCATTTTGAAGACCGTACTGTGATCTATAATTGCTTATATCTTCGTCATTTGAACTCTGGTTGATAGTTGTGTCATTGGCAATCCAAATAATTATAAAATAGCCTTTCAATACCGTCATTATCATGATGATTGTTTGGACTAGTATTGTGAAAATAATTGTATGAATTTCAAGATTATATATTCGTTACAAAATTACGTCACTGTTTGTGATGTCCTGTGCTGTCTGTCGTTAATGGAAGATGTTGGTTGTTATCCTGCGGTTTACATGTTGTATCGACTATAATATTATTTATTGTGTGATGAGTGTTCTTACTTATGTGTGTACTGTATTTCTGTCACGTAGTGTTGTCATTTTAGCGATATATTTTAACATAGCCATATAAGCGGGAGGTTTGGCTAGCCATAAAACCAGGTTCAACCCACCATTTTTTCTTAAAATGTCCTGTACCAAGTCAGGAATATGGCAGTTGTTATCAAATAGTTCGTTTCTATGTATGTTGGCGTTTGTTTTTGTTGCACTTCAATGTTTCTGTTGTTCCTTTGTTTTCCTCTTATAGTTGATATGTTTCCCTCGGTTTTAGTTTGTAACCCGGATTT
The DNA here is from genome assembly GCF_021869535.1 of Mytilus californianus. Lineage (NCBI taxonomy): Eukaryota > Metazoa > Mollusca > Bivalvia > Mytilida > Mytilidae > Mytilus > Mytilus californianus. The sequence goes on from NW_026262723.1 coordinate 110,908,170, forward strand.
GTTTTCTCTCAATCGATTGATGACTTTTGAATAGCGGTATACTGCTGTTGCCTTTCTTTATACTACATTTCCGTATATAATGGAATTTTTTTTCATTTAAACTTTTATATATTTTACCTAACGCTTCTACCATAGTTGTTGCAGTTTCCTCTCGGTCATCAGCCGATACTTGTGTTTCATCTCTAAGTAAATTTGTATAACTTTGTAAAATTTCTGTAGCATCGTCCTAATTGGGAAAACAAATCAATATTACAGGCCATGCGCAAAAATCTATTAAAGAGACAAGAATGTATATAGTTTCAATCATGGGCTGAACTCGGTCGAAATATACATTTATTTATGTCTTAGTGCTCGAAGATATCGTTAATACAAAAATGTAATGAAATAATTGACAATGTGTTGTCCTTTTATATTTTACTTTTCGAATAAACACTAGAGGATACGATGATTAAACTAAATCGTTCACCAGGCATTCTTACGTGAATGTTGGAAATATGCATCCTTAAAACAAGATGCATTAAATGCTTTAAATATCAATATCTATAAATAACAAAAAACTAATTACTTATATCGACTGATCTGGATTCGCCATGCCAATCTAGTATGTGTCTATACAGCAGCTTCATCGAGTTCCTGTCGTTTGTTAAAACAAATCCTTACTCTGCTTTAGCCTTTATTGTGTGGTGTGTTTCATTATAGGTTTTAATAAAGATTTTTAATGATTTATACAAAAATGATATAAACATTTTCTGAATGTCGCTTAAATTTCTATTTTTGTAAAAGTATAACAAAAATACCTAACTCCAAGGCAAACTGAAGAAGAGGAAGTTAAATTAAAGTACCTGAGCAGTTTCTGAAAGTTCGTCTTGTTTTTTAGTTAGTTCTGATAATGCTGCAGCAGTATTTTGTACAGCTTCAAGTGAAGGGGCTTTTATTCTCTTAAACCCATCTAGCATAGCAGCTCGTGTCTGTAATCACAGAGTAAGTTATCAATTAATAAATATATAATTTTCCGATTTATAGTTGTATTTTGGTATTTGTAATCACAATCAAGTTATCAATTGATAAATATATAATTTTCAAATTTATGATTGTATTTTGGTCTTTGTAATCACAAATAAGTTATTAATTAATAAATATATAATTTTCCTAGGTATAATTGTATTTGGGTCTGATGTTAATTTGATGCAACAAAACGTGTTCCCATGTTTGAAACATAATACCTTAGTGTTTCTCCTTAAGATATTTCTCATTAAACTTCATTTGAGAAACTATTGTGGAACAAAATATTTGTGCAGTACTGTAGCTAATTTTCTTTCACTGTCATTTTCAACCTTACTTTTCCCTGTCAGGTTTTTAATAAATGTGTAGATGATGTTATCAAATTATCTATTTGTTGGTGGTGGTCTCATTTCTATAGTCCTCTATAGCGCAATAAATTCCATAATAAGTATTGTGACGTCTAATTTGATATGTAATGTATTAATTACAGTATCAAATCAATATCAAAAGCTCAAAATAAAATCTATATCAAAATGTTAGATCGATAACAAGAATCCAGCAAAATTATAAGATAAAATAATCAAGATAAATTAATGATGTCCTTTCAGCCAATGGTTACAATTTTTTCGGCGAATACTTAAAGCTTATATATACCTGTGAGCTTTAAATTAAGGATATAACATATCAAAATGGTCAGGGGCATATCTACACCTTTTCTTGAAATTAATCCTGATTGACGAAAAACGTAGGATCTATGACATATAAGCAGCAGCAGTAGTTTACTGGTGTTAAACTCGTAAATCTTGATAAACAAAACTATCATAACCATTTTTTAGATATCGGAATCGCATTAACTCCAAAAGAAGCAAAACCAAGTGCGTCGGCAAGGTACTAGTCTCCTATTATGTAAACATTAACCTTCTTTGCGAATCCAGACTCCGTCAAAATGTAAGATCGGTAATATGATACAATTGGTACATTAAGAAAATTGGCAACTAGTCTGGTATCTTGAGATCTCAAAGCTTGTTCTCAATACGGTGAGAAAAGTTTACTCTTAAACCAAAATTTTCCACGAAGTTATTACGAAAAACGATTAAAATTCACAAATTCTATTGTCGCCATCATTGATTGGGTGATTGTCTCAATTTCTCATCTCACTAATGACATCATTTCAATCTACAATATTATATTTCCTATATGTCAATCAAATAAGTGATTTTTTCATGTTCCTAGGGTTGACACATTCTACTTGATATGACATTATAAATGTGTGACACGTGACAAACGCAGCAGGAGATGCTTACCCTGTAGACGTAAAACAATCTCTCTCCAAATTTAGTTCAAGTGAGTCCATTTATGTTCACTCACACCTTTATCTGTTTTAAACCTTGGCGTACAAAACATACACTGCACATCAAATTCCACTTTAATATGTACACCCACAACTATATAGTTTGGGGCTTTGTCTGTATCAAACTATATGTCATGGAAATAAAAAAGGCTATTAACAGCATGAAGGTCAAGGAGGCACATTTTTACCCACATCTATATCCACGACGTTAAAGTAATTACCTCTGTTCTTCTAACTTTTGCCTCCCCTCTCTCGGCTATGAGTTGTTGTTCCATTGCCAGTCGGTCTGCTTCACTCATATTCGTAGCCACTTAAACAGTTTTTAAAGAATAATCAATTAGTCGATAATCTACAATCACCTTTTTTCAATTTAAAAAAAAACAACATCTGCCTCCTTTCAGGCTGAAAAATGTGGTTAAATTAATAATTAGAATTATCACCAAATACGAAACAAGTGTGCGTGATAGACTCCCTAGAATTTATCAAAGAAAATAAGCTAAAAGTCTTAAAATGAAATAAACGCTTCGTGATAATGATTCCAAGTATTAGTAAAATATTCCCTATTTAATAAACTTATAGTATAAATTTTAAATTTCATTCCAGTGCAGTTGTTCTTTTGAGAGTTCAAACTATATTAGATTCGATACATGACCACACCAGAGACATATAAACCGTAATAATATTAAGTACTCAAAATTCTGCAATCAATAAACAATCAAAATATTGATACGTTATTTCTGTTGCGATTGGCTAGATTTAAGGACTGTATAACCATGTGAACTACTTACTTGTAGTAGCTATGATTTCCTGGTCAGATGGTGCACTATCCGCCTCTTCGTTTAGAAATTTACCAAGTACTTTAGCAACAGGTGCTATCTTAATGTCAGCGCCCACAAATAAGTTATTAACAATTCCAGTCTCACTTGTAGCATTGACCAAAATGTTTGTAACATCCTGCTGATTAGCTGGGTCAACCTTTTAATTACAAAAAAGGAAGAATGGGAATTAGAAACCATTATCTTGCAAAAGAGGTAAAACATCCTCCAAAAAGTTCTTGGTGTTCACAGTTCACGGTTCTCCCGCCATACTATCTATGTCGACCATTAAAATAACTTGATTTGATAGCAGGGCAGTGACAAATGAAGAGTAAAATAACCTGACTTTTCACAAATACTGGGGTCGGTTTCACAAAAAAACTTACGACTAAGATTGGTCGTAAGTCATGAACAATTCAGTATACTTACGATCAATCTTAGTCGTAAGTTTTTTTGTGAAACCGACTCCAGAACATCACTTCCTAGGATTACTCAAATTAAGTTGTAAGTGTTGTAGCTATTATTTCCATTTGTTTGTTTTTAAATATGCAATATGTTCGTTTGAACCTTCAAAGGATTTTGTTTTCTTCAATGTTTTGTTATAAGATATATAAATAATACGACACCAGTATCATCTCACACCTACGATTAAATCGAGTTATTTCTATTTATCAAAAGTATGAAAATTGTGCGTGTCTACAAAATGTGATGCGTCACTTGCTTTCTATTCGGATCAATTTTCATAATCAGTATATAAATGTGTGATAAGCACATTTTCGTTAAATAACATGTGATTTTTGTTATAAAAAAAAATAATAATGGAAACTCACTCTTATACTTGTTATAATGTCAGCAAATGCTCCAACCTGATCATAAGCCCTAGCTATAATTTCTACCATATAGCTGTTTTCTGGTAAGCCATCTGGTATAGGTCCTGCAGACAAATAGTTGTCTGCATATCCTAGTTATTTATAATGTAAAAGTAGTATATCAGTGTATATCAATATAACGATAGATTTTCAAAATACGTTTTGTGCCTATTTTGGTTTCATTCATTTATCCAATTGAACTTGAATAAAAAAACAAATACATAATTCAGTTTGATACATCTCCTTACTTACATTTTGAAATTTACAATGAGGTGTGGTTTAGAACTAAAATATATAAAATAAAAGAGAGAGGAAATTAACTTCCTTTGAAATTAGCTTTCTATTCTGGTGTAGCAGTATCACAGCAGCACCGGCATAAGAAATATTGTCTTGCCTCTTACACGGGAGCTATTTAACCTAAGGTTTATAATGGTAAAGTATTTTTTTCAAATATTAATCTTTTCATTTTCTAGCATTGGATCGATACCACTGCTAGTGGCTTTTAGCCCTCGAGATTATATCATCATCTCAGAAGTTAGTGTTTCGGTATTGACATGATTTAAAACATACTTTAATTGTTCGGTGATAAATTAAATAAGTATTATTAACATAAGTTTCCAACTCCTTCAAGCTTAATTAGGCTTAGGCAAATTTTGCTATCCGTTTTATACTCATTTTGGTCAAATAGCTTCTAAGGTATTCCGGTATTTATACATCCTTGCCTTTAACGTTTTTGGTTTTCGAGTTTTTCTGTTGAAGGTAAATCCAAAAAAGTGCTTCGCATGCACCAAATATATATAAAATGTTCTTTTCATTTTGAAGTCAAGTTTTTGAAGGTTTTAAAGACGCCAACATTATTTGGTTGACAATTATGGAATATATGTGTAAAATAACACGGGTATGTTTCACCTGTGATTGAGAGAATCCCGTCCTCTGTTTCACCTGTGATAGAGGGAATCCCGTCCTGTGTTCCTCAATTGTGACATCCTCAAATGCGATTAATTAACGGATATTTATTTGCCATGAGCAACACGACGGTTTCATTTAGTGACACATAAACTGCTCACCCTTATGAATCATATGAAAACCCCCTAGTATTAACTAAACATGGTCATTTTGCGTTTGCTTCACTGTTGTATTTTATGCTGTTTATATTTGCTAATGCCTTTGAAGATTCTATCGGTAACAATCTTGTCTATACTCTTTCCTCAACTACATTTCAAACTTCACTTCGGGAAAGATAATTTTCATGTACCGATGATTCATAAATATGATGTCTTAAGGTAAGAGACATTCAACATTCTTGTATTATAATGCGCAGTCACCGGATACCGGTATGACTCATCACCGTTTTTTATTAGGAGTCACACTGCTGATGTCGACTTTGGAACAAGAATTATTTACTCTCCCAGAGCATCTGAATTAAACCCTTTGTCTAAGGTACGTTTTGCTTAACCTTGAGTTTTCTGTGTATTGCTTTGTGTACTTTTTGTTTGTCTATTCGTTTATAGGGCTTGTGTATACTGTTGTCTTTTTTCTTTCGATTATGTTTAATTGTCCCCTTTTTATCATTCAATCAAGGCGATAAGACTAAGATATAACAATGTAAGCACTCATGCTTTCATATTCGTAAAAACCATCACACATTAATGATATAAATGCAGAGAAAAAACCAGCATTCTTAAATGATTTACTTGAAACTCACTTCCTTCATAGAACCATACATATGGCTTAGAATAATCTGCCCTGTATCCAAATTTATATAACTTGAAGTTAGTTCCATCCTCGTAATCTTTAAAACCTCCACATTTGACCTTAAAGTTCGTTTCATAAGCCACGCCAACAGGAGGGGATACTGTGATAAAAGCGTTTGCACTTTTGTACGGGCGACTGTTAATCCAGAAAGTCCGAGATGCCCAACCTAGAAAATATAAATAATAGTTAAAAGCCAACATTTCATTTATTGTAAAATATTTTTTTCATATTGTTGCATTTATTTTCAAACGTAACAATCGTGTCGTTGTTTCTATATCAGTACAATAATTAATTTGAGCTTGCTTTAAGAACATGTGAACGGTTTATTTGACAAGGTATTACATATAAATGTCGTACTTGTACAAACATGTAAAAAATTGCCAAGGAAGCTAATCAAAAAACATAATTCAAAGACAAAACTCGAACTACATGGGAAAGAAAAAGAGAAGAAAAAATGAAACAAAGAGCCCACAAAACATTAGGTAGCAATATACAGTTAGGAAAAGAAATAAGAATTGATCCTAATGAATTTTACCATCCCCTTTTCCTTGCTTTCTTACAAATTAAGCCTACTGTTTGTGTCATATATGTGCATATGTATGTAACTAGTATCTTCCAAAGATTTGATTTCCAGTATTTAAAATGGTTAAATAAAATTTCTTTTTGGTGTATCCATGGCAACAATCTGCATTTAAGGTTCATCATAACAAATGGACAAATATGGCCGTATTTTCACCTCAGAAAATACTCTGTGTACAGACTTACCTGTGCAGTTTGGAAAGTTTTAAGGCCTGGCATCCACTAGATATATAAAAGTTATATTTATTTTGCATATCAGAAAGATAAAATCGTTTTTGGATTTTGATGGGCATTTTTTTCCTTCCTGCAGAAGGTGTAAAAACAAACAAACACCTGAATTGCATTTGATACTGTCCACTTAGTTTCTACCTTTAACTCACCTATAGATGTGAAGATATCTATTGTCCATGCCAATCAAGGACAATCAATACAATACAAACCAGCTGTTACATGAGAGGGAGCATCTCAAAGTTGTATCCCAATTTAGTTAATTTTTACACCTTCTGCAGGAACGAAAAAAAAATGCCCATCATAATCCAAAAAAGATTTTATCTTTCTGATATGCAAAATAAATTCTACTTTTATATATCTAGTGGATGCCAGGCCTTAAAACTTTCCAAACTGCACAGGTAAGTCTGTACACAGAGTAGTTTTTGAGATGAAAATACGGCCATATTTGTCTATTTGTTATGATGAACCTTAATTGCTATAAAATATTGCAAAAAGGGGGGTAAAGATGTCACATATTTCCCAAAAAGTTGACCAAAAGTAGAATTGTAATGCCTTAGGGTGATACCTTTTCTGAAACTGTTTACATATATCTATCAAGAGATCAAATAAAAATGATATGTTTTTCGTCTCATTTTTTTGTAAAATTGCGTCAAAAAGTTCGTGTGAAAAAAAAGTGTTTGTAAACATTACAATAATTTCTGGACCTATGGCCGGTCTGGCTATGAAAATACGGACAGTCAAACAGAAAATAGCCCATAAAACATGTTAAAAAAAATCTTGATGTTCTTATAAACCCACTTTGAAGGCTAAATTAGTCATCAGCTGTCTAAAAATGAATTTTATTGCACAATAACTTTCATATTTGAAAAATCCACCATGGCCAAAATGTGAAACTACACTCATAACTGTGTGTTGCTACCTTATACAGAAGGCAGATGTTCGGGAAACGTACCAAAAACCACAAAAAAAACCGGACGAGAACACAGTTCCTGCTCCTTTAGTTTTAGCGTTATTTTCTTTTACTACTTGTGGTATGTCAGTCACTGAAAGTATCATCAGTAATCGCCATGATTTTTAACAAATTTTTCTTCAAATTCGTTGATAAATAAGAACTTAAACGGGCAAATATAATAGAGAATGGAAACGGGGAATGTGTTTAAAAGACAACAACCCGACCAATGAGCAGAAAACAGTCCAAGGCCACCAATCAATAATATCATAATAATTATAAAATAAAGTTGACTTTAGATGAATTTGGTCTATTTATCTAGGTCCCTTTTAGTCATAAAGCTCTTCTCATCTTTAGGTCTTAAACATCCGGGGCTTTCAAATATTTGCGTTTGAGCGTTTCTGATGAAGTTAAATCCAGAAAACCGCTTCGGACGCACGGAATTAGTTTAGTGCTATTTTCATTAAACGATGTCTTTCCTGTTTGATTTTTACAATAATTCGTGAACTTGTTGCCTTCTCATTGACACTGAGATAACATATAACGTTGAGAAGATACAAAGCTAACAAACACCATAAGTCGAAGAGAAACTAGAAACAAAATTGCCAAAAAATAACGACCAAAAGACCAAACAAAATAAACACAGAAATCTAGATATAGCAAGGCCAACAAAACTAGAAACCTGGGTCGAAAAGACGTGCTCTTGCATGGTTAGCCGTATTTTTTTAAGTTATACTAACATCGTTATAGTTTCAACAGTTATTTGAAATATCAAAAGATTCTGAAATTCTTAGTCGTAAATAGCAGGAATCTTGTCAAGGTAATCATAAAGACACTTGTGTTTATTTTGTAAATGAAAATAAATGGATTTGTACATATTCATGTAATTTAGAAAAGATAAAATTTTATAGACTTTGAAATCATCAAATCGTCAGATTCATATATAGTATTATAAAAGTTCATACCACATAAATTCTCGGAAGTTCCCCATCTCCATGTCTTGACCCTAAAATAGTAATATCTTGAGGAGTTCCTCTGTAATTCAGGGCAGTTAGGTAGTATTGCCATGGTCGGACCTTCTGTACCAGCACTAGCAAAACTTTCCCATTCCGATTTAGCTACTTCAGAAACCAAACGATTCCATTTTACACCATAAAGTATCCATCTAAAGAAATTATTGATATTAATTAGAAAGCAGAAATACATAATTGATAGAAGTGGTCGTTATGAGTGGTATATTGGTTGATTGTTGATTGTTTAACATCCAATGGCAAATTTTTCCTGCACATTCAGGATGAAATCAAATTAACAATAAAGTAGGTAGGTCTGCAAGGTAAGTCGACGTAGATATGGACTAGCAAATGAGGGTATGTTGGATAAGTAGAGAAATTTTGCAATCGTTATGTATGGACCCTCGAAGAGTTGTTCCAAGGATTTTTTTTCGCTTTCACCGATGACAAGATAGAAACATAAATCACGTTAACAAAATTAAAAAAAAACTCTAAGACTTATATCTGTTAATATTCAAAAGTTACTGTGTGTCTTCATTTATATATTTAAGTACACATTCCTTGTCCCGCCCTCCAATATTTAGCCAGGCTGTACGAACGGTGTGTCTTCACTGACTTGAAGAAGTGCACATCTCTTGTCCAGTCGTCAACATAGGTAGCCAAGCTGTACGGAATGTGTGTGTTCACTGTTTGTAGAAGTACGCATCCAGTGTCCATCCGTCAACATATGTAGCCAGGCGGTACCGACTGTCTGTGTTCACTTACTTGTGGTTGAATTACACGCTCCTTGTCTAGCCAGGTTGTACGGACAGTGTGTCTTCAATTACTTATTTTGGCATACTGTAACGACTGTGCGTTTACTTACTTGTAATAGAAATACACGCCTCTTGTCCATCCGTCAACATATGTAGCCAGGCTGTATCGACTGTCTGTGTTCACTTTTTGGCCGCAGTTTGTAATACAACTGGAAATAAATTCATGTACATACATAGATTTATCTATTTCAAATCATAAGTGCGTGTTACAGACAATATGTCTTGTCTCTGATAAAGTATTATTCTCTTTACATATCAGTATGGAAAGGTAAAAGGGATGTGTCGTTAGAAAGATATCATAATCTAGGAGGGCGAGTTATATATATATATATATGTATCTTTTTGGAACTAATGCTTTTATGAGCTTAGTTGAAAAACTTAACAATTGTATGTACTTTTTCGCATCGTATCGACGTTCAAACTGTTTCTGAATACGTTTTCTCTTTACTAAATGTTGACTTTATAACAAATGTCCAGAGCCAAATGATATAGGACCAATAATAGATTAACAACTGCGTTCATCGTCCTTCGACGTTCAGTTGTCGTTGAAACTAAAATAGATTTTCTAATACTACTATCGCAAGGCTAACGAAAGGATTACACAAACAATGGGAAAAACAGAATACATTGTGAAGGAACAGCCGCTAAAGTTATATTTTAGAAGGATAGATATTTTCGGAATTAAATTTAATAACTGAACCAAGCAAATGTAAAGTTTGACAGTGACATCAAATGGTTAAAATATGTAACGAATCTCAGCGTTATATCAAGGATAATTGGATGTCAGATTCAACCTGCGCGAGATAAAAACATCATCACTGATTCTTGTCGCACGTTTGGAAATGAATTTAGATAGCAACATGCATGTTAAAGACTTCCAGAACCTCAGCCGTTATAGTTGTAATTCCCTTGCATATTGATAAAGTAAGTAATAACTATTGATGAACGATGCTGTTAAGACACATTCTCCATTTCAAATGAATGGGATTCTTTTTCATTTTAATATTTTGTATTGTGCTGTCGTTGTGAAATATTTTGTTGGTGCTTCATTCCCATTCATTACATTTTAGAAAGCTGTGCTGATTGTTGATGAGATGTCATGACTAACACTATCTCCGAATTTTTATTATTTTTTTTTGCGGCTTCACAAAAAACGAAAAACACGAATCAGGTCAATCAAGGTTAAAACTTGAAAAAAACAAATTTATCGCAATACAAATTAAAGGGAAAGTCCGCGATTTTTTACTTATCATCTAAATATGTTCATCTTAACATAAAAAACACATTCACAAAGTTTTAGATATATATTCCTTCTAATAACGGAGAAAATCAAGTATTTGTAACTTTTTTGGTTGACCTTCGTGAGTGGGTTGTGACGTTTTAACCCGATTTGTTGAATCCTGGGAAAAAATAAAATCTGTTAAAGGCTTAATTGCTTATCGAAATTTTACATAATTAAAAGCGCACAGATGATCGTTGCTCGTAGTTATTAACCACAATATAAGAATGAAAGTAAATGAATATGCGTGTACCGTTTTGTATTGATTGAAAAAAACTTCCTATGTGAAATTATCTAAATATAAATATTTTCGAATTAATTTCATAAATTTTTGTTGAGATTGTTTCTTAAAATATCTATTGAACATTTTTACTGATATTGAACTGAAAATTTTTTACGTTTTATTTATCGTTATAACTTTGATAACCATTTCAATGCAAAATATATGTGAACAGAGTGTGCATATTATTTTGTAAAGTCATTGTTTATTTCTCGATTTGAGGAGAATTCGTTTGAACTTTACCTTACAGCAATTTAGCCTCAGGCGTACACAGGTGTGAATTCAAGCGTACACAGGTGTGTATGTTGTCATTTTGAATGGATTAACAGAAAGAGTATAGCGTCTTTAATAAATAAAATGAATAAATAAATAAATAATTATTTTATTATAGTGTCACATATTTGATCAGACAATATATATATACAACAATTCATAATAAAAACAGAGATCAAATATCCAGCCTTTGAATAGGCTTATGAGACACTTTAAAACATATCAGACAACTGTACATTTATATAAAAAATATATATCCTTATAAAATTCAAAAATAATTACTGGTTTATCACATTAAGTAAACTGCTTTTTAAATATTTACTAGTAAAAGTTTCAATTAATATTAGATAGACGATATTGATAAAAGGATTACAAATTAAAAACATTAGCAATGGTTTAAACGAAAAAAAAAAAAAATTGCCAAAAGACGGATACACTACTTTAAAAAACAAATAAAAAAACAATATATTTCTAGGGCAACAAAAATAATTTAAATGTGATTAATATTAAATACATGGATCTAGATAAAAGATATGTACTAAAAAGTAACAATAGTAACCATAATAAAGAGACTTTAAAAATATAACTATGAAAAAATATACGTTAACATTCAAATAAATTTCTTTCTTCTCTGATAAAAATTGAAAAGTGCGTATGATAATGAGGATTGCATGTCTTTACATTTCATAAGACTGATAAATTGACTGTCAATATCTAGAGTATCAAAGTTTTCTATAAAGTTTTTGGCTCGAGAAAATAAATTATATCTTAAGTCATCATACATAGTGCAGTTCATTAGAAAATGTTTTTCGTTTTCTATGACGTCATTCGGACAGAATTTACAACTTCTTTCATTAACTGTTATTTGCGGTCGTGCGTATCGGCCTGTCTCGATGGCCAACGGGAGCGATCCACTTCGGAACAGGGCAACAACTCGTCGGACCGATCTCGGCAACTGAAGTTTCAAATATTTTTCTGTTTCTACTTTTTCTTTGTATAGTCTATATGTACGTAGTTTACTGCCGTTTGGATTATTTTTGTCATTAAACAGTTCGCTAACAAATTAATACACCAAGATGAGATATCCGATGACAATAGAGACAAAAACTAAATTGTATAAATTAATTGAAAAAAAAAATAATTCCAGAAGTGTAAACAATATTACAGTGGAACAATTTTCGATTACGTTCTGTGCAATTTGCATAAAATTAAAATATGAAGTTAAAAGAATAGTACTTTTAATCTTAAAAATTAAACGTTTCATTTCCCAATTAATAATAGTTGCAAATCTGTTTAATTTACTTTACCAGAATTCTTTAACTTGTATATAAATAAAGGCAACAGTAGTATACCGCTGTTCGAAACTCATAAATCGGTAGAGATAAAAACAAATCCGGGTTACAAACTAAAACTGAGGGAAACGCATCAAATATAAGAGGAGAACAACGACACAACAAAAACACAACATTAAAATGTAACACACACAGAAACGAACTATAATATAACAATGGCCATTTTCCTGACTTGGTACAGGACATTTTAAGAAACAAATGGTGGGTTGAACCTGGTTTTGTGGCATGCCAAACCTCCCGCTTTTATGGCAACGTCAAACACAACACCAAAACGACAACATCACATGACAGGACCACAATACAAAAAAATGGGAGAACATATAGGACAAAGAAACACACGAATAATAGCTAACAAAAGGTACTAGGCTTAAAATTCAATACGCCAGACGTGCGTCTCGTCCACACAAGACCAACCAGTGACGCTCAAATGAAAAAAGTTTGAAAGCCAAAACAAGTACAAAGCTGAAGAGCACCGAGGACCAAAACTTCCAAAAAGTTGCGCCTAACACGGCCAGGGTTTTTTGCCTGGGACATGAACATCCTTATTATTTAGAATAATTTATAATTTTGCAAACAGTAAATTTTATAAAATGACTATATAATAGATATACATGGTAAAACCGAAGTGGGGACTAACTACAGAATACAAACGGATACATTACATAAAACAACTTAATCCAACACATAAAAATACACAGCCGAGTTAGCCAAAGCCTCAACGCACAAAGTGACGTCACATTTGAAATATATAAATCTGGCTATGTTAAAATGCTAACAATCGTAAAACTCTCTTAATTTTTAAGTTTTTAATTGAAAAAAAAATACAACAGTAAAACATGCATGATTTTTTTAATTTTCTTTTTAACATTTCATTCTTTCATAATTAAATTAATCTGCCAATCACTTAAAAGAATTATTTGTAAAATTTATCGTTTATTTCATTAATGGATATACATACATTATAAATATAAGCTAATACATTATTTTGCTTGAGGATTTTTTTAACAGGTTTTTTTTATATTCTATTATAACTTTGTGCAATGCTGAACAGGATAGCCGTCATTAATCCAAATTAGTAATACAGTAGTTGTAATAAAATGCATATTTTAGTAATATATAACTGATATTGACGATTTTAGAACAGTTCGTCCCAACCTCGTTGTTCTTGAAACAATCCTTACTAGTAGACTTGTAAGTTTCCTGACGTATAAGCGCCATTGAGGATGAGCGCCAGAGGTTCTTTCTAACAGACAAAGCAGACTAGTAGCTTTTCGTTAGTATGTATGTACAAGTGACAAGTCTGACTCTGAACAGTTAGTAAACCGACTTAACAATGATCTATAGACATCGACCGTTCTTGATATTTGAAACTGCATGCATAAATTATATATACGTTTATGAGAGTGATTATTTATCTTGTGTCTGACGAAAACTAAATGCCTGCATGGTTATATCTTGCCATTTTGTATTGGTTTGGTGGGTGTTCACTCAAAATCGTAATTCAAAAATTGTGTTTGTGAGATGTAGATTCACTTCAATAACGAATTTCGTCTATATATTTGTGACAAGTGTATACCACAGAGAAGCTCTAAAGGTATATTACTCCCATTTGGTTTGGGTGTGAACCATCGATGTTTACAGCAATATTTAATGAATAAGATGATGATGGTAGAAAGAAATATGAGCGTCATGTGGCAAATATTACATAAATGTCGGACTATGAGTTATCTATCTGTATGAAAAGATTTCCAATACAACCATATTGAGTAGGATTTTTACATGCTATACTCGAGTCGTACTAGTATACAGGCTTCTCGTGTCGTTTGACTCAGACACACATCTTTTACTTTAAGATGTATGAAAGATTCTATATATATATATTAAATGTAACAATAATCAAACGCCTACAGGCAATAACTAAACGGGTATGAAGTTTTTATACAGATTTATTCTTATTTACATAATCATTAACAAACTAAATAAATTGAACAAAGAAACACAGTGCACATCATAAACAAAATAGTTTCTTGATAATGTAGGCATGGGTTCTTTATTTGAACCGAATTCAGCGAATCATAATAAATCTATTTTACTTTCAATGTTTAATTTTAAACAAGCATTAATTTAACAGCTAGTTATCGTGACCTTTTGAGCTACTTAATAATTCGACTATTGGGAAGCTATAAGGGCATCACCAGTGGGTACCCACAAAAACTGCCTTGAATCCATCGGGGGTCTCTGGTGTTTACTGACACATCATATGTTGGCTACATTTTTTCATACATCATAGCTGAATCTTTTGTCCAATGATTTACAAACTGTGTAGTGCTATAGGTGATTGTACCTCTCAATCTGTCTCGATCAGAGGTTCCTTTTTCTTTTATTTGTCAATAACAAATATAAACAAGGATTTTATGACCGATTTTCCCCATTTACAAGTGATTTGAAAATTTATAATCTCTTGATCATTTCTTAAAAGGTTACTCACAGAACCATATGATGAAGACTGTTGTCTAACCAGCTATAAACACACACTGGATATATCTAAATACATACTTTTGAACCAAAGAGGCGTTAATTACCATAGTGACCATAAAAAATCATAAATCTGTCGAAAAAAGACAGACAAAACTATGATCATAAAGAAAAAGGATAAAAAGACAAACAACAGCCAACAAAACACTACGTAGATTACTAAAGACCGAGCAACCGGAACTCAACCAAACAACGGAATTGCTCACAGGTGCCATGGACGGAAAAGCATATGGAGTTGTTCATGACAAGTAAAATTCGGATAAATGTCGCATTTTGTGATGTTGCAGTCCTAATTTATTTTTTAATCGCACAAATAAGAATATGTTGTATGATTGCATATGAGACAACTATCCAGAGTTCAAGTGAAGTGGATGTAAGCAATTGATTCTCTTTTACAACAAAAGTCTTAATTATTTAATAAAAAATTCGTAAGGGTTCGGTGGAACCCAGTGTCTCGCCTACTTTTGCTGTTTATCGCAGGCTCAACAAAAATGAGGAAAACAATTAATAAAAATATTCCTCTCTATACTATCTTTTGATTGTAAGTAGCTTCTGTCCAAGTTTGGTAAAAATCCAGGATAATTTATGAATCTAATAAATGTTTTAAAAACTTAAACTGCAGACTGTATGTAATGTTGACTGGAAGAAAAACTAAGTCCATTTATAAGTAAAATAAGGAAAAAATGGAACAAAATTTTATCAAAATTTACTTCTAGATACTAGCTTTTGATCATAAACAAGCTTCTTTCCAAGTTTGGTAGAAATCCAGGATAGTTTAAGAAAGTTATTAAAATTTCAAAAACTTTAACCACAGAGTGAATGTAATGTTTCCTGGCAGAAAAACCAAGTCCATTTATAAGTAAAATACGGAAAAAATGGAATTTTTTTTTTACAAAATTTACTTTTGAATATAATCTTATGATCATAAACAAGCTTCTGTCCAAGTTTGGTAGAAATCCAGGATAGTTTAAGAAAGTTATTAAAATTTCAAAAACTTTAACCACAGAGTGAATATTTGTGGACGCCGACGGAATGTAGGATCGCTATGTCTCGCTTTTTCGACAAAAGTCGAAGGCTCTACAAAAATCGAGATATACACTTACTTCAGACCTACGATTGGTGGGTCTCCTTCAGCAATGAATATGTTTTGTGAATCAGAGACTATCCTATCACCTTTAATGACGTACACCTTTATTTCCACCTCATCATTTTCATACATATCACCTGGATAAAGCGTATTAAGTATACCAGACGATGCATTAGGAAGGATTCCTGTCAATAGAAAAAACATTTATTATCTTGAATTATTGTATAAGATAATATCAATATTATTTTGAACTTGGACTTTGTGTTAACTGGGAAATTATTTGAAAGCGATGTTTAAAATATTTTAATAAATGGCCATGTGATATAATCCGTTATATCAAAATATGCAATAAAAGCACACATCGCTGTGGATTGATGTGAATTATATGTTTCTTAGGCCTAGGGCAGAACAAAAATAACCAGCTTTCCCCTCTTTTCCTTTCTTTACAGATAAGAGGCGATGCACATTAAAACTTTTGTGAGACATGTGGCCCAGTAAGACGTTTCAAGTTGATGAAATAAAATAGTTCTTTCAATTATAAACTATGTTAATACTTTCATGCAACCTAGCTTATAAAAAATCGCTTCAAAAGACAAAAGACAGCTGCGCTATGACAGACCTCTACCCTTATTTCCCATTACTCCATAACAGGAAATCTGAAAGTATTTTAGGCAAATGATTTTTTCATAAGAAGTTGTTATTGGCTTTGGACTAGATTTCAGTAACTGCGAGTACTCTCAGATCAGTACTTTGTGTGTGTCTTTTGTGTTTTTATTTGCTTTGTATCGATCTGGTGAGTTCATCCCTTTTCAATTGATTTTTATAGTGGATTGTTATGTTGTACTGTAACACCACTGTCCCAGGTAAGCGTGAGGGTTTGGCGCCAGCAAACATGTTTAACCCCGCCACATATTATGTATGTGCCTGTCCCAAGTTAGGAGCCTGTAATTCAGTGGTTGTCGATTGTGGCTGTATATCACTTTTTTGTTTTGTATATTGTTTGGTTCATAAATCATGCCGTTAGTTTGTTCGTTTTATTATTTTACATTTGTCATTTCGGGGTCTTTTATAGCTTACAATGTGGTATGGGTTTTGCTCATTGTTGAAGGCCGTGCGGTGACCTATATATTCTTTTCCTCGTAGAATCTGTTACTTTGCAATAATATCCATATCATTTTTAAATAATGAGTTAATGTGAGACGTCTTAGGACGAACGAACGACTGAAGGCACATAATGTGTACCAACATTTATAAATATTAACAATTGATATTCGAAAAGTACGAATTAGCTTTGTTTTACCCAATACAAGAAATTATGATGTGCTTCTATCGTACATACCCGCATAATTTGCTCCGTCGACTTTAGAACAACCTCTATCATTCTGTGCTTCACCTTGTGAGTATGTGCAATTCGTCTTAAATTGTTCCCTGATAGTCCAGTCATAATTATAGTCAGGCCATGTCTCACACAATCTCCTGCACGTCCAAATGAAAGTCATTCCGGATTTATCACTCGGATCAACATCAGGATCATACGCATAGGACAAAGCATCGATATTTAAAGGATCAGCATCCCCCCAACGTCTCATCATGAAGTCTCCGCCACTTATTTCTACAGACAGGGGTGTTGCAATGATACGAATAAAGCATTCGTCAACAGTAACCATTCCTATAACTTCATTCATACTGACATTTAATTTGAACCGGTATAAACCATAATCTAATGTTCTTGGTTCTAATATAAGTTGTCTAGCTCCAATAGAGTACACGTCAGCTCCATTTAGGTTCACTATTTCTGTCTCATTGCCTGAATCTTCGTCAATTTTATATACCTGCCACCAGAAGTATGCAATTTTCGTAGCAGTGCAATTGATGACGACATTAGAATTAACGATTAGCTTTTGTGATTTATAGTGAGTTTTTAATCCGGGTCTATCAGGATCACACATTGGTTCATCACACGTATTCGGTTTTGTTACATTAACATACGGCCACCAACACGGTCCTTTCGTTACACCTACCCGGAAATCAAATCCTTCATTAGATACTTGATTTTGGCATTTCAAACTGACATCATAGTAACCTTCGAATATAAATGTTGAATCTAGAGTTAGGTTGTAATTAGAAGGATTCGCAGTCTTGTTAGCATACCATATATCAGAATCTTTGTCAAACCGAAGTGTGTCAGTATTATTCCAAATATCATTCCATTCCGGTATTGTGGAACACTGTGTAACATCGCCAAACATGATATAACGATTTGGGTCTGCCATGTCCGATAGATCCATCATATAACATGCGTTTGAACCAACCATTCCTGGGTGTATCTGATATACAAATGTAGAATTCTTTGCACGTGGATTGTCACAAAAAAGACCGATTCCAAAACATCCTCTCTGGATGCATATATATCGTGACAGATCCAAACTATTGTTAAAATTTTCAACAACCAATTTGACAGTGTAGCAGATATCATTGTTATACATATGATACGCGTTATTCTTGTAGAAAAATGACTCGTCAGTATCATTCATAGTGTCACCGTAGGTCCATTTGTACGTCACGTGTGATCCATGTTCAAGTGACGCCACAAACTTAACTTGATGTTCCTGTGCAAAATAATTCTGAAGAGGCCCGCCACCAGGTTTTTCTACATTTGTACTTGAATCAAAATCTGATACTGTAAGCTCTAGTCCAACAAGACCTTCGTACAAGTCATGTTTAGCCGAGTAGGTCTCGTCGCTCACCAAATTCCAGATGTTTATGTTTACACTGTAGTTTCCGCCTCTTAGGTAAGTATGATAGAAAGTAAACACCTTATGTCTGCACTTTGATGGACATCCATAATACGATTCTTTTTCAAATGTGGTTGGGAGGAGCTCTGATGAAGAAACTGTTCCATCACCAAAGTCTATTGTATATGATGCATTTGTAGGGTAACGATTACCTGGAAAATCCCAAAGAAGTTCGAATGAGACATTTCTCTTGTATTCTACAGTCCATGGTGGACCAATGTAATTACGGTCAGTGGGACAACGTAATGAAAACTTAGTGACCGGAATCTGAACAATAATGGGTCCCGTAGAGGAGGAAACGTTAACGGAGCTTAAACTGTTAATTGAGAATACCTTTGAATGAAACACCCCCACCACCGAAAACAAATACGAATACGACACCTGTGCATAATGATCACATGGTAATGATACTACTGGGCTTCCATCACCTATATAAAACGTGCAGGTAGCACGACTCCCCCACGACATTGAAATATTCAAAATACCATAAGTATCTATCGGCACATATGGTGGATATGGCGTAAACACCAGTCCATAGATCGGTTTATCGGCTTCAATTGGTAAAGTGAAGAACATAAAGCTAACTAAATTAGAAACGTTTACAGAAACGTTATGCGTGTTTTCCATTGTATAAACATAACTTATTGGAATAGAGAAAAAATCTTGGGCCATTGTAGTAGCGATGATTGAAGTTGCAGTAGGTCCAGCTGGTGGTACAGTTAACATACAAAAATTATACTGATCTACTGGACAACCAGGTAATGTGGTGTTATCTGACACTGTGGTTGTCTCAGCTGTCGTATTTGTTGTACTATTTACATCATATGTTATTTGATTACAAAGTTGTATAACTTTTTCGCAATCAATTCCAATGGTAGTCTCAACTGGTGCAGTAATCGATGGTATAATAGGCTCTTCAAAGGAGCCTGTTGATGTAGAATTGTCGTCGAAGTCGATAAAATATGAAGCCATAGTAGGTATGGGGACTCCACCCATAAATCTGAGCCATATTTTAGCTGTACCACCGCTCGCTCCAGGTTCAATTCTAACAAGCTGTGTCCATTTTACGTCTACGTTCTTGACACCGTACTGTACATAGATATCATGTTGACTATTATGATAGTCAATGGGACTTTTAATTGTAAAGTTTACAGGGTAGATGCCTGGTGAACTATAGGTGTGAGTATAGTTGAATGTTTCAGGATCCAGCAATACATCATAATAAGAGCTCTCTTCAGGTGTTGAATCCATAAATTCGATGTATGATGTAAATCTAGAACACCAATACATACCAATTACGAATGTTACATGATCCCCGACAGGGATGTAGGATCTATCAATATCTACAGACAGGCTGGTAATCAGGTAATCAATCCATACTTCTATTGAGTATGAAACTACAGGACTTACCAGGTTTGTCATGTTCACTTCCAGAAAATGAACTCCGGTAATGTTATAAGAATCAGGGACTATAACAACGTACCCAGTACCTGCTGTTTCATCAAAGCTAGTGCTATTTAAAATGGAAGAATTCAATACCGCTGTAATTTCTAAGTGAGATCCACTAACAAGTGACATATACACATTTCGTGTGGTATAGAAAGGTATTGGTGATGTGGTTAGTATTAATAAACCCGTTATCAAATCTTGGACAGGAATAATAAATGTAACGTTCATTGTACTGACGTGATTTTCTGCTATCAGCATAAATGTATAAAAGTCTGGAGTTAAATAAAGATGTGATATGAAGCCTTCCATCCCTGAAAAACACATGCATCAATGAACATTATTCACGTGGAGCAACTATAAAAACAAAATAAGTAAAGAAATATCATAGTTACATAAGTAAAATTCTAAAACATGAAAATATTAAAATATATTTGGATAAACCGGCTACCATCAAAAAGATATATCTTAAACAGAAACACGTATATCTAGATAACAATCATGCTGATGGTATTGAAATGCAATAGAATGACACCTACCGGCTGAAATGTTTACTTTGGATGAATTTAAACTTATTTGAGACACGCATGGTTACTGGTGAAAAGTTTTTCAACTTGAACTCAGTGTGTAACTTTTAATAATATGACTGTATAAAAATGTTTAATCAGTTGTTTCAAGTAGTACAGATGAAAGTGTGGAAAACAGATAGTTTCAAACTGACGGACTGACGGAGAGTTGACCATGAAGTTTTTTTTTCTACGTAGGACATATTCTTCAGCTTTAAACATGTAAGATTTAAATGATGTTATTTGGGGATTTTTTCCGTTATTAGCACAACTCAATGGAGTATTTAGTTTTCAATGCTTTTCAGCTTTCTAATTGATTTGGTTTTCCAACTGTATTGAATCGAATACCACTGGTGAGTCTTGTGAAGACGATATGCGCTTCTGGCGTACAAAGCTTAGTGTCTTTGATGAGTACTTATATAAATGTTTTATACTATTTAATGAATCCTGTTTTTTTATAGGTCAATTTTGTTATTTGAAAGGTTACTATTTGTGTGCCTTATAGTGGTCGGCTTGTTATACATTTATTAAGTGCCAATCTGCCTAAGAATCAGGCAGTGGTGAAAACATGACAAATAAAAACCCACTCAAGTTTACATTAATTTATGTTCAAAATGTATAATGGTGCACGAAAATAATATTCGTTTCCTTTTCCTGTTCTGGTAATTAAAGATATAATTTGGTTGAAATGCACTAAAAACTCCATAATTTGCTATCATTCTAACCAAAAGTTATCTAGAGATTTCTCGAATTACCAGACACGTAGAAACGAAAAACCTACCATTATTAACTCAGGATAAGGGTAACTTCAAAATAGGATGGTTAGGTCGGTGGGTTTTTTTTCGGCCATGTTTTGAAATTTTTCTAAATTGCCTGATTCTTAAAAAGACTGGCACTTAAGCATAATTCATACATAATTTTTTACAGATAATAACAAAATCATGATGCCAATTCTTAAATGTTGCACTTTAATGACTTACAGCTCATATATTGATGTGAAGTTGAAATTTAGGGTGCTACAGAGAAAAAAGATTTGCTTCCTATCAAATTTGTAGGCTAAACGAAAAATATAGAGGTTGTGTACCGTTGCTTAATTATTGCGTGGGTCCAAGTAAAAACAAGACAAAATCAGTCCATCTGAACTCCAAACGGACTGGAATATTTATTGATATTGCAAATTCCATGTTTTGTTCCTGGAACCCACAAAGTTATTTGGCTCACAATAAAATAAAGAGGAGAAACATGATATTTGGTGTTTAAGGTTCCCTGGAATACCATTAACGGTATCAATGTTTAGTGCACCAGATGCGCATTTCGACAATTTATGTCTCTTCAGTGATGCTCGACCCAAAATATTTGAAAATCAAAAGCCTTTTATAAATATTGCAGAGCCGATAAAATTATCAAAGCTGGACAAGGAATTAGGGAGCTGATTTGAAATCGAGTCAACGGCATAAAATTAGCATTACCATTTGACGTTCCATCATGCTTTGGTTGCAAGGATACCGGTGGTGTTGAAGTGGTCGTATTACTATTTATAGGTTGCACTTCTGTTGAATTTGTTGAGTTGTTGTCTTGAACTATAGTTTCCACGACAATGTTGGTGAACGGATAACTAAATATGTACATAGTACCATCTCCCATAATTGCTTTATATGTGACGTTGGTACCTATATAAAGCGCAAATGATAAATTCACTTTTTCTAAATATTGCATGAAATACAATATTATATTTATTAAAAGTATACCATGTTACATGTAAAACTACATAGTCTAGAAAGATTATGAAGGCATCATGCTAAATTTTTTTAATCATATCTGATTTGCTTATGAAAATTACAGATGGATTTTAATTTTCTCCGTTATATCAAGTATAAGTGAATTATTGCATTGTGTATGTGTCCTAACAATATCGTGACAGACTACATATCTATAAGCAGTTATTTTAGTTTTAAAGTTTTATGTCAGTATTCATCAATAGAGATCTGTGTTTGGGTTCCTGTAATGAAGAAATGAATTGATAATTGTGATTTCGTTTTTACAGGAAACTGATGTATTAAGTGATTGATTCAATGGGATAAGGAAACAATTCCATACTTACAATGATGTATGTGTAACTACATATATATGTTAAACGAGAGGAGAAAGATAACAAAGGAACATTCAAACTCATAAGTAAAACTCATCTATTTTAATGACTCTAAAGAAATCAATATGTCTACACAGAATAACATACCTTGTGTTATGTTCCATAGGACTGTCGAGAAATTTCCCCATATGGATGGTATATGATCTTCTTCCACAGTTAAATTCTGAATCGGATCTTGTACTATGACTGTATACTGCAAAATGTAAGCAGAAATCACGTGAAGAATTATAACAATTTTCCTTTACTTCAAATTAACACTGATTTCCTTTCTAGTCCCGTACTTTTTCTTTTAAAGGAAATCATCTTTCAAAAATCTAATTTTATTAGCAATTCATTACAAGGTTACGTAATTTTATTCAAAGATGGACATAAGTTATATATGTTAAGTTTAATTACAATGCAATACTTTCTTAGAAGGAGTTTTAATGCATAAAGATGGAACACTTTTAGATCTCCCATGAAAAGAAATACAATGGTGATAATTAATTTTCATCAACTAATAAATATTACCTCACAATAGTGTTACAAACCTTTACTGGATGTTTGCAAGTGGTGATCTACAACTGTTGCATTTCAAAAATGAAACGTTTCCCATTTAACTGATAATCGGGTAAATAATATCGAATATGGAAGTATGAATTACAGCAATAAAGAATAACGTCAACCCTGAGTCAAGTTATCTTTGGTAGATAATAGTATCCTCATCACTGCTCTATATTTACATTCCGGTCTTATTCTCTAACTGTGTTTGCTTGTACACACAACATAGTGAAGTGGGGTAAACATTATTTGATCTTATCGATGCCCATGGCAGACAATTTATTCATAATATATACGCAGACATCAAATTTACAAAATGATACGCATGTGTATTACCATACTAGTACTTGTCAAAAAAGGCATTTATTAAAAAGAACAGAAGTTGCATTAAGCAATGAGTGGCATATAAATTTATCTGATCTTACTACCATAACGGACCAAAGAGGATAACTCAATTCAAAATATTGCCTGAATATATTCCTCTGCTGAATGCAATGCCATGTTTATTTTTAAGTTGACATTCAAAATGAATGCAATTTATACCCGTCAATGCTAACAAGCACTATAATTTTAACAAGCTTGTCTGATTTATCAGTGTATAAATACCGTATCAGTGATACTGTTGACTGCATTAGTAGCTGTAAAAGTAACAATGTAAACTTCAGTTTCATTGTAAGTATGTTTTATGTATCTGTCTGTGGTGATGATACCCTCGCCATTCCCGAAATCCCAGGTATACACGGGTTTTGTCCCATTGTGTTGTGATACATTGAAATGAAAAGAATCATTTGTTGCCACTGAAAACAATACAATATGGTCTGTAAAATTACTACATAGTAATAGAGGCAACTTTATACACAGAAAATAACATTGAGCATGTAAATTTAGATTAAAATAAAATACTCGTTTATATAGTAGAGCAATTGCTTTTATCTGTTTTTATGGACTTCCCCCTTTTTTTAATTTACCTTGGAGTTCGGTAATTTTGTTATTACTATTTTTTCGAGAGATAAGATACACTTATTTTTACTGTAAGAGATTACAGATGAAAAATTGATAGTATAATCAATAGTTTAAACAATAGTTTATCAATAAGGTACAAAGCTCAAAATTGTGTTGGGGTATAAGAATAATCGTATTTCTGCATGTATGTTTATCAATGGTAAGCACCCTATGGTTCATTTGCTCTAATATTGATATGTTCTACAGAACAACTTTTTTACTTGCAAAAGAGATTCTTAAGAGCGTATGGTAAAAGACTGTTTCTATATTCGCAATAAAATAAGAATCAACAGTTTAACCAAATCACCATTTTGTTTGGTATCTTTGTAGTCTTACCTGCATATGGTAATTCTATATGAACATCTGATATGAGGATTAACTGTTCAACTAAAGCAACAGCTTGTCTTGATGGATTTGTTACGTCATTTTGTACCGTAGCTGTAACGTTATAAAACTCATCAGTTCCAAGGAAAGTATGCCGGAATTTTATCCTTGATGGCTTTTCTATGAATGTCTTTAGAGCATGTTGTGATGTAAATGTGGATGGGGTTGTTGTCAAGTTGTATCCCGATGTTAATCTGATGCCCCATGCTGTTTCACTGTTTACGTCATAGAAAAACTCGTAATTCTTTCCTGTTGCAGTGAGAATGGCTATTCTTCCACTAGGTTCTTTCAAAGCCATAACATCACCTTG
Organism: Mytilus californianus; assembly: GCF_021869535.1. Classification (NCBI taxonomy): domain Eukaryota; kingdom Metazoa; phylum Mollusca; class Bivalvia; order Mytilida; family Mytilidae; genus Mytilus; species Mytilus californianus. The sequence continues at coordinate 110,933,544 of NW_026262723.1, forward strand.
TTCAACTGACAGCAAGTCAATGTCTGGAATCTCATAAAACTGCTGACCTATTGTGGAAATGGTAATAGCTATTTGGCCCACCAGTGTGTAGTTTTTCATTGGCATCGACGACCAGTCCTGTATGTCTGTATCTGGAACGAGTTGACCAGTCGACATGTCAACGCATCTACGTTTTACCAAACTATATATTGTTCCTGAACCACATTGGTGTTTCCATCGAGTAGCAGAAGGTTGACTGTTACACGGAACTCCGTTAAGTATACAGGAACTACTTTTAGGGCAGAAGTAATACTCTGGTGTGCAAAATGGTCGATACACCTATCAAAATAAGAAACGATTAGTACTTATTAAATGGAGTATGAAACCTTGCTAAGCAACTTATAAACTCATAATACTTGTAATATACAACAAGACAGCTATTCTACTTAAAATTGCTATGATTATTGTTGTTCTAGCAATGGTAAAATATCGGCTGTGTCCGCTGTGCAGAAGGTTCGAGAGTTCTTGCGTTCATCGTTTAAATGATGTTCAGCAACTTATTACTCTTAACTGAGAAAAAAGTAAACGAATTAAAGTACACTGAAAGGGTACAAACTAACCATATTTCCTACATTTATACCTGGACATAGATTAATCCTGTTGCAATAGCCTCAAACTCTAGAGCTGCAAGAGTACCATTGGTAGATATTGTGTGTTCTGGCATAAAATACAACATATCGCCTGGGTAGGAAGCACTTGATGTTATGCCAGATGACTGTCCCGTCATCAAACTTCTTGTATCTAAAAATAGTAAAGCCCTTTTAAAAAATACATTGAAGTTGTGGTTAAGTTTATTATGTTTACCCAACTAATTGCTACAAATCAATTGGTCAGGTACTTAATCAATTTACTAAAAATGATTAAATGTCCAAGTAAGTATCTTAAGGAAAACAAAATGCAAGTAGTAATATCATTTTTTTAAAAAAGCTTATTTTTTATTACAAATCTGCCTTTTCCACACACCAATACTTTATTCTGATAAATTAACAGATGTTCGGGAATATATTTAGTTGTGGTAATTGTTGATTAATTTAATCGTATAACTCTTTTAAAGGTCACTAGGTCATCTGTGTCACGCAAAATTGCTATATCTTAGACTAACAAACATTCTTTTGTTTCTGGGGCAGTCTATATTTCCCGTCCTTTCTGTAGATCCACTATGCAGAACCTATTTGTTCTCAATACGCATGCAAAATTTATCGTATGACCTTAAGCAAACAAAAATCAATCAGGAATTACACCTTTGAATTTGTTTCACAACATGGTCTTGTGTATTGAATCCATTTTTTGATATTCATTGAAAACTGAAATTGATTATAGATATTCAGAATATCAAATGACCTAATATTTTACGTAAGACGTTTGCAGTAGCACTTGACGTGGAAAGTGACGTTTAATTAGGAGATGAAGAGGTATATCCTGTATAAATACTTTTTAACAACATATGAAGCTAATGACGACATATAGTATATAAAAATAAGGCGATGTGGCATGATTGCCAATGAGACAACTATGAGTTGTCAAAACTCATGAGAACCAAAGTTCAAATGAACTGGATATAAGCAATTATAGGCAACCGTACGGCCTTCAACAATGAGAAAAATCCATACCGTATAGTCGGCTATAAAAGGCCCCAACATGAAAAATATGAAACAATTCAATTGAAAAAACTAACGGCCTTATTTATAACAAAACAATTTACGAAAAACAAATATGACAGACATGAACCAACGACAACCACTGAACTACAGGCTCCTGACTTGGGACAGGCGCATAAAGAATGTGGCGGGGTTAATCATGTTTGTGAGCGCTCACCCCTCCCCCTAACCTGGGACAGTGGTGTAACAGTATAACATAAGAACAAACTATAAAAATCAGTTGAAAAATGCTTAACTCATCAGATGGATAAAAATAGAAATACATTTAACAAAAACACAGAGTGGACGTGGACGGGTACTTATACATCCCCACAACAAAAAGACGCTAAGTACAGATCTGAGAGTACTAACAGTTACTGACAGCTAGTTCAAAGCCAATAACAACTAATAAAAAAAAACATGTATCTAAGACTAAAATATCAATCAGTACACATCCAATATCCAATGGATTTAGTGTAAAGACGTCATTAACAGTCAAAGAAAAACATGACCTTGTGAAATGCCAAACTATAGGTATCGACAGATTGTAGTACCGTGAAAGTAAATATGTGTAATATTTAGTATGGTTTTAATTTACTGATAACAAAATCAATATTTATACCAATAAAAACAATATTCAAAGATTTAATTACAGTGTTGAATAGGTAACTTTTAGAATAAATTTATTTAAAGGATTGATAAGTTTACCCGGATCGTATCTAAATTTCCGGGCTCGGTTTACAACATCACCGTAAAATTTAGGATGTAATATACCGTTTGAAATAAGTTTTCTACAGGTACAAGCGAATTTGAAGACCAAATCTGTGTATCTATGGAAGAATTTAGTAAAGGTTTTAAGTAATTTGTGGTAACGAAATCCCTGACTTAATAATTTACTAGTAATACATAGATTACGCTCATTGAAATCCAAAACGTCACTACAAACACGAGCATAACGAACGAGTTGGGATATATAAACACGTAAGACGGTGCCAAAGGAACATCACCGTCCAAAAAGGGAAAATTAACAATAGGGAAAGAAAAATCATCCCTTTTGTCGTAAATTTTTGTGCAGAGTTTCTGGTGTCATACTGAAATATCTAAAATTACTGCTGTTAATATTTGATTTATTTAAAGTAAGTTCCTTTAGGTAAATTTCAGCAGTATATTTAACGAAAAAATATCATTAAGATAACGGTAAGTGTTGTTGAATTTATCAATTAGATGGAATTTAGACGGTTCTTGGCTGAGTTTGGTCATAAACTGTGATTCATAACAGTAAAGGATCAAGTCTGCTATCAAAGGGGCCAATGATGTAATAGGAATACCTACAACCTGTCGATAAACTTTACTGCCGAAACGTGCATAAATATTGTCAAGGAGAAAATTTAGTGTTAATAATCTCATCACACCTCCAGTATGTATGTCTAGCACATTTACCTTTCTCATTAGAGAAAAAGGCTTTATATGAGTTGCAGCAAATAGATTTGCAACCAGATTTATCGTACGACCATTTAATTAGATAGGAAAACTTTTCTTTAAATAATAAGATTGTGTTGAAGTGTAGTATAAAGACGAAAAAGTAAAACTGTCAACCGAATCAAAAGGACTATCAAAAGCACGTAATTTATCTAAAACATCCAACGATTTTGCTACACTCCAAAAATGGTTAATTCCACTGTTTTCATATGTTTTATTGCAAAAATTAACGATAAGTTCTTTGATAGTAGTTAAGGAACTCGTTAAAAGCACTGAAAGATTAGTAGTGGAACACTTACTAGAGGCCGAGATGAAACGATGTTTTACGGGTTTTTTGTGTAGTTTAGGTAACCAATACATAATGGGGACCTTCAAATGTTCAGAGGAATAAAGCTGAGCTGTGGTAGTGGCATGATTATTTTTACTATATGACTCTCTGTGGAGCGTACGGCCTTAAATGTAGTTGAATGTATAATTTCATTCTTATGGACTTCCGTATGTATTTACGTCATACCACCATCACATTGTTGGCTGCTTTGTCGGCCGGTACGAACACAAAACGCTTCGATAGTACTTGAATTTTGTTTTTAATCCTAGAAATGAGCGTATTACTTACTCTTTTATTTATTTCTAAATTATTTTCGAAATGTGATATGCGAATATCAACAATATTCAGACATTTATTTAGATAGAAATCAAGTGATTTTTATTCAGATTTCTCCCGTTTACACCATTTTTTACAATAGGATTAAAGAGCATCTTTAATAACCTGACGACACTCATGCCAATTTATTTTCGACGGTGGACGATATAGTTTAAACAATATTTTACTCAAATAAATTGAATTGGATTGGGCAACAGGCAAAGCCTAAGTAAGCCCTCTCCATAAAACAGGGTACAATATATTACATTCAAACAAAACAACACATACACAAACATAATGACAACACAGAATTATTTTTCAAAACTACCTCATAGCTGACTCGAAGGATGCTTCAAATAGTTACCTCAGATAAAAATATAAATATTCTAAGAATGCTTCAAATAGTTAACTCAGAAAAAAATTTATTAATATTCTAAGTAATAGTGGACGATATTTTGGTCCTTTTTTTAGAAAGTTTATAACCTCTCGGTCTTGAACGGTGTTGAGGTCCTCTGTAATTACATGGTCATAGGGATCATATCTAAACTTCGATGTTTCACAGTCTCATGTTGAAGGAGCATTATTTTCTATCCAGACTCCTGATGTAACTGACGTATAATTAAAAATTAAACTTCTACTGGGTTTTCTATACGAATAAGGAATTATAGGTGGTTCAATGTTATCAAAATATGAAGGTATAAAGTTTTTAACGGTAGAGTCATGAAAAATACTAGACAAATCAATAAAATCAATACCTCTATTAATTTATGTATTTTATTTCTAGAAAATACTTTTTATGATCTTCAGGTTTGTCAATTTGAGGGAACAGTTTATGGTGACAAAAAGCTGTAACTATCCGTGAACACTCATATTTTGGACTGAAAAACGATATTGTGTCACACTCGTTATAAATATTATGTAATTTACTAATTGGCATTTGACCCAGTTTGCATGATAATTGATGTCTAGCATTGTTTTTAAATATAGATAAAAAATCATCAAGTGTAAAATTAGAACGACGTTTATTTCGTTGATTGCGGTTAGTGCGATTGCCATCACTACTAACAAATATATTCATGAAAAAAGATTTCACTTTTGAAAAGATAAATAAATTCATCATAGATACCAGGATTTGAATTTTGTACGCCAGACGCGTGTTTCGTTTTCAAAAGACTCATCAGTGACGCTCGAATCAAAAAAGTTAAAAAGGTCAAATAAAGTACAAAGTTGATAAGAGACATACGTCTTGTTTCGGAGACGGGGTTTCCTTTCAACTTAATAAATGTAACAGATTTTAAAGCATACCCGGTGATTTGAGTGTATACATTTTTCCATCGCCCATATCAACTAATATATCCAAGTTGGTTCCCATAGCAACAGTAAGATAACAGTCAAATCGAGTTTGCATGACAACCGTTTCTTCACAGGACAATGTCAACTGTTTTACTCGTGTTTGCACCTATAACAGAAATATAACAATTTAAACTGTGAGTACAATCGATTTTACATGGCATTTCATTTCGTCTTCATGAATTTAATTTGTTCTCTTCCCATGTTTTAGAAACATTCGAATGATAACAATTCAAATGACTATGTACTAGATTAATAACAACTATTGTACGTTATTTAATATCTTAAATGCAGTTTTAATATTTTAGCATTTTAAAAGGATAGATTTAACCAAAAATGTATTTCCTCCATTTCATCATAATCAAATATTCATCAGGCTACACTGCTTAGTGGAATATTAATAACTACTGTTGAAATCTCGTGGAAAATCACATCTTTTGCTCTTCTATTCTTTACTTATCTTAGTAATTACCAAAATAAGTGTGAAATGTAGATACAAAAAATTGAAATAGGTAAAATGGTATCCTTAAATGACGGTAGAGCGATTGTGTTCAAATCATTTTATATATCATGTGCCACATTTTATCAAAATAACCATGTAAGATTATAAAGATTAACTTATTACTTATATTAAAATCACTGAAAATTTCAAATTATTTTCTATCCGTCCTTTCGTAAAAAATATTAACTATTTCTCTTCAATGAATAACGCATTTGCATTGACTACTCACTTTAAGTACTTTTTCATCAAACAGTGTTTCGATGTCACTTGTTACATTTGCCGTCATTCCGACCTCCCCTGACCGACGTATATTGTAATTCACTGACTGTGTGGTCAAGGGTCCAAAAGATGGTCCGCCATCACAGATTGTACCATTGAAGAGCAAACTAGTTCCTCCCGTTATGTTGAAATTGATTGTACTCAAAGCATAGGTTTCCATGACTTCTGTTAATACAAATTCATATTGAATGTACAACGTTTTGTACCGTGTGTGATTTCCGAAGCACAGTTATAAATGTTCCTTTAAATGAACAACTTCATTGATAGAGTTGATTTTGGTCATACATTATCATAATATATTGCAGTTTTTCTTAAACATATACATTCTCCGTAGACATGGAGATATAAAATACTCACGGGATCAAAACCGAAAATTCGCGATATCAAAATAAGGAGGTGTGGTATGATTGCCAACGAGACATCTATTCACCAGAGACCAAAGGACACTATTTATAAAATAACTTTAACATGTTTTTTTTTTTAAATTGGCATTTAAAAGACATCCATAACCAAAACGAATAAATGTATATCTTAAACACAATATATTGCTTTATTCCTGATGGAATTTTGTATTTCTTTTTGTACTTATATTCAAAATTGTCCTGAATCATTGAAAACTCCATTTTGAAGCATTTTTTAATTGGTAACATGTTCAGAAATTCGGCATAGGACGTTATGGTGTTAGAGCCTCAAAGTACATCTTCAAAGCTGTGATACGTTATATTGGAATAAAACAACAATGTATAAAGAGTCTAAAAATCTTGGTGACAATTGACATGACTTTCTTATGTGTAATCATTTTTACCTTTGACTTACCATTTGCTGGTACTATCTTGAATCCAGTCATGGTAACTGGCGCTGTATAAACACTATCATATATGTCACTGGTCCCACAAGTCTGTGTAACATCTCCAGGGCATGTAACATCACATGTTCCTGTTGGTGAACTAGTTATAGTCTGACCACATAAACATACCTTCCCTGCCGTCAAACCAGCATATCCGTAGCCTTGACGTCCACATAAGTTTTCACATTCAGTGGCATCAATGTAAGAGGGGTCATAGTTGCCGGGATTAACATATAATTCTCTAGAGACAGGCGAGTCTTGATAACATCCTTGATATGCTGATTGTGTCAAAATAAAAAAAAAATCGTTTCGAACAGAATCAATAAATATGCTTTATAATTATACCAACTAAAGTATTTTTTTCGTAAAAAATAGAACGTGTGTTCCCTGTTTGTGTATCCCGATGATCTAAAAATGTTGTGTATCCATCTTAAAAATAGACTTTCAATGAAAACAAATTCCTGACTGATGGCAGACGTGCACTTTCAATAGTTGATAATTCTACAAACTTGAATGTATTTGAACAAAATCAATGCAAGCAAAGCATTCCTTGGTGGGGAAGAGGCGTTGAAATATGGGACTATTTTTTGACTTGGAAGCAGTCATGAAAAATTTATTTAAATCATGATTTCGTTATTCTATGCAAGGATTTATATAGTAAATTCTTGTTCCATGGAAAAGGTCTTTATCAAAATCAAGAATACTAGTACATCTAGTCTAAAATGTATAACTCCTTAAAGTCGATCTTAATGCTTGCTTTGAGGGCTTTCTGCCACAATGAGGAATCTATAAAAATCAACCACTACAAAATGATCCCAGCAAGCGTAATGATTATATGGACAAGACTGTCGCTGACGTTTACGATTAGCTGTTCTCATGTCTATCAATTATTAGAATTATGGGGGGTGTTATATAATTTCTTTCATTTAGTGTGATTCCATAACTAATGGAACTATCATATGGTCAATATAATACTTTCATGCAGAACTCAATCTTTTTTTCAAAATTGTTTCACATTTTATCATGTCAGGGCCTTTTATAGCTGACTATACGGTATGGGTTTTGCTCATTGTTGAAGGCCGTACGTTGACCCACAGTTGCAAAATTCTATGTCATTTGGATTCTGTCGGATAGATGTCTCATTGGCAAACATACCACATCTCCTTCTTTTATCTTGGTTCCTTTTGTTTGTGTTTGAAAAGTCTAATACAATTTATTCGAGAAAAAAAAATGTATATCGATGTTGTAATTTGTTAACAAAACCCGTATAAAGGGTTCCGCAGAACCTTTAGTCTCGTCTGCTATTGCTTCAGACAATTTTGAAAGTGTAATGTTTACTGCCAAAAACTGAATCCATTTATCAATAAAATTTGAAAAAAAGAAACTTTTTTCTTCAAATGCTATTTCTTGTTTATGAAGAAGCTTCTGTCCAAGTTTCATAACAGTTAGTAATTGATGTCTAAAACATTTCATCCCAAAATGTTTGTAAATGTTAACTGCTAAAAACTTAGTCAATATATCAGTTAAATACTGAATAATGACAAAAAATATATTTTAATTTCTTTTTGTATACATTATCTCTTAATTATAAAAAAGCTTCTGTCAAAGTTTCATAAAATTCTAAGATGGTTTGACAAAGTTATTGATGTCTAAAAAAATTTAACACCAGGCTGCATCTAAATTTTAACTGCAAAAAACTATGTCCTTTTATCAGTAAAATACGGGAAAATTGACGAAAAAATAGTTTTAAAATTTTGCTCTGCATACTGTAATTTGTTCATAAAAAACTTTCTGTCCTATTTTCAGGAAATTTTATGAAGTTTTTTTGTCAAAGATAATGATGTCCAAAACAAACTTTAATCACAGAGTGAACCTAAACATTGACGCCGCAGCCGACGACGGAATGTATGATCGCATATGTCTCGCTTCCGCGACAAAACTTCACCGGCTGGACAAAAATGGATTTATTTTATTTACTATTGATATGAAGATATATGATGGAAGTATTTTAGATAATACAGGATATGAATCGCATGCGGAATTTTAATATATTATTTTGTTTAATATATTGTTTTGATCATAAAAAATACAAGTGTCATCTTTTCAATATTATCAGTCTGATATTAACTAACTGTCATAAGTTATAGCCACATTACCAATATGGAATTATCAGTCTGATATTAACTAACTGTCATAAGTTATCGCCACGTTACCAATATGGAATTATCAGTCTGATATTAACTAACTGGCATAAGTTATAGCCACATTACCAATATGGAATTATCAGTCTGATATTAACTAACTGTCATAAGTTATCGCCACGTTACCAATATGGAATTATCAGTCTGATATTAACTAACCGCCATACGTTATAGCCACATTACCAATATGGAATTATCAGTCTGATATTAACTAACTGTCATAAGTTATCGCCACGTTACCAATATGGAATTATCAGTCTGATATTAACTAACTGTCATAAGTTATAGCCACATTACCAATATGGAATTATCAGTCTGATATTAACTAACTGTCATAAGTTATCGCCACGTTACCAATATGGAATTATCAGTCTGATATTAACTAACTGTCATAAGTTATAGCCACATTACCAATATGGAATTATCAGTCTGATATTAACTAACTGTCATAAGTTATCCCCACATTACCAATATGGAATTATCAGTCTGATATTACCTAACTGTCATAAGTTATCGCCACGTTACAAATATGGAATTATCAGTCTGATATTAACTAACTGTCATTAGTTATAGCCACATTACCAATATGGAATTATCAGACTGATATTAACTAACTGTCATAAGTTATAGCCACATTACCAATATGGAAATATCAGTCTGATATTAACTAACTGTCATAAGTTATCGCCACGTTACCAATATGGAATTATCAGTCTATATTAACTAACTGTCATAAGTTATCGCCACGTTACCAATATGGAATTATCAGTCTATATTAACTAACTGTCATGAGTTATAGCCACATTACCAATATGGAATTATCAGTCTGATATTAACTAACTGTCATAAGTTATAGCCACATTACCAATATGGAATTATCAGTCTGATATTAACTAACTGTCATAAGTTATCGCCATGTTACCAATATGGAATTATCAGTCTGATATTAACTAACTGGCATAAGTTATAGCCACATTACCAATATGGAATTATCAGTCTGATATTAACTAACTGTCATAAGTTATAGCCACATTACCAATATGGAATTATCAGTCTGATATTAACTAACTGTCATAAGTTATAGCCACGTTACCAATATGGAATTATCAGTCTGATATTAACTAACTGTCATAAGTTATCGCCACGTTACCAATATGGAATTATCAGTCTGATATTAACTAACTGTCATAAGTTAAAGCCACATTACCAATATGGAACTTTTATTTCCAATGATGGAAAATTATTCTTTACTTTTGGCAATTTAAATATTGATTGATTGCTAAGTTTTGATTGACATTGCACGTGGTCATATTGTAATGATATAATTTGCTTGATATCATGTTCGACAAATAAAGTTCTTTATGCTAGATTTCAATGATAAAAGGCACTTATAAATGCATTGTTCTGGGGATTTTTCTAAGTTGATACCAACACTTAATAAGTGCCGTTACTATACACATTTTCGATGCCGTTTCTTATACTTATTTGCCATTTTTTTCCTTTTCTTAGTACTGAAATAGACGAATTAATCACCCTTCTAGAAGTGTTTCCTGTTTAACATAACGTGATTATTTATCAAGAACACACGGGAGAACGGTATTAAAAACAAGAAGATCTATAAAGGGCAATTGTATCATACTTTATAAAATGTATGCCGTTTTTTTTTTGTTTTTTTTTAATTATTTCATTGTTCAAGTTCGTCTGGTCTAGAAAAACATAATTTCACTTTTATGATAACAAGAAAACAGACCAAGTAATGTTCTTTTGATACTGGATTTATTCCGACTGAGTCAAGTAGGTAAATGATATTGGCTTTCGCATGCATACACAAATATTTATAAATATCAGCAGGTATTGTGTACAATATACATGAAGTAGTTTTATGACATATTGGTTTTTTAATTTCATTCCTTTGAAACTGAAGCAAATATAAACGATATCATTTAGACAAAAAATTACACCACTTACATGAAAAGTTATGTAAATACACTCATGCAATAAAACATATACAAATATTGCAGTGAAGTAAAATCCTATATTATCATTGCTGATCCTTTTTTTTTTAATGAATTAGTTCCAGAAGTATCAATATCACAGCCGTATTACGACACTGCAGGAAATATACTTTTATTAAATATTGGTCATTTTGACCTTAATTGATCTTTCAGAATAAGTCTTGAATACATAGAAGTAAATGGTGTAAAAGGTACAAATAAAGACTAAAAATTCTTACCGGCATGAATTAATTGGACTCTCCCAAGTAAAAATACTGTTTGAACAATCTGAAAATAATAAGAAAGAACATAATACATGTATCTAAACTATAGTCACCGACCAACTGTTAAGGGCAGTTGTTTATTGGATATTTGATAAATAAAGTAAGTTCCGTAACTGTTGTAGGCCGTACGGTGACCTATAGTTGTTTACGTCCTCGTCCTTTGGTCTCGGGGGGATACACAACACAATGTAAAAGGTTAATAAGTAACTCTTAATAGGCGTGTCTAATATCGGTGAATTAGTTTAATCATGCCGACAAAAAAACCAATTTAAAATGATAAGAAAATATCACACCACCGGTGTCATTTTGCCCTGTTAACATGTCTATCCTCTAATCAGCCAATAGAGATATAATTGATTTGTTGCTTTATTTGTATTTGTACGTGTCCTGTTATCCTGCTTCTATCTTGAGCGAACGATAATATTAAAATAAGAAGATGTGGTATGATTGCAAATTAGACAGATCTCCACCAGAAACCGTACGACGTAGGAGTTAAAAATGATAGGTCACTGTACGGCCTTCAACAATGAGAGAAACTCACTTTATAGTCCACTATAAAGTCCGACATGATAAAATATAAAACACTTTAAACGAGAAAACTAACGTCTTGATTTATGTACAAAACAATAAACGAAAAACAAGTATGATATTCAGCAACAAACGACAACCACTGAATTACAGGCTCCTTGGGACAGGCACATAGAGAATGTGGCGGGGTTAAACATGTTAGCGGGCGCCCAATCCTCCCCAAATTTTGAGCAGTGGTACAACAGCACAACAACAGAACAAATAGTACAAAATAATAAACGAAAAACAAATATGATAAACAGCAGCACACGACCTGACTTGGGACAGGCACATATAGAATGTGGCGGGATTTAACATGGCGCCCAATACTGTCCCAACCTTACCGTTTTCGTGACAGGTCAAGTTTGGGTTTTCTCCGCGTTTCGTGTTTAACCAATTCGATTTTTATAAATAAAAAAAATACAACGGAGTCCTTTGGAATTAAAAACAAAAACTAAAATAAAAGTGGCAGAGTTAAATTGCAGGTTAAAACAATATGTGTACATTGTCGCAAACTAAAATAAATATTTGTACTCGTTACGAAACAGAAGAAAAGCTCGGCGAGCCTCGAACAAATCAATTTTAACTGTTCTAACAATGAGCATATATTGTATATATATATGTTCATATTCCAAATCTACTCAAATATGTAATATTTCAACACATGCTGTTACATTTCATATCAAGTGACAGTTATAAATACGTGGCATTTTCTCAATAAGTTAGTTAAGTGTATACCATGGATTTAATACTTAAGAATCTAAACTCAATACTATATCGACAGCACAACACAAAGCTTTGCCTTTGTCTTTGTACTTTTCAGTGCGAGAAAACCCAATCATTCTTTATTTGCATTTAATCGTTGTCACTTAAATTTACACAATTGTGAATGTTTCTATAAGAATCAAATTAATAGATATATCCCTGCTACCAACATTAGTAAATTAATGTGAAAAAGTTTATATTATGACATAGGATGAAGTTACTATACCGATGTTGATATCATAATACATTAAAAAAAACCTAACAAGAAGTACAAAAAAGAATAGCCAGTACAACAGACCACACAAACCACACAAACCACACAAACCACCAACAACCTACTTCTCCGAATGAAAACAGACATACACACAAAAATAGACTGACTTGGTGAATGAAAGGTGGGCTGACGATCTTATACGTGCGCACAAAATTCCCCAATGCCAATTGAGACCATATATCGTACAAGTAAAAAACCTCACATGTAGTCCATCATCAAACAAGATGGCAACTTAATTGAACAAGGAAAGACGGCACATAATTTTGAAAGCGGAGTCAAAATGTGTTCGATACATCAGGTAGCTAGCCAAGGTAGCAACATCTGTTGTCAATAATAAATACTGCCGTTCAACAAAAGAAAAAAAAAACAAAATAACACTACTAACAAGTTTCATGAAGACTTATCATAAAATTTACTTCAAATCGGAAGTTTTATGAGAGACCAGTAGGTAGAACCATTCAAGTCCATATATAAATTGACGAATCAGGGACTGTTAGCAGTCGAAATAGCTTAACCTTCAGAGTTTATAACTCAAGTTAAGCATGCATTACCGACATGCAGTTCCAAAATAATATCCAGTAGTCAATCAAGAAGACAAAATGTTTAACTTCTACATTTCATTGTTAAGAAAGCAATACGATTCATTTTGAATTCAGAGATTTACGTATTTTAACAAAAAAGTATCAAAAAAAATACCGAACTTCAATATAAATCAAAAAAGGGGAAAGTCCATAAAAACTGACAAATTCAAACGTTAGACTAAATCAACAAACGGAATAAATGGAACACAAATGGCATATTCCCTGACTTGGAACAGTCATTTTCCGAAGAAAAAATGGTGAGTTAAACCTGGTTTTATAGCTAGCTAAACCTCCCAATTGTATGACAGTTGTTTATAGTTCCGTTATATTAACAAAATTGGGTGAGCAACCCAAACAACGACAGCGATAACTGCAGATAATTAGAATTAGCTCGTTTAATAAAAATGTGACCATTGGTTAGCTACAAGAAAGCATTCAACATTCAAGTTCGTGTTGCTCAGTCTTTAGTTTTCTATGGTGTGTTTTGTGTACTGGTATAATTGCAAAAGAGACAAGTATTCACCATAGTCCATATGACGTGGATGAAAGAATTCACTAATAGTTTTTACACAAATAATACTAATAAAATTACACTTTTGCTTGCTGTGAAAAAGATTGGATATTATCATTTTATCATTTCTAATTTTCGCCAAATATTTCAAAATGAGTTTTAGAAAATAGAGAACATTTCATTGTGTGTATATATATATATATATATATATATATATATATATATATATATATATATATATACAAGTCTAAATTGAAAACAACGTTCAAACCTATGATTGCGTTGGATATAACCCGCAATTTTTATACGTGTGCATGCAAAACAAATTTCTTGTTAGAGGGGTCTAAATACAGCACAAACAACATTTTCCAAAATACCAAAAATGTGAAAAAGTATATTTTAACAAAACGCATTTGACTAACAGGTCGAACAACAATTGTTCTTAAACCCTGCTGACTGCCATTGGCGATTGCCAAATAAACGGATCACCGATGTAATAAATGGATCTTAATTATAAACTTAATACTATATATATATATAAACAAGTCTAAATTGAAAACAACGTTCAAACCTATGATTGCGTTGGATAAAAACCGCAATTTTTATACGTGTGCATGCAAAACAAATTTCTTGTTAGAGGGGTCCAAATACAGCACAAACAACATTTTCCAAAAGACCAAAAAAAGTGAAAAAGTATATTTTAACAAAACGCATTTGACTAACAGGTCGAACAACAAATGTTCTTAAACCCTGCTGACTGCCATTGGCGATTGCCAAATAAACGGATCACCGATGTAATAAATGGATCTTAATTAAAAATTTAATACTAAACAGAAAACAATTAACTTGCGGAAAAGATGGTATACCGCAAACAAAAGGTGAAAAGGTTTTTGTACACCATATCTGGATTTCGACAATTAATGTCTCTTCAGTGATGTAAGGAATCGAAACGGTATTTGGGAAGCCATACAATTTACCTCAATTTAGAATAGACTCTTGAATTTTGAGGAGTCAAAATAGGATGAACGGATCATATAAACCCGAAGGCAAATATAATACAAGCCCAAACGAAAAAATATAAACAAGTCTAAATATATATATACATATATTTCGGAATGTAACAAGAGTAAAATGTTACGGAGATTTCAAAGGGTGGTTAAGCCAAATACAAACATTGAGCTTAAATTAAGCATCCATAAAATCCAGATTTTTTTTAAAGCTCATACTAGATTGCCTCTTCAGTTCTGAACATTTTATCCAAATTGTGTATTTTAAACCAGAAATAACTATACAACAGCATAAAATGTATAAAAAAAAGATTTGACCGCCTTTTATGCATCTATCATTTTTAATTTATATCCCGATTTTTTTGTATATATATGAAAGTTAGAGTGCGCACGACTAAATAGTTTTTTTTAAATAAATCATTCATTTAAAATTAAATATCAGTATGTTTCCTCAATGACGCACCAACCATCTCTATAAGAAACCGCCAGTGTCCATTTTCAAACTCCTGGCAGCGTCTGAAATTTTGGATAGTAAATGATTGCAAATATATAACAGAAAATACTGACCAAAACAAGATAACAGCATGCATTCATAACTGCAGTAAGAATCCTTACTTTGTCAAAGTTCTCTTTAAAATAACTTAATTAACTTAAGTTCTGCTTCTTTAAATTGTTTATGTACGCAATCGATTTAGAAAGTCTAAAAAAAGACAATGATCAAACAATGGTTATGAATTATGTCAATATTGCATATGAACAATATATTGACATTTCATATACCAGCTCCTAATCAATATATCATAACAATTAACATTATTATTATATGTTTAAAAGCTTCTAGATCTTTTTTACCGTTTTTTTGTTATATAAATTCGAAGAATTAGGTCTAGATCCAAGGTCAAAGTTTTAGGCCGCCATAAATGAAAGTAGGCTTGGCAACAAAGACAATATCGTTTACATTGATACTAAAGGCGTACTAATATACTTTCTCTAATTTTCTGTCATCCATTTAACTGGTTCCCGCCATATCCATTCCATAAGTATTTTTCATTAAATCATTGGTGAAAATGATTCTACCACTTTACCCCGTTTACTTCAATATGTATCCACTCTCGGTAGCTAAATTTTTAAATCTCCAGTGGATATATATCATAGTCTTAGAAGAGATGTAGTCCGATTGCCAACCCCATAAAATTAAAAAAGGATAAAAGCATTCAATTCTTATAAAAACATTTTTGTGATACAACCATGAAATAACTTTTCGTTTGATTCCTATGCATTGCTGCGACGTTGTCACGGGAAGCACGTGCAGTCATGAATGTTGAATTTTATTGGGAAAAAAATCTAATTTTGGGAAAAAACTCCAAGTTTGACATGACTCGTAGTTTAGTGTTTGTTGCAGAAACATGTACTAGTAATGATAAGAATTGAAAGTTATATTCTTATAGTTGTATAGAGTTGTAAGCGCGTTGATCGTGAGCACATTTTTTGAATGAGGCGCCTTTAAAATGTTCTTCGCTCAACTCTTTTACATCACAATAGAAAAATACAAAAAAAGCATCCAATTCTTAACCAATATGTTTTACTATTACTAATTACTGATTGTGATCATATATATATATAGGATTTAAAAAAAAACTCATCATCAAAGATACCAGACTTATAATTTTGTACGCCAGACGCGCGTGTCGTCTACATAAGACTCATCAGTGACGCTGGATTCAAAAAAGTTGAAAAGCCAAATGATATACATTTAATCAACCAAAATAGCTGTGCCAAATAAGACGTACGTACATTTTCAACAGTGTTGTTAATTTGCCTCTCAATTTTATAGAGGTCTTAGTTTAAGAATAAAACATTATACTAAATGCACTCCCTTTTGGAGATTTTTTTGGTTGAACTTTGTTTTCTGACGATTACATATTTTAGGAAAGAGCATTGTTTTACTTTGAATTTTAACCACTGTAGTTACTTCGGCACTGGTCATTGTTTATTACGTAAAATTCAATACTTCACGATAGATAGATCTACATTTTAATTTTTCACAAAAAAAATTATGTTTTCAAATGTATAAGGCAAATTTCACCTTAGATTATTTATCTCTTGAGAATAGTATTCTTTGCATACTTAAAAGAATATTTGTGTTACTAAGATCTCCTTTTATTTACACTTTTTCTGTGTCCTTTTCTAAAGCCCCCGGTTGGGGGGGGGGGGGGGGTAAATCGAACGCATTAAAACCAGTTCATGTTAATCCATAAAGGTTTCTTTTATATGTGAAAGAAAATTTTATTAATTCCGGAACGACATTTTATACGGACTTTTTGTAACAAGCAAAGGCATACAGATGGTACAATTGACAATTGTACTCAGTGTTGTTTTGGCCTAACCCATGTGACCCACACACTGAAATAAAAGTCAAAATCTCCAAAAGAAAATTGACATGAATTAAGGGAAAATTTGAATTTTTGTGTCGGTGATTTTTATGTGCATTCTATAGATATATATATATCTATCTTCTGTTAAAAGTTTTGAATTCACTTTATCTCTGGAAGTAACTTAGCTATAAAAACCATTTTTACCTAATAGAAAAACAAAGGATATGGGGTATCCATCCATGACACAAAATCAGTACATGCACAGCAAAAAAAAAAAAAAAAAAAGCAAAGGAACATCGCTTTTACTGCTGTTCTTCATCTTAAACTCACAGTGAAGCCTTCAACACGGAGCAAAAAAACTCTCACCTCACTGCAATTTTAAGACGGCCCCTAGTATATATGTAGTCCTCAGTGCACAATTTGAGACCGACTTTAATAAATAAAATAAACTAAAGAATACAAATGTTTTGTGTTTTCATAACATCGGTCAGTTAGTACTATGTGTTGTTTGCTATAATCTTAGTGTGTCAAAAGGCCATTTCAATACAAATATATAATTTTCAAATTCAATACAAATTAGCAATATCTTCAAATACAAACAACGGCACATTGTTAATTTAGTTTAAACTGTTTGTCTTATTGATGGGCTAAATTATTTTTAGAAAATTTGTTTATATAAACTACTTCAAACTTGTGACTTTAACGACATCGAATGATATTTCAGTTTAGTGGAGGACGCAAACTGTGTACAAATAAACATTTTATGTATATACAAGACCATGCAACACATTTCCCATGCCGACAGGAACATGGGACGAGTGTACATTAATATAGAACAAGCAGACGATTGTGCGATGATGAGGGAGTTCTCGTGAATTTCAATTATACCATCAAATTTTAATATTCGTTTAGTCGCTGTCTCGTTTACATATATATCGCAAAATTTTATTTGGATTGTCAAGATTCTTCTAAGTAGCTTGTGTACGAGAAGTTAAAGGGATTTCTACCATCTTGCACAATAAATGCAAATAACACAGAATAGTATACGGAAGCGAGGTAACCGAAACAGTAATTACGTTGTACATCAGATGCGAGTTTCGTCTACCAAAGACTCATCAGTGACGCTCGAATCAAAACAGTTAAAAAGACCAAATAATTAAAGTACGAAGTTGGAGCGCATTGAAGATCCAAAATTCCTAAAAGTTTTGTCAAATACAGATAATGTAATCTATTCCTGAGGTAGAAAATCCTTAGCAGTTCGAAAAATTCAAAGCTTTGTAACCAGTAAATTTATGATTATGACCATATATATGATTATTCATGTCGACAAAGAAATGCTTACTACTGGGCTGTTGATTCCATCGGAAAGGAAACCTCCACCAGCAGTGGCATCGACCCTGTTGTTGTAAATAAACTCATCACAGATACCAGAATTAAAGCTTTGTACGCCAGACGCACGTTTCGTCTACAAAAGACTCATCAGTGACGGTACATTATAAAATACAGAATATTATACGAAAGCGAGGTAAACAAACGGTACATTACAAAAAGTCAAATAAAACAAAGAACAATACAACAGCGAGGCAAATAAAAAGGTCATTATCATCGATAATTAAACAAGGCAAAAAATACAGAATATTATGCGAAAGCGAGGTAAACAAAACAGCCATTAAAAACGGTACATTACAAAAAGGCAAATAAAACCGAGAACAATAAAACAGCGAGGCAAACAAAAAAGTCATTATCATCGACAATCAAACAAGGCAAAAAAGAAAACATATTATACAAAAGCGAGGTAAACAAAACAGCCATTATAAACGATACATTACAAAAAGGCAAATAAAACAGAGAACAATTATTAAATAAAATACAACATCGAGGCAAACTAAAAAGTCATTATAATCGACAATCGAACAAGGCAAAAAAGAAAACATATTATACAAAAGCGAGGTAAACAAAACAGCCATTATAAACGATACATTACAAAAAGGTAAATAAAACAGAGAACAATTATTAAATAAAATACAACATCGAGGCAAACTAAAAAGTCATTATAATCGATAATCGAACAAGGCAAAAAATACAGAATATTATACAGATACGAGGTAAACAAAACAGCCATTACAAAACGAAATATTCACAAGCCAAATGAAAATTAAGCAGAGATCAATTTTGAAAACAGTCACTACAAATGATAAATGCATAACAAGGCAAATGAAAAAAACAACAGAGAACAATACTGAAGCGAGACAACCAAAACAGTTCATAGAAATGATACATGCACACCAAGGCAAACAATTGATAAAATAGAAAACACTATCGAAGCTAGGCAACCAAAAACAGTTACTTCAAATGATTAGTTCACAAAAAGGCATATGAAAATAAAATAATCAAAGACATATCAAAACAAGACTATTAAAACAAGTCACGACCGCTGGAGATCAATACAACAGGGCAAACAATATGAAATAATCAAAGGATGATATAAATAAATACAATCCAGACGGCAATACCAGAAAATGTTTAAAAAAGAAGATAAATACAAGATCCTAAAAACTAACGGATATGAAGTCCAGGCGTGCCGATACCTGGCCGTGAATTTGGGATCACTTGATATTTCAAATGTTATCAAATAGGACTCAATGAGATTTCTTTCATGTTCAATTCAGCTGCAAACTTATGTACAAGTCATTATTTATTTTTTGCAGATTAATTAATTTTGACACAATAGTGATTCGATAAATTGATTTATAAAACATTGCATGGTTTTCAGATATAGTCCAATGTTTAGCACATAAATCTATATTGAAAATTCTTGATGACATATAAAAGTAAAAGTAAATATTTTTTGTTCAAGACTTTAGAAAATAGAATTATACATCACCAAAGTCTCCATGCACCCGTTAGCCCATTTTGAAAAACAATTGCTCGTAATAATAAAAGGGAGACTAGGGATAAATATTTTAAATTCGAAAGTATAAAAAGTTAAAATAAAATTAACTCCAAAAAAATAATATTATTCATATAATTGTAAATATGCATTATTGATCTTTGCCGTCGCTTGTATAATAAACAAGATAACAGCAAGATACTGCTTATGTCAAGATTATTATATGGTGAATTTGAAATGTTCATTTAAACACATTTACTGTGACGGAGACTAACACTTACATGCGATAAGAAGGTTCTAGAACTCAAAGTCAAAATAGGCGAACATAGCCTGTTTTGTATAGCAAATACATGTTTTTATTGAACCACTCTACTTTGTGCCTATAAAAGGTAAACTAAAATAAGTGATCTCCCTCAGTGAATTTATTTCAAAATCTGAAATGTCACAACTTACAGTCTAAATACTACACATTTAAAGATTTTACAGCAACTTGACATACATCAATAAAATCAAAAGTTACTTCAACTCTTAGCATTTTTTAAGACAGTTTTAATACAAACTAGCAAATTTTACAGTTTTGTTTTTTTATTGTTTGTTTTTTTTTAGCATCGCAAAACATCCTTACATTAGCTAATTCATATTTGAAAGATTTTTCTTTAAAACTTAAAAAAGAGAAATATCAAGCTTACAAAAGGCAGTTAATATCTGTTCTTTTGTGAAATATTCAACTGCATCACGAACTATCATAAGCAGTTGATAATTAGAACTAAAAAGTGCTGGAATCATTTTTCCTACATTTACAAAACTATGTTTGATCATTTCCTTTGGATCACTAAGTAAGTTCAATCTCACAGAAGCAATTGGTAGAAATAGTATACAAACAATATATTATGTCCCAGGTAAAAATAATGGCAAAGCCGGATGACAGTTCCTCCGTTATATGTCCAACAAATGTTCAACAAATGGAAAGAACAAGGCCTTTGTCTTTTGGACCAGTCGGTCCAGGACAACAGTTCCTATAGATAGCCAGAAATTTTGGTAAACTGTCGTTTTCGGACACTATCTATTGAGTCATTAATCAAACCTTTTTTCCATTTTTTGGTGGATAATGCGACTGGGGTTAAAAGAAAACATGTTTTTTAGTTCACTAGGGAAATGGTCATGATCATAGTAACAATTGATAGCTGTAATTGGAGTGAAATTTTGGTTTCCGTATTTTTTAAACCATATGTCTAATCTTTACCAAACTTATGTTAAAACTGCCCCTTGAAATAAAACAGACACTAACTTATTTTGATTTCAGAAGGAAAAAGGGATTATAAGCAGATTAAAAATTTGGTGAAAATGTTTTCTGATAGTATCGACGATGCCATAAATAAGATCTTATCAATCTTTGGTGTATAAGATACCTTGGGATGAACAAGATCCTATTGATTTGAGGTCAGGTACTAAAAGCTCGAGGTCAAAACAGCAATTAACAGACTGAAATTCGTGGAAATTTTAGTTTTCAGGTAAATCATTTGAATCGTATAATCAAACATAACCGTAGTTCGCAATATTATTTCCTTTTGAAATAGAAACAGATGAGGCAAAGTTTTGAATAAAATTTTACCAGATATTATATCTTAACCAAACATGTATTGATAACGTTGAGGGTCATTACACAATTATAAAGGCTAACATTTGACAAACAAAAAAAAACGGAAATGTTCGTATCTAGACTTCGCGCGAATTTATATCCCATGTAAACATTTACCTTAATTACCTTCCAGTATTAGGATGACTCCCTTAAGAGATTCAGATATACAATCTAAAGTATATACATTTACATGATTACATGTGCAGTAACACCATATAACCGACCAAGAATCTCCATTGTTTTTTTAGTTTTTCGAAATGTTTATCATTTAATATACATTTAGGGAAGACGCAAAACATTTTTTCACTACTTATCCATAACTTGGTTTATGCACCAAAGGTGCTTCTGTAATTGTTTCATTTATTTTTCATCTTAAACAAAATGTAATTTCCTAAGGGTGTCAATGTACACTTTTGACTTCAAATTTTTCAGTTCTTTTTAATTTCTTATCAACACCAAGGTAACCACTTGTTGGACCATTTTTTTGGTCCCTTGAAGCTATGATGGAGTTTCATCGGGATCAAAGTAGTTACACTAGGTAATTACCTTTTAGAGAATATCTCTGCATGTTGTTTTTTTTATTTCACTTGATGTGCTCTTGAAAAGAATGCAAAATTAAGGTTCTTCGTGGGAATATATCCTGCAAGATTGGCTCCAATTGCTTCAGTTGTTCCTATATCTTTGAAAACATGCTCGGACCAATATAACCACTACTGGAGCCTTTGAAGCCATGTGGGACTTTTCATCAGGACCAACTCAACAACATTCTGGTCCTAATGAATATTCTACATGGTTCATTAAACTTAATCTGTTCTTGAAAAGAAAATCAAAATGTAATGTCTCATATGGTTTCAAAGTAAACCTTGTATACCTCCTACGGCAACTCTTTTGAATTTAATATCTGCATCAAAGAAACACCTGTTAATAATTTTCAAAAGAACATATCTGGTAAGTTTGGTAAAAACTGTTTCATATTGAAAATACCCGCCAGCTATATAGACAAACGCATGACATGGAACTGCAATCTATTCAACAAAGGCTGAAAAACATAGAAAAATCTTTATCACCACAACCATCTAGACCAGACTACCAGCCATATCATACAAGCCAGTTCATAATGCAGAATCCTATTCCTGATGGTCCTACCTACATGACAAGATTACCCACCGATCCTTATCAATGCAGACCAATGAATCCGAGCTGGCTAAGTTCACCACAACACATGACAGCTTAACATCAAAACCAGTGACATCCCCAAACAATCTAACATCACTAGATGGCACTAAACAATCAATTTACTAAAACCAAATAGCCACAAGAACTCAAAACAGAGCATAAGGATGACAACTCAACTGTGTGTGTTGAATAAATCACCATAGACGAAGTAAAGACATCCATCTCTGATAAAGATGATCCAAACATAGAAAGTAATCAAATACCACAGGAAGTTATTACGCCCAACTCCAATACTGAGAATTGTCCAACAAATCAGTCAAATACTACAGGAAGTAATTAAGCCCAACTCCAATACTGAGGGGTGTCCAACAAATCAGCCAACTACCACAGGAAGTAATTACGCCCAACTCCAATACTGAGGGGTGTCCAACAAATCAGCCAAATACCACAGGAAGTTATTACGCCCAACTCCAATACTGAGGGTTGTCCAACAAATCAGCCAAATACCACAGGAAGTTATTACGCCCAACTCCAATACTGAGGGTTGTCCAACAAATCAGCCAAATACCACAGGAAGTAATTACGCCCAACTCCAATACTGAGGGGTGTCCAACAAATCAGCCAAATACCACAGGAAGTTATTACGCCCAACTCCAATACTGAGGGTTGTCCAACAAATCAATCAAATACCACAGGAAGTTATTACGCCCAACTCCAACTCCAATACTGAGGGTTGTCCAACAAATCAGCCAAATACCACAGGAAGTTATTACGCCCAACTCCAATACTGAGGGGTGTCCAACAAATCAGTCAAATACCACTTGAAGTTATTACGCACAACTCCAATACTGAGGGTTGTCCAACAAATCAGTAAAATTCCACAGGAAGTTATTACGCCCAACTCCAATATTGAGGGGTGTCCAACAAATCAGTCAAATGCCACAGGAAGTTATTACGCCCAACTCCAATACTGAGGGGTGTCCAACAAATCAGTCAAATACCACAGGAAGTTATTACGTCCAACTCCAATATTGAGGGGTGTCCAACAAATCAGTCAAATACCACAGGAAGTAATTACGCCCAACTCAAATACTGAGGGGTGTCCAACAAATCAGTCAAATACCACAGGAAGTTATTACGCCCAACTCCAATACTGAGGGGTATCCAACAAATCAGTCAAATTTTGTTTTAGGACATTGCCAGAACATCCAGATGATTACATAGTAAATGATACAACACTACTAAAAATAGCCCCCTTTAATCGTAAAAATGTATACAATTTGCAAGCTTGTATAAAAGACATTTTAGATTTTAGTGATTATATATGTATTCAGGAACATTGGTTGTTCAAAATTTGAACAGGATAACATTGGAGAGCTCTTCAATGAAACATCTTTGGCATGCAAGTCAGTTGATGAAAACAACTTTATACTACCAACACAAACACCGAGATGGTATGGTCGAGTGGCTGTACTATGGAAACAACATCTAGACCATTTTGTAGAGAAAGTTTATGATGACTCCGAGATTATGGTATGCATTAAACTAAATGTAAAGCCAAAGCTAATTCTGTTAATCAGTATTTATATGCCATGCTGAGGGTCAAAACAGGCAAATGAACATTTCAAAGAATGTCTAGACCAGTTTCAGGAAATAATAGTCAAATACTTTGATACATGTACCCCTGTCCTGTGTGAAGACTGGAATTGTGATCTGATAAAAACAACAAATAAATCAGCACGATTAAATGGGAAGGAAGACATTATAAAATCTAAGAAGCTAATGTTTAAAGCAACCGTGTTAACGTTCTTTCATCTAAATGGCAAGGAAACATCAACAATTGATTATACCTTTGAACATGACAGCCTGGCTGACAAAGTCTACAACACTATAATACAGGATATGTTATGTACATGACAGCCTGGCTGACAAAGTCTACAACACTATAATACAGGATATGTTATGTACATGACAGCCTGGCTGACAAAGTCTACAACACTATAATACAGGATATGTTATGTACATGACAGCCTGGCTGACAAAGTCTACAACACTATAATACAGGATATGTTATGTACATGACAGACTGGCTGACAAAGTCTACAACACTATAATACAGGATATGTTATGTACATGACAGCCTGGCTGACAAAGTCTACAACACTATAATACAGGATATGTTATGTACATGACAGCCTGGCTGACAAAGTCTACAACACTATAATACAGGATATGTTATGTACATGACAGACTGGCTGACAAAGTCTACAACACTATAATACAGGATATGTTATGTACATGACAGCCTGGCTGACAGTCTACAACACTATAATACAGGATATGTTATTAAACAACACATCTGATCACTATCAACTGTTTATGGAAACTGAAATAGAGATTGTAACTAAGAAAGGGCAGGACTAAACTTTAAATATTTTACAATATCAGGAAAGTTTAACAAAAAACCTCAAGAAAAATCCATTTGACTATATAAACAATTCAACTGCAATAACCAACCAAACTAACGGATGCCCTATTAGCAGCTCAAAAAGCATAGTACCATCAACCAAAATATCAACACAACGAAACAAACATATTTGGAATAATTGAACAGAACATTCTTCTTATGTTGTGCTGTCACACTACTGTCCCAAGTTGGTTCTCTTGTTTGAATTGTTTCACATTTTGTCATGCCAGAGCCTTTTATTAATTAACTATACTGTATAGGTTTAACTCATTATTGAAGGCCCTACATATACCTTTAATTGCTTTCATTCACATCATTTGGTCTCTTGTGGATAGTTGTCTCATTGGCAATCATACATTTGTACCTCATCTCCTCGTTCTCATATGATTATCCTTTCCTATTGACAAAAATAAAATTGAGAAAAAAGTGGCCATGTTATATTGACATCAATTTTCTTGACTATACCTAGCTAATGCCTTATGTTTAGTTCATTTGATATTCTCTTATTTTTACTTGCAAACAAAAAACTCCATAATTACAATTTTGTTTATTATTATTATTGAATCACAACATATCGGGTATCTCTATATCTGTAAATCCATAAAATGCTATATCTCCATTATCCACCACTGCCCACTGTATAGGTATACCATCTGTGTAGTAGTGATGGAGACTTGTTAATGTCTGTAAATCTGGCAATGGTTCACTATGTCTGGAAATATAACAACAGATCTTTCAATTACCTCATAAATATAACGATATAACAATGGCTTCATAATCATAATAGATCTATTGATGGTATCAAAAACAATACAATTCTAAAATTTATCTTATAAATATATTAGTTTGTGAAAAAACCTTAAACCTTAGACCACATCGTCTATGATGTGGAAGACCAATCCTCGACTTGATTTAATCTTTACCTTAGAACATGTAGAACAGAGAGCCTAGGAAGTGTAAGACCAGGTCTTGATTTAATCTTTACCTTAGAACAGAGAGCCTATGATGTGGAAGACCAGGTCTTGATTTAATCTTTACCTTAGAACAGAGAGCCTAGGATGTGGAAAACCAGGTCTTGATTTAATCTTTACCTTAGAACACAGAGCCTATGATGTGGAAGACCAGGACTTGATTTAATCTTTACCTTAGAACACAGAGCCTATCATGTGGAAGACCAGGACTTGATTTAATCTTTACCTTCGACTAGAGAGCCTATGATGTGAAGACCAGGACTTGATTTAATCTTTACCTCAGAACATAGGACCTATGATGTGGAAGACCAGGACTTGATTTAATCCTTACCTTAGAACAGAGTGTCTCTGATGTGGAAGACCAGGAATTGATTTAATCTTTACCTTAGTACACAGAGCCCATGATGTGGAAGACCAGGACTTGATTTAATCTTTACCTTAGAACATAGAGCCTATGATGTGGAAGACCAGGACTTGATTTAATCTTTACCTTCGACTAGAGAGCCTATCATGTGAAGACCAGGACTTGATCTAATCTTTACCTTAGAACATAGAGCCTATGGTGTGGAAGACAAGGTCTTGATTTAATCTTTACCTTAGAACAGAGAGCCTAGGATGTGGAAAACCAGGTCTTGATTTAATCTTTACCTTAGAACACAGAGCCTATGATGTGGAAGACCAGGACTTGATTTAATCTTTACCTTAGAACACAGAGCCTATCATGTGGAAGACCAGGACTTGATTTAATCTTTACCTTCGACTAGAGAGCCTATGATGTGAAGACCAGGACTTGATTTAATCTTTACCTCAGAACATAGGACCTATGATGTGGAAGACCAGGACTTGATTTAATCCTTACCTTAGAACAGAGTGTCTCTGATGTGGAAGACCAGGAATTGATTTAATCTTTACCTTAGTACACAGAGCCCATGATGTGGAAGACCAGGACTTGATTTAATCTTTACCTTAGAACATAGAGCCTATGATGTGGAAGACCAGGACTTGATTTAATCTTTACCTTCGACTAGAGAGCCTATCATGTGAAGACCAGGACTTGATCTAATCTTTACCTAAGAACATAGAGCCTATGGTGTGGAAGACAAGGACTTGATTTAATCTTTACGTTAGAATGCATAGCCTATGATGTGGAGGACCAGGACTTGATTTAATCTTTACCTTAAAACACAGAGCCTATCATGTGAAGACCAGGACTTGATTTAATCTTTACCTTAAAACACAGAGCCTATGATGTGGAAGACCAGGACTTGATTTAATCTTTACCTTAGAACATAGAGCCTATGATGTGGAAGACCAGGACTTGATTTTATCTTTACCTTAGAACACAGAGCCTATCATCTGAAGACCAGGACTTGATTTAATCTTTACCTTAAAACACAGAGCCTATGATGTGGAAGACAAGGACTTGATTTAATCTTTAACTTAGAACATAGAGCCTATGATGTGGAAGACCAGGACTTGATTTAATCCTTTCCTAAGAACACAGAGCCTTTGATATGGAAGACCAGGACTTGATTTAATCTTTACCTTAGAACATAGAGCCTATGATGTGGAAGACCAGGACTTGATTTAATCTTTACCTTAGAACACATAGCCTATGATGTGGAAGACCAGGACTTGATTTAATCCTTACCTTAGAACACATAGCCTATGATGTGGAAGACCAGGTCTTGGTTTAATCTTTACCTTAGAACACATAGCCTATCATGTGGAAGACCAGGACTTGATTTAATCTTTACCTTAGAACACAGAGCCTATCATGTGGAAGACCAGGACTTGATTTAATCTTTACCTTAGAAAACAGAGCCTATGATGTGGAAAACAAGATCTTAATTTAATCCTTACCTTAAACCACATAGCCTATGATGTGGAAAACAAGGTCTTGATTTAATCCTTACCTTAGAACATAGAGCCTATGATGTGGAAGACCAGGACTTGATTTAATCTTTACCTTAGAACACAGAGCCTATGATGTGGAAAACAAGGTCTTGATTTAATCAGACCAGGTCTTGATTTAATCAGACCAGGTCTTGATTTAATCTTTACCTTAGAACATAGAGCCTATGATGTGGAAAACAAGGTCTGGATTTAATCCTTACCTTAAAACACAGAGCCTATGATGTGGAAGACCAGGACTTGACTTTTTGAATTTAGCATCAGGGAGATAGACATCATATATTACTTTGTGCTGCAAATCTTTCAAACTTGATGACCTAAAATAGCAATTGTATAATTGAAAATAATCTCTTTTAATTTGTGAATCACATTGGAACATTAATTAATATCCTGCCTCCAGAAACATACAGAACAAATGATACAATATCATTTAAAATATATCAGAATTTGGTAGAACAGATTGCAATATTACTAAGATCAAGTTTTAAGTTAGTGCTTTTGATCTTGAAATTACATTAAATCCTAAAATGTGTATCATTTATACATAATAAAATATAGAATACATTTAATTATCTATAAATTTAAAGTGACCAATTAAGCAAACAAATGACAATCAAAATTAAAAATTATAATTACAGAGATTTATAATTGATTAAATGTTTGATTTGACAATTACTCCTCACTTCAGGCAAAGGTATGTATAATAGTGGAAACAATAAACTCAGTTCTATCTTTGTATGTCTATGACTAACTTAATGCACAGAATAGGAATCAGTGACTGATACCTCATACAATAGAATCAGTGACTGATACCTCATACAATTAAATAGAATCAGTGACTGATACCTCATACAATTAAATAGAATCAGTGACTGATACCTCATACAATTAAATAGAATCATTGAATGATACCTCATTGACTGATACCTCATACAATTAAATAGAATCAGTGACTGATACCTCATACAATTAAATAGAATCATTGAATGATACCTCATTAACTGATACCTCATACAATTAAATAGAATCAGTGACTGATACCTCATACAATTAAATAGAATCAGTGACTGATACCTCATACAATTAAATAGAATCATTGAATGATACCTCATTGACTGATACCTCATACAATTAAATAGAATCAGTGACTGATACCTCATACAATTAAATAGAATCATTGAATGATACCTCATTAACTGATACCTCATACAATTAAATAGAATCAGTGACTGATACCTCATACAATTAAATAGAATCATTGACTGATACCTCATACAATTAAATAGAATCAGTGACTGATACCTCATACAGTTAAATAGAATCAGTTACTTATACCTCATACAATTAAACAGACAAACTATATCTTATGGGTAAATCTGTGAGTCCCAAGGAAGATGTGTGTCATCTGACATCTCCAAATATTACAAAAAGAAATGGGGACATCCATGTTTTTGTATAGAAACACTTGAAAATCACTGAGATCAAAATTAAAATTAGAAGTGCACTTCATTACCTGTAGAAAAACTGGGCAAGATTGGTGGAATTCTGTCAAGCCTCTTGTTAAGGTGTTGCAGATTAACCAAGCCAGATAAGCTAAATGATCTGGTCAATGTTTTGGTATGGGAAACTGTCAAAATCACACAGATAAAAAAATAAAATAAAAGATGCACAACTTCATTCCCTGTGGAATAATCTGTCAGTGTATTTCCAATGAGTTTAGGATTAGCAAAGTTTGATGCATCAATGACAAAGCAAGACGACAGAAATGATCCATATGACACAATACTTACATATGTGATGTAAATGATAAATTCTTCACAACTTGTAACTTCTCAATGACTGAATCTGAAAAGTATACCAATCAAAATTCTATATAAGCAAAGATAATTCCTTACATAATTTAAAAAAAATGAAGTAAATTATAGAACCTACAAAATATATGGCATAATATGTTGTTATCTTAAACTAACTGAATACCCACTGAAATTATGTAAAGTTTTTAATTATATTGTAAGATGTACAATTTAAAAGATTATTACAGAGACTATATTTATGAATACCAACCTAAACTAGAAGAATAACATGGTTTTACTAATGGAGTTACGTCCCCTTTCCACAAATGTGACACAGGTGTAGCTTCCTCCTGATTTTCTTTGTACTCTTTCCAGTTTTTGGCTGTGACTGGTTTCTTTTTCCAATGTGAGGGTTCAAAAGAATATTCTAAGTTAAAATTTTCTTCGTCTTTCTTATGTTTATTTGAAGTCAAATTAAGATTATATTGTTCTGAATCAAAAATACAATTATCTTGTAACTGAATACCATGTGGAAATAACTGCTGATTTTTGTTGTATTTTTTAAAATGTAGAACCTTGTCTTTTCCTATATCTGGAAATATTATCTCAGAAAAATTCCAATCAATAGGTTGATTTGTAGAAATTGTTTTCACAGAGGTCCAAGATGGCTGTGCAAAACTGACACTTATGTCTGAATCTAAACATTTCTGTCTTGATTTCATTTTGTAAGAGATATAGCTCACATGGGAATTCCCAACAGCCTCACATAAACCTGTATTACTTTCCTGAGACACACTATCAGAAATTAACCTGGTATATTTTGCTTCTTTATTTGTTTCAATTCCTTCTTTGTTTATTCGTTCGGTTTGATCCGTAGAATCATTATTTATGTCCATTTCATCACGAAGATCTCCTGCTTTTTTGTTCTGTCCACCCTCAGTTGGACTGGTTCCCTGAACCAATTCCATAAAACTAGTTTGTTCAATTGACTCAACTATACTGGTTTCTTCAACTACTTCCATATCACCAGTTTCCTCTTGAACTGAATTGCTTAGTTTGATTTTCTTTATTTCATTACTTTCATTTTCTTTTCTATTTTTTCTTTTCTTATCTTTCCTTCTATCTGCTTTCAAATGCTGGTCAAGTTTGATTTTCTTTTCATATTCAGTAACATTCAACCTAATGGAGCAAAGAAAAACAAAAAATGTACTAATATCTTTCTATGATTTTTCTATATATGGCCTTTAAGAAATGAGGTCAATAATCCATAATATAAAACTACTTTTAGAATTTTTGTAATAATTTCTTTTCTGATCACCAGGCTGAACTTGAGTATGATCAAATTTTAAAGGTCCTTACAACTGAAATCTTTTGGGGAATAAATTGCCTCCATTAAAGACGCAACTAATGATGATGGTACACCTTGTCCTTCCCAAACTAATGCAACTTGTCATACTTGTGGAGGGATATAAATATTGCATGAAATCTGGGCCACATGTTCAGAACCAATGTAATAAATTTGTTCATTCAGCACTTTGTAGTCCCATGTAGTCAAAATCACTAAATGATCATTCATATTTTTTTTTAATTTTTAGTTTAAATTGCATAGCATGAATCAAGCTAAGAATTCCCTAGATGTATAATGACAGCTTTGTACAAAACTACTATTATAATTTTTATGATATAACATTAACATTTTACCTTCCCTGATGTCTAACAAGTACATATCCCAATCTTCTTAGATGTGTGTAGACTTGGTACTGTTCTAATGTAACCTCAATACTGAAGAAACATTGGTATGCCTGCTGTATACTCAATGGTAATCCTTTATACTTTACTTCCATTGTATTCTGAAAGAACAGATTATAAAATGCAAAACATTTTCCATACTGACCACTGTATCAGAAAGAGATATTACAAAATACATGACATTTTCTATTTATATTATAAACTTACTGTTTCCATCAGAAATAGTGCTTCCTCTGGGTAAAGCCATTTTCTGCTTTTATCTACAAAACCCATGTACACCCAGAATTTACCCTGAAAATAAAAATGCAAATCTTTTTTTGGAATAGTAATGAAATTGGTTATTTAAAACTGGTTGAATTGGTTATTTACAAGGTTATGGTTTTCTCAGATTGTTTATGACATCTTTACAATAATTCACTGGATGAGTATTGATTGCTATTTTGTTAGTCAGTGAAATCATGATTTATCTACTTGCTGTAATTAGCTTTGGACTAGCTTGTAGTAACTGCAAGTACTCTTATAAAGATATGTTGAGGTTTCTTTTTTTTTTTTTTTTTTTTTTTAAGTTGCTTTTTTGAGCTTCTTGCTGATCAATATAGAAAAGTTTACATTATTATGGCTCTTTGGAAATAATATCATTTCATATAACCTCATCTAACAGGATATCTTTGGATTTTTTTTGTATTGTTTGGTTGCTGTCTCATTGAACATGTTGAAGTATACCCTTCATTCCTAGTAATCATCTTACCAATTCTTTGTGAAGTTGAACCAACTTTTTCTCAGGATCCCAGTCTCCAGTTACTAAGTTACCGCTGTAAAAAGTAAAATCAATAAATATTACAGTATTTGCTAAATCTGACATTGTTTTGTTTATTTTATCCTATTTTTACATAGCTACGTGTTAATCATTATTATTTCCATAATGTATTTGTCAGAACAGAGCAGAAGTATTCCAAAGTTTTGAGATTACTCTTGTACCGGTATTCGTATCCTTATACTTTTTGTAATCATATAGTCTATTTTTGCAATAAAACTTCAGAACTTTTTGGTCATTATAATTGATAAATCATAAATCACAAACTGTAGAGTTAACGTTACATCTAATGTCGGAGCACATGAGAACACCCTTGGTTTTTGGTGGGGTTCTTTTTGCTCAGTTTTCTATGTTGTGTTTTGTTTACTTTTGTTTGTCCTTTGGTCTTTTTCTTTTTTTTTTGCCATGGCTTTGTCAGTTTATTTTCGACTTATGAGTTTGAATGTCCATTGGTATCTTTCACCTTCCCTTTATGAAATATAAAAAAGAGTATGTTGTACAGTACAACAGACCACATCAAATTCCAACACCAAACTCCACATATG
This sequence comes from Mytilus californianus, assembly GCF_021869535.1. Lineage (NCBI taxonomy): Eukaryota > Metazoa > Mollusca > Bivalvia > Mytilida > Mytilidae > Mytilus > Mytilus californianus. The sequence goes on from NW_026262723.1 coordinate 110,966,837, forward strand.
TATACAACAGTCTATCAAAAGTTAGTAATCATCTAATTTCAAATCAAAGTTTTGTACATTCCAGCCAATTTACTTAATGTAAAGAACACCAAGTTCTATGAAATTCTTATATTTTGATAGGATTACACAGGGAAAAGGCAGATTGATATTTTTGTATATCTTGTATTTCTGATCATTTGTGCTGGTTACAGTTTTTACTTTTCTATCATAGATTTTGAGATGCTAGACAAAAAATTGAAAATTTGTAAAAATTGTCATTGAAGTGCAATATCTCCTCTAAGGAATCATCCAATTATAGTGGTTATACTGACATTTTTGTAGATTGCTGATAATTTTGACTCTGATGTATCTATATTCCTCCAGACATTGATAGTGAGAATATTTTGATAATTTTTACGGATGTTTCCCAATTTGTGGCGGTGTATATAAAGTTTGTAGGAGTTTCTTCTTCTTTTTCATCTTTGTCACTGCTAATGTATAGGTCAGCTGCTAAATCTATTGTGTCAGTAGTTTCCTTGATATCTGCTTGTGCAATTATCTGAAAAACTGGCAGTTTTGTCCAGTCGATTTTTTTCTGGTTGCCTCTATTGGGGGTTTCCATTCTCTTACTTTTTTGGCTAATTCACGCAGAGTTTTTTCCTCTATTATTATTCCTTTTGTGTTAAATGTGTCTATTTGCGGAATCACCCCTAATGAATTTCTTGTTGCACCATGTACAAATGTATTGTCACAATTTGTGTTACTGACGGGATGTGAACCGAGGTATAATGCCTGCGAAGGCTCCCTACATTGCTGTATTTCTTGTTGCATCTTGTGCAGTTGAGTGAAATTGGGTTATGTGGTTTACATGGTGTAGTCTTTGTTTTTGCTATTTTAATTCCTTAGATGGTGATTGCATATTGAGATGATGAAAGTATGCTTCCACTGTTCTCAATCTGTTGTTTACGTTGGCTGCCATTGTTCTTATGCCAGTGATTTTAACGTCACCAGGATTGAGGTTTACAGTGGTGAAATGTTTCAAATCTGGTTTGTATTAATTATTGTTTTTTATATATCCTGCATGTGTCCATAGGATTGTTCGCACATTGTGTTTCCTGTCTGGCCAATTTACTGTTTTTTACAATTCTCGCAGGTGATAAAATGTAAATTGTACTTTTAGTCAGGCAAGTGATGTTTTCTTTAATTTTTATTGTTTTATTATTTGAATTGCTGGTGATGTGAGTGGTTGTTTTCATCATTGTGAAGATGTGGCAGGGCTGGTTCCACATGTTTTGGGTGGTTCTATGTCTGTGCTGACTAACAACTGGCGTAGGCTGGTGGTTCTGCGTGTGGTTGCTTGAAAGTTCATGCGGGACATGTTATATGTTTCTGGTGACCGTTCAAGTATTTCTCTAATTTTTGTGATGATTTCTCTTATGGGTGGGTTGTTTGGATTGTGTGTGATAATAAATTGTATATTTTCTTCTTGCGGTTTGTTTTTTGGAGAAAAAAAAGTTCTTTACGATCTTTTTCACTCGATTTTTTTATTGCCTTATCTAATATTTCTGCGAGATAACCGCTTTTGAGGAAATTCTCCTTCATACCTTGTGCGTGCTTAAGAAAATCATTTAATGGGCTGTAGCTGCATCAAATGCTTATGGCTTGGCTGTATGGTATACTTATTTTCTGTGATTGCGGGTGGATGAATGGTAATGGAGGTACATGTTTGCGTCTGTTGGTTTTTGTACAAGGTGGTGGTTAGATTTCCCTTTTCATCTATCATTATGCTCGTGTCTAAAAACAGTATCGATGTCTCGCTAAATTCAACTGTAAATTTGATTGAGTGGTGAAATTTTTTAAGGTCCGACATGAAAGCATTTAATGCTTTGCGACTGTGGGGCCAAATCATCAAGATATTGTCAATGTATCTAAACCACACTAGTGGTTTACGTTGTTGTGTATTTAAGAAATTCTGTTTGAGTTTATCCATAAAAAGTATCGCGTATTCCGGAGCCATTTTGGTGCCCATGCTCATTCCTCCTATTTGTAAGTAGTGTTTTTTTCAATTCTAAAACAGTTACATGTTAAAATGAAGTGTATCCATCTGAGTATGATCTAAGTTGGTATATAATTAGTTTATTATAAAATATCAAACAGCCATAATTTGGTTCTTAAATGGATCTATTTCAAAAGCCTTACTACCAGGTTAAACAAATGTCTTCATTGGAGTGCATTCTAGGCTTCAAAGTCAGCACATTTTGGATATATAGTCAAAAAACGATGATTTTTGATCATTTTTCAGACCTAAAAGCTTAAGGAAACCCTTGGCTGCAACCTAGGATCCAAAATGTTATGTAGCCAAAAGTTTACAATGATGATATTGAATCCCTAGACACAAACACTCTCTGGATCAGGGGTGGCAGAAGTAGATTATGTTAAAAACTGTTAAGAGTTATTGAAAATTTTACCAAAACTGACGTTACAACACAAATAATGCAACTTGAGGGGTCATTTTTTCATCATTTTTAATGTGATGTACCAAATAGAAGCTATTTTGTACTAAAAGTTATATCACAACTATTTCTTTGTGAAATATTTAGTATTTTGGCCTGATTTAAATAAAACATCAAATTCTGAGGGCCAATATAAACCTTTGTGACTTACTCCTTTATAGTTAACCAAACTTGGCACATTTTATTTCATAGTCAATTTGTGATATAGAGGCATGCTGCTCTCTGTCTGTTTGCTCCTTTCCCTGTATAAATAATTTAATTTGTAAGATATTAGTTGTAATTAAACAGATATATAATGTTTTAAAGGGATTTTTTTTTAAATACCAGTAAAGACCAAATCTCCCTCACCTATCAGCTCTGAAAAATTTAAGGTCTCTTAACTGGTATTGTTCACAATTATTCCTCAAACACATTATTTTTCTGTTCAATATTTTACACCTTGCTTACACTTGGTATAAATTAAGCTATTTACAAATTTAATGCCTACCCATGTTAAAATGAGCATAGAGCAAAACCTGAACAAATTGTATCTTAATTATAGAATACCGTACTATATTTAGCATCCTGTTTTTAAAGTAAAATAATAAAGAAACATAACAAAATTATCTTCCTTCACAAATTTGGTTTAGAGATCCATTATTTCAATTCAACATTTTAAAGTCTATTATGATTAACCATTTAGTTTTTCTCCTGAAGGAAATCCTGTTTTTTGTGAAACCTTCTTTGAACAAATCAAATTTGTTTCCCCCACAATATATTTGATCGGATTGCTGATCAATTTGAAATCATAGATATGAAAAATGTTATTTAAGACCTTTAAAATGTTAAATTCAAATTATTCCGTTTTTTTTTGTTTTCCTTTTTCCAAACAAAATTTCAATCAATTAACCCACAAGTTTTCATTTAATACACTTTGATGATTTAAAACTTTTGTCTGACTGTATATCATACAGAATGCATTCAGTGTGGTATATATTTCATTTTTGTTATATTTTTATGTAACATTGACACGTCTAATTTTTATGAAACTATAGTAACCAATCTATTATGTAACATTATTTGTGTTTCTTAACTTACCATCTTTCTACTCGTTGTTCAGAAAGCAGTTCTAGTCTCTCTTCATAAAACTTCTCTAATTTTTTTGTCTGAAGCCAACTACCATCAGGTTCAAAATCCTTACTGCCACCAACAGTTGGTACAAATTTATCTGTCTGTTTTCTGTATTTGAATAATTCAGGTGCACTAAAAAAAAACCATAATAATCCATTGGTAAAATATATCTATACTTTTTCAGTTTATCATTTTTCAAACTTCTATATTAACATAGGGGGAGGTGATATATATACATTGTATGTCAATTAAACAGAAACCAAATGACGTCTATAGGTCAACATAATAAATAAAAAATAAAAGAAGAATGTGTCTGAGGATACGAATGCCCCACTCAAACTTGCTTATAATATGTGAAAATACTTTTGGGACGGTCAGTCAAGGGTAACACTTAATGCGCCCTTTGCCTAGCGGCAAGGGCATAAAAAAGCATTCTCAACTTGGGACAAGCACATGAACATATGTGGGGGGGGGGGGGGGATGAAATAGTTTTATGAGATCTCAATCCTCTACCTTTTAAACTTGATCAATGGAATAAAAGAGACTGTCAAAATGACAGCAAACCAGGTTTTACAACACTTATTAGATTCATTGTTAAAGCATAAAAGGACCATAACTCCTGAATGGCCAGAGTGAAATTTGTCAATATTAAACTTGACCCATATTTTGTCATCAGTCAACAATTTGAAAAGCAATGGTTGAATGGATCTCAACTTATTGCACAGAAACAACATAAAGTGTTATTTTCATATCAATCAAGGACCATAACTCATGAAGCCAATTTGTACATGAATACATTGTATCTGTTTACCAATGTAAGGGGAATGGATTTTTTTTTATTTACATGTTTTAAATACATGTACAGTTGGAACAATATCTCAAATAAAGAAAGTAAATTTATCAATCAATAGAGTTATGTGGGTTTGCCGGTCCACTTCGGATAGGACTAACCAGGACACCCTCGTTCTGATGATGGCCTGGCCCATGCTGAACGGAAAATTGTGACATCAGACTTTTAACAGGAATTCAGTTGGAGGATAAGACAGAAATTATTGTCCGTAACTCTATTGAATGATAAATTCACTTTCTTAAGGATGGATATTGTTCTAACAGTCTAACAGTATATTTTAAAACATGCAAATAACTTGTAAAATTGATAGCTACCGTTTATTAATATAATTTTATTGTCATAGAATAAAATATATGAGCTTGAAATGCATTTCTTCTTAATCTACATGATATTCCCTGAACTCAGGAAAATCTATTCCATGCAGTTACACCAAAAATAATAATAACAACAAAACAATGAAAATAAATCTGGTGTCATTTAACAGACTTGAATCTTGTGCAGTTTATCCCTGCCTCGTATTACAATTGTTGATTGACACAAGATACCATGATAAATATTTGTTGAAACCTGTAAGTTGACTTATTCATTAAGTTGCATACATGTACATCCACGTCATTTGGACTAATGCAGATAGAATAATGTCTCACAGGCATTAATACCACATCTCCTTATTTTTATATGTATGAGTGAACTATTGATTGTTGGTGTTCAATGATACTTTTTCAGCGTATATTTGTTCCACCTAACAGAAGTTCCACTGGAAACTTTGTTATAAACAATGTCATAATATCTGTTCCTGATCAGTCAGGGGACTTACTTAAATGAGTGATTTTCTAAATCACTGATTCAAGTAACATTATGTCCATAAAGGTTGGAAGTAAGAGTTGTCTTTCTTTAATAATCACCTATTTAAGTAGTACAAATTAATCACTAGACTAAGTAATTTAATTTTATTGCAGCTTTACATATAGAATACTAATGATCCAGGGACTAATTATGTTGCTAAAATTATCAGAACTAACATCTGTGTTGATAGGATGACCGGGTCATGTCAGGTGATGACCTTGTACTAAATCTAGGATAATGACATAAAAATCACTTGTTTAAGTATCATACCTCAATTTTTTTCCAAAAAATCACTTCTTTAAGTATCATTATTTTAATAACCCCCACTATTTTCAACACCCCCGAACAGTGAAATTTTGATGGCGAACAGTAGAATTTTATTACATAATCTATAAGATGAAACCTTGAATTTTACAGGAAAAATACTCCCACTGCTGGGAAAAATTTGTTAAGAAAGTATCCTTTCATTATGTAAAGCCATTTTTATAGCATTTTTTCAACTAAAATAGAATTTGCAGCTAAATGATTGCATCAAAGGCATAAACCTTGCTGCTTAAAAGAAGCAAAAAGTTCTTTTTTTTCAATTTTACTAATGAAAAGATATTATCTAAACCAATATGTGTTTAAAATTTTGGAAAAACTACAAAATCACAATTTGTGACAAAACTTCGAATTTGATACTTATATAAGTGATTTAAAAATCACTTATTTCAATAAGTCCCCTGACTGCTGAAGGAACAAATATTCTATACCATTTATTCCGTTAGGAACATATATTGTAATATTTATTCCAGTGGAAATAATATTCCAGAATATTTATTCCATTTGGAACTAATATAATGTAGGAACTTCTATTTCGTGACACTTTCACCACTTTTGGCTATATCGTGGCGGTCAGTTTTTATAAGCTGAGGAAGCTGGAGTGCCCAGAGAGAACCACTGACTTTTGGCAGAAAAACTTACAATCCCAGTCAATTAAGATTCTAGTCAAACGCACCTGCCACCTGCAGGGGTTCAACTCACCACCTCAGTGTTGATGGGCTTCTAATACATAGGATGAACTACTTAGAAAACTATGCAACCAAGTCCAAATGGATGAACAAACTCAGTTGGCAAATCGGGAATGCAGTACTGCAGCTAGATGAACACCCAATAATTTCATTGAAAGTTTTAGGACAAGATTGTGACATCAATGTCACAATGACAACATACTGAAGTACTGTATTGCATATCATTCTTCATTACTTCAATATTGATATTAGCTAAATTTTACTAAAAGCACCTGACACTCGATTAGTTGTCAAAAAAGCTTAATTTTCTATTTTTTCTTGAGGTTTTCTATGTCGTTGCAAACCTGATCAGAACTTCACAGTTGTAAAGATTTGATTTTGTACGTGCAGTATTTTTTTCCATCCTTGCATGGTTTGTCATCTGCTACATGTGTGCAGGGGTTTTCTACCGGAAAAAAAGTAAAGCCCAGAGACGTTCTGAACAGAAATTATTAAAAATCAATTGAGTGTTTTAGTAGGGGGCAATTTCTATAATTAAAGTATAGTCGGTGTGAAAAAGACTCTTTACACATGCGCATTGTTTATCATGGAGGAATGTAAACTAATCCAAACAACTTGTTTCTATCCCTAAGAGAAAAAAGAGTCTTTTCCCAATCAAACATAATGGATCGTATGTAAATCTTACATGAAAGACTTCTTTTGCAATTAATACATCGAATTCATTGCAAAGCCAAACTGAAATAATAGAAATCATCAGATCTTCTTTTAAAATATGTTTTCTTCACTAAATCAAATGTCAAAGCTGAACAAACTTGACTGTTATCTCATACTGGTGTCACACCAACTGACATTCTAACTTTGCTTGCTTGACAGGAAACAATATGGAATAACAAAACACAAAGGAAAAATGATTGTTGTATGACATCATCAGTTGAAGTGTTTCAACTTCTCAGGGTCAAGTGTCGTATATTCCCAGATCGTGCAGGGATCTCCATGACCTGTTTTATAATGGCGCACTGCCATCGTTAAATTATCCTCTGCCATCGTTAAATAATCCCCGCCATTGTTGAATTATCTTCTGCCATCGTCAAATGATCCCCACCGTTGTTAAACAACTGCACTATGATCAAAAGGTGATTTCAAGATTTGTTTTCGTTTTGCTAGCTGCGGCCGTTTTTGTAAGCAATTATAATCAATTGCATTTAATTGCAAAACCCTTATTGTATTATAATCCAAATTGTCCTCCTTATTACAGTTTTAAAGCCCTGAGGAATATCTGGCTACAGATCACTAATCAGGTACAGGTTGATCATAAGATAGTATCCAGAAGTAAATTTTGTAAAAAAATAAATCCAATTTTTCCTTATTTTACTTTTAAATGGACTTAGATTTTCTGCCAGGAAGCAACACATTCACTCTGTGGTTAAAGTTTTTAAAATTTAAATAACTTTCTTAAACTATCCTGGATTTGTACCAAACTTGGACAGAAGCTTGTTTATGATCAAATGGTAGTATCCAGAAGGAATTTTTGTTTTCTTCCAGTTAACATTACATTCAGTCTGCAGTTAAAGTTTTTAAACATTTAATAGGTTCATAATAAACTATCCTGGATTTTTACCAAACTTGGACAGAAGCTTCTTACAATCAAAAGACAGTATCAAGAGGAATATTTTTATTGATTTACTTCCTCATTTTTGTTGAGCCTGCGATTAACAGAAAAAGTAGGCGAGACACTGGGTTCCACGGAACCCTTACGAATTTTTAATATTTGCTGCCATAATTTGATATCAGAGACATTCCAGTAAATGTTTACGTAACAGTCATTGTCCCACCTCATAGTGCAAAATTGATTGTTTTATGACATGTACAGGTCAAGTGTTGTAGAACCCAATAGTTTATATAGCTCTATATAATCTCTATCAAGCTATAAATTAATATGTTGGAGGCGTTACCTATTTGCTGATCAATATTAATTATACATCATTCCACTTTTATGATGGAATATTGTTTGTGTTTTGGAAAACAGACCAGTCAAAATTACCATCTAAACCACAATCTTTTTTAGATGAAAATTATGCAAACCCTAGCAGAGTTTACATCTGGATTTTTGATGCGTTAGGCAAAATTGTAAAATAATTACACTTTAGACCAGCAAAAATAAGGTATAAATCAACTTTGTAAGTTTGAGTTTAAGACTTATGTGTTCTATTTTGTAATCTTTTGAGAGTTAAAATATTCATTTTGTAGGTTATTCCAAGAAAAAGTCACCAGATGATGCAGCAAAGAGAAATCTAAAGGCAGAAGCAATGCAAGAAGTTCTTCCAGGTTATGAAGAGTATTTAGTTCTACTTCAGGAAAGAAACAGGTAAATTAAATATCAGCACCAGTTTTCTTTGGGCGTTTGTGCTTTGTAAAAAAAAGAAGAAAAAAGCATGGTTTAATTTGCATTGAATAACTTATACTTCTATAAAAACCTTCATCAGGTACGCTATACACCAAAAGTTTGCATAGCCAAGATAAAATATGTTGGACAGCCATTAAAACCAAAGACCTAAACAGATCTGCAAAAATCCTCTAACATCAACTATGCCTGTTGTTATAAACCATAATTTAATTACATAAAATAATTTTATGAACTGGAAATATACAGACAAATATATGGTTTGAATCATGGGAATACTGAAGCACTAACTACTAGGCAGATGGTATTCTCAGGGGTTTTAGTTCCATCATTCAATATTTGATTGCAGCTCTTCCCCATGATGATATTAATTATTAGAGAGAAAACAAATTTTCATTTACAACTTCAGGCCTCTACAATAACTTTTTTTTCAACTTGTCCAGTAGGACAAGTACATACCAAAACTTACTTGTCCGAATGAAATTGTAACTTGTCCAAAAAAAATCTTAATAATAACCTTTTTTGCATTTTAAGTTGATTCAAGGAACAAAATGAATTAAAATAATAGAACAGAATTTGATTTATATCTTTTGAAATACTTTTCAAAAATATGAGTTGAGAACAACTGAATCTAGTCATGTCACAGGACTTAGGTTCTAGCTTTCTTCAATGCCAAAGTCTCATCAGACTCTGCACATGAGACACCGTCTGATAGGCCTGTCAATGTACACTCATTGGATTTGTATCTTGGTTTTTAAGTTGAAAAAAGTTTTTCAAATGCAATCAATGAAAAAAAGAAGATGAGGTATGATTGCCAATGAGACAACTCTCTGCAAGAGACCAAATGACACAGAAATTAACAACTATATGTCACCGTATTGCATGTATTGTTTTTTTCTACATATGATCAAATATGATTTTGTGAATTTTATGGTACATAATTTCTTCATTTTTATTTAAAAAATATTATTTGATAAAAAAATTACCGTATGATATTTATTATAAAGCAACAGAATAAGGTCGGAAAACGAGGTACTGATTTGTCTTGGTCCCGAAATGTCTTCTACATTGCCAGACTGTCTATTAATCATGTCTATTAAATATGTCTCCTACGGTGCCAAACTGTCTATTAAATTTGGAGCGGAATCATTTCCGAGCTGGTGACGAACTGTCTTGAAAAGTTACCTTATCTACAAAGCACATCGCTGATTCGGATCAGTAAGACTGGTTTCCGAGAAAAGTATGCCTTTAACCTCTTAAAAAGTACCTGACAAAAAAATCAGTTTTAAAGTATAGATTGCAAGTAAATATGTCAAATTAATACTTGTTTTTATCTTCTTTTCTTGTTTTTTGTTTATAATTACTTTGTTCATCAAAGTTGGATTAAATTTATTTTCTGCAGAATAATTTTACTTGTCCCGTCGGACAAGCTTGATATAGCTTTTACTTGTCCGACCTTTTTTTCCTCTGGTACCGGACAATCGGACAAGCGTTATTGTCGAGGCCTGAACTTGAAATGATTTAGTTACTGAATTTGAATGTCAAATGAGGTTTGATTATTTAGTCATCATGAGATATGATATATACATCAATGAGACGGCAATCCTACAACACAAAGAAAACCAAGAAATCAAGTGGTTAACAAAAGGTTTTCGGTAATAGACTTATGTCTGTACAATGTTTGTTAAAAACTAGAAAAGCCACTCATGGACAGCAAGGATTATTTTAGATTCTATATGCACTTTTTTAAGATTGCTTAAGAGACTGAGAAAGAAATCTAAGAAGCAGATTGACATTGAAAGAAAGGAACAGGGATTTTCTATCTATGTAAATGGAGCTAACACAGAGATGTTGGCTAAAAAACAGAAATCACACGCACATCAAGAAACTCCTCAAGATGACAGACCTACCTCGGGTAGACTAAAAACTGCAGGAGGTATGCAACTCAATCATGTGTGAACTTGCATTGTAGGTCTTTCAATATCAATCACTAACTAGCTGCATGAAATTTCAGCATTACAAATTTTTATTAAGTAGTAAGAGAATTGCATGGCAGTGATATAATTGTTTACAATGTTCTCCCGTAAATGTTATACCACACAAATAGTTTTAAAATATATAATACTACTGCATCATTTGAAATTTTGTTTTGTGTGGCCTTAGTTTCTGTAAATGTCATAGACTTAATTCCATAAAATGTTTAATTAGATGTTCAAATGAATGAGATGTTTATCCTGTTACATTTTATCACAATAGTAAAAACATGGTAAATCGTACACAGTTGTAAATTTTCAACAGAAATTTGTAGACTTGAGTATGTTTTATTCCATTAAGACATTTTCTGATTTTCTGATTCATACATTTATCTCTTTTCAGTTTTAAAGTGTCTTGTGTTTTGATATCTATCTCTATTTCAAGTAATTTGCTCCTAAATTCTGTCCTAATAAAATTAAAAAAATTTCATACTGCATTTGGTTAATTAATGATTTGTTCCTTTTTAGTCAAAATCAATAATAATAGCCTCCCATCAATGACATCTAAGCCATAGGTAATGCATTTTTAATGTTTTCAGATGTAAGTAACAAAAGGGTTTTGAATCTAGAAGACCTTAACGCAATATCACAGATGGAAAGACAAAAGATGGCAGAAAGAAACCGAGCTAAAACAGCCCCAGCTAGAGAGAGAAGACGAAACTGGCAGGCAGCATCTGTAGAAATAAAGACAGAGAGAGGAGAAAATAGGAGAATAAAAGCACCAGGTATAGACAAAATAGTCAGAATGGGATTTTTAGTGTTAAATTGTACTTGTTTACATAAGAAGCAATCAAATGTATCTTTTTGAGTATGGGCTGGTGAAGAAAGAGAATCATAATGGGTTTTTTTAACAGGCAACCAGGCATCTGGTAAAGAAGAGAAGTAGTTTATATTAGGATTTTTTAATACAGGATAAGAAATGAAATAAAGCCAAGAAAGAGCTGGAATTGGGTATCGGAGAGCAAGAGGATGTATTTTTTTTGTCATCATGCACAAGGTAACAGCCACCCAACAACACAAAAACAAAATGGTGTAAAGGTTAAGATATGGTCTTTAACAATAGATAAAAGAGTCAAGCTTTGTATTGCCAAATTTAATCGGGACTATCCAAGATCCTTCCGCAATACAAAATTGCCTAAATGACAAAAAAATAAGCACTGACAAGGATTATGAAAAGTGTAAGATTTTTCATTGTTTGATTCAAAGAAAATTTTAGTAGGGGAGATAACTGATAGATATATTGAAAATGTTGTATTTTACAGAAATGATAACTGGAAATTATGAGGATGATTTTGAAGATGAGGATGATGATGATGATTATGACGATTCTGATGATGAACAGCAGGTGAAGTATAACTATTATTGCTATGGTAATGGTGATGTATTTGATATCTGAAACAGTTTTATAGATTAAAATGATCTGTTCTCTGGTATAATTGTCGAGGCTAAATCAACTATCGTAATATAGAAAGAACACAACTATACTGTTTAACGTTTACTTCGTATATATTTCTGAGTGCTAAAGCTATGTACCGCACTGACAACTCTAGATACAATAGGTAAAATGTGATGTTTAAACTACCGTGGTATTCTCAACAATAATTAAGTTGTTGGTCTTCATAGATTAATGTAATATTCAATGTGGTGACAACCTAATTGATTCAAATATTTTGAATTAATATCAGAATTATGGGTGTTTTTTGATAAAATCAACTGGTTCTGGCTTAATGCAATTATAATAATTTTACCATCCAGAAAACGAAATATACAAGCCTTTTAAAAATCTTGAAAAAGATCTAAATACTATTAAATCCAGAGTACTGCAAAGTATTGCCCATGTTTATATCTTCTAAATTTATTTAATTTATTCTACCACTGCATTTCTTTCAAATAACATTTCTCCACTCACAACAGTAAAATTTCATTGAAGTATATCAAATTTACACTTTTGATTTTTTTTTTTTCAGATGAGAGCTAGTATGTCTCAGTATTTATCAGATGATGATTCGGACAGCGATATTGAGATAGATGCTTCCAGACATAACAGATTCAATAAATTTAAGTCGCCTCCAAAGAAAAACACAGCTGCAATTAACGAGGGTATAAAGAAGAAAGGAAAACCTTTAGCAAAGGAGGAAGGGAGAAATGAGAAATTAGAACTTAGTATTTCTGATGTCAAGGTACTATAATTATCAAATATACACATCAACAGTCTCTGTATTCATACCTACCAACTTTCACGATTGAGGCGTGTACTACACGATTTTGACCCTTTGTCACGATTGCACGATCGGGATCGTGAAAAAACCTCTAAAACACGATTTTGTAAAAATCTACACGAAAAATATGATTGTTCCCGATATTGAACTGTTCCCAAGGGAAGACAATCGTGATCAGCCAATCAAATTCTGTGTTTCTCATGATCAAATTAATAAGCCAATCAAAAACGTTTTCTCTTAAGATTATTCTAACATGCTAGATTTTGAACAATCATTTAATATCCTAACACAAGAAAATAAATCCTGGTCTTCTAGCTACAGATTCATCTTTTCTACTGATATATTAATAATAACTAGAATCATGCTAATAAACTTAAGAAAAAGGCTTGTAAGCTCATCATACAAATATGACATTTTTTCTAGACCACAAAACAGCACGCGCAAAATATGTCGCAAAGAATTGTTGTCGCGCACTAAAACCCCCATGGGGACTTCCAAAAGTTGGCAGGTATGTGTATTTTCAAAAAAGATTATAATATAAGACACTCAAACCTTGTTAAAATGGATATCAGTTGGCAGCAAAATACATAGCTGCATAACTGTAGCTCTTATGGGCCTTGGGGTATTTTTTTGTTAATTTGCTGTCTGCGGATTATCCAAAAATGATCTCATGTATCATAAGAGCTTAAATTCCTGCAGCTACAAAATATATGTATTAAGTTATTTCAGTTTCAAGCAATTTTGTTATTGTTTAGATAAGAGTAAATATAGTTCAGTACAAGACTCAAAAAGTGCTAATTGAATTTTTTTATTGGACAAGTCTGTTGCTCCTGTTTGTATCGGTGATCAAGAAGCTGAATAGTTATCATAGAAAGGGAAGCATGATCTTATTAAGATATCTTCTACTTTAAATTTTATCAGTCTTTGAGAAACAAATTTCTTTTTGGTACCGAGAAATGACAATTGATCAGATATTATTCCATTGTTAATTTTACAGAAACTGCGACAGAGTTTATGTATGAATGCCAGCATCAGAGAAAGTCTTGCCAAAGAAGTCAGCTCTGTAAGTTACAAAGTTTAACCTTTTCTTACATGTCTTAACACGTACATTGGACATTTTAGAGTTAAGAAACTAAGGCCAGTGTATGAAAAATAATTAAATGTTCTCTTAATATATTAAAACAATGTTTTTCAATCATCATCAATGTTATGTTATATTAATTAGAAACCCCTTTAGATACATGAATACTTAAAGTTGTAGTTGATATCAGTTGTTTTTTAAATTACAGGAAGATCTAAATATTGTCTTTATGTTTTTTAATCTGACTTGAAAATAGAGTAGCATACTTTACATTTGAAGGGTTTTGAAGAAGCAGAAATTATAGAAGAAATAGAATATTCCAGTCAGGTTATTAGTGTTTTCTTTACCTTCCATGCTATTTGTTCAGAGCATGTGTTGATGTGATTTACATGTTTTATTTAGATACATGTGGTATTTAGGAAAGTCACTATTAAAATAGAAAACAATTTATAAAAACAGTATAGGTTTATACTGAAAATGAAATTTTGTTACAACCACCAGTGCCAGGAGTTTTGAAAGTGCCTTTCTTGGGTACCTTGCATGCGTTAATAGTGTATTCCTCAGCCATTTAAATATATTAAGACAAGAGCTGAATCTTAATATAACTAAAATGCATGAATCTGTGAATGTGTGTGAATTTTAAATAAGTACTTTATAATGTCTGAATGTGAAATGAATGATATCAAGTTAAATTCTTTTCCTATTAAATTGTGTAATGTTCGTGTATTAAAATATTACTTATCATTTTTAAAAGCATGACATCAGTTAAAAATTTTGTGATTGCTTAATAGAGGCATGAGTAGAAGTGACATAACTTATCAGACATACATTTAATGAACATGTTTTGGGTGATTTGATATGTTTTACATTAAGAGTTTTACCATAAAAACACATGATATATTATTTTATGTTTGTGGATCCTACATTTAGACAAAAAGTCCTTTTGAAACTACTAATAGAAGGCTTAAACTGTATGAGTCTCTGTTCTACCTCCAATAGAGACAAAGGGAGATAAATCAATTCAAAATATTGCCTAAATAAGTTTCTTTGCTCAGTACAATGCACATCAGATAATAATGGAAAAATGAAAGCATTCTTGACCCCTAAATGCTCTAAAACACTTTGATTATGTGTAATATATTTGTTTAGTTAGCGGTACATCCAAAATTACTACCAGCAGCTTTTTAAAGAAAAAGATACCATTACAATCTATTTTTAGAAAAAGTTACATGTATCCATATAATGACCCTAAACAAGCACTAAAACCAGGTGCCCTTATTGTCACCAATACCAGTAACCAATAACATAGTTTGTACTAAAAGGGCAATTACAAGAATAATCAGCTGTCTCAGCATCTTTTATCCTCAAAGAAAATATTAATATATAATAATTGTTACAGGAAGAAGAACTATCTGACAGAGAATCTCCTATTCCTGAAGAAGATGAAGATATAATGGAGGACCTTGTTCCAGCTACAGAGAGTGTTGAGGAGAAGAAAGCACCTGTTTTCAAACCTACAGATACTATTGTACTAGAGTTAGCTTTACCTCAACAAACAAGTTAGTATATATAAACCTAGATATAATCATTCTAGAGTTAGCTGTACCTCAGCAAAGAAGTTAATATAAACTTGCCAGTATAATAGTTCCAAAGTTATGTGTATCAACAGAAACAGTTAAAAGATAAGAGGATTTAGGGTAGATGGTCTTGAGACAACATCAAACAGAACACGTAGTAAAAAATCTAAAAATTTAACTATCCAGCATAAAAAAAACTCAAAACACTGCTTATTCTAAGGAAACTATATATTGTAGAGAAAGTGCAGCATAATTTATCAGCAGCAAGGAAGAAAGATATTGATGATGACACAAATGGTTACAGACCACATCGCAAAGATCCAATCCCTTCTAGCCCTAGAGGTCAAAAGTCAAAGGTTGACAGTGTATTACAGGCCAGTAAGTATTTTTTTACTAAGGAAAATTCCTGCTAGTCCTCAAAAGTCAAAGATTGACTGTTTATTATAGGACAGATAATACATATGTATAATGAAAGGTGCTATTCTTGCTAGTCCAAGAGGTCAAATGTCAAAGGCTGACACTGTATATTTCTCAAATTTAGATGTAGAGGATCATTATTTTCAGATCCCATCCTTGTTATTTTTAGATTATATATATATTTGACAAAAATACAGGTCTAATTCCTACTGGCATGTCATTTAAAGCTGCAGTACAATTAATCTATTCTAATTGTCTATGTAAACCACATTTGATTACATTTTAAAGGAAATTTCTGTTCTAGTTTAAGTCTTAAGAAGGCTTTAAGGTATAAACATTATGGTGATGCCGTCAACAAACCAACATGGCCACATACACTAACAATATAACATACAAAGGATTTACAACAGTTCATGATGGCTGTTAGTTGAACTTTTCAGGTTCCTTTTAGTCTCACTAGTTTCCTTTCTTTAAAATTATTAGGTAAATGTATAAATGATTTGACTTTTTTTCTATAGATGTGCCCTCGAGGTCCAAACAAGAACGTCCTTTATCAGCCAACAGACGTAATCAACCTGAGAAAGTTGATACTAATGAGGAGGCTTCAGCTGTTATGGCAGCATTAAAAGCAGAGAATGAAAAAGCATCAAAATTAATTAGAAATACTCCCTCTACACCTGATAGATCTGTAAGTAGTAACTGAGAAGGTGAAAGCATCAAAGTCAGAAATACACCCCCTCCCTCCTCCACCAGATAAATTGGTAGTAGTAACTTGGAATAAGAAAAAAATTCAGAAATGGTTAGAACAGCATGTATACTGCCCAGATAAATCTTACTATGTTGCCATTTTGAGGTTTATTTTCAGTTAACTTTTGGGCTTAATAGATACAAGATTCACATAGCTATTTTTCACCTTTACTTACAATATGATGTTAGAGGAAGGCCTTATATTGTAACAAAATTTATTTTAGTTTTTATGCCGCTTAGTTTCTCACTGATATAAACTTTTTTTTGAATTGTACCCCCTTTCATAAAATTTGAGGGTACAATGAAATTTACATGTTAGTCAGTAACTTTATTTAAATATAACTCAGCTACTGTATAATGGAATGATTTGACATATTGTCTAGGCTTAATAATGCTGTGCAGTATAATTGTTTATCCGATCAGACATCAAGTTACTTCTTTTTTTTTTGTGGATAAGTTGTCTATGTTTAATAACAAGTGGGGCTATACTTTGTTTATCAAACTTATTGTTCATACTGAAATATTCTTTTGTACACAGAAACCAAGACCTTCCAGTTTGAACCCCCAGAGGAAGTCTGTGGAAGCAAGGCCAATGAGGACACCAACTAAAGACAAATCAGAAGTTAGAGATTCACGCAACGTAAGCAGATCTAAAGATGGCCCTTCTGTAAGGAAGTCTCAACAAGTTAGAGAGTCTATTCAAGGGAGAGAATCTGTAAATGTTCCACAATCACCTAGACAGGAAACAAGTGAAAGTTTCCTGAAGAATGATAAACTGACTGAGATAATGAAGAAAGTTCTACTCATGCAACCAAAGTAGGTATCTTATTGGGAATAATGTATCAAGTTCATTTAGTTATTATTAGAATTTCTAAATAGGTCAGTTTCATTTTTAAATCAAAATATTTTTCAATATATAAGGAAACCTGGGTATAAATATCTATGCTATAAATCTTTGAAAAGAGTACAATTATTTTTCAGCTACTAGTCAAAGTGATATTTTATTTCAATCATTCTGTCAACATTACATCATGTGTGCAAATTTTCCAACACTTATTACTTGGACTGAAACCAAATTTACACTCTATTTAGTCGTCATATTAAGATGTATATTACATTCGCATAAAATTGAAAAATAAGTTTTCAGAATAATTAGATTACACAAAATCTTGATAATCAGGATTTCTTTTGGTCCAATATCTCCAATGCTACTGAAATGGAATTATATAACGTTTATAAACTTAAATATAAAGGTGCTGATGTCATTTTCATGAAAATAAAAAATAATGGAGTTAAAAAACTGAAATTTTTACAAAATTCCAAGTTTGTTCTTCTTTAATTAAGGTTGGTTAACTTGTTTTGAATAACTTGGGGCCCACAGGAGACACATTCTTACCTTTATATATTTCAGACAGCAGAAGAAGTTAATGACAGTTTTAACAAAGATAGAAAGTTCAGTAGATAATGAACCCAAACAGAAACCAAACACTCCAGTAAAAGCTACAGAACCTGTCAACAACATGGTTAATAGACAGTCAAAGGTTGGTACTGCCTGACAGTCACCTGTTTGATGTTTTCTTCCTTGCATTCTGACCTTTGTTGGATAGTTGTTTCTAAAATCTAATATCTTTAACATTACTGTATGGCAGACATAGCAAGTTCAGTATGAAATAATGTAGGAGGAAAACTTCAATAGGATGTATACTATGTATGGCAATAATATTTATTTTTGAAATTTTTATTGTGGGATTACTGTCTTATTGGCATTCAATTCAAATATCTCTATTTCAGAATGTCAGATCTGGCAAGAGTCGCTCTCCAGAAGAAATGACCGAGGTTAATATAGAACTGGTATCCACATGGGGACATAAAGAACAGATAGGACTAACAGAGTTACAGTTCTTTGATAAAAACAGGAAGCTGATACCAATAAGTACCAGTAATGTTACTGTACATGGAGCTAGGGACAACAGCAATCTGGTTGATGTGTTATTTAATGGGAAAGGAAAGGTATACAATCTTATTTTTATTGATTCACTATCTCCATATTTTATTAATCATTTTCAGATATAGTGTATCTATTATTTCTGACAAAATCTGAATACTCTTTAACTTATATTTGTAAGACTCTGAACCGTGATGGTACTCCGAACCGTGATGGTCACGCTAAAGTGTGATGGTTTGACGCTGAAGTGCGTTTTTCATCACGCTGAAGTGCGATGGTGGCATTGTGACGCTATCTTGTTGATAGCTACGCCGAAGTGCGATGGTGGAAACGCTGAAGTGCGATGGTCTACACAAACTACATTTCCATTTCTTTTCATGTCGATGTAGAAGTCAATTTGTATGTTAGCAGCAGTTTTCCAGGGTTTTAAGTTGATAAGGGGCTTATACACTTTAAATACTACGAGAAACGGGGAGGGTTGGTGGCAGTCATATTTTATTAGAGGAGGAAGCCAGTCTTCCCTGGAGAGAACCAATGATTGTATATATATATGTATATCATTCTGTTCTTATTTATCTTGTCTGAATTGAAAACCTTTTGAAGGTTTTTTCAAGAATAATTAATTTCGTTTGGGGGGAGGGGAGGGGGACATCCAAAGCCACTTTTATTAGAATTTGATGTGTGGTTATTGTTTTTGTTTTTCAAAGTCTCTGTAAATTATTGTTGAAGATACCTGTCCTAAATCAGGAACCTGATGTTCAGTGGTTGTCGTTTGTTGATGTGGTTCATAAGTGTTTCTCGTTTCTCGTTTCTCGTTTTTTATATATAGATTAGACTATGGTTTTCCTGTTTGAATGGTTTTACACTAGTCATTTTTGGGGCCCTTTTTAGCATGCTGTTCGGTGTGAGCCAAGGCTCCGTGTTGAAGGCCTTACTTTGACCTATAATGGTTTACTTTTACAAATTGTGACTTGGATGCAGAGTTGTCTCATTGGCACTCATACCACATCTTCTTATATCTATTTGAAAATTTATTCTGTTTTGGAAAAATAAAAAGTGACTTAGTTACCTTTACCTAACTCCAATTTATTTAGTTTTTTTTTTAATAGGGTTACCACAGTTAGATTGTTTGTTTTTTTTTAATCCAAAATATTAAACTTAACTTCTTACAGTCCTGTGAGAAAATTTTTTATGTTAATAAACTTTACTTAGAATTTGAAAAAAGAAATAAAATGACATGATCAAAGCAAAATATTTGCCAAAGTAAATTTTGTGTTGATGTTTTGTACTGATCTGATGAATATTGATAGAATAAAACGAGTAAGGCACAATGTTAAGTGAAGTATTTGAGCTGACCTAATCAAGGGACACAAATGTAACTTTCTGAGAAGAATCAATGTTAACCTGGATTCTGATGAGAACCTGCTCTTTTATTTATATTTAAACTATTTAGTGCATACACTATAATGTAATCCCATTTATTTGGTTAACCATGATTCATCAACATTACATGAAATATAATGTGTAATTTGACTTTGTGATTTACAGACAAATAAAGATAGAAACATGTGGTGCTGTAGGTATAAGAAAGGAGTACCTGTAGAAATGTGTATTCTGTTACCTGTGTCATCACCTGAACTTTTGTCTAGGGTCAAAATATGGAACTACAATAAAAGTATGCAAGTAAGTAAGAAATGTATGCAATTACTGTAGAATAACAAATCAAAAGTTTAGACATGTAAAACCCTGTATCTTCAATGCTCATATATGTTTCTGGTTTGGATTATAAAAAATCACCATTATTTTGATAAATCTCTGTGTATACATCTTCCAATGAATTTTCAGTGATACAAACTCATATGTAGTAAGTTACTTTTCATACAATGGCCATTATGCTGAGCATATCAAGGACAAGAAAAAGTTTATAAATCAAGTCAAGGTAAATGAAATAGTGAAAAAGGATAGGAAATTTTTACTACTGCAAAAAGAAAGAATTTTTTAAATGCAAGTTAAAAACTAGGTAAAATGTTTTATCCTGTGCTTGAAACAGACTGTTGTCTAATGTGACAAATACTTACCTTGATTGACCTAGATCTACTGCCATTTTTATACGACCGCAAAAATTAAAAAATTTTTGGTCGTATATTGGTATGACGTTGGCGTCGACGGCGTCGTCCGAAGACACATTGGTTTTCGCATTCTAACTTTAGTTTAAGTGAATGGCTCTCCATGAAATTTCACCATAAGGTTCAATACCACGAAAGGAAGGTTGGGATTGATTTTGGGGGTTATGGTACCAACAGTTAAGGAATTAGGGGCCAAAAAGGGGCCAAAAATAAGCATTTTTGTAACTTCCAGACAATAACTTGTGTGTAAGTGTATGGATCTCTCTGACATTATACCACAAGGTTCCATATCACAAAGGGAAGGCTGTAATTGATTTTGGGGGTAATTGTCTCAAAATTTTAGGAATTAGGGGGCCAAAAAAGTGTCAAAAAACAAGCATTTTTCTAGTTTCATGTCAATAACTTGTGTGTAAGTGTTGGTATATTTCTGAAATTATACTACAAGGTTCCATATAACAAAGGGAAAGCTGGAATTGAGTTGAGAGGTAATTGCCCGAAATGTTTAGGAATTGGGGGCCAAAAATAAGCTTTTTCTAGTTTCCAGACAATAACTTGTGTTCAAGTGTATGGATCTCTCTGAAATTGTACTGCAAGGTACCATACCACAAAGGGAAGGCTGGGATTGATTTTGGGGGTGATGAATCATAAGGGGGTTCTAAAAATTTGGGGGGGATTTCTTTTTTTTTCTTTTTTTCCTTTTTTTTTTTTCTTTTAAAATTTTCCATTTTAAGTTGGTTATTTCTGATTTATATTTAAAAGCAAATAATAATGATATGGTAGGAGATACACACCAAACAGGATGTGTAAATTATTATATAATAAGTATTGTGCAATAGCAAGAAATTTTCAATTGCACAGTATTGCACAATAGCAAGAAATCTTCAATTGCACAGTATTGCGCAATAGCAAGAAATCTTCAATTGCACAGTATTGCGCAATAGCAAGAAATATCCAATAGCACAATATTGTGCAATAGCAAGAAATTGTCAATTGTACAGTATTGCGCAATAGCAAGAAATATTCAATTGCACAGTATTGTGCAAAAGAAGATACTTCGTATAAATTGCCTATTTCTTGATCAATTTCAATGGGGTTTATTCTTGAATTCTTGGGGTTCTTTAATATGCTGAATCTAACCGTGTATTAAGTTTTTGGATTTTGGGCCCCGTTTTTAAATTGGTCCACATTGAGGTCCAAAGGGTCCAAAATTTAACTTTGTTTGATTTCATCAAAAATTGAATTATTGGGGTTCTTTGATGTGCCGAATCTAACCGTGTATTTAGATTCTTAATTTTTGGTTCCGTTTTCAAATTGGTCTACATTAAGGTCCAAAGGGTCCAAAATTAAACTTAGTTTGATTTTAACAAAAATTGAATTTTTAGGGTTCTTTGATATGCTGAATCTAAACATGTATTTAGATTTTTGATTATTGGCCCAGTTTTCAAGTTGGTCCAAATCGGGGTCCAAAATTAAACTTTGTTTGATTTCAACAAAAATTGAATACATGGGGTTCTTTGATATGCTGAATCTAACCATGTATTTAGATTTTGATTTTTGGGCCCCGTTATCAACTTTGTCCACATTGAGGTCAAAAGGGTCCAAAATTAAACTTTGTTTGATTTCATCAAAAATTGAATTCTTGGGGTTCTTTGATATGCTGAATCTAACCATGTATTTAGATTTTGGATATTGGACCATAATAGGTGAATGTCTAATTTAAAATTTTTAAGTTTTTAGACCACATTCATTCTGTGTCAGAAACCTATGCTGTGTCAAATATTTAATCACAATCCAAATTCAGAGCTGTATCAAGCTAGAATGTTGTGTCCATACTTGCCCCAACTGTTCAGAGTTTGACCTCTGCGGTCGTATCAAGCTGCGCCCTGCGGAGCATTTTATTTTTTATTGATTTCCACAAGTATTTTTTTCATTACCGTTAAATTCGTTAAATAAGCCGCAGGTTTTTTTCTCTGTCATTGTCCCTGCGTGTTATACTCAGGTGCGCTTTATGTACGTATATTTTCAGTGTTTCAGGGCAAGTGTGAAAAAAAAATTATATCTGGATTTTTATTATGGAGAATTCAGATTGTCAAGTGCTTGCAGTGACTTGATAAATTGTTCATGTGGCATATTTTGTTATGAATAAAAATATATATACTTTATCATTTGTTCTTTATTTCATTGTTGGCTTACGAAGTTGATAACCATGAGTGTTCATTACATAAACAAAGAAAGATAACTGTGTTTGAAAGAGGTACCATACAGGATATTAATTGTGTATTTACAATAAATATGTAATGGTTTGTTGTTTTAATGTGTTTTTAAATAAAATCTCCTAAAGGAATATTAAAGGAAGTGATTGTGTTTCTTTCCAATATTTCAAGTCTCTTTTAATGACGATGGTGATAACCATGTGCTGAAATGAACCCTTTAAAGTGTTTCATAAACAAAGAAAGATAAGCGTGTTTGAAAAGAGGTACCATACAGGATATACTATTGAGGAGTAACTGCTTTTCGTTTTATTGTGTTTCAAAATGAAATATCTTCATGAAATATTGTAGCCACATATTATCGGATGTATGAAATGAAGAAAAGAATATTAATTTTCATAATTTAATATGCTAAGACATTTATATATCGCCGTCTTATTTGAATTCCCCTTTCCGTGGCCCATCTCACTTTCAGTTAAAAATAGACAATGACTTGCAGAAACTGAATGGTTTTGTTCGTAGTATTCAACCAAGTTTAAATTTAAAAATGTTTGAAGCTAATAAACTAAAACTTTTATTTTATAGACAACAATAAAATTCTTCAAATTTAATTTGATAATTTGTTTTCCCCTGACTTATGCGTGACCAGTTAACATGTGACTACAGGTATACCTGGTATTACGTAATAATCAAGGTAAACAATGGCAGTTTTATGGCTTGAGTGACCTTTAATGAATACATTTTCAAGAAAGATTAAAATCCTTGATGCCAATTGAAACAATTAACGAGCAATCAACACCAAACTAATTTTAATCAAAACAACAAGTTCAATGGACACCCACGCTGTCAACACATGGCCATTGATGACAAAAACAACTAATGAATTTGGCGTCATTAAAACAATAAGAAAAGTATAATAATTTTATTAACATTTTTTATTTTAATATGAAACAAATACATATAATCAAAATGCCTTTCAACTTTCTCAACAATCTGAAAATAGAAATGAAACATGTTACGCAGTGAGTTACAAAAGCGAGTGAACATTCATTACTCTAAGGTCAGTAGAATGCATACTACGTTTTCATTAGGGTGCGCTTTATATTCAGGTGCGTTTTATGTAAGGAAAAAAACACTTCTTCCCCCAAAAAACGGCCGTGCGCCTTATTTAGGGGTGCGTTTTATTTTCCGCAAAATACGGTATTTACAAACTATATCTTTCATATTTTGAAAACGAAATTTCTGTTAAAATTAGATTTTAAAGATTTTGTATTCAAGGTTGAGTATCAATGATAACAAACAATTTTTAGAAAAAAAGATATACATCAAGTTGTATAAAATAATTTTGGAGATCAAAAGAAGTGTCAAGCCATGTAGATCACATATGATACAAGAAGATAAATATTTGGAGAAAATGTTATTGTTATAACTATTTTGTAGGATTTAGAGATAGGTGTAAAGCATGCGAGGATATTTATTGGTGGAGAACTAGTGTTTGATGGAGTTGTTGAGAAAGGTTGTGGTAACCAGGTGTTTGATTATGGTTTTATTATTAACTTAAATGAAATGGAAGATCAGCCTTCACCTAGAAGTCCTAAACCGTCATCACCAGCTCATGTATCTCCTACGCCACCATCAAGACCTACTGATGTCTATTCAGAACCAAAGGTACAGCATCGACCTCTTCCCAAACCTCCATCTCCTGCCAGACAATCTAGGACTGAGAAGTCTGTTAAAGCCTCTAATGAAGTGTCTCAGCGTAAAGTCCGTAAGTCAACGTCACCTGTTGGACAGTCAAGAAATGAAGATGTTATAATGACTAAACCTAAACCTGTCAAAAGGAATATTTCAAATTCTCCATCTCCAGCCAGGCCTGTCAGTGGATCGTCCAATTCCTCTAATGAATCAAATCAGAAACCGTCCAGACCTCTACCACAAGTACGTAGTGAGACAAGGACAATGAACCACTCTGATAGAAGACTGCCGAAACCTGTTGTATCTGATAGACAAGGCAGTGACACTGAAGAATATCACAAAGGTTAGTACAATCTTTATCTGTATACTGGTATTTTCTATATATATAATCAGGAGTAATTTTTTTTTGTAATGATATTATATGGTATAATTATGGTAATTAGTCAATAGTTATATTATTAAAGCTACAATATTTACTTGTCCACTTTGCATTTTTGTTCTGTATATATAATATTTAGTTAACACTATTATGAGGTTTCTTATGTAGTTTTTTTTTCTTTTTTTTTCTAATATCCCAAATAAAACTATGTCTAAGTTAAGTGGTAGTTCAATTTGGACGTTTGAATATATCCATCTTATTAAGTTCTTCCCATACGTTAAATACTTTTTGACATGTCCAGAATATGTGTTCTATGGTATCTATTGCGTCTGTACAGAAAGTACAAATATTGTTTTGTATAACTTTAATTTTGTAGAGAAATTCATTTGTCCCCAAAATTCTGTGAGTGATCCTGTATTGCAGCTTCTGTAATTTTGAATTTTTAGTTATGTAAAATGGCATTCTATACACTTTATTCCAGATAATATTATGTCTATTTAAGATTGAGGACCACTTTTCCTGTGATGTGATATTTGTTGTCCCCCGTGTAACGCGTTGCGGGTGACATGTAAACACCGGTTGTCAGTCCCGTCTTGTTAGCGCTCTCACGGGTACAATTCTTACCAGATTTTTATAAAACTTATACTATAAGTTTATCTCAGCAATATCTCGGACAAGTTCTATCATGGTTGCCGATCAACTTTTTTTAAAAGAGTTATGCCTATGGAATGATTAAATTTATGGAAAATGGCCTCGTAAGTGCTCTCACAGGTACAATTCTTGCCAGATTTTATAAAACTTATACTATAGGCTAATATCAGCAATATCTTGGACAAGTTCTGTCATGGTGGCCAATAGACTTTTTTAAAAGAGTTATGACCCTTGGAAATATTAAATTTATGGAAAATGGCCTCGTTAGCGCTCTCACGGGTAGAATTCTTGCCAGATTTTTATAAAACTTATACTATAGGATAATATCAGCAATATCTCGAACAAGTTCTATCATGGTGGCTGATTGACTTTTTTTAAAAGAGTTATGCCCCTTGGAAATATAAAATATGTGCAACACGGGGGACATTGGAACTCTGTACTTTTATTGTTTCATCTTTTAAAACATTGTACATGTCTTTTGATCCTTTTGTAGATTTTAGAAATATTGTAATAGTAATTGTGTTAATTGGCCCATAAAGCTTAAAAATTTGATTACATTTATTATGAAGACTTTTCATATAAAAATTAACTGCAGAAATTACGCCCTGGTATACAAAAAAGTTGGTATCAATATTATATGTTTTTTGAAATTCTTGCCAGTTCATTAAATGTCCATCATTATCAATTAAATTATTAATTAGCCAGACTCTTTTTTCAGTCCATGTTTTGTACAGAGGGGATTGATAACCATCTAATTTTTTTTATTATTCAAAATATTAGATGTGATAAAGTCATATTCGTTCTTTACAGCTACTTTGGAGTTCTGTCCAACATGTCCAAGCATTAAAAACCTCTTGCTAAAAGGGATTTTTCACATGTGTTCTTTGACCTACATAGAGCACTTCATTTAATTTTATTTTTTCTGAATATGTCAGTAACTTACAATAATTATTATATGTATCCTTGTGTCCTCATATGGACCTCATACAAAGGATACAATTTTTATAGTATTTTTGTCAATACGCAGGAAATTCATTTGAATGGTTGATAGATTGTGTCACAAAGTTTTAGGTTTTTAGATTTCTATTTTTGGATATTTTAAAAATAACTGTGCCAGT
This sequence comes from Mytilus californianus, assembly GCF_021869535.1. NCBI lineage: Eukaryota > Metazoa > Mollusca > Bivalvia > Mytilida > Mytilidae > Mytilus > Mytilus californianus. Next base: position 110,993,744 of record NW_026262723.1, read on the forward strand.
TGTTCCCAAGGCTTGAGAAATCAACTGTACATTTGGTCCAGTAAACCATTCTTTTTAACTTGCCCAGACTCTTTTTTACAGTACATTTACACATATGATTTGGACAAAATTAAAAATTTTACTGGTCATTTGGTCTGCATATCACTTAACTGGACCAAACCAATTTTTACTGGCATTTGCCCAATGTCTGGCGACCTTGGGAATGACTGCTGTGCAATATAACTTTTCTGTCTGCCATTTTGAGTTTACCTTTTACAATATAGTTGAACACATCACTTTTTTCTGAGTGAATCAAATTAGTTAGAATATACATAATAAATATTACTAGATATTTCATGTAAAACAACAGATTTTTTTCAATCTGTTTCAGTTGTATATGAAACTGACTTTCAGAAATGTTACATGAAAAATAAGAATTGTATACAGTTTTTCCTGATTTTAGAAATTTTGGACTGTGTACAAATTTTCTTTTTATTAAACACAACCTTAATTTCTGATGTATTATGTTGCAATTTGCTATAAGTACTCAGTTATTTGTGATGTCAGAAATTTAACTTCATGGTTATAAAATTTTAAATGTGGCTTATTCTCAAACATTTTCGCCACTCCCAAACATGTTTGCCAGTGTACAGACATGTGTGAGAAAACATTTCCAATTTTTTATGAGATTTCTAAGGATGTCAATATTCTTCGCTAAAATGTGTCTAATTTTATTTGATTCCCATATATGTATGTGCATTTGAAGTTGCAGAAAAATAGTTACAGGTTCAGTTTAAGATATTGCTTAAATGTATATAATATTAGTTACACAGTGTGCTAGTGATCTAATACAATATTTACGGGGTCAGTAAATTCTATATGGGGTGAGAACTTTTAACCAATGATATTCCTAGAAATGTATAGGAGGTAAGATAATATTACATCCAGTGATTGTACAAGCGTTCTGTGTTAAATTCAGCAAGGATATTAAAATGTTGCTGCATGAATGCAAAAATATGTCAATGACAATTTGACTGTCCAAGAACTAGCTTTAAAACAATTGAGGACTAATGGATAGAGTTTAAGTCCCTTGAAAGCAATCATATAATGATTTAGGGTATTTACACATATGAGACAGTCAACTCACAATAAAAAAGATCTAAAAAGATGATCTCTTTGTCATGTATTAGTGTAAACCTGGAGGTATATGTCTTATGTCCATTTATTCTACATCCTACATCAAACTTCATTAAAGGCTATTCAGTAATAGAAAAGTGGCTGTTCCATATGTCAAGCTCTTAGATATTCCTTAATCTAGACAAGAATAGAAGTTGTTTTACTATCTGCACTAAAGTACAGTTGCATAGTGAATTAGATTAAGAGTTTTTAAAACATTTTGCAAAAGTTATACAATGAAAAGTTGTTTGAGAATTTTGAAAAGAAAGTATGCCTATGTCTGTAAATGTTGATAATATTGCTTACTGGTTGACTTTTCATAAGATTTGTCTGATAGAAAAACAAGGGACACAAGGAACAAAAAAGAAAACAATAGGCACTCTGATAATGGACTTTCTGGACCAGTGTGATAGACCATTGATAATCTCTGTTAAATTTATTCACAATTTTATACCCACATCTCATTTTATTCATATACAATAATTGATAATGCTGAGGTGAGTCCTAAAATAATACACACTTGGAAAATATCTTCTATGAATAAGCTGGAGTATACATTATTGGCTTAAATTCTAGCTAAAGCATTAGTATATAAACAGTGATAAAATGTGGAGTCAATCAAAGTCTTACTCAAAGGAAGGTAAAGTGAAACCAATCAAGGGCAGGCAATTCAAATTTGCAAGATTTATAAAAACCAGTATTGTGAATACTATTATCCTGTTGATCTGATCCTACATTATAGTTGTTAAGTTTTCTTTATTATGAAAGTTTCCAAGATATTGTTAAACAGTGGGTCAACATTATTTAGTGTATTGAATTATTATAAGGTATACATATTTGTCTTTAACATGTTTAAAGGTTTATCTAACCTCAATCTCATTTTCATGGTTCATTGGTCAACTTTCAAGTATTCAAGATAAGGTCATTCTTGGTGAGCCTGGTGATTTAAGTTGATGAACTAGGTCATAGTGATTCTACATTCCTACTTTGACAGAAGCTTTTTTTATGATCAAAAGACAGTATCCAGAGAAAAACTTTAAAACTTTTTTAAAATGTTTCTGTATTTTACTGAAAAAAAGTAATTAGTTTTGTCTCGCTTCAATATTTTCCGGCATTGGCGGTGGGGATGTCAACAAAAGAGTAGAATGTGATTTGGTAAGTTTAAAGGGAACCACTTGTGCCAGGTCAAACATAGTTTAAATGCAGTTGCATAAACATTGGCATATCTTATTCCATGGAGATTATTCATAGTTAACATGTTTTAGTTTGTAATAGGTCAGTTGAACAATGGTAGGTCAATTATATTTGGTATGCAGTTGTTTAAGCATTGCTACAGCTCATTTCCATTGGGATTATTTGACCCCTCAGTCATGGTCTATTGACCCTGAAACTTATGCATTGTTTGCATGTTAACATTTGTGACTTAAGTCAATATTTTTGGGATGCAGTTGTATTAACATGGCATTTCTCAATCCCACTGAGGTTATATGGCCCTACCCTTCAGTCATGGTTCATTGACTTTGAATGGTAAGCATAGTTTACATATTTAAGTTTTGCCATTTTAATTCCAACATTTGCAGTATACTTACTACATGTATCATGATTACACAAAGGCAAAACATAGCTCAGATACAAGTGTTAGATCAACAATAATTGGTGTTAAGAAAGATTGTAAGGTGTACATGTGTATCTGAATGAATTCATTCAACCTTGTCCACATTTTCATTGTTTGACAGTCAAAGTAAGGATTTTATGTTTAAGTAGTAAGTTCACTACACTGGATATTAAAATGCTTATAAGTTGAACATGTATGCTTGACAGGTTTCATGGTTCATTGATTAACATTAACTGTTTGTGGTTACAACAGATTCTGTATAGATAAGTTATATTGAAGTCAATTACATTTTTTGTATATTTTCATTATAAAGTGCTTATGTTTGTCTGACAGGGTTCTGACCTTGACCTCACATTCATGGTTCATTGATAATGTTGAGTTTCTGTGATATCTGTAGTAAGACTTTGCTCAGTAAATTTAGTTAATGTTTAAGATGGAAATACTGTTTTCATGGGACTCTTTTAGTGTGGTGTTTACACTTTAAGTGTTGTTTCAACTGAAGAAGCACCATTTTTACAGGTCATACAAATTTCTTGGAGCCCCTTGTTTTTATATGCCAAATATAAACATTTTAAATTGAAGAAATTTGCCAATAATCTAATTAATTAAATGTTAAATTCAGGTTGGGGTTCAAAGATTAATAAATCTGCATTGATAAAGACCAATTTAAGTTGTCAAAAGTTATAGTCTATATTTTTAAATTCATATCTTATGGTTGATTGGTCAATGACTTATACATGTTATCTGATACCACAATATAAATTAATATTATTTGAAAGGTAATATAGGTGTTACTATACAAATGTACATGGTTGAAGATTAGAAAGTTTTTAAATAATTTCCATTTAAAGAAATTTGTTTTAATCACGATGCCTCCTTATATTTAAAAATAAACAAATTTCTTTAAGATTTTAATCAATACATGTACATTTTCCCCATATCAGTGCAATGTTTAAGATTAATATGTGCTGTAATATAGATATGATATAGTTGAAAGTTGACAGTTAACTCTCTAAGTTGTTACGCATGATAAGGTTGTAGTGAAAACAGTGACATTAAATTTTCTTAATGGCTTTTTGTGTACATTTACCGTGCTAGTATAAATGTATTGATTGATTGAGAGCTTAGTTACGTGATGGAAATTAAGGATTACATCTTGTGAGAAACTATTTATAGTTAATTACACTGATTAGTCTGAGGCTGAAGAATAGATATTCAAAGGAATAACAAACGTCAAAATGACATGTGATGGTGGTCAGAACTAAATCTGTGTGTTTCTCCGAGGTTTGAATTCAGAGTACAATTCAATATGTCAAAAGTAGTTCTATCTTGGTGAAATGTTATTATGTCTCTAGGACCAGGTTGGTGGTTCTCAAAACCTTCAACACCGAGGGGAACTCCAACTCCCCGAACACCAAGGGCAACTCCAACTTTTCAAACACAGAGGGCAACTCCAACTTTCCAAACTCCAAGAGGCACTCCAACATTCCAAATACCGAGGGACACTCTTGCAACTCAAACATTGAGGGGAAATCTTGCAACTCAACAGAAAACTGGTATCAAATATGCAGTGTCACAACAAAGAGGACCTGTTCATCTACCAGGATTGGTTGAGAAACCAGCACAAAGGCAAATACCTATACCACAACCATCAGTGGTGTCACCAAGGAAACGTAAAACTTGGCAAACTAGTGAAGCAGAGTGCTCTTATCCAAGATTAAACGGACAAGATGGTGTCTCCAAACTTCATAGATACTCTGATTCTAAGATAAATTATTTGGGTAATCAAGATACAAGGTCATCAGCTCCTAGTGACTTTGTTCAGAGGTCATCTAAACCTGTTTCCTTGTGTTCAAATCAAAATGTGTCGCTAAGTTATTCAAGGAGAAAACAATGGGATAACAATAAGAATGTAAACTTGAGATTAGCATCAGAATATGACCAGAAAGATTTAACAGCATCTGAAGCATCACATGTGGATACTTTTATAGTGGCATCTGTACATTTCAGTGGACATCCACCACCGCAGCCAAAGTATTCTCAGCCACAATCTTTCTATCCTCAAGTATTTGCCAACAAAAATCAAAAAAATCTTATTGATTCTAAATTTAATAATCCACAGTTGATTTATCGACAAAGTGTAAGATATCCAGGTAATTCAAATAACAGAATTATATATGACAACCGTGAGGATTCTAATCCAGTATATCCCCAGCATTTACATATGAATCAGTTTTCACACCGACAGAAAAAGATGGAATTTTTACCACAGATACAAACAAACTATAACACGACCAGTGATGTGATACTAAATGTTTCTCCCAGGAGAAGGAATTGGTCATCTCCAATAACATATTATGATAATCCTACCGTGTTCTGGGTCAATATGGGCAGTGAATCAGGTATATCTTAGCAATAACGTATTAGGATAATCCTACCGTGTTCTAGGTCAATATGGGTAGTGAATCAGATATATTTTAGCAATAACATATTATGATAATCCTACCGTGTTCAAGGTCAATATGGGCAGTGAATCAGGTATATCTTAGCAATAACATATAATGATAATCCTACCGTGTTCAATGTCAATATGGGCAGTGAATCAGGTATATCTTAGCAATAACATATAATGATAATCCTACCGTGTTCAAGGTCAATATGGGCAGTGAATCAGGTATATCTTAGCAATAACATATTATGATAATCCTACCGTGTTCAAGGTCAATATGGGCAGTGAATCAGGTATAACTTAGCAATAACATATTATGATAATCCTACCGTGTTCAAGGTCAATATGGGCAGTGAATCAGGTATATCTTAGCAATAACATATGATAATCCTACCGTGTTCAAGGTCAATATGGGCAGTGAATCAGGTATAACTTAGCAATAACATATTATGATAATCCTACCGTGTTCAAGGTCAATATGGGCAGTGAATCAGGTATATCTTAGCAATAACATATTATGATAATCCTACCGTGTTCAAGGTCAATATGGGCAGTGAATCAGGTATATCTTAGCAATAACATATTATGATAATCCTACCGTGTTCAAGGTCAATATGGGCAGTGAATCAGGTATATCTTAGCAATAACATATTATGATAATCCTACCGTGTTCAAGGTCAATATGGGCAGTGAATCAGGTATATCTTAGCAATAACATATTATGATAATCCTACCCTGTTCAAGGTCAATATGGGCAGTGAATCAGGTATATCTAATTAGCAATAACATATTATGATAATCCTACCGTGTTCAAGGTCAATATGGGCAGTGAATCAGGTATATCTAATTAGCAATAACATATTATGATAATCCTACCGTGTTCAATGTCAATATGGGCAGTGAATCAGGTATATCTAATTAGCAATAACATATTATGATAATCCTACCGTGTTCAATGTCAATATGGGCAGTGAATCAGGTATATCTAATTAGCAATAACATATTATGATAATCCTACCGTGTTCAATGTCAATATGGGCAGTGAATCAGGTATATCTAATTAGCAATAACATATTATGATAATCCTACCGTGTTCAATGTCAATATGGGCAGTGAATCAGGTATATCTAATTAGCAATAACATATTATGATAATCCTACCGTGTTCAATGTCAATATGGGCAGTGAATCAGGTATATCTAATTAGCAATAACATATTATGATAATCCTACCGTGTTCAATGTCAATATGGGCAGTGAATCAGGTATATCTAATTAGCAATAACATATTATGATAATCCTACCGTGTTCAAGGTCAATATGGGCAGTGAATCAGGTATATCTAATTAGCAATAACATATTATGATAATCCTACCGTGTTCAAGGTCAATATGGGCAGTGAATCAGGTATATCTAATTAGCAATAACATATTATGATAATCCTACCGTGTTCAAGGTCAATATGGGCAGTGAATCAGGTATATCTAATTAGCAATAACATATTATGATAATCCTACCGTGTTCAAGGTCAATATGGGCAGTGAATCAGGTATATCTAATTAGCAATAACATATTATGATAATCCTACCGTGTTCTGGGTCAATATGGGCAGTGAATCAGGTATATCTAATTAGCAATAACATATTATGATAATCCTACCGTGTTCTGGGTCAATATGGGCAGTGAATCAGGTATATCTAATTAGCAATAACATATTATGATAATCCTACCGTGTTCTGGGTCAATATGGGCAGTGAATCAGGTATATCTAATTAGCAATAACATATTATGATAATCCTACCGTGTTCTGGGTCAATATGGGCAGTGAATCAGGTATATCTAATTAGCAATAACATATTATGATAATCCTACCGTGTTCAAGGTCAATATGGGCAGTGAATCAGGTATATCTAATTAGCAATAACATATTATGATAATCCTACCGTGTTCTGGGTCAATATGGGCAGTGAATCAGGTATATCTAATTAGCAATAACATATTATGATAATCCTACCGTGTTCAATGTCAATATGGGCAGTGAATCAGGTATATCTAATTAGCAATAACATATTATTATGATAATCCTACCGTGTTCTGGGTCAATATGGGCAGTGAATCAGGTATATCTAATTAGCAATAACATATTATGATAATCCTACCGTGTTCTGGGTCAATATGGGCAGTGAATCAGGTATATCTAATTAGCAATAACATATTATGATAATCCTACCGTGTTCAATGTCAATATGGGCAGTGAATCAGGTATATCTAATTAGCAATAACATATTATGATAATCCTACCGTGTTCAAGGTCAATATGGGCAGTGAATCAGGTATATCTAATTAGCAATAACATATTATGATAATCCTACCGTGTTCAAGGTCAATATGGGCAGTGAATCAGGTATATCTAATTAGCAATAACATATTATGATAATCCTACCGTGTTCAAGGTCAATATGGGCAGTGAATCAGGTATATCTAATTAGCAATAACATATTATGATAATCCTACCGTGTTCTGGGTCAATATGGGCAGTGAATCAGGTATATCTAATTAGCAATAACATATTATGATAATCCTACCGTGTTCAATGTCAATATGGGCAGTGAATCAGGTATATCTAATTAGCAATAACATATTATGATAATCCTACCGTGTTCTGGGTCAATATGGGCAGTGAATCAGGTATATCTAATTAGCAATAACATATTATGATAATCCTACCGTGTTCTGGGTCAATATGGGCAGTGAATCAGGTATATCTAATTAGCAATAACATATTATGATAATCCTACCGTGTTCAATGTCAATATGGGCAGTGAATCAGGTATATCTAATTAGCAATAACATATTATGATAATCCTACCGTGTTCAATGTCAATATGGGCAGTGAATCAGGTATATCTAATTAGCAATAACATATTATGATAATCCTACCGTGTTCAATGTCAATATGGGCAGTGAATCAGGTATATCTAATTAGCAATAACATATTATGATAATCCTACCGTGTTCAATGTCAATATGGGCAGTGAATCAGGTATATCTAATTAGCAATAACATATTATGATAATCCTACCGTGTTCAAGGTCAATATGGGCAGTGAATCAGGTATATCTAATTAGCAATAACATATTATGATAATCCTACCGTGTTCAAGGTCAATATGGGCAGTGAATCAGGTATATCTAATTAGCAATAACATATTATGATAATCCTACCGTGTTCAAGGTCAATATGGGCAGTGAATCAGGTATATCTAATTAGCAATAACATATTATGATAATCCTACCGTGTTCAAGGTCAATATGGGCAGTGAATCAGGTATATCTAATTAGCAATAACATATTATGATAATCCTACCGTGTTCAAGGTCAATATGGGCAGTGAATCAGGTATATCTAATTAGCAATAACATATTATGATAATCCTACCCTGTTCTGGGTCAATATGGGCAGTGAATCAGGTATATCTTAGCAATAACATATTATGATAATCCTACCGTGTTCTGGGTCAATATGGGCAGTGAATCAGGTATATCTTAGCAATAACATATTATGATAATCCTACCATGTTCTGGGTCAATATGGGCAGTGAATCAGGTATATCTAATTAGCAATAACATATTATGATAATCCTACCCTGTTCTGGGTCAATATGGGCAGTGAATCAGGTATATCTTAGCAATAACATATTATGATAATCCTACCGTGTTCTGGGTCAATATGGGCAGTGAATCAGGTATATCTTAGCAATAACATATTATGATAATCCTACCGTGTTCAAGGTCAATATGGGCAGTGAATCAGGTATATCTAATTAGCAATAACATATTATGATAATCCTACCGTGTTCAAGGTCAATATGGGCAGTGAATCAGGTATATCTAATTAGCAATAACATATTATGATAATCCTACCCTGTTCTGGGTCAATATGGGCAGTGAATCAGGTATATCTTAGCAATAACATATTATGATAATCCTACCGTGTTCTGGGTCAATATGGGCAGTGAATCAGGTATATCTTAGCAATAACATATTATGATAATCCTACCATGTTCTGGGTCAATATGGGCAGTGAATCAGGTATATCTTAGCAATAACATATTATGATAATCCTACCGTGTTCTGGGTCAATATGGGCAGTGAATCAGGTATATCTTAGCAATAACATATTATGATAATCCTACCATGTTCTGGGTCAATATGGGCAGTGAATTGGGTATTGATTACTCAATTTTCAATTTTTTTATTTTTTTTTAACAAATTATAGCGATTAAAACATTCATAATATAAATATAACAGGGATAGCAGATGAAAAACCTACATACAACCAAACTGTTTAAGATAGTGCTCAGTGAATCTCAGTGAATCGCACAAAGACATAGAATAACATGAGGCAGATAACCCGACTTTATTAAAATGTGTAGTGATTCAAAATAGTTTCAATGTATAAACCACTATAAGACAAACTTTGAATTGATACAGGGCAAATGAATAGAAAAAAAAAGCAAGTGTATAAATGAGAACTTAGTTTCTTAAATAATTTTACTGTATTTTTCAGTATTGATTCAAAAACAACTTCCTTTGCCATGTTCATCATACTCTGCTAATTAATAAAGTTTGAGTTAACAAAGTATATCACCCACAAAATTCAAAAATAAACTTTTTTGAACTAAAAAATTTTTTTTTATACTTCTTAATAATCAAGTAAAACAAACTATTATTAAGATTAATTACAGAATTTTTCTGCAACCCCTATTGAAGAAATAAATAAAAATCATGTGCAACTCATTGAACAGGTTATATACATATATATATATGTGCTCCACATAATTCTACTTATCTATGGCAGAATTTCCTTATGTGCATTGACAGGTTTTCCATCAACTCTTATGAAAAATAAATCCCATTTGAATATTAAAGATTAACCCCCAATTGAAACGTGGTAATGCATATCTAAAGAGTATTTTTATATCACAACCCTTTAAGGACACTGTAAAAATGCCCCTTTCGTAATATGATTATCTCTGTGGAAAGAACCTGTTCATAAATGGTACATACAGGTTGATATCTCTTGAGACTTCTCTTGTGTGTTCTAATATAATACCTTTTTATAACTACATGTAACTACCAGTCTTTTTGTGTTATACGAAAATAAAGTTACAGGTATAGAAAAAATAAACAGGATATAAATTTGATTTTAATTTCACTTATAAGTTTATAATGTGAATACACCTTAAAAGATTGTTCTCTTATAACCATTTTGTTAGCACCTTGCTAGATTTAATGATTAGAATGGAGTTATTATACCATAAAGTACAATGAATGTAACAAAGTGACATACAGAACAATAGACATTCACCTTTAAGTCTGATACAGATCGTACCTTCATAGGTCTCATATACACTTAAAATACATTATATAAATCTATAGTTATATTTGGTGCTAAACAAAAATGCAAATACCAACTGTTTCAATGACAAGTTGAACAAAATGCTTAACATGCGATAGGCTTCATATAAAACATAAATAGTTGGTGTTTTGATAAAATTTATACTGAATGTTTACCAAGGCTTTTAAAAGACTTTGATAGCTTTATCACACATTACACATTGATTTAGTTAGTCAATAAGAAATCTATATAAATCTATATAGATTTTACAGGGATACTTTTTATGTATGGCCTTAGTTCAGTTTTATTTTCTATGGATGAATGGAGTATTTGGTATAGATTCTTTTGTTAAAGTTTTTTTAACTTTATCTACATAAAACTTATCTGGATATGAAGTATTAGCACAATAAAAGATGATAGTGTATAACTGGATTTACATGTGAAGGATGATTTCAATAATAATGTACAGATGATGATATAAATATGTACAAGAAGAAGATAGTATTAAAGGCCACACATATCACCAATTATGAGGGTAAGATTGGGATTCAATGTCTTCTTCTTAAAACTGTATTACCTGGTAGTTCACAAAAACAGTGTTAAAAGATGTACATAGTCTTTACATCCTTAGTCTTTTAGTGGATAGTTCTCTCATTTGTAATGATATTAGTATCGATGTGCGACATAAAATGTATGCAGTCATCATTTTTGTATATTTTATCAATTAACCAGGATTGCAGTCTGAAATGAAGAGTTTTTGTTCTGAACTGTACACAATATTACTTGACCTGTCTGGAAAAGTCTATTTACTTTTTGGAAGTTGATTTTTTAAACATATGTTTTAACTGCATTGAATAAATGGAATGTCATTGCTTTTATATCTCTCATCAATTGACATTAAGTCTTATAATTAGAGGCAGCTAAATGAGTAAATGACGCATTATCCAACATAAGGCTACATATAAAATCCCAGAAGGGTTGAAACATATGGGTCAATATCCCTAATGTGCCTCGAAATGAGAAACTCAAAAGTTGTGTGTAAACAAAAAATCTCTGTGTAGTGATATTGGACATGTTTCTATTTTTTACAAATGACTGAGCTTAACCATTTGTGGTGATTAGGAAAGTAGAGGAATATAGAATAAATGTGTAAAAACTATGGAGCTATTAAATGTGTTCAAAGTATTAAATTTTCAAAGAACTTATTGTGTTAAAAAAGGGATTTTTTACCACAAGGAGCCGCATCACGAAAGGATGTTCGGGGTATGCTAATTTACAGAAAAAGTAATCTCACTTCGTACAAAATTTAACCACATATGTGAAAATGTCACAGCTTCGAAACGAGCTATCATACATATCCAAGTTAACGATATGGACTGAGCTACAGGAAAAAACGTTACCATTACCGCCTATGGAAAAACAATTAAAGATATTGACCCATTTGTGTCAATGTCCAATTAACACTTTCCTACATGTTTTGAAAGGCATATAAAACAACTGTGGCTTGGAGCCATACAAATTATTTTACCATTAAAATAAGATTTGGGTAAATATTAGAATGATTGTAAATTTTACTGTCAGATAAGGGTATTAATTTTGGGTGTCTTACCCTCCATTCTAGGGTTAGTTTACAGTGATGTCTTACCCTCCATTCTAGGGTTAGTTTACAGTTATGTCTTACCCTCCATTCTAGGGTTACTTTACAGTGATGTCTTACCCTCCATTCTAGGGTTACTTTACAGTTATATCTTACCCTCCATTCTAGGGTTACTTTACAGTTATGTCTTACCCTCCATTCTAGGGTTAGTTTACAGTGATGTCTTACCCTCCATTCTAGGGTTACTTTACAGTGATGTCTTACCCTCCATTCTAGGGTTACTTTACAGTGATGTCTTACCCTCCATTCTAGGGTTACTTTACAGTTATATCTTACCCTCCATTCTAGGGTTAGTTTACAGTTATATCTTACCCTCCATTCTAGGGTTAGTTTACAGTGATGTCTTACCCTCCATTCTAGGGTTAGTTTACAGTTATATCTTACCCTCCATTCTAGGGTTAGTTTACAGTTATATCTTACCCTCCATTCTAGGGTTAGTTTACAGTTATATCTTACCCTCCATTCTAGGGTTAGTTTACAGTGATGTCTTACCCTCCATTCTAGGGTTACTTTACAGTTATATCTTACCCTCCATTCTAGGGTTAGTTTACAGTTATATCTTACCCTCCATTCTAGGGTTAGTTTACAGTTATGTCTTACCCTCCATTCTAGGGTTAGTTTACAGTTATGTCTTACCCTCCATTCTAGGGTTAGTTTACAGTGATGTCATTTATATTTTCAACAGAGAATACTAACCTATTTAATGAATGTTTTAGTTCTGTTTCTGTATATCAATTAGGACATTGATGGATAATTCTGTTTGAAATACCTTTATTGATATCAATGAACCTTTAACATCTAGTCTGACTTAAGTTAGAAGACCAGTTAATTAATGAATTATTGATCTAAGTCATTTCTACCAAGTAATTCAACATGTTAATAATAAATAAGTAAAGATATATCAGGTTTTGTCAGACATAAAGATCAATATATCCTTAGCAATGTTAAAAGAAGTTCAATTGAACATAATAAAAGAATTTCCAGCATTTTTATGTGGCTTGGCTTTTTGAGAAAATATAGACCACTGTAATTAGTCTGTAACCATTTCAATCCTGGTCAAAAGCATAGTTCTACTTAACCCCTCATGTGCATATATACTAAACCCTTTGGTGTAATAAACCTTATTCACCACTACTTGAGGGTATATCATGCACATGTCAAAAACATAGTTCTACTTAGCCCCTCATGTGCATATAAACTAAACCCTTTGGCGTAATAAACCTTATTCACCACTACTCGAGAGAATATCATACACCTTTGGCGTAATAAACCTTATTATTATACCCCCGCTTTAAAAAGGGGGGTATACTGTTTTACCTCTGTCTGTCCTTCCGTCAGTCCATCCATCAGTCCATCCATCCGTCCCATGAATATTTTCGTCGCATTTTTCTCAGGAACTACTTGACAAGGATTTCTGAAATTTGGTTTCAGGGTTTATATAAGTAAGTTACACCGTGTGATGCATTTTCAGATTCATCACTCAACAACTTCCTGTTTACTGAACACTTGTATTATTTTACACATGATAGCATAGTTGAAAATTTTCGTCACATTTTTCTCAGGAACTACTTGACAAGGATTTCTGAAATTTGGTTTCAGGGTTTATATAAGTAAGTTACACTGTGTGATGCGTTTTCAGATTCATCACTCAACAACTTCCTGTTTACCGAAATATTTCGGCGGGGGTATCATCAGTGAGCAGAAGCTCACAGTTTTACTTGTTCACCACTATGTGAGGGTATATCATGCACCTTTGGTGTAATAAACCTTATTCACCACTACTCGAGGGTATATCATGCACCTTTTGTGTAATAAACCTTATTCACCACTACTCAAGGGTATATCATGCACCTTTGGTGTAATAAACCTTATTCACCACTACATGAAGGTATATCATGCACCTTTGGTGTAATAAACCTTATTCACCACTACTTGAGGGTATATCATGCACAAGGAAGAAAGCTATATATTGAAGTCATGATCGAAAAGTTAGTTGAACTTAGACACCCCTGCTTTAACAGACCTATAAGGTATGGGTTTTTCTCATTGTTGAAAGCCGCTCAGTGGCCTATAATTGCATACATCCACTTCATTTGAACTCTGGTGAATAGTTGTCATTGCAATCATACCACATCTCCTTACATTCATTCTGTATCTTTAGGTATTGATGTTGTATTTTGTGTTTACAGATGAAAGCAAGCTTCCAGGAAGACATAAAGGGTCCAGGACCCCTAGAAAGTCCAAACGTATGGCTGCCAAGCTGGATGGACATTCATCAACAGAAACTGACTCTAGACAGTTTTCAGATAGGTTAGTATACTCTGGTAAAAAAAAAGGGCATTTTATGATAAAACCTGAATAGGTCTGTTATTCTGTTATGGGCACTGTTAATCTAATGATCATAACTAGAAGGTCATGCTCAAATGGGCCTGTTATGATCTGCTCAGAACTACTGTACATATTGTTTATGATAATTATTAGATATTCATATCTTAAAAGTCATGAAAAATCTGTGTAGATCATTAATGACTTATGGTGATAAGCTTAAGGAAAAGATATGTGATAGATCATCATTTGTAAAATTGTAGAAACATTTCATTAGATATTTATAGTGAAAATTATCAATATTCCAAAGAGACATAAAGTGTTTGAACTGCTTGTACTCTGACTTTTGTACATAAAAGAATCAATTACCGGCATTATTCCTAAAAGTACTATTAAAGGCAGCGGTCTAGTCATTTAATGAGAAAATGTACCAATAGTTGAATGATAATAGTAAGAATTAATTCTGTAAATGTATGTGATGGCATTTATTTCGTTTAATATAAATCATTGAAATCCAATTAGTTAATATCAACAGGTGCTCGTTACAGATATACAGAGATTGTAATGGTCAAACTCTCTGTTGATTACTTATTTAAATTATTGATGATTTCAATTTATTTCTAGGATTTAAGTTTCAATTGTTCTTTTGTTGACAGTATTTCTGACAAATAATCCAGAGCTTTGAGCATTTAGTTTCTTGAGATATAAGATTCCAGCCACTGATTTACATTAGAAGTTGTTATTTGATGTCTTCTAAACCTTGCAAAATATCTATTTTTATATGGGAAGTTCAGTGTCACCGTTAAACAAATATGAAATGGGTGATGAAGAATTTAATAGTGAATATTATCCTAATTGTCGATATGTTTGTCACAGTGCTGATGGGCGGAGGTCTCCACTTGTTCAGAAGGAAGAAATGGTTAGCAGCCAGTCAGCATTGCCATCAGAACCAGTTCATGAGCCTACAACACAATATAGTGCCCCTCCTCAGTCTATCAAGGACCCTCCATCAGACCATATAGCTCCTCTAGACCCTCCGTCTCAACATAGTACTCTATCTCAAAGTGAAGATGACATTCCAATGATACAGAAACTTCAACAACTCAATCACAAGTAAGTAAAAGAAATACCAATGTTTGCTTATTTATTTTACACAACCTTGCAGGGGTCTATAAAAACTCTCATTAATGAATCCTAGATTTACTATTTATAAATTTGAATTTTGTAAAATTTTCAAATTTTAGATTCTTACAAAGGTTGGACTTAGACACTGAATTTGATGATATGTCATAGACTTACAAAATGTACTAAAAGAAGTATTTCTATCCTTCAAATAGTAAACAAATTCAGTTTTAAACATGCTGTCTAATTTTCAGAAGTTGAACATGCCTAATTTTTCTTGACTTGCAGAAATATTCAATTAAGCTACACATGTACCTTGCTGTTTATAATTAGTGATCATTGATGAAAGTGAACACAAGATAGGACAGTTGAAGCATCCCCCATTAGAGGCTTAAAATAGGTTCCAGACAAAGACAGTATATCAACAGCCCAAGGATTGATCTTAACCTATTGTTAAAAAATGATATTAAAATAGAATTCTATTTTATATCAGCTGATGTTCTGTTTATTCTTGATAATGTTTCATACTGGCCCAGACCCCTAGTATTTAAATTCAGCTTCTACAAAAGACAGTTGAAATCCATTTCTTTGAAAGAAAGTCTATTAGCAATAATATTTTGGTGGTTCCATTGATGATTGGATGGTTAGTTTCTGTCAGATTTCAGTACTTATCATGTGTCAGCTTGCTTCCATAATGCTAGTACATTTATTGTACAGAAATATGTGCCTCAAAGAGTAATTTGTCTTCACAGCTTATATTTTTCTTATATAGACAGCAACCAGATCCAAGTAAAAAGAAAGGACCACCATCTTGGTTAAAGAATGAAGATTTATCTGGTAAGGTACTACTCTTAACAAACAAGATTTATCTAAATAAATGAAAATAAATTAATTTCAAATTAATATCTGAATGGGATATAGGAAAGAGACACATGAAACAACATAAAAAAAACTAAGGAAAAGAATAAAAAAGGAGGAGTGCAAAGATGCTGGTCTTTTGTTTCTTTAATGTCAATGTCAAGTCAAGTAAAAGTTAAAATATTTGCAAGCAGCAAAAATTATATCAATGTAAAAGGAGAGAAATTGTACATTCCTTATAGTACAACAAAAAATGAAGTTTAGCTATAAGACATGCACTCTTGAAACCAAGCAGATATTAACATGGAATCATTTGTAAAAGATTAAATAAGACAGTTTAGACTTATTGCACTGAATTTCTATAGAAGTTTCTCAATTTACAATATCCAGCTGATTAAGAAAAATCATATATCTTTAAAAATTTATAAAAAAAAATAGCCAGTCCAACCAAATAGTTTCAGTTTCTAGCTTGTTATTGACAAACAAGTACCTGTTAAAAGTAATAACTGCATGATTAAATATTGCCCTGTGCTGGTTTATATGAGGTTCCATCTTGTGGAAGATGAGAACAGAGAGCCCCTATTGAAAATGATGACCATATGACTTATTTGTTTGTCCAACAGGTCCATTTGAGGGTCCTCCATCCAGTAGACAGGGAACCCCTGTCAATCAAGCACCTGTTAAAAATGACGACCACATGTATCAGACTAAGCAGGATGATATAGACATGCTCATAGATGAGGAATTAGCCATGTGGCCAAAAACTGGGTAAGTCATGTGAGCTGAAAATAGACATGCTCATAGATGAGGAATTAGCCATGTGGCCAAAAACTGGGTAAGTCATGTAAGCTGAGAATAGACATGCTCATAGATGAGGAACTAGCCATGTGGCCAAAAACTGGGTAAGTCATGTGAGCTGAAAATAGACATGCTCATAGATGAGGAATTAGCCATGTGGCCAAAAACTGGGTAAGTCATGTAAGCTGAGAATAGACATGCTCATAGATGAGGAACTAGCCATGTGGCCAAAAAGTGGGTAAGTTATGTAAGCTGAAAATAGAGATGTTCATAGATGAGGAATTAGCCATTTGGCCAAAAACTGGATAAGTCATGTGAGCTGAAAATAGACATGCTCATAGATGAGGAATTAGCCATGTGGCCAAAAACTGAGTAAGTCATGTAAGCTGAGATTAGACATGCTCATAGATGAGGAATTAGCCATGTGGCCAAAAAGTGGGTAAGTTATGTAAGCTGAAAATAGAGATGTTCATAGATGAGGAATTAGCCATGTGGTCAAAAACTGGGTAAGTCATGTGAGCTGAAAATAGACATGCTCATAGATGAGGAATTAGCCATGTGGTCAAAAACTGGGTAAGTCATATCAGCTGAAAATAGAGATGCTCATAGATGAGGAATTAGCCATGTGGCCAAAAACTGGGTAAGTCGTGTAAGCTGAGAATAGACATGCTCATAGATGAGGAATTAGCCATGTGGTCAAAAACTGGGTTAGTCATGTCAGCTGAAAATAGAGATGCTCATAGATGAGGAATTAGCCATGTGGCCAAAAAAAGGGTAAGTCATGTAAGCTGAGAATAGACATGCTCATAGATGAGGAATTAGCCATATGGCCAATAACTGGGTAAGTCATGTAAGCTGAAAATAGAGATGTTATATTGACTCAAAACCATTCAAGTCTTTTGATAATAAACACCAATGTCGCCAAAGGCTTGATTAGTCGTTTATAGATGTTCATAGATGAGGAATTAGCCATGTGGCCAAAAACTGGATAAGTCATGTGAGCTGAAAATAGACATGCTCATAGATGAGGAATTAGCCATGTGGCCAAAAACTGAGTAAGTCATGTAAGCTGAGATTAGACATGCTCATAGATGAGGAATTAGCCATGTGGCCAAAAAGTGGGTAAGTTATGTAAGCTGAAAATAGAGATGTTCATAGATGAGGAATTAGCCATGTGGTCAAAAACTGGGTAAGTCATGTGAGCTGAAAATAGACATGCTCATAGATGAGGAATTAGCCATGTGGTCAAAAACTGGGTAAGTCATGTCAGCTGAAAATAGAGATGCTCATAGATGAGGAATTAGCCATGTGGCCAAAAACTGGGTAAGTCATGTAAGCTGAGAATAGACATGCTCATAGATGAGGAATTAGCCATGTGGTCAAAAACTGGGTTAGTCATGTCAGCTGAAAATAGAGATGCTCATAGATGAGGAATTAGCCATGTGGCCAAAAAAAGGGTTAAGTCATGTAAGCTTAGAATAGACATGCTCATAGATGAGGAATTAGCCATATGGCCAATAACTGGGTAAGTCATGTAAGCTGAAAATAGAGATGTTATATTGACTCAAAACCATTCAAGTCTTTTGATAATAAACACCAATGTCGCCAAAGGCTTGATTAGTCGTTTATAGATGTTCATAGATGAGGAATTAGCCATGTGGCCAAAAACTGGATAAGTCATGTGAGCTGAAAATAGACATGCTCATAGATGAGGAATTAGCCATGTGGCCAAAAACTGAGTAAGTCATGTAAGCTGAGATTAGACATGCTCATAGATGAGGAATTAGCCATGTGGCCAAAAAGTGGGTAAGTTATGTAAGCTGAAAATAGAGATGTTCATAGATGAGGAATTAGCCATGTGGTCAAAAACTGGGTAAGTCATGTGAGCTGAAAATAGACATGCTCATAGATGAGGAATTAGCCATGTGGTCAAAAACTGGGTAAGTCATGTCAGCTGAAAATAGAGATGCTCATAGATGAGGAATTAGCCATGTGGCCAAAAACTGGGTAAGTCATGTAAGCTGAGAATAGACATGCTCATAGATGAGGAATTAGCCATGTGGTCAAAAACTGGGTTAGTCATGTCAGCTGAAAATAGAGATGCTCATAGATGAGGAATTAGCCATGTGGCCAAAAAAAGGGTAAGTCATGTAAGCTGAGAATAGACATGCTCATAGATGAGGAATTAGCCATGTGGCCAATAACTTGGTAAGTCATGTAAGCTGAAAATAGAGATGTTATATTGACTCAAAACCATTCAAGTCTTTTGATAATAAACACCAATGTCGCCAAAGGCTTGATTAGTCGTTGGAAATTATTAGGTTTGATGTTACATGTATGTTAATGTCTAAAAATAACCATACAGCCTCCTTTGCTACACAAAGGTCTTGTCTATGTTGAAATAAAGGTTGAAATCAAAAATATGTTATAGCATAGTTAGGATACTCAGGTAAAATACACACTGTCACATTGATAGTAAAGGTTAAGACTATTCTTATCTTGAAAGATTTACAAATACTGAAGCTTTTCTTATGAATGAATAACTTACTATTCATTAAATAGGATTTGATTCCAATAGATTTGTTCTTCATTGAAGAAAAACAAACTCATTTTTATACGCCCGTTTACGGGACGTATTATGGTATACCGTTGACCGTCCGTCTGTCGTCAACATGTGGGACATTAACTCGAAAAAGCTTTAACCATTATGCATGAAACTTTTGTGAATTGTTTATATCTATTGACGTGAGCTCCCTTTCGTTTTTTATAAATTTCAGATTTACCGTTTCCAAGTTTTGGGGTTTTATTCATTAAAAAAGGGGGGATTTTCCAGTTTTCCGACAATAACTCAAGAATGCTTTCACCAACTTGCAAGAAATTTTGATGAATTCTTTATATCTATTGACATGAGCTCCCTTTTGGATTTTTATAAATTTTAGATTTAACGTTTCCGAGTTACAGGGTTTTATTCATAAAAAAAAGGGGGATTTTCCAGTTTTCGGACAATAACTAAAAAATGATTTCAGCAGTTCTCATGAAACTTTGGTGAATTGTTTATATCTGTTGATGTAAGCTCCCTTTAGAATTTTATAAATTTTAGATTTTACATTTCTGAGTTATGGGGTTTTATTCATTAAAAAAGGGGGGATTTTCCAGTTTTTGGACAATAAATCAAAAATGCTTTCAGCAGTTCTCATGAAACTTTGAATTATTTATAGCTATTGATGTAATCTCCCTATTGATTTTCATAAATTTCAAATATGACATTGAGAAGAAATTGAACTTTATTTGTTTATTGTCTGACAACAGATTTACTAAGTATTGCGCAACAGCACAGTGTATTGCACAACAGCAAGAAATCTTGAATTGAATATAAATTCAATTCATATAACCAATTTTAAGTTCTTTGACTACATTTTTTCAGAAACCTATAATATGTCAAATATTTAATTACAATCCAAATTCAGACCTGTATCAAGCTTAAATTTGTGTCCATTTTTGCCCCAACTGTTCAGGGTTGGACCTCTGCTGGCGTATCCAGCTGTGCTCAGCGAAGCAGTTTATTAGATAGCTTGTACTATTTCTTAGATACATTAGTATAACACTGAATAATTGTGAAATTGTGTATAAATGAGCAAACTGTTGTTGACTGTGGAATGTTTGAATCCATTCTTTTAATTTATTGTTAATCTGGATTTGACCATTCTTTTTAGTAATTAGAAAAAAAACATTTTAACTTCTATTTTGGATGTGAAAAATCATCTCTAGTGGGATTCACATGTTAATTTAAAAATGGTTATATGCAAGGAGTAAAAGACTTACTTATGTCTAATATATAGCAGTATTTTTCCTTTTTAGCACTTATTTAATTCTGACATTGTAAACTATGCATTAAATACTGTTTTATTTTTTTATTTTTACAGAAAATCAGAATTAAAGACCGTGTTTGATGCTGATAAAGTCAAGCCAGGTAGACAAAACATTATTACTAAAAGTTCTGTAAGAAATCAATTTGCATATATAATATATTGCCAATTGAGTGATTCAGGCTCATGATAGCCTCTAGTTGTATATTATAATTAAAGATGTTGAATATTCATTATGTAAAACATGTAATCCAGTTTTATTGCAGTTATAGAAATAATTACTATGAAAAACGTATCTTGTAGTTTTGCTGTAGTTGGGATTTATTACAATTTACATTTAGAAAATACATAAAAAGATTTTTTTTGTTCAGAGCCTAGTAAAGAAGATGGTAAAGCTACACCTATGCAGAAAATTAAGGAAAACCGATCAAAATGGCGGGAAAATCAGAAAAAGAATCTTGAGGAATCATGGGGATCGCTGACAATGTTTGATAGACAACAGAAAGGCAGAATCTCTATGGACTTAGATGGTAATAATCGAATTATAATGTTCTCTGGAACGTTTTTACTTCCTTTAAAAATATTATTCTCAATATTGAATTATGAAAAACATTTGTATTATAATACTAATAGAAATGTTAGATCTTTATGAAATTTATTTGTAATAAGAGTTGATGACTTTAGATGGCATGGTTAACAGCAATAAACATAGCAAATCATTATCTTTTTAAAATTTGTTTATCAAATTCAAGTAGTAAGGATTACACACTTTAATGACTTGCATCATTTTTTTTTACTTCAATATGAACTGTGACTGGCTGTGGACTCTAATTTCGTACAACTGAACTTTCTGTTACAGATGATTCATTAGATGAATATCTGAATCCATCAAAGAAACAGATACCAAAAGAAGCCCCTATCCAGGAAGAAGATGATGATTTAGTGGATTCTATCTTAAATGAAGTTCCTGGGTATGTATTTGGTAGAAGTAGTATTCTTTATTGAAGGAACATATCCTGAAGTAGATTATATGTTAAACTAAGTCACTGGTTTTCGTTATAGATAATTTACACCATTTTGTAATGTTCATCAATGTTTTTGTCTTACTTGTTGAAAATGGCGTATGGTTAGACAAAGATAAAACTTGACATCCATTCGTTTGATTTGTTTGAGCTTTTGATTTTGATGTGTCTGAGCTTTTGATTTTGCCATTTGATTAGGGACTTTCCGTTTTGAATTTTCCTCAGAGTTCAGTATTTTTGTGATTTTACTTTTTACCTAGAGGTTTTTAATGATTTTCCAACATCCTGCTTTTTCATTATTGGTTTATAAAATTGCATTATCATCTATGTATATTATGTTACATGCTAAATATTAGACCTCGTCCGGGCAGTCAAATTTAGGTATTATGTTTTGACTGCAGTCAAATATTGAATTTAATAATCTCATATCTTTATGAAGATATACGTAATTTTATGGTAGATAACTTGCAGTTAAAATACTGCTACATGAACATCCTTATATAATACTTTTTGTCTTGCCTGGGTTTAAGTCATGTTTAAGCAAGACTTTGGTAACTGTGACTGTGGTATTAACAATTTTCAACCTGTATAAACTGAACACCCATCTTAACCAAACATTTTTTTCAGTCCTTAAGGGGTTAAGTGTGGATGGATGTAACTTTATTTTAAATGTTGATTGATCACTTGTTCACTTTAATTGTAAAGCCTGTAAGTGACACCCTGCTGACATTAAGATTAAGAATTGCATGTGATAGATTTTTATTTTTTTTTTTGCATGGAGAGTGTTTTTTTATCTTATTACTTTTTATTTGAAAAGAACCACTCCCTTGGTCAGACTGTAGTAACTGATACTCATATCCTTTCAATACTTGATTTCACATACATTTGTACATGTTTATAAATCTTTTTATTATGAAGTTTTAATCTTGTAAGTATATTTATTGATATTGTATGATCCTTGAATTTCAAGTCATTTACTTTCCAGGGATGAAGATTTCATCATACCAGAACTGCCATATGGTAAAAGCTTGGTTATTGATATCATATCAACCTGGGGTGATAGACATTATGTTGGTCTAACAGGGATCCAGTTGTTTACATCTACAGGGGATGCAGTTACAGTATCAAAGGTAATAATATAGTACTGATTCATCTTGGATAGATAACATTTATGTTGGTGAGACCCAAATCATTCTGATAAATGGGGCAATTGGCATGTACCACCAAAAATCAGAACTAAATTTTCTATCTTTTTTGGTCATAAAACTTGTAAAAAATTGTTATGATCATGCCCCCACTTACCTTAAATCCTTGATCCATGCCTTTATTTTAACTTTCATACATAAAATCAATATATTTATCATTACTTTATATTGTAGATATCAGCAGAACCCTCAGACATTAACATCTTAGATGAGTACAACAAAGATCCACGTGTCATTTCTAATGTCTTAGATGGAGTCAACAGAACCAGAGATGATGTTCATATGTGGTTAGCTCCCTTTACAGAAGGAAAACATAATTATATTAACCTGACTTTTGATAAACCTTGTAAAATAGCTTTAATGAGGATATGGGTAAGAAGCCTTTTTCCCTATACACATTTTCGAATGATATAAAAATTGGTAGTACCTTTTTACTGGAAAAAATATTTAATTGACATTTTAATACAATTAAAGCAAAGGTATCAATAAAAGTCATCCATAAGTATTTTGCTGCTTTCCAATGGTTTTTTTGGAGCAATTTTGTCAAGAATGTTCAGAGCCAAAGATTTAAAAAAAAAACAAAGATATATAGAAGGTGACTACAATAAAAGGACAGCTTCATTTTGTGGAGTATGAATAGTATTTTTATTAAAATTACAAAATCCTATAGGGCACACAGTCTAAAAGGTTTGATTTTTACCAAGTGATAGTCATTTAATCATACCATGCTGATACTGTGTGGAGGTTGATGCACTATTTACAGATATTGGTCATATATTATTCATTTAAATCGAGTGAGAACTTAAGAGGTGTTCCAAACAGGGATTATCATACATTCCTAAAACTAATTTAGTTAGTGCTAAATACATGTCTACAATTGGTCAAATTTATTTGTTCTGCATTTTTCTATTTTCTATGAATTAACTGATATATATTTTTTTACAGAATTACAATAAATCCAGAATACATTCTTATCGTGGTGCCAAATATGTTATTATTACATTAGATAAAAGTGAGATATTTAAAGGAGAGATAGAGAGAGCATGTGGAGGAATAGAAGGAGGGACAGAAGCATTTGGTGATGTAAGTAATACAAATCAGGTAGAGATGTAGTGGAATTAAAAAAAAAGATATGAAACTACTCAGTTTTTAGTTTAAGCTCATCGCTAATATTTTGTAGTATAAATATTTGATAAAAAATATATCTTTTTTAAAACAGCCCAATGTGACATATTGTATTACTTATAGATAGATTGGTTGTAATAAAAATACAACATTTTGACTGTATTCGAGTTTATAACTTATGATGTTGAATCATTTACAAAAAAATGTAAGTCAATCAACAATATTGGGTAATCTCAATGAGAATATAAGTTAAACACTTCATGGTAAGGCTTTTATCACCGTGTTCACATAGAGTGCAGGAGGTTGTCAGTTAAATCCCTGGCTGGGTCGTATCAAACAATTGGTAATTACTGCTTCTCCTCTAGGCACGAAGCATTTAGGAATAAGGAAAAGACTAGTCAGCCCTTGGTATGTGTCTGGGTAGGTGTTCCTGTTCATTGTTACCTTGTAAACTAGCACGTTAAAGATCCAGCTCAGATTGTCGGTCTAGTACAAAGCCTGGTTCATATTACATAATATGTTCTCACCCTTAATATGCATTTAATTTGCCAATGGACTTAAAACAGTCATCTATCCATCCATTATTCATTATATATTTTTCAGACAATACTGTTCACGACAGATGAGAACATATTAGAATGTGTATCACGTAATGATGATGCGTATGAGGGTGAAATGTTTGACAGTGATGAACCAGATGATGTGCCGTTTGAAAGACCCAGAACAGCTGATGCTGGAGATGAAGTAAGCTTATCTTTTTGTACTATTAACTTAAAACTTTGGTTATTTGTAAAAGATAAAAATACAATTTATTTTTGCATAATATGGTTATGGTAGATGGCATATTCAGTTTTCTAGTTTTCCCCTCAGACAGTTAAAGTATTGACGTCTTAATTCTTTTTATAGAATAGACCATTCACAAGAGCAGTTGGCAATATAGATGGCAGCACATCACCTTTACCTCCAAGACCTGCAACAAGTATGGTCACGGAGGGAGATGTTATTGTGTTCAAAGGGAAAAGTAAGTATGAAATAATATATTAATGGCAGTAAATCATCTTAACATCTACAATCTACTATGGGAGGGGTTATTTTGTTTAGTGGTGAAAGTAAATATAAATTACAATATAGATGGCAAGCTTCTTACCTAATTTTAACAAGTTTTTTTATGTAATGCTTCAAGAATAGTATTAACTTGTCTATCAGTCAACAGATTTGTTTTTAAACAGATTGATCAATTAAAGTAGAAATTTGGGATCTCAATGAGACAGAGTCAACAGATTTGTTTTCAAACAGATTGATCAATTAAAGTAGAAATGTGGGATATATCTCAATGTGACAGCAACCCAATAACACTGATTTATGAATTCAGTTTCAATTATGATTTAAGTTCTCCAAATACAAACTGAATTTCTGATGTAACTTAAAAAAATATGAGTTTGTTTTCTGGAAAATTTGGTTAAATAAAGGGAACAGTTTTAGATAGATGATGTCAAAGATATCAATTAACATGCATTATTACATTAATATTTTTTTCTTTCTTAATATTGAAATCTTTTTGTCACAATTAAAAATGTTCTATTGTTTGCATACAACAGTATCAATAAAAAAGTGATTAACTATACTGTTATTGGTTTTTTTTCAGAATTATAACTCTGGATTCATTTATTTTCGTAGTTACTAATTTTCATGGTTTGAAGAAAAATTGTATTTTCATGGATATTTGAAATTGTGGTTTACCAAAGTCTGCATACAAGCCTATAGAAAATGTGTACTTCATTTGAACACTTAAATACTTGATTCACTTTTATCCACAAAATCCACAAAATGAGTATCCTAAGAATTATAGTGAATCCACAGTATTTAACTACACTGCCACATTTGTGAGATATACCTTTGTCTCTCACAAATTTTGACGATTTCATTCTCATAAAAGGTAGCCATGAATTATTTGTTTGTTTTTCAGAACTGTTGCTTAGTTTCACTGCCACTTGGGGAGATATGCATTATTTGGGACTAACTGGGTTAGAGGTTGTGGGTAGAGATGGAGAGGCATTACCTGTGAATATCAACATGATGAATGGTAGTCCTAGAGATCTACACTCACTTCCTGGACATGAAAATGACGACAGAACACTTGATAAGTAAGTATACCAATAATCCAACTGGATTCTTTTATATTACCTTTCTTTTCACTCTCTTAGTTGAAACCGCGATGATATTACTGTAACATACATTTTTTTGAAACTCTACAAAAACTATTCCAATTTCATGTTCACCAAATTATATTTTATGGGAATTTTCAATTTTATTACAAACTTCTTTTACAATTATTTCCTAATTAATGCATGATTTCAATGTTTTCAAAGACAAGACTTGTTAAAAAAAAAAAAAAAATCTGTACATCAGGACTGCTTTAGCAATTATGATGTCTAAATCATATCATAATGATACAGACACCAAAATAACTTTAAAGCCATATTTAATAATGAAGGATTTCAACAACAATTTACTTGTGCAATATATGTTAAAAAAATTTGGGCCAGTAATGGCCCTTGTGATTTGGCTGTTTACTGTATGCTTTAAAAACATAAATTTTAGGTAATATTAGTCGAGTTTAGTTTTATCACAGCCTTAATTAATCGGTCTTTTTTTGTTTTCGTTAAATAGGTAATAATTTGTTCCTATAAAGATTTAGTCACAAAACCAAAATATAAATTTACAATATGTATTTACTCTTTTCAGAGTGATAGACAATAACAATTTGACAACATCAGATGAACACATGTGGATGATACCATTTACAGAGGGACAAAATCACACGTTATCAATAGAATTCAGTCAGACTCAAATGATATCGGGACTGAGGGTGTGGAACTACAACAAAAGCAGGGAGGATACCTATAGAGGGGTATGTATGCATTGTATGGTAACTTTATAAAGACCAAGTGTAAATGTACAACATAGTAAATAGGGTGTTTACAGAGAGGACTGTAAATCCCCTAAAATTGTGTGTTTTCAATAATTTTAATTTTTCCTCTGAATGCGAGTAATTAAAAAAAATGATACTATGCCAATATATGCTTCATCCGACTTGAATATTATGAGTCATTATCTTTCAGACTGGGCTGCATTTTGACTGATATTATAACAGCCTTAAACCATACTGTCAGCAGCAAAGACAAAATGCATATAATGCAGTATTTTAAAAGCTTCAAACTTTTACAGAAAAAAAATTTATTCTTGAATGGCTGCTGAAATTCATGTGAAAAGAAATGTATATTTTTATTTGAAAATCATTTATTTATCCTAGGCCAGAATTGTTCATGTAACAATAGATGATAAACAAGTGTCTCCGCCAGAAGGATATCTGATAAGAAAGGGTCCTGGTGTCTGCCATTTTGACTTTGCTCAAGAAATAAGTTTTGCTCCACAAACCAAGCCACCACAACCAACAGTATCAAAGTCTGAATCTAAACATCTCAGGTAATTATTGAATTATTTTAAAGATAAAATGTGACCTGTAATTAGAAGGACTATTCATTATCTATTTAACTGCCATGCCAAGGACGAAAGCAGGTTTAGTAAAAGTTTGACACAGTCTTATCATTCTGTTTGTCCATCCATCAAAAAGACCTTTGGTAGAAAAATTTGTCAACTCGGTATTTGTCTTTTTCTTTAGATGATTATTTGCAAACTGAAAGTTTATTGTGTTTATTTTTGTGATTTAAGATTTTATATCTTTGGGGGGGAGGGGGGGGGGGGGAAGCACTGTATGAATTATGCTAAGTTTTTTATAATAATTTCATAAATAATGTTGAGTAACATATGATTTATTTACAGTGACGATGAGTAGGTATTTGTGTGTCTATTTTCTTTTAACATTCCTATTTATAACATCAACCAACATTAGATAATTCTCCAAGTTTTTGTGTGAATTCATGTTTGAAAAAGCTAAATAATTGATTTGTTTGGCAATTCCTTGCTCACATTTTCTTTGAAACGCACATTCTTTGAAATAGTTTCTCTTAGTTTGTACTTTAATAGATAATACTATATGAAATAGTGACATTGGAATTTGAAGTAGCAAGTTCCACTTTTCAAAGCACATTAAGAACTATTGTGGTTTCCTGAAAGCCATAATGAATGAACCCAATTGAACATTTAGTTACTATAAGCCAAAATATTTTGTGACCATTTGCAGGAGGGGTAGGGAAATAGCAATATTTTGCCTAGAATGCTATTGGAATTAATTCTTATATTTGCTACTGGACTTTTTTCATGTCTTTGAATACTTAGTCTGTACTTACAAAAATCCAGGTTCAATTACATGATATTGCCTTTGACCAGGAGGGCAACTTGATTAAATTTTATCCTTAAGTATAGATTTTGCTATTAATACTTAATACTTATATTTTGTTCATTTTCATTGTAAACAGCTAATGACAATGTCATATAATAGACTTTGAATTTTCAACCTACATTCTGTATGTGCCTGTCCCAAGTCAGGAGCCTGTAATTCAGTGGTTGTCATTTGTTGCTGTATATCATATTTGTTTTTCGTTCATTCTTTTGTACTTAAATCAGGTCGTTAGTTTTCTTGTTTGAATTGTTTTACATTTGTCATTTTTGAGCCTTTTATAGCTGACTATGCTGTATGGGTTTTGCTCATTGTTGAAGGCCATATGATGACCTATAGTTGTAAACTTCTATGTCATTTGGTCTCTTGTGGAGAGTTGTCTCATTTGCAATCATACCACATCTTCTTATTTTTATATAAATGAATAAATCAGCCTTATGTAGAGTCGGCATGGTAACAGAACCAAGACATAACATAAGCTCTATTGACAAACTTGTCTCTTACAGGAAATCTACCATGTCTACAGATGAAGCTAGTCAGGAATATGAGAATGTCCAGATGCCCTCTGGATGTATCCTTATTATGGTAGAGAACTGGCTAAATTTTAGCAATAAAAATAGTTTTGACATTTATTCACCCGTAATCATTTCTCAAAATTTTTTTACCTTAATTTTGTGTGAATAAATAGAGATGTGATTATACATTTAAATTAATTTTTTGAGTCTTCTTTGACCAAAGCATTGAACATTGAAATTGAAAGTTTTTGATTTATGTATTTCCTTAATTGAGAATTAGTTATATACCAGTTACAAATGATTACAACATGGGGTGATCCATACTATGTTGGATTGAATGGTCTGGAATTTTATGATGCTCAACACAACAGGATAGAATTGACAGAAAACAGTAAGTCTATATGAACGGACTAGTTCCTTAATCCAGCCCTATAGGTACCAGTTTGAATGGTAATGTAGTGTTTCTATTATAGTGTAATGCAATGCTCAGAGTGTCAACCTCTATATTTGCAATTATTAAATGACTATAAATTTTCTGTTTTCTCATTGGCTAAAAGCATAGGAAATCCTCTTTGATAAAACATTATATTCATCTTGGAAAAAATCACGAGAGGTTAATATAAGATTTGGAACAGCGTCCCTGTACCTAAATATAGATATTCCAAGGCAACGTCAATGTCGTAGGTTTATGATATCATACAAATTCCTGTTTTTTCTTTTTCTTCTTTTTTTCGTGTATTTTTTTAGTAAACTTTATTGACTATTTCAACATATGAAAATTAGCAACTGCAAAGCAGATGGTATATTTAGTATAAAAACAGGGAGCATTTTTAAAAAATATCTTGAGCAAATACTAGAAAATTGGAGAAGGCTAAATAGTCATATAATAAAACAATTGTTCACTTTTGATTTCAGTTGATACAATGAAATATCAACCCCAGAGATATGACATTCACCCTTTGTCGTTGGCCTCGGTAAATATATCTCTGGGGTTGATAGATTAATGTATCAACCTCATCAAAAGTCAATAATTGTATATTGTCATGTATTCCTATGTCTATATCAATCTTCTAAGCACATTGGAAAGTCCTGTATCACAGCTTCACGATGTCACTAAGATTTGAAGTGACAATATCAAGTTGGACCAACTTTATTAGGCAACGTTTAAAGGGGCATTAGCTACAAGATGTAAAAAAAAAATTAAATAAGATTTTTTTTGTTCAATCATCAGTGAAAGTGAAAAAGAGAAATAATAATTTGCTTCTATTAGCCAGTTTGGCTCAATTTTGTCAAAATAAGCTAAGAAACATCGCTGATGAATTATTCACTTACAAGTGAATAATTTGACCTCATTGAATCAATATTCAGTCATTCCCAAGGTCCGTCAGACATGTGGCAATGTCCAGTTATAAATGGTTTGGTCCAGTAAAATGTCATCAATTACTGGACCAAATGACCAGTGTAGATGCAAGAATTTTGTAATACTCATAATGTAAAAGACTGCTCAAAAACTGACTGGACCAGTAATGCTTGAACAATTACTGTACTAAAAGACAATGAGGTCCAATAACCTTCGGAACCTCTGCGGCATATTCATGTGACCTTCAATTTAACCCCTTAGCTGGAGATGGGTTACGCGTGTATTCAGCTATTAAAAGGTAAAGAATGTCAACATTGAAAGTGAAACAATTATTAATTGTTTATTTTAGAGTTTTTGTAATTTGGATATACGTTTTAGTAGGTTATAACTCAAATCAGTGAACATGAGTCTGACAGCTAATGCCCCTTTAAAAACTGAAACACCTATATTTTGTATCAAGAAAACACTTCTATCAGTTTTCAGCTTATTATAGACGTAATAGAATATCAGCTGCTTGTTTCAATATAACTTTTCAGCTTGTTCATTAGGCTCACTATTCATATCTTAACCCATGGCCAGGGTTTCCCCATGGTCAATTTCTATTTCATCAAGCCTTTCATCAAAACATTTTTTTAGACACTTTCAATATTTGCAAACAAACTAAATTTCAAATCCCTTTCATGTAGAATGAAAGTGAAAAAGTCAAGAGAAGCCAGAGAAAAATAAACAAGAACGATGACATTGAACCGTTAAAATTTTTTCGCAAATAATTTTCGCCAATAATTGGAGTTTTTTGGCAACATTTTTTGTGTGCAAAATGTGTTAATGGTGACTGCCAGCGAATACGCTCCACATGGCTGACATTTTACAATGTGTTTAATTTAAACACCGGATAATCATGCTTATCTATGCATCAAATTTAGGTAATGTAAACTAGACAAAAGGTGCATATTATATGTGAATTAAACCATAGATAAATTAGACATTGATTGGACAGATTTGAGTAACTTCATATAAATAATTTATTGGATATATATTATAGATATCTCAGCTTATCCCGACAGTGTTAATGTATTAGATGGAACATCAAATGATGTCAGAACTCCTGACAAACTGATAGATGGTTTTAATGATACGCTAGATGGTACTCATATGTGGGTGGCTCCTATATTACCAGGAATCGTAAGTATTGCTATGTTTAATAAGAGAATTTTAATGATGCCAAGACTCCTGAGAACTGATAGCATGAACAATATGGTAGATAGTACATGTGGCTAGCTTCTGTTTTACCCTGAATGGAAAGTGAGTGCTATGTGTTTAGTATAAGAATTCTAATGTTGTTGATAGAGAATATTGGATGCACACATTTAGAATAGTCCTGAAAACTTACGTAGATGGTGGTTATGTCAAATGAAATGGTTTAGCACGATAGGTGTTTGTAAATTTGAAAAAGAGGATTTTTGCATAGAAGACAGAAGTTATAGAGAGTGACTCATGAAATTATATCAAACAGTTTCAGCTATAGATATAAGAAGATGTGGTATGAGTGCCAATGAGACAACTCTCCATCCAGGTCAAAATTTATAAAAGTAAACCATTATAGGTCACAGTACGGTCCAACACGTAGCCTTGGCTCACACTGAACAGTAAGCTATAAAGGGCCCCAAAAATTACTAGTGTAAAACCATTCAAACAGGAAAACCAACGGTCTAATCTATATAAAAAACTATGTTTGTTACTTTACCTCTAGCCAAAAAACTGGTTTCATTTAAACTTTAAAGTTGTATTTGCTATGTTAAGTACCAATTGTTCTGAGTTCTTAATAAACAGATGGTCCTCATTAAATTAGAAAATACATGGATGAACTTTTACTCAAATGTATGTTAGAGCAATCCACCTATGATTCAAAGACCCAATAGTTATATTTTTTTTTTCAGGTAAACAGAGTATATGTAATATTTGACCAACCAACAACAGTATCGATGATTAAATTATGGAACTACAGCAAAACACCCAGTAGAGGTGCCAAAGATTTTGCCGTAAGTGTAAATGTAAAAGGAGTATTAAAATTTGGTTGTATTATACATCTATACTTAATTTAAACAAAATAAATTACAGAATTTCTTTGAAAATTGATTTGCTTTCTAAGAACCAATAGAATTAACCTAATGACATATTTAACCTTTAGTCAGATGCCCTTGAGTTTGAGTTTAACTTTTGTATAATAACAGAAAACAAGAGTTCATGTTATATGTTATTCTCTTTACAGCTTTTGGTAGATGATTTATTAGTATATAATGGTAATTTACAAGCTGTCACTCAAGGAGCAAGGGGAATAATTCCAGGTGTCAGTGCTCCACAGAAATACCACACCATACTTTTTACTGATAATAAAGAAATACTCAGGAAAGAGAAACACACTGTAATAAGGTAAAATTTAATAATTATGAATAATTATTTACTTGAGATTTATTTTTATACCCTTGTTGCAAAGGGAGGGGGTATACTGTGTTTATGTCCATCTGCCTGTCCATCACATAAAATGTTGGTCTCACTTATCTCAGGAACTATAAATCAGAGCTTCATGTGTGCATGGTATACTGTCACAGTAACTGTGTGTTGCATTTAAAGATTTATCTCTCATCAACTTTCTGCAAACAAATACTTACTGTAAACCAACTAATTTTTGCGAGCAATTTATTTTTCGCGAGTAGAAAATGAACGTGAATATAAATCGTTGCGAAAATATAAAACTTGGATCTTTTCTTATTTAATTACATCAAATTAAACTCGGAAATCGCGAAATTAATTGGCCATGTATGAAATTGTTGTCACATTTTACTAAGGAACTACAAATCAAGACTTTCTAAAATTTGATATCAAGCTTCATATGAGCATGTTTTACTATATGATGCATTTGTAATCTACCTTATCAACTTCTGTTTACCGAAAAATTCAAAACAGTGGTATCCTTATTGTGCCAATGCTCACAGTTCAACTTGTTAATTTTTCATTTACCTGAATTTCCTAAGTAAGTCTATATTTTATAGTTTTGCTTTCTTCCTATCAGTTCTAAATACCCCTTTTCACAATATAGTATTAAGATATAGTATGAATTTTTTATTCAAAGAATTTTGCAGCATTTAATACATATTTTAAAAATGTCATTAATCTCAGAGTTTTAGAAGATAACAATAGTATGTATTGAATTCTTACAAGTTTTATATTTGTAAAATGTGAATGTGCTTAATATTTAACAGAAGCCTTTTTAACCAATGAAATTCAGCCAAGTTATACTGAACTGCGGCCAAGCTTAGCGAAAGGTCGTGCAACATAATCAGTCAAACAAAACTTTATTAGATTAACTCGTTAAGGAACGATCGTTTTCATTGGTCAATTCAAACCTTCGACCTCACACCTGCGAAAATAGAACACGCGTACTATAAAGCTGAATGGACTGATCAGTATTCACGTAGCCGGTCAAGGTCGTTAAAAACTTCCATCGTCGTATCCACGTACATGATTCTGTTCTTGATTATCCCAAGGCAATTCTAGCTTTTATACATGTGCATGTAAAATTTTAAACTTTAATCTTAACAGTCACGTCGAAATATTTAATTCAACTGTCTCCTCTCAATTGGTTCTGGATTAAGGGAGCTACCATTTTATTTTGATTGGGGGTGGGGGACTTGGATGAAACATTTTGTCCTGCATTTTTTTAGTTGTTATTTCTGTCCTGTCTTTCTATTTTTCAGTCTGTTAGGTCCTGACTATATTTATTAGTTTATCCTGATTTTTTTACATAAATCGTCATCCTGCCTTTTTTTTGTCAAGTTGCTTACCCTGCTTTATCTTTTATTCAATGGACTTGATGAATTAACGTTGTACTTGAAATGAAACCGTACTTAACTACAAAAATAACCAAACTACATACTAAAGATATTGCTCGATTTTTATAGTAAATGGGTTTGTGTTATAAACTGTCATGTTCATTATTCATATTCTTTCATAAGTTTTAGGATAGTGTGATTTTTTTTCTGATTTAGTTTACTTGATTTTGAAAAAAAAATCCTGAAATTCTAAGTAAATTCAGTACATGTAACCAGCCATGCTTTGTTTAGAGAAAAAATGGAGATGGCAAACCATGGCACAGTGGAAGGAAATGTACTTTATAAACTCCAGCGATATACTTTCTTAATTTATAATTAACTGTTTTGCTATCCTCGGTTGAAAATTATATATTGTAAACATTTAAACAGTTGCATAGAAAACAATCAGTTTTAAACAGTGTGGTTATTCACTAAATGTATTGATAAAAGGTGACTCCATTTTTGTACATACTTTTACAGTAGTCATCCTTAATTTCTTAATATTTCGTTTATAAGTTTATCATACATGTATGATTTTGTATTTCATTTTAATACGCACGCATGCCACACGTTACTTTGGCGGATAGTTCAACAATGTTATGCAAAGCTCTATTCTTACGGTATGAAATTAAAGGATAAATTTTCAACCAATTAAAATCGAAAACAGTACATTTATGTAGTTCCTTATAAACTACGACATTTCTCACAAGTATTTATCTATTTTTTAGTTCCACACATGCAAAAATAAAATCTTCGCCGATGAAACATTTCAAACCTTTTTACACCAACATGCCTTCACTGAATTCATTTGAATTTCGTGGTGACCATGATAGTACATTGCATAGTACATCTATATTCACGTGCACACATGATACGATCTTTCGGGGACAATTTGCTCGTTTATGACACATCATTTCTGAATGACCAAACGCTTAGCTACTTTATTTTCGTTTTATAGCATGAAAACAATAAAAGAGGAATGTGCAACCCATCATAAATTTGAAATGGATCAGTATTATGAGATCCTTATTATAAGTAACTACGACATTGTCAGGATAATAACCTAGCGTCAATATGAAAGAAATTAAAGTGGTTCATACATTCATCCGTATAAAAGCGGCACATGTATTTTATTTTATCCTTATATTTTTTATAGTGCGGTACAAGTGCTGCATTCATAAAGAATATTACTTAACACAAATTATTAGTATAATATTTCGACCCCACTATTTGAAATTCACAAAATACTGATTTAATTATTTCGACCAAAAATCATTGTTTTTTACGTTCGTAGTAACGTAGTACATTCCATTGTCGGTCACCTGTGTCAATTCACGTGCACACTACAATTGTTGTTGTATTTAAATCTTTCGGCCAATGAAATGAGACGTTACAAGTTGTTTGTTTGTGATACGCCAGAATGTTATCAATGAATTATCAATCGCTAAACTTGACTGCATTTCAGTGTAATATTTTAGAGCACCAAAACAAGGCTAATAAAATATTGAAAAATAGGTATTTGTTCTACCTTTTCTTATCATTTCCTACCACTAAGCCTTCAGCCTTCATTGAGGTGTTAATGTTCATTATTTTTTGTCGAGCCTTCGACTTTTGTCGAAAAAGCGGGACATAGCGATCCTACATTCCGTCGGCATCGGCGGCGTCCACAAATATTCACTCTGTGGTTAGAGTTTTTGAAATTTTAATAACTTTCTTGAACTATCCTGGATTTCTACCAAACTTGGACAGAAGCTTGTTTATCATCATAAGATAGTATCCGGAAGTAAATTTTGTAAAAAAAAAAATCCATTTTTTCCGTATTTTACTTATAAATGGACTTAGTTTTTCTGCCAGGAAACATTACATTCACTCTGTGGTTAAAGTTTTTGAAATTTTAATTACTTTCTTAAACTATCCTGGATTTCTACCAAACTTGAAAAGAAGCTTGTTTATTATCATAAGATAGTATCCAGAAGTAAATTTTGTAAAAAAAAAATTCCATTTTTTCCATATTTTACTTATAAATGGACTTAGTTTTTCTGCCAGGAAACATTACATTCACTCTGTGGTTAAAGTTTTTGAAATTTTAATAACTTTCTTGAACTATTCTGGATTTCTACCAAACTTGAAAAGAAGCTTGTTTATGATCATAAGATAGTATCCAGAAGTAAATTTTGTAAAAAAAAATTTCATTTTTTCCGTATTTTACTTATAAATGGACTTAGTTTTTCGGCGAGTTAACATTACATTCACTCTGTGGTTAAAGTTTTTAAAATTTTAAAAACTTTCTTAAAATATCCGGGATTTCTACCAAACTAGGACAGGAGCTTGTTTATGATCAAAAGCTAGTATCTAGAAGGAAATTTTATTAAAATTTTATTCCATTTTTTCCGTATTTTACTTATAAATGGACTTAGTTTTTCTTCCAGTCAACATTACATACAGTCTGCAGTTTTAAGTTTTTAAAACATTGATTAGATTCATAAACTATCCTGGATTTTTACCAAACTTGGACAGAAGCTACTTACAATCAAAAGATAGTATAGAGAGGAATATTTTTATTAAATTTGTTTCCTAATTTTTGTTGAGCCTGCGATTAACAGCAAAAGTAGGCGAGACACTGGGTTCTGCGGAACCCTTACAAATTTTTTCAAAAATGATATAAATTATTTTATATAATCCAATTCTTATTTTAGCAATCAGACAGGTGACCAGGACATTCAGTTGACCAATGATAAGCAAGTTGTCAGCCATTATAATGATCCTAAAAAAGCAGAGTCTGGAAAACCTGTTAATCAACGTAAGTTTGTGTAGAGCACCATACATACATACTAAAACAGGAAGTAGACCAGAAATTTGTCAGAAAATAGTTTGCATGGTAACACTGATGATGTATAATATATCAAAAGGATGTGATATGTAAATGTTGATATTAAGAATGTATTCTTCTGATGTTTCAGTCTCGTTCAGGAATTATTTCCAAAACATGCGATACAAGTGGAAAATATCAATGAATTTAAAAAATATTATAATCAAACTAAACTCTGTGAAAAAATTGTGTACTTACAATAAGTAGTTTTTGAGTAATAAAATTTTATAACCAATCCGGTCAGTGTCATCAGTCAAAATGTTGAGAAAATTGGTGAGGGGTACAAAGAAATGATTTTACCAAAAAAATGTACATTCCATATCAATTTTTTCTTTTCAAAATTCTTAGATATGTATTTTTCCAATCATTTATAACAAGGTAGTTGAAATAATATGCTTTTTGTTTTTTTTCGTGATAATAGCCCAAAAATGGGTAAAAATTGATGAAAAAGGGGAAAATCATTAAAAATAGGGTACTTTCAAATGGCCGTAGCAAAAAAAGAAGTGCACCACCATATGATTTTTTCTTCATCAATTACTTTCTTACAGTCATATAAACCCAAAAATCAGGTTAAGAAAAAAAGTTTAATTCTAGAAATGTTTGGCTCCTCAGATGTGTACATCCTGAATGCAATGAGAACATTGAAAAAAAACTATCCTCTGTAATAATTTTCTTTGACTTGAAAGCATTGATTAACAACAGAGATAAGAAAAGCAGGGGGTTTTACTTTGCAAAGTTTGCTCACACTACTCATAGCATTCAGATTCTGTTTTTGATATACTTGTGAAATTTGAAGTAAGAATTATTTGCAATCCATTGTAAGAAAAAATGGTCATTCAACATGCCTGTATTTCTAAACAGTATTACAATTCTCTTTTTCAGAATTACGTCCCAAGACCAGTCTTGTAGCTACAAAGAAAAGAAGATAGCCATGCCCAATAAAGCATTGATGCCAATTTTATGGTGCTATGTGTATCTGATGCGAATTAATTGTGATAGCTTTGTAAATTAGTGACATTATTTATTACTTAAGGTTGTGAAAATTATCTTCTAAGTGATTTATTTATGATGTTGAATTTTCAGAGATTTAAAAATCATGAAAACTTATATTAAAAAAAACATTTGGATGTTGTAACTATGACGAATATTTCAAAGGTAAAAAAACATCAACAATTAATGGAAAAATAGTTGGTGCCAATTAAAGCTGTGAACTGCAATATTCAATGTTTATATTAGTGCTAATGACTCAAATTACTAATTTGATTAATGATTGCTAACATTCCTGTTACTATTATAATTATAGATTTGACATTTGCATCAAGAATGATATGCTCTTTCTTCACTCTCGATAGTTAATTTTCATATATTTAATTTTTAACTGTCTATAGTTGAGAAAAGTCATACTTGTCTTAATGCAATATTTAGAATTCTTCAATAATTTTCACACAATGTAGTGTAGACATCAACAAAGTATGTGTTCTTTTTGCATGAAATTGTCAGACATGGTCATCTTTTTTTATGCAATTTTCATTAGTAAAAATCAGAGAAAAGTAAAGAAATTTAACATTTTTACTGAGGGCTGTCCCATTAGAACATTCATGGTACCCAGGGAAGGCACTTTGAAAATGGGGTAACCACAGAAAAAGGAAATTTTAGAATTTCACTAACATTTTCACAATACAACAAAAACATTTGACACCCACTTGTAGCTGAGATTTTGAAGTGCCTTCCTTGGGCCCAATGTATGCTTTAATGGAGCAGCCCTGAATTTCTATTAATAAAGTCAACTGCTCAAGCTTAACTTGTTTATGGAAAGGAAACTTGTTTCAGGAAAAGTATCAATCTGTGCAGAATTAAAGGATTGAATTTCTTAAGAAAAATATTTTTGTTATCTTGTATTACATTCCAATTCTATAGCAGTATTTTATCTGTACTCTGGCAGAATAGAAGGAATCTCTTTTAAATCTTTCAATGGTACATTCATTGTAGTATATACTTTACAATAGAACAATTGAGGTGAGACAAAAAAGTAGTTAGTTTTATATTACCGGTAACTGTTAATTATTTAACTAGAAAAAATATTAATAATGGAAAAGTAGAATAAATTTAACATAATTGATGTATCTCAGTTTATAGCTTGATTTCAATGTAAATGTTATACTTAAAAGAGTATTTTTCAAATAATTTGCAGTGCAGTTTATGAAGTTTGTTGTGTTTACATGATTTTAAAGGTGGTTTCCTGTTCTATCAAATATCATTTTCTGTGTACTTTTAGGTTTTTACTTGTTTTTCAGTGCTTTTTTACTTGTTTATATTTTCCTTAATGAAAGCTATACTAATGAAAATTAATTTAAATTACTCTGTTAACTTTGTGAAATTAATGAATATCAGACTGAAAATTTATATTTTATATACAGACAAAATTTTTCATGGAGGTTTGGGTTTTAAAATATAGTAGACATTAACTTTAACTAGAAATATTAATATGAGAATATGTTACTGAAATCTTCTTTTTTTTTCTCAATAAATCATCTCTAATTTGACTTACAATCAAACTTTGTAGCTTGAATACTATACCAGATCTGATTCTTAAAAAAAATGGATGGCAATTTAATTGTTCTACACTAAATATGATCAAAATGCAGAATTTTTTCATCATTTTAAACTGTTCCTAATTTGCAAAATTTCTCAACGGAGGCTATCTATTTAATAATAAAAAGACTCATGTATCTTTGAAGACCCTTTGTTCTTGCCAGTATTTCAGATTTTTCTGATCATAACTATTGGTTAAATCTGTCAAACAATTAATAACTGATCGAAATTTGGCATAAATTGTTTTACGAGTCAGGGTCTACTTTTGAATTATTATATGACCCTGTCAACTATTTAATGTAATGAAATGTCTTTCGTTATTACAAGTAGAAGAAAGACAAAATTGAAACTGTCATTTATATTTTTTCCTGGTTGTTAACATATTTCATGATATAAAATCAGACTTGAATGTAAGAAGGAAATTGCATCACCATTTATTCAAGTATACATTAATACATCTTCTCTGATTGTGACAAAATAAATAAGGTTTATACAAGCACTTCATAAACGTATTATTATTTTCTGCCAGAAAAGAA
The DNA here is from genome assembly GCF_021869535.1 of Mytilus californianus. Taxonomy (NCBI): domain Eukaryota; kingdom Metazoa; phylum Mollusca; class Bivalvia; order Mytilida; family Mytilidae; genus Mytilus; species Mytilus californianus. The sequence continues at coordinate 111,034,439 of NW_026262723.1, forward strand.
CATACAACATTCATGTCTTATGGTTTTTGTGTCGTTGGTTTGCTGTCACATTGACATTTACCTCATACATGTATCTTTATTATTTGTGTAAGCATTAATATTGGCTCATATTTATTAATAGGACGTCAGTTTATGTGGAATTTGAGGATTGAGAAGACAAAAATTTTAACTCCTGAACAATATACATTATTTTCAGTTGATTTTCCTAGTATAATTGATAAACATATGGAGTCATGATCTTCAAAACAGATCTTTTTTCAATACATGAAGGTTGCAATAATATGAAAATCAGGTGTATTAGGTGGAAAATTGATGAAACTAGTTTTACAGTAATAAGATGTGCAACATAATGACAAGTTTAGTTCTCTATAACAATTTGTTTAAATGTCAGTTTATTTAAGTATTTCCTTGCAATAAAGAACAAACCACAAAGTTCTAAGGCCATACATTTGCTTGTAGAGGATCATTTTAGTTTTAATGATATAGTTATTGTACACAACTATGTGAGAAGAAGATTTTTACACTTTTTGTAAAAATATGCTACAATACATAAAATACATATTTTTATTTACCTGTACCAGGAAGGATTATATTTTCAGCTAAGCTGAAGTTTTTTCATGTTGTCTATCCATTCTTCCGTCCATTTTATCCTTGTTATTGAAAATCGTACATATCATTTGTGATATTGTTATTGTACATTGTTATTTATAATTTATATAAAAATAAAATAATAGTTTAACTATGTTAGCTTTTTTATCAATGACTGATGTGCTGGTACTAGAGTTATTTTATAGAAGTAAACTTCCTTTTTTATCTGAATATATTGAGAATAGCACACTTGACCCTTCCTGTTAGGTGAGCAATCCCACCATCTTCAAAGTCTTGATTGTGACTACTATATTAATATTCAACCTATTAAAATAGCTGTCTTGTGTTCAACAGAAACCATCATAAAATTAGAGTGCACACGTTGAAATGTCTTGTCTGCTTTACTGACTATTATTGATTTTATGTTGAAATATAAAAATATGATGTGGTATGATTGCCAATGAGACAACTTTCTACCAGAGACCAAATGGCATAGAAGTTAGCAACTATAGGTCACTGTACAAAACTGATTTATGTACAAAACAATACATGAAAAACAAATATGAATACAGCTACAAATGGCAACCACTGAATTACAGGCTCCTGTTTTGTACAGAATGTGGACCCTGCCAGATAAAAAGTCTTAAAGGTAAAGATTTTACTACAAATACCAAATAAACAACATTATAAATGAGGTCAAGGTCAAATAGACAGACAGACAAATACACGTATCATTCCATACACCAAATATAGTTTACCAACAGACCAAACCTTGAACACTAAATATTGACCAATGAACCATGAAAACCAGGTCAAAGTTAGATGACACATGCCAGACAGACATGAACACCTTACTCAGCATAGTTCACCACATAGTTGACCTATTGCTTAAAGTATCTAAGAAATAGACTTAAAATCAGAAAAACTTCATTGACTAATAAACCATGAAAATGAGGTCGAAGTCAGATGATACATAACAGACAGACATGTACACCTGACAATCATTTCATGCACCAAATACAGTTAACCTATTGCTTAAAGTATCTATAAAACAGATTGAACCAGGACACTAAACATTGACCAATGAACCACAAAAATAAGGTCAAGGTCAGATGAACCCTGCCAGACAGACATATACACCTTACAATCATTCAATACACCAAACATAGTTGACCTATTGTTAATAGCATCTAAGAAGACCATTCTACCGAAACTTAAGAATTAAACATTGACCAATGAACCATTAAAATGAGGTTGAGGTCATGATACCTTCAAGACAGACATGTACACCTTAAAATCAGTCCATACACCAAATATAGTTGACCTATGACTTATAATATTTGAAAAACAGACCAAAAGGGACGATTTTTCATTCCCTATTGTTCAAACGGGATTGCACATCCTCATTTTTACGGCAATATTGTTTATCGTGCCCGGAAATTTAGAAACGATCCTGGTAAACTTATCAATCCTTTAAATAAACTTATTCTAAAAGGTTACCAATTCAACACTGTAATTAGATCATTAAATATTGTTTTTATTGGTACTGATATTGATTTTGTTATCAGTAAGTTAAAAGCAAACTAAATATTATTGTTATATACATATCTACAATCTGTCGATACCTTTATCTTGGCATTGCACAAGGTCATGTTTTTCTCTGTTTATGGCGTCTTTACACTAAATCCATTGGATGTTGGATGTGTACAGATTGATAATTTAGTCTTAGATGCATGATTTTTTTTATTAGTTGTTAGTGGCTTAGAACTAGCTGTCAGTAACTGCGAGTACTCTCAGATCTGTACTTAAGTGTCTTTTTGTTGTTTGGATGTACAAGTACCCGGCCACGTCCACTTGTATTTGTAGTATTAGTGTTTTTATCCATCTGATGAGTTAAGCCTTTTTCAACTGATTTTTATAGTTCGTTCTTATGTTGTACTGTTACACCACTGTCCCAGGTTAGGGGGAGGGTTGGGATTTCGCTAACATGTTTAACCCCGCCACATTCTGTATGTATATGCCTGTCCCAAGTCGGGAGCCTGTAATTCAGTGGTTGTCGTTTGTTTATGTGTTACATATTTGTTTTTCGTTCATTTTTTGTACATAAATTAGGCCGTTAGTTTTCTTGTTTGAATTGTTTTACATTGTCATTTCGGGGCCTTTTATAGCTGACTGTGCGGTATGGGCTTTGTTCATTGTTGAAGGCCGTACGGTGACCTATAGTTGTTAATTTCTGTGTCATTTGGTCTCTTGTGGAGAGTTGTCTCATTGGCAATCATACCACATCTTCTTTTTTATATTCAAAACATAAAAATTAAACATTGACCAATAAACCATGAAAATGAGGTCAAGCTACTGCTTATAGTATTTGAGAAATGGACCTAATCATGTAACTTTAACCTTGATTACTGGTCCATGAAATGAGGTAGAGGTCAGGTGAACCCTGTCTGATGGACATGTAGACCTTGCAAGGAACCCATGTACCAAATATATTTATCCTTTTACTCATAATAAGTGAGAATTTCACATGACAAAAAAAAATACATTTTTTAAGCAGTTGCTGAACCTTGAAAATGAGGTAAAGGATAATGGACATATGACTGACAGGGGGAAACTTTGTATAAGGCAGCTGTATACAAGGTCTTCTACATTGTAACCTCTGAAATATAAAGCTGTATACAAATATTTTATGCCACTGCCATTGGATTGTTATCCCTATGTCTCGCATTGTGTCAAAAGTCGCAGGCGAGACAAAACCACAACAAAATCCAATGCAAAACATTAGATGATAAACATGACAAATTTTTATTTATCAATACATTCTTATATATCAACATGGATATTGTCTATGATCACTCCATTCACACAGTGTGGTCTATTGGTACCAGTTATTCTGGGAATGCTAATTTATCTATTTCATCCTTCCTTTTCTCAATCTGAAAAAAATAGTGAAGATGGTTATATCATTTTCACAACTTAACCTGTAATAGCACAACCAATTATATAAAAATAAGTCAATTTGATATTTGCACAAATGTAACAATGTGATCACCCACATCAAGTCAGATTTGAACCAATAACATAAATTCTGTCAATCATGGGTCAACTTAAATGACACAAAATGTCAATCGCTCATCATGCAACAGTAATTTTTTTGTGAGACAGAATGACTGATAAATGTACAAAAATAGGCCTATAAATCCATTTTGTAGTAGAATACCAACACACCTTTATATATAACCTGGTACTTTGTAGATAAACTTATATGATTGAAAAAACAGAATTATTTGGAGTTAAAGTGAAAATCAATTTTTCCAGCAACAGGTCTTTCAAATTTGAATTTTATCTGAAATAATTAAACACTTGTAAGGCATTGAAATGTTTAATACCTCAGGTAACTTTCAATAATATTTATCACCTGAACCTGAACTCATTAGATGATGTGTTGACCATAACCATAAGACTACAACACTTAAATAAAAGTTTACATCATGACAGGCACTATACTTAATACACTTACTATATGATTTGGACAAACAGAGTTGTAGACATCCCTGAAGTATCTGCAGCCAGGATAACCTTCACCTTTCATCCTCTCACAGATAATAAAGTCTTTAAAGGCCTGGTAACATGTTCTGAAAATTATTGAAATCAAAAAGTGTTATTATCTCATACACACATTATAAATTATAGACTAGGCAAATCTATGATTGATTTAATTTTGACAATTAATGGAAAATGAACTTGATCCTCTTCATCAAAAATATTTTTGTTTTGTATTTTATACTTATTCTTATTGTGGACATTACTTTTTATGTTAGGTTAATGTGTATCCAGACAAATTACATATTTTGAGCATGTGCTTGTAAACACTCAATCACCTGAAGTGCAAGTGAATTGATTTGAATGTTGTATTTTCCAAGAAAAATATGGTCCTTTTTCTCAAATCAAATAATAAAGATTCAAATTTGTTTATTGTTCACTCAAGTCATTTTTGAATTTTATACACTGTGTGACTCCAATAAGATATCTTTTATTTATGATAAACTTGTATAAGAAATTTCAGTTCGTAATACAGTATTATTTATACATTGTGTAAATATCAGTCTGTCATTGTCTTTCATGCGGTGTTAAAGATATCACTCTGTCTAGTACAGTTATAGATATCAGTCTGTGATACAGATTGATAAAGTTGCTAACTTCTGCGTCATTTGGTCTCTGATGGAAAGTTGTCTCATTGGCAATCATAGCACATCTTCTTATTTTTAAATTATAGATTGAAAATGTCACCTCAAATGTTGAGATATTGTTTTAAATAAAACATGTTTGCTGCTAATGTTAAAATTCTTTCAGTAACCTGCTGAGAAAAATTAAACTGGGAACAGTTGACAATAAATCAGGCTTTTTTTTTAATTACTTTCAAAATTTCAACAATGTATGTGAATTCTGGACAAGTTCGCTAATGTTTAATTGTTGGCCTTCTTTTACTTTGATGTCCCAACCCATAGAGAGCTACCTTTATATTAAATGAGAGCTCTATCTAGTCAGGTACTACATTATTTAGTCATGCCCTCCTAACCCTTTCTCTTTCTTAAGATAAATACCTTTCCTGGTTTATATTAGGGAATCTACCATCAAAATATGCTACAGGAGCCAGTGGCGGTTTCATATCCTCTATCTGGGCCATCTCTATAATAACAAGGTATACATGATTTTATTATATATATCATATGGTTCTAATTTATGATACAAATCTAGCTGTGTAAATATTTATTTCAGCACCAATTTATCAACATAAATATTACAAATGTTCTAATGGTTCTATATTCCGTACAAGATTCACCGACTGTGATTTGCATTTAAACAAGTTCCTGATTTAACACTTCCTGTTGCTCTTATCAAACACATCCGTGGAAACAATAAAAAATCAGACACCGTTAGCTAAATTGTTTATTCTGCAACAATATCTTCATTATCCTGTAATCAACGAGGACTAGAGTTCAATTTGTTTCCGAAAAAAAATAACCTTTCAATGGACGCGTTTTACTGAGTTTCAAGTTGGGATTTTTCCAGATAGTCCCTGCGAGTTAAGCATAAGAAGTAACTTTTTTCTCAAGTTTTTTCAAGGACCAAAAAGTGGTGCGTACTATGCATGACTGCTTTTTATACACACCAAAAAAGACGGAACTTGATTTATGAAGGAATTTGAGAATGCAGATTCTCCAACATGGCGACAAAAGGGAAATAACACTTCCTCAAACTGTGTCTATTTAAAACTATTTAAACTAGAGGCTCTAAAGAGCCTGTGTCGCTCACCTTGGTATATGTGCATATTAAACAAAGGACAAAGATGGATTCATGACAAAATTGTGTTTTGGTGATGGTGATGTGTATGTAGATCTTACTTTACTGAACATTCTTGCTGCTTACAATTATCTCTATCTATAATGAACTTGGCCCAGTAGTTACAGTGGAAAATATTTTGTAAAAATTTACAAAAATTTACAAAATTTATGAAAAAATTGTAAAAAATTGACTATAAAGGGCAATAACTCCTTAAGGGGTCAATTGACAATTTTGGTCATGTTGATTTATTTGTAGATCTTACTTTGCTGTACATTATTGCTGTTTATAGTTTATCTCTATCTATAATAATATTCAAGATAATAACCAAAAGCTGCAAAATTTTCTTAAAATTACCAATTCAGGGGCAGCAACCCAACAACTTGTTGTCTGATTGGTCTGAAAATTTCAGGGCAGATAGATCTTGACCTGATAATCAGTTTTACCCTATGTCAGATTTACTCTAAATGCTTTGGTTTCAGAGATATAAGCCAAAATCTACATTTTACCCCATTGTTCTATTTTTAGCCATGTCGGCCATCTTGGTTCGCGGGTGGGGTCATCAGACACATTTTTTAAACTATATACCCTAATGATGATTGTGGACAAGTTTGGTTAAATTTGTCTTAGTAGTTTCAGAGGAGAAGATTTTTGTAAAAGATTACAAAAATTTACGAAAAATGGTTAAAAATTTACTATAAAGGGCCTTAACTCCTTAAGGGGTCAACTGACCATTTTGGTCAAGTTGACTTAATTGTAGATCTTACTCTGCTGAACATTATTGCTGTTTACAGTTTATCTCTATCTATAGTAATATTCAAGATAATAACCAAAAACGGCAAAATTTCCTTAAAATTACCAATTCAGGGGCAGCAACCCAACAATGGGTTGTCTGATACACGTGAAAATTACAGGGCAGATAGATCTTGACCTGATAAACAATTTTACCCCCTCTAAATGCTTTGGTTTCAGAGATATAAGCCAAAATCTACATTTTACCCCTATGTTCTATTTTTAGCCATGGCGGCCATCTTGGTTGGTTGACCGGATCACCGGACACATTTTTTAAACTAGATACCCCAATGATGATTGTGACCAAGTTTGGTTAAATTTGACCCAGTAGTTTCAAAGGAGAAGATTTTTGTAAAAGTTAACAGACGACGCCGGACGACGACGACGGACGACGGACGCAAAGTGATGAGAAAAGCTCACTTGGCCCTTCGGGCCAGGTGAGCTAAAAAGGATGTCTATTTTCAGAGATTAACTTGTTGTCAAGTATCGAGTTGCGAGTCACGAAAGTCGAGTTGCAAGTTACGAAAGTCAGGTTGCAAGTTACGAAAGTCGAGTTGCGAGTTACAAAAGTCGAGTTGCGAGTTACAAAAGTCAAGTTGCGAGTTACAAAATTAGATTTGCGTGAAAATGGGGAAAACTATTTTAATTTTTTGTTGTGTACCTCTTTAACATTTTTGAATGATGATTGCTTATAGAAATGTATACAGTATTGTTGATTCTTTTTGTTGTTTGGACTTCATCTGAGTCTCATGTAAAAAAAAATGAATGGATAGCTTACATAATCACTACGCAAAGTATGGTTATTTTCTGAAGAAACAGAGAGCCTTTTGAAATACAGCGGATGGCTTGTAGTTTTATTATTATTAAATTTCATAGCTAGCACCGTCATATTAAACGTAAAGGGAGATAGCAACTAAACTATAGTACATATATGTAAAAGACCCCTTCTGCAGATTTCGTTAAGAGTGGGCTCTTTGGGGCAGCTGCAGAGGCAATATTTGTTAGGGACCCCAAAATTTATTCTTTGGCAGTGACACTCAAAATTGTGGACGTTTAAGTTATATATGTCTACATTGGCTAGAGGTAAAGGGGGAAGGTTGAGTGCTCATAAAACCTGTTTAACCCCGCCGCATTTTTGTGTCTGTCCTAAGTCAGGAACCTCTTGCGTTTGTTGGTCTTGTATATTTTTAAATTTTGGTTCATCTATATGTTTCGGAGCATAGAATGGCGTCCATTTTCTTGATCTAGTGTACATTGTGTTTCGGGGCCTGCTCGGGGCTGCCTCTGGGTGTGGGATTTCTCACTGTGTTGAAGACCCAAGGCCTTGGGTTGACTTGTATATTTTGGTTGGGTTGTTGTCTCTTTGACACATTCCCCGTTTCCATTCTTTATTCTATACATGTAGCTGTCAAAGATACTTTTGTAAAAGAGACAAAAGATGCAGTTTTGGAATATGTAACTTATTTCTAAAAAACGGGTTAATCATACCCAAATCAATCAAGTTAATTTAGGAATAACATGCTGACAAATATAACTCTTTTAACTTTTTTTTGACACGAAACTCATATCCTGTTTTATTTTAGAAAATGAACAATGTCGCTTTCATGAAAGAAATTTAAGCGTGCGTGACTTTGCAACATATAGACTCTTATAAATAAGTATCACATAACTCTTTCAAATCCTGCAATCAAAATACCGGGACCCTTCCTCATGCAGTGTATAACTTTTTCGGGTACATGTATGCTTTGTTTATTAAATGCGAAGTAAACCTGAAAATTCTGTTTCAAAAATCAGACGACACGACCGTTTATATATACGACCGTTTATATATATATAATTCTTATATGATTTGCATATTAGAGAGTACGTTGATATGATTGGTTGAGAGGACTTCCGGTAGTTGTTCTTGACATTGTTTATTTTTCGATAGACGACGTTGACTGAACTTCTTTTCGTAACCAATGTAAACAAGATGGTGACGATAATGACACAATCCGGATCGACGTTAACAAAATTTATTTTCAATTTGATTTAATAGGTCTTAATAGTTAAATTAAATATTAAACACAAAACATTGGTTTGAATGATAATAATAGTTTTTGTAGTTTATTTTTTATCAGATTGCAAATTTCATAGAGTACATGTACATATTTTTGCGTTAACCAACAAATATATTCATGCGCCAAGCCTATTCAATGACACAAATATACAATTTACATGTGATAGAGGTTACGAGTGTGGAAAAATAAATTCCTTATCTCCAATTTTAAAGAATTATAAGGATTAAACGCCTTTTTAAAGGAATTTGTTGGTGCATAAACTGTACCAAGTCACTCACAAACATATCATAAAAGTCCTTCGGATTTTTTTGTTTGTGAGTGAATTGGTCGAGTTTATACACCAATAAATTCCTTTAAAAAGGCGTTTAATCCTATAATAATTTTTAAGAAATTAGAGAAAAATAATATTTTTGTAACTTGCAACTCGACCTTCATAACTCGCAACTCAACTTTCGTAACTCGCAACTTGACCTTCGTAACTCGCAACTCGTCTTTCGTAACTTGCAACTCGACCTTCGTAAATCGCAACTTGACTTTCGTAACTAGCAAATCGACTTTCGTAACTCGCAACTCGACTTTCTTAAGGTTCATCATAACAAATGGACAAAAATGGCTGAATTTACACCTCAAAAACTACTCTGTGTACAGACTTACCTGTCAAGTTTGGAAAATTTTAAGGTCTGGCATCCACTAGATATATAAATGTTAAATGCATTTTTTGTTTCAGAAAGATAGAATCACTTTTGGATTTTGATGGGCATTTTTTTTTTCCTTTCTGCAGAAGGTGTAAAAATAAACAAACACCTGAATTGCTTTGATACTGTCCACTCAGTTAAACCCTTTAACTCACCTATAGTTGTGTAGATACCTATTGTCTGTCTATTGTCCGTGTCAATCAAGGACAATCAATACAATACAATACAGTTTTTACCTGAGAGGGAGCATCTCAAAGTTTTATCCCAACTTAGTTTACTTTTACACCTTCTGCAGAAAGGAAAAAAAATGGCCATCAAAATCCAAAAAAGATTTTCTCTTTCTGAAACACAAAATGCATTTAACTTTTATATATCTAGTGGATGCCAGGCATTAAAACTTTTCCAACTGGACAGGTAAGTCTGTACTCAGAGTAGTTTTTGAGGTGGAAATACAGCCATTTTTGTCCATTTGTTATGATGAACCTTAACTCGCAACTCGACTTTTGTAACTCGCAACTCAGCCTTTTCAACTCGCAACTTGCAACTCGACGATAAGAAACCCTCATATTTTCATGAGGAAGTTAATATATATTTAATGGAAATATTGTGCATAAAATGTGCCAGAGGTAGGCATATTTAAATTTTCTATCTTTTGGTAAATAAGAGTAGATGGACAGCAGATATAAACTACTGTTATTGTAGTTATAAGCAGATATGAGCAAGAATATAAATCAAATATGGAATATGAACATCATAAGTGTTATCTTTTTGAAAAGCGTATCACATTGAAAAAAAAATGTCCTTGAAGCATGCGACAATTCAACAAATGCACGGGTTTACATAAAAATCCGGTGCACTGCAACAAATTGATTTCTTTAAATATCACTTATAAAGTTTGTTATTTGTATTAAATAAAGTCTACCTGATCTTATATTAGACAATAATCTTTCGGAAGTTTAACCTTCTCAATCTCCGAAAGGCCGCTTCAGTAATTTACAATAAAATATTTGCATTGACATAAGGGAGTAAATTACAATTAAGCTTATTACCAAATAAAATTAAATTCAACATATCACCATAACGTTCGGCAAATAAGTTACGTTTTTTTATGCACTTGAAATAGTTAGAGGGCATTGTGTAAATTTTATCATTTTCTCTGGACAATGACACTGTAACTTAAGGTAGCTAACTGTATATCACCATCTAGGATTATAAAATAGCAATACTTAATCGGTTTCGCTCTTTCTTTAAATCTGCAAATTTGAGACAGAATGTTAATTTATGTACAAGACTGTTTATTCAAATACAGAAAAATATGTGATTCATTATATTATATAGACTGTTTTTAAAAATACCACATATATGTTTTTGTTTGATTCAACTTTTCAACTTAGCTTTATAAGGGGAGATAACTCTTAAAGTAAACAGTTTGTAAAGGAATGTTAAAGAAATTTTAATATTTTTGACTTGTAGCAAGAAAACAAGTTCAGCAACACAATTTTTTCTTTTTATTTTCTAAAAGAATATCATAATACCTAGCTTCTAATATTTCATTTAAAAATTCTATCTGATAAATTTCTTTCTACTATGTACTCACAAAAAAGTGTTTCATGAGTTACCAATGCAAAATTGGGCAATTTTGCACAACTAATGGCTTGAAAAATATCACAGTGTCACATACTTTTTATTATATATTTGAAAAAAACATGGTCAAATCTACATTTTGGCAAAGTATAAAAAAAATTTATCTGCAGAAACATTTAGTGATGATCAACCTTAAATCGAACAAACTATCTTTTTTCAATAACAAACATTAACAAGAATTTTTTTAAAATCAAAGTTGTTTTTTAAAGTTTTTTTTTTTTTTTTTTAAATAAGCAAGGACTATTAAAATCCTTGATATGAGGCAGGTTCTACCTGATGAGCTCATGAAGGTTATTGGTTTTTATCTGGTTTACTTACCATACAATGCATTGATAATCAGATATACGAATTTGCAGGAAATTGTATGATTCTCAGATAGAAAATTTATCGGAAATAGTACTGCTCCTCTATTATGTATTACAAAAAAAAAGCTGAAAAGAATGAAAAATTTCTCACATTATCACCAAAGATTGTGTAATAGGAAGTTTATTGGCTGCCATGTTGTTGAAGGTTTTGAAGGAACCATGTTAAGTATGTATGACCCAAATGGATAATTCTAATATGCTCTTTTTAAGTTTAATTACTTTAAGGTTTTGTTGGGTTCATGTTGTTCAGTCTTTAGTTTTTGTATACTGTTGTTTGTCTTTTGGTTGTTTTTTTTGCCATGGGGTTGTGAGTTTGTTATTAACTTATGAGTTTGAATATCCCTTTGGTATCTACCATCCTTCAATTAAATAGACACAAACTATTTTTTTCAATTCCCTTCCGAAACAAATTACCTTTTTTTCAAGAAATTTAAAATTACCATTTTTTTTTTTTTATTAAACCCATGTCCCATTGTGTCAGTGTCAGCTAGTGCTTAAAACGTTGATTTCTTTTTGCAAAACAATACTTCCTTTCCAAGTATTTTGTTAAAAATTAATTGAAAACATATATCTCTTTGACAACATACTCATCATCTGAAAACTGTATTTGTTAATCAAAACAGCAAGTTCTCCGTGGTCACTACATTTATTAGATTTAGAAAGTCAGAAAATCTACAATCATATACCGTAAGATTAGGTAACCTGGTCTGTCTTATGAACATTTATCAAAATTCACATGTTTTGTTTCTTTTTTCTTCATGTAGATTATCTTCAATCAAATAACTTATTGTTATGATGCTTTCAGCAGAATAAAACAACCTACCATCAAAATCAGGTCACTCTAACCTACAACTTATGTGACATTGAATTAGGTTTTGACGTAAAATTGAGAATGGAAACACCCGGAATGTGTCAAAGAGACAACAAAATTAGCACAATTTCAAAATTGTTGAAAAATTGAACAGTTTTTGATATTTAAGATTTATGGCCCAGATAATGGAACTTTCATTTCCTTCACAATTCCTTCATATTTTATGTTATTTGGATCAAATATCTTATACCATGCAGTAGAGACTCTAAGTAGTACAAGGTGACAGATCCTTCACTAAGAGTATATTCATAGAATATGTATCTGTGTCATTCACAAATGAATTCACATCTATCATACAGGAGGTTGTGGTGTAAGCATTAACAGAATAGCAACCTTACAACACAAATAAATAAAACAATGCACAAACATGTAGAAATGATTCATCGTTGTCCTGTATAATTTGTATCCACATTAAATGTACTATAAAATCAAATTCCTAGCAGAGAATGCAGGCAAAACTTGTGGCTATTGAAAAAAAAGTCATGTTAAAATTTATAGATTTTAATCCAAAAAATAAAATATCAACAGCAAAAATAATGTGTATGACATTAGAAGTTATAACAAAAAACATATAAATATAATCAAAAACAGATATTATTATTACGATAAGTGTAAACCCATTGTGACCACAAGAAAAAGTCTAGCTTGCATACAAGTATTCAGTGAAAAGTTGACTTAAAATAAGACACACTTAACAAAAATCATTTCCACTGTAACTCTGAAAATAATCATAAAGTTTTGTGTTTGGAGACGAAACAGAACCAACATAATTCTAATAATACTATAACCTAATAGACCACTTTCGAGTAATGTCCTTCACCGTAAAAGGTTTGCCAATTATGCGCGCCTTTATGACGTCATTTACCAGATAGAGGGGCCCACCTGTATCCCTGCACTATTAAAGTTCATCAAGCATCTTCGTGATCATCATTATGCAGGATAAACTCAAAATAATGTTTGTTCCATAGGTACTTGATCACAATTCCCTAATGACAGCAGTGCTGATTATCAATTATAAGAAATTAATTTGCTGAATAATTCGTGCAATATAGCATCATATTTTTCAACCACTCCCTCAACATGGGAAGGAAATGACGATGCCCCTAAACACACAGTGATGTTCACTAAAACCAAAGTTTTTGACGGAAATGCAACGAACTCGAAAGTGGCCTATTGTCTTGAAATTCATCAAAATTATTCAACATTTAAAGTGATTCCTGTGGGTAGCATTTGGATTTTGGATAATCATTGATTTCAGAGCAGTTGAAAAGAGACTCCTCAAACAAATAAGGTACTAGTAAACATTTCAGTATTTTGTTTACTTCAAATACCACAGTATTTTTTATCATCAATCTATTTTTTCAACTTTTATCAGATCTTAAATATTTTAAACATCTAAGAAAAATGCAGCCATTGAATGTCACATTTTAAGCTATTAGTTAATCTTCACTACACATAGGTAAAAATGTATGAAAAAAAATATTAACAATAAAATATTAGGTTTTTTTTTTATCAACATTAATTTTTTTAAAGAGACTTCCTTCATTCCTAAGTGTGATTCATTTTTCCAGAAATCTCATTCTTTTCAACAACTTAGTTTTTATATACACCCTTGGAATGAATATATTATCTCAGTGTGAATATTAAGATACAAAATTATATAACTGTTCAGTTAATAAAAAAGTCATCAATATCAAAAGATGGAAGACTGTTAAAAAAAAAATAGATTTTAAATGACTTGTTCCATTAAAGATAAACATTATTTTTCAATATAGGTATCTATGAAAATTTAACTGTTTTTGTACAAAAAATTGAATCAACAGGAAATTGTCTTATCCATAATCTTTATTTCCATTAAACATGAAACCATTGTCATTTGTATCATAGCTGTATCAGTATGCATATCAAAATAATGTGAATATTTCAACAACATAATAAATTATCTTATAAGTAAAAACAACCCTCTATGAGGGCAAAATGAAATAAAAATTAAATCATAATAGATCAAAATTGCACGCCATATTAAAATAAAAAATATAATTTCTACGAAAACATGTACATTAATAAATTACAATAAAAATAAATGAGTTTAACCCCAGTTATATATGTATTGCACAATAAAACTAGTCAAGAGTACACATGCTAATATATCTTGCCCGCTTTACTGATCATGATTAATTCTATATTGAACTTCTTTAAGGTCAGGGTTTTACTACAGGTTTCAAAACTAAACTGGGATGAAGGACGGAAACTTTGGACTGCCATTGTATAGTGAAGGTATGTTGGACAAGGACAGAATGTTACTTTGCAACAGGCCACCATAGGACCGTTCATAGAGTTCTAGCAAGGGTTCTTTAAGGTGCAGAGGATGTGGCTCACTTTCTACACTAGGCATTAGATGTAACGTGGCAATTCAAACCAAGGGTTTTACTGCAGGAACAAGAAGTCCAACATGTCCAAGGGATGACCATATGTCTATACCAGAATCAACCCTTGGGGTGTCTGAGAAACTAACCTAACCATGAAAGCTTAATTGTTAAATCTGACCGGTGAACTATGAAATTGGGGTCAAGGTCAGATGAACCCTGCCAGACAAACATGTTTACCTTACAATCACTCCATACACCTTATATAGTAAAACAATGATTTACAGTCTGAGAAACAAAACTTACCAGGAAAACTTAACACTGACCTACCATAAAAATGAGGTCAAGGTCAGATGAACCTTGCAGGAACATGTAATCCTTACAATCATTCCATACACCAATTATAGTTGACCTTTTGTTTATAGGAGCATGAAATGAGGTCAAAGTCAGGTGAACCCTGTCTGACGGACATGTATATCTTGCAATGATCCTATATACCAAATATAGTTGTCCTATCACTCACAATAAGTGAGAAAAAAACTACACAGTTTTTTCAAGCATTCCCTGAACCTGAAAAATGAGGTCAAGGACAATGGACATATGCCAGACGGAAACTTCAGGATCTGGATACAAGATATGAAGTATCCAGATCTAAATAAAAATAAATATAAAGCTGTATTCAAATAGTTTAATCCCTCAAGGCCACAGGTATAAATATCCCTTTTTTTCTCAAGCAGTAACTTTTGTTGCAGGCAAGACAAAAAAAATCATAAAAAATCACATGATTGTCCTTAAAATTCAACAAACATTCCCAATAATCTACATAACTGTGCCAACTTCAAGGTCTGAGAGTTATGTTGCGTAAATGGAGTATAATTATATATATTAATAACAAATAACAGGCAAAAAATATATGAAACTATCAATGTATTTAGGGGGATCAATAATGGTAAATTAGAGGACAATACAGAAACAAGACCAATCAATTAGGTGTATGCTATGGACTAACAACAGTTAACACTAAAACCTAACACTTCAACAATAAGAATACTGTTATAGTCACAGACGACAAATGAGTCAAAGAGGCAATAATAATAAACTTTTACAAAATATGTTTACTTAAGCCATTTCAACTGATTTTTTATAGTTTGTTCTTATGTTGTGCTGTTAAACTACTGTCCCAGGTTAGGGAGAGGGTTTAGCGCTCACAAACATGTTTAATACTGCCACATTCTTTATGTGCTTGTCCCAAGTCAGGAGCCTGTAGTTCAGTGGTTGTCGCTGGTTCATGTCTGTCATATTTGTTTTTCATAAATAGTTTTGTTATAAATTAGACCGTAGGTTCCTCAATTGATTTGATTCATATTTTTCATGTCGGAGCCTTTTATAGCCGACTATATGGTATGGGTTTTTCTCATTGTTGAAGGCTGTACAGTTGCTTATAATTGCTTACATCCACTGTATTTGAACTTTGGTGGATAGTTGTCTCATTGGCAATCATACCACTTCTCCTTATTTTTATATTTGTTGATAGTCTTTTGGAATTATCTTCTGTGATGTCACTGTGACATCAAAATCTCTAGCTTTTTTGTTAAAATTAAATATCAGAGGCGGATTTAGGGGGGCCCAGCCCCCAACTTAACAGAACTACATATATGACTAATGCATAGACTTTATACATGTCCCACTCCAAATGTTGTCTACTTTCGAGGCCCAGGCCCCCCATTTTTCAAAATCCTGGATCCCCATCTGAATATGAGCATCAGTCTTAGCAAAAAGGTGAAACACAAAAAATATGCGTGTTAGACATCTTAGAAATATTTTTCTTTGAGAACTTTAAAATACTTTTTATTTTCTGATGCAATGAGCCACACATCATACCTTTTCATTTAAAAACTTTTTTGAAATTTGGTGAACATATCTGATCTTATTTCATTCTTGTAATGACAAATTCATTGAATAGTGTGCAGTGTCAAAAATATAGATTTTACAAAAATAATTTCTAGCAACTATGTTTCCATTCATACAAATATACAAAATGTTGGATAGACAACAGCCAACAAACTGTGTCAATGCCTCAACAAGACTCTGCCTGTGAGATAAGCTCAAGAGCTGCACCAAATAGACACTGATAAATTGATGAACACTTACAGAAATTAATGCTTAATCAAAGTAATGTGATTATAAAAATTGTATGAAAGAAAATCACTGCTGAATTTATGAATGCTAGTATTTATTATAGTGAACTTGATACTGTCGCATTTTTCACATTAATAAAAACATTGCAATAATTTCTGAATTTACAGTAATTATATTATTTCAAATTCTAACACATAAAAGATGAAATCATCATAACCAGACTCAGGATCCCTTTGTTATGTTTGTTATTTCTATATTCAATTTAAAAAGCTCAAAAATCTGTACATGTTGCGTTAGTGTTTCCTCGAATAGAGAAAAATGACCATGAAATAAACTGAATTGTTCCTATAATAACTGAGTAAAAACAGACTAAGGTAAACATAGCTGTTCTAAGTTCTTCAGATCCTTCTCCTTTTTGGTCTTTCAATTCACTGTAACCATAGAGATTCAAAATGGCAACAACAAACATTGGTGTCAATGAGATTGCAGGCTTTGTAATTAATGCATTAGTTCCAAATACCATAGATGATATCGGATGTCTGAAATAGAAATATAGCATTTTATTGATTTACTTTTATTTTCATAGAATAATTCTGACATTAAAAAAACAAAATGATATGTCTACAAGATAAGATTCACTGTCATAAAAAGACTACTCTTTGTGAAAAAGCTACCACATTGGATTAAAATTGTTCATCCAAGCATAAAATAAAGATCATGATTGTAAAAATATTCAAGAAATGTGATTTACAATAAAATGCACATGTAGAAGGAGAATAATCATTACTGACATACAACCATTTCATCTTGTAATATAAACTGTTTTTAACAGATGATACATTATTTTGTATTTGAAAGTATTAAAATGTATAGTTAACATTTAACAATCTTTTAGGTCAAAATGTGAAACATAAATAATAGTAGTTCAAGAATGAAATGTAGGTCACAGTGACTTCAAAGATGTTGAATTGGTTTGTACTGTATTGGAAAAATGAATCCAACTGATTCTAGCACACACAATATCAATGAGTCTTGTGTAGATGAAATGCATGTCTGCAATAGTGTAATTATAAGCCATTTTTCTATGATGAATTTTTACTAACTTTCCTATCTGGTGATCACTAGCCCAGATAGGCAGAAGTCAGCACTGTGCAGACATGACATTTATTTGATGCGCCAATTTTTTTTTTAAATTGATGTACAAATGCTCATTTAAAACAGGTATTGATGGCTTTTTTAGATTTGGCATAATTTTTTTTAAATTTCTGGTTTTAAATGACTTTTAAATTCATAATTGATTTAGTGTGCTAAGTAGATCCAACTTTTCTGTTCAACTACCACTGATGAGTTTTGGGTAGGAGAAAGGGCCATCTGGCATACTGGTAGTAAATAATTACAAAGACTAGTATCCTTGAGGACTTTGTCGGCCTAGTCTCTCTCTGACAAAACAAATCATATATTTATGGATTATCGTTGATCATCTCAACGAGATTAATTTTCACGCTTGAGCCGGTACGGCGAAAGTGAGAAAAGCAATCGAGTTGAGATGACCAATGATAATCTGTTTATCGCTATTTTACCCATGACAACGTTGTCAATTTCATTAGCAACGCCACGTGCCCCCTTAGTTTCTTGCGATAATTTTTCATATCACTCGACTCCGCTGAGAAAGAAATTATCAGTCAGCAAGATCAAAGGAAAATTTCATAAAATAGCGATAATTTTACTTACTTCCTTTTGTACTTTGTCATGTTGTCGTCTGCTATATCTGATAACGGCATATTAAACAGAGAAAATGAGGCAAAAGTCACACAACTGTAAATATAAAAGATTTTGATGTAAATATAGTTACACAAATAAGACAATTTTAAACAAGTAACAGCTTTATTATGAGTTTAAATCTAAGAATATCTGGCATTACACATAACTAACTTTCAATAATGTCTAATCACCAAACTCAATATGAATTCTTACTTTCTTGAAAACCTGAGTTCTAATCCTAGTTTTTGGTAGAGCTCATGTTGTTTATATTTATTTTCTGTGTAGTATTTTGGGGGCTGCTTTTTTTGTCTTACTCACCATTTTCATTTTTGGCAATGATATTCTCATAACTTATGGTTTGTGATTGCCCCCTTGATATTTTCTAAAAGATTCAAAGTCAATGAACCATGATTATGTGACGGTGGCCAAATAATCTCCATGGTAACTAGATGTACCAAAGGTAATACAACTAGTACAGCTGCTGATACCAAATATTTACTTTTCATTAGTGGTTCCCCTTAACCTCAATACGGACCATGCAAGGGCTTTATAGCCAGTCAAGGTCGTTAAAAACCTGTAGTAGTAGGTTCCCCTTAATCTGACCTTGTCACAATCTTAAACTAATTGTTGATGATGCCGCCTGTAACAGCATGCCTTTATATTAAAGTCTCACCAGACAAAAAGTAAAGCCATAGGAAAATACCTGCATTTCATTGGCCAATATTACAAATAAAAAGGCACATTATCACATTCAACATACTTAGCACTTTAAGCTTGCTTTCAGTCACAATGAGCATTCTTCAATAAAATTATATTTAATATGGTAAAAAATGTATATGATGTTTTCAAGTTCAGTAAAACCCGTATAAATGTGTTCAATGCTTTGTTTGATTTTTTATGAGCATTCTATAATGTTAATGATATAAAGACAATATAAACATATGATTTGATTTGATTTTTGGTGTTTTAACGCCACTTTTAAGCACCGCTTTTGGGCTATTTCGTGGCAGCCAGTTTTTATTAGTGGAGGAAGCCGGAGTGCCCGGAAAAAAACCACCGACCTTCGATAGGGTAACTGACAATCCTAGTCAATTAAGATTGGAGTCGAGTGCACCCGCACGAGTGGGGTTCGAACTCACAACCTCAGTGTTGACTGGCTAGTGATTACAGTAGTAACTACTTAGACCACTCGGCAACCGAGGCCCCTATATAAACATAAGAAGATGTGGTATGATTGCCAATAAGACAACTCTCCAACAGAGACCAAATGACACAGAATTTAACAACTATAGGTCACCGTACGGCCTTCAACAATGACCAAACCCATACCGCATAGTCAGCTATAAAAGGACCCGAAATAACAAATGTAAAACCATTCAAACGAGAAAACTAACGGCCTGATTTATGTACAAAACAATGAACAAAAAACAAATATGATATACAGCAACAAACGACAATCACTAAATTACAGACTCCTTCTTTGGAATATCATGATGATACAGGTTGGGTTGAATATTCACAGAACTATTTCAACTGCAGCAGACATTTTGTGACTGTCCCTATTCAGGAATCTAGTCATTCGCTGCAATTGTTGCTGTCTCTATTTGTTTAATGTCAATTGATAATTGGATCAAGACCTTCAACCCAAGATACCGTTTTAACTCAGTTACTCTAACATATGGGACAATTCAATTCTCACAGTTAAAATTAGATAATTCTACAAATTCATATTTTGGACAATTCCAGCTGGTGATTCTACAAAGTGTTTGGACAATTCTGAAGAACAGTGACATTAACTTTCAATAGTGCATTATTTTACTTATTTGGATCTACCTTTGGCATACTTATTAAATTGTTAAACATTTTAGGGTAAATAATTTTGTCACTTGTCTGTCTTAAGTCTATTAAATAGACTGACCCCCTATCCCCTTGGTCAAGCATGCAGAGTTAGTTCCCCCTAGCATCCCCACATCCCGGGACAACATACATGTACAATTGATATAAACTTACCTATCGGACAAGACAAAGAGCATAAGCAGCCATGGTTAGTTCCTTACCAGACAACATAAATGTACAAGTGATATAAACTTACCTATCTAACAAGACAAAGAACATAAGAAGCCATGGTTTTTTCCTTACCAGACAACATAAATGTACAAGTGATATGAACTTACCTATCTAACAAGACAAAGAGCATAAGCAGCCACAGTTTGTTCACTCCCCCGACAACATACATGTACAAGTGATATGAACTTACCTATCTAACAAGACAAAGAGCATAATCAGCCATGGTTTGTTCCATCCCCCGACAACATACATGTACAAGTGATATGAACTTACCTATCTAACAAGACAAAGAGCATAAGCAGCCACAGTTTGTTCAATCCCCAGACATACATACATGTACAAGTGATATGAACTTACCTATCTACAATGTAACAAGACAAAGAGCATAAGAAGCCATGGTTTGTTCAATCCCCAGACAACATACATTTACAAGTGATATGAACCTGCCTATCTAACAAGACAAAGAGCATAAGCAGCCACAGTTTGTTCAATCCCCAGATATACATACACGTACAAGTGATTTGAACTTACCTAACAATAACAGTATGAAAATTAATGCACAAAAAACAAAGTGTATGAAATTGGGTTCAAAACAAAAACTTACACAACTATCAGAATTATGTATTACCATCAATGAAACATGTATTGAAAATGTCCATTCTTTCAAATTACTTGGAATTGACATTGATGAAAATTTAAGCTGGGAGGATCATGTTGATCGTATATGCAAGATTATCTCATCTAAAATATCACTTTTGTTTAAAATTAAAGTATATTTGCCTATACACACAAGACAACTATTTTATAATGCATATATTCTACCATATATAGACTATTGTAGTTCAGTTTGGGGAAATTTATTACAAAAAGATTCAGATAGAATCATAAAACTTCAAAAAAGAGTAGCAAGAATTATACTTGAATGCGATATTTCTGTTCCATCTAATTTTATGTTTTCATCTTTAAAATGGCTCTCTTTTACAAAAAGAATAAAATACCAACAATCAATTCTAATGTATACAATTGTAAATGGACAAACACCTGATTACTTAACAATGCTAAATATTAATGATGTGCAACACCACAACTTACGATCTGTCTCTAATAATGATCTATTTGTTCCAAGACCAAACACAAATTTTTATAAAAAATCTTTTCATTGTTCTGCAACAAAGGTATGGAATAATTTACCACTCAAAATAAAAAATTGTCGAAATGTGGAATTATTTAAGAAACATTGTTATAATCATTTTCTTGAAAATTCTATGCAAGTCGAATAATTTGTTTTCTTTCTTTTATTGTAAGAATAAGAAAATTTAATCAAAACTTTACCAATTATTGCCATTTATTGCCATTTGTATGTTTGAATGATTGAATTGTGTATATACTAGTAATATATATTGTATTTTAATGTATGAATCGAATGTATGAATGTTAACTGTATACATGTATTTTGTTTGAGGGCCTCAATGAAAATTAGACTACTTCTAATTGAGTTACTCTCTTTAAATAAAGAATTGATTATTATTATTATTATTATTATTATTATTATCTAACAAGACAAAGAGCATAAGAAGCCATGGTTTGTTCCATCCCTAGACAACATACAAGTGATATGAACTTACCTATCTAACAAGACAACGAGCATAAGCTGCCATGGTTTGTTGCATCCCAAAACAACATACATGTATTGAAGTGATATGAACTTACCTATCTAACAAGACAAAGAGCATAAGAAGCCATAGTTTGTTCCATCCCCAGACAACATACATGTACAAGTGATATGAACTTACCTATCTAACAAGACAAAGAGCATAAGAAGCCATGGTTTGTTCCATCCCCAAACATACATTACAATCCCAGCCACAACTGTGTACATGTAACTACACCTGATCACAGAAAAATAGGAATATCTTCTAATCAATGGTGCACCAAATATCACCAACACCTGAAATCAAACAACAACAAAAATACAGCCTTTTATTTAATTACTGTAAATTCAGAAATTATTGCGATGTTTTTATTATTGCGAAAAATGCGACAGAGTTATAATCGCAATAATTTAAACTCGCATTTAGAATTTTTGTTTATGAATTAAACAGGATTTTTCTTAATATCGCAAAAAATGAAATCGCATTTTAGTCTAAAATGACAAAATCGCAATAATAAATGCATGCAATAATTTCTGAATTTACAGTAAGTGGGAGCATGATCTCGATTTATGTAGTACCCAAATCTTAAATGACAAATTGCTGCACATGGTACTAGAAGGTGGTAGAATGTTATTTAGGTGTTTGAATATTTAAGAACCTATGGATTTGAAGAGTATTATTACCAAATTTGGCCAAAAGGACAATTTACTAGGGTGGTGGTTTGAGGCTAGTTTCTTCACATGCATTGAGTTAGCACACATCCAGTCGTTTGAGCTTTGGAGACCATGGTCTTTTGTTTTCTGTACCAGAATTTTTTTTTTTTTTTCTAAACATATCCTCTAAAGCCAAACATTTACCCAAGGTTTCAATAGAACTTCAGAAATACATGTACTGAAAAAATACCTCAAAACACCTACAGTAATTTTCTATTATTGGTTTAGCAATATTAAAATTCTAACACAGAATCTAGCACTGCACGGTAGTCAATACAAAATGGGAGACATCTTTCTCTTGAATGTAGGAAACAAAGTACTTACAGCTGAACAGTTTTAATATTTCATATTTGAAAAGTTAAAATGTTTTAAAATAAATTGTTGACACAGAGATATATCTCGCCTATATGTAAAAATGACACTGTTTATTCAGAAATTATTGCTGCATTTATTATTGCAATTTTTGAAAAACGAACAAAAATGCGAGATTAATTATTGCGATTTCAGGAAAATCTGCATACAGTTTTAATACGTGTAAGTTAAGAGAATGCGAGTTCTTATAATTGTGATATTCACCTAGTCCCATTATTTGCATTAATAAAAACCTCACAATAATTTCTATGTTTACAGTAGTAAAATCCAAATGTTGAAATAAAAATAGCAATACTTGAACGTGTAATTTATGGAAAATATTCAGTCAATAAACCATAACTGAAGGAACAGGGCAAATAATTTCTGTGGAAATGAGATGTGCCAATGCTTATACAACTGCATACCAAAAATCATTGATTTACAACTAGCGGTTCCCTTTAACCCGACCTAATTTTTTTTAAATGTTGATGCCACTGCAACCACCAACCTAAACAGCATACCTATAAAAGTCTTGCTTTTTAAGACCATTAAGGCTAGACAAAAATCAACAAATCTTTTAAGGAAAATTATAAACATCTTATTAAGTAATGACCTACCGATGCTGAAATTGTAGTTGCACCATAGAATGTCTTTCTAACACTAAGTGGAATATCATTCTCTGTGATTAACTGATCACAGATGATTGCTGTAAAGTTACTGAGGAATGTATTGTGAAATTGGTGAAAAAAGTTAGTGATGACAAATGATATAAAATTTCTGTCTGATAAAATCTGGCATGTCTGTTTACAGTAAGATTCGTCCATTGTTTTCGCATGTGATATATCAATATCTCCATCTTTTTTTTCTGATAAATTCATTTCTTTCAAATCGTATTCAGTGTGAGCATTTTTTCCGGTGTATCTAAACAATGTCCATGAAACCAGAGCTAAAAATGCTGTGGTTATCTGAAAAGCTAGGAAATTGTGAAGACTATTGGAGGTGAATTCTAGAAACAGAACACTTGTTCCTCCAAACAACCTAGCAACCTCTGCAAATCTTGTTAAGGTTATTCTGTCATTGGTGTCTTTAGAAAGCTCAGAAAATAATGAACAAACTGCTAATCCTACGAAGGTAAACATGGTATCCCATATAAATAAGGCTACAATTAAATGAAGTCCAACAATCCACGTACCATGTCCCCATGGTATCCATGGTATTATGAATGACAATGCAAACAAAGGACCAGAATACATTATACTTTCTCTGCGTGTTTTTGTAAATGATAAATTTGTACTATCCTGGACGTATGCAAATAATGGATCATTGATGGCATTCCAGATCATAAACAACACTTGAGACATCTGGAACCATTTCTCATCAATGTGATAAAAATTCATGAAAACTTTCACATAGTAGAATGAAAAGGCACCACTAATAAGACTAAAGGCTGTGATAGATGCACAATATGCCAGGATGGATTGAGTAGTTAATGCCATGGTCTTCAGCTATCTCAAGAATTCACAATTCATCCACTGTGCAGCAACTGAAATGAATCAATATTTTTCTTTTATTGCAAAAGAAATGAAACTTTTCCACAGAATCATTTCATCTTGTAGGTATAGGTATTTAAACTTTTGTCAGTTCTTTTGTCCCATTGAATAAATACAATAGCTATTATTATACCTTACATATATTTCAAACAATTCTATTGGGTAAAACGTTATCACGTGACATGGAATAATTCAGTTAATTTTCATTCAATTGCAAGGAAGAACGAATAACCCTAAAAATTTACACCAGCGTTGAATAACCCTATTATTCACCGGCGAATAACCTTTTTAGTTTGTTGATTTGTACTCATGAAAATGACGTCACAGACGTAAATAAACAAAATGGCAACGTTCAAGTTACAGGAAGCCCATTGATCGAGAGAAGAGGAAATAAGGCTTTTGACGTGCATCTTGTGCCGATGATTTCTCTAATAACGGTCCTTTTCAGGGCCATCAATATTTTACAAAAAGAATCTACCTTTGTTGTACATACGAGAATTCAAAGACACAAATTACATGTATTTTTGAACGTCAACTTGTGTTTGTTACTAAGGGTAAGTGCTTTTACAATGATTCAAAATGCCCTTCCACTGTTAGTTCGGTATAATAAAACAATTGTGGCCCCTTAGATGCGATGAATATATTCACCTTTTCAACGGGCCATAATTGTATATTGTTCTCTGTGTAGTTTATTCACTAGGACCTTTATTGGAACTAAATGATACTTTTCCGAAGAGTCATCTCCTCTTGGTTAAGGTATTTAAACTTTTGTCAGTTCACTTGTCCCATTGAATTAATACCATAGCTATTGTTCTCTGTGTAGTTTCCATTCACAAATGTATAAACTTAACAAATGCTTCACTCAATATGTTTTAAATGCTTCTGTTTTCTTTCTTTTTTAAATTAATCTAGTCAGTTTCATTATGTGTTATTTGGTATATCTTTATATTAAAAGTGAACTCAATTTTTAAAAATAGCCATACAAACTGCAGTTAGTCAGGAGTAGCTTGAAACTATTAATTAAAAATTATGTAATTGGTATGTAAGACTTTTAAAGTGTTAAATGTTTTTTAATGGACAACCATCATGACCATAGGGGAAACTCTATGATGAAGAAGTAGTGTACTATTATAATAACCTATCCCATCTGCAGTGTTAAGACTGTAAAATAATTGGATGTCAGAAGATTGTCAAAAAGGCTGTAACAAGTAGGAGGGACATAAATTTTCAATGACAATGGAGAGCCAGCGGAAAGAGCAAATTTATCTCTGTGTAATGTGTAACCCTCAAGTTTTTCACATCTATTAATTACATTAAATTTTTTTTAAGCTAAAATTTTGTCACCGAAAAAGGTTAAAATGCACTGATCGATTTATCATTTTTAACTTATCATGATTGTTTTGCATGCTCGGCAGAAGCCAATTTTTTTTTAGGTATAGAACCAGTCTACATGGTCTATAATTGACAAAAAAGCAATTTGTGTTAAAAGCGTGTCATAACAGAATCAAATCGGCAAGTGGCAAAAAGATTATTTACATTTACAATTAAGCCTTTATGCTTTTCTGATCTTTTCAGCTATCATTTTATTTTAACTGCACACCTACCCTTATTACTGTCATTAAACTTTGAAAAATGGATGAAGTGATTCCTATTACCAAATTTGTTTTGGGTGAAAAATTTAAAACTTGGGATGCATTTCAAGCATGGCATGGCAGACATTGAAAGTTTCTATAACTTCAAAATGGGATATTGCCGAGTGGAATTGTAAAGTCTGCAAAACTGACTTGAACATTGCTGCATCACTCATTTGTGATCGCTGCCTAGAGTGGTTTCAACAATATGAGTCGGACTGAAACATGCTCCCAAAACAACATACTGGATGTGTAGAAACTGCCATTGTAAATAAAAATTTTAAAAATTGTATGCAATATTGTAACAAAAATTAGGATATGTTTAACAAAGCAGCACTTGGGACAAGTAAAACAAAGAATTTATGATCAGTGCTTGCAAAATCAAAATGCAAACATACAGGAATCTTCTAAACTCAGTTTCTTTCCTCAAGTCTACAAAATGGGTCAAAGACCATCATATGTTGATTCACTAAACAATTTAATTGATAAAGCAGTAATATGCAAAATATGCATAAGTGCACATTCTTTAATGATTGAAAGGGGAAGACATCTTAACATTCCTAGAGAGGAAAGATACTGTCCTGTCTGTAAAAATGGGGAAATTGAAGATGAACAACGTTTCTTATTACAATGTAATAGATTTACCTCAAAATGAGAAATATTAGAAAATAAAATAAATGTTATATATGTTATCAAGTAAATTTTCATTCTACCATGTCAATTAATATAACTAGATATCATTGAGATGGGAGCCATCTCTGTGGGCCCCGCTGTGAATAATGTGTGGTAAAAATTTTGTATCTTTATCATTGGACATGGGGTTGTCAAATGAAACCAAAGTTTTTGACCTTGACCTTTGACCTAGGAAGTTGTACATAAATTATGACACTACCTCTTGTGTTGGTTTATATACATATCAAGTATAAACTTTGAAATCATAACGGTTCTCAAGATATAGAGCGGACACGATCTTTACCATAAGACATGGGGTTGTCAACTAAAACCAAAGTTTTTGACCTTGAACTTTGACCTAGGAAGTTGAACATACATTATGACACACCCTCTGGTGTTGGTTCATATACATGTCAAGTATAAACTTTGAAATCATAACGGTTCTCTAGATATAGAGCGGACACGATTTGTTATGGACGGATGGACGGACGGACAGACAGACGGACAGACAGACTGATCACTATAGGGCGGCCGCCATTTGGCGGGGCCCTAATTATATATATGCAATAGACGTATTTACACTTGTATGCAAATTTGTCCGCCATTACATAAAATCACACAGGTTCCCATAAACTTTGACATCATAATTCAAAACATTTGAAGTCACAATTAAAAAGTAATTGTTGCCTGACGTCAAAAGCTGATTCGGAGTAGATCTAAGGTCATTCGGATGCAAAATATAGCTAGATACCAAAAGTGTAAATACGTTTATAGGTTTTAACCATAATATTGTTAATGAGTTTGTGCCAATTTTTTCAAGATATATACATGGGGTTGTCAACTAAAACCAAAGTTTTTGACCTTGAACTTTGACCTAGGAAGTTGAACATACATTATGACACACCCTCTGGTGTTGGTTCATATACATGTCAAGTATAAACTTTGAAATCATAACGGTTCTCTAGATATAGAGCGGACACGATTTGTTATGGACGGATGGACGGACGGACAGACAGACGGACAGACAGACTGATCACTATAGGGCGGCCGCCATTTGGCGGGGCCCTAATTATATATATGCAATAGACGTATTTACACTTGTATGCAAATTTGTCCGCCATTACATAAAATCACACAGGTTCCCGTAAACTTTGACATCATAATTCAAAACATTTGAAGTCACAATTAAAAAGTAATTGTTGCCTGACGTCAAAAGCTGATTCGGAGTAGATCTAAGGTCATTCGGATGCAAAATATAGCTAGATACCAAAAGTGTAAATACGTTTATAGGTTTTAACCATAATATTGTTAATGAGTTTGTGCCAATACAAATATTTGTATTTGTATTTGTAAAAGTTTTATTTTAAAACATATTACTAGTCCCACCATACATTGAAGTGCATTAACGTAACAATAACACAAGTAACCGTAGACTCAAATGTTATTGTTACATTCGTAATATATCGGTTAGTCTCCAATATAACAATAACTTTTTAATTATTGTTACATTTAAATGTAACCGTAGCCAGTGCCTATAAATAAACATGATTTTTTTCTTGAGTTGTTTTTATTTGTATACATTTTACACGTAAATAAATAACCTCCCTTTCATTCAGGTCCATTGTTTTTTTGGTCCTTGGTTATAGTTTGTGTTTGTCCTACTTTCAACTTAAAAAAAACAGGGAACAGTTTTAATTTGAAGAGTCAACACCAATTTATAGCAAATATAATTAACATACTGGAGTAAAATTGATTGAAGTATGTGCATTTAGTGGTTTATATTGTATTCTTAATGTTCGTGGAATGTAGGGGCGTGTTTTTTTGTTCTTCGGTAGTGAGCCAGAAGAGGTCCATTTCTGTTTTTTTGCATAGGGAAGATCTTCTGGCTCTCTTCCACCTCTTCTTTTTTGATAGGTAGTTTAGACGGCAGAGGCACATAACAAACATGGCGTCGTTTAGTCTAAATGACATTAATAAATTTATGAATGCAGATATATTAGAATGTGAGCTGTGTTATAAACGTTTTTATGGTATGACAGTCTTAGTAGGACATCCATGTAGGACGATAAGCTGTATAAATATAAGAACTACACGGACAATAACAGTTAAGGGACCACTATTTGATATTCTAGGGAAGGGATTTTGATTGATTGGTGTTTAACGCTACTTTCAACACTAAGTTGGGCTATTCCGTGGTGATCAGTTTAAATTTATAGATGAAGGATGGGGAAGGGAAGAGGGCATAATTAACTTTTTTAATCTGTCGATAATTATGCCTATTTTTCAGCTCTTACCGGCCAACCATATTCATATATGAAATCCTCCTGCCCCCACCCCAATAAATGAATGAATATCAAATGGTTTTTCTTCTTATTTAACACAAGTTTAAATTGATTGATTGTTTGTTGCTAATTTTTAACGCCCAGTGACAAATATGTCATGCAGGTTCAGGATTCGGTTCGGTTCAGGAAACACGAGTTTAAAAGTCAGGTAAATAAATAAAAACGAAGAAATGTATGATGGCTAATGAGGCAACTATCCACCGGAGTTCAAATATGAAGTGGATGTAAGCAATTATAGGCAACCGTAATTAAGGCCTTCAACAATGACAAAACCCGACGTGAAAAGTGTGAGAAACAATTCAAACGAAAAAACTTACGGCCTAATTATACATAACACAATAATTTACAAAATATCAAATATGAGTCGAGACATGAACCAACGACAACAACTAAACTACAGGCTCCTGACTTGGGAAAGGCACACAAAGAAAATGGCAGGGTTAATATAAAAACGAAGATTGCCAATGAGACAACCCTCCACAAGAGACCAAATGACACAGCAATTAACAGCTATAGGTCACCGTACGGCCTTCAACAATAAGCAAAGCCCATTCCGCATAGTCAGCTATAAAAGGCCCCGAAATCACAAATGTAAAACAATTCAAACGAGAAAACTAACGGTCTAATTAATGTACAAAAAAATGAACGAAAAACAAATATGTAACACAGCAACAAACGACAACCAATGAATTACAAGGCCGTAACTAGGCATATTATTTTAGTGAGGCAAAACTGAAAAAATTGAGCCGAGCGGAGCGAGGCAAAAAATGTTGGCAAGGGGTCTGGGATAGATGGTGTAAAATCCTGTATTCTGGGCATATACAGAGAGCTTGACATCTTTTTCATTTTTTGACACTTTTTTATATATTTTTCATATTTTAAGACATGTACTAACACCAAATTTTAAACAACTTTATATAGATTTGTATGTCAGATAAACATCCAAATATCAATTTGAGTCTGCCGCCAGAACACAGAACAAACATCGACTCAGTAGCAATTGTTATTCAAATTGGAGTTTGCCAATTTTTCTATGACCGGTTTCGTCAAATCGTTTCAGAATATTTGGTCTGCTGACATCCTTATCGCGATGAACATGGAGCATGGCAAGACCGCACAGTCTCTCACCAATCATGCATGCTCTTTCCCAAGTTTTCAGTCGTCTCAGGGCAGAAACAGAACGTTCACAACAAACACTCGTCACTGATATTTTAGATCGAGAATCGAATAATGAGGGGGAGGAGGGGGTCCGATCCCGAAATCCCGAATGAAAAGAAACGAAATTCCGTAGTCCCGAATTGGAAAACACCGTCCCTCAATAATGTCAAAATTGGATTACGGGATGTTCTTAAAAAAATTAAGGTAAAAGAAACATGGATAAAAACTAATCCATGCAGGTTTCATATTATTTATATTTTGTTTATCTGTAAAGTTAACGAATAAAGTTGTGGAAAACGGGGAAATGAATACGCAGATAGGACTGCTCCCGTGCGGGTGCCGCAGTACTTGATTTGTCAGTCTAATTCTAGTTTTTGGATTAGTTCCAATGAAAATATATTCATTACTCGAACTCTTAACACCTGTTGTGATCACAAACAACATCAGTTAGTTTACTAGAACTATTCCTTCCTCACCTTCAGTATCGCTTTTCCTTTTTCTGCAAGAGCCTGATTTAACCAGTCTGAGAGATCCATGATGATTACCGTTACTAGGTTAATGTAATCGAGAAACCCGGTGAGATGCTGAGTTATATCCGGGAAGAACAATTTAAAAGGAACGATGTGACTCAAGTTATAGAAGAAATTAAGGTTGGGACAGAAAAAACAAATGACTATATTTCGTATTTAATTACCATAAACAAATACACCAAAAAAAAAATTCAGTGTCGAAATTTTAGTGAGGCAATTGCCTCAGAGTCACTTACCTCAATGGTAGTTACGGCCTTGAATTACAGGCTCTTGACTTGGGACAGGCACATACATACAGAATGTGGCGGGGTTAAACATGTTAGCGGGATCCGGCCCAACCAGCCCCCTAACCTGGGACAGTGGTGTAACAGAACAATAACATGTTTGTGAACGCTCAACCCTCCCCGAAGCTGTGATAGTGGTGTAACAGTACAATATAAGAACAACCTGCACAAATCAATTGCAATTAGATTAACTCAAAAGATCGGTACGAGACACACAAAAAAATAACTTACATTAAGACAATAGACACAAAGCACCGAAATAAGAGTATTTGCAATTACTGAAAGTTTGTTCAAAGCTATAATTACAACTATAGTACTGAAATAAATCTTGTTCTCCCAGACTGAAGTATCAATCAGTACACAACCAACGGATTTATTAAAAAAAAGAAGAAAAAACAGTCTAAGAAATGTCTGGTATACATTGTATACTTGCATATAGATCCATATACAATGAAAATTTTTGAAAAGTGGTGGTCCGAAGGTTTTGACCATCGAAATTATGCAATTGAAATAATAGTTAGGACCAGAAAATTTTCTTCAAGGACCACCAGAGAAAAATGATTTTGAGAACTTTCCGATATCTTTGCTTTATACAAAAATAATCCAGTTTGGTTACTTTAAAAAAATTGGATAGACAATATGACCTTTTTGATCATTCGAGACAAACATTGACGAATTTTTGTGCAGTTTAAGGTTATTCTTAAAAATCAAATAGTGGGGGTTTACGCCTGATTTGTCTAGCAAAATTGAGTTAGAGGAAAGAACAAAGAAAAATGTCACGAACAAAGCACACTTTTACAGTCATGTCTACCGGACGTATCTTAATTTTCTATAAAATCATCGTAAACTTCATTTAATATGTCATCCAACATAACAAAAATCTGCTATATTCGACGGCAATTTGAATTTTTGTTTTATTGATCTTCCGTAGTATATCTCCAGAAGAGGCCCAGATTCATTTTTTTGGACTCTTCACCAGAAGACATTCTGGAGATGTGCAGAAGAGACCAATAAAACACGCCCTAGGTCTTCTCAACAGTTATCTTTCCTTAATTCCAAAACACGGTGTCGCTCAAATCGCAGGTGTTCATTTCCGCATTTACCTTGATTTTGAAAACAGAAACATTAAGAAGACATAACTGACATAATGTCACGGGAGACATTAATCCTTTTACTGATATATTTTTCTATAAATACTGGTAGGTTTTCATAAACTTTTAACAGTGGCCCGCGTGATAACTCAATGCATCACATGATTCACATAACTTCATAAAATAGCAACTGCAAATCGCTTTTTGGATAACTAGAATTATACAGTCCTAGGTGTTGACTCATCAGATTACTTTTAAAGAAGAAAACATCATGTAACCTGCAAAAAGTCCCAAAAGATGTAAAAAAAATAATAATTAGGAAGGAGACAGCAAAAGTTGAAATGGCCTTTCAAAAATCATATATTTAATTGGACAAGAAATCCATATCAGATTTGGAAAATATTGGGAATAATACACCTTATCGCTATTTGTCCGCCATTACTGGACATCACAAAAGTTCCCGTAAAATGTTGACCTCATAATAGAAAATATCTGACGCCACAATGGGAAAGTGATTGTTGTATGACGTCAAAAGTTCAAGCGGGACAGATTCTCGGGTCAAGGGGGAATAGTGATAAGGTGTATTATAGAATATAAGGGAGCTATCATTTGATTTTTATTTGGGGCTAGGATGAAATTTGAAAAAAAGGCAGGACAGGTGTTTTGAGTAAAAAAAAAGGCAGGATGAGCAACTTGGCAAAAAAAAAGGCAGGATGACAATTTATGTGAAAAAAGGCAGGACAAAATTTTTCATCCTAGCCCCCCCCCCCCCCCCCCCCCCCCCAATAAAACTTAAATGGTTTAGCTCCCTAAGGGTCCTTTAATCAGCTGATGATAGTCCTCTACATAAGATTACTGCTGAACAAGTCGATAAGCTAAATATTTAGAGTCGGCATGGTTTACATGATTGATTGTTGGTTGTTTAATGTCCAGTGACAAATATTTTGTGCATGTTCAGGATGAGAACAAAATAACAATAAATACAATAGATAGGTCCTGTAATAGAGGCCGTCCAGGATTAAGGTTGGGGAAATTTAGACTGCAACTGGAGAATGAGGGTATAGTGATAGGGACAGAAATTTTGCCTTGCAACAGGCCACCTACAGGCCCCTCAAAGAGTTATAATAATATATAATAAATACAATATTTATAAAGCGCATTATATAATAACAACAATTACTCTAAGCGCTTCACATTTGAAGATAAATAAAATACAAAAATACATAAAACATAAATTACAAAGCACCAACTTACAAGAATCAAACAAGCATATAAAAATTAATAAAAAACTAAAAATGAAAAATGCATGTACCCTAAAATATACAAAAAAAAACAGTCTAAAATTAATGCAGTCAATTAAAAGTATATAATATCTACAAGAAATCCTTAAAAGCAGTTTGAAATAAGTGAGTCTTGAGTTGCTTTTTAAAAACATCTTAAGAATTTACACTCCGCAAGGAGGATCATGTGGCAAACTGTTCCAGAGTGTAGGTGCAGCCTTGTCAAAACGCCTATCACCGTAGCTTTTCTTTCGGACGTCATTCGGAGGATGTAAGAGCATACAACTTTAACAATAGAGTTGTTACAAGGGTTCTTAAAGTGCAGAAAATGTGGCACTCTCTCCACATGAGGCATAGGATTCAATGTCCCCAGCATGGTTGACAAAACAATTGCATACATGTGGAACATATAAGCTCTATAGACCTTATCGCTATTTGGTTATCTGCAACACTTGAACTATTGACGCCATCAGGGATGGGCACGATTACTGACAAATGTAATCGATTAATAATCGATTACATGAAGAATTTTTGTGTAATCGATTAATTGATTACTCTGATTTTTGTATGTAATCGATTACCATCGATTACTTTATTAAAAGTAATTACATTACTTTTCGATTACTATCAATTACATGCTACAAAATTATAAAAAAAAAATAATAAAGAAAGTTGAACACAATTATGTTGCTCAAAATATTTATAGAGAAAATTCAGAGCTTACAAAAACATCATTTAAAGAATAGATTCTAAATGTTATGTTGACAGTTATCTAGATGGAAGCTTACCGAGGATCCAAAATAATCAAAAATTATTGAAATTTTTGTTTTAAACATGAGTGAGTGCTGATAAAGTTCTTGCAATGACATGGACCATTACATCAATCCATTCTTTATAATTTAGGCCATTTGCTCCATATTTCTTGCTGTTATACTGATTTAAGTTTTGTTATTTGTTTTGACTCATCATCAAGTAACCGGTATATTTTGATATAGTTTATCACAATGTTGGAAGTTAAAATAAAAAATATCAAAAAGTAATAATCAACTCAGCTAATTTTAAAGATGAAAATTTTTAATTTATAATTACATGCATGAATTTATCCTTTTGTTTGGATAATCTCCCTAATTAAGGTGATAACATTATGCCAATGGAGTAAAATTTATAACCTAGTGCAATATAATAAAATGTAAATCTCACACTTAATTAGACATACATCCAATTGAAATCAAAGCAAAGTCTGCATTTAATTGATTAAAAGTCTTTGATCATCTGATTAGTAAAGAGAAGAAGGCAATTAACAATTCTTTATTCTCTATTCAAAATTATAATCAATATATATTTTTAGTGTCAAAATGGTCTACATGTATCTATTACTGAACAATAATTTCATTGCATTGGTTTATTGTCAATAGGATATTGTATCCTTTCTTTATCTTTATATCATAACATTATGATGAATCAAAGGTGCTAAAAATCCAACTCTTATAATTGTTTGGTTTTTTTTTAATATATAGGAATTTTAAAATAAACTTTTTACTTCAAAGTAGTACAGAACTTAAGACCATTTTATAATTTTTTCCAATTTTTATTATAAAAGCTTTTAAAGTATTTACAGGTATTGAAAGCTGGAAATACAGTAAACTTTGTTAGGAAATCTGGTTGAACATTATGCAGCCTCAGAAATCAGATCTGAATAAGTCATTTGACAAACTATCAAGTCATTTATTTATACATTCTATTTTATCTGTACTATAAACCGATGAATACATGCAGTTGTATAGTTTTATTTAAACTAGGTTCTTTTCCATCAAACTATTTTATTAAAGTAATCGAAATGTAATCGAAAAGTAATCGATGATTAAATCATAATTTTTGCTGCAATCGATTAAATTACGATTACATGTAATCGAAAATGTTGTCGATTACAGATTACAGTCGATTACTTGAAAAAATGTAATCAATTACAATCGATTACGATTACAGATTACGATTACCCCATCCCTGGACTTCATACTACAATCACTTTTCCTTTGTGGTGTCAGACATTTTCTAGTATAACATAAAAAATTTACAGGAACCTTTGTGATGTCCAGTAAGGGCTGAAAAATAGATTTAAGTTCTATTGAGGCTTTAACTTAAAAAGTGATTATTTTACAGTGTCTTGAACAAAACACATTTTGAAGTTGAGATTTTCAAAAAGTTATTAAGTCTAGATTGTTCTAAGGATGATGCTTAGTTTTCAGTGTTTCTAAAAGTAGTAGATTGAAGTTTTCTGTCTTTATAAATTTTGTTGAATACAAACTGGTTCCTTGAAAAAAGTTGTTCAAATCAGTGTATACATTTGCGCTTAAAAATCATTATGCTTGTGCACAGCTTTTGATTACATTTACTGTTTTTAGAATTCAATATACAACTTTTAAATTCGTGCACTTTCCTGTACATTTCATTATCACATATTTGACAATGCTTATGTAGTTACGTCACAGTAACAACCGAATGTTCAATGACAACATTTACGCTGATTGACCTTTAGTCAACTCATGTAACTCATTGATAAAAAATTACTTGAAATTGGTCTACATGTATATGAAGAATATATAATCAAAATTATAAATATGTTCAAAATTAATTACTATCAACATATTTATTATGAATTATCTTTAAACATTTTGTATTTACCTGTGTTACCTGTAAAAATTTAATGAATGTGCACAAATGTATATGTAATCACAAGCTGCACGCAGACAAACAAAAAATTAAATCCCAGAATTCCTATAAATATAATGTACCCGTTCATTTATACCCCTATGCATGATCACCTTTAAAGAAAATATTTCCTTTATTTGTTTTCAATGTAAAATAATAGTAAATTTTTATTGATTTATCTTTTTTATTGAGTAATCCCTTACATTTTGAACTATCCCTAAATCTATGTTGTTCAATACATATACAATGCATGTTGTTTTACTGCTTGTAATTAAATATAAATCCATATCCTGATTTATCATTGTTTATTAGAATATTTACATATTAATGTATTATTTCAACTGACCTTAAGGCTTTTAATATTCAGATCATAAGTAGATGTAAGATTAAATTATAGATCCTGGCATGGGGATTTTTATTAACAGCTGGACACAATGGGTCAAATGGAGATACATGTATTACATCCTATATAATAATATTATGATATTCCATTTAATAGTACATTGTAAATCCTCCTCCTCCCCCTTTGGATATTGACACATTGTAAACCAATAATTTTAAGGAAATGGCCAAGTATATTGTTCCAAATAGATATTGCATGTTATTATATACAACAAATTTAATCAATGTCTGATGTATCAAAGTTTATCAAATGGGTCAGAATTACATTTTGCTTGTAGTTTAAATGCAAGCAGAGTTAGAAAAAGGGATAATTTATCAATTTGCATGTAACAGCAACTTAACAATAAACAGTTTAAACAAAAAACACCAATGACAATATAAATGTAAGTTTGGAAAAGTTTTATCATAAATTTTTCTTTTTTCAGTTTCTGGATTAAATTGTTATCAGTGTAATTCAACATTAGATTCCAACTGTGCTGAAAAGTTTGACCACAGACTGGAAAACAACCCTGTACAACCTGAACCATGTACAATCTATCTAGCTCAGTACTGTGTCAAAGTTACAGGAATATGGGGAGGTAAGATCACAATCTACACCATGTACAATCTATCTGGCTCAGTACTGTGTCAAAGTTACAGGAATATGGGGAGGTAAGATCACAATCTACACTGTGTACAATCTATCTGGCTCAGTACTGTGTCAAAGTTAAGGAATATGGGGAGGTAAGATCACAATCTACACCATGTACAATCTGTCTGGCTCAGTACTGTGTCAAAGTTACAGGAATATGGGGAGGTAAGATCACAATCTACACCATGTACAATCTATCTGGCTCAGTACTGTGTCAAAGTTACAGGAATATGGGGAGGTAAGATCACAATCTACACTGTGTACAATCTATCTGGCTCAGTACTGTGTCAAAGTTAAGGAATATGGGGAGGTAAGATCACAATCTACACCATGTACAATCTGTCTGGCTCAGTATTATGTCAAAGTTATGGGAATACGGGGAGGTAAGATCACAATCTACACTGTGCACAATCTATCTGGCTCAGTACTGTGTCAAAGTTAAGGAATATGGGGAGGTAAGATCACAATCTACACCATGTACAATCTGTCTGGCTCAGTACTATGTCAAAGTTACAGGAATATGGGGAGGTAAGATCACAATCTACACTGTGTACAATCTATCTGGCTCAGTACTGTGTCTAAGTTACAGGAATATGGGGAGGTAAGATCACAATCTACACTGCACAATCTATCTGGCTCAGTACTGTGTCAAAGTTACAGGAATATGGGGAGGTAAGATCACAATCTACACCATGTACAATCTCTCTGGCTCAGTACTGTGTCAAAGTTACAGGAATATGGGGAGGTGAGATTACAATCTACACTGTGTACAATCTATCTGGCTCAGTACTGTGTCAAAGTTACAGGAATATGGGGGGGTAAGATCACAATCTACACTGTGTACAATCTATCTGGCTCAGTACTGTGTCAAAGTTACAGGAATATGGGGAGGTAAGATCACAATCTACACCATGTACAATCTCTCTGGCTTAGTACTGTGTCAAAGTTACAGGAATATGGGGAGGTAAGATCACAATCTACACTGTGTACAATCTATCTGGCTCAGTACTGTGTCTAAGTTACAGGAATATGGGGAGGTAAGATCACAATCTACACTGCACAATCTATCTGGCTCAGTACTGTGTCAAAGTTACAGGAATATGGGGAGGTAAGATCACAATCTACACCATGTACAATCTCTCTGGCTCAGTACTGTGTCAAAGTTACAGGAATATGGGGAGGTGAGATTACAATCTACACTGTGTACAATCTATCTGGCTCAGTACTGTGTCAAAGTTACAGGAATATGGGGAGGTAAGATCACAATCTACACTGTGTACAATCTATCTGGCTCAGTACTGTGTCAAAGTTACAGGAATATGGGGAGGTGAGATTACAATCTACACTGTGTACAATCTATCTGGCTCAGTACTGTGTCAAAGTTACAGGAATATGGGGAGGTAAGATCACAATCTACACTGTGTACAATCTATCTGGCTCAGTACTGTGTCAAAGTTACAGGAATATGGAGAGGTAAGATCACAATCTACACTGTGTACAATATATCTGGCTATGGACCATGGTGGTACAATAGTATTGCAGGATTGAATAGGTTTTGTGGGTGCTTTTTTTCTTTTACTAGTCTATGACTTGTGTTTTTTAATTTGCAAATAGTAAAATAAAATAAAACGAATAAAACTTTTACCCTTTTTTTAGAAATACAACTGCAATTTAGTATTATTGACTGTTTTACAAATAAAAGAAGCTGTAATTTGTGCAGGGGAGATAACATATCCACAAATGTTTTAAATTCAGGGGAGATAATCAAACTGGATATCACTGCAAATGAACTGAATATCAAAGAAGCAAGATGGATTTCTCTTGGTTTTATTTCCAGAAAATAATTTACCAAAATAATTTCTCTGAAATTAATAATTTTTACTGATTAGTTTTCTTTTTATTACCTATTATTTAGGATTTAGAACCTAAAATTTCTTTAATATGACTGTGACCTATATTTATGTTTAGAATAGAGACTTGAATGCTCATACTTTTAACTTTCTTTCGGGAAAAATTTTCTGGTACTAGAATTTTTGTGTCTTTTTATCTTAAATAAGTAAGTACTGTTGTCTAATTCTTATGTTTTAATTTTTTGTTTCTTTATTTTCCAGGTATTGTTGGGACACACAGATTCTGCAGTTCAAAAGATCTTGGTGACCGATGTCAGAATGTAATCTACCCTGATCATGACAGAATGTACAGACCATGTGTGCATACATGTTCTGCTGATGGTTGTAACAGTGCTGCCACCTACTGGACAAAAAGGACAATAGCCTGGATAATAACAGCAGTATTTTTTTCTCTGAAAATGATGAAGTTTTGAATATGCAATATATGATCTGTCCATTGTAGATATCATCTATACATAATGTATATACAGAATCTGTAAATATCTGGTATTGATTCAAAATTTGTACAATGTTATTTTCAATCCAGTTTTCAATGTTACAACTGAAACTATATTTCTTATCATTTATTTATCAAATCACTATCATTTCATTAAAGAAAACAACTTATAAACATCTTCTAGCAATAACTTAAACAGTCAATTTAAGGTAGTTTCGAGGTCTAAATGTTAAATTTCAAAACTGATGGTATGTATTTTTTATTAAACTTTTCTCAATTTTTTTAATATCTAAATACTAGTAATTTACACATGCACTGCCAATTCTTGGCTGCACTGCCTTTAATCATGTCTATTCCATCTGGAACTAGCAAATGGGAGTAAAAATTGGACTAGGACCCAGACTACTTATTTTATAGTACATTGTACTTTAAAATTTTCTTTTATATTTTCTAAAACCACTTCATAAAAACATGGTTTTTTTTTTGTTCAATGGTTTATATTCTTGTAATGCAAGAATTTGCAATCATTTGTTCAGCACTTCATTGGACACATGTGGTATTCTCTGTGCCATATTATATAAATACTTTATACATGTATATAGTTTGTGTTTTCACATTCCTATCATTATTTTTACAAACGCTCAGGATGTAAATTGAACTGTTTCTTGATTGTTTTTCTAAGAAAAGATTTATCATTCCTATATGACCCATTTATTTCAGTAATGTTATTTCAAATGCTATGATTATGTTCTTTTTAATTTATTTAAGAACACCATAGAAAATTAAAGATGTCTTGGAAAAAATACAATTTTTCTTTGTATCCATTGCTATATGTGTATACTTTATAGATTAATTGTCTACTATTTAACAAAAAAGAATTTGTACAATTTGATTTCAATTGAAAACTCCCGTTTTTACCTAAGTAAATATTATTTACATGTACTCTTAAAAATTACTGAACAGTTTAATTTATACATTTTTTAAAGACCATGAACAATAGGAAGTCTTCTAACTTTTATTTGATGGATGTTAAGTAGCCATTA
Organism: Mytilus californianus; assembly: GCF_021869535.1. Taxonomy (NCBI): domain Eukaryota; kingdom Metazoa; phylum Mollusca; class Bivalvia; order Mytilida; family Mytilidae; genus Mytilus; species Mytilus californianus. Next base: position 111,075,515 of record NW_026262723.1, read on the forward strand.
ATCAATCAGTCTGATTTATTGTGTTGTGCTTTAAAAATCTGTTTACATTTGTACAATTGTAACTTTGAAAATACCAATAATTAAAACACATTTTATGTTCATGCTCTAAGCATAGTGATTATTTGCTTTTAAGATTTGAAAATTACCAGCAGTTGTTAATGGAATGAGATTTTGATAATTGCTTTGTTTTGTCATTTTAAAATATGTAAGTTGTATGCAATGTATATAGATAAAAGAAGTTAGTGATTATATTTTGTACATTCATTATATAGAACATATCATAGTTGATATCATCAGTAAAATAATACTGCAGTAACATTTAAATCAACTGTTAGTTTCTAGTGTGGGACATTTTGATAACATTTACATTAACTGTGAGTTACTAGTATAGAACCTTTTGATAACCATAGTTTTAAAACTGAGAACAACCAAATAAAGTCCTCAGATATTTTGTAAATCTTGAAGCGAGATAGCAAAATTCATGTTTTTTTTTGTTTTTTTTTTAATTATAAATACTTTATTGATATATATTTAAGGTTGTGAAATTTATGGTAGGTTACAAAGTTTTTCAAAATGTGAAGTTCAATACCTGTTGACCTGATTACATGAAGATTAATTCAAAATGGGTTTCTTGTAATTTATATGTATAATTGTATATATAGAAATGAAGCAATTCCTTTATTTTGTACATAACAATTTGATAATATGATTTTTTCCAATATACAAGTTTCTATATCAATCATTCCATTTTATAAAATTTACAATGAAATAAAAATAATATTTTTGACAATATCATTTTGTTATTTTTTTATCCCATTATAAGTAAATGTTGGAGATTTAAATTCTGATTCGTAAACTCAAACGAACATAAAATATTTATCAAATAACCACAAACTCTTACATGGGAGACGCCACTTGCAGAGACAAGTGCACATTTTATTATAAATATGAGTATAATATTGTGGAAAGTTCATATAAATACACAGGTATTAAGCAGCTTGTACATGTACTGGTTTCCCCATACTAGTGGTCTACAAATCTGAAAATAAATAATATAATTAATAATATTATTTATTTGGCAAAATGCTACTGTACACTTTGACTGCAATGGCTCGAATGACTTTAAACCACCTGAGTTCACTCGTGCATGAACTCAATATCCCAATCGAACCGACCTTACTATAATTAACCAAACACTAGTCAACTATAAACAAACAACATTTTTACATGTTCGATTTTTGTACAACTTTGATAAATACATTTAAATTCTAATTCGTAAACTCAAACGAACATAAAATATTTATCAAATAACCACAAACTCTTACATGGGAGACGCAACTTGCAGAGACAAGTGCGCTCGAAACACAAAGAATGGGAAAATAGCATTGAATATTTACTAATATTTGAATTCCTAAATTTTGATAAACAGATAACTGTGCTTTAAAGTCTTCTCTAACGTAACCATCCTTTCCTCTGTCCCATTTTAACCTGTTATGATTCAGAAAAATCCTATCAGAAATACAGGCGTTAGCACTGGCTCTTGTATTTGAGAGACGTCTGGAATCATTTCGAAACCTATGAACATTGGACTTCTCAGTGAATGTTATTTTAACTAAAAATTTTAATCAAGGTGTATGTCAGCATCTTTAATATAGCTATTTAAAGAAGTTTATTTTGTTAAATAATATACCAATATGCATGTCTGAAGTTCAGCCTAATAGCTTCAATAAGAATCAGTATTGTCTAAATATTCGCCCTAGTGACTTTAGTAATAATATGCTAAGTTACTTTGATAATAAACAGCCCAGTGGCTTCATCAACAACCACCTGCCCGTTTTCTGTAATAACAAACCTGTCCAGTGTTTTCAACAGCAACCAGCACAATGTCTTCAATAACAACCTAACCAGTGTCTTCAACAACAACCAGCCAAGTGCCATTAATAACAACATGCCAAGTCTTTTCAACGACAACCAGCCCAGTGTCTTTAATAACAAACCTACCCAGTGGCTTATACAAAAACAGGCCCAGTGTCTTCAATAACAACCAACCCAGAATTTTCAACAACAACCAGCGCAGTGTCTTCAATAAAAACAAGTCCAGTGTCTTCAATAACAACCTGCCCAATGTCTTCAACAACAACCAGCACAGTGTCTTCAATAACAACATGCCTAGAGGCTTCAACAACAACCTACCGAGTGTCTTCAACAACAACCTGCCCATAGTTTCCAACAATAACATGCCCAGTGTCTTTAACAACAACCTGTCCAGTGTCTTGAATAACTACCAGCCAAGAGTCTGCAATAACAACCTGCTCAGTGGCTTCATTAACAAACAGCCAAGTCACTGCAAGTGTCTTCAACATCTACTAGCCCAGTGTCCTCAACACCCAGCTCAGTGTCTTCAACAACAACCAGCCCAGAGTCTTCAATAACTACAAGCCCAGTATCTTCAAAAAACAACATGCCCAATTGCGCCAATTACAACATGCCCAGTGGCGTCAATAACAACATGCCCAGTCGTCAATAACTGTAACTACCAGCCCAGTGGCTTAATTAATTACGACATGCCAAGTGGCTTCAATAACAACCAGTCAAGTGTTTTTCACAACATACTTTTCACTGGTGTCAATAACAACCTGCCCAGTGGCTTTACAAACAACCTGCCATGTGGCTTTAATACCAACCTGCCCAGTGGCTTAAATAACTCTCAGTCTATAACTTAAATTACGCATGTCCAGTGGCTTCAATAACATCCTGCCCATTGCCATTAATAAAAAACCCTGCCCAATTGCGTCAATAATAACATGCCCAGTGGCTTTAATTACAACTGGCCCAGTGTCTTCAATAACACACCCAGTGGCTTCAACAACCTGCCTGTCCATTGTCGTCAATAACAACCAGCCAAGTGTCTTCAACAATAAACTGCCCAATGCTTTACAAGCAACCTGCACAATGGCTTCAATAACAACACGCCCAGTTGCGTCTATAACAATCTGCCTCGTGGTGTCAATAACAACATGCCCAGTGGCTTAACAAACAACCTGCCCAGTGGCGTCTACAACAACCTGCCTCGTGGCGTCAATAACAACATGCCCAGTGGCTTAACAAACAACCTGCCTAGTGACGTCAATAACAACCCGCCCAGTGGCTTTACAAACAACCTGCCCAGTGGCTTCAATAACAACACGCACAGTGGCGTCTATAACAACCTGCCCAGTGACGTCTATAACAATCTGCCCAGTGGCGTCAATAACAACACTGCCCAGTGGCTTTACAAATAATTACGCTCAATGGCGTCAATAACAACACGCCCAGTGGCGTCTGTAACAACCTGCCCAGTGGCGTCAATAACAAAATGCCCAGTGCCCTACAAACAACCTGCCTAGTGGCTTCAATAACAACACCAACAGTTGCTTCAATAACAACTCGCCCAATGGCGTCTATAACAACCTGCCCAGTGGCATCAATAACAACCTGCCCAGTGGCGTCTATAACAACCTGCCCAGTGGCGTCAATAACAACCTGCCCAGTGGCTTTACAAACAAACACGCCCAGTGGCGTCTGTAACAACATGCCCAGTGGCTTAAATAACTACCAGCCCATGGCTTAAATTACGACATGCCCATTGGCTTCAACAGCATCCTGCCCATTGGTATTAATAATAATCTGCCCAGTGGTGTCAATAACAACATGCCCAGTGGCGTCAATAACAACATGCCCAGTGGCTTAATAAACTATCAGCCCAGTGGCTTCAGGGGCGGATCCAGAACCTCGAAGTCTGGGGGGGGCACCATGAAACCAAAATTAAAGATTTGTTTAGATATGTATATATGCGAGTGTGGGTGGTGGTGGTGTCATGTATTGGGGGTGGTCGTGGAAGGGGGGTCAGGTCTTCATTTCTATATCTTTTCATTATTTTTGGATCCATTTCTTTCTACTCTTTTATTTGCTGCCAATTGTCCTCTATTCTTTATAGTTCATCTCACCTTTAATTTGTTTTCTATATTTTTTGGGCACATTTTTTTCTAGTCTTTACTTTTTGACCATTATTCTCTAATCTGTAAATTCACGGTAAACCATTCATACCCTCATTCATGGTAACCTGTTCATACCCTCATACATGGTAATTAAAACAAGAAAAACATGTGTATACACATATTACTGTACTATAATAGAAAAAGAAAGGATATAGGGTATCCTTCCACGACACAAAATCAGTACATGCACAGCAAAAAAACACACAATAAGCAAAGGAACAGCGCTTTTATTGCTGTTCTTTATCTCAAATATGAGTATAGGTTTTCTAAAAATACAATATCATTTTATTAATGATATATATATAAGGCACAGACCATTCATGTTTTGTGGAGGGGGAAGGTTTTATTTTAAAGACAAATCATTGGTTTCCATAAAAAAATAAGGGGAAAAACACGACATTCAGTTTAAAAAAATGCTGTATGCATTGAAAAAAATCGTTTGTTGTTTAATAAAGTCCGAAAAAGACTGTTCTGAGAAAGACACATTCCCCAGAAACCGTATACAATGTGAGTGTTTGGTAATAAAGACGTATCTCATATCGATACTAACATTCCTGACACTAAACATCTATTTTTACATATTCTTTTCAGACCGATTTTAGTTGGTAATTTCTTTCCTGATCAGAAGATTTCTCTTCTTAATCGATCTTGATCCTGTTATATTGTATTAGAAATCAATAAATATATTCGTATTAATTCCAATCAGCATGTAGATCACATGTAGTTTACATAAATGCTTTTGGATATAGACATTACACAAAGGTGTCAATATTTACACACCCATCGATAAGTTGTCATAAATCACGCATGTTGAAGCTGGGGTTAATTAACGACCACTTTAGGAAGTCAAATCAAGCTGTGTCTTGATTTTAGATCTAGATATCTACATAAACAGATACAGTAGCAATAAAACTATTTTAGAAAAATTTTTGGTGACCCCGACTGGGGGGCACGTGCCCCCTGTGCCCCCCCCCCCCCCCCGGTAAATCCGCCACTGGGCTTAAATTACAACTTGCCCAGTGTCTTCAATAACAACACGCCCAGTGGCTTCAACAACCTGCTCAGTTGCGTCAACAACAACCAGTCCAGTGGCTTCAACAACAACATGCTCATTAGCTTCAATAACAACATGTCCAGTGGTTTAAGACAAGTGGCTTTAATTACGACATGCCCAGTGGCTTCATTAACAACTAGTCCAGCGGCTTCAATAACAACCATCCAGTGACTTCAAAAACAACCTGTCCAGTGGATTTAATGATAAACAGCCCAGAGGCTTAATATAACTATCAGTCCAGTGCCTTCAATAACAACCAGTCCAGTGGCTTCAATAACAACCTTTCCAGTGACTTCAATAACAACCATTCCAGTGACTTCAATAACAACCTGTCCAGTGGATTTAATGCCCATAGGCTTAATATAATATCAGTATAGTGCCGTCAATACAGCATGTCCAGTGCCTTCAATAACAACTAGTCCAATGGCTTCAATAACAACCTGTCTAGTGTATTTAATGATAACAGCCCAGAGGCTTAAATAACTATCAGTCCAGTGCCTTCAATTACAACATGCCCATTGGCATCAATGACAACCAGTCCAATGGCTTCAATAACAACCAGTCCAGTGACTTCAATAACAATAGTCAAGTGGCTTCAATAACAATCAGTACATATGCTTCAATAATAACCAGTCAACGGCTTCAATAAAATCAGCACAGTGGCTTCAATGACAACCAGTCAGGAGCACGTGGTTTCCAAATTTTTACCAACACATGCAGGAAATTTTACAATCAATCAGCCCAGTGATTAAGACAAATAGATACTCAAAAAGTAATAAACCCTAAAGAAATCTACTAGTATCATTCCCAGTGGTAAATTAAGCAACAATAATCAAAATGAAACTCTTGGTAACTGTATTATAGTTTAGCTACAGCTCATGATAACTATACATTATATAACCTGCGCATGTCAGAACTCTGAACAAGGATAAACAAAACCAAAAACAAAAATTTTTATAGTCCAATTCCTTTCTCTGAATTAGCTTCTGAAACAAATTCAGCATTATTAAATATTTCTTGTTAAATATAACAGTATAACTGGCGGAACTGTGATAAACTGTATATAAGAACCATAATCAATCATGTCTAAGACAAATGAATGTGTAGCATTAACTTTCAAATACTTATATATGTTCTTCTCATTTCCCTAAACAGATCATGAAGAGGGATTCTTTTTCATAATCAAATGACATGTACTGAATTACAATCTAAATGTTCATTTTTATAATAATTTTGAATTTCAATATGATGAAAAACAATACATGATGTAAACAATACTTATCACCTTGATCTCTAAAACGCTCTTGTTCCTTGTGCTACTTGGTCCGTCAAGGTCCGTGTTACAGCAGACCTAATTTTCTTCTCATCCTCGGAATCATAAACAAGCTCGTCTGATAGGTATTCTTTGACTGTATCCCATTCTGTTGGTGACTTGTCAGCGATCTTAATACACTTGTTCCGCTTAAGAATTTTCTCCATAAGGTCATAGCTAATATCCACGACTTTAGAATATTCATCACGCTCGGCTGCACGTTTGATCCTGGATACTATATAATCAATTTCAGAATTAAATTCGTGCTGAACATGCTTACTGTAACTTAAACTTATAAGAAAGTCTTGATTTAAGCTGTTTATAAACAATGTTTCTGATTTATTCGTCGCGTTTTCCAGAAGTTCCATCTTTAGCCTATCAATTTTACTATTTAAATACTGTTTAAAATTGTTCAAGGTTATGTCTGCAATTTTGGTTAACATATCTTCATTGTTATGTCAGTATCATAATATCATAAAGGTGATTTTCTTCACGTTCAGAACTTGCCATATTACGAAAAGTACAAGTTGAAGATAAACTAATAAAATGCTACTGTACACTTTGACTGCAATGGCTCGAATGACTTTAAAACCACCTGAGTTCACTCGTGCATGAACTCAATATCCCAATCGAGCCGACCTTACTATAATTAACCAAACAATAGTCAACTATAAACAAACAACATTTTTACATGTTCGATTTTTGTACAACTTTGATAAATACATATCTTGCAATACCATGTTGTGTACTCCCTTGTACAATATAAGTTGCCATTACTGTTTAATAAGAAAAATAATAACCATATCACTGTCCAAAATATAGTCATATAATGTGTCCTACAAAAATAATCCCAACGACGACGACGACGGACGACAAGTGATGAGAAAAGCTCACTTTGCCCTTCGGGCCAGGTGAGCTTTTCTCATCACTTGTCGTCGTCGTCGTTAACTTTTTACATTTTGAACTTCTTCTAGAGAACCACTGAATGGAATGAAACCAAACATGGTATGAATGTTCCTTATGAGGTGCTGACCAAGTGTTGTTACTTTGAAGCCGATCCATCATCCAAGATGGCCGCCAGCGGGGGACTTCATTTAACAAAGGCCCCTATGGACAATACATACAAATGTCTTCATTTAGAGAACCACTGAATGGAATGAAACCAAACATGGCATGAATGTTCCTTATGAGATGCTGACCAAGTGTTGTTACTTTGAAGCTGATCCATCATCCAAGATGGCTGCCAGAGAGGGACTCAGTTTAACAAAGGACCCTATGAGAAATACATACAGATGTCTTCTTTTAGAGAACCATTGAATGGAATGAAATAAAACATGGCATGAATGTTCCTTTTGAGGTACTGACCAAGTGTATATTACTTTGTAGCAAATCCATCATCCAAGATGGCCGCCAGAGAGGGACTTAGTTTAACCAGAGACATATAATACATATGTCATATTATGGGGATATATATTACTCCCAATTTCTTTTTTTTTTCTTTTCTTTTTTTTTTTTATTAAACTGGCTAAATATTGAAATTGTTCATGGACAAATTTCCTTAAATCAGTTCTTCATTTTTGTGCACTATGAAATTTATAGCCTACATTTTGTTCGGCAATTTATTCATTTTTAATTCTGTTTATGGCAAAGTTGTTTATTTTCTCCTATTCTGAAGTCATTGTTTTTCTTCTTTTTAGGGTGGCGTGCCATAGATGAACGAATGCAGTAAATTTACAAAAGGAGTAAAATTTTCCTAGTAAAGGAAACCTTCTGCTGGTCGTAATATTGTGAATGAGCCTCATGCATCTGTTGTCGTTTCAGACTACGCTTCTCATTCAAAACATGAACCTAATTCATTTTTGAATTAAAATCGTATTAAGGACATTTCAATGGTGACTGCAAAAGATATATATATTTGATAATAAAAGATTTTATTTACACCAAGGATTTGTATATGTATACACATAAACAATCTTACTTTTAAACTGCCATCTCTTTACCCCAGAATAAAAAAGACAAAAACCACTACAAATGATTGTCTATTGGAAATAAGGTTATAAAAAACTTTTTGAATAGTGTCTTTCATGTTGCTTTGATGAATGACCTTGGCTCCCACTTCAATGTTGTGTTTTTTTTTATAGAATTTTTGTTGCTTCGAGGACACACATATCCATCTATGTATGCAGTATTGTCAATTGTTTATGTTGGTGGGTCTCTCGCTTATGTCTTCGTCACTTTCACTATCAACAAAGAGTTCGTTATCAGTTTATTCAACTAGGAGAATATCTAAGTCGTTACTATTAAGATTGTCATCCCACGAAATAAAATCGGAATTTTCCACATTGCGTACACATGAATGAAGCTTTATTCAAATGAGAAATTAATTGTAATTTTCTTAAATATTAATTCTCAATACACAATTCGAAAAGTAAGAAACCATAAATTTACCGACAATCATTTAAAAAAAAAACTCAATGCAAGCCTATGATGAAACTGTCAAACAACACTTAGAAATCAAACATTTACCGACAGTCCTACAGAAAAAATCAATGCAAGCCCAATAAATGATGAATATAAAAATAAATAAAAAACAAAGCCTATCATGATTAACAATTAATTAACAAATAAATTAAGTTTTTTTCCACATTAATTAATTTTACATTTTGTGAATTGTATTTTTGGAAAGAGTGTGGACACCTGTGGTGTAACAACTTCTTGTTTACAAGGTGTCAATTAAAACTCATTATTTATAACATGTTCGTGATTTACCTGGTCATCGAATAATTCAAACCTAATATACATGTCACACTGTGAAATTATGTCTCCGAGACAGGTGTATATTCAATAGAAACCCATTATGTAACTATCAAATAAAAGTAACTATCAAATAAAATAAACTCTGATTCAATTTATCAAGTGTTAATTATTTAATATCAGTTTTTTTAATACAATATCAAATTATGTCTCTTTTTTCAATAATACAAATCTAAAATCAAAATTACATTATAAAATAAATAATTATATTTGTACTAAAATTATTTAATTAATTATGATAAATTTAACACTGAAACAGTTTATGTTATGCTTAAACATTCGTCCGTACTTCGAGTACTTTTAATACTTTTATTAATGACTTTATTTCCTAAGGAGATCTCGCGAGGTTTAACTAGTGGCCGCGTGTTATTACGGGATTTCGCCGAGTTGCGAATCTCTTGTATTATATGTCTCTGGTTTAACATGGGACCCTATTGGAAATACATACAAATGTCTTCTTTTAGAGAACCACTAAATGGAATGAAGTAAAGCATTACATGAATGTTCCTTATGAGGTGCTGACCAAGTGTTGTAACGTTGTAGGCGATTCATCATCCAAGATGGCTGCCAGCGGGCACTTAGTTTACCATAGGACCCTATGGGAAATACATACAAATGTCTTCTAGAAAACCGCTTAATGGATTGAAACCAAACATGGTATGAATGTTTCTTTTGAGGTACTGACCAAGTGTTGTTACTTTGTAGCTGATTTGTCATCCAAGATGGCTGCCAGCAGGGGCAGTAAGTTTAACATAGGAACCTATTGGAAATACATACAAATGTTTTCTTCTAGAGAACCACTGAATAGAATGAAACCAAACATGGCATGAATGTTCCTAATGAGGTGCTGACCAAGTGTTGTTACTTTGAAGCCGATCCATCATCCAAGATGGCCGCCAGCAGGGGACTTAGTTTAACATAAGACTCTATGGGAAATACATACAAATGCTTCTTCTAGAGGAACACCGAATGGAATGAAACCAAACATGGCATGAATGTTCCTTATGAGGTGCTGACCAAGTGTTGTTACTTTGTAGCAACTCCATCAACCAAGATGGCTGCCAATGGGGGACTTAGTTTAACAAAGGACCCTATGGGAAATATATACAAATGTCTTCTTCTAGAAAACCGCTTAATGGATTGAAACCAAACATGGTATGAATGTTTCTTTTGAGGTGCTGACCAAGTGTTGTTACTTTGATTTTAATATTTTTTACATGATTTCCAAACCAAAGTTAAGAATCAGGTGAGCGACACAGGCTCTTGGGAGCCTCTAGTTACCTTTTTAAACATATCACAATATATGCTAAGTTTTGGCAAAGTATGAACAAATTCTATCATTTTTTATTTATACTCCCATACCACCTTAAGTACAATATTAGTCGCTTTATTCCTGTTTAAGTATTACATTAGTTGTCTTTACACCCATTTTGGTACAGCATCTGTTGTTTTAACCTGATTTAGTACAACATTTGTTGTCTACACCTGTTTCAGTACAACATTAGTTGTCTTTAACTCAGTTAAGAATACCAGATGTTGTATTTACGCCTGTTTTAGTATATCATCTCTTGCTTTACATCTGCTAAAGTACACCATCTGTTTGTCTTTACACCTGTTTGAATATAACATTAGTTATTATCACACTCTGTAAAACACAACATTAGATGTACAGAATTTGTTGGCTTTTTACCTGATATACTGTTCAACATTGGTTAGAATTTTGTCTCGCCTGCGATGAAAGTTACAGAAAGCGAGACATAGGGATTGCTTTTCTGGCGAGGGCGATGACGCTAGGGACTACTTGTGATAGATCATTGCTATTTTGTGTGAAGATGCATTACTGTCAGTACATATCAGTTTGACAACAATTTTGAGGCCTTGCCCCCTAGGCCATGGTCCAGTGACTTTGATTTAATTAGCCATTTTCAATGTTAAGTTTTCTGCTTAAGTTAGTTTGATATGAACTACTTGGGATAGATCAATGATATTTTCTATAAAGATTACTATCAGTACATATCTGTTTGACGACTATTTTAAGGCCCTGATCCCTAGATCATGGTCCAGTGACTTTCATTCAATTAACAATTTTCAATGTTAAGTTTTATGATTAAGGTAGTTTGATAGGAACTACTTACAATAGACAATTATTTTCTATAAAGTTGCATTGCTGTTTGTACATCTCAGTATGTCAACCATTCTGAGGCCCTACCCACTAGTTGGTCCAGTGACTTTTAATTGATTAGCAATGTTGCTGTCCATCAGATTGTTGTTTTCTGAATTTTATGCCATAGGCGAGACATATCTCTGTGTCAACAGTTTATTTAAACAAAGAGCAGTAGTTGTCATTGCACCATGTATAATTACAATATTTATTGTTATTACACTTAGTACACAATCAGTTGCCACTACACACTTAGTACATCATTAGTTTATTTTGAGAACAACATTTGTTGTCATCACTACAAAGTACAGCATTTGTTGTCATCACAAACTAAGTATATAATTAATTGTAATAACATTTTGTCTAAGGAGAACATAAGTTGTCATTACAAGTATAGTTAAGTATCTAATTTACCATAAGCACACCCTAAGTGCACCTTTTTTTTTGTCATGACTTACTTAGTACATGATCAGTTCTCATGAAACACCCAGTACACCATTAGATGTAAACACATGTTTAGTAATCCATGATTCTACACTAAATACAACACTAATTATTATCACACACCCAATCTAAGTACAACATTAGTTGTCATTACTCACTGTGTACAACCATAGTTGTCATTAAACACTAAGTAAAACATTATTAGCTCATCAGGGCCCAAAGGGCCCCATGTGAGCTTATGCCATCACTTGGCGTCCGTCGTCGTCCGTCGTCTTGTTATCGTCGTCTGTAGTCGTCGGTTGTTGTCTGTCGTCGTAAACTATTTCAAAAATCTTCTCCTCTGAAACTAATGGGCCAAATACCTTCAAACTTTAACTAAATGTTCCTTAGGGTATCTAGTTTATAAATTGTATCCGAAGTTTTGATCCATCGACAAACATGGCCGCCATGGCTAAAAATAGAACATAGGGGTCAAATGCAGTTTATGGCTTATATCTCAAAAATTGCTTTTAGAGCAAATCTGACAGGGGTAAAATTGTTCAATTGGTCAAGATCTATCAGCTCTGAAATTTTCAGACGAATCGAACAACCCATTGTTGGGTTGTTGCCACCGAATTGGTAGTTTTAACAAAATTTTGCAGTTTTTTGTTATTATTTTGAATATTATTATAGATATATATAAACTGTAAGCAGCAATAATGTTCAGCAAAGTAAGATCTATAAAAAAGTTAATATGACCATAATTGTCAATTGACCCCTTAAGGAGTTATTGCCCTTTAAGAACAATTTTACACAATTTGTTCATCAAGTTTGCTAACATTTAAAAATCTTCTCCTCTGAAACTACTGGGCTAATTACCTTCAAACTTTAACTAAATGTTCCTTCGGGTATCTTGTTTATAAATTGTATCCGAAGTTTGTATCCATCGACAAACATGGCCGCCATGGCTAAAAATAGAACATAAGGGTCAAATGCAGTTTTTGGCTTATATCTCAAAAACTAAATCTTTTAGAGCAAATGTGACAGGGGTAAAATTGTTTAATTGGTCAAGATCTATCGGCCCTGAAATTTTCAGACGAATCGAACAACCCATTGTTGGGTTGCTGCCACCGAATTGGTAGTTTTAACAAAATTTTGCAGTTTTTTGTTATTATTTTGAATATTATTATAGATATATATAAACTGTAAGCAGCAATAATGTTCAGCAAAGTAAGATATACAAAAAAGTTAATATGACCATAATTGTCAATTGACCCCTTAAGGAGTTATTGCCCTTTAAAGACAATACACAATTTGTTCATCAAGTTTGCTAACATTTAAAAATCTTCTCCTCTGAAATACAGGTGAGCGATTCAGGCTCTTGAGAGCCTCTTGTTTTCTAATCACATACTGAGTTCATTGTCAGTTTTCATTACACCTTAAGTATACCATTAGCTGTCATTCAAAATTAAGTACATTATTAGTTGTAAACACAAACTTAATTATCGGTATACTGTAGTCCAACCCTAAATACATCATAAGTTGTTATTGCACTCTAAGTACACCATTAGCTGTTACTGCAATTTAAGAATACCATTAGTTGTAATTGTGCACTTATCACATCATTATTTGTATTCAGGGTTTCCACTGGGTCAATTTGTTTTAGTTGATCACAGTCTCAGTACACCATTATTTGTTATGATACACCCACATTTATGAAAACCATTAGTGTCACCACATGGTAGGAATAGCATTAGTCATTATTGCATGCTAAGTTCAACATTAGTTGTAATTGCACACTAAGAACACCACTAGTTGTCATTGAACACTAAGAACATCATTAGTTGTTACTGCACTCTAAGAACACTATTAGTTGTCATTGCAGACTCAAAACACCATTACTTGTTATTGTACACTTAAAACATCATTAGTTGTTATTGATCTCTAGGAACACCATTAGTTGGTATTTCACACAATGAACACCATAAGTTGTCATTGCACACTCAGAACACCATTTGTTTTCATTGTACAATAAGAACATTATTAGTTGTTATTTCACTCTGAGACCACCATTATTGTTATTGCACTTTAAGAACATTATAAGATGTCATTGCACACTCAGAACATCATTAGTTGTCATTGCACACTCAGAACACCATTTGCTTTCATTGTACACTAAGAACACCATTGGTTGTCATTGTACACTAAGAACATCATAAGTTGTTATTGCAATCTATGAATGTCATTTGTTGTCATTGTACACTTAGACACCATTTGTATTTATTGCATATTTAGAACACCATAAGTTATCATTGCTCACATAAAACACCATAAGTTATCATTGCTCACATAAAACACCATAAGTTGTTTTTTCGCACTAAGAACACCATTTGTTGATATTGTGCACTTCGAACACATTTAGTTGTTCTTGTACACTGAGAACATCATGAGTTGTTAATTCACTCTAAGAACACCATGTGTTGTATTTCACACTAAAACTATTAGTTGTAATTGATCTCTAGAAACACTATTATTGTAATGGCACTCTAAGAACACCTTTGTTATTATTGCCCACTTAAAACACCATCAGTTGTTATTACGTTCTAAGAACACCATTTGTTGTTATTGTGCACTTATAACACGATTAGTTGTCCTTGTACACTTAGAACACCATTAGTTTTCATTGCACAGTAAAGAATACCATTAGTTGTTATTGTACACTTAGAACACTATTAGCTGTCATTGTACACTAAGAACAGCATAAGTTGTCATTGCACTCTTGGGACAACATTCGTTGTCATTGCACACTCAAACAAAATTAGGTGTTATTGTTCAATAAGAACACAGTTGTTTGTCTTTGCACACTAAGAACACAATTAGTTGTTTTTGCACCCTTAAAATATTATTTGGTTGTCATTGTACACTCAGAAAAATATTAGTGGTCATTGCGCACGAAGAAGATGCAAATAAGGAGATGTGGTATGATTGCAAATGAGATAACTATGCACCAAAGTTCAAATGAAGTGGGTGTAAGCAATAATAGGCAACCGTACGGCATTCAACAATGAGAAAAACCCATACTGTATATTCGGCAATAAAAGTCACCGACGTGAAACAATTCAACTGAGAAAACTAACGGACTCATCTATAACAAAACAATTTACGAAAAACAAATATGAACCAATGACAACCACTGAACTGAAGCCTCCTGACTTGGGACAGGCACATACAGAACACCATTAGTTGTCATTGCACACTTAGAACACCATTAATTAGCATTGCACATTAAGAATGCCATTGGTTGTCAATCCAAAATAAGAAACACTTTTAATTATCATTGTACACTGAGAACACCATTGATTGCACACTAAGAACACCATTGATTGTCATTGCTCACTAAGAACACCATTGGTTGTCATTGCACACTAAGAACACCATTGATTGTCATTGCTCACTAAGAACACCATTGGTTGTCATTGCACACTAAGAACACCATTGGTTGTCATTGCACACTAAGAAATATCATTTGATATCATTGCACACTAAGAACACCATTGGTTGTCATTGCACACTAAGAAATATCATTTGATATCATTGCACACTAAGAACACCATTGGTTGTCATTGCACACTAAGAAATATCATTTGATATCATTGCACACTAAGAACACCATTGGTTGTCATTGCACACTAAGAAATATCATTTGATATCATTGCACACTAAGAACACCATTGGTTGTCATTGCAAACTAAGAAATATCATTTGATATCATTGCACACTAAGAACACCATATGTTGTCATTTAACATCGAGTTCAACATTAGTTGTAATCACACTCCCAATCTAAGTACATCATACGTGTCTTAGGTTAGAACATACTCACCCATTCTCGTCCAATGGAAAATCATTTTTTTCCCTTCTAGTTATCATAGTAGTTCGCTTTCCATGCACTATAAAATGCTATACACGAATGACCTTTCATTGTACCTTAATTATGAAAGTGGATTCTTAAAAACTGCAACAACGGAGTGTACAATCCCCCGAGGCAATTTCCAAAGGAAAAGAGCAAAAGAAAGAAATCATGAGTCCTGTTGTTTGTCTAATCATTATAAATTAAATCAGGAAAATAAATCTAAAAAAACTTGTAAATGTTATTTAATGGTAAATATAAAGACCCCCCCCCCCCCCAAAGAAAAAAATAAAAAGGGGACACAGGTGTAGGTAAAATACATGTAATATTTAATCTTTCTTTTATACGAGACCTTAAAATCAATGTTTTGAAAAAAACAATGATTTCTGAAGAAAAATCAAAGGAAGTTTAAGAAAAAAAACATTCATCAATAAAAAAGCAACCATCTGATGTTGAAACGATTGTAAATTAAAATTAATAGATGAAGTTTTGTCATTATTCAAAATTTTACAATTCTAGAAAAGCATTGTGTGTTTTTTCAAATGAAGGAATTTTAGATATATTTTAGATATATAAAGTGAGCTCATATTAAAGTTTGATTATTACAATGAGAAGCTAATTTTGTTATGTCACTCAAAGGTGTGAATATCATGTTCTAAATTGGTCAGACAATACTTATACGTGTGCATGCAAAACAAATTTCATGGTAGAGGGGTCTAAATACAGCACAAACAACATTTTCCAAAAGACCAAAAAAGTGAAAAGTATATTTTAACAAAACGCATTTGACTAGCAGGTCGAACAACGGATGTTCTTAAACCCTTCTGACTGCCATGGCGATTGCCAAATAATATATATATATACTTTGATGTAATTGCGCAGGATGGTTAGAAAACTGGACTGAGTTCTATTCTCGGAGTCTCTATATATACTGAACAACACAAATTCCTGAAATTCTTATTTTAGTAGATCTTGATGGTTCCAATATGATATAAATAATATACTTCTATCAGATTCTGAAGCTTTTTATTGTCCGACATAAAATTTTGCCAACAAGCGTGACAACATTACATGTAGGCAATCGATGGAGTGTGATATATTAAAGTATCAATCAATATCAATTACACAATTAATAAAACAAAATATGATATATATCATTATGCACTAAAAGTATATAACAGTTATCATCATGTCTTGGTACAGCATTTTGTTGTCTTCACAAACTTAGTACAACATTAGTTGTCATTGCATTCTAACTACAACATTAAGGACATCATTTGGTGTTATCACACATCAAGGACATCATTTGGTGTTGTCACACATTTAAGACATCAATTACTGTTAATACACATTAAGTACACAATTAGTTTCCGACAACGAACTAAATAAAACATCTGTCATCACGCACCAATTACATCATTTGTTGACATAACACCCTTTAAAGTACAACATTAGTTGTCATTATCGGTATTCTAAGTACTTTATGTGTCAAAAGTCCTTAAGTACAACATAAGTTGTCAACATGTTTTAGTACAACATTAGTTGTCATTGTACAATGTTTAAGTACAACATTAGTTGTCATTACACCATGTTTTAGTACAACACGAGTTGTCATTGTGTCATGTTTTAGTACAACGTTAGTTGTCATTGCACCATGTTTTAGTTCATCATAAGTTGTCAATGCATCATGATTTAGTACACCATGAATTGTCATTGTATATATAAAAAAGAAGATGTGGTATGATTGCCAATGAGACAACTCTCCACAAGAGACCAAATGACACAGAAATTGACAACTATAGGTCACCGTACGGCCTTCAACAATGAGCAAAGCCCATACCGCAAAGTCAGCTATAAAAGGCCCTGAAATGACAAATGTAAAACAATTCAAACGAGAAAACTAACGGCATAATTTATGTATAAAAAAATGAACGAAAAACAAATATGTAACTCATCAACAAACGACAACCACTGAATTACAGGCTCCTGACTTGGGACAGGCACATACATACAGAATGTGGCGGGGTTAAACATGTTAGCGGGATCCCAACCCTTCCCCTAACCTGGGACAGTGGTGTAACAGTACAACATAAGAACGAACTATAAAAATCAGTTGTTATAGTACACCATGAGTTGTCATTGCACTATGTTTTAGTACACCATGAGTTGTCATTGCACCATGTTTAAGTTAACATGAGCTGTCATTGCACCATGTTTTAGTACAACATGAGTTGTCATTGCACCATGTTTAAGTACAACATGAGTTGGCATTGCACCATGTTTTAGTACATGATAAGTTGTCATTACACCATGTTTTCGTACAACATTAATTGTCATTTCACCATGTTTTAGTACAACATTAGTTGATATTGCACCATGTTTTAGTACACCACGAGTTGTCATTGTACCATGTTTTAGTTCATCATGAGTTGTCATTGCACCACGATTTAGTACACCATGAGTTGTTATTGTACTATGTTTTAGTACACCATGAGTTGTCATTGCACTATTTTAGTACACCATGAGTTGTCATTGCACCATGTTTAAGTACAACATGAGCTGTCATTGCACCATGTTTTAGTACAACATGAGTTGTCATTGCACTATGTTTTAGTACAACATGAGTGGTCATTGCACCATGTTTTAGTACAACATTAGTTGTCATTGCACCATGTTTTAGTGCAACATTAGTTGTCATTGCACCATGTTTTAGTACAACATTAGTTGTCATTGCACCATGTTTTAGTACATCATTGGTTGTCATCACACCCTGAATAGAAGTTGTAGTTACACACGGCTAAAAAAAGCTTTTAACAGTTCATTGGATTTTTATGAAAAAAGAAGTTCGCGTTTCAAAGAAAGTAGTTGTGGTTTATAGTTGTCTCAAAGGCAAGCATACCACACATATCATCTTATTTTAATCGCCTCTGGGCGTTAAGCAACCAACAATCAATCAATCATTATTCTTATACATACGTTTATCAAATTTTTCCTCACCGCAGATGCAATCTTTAATTGTTTTCAAAATAATAACTGTATTTCAAACAAAATACTTATTTATGATAATAATGTTTATCTAGAAACCACATTGACATTTATTGGCACAGTAACTAACCACACATTAGAGAAAAGATTTATATTAGTAATCGGGTGTTCGATCAGGGTGATGAATACGAGAAGGGGAAACAAATTTGGTCCTTTTCGTAGTCCTATTTTGAGAAATAAGGAGCACATCATCAAATCTTCTAAAAGCCTTTTTCATAGCCGTTTCATCCAATTCTCTCTAGTCCAACTTCTTTCTACATGGGCATAAATTTGCATAACTCTGACTAAAGAATGTCCTTCATCTTTAAATCTTCCAGATCCACCCTTGAATCATTATTTAGTTGCTATATATTGACTGATTTATTTATTTAATTATTTATTTATTTATTTCAATTATGGCGATGGCAACTGCAATACCATAGCGGATGTTTGGTAACATGCTCCATTGACAATATATAAGTGGGTTGATATCTGATATGATAAATGGCGTTTAGGCAAACGGATAATAGATTAGTGATACAAAAAGAATGAAAGATGTGGAATAACTACAGAAAAAGGATGAATGAAAACAAATTAGTCGTCATGTAGATGCATTTAACAGTACCAACTGAACTGTATGTTAATCCCATCACTTAGGCTTGTAAATCCTTCTTGGCAGCTATTACCGCCAATGGCTGACGTAATAATGACATAATATCGTAAAAAATTCAATGATATTTATTGCTTTTGTTCTTTATTTTTATATGTATCATTACTGTACTTTGTCCTATATAGCACTACTTTTCTAGAGATTTGGTAACTCGAGGTACGGTGGAGACATCGTCCTCTGAAATCAACATTTTGTACGTCTAAGAACTAGTCTTGGCCGTTCAGCATTGTTCAATTTTACCAATGTTCTCTTGGTTCCCATGTTAGCAAATTTTAGACACTTGTTACAACGATTCTATGCACATCTCTCGTCAAATATGATTACGTTGGAAGGTTCAATCACCATGATAGACAAAGTCGGTACTTCATTATCTATTTGTATATACTGGTCATTAGTGTAATGGTTTGACATCACAACAACATTCTGAACTGATGAAAACAAGGCACATACATATTTATAGGTTCAAATGAGGATTCTTTCTGGTTTATGATCAATCATTCTGATATAAAACGATCAACACAGAAATAGTGTTGTTAGAACGAAAAAAGTATGACAGTTTTTCATGATTGTTGTTCATTGAAGTTTGAATGTAAAAACATGATTTAGAGTATAAAATATAAAAACACACCTGTAAATCTCTTAAGATTTATCTGCATACCTTGTAAATCAGATAACTAAGTTTTTTTGAAGCTGCATACTTTTGTATAGAACTATAACTGTCTTTTGGTGTGTGATTTGATAGCTTTCCAAAATTGCGATTTTCACAAAAAAAATTCTGACCACAGGCACGTTGGAAAAAAACAGTTATTGCTATAAAATACCAGCTCTTATGATTTTTAAACTTTAAGTAAGGCATAAGTAAAATGACAAGGCCTTCTAGAAGTAAGACTAACGTCGTTCCCATTGGTTTTTCGATCTGAAATAATACATTTATGTTGGGGTTTTATAAATGTGTCTGTGTCTATGTCATTTTAACAGTTCTCGCACCATTCATTTCAGGTGCTCGATATATGCATGAAATATTTGCCACGGACGTTATGTAACTAAGAATCAATCAGTCAGTCAGTGAACTATCTTATCCATTAAGCTTATTTATTTGAAATCAGTGTTGTCTGCTGTCAATCTACTTTCTTAGGATTCCGTTGTTCTTACTGTATAAAAGTTTGATATCTCGACACCCAAGCGGCAAATCGTCTGCTGTCAATATACTTTCTTCTTTAAAGGATCGCTGTATAAAACTTTGATCTCGCGACACCCAAGCGGCAATCGTTGATGTAAATACTATGGTATTACAGTGTGATGATGGATCTTTATAACAAATAAATAGACTTGACATTTATTCATTTAATGCACATTTTAGTGAAATAAATTATTCCGATTAGTGGCGATATGATATACATAATGATGTATATTGCGTATCTCCTGCACGCGACTTAACCATCGTCTGCAGATAAAGTTTTGTACCATAATCCAACTGCCTCGCTTCACTTGTTAGTATTTGTTAGAGTCATTCACACGTGGGGTGCTATTGTAGTGTTATAGATATGACTTAAAACGCAGATTTTATTCTATTTTGTTAGGAATTTATAATGGAAAAACATGCCAAATTCCTTCAAGGAAGCGTTAAAAAGAAATCCGGTGGCAGGATTAAATGTACTTTGTGGATAGTAGCCACTGTTGCCACAAGTTTTGTAATTGTATTACTTGGATTTTTAGTATGGTCATTAGTTTCATATCATCAACATGTTGTTAATTTAAATTCTAGAGTGGAATATTTAGAAAATGAATGCTCAAACTATAAAAATGAAATAAATGTGATAGTAGAGAGAAAAGTAGAGGAATTATTAAATAAGGTAAGTAAGGGAATCTTAAAAAGCTTTTACAATCTAGATATTTATGGGATCTATTTCATACTTATAATGCAGAAGATAAGGAAATAATTTTGACATTTTCATATCAATATCATCAGATTTCGTAAATAAGAATACTAGTATATCGAAATTGAAATAATAAACGCATATATGCAACCAACTTATTTTACTACACGAACAGAGACTGTTACGAGACTAACATATATATTAGTCTTATTTGAGAAAAAAAACATATACTTATATAATCGAATGAATAACTAATTAAATGTAATAAATCCTTTTTATTGATTGATTGATGGTTGTTTGCTTTACGTCCAGTGGTAAATATTACATGTCTTTTAAATGAAAATAACTCTATATAAATTTGGTGGGAATGAATTGATTTACTGGATTTACCGTCATCAGGACTCAGCACCAGGAACGGTCAAAATGAACATTTGAAAGCCATACATGTGTTAATACTTGAGTACTTGAGGATCTATGTTCTATCTAAAAGGGACGAACAAAAAAGAACAGCCAAATTCATCTAATGTCAACTTTGCCTTTGAGAGTAGGAACTTTATTTCTGATTAATTTATAAATTCATAAACGGTTATTGGCGAAGTCGGTCCGATTTTTTTTATATACAAATTGCTATATCATATTCTATTTTTGGGAGAACAAAACCCATTACTGACCAGTCCTTTTTATAGGCAACACCAGATAAGTATAGGAAGACTTTGTCAGTGGTATAGTAGGCCTAAGGAAACATACATGTAGAAATTATTGCCGATAGTAAAAAGAGCACAACTTTCTTTACGGGTCGTTCGGATTATCGTTAAATAAAAAGCTTTTTGGTTTATAGACTTTCAGCAACTGTCAAGTTAAAGGAAACTAAATAAAAGTGCTGTGATTTTGATATATTGGTCATTTCTTAGTATACCCAGATGCTGAACAACAACGAGAGCGAGTATCCATTCAAATATTTTCTATTTCTTAGTTCGTCAAAGGAGCTTTGTCTCGTATATATCCACTTCATTACTTTTTTTTCCAAACTATAGATGCCTTTTTGGTCGACAGAGATGTCTGGTTGCCGTATTAATTGAAGACATTCACCTCACATAAACTTTCCAGGACTTAAAGGGTCAGTAGTAACACTTTGCTGACGGCGTTTGTCCGTTTTGCTATTCGTACTAAGAAATAGCCTAGTCCGAGATTACTCTGACGTCCACCGGCTATTTTGCCAGCCTGACAAGCTGGGCCGTGGGACGTCATCTCGGACCAGAAATAGCCTAGCTGACAAGAAAAACTAATTATGTAATACAAATTTGTGATTATTTTCTATTTTTCATATATATTTGTTATGTTATATTTTATAACAATAGCATTAAGAATATTGTACTTTTACTTTCAAATTTGCAAAAGTATCACCTCCTCCAAAATATCTAAATATACGAGATACTTATATAATATGAATATTGCTTTAATTCAAATGTTGTATGTTTGTAAATATTGTCATGTTTGTCTTGGTAACAATCCAATATTTGAATTTTACACCAATAAAATGATTTGATTTGATTTGATTCGGGATGTTAAAGTCAGCAGCCGTATTTTATTGAGATGACATTTTATTTGATTTATTATAGGGTTGGACCGTTTCCAACGAAGAGTTATAGGAAGTGGGTCGGATTTTGTTTAACTTTAGAGTGTTGTTTTAGTTGTGTATTTGCTGTCTCGTTTACGACTGCGCCCATATCGCAATCTCATGATTTAAATTAGAATCTATTCAGTTTATCAATTTATTTTTTTCTTCTTCTTCAGAAATTAAAACATGTAGGATATTTACATAACAGTGAAGAACATGAACGATTCAGACGCCAAAGTAATTGTATTTGTCCACCAGGTAAGAGATTCTACATTCCCCCAAGTGATGGCTTCTCATTTTACAACATATTTAAATTTTAGGGTGACAATACGCTTTTGTAATTGTGGGTTTGTATTGAATACATAGAAACTGAGGGCATGGGAAAGCTATTCATATCACTGGAGGAAAACCACTTTATATACAAAACTAATTATTACTAGTTTCAGTTTTCAGTACTTGACGATGTAATGTTTACAAACTATATGTAAATTGGTATTATTTGATTGATATACTGAAGATAGTTTACGGTTTCCCTTAAGTTTATGAGTATTTAAAAATGACAGGCTATAATTGCAATAAAATAGAAAACCACTCTCCCACAAAGTAAGAAGTAACACAATACCAGTAAACATTTAACTTCAACGTAAACAAACCATATCTATCATAACGTTTGTTGAGATAAAATTCGGTCATGGTCCTGCATTCTAGCTCAACAAGCGCATCGGTTTGTTGGTTGCTTAAAGTCTGATTAATATCAATAGTTTATCTTTTCAAGGAAGCTGACTTCAATTAAAACTTTTATAAAGTAGTGTGAAGTGAATTTACCTATTTTGTATTGTAGCAAGTAAATGAGTCCTATTACCGCAATTTTTCTTTGTATTTTCTTAAAGCACTTAATATGTATTTAATCTTAAAAATTTGATCATTTATAGTTTTCTTTCTATCATTCACAATTGGTTTTTCCATATATAATCTGACATTTTGCACAACCTCCAGCTTGAAGAAAAGCTTCGTGACAAATACTTTTTATATATTTTTTTTTGTAAAAAGCATAATATAAACTATGTTTTGGCAAATTATTCAAGAAATTAAATCGACCGATTTCAGTTTAGACCATCCATCTTCCTGAAGGAGCGCAATTTCTGGATTTGAACAAAAATAATTTGGGAATGTGAATATTTTCCTCTGGACTGCAATTTCAATTCTATGTTGCAGGTCCTCTTTTGATATTATTTCCTTCCATATGTAGATGTCCAATTTTTTTTTAAAACAGGGCACATCTCCAGGCACCAAAACATGTGAAAACAATAATGTGGATTTTTCCATTGCAATTTTTCTTTCTTCCCCTCCGTATAATTGGTCTGAGCGAATGTGTGTAATTAAATAGAATTTAACTTTGAAATTTCCCGTAAAGGTTAGATTCTTCAAAAAATCAAATACCGGAAATAATCATAGGTACTTGGGAACAGAACAATTTGTTTTGCCCTCCCCCCTTTTTTTCCGCAAAATCCGTAATTTTTTTGGTTTTCTATTAATTTCAATTATTTTCGTGTTTTTCTGTATCTATCAATTCCAAATTTACTATCCACAGCGGACAGTAGTATATTATATCTCTATCCTGTCCCCAGGTACCAGTGGAAATAACGAGTTTCGTCTGTTCTCTATTTGCTTGGTGTGTGTGTGCTTGTCTTCCGTGGATGTCCTTCGTATACACTAATCCACCTTCCTCAATTACCTGCACTAAATTACCAACAAGTAAACAAAGAACGAATGTATATATTACAATATCTGAATTTTTGTTCCCTGATTATTGAATACAAATATATTATATAACAGTCCAAATAACCCTAGAATGAATCCTTTTAAGATAAAGATAAGAATATCATAGTGTGGTTGATTGCCAATGAGACAACGCTATTGCCAATGAGACAACGCTCCACCAGAGACCAAATAACGTAGAAGTTAGCAACTATATGTCACCGTGCGACCTTCAACAATGATGTCCGCATGGAACAGAGAATGGAAACGGGGAATGTGTCAGAGACAACAACCCGAACAAGAGCAGAAAACAGTCCAAGGCCAACAATGGGTCTTCAAAGCAGCGAGAAAATCCCGTACCCTGAGGCGGGCTTCTGCTGGCCCCTAAACAATAATATATACTAGTTCAACGAAATGGAGCTATATTAAAGGCCTCGACATGACAAATGTAAAACATTCCAAAACAAAAACAAAAACTAGCGACCTGGTTTTTTTAAAAAAAAGAACAATAAGCGAAACACAAATATGATGTACAGCAACAAACGACAACCACTGAATAACATGCACATACAGAATGTGGTGAGGTTAAACATGTTTGTGGACGCCCAACCCTCCCCTTAACCTGGAACAGTGGTGTAACACATCCAATGCATGTAAGAAATTATCCTTTGTTCTAAAGATTACAAGTATACAGGGAGGAGAAAAGGCAACGTATTCCACAAATAAATGTAATTTGTCTACTTTAAGATAGAGAGCATACGATCTTTGATAGGCTATCTATACAGGGATGTTTAATGATGAAATCTGACTTTGAAAAATGAGCTTGCCAATGTTCAACAGCTCTGTGA
This sequence comes from Mytilus californianus, assembly GCF_021869535.1. Classification (NCBI taxonomy): domain Eukaryota; kingdom Metazoa; phylum Mollusca; class Bivalvia; order Mytilida; family Mytilidae; genus Mytilus; species Mytilus californianus. The sequence goes on from NW_026262723.1 coordinate 111,101,020, forward strand.
TAAAAATCAGATGCAATAACATCTATCTCATTCAGATTGAATTTCAATTCTGTCCAAAAAAACTAATTTTCCGTCTACAAAAACATATAAAATGGGATTATATTTACAATGAAAAATCGACAAATCAATTTGAAATGATAGGGGTATCTGCTTGCGAAATTATAATTAAACTTACGGAAGATATCTTCGGAATAAATAAGGTACAAGTATTGTGGTGAGATTTGGATGAAGAATGAAGGGAGAGGCAAGAAAAGTCATTAACTTCAAACAAATCCGACACCACACCACTTCCCCTAATGAAAAGGAAAAATGGTTTCCAGGATTTTAAAGACGCATTTTTTTTTATTGTATTTTCCTTTTCTCTCTCTGATTTTCAAAGGTTCACGAAAAGCTATGTGTAAACTTAAACGTTTGATCCCTTTTTATGGATGTGTGTGCGTTACGATTTGGAGATATTCTTATATAATTGAGAACGCGTTGTATACAATATGGGTCGGCGGTCATCGCATTACTAAAAATATGTAAACTGTATTATTGAATAAATTACAATTTGGAGGTATGATAAGGTATTCTCAGCGGATTGATAAAACTTGAGAGAAATGGGACAATTTACCATCTCAATATACATGATGTTTTTATTCTATCTGATCCGTTTCATTTTTTTCGTACCTTTTTTTTCGAAGAATGGTCATCGCACTTGTTGGTGTTCGGAAAATCAATTGACGTCATACTACAGATTTTTTATTGTATTTGTAACAGTTAATAAATTTGACGTCGTATTAAATATACTTACTTTATAAAACGTTGATTAATCTCCAACAGATGGATCTAAACATCTGCCATGTGTTGTATCTATATTCTATCTTAACAAGTTTCTTACATTTGCCAAATTTTTGTTTCAGTGATATGAAATCTTATAATTTCCTGGTTTTTACTTGGTATTACTATCGAAATCGTTCTCTTTTTTAAAATTAGGGTAATTTGCTTCTTAAATGAATCTAGTTCAGGATTATAAGAATAAGAATAAACAGAATATTTATTATTCCAATCAAGGGTCCTTGATGGGCAGCATGACATGTATACACACAAAACAATACATTGTCATTTGTAACAGAAAAACATTTTTTTTTTACATTGAAATGAAATATTAAAAGTTCATATAGATATTATATGAAAACCCCCATAAACAGAATATGCATCGAACTTTGACCCTATATCTACTTCTTTGTTTTTTTTTCTTTGCGTTTTCCTTTTACATGTTATATATTACTTTTAATTCATTGTATATAAGATAGAGTGTCCCGCAGCCTGACACGATTATTTTAAACATCATTGACTGTACAATTTACATGGAGAACACCCACTAAACACTGTATATAATTCTAATCCCCCACCCCCCACTGCAGTCAAACGATTGGCATAGTTCAATGTTATATGTGTTATTGGATTAAACTATGTTGTTCAGTCTACATTCTTGTTATCTTGTTTTTTCCATTTATGAACTGTAAATAAAATCAAGTGAGAGGACATTTGCCACAACTCTGGAGTAGCAACTCTTAAATACTTTTTTTTTAATTTGACATATAATAGCTTGTATCACTCTTCTATATCAATATTTTAGGTGTATTATAAGATAAGATAAGATAAGATATTTTATTTCCAATTATGGGCCCCAAAGGGCATAAACATTACAACATCAATAATTTTTTCATAATACAATACAAACAATGAGATAAAAAAAAAAAAAAGTTAAACGAGAACTATTTAAGTTCTTAAAGAATACGTAGATAAAGAATCTATAGTATGTTGTTTTTTTTAATACTAATGCATTTTATTGCAAGTGTGGTTGATATAGATAACAAACAAGCAGCCCAAAAAGAAAAAAAGAAAAATAGATATCCACATATGTATAGTACACAAAAAGTTGGATCAATTAAATATATAATAATTAGCCAAAAAGAAAGTAGAAATTAAACATGTCCATGACTCATCCTGTGTCAGCAGCAAATAGGAAAGCATTATGGTTTCCTAAAGGCAGCTGACACCAGGGGGCGATACCTTATGGGCCATAGGCATGTAAAATGTGTGTAAATGTCTCTTTCCTACCTGTATCAAAAGCAAACAAGGAAGCATCATAGGTAACTTGAATGCAGTTGATACCAGGGGACGATGCCTCAAGGATATAAGAGAACATTTGAATAAATAATATATCTTAACAATTATTTTTTTTTTTAATCGGCTAGTATGTTTGTGATATTCAGATGAATATAATTTTCTATGTCCAATCAAATGTATATACACACATAGATTTCCTTTAACTAATCTTCACTAAGGAAGATGTTTGTATATAAAATTACATATTATTTTAAGTAACTCAACATTTTCTACACTAAATAACCAGATAATTTTGCTTTGACTGTTCATATGATTAAAATAAGAATTATATTGTGCAATACTAGCTAACATACAATTTCTATCATCCTCAAATTTGTTACAATCAAATAGAAAATGAGCCTCATCTTCGACAGTATTGGAAGAACATTTATTACATATTCTGTTAATTCGGGGAATACCCTGATATCTACCTAATTCTATTTGTAATCTATGAGAAGATGCACGTAATTTAGTAAAACTTCTTCTAAGTTCAAAATTCTTGATCAATGTTAGATATTTTTCAAAACCAAAATTTGTTTTATATAAAAGGTAGGTTTTCAGTTTACTGTCTGAAAATTTATCTATTTGTTTTTTCCAACAGCTAATAAACAATATTGATAGCTTGGTTTGTATATATTTCTTAAATTTGTATAAGGATTCACAAAATGGAGCATTTATGGCATTTGTATAGTCAATACCAAGTATTTTAAAAACAACATTTATTGAACCATACCATGATGTTATATTCATGTGATGTAGTGTCTTTGATTGTGTATATGCCTCTTTTAATAGAGGAAAATTATTACCTAAATTCTCTAATCTATACCAGTACAATAACATTCCTTTTATAATATTAAAATATATTGGAAATCTTCCAAGTTCAGATAACACTGCAGCATTTGTTGTTTTCTTGTGTACCCCAAGTATAAATTTACAAAATTTTATATGAAGTTTCTCACAGGGTAAACCTGAATATAATTTTTCAAAAGATATATCTTCCTTCTTACATTTAGAGGAAAGAGAATTAAACATCCCCCATATTTCGCTGTATTATATGAATGTCATGTAAAATACTGTATGTTGTTAAGATTATATTTGTTATATGTGTATGCCTCCCTGGGGACCTAATGTGGAAAATGAAATATCTTATCTTATCTTATCTTATATGTCATCTCCTTTGCTCTTTGTTCTCTTGCGATGAGATTCAAGTTGTCACCATAATCATGGTTCTCAGGAAAATTGTATGCAAAGATTTACCATGCATTCATTCTCTCTGTATCCTTTCAAACTCTGGCAGTTGACATTTTATATTGAATATGTTTAGGTGTTATAGCTAAGTATTGTAACAAGTTTTATTGCAATTGGACGCAAAACGTAAATTCTACTGCCTTGTCCCGTGTGTTTTTAATATATACCAAGCTTTGAATATGATCTTTTAAGTCTTACAGGTAATTTTTAGGCTTCTAATGTAATTAAACTCGAATGTTATGGACGAATTGGTCTTCGAGCGTGTTCCGTATCCTCATTGCACCCATTCTTAAGTATTTATACGTTTGCCACCCATGGAGTCAAACTATTTCGAAATAAAAAAAAACCACTTTTTTTAAAAGTACACAAAGAATCGATTGATGAATCGTCTGGTTAGTTGGAAAAGCCCTTTGATGACCTTTTTTTAAATACATCACTTTCGTTTTTGGTGTGAATTATAAGTGCACAATTCTAGATTTTTAGGTTTTTCATAGACGGCGAAGCCATCTGGTCTTTGATACAATTACAAATGTTGTTACCCAGTATTTGATTGTGAATTAAGCATATTTACTACACAACTTTGAAGTGAAATAAAATATAATTCGGGTTTTACACTTTCACATGTGTTACTGGACTTTACTTCCGTTTCATTGCTGTTATAATTAAGCATATACATTCGTATTCTACATTTCTGTACTTTCTGAGGTTTTCTGCAGCAAACACAACCAGGTTGATTTACTTAAATTCGAATGAACTAATAACTCAGTTCATCTACAGTAAGCGAACTGTATGCCATTTCCTGTATGTATAACACCAGTGAATAAACTCATCATATATAGATACCAGGATTGAAATTTTATATTTGCGCCAGACGCGCGTTTCGTCTACAAAAGACTCACCAGTGACGTTCGAATCAAAAAATGTTAAAAAGGCCAAATAAAGTACGAAGTTGAAGAGCATTGAGGACCAAAAATTCCTAAAAGTTTTGCCAAATACAGCTAAGGTAATCTATTCATGAGGTAGAAATGACTTATCATTTAACATGATGGATTTAAGCATAACAACTAGAGGTATTGCGAGCAAAGCTCACCAAATGACATCCGGCCTTTTCAAAGTTCATGATTTGCGGAAAACCCAAATAATAATTCGGACCAATAAAAGCAAAATTGGAGGTGCGCACTCGGCTGCACTATGGCAATATATATATCATTAATAGTTAAGATTCTGAGAAGGTGTCATTAAATCATAATTTGGGATATAGTAGGAAAAGCCCATACAAATGTATACTATATGCATGGTGTGCAGATATGACGAAGTCAATGTCATACCAAAGTAAACCCAAAAATCTTTAAGACGAAGAAATGAAAATGTAAAAGTATAAATGAACATCATTTGAGTAAGATTCTATGAAAGTGGAACAAATTATGTCAAGCGGTTTAGGAGCAGTTCCGAATAGAAAAGTTGAGACAGAAGGAAAAACAGACCGACTGACTATATATACAGCACGCTTATTAAAGCGGGTTATAGTATGATTGCCTGTGAAACAACTTTCAATTACAGAATAATATATAGGGGACGGAAACAACTATACAGGTCAAATAGATTTGGACTTTTCCCACAAACGCTTATTCTTAAACACTTTATTAGAATATGAAAACGCATGTAACTAAATATTCGCACTACATGGAATGTGTACTGTGCACCTTGATCACACTTTCTAATTTCTGCAATTTAAATCATGATATTACATGTATTTGTAGTGTAAATAAAGTCTTTACTGTGCAAGCGCGAATAACCAGAAAGTTCGAACTAGAAAAGATTGTGATGGTTCTTTGTGTTCTGGACATCAAAATTCTACCTTAACCCTTGCCAAGAAAGCGCAAAGCGTATAATCCTCTATATATTAAATTCATAGTTTTCAGCTCTTTTTTAAATTACCATTTCCAACAAAAATCGTCACTTCAGTTCTTTTCTCTCTCTTTTATGTCTAAAGTTTCAAGTTGCCTCTGCCTATTAGACTCAGGTGTGAACATTTCTACTCATTGGCTTTGCATCTCAATAAGCCTTACAGAGTTATCAAAGATACAAGCTTATAGTTTAGTAAGACAGACGCGCGTCTACGCTGAAATCAAAACAGTTAAAAGCTAGGCCAAAGGGACATTTGGATATTGCATCATGATTGGTTACTATAGTTGATTCTTAAAGCGAGGCTATTCCTCATTGCTTATTTTGTCGTCTGTGAGATGTTATAATCAGGATTCTTTCATGCTCAATTTGCTGTTAGAAAATAAACATTACCGGTCATGGATATCGGTATGTGCCTCATTATCAACTACCATAACAAATATTTTATCCGCTGACAACCTGTCCTAAAATGGCACCGCCTGATAGCACACCTGCATAAGTCAATTCGAGGTGCAAGGTGCCTTTATTTTTTAAATTGCGCCGGCTAGTAGCACACCTGTATAAGTCTGATCGAGGTACGTACACATGTAGTACACATTCAATGTAGTGCGAACATTCAGATTTACATGCATATTATATTCCATGAAGTGTTTAAGAATAAATTTCAAATCTTGTGCGATAAAATAATCCACGTTACAGAAACATGCTTAGTATTGCATTTTTTTTTTAAATCTCTATTTTTCTATTTCATCCCAATCTATGATCATTCAAAAAACTTTAATTCTATATTATGCTAAACTAAAGTAAGCATGCAGCAGTGGGAAAATGAATAAACATGAAATCTTCAGTGTTCATTCCACTATCGATTTAGTCAGTGATTTCCTCATCAAGAAAGCATCAAGTCAAATATGCAGGAACATTAAAAGATAATGTCTGGCTGGTGTGAACAAGATAAGTAGCGATTATTGTCTAATTTATTTTTTATTTAAACCATGGAGATAAGAGATACGTGAATTAACTTCTGCACCCAGTGTCAGTTCGCTAGATCTAAGAGATGCACCAAGCAGTTAATAGTTTTCTTAACTGCAGTTAGACTGGGTAACATCAGTTTAATTGTTGCCCTTTTAGTATGCACTATAGATTCATGACATTGAAAAATTGCAATTTGTCAAAAATACAAAAATAAATCATAAATGTAATTTTGTGTACTCTATATAGTATCTTGATCAATGACTTCGACGGCACCGTAACATTCCACGTGGTGCATGAATACTGTAATTCCACATATTGAGAAACTTCACCGTGACGGTCTAACACTGTCTAAAGCCTCTTTTTATCATCACGTAGAAGAATATATAGATAAAGGAATGAGTGGGTTTTTCCGAAAGTAGAGAAGTGTTGGAAAATGTAGACAATTTTAAACGAGGTACATATAACTTGTATGGGAGATCAAAGTTTCTGGAGTTGAGAAAGGTGCAAAGTGCATACTTTTATAAGCTTGACATATATGTGTGGACACTTGTATATTGATAAAGACCGTGTTGACCTCCGCATGTCTATTTGGTTAATTTTGTGTGTCGCCGTTGGGTTGCTGTCTTATTAACGTATACTACACATTTATTTTTTCTTGCAATGGGGAATTCGAAGTCATGTTTTGTTGTTGAAAAGTTTAGTTATTAAGTCTGCCTCATACAAATACGGGAATAAGTTTGTGAGAAGGGGTTAATAGTTGGTTCCCATATAAATGTCGAATGTTAGTGGAAAAACACCTTAATCAAACATTATATTGTCAATAAAATATACCAACATCTTGATGATGTCAGTTTCAGATTTTCAAATTTGGTTTATATCCGATAAAGCAAATGTGAGTTATCACAGACACGCTTCAAATTGACTCCACTATATATGACTCTAAAACGACAAATTATAAAATCGTCTAAATAGATAAAGGGAGCTAGTCTTAACAAATATAACAAATATAAATATAATTATGCAAAAATTTGGAAATATCCCTCGAAGCAACCTGGATTAGTCAAGGACATGTTTATAGTCATCATTTTTGCATTTATATTCCGATAGCTCTGGAACACCTATCTGAAAATCAAAATGCAAAAGGAGTTGTCTTCATTGAACCAAATATTGTAAAAAGAAATATTCGTTAAAGAAAACTTGATTTATCGGAGGTGTAAATGACGAGAGTATGAAAAATTCCATTTTATTTTTGCCTTAATAGACAATTCATATTTATGCATTTGATTAGCTATTAAATGTTACTATAATACATCTTCAGGATAAAACACTTGTAACTCAGTTATACTTCAATGTACTTTGTATTATTTCATAGTTTGAACGAGTCTTCCTTCTTGAGTTGAAATCGACGTTCTTATATATAGCATAATAAAGTCACCATCTAATTAGTGAAATTATATAATAATTCATAAAATCATTTACATGAAAGGGATTCAGGTGAAACAATGGAAATAATATTCTGTCGATTATTACTGTTATTTGATTAATGACTTCTTTGACTAAGAATTTAGTGGAAATGATACAAAAGCAACAATACTTCTAAATACCATCTGCTAATATGTAGCAACAGTGCCAAAATATTGTAACGTCTAGCATCATTTCCTTCTATTTACACCTTATGTACGCAATAATGTCAATCAGACAGGTAATTCACCGTGCATTAACGCATGGGACACTTTTTAAATGATTAATGTCAACATAATTAGTAATACTGACTGAGAAAGGGCTATTGTTTAGTAGTTAAACATGGTAAAAAAAGCATGTCTTGGGATCAGTGAATGTGGTATGATTGCCAATGAGACAAATATCCGGCTATAGACCAAAGGACGAGGATGTAAATAACAAGTAACAACTAGTAAAAAAATTTACTTCTTTCGATCTTCACACATTTTTAATATAATTATAATAGATATTTGTGTTTTGTCTCAAAAAGAAAAAATATCTCCCTTGCAATGCATTACTTTACCACAAAAGGCATATGGACTAAGGTCAAGTTGCAAGTAACAAATGAGTAATTGCATGAGAAATGTATCATAGTTTATAACATTAAGTTGTATGCAAGTCTCTTTTATTTTATCAAATATTACCGAATGAAAAACCTTAAAACGGTAGAGCACATTTTACCGAACAACAAGGCTTTTGAAATAGATCAAGTTAAGAACCAAGTTATGGCCGTTTTGATGTTTTATGATAAAGTTGAAACTCAAGGACATATTTGGTAAAAAGTGAACTTTGTCCTTTCTTAACGCAATCTATAGATTTATCTAAAAAAAATAGATTTTTCTTTTTCAATAGCAATTCCGTTTAAATGATATAAAAACAATATAAAAAGTACCACAGAGTTCGTGTCAGATGTATTAACCATTTTTTTTTAAATTGTGTTCACAGTGGAATAAAGTTGAACCACTACGCTATACAGCATGTTGTATATATAGCCGTAGTAATACAACAACACACCATCGCCGTTTTTAGTTAATTTTTCACTTTGAAATTGAAGACCACTCCAAAGCAAATACTTGTTCTTCGGACTTTAATGTACAAAGATTTGAGCGAGTTAGCGAACAAACTGTTTTACTTGTCTTCTAGGAATGAATGTTTTAGCAAGAGAGGAAGTGATTTTTTTTAGTTTATTCTTCAGAGATTAGGAGCGAAAAATAATTTCTTAACACCATTTTTTTTTTAAATTTATGTGAATTGTTTGGCGAGCGAAGACGTTTAAGAATTAAAAGTTTTGATTAATTTAGATGGAGCGATAATTTAAAAACTTTTCAGGGAATGGCGGGAAATATTTTCTATGTTTAAGAAATTTTGGTGCGAGCAAATTCGAAGAACAGTAAATTCATTTTTGAATAGCCTTATAGGACACGTTCAACACGATGAATGCTATTCCTCTTTCATTTTCGATCACGAGGTCACGATGACCTAAATTTTGTACGCCCACAATATTTTGAACAGATAACATTAGATTGAGCAACATCACCAAAACAAAAATACAATCAATGGTAACCCCCTTATAACATACATAGACATATATACATCAAGTGGGTTGGGGTACAAAAAGGATGTCTTGCCAAGTCGACGATGGTAATAGGTCAATAAGTTCTGATTTCGCTTTTAAACATATTATAACTTTTTCTTATTCTAATCTTGGGGGGGGGGGGGGGTGATATATAGATATATATGTAAGTGTTGATAGATATGTATGTGTGTGTTGTTTAAATGATAGTTTTGGTTGCAATCCTATAATTTTGTATTAAAAACCAATAAAATATCATCTTATTTTTATTCGATCGAAAAACATGTATGACTTATATATTTGTCTCGAATATGGACCTCCTACGCGACTCAGTCGGACGGATAAATACTTTAATCAAATCCCCAGTCATTGGATGGGAATGAGAATTTAGAAGATGTGACAAGATTTTCTCTTTTCTGTAAGACAAGACACTGATGTTTGTCACATGCTTAAGATGCGCATTTCTGTTTGAAGTGTTTTAGTATTGCTGTACTTGAAGTTTGTAGTTTATGTAATGAGGTATAATCAAGATACGAGATAAGATGTAGTCGTTTTACTACAGTTATGATTTATTGAAGAGTTGAAGTTCTACCATCAGAGGATGATACTTACTAATGGTTACTGACAGATACATGTTTCGTATTAGTTAATTAAAAGTCAATACTACTGCTACAATTTTCAATGATTTCACATATTAAACATGTGTTTCTATGAATGAATGGCATACACAAAAAAAGAACTTTTTCTGTAAGAGATAGTTTCAGACTTATAGACCAAGAAATGCGTACGACAAATATCACACCAAAGAATGACATAAAACGTTGAATTGATGTCGACGGCGTGCCATAGATAGGGGTGTCAGTATGAAAATGAATCTAGGAACATTTTCATTATATCGCGTGACTGACTGAAATGTACTCTGCATTTTCATATGTAATTTAATGTTCGTTGCCGTCCGTACATAATCCATATTGAGTTATAGGACCAACTATTCGAGAAAAAAAAAACAGGACTGCATTAGACCTCTCCAACTTCGTACTTTAATGATCTTTAATTGGCCTTTCAAGTTTTTTTTTTATTCGAGCGTCTTTTGTAGACGAAACGCGCGTCTGGTGTACAAAATTTTAAGTCTGGTATATTATTGGAAACATTTAAGCCAAATTCCTTTAGCGCATGCAAACATTTTTCTTTAACAAAAAATGAAGTTCGTTATTTTACTGTTGGCATCATTTTGGGTGAGAAATAAGTTTCTCTACGATTAAAGCATACTTGAAATATGGTAACAATTTTGAAGTGTATCAGTGTTGGTAAATAATTTGGTACATGCTATTTTTATAATGTAAAAGCATTCGGAATATTTTTATAATGAACTGTAATGTATAGTAAATGTTATATCTCAATTATATTATGTTATCATAATAACCTCTAACGATTTTACACGCTGAGAGTAAATTATTATGGTGTTTATAATGTATTGTTTTAATCCTGAATTTTGACAAGTTTTAAAGAGTAAGCGATGGATTCCGGTAGTTTAATGAAGTTTGGATATCATTAGGATTGAACAGTTAACGTCTGTTTTTAACGTTAGTGACCTAACAGTTACCTGGGACTATAATACTAACAGTAGTATAATAGTTCCAGCAGTTACTGAGCGAGGACCCTTATTGGCGTAGGAGATGACGGAACTTAAAGGGGATTCTGAAAGTGATACTGAAGCAAAGAAAAAAACCTACCTTTTCGCAGTATAGTCTATTTGTCTAGAAGTTAGCCGGTGTTGTCTTTTTCATTTTTCAAGGTCTTATAACTAACATACGTCCTTGATTTTTTATAATTATTTTTTTCTCCAAAATATTCGGATCAAAGAATATCCGGGAACGATTTAGATTTTATAATAAAGACATCCGGTCTTAAATTTTTACGTACGAACTGTATTTGGCTCGTGTTTGTTGTTGTAACCCATGTTGAACAGCCCCATAGCAGAGGTTTCCATAAAGGGGAATTGAGATAGGAAAAGACGCTTATGGTTTTAATGATTACCACCCGATTCTTATTTTCTTATGACCAGAGACGTTAAATACGGTATGCTGTATGGAATTTTACTCGGGGGGGGCCTACGACTCTGCTGGGAACAGTATATCAATATATATGTTCCTGGACTCTGCTAGCGGCACAAACACTTTTTCTGTATAGTATGAACGTAGCCTATACCTTATATTAACACATGCATGTTTGATCTGATCTTGTAAATTGTCTAACTGGGCTTTGGGTTAGGATTTTTACAATAAGAGGAGAATTCATATATATATATGAGGGGTGTAAAGGGGGGGGGGTATCTGCACGGAAGAACGCAAAAAAAAAGTGCCATTTTACGATGAACAAACAATTAAAGATTTCTTGCACGTTGATCTTTTTACCGATTTCACGAAACATGGTGAATAACGAACCTTTTTCACTGCTGCACGTGAAAATAAAACTGGCAAAACACATTGCACGAAAATAACCCTTTACAACCCTCATATATGAAAATGTAACCTCTTCCACATGCCTTACCCTTATGGTATTTTACTGTATACAGTTATAAATTTCTTGTTATGACATTTATGGTATTTTGTAAAAAAACAAGTAAGAATAAAAGGAGATGTGGTGTAGAAGTCAATTAGGCCCGAATAAAGATATATTTAAAGGTCAACATATAGTCTGCAACACTTGACTGATAATTGCCAGCTTTCCCCATTTATGGAAGATTTCTCACATGAGAGTTCAGTTGTTGGTTTGACTCTTGAAATCTTCCAATATATAAACTGACTACCCCAAAACAGACAGTCACAGGAGTTGTAATGACATACATAAAATAGGGTACTCATTCAAAACCATAGAACATTAGATGTAATATACTTAAGACTAGTTTAAGAGATGAATTATGCATAAAATACCCTCTGGAAATTTTGAGAAGTTGTCAGATATGTAGACAGGTATCTGTACAGTATGTCAAGCATGCTCTTAATCATAGAGTCTTTTAAAAAATTGGAATAAATTGAATCAAAAACCTCCTTTTAGCATTGAAAAACCCAATCTACATTGCAAAAATTTCCCTGAATGACAACAAGCACAAACTAAATCAGTTAGTTTGACGTAAGACTAACTCATTTGTGTTAAAAAAAATGACACATTTAAATTATATAAGAAGAATATTACATAAAATAAGGTTAAGATACAGTTATTGCATTTCTCATTAATGAATAGTAAGTTTTCACTAGAGATAATTATCAAAATTTGAACTGACTTTTCTAGAATTTTAATTTTTTTATCTTACTTTATTTTATAATATATGACATAAAGATTTTTTTCTGTCATACATTGTCTCGTTGGAACTCATACCACATCTTCTTATTTTTATGTAATTTTTTTTATATTTTGCTGAAAACCATCATTTTTAACAAGAAACATTTATTATTTTTTTTTAAAAAAATATAAACATTGTGAGATAAGGCGAACATGTCATGTGAAGTTTTTGTAAATTTGCTGTTAGAAGTAACAAAATAAAAATTTGGTAAATTTGGTGTTAGAAGACACAAATAAAAAAATTTGCTGTTAGAAGACACAAATACAAATTTTGTAAATTTGCTGTAAGAGAAATTTGCTATTAGAAGACACAAAATAAAAATTTTGTAAATTTGCTGTTAGAAGACACAAAATAAAAATTATTCTGCTTTTCATGCAAATTGGGAAAGAATATGAAGCTTATATAATTTTGAAGTATGATCTACATGTATAGCTCCATGAAAAAGGGCATGATTTGCAAGTGTTGATTAAAAACAAGATTCCACTATTGTAGTAGGACTAATGTAATAGGTGATATCTGGAGATTAGTACCCCCTTATCCATATATTGGGGGGTATGAGTATTTCCTCAGCCAAATATCAGGGGTCGTACTCGTAGTTGGACTAGGCTCACATAGCTATATTTTGTAATACATAATAACTTTTTTTATTACAGGTGCGCCTGGACAGAAAGGAGACCAAGTATGTATAAAGACTTTTACTGCTCTTAATTGTTGTCTTTGTAAAGTTACATGATTATAGTACATGTTCCTGTTATTTTAGAGAAGAAAATGAATGATTAACAGTTCTAAGTTTCTTCATACAATTTAAAGTATTTTAAATAATTTTATGATTAGTAGCAGTCAATGCACATAAAATGATTTATTTCCAAAAGTAAATACAGCTTATAGGATTATACTTAGATAAAGATGTATTCAGCTGACACAATTGTAAGAATAATGACAATGATACATAAAGTGTAATAATGTTGACCTTAGATTAACTTAAAATGATTATTATTTATTATAGTAATACAAATATTATTAAAAAAATCTGCACGTCTGTGAGGAAAAGTGATCAACAATAAATCATAACTCTTACATATCAATAAAGCCTGTTTGGGAATATTATGGAAATGGTATGATGAAGCCACATTTTGGCCCATGAATTTGAAAATCAAAATGTTCAGACTGTTAGCTTTAAAAAAAGAACTGTCAAAATAGCCTCATTTTGAGAGCTTGTCAATAATATTTAGATGTCAGTCAAAGCCTTACTCTAAAAGATCATTTGATACAAGTTGCCTTATACACAGATGTTACTGAGGGTAAAATATCTCTTTTGGTAAGGCAATGCCTTATACAAAGATGTTACTGAGTGTAAAATATCTCTTTTGGTAAGGCAATGCCTTATACAAAGATGTTACTGAGGGTAAAATATCTCTTTTGATAAGGCAATGGCTTATACACAGATGTTACTGAGGGTAAAATATCTCTTTTGGTAAGGCAATGGCTTATACACAGATGTTACTGAGGGCAAAATATCTCTTTTGGTAAGGCAATGGCTTATACACAGATGTTACTGAGGGCAAAATATCTCTTTTGATAAGGCAATGGCTTATACACAGATGTTACTGAGTGTAAAATATCTCTTTTGATAAGGCAATGGCTTATACACAGATGTTACTGAGGGCAAAATATCTCTTTTGGTAAGGCAATGGCTTATACACAGATGTTACTGAGGGCAAAATATCTCTTTTGATAAGGCAATGGCTTATACACAGATGTTACTGAGGGTAAAATATCTCTTTTGATAAGGCAATGGCTTATACAAAGATGTTACTGAGGGTAAAATATCTCTTTTGATAAGGCAATGGCTTATACAAAGATGTTACTGAGGGTAAACTATCTCTTTTGGTAAGGCAATGCCTTATACACAGATGTTACTGATGGTAAAATACCTCTTTTGGTAAGACAATGGCTTATACAAAGATGTTACTGATGGTAAAATATCTCTTTTGGTAAGGCAATGCCTTATACACAGATGTTACTGATGGTAAAATATCTCTTTTGGTAAGACAATGGATTATACAAAGATGTTACTGAGGGTAAAATATCTCTTTTGGTCAGGCAATGGCTTATACACAGATGTTACTGAGGGTAAAATATCTCTTTTGGTAAGGCAATGCCTTATACAAAGATGTTACTGAGGGTAAAATATCTCTTTTGGTAAGGCAATGCCTTATACAAAGATGTTACTGAGGCTAAACTATCTCTTTTGGTAAGGCAATGCCTTAAACACAGATGTTACTGATGGTAAAATATCTCTTTTGGTAAGACAATGGCTTATACAAAGATGTTACGAGGGTAAAATATCTCTTTTGGTAAGGCAATCGCTGATATCTGCAATTTCATGGGCCAAACAATGGTTGTTAACATACCTTTGAGTAAAATAACATGCCATTTAAAATACCCAATTAAAAGCTCACATTGCATGAATTTGTGTATAACAATATCTGGTTGTATGAAAAATGTAATGTATTCAAAATATCAGGCATTCTATCTTCAAAGAAAGTTTATTTTATCTTAGTTAACCTTGAATGAATAATTTATTTCATCTTATGAATTACAGGAATAGTGAATAATTTAGTTAATCTTCTAGTTATAAGATTAGAACCTGATATATGTATAGATCTATGTTTTATGTCTGTCTACTGTACTACAGGGTATCCAAGGAAACAGCGGCTTTCCGGTACAGTTTTTATTCAATTAATTTATAGCACTTATATTTTAAACACAACATGTATATAAATAATGTATTAAACTAAAACAGCTTCCATATATTTAAACAGAACTCCTTAATATGCTCCTGTATAGGACAAATATAGCTTAACCTATATAATTATAGCTTCACTTACACTTGTCAAGATCTCTTGACATTCATTGTACAACTATGCTGCTCCTATTGCAGAGTGCTAAAACTTTACACAAAATACTAGCCTTATCACAATTTTCATAGATGTTGTTGGTCAGAAATGTACAAATAATCCACAAAGAAGTCGGTCACATAGAGTAGTTAAAAGGCAGAAAGGGGACAAGTATTTAAAACTTTACTTTTTACTGTCTTGTGTGACTATAAAGGTTTCTAAAAGATAACATTCATATACTTTAGGACTATAGGGCAATCCATACTTTGTCATACATGCAAGACTTTTTGAACTGTAAAACACTGGATGTATTGATTCTGAGATTAATTTTGAGAAGGCCTAGCATGCTTTCATGTTGCTAATAACTTCCACATTCTTTAAAAAAAAATCAATTGAAAAATATTTACATTTCATCCTATGCAAATCATGAACAAATTAGTTTACCTTAAGTTTATTTAGTAAACAGATTAAGATAGTTGTTTTCTTTTAGCATTTTGTAAACATACAAATTATTGTGTTTATTTTTATGTAATGTTGCAAGATGTAGAGTGTTGGAAGATTTTTGGATTAAAATCAGTTTTTTCTCCAAAAAACAGACCTAGTGTTATATAAACATTACCAGTATTAAGCAGATGTTGCACATCCTTAGTGACTTGGTAAATATTTACAAAAGAAAGTTTGTTAATAAATGTATCATTCTGTTTTGTGTCTGATGGCCCACCTAAAATTGGCATATTCGAATTAATGGGATGTCTATGGTAATGGAGTATGTTAAAACAATGTCAGATAATAACAAAAGACCCATCACAATTTCTGTGTTATGGCAGTTTTTTATAACTACATCAAGATTTTGTTTGCTGGTTATTTATGAGGGCAAATCAGATGATTAATGAACATTAAATTATAATACATGGACAGATTTTTGGTTTTATTCGGGATCAACATCCTTAGTTCCAACCTGAACCAGTTCCATTAAGTGTGCCAGTTTGTGTTTTACAATATGCCACAGATATCATATCTTGTTTCATCTTTACAAATTATAGAACATGATTAGATTTTTGTCAATTGATTGTGTTGATAGGAAGTTCATCAGGTGATTATCATCTTAAAAGCTATATCATGTTAGAATATCATCATTACATACAGATGTCTTATTAAATTCACAACTTTATTTGAAATTTTCCAAATTACTGCACTAAAATATTAATCACCTGACCTTATCTTTGATTAATATATAGTAAAGAAGATTTCCCTTCCAGAAATATTTGGCAGTAGATTCTAAAGCATGCCTTTATTATCTCTCAGTGTTGAAGAATTTCCATTCATTTATTTTTTAGGGTTAAATAAATCTTTATGTTTAATGTCTGACTCAGAATTTAAATCATCCTGATCATGCATGAAATATTTGCCACTGGAAGTTAAGAAAGCAACAATCAATCAATCAGAATTTAAAACTGTAAAGTGGGAAATAATATATGGCAGCCTGTTGTTTGTTGGAGGTATTTTATGATTGGTAGGCATCATTTTCATGAGAATTTCAGAAAGAGGACCTACTAACGTTAAAGCAATGATGCCATCTAATTTTTCTTTTCGGTTAGTAAAAGGTACAAACAAAAAATCAACATAATTTGTGTTGAAACGAAATTTATTCTGGCAGGCAACCTTTACTAAACTACAAGTAAATGCCTAAAATGTAAAAAAAATTATATACTTTTTTTTTTAAAAACTGCTATAAGTCATGTCCTGTATAGAGTAACTTTTTATTTGAATTTTAACCTTGGGGATTCTATGGCTATGGTCTATAGGTAGTAGATGTTTAACCTTGGGGATTCTATGGCTATGGTCTATAGGTAGTAGATGTTTAACATTGGGGATTCTATGGCTATGGTCTATAGGTAGTAGATGTTTAACCTTGGGGATTCTATGGCTATGGTCTATAGGTAGTAGATGTTTAACCTTGGGGATTCTATGGCTATGGTCTATAGGTAGTAGATAGACATGAACCTGTGTACTTACTTCAACTTTTTTTTTGGCAAGCAAGCATACAGTAAATATAAACTTTTGGTCCTTTACTTAGCATGGAAGTTTTTAAAAAAGTAAAATCAAGTCTTCAGAATTTGAACTTATTTTTAAGAAATACTATATATTTCAGGGCAAGACAGGAGACCGAGGTTTCAATGGATTCCCGGTTGGTGTTTTATTTTAGCACCTTGGTCTTTATCCAAAAATCTGTAATCACACATGACAAACCAATTTGCATACAATTTATATGCATGGCAAATGATTTTACCATTAAGAATGTTGATTCACAACTGCAAATGACTGCATTCAATAAGTTATATACATTTATCATACATGCATATCACTTGAGAATAAAGCTTAGTATAAGAAAAAAAAAGTATGAATAAGAAACTTTAAAGAAAATTTAGAAAATGTTCAAAGAGATATGTATATGGGAATAGGAGGGCTATAATTGAAATTTTGTTTTCATTGAGTTTTGTATTATAGAAGCTTATAATGAAGATAAGTTCAGACTAAAATATTCCTGTTTATCATTGTCTAATTGATTTTTTGAAGTTTATGTTTGTTTAATAGTGAAAGAAAGTAAACAAAATTGATGGCAAAAATAGAGCAAAAAAATCAATAATCTTAAAATGCTTCACAACCAAAAGAATAAACACATTGAGATTTAATGGGCTGGGGAAATTTCCCTTTTTTTTCCAAATCCAACCACCTTTATAACCCCTCCCCCCAAAAAATAAAGTAAAAAAATACCTTGCTGAGCTGAATCTTTTCATACCATAGAGATGATGACTTGGAATCCCTATACAATTTTTGTCTTGCTTGTAATAAACATGTAATTACAGAAACAGTCTGAATTCACATGTAACAGTTTTCTAAAATTAAAAGCTTTTTAGCATTGGTGTGTACAAAGCTCTTGATTGATAGCATGTTTAAGATGAAAGTTGTATTAAAGACAGAATTATTTGTAGCAACTAGTAATTTGGTCGTGTTGAAACTAAACCAGATCCTACCGAAAAAAATGATTCCAAAATATCTAATGACCTTAACTTTACAATACAGATTTACGATAATTGAATTTTGTTTCCAAATTTCTTGAAAATGTTAGATCTGAATAATTGTTACACTTGTTGAAAAATTTCTACATTTATGATAAAGTTTTTTTTAGAACTGGTTGAAGTTTCTTTAGGTTTGAACAGAAAATTCACTTTTAATACATTGGACCCTGTGTTACTTTAGGTCCAGAGTTTTCAATATGTGATGATTAGCTTTTTGAAACTTTGGTGAACTTGAATAAGCCTTGGTCAGTTGATCTTTATAATCTATTATGCATGCTTCACTTATTTCATCAACTTTTGCACCCTTTATACACACACATATATTTATATATAACTATATATAGATTGCCTTCTGCAATATTATATCCCAATTTATTGTAATCAGATTGTCCCTGCATCTTTTGGTGCAACAAATATTTCTGTCACACTTTTCTCAGGAACTACTGAACAGAATGACTTTATATTTCATGTATTTAGTCAGCAGCTTGACCGTAATGAGTTGTAACATATGAGGAAAATAAGTTGTATATCTTGACCAGTTCAGTTTAATTTTCAATCACTTTACTCATGATACTGGGAACTGAATTGTCAAACATGTGATGTAGGTTTACTGAAATCCTGTTAATGTTCAGAAATATTTATTACGTTATCTCCCAAAATAGTGGTGTACTTTAGAAATATAATCATTTATTGTTTTATTTTATGTTGTAGAGAAATATATATTTATTTAAGTATCTGATGAAATGTTTTATTTAGATTGTAAGCATGCATGCTGGTATACTTTAATTATTTTGTCACCAAGGTTAAGTATATACTAAGTTACCATATGAAAAGCTTATTTGTTGGATAATGAGGATCATTTGTATCATATCTTCAAACAATATGTTGATCACCTTAATTTACACTTAACAAAATGCATGAACCATTGATAAATTTTATTTAACGTCCATGTCATTTATAAATGTAGATATTATATCAATGCTTTCATGATAAGAATGTATTTTTTGAAAGGTATCATATAGAATTGTTTTTTATCAGGGTTTTGTCATCAGTATTTCATATGAGTTTTATTCTGAATATTTGCTCTAAAAGGTTTGAATACTCACAAACTGAGGCTTCATGGTTAACTCAAAAGGAGAAGATGTAGTATGGTTGCAAATGAGATAATTTTCAGCCATTCTGAAAGTCATAATTCTCATTTGTTGTTGTGAGTGAGTTTGTTTTTTCCACTAAGAAATTTCATGTTTTATAATCTCTGGTCTTTTGTTTCATAGAGAACATATTCACACCAAGCAATGAACAATTTAATTTGGGTCTTGTAAAACTTTGAAGGCCTAGTGGTTTACAGTAAGCAAAGAATTGCCAGAAGCCAACAGCAATGACTGGTGACTGGTTCAGTGTGCCAAGCTTGAGAAATGCATATATAGAATGTAATTGGATTATTTTGGGGAGAGGAGGGGTGTGGGGGCATGTCAGTTCCACCTAACCTGAGAATCATGTCACAGGTTTGCTTTTGTGAAAATTGTATATTTTTGATATACACATAATGTTTTGAACTTTTACTTTATGAATTTTTTTTTTTTTATAATTTTAGGGACAAATGGGTGAAGGAGTACCAGTAAGTATAGTATATATATGTTTTCCTGTAATGGCTGAATCCCAATCTTTATGATTCTAAATTACCTTAATAATAAAACAAAGAATATAAAACATTATGACAGATATTCAATACATCAGTGGCATTTATATATACTATCCTATTAAAATACCTATTTAGAAAACAATAACCTTGATCTTGAGGTTATAGTAGAAGAGTTATTCTTGACATGAAAGAAGACCTCAATCTTAACATGGAAAATGGAAGACCTCCCCATACGAAATAAGTAGTAGGATTCCACCTAGACACTAGTAGGAATCTACCTAGAATCAAAGATTCTATATAGAAAGTAGGAGAACAGGGAAAATGAACAAAATTCTGACTGGATTTTTTTATATTCTTACTAACAAACTCCTACTATCTAGCTGGAATTTTAAAAGTCTGTATGGATTTTTTCTGTTTTGAAAATCTTAAGTGGGAATTTGGACAGAAAATATGATTAGATTATTCTTTTCCCTACTACAAGATTCCTACCAGAATTAATTTATTCCTACCAGAATTAATTTATTCCTACCAGAAAATCTTTCTACCTAGAATCTTTTTAATTACCGGTATCTAAAACTGATTTCTGTTTGCTAATGACACAAATTTTGCTGTGTTAAATGCAACCAAGTTCCAGTTCACAAATTCAAAAGTTGGAGGGAAAAAGAATGAAAAGTTGTGTTGGAACACAATGCTGCAAGGGTCAAACAACTACAATATTGAAATGTAAGAAAATATGGCTCATGTAGACTGAAGGTATTCACTCTGACAGCCTCTTGTTATACTTTTAAGATGAAATTTTTGATCTGTCTGCCAAATATATTTAGTAATCAATTAATTCAACAATAGTGCATAATTTTACTCATTATTTGTTCATAACTCTTAATTTCATCTAAATAACATTTTTGCTAATTAACATGTACATGTATAACACAATTTCTAGCTTGCATATATTGCAGTTTCCTTATACTTTTCAAAAGTCCATTTTTTAGCTCACCTGACCTGAAAGGTCAAGTGAGCTTTTCTCATCACTTTGCGTCCGTCGTCCGTTGTCCGTAAACTTTTACAAAAATCTTCTCCTCTGAAACTACTGGGCCAAATTTGACCAAACTTGGCCACAATCATCATTGGGGTATCTAGTTTAAAAAATGTGTCCGATGACCCCGCCAACCAACCAAGATGGCCGCCATGGCTAAAAATAGAACATAGGGGTAAAATGTAGATTTTGGCTTATATCTCTGAAACCAAAGCATTTAGAGCAAATCTGACAAATTGTTTATCAGGTCAAGATCTATCTGCCCTGAAATTTTCAGATGAATCGGACAACCCGTTGTTGGGTTGCTGCCCCTGAATTGGTAATTTTAAGGAAATTTTGCCGTTTTTGGTTATTATCTTGAATATTATTATAGATAGAGATAAACTGTAAAAAGCAATAATGTTCAGCAAAGTATGATCTACAAATAAGTCAACTTGACCAAAATGGTCAGTTGACCCCTTAAGGAGTTATTGCCCTTTATAGTCAATTTTTAACCATTTTTCGTAAATTTTTGTAATCTTTTACAAAAATCTTCTCCTCTGAAACTACTAAGACAAATTTAACCAAAATTGTCCACAATCATCATAAGGGTATCTAGTTTAAAAAATGTGTCCGATGACCCTGCCCGCAAACCAAGATGGCCGACATGGCAAAAAAATAATACATAGGGTAAAATGCAGTTTTTGGCTCATATCTCTGAAACCAAAGCATTTAGAGCAAATCTGATGGTATAAAATTGTTCATTAGGTCAAGATCTATCTGCCCTGAAATTTTCAGACCAATCAGGCAACATGTTGTTGGGTTGCTGCCCCTGAATTGGTAATTTTAAGAAAATTTTGCAGCTTTTGGTTATTATCTTGAATATTATTATAGATAGAGATAAACTGTAAACAGCAATAATGTACAGCAAAGTTAGATCTACAAATAAGTCAACATGACCAAAATTGTCAATTGACACCTTAAGGAGTTATTGCCCTTTATAGTCAATTTTTTACAATTTTCATAAATTTTGTAAATTTTTGTAAATTTTTACAAAATATTTTCCACTGTAACTACTGGGCCAAGTTCATTATAGATAGAGATAATAGTAAGGAGCAAGAATGTTCAGTAAAGTAAGATCTACAAACACATCACCATCACCAAAACACAATTTTGTCATGAATCCATCTGTGTCCATTGTTTAATATGCACATAGACCAAGGTGAGCGACACAGGCTCTTTAGAGCCTCTAGTTTTAAAATGAATATATTCCATGCATTTCCTTTGTTCTTTGTTGTTGAGATTCAAACTTAAATGATTGACCCAGTTGTGTATTTGTGAATATACACTTACATTTTGTATATTTTTAGATTCCTAATAGAAATTTTTTTTTTTGGGTGGAATTTTGAAAAATTCCTACCAGGTTTTCTAGTAGGAATTTTATTTTCCTGCCAAATTATTCCTGCTTATTTGAATATTCCTGGTAATTTAAATTTTCAGGCTTTTTTCTGGGTAGATTCCTACTACTGTCTAAATAGAATATCACTCTTTTCAGATAGGAATTCAATGCAATATTCCTACTATATTCCGTGTTCATTCTGTGTGGAATATTTCGTACAGGTCATTCTGGATATGAACAAGACCACGTGAAGTGACAAGAAACTAAACCTTGCTTGAATGTTCCTTTGAAGGAATATTACTATGTGTTGTTACTTTAGTTGTGATGAAAAGTCCAAAGATGTATTCAAGGGGCTGACTGGTAAAAAATTTAAAGATCTTTATTTCTAAAAAAAACCAGTGAACCAATTGAGACTAAATTTTTTACAGATATGTCCCTTGAAGGTCCTCAATATATGTTGCTTTGGACCTAATGAACCAGACAAGTATGACTTTAAAAATGTCAAATTTAAAAGATCTTTTCCAAAGATCTTTACACATTAACAAGCCATTTATGTTTGCTGAATGATCCTAGAGCCATTTATTCATTTCCACAGTATTAACAATAATTTTATTTTTTAAAATAGTAGTATTTGTGGTTACTTCTTTAGATGTCTCAATACTGTAGGTCTGTTCTTGACGTTGTTGTTAATCAGAGCTTTGAAAAATGAAAAAAAAAAAAAATGCTGTTTGTAAAACTAAAAAAAGAGTAAGCTGAATGATGTATGTGAAAATTAATTGAAATATTCCACAGGTGCTAATACCTTTAATGCACCTGTTATATGTTTTTACAATTAATTTGTTGTCTGGCAACTAAACAGGTGTCAGTCAGGAGGAAGTGTTTTAATGTTGCTAATAAATAATATATATTGGAATGATTTTTTTTGTTCATTATCAACCTTTGGAAGAACTGAATTAGTTCAGTGCTTCCTTAATGATATTAATGAAAAATCTGGCATTGCTGATGGCAAAGTTTTTATACAAAGGAGGTTCCCAGACATAACACAACATCTCCAAAAGATTCTGTTTTTTTTTTTTTTTTTTTTTTTTTTTGAATGATAATATTTGTTGACTATGAGAAACTTAATGGGGTCAATACCACTTAGCAATAAGTTAACAAAAAAGCCTGTGCGAACTTAACTTATTGAAACACTGTAGGTGTCCGCCATGAATAAATTGGTTGATGAATCTCAACCAATTAGGTTAACTGAATAAAATATCAAAATCAAGAGAACAATACACAAACAAGACAGTAGTATGGAATAAAAAAAAACCACCTGAATTGCGAACAACTTGAAACTAAAGCTTTGGCAATATGAACTAACAAAATTGTGAATGTCTATGATTCTTATTCAATTTTACCATACTTCTAGGAATTGCGATATGTGGAACAGGAAACGAGAAGGGATTTTTTGGGTTGATCCCTGCTGGGTTGGCAAGTTTCTATAAACTTGAAAATTTATATTTACTGCTTCTAATTTTTAACAACCATCCATTATAATCCTCATTGAAATTAAAAAAAATGAACAAATGTCCTGTTCGAATTTATTTTAGATAGATAAATATTGACATTGTGTGTTCTTATATCTTGTTATAAAAGTAATACAGAAGTTATCAATTTCAGGGACCACAAGGACCAGCTGGACCAAAAGGAGAACCAGTAAGTCCATCAGTTACCTCCTTGAATTCCTGTTCTACTCAGATAAAATTGAATATAAAAACAGGAATTTCAAATTATTGTTATTTTCATTGTCATTTTATAATATAAACAGTGTCCGTCTTACAAGTTATGAACAAAAGAAAAGATTATATTGAATCCAAACCAATGACAACAAGCAAACAAAGGTATGGTGATAAAACTAAACAACTTGTAGTCACTGTAGAAATAAATTATAACTTTTCAAGCATCAGGATGATTTAGGCTTTGACATAATGGCTTGAGTTGATTGGTTATCCTTGAGATCACATATAAACATAAGGATATGTGCTATAATTGCCAATGAGATACCTAATAATCAAAGACCAAAGGACAAAGATGTGAATAAGTACAGGTCACACTAGGGCCTTCAGCAGTTATCAAAGCTCACACAGTATAGTATGCTTTCAAGTGTTCTTTTTTTGTTTTTTGTTGGTACCATATGATTTTCAATATTTAAGTATCCACACCATATAGATCTGAAAGACTTTTAACTCGAACTAACCATCACATAATCTTGGCTATCTACCTTAGTTCAAATCTAACCTACTTATAATCTTAGTTATCTCCCTTAGTTAAAACCTAACCTCCTTATAATCTTATTTACCTCCCTTAGCTCTATTATAAACTACTTATATTCAAGTTATCTCCCTTAGTTCTGACCTTACCTACTTATAATCTTAGTTATCTCCCTTAGTCCTTACTATTTATAATATAAGTTATCCCTCTTAGTTCTAACCCAACTACTTATAATCTTAGTTGCCTCCCTTGTTATTTTAGGGTAGAGGAGAGAAAGGAGAGAAGGGTGATACTGGATTACCTGGATTTAATGGACTCCAAGGTGAAAAGGTGAGAAATCATTTTGTCATTAAAAGATAAATACACTTTAGTAGTAACTTACAGTGACAAGGTATACTTATTACAGCATATATTGCTGGTTGGCTTTGCTCTACCAATACCAATGAGCCAAAATGTTTTTCCAAATTGCAATTTAAATTCATCCCTTCAAACTGGTCAACTTGTGAAAATTTAAGCCCATTGCTATTGAAAGACAGAGAAATCTGTAATTGGTTGAGTTCCATCTTTATTTTCTGGACTTTAATTCCAAATTTCCATGGTCCTCAACTATCACATTTTATTGGTAAAGTCAAAGATTTTTGGATTATATAATGAGATAAATCTCACCAGGCACTTTTTTGTAACTGTAACATAAGAAAGTATTGGCTTAACAGCCATACCAAACATATTGGTATTTAAACATCAACATCAGTATTCCCAAATAGAGCAACAAGAACATTGTAATTTCTTATTCCATGGAGTCAATTTAGATCCAGTTCCATTGTACGATTGAACTTTTTTGATGAAAAGCCCTGATTACACAAAGAATTATTGCTCATTAGATTTTGATGACATAAAACACTTATGTGAGACTTCCTATCTCAAAGGCCCTACTCCATCCTGGACAGATAAGCTTTTAGGCTCAAATTCAAATATAGAAAAGTTAAAGACCAGAAGATTTGGAACAATACATTTTATTGTTTCCATCATATAGTGTGATATTAATAAGTATTTTTCTGTATTGGCCTCATTGTTTATAACAGTCAAATGTTATGATAACAAGATAGCAGACGTTTAGAATGTTTAAAGACCTCCACCTTTTTATACCCCACGCAAATTTTTTGCGAAGGGTATAATGTTTTTGACCCGTCCGTCAGTCCGTCAGTCCTGTTTCTTGTCATCGCAACTCCTCTCAAACCACACAACAGAATTTCATGAAACCTTTTCAGATAATAAGGACATACTATATAGATGTGCATATCGACAGGAATTTACGAATCATTTTTTTTCCCAGGAGTTACGCCCCTTTGAACTTATTTGCCCAATATACTACTGCAACCTTTTGTCATCGCAACTCCTCTGAAACCACACCACAGAATATCATGAAACTTTGTAGATAATAAGGACATACTATGTAGATGTGCATATCGACAGGAAATTACGATTCAATTTTTTTTCTAGGAGTTACGCCCCTTTGAACTTATTTGCTTCAATGTACTACTGCAACAATTTGTCATCACAACTCCTCTGAAACCACACCACAGAATTTCATGAAACTTTGTAGATAATAAGGACATACTATGTAGATGTGCATATCGACAGAAAATAACGATTCAATTTTTTTTCTAGGAGTTACGCCCCTTTGAACTTATTTGCTTCAATGTACTTCTGCAACAGTTTGTCATCGCAACTCCTCTGAAACCACACAACAGAATTTCATGAAACTTTGTAGATAATAAGGACATACTATGTAGATGTGCATATTGACAGGAAATTATGATTCAATTTTTTTTTCTTACACTTATTTTATTTCTCCAATGACAATGTGGGGACGTGGGGTATGTGAGCGCGCTCACTAAGGTTCTTTAATTATTTCTTAAATTGGAAATGGAATTAGGATGATATCAAGAAAATTTGTATTTAGGATATACATGTAGAATTTGTGATCTTAATTTATACTTTTATAGGTTTTAGCATATGTAATGAAGAGATTTTTACTTTGATTCTGAGATACCTTGTATGATTATTCATTATTATATCTACACAGGGAATAAAGAGATCTTTACGACGATTCCAAGATAGCCTAGATTCAGAATACGGCAATTTAATATCATTAAAGGTAGATCTGCATGTCAGCATGAATGTTGTTTTTGTTTTACATTTTGTTAAAAAGAAAGAAAATTTAATTGCGAAAGTTTGCTTAAATACACTTGTTTAGAACATCGATGTAAAACGATTTTAAAAAGGATTTCATTGTAAGCAAATATACAAAAATAAATAATTTTTTTTTTGTAGATTTAATTTTATCTATTTTTTAAATATGAATTCGATAATAGTGATTTACCATATTTATTTTTTGTTAACAGCTTTTATGTTTTCAATAGGGTTCAGATTTTGAAGTCATAACAATAAAGGTTTGTTGAAGTATCTTTTATTTTGTATGTTTTAATTTTCCTATTGTAATTTGTCTTTTTCTAAGAATTGCATGATACTGCTGACATTCTTGATCTACATGATTGTAACATGGGGGATAAAACATAGTGCTGAATGGACTGATTGTCTCCTAGATGTACTTGTGTAGTTTGGTTAAATTAGTTCATATATTTTTTCATAGTGAACAAATAGAAATATTGTTTACTTCAATCCAAAGTTGAGATTTCCTTCTTAATTTTAATCCATACAAGATAAAAGAAACATTTTTATTTTTTTTCATTTGGATTCACTTAAACTCCATGACAGAGGTTACTTTTATTTGTGGCTAGGTATTATTAGTAAAGTAAATGAAGAGCTATTTCTAGCACTAATAAATTATCAGTAGGGCACTACCACTGTTGCTGGACTATTATTTTAATTTTTGAAGGAACTAAGGTGGCAACTCTCCCGACAAAATTGATCTTCAACAGTTTTAACAATTTCTTTAAACCCCTTTTCTACATTGTTGCTCTCATATATTTCAACATCTTTAACTATAAAAACTTTCAACTATGAACAATCCTGCTGAAGATTTATGAAAAAAAAGTTGATTTGAACATAGCTAAGAAGGAGTTATGATAAGAGTCATTGTTTTTCCTCTGAAATTTGAAAAAAAAAGGAAAGTAATGATAATTTTATCCATAAATGAAAAGGTTGGTATAATCTGGTCATTTTAGTGCACAGGTGTTATTTATGATGTAAATGTAACTCCCCAATATGTCATAATAGACATGTTTGACAATAACTAGCCATTTTTCATCTATATATTTTGGTTAAACCAAATATGGGCAACATATTCACCTAAGATGATATTTCACTCACATCAACATCTTTGTATCAGAAATCTTGGGGCAAAGTGTTTTTGTTGGCATCGGTGTTGCTAATTTCTAAATATGAAAGGGAAGATCTGAAAATTATGCCATTTTATGCAGTTTTCTGAGTTTTCCTTGCAAGCGCATGGGTTTGAAGGATTGAAGCAAATGTGTAAGGCACAATTCAGATATATTATTTATCATATCTGACAAACTATGTCTGGCAAACATATGATGGATATTTTTGCTTTTTATTAAACTTTTTGAAAATTTCAAATTCAAGAGACCAGCGACTCTTTTCATAAAAAATCTTA
Organism: Mytilus californianus; assembly: GCF_021869535.1. Lineage (NCBI taxonomy): Eukaryota > Metazoa > Mollusca > Bivalvia > Mytilida > Mytilidae > Mytilus > Mytilus californianus. The sequence continues at coordinate 111,129,638 of NW_026262723.1, forward strand.
ACGATTAAAATTGATCGTAAGTTATACTGAAATGTGTATGACTTATGAGTATTTTTACTCTTTAGATTTTTTGTGAAAAGAGTCGCAGAAAAGTTGCCTAATCAATTATTTTCTCCTTTTGTAAGTTTGGCATTGATTCTATAGGAAATCTACTTTGGATATTGTCATTAAATGTATTGAGTGTTACTGCTTGCTGTTTTGCATGTTGACTGCATGTTTGCATGTTTTACACAGGGTGCTAGAGGACCTCCCGGTACTCCTATAACACTTTCACCAGAACAAGAACTTGAACTGGATTTCTTAAAGGTTTGTAAATCCATACTTTTAATGAATTCAAATTTGTCTGCCATTTATAGTACATTGATACATTTTATACTTATTGACTGGGTATGAGTGGAATAGTAAGTTTATTGTCCCTGAGGTGCAACTATTGCCCTGAGGTGTAGCCGAGGGCAATAGTTGTATCCGAGGGGACAATAAACTTACTATTCCACGTATAACCAGTCAGTAAGTGTTTTATTATACCGAAAGAGACAACAGACAATAAATGATAAATGTCGGGGCTAAATCAACTATCATGATATAAAAAGCAGAAACACAACCATACTGTTTCACGTTTACTTCATATATATTCTGAATGCTCATGCTACGTCCCGCACTGACGTCAACCCTAGATACAATAGGTAAAAAGTGACGTAACTCCTGCAGTATTCTCAACATTATCCAATCCCGTAGCTGCATTTGAAATTCCGCAAAATATAATGACGCTTGCGGTCAAATAGTTTCACCGAAATTCAAATTTGAAAAATAGTGAAAATATTGTGTACTTATTTTATATAGAAAATGATAACTGAGGTATAATAAACATCATTGTAACATGTACCCTTTAAAAAAATTACCAATACTTAATCAGTTACCTCAAAACAGCATGACCCATAATTGCTTTAAAGTCAAATGATAGAAGATTATTGAAAAAATGTATGCTCTTATAATAGTAATCATAAATGTATCCAAACATTTTTTTACTGTACAGATAACTGTTTTTATCTGCTATTTGAACCTGATGTTTCATTGCTTGGATTTGATTTATCAATTATGTTCAGTCATAACGACCATACAGTGTTACTATATCTATATTTTTGTGTTTTTTAAAGGCACTGTAATAAATGAAAACTTCATAATATTAAGGATTTTACATTAAAACATGTTATCCTGTGTGGTAATTGATTCCTGAGTTGTCTGATCATGACCTACCTGGGTGCCACAGACTTGACATCAATGAAACAGTTTCAAAAGGGTCAATAATCGTCTATACTTATAGTTAATTGATTGTTACTCATTTAATTTCCATCATGATTTGTTTATGTTTAGATGTATATGTGTAAGGTAAATACTGCCACTTTATTGTAAATGATGTAAGATGATGAAATGAAATATTTATATCCTAGTGAATTACAAGATGATAATTTAATGTGAAGATTTATAGGAAAAGGTATTAAGACCTGTACTGGTTAATCTCTTCATAACTAAGTACACTTGAAAAAAACAATAATTCATAATCATTTTGGTGAAAAAAAATGAAAATTATTGTGTAGTATTATCTGTGTATCTTGATGAAGGAGTCTTACCCTGTTGATTAGATTTATATATTTTAACATTTCTCTTCTATACAGCTATTATTTGTTTGGTTAAAGTCTGCATCAATTAAAACAACAAACATCACAAGATATACTAATAGTTAGATTTTTCATAAAGTAATGGAATGGCCATGTGCATAACAATGGTTGTTTATTGAAATTTATGTAAAGATTAACATGTAGCTTAACAATGTATCAAAATCAGTATTGAAACATTGAATAGGATGACATTACTCTGGTTATTGAATAGTCAGTTTGTCTGTTGTTAGGGAGAGCCCGGAGATCCAGGAAAGAAAGGTGACCGTGGAGAATCGGGACCTCCTGGTCCAAAAGGGGAGAACGGAGAAGAAGGGATTCCAGGATTTGATGCTTTACCTGGGCCACCAGGACCAGCAGTAAGTGTAATTAATATAACGGATAAACAGATTGGAAAATGGGAATACATGAATTATTAGGATTACATTTTTGTGTGTGTATCCCAAAGATAACAAATGAGTATCAAAGAGAACAGCATGTAACGAGAAAAAGGAGAACAAGGAAGTCAAGTACTTAGTTGTATACCAATACATTTGTAATAAGTATAAGTAAGAAGGTTTGTTTTGGAAATTTTCCCGACATAGATGTAAAAAGAAGATGTGGTATCAATGCCAATGAGACAACTCTCCACAATAGACCAAATGACACAGAAATTAACAACTATAGGTCATTGATGGCCTTCAACAATGAGCAAAGCCCATACTGCATAGTCAGCTATAAAAGGCCCCGAAATGACAAATGTAAAACAGTTCAAACGAGAAAACTAACGGCCTAATTTATGTACAAAATAATGAACGAAAAACAAATATGTAATACAGCAACTGTTTGAAAATCAAAATGACTTTTGATGACTTTCAGGTACAGTCATTTCATAAAATCATCAATCTGAAGTTTGATAGTAATGTAGACTAAAATTAATATCAGAATTCTGGTCTTTTATCATTTCAGGGACCACCAGGACCAAGAGGACCAGCTGTAAGTCCATTTATTATTTATCTCTTGCGATGGATATTTCAGTTATCAATTGCTTAAGATAAAATGATATTGGTATCATTACAGATCACACATTAATGTTAACAAATTGAGTTTATTATAAAGGTTGAATAGTGATGTACTTTCGACTTTTCTGTATCTGCCAATGTCTATGGTAACAGGTATTGCTGAGAATGTGAGATATTATGAAGTGTCAGCAAGTTATATTTGTTGTAATTTTGTATTCAATATATTTGAATAATGTCTTGGTCATTCTGAAATTGTATAGACTAGAAGGTGTGATAACTGGCCTATTTTTTCAACGCATTTGCACCAATTTTTGAAAAATAAGGTATTTCATTTGCGCCACAAGGTTATATTTCATTTGAGCCAAAATTAAATACTGCTTTTTCGCAAAATACAGGTAACATATAACAGAAATGTTTTAATAAAAAGTTGTATCCTGAATACAAAGCTCGTGTAAGAAATTTTGTAGAGTATCAACTCCCCTTTTGGATAAGTAAGTGAGCTCATACTCATTTCTCATACCAATCTGAGAGTCAGGTAAAGGTATACAATTGTATTTAGTTCACATTTGTGATGTGACAAGATGGATATAATTCATTCGGACACAAATAGAGGAGGAAATATGACACAAATAGAGGAGAAAATACGACACAAAAAGAGGAGGAAATACGTCTGTGTATTTTGTGACCACACATAATAACATATATAAATGTATTGAAAAACAGAGACAAATTGTATAATTGAACATAAAAAAGTTCCAGAGCTAGCACCACAACAGATTTGGACAGCAAAAACCTTATAAAACATTGAATGAACACAGTTAATCACAATTTAGGCTTGCAGAAAAAACAATCTTAGCATTTAAAAAACTATTAGGTGTTTAATGTATTATGATGAATGTGATTCATGAATATGTTTTATTATGCGATCAAAAATATTTTGTAAAATTGTTATTAGAAGTCTCAATGTACATCTATTATTTATACTATTTACCTGAGTGTATACTTCGATATATGGTTTGTGGCGCAAAAGCAAAGCACTGTTTTCAATGATATTTGTACTAGGATTTCACTTTATACCTGCATATATAAGTTAACAGAATACTTTATATAAATATATATATAGATTTGTTAAGTTTAGTTATGAAGAACCAAAAATTAGTACTTTAAGAGTTCAACACCGAAATATATAAGTAAAGAGAATACTATTAAACCAAAAATTAGTACTTTTTTAGTAGTTAACCTTGAAATGTCAACTATTATGACATCTTAAGTGCTTTTATGGAATAAAACAGATTTTTGTCTCTTTTGAGATGTTTTTTTAATTTGCAAATATTGATTGCATGCAAGAACTTCTTAAATATGTTGCATCTCAATTATCTATGTAAATAACACCATTTTTGTTTGGTTAGCGAGAGCTTTTTGTTTTTCAATCAAAAATGTATTTGCCAGCTTTGCCATTTTAATAGAAAAAAGGCAATTAGTTTATGCCTTCTTTCAGACTTATGTCTCTGAGAATATTCATAATATTTGAAATATTTTACTTGAGTACATTTCCTTTATAATGATTGTACCTAATAAAATGTAATTTTGAATACAATATGTTATGATAACTTCCAGGGTAAAGATGGTCTACCTGGTCGAAAAGTAAGTTGTACATGTATCAGTTTTAAAGAGAATTCCTTAGATCAGAAAATATGTTTTTGGTGTTAAAGGGTTATATGGGATTTCAATAACACCTTACAACTGACCTTTATCATTTTGTTTGAAATCTGGCGGATGGGATCATGCACTGCTGTTGTCATTTAGCACAAGGAAGACTACTGTAAACCAACTTTATTTCGCAGATACTTTTTTTCGCTTTTAGCCCTTTCTAGCCCATTTCGCGGTGATTTAATTTCGTGATTCTCAAATTTACGTGATGTAGATAAATAAGGAAAAATCCCAAGTTTTACATATTAGTGACGATTTATATTCGCTTTTTTTTTCTACTTGCGAAAGTGGCGAAAATAAATCGCTCGTGAAAATTATTTGGTTTACAGTATTTTGGATTCTTTTTTCATTTCTTGAATAAAATAGGCTGTTAATCCTTGTTTTCTTTATGTACTTTAAATAAAACAGTAACTTTTCAATTTACTTTAAAATACATGTACTCTCTTGCTTGGTTTAGTAGTGCTATTACCTGTTTTAAGGAATTCTTTTACATTTTTTGTTACATTTAACAAATATTATTATGTTATTGCAGTGTTATAAAATTGTTTAAAGTTGTGCATTTTGCAATCATTTTCTAGTGTTCTTTTCCATTTAAATCATTGTTGCATTATAAAAATATACATAATACTAGATATATGTTATAGGGTAGAAGAGGCCCTAGAGGTCATGGTGGTACCCTGTTAGGTGGTAAAACCGGTACAACCCCACAAAAATCTGGAATGAATAATGGTTTTCCAGCTGGTTTTATTCAGGGCCCTCAGGGCCCGAAAGGGCAAAGGGTGAGCCTGAAATGGAATTGAACTGAAACCAAAAATTGTGGAACTTTATTGATTTACTAGCTTTAAATTATTTAGTTACAAAATTATTTAACGTGATACAACAGAAATGATTCTTGTCTTTCACTAAAATTAGTTTCTGGATTTAGTCTAGGAATTTTCCTTTGGAAACTTTGCTTCAAAATTATTGACTTTAATGGACTCTCTGCAATTGTATCACAGTTCACTTTAAATATTTTATCATTGCTGCAGTCAGTTTGTGGATGTATCATTGCTTTGTATATTTGACTGACTGCAGCAATGATACTCAAACAAACCATGACTGCAGCAATGTCTACCCACATACTTGGGACAGAGGATATAATGTCAAAGAAAGCAGGGATTTGATAGATGTATTCCCCCACCCTTCATAGATGCTACAAGGTGTCAAGTGTTTTAGAAACATAAGTTCTGCTTCATATTAAATTGAAAAAAATAGTAGTGAAGTTATATTATCTCCCCTTGAAGCAATCTAGACGATGTAGAATTGAAGTGTTATCAAGGTATAAGGGAGCAATAACAACTACAGCCCCTGAGGTTAAGGGACAAACCCAAGATGATGAAGACGATAATTCAGACAGAAACCGACGATCAAATAGGGCTTGTCGTGGACCAAGGGTACTCAGTGTTTGTGGTGGTGGTGGGACTGCTGCAGTCATTACCAAAATCTTATATTTTTGTTGGATTGCTGACTGCAGTAAAATATGATACTATATAACATACATCTTTCATGACTGCAGTAAAGAAATGAAAGGCCTCTTTATTAGCTGTATATTAATACTCCAGTCATCTGAAAAATATATGAATAGTGGATTGATGTTGGAATTCTTTGAACATGAATTAACATTTGAGAAAAGGCATACATACTTCAATGAAATTATTTAAGACTGAGGGCTTGACAAAAATGGAAAAAAGTAATCATTATTATCTCCCCTAAAAGAACAAGTCCAGAACATGTCGATTGGAAGTGAGAACAGAAAGGTTGAAGGAACCATCAACTGTGACACCTCAGACTGGGGATAATGATAGGAACAGACGATCTGATAAAATTTGTAAACGTGGACCAAGGGTACTCAGTTGCTGTGGTGTTGGGATAACTTGCTGCAGTCATGATTCATATATAATCAAGAAAATTAATTTTGCTCCATGAAACTTCTGCAAATTTTATATTTAATACTTTTTTCCAAATTTTCCAATGCTTATGAAACCACTGAACTTGATATTTTAGATAATTAAAAAGCTTTGAAGAATTCTTGTTGTAGCTGTTTAATTTTACAAGTTGCAGAGGTTTCATTATGTATATTCACTACTATACTTTATAACTTACACAGAGCAGACATTTTGTATAGCTTTAGAATAACATATCCATTTTTTATCACATGGAAGTTGCAAGTTTTAAATCTGTACAATAAGGTAATTTTGAAATTTTAGTCAGAAATGCATTGTATATATTTAATCTTTTTTAAATGCTTTTGCTGTTTTTAGTGGAATTTGAATTATGAGATTTATTTTTATATTTTCCAGGTACAAAAAAGCATGTATATGATAACTACATTGTCTAGTAGGATATCAGTAGATTTTATTCAGGATTAGAGCCAGAATTGTTTGGTTTTTTTCACTTTTTCAGAGTTATTTGAATTGAAATTTTATAACATATTATATTTCTGTTGTTTTGATGATGATTTTTATTTAATATCAACATTATATATGAAACAAGGAAGAGAAAGGTTTGTGATCGTCATGGTAATTATATTTGTGTATCTACATTGTGTTTTACGTTTGTAAATTTGAAATATGTTTCTCAGAAACCTTGATTATTTATTTAACATTTAATGTAGATAAGGTTATTTTTACCTTTTGTTGGGAGTATTCCATTGTATGAAACTGAAGTTATATACTCTATGAGTTTATCATTAATGATTGCCAAAGATTATCATAATATACAAAGGGCTGGTATTTTTTGCAAGCTTCACTATCATAGGGAGACTGATTGTTAATAACCATGGTAATTTTTTTTTACAGAATTATATCACTATGTTTCATGCTTTTATGGATTTATTAGTGTATTTGTATAGTTTTGGTGACTTTTACATACAAATATACAAATGCTGCCCTGCACATATCACATATTCCTCCAATAACTGTAGTCAGGTAGGCACATGACCAAAAACTTGTATTAATTGTCAAAAAAATCCCTGTGAAACATTTGATAGCATTAAAACCCAAAGGGCATAGATAGAACAACCAAATACTCTGAAGTAATAATGATTAATAACATTTTTGTATCACCATGGTGGGATAAGCTTAAATGATAACTACTGTGACTGGTAGTTGTAATATCATATTCAATTATAGATACACAGGGATATTTTTAATTCAACAAAATGTAATATTTATGACACAATATTGAATTTTTTTTTTAATGTGTGTAGTTAAGAGCTATAAATAGAAAAGAGTACTTAATAAGATCCAAATAACCTTTGGTTTTGGAATAATCGTGTCATGTATGTGTGAAGCATTTGGAAGGCCAGTTACACAAAAAATATTAAAAGGTTGAAACCTATGATGACCTAAATAGAACTGCAAACAACGTCAACTTACAATGCATAGTAATTCTAGACTTTTTGATGCATGTATATTTAATTTCACTTTGTTTTGATTCTGTAGGGAGAGATTGGTTTACCTGGTAACCATGGATCTCAAGGAGAGAAAGGTCAAAAAGGCAGCAGAGGTAAAAAGGTAATAATATATCTGTATTTCATATATTATACATATGTATGTTTCAATCTGTGTCTTAAGATAGCATATGCTTTGCAAAATTGATATACCACCTATATCCTTTATTTCTCTGGAATTGTCCAGAAGACTTTATCTATCCATAATGTTCTGTTATTGAAAGTTCAATATGTGACAATCTTCATGCAAATTATTTTGCTACTATTTGAAACTCATTTTGCATTCATGTCCAAAACCTAAAAAAAAAAATTTCATTAAAGAAACAGATATTCATGTACCATAATCAGTCCTTGGAAGTCTTAATTTTCAAAATGATTTGATCCTGTAACCATTCAACATGACAGCTGATGTGATTGATAGAAACAGTTACTCAGTAGAAAATGATATTCAATAAATTACCAAACCGCCTCGGTGGTCTCATGGTAGAGTGTTCGCCTCGAGTGTGGGAGGTTGTGGTTGTGGTTCTGGCCGGGTCAAACCAAAGACTTTAAAATTGGTATTTGCTGCTTTTCTTGCTAAGCATGCAGCATTAAGGAGTAAAAGCAAAGACTGGTCAGCACGGAGTCAGAATAATGTGACCGGGTAAGGTGACATTTCTTCCTGCGGACTGTTTCCTTGTTAACTAGCACGTTAAAAATCTGGCTCAGCGTGTCAGTCTAGTACAAAGCAGGGTTAATATTCATATTACATTAACATGTTCTCGTCCTGAATATGCATATTAATTTGCTGCTGGACTTTAAGCAGCCATCCATCATCATCAACAAATTACTGCACCCTCTGTAGAAGACCTTTATATTCATAAGGGTAATTTTGACCTACATTTCATGTAAAATTGATTGTTATAAAAGTTATGCATTAAGGTATAAAAGAAAATCTTGTTTGCCAACTTCTTTAAGACACTTTTTCATAAAGAAGTAAAACTCTTTTTTTAGTTTTTGTGATCCATTTGAAGGAACATTTGGGAGAGTTGTCACATTGGCATTCATACCACATCTTCTTATTTTTATGTTGTTGTTGATTAGCTTTGTAATTGTTCAAAGTGTAATTAGCTTTCAATTGACATTTAGAGCAATGGAGTTCATTTTTTCAATTTTTTTGTAATTATTCAGGGTAAGCGAGGTAGGAGGGGCAAGACTGGGAGACCAGGAGCTAATGGTTTACCTGGACAGGTGGGAGCATCAGGAGACAAAGGAGACTTGGGAAAACAAGGACCTAAAGGGGAACAGGTAAAGGTTTACCATTCAGCAAAGAAAAAAACAATTTGTCATATCAGCAAGGGAATAGTTATTGGTTGGTTAAACTCTTGAAAGCAAAAGTCTTTAACTTTTTTTCTGTTTTTTCATTATCATTCATTGGAGGCTTTTTTTTCCTTTCTTTTTTTCTTGGTGGTAGGGTGAATAGATTTAAGAGTTCTAAGGGTCAGTGTAATGGGAAGTAAAAATTCCATTTTTACATATTTTTTTAGGTTTTTACAAAATTTTGGTTCAAAGTCATACCTGTCTCACTGCTTTAGCTGGTGAATTTCAATCCAGTAATTTGTGATTGGATGTCTATTAATAAAATTTATTTATTCTTTATTAATATTATGAATAAAAAGTCTTTTTAAATTATTGACTTTTACAATAAAATGCCTTAAATACATTTAATTATTAAATTTATTTATTCATATTTATTTATTTATTCATATTGGTATTGGTATATTGACAGGGAGACAGAGGAACACCTGGGGTGTCAGGAAGTATAGGCAAGCCAGGTCCTAGAGGTTTATCTGTAAGTTTACTGTCTATTATATGGTACATCAGAAGGCTAACTTGTAATATCAAGACCCAAATTATCACCACAATACCAGCTAATATACTTCAGATCATTTCTGTCAAGACTTTCAAATTGTTTATGTATATATAGAAAGAGGGAGATATGGGGTACATATCATTTAGACAGCAGCCCAAAAAAGAGGGAGATATGGGGTACATATCATTTAGACAGCAACCAGCAGCCCAAATAAGAGTGAGATATGGGGTACATATCATTTAGACAGCAACCAGCAGCCCAAATTAGAGGGAGATATGGGGTACATATCATTTAGACAGCAACCAACAGCCCAAATAAGAGGGAGATATGGGGTACATATCATTTAGACAGCAACCAGCAGCCCAAATAAGAGGGAGTTATGGGGTACATATCATTTAGACAGCAACCAGCAGCCCAAATAAGAGGGAGATATTGGGTACATATCATTTAGACAGCAACCAACAGCCCAAATAAGAATGAGATATGGGGTACATATCATTTAGACAGCAACCAACAGCCCAAATAAGAGTGAGATATGGGGTACATATCATTTAAACAGCAACCATCAGCCCAAATAAGAGGGAGATATGGGGTACATATCATTTAGACAGTAACCAGCAGCCCAAATAAGAGGGAGATCTGGGGTACATATCATTTAGACAGCAACCAACAGCCCAAATAAGAGGGAGATATGGGGTACATATCATTTAGACAGCAACCAGCAGCCCAAATAAGAGGGAGTTATGGGGTACATATCATTTAGACAGCAACCAGCAGCCCAAATAAGAGGGAGTTATGGGGTACATATCATTTAGACAGCAACCAGCAGCCCAAATTAGAGGGAGATATGGGGTACATATCATTTAGACAGCAACCAACAGCCCAAATAAGAATGAGATATAGGGTACATATCATTTAGACAGCAACCAACAGCCAAAATAAGAGTGAGATATGGGGTACATATCATTTAAACAGCAACCAGCAGTCCAAATAAGAGTGAGATATGGGGTACATGTCATTTAGACAGCAACCAACAGCCCAAATAAGAGGGAGATATGGGGTACATATCATTTAGACAGCAACCAGCAGCCCAAATAAGAGGGAGATATGGGGTACATATCATTTAGACAGCAACCTGCAGCCCAAATAAGAGGGATCGAGATATGGGGTACATATCATTAAGACCGCAACCAGCAGCCCAAATAAGAGGGAGATATGGGGTACATATCATTTAGACAGAAACCAGCAGCCCAAATAAGAGGGAGATATGGGGTACATATCATTTAGACAGCAACCAGCAGCCCAAATAAGAGGGAGATATGGGGTACATATCATTTAGACAGCAACCAGCAGCCCAAATAAGAGGGAGATATGGGGTACATATCATTTAGACAGCAACCAGCAGCCCAAATAAGAGGGAGATATTGGGTACATATCATTTAGACAGCAACCAACAGCCCAAATAAGAGGGATATATTGGGTACATATCATTTAGACAGCAACCAGCAGCCCAAATAAGAGGGAGATATGGGGTACATATCATTTAGACAGCAACCAACAGCCCAAATAACCAATAGACATCTAGAGATCAATATAGTTCCTCACAAGAGACAGGTGTCTATACAATGTGTAAAGGTCTAAATTGTCCCAAGTCTATAAAAAAAAACTACCTGGTAATGAAAATATTTTACAGAAACTCTAATTTTCCTAATACCAAAAAGAAACATATGACATAAGACAACCAATGACAAAGTTGCTGACTTGGGAAAGAACCTGAATATCTGTATTTGTTGGGTTTAAACAGGTACATTAATCTTTATAACAAACATGTACTTAAACAATATTTCTTATTTTGTAGGGACTGAAAGGTATAAAAGGTGATTTAGGACCAGTTGGACCACCAGGTTTAGATGGTCTTATAGGGCCTCCAGGATTACCTGGACCTCCAGTAAGTTATATGTAAATTATCAATAGAAATTCAAACACATGGATGTCCCATAAAAATCTATAAACATAAATACTAAGGGTGGTTATACTCTTTTTGCATTTATATTGATATTGGATCAGTGGTACAACCTAGAATTGTAAATATAGCAGATATTTGCAGATCACAAACGAAATCAGGAACACAGATGGTTTAAACGAATGTTGAGCTGAGAGCAGTAATACACAACAAAATTGTTTGAAAATTATGAACCTAAGTGAATAAAAAGTCAAAAGTTTATATACTTGAACAGTTTCCAGTATATTGTGTTATTGTATTCAGATTGTAGTGATTTTTATCTTAAACATACTATGGGTTTTTCTCATTGTTGAAGGCCGTACGGTTGCCTATAATTGCTTACATCCACTTTATTTGAACTTTGGTGGATAGTTGTCTCATTGGCAATCATACCTCATCTCCTTATTTTTATACTATCTGCTAATGCAAAACAAACAAAATTTTAACTATGGCAAAATAAAATTTCATTTAAAGTATAAGACAGTTTGTTATCTTATTTAAAAGTGTTTCCCTTTGTGTCAATTTATGTACAGCATTCTGACATAATAGATTAAACCTTAAAATGAGGTGGATCTTTTTCAAAGAGACAATAATTGATATAATATTTATTAATACCATAGACTTTTTATTAGGATAACATGATAATACATGCTGTTTGAGGTATACAAAAGTACAAAATCTTCAAAAAATTAATCGAAATAGCAAAACGCTGAAATCAAATTATAAAAATTTGAAAGTTTTTGCTATGTTGGTTTTTTGTTGTTGATAAGTTTGAGTAACAGTATGTTACAGATTTAATGATAAATAGATGATTTATAATATGCATGGCATGGAGTTTAACTTTGTTATGCATTAAAACAGCATGATATTAATTGATAGTTTCAAAACACTAAAAAATGAGAATTTACAATAATTCCTGTCTGAATAGTAGGTAAAGATTTGCCATCATTACACAATTTAACTTTGCACAAAAATTAGTTTTCTGGATTATTGTGCTTAAAAGTGCTCTTTCAGTCCTCTAGTACCCATCTTTCTGCCATTAGGTCAAACAAAAAATACTGACTTGAGAGGAGATAATCTGAACATAAGATATAGCTGTGAAGTGATAGTGTAAAACAATGTGAAAACTAGTCCTGTGGTGTGAATTTATAATTTCCCGTTCATGATTTTGAGACTTGTATGAAAATAATTCATTTCCAGAAACAACCTATATTTAGATTAGTGATTTCAATTGATCTTTACCATAGTTTGACTCTTGAATCAGGGGTTTCTGCTTTTAAGCACAACTTGTCCAAGATTGTTTTATAGATTCAATTTATGTTTATGCACAATTAGAACTCTATTGGAATTGAAATCATCTATTCGCAGAGATAACTATTATAAAAATTTGTAGTTTTTTACTGCATGGGAGACAATTCTTGTAAAGTTTTAGTTGTAAACTACAAGGGAGATAATTCTAGTAATATTTTGCACCCCAATATATAGCTGCACTAATTTAGACACAGACATAGTAGTACTCAAATAATTCACAGATGTTAGTAACTTGAAAGAGACCAATTTATTTCAAGTCTAACTGTCCCTTGGCCACAATATTTGGAATGGAAATTCTTTTCTGATTTGGTAATGAATCTAAAGGTAAAAGTGAATTGAACTTTTCAATACTAAATGTAAAATACTATGAGCATTGTATGCATACTTTGAAAATTATTGATTGTCCATTGTCTAGTTTATAGAGAACCACCTCGGTGGTCTGGTGATAGCATGTTCGCTTGGAGGTCGTGGGTTGGAACCCCGGTTGAGTCAAACCAAACACTTTAGAATTGGTATTTGCTGCTTCCCTACTTAGCATGCTGAAGTAAGGAGTAAGAGCAAAGATTGGACAGCATGGAGTCAGAATAATGTGTGAGGGTAGGGTGACATGTTCTTACCTTGTGAACTAGCATGTTGAAAATACGGCTCAGCTTGTCCGCCTAGTACAAAGTAGGATAAATATTCTTATATATCATTTTTAAAACATGTTATCGTCCTGAATATGCATTTAATTTGTGGCTGTACGACCAGCAGCCATCCATCATCATTATCTAATTAATAGTGTGTACTGTAAGGGAGATAATTCTGTTAAAGCTTAGCAGTGTGTACTACAAGGGAGATAATTGTGGTAAAGAACTTCACATTTGTTCTTCTTGCCTTTATCTGCACATTCTTATTACATATGTAACAGTTGGTGTGTTCATTATTGAAAATGAATTGATCCATCTTATCAACTTATTTTATTCTAACAAAAAGCTATCAATATAATCAAGGATGAATTTCAATATTGTTTGTTTGCATGTTGCCAGTTCATACAAGCCAGAGCAAAATAAGCATGATGAATGTTACCGTTAGATACAAGACAAGACAGACTGATAATGCTGTTAACACTGTTTTGCATGTTTCCTTTTTAAAAAGGACAAGAAAAGCATATAGCATCATGTAAGTTTATTATGATATTTAAAACAGTATTATAAACAAATAACAATATATTGTGATAACAGTTCTAGTCTAACTGGTCCAAAGGGAATTTTGAGTTATTGCAATCAATTGAATCAAATCATTGATTGACCTCAGTAAAAGTTTTTAAAAAATGACTATAATGAATCAAGATATATAAATTTACCTCTGCATCCAATGGGATGCAACATTTCTCAACTGCAAATAGTAAAATTTTCAAATTGAACAGTTTGTGGCTTAAAGTTTTTACATTATATGATACTGTCTTTTGGTATATATAAAACGCACTCATGCATAGTACACACCCTATTTTTATTCCTTCTTATGCTTTACACGCAGAGACTTTCTGGAAAAATCCAAACTTTAAACTCTGTAAAATACATCCATTGAAAATGATTTCTTTTTCGGATAAAAATTGAACTCCAGTCCTGGTTGATTACAGGATAATGAAAATATTGTTGCAGAATAAATGATTTAGCAAACGATGTTTGATTCTTTATTGTTTCCACGGATGTGTTTGATTGAGAACAACAGGAAGTGTTAAATCAGGAAGTTTTTTAAAATGCAAATCGTAGTCATTGAATCTTCTATGGAATATGGAATCATTACGAATATTCTTAAATACACAATAAATAAATATTAATCTCTGCTAATTTTATTTATTGTTTGTTGGTACTCATTAAATTGTTTAATGCGGATTATCACACTCTTGTTGAATATCAATTAGGAAGTCTAATCGTTGTCAATGCAAATCAATTGACAGATTAATTTTGTTCCTTAATCAAATCCGTACAGTTTACAAAATGGCATTGACATGTCTGCAATTATGATTTGTATCATGTGTATGAAGGTTTTTTAAAAAATGTAACAAAGTAAAAACGTGTTTGAAATCATCACTTTATTCAACCTGACAACTGCTAAAAGTCACATGAACGTGATCACCTGATACTACGAAAGTAAAAAATCAATGGTGGTCGCTATCATCAATTGGGCGTGTTTCATTCAATTTTCATACATTTACCTTCTGTATTCCTTGTTAGAACACATATACAAAGTAAGTAATAAACTCGAAAAACACCTACACTAATTTAGCCATTGACAGAATCCTTCATCTCTAATTTGAACATGATCAAATGCAGCTTCCGGGCGGCAACAGAGAACACAAGAAAATGCAAAAAACAACTACTTCAGCATTTAAATGATTTTTATTTGCATATAACATTACAAATCAGATACAAGAAGGTACAAATATACATGTAAAACATAACAACAATCAAGTTTATGCTACAAAAATATTTTCCTCCAGACCACCTGGTTTCTTGATCAGAATTCGGCCTGAAAAAAAGTCTCAAGAACAGTGTAGCTATACATAATACGCACCCCCCTTTACAGAAATCATTCCTCAGGTGAAAACCTGCATACTATACACACCAAAAGACGGTAATTACTATTGATAGTGTAGGTTTAATTTTAAGGGCTGAAGGTCAATGATCTCTTTCTATAATGACTGTATAGAAATATAATTACAGGAACTGAAATAACAGTTGCATGAAGCATGCATGCTTGTACAAAATAAGATTATTCAAAATGAAACAATGTATTAAAATTCTTGTCATTATCAATTGAAGGTTTTAATGCTTCAAATTGACTTCCATTGAAGTGTTTGCAGATTCTGAAAATAGATATTAGCCACTTAACAATCTAATATTACAGTGTTTCTGACCAAAAATAATCCTGAATTTTGTCTTTTCAGTATTTATGCTCTAAAATTATAAGCCTTTAAATCGAAAAAAAATGAAATGAAAAAAATACTAATGGAAAGTTTTATATATAGAGACTAATAAAGTGTCCTTTTATTTATAGGGTGAACCTGGCATTTCTGGAGGAACATTTGGGGATGATGGCAAAAGTTTAATGGTAAGATATGTCTTCACAAAACTAACAAATAGAAAATTGTGTTTTGTCTATATTAGGCTTTCCAAATGCAGGAATCAGATATCTTCCTCTTCATTGTATATATAAAAAATGTCTTAGGCAATTTTGTTCTTTTTACGGATTTCATAAGATACTGCATGAAACATTTTTTGAAGTAAGGTCATTGACAGAGAGTGACGTTAATTTGATGGGAAAATACAGCTCAAGAAATTCAGAAAAAAAAAAATAGAATAGAAGTGATGATTATAATGTTTTTGCGATAACAAATAAGCTTAGTGCATAACAAATTTATCATTCATAAAATTAATCAGTGAAGTAGGAGTTGTCTCCCATTCCCCAGGTAGAAATGCCCAGAGACTAGTAACTTGAATAATTCAGCGCCCTCTATCCACTACTGTTTCTCCATTAATGTAGAGTTCGTAGTGAGCGCAGTGTTCCAGCTAGGTCGTTTTCACAGGGCGGTCCCCCCGCCCTTTCCTGAGTGCCGCCCTGTGCCCTTTTTACAGTTTGCAGGGCGCCCTGCCTTTTTTGAAGATCGATTGGTATATTATTTTGTTCGTATTGATATGATCAGCCAATTACGAAAAATTTACCTGGCAACAAGTATATGACTTTGTTTACGACCCCAAGCTAATCAACGGTTACAACAGGTGTCATAATCTGTTGTTATAGGTAATCCGTTTATCGGATGGGTCATTTAATGATCATCAACATTAATTCATTCAAATAGAATCGGTCAGTCGGCATTTGCCTTTGGACTTGAAGAAATGTTCATACAACTTGGGCAATGTTTACTGTAGTTTCATGGAGAAAACGTAATTGACAGAAAGTCGAAAACCATAATCAACTCGTTAAAAACATTGCTATTATTGTTTTCCGTGAAATAAATAGCAAATTAAGACGTATTTTTCATTGACTGCCTTCATTTTTTATACGAAAATAACAAAATCGGCCGCCATATTGTTGATCGTATTTAGATCTTCTACGTACATGTACTGTTTATTATCCTCCAAAGAAGGAGCACACCCAAATAAAGAAAGATAACTCAATCTTATTTTTTCCTAGCATTGAGTAACCTACTAAGATATTATAAAATATGTCTTCATACTTCTGGCTTTAGAATTTATATGTTTAGGTGTTTTGAGTTATGGGAAAAGTTAAAGAGGGTCTTAGTAGCAGGGTTGGTAGGGTGCCTTGGTCATCTTTTTCTGTATTTTTGTATTTTCAATCCAAATTTTCACTGTTCACTATATCCTAACATTGTGCATTTACAGCTGTTTTGTGCTGTATTGCCATTAAGCACAGAAAAGGTAGAAAGGTTAAACTTGTAAAGTGTGTCAGACCATAGAAACAGAATGAAGCAGGACATTTTTCAAACAATACTGCATATAAAGCTTAACTGTGCCAAGCAATGATTTAAAACTTGTGTGACAAGCTGCTTGACAAGTTTTCAGCCTAAAAAGTAGAAAGATAGTTTTTCTCTGGGCTTATGATGTTGTTCTTGTATATATAAAACCAGTGATTCAATGAACAAAAAATGTTTGATTATAATCTTTATTAAAACATGCCCTTTTCATATTATCATATCACGCGTTAAATGCCCTTTTTCAGGATTGGCACCCTGCCCTTTTGAAATCCTAGCTGGAACACTGGAGCGGGACTTAAAAACTGGATTATTCTAGTTAAGAGACTAGTGCATCACCTATATTGTTTGGATTTTTTCGTTCGATTATGTTTTGATATTAAATTATAAAAATCATATTTTATTTTTTTATGAATTTGCTTATAAGTTATAAATGAATGTACTTTGGAAAGCATCCTAAACATAATGTTAAGTAAGAAATAAAGAGTTATGTCCCTTAAGTCAATAGCAAATGCATAGTCTTTTTACTCAGCAGTTTCATTTTAATAACTGACAAAGAGAATTGTATGTAACATATACTTTTCATTAAATAAATTTATGTTTATAATGTTTAAAAAAAACTGATATTTTCTTGGTTTCTTTCAGTTACATGGACCACCCGGTCCCCCAGGCCCAATGGTAAGTCTTTTCATCTTTCTTGTAACCTTTGACATGTATTTTTATTCAGTAATTAATACATTAATGTAAATTTCCCTGGTATCTGTAAATTTTTTGTCAACATCTACATATGATAAAACCTTAAACAGAAACATAACCCACAAATAAAAAACAAACAAAAAAGGCAGGAGCAAAAGAAAATATGCAGTGAACAAAGTACAGTCAAAAAAGGCCAGAAAACTTTTTGATGAGAAATGTAAACTTTATCTGAAACCATTCCAATGAAATTGTAAGCATATGTCCATTGTCCTTGACCTCATTTTTATGGTTCAGTGACTGCTTGAAAAAAAAATTACAGTTTTTTTGTTAAGTGAAATACTCACTAATTATGAGTAATAGGATAACTATATTTGGTATATGGGTTCCTTGCAATGTCTACATGTCCTTCAGGTAGGGTTCATCTGACCTCTACCTTATTCCATGGATCAGTGACCAAGATTAAAGTTACGTGGTCAAGTCCATATCTCATATACTGTAAGCAATAGGTTAACTATATTTGGTGTATAGAATGATTGTAAGGGGTTCATGCTCGACTGACAGGTTTCATCTGACCTTGACCTTAATTTCATGCTTCTTTGAACAATGATTAGTTTTTGCGGTTTGGTCTATTTCTCAAATGCTATAAGCAATAGGTCAACTATATTTGGTGTATGGAATAATTGTAAGGGGTACATGTCCGACTGACAGATTTCATGGTTTATTGTCTCCCCTGCGACGAAAGACGCGGAAAGCGAGACATAGGGATTGCTTTTCCAGTTACTGCTGCAGCAATGGTGTCGACAATTGTTAAGTTTTCTGCTTAATTTAGTTTGATAGGAACTACTTGTGATAGATCATTGACATTTTGTATGAAGATGCATTACTATCAGGAATATCAGTTTGACAACAATTTTGGGCCTTACTCCCTAGGCCATGGTCCAGTGACTTTGAATTAATTAGCCATTTTCAATGTTAAGTTTTCTGCTTAAGTTAGTTTGATAGGAATTGCTTGTGATAAATCAATGATATTTTGTATGAAGTTGCATTACTACCAGTACATATCAGTTTGACAACTATTTTGAGGCCCTGCCCCCTAGGCCATGGTCCAGTGACTTTAAATTAATTAGCCATTTTAAATGTTAAGTTTTCTGCTCAAGTTAGATTGATAGGAACTACTGGTGATAGATCAATGATATTTTGTGCGAAGTTGCATTGCTATCAGTACATATCAGTTTGACGACTATTTTGAGGCCCTGCCCCCTAGGCCATGGTTCAGTGACTTTCAATTAATTAGCAATTTTCAATGATAAGTTTTCTGATTAAGTTAGTTTGATAGGAACTACTTACAATAGACAATATTTTCTATAAAGTTACATTACTGTCTGTACATCTCAGTTTGTCAACCATTTCGAGGCCCTACCACTAGTTGTTTAATGCCACTATGACCAAAGGGAACAATTATACATTACTGTATCTGAAACTTTAACCAAAGGGAACAATTATACATTACTGTATCTGAAACTATAACCAAAGGGAACAATTATACATTACTGTATCTGAAACTATAACCAAAGGGAACAATTATACATTACTGTATCTGAAACTATAACCAAAGGGAACAATTATACATTACTGTATCTGAAACTATAACCAAAGGGAACAATTATACATTACTGTATCTGAAATGCTGTAAGAATTTGACCAAATGAACAACTTTGTTAATTCTGATTAATTGTTTCTACAGGGACCTATGGGATTAAGAGGACCTCCAGGAATCAAGGTATTTATATTTCTTATAAATATAAGAGTCTTAATAGATAGTTACAATAATTTTATGTTCTTCCTCAACACAAACTTATTGGAATATTTGACCTGAATAAGGAGCAATAGTAAAAATAATTGTTACACTACCTATTAACAAAATAAATGACTGTTCACACAAACAATACCTACTTGTTTCACAGTAACAGAAGTTATAAGTGAATTTTGGTTCTTTTTTTATTTCAGGGAGACAGGGGACCAACAGGACCCAAAGGTGAAACAGTAAGTCACAGTAGGTTGTATAAAGGTACCTGTAATGAACACTTAAAGAGAAATATAAACATTACCAGTATATCACAAACACACACACAATCACTCAAAACAATAAAGACATTAAACTTGACACAGTTTTGTTGCCTGATGATAAAACAAGATGTGTTGCGCTACAAGCAGTGGTCTCCTATAGGAAGTTTGAACTTAGTGGAGACTAGAACGACCAGTTTAACCATGAATTGTTCAGTTTCCAGTTTATGTTTTTTATGGAGTAATGTTTATGAATTCAAGAAGAAGTGGTTAAACCTTACTGAAACAGCAACCCAATGACACAAAAAATCATCTGAAGGTCAACTTTGGGTATTAACAAGAAATCATCTGAAGGTCAACATTGGATATTACAAGAAATCATCTGAAGGTCAACATTGGGTATTAACAAGAAATCATCTGAAGGTCAACATTGGGTATTAACAAGAAATCATCTGAAGGTCAACATTGGGTATTAACAAGAAATCATCTGAAGGTCAACATTGGGTATTAACAAGAAATCCTCTGAAGGTCAACATTAGGTATTAACAAGAAATCATCTGAAGTTCAACATTGGGTATTAACAAGAAACAAATGTTTATACAACATGTCTCACTCTAAATAGCTGAGTTTAATAAGTATGAATAAATCATACAGATTATCAAATATCTGCTTTCATCACTATATTTATGAAATTATAAAAACAATAAATCTTTTCCATTTTGAAAATTTTTGGATCTGTTGCTTGATCTAGAGTTACGGTTCTTTAACCATTTGAATTAAGACAATTTTTCACATATCACGCTCTTACTCCTGTATTCCAGGAAGGATTTCCTAAAAACTATCTTATTATTCGGGTTTGTCATTCCATACTTACAGGACTTTTAAAAATTGGCAGATTAAGATAATTTTTTTCATATGTTGTACCATAACTTGAGTTTGCATGGATTGATTTGCTGGAAACTTTACATAATTTTGGGAATTGGTGAATATTACACACCTTTTGATTTTTAAGAAAAATCTGATATGTCATTCCAGAGACTTTGACTGTCAGATAAATAAAAGCATTTTTTTTTTATAATGTTATGCACTTGCTCTAATATGCTTGGATCAAATAACTACAAACTTTTAACTATTGTTGGGATTAGTGAATGTAGACAGGCTTTTGATTTTAAAAATTGTGTGGTTTTGTAATTATGGGACTTTTAACAGTCATATTTGACACAATACTGGGTATTCTCATGAATATTTTTTTACTGACCCATTCTATTTACCTCTGATTAAATGCCTTCTAAATGTCCCATTTTATTTTTGCAACAATTTTAATATTCACAATAAGGGGTATCGTGCACTCTTGGCACAGCTGTTTATTTTTGTCTGTTTTATTGGCCATTGTGTTGTTTGTCCTTTTCATGATTTTTTTATTGCCCTTTTGGTGTTTGTATACATTTCTGGGCACGTTATTCTGGCTCCATGCTTACCTGTTTTTCCTTTTATGAAACATGTATATAGAATGATGACCAAACATCAATTTTCCAGTCTTTTGGCTTTACTATGTGAATCCACAACATCATACACTTGAGGTTGGGTCAAGACCACCATGATGATGTAATGGTGTCATTGTTATAATTCTGACAATTATTATGTCCCAGCAGTAACATTTAATCTTGTTAACAAATATTCCATGTTCTGAACAAAACATGTTGTAGATTATAAGATTTCAAAAAGGGTTAAAAAGAGTAGAAAATTGTATTGACAAAGATTTGTTTTCAGAAATTATTTTTACACATTGTGTTCCAGTTTCTGAGATATAAAGGAGTTACCCATGATCCAATGCAACTGAAATTTATATATACATACATGTATTACAGGGTGAAAAGGGCAAAACAGGCCTCATTGGACCAATTGGATTACCTGTAAGTGACTTAACCTTTCAATAATTTGGTCAATGTTAGAATGAATTACAATATCCAATGAAGAACTTAATCTTTTTCCTATTTGAAATTGTAACTGAGTAAGGTCAATATTATCTGAATGGAGAATTGAGAATTACAAAATAACTATATTGTATTTAAAGCTTTGCCTATGTAAATCATAGGTTTTATTGTCGCAAATTTTATTTGCCTAGTAAATAGTAGAGAACTAAGGTAACAGTAAAACAAATAAAAATAGCAAAAATGAACAAAACATTTCATCGACATCTAAACTATCTGACATCATAGGTACGCTTCAGAATTTAATAAAATTTGTCTTTATCCAGTCATATCCATTGATACCAAAACATTGCATTAGAATGAAATATTTCTTTTAAGTAGGTAAAGTAATTTGTTTTGCAGTATTCATTTGAAATTTAATTTATCTTTTAAATGGATATATATCTGTCTATTTATCATACAGAGAATGAATTAGCTTTGCATTCTTGATAACAATCCATGTTTGTTAGTCTCCAATGAAATATTTTTGAGTCTTAATATTTATAAAATGTGAGCTGCATGTAGTATTTGTTTTTTTATGTTGCTAAATTCATTTGTTTGCTTGCTATGTATGATGTAGGGAGCGCAGGGGCCTCAAGGAGATTCTGGCCCAGCGGGCGCTGATGGACAACATGGTCCTGTGGTGAGTCAATGTTACAGCATGAATGTTCATATAAATGCTGCATCTCAAGTTGTATGTTCAAATTAGGCCATGTAAAATTAATTATCTGGTTCTCAGTGTTTTTATAAAAGTGAACTATGACAAAGGACAAGTTCTAGCTACTCTCATGTTAGACCTTCATTGTCATACGTTTGTTCATGTTTGAGAATCTCCTTTTCTATAACCATCAAGAATAAAAAAAAAACAATCAAAAGGCATTAGCAAAGAAGAAAGTATGATCAGGCCGCTGTTTTGGAGTTTTGATTTAAGAAAATAAGAGTATTATCAATATATTGAATGATATCCTTTAGATGTTTACAAGGCATAAGTGCTTAAGATATCAGTGTTAATATTTTTGTACCCCACTTCAAAGAGGGGGACTGCCCTCAGTGGTCTTGTGGTAGCATTTTTGCCTTGAGTTTGGGAGGTACACGTGAAAAATATCAAAATCAAACTTGACCTGTATTTTATAGTTGTCATTATTTTCAAGTTTTAAAAAAATCATCCAGGAACCAAAGAAATGGGGAATAACTCTTAATAAGTGTACATGTTAAGACTTATGCTCCTTAGTTACCTTAAAATTAGATTTAAACAAATTTCTAGCTGTTAACTGAAGAACAATCTTACAAAAATATTTAAGATTTAAACACAATGTTATGAAACATAAAATATAGGTCACATTCAATATGAATATTGGTTGTGGCATCAGCCTCACGGCTCTTTTTATAGTTCTTCCTTTCTTACAAAGCCAGTACTTGCCTTAAATAATTTTCCATTCCTAGTCAGAATTATTATTGTGTCCCATTAGAAACAGTTGTCTTCAATCATTGAAATATTTCTTTATTGTGGAAAAAAGATGGGGGGGGGGGGGGGGGGGAGTATTTTGAAAGAATGCATCTAAAGCTAGATAATTAATGTTACGTAACCTTCTATTGTATAAGTTTTTACAAGTATAACTATTACAGTATGTCGCACAAGTTCAATGCAGTTTTTGTCAAGGGAATGCTTACCCTTTTTTGCCTTTCAGCATTTTTATATTTTTATTGAAGCAAAACTTGATGACATATTTGGTTTTAACCATCCAGAAGTTGTCACAGATATCATGATGAAAGCATTGCTTATTTATCTATTTTAGCTTTTATCTCCTAGTCCTCGTTACTGTTTTTGTTTTTGTTTAGTAATACATGTATATCTGTTTGATTTTTATGTTTGTGATTCACATCTTGCAACTCTCATGTGATGTATATCAAATAACTAACAATGGCTATATCTTATATCAGTATTGTTATTATATGATTGTATGTCATATAGTGTATACTAAAATTTAAATCTTAGTTGTCCTGGCTTGTAAATTTGAAAGGTTGTGTTTTTTTTTTATATTTAATTAAGCAATGTCTTTTTTCATTTTCTTTTCTCGAGAATTTGTATGTTTTATGTGCTATAGATGATTAAAATACTAGATTTAAAGTTGAGAGTATTTTTTTTCTTTCTGATTTTTTCATTGTATTTGACCTTTTTTTTTATTGCAAGCAAATTTCCTATTTTTTAGTTTCATATTATTTTCTTTAAAAAAATAATTACATAGTCATTTACTGTTTACAAATTATGATAAAAAGAAAAAAATGTCTTGAAACTTTGATATTTTATGTTTAAATTTAGGGGCCACCAGGACCTCCTGGACCCATGGCAACAGTTGATGGTGTATGTACTTGTGAAAAGGGAGAAAAAGGAGAAAGGGTAACTTATTACTGCCATTTTTATTTCTTGACAATTACGAGGCAAAGGGAGATTTAATACCAAATAATTTGGTTTAAATTTTCCAAAGCCAGGAACAAGGTTACCATTTCCCATCAGTTATGAATTGTATGCTAAAAATGTTGCTTTTTTATTTGTCAGTTATTTCACAGTCTATTTTGATACTATTACAGAGTTTTAAAAGTATGCTTGTAATTTATCATAATTCTCATAAACCTGTTCCTTTTCAGTTACTGTCCTCACTTAATTCCCCTACTCTCGACAGTGTTCCTGTTGATGGTATTCCATGATAATCATGAGCTGGCACACTTAAATTGGTAGCATTTTTTTGTAAATGAGGCAGGCCTCTGAAAGACACCAGTTTTATTTCGAACATTAATATATGTCTCAAATAGGGTCTTCTTTTAAAATTGAAATAACAGATATTATCATATACTTAGAGTTAATAACTTATAATTTTTACAGTATGATAATAGCATTAAATTTACCTGAATTCCATATTTTCCGAAATGGTGTTTAGCGGGCTGATATGAAAATTTTATCCCATGCCTCCAGCTATTATCACATGCCTTTCCGTAACGTTATCGCATGGCATTCCGGCGTTACTCGGCAAATTCCAGAAAATACACCTCAATGGTACGTTTTCAGTGAAAAACATAACAAAGTAGGGTACAAAACAATTAGTAAGAAACAGGAAAATATATTATGTAAAATGCAAAAAAAAAAAAAAAAAAAAAATGATACAACCAATGCATTTTTCAAAGTTTCCATCATAATTTAGAAAGTTACTTTACAAATGTTGACTTTTCCAAACAATGTGCATTGTGTTGTGTTGAATTTTTGTTTATCCTCAATATAAAGATATATCATACTGTTGTTTGTCTCCTCTGTTGAGGCATATGATAGAAATATTTCATATCGGATGTATTACATTTGGCTTCCGAAGTCCGTAAACTTTTCACTTTTTGAACTTCTACTTCAGAACCACTTAAAAGGATTAATATATTAAACTGTTATTTTTCTCCATTGTTGAAGCATATGATAAAAAGATCATAACATGTCATTTTTCATATCAGATGTATTATCAGCCCTCGGTCAATATCAGCCCTCGAGCCTTCGGCTCTTGAGCTAATATTGGACCTTGGGCTGATAATACATCTGATATGAAAAATGCTTCGGCTCGAGGGCTGATAATACATTTGATATGAAAAATGCCATGTAATAATCTAATAATATCACATGACAATTTATGTATTAACCTGTTGAAATTGACAAATACAATAAAAAAAAGCAGCTCTTAAGGAAAATTCAATCACCCTCCCACTAAAAGTTTACAATACATTGAATAAATACAGTTCTGAAATTTGATGTAAAACTAACTAAATTTAATGACTTATCTCCCTTTGATGGTAGATTTTATGAAATAATAAATTTTTTTTTTATTTTCTATATCATGCAGTACAAGTTTTGTTGAAAGGTCATAATAATATTTATATTGTTTATAAACAGGGAAGAAGAGGAAAGAGAGGAAAGAAAGGACCTACAGGAGACAGAGGACCTTCGGTAGGTTCATCTTCTCGAGTCTTTGATTTCAAATAATACTTAACTACCAGTAATACTTCTAATATTTGATAATATTTTATTTTAGTCTTTCTATCTATTTATTTGACTATTTGTTTTTTCATAAGAATGTTGGCTATTTGTTTCTTCAAAAAGAATGTCAACTATTTCTTTCTTCATAAAGTCTGTTTGATAATTTTTTGTCTACATTCGGATACAATTTGTAAAAACAGGGTAGTCCTGGGTTAGATGCCCCATGTCCTGTTGGAGACAACGGTCTACCTCTACCTGGATGTGGATATGGATTAAAGGTAGCATGATATCTATTGGATTAAATAATAATGGAGTATCTGTGGCATGTTGTTTATATGAGTCCATGATTTTTGTGGTATATTGAACTATCTGTGCATTATACTGGCTTTAATGTGGCATGCTTTGTTTGACTGGTTGGGCTTGTTCTCTTTGAAGAACCAGCAAATATATTATATTTCTAAGTTTTCAAGCATTTCTTATGCTTTTTTTTTAAACTGAAATTTTTTTTATTTCCCCACTGTAACCAAATGCTAGATACATTTCCTCTTGCAAGGAAAGAGAGACAATTTTTTGTATCTTTATTATTGGTAAATACCCCAGTACTGTTTTTTCTTTGCTTATGTTTCCTGGTTACTGTTTGGTTATCCAGATTATAAAATGGGAAGAGAAACAAAGGTGAATCTTCAAAGAACTTCAGTCCTGTCATTTAATGGAAATTTGATATAAATAGTTTAATCTTATCAATGGAACTTCTCTGAAATATTTTTGGATACTTCTCATATTTAGATGGATATTTGGTCAAGATGTTTAGTGAATAATATTAATCTAGTATTTTTCATCAGGGGCCTCAATGTCTGATTGGTCAAAGTATGTGTTTGACTCTGATCTTAAGTAACTAGGATAGCCAGTTTTCCTGCCAATGGTCAGTGTTCTCTCTGACCACTCAGGCTTCTCCCCCCCTAAAAAACTTGCTGCCATGATATAGCCAAGAGTGCTGAAAGTGGCCTTATACACCAACAATCAATCAATCAATCAATCTTATCTTTGGTCAGATTTTCTAGTATGATAATTAATTACTTATTATCCTGCCATTTAAATGTGCAGATCTTAGAATGAAATATTCCTTAATAACACTGTTATGTCTATGCAAAAAGTAATACGTTATGAATGGAACTTCTCTGAAATATCATAGTCTCATCATACTAAGATTGATATTTAGTCAAGATGTTTAGTTGATGATATGGTAGTTATTTAGCAGTTTCATGAGTTAAAACTCTTTAAAATTTTCTCTGAATCCCATATGATTATATTCTTGGGATCATTTCTTTTGCCTATAAATGTATGCCTAATCTTTGTTGGAATACAGAATCCCTGATAGCACACAGTATTATGTAGGATGTGTCCAGAATCATAATGTATTCAGGAGTAATGACCCTTCAACACTTTTATTTGACAGTAGTGTTGTTCAATTGTAATCAGCTAAGAACAGTTTGAAACAGTGTTCTTTCATTGTAATCTATTTCAAGTGTAAACAACTTCAGATAATGAATGCACTGTAGAGTTTAATCTATTTATTGACATGCTGCATGTCACACAAACAAAGTTTATACATTTTTTAAGTGCATGAATATATGTATCCTTGAGATCATATTAAAAGTGGTAAAGTATTAATGTTACGGAAATTTTTATTAACTACTGTAAACCAACTTATACTCACGAGAAATTTATTTTCTCTTTTGTTCAAGTAGAAAAAATAACATGAAAATATGTGTCAAACTTTGATCTTCCTTTGTATGAATACACAAACAAAGTTTGTTGAGAAAAATAAATTGCCTCAAAATTGGCTGAAAGGACTATACATATAAAAGTATCTACGAAAAAATTTGGTGTACAGTATTTGTAATGGAACTACCTGACAATTTTCTTGCATTTACTGCCAGTGTTCTGGTATTAATTGTTATCATACCTCATATCTTTACTTTTGTATTATGTCCCTGATTGTCAAGGTTTGAGTATTTGTTATCTTGCTTTAGTTCAAACTTTTGTTATGTTTTATATCCATTCTGCGCTGCTGAATAAATTATTTACTGCAACAACTCAACTCAAAACTACTTATTGAATCTGGAATTTAGTTATCAGTAAAAAAAAAAGAAAGATTGTATGGAGTTTTGACATGTATTTATTGGATTGGAAAAATCTTCTTTTTTTTTTAATTTAAAGGGTTTTGCAGTAAACTGCAGGCATGGCTTCTCTGCATGTAACTATTGCTTGTATTTTATAGGGACCTTGTCCTGTTGATAAAGATGGGAAACTACAGTGTGATACAAGCCATAACCATGAAGTAGGTATCAGTATAGTCCAAAACCTTGAGAAAGGTATTATCAGTGACAGTGTAGTCCAAAACCTTGAGAAATGTATTATCAGTGACAGTGTAGTCCAAAACCTTGAGATAATTATCAGTATAGTTCAGATTAAGAAAAAAACAATGAAATGAACTTGGTGGACTATAAAACAGCAACATCAAAAGCGATTATAAATTGTTTATTATATAGATATTTCATGTTTAACTGTCATGAAGTACTAGACAAAAGATATAAGGGTTTATTTCTAGCATTGCTACATTAACAAATATTATAAAGTTACATATTAGATGGCAGTAGCTGTAGACAATAAACAAGGTACCTGATCAAATTTCAATATTTGACAAAGCCATCAGCTCTTGCCATTATTTCCTCTGTTCATCAATATTATAGAACTTGCATTAAGTGTTGCGGCTAATTTAATTCCTTGAAAAAGAAAATTCCCTATCTTAATCATCTGAAGTAAGGTTTATCCATAATGTGGTATAAACAGTGGATAGAACAGATATTTGGCTTACTTGTTGATAGTCTATTATTGGGACATAACTATCATTTTGGATTGATAATTTTGAGAGGTAATTGAACTAGAGGCTCCAAGGAGCCTGTGTCGCTCACCTGATATTTTTGTTTAAAATTGATGCATGAAATAATGCAACCATTATACTATTGCTTTCGTTTCAGATATAAGCCAAAAACTGCATTTTACCCCTATGTTCTATTTTTAGCCATATCGGCCATGTTGGTTGGCAGGCGGGGTCATCGGATTAATTTTTTAAACTCGATACCCTAATGATGATTGTGGCCAATTTTGTTTAAATTTGTCTATGTAGTTTCAGAGGAGAAGATTTTTGTAAAAAGATAACAAAAATTTACGAAAAAATTGTTAAAAATTGACTATTAAGGGCAATAACTCCTTAAGAGGTCAATTGACAATTTTGGTCTTGTTGAATTATTTGTAGGTCTTACTTTGCTGAACATTATTGCTGTTTACAGTTTATCTCTATCTATAATAATATTCACGATAATAACCAAAAATTGCAAAATTTCCTTAAAATTACCAATTCAGGGGCAGCAACCCCACAACAGGTTTTCTGATTCCTTTGAAAATTTCAGGGAAGATAGATCTTAACCTGCTGAACAATTTTACCCATATCAGATTTGCTCTAAACGCTTAAGTTTCAAAGTTATAAGCCAAAAACTGTATTTTTCCCCTATGTTCTATTTTTAGCCATGGCGGCCATGTTGGCTAGCAGGTGGGGGTCATCAGACACATTTTATAAAATAGATACCCGAAAGATGATTGTGGCCAAGTTTGGTTGAATTTGTCTTTGTAGTTTCAGAAGAGAAGATTTAATAAAAGATTACAAAAATTTACAAAAAATTGTTAAAAATTGACTATAAAGGGCAATAACTCCTTAAGGGGTCAATTGACCATTTTGGTCATGTTGACTTATTTGTAGATCTTACTTTGCTGAACATTATTACTGCTTACAGTTTATCTCTATCTATAATAATATTCAAGATAATAACCAAAAACTGCAAAATTTCCTTAAAATTACCAATTCAGGGGCAGCAACCCAATAACGGGTGGTCTGATTTGTTTGAAAATTTCAGGGCAGATAGATCTTAACATGCTGAACAATTTTATTTTTTAATTTTTAATTTTTTTTCAGATTTGCTCTAAATGCTTTGGTTTCAGAGATAATAGACAAAATCTACATTTTACCCCTATGTTCTATTTAAAGCCATGGCGGCCATCTTGGTTGGCGGGCTGGGTCATCGGACAAATTTTTAAACTAGATATCCCAATGATGATTGTGGCCAAGTTTGTTTAAATTTGGCCCAGTTGTGTCAGAGGAGAAGATTTTTGTAAAAGTTAACGACGATGGAAGACGCACGCCAAGTGATGAGAAAAGCTCACTTGGCCCTTTGGGCCAGGTGAGCTAAAAATGAAATACAGTCGAACCTCGTTGTGTCGAAGTCGAAGGGACCGGACCAAAGTATTCGACTCATCCGAGGTTCGACTCATCCGAGGTCAAGTGTGTCGTCATCAATTTGGAATGCATGAAATATGGTATGAGATTTGTGTAAACTAGATACAATGAACAGTGTGCCTTTTTTTCGATATGACACTTTATGATTGTGTATTCAATCTCCATTTTTGGTCCTTCGTAATAATTAAACACAAAAGTACAGATACAAATCATGCTCAAGTAAAATTAATAGTCTACACATTTATTTACAAAGGTCAGTCACTATAAATTATGAAATCACTCGCGGTACGAAATAAGTTTTGAACGGTCTCTGATGAGGTCGTCTGCTTTACATTAAATTATCATGAATTTATTATAATTGTCCTAATCCTTTTATTTATTGTAATTAATGAGTTTAAATCTAACGATTCATTTAATCTCGGCTTAGGTCATTTAAATTTGTTTCGTTTTTATCTCAGGTGAAAAATGTTCAACACACTAACAGTCCGCTTGAACGATTAACAAAGGTGTTAATTAGCGGTCACGTGTTAATTAGCGGTCACCATAAACATGTCATTTTAACTGTTATACAAACATGTATATTTACTCAGCTTTAATCTCTTTTGAAAATGATTAGGTGACATAAGAAATACATCCGATTTGAATTTTATCATTAGGTCTGCATCTTTCGAAAATTCTTACTTTCGAACTTCGAGACATCGGGGTCAATTTACATTAATTTTACTTCGACGGGACTATAAAATGTACTCGACTAAACCGAGTATTCGAATCAACCGAGTTCGACTCATCAGAGGTAATTATGCATTGATCAAACGGGAATTTTACCTGGACCGAGAAATTTCTTCGACTCATCCGAGTTTTCGACACAACCGAGTTCGACACAACGAGGTTCGACTGTATAAACCATGGTTCTTATCAGTTTACATATTTAATCAAACAAATCAGAAGGATGAGTTTGTTTAATTATGTAAATCATTAAGACACATGGTATATATGATTTGTGATACAAATGCTTTAACTAATATAAGACACTGGTCACATTATGTTTTATCCAATGAGAGAAGCTCATGCAGATCAGTATTGCAAACTATATATGATCATCTGCATAGATTTGTAAGCATCCTTAAAACTGAATAAAATTACAGATTTTCCTGCTTTGCTAGATTTAATGGAAAAAGTACTCTTTCAAATTGCACCTGACATTGAAATTGATATTCAGATTTCACAAGTCAAAATAGAGGAAGATATTCAATTATCTCAAGTTGTGACGACCAAAATCTAAAGTGATATCCAGTACATTTTTAATTTCTATGCCACAATTTTGATTTCACTTAAATAAGTTGTAATTGAATTTCCAAAATGGAACACTTTTTTATTTTGTCAGAACTGAAATAAGAAACTTTTAGTCCTTTTTTCCAAATTTAAGGCAAAACTGAAATAGAAAATTCAGGATTAAAAAGAAAGAATCACAATGTTTCTTGAGATGTATTGTGTTTTTCAATTGTTTTATAGTCAAAAGGCCAAGTGAGCTTTTCTCATCACTTGGTGTCCGTCGTCGTCTTCCGTTACTTTTTACAAAAATCTTCTCCTCTGAAACCGCAATCATCATTGGGGTATCTAGTTTAAAAAATGTGTCCGATGACCCTGCTTGTTGACCGACATGGCTAGAAATAGAACATAGAGGTGAAATGCAAGTTTTGCCTATTATTTTGAAAACCACTATAAACATAGAAATTTTGACAGAGGCAAAAAGGTTCTGAATGTTGTGCTCTAACTTTTGTCTATTTGAATCAAAACTGTAAGACAGCTTCTTATAGGAGTTATTGCCCTTAAATGACGAATTTTACCATTTTTAAAACTTTTTCCCTATTATCTCAAAAAATATAAAAGATAGACAGAAACTTTTAATATTAAAAATCATCAGCAAGACAAGATCTCCTATAAATCAACAAGACCAAAATCGTCAGGAGACTCCTTTTTAGAGTTATTGCCCTTGATGACGATTTTTACCAAATTTTGTGTTTTTGCCTAATATCTTGAAAACTGTAATAGATAGATAGAAACTCTAAATAGCAAAAATGATCAGCAAGACAAGATCAACAAATAAGCCATTATAGTCACAATCTTTAGTCAACTCATTATTGGAGTTATTGCCCTTTAATGATAATTTTTACATTTTTTTTGCACTTTTTGCCTTTTAACATGAAAACTATAATAGATAGATAGAAACTTTAGAAAGAAAAATTGTCAGCAGGATAAGATTTACAAAATATCAACATGACTGAAATTGTCAGTAAACTCTTAATAGAGTTATTCCCATTTAATGATGGTGTTTACTAAAAAGTGACCATAGTTGAAGATGCAGGTGAGCGACACAGGCTCTTTAGAGCCTCTAGTATTATAAAATGAAAACAAATAAATGTTCATGATATTTTAGTTTTTTTCAGTTTCCTAAAAAGTTGAGAGGTGGATATCTTTCAGAAATAAGGATTGAGCATCAGTCATGGAATAACATCAAAATGAACATGTTGTACCATGGCTAAGCTCCACCTACTTTCCACATCTATTCTATTTGGGTTTTTATGTTTAGATATCCAAGTAGGATACATCAAATTGCATATAATAGACCATTTCAATTGCACCTGATTATTGACTGCAGAAGTCCATTTATCAGTAAAAATACAAATTTATCTGATCTTGACCCTTTTTTCAGTGCAGTCTATATCAGTTTGTCAGTAAACTAGTTATTATGTTTTGTTTGTAAAGTTGTTATAGTTGAAAGCTCTAGCACAGGACTTGTACATATTTAATGTGTAGGGAAAACTTAGGGAGGTCTTATGGAGAGAATGAAAACTAAAAATAGATTTGTAAAAAAAATCATATTAAAAGCAATTTATAATGGATATTGTATTATATTTATCTTCAATATAAGAATAAGGAGATGTGGTATGATTGCCAATGAGACAACTATCCACCAGAGTTCAAATGAAGTGAATTCAAGCCTTGATTTACATTATTTCTGTTGATAAAACACATCAAATTTAATAGATATAAAAATAAGAAGATGTGGTATGATTGCAATGAGACAACTCTCCTTCAGAGACCAAGTGATGTAGAAGTTATTCGAACACATTAACAATCATTTGTTTATATACAAACACTGGATGCTCTTTAACTAAGCAGGCATTTCACCTGCACTTAATAACCTTATAACAAAAATAACACTCTATAAATGTTGTGCCTCCAAAGCCCTCTCTGGATTTATCTTCACCAGGAATGCTCAAACACAAAATTGTTACAACTTAGGATGTATAAATTCTTGAATACTTGAGGATCTAAAGGGGAAAAAAGGACCTGTGGAGAAAAGCCAAATCAAACAAAGTTCAACTTTGCCTGAGGTTCAGAACCTTAATTTCAAAATTTATCAAGAAGATTTTAAGAATAGACTGTTATTGAGCATGTCATAGTCGAAGGAATGACTCCTGAGATGATTATACCCCCAAGGACAAGCAGTCACCTTGCAGTAGTATAGACCTAATTAATACTTTTTAAAAAATCACAATTTATAAGTTTGGTGCAATGAGAGAGTTTTTCAGGATTTATCTTCATCAGGAAATCTAAAATAAAATATTTCTTGATATCAAAGGATGTATAAATACTTGATGAGCTTTATGAACAAAAAGGACTTAAAAGAATGGCCAAATCCACCTTTGTGTCAGGCAGTTAGAACCTTAGTTTCTTAATCATTTCTAAATTTATCAATGAAGAATTTAAGGAAAGTATGATGTAAGCAAAGGAATTATTACAAATTCTAATATGACGTGCTTCTTTCGCTTTGTAAACAACACCGTGATAAAATTCTCGATATATCTATACTTAGCGCAGACTCCGAGATGTACAAAATAATGGCTGTTAAAATATACCTCCCATGTAAATCCACATGTATCGTAACCTATGTGCAAACGCTATGTCGATTTCGCTGTGTTAAAAATTACAATTAAAAAAAACCTACAGAACCTTTATTCTTGTTCTGAGGCATAACAAAAAGAACTAATGTATTAGAGATCCGGAAAATGTACAAAATCAAAACAAATTAAAATTCCGCGAAATTCCATTAATGTTTTTGGCCCATTAACGTCATTTCAAAACATGACGTCATACGAATGAAAACAACAAAGATGAAGGGTTTTCCATTGCGTTTACCTTCTAAACTCAGATAGTATTGTATTAAAATAAAATTTTAAGGTAGGTGTTACTTTTTTTCTATTCTATTGCATTATTCGCACATTTACTGATTTCAGCAAGTCAACATGGCAGCTCCTTGGTTACAAAATGTCAACAGTGAATTTGACGGTAGCTTACGAGAAAATAATGTAAATTAAAAATGGCAAATGTTGGGTTTGAGAATTAAAAGAATCAATCACATTTTTTCTAGCGGTTATTTAAGAAATGATTCATGCAAGCTACAGATTTATTAGATTTTTTTACATTTATCTAACAGTGGGTAAAATAGAACAGCCACACACACGGCATACCCACCCTCGCGTCAGTTTTTTAATGACAGTATTTGTCCTATTAGAATCGAAATAATTCATGGAAGCCATAGATTTGTTGTAAATTTACACATGGCCTGGGCCGTGTTATTCGATAATTTTATCCCTCGCTAACGCTTAGGATAAAATTTGAATATCACGGCCCAGGCCATGTGTAAAGAACAACAAATCTATGGCTTCCATGAATTATTTCTTAAATTAAAATCATATCTTATGTACACAGAAATGTAAGAGATTCCAATAAAAAAAGTTGCATTTTTCACAAGCAAGTCCTACTTTGTGAGTCAGAGACCAGGGTTATTTTTGTCTTGCCTATGGCTGTAGCAGTGTAAACTATTTGTAGAAAGCTTTATATTTCAGAAGGTGGAAGACCTGGATGTTTCATACCTTGTATGCAGATACCTTATGTTACAAAATGTCCATCTGTCCTATGTCCATTGTCCTTGACCTCATTTTTACTGTTCAGTGACAGCTTGAAAAAAAAATTTTTTTTTTTGTCATGTGAATTTCTCACTTATGAGTAATAGGATAACTATATTTGCTATATTAGTTCCTTGTAACCTCTACATGTCTGTCAGACATGGTTCACCTGACCTTCACCTCATTTCATGGATCAGTGATCAAGGTTAATGTTACTTGATTAGGTATGTTTTTCATATACTATAAGCAGTAGGTCAACTATATGTGGTGTATGGAATGATTGTAAG
The DNA here is from genome assembly GCF_021869535.1 of Mytilus californianus. NCBI lineage: Eukaryota > Metazoa > Mollusca > Bivalvia > Mytilida > Mytilidae > Mytilus > Mytilus californianus. Next base: position 111,165,507 of record NW_026262723.1, read on the forward strand.
GGGTACATGTCAGTCTGGCAGGTTTCATCTGACCTTGACCTCATTTTCGTGGTTCATTGGTCGGTGTAAAGTTTTTGTGTTTTGGTCTGTTTTTCAATTACAGTAAGCAATAGGTCAACTAAAGGTGTGCATGTCTATCTGGCAGATATCATCTGACCTTGACCTCATTTTCATGATTCATTGGTCAATGTAAAATTTTGTGTTTTGGTCTGTTTTTCAATTACAATAAGCAATAGGTCAACTCAAGGTGTTATTCTGTCTGGCAGGTATCATCTGACCTTGACCTCATTTTCCCGGTTCATTGGTCAATGTAAAAATTTTGTGTTTTGGTCTGTTTTTCAATAACCATAAGCAATAGGTCAATTATATTCGGTGTATGGAATAATTGTAAGGTGTACATGTCTGTCTGACGGGATTTATCTGACCTTGACCTCATTGTCCTGGATCTTTAAAAATTTTAAGTGTATGTAGTACTTGTAGTAAAACCATTATCTTTATGACTTTCAACATAAAATCAATGGTCAGTAAAGCAGGAGAGACATTTCTGTATGTGCACACTGGTTAAAATATTGATAAAATAATACCAAATATGTTATCTAGATCAGAAATATGAAAGTACTGTAAATTCAGAAATTATTGCATGCAATAATCATTACGATTTTTTTGGAATGGCCAAAAATGCGAGACTAATGATTGTGATTTTAGGAAATTCTGAATACAGATTTATGTACAAGATATCAGAATGCGAGTTCTTTTTATATCGAGACTCACCTAGTCGCATTATTCGCATTAATAAAAACCTCGCAATAATTTCTGAATTTACAGTATTCAATATGGTATACAGTTACCATTTATATAGTAATATCTGAGTTGACTTTCTTGGGGAGTACATAACAGGGCTCTTGTTCCCCTGTAAAAATCTAGCCAAATCTTTTTGCATCTTGCTTTAATCTCTTAGGTAGCAATACACAGTTAGAAGTTTAGTTTTGCATTTCATGGTGAATTTTTTAAATAAGAAAGTTTTTGTACAATAAAATTGATTTTTAGATAGTTGAAGAATAATATAGCCTTCCAAGTGGGTTTATATGAACATTTAGATTGTTTTTAGCATGTTTTATAGGCCATTTTCTGTTTGACAGTCCTTATTTTCACATCCGTACCGCCCATAGGTCCAGAAATTATTGTAGTGTTTTTCAACAAAGATTTGACCCTCGATCTTTTCAATTCAATTTTATGGAAAAACGAGCAGAAATGCATATGATTTTTTTTGGACCTCTTGATAGATAAATGTCTATAGTTTCAGGAAAGGTATCACTCTAATGTATTGAAATTCTCCTTTGGACCACATTTTTGAGACTTTTGTGGCATTTTCACCCCCTTTTTGCAATATTTTGTATCAAATAAATGCAGATTGTTGCCATGGTTACACCAAAAAGAGGTTATATTCACCATCATAACTATTGGAAATAAAATCTATGGAAGATGCTTTTTCCATAAATATACACATGCATAACACAAAAATAAAGTCTTATTTGTTAGAAAGGAAGGGAAAGAGGGTAGTTAAAAATTATGAGTGTCAATTTTAAGTTTTTTTCCTAACTGTGTATTGCTACCTTATATCAGTGTTTGCAAAGTCCTATTCCATCATTTTTTTTTAGAGAAAACCACCAAATATAGATTATATGTCTGGTACATACTAAAACAGAAATTAATGTACTGGTAAAATGAAATGGCAACATCTTTAATCAAAACATAAAATGTACTAGACTGTCAACTGAATAAACAACAGATGACAGTTTCACATTTTAAAAATTTATAGTTTTTAGTACAGGTTTATTAAACAGGTGTACAGAGACCTTATCACAAGTTTTTGTTTGATAATTGTGTAAATTTGCTTAAATTTACATATTGTTTTATTGTTCAAGGCCAGATAAATATTTAATTGATAAAGGTTTTTGTCAGGGACATTTATTTATGGACTTTTATCATAAATTGCCATATCACAGTACAGATAGTTTATTGGACATCAACTTATTCATGAATTATTGGAATAATAAATATTCTATTCATGAATAATGGATTTCTGAATGTCAGTTTTATAAAAGCTTATACAAATGTCTTCAATAGGAACAGATTAAAAAATTAATTTACTTGGTACTAACTATTGTGTATATTTAGTGCTAATAAGAGGAAGATGTGGGTAAACAGCAATGAGACAGCAACCCAAAATCACAATTTAAACAAAGTCACCATCAAAGGTCTCTCTAGATCTCCAATAGTGTACATATGCCCAAACTTCAGTCTTGATAGACAAAGAAACAAATTGTTCCTGCAAGAAACATTGATAAGATTCGTAACTTTAAACAGGCACAAACACATTGGCTGGGATTTAAGTAGTTCAATGAATTCACAACCCTCTCCCTGTAATCTTGCTGACAGTGGAAGAACAAAACATGTTACATACAGTTACTGCTCGATGAAATCAAACAATTATATTGTATCTCTTATAAAGAATACAAGAATGCAATGGAATAAAAACTGTTCTAAATGATATACATTGTATATATATATATATATATATATATATATATATATATATATACTAATACAATATAAAAGAATGTTTGCAGATGAATGCTGAAAACAAAACACTCTGTCAAAATAAGATTTGAACCCAAAATTTTCCTTAAAATTAGCTGGTGGATCTGCCTTGTATATACATTAAATATCTAAAGAAATGTTTTATGTTTTATTATCAAGTGGATTTTTGTTTAAAAGCATGCATGATTGAACCAGTATGCTAAAAGCTAGAACTTATATTTAATCACCACAAAATGGGAAGCATGGAAAAAAAAAACATTTTAGATTATTTTTTTAATTAAAGGAACATAAAATTATCAAAAGGAAATGAGCTTTATGTCTCCATTCTTCCTTTTTTCCTGCAGGGTTACTTGTAAGAGAATTATATAACGTCACTAAAGTTAAAATTCTCTCAGGGATGGGCATTGAGAAAAAATGACAGAAATAAATTTCGATTTCACATGTCAAATGCTATTTGTTTTTCTATGACATTTGTTTAATTTTTGTCAAGTCAGCAATTTATTATGTCATGATGTCATGGTCCATATGATTTTAGGTCTAATGATATTTAGATTTGGGATTTTATACCTCTGTCATTGAAATAAGTGTTAATTATTGACCTGTTATGTGAATAGACAGTTAATTATTGTCTACATGTGAGATTTGTCTTATTTATTTCATTATTACTTATTTAAATGTCCCACTTGAAAACAACAATAAAACAGCCATTGATTGAAATTTTATTCTTACATTTAAGCCAAATTTGGCTTGTATATTTTATGACCTATATTTTTGATCATTTTGACCTAAGGATTTTTATAGTTACAATCATACAATAAAAATTCACATAAAATGTATTAAACAGACCATAAGATGAAACATTTCAAATTTCTGTATGGGAAGCATTTGGCAGAATACAAATGGAAAGTTACAAGGGAAAAGTTTTGACATCATAAAGTTTTTTGGGGGGGAAACTAAACTTGAAAAGTTTTCTATCTATTGACTATATACACTGCTCCTATGAAAAATTGACTTAAACATGGCAGTAATCTGGATAAGAGGGGTGGTATTTATTAAAAGGGTGTTTTAATGTTGGATGTAATGATAGTGTAACTGGCCATTTTAATTTTAAAGATTGAACCATATGATCTCCTCACTAATGAAATAAAAGTGTCATCAATTTGTTTTAAGAAACTTTAATATTTGCAGTTTTGTGTACAAAGGAGTAGGCCCAGTAAGACCCCTTTTTGGCCCCAAAATATAGCAGTTTTACAAAATTGTTAAAATGTAAATTTTTAGCTATTTATTGGAAAGAAGAATACTTGTGCTACTTAAATATGGGTTGTTTATGACAATACAATGCACATGTATCGAGTACTAGCATCATTAAGTCATGCTAAATTACTGAAATCTTCGAAATGTTGGCATTTTGGATAATTTTTAGACGGTTTCCGTCTGAAATGGAAGTGGCCGCATTTGTGTTCATTCTTAATATTTAAATGTAAGTTGTATTTGATGATAATACATAACATATATAAAGGTTGAGAATGAACACGGATGCGGCCACTTTCATTTTTGACAAAAACCATCTGAAAAGTGACATATTATGACATATTTGATAGATTTTTCATACTTACGCTTGAATTTGAGCGTCTTTAATGACTAAATCAGTTCGAATCTTTCACATAAACTAATTGAATCGACTGCAGTAGCCACTTAAGTGTTTAAAAAGTGTCCAAAATCTTTCATCAGATGAACCTGAATTTTGAGGCCAAAATCGGCCCTTACCGGACCTACTCCTTTACTATTATAGACTATGCATAAATCATGTTTTTTTTCTTACACTATAAATGCCATAATTTCTATATGGATTTATTTAGTAGAAGTACAGCAGCTGATATTTGATTGTCTTCAGTTATAGATTCATTATAAAAAGATCAAACACTTTGAGCTAGCATTTGATGCAACAGTTTGGATTTTCTTGTGATTTTGTTATTTTCGTTATTGGTATTGCATGAAATGCTTTTATTTTTTGAATGGACCTTTTGACCTGTATCATTTGTTGTTCTTCTGTAAGATTTAATTAGAGAAGGATGGAGTACTGACTATAAGTGTTGGTGGTCTTACTAGTGGTTTCGGAGGTTTCCTATGTAGATCTTTAAATATTAAGTTGTTTCTCTAAATTAATTGATTCATAATGTTTAGACTTTAGACCGTTAAATATAAGAGCCTGACATATTAATTTTGCAATTACTAAGGTCATTGTTGAAAATGACATGATGATGTTGCCCTCTATATGTCTTCTGATATTGTATTTTCTTATTCAAATTTTTATCTTTTTTAATTCATATTGAGTAAGACTACTGTCTTTTACACTGGTACCAAGGAATTGCATATCTAAATTTAAATATTCACCTCCTTGCTGTCACTAAGATATTTTTTGTTCCCTTCATTTATCTGAGGTATTGATTGTTAGTTGCTTTTAACATCCATCTTATAAATTAACATGTTGGTTTAAAGAAAAAAGTTATATAAATTGCAAACATGATTTTTGTCATTTTCTAAATTACATGTGTAGCAATAATCTAACGGTATCAAAGTCCATGACAGATTTGTAATTTAAAAGAATATACTTGTATTGTCAAAGTAAACTGATAAGAGTATCCAACACAGTTAACTTGATTCATTATCAGTATTATATGCCTGCAGTAAATGACTCATGGATTTTCAATACCAAGAGCTGTGTCTGGGAGAGTCATGATTTCCATATAATGCTAGCATTAAAAGAAAACTTGGAAAAAAGTGTTTGCCCTCGACTGTCTCTGACAGATTAACTTTTCATTCATCTTTAATACTGATAATACACAAATGTAGTTTTATATCCACATTTTCATTGTAATCAAGTTTGTCTTTGACTTTTGAACAAAAATTGCTGAATGGTTTGATAATTCACATTTCTATTTATTTAGAAATTTGTTGACATTGTCAGAAATATTTTCTGCTATCCCTGTTGAATGCTTTGTAAAGTATCCTAGACTTGGAGCAATTTTGACTTTGTTTTGGCCGTCTTTAAAGACACCTGTCTAGACTCTTAGAGTATAAAAAAATAATGCATATAACAATGGAATAATATTGTTTTAAAAAATATGTCAATATTAGAAAAATGGACAGAAACCTTCACCACTTGTCAAAGTAGTTTGAAGTCAACATGAACTTTTTGACGTACTTTTATTTACCAAGGTTAGATAATGACAGTCCTCGTAGGGTTATTGACCAAATTTAATAAGCTGTTTATCATAATCCGGTGAATGCCTTATATTTAGATAATTGTCCCAATGTCTCTGACTTATATTTAAATCGGACAATTTTACTGATCTCAGCAATTTTAAGAGCATTTAGTTTACAAAATATATAGATTGGTACTACATTGATACCATATCAACATAATTCTAAATATTTAAAAAAAAAAAAGAATAGAAATTCCAATTTACCCAGCACAGTTTTCTAGATGTTAAAATAGAGAGAGTCCCTTTTTTAGCTATTTTTTGGGGTAAAAAAGAGTGAAATTTAGAATCAACCCTTAATGACTTATCAATTCAAGATAATAAAAAAAATCTTTTGTAAAGCAAAACTGTGCAAATTGACGTAATAGTTATATTTTGTTAATAACTTTATAGATTTATACTAAGTATTAGTCATTCCTTTCATAGTAAACATACTGAATAAACTTTCTTGTTGTTTGTATGTGACAAATAGCATGTATGTTGTGTTACTGTGACTATAAACATGCTTATGCTTGGTTTTACATCAGAGCTATAGTTTTACATGATTTTCATCACATTTCACTGAAAAATAGATAAATATTAGGTTTTCAATCTTTATGTCAGGTCTGAATACAACAACTATACGGTGTAAAAAATACATAGAGTAAATTAAAAGTTTGAATGTTATCTGTTGATTAACACCTTTGATCTGAGTCTACAAGGTAGATATCAGGTGTGTTATGTAACTTTACATGAAGACTGTTTGTTCATCATTATTAGCCAGATTGTCCTAAAGGCTTGTTTTTATAGCCACATATCATTAATGCCACTTCTTAATATAGGTAAACAAATGTAGAGTTAATATTGATACTTATCTAGACAAAAACTTCAATGACCTTTTGATGTTTTGTTTTTACGAGGTTTTAGTCTCCTCTTTAACATGAAAAGAGATAAACAACGGAAAATTTTGGGGGCATGGAAGTTTTTGGAAAAAATTAAATGAAATGATTTGAAATAATCATGTACATGTAGTAGAAAATATGTTTCATGTAAGTTTTGTTCTTATGAGGCGAAATAATGCTGATTAATTATTAAATTATTCTGGTAATTTTATTACAATATTCATATTTGATTTAATTGGGAAAACAAATGACCCATGACATGTCCAGAATGTCCTCAGCATTATTCAACTATTTCAAGAGGGTATGGATGTGGAAAATAGGCAGAAAAAATAAAAAATAGAGAATAATGGGGTGTTAAACTATAAAGAATAGAGAAAAATGGCTTAAAAAATTAAAGAATACAGAAATGAAGGACCCCCATCCTAACACTCTTTCATTTGGAAATATTTTTTTTAAATAAATAGTTAAGACTTCTACTCATTCCAATTATTGATTATATATCAAAAGAAACAGCATAAGTTGTATATAGTCACAGGATGATATATCTGTCTTGTGACCAAGCTATATCTGTAACAGCTTGCAGTAATGTAAAGTCATTCTTTATTTGTACTTTCTAAATGTATGTCGCAGCTGAAATGATGAAACAAATAAAGCCATTATGTATTATGATGCAAGTCATTAATATAAAAAAAATGATGTTAATTACTTGTATAAGAGAATGTATACCATGTACAAAAGGTATCGTCTTTTAGGTTGATACTCAGTCTTTTAACATCAAATTGTATACAAATATTCTATGAGGCAAAAGGCCTTTGCACCTCTCAAAGGTCAGGTACAATAGGATTACAATGAATCAATGGTAACAAAACTGGTAGTGCTTTAAGGCTTATAATGTTCTCTAATTTTAATATGACAGTTGTATTTCATTTGTGTGATGTGTTTGAGCTTTTGATTTTGCCATTTGATAAAGGACTTTCCGTTTTGAATTTTCCTTGGAGTTCGGTATTTTTGTTATTTTACTTTTTAATGCAATTTGTTAATGCCTTTATGTTGTCTTTCTTGGACAAGGTGGTTTTCAGTTAGTGATAAATATGCTCTGTTTTGTCCCATTTTATTTGTTAGACCCAGGAATGCTAATCCACTATAACAGAGTTCCTCCTTCTAATTTTAGTGATCAACTTTTTGTGGTATGGATTTTAATATGCAGTAACACTTGTATGATGTATCTTGTTTTAAAAAATGGTACATATGTGTTAATGTTTTTTCGTATATATAGCTTAATATGGATAAAAGACGTGCATTCTAGCTGCAACAAGTCCCAAAAATTGACATCTTGAGGTCATGAAGCTGTCAGAAGTCCCAAAAAAGGACATCTTTAGGTCACAAAGCTGCAAAAAGTAAAAAAAAACAGACGTTCTTAAGTCTCCAATCAGGGAGAAGTCTGTAAAAGGGACATCTCTAGGTCAACAAGCAGCAAAAAGTCCCAAAACTAGACATCTTTAGGTCAATAAACGGTCATCAGTGATGGATTACAACATATATTCTCTGTTTGTCATATACCTTAAATATAATTTATACTGTCATCAGTGTAGTTATACCTTGTGGTGAACAAACCCTTAGGATTTATCTGATTAAAAGTAATATGTATTATACTGTTGAATAATCTTATGTACTGAGGTTCACTCAACCATATCTCAAATCATCTTTTTTTTGTTTCTCCCTATTGTTCAATTTATTAGTTGTTCTTTTTTTTCTGTTTTTGCTGATTTAATGTATAAGCTTATTACACGTATTTGAAATGATATTAAAAATGCTGTACATGTACTGGGAATGAAATTATGATCTTCTCAAACAAAAAAATCTTTTAACATCGATTTAAAAAAGTGTTTGAAAGATTGCAATGAATATTATGTATAATAATTGTTATTTTTTCTATTTCCAGTGAACTGAAGAGACAGTGACCAGAAATATTAACCAGAGACAATTATAATCATTGTATAATCATATAACTGTTAATCTTATTATCATCGTGTTATTGACATTAGAGGAGAATATTCATCTGTCACCACATTTGTCATACATATTAGACAATTGTTAAGGTTTTTGTTTTTATGACATTTTCTGTTATTTTTGGAGTGTCTTTTAGATTTGAATAGAAATTCATGAAAATATTTGTGAATCTTTTAGTTATGATTCAAGAAGAACCTATTGTAAACAAGTCTATAATTTCACACTATCATATAAATATTTTAAAGGTATATTCAGCAAACACTGGATAAACTTTTTAAGTTGAAATTTTTTAATTTGGTTTTTAATGAAAATCTGTTAGATTTAGCTGAGACTATACATTGTCAATAACGCAATGTGTAAAAGTAGTCTCAGGATTTAGTTACTGTTGGTTCTCTTGAGATGATATTGGGTGCTACTTGTTAAACTGAAACAAGAAACCAATTTTACGATTTTATGTAAAGTAATTTGATGTATTTCATTAGATTTATTATTTACAATACTTCCTTTTGGTATTACTGAAGACCAGATGTGTGTTTTGCCTTTTGAGTGTTCTGTACACCAATATAAGATGAAATTTGACATTATTGAGACGACTTTTACAACACTATAAAAGTCAGACATTGACCAAGGATACATCTGATTAATTTACCAGTTAATTATCATGACAACTTTGGGGGTGGTCCTCTATAATATTATATTTTATACATTGACACCTTTATTAACTACATGTAGACAATGGTAAAAGTTAGTTTTCACTCATGACTTTTATTAACTATACATGTAGACGATGGTTAAAGTTAGTTTTCACTCATGACTTTTATTCATGAATGATCATGTATAGATCTTAACTAACACAACTTTTTAGAACAAAACTATCAAAACTATTTAAATATTTTGATAAATATATTTGAAAGAAATGAAAATTCATATGGTCTTCAAAACTGAAACAAAAAAAAATATTTTGACATAATAAACTAAAATTAATAAATTCACATGCAATCTCTTCAAGATTTCAATGATATTAGATGTTAAAGATATTTGTCCCTGTTCATGTCATGTCCCTTAGACACTAACACAACTTGTTTCCTTGAACACGTGTAGGGAATAATGTAAAACATGCAGACCTTCAGGGGATGAAGACTAAATGATAAAACAAAGAATGAAATGTAAATTATTAAATTTGGGATTTCTTGGATTGGAAATAAATCTGCTCTTTCCAAATGATTGCTTTGACAATATATTGCTCAAATATATTTCATTTTTCTGTTGTGAATCAAGTTCTTCTGTCTTTCCCACATATATTATATGGAATTGTCTTTCATTTGAAAAGGGACAGCAGGGTCAAAAGGCTAAAACAGATATCTCTCCTTAAACACATTTAATTAGTACTACCCACCCACTGTAGACAACAAATTATACAGTTTATATGACCATAACTTTGTGTATCATTAGTTTTATGTATACACACTTTCTGCATGAATGATTATTTTATGTTGTAAATAAATATGTAATTTTATATCAAATAGCAGTATGGTTATTAGGAATATTGTCCTTGTTTAGTATCAACAAACCTTGATAATTATCATTGGATAACAGCATTTTATTTGTTAACACATAAAATACATGGAAATTTTCCTGCTTGGCCTCCAAACTACCATAATGTTCTTTTACTTGCTTTCAGCTACATTTTTATTTGTTAGAATGCAAAGTTAATTTGGGCAAGGATTTGTATAGTGTACAAATCCTTGATTCGGGTTAGTCACAATTATTTAGTATATAATATGAACGGAAAACAAAAATTCTTAAAATTTGTAAACTGCAAGTAGATATATTGTTTTGTATAATTCTTTTTTTAATTTTTGTTCAATATGATGAAATTGATTAATGTTCAAATCTTCCTAAATGGTATTTAACAGGATAATTTAGTATGAATGTCAAGAGATTTTGAGTATAACAAAGCGACAACTACAAAAATTCATTATCAATAATACATCAGTGATTGAATTTTTGTAATAATAAGATAAAAGTTAATTTTCAAGTATAATATTAGTTGTTGCAATCAAAGTACTGATCTTTTTATAATAAGTGTCTTGGTTCTAGATTTTTTAATGTATGATAACATTTTTTCATTTATTTATTTATATTTTTTTTTATGTGTGAAAATGTGCATTCAAATCTTCTGCTATACATTATACGTTTTAACGTGATGAAACAGTATTCAACTTTTTTTTTTTTTTTTGTAAACTGGTAATCGTATACAATTTTTAATTCGTTTGCATAGAAAAAGGGGGAATAATAAGATTCTTAGTTTAAATTTAATTTTTTTTAACATCAAGGGGTAAATTTTTGCTTTGAGTGTAGCGAGTGTAATGTTTGCTTTTTATGTTTACATAGAAGGAAGGATGTTAGTAGAAGGAAATAGAAAAAGATGTATTGAATTTTTAGACAAATAGCTCTCTAGCTGAGTTGTGATATATAAAATGTATATGTAAATTTTGTATTATCCCATATTGAGATGTGAATTTTATATCATCTATATATTTCTTTGTATATAATCTATGTTGTCCGTTTTTTTTATAAATGAGATGAAAATTGCAAAAAAAAGTTACATTTTAGATTAAATCATTCATTATTTCTTTGATATATCATGTTGAAACATCCAGGGCAAATCATTTATTATTTCACATTAGGATTACTTTTAGAAATCAATAAACAAAATAAAATTCAGGTTTTTTTTTTTTTTTACATTCATTCATATGAAGTAATGAAAATTATATGAAAATTGTTCGCACAAACGTAATGGGCCAGAAATAATTGAATATACTTGGATGATGCCATGAAATGATAAGATTGAACAGTGGTTTCTAATGCCTTTTGTAAAATCTTAGGGATATATTTGAAAGATTTTGACCTGTGAAGATTTTAATGAATTTGTTACTGATGAGTTTTTAAGTTACTTTATTACATGTACCAGTATTTCAGAAAGTGAAATTCATTAATTTAAATATTTAATTGTCTTTATTAACTAAGAAGAGACGAGACAGCAAATTGTTTCAACCATTAGAAATTAAATAAATCTAAACTTTAATGCTAAACAGTATTGTAATTGAACCTGGAATCTGTGAATTTTTGTTAAACTTAAAGTGTACTAAAAGGCATTGCCCTTCTTAAAAGAAATGTAACAATTGCCAATTTTAAGAAATAATAAAAGAAATATTACCATCTTTAATTCAACATACCATAAGAATAACTTGATACAGTGTATGGATTTAGTATACTGGTACATGTACTCAACAACAATTTTTCATATAATTAACTCCTAAAAGCACTATAAGCTCACCATTCTCAAAGGATCAGGAACTATTGTCTATATATTTTGTCCAGCACTTATCTGTCTGTCATGAATAAATTTCTTAAAAAAGTACATTGGTGAAAAGTTAAGTTGACTTTATCTTCATTAATTTGAAAAATATAATACACATATTAAGATTTCATGCACATGACATTAACTGAAAAACGAAAGAATTTGGTTTATGTAAAGTAAAATGGTATCCATAGAATTGATAGTAACTTACAAACACTAATAGTTTTATTTGTTTATGTATTAGAATTATTTCATTATATGTATTGTTATTGTTTACTTAACACCAAATAAAAATTTTCATGTAAAAATTTTATTCGTTTGCATGTGCCATTGAACAGCATTAAGTTTAATGTGTATTGGTCATCTTTACATTTCCTTTAAAAAGTTGGTCAAAAATATTTATCTATAGAGTTATTGCATGTACACATCTTACAGGGTTCATCTGACTTAGACCTCATTTTTGTGGTTAGTTGATCCAAGTCAAGTACTGTTAGTAATAGGTGATTTGTAATCAGAAGCATTGCACAATATCCATCTGTAAGAGTTCATCTAACCTCAGTTTTATGGTTTATACAGACTGCTTATACCTGACCATAACTTCCATTTTAAATATGTTTTGTTTAATCATTTATTATATGTACATTTCGTGACAGGAGTCACCTGACCTAGACCTTATATCCATGATTCATTGATTCACATCAAGTTAACCATGTAATTTTATATTTATAGTTTGACCACTTTAAAAGATGATAATGATTGTTGTTTAACATCTAAATGTATATCAGGACGAGAACAGGTTAATGTGATATGAATATGAACCCTGCTTTGTCCTATAGGCTGAGCCATATTTTTAACTAGCTAGGTCACAGTCCCTTGAGTGAAATGTCACCCTACCAAAACACATTAGCATGAGCTGACCATTTTTGCTCTAACGCCTAATTGCAGCATGCTAAATAGAGAAGTAGCAAATACCAATTCTCAAGAGTTTGGTTTGACCCAGTTGGTATGACCTCTTCTAAGTTTGATGCATGTTGTTAGGTCTCATATACTCGGTCATAATCAGTTCTGCTGGTGAAATATTGGAGCACAACACCAAAAACTACTTGGTTTGGGAAACAAAAAAAATGGATAAATAACAGCGCCACTAGATCAGATCAGGTGTTAAGATACTCATTTCTAAAATATATGAATTAATCCTGTAATACTCCAAATTATCCAACTTATATGTCCACATAAACAAAGGTAATATCTTATTTATTTGATTTAATCAATTTGTCAACAGGATTTTTTTTGCCCTAAAGTCTAAAAAATCTTATCCATAAATGATGTCTATTATGAATGAACTCAAATTTCGAAAAAGGTTAAACTTTCAACTTTATACTAATTTATAACTTTCATGATATTGTATGAATGGATTTAAACTTTGGCTATATCCTTAACCAATGAATCGAACACAGAATAAAAATAACTAACACTGTCATAGTCCTTTTAAAGGAAAATTTAAAAATTACCAATGGAAACCCTACAAAAAAACGTTCCCTTTGAAGGGTAAATAGTTCCCTATCCACCAGTGGCAAAGTGTTGGTTATGGCAAGTACAGATTATGTGATAAATTCCGGTTTATAGATTCATATCTAAGGTCATCAATGAAAGTTTAGGTTTAAAAAAAGTAATTTTGACAGTATCAAAATTGTTATTTTCACTAATTAAATTGAAACAGTCAAATAATGATCTCAAATGCACATTTATAAGAATTGTTTACACAAATCTTATGAAAACATTGGACAATTTTCAAACAAAATTAAACTGACCTTTATAGGGTTTCTAGTACAAAATGTATAAAGAATCATAATGTTTGTGTTTTTTGTTCCTGCCAATTAAAATAGAATGTCTGGATAAAATGCATCTATTGTCTAATCCCTTGAAAATCTTAATTGATAGAGATGGAAAATCTGACAGGACAAAAATGCTTAGAATGTCAAGATCAGCCTCCTTCCTATTTGCACCAAAATTATCAGATTAATCCTTACAGGAGTAATTGCCCTTAAATGACAATTTTTTTTTTAACTTTTATTTAAATTTATGCCTATTGTCTTGAAAACTATTATAGATAGGTAGAAATTGTAAAACAAAAAAACATTAGAACATAAAACTGAGACAACTATTACACAGTGTTATATAAGTCAGCATGAAAACTTGAATAACTAAACAAGTAACTTTTTTTTAACAGTACTTTCTAACTAAATTGACATATTTCCACAGGGACCTAGAATCTTTTTAAAGATCGTCCAATTAAAATTAACTCTTGATATAGAAGGAGAATGCTTGTTTCTCATTTTTATCTTTTTTAAATGTGAACAAGGATGACCAAGGATTTGTATAGAAATCCTTGACGTGAAACATCGAGAAGCCTTCACGTTAAAATGTGAATCCCTTGTGTGACCTTAACCTTTGGATGATACCAAATATAATGGAACAAGCTCATGAATATTCAAATCACAGTGGAAAAAAACAGCTGATTTAGAAATGACAAGTGCAGACGATCAACACACGTCCTGTCGTTTGCATCGCTTAGTTTAGTTCATTAGTGCTAGGTGTTAATTTGGACGACTAATTTGTTTTGCAATTTACATTATTTTCATTTGTAAATAACAAATGGAGTTCGAATCTCGGGACAGTTGTTGTCATTTGATTGATCAAAATTCAATCAACAAGACAAAGGTGGACAAACTTTTGCAGAAACTAAAGTATTTGATATTCAGTGATGTGGAAAAGAATGAACAGAAAGGAATATTTGAAAGAGACACTGTGAAGACTTGTCATCATAGTAAGTTTTACATGCAATTTGTGTTATTTTGTATTATGAGTAATAATATGTATTTCAATCACTCGTGACTTGTGATCGATTTTCAGTTCACTTTTTATCATAAGATGGACAGAACCGAGCTTAGAGTTGATTTCCTATATATGATTACCAAAGCAACAAGTCAGAAAGATGAAAATACAGTTTATTTAAAACTGCATGCGTGCTTTACAATTAAAATCAAAATTATATAGAACTTTTTATATATTGGCTCATTTCCAAATATAGATTTGATGTGCTAAAAATAGAAATTTCTCTGTGCCATCTTTGCATCGTGTATTTTGATGAAATATTTCATTGCAATGTGTTAAAAGTGATGATTTAGAAAGTACCAGGTAATAAGTTGAAAAAGACAACTATCTCATACATTGGATTTCAATGATTTCATGTATATTGTATAAGACCCTAAGGATCTTGAATTACATTATGTTAGATAGGTCCCAGTTTAAGATGACTTATTTCTTTACCCCACTTGTGTCTGACAGTTTGACCATTACATTAATTCATCCTCATCTGTCAGAACCTTAACTGTTCCAAGTACATATATTCATGAACTTCCTGATTCTATTACATTAATGTCCATTTCACCAGGAACATAATAATATATTAGATATACTGTTCCCAGATTTCACAGAATCCTATGGTTTGATATATATATGTAGGACTCAAATCTATGGTGGGTTCCAGATCTATGGCAGATTCCTAATCCATGGTAAATATGGTGTTGTGCCATCCCCAATCTATGGCAGATTTTTTAGAATCCTAATCTATGGCAAATTTTTAGTTTCCTAATTCTATGGCGAATGTCTAGTTTTCAAATCTATGGCAGATTTTCTGCAAATGAAGGACCAGTCAGTACATATCTGACCAAAAATTTCAAAGTTGAAATGTCCAAAGATAGCGGAAAATCTGCTTTTAGGGAAAGCCACCGTACAGCCTTCAACAACTAGAAAAACCCATACCGTGTGGTTGGCTATAAAAGGCCCCGACAAGTCCATTGACAACGCAAAAAGCAGTTTGACTTTTTACCATATATGTATTTGAGCGTAAATAAATCTTTTTTTAACTGATGAGGATTAAAGTCAAAGTCCTATAATAAACAATGACTTGCTTCAAACACGTGGCTTTATTTAAAAATCCTTATTTCTCCAAAAGTACAGTTATTCGACATACATATACAATGTAGCTGAAAATAATGTAAATAGTTATTAGAAATCTATGACAGATTTTTTTAGTTTTCAAATCTCAATAAAGCTTATTTGCAACAATAGTACAGGAAGTCACTGTTATATAGCTGACAAAATTCTTATGGTTATGTTAAAAAAATTAAAGAGTACCATTGGGATTAAAAAAAAAAAAAAAAAAAAAACAAGAAAAAAGCATAGCAAAACGAAAAATGATGAAAGAAAAGAAAAAAGCAAACCAAAATGCAGAGTAAAAACTCGTACAATTGAGGGAGAGGGCAATACCAGGAATGCGAGAACAAGAAAACAAAAAGCGGAAACAAACACAAAACACCAATAAAATATTCATTCGCGTGAAATTGCCTGCACTAGCGATTTTCCTGTTACGAATGACTATGGATTTGTTCGCTAGTATTCTTATTTCATCCGAATGAGATGATTACATCATCTTATTTGCAGGGATTTTCGTAAACATAAACTCAAATTCTGAAACATCATTTAATCTATGGATTAGGGTCCTTGAAAAGTGGCCTTTTCTTTTCTTTCTATATTACAAAACCGTTTTTATGACATTATTTAATTGTGACATTATGATTTACTTTTTTCCACGGAAAATTACGTAATATCAAAATCTGCCATAGATTTGGAGAAAACAAAAAACTGCCACAGATATATGATTTCTTTGGCGTTTGTGACATCATATTTACCATAGATTAGGAATTTACCATAGATCTGGAACCCACCATAGATTTGAGTCCTACATATATATCACCACTTTTTAGCACAGGGACTCCAGAAGCAGATAATACATTTTTAATCAATGTTTTTCAATTATTTTTTTTTTCATGCCAACATAAAATACATTAATAATGTAATACAAATACACAGGAAATACAAAAAAAATATTGAAAAACATTGAATAATTTTTTTTTAATCTGCTAACAGAAAATACTGTCAAATCGCTGGCACTTGTCTCTGAATTTTTTTCCCCCTTTATACCTTAATATAATTAAGGTATATAGGAAAACAAAAAAAACTCAGAGACAAGTGCCTGTGTGTCAAATGGGTTTTTATTGATTCTTGTCTTTCTTGACATCTAGGACCAATTGTATAGTTGAATACAATTTTGTGCATTTAAGAATCCACAGTCTTTAGACATTTACAAAACCAGGACTTTTGGTATTCATCCAAACAATATAAAGTAATTGCTGAAAATGCAAAAAATATGTTGCGTAATCATACTTGCAAGCAAACAAACAATATCGGTTAATCACTGAACTACATATACAGTGTAACCTGCTATTTGTTTACATGTTGATATGAATGTTTGTCGCTTAATTTGATAATAATACAACATCAAGGTTTTAGTCCTTGATTATAACCCATACAATTTTGCATATTTCTTTAATGTTTGAAGTTACAAAAAAAGGTCAGCCAATTTTTCTTATGATGTCTAGAAAACATTTAATCAGTGATATAAGTATGAGATTTGGGAGTCCTAAATATAAAAATAAGAAGATGTGGTATGATTGCCAATGAGACAACTCTCCACCAGAGACCAAATGACCTAAAGACTGTTTTGTAAATTTGATCTGAGGTTTCTAGGTGATCTTGATTGATGAGTTCTGATTTGGGAGGCAAAATTGTAAGAGTATATTCATTATTTTTTCAGATGAAATCCCAGAAGTTACAACAGAAAATTATGGCAGCATCGACTCTCTGTCATCGTTAGACGTAAAACAGTGTAGCCTCCTGATTCAAAGACTTCAGCAAACTCTTAGAGAAGTTCGTGAACAGCAATTAAAATGTGAAATATTGGTGCCATGTGGACTTATAAAGAAAGTAGCGCAGGACATAGTGTCAATGTCATATTGTGAGCCATGTGGACTTAGAGGGTGTACTTTGTATATAAATCTGGAAGAGAAGCAGCAGTGTAAACGTTTAGCCAAGTTATCTTATGATCCAAATACAGTTGATACTTTTGAATTGCATCTTACACTGAAGGAAGAGACAAGACGTTGGTGCTTCTTCAAAAAACTTTTTATATCTCTTAGTGGTTGTATGAAAGAAATTACATGGAGTTCATCATGGAAACTCTTGTGTTCATCTTACGGCTTGGAAAAGAAAAAACTGTACAGAAAAAACTAGATTAATAGAACCATTTTCTGTATTGATATAATATTGAGTTGTGTTGTGTTCAATTTTATAACAACAGTCAGCAATTGAAGATGTCAGAATAATATCCAGTGTACATGTAAATTTCAATTTTATTAATTATTGATTTTTTTTTTCATCTCTAAATTTTTATGTATTAGTTATCTAAATCTGATTTACAGAATTAATCAGTTAAAAATCTCAGTCATCTCATAGATGAAAAAGCTTTTTCTGAAAGAATAAAATTCATAGAGCAATTTTGATCAATTTCATGAACACATTTTTATATAAATATATTGACATATATAATATGAAGGATCTCGTGACATTAGGGTTTAGTGCAATTTTTTAGAATTCTAGCTGTCATGTGATAGATTGGTAAGGTCAGTAAATCATTTTCATCACTTGAGGAGGACTGAGTGCAAATGTGGTTGATGAGAGAGCTTTACCTTCATTTTCTGTGGTTGTTTAGAGAAGTTCACCTTCATTTTCTGTGTTTGAACATTGACATGTTTTCCCAATATACATGTACACATTTTTTGGGGATATGTATGATATTAAAAAGATTTAAAACAAAGTGATTAAAAAAGAGTGCTTATTTTCTGTTACATTCCAGTTGTATATACATGTAATGTATATTTTTACCTTATCAAATAAAATGTTTCATTTGTTTATAGTCCTTTCCAAAAAAGAAATACTTGAAATCATAATTTAAAGAAATCCAAGTTTGATAATTTTAAATTAAAAACGTAAAAAATAATTTTAATTTGAAAAATGCATTTTCTTTATATAGTGCTGGTAAAATGATAAAATGGTGCAAAATTAGCAGAATAAGCCTTCAAATTTTTGCTAAATTATATGCCAGATTTTCTAACATATTCTGAGATGTACACCTCTTTTAGAAAAGGCTTATGTGTTAAATAATGGAAAATTCTGCACACAATTTACTGTAGAAATAGATTTTAAGAATTTCATATTCATAAATGTCATGTCCTGTTTTTTTTATGTTTTTTACATTAAAATGTATGCACCATTCATTTTAGAAATACTGCCACTTATGAGTTTTCTTGAACTTAAAAAAGACGGTCGTATACAAATTCAAGGTACATATGTTTGTTTTATGCTCTTTGTAAGAGCAATGTTTATTTTTGAAAACACGAAATTCTTACAGTATGGATGAAGTGAGCAAGATGTTTCAAAATTGAAAAAACCATAGTTATTCTATGTATACGAAAAAAATCATTGAAATAATGTATGCTAAAGTGCTTTCATGTCAGTTAAAATGCTTTTGTTAAATATTTGACCACATGACATGTTTAATATACATTGAACAGTTACGACACATGTAGTTCATTCAAAATAGATGCTAGGAAAATGTAAACGTTTGTAAACATGTGTTTCAGTGTTGCTAGTCAAAACCTCACCATTGCTAATATTGAATTGATATTTTATAATGTTTGTGTTGAGAACTTTAGTATTATGTAGTCTTGTACATATGGGCAAATCTGTCTTATATGTAAAGCATTTGTTTTCTGACTTGTCAGAACTTGTGATAGAAACTGGAATCCATTCTGTTTAATAAATTTATTTTTAAAAAGAAAAGGTCTCGGTTTTATTACTGTTTCTTCTCCATAATTTATATGCAGTTTGCTATGACCTAATGTTTTTAAAAAAATTCTGCTACAGTGAACCTTCTCTCTGCATTTATCAAGAGGTAAATTAACTCATAATTAAACTGTGATAAAAAGTAAACATACTGTTCTGTAAAGACAGATCAAATATTATACTAATGAAAAAGTCTAGTGAAAGCCAGAGAAATGGGGAATTGATGTTTGGTTTACATACATGTATTAATAAGAGTACATATGCTGAAATGTCTCACCTGCTTTACTTATCGTGATTGAATTAATGTTTAAACTTTGTAATAACTATAAGTATCCCATACACAAATCATTATCAATGATCCATGAAAATAATGTCGCAGTCGGATGAATCGTGCCAGACAGACATGTACACCTTTCACTCATTACACACCAAATATAGTGGTCCTATTGCTTATAGAACTTGAAACTTGAAAAACAGACCAAACTACAAAATCTAAACATTGTCCAATGAAAATGAGGTCAAGGTCATATGAACTCTGCCAGACAGATATGTACACCTAACAATCAACCCTTACACCAAATATAGTGACAAACCCCCCCAGAAAAAAACATGGTCTCTTTGACACATTCCCCTATCCATTCTCAATTCTATTGTACAATGCAATGAACCATGAGAATGAGGTCAAGGTGAACACCTGCCAGTCTGACATGTACACCTTACAATCATTCCATACACCAAATTTTTTTTTTAACTATTTCCTATAGTATCTGACTATACAGATATAGATACAGACTTTACCACGAAAACTTCACTGATTAATGAAATGAAATCAAGGTCAGGTGAACCCTGTCTGTCAGATATATAACAGATGAGGAAAAACAGCAGTTTTGGCTTAGTTCTCAAAAACAAAAGATGATAAGAACAAAAATCATTAGAAGGTCAAGATCTTTCTTCACAGAAATTTTAAAGAAATTTTGGGCATACTGATGGAAAATTGTTTAATGTCCAGTGGCATATTAAATGCATATTCAGGTGGAGAACATATTAATTTTAACAAGATGAACCCTGATTTGTACTAGACCAACATGCTGAGCTGGATTTTATGCTAGTTCACTGTTGTTCTTGGTAACTGTCCACAGGAAGAAATATCACCTTACACAGACTCATTATTCTTATTCAGTTTTTAGCTCAACTGGCCCAAAGTGCCAAGTGAGCTTTTCTCATTGCTTGGTGTCCGTTGTCTGTCGTTAACTTTTACAAAAATCTTCTCTGAAACTACTGGGCCAAATTTAACCAAACTTGGCCACAACTATCATTAGGGTATCTAGTTTTTAAAATGTGACCGATGATCCAGCCTGCCAACCAAGATGGCCAACATGGCTAAAAATAGAATATAGGGGTAAAATGCAAGTTCTAATATCTTGAAAACTATAGAAAGCGAAAATCTTACCGGTACACAATTGCTCAAAATGATGAGATGTAAGTATTGTCCATTAACATCAAAACTGACAAGACAACTTCTAATAGGAGTTATTGCCCTTGAATGATGACTTTTACCAATATTTTTATGTTTTTATACGACCGCAAAAAAATTTTGCGGTCGTATATTGGTATCACGTCGTCTCATCGTCCGAAGACATTTGTTTTCAGGACAATAACTTTAGTTTAAGTGTATAGATCTCTATGAAATTTAAACAAAAGGTTCAATACCACTAAAGGAAGGTTGGGATCGTTTTTGGTGGTGATTGTCCCAACCATTTAGGAATTAGCGGCCAAAACAAGCATTTTTCTAGTTTCAGGACAATAACTTGTGTATAAGTATTTTGATTGCTCTGAAATTGTACCACAAGGTTCAATACCACTAGTAGAAGGTTGGGATTCATTTTGGGGGTAGTTGCTCAAACCGTTCGGGAATAAGGGGCCATAAAGGGTTTAAAAAAAGCATTTTTCTAGTTTTCAGACAATAACTTGTGTTTAAGTGTATGGATGTCTCTTAATTTGTACCACATTTTACAAAAAGAAAATTTCTTCAAAATTAATTTTTTTGGAAGGGGGGGCTAATTTTTTTTCCTCAAAAGAAAATTCTCTTCAAATATTTTTTTTGGAGGGGGGAGGTAAAAAACATTATTTTTTTTTGGGGGGGGGGGGTAATTTTTTTTCCTCAAGATTTATGAAATTGTCAATTTTCCAAAGAAAAAAATTGGGGGTCACAATTTATTTTGCTAATTCTTTGTATATAGTCTGAAAAGACATGTTACTTTTATTATTCTTCCCTTACTTTATTTATTTTGTATTTACATATTATCATAGGTCAAATTTATTTGTTCAGTGTATGTTCACTGGTGTTAATATGTCCTTTGATTGAGTTAAGCTATTTCAGTTGATATTTTATAGTGTGTCTTTCTATGTTGTGATGTTACACTATTGTTTCAGAAAAAGGGTGAAGGTTTGGTACCATTAGAACGTTTAAACCCGCTGCAATTGTTTGCACCTGTCCTAAGTCAGGAATCTGATGTTCAGTCGTTTGTTGTTGTGGTTCATAAGTGTTTCTCGTTTCTCGTTTTTTATATAGATTAGACCGTTGGTTTTCCCGTTGGAATGGTTTACACTAGTAATTTTTGGGGCCCTTTATAACTTGCTGTTCGGTGTGAGCCAAGGCTCCGTGTTAAAGACCGTACTTTGACCTATAATGGTTTACTTTTATAAATTTTGACTTGGATGGAGAGTTGTCTCATTGGCACTCATACCACATCTTCTTATATCTATTTACTAAGTATTGCGCA
Organism: Mytilus californianus; assembly: GCF_021869535.1. NCBI lineage: Eukaryota > Metazoa > Mollusca > Bivalvia > Mytilida > Mytilidae > Mytilus > Mytilus californianus. The sequence goes on from NW_026262723.1 coordinate 111,188,215, forward strand.
ACAGCACAGTGTATTGCACAACAGCAAGAAATCTTCAATTGAACATAAATTCAAATCATACAACCAATTTCAAGTTCTTTGACACATTTATTCTGTGTCAGAAACCTATAACGTGTCAAATATTTAATTACAATCCAAATTCAGACCTGTATCAAGCTTGAATATTGTGTCCATGTTTGCCCCAACTGTTCAGGGTTGGACCTCTGCGGTCGTATCCAGCTGCGCTCGGCGAAGCAGTTTATTGCCTTTTATCTTGAAAATTTTAATAGATAGATAGAAACTTAAATAAGCAAACATTATCAGCAAGACAAGATCTACAAATTAGTCTACTGGCCAAAATCGCCAGTTCACTCCTTATTGGAGTTATTCCTCTTCAATGACAATTTTAACCCATTTTTAGTTTTCTGCCTCTTATAATCTAGAAAACTATTATAGATTATGGCAAGTGTTTTACTATTTATTCTAACTTCAAGATGTCTAATAAATTTAATAAAATATCTCATGTAGTTTAAAATATATCTTATATACTTTATAAAATATTTCATATAGTTTATGAGATATCTTGTATAGTTTATAAGATATCTTATATGGTTTATAAGGTATATCATATGATTGATATGCTATCTCATATGATTTTCTTTATACGATATCTTATAAATTATATAATTAGATATCTTATAAAATGTATGAGATATCTTATAAACTATATAAGATATCTTATAAAGTTTATAAGATATCTTATAAAAACTAGATTATATAAGATATCGTATATATTATATGAGATATCAGCAATACTTTTCTTTCATCAGCTCCGTTACTAAACAAAATTATACCATCTACTCAAATTCCAACTGTAAAACGGAGAACTCAATTTATATATTAACATGTGACACTTGTGGCATTCAGTATGTGGGAGAAACAATGGGCAGATTTAAGATTCGGCTCAATAACCATCGTTCATGGTACAAAACCAACAAAAACTGTCCTCTCACAAGACATCTCCGTTCAACGAAACATTCTTTTGATAATGTTACTTTCCAAATCATAGAAGTCAACACCGAGTGGGACACAACGGCGAGAAGGAGAAGAGAAAATTTTTGGATCCACCAACTTCACACTTTAGAACCTGATGGTCTTAACGAAAAAGATGAGAAAAGATACAGGAAAGATAAAGAATAATTTAGTACACAGCATCGTCCTTTTTATCCTGTAATATTGGCCAATGGACGTTGCTAACTTCAACTACCAATTTTGTAAAAATCTTGAACTTCATCCAAATTATGTATTATTTTCAAGGCAGCTAAATTCAAATGCAACATATACATTGAGCTGCAAAAGTTTCTTATCATCTACATCCGATTTCACCTGGATAGATGCACGCTTGATAAAGCTAGTTAGTCTAGCGAAATATTGCGTTTATTTTCATCATTTTGTAAATATTTTAAACATTCTTATATTTACATACTAAATAGTGTGTTAAAATTACATTGTTAGGCAATCTATAATTTTATTTGTGTAATTGAATTAATCTCTGTACTGATTAATCCACACTCCCATAGATTTGTATGTCATGTGCTGCTATTTATAAGCACTTATATTATATGAGATATCTTATATAGTTTATAAGATATCTTATAAATATAGAAATAAGAAGATGTTTGTTTGCAAATGAGACAACTCTCCACAAGAGACCAAAATTTTGTATTTGCGCCAAAATGACACAGAAATTAACAACTAGAGGTCACAGTACAGCCTTCAACAATGAATAAAACCCATACCGCATAGTCAGTTTATGAGATATCTTATATAGTTTATATAAACTATATATATATATATTACCAAGAAATTTGTTTTGCATGCACACGTATAAAAATTGCGGTTTTTATCCAACGCAATCATAGGTTTGAACGTTGTTTTCAATTTAGACTTGTTTATTTATTATATGAGATATATTGAATTTGAAATAAATAGTAAAAAGGCTAGCCATAATAGATAGATAGCCACTTTTAATAGCAAAAATGATCAGCAAGACTAGATCTACAAATAAGTCAATATAGCCGAAATTGCAATCGACTCCTTATTGGAGTTCTTTCTCAATAATGATGATTTTGCCTATTATCTTGAAACCTATAAAAGATAGATAGACACTTTAAATAGCAAAACATGATCAGCAAGACAAGATCTACAAACTAGTCAAATTTTGGTGAAATCGTAAGTAGATTCTTTATTGGAGTGATTGCTATGGCAAGCCGTTCTCGTCAAAACTATGTTTAAACCCTTTTTTCGGAAAAAATACACACTGAGAGTTAAAAAAACACACTGTGATTAAAAAACCTAAAATGACACACTGAGATTTTAAAATTACACACACTGAGATTTAAAAAAATGAAAAACACACACTGAGAATTTAAAATTACACACTGAGATTATAAAAGGACACACTGAGATGAAATAAATTGAAAAACACTCACTGAGAATTGTTAATTACACAATGAGATTTAAAAAATACACACTGAGATTAATATGCAAATTACCAATGAATATTCATGAGATGAATGATTCAACAGAATAATATCTTGGTTTCCCGAACTCTCGTCATTATAATGAATTGCGGTTTCTTCAACCAACATTCGTAATGAATTTCAAGACTTAACAACGTTTTTTGCCAACTCATATTCATAAGTTTGTTGCCTATAATTCAGATTATTAATTACAGTGTATCGGGATTTTTTGCTTAAAACTGTTTAAGCATGGGTCCCTTTTCAGAGGTCTTTCAACTGTTACCCTGACTTCGCAAGGTAATCTTTGATATTTTTGTTACGTTTATGTAATATAATAGGCACTTGCATGGGTAAAAATTCATTGCTGATTGTTTGTCATATTGCAGATTTTTCAATATTTTCTTATAATTTGAATAAAGTTTTTCACCATTTGGTTATATTTTGTAATGAAAGTAAATGGGTATTTTTCTTGTTCTATTGGTCTTTAATTTTCTGTACGTTGTATTTCTAATGTTTTTTTTTATAAAACATTTGGCGCCAAATTGAAGGAACAACGAGTTATGTCCCCTAGTTGTTTTTATGCTTGTAATATATTCACATTAAGTATGCTAATTAGATATGTGCGCATAAAAAGTGCGCACAAATTTCAGTGTGTAATTTTAAATTCTCAGTGTGTAATTTCAAATTCTCAGTGTGTGTTTTTCAGTTTATTTCATCTCAGCTGAGACTACTATAACACAGTTATAGTAGTCTCAGATCTCAGCAAGGACGTATAACTTACATACGTCCTTGATCTCAGTGTGTAATTTTCAATTCTCAGTGTGTGTTTTTCATTTTTTGTAATCTCAGTGCGTCTTTATGAAATCTCAGTGTGTAATTTTTTATTTTCAGTGTGTGTTTTTAGGTTTTTTAATCTCAGTGTGTTTTGTTTTATTCTCAGTGTGTAATTTTTTCGAAAAATGGTTTAAACATAGTTTTGACGAGAACGGCTTGCCCGTAGATTGCCCTTAAATGACAATTTTTTTACTTTTTTTTTGTGTGTTTTGGCAAAAATTGAAGAAAAAATTAGCAGCAATACAAGATCAACAAAATAGAGATTTTTGTCATGAATTCTATTCTCGTCTACAATGTTTGCGATTGTCCATTGTTGAATATGCACATTCACCTAAGTGAGCAACACAGGCTCATTTTTGGATAAAGAAAAATAAAAAATGTATTCTATAGAACCACAGAGCCAAAGATTTGAAATTTGGTATGTCCCCTTTGAAAGATTCTCATTTTGTTTCAATCGGATGAAAAACTGCCATAGGTAAAAATAGAACACAGGGGTCACGGTGAAAACTGCAATTTCTTACTTATATCTAAAAATTGATGCAGAAAGAGCAAAACTTACAGAATAAAAATAATAAGCAGGTCGAGATTTATCTTCCCTGAAATAATCAGAAAAATCAGACATCCCATGTTTGTCTCATCTGCAAAGAAAGTCGCAGAATTCGACACACAATGTTTACAATATGAAAGATACGAATATCATGGTATTTTTGTGTATAAAGCTTTAATTTCAGATGGTAGAAGACATGGCTTTTACAGATGCGTTATTTAATGAAGTTTCCGTCTGTCATATTTTCATTGTCCTTGTGACCTCATTTTCGTGGTGCCGCGACTGCTTAAAACAACAATATTTTTTTTGTCGTGCGATTTTTTTTTCTAGGATAACTATATTTTGTAAAGGGATCTGTGGGAGGTGTACATATGTCCGTCAGACAGGGTTCAACTGACATCGACCTCATATCATGGATCGGTGGTCAACATATCTCAGACATTATAAACAGTAGGTCAACTATACTTCGTGTATGGAAAGATTGTAAGCTTTAGAAATCTGTCTGGCAGGGTTCATCTTACCTTGACCTCATATTCCCATGATAGTTCATTGGTCAATGCTTATGTCCGATTTCAGATACTACAAGCAATAGGTTAACCATATGTGGTGTATTGAATGATTGCAAGGTGTACCGTCATGGCTGTTTGGTAAAGTTCATCTGACCTAAGCTTGACCTCATTCTTATGGTTCATTGGTCAAAGTTAAGTTTTCTTTGTTAGTTCTGTTTCTCAGATACTAAAATCATTATTTTACTATATTTGGTGTTTGCAATGATTGTAAGTTGTACATGTTTGTCTGTCAGGGTTCATCCGACCTTTACACCATTTACATGGATCATTGGTAATGTTAATTTTATGTAATACGTTTTGTATAACCTTTTTCTTTTATATGAGTAAAGACTTTCATCATACATTCAACCATGGTCAATAAAGTAGGCAAGACAAAGCGTATGCACTCTTATTGAGTTATTGCCCCTGAACTGTCCATATTTAGCAAATTTCGAAGTTATTGTCTGTTATATTGAACCTATTAATTATATAAAGAAAAATACAATCGAGACTAGATCTATACAAAAATCGATATGGTTCGAAATGTAAATCTACTCCTTATAGGAGTGATTACTCTTCAGTAATGAGTTTACCCATTGTTAGCGAATTTTCGCTACATTCTTGAACACTGCCATAGGTGGATTGAAACTTTTAAAATGCAAAATGATCAGCTAGGCAAGACTACCATTAAGTGAACATGGCCGAAATCCCCAGTCAACGCATTATAGGAGTTATTATCCTTAAGGCAGATGGGAGGGGTCTAAATTAAAATCCATAGAGCTTTTTGATAATTTGTCAAAATGTAGTTTATATCATGCTTTTTTTCAAAAATATAATTCACGCTACAGGTTGTGCAAAATTGTCAGATTTTGTAAAGATTATGCATGGAAAACCCAATTTTGTGTGATAAAAAGAAAACTTTTTTGAGTTATCTCCACTTATGTGGCAAAGTTGAAAAAAAATGAATCAAGCAAAAAAAGTCTGTTTTTGTAAAATACAGCCGTAAAATATGATAAAACACATAACTTTCTATGAAAACATTAAAAGTCGTACACATGAATAACATATTACTCTTGAAATTTGCACATTTCATTAAAGATCTAGACCGATTGTTATCTGCTATTTCAAAATCCAAGATGGAGGAAGACACCCCAGCTACCTTGAGTGATGATTTTCACCACAAGTCAAGATCAACAAGAAAATAAAGGGGGCACCATATTACGGTTTCTGTTCTTACAGTATCCATTTTCTTTCTTCATTTTTTCCGAGTGGATCTAGACCAAACATTGTCACAATCTTACTACCTATGTGAATGAAGCACACACCAGGTAAGAGCGCTTACACTGAAATTTCCTATAGAATTTAAATTTTATATAAATTTCATAAAAATCTACCACGAATTGAACACGTGAGAGCGCTTATAATACTACCGGGCGAACAGACGAACGTACGCCTGATATGTTGCGGTTTGGGGGAGGCAAAAAGTTGTTAATACATCAATTAAAAATTTATATATAGTTTTACCATTTTTCAAACTTTTGGTTAGTTCGATATCTTGTGGTTCTCAAATTACTTTACTACTTCCTCATTTAAAGTGTTTATATTTAAGCTCAATTATCCAAAGGACCAATAAGAGCTATTGTCATTACTATTTTGTCTTCGAACTCTTCCTGAAAGCACTCGGGCAAATGGAACACAATTTTGTATAAATCATTTGAAAGAGGCTTCCTTTTAAATCATATTTGCCGTATGAATATACGTAAATTAGACCAGCAACCCAAAATGTTATGATTACATGATACATTGTCACTAAAGTATATCAATTGGATTATAATTATTACTGACAGTTGGGAATTTATTATCATCATATTAGCGGATATGTCTGTCAACAGTTTATTTACTCAAAACAAAGATCACAGCTATAATGTTCTGTTAGGTTTTATAGGCGTAACTTTCTCATGGCATTAAAATACTCTTTGTTCTAACTACACTGCTGTGTTGCACATTGTTATCGTTGTGAGTGAAGATTGTAGTTTAATACTTTCAGAAGTTTGTCATCCTCTTTTCAGTCTGATCCTACGCCACCAAACATGTATAAATTCATTTCAACGTAAAGATGTTTTAGGAAATCATAGTGTATTGTTTTGTTTGTATAGGTGTCATGCTGCCCATCAAGGGCCCTTAATTGAAACAATAAATATTCTTATTATTATTCTGTATACTCTAATGAAATGAGGTCACCACTGCAACCACGATAAATATAAAAGAACAACAACACAAACAAACAACTAGAAGATGTAGGTCAACATATAGTCTCCAACAATACACAGGTATAATACGGTAAATACATGGTACTCTAGTATAGATTATATTCAGAGAGAGATTGATTTACCAAATTTTGACCAACCAATTGGTTCTTTATGTCAGTATGTTAAAAATAAACTATGTGAAAGTTATTTAACATTTTGGAATAGACTGAAGTATCAAACAATTAACTCTGAAAAAGGGAAGCTTGGTACTTATTTTTCTATAAAAAATTGTTTTAAAAAAGACAAATATTTAGAACTACAGGATTTTAAAAAAAGGCAGTCAATTTGTAAATTAAGAATAAGTGCTCACTCTTTAAAAATTGAGACAGACAGATATTCAAAAAAATATATAGAAAGATCTGAGCGTCTTTGTTCAAATTGCTCACTTGGTAAAGTTGAAGATGAGCTTCATTTTTTGTTAGAATGTCCTCTTTATGATACTCAAAGGGAAGACTTTTTTCAATACATATCTGACAATTGTTATAATTTTTAAAAATTTAAATAAATCTTCTAAATTTTTATGGCTCTTGACTCAAGAAAATGTAACTCTTATGGAAAAACTGGGCTGTTATATTTGTGACTGTTTTGAATTAAGGAGATCAGGTATGCATATTGACACTAAGTCAAGTAAATGATTTGAGAATGAATGCATATAATGTAATTTTATTCTTTTATTCACAATATATATGTGGTTTTTGGCTCTGATTCTGACCGATGCTTATATACTAAATATATATTTTCAAGTGACTATTATTGTTGTTGTTACCAATTATGTAAATCAATTGTATCTGATTTTATGCCCTTTATGGGCCCTGTATTTTGGGAAATAAAAATATTCTATTCTATAATACAAAATATCAAGCTCTAAATCGAGCGTAAAATTGATTGACTGATTGTTCGTGTTTAATGCCACTTTATCCTGTGGTGTTCAGTGAGTGCTTACATCTCGTATTTCCCAATGCAAGATGTCTTGATCTTTTCATCAGTATTCACACAGACGGAAGTTTTCAGACTAGAACTATGACAAACGTGATGATTACAAATTTCCAATTGTCAATTTCTCGTTTCTCAGTAATAACATACCCTCTATCCTATCGTTTACATATCAATTAACACGTTACGCTTGTGTGTTTTACACTACATGTATTTCACAAGCAGGGGTGCAGCACAAAAACTGCTCCGACTGAGTTATAAGGAAGAACGACTGAAATCGACACAACATAAGATATAGGGTAACCATCACGAATTGGTTGACTGATACGATGTGTCTATGTCTCAACTCACAAGCGACATATTTTCCCGGTCATAAATCTTTAGATACCAGAATAGCCGTCTTATTTACCGATTGTGTCCTATTTCCAATTGTGACATTTTGACTGAATGTGAATTCGTATACGTTGGGTGATGCATACATAACATGAGACGCCTACTCTGTCGACGTACCCCGCCTCGCTCCTTTTGGAGTTCATGGGATTCCTTCAGTTTTCAGTTTTCCTTGATTTGTATCTTCCTAATGGATTTCTGAGATTTGAATATTGGTTAACCATTGGTGTCTGGAAGTTGACAGCCCTTCTGATTACCCAATATGATGTTCAGACCCTAAGTTGACAGTCCTTCTGATTACCCAATATGATGTTCAGATCGTAAGTTGACAGCCCGTCTGATTACCCAATATGATGTTCAGATCCTAAGTTGACAGTCCGTCTGATTACCCAATATGATGTTCAGATCCTAAGTTGACAGTCCGTCTGATTACCCAATATGATGTTCAGATCCTAAGTTGACAGTCCGTCTGATTACCCTATATGATGTTCAGATCCTAAGTTGACAGCCCGTCTGATTACCTAATATGATGTTCAGATCCTAAGTTGACAGTCCGTCTGATTACCTAATATGATATTCAGATCCTAAGTTGACAGTTTTTCTGATTACCCAATATGATGTTCAGATCCTAAGTTGACATTCCGTCTGATTACCCAAAACGATGTTCAGATCCTAAGTTGACAGTCCTTCTGATTACCCAATATGATGTTCAGATCCTAAGTTGACCGTGCGTCTGATTACCCAATATGATGTTCAGATCCTAAGTTGACAGTCCGTTTGATAACTTATATGATGTTCAGATCCTAAGTTGACAGTCCGTCTGATTACCGAATATGATGTTCAGATCCTAAGTTGACAGTCCGTCTGATTACCCAATATGATGTTCAGATCCTAAGTTGACAGTCCGTCTGATTACCCAATATGATGTTCAGATCCTAAGTTGACAGCCCTTCTGATTACCCAAAATGATGTTCAGATCCTAAGTTTACAGCCCTTCTGGTTACCCAATATGATGTTCAGATCTTAAGTTGACAGCCCTTCTGATTACCCAATATGATGTTCAGATCCTAAGTTGACACTCCGTCTGATTACCCAACATGATGTTCAGATCCTAAGTTGACAGCCCTTCTGATTACCCAATATGATGTTCAGATCCTAAGTTGACAGCCCTTCTGATTACCCAATATGATGTTCAGATCCTAAGTTGACAGTCCTTCTGATTACCCAATATGATGTTCAGATCCTAAGTTGACAGCCCTTATGATTTCCCAATATGATGTTCAGATCCTAAGTTGACAGCCCTTATGATTACCCAATATGATGTTCAGATCCTAAGTTGACAGTCCGTCTGATTACCCATTTTGATGTTCAGATCCTAAGTTGACAGTCCGTTTGATAACTTATATGATGTTCAGATCCTTAGTTGACAGTCCGTCTGATTACCCAATATGATGTTCAGATCCTAAGATTGGCATAAATTTTCTTACCTTTTCTTTGGAAATACTAGGCTTAAAGGAATTGAGTATTGATGAAATAGTGTGTTCGGTCCCTTTCTAAAATCATCCACATCAGGTAACGCTTCCATCTAAACAAGATGATCATAAGACACTCAGATTGTTGAAGGTATTTTCAAAATCCTGTCTAAATCACTTTACCAAATGAATCCAAACCTTGCTAGGATTTTTTTTTCAGGATACGTACATGGATGGCACACTACATATTGCTAGTAAATATACAAATATTGGTGTCAACTTTAATAATATAATACATATTAGACAGGAGATATAAAAAAACAAATAAAAATTATAAAGATAAATTAAAAAATAAAATGTCCACTAACCGAGTGGGATGTTTTTCATTTTTGTATTTGGAAGAAGAGAGCACAAAAGGAACAAGAAGAAGAAGAAGAATGTAAATGGAAGATCTTTCATAGTCTTTGTAAAATTCATTCACAGCTGTTCAAGACTAATTAGTGGTTTGACATATTGTACAGACACTAGTATTGTCTGTTGGTAGCGAAGACCGTATGTTGACCTCTAGATGTCTTCTTGATTTTTTTGTGTCGTTGGATTGACGTATATCCGACGTCCGGTTGCATTCTTTCCTGATTTTCTTTTGTCAATAGAGAAGAGAAGAGAAGAGAAGAGAATATTTATTATTCCAATCAAAGGCCCTTGATGGACAGCATGACATGATGATGTATACATACAAAACAATACAATATGAAGCACTATGCTTTGCTATTGTATAAATAAATAGTGTACTAACACATTAAAACAATATGTAAATATATTTTAAGAACAGTTAGTGAAATATAGTCTACACTATAGGCAAGAAGTCTGGTTGTTTAAGTAGAGAAGCAAGTCAGCTGGTCGATACTATATTTCTAATGTTTAAGTAATGAAATTTTTTCAGGAAAGATACACTAGAAACAGAATGATCCAGAATTTTTGTATTAATATATCCTTACTAGGTGACTAATCATCTTATTTTTCCGGGGAAGCTTGTGACCCCTGTCTTATAAAAAAGCCGGACCCTTTCAATCGCCAACCACCGTTGTTTAATTAATCAAAGGACACTGTGACTTTTAATTTCAAAACTAAGCATACTACGCACTGCAACATATATACATGTGAGTATCAGAACAATATTAATTTTATTTCGCCTCTTTTGTCTTTTACTTTTACTATTGCTTCTTTTTTCGTTAGTGGGGGGTATATCATAAGTAGTACTTTTATTATTTTCATCAAGAAAAAAGAAACAATTTATTGTAATTTTTTTTATTTGATATGTAGTTCATGCAGTGTGATTAGCAAAATAAAACTCTCACAAGAAGCAAAGCGAGATAACTCAAACATTATAATTTCAATGTCATTAAATTTTTGGGAAAAGAATGATAGCGCAGACAATTTGTGTGTTTGTGTCGGTAACGCTATTTTTTTTACATCATTAAAATGGAAATTTATCAATTAACAAAATGAAAAATTACGGATTTGAAACTTGAGTTTCGATAATTTAAAGACAAATTTGTTGATTTTATATGCTATCTAAATGTTCATCAATGTTGAAAAAATTCATTAGTTAAGTAATATTTCAGAAAATAAAAGAGATAAAATGCATTATTTTTCGATTTTCAGTTTTACCAAAATCTGTGAAACAGCCAATTTAGTACCGTACCTTTGACCTTTTAAAATTGTCAATTAATTCAGTTATTCCATATCATTGTAAAAAGTTTGTACACACTGGGTATTGAAAGATTGACAGAAGAATAACTTTGCATAACTCGACGGATGTTTGGATAGATGATAAAGGTATAAAAGCTCAGTGCAATTTCAACTGTGCATTTGATTTCAGTATCTGTAATTTTGCTATAAGTTCCGGTAAGCAATTGTTGCGCTCATGATTTTTCCACCGTGCTCATGGTTTCTTTTTCAAGAATCAACGCTTATTCATTGTATCTATATACAGAAAAAAGGGGAATGTGACATAATAAGCCTTTAAAGTTTATTTCAAAATACAAGGCTTTCATTAGAATAGTTTCGATTTGATATGAAAGTATAGTGTTGGCTCATCTTGTTTGACAACTTTGAACTTTTCCGATAAATGTTTGCAAAGATTCAGATGTGGTTTCAGTCAAGTGTTAGTAACGCAAATTTTATTTCTCTCTAGGGTAAAACGTAAAAATACAGATAATGGTAAGCGCCAAAGATAAGTTACGTTTTTAGTCGCCCGCAAAAATGATGTAAAAAACTGTGACGAACACCACCAGTGGTTCGACTGAAGTTGCTAGGTGCATTCTATCAGCACTAACACCAGTAGCAGGACAAAGTAAAAAGTTTAAGAGTATAGTACTGCATGCAGTGAAAAAATAACAAAATGTTGAGAATCAGACCCTGCATAACTGTGTCGTGATAAATCTGACGCGAAACAGAACCTTGAATTCGTTCAAGTACCAGTTTGCGACTTGATAACGCCATGCATGGGTGATAAACGAGCGCGAATGAAAATTCCAGCTCCAAAGTGAGAGGCATCTAAAGATGTGGGAAATGCAGATTTTTGAAAAGAAGGGACCTCATTACGGAAAACAGAATATTGTTCGGGCAATTCTATGCTAAACAAATCGTTGTTTTTTGCACTACGCGTATTCCGATCCGAAATCCACGGAGGGATTCGAATCCCGATGGGCAATAAATAAAAATTTTGTACCGGTGAGTAGGTAAAATCTGTATCCGATTCCCACGGAGCATAATTCCTTCGTGGGAATCGCTTTCAGATTTTACTCACCAACCGTTACAAACTTTTCATTAATTGCACCTCGGGATTCGGATCCCTCCGTGGTTTCAGATTGGGATACCCCGTGTGTGTTGTCTGTCAGTATTGTCTGTCAGTGTTGTCTGTTAGTATTGTCTGTCAGTGTTGTCTGTCAGTATTGTCAGTATTGTCTGTCAGTTTTGTCTGTCAGTATTGTCTGTCAGTGTTGTCTGTCAGTAATGTCTGTCAGAATTGTAAGTCAGTATTATCTGTCAGTATTGTTTTTCGTTTATTGTTTTAGTATAAATCAGGTCGTTGGTTTTCTCGTTTCACATTTTGATACGCTAACTACAAGATAAGAAAATATCAATGGGTCCATGATGAGCAAAGCAAATAGGACTCTCCAGTCAGAGTATAATGCAATTGTTATTCGCGTTCACAGGGGGTATGGGTTCATATTCCCTGTCAGGGATGGTATACACTGACATTGTATATGAGCCCATAACCCCTTTGAAAGTCCCGAATAACCGATGATAACTTATAAAAGTTGCTTACATCAACATTTGGATGGTGGTGGATAGTTGTCTTATTAGCAATCTTATTCGTGTTATTTTTATTATGACCTTATATTTAAAACATGGTTTTAATTTCAAAGTTTATACAGATTTCAAACTAAATTTTACTGACCGTAAGACGTAAAAATTAAATCTGTTACTCTCTTTCGTCATTCTGATAGACGATATTATGACTCACATTGCAGCATTTATAGTAAATGTTACTTGAAAGAATTACTTGAGAAATTCAAAAACACAACCTATAAAGCAGCAACACATTTTTACTGAAGCAAAAGATTAAAATGTAAAGATTAATATATGTTGTGTACAAGTTATCATTTTGTACACATTATAATTTGTATGTAAACTTTGTACAAATTGCAATTTGTCCAAAAAAAGCTTGTACAAATTACAATTTGTACAAAATTTGAATAAAATTCACTTTTGATTTGTACAAAGGAAATATGATAATTTAACATGATAGAATTGATGGTCTTTTATAAGTTTTTAACATTAATAAATTTTAACTGCCTTGAGAAACACATTTTTGTATTCAACTCTTCTCGAACAATTTTCAACTGTTCATTATTTTGGGGTCAATTGTTTTAATAAGTTGCCAGCATGGGCTGTCTGGCCAACAGATCCAAGCCGAATATCTTACCAAGAAAACAAAACGGAAATTACCAGAACTTGCTGTGGGGGATAATGTCATTATACCTATTCCTCAGTATGATCGTACCCCAACTGATCTTCGAAATATCCTAGGCGTAATTGTTGCATCTGGAGATTTTTGGTACCGCATTGGAACAACTGTAGGAATTTTAACAGGATAGATATCAAAGTGAAGCCGTTAAAGACACATGTTTATTCGCACAACGATTCCTGAGCTTAACTTTCGCTATATGAAGCAGTTAAAAGGCTTCTAAAAACTGGTGGTCAGGGGTTTCTTTTGTGTAAAGGCAAAGGTGGGTGCAGCACTTCTAAATGTAAATGTAAAAAGCAAAAGATGTGCAATTCGCGATTACATAATTCACTCACAAGCTCAAACAAATGATACTGAGAACTATTTTTGTATTTTGTAAATAAGGTTTTATTTTGTGGTCATTAAATAAATATTCTATAGTGTGTATCAATGTGTACGTAACCGAATCCATAAATATTATAAATTATTGTACAAGTTAAAAGTGAATTCTAGTAAAATTGTGTACAAATTTTAATTTATACAAGCACTTTTTGGACAAATTCCAATTTTTACAAAGTCAAAATACAAATTATAACTTGTACAAATCATAATTTGTATAACATGATAACTTGAACACAACATATATACACAACTTTGGGAGTATAGAAATCAGGAAACTTTCGTACTCATACCATAAAAAGCCTACTCATATTAGATATTTTAAAGGTCAAGTTACAGTAAATGGGCTATGTCACAGATTTTTCTAAAATTTTGCATACAACTTTGGCTCGTTAAACTATAACTGAAAATCGAAAAAAGAATGCATTTATATCTTTTAATTATCTGAAATATTACTGATTGAATTCTTTCAAATAGGTGAATATTTGTATAGAAAGCACATAAAATCGTCAAAAAACCTACTTAAATTTGTCGTAAACATCAAATCTCCAATTTCTAATACATAGATTTTTCTTAAAAACCTTTATGTTGTTGATACCTAAATTTCCGTTTTAATGATGTAAAACAATGATAGGGTCACCGACTTCGTTTTTACGGTACTCATCATTCAAAGTGGTGTTCTATGTGAAAAAATACCATAAAACGTCGAAATAATCGTAGTTCGTCATTGCGTTGCAGGCCGTAAAACTTCAATTTTTGACGTTTTTCACAACACACTAGGCAACAGATTGATTATTAGACAAAAAACGAAGTCGATGATCATATGACTTTTTTATATCATTAAAATGGCAATTGATGTACCAACAGCAAATAGTTTTTTAAGAAAAATCTATGTATTAGAAATTGGAGATTTGATGATTTTCAGACAAATTTAAGACAAATTTTCGCCGATTTTATGTGCTTTCTATACACATATTCACCTATTTTGAAAGAATTCAGTCAGTAATATTTCAGATAATAAAAGTATTTTTTCGATTTTCATATATAGTTCCATGAGCCAAAGTTGTATGCAAAATTTTATCAAAATCTGTGACATTGCCCATTTACTCTTCCTTGACCTGAACATACATTTAACCTGTCTTATCCACTTCAGCGGACTCATGATATAGTGTTCGATTTGGGGGAGGTCATGATGTACATTCCCGTCCAGCGAAACCAAAGCGTTAAAACTTTAAGTTACTACTGCTCAACCACACACACGACATTAACGAGTAAAAGCAAAGACGGGTCGATTTGGAGTTTAGATAATGTGTCAGTGTAGAGAAACATGTCATCTTTCGGAGCTAGCATGTCAGTATAGAGCAGGATATATTTACACGGCATTAACATAACATCGCCATGCGTATTCTTGTTATATTTGTTGCTGGATATTGAACAACAGATGCAAGGTCCCGGGCGTGCCGCTGGTATGGGTAACTCTTTTGGATTGTCAAATATATCAGTGGCGTGTGCAATATCACGGAGGTAAATAATATACCAATTGGTAGAAATTTATATGTCAATGGGCATAACTTTTCATCTTCTGTTAAGATGTCTGTAAAAACTGAGTTCTGATCTATTTACCTAATAATCTGGGTAATCGTATACGGTTTACGTCTAAATAAGATAGATATACTGAGAGATGTGGTATGAGTGCCAATGAGACAACTCTCCATCCTACGGTCACAATTTGTAAAAGTAAACCATTATAGGTCAAAGTACGGCCTTAAACAATGAGCCTTGGCTCACACCGAACAGCAAGCTATGAAAAAAAAACAAAATGACTAGTGTAAAACCATTCAAACAGGAAAACCAACGGTCTAATCTATATAAAAAAAACGAGAAACGAGAAACAATTATGAACCACATCAACAAACGACAACCACTGAACATCAGGTTCCTGACTTAGGACAGGTGCAAACAAATGCAGCGGTTTTAATAGGCGCCAACCTTCACCCTACCTGAAACAATAGTGTAACATCACAACATAGACTGACAGAATAAATTATCAATTGAAATGGCTAAACTCAATCAAAAGACATATTAATAAAAACAAGTGAACATACACTGAACGAATAAATTTGATCTATGACACAATGTAAATACAAAATTAACAAAACAAGGGGGTTAGATGTAAAACAATATCAGAAAGACAACCATAACCTTGGAGAAAATGCCGCCAAATAAAATAACGTACACAGGTAAATAAAAATAATTTTGTTGTAAGGTATACATGGAGTACGGAAATAATATTTACAAAATAAACGATTTTGTTATTCCTAGCACGAGAACAAAAGTGAAAATTTATCGTCATACTAAACACTTATCAAAGGTGGTATATATTAAAAATAGTGAGTCTAGATATAACACTGAATAAGTAAACATTAAATAACAAAAATACATTGTACCAACAGGTCAAATTAAAACGAAAGTACGATTTGAGAGTACTCGCAGTTACTGAAAGCTAGTTAAAAGCCAAAAACAATTAATAATAAAAACTCATGTCAAACTGTGAGATATCGGGAAAAGATGCATTTTTCGAATGATTTTTATCATTCAGACTGATTTAACTTGATTACGAGTTCATGGACCCCTCTTTTTTTAACTGACATTAGGTTTGATTACGTATGAAGATTATTTGTACCAATTTTTATGAAAAAGTCACCGATGAATTATTTTTAAATTAGATAAATATACAGCAAAAAATGCCGCTTTTTTTCTAAAATCATGAAACTTTGATAAAAATTAGTTGTTTCCAAAGATTTGTTATAGAGCATACTTATAATAAGAAGATTTTCCAAATGTTTTTACAAAAATCCGCTTGTGTTTATCTTTTGAAACAAAAATGTTAGGTATGTCTATCCAAAGGAAAGAAATGTTAAAAAAAACGAAATTTTGAGTAAATGTCTTAAATTTCGACCCCATTTATCTCTTAAAGCAGCACATGAAGGTACATTCTTTACTACATATTTGAATTGACTAGGTGAAAAATAGCTTGTATGCAAATTTTCGTAAAAAAATCACCGTGGGATCAAAACTGTATCGTATGCCCTTAATGTCATGGACAAAGAAGACACGACTTGTGTAATGCCAAAATAAAAGTATCGACAGGCAGTAGGATAGTTAGGAGTTAACCTGTTAATAAATATGTATAATGTAATATATAGATAGAGTAATCTCTCTATAGAAAATGAACGTGGATGTGTATTTATACATCTCAAAAAACCGTTTAAAAAGAATATAAATTTAGTTATGTTTTAATTTGCTGATGACAAAATCGATAGTTGTGCCAATGTAAACTATATTCAAAGATCTAATTACAACATTGGTAAGATAACCTTTACTAATAAGTTTGTTTAACGGTTCGATGAGTTTATACGGATCACATAGTGATTTCCGCGCTTTTAGTACAATATCACCGTAAAATTTAGGATGTGATTTACCGTTTTTAATAAGTTTTCTACAGGTATAACCAAAACTAATCTAATCTTTGCATCTATGAAAGAATTTAGTAAAAGTTTTAAGCAATTTATGGTAACGAAATCCCTAACTTAATAATTTACCAGTGATGCATTGATTACGTTCGTTAAAATCTATGACATCACTACACACACGGGCATAGCGAACGAGCTGGGATATATAAACACCGTATGATGGAGCCAAAGGAATATCGCCGTCTAAAAAGGGAAAATTAACAATAGGGAATGAAAAATCGTCTCTTTTGTCGTAAATTTTAGTATGGAGTTTCCTTTTCAAAATTGAAATGTCTAAATCTAGAAAAGGACAACTACTGCTGTTTATGTTAGATTTATTTAAAATAAGTTCCTTTGGGTAAATTTCGGTAGTATATTTAGAGAACTCTGGATTATTTAACGAAAAAAAATATCATCAAGATAACGGTAGGTATTGTTGAATGTATCAACCAAATGTAACAATGACGTGTCTTTACTGAGTTTGGTCATAAACTGAGATTCATAGCAATACAGGAATAAATCTGATATTAAAGGGGCGCAGTAAGTGCCCATAGGAATACCTACTACCTGTCGATACATTTTATCGCCGAAACGTACATATATGTAGTCCATGAGAAAATTTAAAGCGTCGATCATATCTTCACATTTCCAGTTAGTGTATCTAGCATACTTTCCTTTTTCGTTACAGAAAAGGCTTTAAACGAGTTACAGCAAATAAATTTGCAATGAGATTTTTCAAAAGACCATTTAATTAAATATGAAAAGATGTCATGTTAGCTCGGAAAACTATATTTATGGGTTGTGATTTTCCTATGAAATATATATGAATGGGTAGGGATTTTAGCATGAATCAATATATGAATGGGGTGGTTTTTTTTACACCCCAGCCGGACGTCTGTCCCCCAATTTGTACGTTGAGATACCCCGTGGGCCTCCCCTTCTGGAGCTTCATATTCGGTTAATGCATAAACTTATTGCTTGTCCCACTCCTAACGTTGTCTAGTTTTGATCCCCTTTTTTTGCGGATACGCATCTGAACAATAACCAATCAATCAAATGTTTCTGGTTTAATGATACTTCCTTGCTTTCACATTTGCCTCACGTATATCAAGCTGTTATGTTAACTTTTCTCGTATAAAAACTAACCAACATTAACTCACCAACACCGGTTAATTATGTTAATGCGAGAACGTCCTTATTACATAACGGTAATCAAATATGGTTAGTGCGTTTTTGCCCAATATATTGAAAAGTATAATATATTATAATGAAATTGTAAACAGCTATAATGATCGGCAATACAAGATCTTTAAATAAATCTATTTTTTAATCGTTAATGACTCTTTTCAGGAGTTATTTTACTTTCATCAAGATTTTACCCCGTATTATGCACTTGAAAACTATAATAGACAGATAACTGTACACAGCTTAAAATAGGATAAGGTCTGTAAACAAGAATGTGTCCATAGTACACGGATGCCCCACTCGCACTATCATTTTCTATGTTCAGTGGACCGTGAAATTGGGGTCAAAACTCTAATTTGGCATTAAAATTAGAAAGATCATATCATAGGGAACATGTGTACTAAGTTTTAAGTTGATTGGACTTCAACTTCATCAAAAACTACCTTGACCAAAAACTTTAACTGAAGCGGGACAGTATCATTTTCTATGTTCAGTGGACCGTGAAATTGAGGTCAAAACTCTAATTTGGCATTAAAATTAGAAAGATCATATCATAGGGAACATGTGTACTAGTTTTCAAGTTGATTGGACTTCAACTTCATCAAAAACTACCTTGACCATACACTTTAACCTGAAGCGGGACAGACGGACGAACGGACGGATGCACAGACCGAAAAACATAATGCCCCTAAATGGAGCATAAAAAATGTCAATACGACTGAAACTATCAATTTACTCCGTAGTGATGTTTTGGAATCTATAAATCATGATTTCTACACATTTTTGGAAAGATTGAAAGTATTATTACTATTCATTCATAAAGCGTCGGTCTCATACTTCAGAATGTAGTCGGGCTTGTCAAGTATTCTATATACACACTGAAATATATAGTTCACAATACTAATGTCTATGTAAATATGCACAAATATGGATTAGAACTTCAAAGCCATGATGGCCTATGCTACACTTATGAATAGCCTGTCAAAACTAAATGTGCGAGTTCGAATCCCTCTCGTGACAAGGTGGGGTTTTAATCCGACTTATTTGAATAGGATTTCCAAATTTTTTACCGAAAGTTGTCCTAGCATTCTTGTTCAACCTCCCGTTCGCGTTAGTAAGTCTACTAATAAGGAGTGAATCAGGACCCCAGGCTAGCTGAAGATTGGTAATACGCAGTGAATCAGGACTCCAGGCTAGCCGAAGATTGGTAATAAGCAGTGAATCAGGACCCCAGGCTAGCTGGAGATTGGTAATAAACAGTGAATCAGGACCCCCGGCTAGCCGAAGATTGGTAATAAGCAGTGTATCAGGACTCCAGGCTAGCCGAAGATTGGTAATAAGCAGTGATTCAGGACTCCAGGCTAGTCGAAGATTGGTAATACGCAGTGAATCAGGACTTCAGGCTAGCCGAAGATTGGTAATAAGCAGTGAATCAGGACTCCAGGCTAGCCGAAGATTGGTGATAAGCAGTGAATCAGGACTCCAGGCTAGCCGAAGATTGGTAATAAGCAGTGAATCAGGACTCCAGGCTAGCCGAAGATTGGTAATAAGCAGTGAATCAGGATCCCAGGCTAGCCGAAGATTGGTAATAAACAGTGAATCAGGACCCCAGGCTAGCCGAAGATTGGTAATAAGCAGTGAATCAGGACCCCAGGCTAGCCGATGATTGGCAATAAGGAGTAAATCAGGACCACAGGCTAGCCGAAGATTGGCAATAAGCAGTGATTCATGACTTCAGGCTAGCCGAAGATTGGTAATAAGCAGTGAATCAGGACTCCAGGATAGCCGAAGATTGGTGATAAGCAGTGAATCAGGACTCCAGGATAGCCGAAGATTGGTAATAAGCAGTGAATCAGGACTCCAGGCTAGCCGAAGATTGGTAATAAGCAGTGAATCAGGATCCCAGGCTAGCCGAAGATTGGTAATAAACAGTGAATCAGGACCCCAGGCTAGCCGAAGATTGGTAATAAGCAGTGAATCAGGACCCCATGCTAGCCGATGATTGGCAATAAGGAGTAAATCAGGACCACAGGCTAGCCGAAGATTGGCAATAAGCAGTGAATCAGGACCCGAGGCTAGCCGAAGATTGGTGGTTCTCTCTGGGTACTCCGGCTTCGTCCATCAATCTTGAGAAGTGTCCGCCATGTTTTAAAAACGCAAGTATGTTGAAAGTGGCGTTTAGCATTAACAATCGATCAATAAGTATGTAGCTGGTATCCATTTGCTGACTAATTTGGTCTTTTTTAAGAGCTGATACACA
The DNA here is from genome assembly GCF_021869535.1 of Mytilus californianus. Lineage (NCBI taxonomy): Eukaryota > Metazoa > Mollusca > Bivalvia > Mytilida > Mytilidae > Mytilus > Mytilus californianus. The sequence goes on from NW_026262723.1 coordinate 111,209,120, forward strand.
ACATAATCATTTCCAAGTATTATCATGACTATCAACGCGATTGGCAGTGTATTTATAGTAATTCTTTGGTAATACGAGTTTTCACACCCGAAATCTTACCGGACATGGCCTTTCCTTCTGAGCGCAATTCCGAAAGTTTACCAGGTCAACAGGCTGCTCGAAATCGTTTCTGCATATGTCGACTAAAATCAGACATTAGTATAATAAGTTAACAGATGTCTTCGTTACTTTATAAATTTTCTGAATATTGTCTCAGGAAATATACCGAACACAAATTGATTAGAACAATAATAGGTACACTATTAACAGTCATTCCTCTAAAACACGCAGATCGGTTGCTTCGATTTAAGATGGGTTTTTTTTGTTTGATCTCCTACTAACAATAAATTTCAATCTCATTCTTTCCTTTAGGGTGGAAATATTTGCCGTGCATAATTTCTTTTAAAAAGTGAGTTAAACGTTGCTTTCCAATTCGAAAACTTTGTAAAATCATTATCTTCTTCTGAGTGCAATATGTTTCTTTTCCCTAGAGTGATAATAATACTGATTAATTATCGATATTATAGCCGCCCGATCATAATCTTTTCTTATATGCTTCACTTATACTTTACTAAGACTGAAGGTTTTTCCAGATTCAAAACCGCTTAGAAATTTTCAAATAATATACATGTACATGTAAAGCAAAATGTTGTCCTATGAAATATTGTCCCCTAAGACAATATTTCATGACTTTGTATCATGAAATGCTGTCCATATCTATGTAATAATGTCATAGAACATATTTCCATATGAAATTTTGTCCATATACAGACAATATTTCATGACCTTTCATAAATGAATAGAGGAAAATTTGTCTTGTTAGAGGGAGGTTATCCAAGGTTATATATTGTTATTGAGACAATATTTCATAGATGGATTTTCATGCAATTTTGTCCCATGAAAGGGAGGTTATAAACATTTAATATTTTAAATAATGATATCATTACAGTGTTTGGTTTAATTGATAATAACAAACAAACCTGCATAATTGATTATTTTTGTTTGTTTGTTTGTTATCATCGATTAGACAAAACACTTAAATGATACCACTAACCTTAATACTAAATGCTGATAACCTCCCTTTCATGACACAACATTTCATGACAATCCATCAATGTAATATTGTCTCAATATACACAATATATAACCTTGGATAACCTCCCTGTAAGGATACAACAGATACAGTTAAGTCTGCCTCATATCTGGACTTACCGATCTAGAAATTGACAATGATGGTCGGTTGAAAACAAAACTTTACGACAAGAGATGATTTCAGCTTCCTAATTGTGAACATCCCATTTCTATGTAGCAACATCCCAGCAGCACCTGCATACGGAGTATATATCTCCCAGTTGATACGGTATTCCAAGGTTTGTATTTCCTATCCGATGATTTCATTGACAGAGCCCTTCCGGAGCACTTGAGATCACCCCCAGTTTTTGGTGGGGTTCTAGTTGATCATAGTTTGGTTTTCTATGCTGTGTTTTGTGTACTGTTTTTTGTCTGTTTGTCTTTTTCTTTTTAGCCATGGTGTTGTCAGTTTATTTTCGACTTGAGTTTGAATCACGGTCCCTTTGGTACGTATCCTTCGTTTCTCTTTTAATTAGACAAAAATGCATACTGTTCATCTATGAAATATTGTCTGTGTATCGACAAAATTTCATATGGAAATTTGTCCTTTTATGGACATTTTTTCATAGATGGGACAAAATTTCATGATCAGTACAAAGTCATGAACTGATGATATTGTCTTGGGAACAATCTCTGGAACAATAGTATTTCATAGGACAATGTTTTGCTTTACAACTGTGTACCTTAACCGTTTTCTTATACCTAGTCCGAGGATGCTCTGACTGCCGTGGGACCAAGCAAGTCACCCATAAAGACCTTTGGCGTCAGAGCAATCGGACTATCCCATATCCCATAGTGTACGTGTATGCATACCCGGTTATTTTTACTCGTCCCTACACTGCAGTTTTGCTTTGTTTTGTCCCTGTTTTCAAGTTCAGATCAGTTTAATTGCTAGACACATTTTCAAAACTTTCATGAAATCAGAAAATGCAGTGCATACTTTCATAAAAGGTATATGTGTAATGTAGGACCAATATGATGATGCTCATTTATGATATGTTTTGAAACGAATGTATTTTTTCGTGGCCTAATTGATGTTTAGACATTTTAGTTATCTCCCTTAGTTCCTTGTTTTCCGGGTTCATTTTTACACCTGATACAGAATGTATTGCATATCATTTATTCCAATATTTATAAGCTTAAGCGAGAATTATGGCTTTCTTGAGTATAAACTGCACAAGAACAAAGAAATAAACAAATTATGTGTTTTCATTTTAACAAGACTCTCTTGTTCATTGGTTTATTTGATCACATGATATTGTAAAATTTAAGGTCGTGTGCAAAAGCGTCGGTTGACCCAGTAATCCTTTGAAGAAATTATGGTAAGAATCGACTAAAATCAGACATTATTTGTCAACATCAACGTTTCTCACATATGTAAAGTTATTCATTGATGTATGATGCACAATTTAGCTGTAGATTTCAGCACGATTCGCTTCTAAATTCGTTAATTTCTCGTATTTTAGGCTGGCGGTAAAGCGGGAAAAGATTCAGGAAAGGCCAAGGCAAAAGCTGTTTCTCGTTCCCAGAGAGCAGGTTTACAGGTAAGAAATTTGAAAGAATTTTGAATGAAACTAGTCAAACCGCATAATGAATTGGAAATGAATTTTTGTTAAAAATCTGATGCAATTCAAATATAGCGGCTTATTTAAAGCAATTAAATGTTTTTACGGTTTATTTCTAGTTTCCAGTTGGTCGTATTCATCGTCATCTAAAGAACAGGACAACCAGTCATGGACGAGTAGGAGCTACGGCAGCTGTTTACAGCGCTGCAATTCTCGAATACCTCACAGCTGAAGTATGTTTAAATAAGAAGCGTAACAGTAAAATAAACGGGGGCAAAAAAAGGGGGGGGGGTTAAAATAACAAATACAGAACACACTATATAATACACCTTATCGCTAATCCCGCTTGACCCGAGAATCAGTCCCGCTCGAACTTTTGACGTCAATCAACAATCACTTTTCCATTGTGGCGTCAGATATTTTCTATTATGACGTCAAAATTTTACGGGAACTTGTGTGATGTCCAGTAATGGCGGACAAATAGCGATAAGGTGTATTATGATTTTAATCACAGATATATACACTTACCACACATTTATAGTTGAGGTTTAATGATGTATAGCAGTGAGAAAAATTACATGCAGACCAAATTATTGTCTCTGTATTTCCCAATCTTTCAAAATTGGGGATAATTGTAATTTTATTAAAATTTTCTGTAATCTTGAGGTTTAAAAAAAATGGTCCTCATAATTTCCAGGAGAATTACTAACATTCAGAAACTTGACTTTGTCTATCTCTAAATTCTTACTTCTGTGTCTTCAGAGAGAAATCACTCACAGAATTCTTGCTTAACAAATAAATTGTCTACTTTTTCATTTGAAGTGATTTTTTTTTTCTTTCATATCTGACTTGATGGTAATACTGTGCAATTATAAAATTTCAGATAAGTAAATAAGATTTTGTATTTACAACATCATCATAAACAAGACCATTAAATTTGGAACCTATAATGTTTATTTTCTCATCTATATAGATTATCTTCATTGGGACTTCCCTCAAAGAGTAAATACCTCCTCAAGAATGCTATAGATGTGGATTAACACATCACATGCATTTACATGTTATATTAGATAACTAACTTCTAAAATGGGTTACAATTATTCCAAATACACTATTCAGTATTGCAAACTTCTAATTATTGGAAGTTGGAAATTGGTCTGTTTTTACAATAAAATTTATAAAAACCACAATACACTTTAGCTATTAATATTTTGTCACACTTGTTGATAGAAAAAAGCATAAAATTCTGCTTTTTAGGAGGTATTGTTCTTTACCTTTACGAGGGATCTTTACCTGTTACTTGTGTAAGTGACTACTTTTGAATGGAACTCAATAGATTAAATTAGTTTTGTCCCATATGATATGTATTTTGTATACAATTTTATAACACTTGTATTTTCTTATTTTAGGTACTTGAGTTGGCAGGTAATGCTAGTAAGGACTTGAAGGTAAAGCGTATCACACCTCGTCATTTACAGCTTGCCATCCGTGGAGATGAAGAATTGGATTCTCTAATCAAAGCTACGATCGCTGGTGGTGGTAAGCATTCTGTAGATTATATATCAGTCAGAAACAATTAGCAGCATTTTGTCAAAGATAATCATAAAAATAAGTTGAATTGTCTCCCTTTGTACACATAAAAACCTACATTTGACGTTTGTAATTTGACGCTCATGAATATTTTGGTAAATGGACTAATTTTTCTCTTTTTATGCAAATTTCAAGTAAGTCTTCCAATGAAGGTAATAAATATCCATGCAACTTTTAACATTGAAAATAAAATGACATCATAAACCAAAAGCAGTTGATTTGCAAACATCAATAGGTCATTTGCACAAAACACGAAGTCATTGGAATAAAAGTAAAGTGTTGTTTCATTTCTAATTTAAGAGTTTCCATGACCTCAAGTTTACAATGTGAGAAATGATTACATTATTTTTTCTGTAATTATTATTAAAAGTTTTATCATTGGTTCACTATTAAATTCATGTGGTTATAAGTAATGAAGTATAAATAAAAAATATAATATTGAAATTATGTTGTATGTTTTAAGTTTAAAAAGTGACAGAAAGAATTGAACAAATAAGTGCATGACTTTAGATTTTATCCAGTAATATATTAGAGTAGGATTTGTCTCCCCTTCACCAGGTAGAGAAGCTCATGAATAGTACAGTGTTGTGAATTTGATCTCTAGCTTGGTCAAATCAAAGACTTTAGAAATTGTTATTTGCAGCTTCTCAATTTCTGCTAACTATGCAGCATTTAGGAACTAGAGCAAAAATTTGTCCATTTAAAATAATAAAAATGTGTACTTGTGAATATTGTCTTCCAGAGTGGAACTTAATCTTAAGTCAGCAGGATTGATCAATATGTTCTTGTCATAAAAATGATTGAATTATTATTAAATGGATGTTCGACATCAATTCAGAGTTCTATTGTTGATAAGATTTATATTTGCTAGTGATCTTCCTGCCCCCTTTTTCATTTGAGTTGATGTTATAATCTATTATTTTTTCTTTCTTTGCAGGTGTCATTCCACATATTCACAAATCACTCATCGGCAAAAAGGGATCACAGAAGACATAGACTCTTCGTTAACCAGATCTTTTAATCTCTTTAAATGTTAGTGTATTCTTAGAACATTTTTATGTTTGACAGCATATATTCATTATCACTGTTAGTGGAAGATCCATTTTACAGTTCATATTTTGAGAAAAATTGTTTTATTTTGGTTTTAATTTTCCCATATTCATGTTTGGATACATTTTTAGCATTCATCTCAGACTCATTAAGTTAATAAATGGAGAACAGGTGTTAGTTCAATGTCTGTGTAAATGTTTATGTTTTTAACCTGTGAAGCAAATATGAAAGGAATTATAGCTCACAATAATACAAAAGTTAGTGTTGTAAATAAACTTGTAAGAGAAGTTATTTGTATTATTGTTTTATTATGTCTCTTTGATGAAGGGAGACATTAAGTATTAGTAGTAGTTTTGGTTCTTTTATAACCGTTTCCAGGCCAAAACTTATTTATCTTTTTATTTTCATTGTCACCACATGGCTTCTGTCTCAGTAAACTTTTAAAGTTTCAAAAATCTGGACCAAGTTCAACCATTGGTTCCTGCCAACAATTTACATGGTCATCATGCTACAAATAGATGATTGATTGATTGTTAGTATTTAACACCACTTTCAGCACTTTTGGCTATATCATGGTCAGTTTTTATTGGTGGAGGAAGATGGAGAACTTGGAGTGAAATACGAACCTTAGGTAGAAAACTAGCAATTAAGATGGGACGCACTCACCTGTCACAAGCGGGGTTGGAACTCATAACCTGAGTTTTGACAAGCTAGTGATAACTGTAGCTAAACCACTTGGACACTGAGGCCCTCTACATAAAGAACATAAGGTTGAAATGCTTACTTGTCAAATATCTTGACAACCATAATAAAGAAAATCCTCCAGGGGCAAAAATGCTCAGAATGTCCATTTCAACTAAAATTATTAGATGTTTCTTTCTGAGAGTTATTGCCCTGAAATGACTAATTTTTACGAATTTTTCAAGTTTTTGTCTATTCTAAAAACTAAAATTAACTGAACACAGCAAAATTTATCAGCAATTCTTGACCTTCAATTAATTAAAACTATTGGAAACGACTCCTTATAGGAGTTAATGTCCTTGAAAGATGAAATGTAACACATTTTTGTGTTTTTATGTCCCCCCCCCCCCTTTGCAGAGGGGGCATTAAGTTTTACCCTTGTCCGTCTATACGGCTGTCTCTTCCGTCCGTACATCCCAAAATTGGTTTCCGTTCTCTTACTTTAGTTTGCCTCCACCAAATGTTATGAATCTTATACACAATGATTATTACCACAAAACACAGATCAAGTTTGAATTTTGGTGGCGTCACTTTTACCTTTCTAGAGTTATGCCCCTTTACAAATGGAAAAATTGCTGAATTTTTAGTTTCCTTTCTCTAACTTAAGTTTGCCTTAACCAAATGTTATGAAACTTTTACACAATGCTCAGATCTTGGGTTGCGTCACTTTTACCGTTCTCGAGTTATGTCCCTTTATAATATTTTAAGCAAGCGGGGGCATCGTCTGTGTGACTGTTCCATGGACACATTCCTCCACCATAACAACAGACTTCCCGGTGTCCTAGCACTCCCGTGGTGTTGGGTTGGGGATTTGCCCTTGGTTGTGGTTTGTACATATGTTAGTGACCCATCTCCATTAATCCTGTTAGGGAGTGTTCATGAATACCACTGTACCCTCTCAGCTTTCGAGGGGAGCTCCGAATATCAGAGGTATTAACCCGAACATACATTCCCCATTTATTTGTCTTATCATGAAAACTATGATGGGAAGCTAGGTACAAACAGCAAAAATGAACAGCAATATTAAAATCAGCAACATACTGATATGAAAAGACCATTGGATGACTCTTTATAAGAGTTATTGTGAAGTAATGATTATTAAGTAATTTTTAGAGAACTTTTTTTATTATCTCAAATACTATACTATAGGTATTATCTTTAAACATTACTTGGCTTCAGTTTGTGTAATTTTTCACATTTTTTTCTGCTTTGAAACCCATGTATCAATTTAAGTTGAAGTTAACCGAAAGAGGAGGATTAGAACCATTTGTCACCTTAAATTACAAAAATTGTTAAGTTCTTCAATTCTTTCAAAATTATTATTGTTGTACTGATAAATGAAAAGGGTAACATAATCTGGTCACTTCTGTTCAGATAAGTAAAAAAAAAAAAAACGGATATACTAAAAATTAGAAGTGGAAGAGTTAAAATTACCAGCAATACCAATGTCACTTTTAACTAACAATTTACTTTAAAGATAAACAGATACTATTAATGATCGATCGTGCTTATGAATATAGTGAATATAAAAAAAAAATAGACGAGGTATATTGGCAATGACACAACTATACACCAGAGACCAAAGAACCAGGATTTAAGCAACTATAGGTCATCGTAAGGGTTTTAATAATGAGCAAAACCCATTCTGTATAGTTATCTCTACAGATCCTAAAATAATTCATGAAAATGTATATTCAATTTTTAGCCATATCGGCCTAATCGACCAGGATTTTCAGAGATTATTTTTGTAATGGACGACGGACGCCAAGTGATGATAAAAACTCACGTTAAAGGGCCAAGTGAGCTTGAATGTGAAATTAATTTAATCGTCCATGGATCTGGCCAATGGCGCGCCTTGCAAAAGAAAATATGTAAAGTTTTACCCTTGTCCGTCTGTCCGTACGTCCCAAAGGTTTCCGTTCTCTAACTTTAGTTTGCCTCAACCAAATGTTATGAAACTTATACACAATGCTTATTACCACAAAATACAGATCAGATTTGAAATTTGGTGGCGTCACTTTTACCGTTCTAGAGTTATGCCCCTTTACAAATGGTAAAATTGCTGAATTTTTCGTATCCGTTCTCTAACTTAAGTTTGCCTCAATCAAATGTTATGAAACTTATACGCAATGCTTATTACCACAAAACTCAAATCAAGTCAAAATTTGGGTAGCGTCACTTTTACCGTTCTTCGTATCCGTTCTCTAACTTAAGTTTGCCTCAATCAAATGTTATGAAACTTGTACGCAATGCTTATTACCACAAAACTCAAATCAAGTCCAAATTTGGGTAGCGTCAATTTTACCGTTCTTTAGTTATGTCTCTTTATCACTTTATATGCAAGCGGGGGCATCATCTGTGTCCCATGGACACATTCCCCATTTATTTTTGTTTGTAGTTGTATGGAAATATATTACACAAACCAAAAGAACTCCATGGGCTCATAGAAGGAATGAAAACCCATCACCAACAAGAAAAGAAATACCAAAAAGGATACTAAACTCCAGAAATGTCAAGAAGAAAAGATAAAACTATTCAATTAACCGGTTGCAAGGCAGGCTTATTAAATACAGCGCGAAAATGTATTTTCAATTTTGTACACAATTATATCCTGTTTTTTTATGGAGCAGAACATTTTATTTTGATCCTTAATTGGGCAAGATTATCTATTTTCAGTTCATACCATTATGACTATATTACGGAAGCCGATAAGGGTAATTCAAAAAAAAAATTATGTCGTATTTACGACATAGTATGTCGTATTAACGACATCGCTATGTCGTAATAACGACATATTATGGGAAAATAACAACATCGCTATGTCGTAATAACGACATATTATGTGGAAATAACGACATCGCTATATCGTAATTACGACATATCATCTATAACAACAACCTTAACATTGCTACTTTGTGAGCATCGAAACACTATATGTCGTTATTACGACATAGCGATGTCGTTATTTCCACATAATATGACCGCGAAGGGACTTTGAAAAAATCAATGTTCAAAATCTGCTTCTCACGATCGCTGAAATGACTGAGTATAAATAACTTAGTATAAATATACAATATGTAAATAGTATCCAGGTCCTTAAAAAGAGTTTTTACGTTTGAGCTGATCCGAAGTTAAAAATGGCCGCCAGTGAGGGCAAAGTTTGTATCAAAACCCTATCGTAAACATATTCATTTTTGAAAATGATAAATGAAATTTTCGGCATAGGTCCATTTTGTCATGATGAACCCTCAACAGATTTGAGATAAATGTAACGATATTCGAGACATTATGAAAAAACTAATGTGTGACCATTATGTCCTATATTTTCAAGTTAATAACAGCGGCTGTGTTTTTAAGGAGTCAAAAATCAAAGCATGCCTTTTGTGAAGGAAACATTTAACAAGGAAAAATCAAACTAACTTTTAAAGAATTTTGTACAGTAGTTTCAAAGGAGATTTTTAAAACACGCTTACGACAGACGACGACGGACAACAAACGATCGCAATCGCTCGCATACCACTTCGAGTACGAGACACAAGTTCCTTAGGTGATAGGTGAAGATCAGGGGACCCATTAGGCTCGATTATTAGGGGTCTAAAGTTTAACATAGGCTCCAATGGAAAAAGATTTGAAAATCTGCTCATTAAGAACTACAGGACATATTGGATCAATCTTAGAGAATGGATGATCCTTAAATGATGAGGATTAAATATAAAAAAAGAAGATGTGGTATGATTGCCACAAGAAACCAAATGCCACAGAAATTAACAACTATAGGTCACCGTACAGCCTTCAACAATGAGCAAAGCCCATGCCACATAGTCAGCTATAAAAGGCTCCAAAATAAGAAATGTAAAACAGTTCAAACGAGAAAACTAACGGCCTAATTTATGTATAAAAAATAAACGAAAAACAAATATGTAACACATCAACAAGCAACAACTACTGAATTACAGGCTCCTGACTTGGGACAGGCACATACATACAGAATGTGGCGGGGTCAAACATGTTAACGGGATCCCAACCCTCCACTAAGTTTGTAGGAATAGTTGTCCTGGGGAACATTGGTTTAAAGAACTTGGGGTCCAACGTTTAATACAGGCTTCAATGGGGAGGACTCTGTAAGAATCTCATAAAGAACCAACAGTAGCAATGCAGTTATAATTTGCATCAAGCATCAGTAGGCCATTGTGTACAAATGAAGGTACAGAGGTCCATGGGTCTGAGGACTAGGAGTCCAAAGTTTAACAGTCTTTATTTGGAAAAGCTTAAAATTCATCTTCTTCAGAATCTGCAATGGAAATGCAGTCATTATTTTACACGAATCTGTACATGCCAAACATAACTAGAGGCTCCAAGAAGCCCGAATCGCTCCCCTGTGCAACTGGGTCTCATTTGACTTGATTATAAAATAAAGTTCTAGTATATGTGCAAGTAAATAACTTTAATTAAGCTTGATTGCATTTAGTGTTCATTATTCTCCAAAAAAAGATGAATATGTTTACGCTTCAAACTTTTCCCTCACTGACGACCATTTTGAATTTTCTATCGCCTCAAAAAGTGACAACGCTAAGGTTGTTGAAATTATGACATAGCGATCAGGAGCCTGTAATTCAGTGGTTGTCGTTTGTTGCTGTGTAACATATTTGGTTTTTTTTTCATTTTTCGTACATTAATAAAGCCGTTAGTTTTCTCGTTTGAATGAAATTATTTAACATTTGACATTTCGGGGCCTTTAATAGCTGACTATGTGGGGGCTTTTCTCATTTTTGAAGGCATTATGATGACCTATAGTTGTTAATTTCTGTGTCATATAGTCTCTTGGCAATCATTATACATACTATTTTATATATATATATAGCGATGTCGTTATAACGACATAAGGATGTCGTTATTACGACATAGCGATGTCGTAATTACGACATAGTGATGTCGTTATTACGACATGCTATGTCGAAATTACGACATAGTTATGTCGTTATTACGACATGCTATGTCGTAATTACGACATAATTTTTTAATTTTGAATGGCCCTTATCGGCTTCCGTACTATATGACTATTTTTATAGATTTCCAAAATCTTCCCGGCTGATCTCCAGAAAATCCAATAGTCCTCACCTAACAATGGAGTTTATTAACATTCATCGTAAACGCTTGGCTTTCCTTTGCGAGTTGTTCCCTCTGAACTGTAGCGTTCAAATACAATTTATCACTTTCAATAGTTTAAGTTTAAGATATTCGACGTAGATGGACGTTTTTTTATTCAGTGTATTCAAATATATATAACCGCCGAAGAAAGAGAGTATTATTAGACATATATTAACACATATAAGAATAACTGAACACGTACACGGAAAAGGTTTTCACTCAGCTTGCCATGATCCCTTTCATATACCTATAGCAAGTTAAAGGTTTTCGCGAGATACAATTGTTAAAATGATGTCATCATAGCATTGTCTTTTGGCTTCTGTGGCCCAAATGAAGTCTAGATGCTCATAAGTGGTAATGTTAACGTGACGATAAATGTTTGGGAGCTGTTGTAGTAAGAGCTTGACGTCGGTAGGATCAGCGATTATATCATTTCCACCAGAATATAGCGATACGCTATTCTTCATTAAACTCGCATCATACAAAGGAGGAGTAGTCTGAAATCATACAAAGGAGGAGTAGTCTGAAATAACAAATTTCAAAGCTAGATTCTTCAGATGATAAAAGCTCACTTAGCAGCCTTTATCTTTTCCACAAAAAATTTACATCGGAATATACAATTTAGTCACTATGTTTCAATCACCGACAGAAAAGGTATTAAATAATGATATACATGTACAATGAATAAAAAACACACACCGTCTTTTGACCTCACGATGTCTTAATTGTTTTTCTGTGTCGCTGTGTTGATGCCTTATTAAGGAATATACACCATTATGATTTATTCAAACACGAAACAAGAGATTTTGAAAATTACATGTATATAAGCTGGAAATGATGCATCGGAATTTAACTTTGTTTGCTGGTAGTTAAGTAGTATATCAAAATATATGGAACTAGATCTCATTGTTTTTACTAGAGACGCATATTACGAATGCTTGCTACTTATAATCAAGTGGTAGTCCAATAGCAGCTGTAGCAGAACCGAATAACTGGTTACTTGGCTAGTTGAACATTCGTCGGCTGGCAGTCCATTAGCAGCAGTACCAGAACTTTTTGTGGTAGGGATGAACAGTTGCGGCACTCAGTATACCCGAACTTTCCATTTATTGTGATAATTGAAAAATCCATATCCTCAGTAACATGTATTTTTGACATAGAATAGACCTATAGCTATATCCCGCTGTTGCATGGAGATTCAAGATACTTTCAGGTTAAAACAAATGTCAATCTCGACCTACCTGATTATAATGTCCCATGTTGGCTGTTGGTGAACCGTAATCAAACATCTGAAATTTTCCACTCAAAACAGCCTGAAAATTTGTTGAAATCTAAAACTTATCTATGATTGACAATGAAAATCTGTAAAAAGACATATTTGATATCATCATTTAACAATTCCAACATGCATTATTGCAGCTAGATAATGAACTAAGCTAACCCTTTAGGAAAAACTAATTCAATTTCAGATCTTGTATTGCGGACTATTTTTGTTTATTTACAGTTTGTGTTCACTAAAAAAGACAACAAAAAAAAACGCTTGAATTTATTAAAAATTGTCGCGAAAGAACAATAACTCCTTTAATGGGGCAATTGATGGTTTCTATCATGTAAGCATTAGGTAGACATTGTATAGCTGCTTACAAATGTATTTTCAGTTTCTATCCGTCTACTAAAAAACTCATCAAAGATACCAGGATTATAATTTTGTACGCCAGACGCGCTTTTCGTCTACAAAAGAATCATCAATGACGCTGGAATCAAAAAAGTTTTTAAAAAGGACAAATAAAGTACAAGGTTGAAGAGCTAAAGTTTTCAAAATAATGAGCCAAAACGTTCAATTGGAGAAAAATCGTCATTCAGGGCAAAATCTTTTATAAGGGGTCATCTGACAATTTTCGTACAAGACGGTTATAGGTCTTTTGAGTGTTTTATCGATGCCAGTTTCTATATAGTATTACATTTGTATAATGTTTTTTTTTCAATATATTATGCTCTACTTACACGTTACGCATATATGCTGTTTAGTCACAGTCGTCATGATGGTTCGTTTACAGGATTATCTTGATAAAAGAACTTTTTAAAAAGTTCACTACCTAAGGATGATTCAGGCCAAAAGTTTAAATTGGCTCAAGGAAGAATTTTGAAAAAAGTATATGTAGGACCGCGGACACCCGGCGCTTGTCGACAGTCGACGGACGCCAAGTGATAGCAAAAGCTCACAATGGACTATGAAAATGCTACTTTGAAAAATTACTCGAGCATAGTAAATGACATTTTTATTAACACAGTAAAGATATTTTACTTAGCTATAATAAAGCAAAATAATCATAAACAAAAGTTATCTTTAAAGCATCAAGAAGAAAGTTTTACCTTAGCATAATATAGAAAATTTACATGAGCATAATGAAGAAAAATTTACCTCGGCATCAAGAAGAAAATTTACCTCAGCATTATGCAGAAAATTTCCCTGAGCGTAATTTAGAAAAAATTACCTTCAGCATAATGAAGAAAATTTACCTGAGCATCAAGAAGAAAGTTGACCTGTGAATAATGAAGAACATTTACCTGAGCATAATGTAGAAAATTTTTAACTGATGTCCCAGCTGGGTGTTCTTCTACATAGACAGGAATTCTTGTCTGGAAAAAGGTATAACAAAAAGCAGAGCAATTAATCAATGAATGCATTATTACATTTTTTATTTGCGATATCTTTATAACTTCAAAAGCCACAATAATAATTATAATAGATATAAGAAGATGTGGTATGCGTCCCAATGAGACAACTCTCCATCCAAGTCACAATTTGTAAAAGTAAACCATTCATATAGCCGGGTCAAATGGCGTTCCGGCTAAATGGAAATCAAGAAGGAATATTTCGCTCCTTAAACTTTAATTTATTTAAGCAGTCCGGCAAGACCGAACAACAAACTCCAAACCAAATGTAATGTAACATACAAACAATAACAATATATATAAGCACAAGCAATTAAAGGATTAAGAAGATTAACATATGCCAAATAGAAATAACAATAGATTAGAAGAGTAATTAATGTCCGACACGTATAAGTAAATTATTGTCTAAACTGTTACAGAGAAAACATAATTAAATGAATAGAGTAAATGAATTTAAGTCCTTTGTCCAAGATTATGACACATAATCCGTGTAAAACACTTATGCCTAAATTTACGACAAAGTTCAGAATAATAAAATAAATGCAAAACAAGAATATACATTAAAACAATTGAATTCATAAAATGTTGTTTAAAAACTAATTTCATTGCACAGTCCAAATTGTCCGGTCATATATTCCCGCGGCCCTTGAAGACACGACCCGGGTCTTACTGTTCATCTGAAATTGTTCCGAAAGTTTCTTCTGTGGTTGTGGCGTCCTCTGTAACGATAGTTTTGGTTTGAATAGTTATCTTCTCTTGTATTTTTCCGAAAATTGTCCAATTCGTCTTCTAGTTTGGTGATTCGATCCCGCATATGTTCTTTGTCGCGTTGTAATTGGTATTGCTGGTCAATTGCTTCACATCTTTGATCGTAAATCCGAAAATTAGCTTCTTCAAGATCAGTAATGCGTTCCCGTAATTTTTCCATATCTTTTTTATCATCTGCACCTTGTTTTTGAAGTTTTTCTAGATTGCTAACAACACTGGTATGCTTTTGATTTAATTCTTTAAATTTCTTTTCATAGTGTACACTTTTAATTTTGAATTTAACTCTCTCGGAATTCACTCGGTCGTGCCTGAGTCTTACGTTATCTATGAATTCCTTGTTATATTCTAAGGTTGGAAAGAAGTCCATCAGTTCTATAGTATTGAGTTCCGAACAAGGAAAAATTGACATAGCTTTCTGATCTTTGAATTTTATCATTCTTTCTGCGTCACGACGTAACTTGGATTTCGATATTTAACCTTAACAACTTTCACGTCCGGTTGTCTGTGAAAATTACACATTCTGGCGTAATGTCCAAAACTTCTGCACTTATAGCAAAATGACGTTTTTGCTATACATTGTCTAAAATGAAATTGATTGTTCACAGTCTTTCCACAAAACTTACATAGGTAGTTGTCCATATGGTGAAAATTTCTTGTCTGAAAGGTAGTTCCATGATCAGCCATCTGGTATCTCCAGTCTCGGTCAAAATTTCTGGTTCTCCGCGTATCCATTTTTCTGTTTGCTGGGGGATCAGCTTCACAGGTAGAACAAGGTATCCGATAGATGCGTTGCCCGGATGTTCTAACACCAGATATAGCCGGGTAAAATGGCGTTCCGGCTAAATGGAAATCAAGAAGGAATATTCCGCTCCTTAAACTTTATTTTAAGCAGTCCGGCAAGACCGAACAACAAACTCCGAACCAAATGTAATGTTACATACAAACAATAACAATATATATAAGCACAAGCAATTAAAGGATTAAGAAGATTAACATATGCCAAATAGAAATAACAATAGATTAGAAGAGTAATTAATGTCCGACACGTATAAGTAAATTATTGTCTAAACTGTTACAGAGAAAACATAATTAAATGAATAGAGTAAATGAATTTAAGTCCTTTGTCCAAGATTATGACACATAATCCGTGTAAAACACTTATGCCTAAATTTACGACAAAGTTCAGAATAATAAAATAAATGCAAAACAAGAATATACATTAAAACAATTGAATTCATAAAATGTTGTTTAAAAACTAATTTCATTGCACAGTCCAAATTGTCCGGTCATACATTCATGATAGGTCAAAGTACGACCTTCAACACGGAGCCTTGGCTCACACCGAACAGCAAGCTATAAAGGGCCCCAAAAATGACTAGTGTAAAACCATTCAAACAGGAAAACCAATGGTCTAATCTATATAAAAAACGATAATAATTATAAGTCAGGAATCAATTAAGATACATCATTTTGTTATAAAACTTGTGTTATTTCAATGAAAAAAATAAACATCTCCTTTATTCATACTAAAAATAGGGAGAAATACAAAAATGCCGTATATCTGGCTTACCCGATTAATTTCTTTTGAGTCATACCCAGCAAGTAAGAAAATTAAGTTTTCACAAACAATACTGCCATAATCATTTCCACAGAACTCACGCGCATTCGAGCTAATAAAGTCGGAGGATGGCAGAAATTCACCTTTGCCTAGCAGCTGGAAAAGTGTCTACAAAAGTGTATAAAAGATAAAAGTTTTATTCACAAAGTCGGTGCATAATAAACATATATCATAAGCTCTGTATGAATTTTAAAACAGTATTTCAAGGATTAAGAAAAAATGAGAAATGTTCCTTTTAATGTTTGTTATATCTTTCGATCAACTCCTGTGTCATTGAAAAATTTTCCTCTTAATGTTTGTTACATCTGTCGATCAATTCCTGAGTCATTGAGAAATGTTCCTTTTAATGTTTGTTATATCTGTCGATCGATTCCTGTGTCATTGAGAAATGTTCCTTTTAATGTTTGTTATATCTGTCGATCGATTCCTGTGTCATTGAGAAATGTTCCTTTTAATGTTTGTTATATCTGTCGATCGATTCCTGTGTCATTGAGAAATGTTCCTTTTAATGTTTGTTATATCTGTCGATCGATTCCTAAGTCACTGACGAATACCATGAATCTTCTTTTTATTCATAATAAACAATTCCTTAGTAGAAATTAATACTTTGCTAAAAGTCAGTCGTCAAAATGAGAATGTACATTGCAAAATTATAATAGAAAGTCCCCGTATAATTGTATTGAATACAGAAGCAAGCAGTCATTTATACAGATAGTATACATGGTCTCAAGTGTAACTGTTTTATGTTTGTTTTTCTTGAAATTATTTTCATGTCTGAGCTGTTAGGTGATTTTTTTTAGTTATGTGATGTTGCTTGTCAATTGTGATTTAAGTATACAAAAATGTTTAATTGTCAATCTTTTCTCCAGGGTTTGCAATTCATGATGATAGTTTACAAGAAACTTGCATCTATGTCTTGAGCATATGGAGCCACTGCCTTGAAGGGTCCAGTAGCATTTCCCATTGTAGCTACCGGTGCAAGAGCAAAGAAATGTTTTATTTTAGCAGCCAATGTTTGATTTCGCCCTAATTCAGCAAATACAATCTCTGTTCCTTGGGAATGACCGGCATAATATATCTGACTGACATTGGTTGTTTTCACTATGTAGTCTACTGTGGAAGGAAGATCGTATTTTGCCATTTCGTCCCATCTACAAAATTCCAATCATATAATTTGTATGAAAATGAAAACATAAATGAAGTTAGAATATTTTTTTCTTCAAATTCTTGATTTTGCAACCCTTATCGGAACATTAGTGGAATTTGTTATCAATATTTTAGTTTAAAATTTCATAAAGAAAAAGAAAACCATGCATTGTCCGATGAAAATCTAGACTGTATAGAAGAAGAAGACGTTTTATTTCCATTAAATGGGCTCTCAAACAATATTAAACTGTAAGACATCATTTTAAAATGGAGCAAACAAAAGTATACTTTAACAACAGGATTAATAGTGAGGAAAAGAATCATTTGAATATATATGTTCTATAAGGACATTTTAATGGAATTTTCACCGTGCACTGTTTGAACTTTTAAAAAAAGAATCAACCAGGGCTGATAGGTCCAGATAGTCTCAAAACTAATCTTTGTCAAATACATTTGTTTGTTGATTTTTTCCTAAACTTACGTAAAATCCCAGAACTTTTCATCTGTAGGTTTTAATGTTTTATGTCGTTTAGAGTATGTGTTTCCTCTACTGTTTCCCATCCAGACATCCATCCCTCTGTCAGCCAAGATGAAACCGAGGCTCTGGTTGGCTAGATTTTCTACCCAGCATGCTGAACATGACAACAATCCATGTTGGAGCAATATTACAGGTATACTCTGGTTATTTCCTTCAACGATAGAATTTCAATGTAATAATAAACAGTCTATGGATTAATTTGTTTTGTGTGTATAAACACAAACAAGAGCAGACATCGTCGGTATGATATATAATAGTACTAGTACATGAAATAAGGAAAATCGATGCCGGCTGTTATTATATTATAGATATACGTTACTTTAGCCCTTACCGTGATGCTTTTTTTCTAATATTAATTTAAACTAAATTTTGAAATAGCCATAACAAATGAGAGAGAGAGAGAGAAAAACATATATGTATGACATGCATGCTTGACAATCTACCCGAGCTGCAACGATATACCTTGTTTATGTTTTGGAGGTATCCTGTGTAAACCAAGTATGTATCCATCTGCTGTCTCGACTAAATGTTCTTCGAAAGGATATCCTTTGCTGGTAATCAGCTGTGACTAAAATAAGACATCATCAAATGATAACCTTGAAGTGGAACAGACAGAAAACGAATTGAGAGTCTTATATACAAAGAATATTAATGACACTCAAGAAAATAAAAATACGTGAAAATTACAAAATATTTTAACATTTTATTAGACGCCGTATTTTTGATCATTTATTAATTATAACCGAAAGAGATGCATGTATAATATAAAAAAGAAGATGTGGTATGATTGCCAATGAGACCACTCTCCACAAGAGAGTGTGCATGTTTTCATTAGATTTTATCATTTTGTCACGAGGGTACATGATAAAGCCATTTCAGTAACACGGTTTGTTCACATTGATATGGTATCATTTCTTTTGAGAAACATTCGTCCTAAAAGTATATCAGAAATTCAACTTATTGAAGTGCTCTTTTGAAGTAAGCTTCCTTCGTTAAGATACCCCAGGGTTCTTATATAACATTACGTGCATTCTATTTGGAAATAATTTCTTGTACTTTGCATTTTCTATATCTCACTGTTTTTTTCTAAAATGTTCAGGGGCGGATCCAGCCATTTTAAAAAGGGGGATTCCCAACCCAGGATAAAAAGGGGGGGTTCCAACTATATGTCCCCATTCAAATGCATTGATCGTCAAAAAAAGGGGGAGTTCCAACCCCCGGACCCCCCCCCCCCCCCCCCCTTCTGGATCCGCCACTGATGTTGAAGCACTTACCACGTTTTTATATGCATCTGGGTCTATCTTCTGTCCCGAGATTATTCCATTTGTGAAAAGCGGTGTTGCAATAGTCAAATAAAAGGTACAAGCTAAAATGTTTCTAATATGCACAGACATTATCTTTAGAAGTCAAAATGATAAAAGAAGTTTTAAAATCTCTTATGTTGCAACTTTTACCATTTTAATTTGAGAATAACCAATAGTGTAGATTTTCATTGGATGACAGTTACCATAATCTTACATAATAACAATGACCTCCAGCTATCAAAGAGTGAACTTATCTTGTCTTACACGAGACTGAATACACTTAATCAGCGGTTGTATTTCAATATCGGCCTGTATGGACTATTCAATGAACTTTTTTTTGCAAAACGAAAAAAATGAAATGAAAATAAATCGAAGTACATGAAAATGTTAAGATTTAAAAAAATGTTTGACAAATAAGTATTATAAACAATAATTTGGTGCGTCCGAAGCACTTTTCTGGATTTACTTTTATCAGGAAGGCTCAAATCAAATATTTGAAAGGCAAAGATATACAAATATTTTAGGAGCTATATCCCCGAAAGGGGTCTAAAGAAAGTAGCCAAAACTATCTAAGATATGTTTTTGGGGTTGAATCCTATATATTTCCAATAATTTATCAAATTATTAATGGAAAATTAAAGAATTTGAAGTTGATGACATCAACTATAGAGCTAATGACTAATTAAAAACAAAATCAGATGTCATGGTATTATTCATATTAAAGAAGAAAATTATTTAATCTTATCTATATACAAGATAAAACTATTTGTCGACCGCAGAGATAATTCAACCTAAAGTTGTTAAGTTCAGATGCTTATCAATTTTCTCACAAGGCAAATTTGATGAATCCTATGATATTATGCTGATCCTTACGAACAAAAGCTCTTTCCTATAGGTCCAGTCAGATGAAGCATTAAGAACCCCAAACAAATTTTTGTGCATGTATTTCTTTTTATACTGATATAAGAAAATAGAATTCGTTTATGACGAACGGTGGAGGTTTTTTTTTACAAAATTTTAAGTCCTAAATCGCCTCTGACCAAAATTATTGTGAAAAAATAATGATATTAAAAAAGATCTGCAACATTTTAGTCTAGCTTCAAGCTATTGATAAGCAAATTGATATCCGTCATTTAAAATATAAAAATTACCAATGATACATATCAGATATAAATTGATACACCTCTAATAAAACTAACCTAATATAGCACTGATCATCTGGAAACTACAACATCGTCATAGACATCATCACCGGTGTGAAAATAATCATTCTACCTCGCAATAACAGTGCCTTTGGATTTATAAATCTTGAGTTATGCATATCAAAAACAGTTTAACCTAAGTCTTTACAAGTTTCAGCTTTCTAAAAAGCTTTGGAGTGCTTCGCTGTATCATAATAAAGTAAAGTGTGGTTTATATGGTTGTTTAAGTACGAGAAAAGTTTATTTATCCCCTATGTGCATATTCGAGGGTCTGGATGGGGGTCCTTCATTTTTGTTTTCTTTATTTTTTTAGGCCATTTTTCTCTATTCTTTATAAATTTTGTCCATTAATCTCCATTCTTTATATTTTAACCCTCCATAATTCTCTATGCTTTAATTTTTTGGCCTATTTTTCTCTAATTCTTTATTTTTCTGGTCTTTTATTCTGCGCGTTTTGCTCATTGTTCTCTATTCTGTAAACCCCATCCATACCCCCATATACTCACAAGTGTGGTCTTATCAGCCCGTCTTAGATGGGTGCATTGTGGTATACTGTAGTTCGTTCATGAATACTTCCTACATAACTTAAATTTGCTTTTAGCAATTCACACGAAACTAAAACGGAACATTAGGATTGAAAGACGAAAACTTTCTTTTGATTTTAAAATTCTTATGTGTCGTCATACAGTACATAAGATACAGTTTGATTTTTGAAAATTTATTATTTGTCATTCCACAGTTATCGGACTTATGGTAATATTCTACATGGCATACTCTAGATCTAAAATGGTTGAGGGCCTGAGGGGGGGGGGGGAAGTCCTTCATTTCTGTATTCTTTAATTTTTTATGCCATTTTCTCTATTCTTTATACTTTTTGCCCATCAGTCTCTTTTCTTTTAGCACCGCATTATTCTCTATTCATTATTTTTTTTATCCATTTTTTCTATTCTTTATATTTTTTGCCTATTATTTTCTATTCTGTAAACCCCCATCCACACCCTCATGTTTGGATTAACTATTTACTTTACGTTGTTGTTAATATTGGCGAATCTAACCTCACTTTGGATTTAAACATTTTATAGTTCGTCGTTCCATAAAGTTATGGGACTTTCAACAGTCAATTTTGTCGCAATATCTATTTGCATATGGATATCCTAATGCATGTTTTCTTACACAGCAATGTTACTAAGTTGTTATTAGATGCATAACTATTTCAGATCTTCTCACCATAATTCTAATGCACAATTCGAGTGTATCATATGGTCTTGACGTAGCTGTGTTTTTATATCAATTTTTGTTTTGTTTTATAACATGGAATACACGTATTCTGACAATTTTCTTGAAGATCACTGGCAGTTATGTGTATTTTAAGTATTGGTGTATATGCATATTTACACCAAGATGTCGTTAAATGAAATTAGATACACTGCAATTATCATGCTTTTCAATAACATATGGTCAAATCGCTGAAAGACACCCCTCCTAAATTATTGAAAACTATCATTCTGCATTAACAATAATGCCTTAATATTAATTAGATACACCCATTCGGGATTATGCCCTTATGGTGTATCTAAAACATAATCAGATGAGCACTCAGAAACTTGTTTATCTTTGCCCCTCTTTTAATTTATCAACACGAATTGACTCGACATTATATAGCAAGGTAAACCAGTAAAGGCAAAATTAATCATTGGTCGGGTACTCATACTGTAATTTTGTCCGTATTTAATATCTTCTCCTCTCCAGGACATGTTCCCAATTCTATATCTCATTCCAGCCAATAGAATCTTTCCCACATCATTAGGCAACCAATGAGAACTGATGTTTGTTACGTAATAATTTAAAGATGGCGGGAATATCGTATGAAACTGTCAATAAATATTAGGGAATATTTAATAAAGCGAATGGCTTCGAGTAGCAAAAACGCAAAAAGCAAACATTAAAAAAAGTCACAAGTTAAAAAAAACAAGACGTCACAACATCTTCCAAAAAACTAAAGAAATACATACTACTAAGTATAGTCAGGAACATATATATTGATATACTGTTCCCAGGTATAGTACACACAAATACGTTGGAGTCTATATATGCCTTTGCTATCCCATCATTAAACCTGTACTTTAATTATGAAATACAACATGAGGTCTCGAGGTATCTTGTTTGCTTCAAGTGAAAAGGTCATTGATAGCAAGAATGCCGATGAAGGTGTGATTTTCTCCTAGTCGGAATGATGTGTCCATGTCAGTGTGGTCACATGTGATCTTTGTTCGTTTTTAGTGCTTTTCCTAATTAACATACGACCAGCTTCTGCCTTGGTTCTTAAAATTGAGCTAAGGAATTCAAATCGCTCAAAATGGCGCATTATTGAGGAAGGGATGACTAAGTCCTGAGGAGAAATCATACGATAGCAGCAACAAGGATATATTGTACAAAAGTCAGAAAATATTATCCCGGAGCAAGTTGAGATCCAAAAACCAAATGCTACGACACATGCTATATATTAGTAAAGTAAGATCCAAATATTTTAAAAGAAAAATTCGGAATCTACCCGTTCACGCAAATTCAAAATATCAAGTAAGGCAAGATATATATCAACACAAAAACAGAAAAAAAGCCAATTAATAAAGGTGGTAAGTAAAAACACAGAAATGACAATTGTTTAGATAAGAACATTACTCCATAAATTGTTTATGTCATATATTATGTTTTTAACCTTGTGTAAACAGAGTACAACGTTATATCTCCGCAATATAAACATATATGTAGGACTCAAATCTATGGTGGGTTCCATATCTATGGCAGATTCCTAATCTATGGTAAATGTGACGTCACAAACGCCAAACAAATCATAAATCTATTGCAGTTTTATGTTTTCTCCAAATCTATGGCAGATTTTGATATTACGTAATTTTCCGGGAAGAGGAGTAAACTATAACATGCATAATGTTCACGCTGCCGCTAACTCTGACGGTTTTGTTCTATAGAAGGAAAAGAAAAGGCCAGTTTTCAAGGAACCTAATCCATAAATTAGATTATATTTCAGAATTCTAGTCTACGGTGACAGAAATCCCTGCAAATGAGAAGATGTACTCATTTGATTCGGATGATACTAGCAAACAAACCCATAGTCATTCGTAGCAGCAAAATCGCTAGTGCAGGCAGTTTCGCGCAAATGAATATGTTTTTTGTGTTTTTGGTGTTTTCTGTGTTTATGTTTCGTGTTTGTTTTCGCTCCTTCTTTTATTATCCTCGTCTGTGTTCCTAGTGTTACATTGTTTCTTGATTTTACGAGTTTTTACTGTGAATTTGGTATGTTTTTTTTTAATAATTTTTTTTTATGCAAAGGCTGTTTCTTGTTGCCTTTTCATTCATATGGTACTCTTCAAATTTGCTTTAAACATAATCTTTAGCACTTATCAGCTTTATTACAGCGACTGTTATATTGTAGCAAATTATCCCTCTTGACATTTGAAAACTAAAAAAAAAATCTGTCATACATTCCTAATAACTATTCACATTATGTTCAGCTTTATTTATGTCGAATAATTGTACTGTTGGAGAAATTTGGATTTTTGAAGAAAGCCACTTCTTTGAGACAAGCCATTGGTCATTACAAGACTTTGACTTCAATTGTCATCAGTTTTTTAACGCTCAAATAAATATTAGGTTAAAAGTCAAACTTTTTAATAAAAACTGCTTTTTGGGCGTTTTAAGGGACTTGGTTAAATGACAGGGTCAACAAGGTATCATGCACAGAGTAGTAAATGCTTATTCTCCCGGAGCACATCATTTCAAAGTCTGTATGAGTATATATCACTTCCTACTAAGAAAATTTTATGGTTGTCATCACGATTTGGTCGATCATTATGGAAGGTCTATTTCACAAATGGTTATGGATATGCTTCCGTTGTCGTACATCTTATCCGTTATTCTTATACTGGCTTTTTCGTTATACCTTAGGATACTTCCACATGTTGAAGGCAACTTTGAAATCATTGGTCAGACATATATTGACTGTTCCTCCATTTGCAGAAAATCTGCCATAGATTTGAAAACTAGAAATCTGCCATAGATTAGGAAACTAAAATTTGCCATATATTAGGATTCTAAAAAATCTGCCATAGATTTGGAATGGCAGGACGTCATATTTACCATAGATCAGGGATCTGCCATGGATCTGGAACCCACCATAGATTTGAGTCCTACATATATATTCTATAAAAACCAACATATTTCTTTAATTAGAATACACAGTGTGGGAATGGAACTGTGCAGTTTTGTAATGTTTTGGTCATTCGGGAGACTGTCAAGCGGGGCTCCGTTATTCGAAACAATAACAATTGCTTGATGGAAAGTTTGATGAACTCAAATGTTACTATATAACGTTTCTGCTGCAAGTTTTGGTAATCAAAACATTTTATATGTAAATATGAACCAATAAAATAATAAAAATGACATATGCATCCAAACGTTTTCCTTAGAATGGTGGAGCTCCCAGTAAGTCGATCAAAACTGTCACGGAGCAGCGATCAAAAGTGTTAAATAAACATCGAAAAACCCATCGTTACTACCAGAATTTTCACATGTACCTTTTCTGATATATAGTCTTACCTGTCTGAAAGTTTAAAAGCCATTGTCCCAGTAGAAACCCAAATATATTCATTTTCTAAATGTCTGATATTTTAGTTGACTGTACAATCGCTTGCAAAGTTCCTGTATAATCACTTGGAGCTATCCTGTACAATCGCTTGGCCATATCATTAAATACATTACATACGCGTTTCATTGGTTGTTCCTCATCTGTCCTATTATATTCATCTATAGTATTTGAAATAAAAATGAGTACGAATTCAGTCATTTTGCCGATTAAGATTATATCAAGGAAACTTTTTAAGGTGTCTATATCAGAGAGAAACTCAACATTCGAACAATAAGCATACAAGACAAAATAAAAGGGTAGTACAAATGTAAAGAAACCATTTTAAAGAAAATAGTGCTCGTACAAACATAAATAAATGAAAAGGTGAGTAGGTGCTCTGGAAGGGTAATCATATTTTGTAGTTCACCAGTGGCGGATCCAGAACTTTTCATAAGGGGGGGGGGGGGGGGGGACGCTGACTTACCTAAGGGGGGGGGGGAGGGGGGGGGCCCGCTCCAGTCATGCTTCAGTGATTCCCTATATAATCAACCAAATTTTTCCCACAAAAGGGGGAGCCCGCGCCCCCCAGCCCCCCTGGATCCGCCGATGTTCACTTAATTTATTAATCCCAACAGTTTAAAAAATAATATATACGTATATTAACAATACAACAAAGAATGTTTCATCAGAGGACCGGGATATTCTAACTTGATAAATGCATTCGAATGTGGAATGGTGGTAGCTTTTCGCGGAACAAAGAAAATACACGTATATGGCAATGAACATAAAATAAAAATAAGAAGATGTGGTATAATTGTCAATAAGATATTCTGTTTAATACAAAAAAAAAGTAAAATCACAAAAATACTGAAATCCGAAGAAAATTCAAAACGGAAATCAAATGGCAAAACGAGTCAAAAGCTCAAATACATCAAACGAATGGACAACAACTGTCATATTCCTGACTTCGTACTGGCATTTTCCTATGTAGAAAATGGTGGATTAAACCTATCTTTGCTACTGGTGGTATAAAGCTCTCTTAATAAGATGTAACCCCCCCCCCCCCCCCCCCAAAAAAAGACAGACATGAACCAACGACAACCACTGAACTACAGGCTCCTGACTTGGGACAGGCACATAAAGATAGTGGCGGGTTAAATATTTTTGTGTGCGCTCAGTCCTCCCCAAAACTGGTGTTACAGCACACAAGACCAAACTATAAAAAAATCAATTGAATGATCATTTCATCACGTAAAACTATCATTGACGATAGCATACGAGACGTGGATCCATCCTTTCTGAACAAAGGGTGATCCAAACCATAGAACATCATGAAACTTTCACAAAATAAATAAAATCGAAAAAAATGGGGTTTCAACCACCAGAACACCCTCCCCCGCACACCGGATCCGCTAATGCAGACTGCATCCATTAATTAAAAATAAAACCTTCACACATTAGTGAGACTTTCGAATGTGTTATTGAGGCTTAAATAAAAAAAAATTGATAACAATACCAAATAACTGTTATTAAATCATTACAGAACAAGGAAAACAAACTCATGCCAGACATATATATTATGTTGCATTGGATTGCAGTAGTTTTTAATGAACATTTATATGACATAAATCTCATTGAAAGAAAAAACTGTTCATGAATGTTGCAGAATAGATAACAGTAAGCATTTCCTACTTGAGTGTCATAATTATTCATATGCCCAAAACGTAAACACTAGAAACTATTATGTTCCATTAAAATATCAATTTACTTTTTGGCCTATAATGAATTCCTCTTTAATAGACTTTATCTCCGATTTGGAACAGCATTGAAACACATATCCTAATGTCACGTTTTAACCATTTAAAAAGCAGTCATTTCCTTTTATCTTTTAACAGGGAGATTGATATAAGAGCAACATTGTTCTCAATCTCTTTGTGTATAACTGCAATCATATTTTGTGTTTCATATATTTCAAATAAAATATGTTTTTAAAGCTATGTATCACGAAAATATGATGATACAAAATAATTGTAATGACATTTGTGCTTTAATTTAACCTGCAATCGAAAATATCAGTGCTAAGCCAGTTTTTATATAGAACATTTAATTACGAGTCAAACAAATCAAGCCAATTAAGATATTTCTACTTCCTTTCAATTTTTGTTAACCAAAGTTGGCCAAGCGATTGTACAGGATAGCTCCAAGTGATTGTACAGTAAACTTGCAAGCGATTGTACAGTCAATTAAAATATCCGACATTTAGAAAATGAATATATTTGGATTTCTACTGGGACAATGGCTTTTAAACTTTCAGACAGGTAAGACTATATATCAGAAAAGGTACATGTGAAAATTCTGGTAGTAACGATGGGTTTTTCGATGTTTATTTAACATTTTTGATCGCTGCTCCGTGACAGTTTTGATCGACTTACTGGGAGCTCCACCATTCTAAGGAAAACGTTTGGATGCATATGTCATTTTTATTATTTTATTGGTTCATATTTACATATAGAATGTTTTGATTACCAAAACTTGCAGCAGAAACGTTATATAGTAACATTTGAGTTCATCAAACTTTCCATCAAGCAACTTGTTATTGTTTCGAATGGCGGGGCCCCGATTGACAGTCTCCCGAATGACCAAAACATTACAAAACCGTACAGTTCCGTTCCCACACTGTGGAATATGAATTGTAATGTTTGTGATTTCACTTATTGATTTGAAATTATATGATTCTATATGCTATGAAAATGTACTGAAACGAATTAGGAATTAGGAATCAGGAATTAGATTCTAAGGCTACTTGTACATTACTTATAAAGGATTTTTTTCCGATTCAATAATCATTAGGTTTGCGCAACGCAAAATAAACACAAAACGCACACATGGAAAGTTGTACATTCAGTGATTTTCATGTGATAAAATTGTCATAATGATATCATCATAGCATTGCCTATTGGCTTCTATGGCCCAGATAAAGTCCAGATGTTCGTAAGTGGTGATATCTGTATGACGGTAAACGTTCGGAAGCTTTTTTATCAGCTGTTTGACGTCTTTGGGGTCCGCTAGGATGTCATGTCCACCCGTGTATAGGGATACATTGTTCTTCATTAAACTGGCGTCATATAACGGAGCTGTGGTCTGAAATTAAAAAGTAAAAATGGTACATACGTTTTACCTTTCAACCATTCTTGTCGATTCTGACCTAACCATCAAACGCACAAACGTAGATGGATCAATTTAACAATTTGTAGAATGGAGATAACCTGTTGTAGATAAATTGCGAGATGTATTTGTAAAGTTAAAACTAAAAGACTAAAAAATTAGTGAAAGATTTAAGCTAAAATAGCATTCTTAATTTTGGGTGGAATTATATATGTTTGATGGGATAAAAAAGAGAGGCGAAAGATACCAGAGTGATATTCAAACTCATAAGTCGAAAATAAACTGACAACGCCATGGCTAAAAACGAAAAAGACAAACAGACAAACTATAGTACTCAAAACACAACATAGAAAACTCAAGATTGAGCAACACGAACCCTACTAAAAATTGGGGGTGATCTCAGGTGCTCCGGAAGGGTAAGCAGATCCTGCTCCACATGTGGCACCCGCCGTGTTGCTCATGTTAGTACAACCCGGTAATAAGTCTAATTCGGTAGGTCACATTCACGAAAAGGGGAAGGATTGTAGCTACGACATTATGGACATATCCGCTATCATCTGTAAAACGGATATTCCATAACGGTCAACCAACTCTTGATGGCGTCCGTAAAACTTACGATGGGCTGATTTCAACTTCACCACTTGGAACTCTTGGTTTAATAGCTTCCTTGTGAGCAGCAACCCTCTATCAAGGAAATCATGATAGGAAATGCACGCCCTGGAATATCGTATCAACAGGGAGATATATACTCCGTGTGCAGGCGCTGCTAGAATGTTGCTACATAGAAATGGAAAGTTCACAATTGAGAAGCTGAAATCATCTCTGTTCTCGTAAAGTTTTGTTTTCAACCAACGCTCATTGTTTATTTCTAGATGCAAGTCAAGATATGAAGTAGACTTAACTGCATCTGTTGTATCCTTTATCTCAAGTTCGATGGGATAGATGCGTTCAACATAATCACCAAATTTTGAATTATTTAGTGAGAGAACATCATCTATTTAGCGGAAAGTAAAGTTAAAGGATACTGCTAACTTCTTTTCTTTCTTCCTAAGAAGTTCCTGTATGAAGTTAGCCTCATATGAATAAAGGAACAAGTCGACAAGAAGAGGGGCACAGTTTGTTCCCGATTGTATCTTGAAAAACACGTCCTCCAAACGTAAGATTTACAAAAAAATTCTTGTATGTAATTTCATAAATGGCTTCTCATTGATTATCATCTTTTAGATTTTTAGATACTTTTTTGACATCTTTGTTTGCAGTACTGTTTTGATTTTGTTTGTATATATATTTTTTCAGTTTTTTGTTTTTGATTTGCTGTTTTATCACTATTGTCGATTTTTTTCTTATAGTTTCCAAGTTTACAAAAATAACAAAACTGTTATGAGTTTTTAAAAAAGAGGCGGAAGATACCAAGGGGACATTCAAATGTAATAAGTCGAAGAAGAACTGACAAACACCACAGAAAAAAAACAAGAATCAAGGAAAAGAGGAACAATCATCCCCTAAGTAGCCAGTGTTTTTGTACTGACATGATTTATTACATACCTTTTCCAAGTTTCGACTCCCTCAAATCAAAGTTGACCTTAAATGGATTTCGCTATTATTCTTAGGTCCCTTTTGGTCATAAAGCTCTTCATGTGTTAAGGTACGTATACACCTTTGGCTTTTAAATATGGCTTTTAGCGTTCCTTATGAAGATAAATCCAGAAGAGCAATTAAGATGCATACAATTTATCAAGGTTATTTTCATTTTTAAAATAATATATAACTTTATTTACCTGATTATAGTGTTCCATATTGGCCTTGGAAGAACCGTAATCAAACATTTGAAATTTTCCACTCAAAACGCTCTGAAAAAGATGGTTTACAAAAAAGGTGATGTACTAATAAAATAACGTTCGTTTTAATCATGGAACATTAAACATTTTTTTGGTTAAAACCAGCTAAGTATAGTTAGTATGTTTTACTATAATTAGGTCGAAACAACGAGAAAAGTGGAATGTAAGTGCAACCTGGATAAACACGTCAAGTAATCACTGCTTTTTTATAATTATTAATTGATAAGCACCTTTCTCAGCTGATGAATGCTTTAAACTTATTTTCTCTCAAAACTATGGTTCCAGCTCCTTTGGTTTGGCTTCTTTTTAAGGCTTGTTTTGATATTACCTCTCCCATATATTAATTTTTCATTGACTCATATTCCCCGAAAGTATCATGCATTCTTGCACTGAACTTGTACCACTGGTAGTGGACTTTTAGTCCAAGAATTTATCATCTACACACCAACTGATATTAAATCACTTCATTGGACTATAAGTTCTCGAAAGTATTATGCATACTTCAACTGAAATGATAGCACTTTTGGAGTGATACAGTAGTTCGACTTCTTAGACCAATACGCCACCGAGGCCCCCTGCGCATAATGAAGAAGAGTTACTCGAGAATAGTGAAGAAGGTTAATTGGACAAAGTGAAGAAGGTTAACCTGAGCATAATGAAGAAGGTTTACATGAGCATAGTTAGAAATGTTTACCTAAGCATAGTGAATAAGATTTACTTGAGCATAGTGAAGAAGGTTTACCTGCTAATAGTGAAAAAGGCTGACTGAAGAAGCAGTACCTGATCATAGTGAAGAAGGTTATTTAAGTATTGTGATAAAGATTTACCTGTGCATCGTGAAGAAGATTAACCTGAGCGTAGTGACGAACATTGATCTGAGCAAAGTAAAGAAGGTTTACCTAAGTTTAGTGGAAAATGTTTACCTTTGCATAGTGATTTTTTTTACCTGAGCATAGTGACAAAGGTTAATCTGAGCATAGTTAAGAGGGTTAACGTGAGCATAATGAAGGTTTACCTGGCCATAGTGAAGAAGATTTTTAACCGATGTTCCTGCTGGATGTTCTTCGACATAGACTGGTATCCTTGTCTGACAAAAAAGTGAATTGCTAGATATTAGACATTAAATACTGTATATTTATATTGAAATTATGGAAAATTTATATCGTGAGTATATGTCGGTTTGATGTTCTGAATTCTTTGTTCCAGTTAATGCTTCATTGTTTTTTTATTGTGTTACTTCTAAATCCAAATATCAGAATGTTATGATATGAAAAATGCAATATATCAGAATTGTTTTGAATAAAACATGTTATTTAGTAACTAATTATGTCTTCCATTTATTTCTATTTACATCTTTTAAGTCGGTGACAGCTTCCATGGTTATTTTCTATCTTGACTCACCCGATTCATCTGTTTTGAGTCATAGCCAGCAAGAAAGAAAAGAAAATTTTCACAAACAATACTTCCGAGGTTGTTTCCACAGAAATCATGTCCAATTAAACGAATGAAGTCAGATGTTGGTAACAATTCTCCTTTCCCGAGCAGATTAAATAATATCTGAAACAGTGTATTACAAGGTTATTATTGTCAAATGCCTTTACAAAAAAAAAAGAATAAAAATGAAACCCACAACTTTCCATACATGGTTAGCATTGTATAAAATTGCAACTGTTTTCGTGTTGGTGCTACTATAAAGCAATTTCGATAAATTTGTAAAAAACGGTTAACAACAGAGAGATAATCATCAAGCCTGAAACCAAAACAAGAGGCAAGAAATTAGCCCTTATGCCGGTACCAAGTCAGGAATCTGACAGTTGTTTTCCATTCGTTCTGTTGGTTGATACAATTGTGTGTTTGATTTTGTCAGGTTTTATGGACTTCCCCCGTTTTGAAATTATCATGCAGTTCGGTATTTTTGTAATTTTTTTTTTTTTTGCAGAATGAAATAATAAACAGGTTTATTCATATTCTAAAATGGTAAGTAATTGCAAAATTTCGTTTTGTGGTAAGAAAAATATATACATAGTGTTTAGCATGTACCTGTTTTTATTTTTGGAAGAAGTATGTCTAATTACCCTGAGTTTATATGACAGCAGGGACATTTTTAAAAGTATTCAATCTTTACTAAAATTCACATTATCAAATACTTAAGGGCTTTAAACAACATAACAGCGTATTTTATGAACACTTTCCCATTCACTAAACTCTTAAGATGGCTCAATACTGCAATCGTGATTGATTAGGACAAATTTTCATTTTTTTTTTCTCAAATAAATTTACAAGATCACTCAGAAACTAAACAAACATATATGTCGGGTATAAAGTCATGTTTTGTCTTTCAGATATGAATAATTACATTTTGTTAAACGATGATACTCTCTCTACATGAGGCGTCGGACTAAACGTCTTTATTATGACCGGACATGGGCGCGTACTTATCATCAAGCACAAAAACGGACGCCTTTTTAAGCAAGGGTTTTACTACCAGAAAGGGAGAGGTCCAGGAATGACCTCATCTCTATACTCTAGTCAACCCTTGCATGGTTTCATCTAATTATAATGCTCTGAGTAAAACAAGAACAGGGGAAATTTGTCATAACTCTTTTTCATGCTAATAATAACAATTATTTATAATAAAAAATTTTTACTTTATATTTATGACATGCAAACATAAAATAGTTAGAGACACAACACACACCTTTTTTGCATTTTGTATCATAGCACATTAACTTTCGACTGGACAAGAAACTTACATCAAGGTCTTTTGCCAACGGAGCCACTGCCTTAAAAGGTCCTCCGACGTCCCCAAGAGTAGCCACAGGTGCAAGAGCAAAGAAATGTTTTATTTTAGAAGCTAGTGTTGGATTTCGTCCTAATTCAGCGAATATAATCATTGTGCCTTGAGAATGACCGGCATAATATATCTGACTGCTATTGGTTGTATTCACTATGTAGTCTACTGTGGCAGGAAGATCGTATTTTGCCATTTCGTCCCATCTACAAAATTAATAGATTCAAATGGAATCCAACTCTTTCTAGCAGTATTGACTTCATTAGAGGTTTGTGGCATCCTGAGGTACATTTTGGTTTGAGACCCCAGCGTGTTTATACTAACACATTGTTAGATGACCAGATTTTCGGCTTCAAGCGTTCAAGTTTTGTTGGAGATACTTTCATTAATATAACAGAAGAGATTTAAGGACTTTGCGAAATTAAAATTAGAAAGTAACCTTTTCACGATGATATTTTAAAATCTATAAATTCGACTTTACTCGATATTTCATTTTCAACATCTTAAAAGTCATGACTTCGAAGTCTTGACTTTCAAATTTCGAAATTTCTGCTTTAAAAGCTCAAAAAATTTCATTTTTTCAAACTCGAAATTTTAAACTATAAATTTCGACATTTTGAAACTTAAAATTTGACATTTTAAATCTTAAAATTTGACATTTTAAATCTTAAAATTTGACATTTTAAATCTTAGAATTTGACATTTTATATCTTAAAATTTGACATTTTAAATCTAAAATTTGACATTTTAAATCTTGAAATTTGACTTTTTAAATCTCGAAATTTCAACTTTTTATAATTAAAATTTGCTAGATTTAAACGTCGAAAATTAGACTTTATTCAAATTTTGGCGATAGTCAGAGAAGGAGATGGGGACACAAATTATAAAAATCATCATTCTAACATTTTGGCTATTGATATTAATAAATTGTTCTGTTCTTTAACGTATGATACGGATAAGCATTTAACATGCAGATGATTACTTCAGAGAGACAATGTATGTAGGCGGAGAAAACTGATTTTTTTGACATTGCAACTTTAATTGATTTTAAAAAAAGAGGCGGAAGATACCAAACGAAGGAAATAACACTGTATAAATTATATGAGTCCTTAGCGCTTTTCTGGATAAACTTTCATCAAAAACGGTTTAAGCCAAATATTGAAGACTGAGGAACACGAACAATATGCACAAATCATTATTACTAAAATTACCAATTGCTAGATGGCTACGTGACTTATGTAATTGATATTTACTAAAAAGACAGGACTGATTTCACATTACTTCGGAAAAAATACACAGTTGATATACTGTAAGAGTTTTATCTTACGTAAAGTTCCAGAATTTTTCATCTGCAGGTTTTAATGTTTTATGTCGTTTTGAGTATGTGTTTCCTCTACTGTTTCCCATCCAGACATCGATGCCTCTGTCAGCCAACATAAAACCGAGGCTCTGACTGGCAAGATTTTCCACCCAGCACGCAGAACATGACAACAGTCCATGTTGAAGCAAAACGACAGGATTGCTGCCATTAGTTCCTGAAACAAATAGCTGAACTATATGGACTCACATATTTTCAATTTCTTGTACATGTATGTCTCATTTAAAATAACAGATTTTTTTATAAAACAGATAAATCAAAATTGTCTTTGTGTTTTATGCCTTCAATGATAAAACCGTCTCCTTTCTAATTAATGATAGACTAACTCATAGAGAGCATTACATATGTTACAGAGAAAAACACTGAGAAAAGTTACTACCGACAACTGAGCTATGCTTTGGAGGAATTCTGTGTAAACCAAGAATGTAACCATCTGCTGTCACCACTGAATGTTCTTCGAAAGGATACCCCTTACTTGTTATTAACTGTGACTAAAACAAACAAAATGGAAGTTTTAGATTAGAAGTAATAACAAAATAAGGTGGGAAAAGTTCTGATTATTTATCAAAACCGTATAATAGTGTAACAAACTCTTTCGATGTCAAGTAAGATATTTGCACAGAATCGAGTTATTAAGATGTAGTTTTTCATCATGAAAGATTAAGTTTTCCCTAAAAGTTCGTGATTTGACATGGTTTACGCGTACTTCGTTCGGCATCCGATTTCACTTTTTGTATGGAAGCGAATCTGACAGAAACCGACACAAGATCCTTCCAGATATTTTTAATAACTTAGTGAAGCAGCTGAGTTAATAAAAATTAAAAAAGAAATGTTTCCATGCCCTTGAAATGGCATTTCATTTCATGTCCATTTCTTTACATTTGTCTCGATCAGTACGAAATGCGATTCAATCGATGACAAATATACTATTATATCACATACAATCTTTTTTAATTGCCCAACATTTCATATGCTGTAGAATAATTTTTTTACCTTCTCTACAAAAAAAACCCATTTGTTTGCAATAAATCAGTATTAAAAACCATATCATAAAATGATTGGATACTTACAACATTTCTATAGGCATCTGGATCTACCTTCTTCATGAAATTTAAATCATTTTTTGATACGGGTGATGCACTAACGAGAGTACAAACTAAAACTACAATATCTCCAACACGTAGCGCATTCATCTTTCAGATTAACACCGACACAACAATGAGAAAATCGTCCTTTGATAATGTTATACCATAAAATTATCTTGTCACATTTAATGCCCCCTTTATCAAAAACACCATATTATCCCTATAAACGGAAATAAACAATTAATAGATTACTCAACATCACCCCACTTTGATGTGAAATAAGATACTAAATATAAAATGATATAAATATGTTACATTCAAATTTGGAGAATACAATCAAAATAACTTTGTAAGCTATCTTTCTCGCAAAATTAAAATATTTAAGATTATTTACTAAAAATCTTAAACAAAAAGGGTAAATCGATGCCCCTATAGTGCCTTTAAAGTAAATTCATGCTTGATGTCGAATTTAACTAATGTCTACAAATTCTTACACCAAAGCATGGATTTATTAGCAACAATGTAGTAATGGCAATTTTCCCCCCAGTATCTATCAAGTACTGATAAAAACAATTGATAGATTTCCAATGTATCAAGAAAAATGCAATTGTGCCTTTTTATGAAAGTATTCGCAATGCTTACATTTATAAAAAAAAATATATATGACATAAGTATTGCCCAAAAACCAGCCCATTCTCATTGTGACTTGTGACTTGCGATTGTCCACCTACTAACATGAGACATCAGAGATAGCCGAACTGTGTAATAACTTCTGTCCATTTCATTATACTAATCTTTTAAACTTTGACATTAGAAGTCGTAAACGAGGAATTTGTCTGCATATTGGCACCACACAGTAATGACCAGTTTAATTAATAAGTTATTGATTTCGCGATTGAGAGTGAAAACAAACCTTTGATTTAATTATAACACTTGTTGTTATAAAATAATAATAAAAACTGTATATTATACAATTTTATGTGGTAAGCAAACATTGTTCCGTGCGGTTACGTCAGTTTGTATGATTTTCATACTTTTCCCAATGCATTAACACGAGAATGGAAATGTCCAAAATGGTTTCACCTTACAAAATAATGTCATAGTAATACACCGTGTCCGCATTGTCATGTCTATTCAATGAGCGCTTCGCTTTATTTATGAAGACCATCAGAACTCATACGAAACACTCCTGCAGATTTCAAACCTTCCATCACTAAAAACTCGTAGAATGCGCTCAATTGCCTTGGATACCTTTAAAATAATTAATAAAAAATGTCACTTATTTATTCAAGATCTAGTTGTTATAAAAACAATTCATATAATTGCAGGTATGTGAACACTGCTGAGGTACCTAGACCTAGAACCTCAAGTTATGGTAAAAGATCTTTTAGATTTGAGGCAGCACAAGTATGGAACTCCCTTCCCAATGAGACTAGAATTATGACCTCTTTTGACTAATTTAGGAATTATATAAATTCCTGGTGTGGGGGTCAAAAATGTAACTGCAGTTTATGCCGTTTCCATCCAGTGCTGTCTCATAGCTGATATTTTTTTTTTTCTTTTTATTATGGCCTTTTGCTCTTTTTATGCATTTATTATATATACCTGCTATTAAATGCCAGTGCTTAATAATTTATTTATTTATTGATTTTATGCTTTTTAGTCTGTTAGTATTGTTATGATATTCAAGTGATTTGCTGGTTCCCCCATTCAATGCACATAGAGGTGCTTGTCGCATGAGCATTGACTCTGGAGGCTCAGAAATCAAAATCAATTTGCTTTCATTATATTTGCATGCTTTTTCATTTTTATTTATTAGTATTTGCATGATGCTGCATGTTTTTGTATGTGGTAGTAGGTTAAAGAGCTCACCAGAGCTCATGTTTTGTCTGTTATTATGTATACATATGCCGACTCTAAATAAAATTTACTTACTTACTTACTTACTTGAAACCATGTTTTCATCTTTGTGGTAATTAAGGATATGATTTTAAAATTATTTTTTGTTGTTGATCATATTAGTATTTTATACAAAATCTGTTAGTATACATACGACGTTTTTACTATATATACGGATGGACACTATAGGAAGATTAGACATATATATTGAAGTTCATCAATATTACATACGGTCATATCAACAAATAATATTAGTTTTCTGTTAGTACATTGGTCTTATCTATGTACTTACAACAGTTTGCCTTGTACTAGTAATGGTGCGACATACATTGTACTTTTAATCAAACAAACGGAGGAGAAGGTAAAATTTAAGGTAAAATTGGGATTAAATTCTATAGTTTGAAGAATTTATCGTTCCAGTTTTGGTGTAGACTATTTACCCTTCGTGTGTTATGACACGTGTTATACCATAGCAAGATTACCACTTTTTGAATTTTGTTGGTTTCCAATGCTCTTCAAGTTTATTATTGACAGTTTTGAGCAACTGATGAGTCTTAAGTAGACGAAATGTACGTTTGGAGTGATTAATTATAAGCCCGGTATCTTTGGTAAGATTTTACTACCACTAGAATAATGCTTAAAGATTAATGGTTAGTTTTTATAACTGTATATTACAAGCCTGATATCTTTGGTTAGTTTTTATAACTGTATATTACAAGCCTGATATCTTTGGTTAGTTTTTATAACTGTATATTACAAGCCTGATATCTTTGGTTAGTTTTTATAACTGTATATTACAAGCCTGATATCTTTTGTTAGTTTTTATAACTGTATATTACAAGCCTGATATCTTTAGTTAGTTTTTATAACTGTATATTACAATCCTGATATCTTTGGTTAGTTTTTATAACTGTATATTACAATCCTGATATCTTTGGTTAGTTTTTATAACTGTATATTACAATCCTGATGTCTTTGGTAAGTTTTTATAACTGTATATTACAAGCCTGATATCTTTGGTAAGTTTTTTATAACAGCATATTACAATCCTGATATCTTTGGTTAGTTTTTATAACAGTATATTACAATCCTGATATCTTTGGTTAGTTTTTATAACTGTATACAACAAGCCTGATATCTTTGGTTAGTTTTTTATAACTGCATATTACAAGCCTGATATCTTTGGTTAGTTTTAATAACTGTATATTACAATCCTGATATCTTTGGTTAGTTTTTATAACTGTATATTACAAGCCTAATATCTTGGGTTAGTTTTAATAACTGTATATTACAAGCTTGATATCTTTGGTTAGTTTTTATGTAACAATAAAATGATAGTAAATGCAGTAAAATATCGAAATTACATACATTTTTCACTGTTTGATTAATGCATTTCGATATAATATATGGATAACTACTCTCGCCCAAAAAGATATTCACACAAGAAGTGTGTTTCGCGTTTTCTATTCTAAAACAGACAGAGATGGATCGAAAACAATAGAAGTCGATTGAACTCCATAATGGAGAGAACGGGTGCGGCGTCGACAGGGTAAGCATGTTAGCCTAGTCCTAGCTCACTGATCGACAGTAGACTGACGCGAAGAGGAGGTTGGGAAGGATACCAGGTCAGGTTGACATCAATGGACATGTGGGATCAAGGTCAAAGTTACCATGTCATATAAATGGGTTGAGAAACCGACACAATGTTATCGATGAACTATGATGTCGATTGCATGAAGAATAATTGAAGTGATAATTACGATATATTTTCCTTATAACAAGTTTGAGTAGGTTATGAAGAGTGAGAAGATACCAAAGGGTAATCAAAACGACAGAATGAATAAATACAGACAACTCCATGCTAAAATGAAAAGACGAAAGGGCAAACAACGGTCCAAATAAAACTAAAATGAAAACATGAATGAGCATCAAAAACAAGGGTGAACTCTTGCTCCAATAGTGGTCACCAGTCATGTTATTCATTTAATAATATTAGAAACGTGATGTCACAATCAAGAAAATTAGAACTACGACAAGTTGAACACATCCGTGGTCTTCTGTAACACATTTATTTGATAACGGTCAACCAAATCATGGTGGCGTCCGTGAAACTTTCAAAGGGATGTCTTCAAATTTACTATTATTATCAATTTCTAGATGTAGATAGGAAACTGTATCTGTTTTCTTTTTCTTTATTAGAATTGAATTGGGTAGATCCGATCAGCATTGTCACCAAACTTTGAATTATTCAGTGAAAGGACACCGTCTATATAGCGGAACTTGGAGTTAATGGTTAATACCAGCTTCTTTTAATTTTTGTTGAGAAGTATGAAGTCTGCCTCATGAGAAAAGAGCATGAAAAGTAAGGAGTATACAACTACTAAATATGTAAGTAAAATCGTCACAACGATAACAACATCTAGCATATCTTATCAACTGAAATAAGGAAACGCAATAGGATGTGACAGGTGGTATACTTAGGAATAGAAAGTTAAATAGAGAAAATCTTAAATCCTCGTCATTTGCAATTGTTTTAGTTTCAAGTTGTTGTCCTTGTCAAACTAGACTGCCATCGAGTTGATTG
This sequence comes from Mytilus californianus, assembly GCF_021869535.1. Taxonomy (NCBI): domain Eukaryota; kingdom Metazoa; phylum Mollusca; class Bivalvia; order Mytilida; family Mytilidae; genus Mytilus; species Mytilus californianus. The sequence continues at coordinate 111,249,018 of NW_026262723.1, forward strand.
TGATACATGTAGAATAACATTTGCTTTCCCTTCGAATGAACCTGAGTTCACTAAATAAATTTGATAAAAGATGCTAGCGGTAGCGTTATCCGATCCTTAATGTTGGTCATTTTTTTTATTATGGTTTACTGCTTGTGCGTTGTCTGTTTATTTGTGCTTTCAATTAAATGATCCTCAATCTATGGTATCTAATATTCGATTAAGACGTCTATAGTCTCTCATCTTAGTAGAAAGTACAATTAATTTTCATTTATTCCAGAACAAAAGACACATGTTAAGGTAAAGATACATCAAACATTTTTGTTCTCCCGTCCTTTTTTGACTCTTTAAATAGTCTTTAAACTCGTTTATATAAATACGGCCAAAGAGAATTTGATTAGATCTACATATATTTTCTAGCATACACTTAGTTGGTGTAAAACAGATACCGTTTATTTTGCCTATGTGTTTCAGGTCATGTCAACACTTTGCTTCTGTGATGTGCATTAACTGTTTTTTTCATAAAGAATCTTCTTCTCTGAAATCACCGCACCATCCGGAAACAAAATTTCCCGTGATCATTGTTACGATGTGTAGTTTCAAAATGTTCGATCATATAAGCCATACAGTAATTCTAGATCCTTTAGGCCTCAGGTTATTTTGAAGATGGATGTTTACTTGTCACTATTTATATACTAGTATTTTAATGCAAGGGTTCACAGTGAGCATTAATGAGATTCTATATATATAGAAATGTGCATTATGTTGTCTAACGGTTTGATTAGAGGTATGCTTATCTAACGATTTATTTATTGGTATGCTCATCTAACGGGTTGATTAGCGGTATGCTTATCTAACGATTTATTTATCGGTATGCTTATCTAACGATTTTTTTTATCGGTATGCTTATCTAAAAAAAATATTTATCGGTATGCTTATCTCACGATTTAATTATCGGTATGCTTATCTAACGATTTATTTATCGATCGATATGCTTATCTACCGAGCTTATCTACCGATTTATTTATCGGTATGCTTATCTAACGGGTTGATTACAGGGATGCTTATCTCACGATTGTTTTGTTCCTGGAATGAGTATCTAATGATTTGATTACCGGGATGCTTATCACACGATTTGATTACTGGAATGTTAATTTAACGTTTTTGTTATCGGTTCATGCTTATTTAACGGTTTGATCACCAGTGTGGAAATCAAAAGTTGGAAGGTAAAAGAGCGGAGATCAAATGTAATCCAACACGATCGAACAAAATTACGTCACGAATAGGACCGAAGTTATGAAATCGGTTATACAGCCTCCTATATCTATCACTTTATACCAAAAAAAGTCGCTGTTTAGACAAACTGACTGGAAGTACATTGATAGGTATTTTCGTATATATTAGTATAAACATGGTTATTCGCAAGAATATATAAGTGTTGATTACAATTATGTCAATTCAGTTTTCCCATCAATTTTAACATATCTTTGTATAATGTCTTTGGTGGTGTATTCCCAACAACAAAGTCTGCATGATTCCATTTAGGATATTCCTTATTTTCTACTATATGCTTCAGATTAGCACTGATAAACTTAACGTCCGTTGGATCAGCTAGATAATCGTTGCCACCAGAGTATAAAGCCACTGGAACGTCTACTTGTGATAAATTCACAAACGGCGGTGTCGTCTAAAATAGAGGTCAAAATTGTGGAAGTATGAATCCACTTGCATGATTTTAGTAAGACGTGGTATTTCACACCAAGTTGATTACGATAATATTGTCCAAAAAGCTAAAAAGTTTAAGCAGTTTGCTTTAATTATTCTTTTTGGCTTAATTGACTTATTGATAATGACATTGGTTATAATAATAATGTGGTTGTTCATTCATTTGTTCTAGTATTTTATTTGTTTGGGCGGATGAACATCAATTCGCAAATATATAGTATAAAGTAAACTAAACTATTTCTTTCATATTTTCTGCATTTAAGTTATATGCAAATTTAGTATACGCTTTACACAAGATCTCGTCTTCTTGTACTTTTAAAATCAATTCTGAAATAAGAGTGTATAGGAATGCATGATTTCATGTCAGCAGCTTATAAGGACTTTTAGCTTGATTTTGTTGTCAGTAGCTGCGAATTTTGATATGGTATATTGTTTATCATTGTCCTGCCGGAACTTTGTTATCTGTTATACCGTTATGATAGAGTTAAGTGTCTTTCCTGTACTGATTTTTATTGTTCTTTCTTTTAAGCCCAGTTGTCACTATCAAAGTTTTCTTTCTTTCAAAACTTTTCAAAGGAATTTTGACAGTGACAACTGTCAAACAAAATTTTGATAAAAAACTTTGAAGGATTTTGATGGAATAGAATATAAACCTACTTTTCTGGAAAATTTGATGGGAATTTACCAACCAGAGTTGAATTTAGGAATGATGCAATTTTGCTTAACAAAACAAAAGCACAAAGTAAAAACGTTGTAAATAATGATAAGACTTCCAGTAAAAATAAAAGAAATTTTGTTATTGACAAATGGAATGACAGTGAATTGTTATTGAACAAAGAAGTGTAAAATAAAAATTGTAATTGAACAAAGAAGTGTAAAATAAAAATTGTAATTGAACAAAGAAGTGTAAAATTAATCTGCCGTAACAAAACATGAGTGAATTTGCCTCGTATATGTAAGAGAATGATAATCCCTTTCTTCATGAATAAGTACGAGCGTTAGCGAGTACTTATCATGAAGTAAGGGATTATCATTCTCTTACAAACTTAGAATATTGTAAAGTGCTCAAGGCTCAAATGATCTATCAATTAGTTTCATTGTCAGTGCAATGTTTATAATTGATGCATGACTTCCTTTTTCGGCATGTCATTTATGGATTAGTTTTAGTGATGTGAGGACTTTCTTATCATTTGGGAAATATTTTAAAAAAAATGCGTTATAGATATTAGGTGACACAACAGTAGAAAGAAAAGGTAGGAATTGTATGTTTCCTGACTGTGAGTATGAATGTAAATCATGTAATATTTTAGTGAGGAATTATCCTTTTTTATTTACAGTTTAAATCAATTAATACATTTGAGTTACAACTAAATTTTATTTCACAGCCAATAATTTGGTCCGGCTTTTTACATCAAATACTGTTTCATTATGTCAGGGAAATGTTCAAAAATAATCCCTTAAAAGAGTTTTTAATATGTTCAAAACTAAATTCCTGTTTTTTTTATCGGAACACATGTATTGGAAATAACTATTCTCCCCAACCGCTGATCAAGTAATCAAAGTTTTGGAAAGCTAAAGATTTAGGTTATTTTTTATCTGAAAGATTTTTTTCCTTTTTTTTTGCATTGCTTTGGTATTGTTTAATTTTATAGTAATTTGAAGTTATTAATATTTTCATAATAACAATCACGGTTCCAATTTTACTGCACCAGTGAACTTCAACTTATTTTGAGATTTTTGTTTGTTTCACAATTCAACTTTTAGTCAGTTTCAATCACTCTGTGATAAATTCTTTCAATCTGATAAATGTGCTTCAGGGCAGTTGTAACTCATTTATAGAAACTCTTTGTTTTAAACTGTAAATAGACCCAAATAATAGGATAATCCCTTACTAAGAACATGATTTACATTCATTCTTCACAATTAAGAGGCATCCAATCCTACAATTTCATTGGTCGAGAGTACTTTGCTATATTCTAACTAAAATTAGAATATAGCAAAGTACTCTCCACCAATGAAATTGTAGAATTGGATGCCTCTTAATTGTGAAGAATGAATGTAAATCATGTTCTTAGTAAGGGATTATCCTATTATTTGGGTCTATTTACAGTTCAAAACAAAGAGTTTCTATAAATGAGTTACAACTGCCCCGAAGCACATTTATCAGATTGAAAGGATTTATCACACAGTGATTGAAACTGACTAAAAGTTGAATTGTGAAACAAACAAAAATCTCAAAATAAGTTGAAGTTTACTGGTGCAGTAAAATTGGTACCGTGAATTTTATTATGAAAATATTACTATAAAATTAAACAATACCAAAGCAATGCAAAAAAAAAGAAAAAAATTCTTTCAGATAAAAAATAACCTAAATCTTATTGGCTGTGAAATAAAATTTAGTTGTAACTCAAATGTATTAATTGATTTAAACTGTAAATAAAAAAGGATAATTCCTCACTAAAATATTACACGATTTACATTCATACTCACAATCAGGAAACATACAATTTCTACCTTTTCTTTCTACTGTTGTGTCACCTAATATCTATAACGCATTTTTTTTAAAATATTTCCCAAATGATAAGAAAGTCCTCACATCACTAAAACTTATCCATAAATGACATGTCGAAAAAGGAAGTCATGCATCAATTATAAACATTGCACTGATAATGAAACTAATTCTTGAATAGATCATTTGAGCCTTGAGCACTTTACAATATTCTATAAGTTTGTAAGAGAATGATAATCTCTTACTTCATGATAAGTACTCGCTAACGCTCGTACTTATTCATGAAGAAAGGGATTATCATTCTCTTACATATACATAGTATTACTTAGAAGATAAAGTAATAAAGCAAATGCAATCGTTCTGTGAGAAGTCTTTTTACAGCCGCTTTACTTTTTGTATACCTAAAATTCCCGCCTTTTTTTATTGACCAATTAACAGAAAAAGTTTGATAGTGCCAAGTTCTCTTGTTCAAAGTTTTTGATAAAAAAAACTTTAAAAGTGACAACAGGGCTTTATGCACCTTCTGTATCTCAACTGATCGAGATAAGAAGGGATGGGTGTTCTCTGCTTTATGTCTTATATCCCAATGTTTTTGTCATTTGGTATGTTCTTTTCTTCATATTTTAAGTAGTTACCTGATTATATCGAGCCATATTTTCAATTGCCGTTCCAAAGTCATACAACTGGAACTGACCACTGATAACCCCCTGTAAGCAATACATATTTTCTACTTATTTCATGCCATTGGCGTTCAAATTATTCTTATTATACTGAAGTTAAAGATTTAAAAACAATCTTTAGTGAAAGTTAAAGTGTTGAAAACTAATCTGGTGCATTTGCATTCTTGTATTCTTGTTACTTACAGAAAAACAAACACTTCGGAAACTTGAAATGAACTATTTAGTAAATAGTTAAAAAAAAATACATACCTGTCCAAAATGTACCATGTTTTGCACAGAGGTACCAGATGGGGTATGAGACATATATACAGGTACTCTTCTCTGCAATAACAAATACTTAAATAAAACTACATTTAAAAGGAATAAGGTTAATCATGGTCCTCCGATTCTTTTGAATTAAAGTCAATTCATTTCCACAGGCTAAAAGGTATAATTATATCTGATAGATATAATAATGGCAAGTTTTGTGATAATATCATCGTCACATCAAACTTGTGATTTATTTTGTAAAATCAGAATTTGACCATTGTTTTCAAGTAATTTTCATTCTTTTTAACCCGATCGGGCGGGCGGCGGTCGGTGGGCTGCCAAACATTGTCCGTGCAATAACTTGAAAACGCTTTGACGAAATCTTTTCAAATTTAGATATATATGTTGTTTCCTGTGACGATTTTAGCTTTTTGAGTTATAGATCTTTAAGTAGCGAAAAGTGATACTTCGATTGATTTTTGCCTTTCCATTTCTGAACCCTACAAAAATTCATTTATTGTTTTACTTGCTCCTGTTTGGGGTCCAGATTTGCAAATATCATTTTTATGCAGGAAAATCCGATTTGCTGTCAATCTGACAGCCTCTTTTTAAGTATACTATCATGGCCAAATGCACGTGTGTATCTGACCCATAAGTATATTTTAATCCAAGTGTGTCGAATTTCTAAACAGGGAAATATGCCTTTAAAATCAATGTAACGGAAATTTCGCTACAAATAAAAATCATATCATACGTTTTAAACAAACAATAATGTTTAAAGCAAACGTATAGTTTGTTTTTCTATGTTGTGATGTTATACTATTGTTTTAGAAAAGGGAGAAGGTTTGGTACCATTAAAACGTTTAATCCCGCTGCAAATGTTTGCACCTGTCCTAAGTCAGGAATCTGATTACAGTAGTTGTCGTCTGTTTATGTAGTTCATACGTGTTTCTCGTATCTCGTTTTTATATAGATTAGACCGTTGGTTTTTCCGTTTGAATGGTTTTACACAAGTAATTTTTGGGGCCCTTTATAGCTTGCTGTTCGGTGTGAGCCAATGCTCCGTGTTAAAGGCCGTATTTTGACCTAAAATGGTTTACTTTTATAAATTGTAACTTGGATTGAGAGTTGTCTCATTGGCACTCATACCACATCTTCTTATATCTATGTATAACAGGTAAAAAGTTATATATTCAAATTAATATGCTTGAGATTTATATATATATATATATATATATATAACAGGTAAAAAGTTATATATTCAAATTAATATGCTTGAGATTTATATATATATATATAGGACATGCAACGGTTTATAGTAATGGTCAAATTCAGATATCTATGTGGAGTTCTGCCTCCTTGAGATTTCATGTTATCTTTCCTTAAATTTGGCATTTACTCTTTTCTTGTTTTTGTTGGGTTTTTTTTTGCAGTTAAATGCCATACAAAAATTATACGATTAACATTTCCGAAGCTCATGCGACGAAAACTAAACTAAACTAAACTAAACTAAACTAAACTAAACTAAACTAAACTAAACTAAACTAAACTAAACTAAACTAAACTAAACTAAACTAAACTAAACTAAAATAGTGTCATAGATCAAACTTATTTGTTCAGTGTATGTTTACTTGTTTTTGTTTATATGTCTTTTTGATCGAGTTAAGCCATTTCAATTGATATTTTATAGTGTGTCTTTTTATGTTGTAATTTTACAGGTTAGGATGAGGGTTTGCGCCTGTTGAAAAGTTTAAGCCCAATACATTTGTATGCACCTGTCCTAGGTCTGAAGCCTGTTGTTCAGTGGTTGCCGTTGTGTGGTTCATAAGTGTTTCTCGTTTTTTATATAGATTAGACCGTTGGTTTTCCTGTTTGAATTGTTTTACACAAGTCATTTTGGGGCCCTTTATAGCTTGCTGTTCGGTTTGAGCCAAGGCTCCGTGTTGAAGGCCGTATTTTGACCTATAATTGTTTATTTTTTATACATTGGACTTGGACGGAGAGTTGTCTCATTGGCACTCATACCACATCTTCTTATTTATATAAACTAAACTAAACTAAACTAAACTAAACTAAACTAAACCAAACCTTACCTAACCTAACCTAACTTAACTTAACTTAACTAAGACTTAACTAAACTTAGACTAAACTTAACTAAGACTTAACTAAACTAAGACTTAACTAAACTTAGACTAAACTTAACTTAACTTAACTTAACTGAACTACTTATTACCAAATCAATATTAGGCAGACCATGTCCATATATTAGATCTGTTAATTCTGAGCAAACATATGCTGATGCATCAGTATCACAAATCTTATCTGCTATGTCCATGTTAACAGAATTGTTTAACAGGAAGCCTTTCCTGCCAAATATAGTAAACACCTCCTGAAATATGTAAATTGTTGACTTCAATAAAACTTATAAAAATGTGAATAAATCTTGTATGCCAAATAACGAAATCAATTTGAAAAAAAGTTACTTTCAATTTCCTTTTACATATAGAGTTTAATTCAAAAACATATTCGAACTGATATTATTCTTAGGAGTATGAATCAATGGCATAATAAACATTACAGGACAGCCAGTAATAATCATAAAACACATGCAAAGGAAATTTTGGAACATACATTGATTGAAATTATCTGTATAATCAAATTCTTATTGTTTAAAAGCAGGCAAGAAAAGAGGAAAAAACGAAACGAAAATCTCACATCTATATTAGGTTTTAATGCTTTGACAAGTAAAGATGTAAGTCCTCTGACATCTGCCAATTTTGCAATAGGTGCTAGTGCAATGAAGAGCCTGATTTTCCTTGCCAATTGTTTGTTTCTGCTAAACCCAGTAAATCCAATAATCGTGCCCTGGGAATGACCTATGTACACTAGATTGGTTTGGTTTGTAGTTTTCAGTATATAATCGACCATGGCTGGTAGATCTTTGTCTGCCATATCCTGCCAACTGTATAAAATATTATTTTTTACAGTTATCAGTATCCGCAATTAAATATATATAAAATTAAACAATGATACTGGTCCTATAAATATGTATTATCGTTTAAATCATGTTGTATATTGGTAACTGTACTATAAAGGTGTTCATTATGTTTTTTTACTCTCACGAAATGTAGTCTACGAGGACAAAGGCTGTTTGTCTTTGATTGCATGTCTATTTTCTCGGAGGAGTCGATTGTTTGTGTTTGGTCGGATCTGGTGTACTGTTCTGATATTTTTGGTTATTCCTGTGTTCCTATTCAAGTAAATGCATAGCATAAACTATACTAAACCTCCTAGCTATCACGGTTACACATCGGCTAGTAAAATCTCTGTTTTCAATCCCTCATGTCTAGATTGCTTAGTAAGCAAAAGTGATTTTCATTATATTTCTCTTTAGTTGCTTGTTTAATTTGTCTCGTAAAATATGGCCTGATTAAAGGGAATAAATTTCAGTGAGATAAAAGTGAACTAGATGGCTTATATCAAATGATCTTGTTATTGACACAAAAATAAGTTTTACATGAAGATGCAATGTTGGTAAATACCAAAAACAGTGCCTATATATTTTTAACACTTATAACATTATTGAAAAAATTACCAACTAACCTAAAATCCCAGAACTCCTCTTGTGTTGAGTTGTATTTCGTATGTTTCATTGAATAAGTATTCCCGCGTGAGTTTCCAAGCCAGACATCGTATCCAGCATCTGCTAGAATAAACCCTAAACTTCCGTTATAGCCATTAAACAGATAACAAGACGAATCTGCTAATAATCCATGCTGTAGTAGCACAACTGGCCTAGAACCTTTCAATAAAAAAAAACGAAACGAATTGAAACCAATAGATATATTATTTAAATGTGCCTTCAGTAGTCCGTAGGCCTTGTTTTACTGCATGCAGACTTTTTGTGTTTCCCTATTGACTTACGTCTCTTATATCTATAAAAAGCGTGACTTACATACTCAAAGTTAAATGTTTATTTTTAGTGCAAAGTCAAAGGTATTTTGGATATAGAGATGCAAATAAAAATGTATAAGGTCCTTTAATAAGTTGAATCTGATCGTGAAGTTTGGATATCGAATAAACTGAAAAAAAGGCAGGAACTGACATTATAAGTGTTTCGCAAAGGCAAATATATCCTGGTTGGATATTACAAACAGTTGAAGCTATATATAGAGTGCTTTCTTTACATCTTATCTCTCGTATGATATGGGCATGAATGTAGCTTCAGATATGACAGGTGAAATTCTGCACTTACAGTTGCATTGGTCTAAATACCGATACATTTTATTTGAAAGAACTCATACCTGGTATCTTTGGTTATGAATATGAAGAGATTTTTTCCTTATTCATTACCTCCTGGTTTATCATGTCGTCCGTACGGTGTTCTGTGTAATCCCAAGATAAACCCATCCTCAGTTGGTACGGAGTGAGTTTCTGGTTTGTACCCATTGTACGCTATAAGCTGGACCTGGAATAGTGTTGAGATAGTATCTATTATATAATTAGCACATCATCTGAAAATATACTATAGGTGAAAAACAACTGTCCTATTACTGACTTGGTACAGGCATTTTCCGAAGAAAATTGTGGGTTAAACCTGGTTTTATAGGTATCTAAACATCACAATTGTATAACAGTTGTTTATAGTTCCGTTATATTGACGTAATTGGGTGAGAAACCCAAACAGACATAACAGGAGTAATGTGACAATAATTGGGATCCAGAAGCCAAACTGTGTAAACATACATTACAGACATACAACACAACTGACTAAAAAATTCAAACAAAAATACAAATAAATATAACGATGACGCCAACAAAAAGGTGCTGTAGTATTGACCGAGGTTATTTTTACTTTGATTCAAACAAAGCAAACACTATTTGAACTTGATCTGATTAACATGTGTAATATTAATACATGAATAGATAAACTGTCCATCCATCTTTTCTCCTCACCACACTTTTGGTTTCATATTGTATCTATAGAATTTACATACCGAGTTCATAAAAACTTCAGGAGAAACATCATGTCCCTTTTGTAAGTGTTTAGAGTTCAGAGGTAAGAATCCATTGGATATCTTAATTAAAGTTGCTAATAATGACCACAACAAAAGCTTCATATTGTCTGTTAAACTTTGATATCACTAAATTTACACTATATTAATGTGATAATCTTTATTTATTTATGTTTATCTGTCACTGTTCTAGTTTTGTTGTGAACTCATCACAAATGAGGACCTCAACGAATTTGATCACTTGTTTTGTGTCATTTTTTTTTTTTACATTTCAATCCTAAATACTTTTGTCCGACAGCAAAATTCTGTTGATTATTTCCTTCAATAGACAACCAACATATAAACAACATACTAATATGTGAAATATATAAACCTCAGGGACAAGAAAGAGGTTATTAGAACAGATAAATATCTGACTTGGAATAACCAGGGGCAGATAAACAATTTCGCAGTGGTTAAGACTAGAAGAGAGGTCATGAGTTTCGAAGATCACGGAAATCCTAATTTTAAAGGTTAATTATGCTGTTCTCCAATTGTTATTTTTCTTTCTTCACTCCATTTCAGACTATCAAAAAAAGAATGTCCGAGAAATGTTACTCACCAGAAATAAAATTCAAACACACTTTAAAGACGGTCAAACAGAACGAACTGCAAACTTGAACTATAAGTCATCATTATATAATAATTTACCAAGGACCAGTCCAAGTCATCATTATATAATAATTTACCAAGGACCAGTCCAAGATCTGCAGGCAGTACAAATAAGTCCGGACAAGTATAATGACCGCCATGTTTAAATGTTTGATTCTCAACCATAAAATGTGCCACAAAACCACCTCGAGAATTGCGTTTTAAAGAAAATATTGATCGAACAGGAACAAGACACTATTTTTTACCTGGCCACCAAAACAAATGCAATCTAGATATCGTTTGGGTGTGCTGGTGTTGTTTGGTTTCTGTCTTATTGGGAAGTACACAATATCTCTTTTAACAGTAAGTGCACTCTTTTTTTAAGACTATATGAGCTTGATATTTGTTTTTAATTCAATCTTACGGTGCTTTCCGGTTGTAAAACTCAAGACTGGCAAATAACAATAGTATCTATAACAATTTCATACGATCGCACAATGTTATAACGTTATTTTGAGGGTTATTGTCCTTACTGTTTATGAATTAGGGTATAAAAAGGGATAAAAAACAAGAATTTTTCTTGTTTTAGGACAATAACTTGTGTATAAGTGTATGGATCTCTATGGAATTGCACCACAAGGTTCCATACCTCAAAAGGAAGGTTGGGATTGATTTTGTAGGGTTATGGCCCAAACCGTTTAGGAATTAGGGTGCCAAAAAGCAGCCAAGAAACTATGATTTTCTGGTATCCGGACAATATCTTGAGTATAAGTCTATGGATCTCTATGGAATTGTACCACAAGGACTTAGGTTCCATTCCAAAAAGGAGGGTTGGGATTCATTTTTTTTTTTTTGCCTTGACCGTTTAGGAAAAGGGGCTAAAAACAATACTTTTCCAATACTTTGTATAAATTGCTTATTTCTAGACCAATTTCAATGTAGTTAATTCAAAGTTTTGAATTCTTGGGGTTCTTTAACATACTGAATCTAACTGTGAATTTAGATTTTAGATTTTGGGCCCCGTTTTTTTATTGGTTCACATTGAGGTCCAAAATTAAACTTTGTTTGATTTCATCAAAAATTGAATTATTGGGGTTCTTTGATATGCTGATTCTAAACATGTATTTAGATTTTTTTTATTTTGGGTCCAGTTTTCAAGTTGGTCCAAAATAAAACTTTATTTCATTTCAACAAAAAATTAATATATAGGGTTCTTCGATATGCTGAATCTAACCGTGTATTTAGATTTTGGATATTGGGCCATGTTATCAAATTGGTCCACAATGAGGTCCAAATAGTCTAAAATTAAACTTTGATCTCATCAAACATTGAATTCTTGAGGTTCTTTGATTCTAACCATTCCTTGGTGAACTTGGATATGTTGAATCTAACCATGTATTTAGATTTCGGATATTGGACCATAATAGGTAAAAGTCCAATTTCATTTTTTTCAGTTCTTTGACCACATTCAATCTGTGTCAGAAACCTATGCTGTGTTAAAAATTTAATCACAATTCAAATTCAGAGCTGTCTCAAGATTGAATGTAGTGTTCACATTTGCCCCAACTATTCAGGGTTCGACCTCTGCGGTCATATCCAGCTGTGCCCAGCGGAGCATTTTATTGTTATTGTATATGTCTTTATATTTGGTGAAAAGCTCTTCAGAGCTTGTTTTTCAATGTTTGGCAACATGCGGATCAAAATTTTGAAGGAAGTAGAGTAGCACCAATATAGTACAACACAAGTTGTGTCATTCTTTAAGGTCTAGCAAATTGTACAGACGATTTCAGACACAACTTGATGGCAATAGCTACCACTAATAATTTGGCCTGACTTGGTTAAATAACTAACATGAGATATCATATTACAAATCTGACATAAATTTCCTTTACTCTTCGTGAATGACCTTTTGACAGCCACCTGTGGCACACTAAATCTAGGAAATTTTTTTGTGTGACTTCACTATAATAGATTATTACATGGCATTTACTCTGGTATCATCCGGAGACTCACATATCTGATAGAGGGCTTTAAAATAATCATGATTTGAATAAGATAAATAGTGGAGAAAGGTATAGTGCTTTCTGATAGAATACAAATTTGATATATGAAGTAAAATAGCGAGGCTATTCCAAAGGGATGGTGTAATAGAATTTAAGCAAGGAGCTAGGTATTTCTTAGCCATTCAGAATTGTACAATTAAACCTATGGGATTATACCTGCTTCGCTTACTCAATTCTACTTTCTGTTCCTGTAGTTATTACATCAGCCAATGAAATTCCAGTCTACAAATTTTTGAAAGTGTGTATCATTACGACAAAACTAGAGGATACAAAAAGGTCTTCAAAACAGAAAGTAGAATGGAGCATTGTCAGATCCTTGTAAATAAAGCGTGGACACAGATCTGTATTCAAATCAGATTGCTTGTCTATCAGTTAAGAATGTATTATGACTTCTGAAGTTGTTTTATTTGCTGTCTCATTTTACATATATACTCCACAAGTCCTTTTATTATATTCGGTAGAAGTGTTTTCAATGTGCCTTCCTGAAGTTACCATGTGTTTTAGCCCTTATTTAATCCACCCAGAATTATTTAGATTTTAAATGTGTTTATTAAAGGTGACAAATGAAACAATACAACTATAAATGAATGTTTATTCATAATAACGTGGTAAAACTTGTGTCTATGCTATAAAATGAAATAAATGACATTGATGAAGGTTGTACCTTTACTTAAATCATAACAAATCATATAACATAATATTATACATCTTTATCAATAATCACACACACATACAAACACATGCTAATTTATATTGGATTTAAATTTATACATCATATAATGGTCTTCAGAATTCAACCAATCAAAATGCTCAGATGGATTTGGTGTTTACAGCACAAACTTTTTACTCCCGATTACTGAGTAAATTTTTATAACCATAGGCCCAGGCCTGCATTACATAAACGCAAGTTCAATAAATGACTAGTAGTATTTTGAATAGTTTGTTTAATGACTGGTCGTAAGTTGTACAACCTTTTGTGAAAGGCAGGCCAGTTCTCCATGTTTTCATTTCAACCCTAAAGTTTCAATGGGCCTTCATTTCCTTTATCAGTAAAATTTTTTCTGTGATTGCCCCATTTCTCATATAATAAATCCATCAATACTTCAGACACGCTTAAAATGATATCTGAGGGTAACAAGCTCTTGACCTTGATCCAGTAAGATCATATAGAAAGCAATATCACACAAGGACAAATTTGTGGCTGCTTCAAACAATGAAGATCCCATAAAAAAAATACTAACATTTAAATTAGAATTGTCACAAGCCTATAATCTTTTTTCATTCTAAATTAACAGAAGGTATATACTTTTTATAAATAATAAGTTTTTTCCCATTGGCTTAGACGTATGCCACAGAGAATTGTGATGTTCTTTCACTGTTCACAGTTACTGTTTAGAAGCCAGTGCCACCATAGAAACATTGTCAACAAGAGGTAAATTCTATAAAAATTTAAATCATTACTATAGGTTATAAATCAAAGTTATCATATTCAGATGTTATTTATATATATTTACTGCTCATATATATGAATATATATATAAGATTAAAGTTTGAAAAGATAAGAAAGTGATTTAATATACTGTTTTAAGCAACAAGTAATTTTGTGCTGAAATTTGCACTCAATTGTCAAGCAAAAACAAATCATTCAAAATAAAATATATATGGCTGATGGATGGTCAGTTTAAAAAAAAGCCGAGCAAATAGACTAAAAATATAAAAAATAAACAATCTGATAAAGAATATACATTTTTGCTTTGTTCATTTTATACCTGGAAATAATAAAATGCTCCGCTGGGCGCAGCTTGATACGACCGCAGAGGTCGAACCCTGAACAGTTGGGGCAAGTATGGACACAACATTCAAGCTTGATACAGCTCTGAATTTGGATTGTGATTAAATATTTGACACAGCATAGGTTTCTGACACAGAATGAATGTGGTCTAAGAACTTAAAAAAATTTAATTTACCTATTCAAACCATATCATTATTATTTGCTTTTATATATAAATCAGAAATAACCAATTTAAAATGGAAAATTTTTAAGAAAAAAAAAGGAAAAAAAAATCCCCCCGAAATTTTTTGAACCCCCTTATGATTCTCCACCCCCAAACTCAATCCCAGCCTTCCCTTTGTGGTATGGTACCTTGCAGTACAATTTCATAGAGATCCATACACTTGAACACAAGTTATTGTCTGGAAACTAGAAAAATGCTTGTTTTTTGGCCCCTAATTCCTAAAATTTTGAGGCAATTACCCCCAAAATCAATCCCAGCCTTCCCTTTGTGGTATGGTACCTTGCAGTATAATTTCAGAGAGATCCATACACTTGAACACAAGTTATTGTCTGGAAACTAGAAAAATGCTTCTTTTTGGCCCCTTTTTCCTAAACATTTTGGGCAATTACCCCCAAACTCAATTCCAGCTTTCCCTTTGTGATATGGAACCTTGTAGTACAATTTCAGAAAGATCCATAGACTTACACACAAGTTATTGTCATGAAATTAGAAAAATGCTTGTTTTTTACCCTTTTTTAGCCCCTAATTCCTAAAATTTTGAGGCAATTAGCCCCTAAATCAATCCAAGCATTCCCTTTGTGATATGGAACCTTGTGGTACAATGTCAGAGAGATCCATACACTAACATACAAGTTATGTCTGGAAGTTACAAAAATGCTTATTTTTGGCCCCTAATTCCTTAACTGTTGGTACCATAACCCCCAAAATCAATCTCAACCTTCCTTTTGTGGTATTGAACCTTATGGTAAAATTTCATAGAGATCCATTCACTTTATACTAAAGTTAGAGTGCGAAAACCAATGTGTCTTTGGACGACGACGACGCCAACGTCATACCAATATATGACCACAAAATTTTTTTACAGTCGTATAAAAACCTGAAAAATATAATAACCACAGTTAAAGCTTCCCTATGTTATTAAGATTGTGTAACACTCTTCAGAAGTAAAATAAAACATAATGAAATAAACATGGAATGGTTAAAATGAATAAACAATCTTTTAACAATTTAATTATGTATGTTTGATTTTCCCCTATGAATTTTTTGTTCCATATGCAGAAACGGACATTAAAACTGTCCTAAATAATTAATTTTCATGTTTTATTAGAGAAATCCATTATTCATTATCTACATACATTCTTTTGACAAACTTATTCTGTGTTGTATCATCTTGACAAAACCCTCTGTTCTACAGAGTTATTAAAGATTGATTCAACAATCTTTAAACTATATAACCACCATAAATCAAGTTTATTACATTGCATTTCATAAATTTAGTAAAATTATCCAATAAAATGTAGGTGTAGCATTAACTGTTTGATTTAAAGATTTCCATTTCTATAAAATCAACTTATTATTTGCAGAGAATTTTTTCTTCTCAGGTTTGGCTCTTTCTTCGTCGCAATTTACTTTGGCAATATTCTAAAAAATTATGTACCGGTAATCCAACTTTTGATATATTTGAGACAATTCATTTTCGAGTTATTTCTTCTCACAAAAGCCTCGTAAATAATTCTCTTTAGAAAAATTACTCGTATCTGACTGATTATTAAATATCAAACAGTCCCCTATGATGTTTCAACTTCATTAATTAACAGATATTTCTTATTAAGTACAGTTTATTGGTCTAACCTTGTTCAGCCAATGAAATTTTGAGAGACTCACACTCAAGTGGGAAGCTTGGCACCATAAAACTTTATTTAATACATAAACGAATGTCCCATCTCTGATATGTGACAAGCATCATTTTTTCACCACTTGTCGATATCTTTTTTGCCACTTTTAAACAGATTTTATAAATGATCACGAGGTAGTACATTTGTTACTTATATCATTATATTTTAAGGCTATAATAAAATATACCCAGTGGTCCCTTATATTTACCCTCTGTATACACCAGTCAGAATTGTTCACTGTAATAAAATGTACATGTAAGCGATATAACTATCCTACTTTATTGAAGTTATTCTGAACAAGAGATAAGAGAAAATCATGAAGAAATATAAAAAAAAAATATGGTATAAACAAATGTTATCACAATTGAGCACAACTGAGGAGATAAGTGTTACAATTGAAATAATACAAGAGGGTCTGGATCAGGTGTCCTTCATTTCTGTATTCTTTATTTTTTTGGGTCATTTTTCTCTATTCTATTTATTTTTAGCCCATTATTCTCTTTTATATTTTAACATCCCATTATTATCTATTCTTTATTTTTAGGGCCTATTTTTCTCTATCCTATAATTTTAGGCCCATTTTTCTGCAGTATTGGCCCATTTATCTGTTCTGTAAACCCCATTTAGACCCTCGTACAATCTTACAATTGAGCACAGCTGAAATGATGCTATAACTATACATGTACCTTTTTATTCATATTGATAAGGTGTTTATATTATAGGTGTTGACATATTGTAAATTCAGAAATTTTTGTAATGTTTTTATTGTTGCGAAAAGAAAATTGTGACAGGATATGTTTCACAAAAAATAAAAATTCTTATTTTGAATTTTGGTAGCATCACTTGTATGTAGCATTTCCTGAAATTGCAATAATTCAGCCTCCCATTTACGTCTGTTGGGCAATAACCGCAATGATAAATGCATGTAAAATAATCTGAATTTACAGTGTAGATATGTGAGCTTGTAGGCACATAATTATACACAAAGTACTCCTTAAAATAAATTATTTTGCACCACAAAAAATAAACTACAATAATGGCAACATATGCTCGGGACTTCATTTGGAAATGTATCCCTCACACTTTTAGTTCATGATTTATTATTCAAGCAAAAAGCACTTTATACAAATTAGTGTGCAGATTACATATCTATGACAATCATTTAGACCCCTTTGATATCGAAGGAGAAATTCCTCTAAAAATAGTCTTTACTTTGCTTAAAAACATTTTTTTTATCTGCCTCTATCTGAACTTTGTAAAGCTGGGTTCAAAAGCTCATTGTTTCATCCAATTACTCTAGTCTTTACTAAACATTTAACCACTGAAATTAAGAAATTTGTTTTATGGAAAGTATTTTCTCTGAGAACAGGGAAAATGCTGTGTTTATATGAATTACATGGTATCTTAGAAATACATTTTTATTAAATTATATCTTATAAATATTTTAACCACTATACTTTAAATACATATAACAAAACATGTTGAAACTGAAGGCTTAGATCAGTTTTATAGAAAAAAAAACATAACAAAACAGAGACAGAACTTAGCCATTTTAAAACAGCATTTCTTCTTATATTAGTAATTATATACATCTACAAAATAATGAAGGTGTAATGTTCTTACAATCAGGGTACATTTTGTGTATTTGTAAAAATGTATTAAAACCTCAGCATTTTAGCCTTACAGAATCTATCCATATTCAAAGACAAATAATCTTATCTTTCAACGTATAACTAGTTATATTTTGATTGTGCTATTTAAAACTCACAATTCTGCATATTTTTACACAAAAGACTGAAATGCTACTTTAAAACAAATGTGTAGATATATATAAATGACAGAAATTTTATACAGTAAGACTAGTTTTTGGTATTTCTTTTTACTATGACCTTTATCTGTCCTTGCTTGTGAGCTTGTCAATTAGCTCTTGTAGAGGAGCTAACTCTCTCTTCTCAATCAAGTTAAACTCTTGGACAAAGAAAATGAAATGTTTGAAGGACGTGTTAAGATGAGCTTCTTCACTTAGTTGTACCACTTCTTTAAAGTGTTGATGATATATATGTGCATAAACTCTGAATAGTCTTTTTAATATTGTCTTGGCTATAGCTAGAAAATTCTTCGGAAAGGGCACACCTATAAATATACAAACATATTAAATTTTGCAATCTACACATTTTGCAAAGTACATACTAGTAATGATTATGCGTACTCCATATTCTTTGAAAACCCTGTTATTAATACAAATTCATGGCTTCCCCTGAACTCTTTGGTGAATTCCCTTTACATGTAGAACAATTTTTTTTTGAAGGTCTGTATCATTACAAACAAGAGTGCACACGCTGAAATGTCTCGCCTTCTTTACTAATCATTGATATTATGTTGATAGTCCTAAATATAAAGCTTTATTACAACTGTCACATAAACTTAACATTAACCAAGTAAACTAAACATTGACCAATGAACCATGAAAATGAGGTCAAGGTCAGATGAACCATGCTAGGCAGGCATGTACAGCTAACAATTCTTCCATACAACAAATATGGTTGACCTATTGCTTATAGTTTAAGAAAAACAGACCAAAACACAAAAACTTAACACTGAGCAATGAACCTTGAAAATGAGGTCAAGGTCAAATAAAACCTGCTTGACTGACATATAGATCATAAAATATTTCCATACACCAAATGTAGTTGAACTATTGCATATAGTATTAGAAAAAAAGATCAAATCTCAAAAACTTAACTTTGATCACTGAACCATGAAAATGAGGTCAAGGTCAGATGACACCTGCCAGCTAGACATGTACACCTTACAATCATTCCATACACCAAATATAGTAGACCTATTGCATGCAGTATTAGAAAAAAAGACCAAAACTCAAAAACTTAACTTTGACCACTGAACCATGAAAATGAGGTCAAGGTCAGATGACACCTGCCAGCTAGACATGTACACCTTACAATCCTTCCATACACCAAATATTGTAGACCTATTGCATACAATATAAGAAAAACAGACCAAAACACAAAAACTTAACTATAACCACTGAACCATGAAAATGAGGTCAAGGTTAGATGACACCTGCCAGCTAGACATGTACACCTTACAATCATTCCATGCACCAAATATTGTAGACCTATTGCATACAGTATAAGAAAAACAGACCAAAACACAAAAACTCAACTATAACCACTGAACCATGAAAATGAGGTCAAGGTCAGATGACACCTGCCAGCTAGACATGTACACCTTACAATCCTTCCATACACCAAATATAGTAGACCTATTGCATACAGTATATAAAAAACAGACCAAAACACAAAAACTTAACTATAACCACTGAACCATGAAAATGAGGTCAAGGTCAGATGACACCTGCCAGTTGGACATGTACACCTTACAGTCCTTCCATACACCGAATATACTAGACCTATTGCTTATAGTATCTGAGATATGGACTTGACCACGAAAACTTAACCTTGTTCACTGATCCATGAAATGAGGTCGAGGTCAAGTGAAAACTGTCTGACGGGCATGAGGACCTTGCAAGATACGCACATACCAAATACAGTTATCCTATTACTTATAATAAGAGAGAATTTAACATTACAAAAAATCTTAACTTTTTTTTCAAGTAGTCACTGAACCATGAAAATGAGGTCAAGGACATTGGACATGTGACTGACGGAAACTTCGTAACATGAGGCATCCATATACAAAGTATGAAGCATCCAGGTCTTCCACCCTCTAAAATATAAAGCTTTTAAGAAGTTAGCTAACGCCGCCGCCGCCGTAGCCGCCGCCGGATCACTATCCCTATGTCGAGCTTTCTGCAACAAAAGTCGCAGGCTTGACAAAAACCAGTGGATCCCAAAAGATTTTTTAAACAGAAATTTAAAGAGAGAATTTTCACATGCGTGGACAGTGAGCACACAACACAGGATCTATATTTCAATCAATAAATGTTCTTAAGTTATATGAAACAAGACGAATCTGTTTTAACATTCTTTGTAAAGACAGCTGTTCCAACTGTAAATTTGACACAGACTTGTAGTTAAAAAAATGTTTTTTCTTCTTCTAAAAATCAACTAAATCAATCTCTGCATACCTCTAGGAATAACATTTTCTTTCGTGTGATGAGGCGAAAGAGAACAACACTTAAGTATACTTTGAATGAATTTGAGAGTATAAACTGTATGGAGTAAAATGCAAACAATAAAATTGTGAATGGAAGACTTTGATATCAGAACATAAAACTTTGTTTAAGAACAAAATAAAATGTTCTGCTGGGCGCAGCTTGATACGACCGCAGAGGTCGAACCCTGAACAGTTGGGGCAAGTATGGACACAACATTCAAGCTTGATACAGCTCTGAATTTGGATTGTGATTAAATATTTGACACAGCATAGGTTTCTGACACAGAATGAATGTATTCTAAGAACTTAAAATGTTTTAACATTATTATTTGCTTTTATATATAAATCAGAAATAACCAACTTAAAATGGAAAATTTTAAAGAAAAAAAAAAGAAAAAAAATCCCCCCCAAATTTTTTGAACCCCCTTATGATTGATCACCCCCAAACTCAATCCCAGCCTTCCCTTTGTGGTATGGTATCTTGCAGTACAATTTCAGAGAAATCCATACACTTGAACACAAGTTATTGTCTGGAAACTAGAAAAATGCTTGTTTTTTGCCCCTTTTTGGCCCCTAATTCCTAAAATTTTGAGGCAATGACCCCCAAAATCAATCCCAGCATTCCCTTTGTGATATGGAACCTTGTGGTACAACGTCAGAGAGATTCATACACTTACACACAAGTTATTGTCTGGAAGTTACAAAAATGCTTATTTTTGGCCCCTAATTCCTTAACTGTTTGTACCATAACCCCCAAAATCAATCTCTGCCTTCCTTTTTGTGGTATTGAACCTTATGGTAAATTTTCATAGAGATCCATTCACTTAAACTAAAGTTATTGTGCGAAAACCAATGTGTCTTCGGACGACGACGACGCCAACATCATACCAATATACGACCGCGGTCGTATTAAAATTAAACAATCCTGAATTTATTGAAACAATGTATAAGAGATTTTGAAATAATTGCTGGAATTTTTCAAATTATCTTAAGGGGAAAGGGCAATTATTCATTTGGGGTAAGGAGAAGGTATGATAAGGCTACTTCTTCAGTATTATAAATCTTTCAAATAATATTCTTCAGATATTCACAAAACATTTTGAGGGAAATGCTTATTTTTTTGGAAACAGGAAGTAAAATGGCACTTTATAGCAGAAGAAAAATCATTGAAAATAGTACCAGGACCATGTATACAATTAACATATGGTGATTAAGTTTAAGATCTTGCTGGTGTTTAGTGGATAACAGTGAAGCAGGGTGATTGCTGATGGTTTTGGAGATACATGTAACCCATGATTTACTACTTGTCGTATCATTATCTATTGAATTCACACATAAATATTTCAGAGTGAATCACAACCATTCACTGTGGGTAATGTAATACACTTGTAATATATCATTATCTATTGAATTCACACAAAGATATTTCAGAGTGAATCACAAACATTTACTGTGGGATCTTTAATTGCATCACTTTGTGGGTACTGCAATATCAAATAACCAGTGTTATATTAAATTTAACTACATGTAATCTTAGATCTCCCTGAAGCAAGAGCAACATACCAATTTTGGAAGGAAAGAGGGATTCTTCGTCTAACTGATCTTGTACCCATGACATGAGATAGTCTATATACTTTGGTGCTGAACATTTTATAGGCTTCTTTACAGTCTGACCATCTGCCCAGTGGTACTCATATTTTGGTCCAGCCGACATTACAGGACAGGTCTCTTCTGTACAGAACTCTGTTATAGTACCATATAACATATTTATCTGGTTAAAGAAGTCCACAGCTAAAAATATAAAACAAATATCATAAAACAGTTAAATTATAAACTGTCGATGTCTTATTAAATTTTTTATAATTTATACAGCAATCAAAGTACTGTCCTAACAAAAGCTTTGGAGCTTTATTAAATCGAAATAATAATTGCAAAATGAATTGAAGATTACAGGTTTATTTATATATCCCAGTAGCCAACATGGCCAATTCTACAACAATATAAACTGTTTTAGAAGCATGTTCACACATTTCCAGGATTGTAACAGATACATTTGTCACACTTTATTTAGAAGCATGTTCTCACATTTCCA
The DNA here is from genome assembly GCF_021869535.1 of Mytilus californianus. Classification (NCBI taxonomy): domain Eukaryota; kingdom Metazoa; phylum Mollusca; class Bivalvia; order Mytilida; family Mytilidae; genus Mytilus; species Mytilus californianus. The sequence continues at coordinate 111,271,788 of NW_026262723.1, forward strand.
GGATTGTAACAGATACACTTGTCACACTTTATTTAGAAGCATGTTCACACATTTCCAGGATTGTAACAGATACATTTGTCACACTTTATTTAGAAGCATGTTCTCACATTTCCAGGATTGTAACAGATACACTTGTCACACTTTATTTAGAAGCATGTTCACACATTTCCAGGATTGTAACAGATACATTTGTCACACTTTATTTAGAAGCATGTTCTCACATTTCCAGGATTGTAACAGATACATTTGTCACACTTTATTTAGAAGCATGTTCTCACATTTCCAGGATTGTAACAGATACATTTGTCACACTTTATTTAGAAGCATGTTCTCACATTTCCAGGATTGTAACAGATACATTTGTCACACTTTATTTAGAAGCATGTTCACACATTTCCAGGATTGTAACAGATACATTTGTCACACTTTATTTAGAAGCATGTTCTCACATTTCCAGGATTGTAACAGATACATTTGTCACACTTTATTTAGAAGCATGTTCACACATTTCCAGGATTGTAACAGATACATTTGTCACACTTTATTTAGAAGCATGTTCACACATTTCCAGGATTGTAACAGATACATTTGTCACACTTTATTTAGAAGCATGTTCTCACATTTCCAGGATTGTAACAGATACATTTGTCACACTTTATTTAGAAGCATGTTCACACATTTCCAGGATTGTAACAGATACATTTGTCACACTTTATTTAGAAGCATGTTCTCACATTTCCAGGATTGTAACAGATACACTTGTCACACTTTATTTAGAAGCATGTTCACACATTTCCAGGATTGTAACAGATACATTTGTCACACTTTATTTAGAAGCATGTTCTCACATTTCCAGGATTGTAACAGATACACTTGTCACACTTTATTTAGAAGCATGTTCACACATTTCCAGGATTGTAACAGATACATTTGTCACACTTTATTTAGAAGCATGTTCTCACATTTCCAGGATTGTAACAGATACATTTGTCACACTTTATTTAGAAGCATGTTCTCACATTTCCAGGATTGTAACAGATACATTTGTCACACTTTATTTAGAAGCATGTTCTCACATTTCCAGGATTGTAACAGATACATTTGTCACACTTTATTTAGAAGCATGTTCACACATTTCCAGGATTGTAACAGATACATTTGTCACACTTTATTTAGAAGCATGTTCTCACATTTCCAGGATTGTAACAGATACATTTGTCACACTTTATTTAGAAGCATGTTCACACATTTCCAGGATTGTAACAGATACATTTGTCACACTTTATTTAGAAGCATGTTCACACATTTCCAGGATTGTAACAGATACATTTGTCACACTTTATTTAGAAGCATGTTCTCACATTTCCAGGATTGTAACAGATACATTTGTCACACTTTATTTAGAAGCATGTTCTCACATTTCCAGGATTGTAACAGATACATTTGTCACACTTTATTTAGAAGCATGTTCACACATTTCCAGGATTGTAACAGATACATTTGTCACACTTTATTTAGAAGCATGTTCACACATTTCCAGGATTGTAACAGATACATTTGTCACACTTTATTTAGAAGCATGTTCACACATTTCCAGGATTGTAACAGATACATTTGTCACACTTTATTTAGAAGCATGTTCACACATTTCCAGGATTGTAACAGATACATTTGTCACACTTTATTTAGAAGCATGTTCTCACATTTCCAGGATTGTAACAGATACATTTGTCACACTTTATTTAGAAGCATGTTCTCACATTACCAGGATTGTAACAGATACATTTGTCACACTTTATTTAGAAGCATGTTCTCACATTACCAGGATTGTAACAGATACATTTGTCACACTTTATTTAGAAGCATGTTCTCACATTTCCAGGATTGTAACAGATACATTTGTCACACTTTATTTAATATTTTAACAACAATCTCGGTTTAAGCAAATAGAAAACATGAACAGATAAGAGAACTTTTCGTTTTTTATATAGATTAGACCGTTGGTTTTCCCGTTAGAATGGTTTTACACTAGTAATTTTTTGGGGCCCTTTATAGCTTACTGTTCGGTGTGAGCCAAGGCTCCGTGTTGAAGACCGTACTGTGACCTATAATGGTTTACTTTTATAAATTTTGACTTGGATGGAGAGTTGTCTCATCGGCACTCATACCACATCTTCTTATATCTATTTGGGAAGGAGGCTGACATACTGTATTCATTTACACCATGTCCTATTTATGTTAATTGATTTAAGTAATGTATTGTCCAAGAGCTGTCGGTTCAAATCTAATCTATTAGTTCAGGTGAAAAAAGTAGGTCACTGGGATCAATGTTGGATAGCATATCAATGATGAATCTACTTCCTTTATGCTTTCAGGGATGATAAAATACCATGCCAAACTTGAATGGCTTGTACCAAATCTGACAGACAAGTAAAATTTACATGTTCAAAATATGTTCCAATTACCTGTCATGGACAAGTAAATTCTGTTAAAGCACAACCAGTACCGAAGGCATTTAAAAAAATGTCCATTCAACTACATGTTTGTATAGTATTTGTCATTGGATAGGTGAAGAACTTTGAAATATCCACACTCCTGGTTTTACCATACAATTTTGCATTTAGTTTACTAAAACATATCTGAATAATGGTTCTAAAAATATCATTTGAACAGGGACAGAGATGTACATATGGACCAAGAAACATTGCAATAGTTTCTTTTCTACAACACCCAGACCAATTAATAACAAATTCCTCCTTTAAAGTAATGTTGTTAGATATCAAAATGTACTTTCAATATCTAGCAATTACTGAAGAAGTTATAGGAAAACAAGTCTAATTGTTTAACTAAAAAAGTCGTATTAAGGCTGTCGCATAGTGGACATTTCTGATTGGACAAGCCATTTAAAGCTAAGTCAATGTAAGTAGATACAATTATTTGTAAACGAGAATAAATATAGTATTGTACTAAGTTTAAATCTATATTTATTATAAATTCATTGTAATTTCCTGTTAATAAGTATATAAATCCTTCCCAAACCAATGAGTCATATGACACATACAACGGAAATACATGTACTTTTTGTTGTTTAAACATGTTAACATAAAAAAGGCTTTTATAGTTTATTAATGTTACCATACACCTATATATATATCATAACTTAAAATAATTTACCAAAAATCTCAATAAAACAAGCATTCTGTGAGTATTACCTGGCAATACATATTCCCCTACTAGTTAAAAATTCATTGTACTTGAACAAAATGCTAACTAGATCTATAACTTGTCATGGTGTAAACTATATAACAAATATCAAGTCAACATTTTCAAGCATGTCAGACGAAAAAAAATGTGGAAAACTGATTATTTGAGTGAATTTTCTAAGTCCAAGGACCATAACTCTGCACAAAATCATCAGACCAGAACAAAATTTGAACTTGATCTGTAACTTGTCATGATAAAACAAAACACCAAATATCAAATCAATTTCTTCAAGCACGAAGAAAAAAAGTGTGGAAAACTGATTTGCCGGACTGACGGAGTGCAAACCTAAAGTCCCCTTCGACTTCGTCGGTAGGGGACTAAAACCATCAAAACTTACTGTTAATACTAGCATGCATCAACTCAATAGAAATTCTCTCTGTCCCCTCTTTGGTAACAAAAAATGTTTCTGTACATATTAGCAATGAAGATGAAAATAGCCATTCGTTCATACGCTTACATGATATACCTCAAATCAAATAAAAATATATGTACATTTACTGCCTCCAAATATTTACGTCTTTCCCGACACATTTTCAGAGGTTAACATTGACTGATAAATTGTGTTTTTCCACTAAATACTCACTGTTTACAGCCACCCATTCATTTAGATCTTCTCCTTCAGGTAATACCACAGCCTGCCTAAGATTACCACTTCCCAATGTGGCAGCAGCATGTTTCATCAAGTCATACTGATGACTTCCCTCAGGAATATTCTTCTTTGGTTTGAAGGTTTTATTGTTTCTTCCTCCACTGCAAATAACAAATCAATTAAAATATATTTCATCATCTGTAATCTTTTGTTTTAAATTTATGATCCTTATGTCGGACAGATATCCAGTTTAATTTACACATTTGACATGGAGGTCTCTACTACAAGAGGTAACAGTGATCAAAACGGCATATTTTAATTCTTTACAATGGTTTCCTGGATCCACAAATTTAGTGAAGCCTTATATTTTATGATTTTTTTTAATTTCTTTCTTTGTCAGGGTCTATTTTAAAAAGTCCTAAAAAGTTTAAAAACGTAATTGTTAAGGAGTAAGCTAGATACACCTATTACAATCCGGCATGTTTGAGTCTATACTTTGTCCATGAAACCTGTAAACTAGAGGCTCTTAAGAGCCTGTGTACATGTAGCTCACGTAGGTTTATGTGCATATGCAACAATGGACACTTTCAAACATTGTAGACTAGAATGAAATTCATGACAAAAATCTCTTTTTGTTGATCTTGTATTGCTGTAAATTTTTTCTGTTTTACAGTTTCTCTCTATCTTCTTTAGTTTTTGTCCAAGACACATAAGAGGGTAGAAATAATCATCATTTAAGGGCAATCACTCCTATAAAGAGTCTACTAACTATATCGGCAATATTTAACTTTTTTGTAGATCTTGTCTTTCTGATCTTTTTGTTCTTTAAAGTTTCTATCTATGTTTTTATAGTTTTCAAGATAATAGGCAAAAATGCAAAAAATTGGTAATTACCGTCATTAAAGAGAACTCCACTAAAGAGTCCACTAAAGATTTCGACCAAGTTGACTTAATTTTAGATCTTGTCTTGCTGATCATTTTTGCATTCAAAAGTGTCTATCCATCTATTATACTTTTCAAGATAATAGACAAAATGCAAAAAATTGGTCAAAATTGTCATTAAAGGGCAATAACTCTTAGGAGTCGTCTGACGATTTTAGCCATGAGACTTATTTGGAGATCTTTTTGCTATTTAGTGTTTCTCTCTTTCTATTATAGTTTTCAAGATAATTGGCAAAAATGAAAACAAATGGCAAAATTCTTCATATAAGGTCAATAACATAATCTTGAGAGATTTCTGTGATGATGACTACTGATTGGACACCACAACCCAAAATCTATAAAAGCAAAAATAATAACCTGAATTGTATATATATATGTTTCTCTAATTCTTTGGCAATTCAACCCTTTCTAAACCCATTGTATAAAAAAATTTAATCAAATAGTGGTTGTGGATGATCTCACAAGATGATTGGCTGAGTTTAAGGGTCATAACCTTTATCAGCTCACTGGATGGATCAAAATGTGCTAACATGCTTTAGAGAAATTGAAACTGTGTAAAATGTGGAAGGGGATTTTCGTTTATCAAAAAAGAAAATGTCCTTGATAATCATTAGAGAATAAAATTGAGAATGGAAATAAGGAATGTGTCAAAGAGACAACAATCCGACCAAAGAGCGAAAAACAGCCGAAGGCCACCAATGGGTCTTCTACGCAGCGAGAATATCCCGCACCCGGAGGTGGGCTTCAGCTGGCCCCTAAACAAAAATGTGTACTATTTCAGTGAAAATGGATGTCATACTAAACTCCAATAAAATGCTCCGCAGGGCGCAGCTTGATACGACCGCAGAGGTCGAACCCTGAACAGTTGGGGGAAGTATGGACACAACATTCAAGCTTGATACAGCTTTGGATTTGGATTGTGATTAAATATTTGACACAGCATAGGTTTCTAACACAGATTGAATGTGGTCTAAGAACTTAAAAATTTTAAATTGGACATTCACCTATTATGGTCCAATATCCAAAATCTAAATACATGGTTAGATTCAGCATATCAAAGAACCCCAAGAATTCAATTTTTGATGAAATCAAACAAAGTTTAATTTTGGACCCTTTTGACCTCAATGTGGACAAAGTTGATAACGGGGCCCAAAAATCAAAAATCTAAATACATGGTTAGATTCAGCATATCAAAGAACCCCATATATTCAATTTTTGTTGAAATCAAACAAAGTTTAATTTTGGACCCTGATTTGGACCAACTTGAAAACTGGGCCCATAATCAAAAATCTAAATACATGTTTAGATTCAGCATATCAAAGAACCCTAAGAATTCAATTTTTGTTAAAATCAAACTAAGTTTAATTTTGGACCCTTTGGACCTTAATGTAGACCAATTTGAAAACGGAACCAAAAATTAAGAATCTAAATACACGGTTAGATTCGGCATATCAAAGAACCCCAATAATTCAATTTTTGATGAAATCAAACAAAGTTTAATTTTGGACCCTTTTGACCTCAATGTGGACAAAGTTGATAACGGGGCCCAAAAATCAAAAATCTAAATACATGGTTAGATTCAGCATATCAAAGAACCCCATATATTCAATTTTTGTTGAAATCAAACAAAGTTTAATTTTGGACCCCGATTTGGACCAACTTGAAAACTGGGCCCATAATCAAAAATCTAAATACATGTTTAGATTCAGCATATCAAAGAACCCTAAGAATTCAATTTTTGTTAAAATCAAACTAAGTTTAATTTTGGACCCTTTGGACCTTAATGTAGACCAATTTGAAAACGGAACCAAAATTTAAGAATCTAAATACACAGTTAGATTCGGCATATCAAAGAACCCCAATAATTCAATTTTTGATGAAATCAAACAAAGTTTAATTTTGGACCCTTTGGACCTCAATGTGGACCAATTTAAAAACGGGGCCAAAAATCCAAAAACTAAATACACGGTTAGATTCAGCATATTAAAGAACCCCATGAAATCAAGAATAAAACCCCATTGAAATTGGTCAAGAAATAAGCAATTTATAGGAAGTATCTTCTTTTGCACAATCCTGTGCTATTAAATATTTCTTGCTATTGCGCAATACTGTACAATTGACAATTTCTTGCTATTGCGCAATATTGTGCTATTGGATATTTCTTGCTATTGCGCAATACTGTGCAATTGAAGATTTCTTGCTATTGCGCAATACTGTGCAATTGAAGATTTCTTGCTATTGCGCAATACTGTGCAATTGAAGATTTCTTGCTATTGTGCAATACTGTGCAATTGAAAATTTCTTTCTATTGCACAATACTTATTATATAATAATTTACACATCCTGTTTGGTGTGTATCTCCTACCATATCATTATTATTTATAGAATAACTAATCGAAGAATTCAAATAGAGAAAAATATTCAACGAGTGACCGAACAACACATTAATTCACGAATGCGCGTAGCGCATGAGTTAATTATCAGTGTTGTTCGGTCACGAGTTGAATATTATTTCGATATTTGAATTCTTTGATTAGTTATTCTTTTTATTACATTGGCAAATGGCTTTTTTTAATGAAATTAATGTAGAAAATGTAAGGAACTATATCTTTTTTCTACGCATTCACAATTTGTTTTGATCCGACGTTATTGACGTCTTGACAACGCCTATTGTTGTATGACGTCAGAGAGTGAAATAACCACGTTTATTTCACATGTGAAATTATCGGTTTTTATTTGACTGGAAAATCAATGTAATTCATTGCTACCAATGTAATAATTGATTTTAAATATAAATCAGAAATAACCAACTTAAAATGGAAAATTTTAAAAGAAACAAAAAAGGAAAAAAAGAAAAAAAAGGAAAAAAAAATAAATCCCCCCCCAAAATTTTTTGAACCCCCATTATGATTCATCACCCCCAAACTCAATCCCAACCTTCCCTTTGTGGTATGGTACCTTGCAGTACAATTTCAGAGAGATCCATACACTTGAACACAAGTTATTGTCTGGAAACTAGAAAAAAATGTGTTTTTTGAACCCTTTTTGGCCCCAAATTCCTAAATGTTTAGGGCAATTACCCCCAAACTCAAACCCAGCTTTCCCTTTGTGATATGGAACCTTGTAGTACAATTTCAGAAAGATCCATACACTTACACACAAGTTATTGTCATGAAACTAGAAAAATGCTTGTTTTTTGCCCCTTTTTTGGCCCCTAATTCCTAAAATTTGGAGGCAATTACCCCCAAAATCAATCCCAGCATTCCTTTAGTGATATGGAACCTTGTGGTACAATGTCAGAGAGATCCATACACTAAGACACAAGTTATGTCTGGAAGTTACAAAAATGCTTATTTTTGGCCCCTTTTTGGCCCCTAATTCCTTTACTGTTATTACCATAACCCCCAAAATCAATCCCAACCTTCCTTTTGTGGTATTGAACCTTGTGGTAAAATTTCATAAAGATCCATTCACTTAAACTAAAGTTAGAGTGCGAAAACCAATGTGTCTTCGGACGACGCCAGACGACGCCGACGACGACGACGACGACGCCGGACGACGACGACGCCAACGTCATACCAATATACGACCACAAAAATTTTTTTGCGGTCGTATAAAAAATATAAATGAACTAAAATTAAAAATCATACAAGACTAACAAAGGCACGAGGCTCCTGACTTGGGACAGACAAATGGCACAAATTTTCATATAATTGGCAAAATTTTCCCTGTTAGTTAATGAAAAGATGACAGCCTCCAAAAATCCTACTTTTTCAAGGCTATTCACTTTCATCCAGGTGATATTTTAGTCATGGTGTCTTTGGGCAATGTGTTGTCATTTACCTGAATGTTTGCCCCATGACAGGAAATATCTTGAGATCAAAAGTTTATATTTTTGTCACTGAAAATGGATACCTGTTTTGGGGTATAATACCCATAAATGGAGATAGTACCCATTAATGAGGATCTTCTCCAACCTGTTATACATGTAAGCATGAAGGGTGGAACCAGTCATTCAAGTCCCAAGAATATATTTCATTTTCAGTATAAGGTTGAGTTATTGTTGATGCTTAATGTCCAGCAGCAAAGAATTTTAAGGTGAAATAGTTGTTTCGAATGCAGCTGTTCTGAGCAATAAAATAAAGTAACGGGGAAGAGTTCGAGCATATTCATATGACAGCCACTTAAAATGCAACAAAGCATGAATTATATTTTATACTAAGCATTCAGATTAACATCTGTTAATGTTTCAGTACTAGTGTGCTTGTTTGTTTATGTTGTCATCTATGGTATATATAATAAACAAATTTGAGAAATTGTTATCTGTATAATGACAGTTCCGCGAAAATGTAAACAAACATTGAACTTACAAAAAGAAGCTCATTTCTCTGTAGTGGTAATCAAAATGCAAGCAACATGAAACAAGACATTCGAAGAACCAAATATATGGCTGTTTATCCTTTTACAGATATCGATTGCTTGGATTTTTGTAGATTGAAAAGTTCATTTGGATTTTTCTAAATTCCCAAAAATGTAACCGGAAGTACAATATTATTTTCCTGGTAGAAAGAAAGCTGTATAACTTGTATAACTTTTACAACTATCAATATATAGGAATACAAGTTATGTATATATCTTTATAAGTTCAAATTTAAAATAATTTGCAAAATGCGAACTTTTTCAGATTCCGTTAATTTTAATGAAAATTAAATAGTTTCGTATTCATGGGTAGCATATTTATTGGCATATGATCGTGCACAGTCTTTAATTAATGGTATACCTGTAGACCCATGGTTAAAATTGTTTAAGCATTCTAACGACCAAAAATCAAAACATTATGATTTTAAGATGAAGCAGATGTAAACTGATGAGCCCGAATGTTATTCGTTTTTTAACAAGTGGTTTGTGCATGTTTGTTTTACTTGTCGTTATACTTAAAAAACGTCGATGATGCTATATAAGAAGAAAAATTTGAAAAAAATCATTGTTATCTCTCAGTTATTTGATATATTATATTAATTTATGTATAATTCATTGTAATTATTCTGCTCCTTGTGGGCGCTTTGATTAGCAAAATAAAGTATCTGTATCTGTATACATAAATATTAAAAGCGGTCGGCATGGTTTACAAATCCATTTTAAAGACATAACACGGCTCTCTTTTGAGTTTTTACCCGACAAGCAAGGCATAAAAACACAAACAAGCATTCAATAATTTTAAATGAATACCAGGGCCAGACCCTTCTGCTATCATATAAACAATAAAGAAGTGTTAATAACTTGGTTGTTTTAGATTACATTGAAATCTTTAGGAATAAGTTATTTAAAGTACTAATAAGTTTTCATGCGATAGGATCGTATCTTAGTTTACGAGCTCTATAACCTACATGACCGTAAATTTGAAATATGATGTAATTTCCCGTTAGTGATAGGTTTCCTACGTGTGCAGCCATGAAACCGTTTCAATCCAAAATCGATCACGGCGAAGTCAAAGTCATTGTAAGTAAGTAGGTAAGTAATGGTGTTATTTTTAGAAGGGTAACACCATAAAACCATAGATGATAAAACTAATCTTTCCCGAGTCCCTCCCGGACACAAAAAAAAAAGAAATACAATATATACCGTGAACTATAATAATGAAATATATAAAACACACTATGTATATAAGTACGTATATATACAAGTCTAAATTGAAAACAACGTTCAAACCTATGATTGCGTTGGATAAAAACCGCAATTTTTATACGTGTGCATGCAAAAACAAATTTCTTGTTAGAGGGGTCAAAATACAGCACAAACAACATTTCCCAAAAGACCAAAAAAGTGAAAAAGTATATTTTAACAAAACGCATTTGACTAACAGGTCGAACAACAAATGTTCTTAAACCCTGCTGACTGCCAATGGCGATTGCCAAATAAACGGATCACAAGGTGTAATAAATGGATCTTAATTAAAAATTTAATACCAAACAGAAAACAATAAACTTGCGGCAAAGATGGTATACCGCAAACAAAGGTGCAAAGATTTTTGTACACCATATCCGGATTTCGACAATTAATGTCTCTTCAGTGATGTTAGGAGTCGAAACAGTATTTGGAAGGCCATGTAATTTACCTCAATTTAGGATAGACTCTCGAATTTTGAGGAGTCAAATTAGGATGAACGGATCATATAAACCCGAAGGCAAATATAATACAAGCCCAAACGAAAAAATATAAACAAGTCTAAATTGAAAACAACGTTCAAACCTATGATTGCGTTGGATAAAAACCGCAGTCAGCAGGGTTTAAGAACATTTGTTGTTCGACCTGTTAGTCAAATGCGTTTTGTTAAAATATACTTTTTCACTTTTTTGGTCTTTTGGGAAATGTTGTTTGTGCTGTATTTTGACCCCTCTAACAAGAAATTTGTTTTTGCATGCACACGTATAAAAATTGCGGTTTTTATCCAACGCAATCATTGGTTTGAACGTTGTTTTCAATTTAGACTTGTTTATATTTTTTCGTTTGGGCTTGTATTATATTTGCCTTCGGGTTTATATGATCCGTTCATCCTAATTTGACTCCTCAAAATTCGAGAGTCTATCCTAAATTGAGGTAAATTACATGGCCTTCCAAATACTGTTTCGATTCCTAACATCACTGAAGAGACATTAATTGTCGAAATCCGGATATGGTGTACAAAAATCTTTGCACCTTTGTTTGCGGTATACCATCTTTGCCGCAAGTTTATTGTTTTCTGTTTGGTATTAAATTTTTAATTAAGATCCATTTATTACACCTTGTGATCCGTTTATTTGGCAATCGCCAATGGCAGTCAGCAGGGTTTAAGAACATTTGTTGTTCGACCTGTTAGTCAAATGCGTTTTGTTAAAATATACTTTTTCACTTTTTTGGTCTTTTGGGAAATGTTGTTTGTGCTGTATTTTGACCCCTCTAACAAGTACGTATATATATATATACAAGTAGCCTTCATGCTTAATTTGGAATAGAAAATTATTAAGATATTTAATAAAATATAAATTTGCATTCATAACTACTGATCTAGCTTACATTTTGATATCATGAACAAATAATTTGTTTCTTCTAAATTTCTTCTTTCTTTTAAAATCACAGTCAAGAGAGAACGTAAAGCAGGGGGTAAATGGTTCCATAATGTTATCCCTGAATGATGAAATGTTTTCTTCATAAAAATATATTATGGTCGAGACACAATGAAATTGAGAATGGAAACGGAGAATGCGTCAAAGAGACAACAACCCGACCAAAGAGCAGAAAACAGCCCAAGGTCACCAATGGGTCTTCAACATAGCGAGAAAATCCCGCACCCGGAGACGGGCTTCAGCTGGCCCCTAAACAATAATGTATACAAGTTTAACGAAAATGGACGTCACACTAAACTCCGAAACATATAAAGGAACCAAAATTTAAAAAAAACATACAAGACTAACAAAGGCAAGAGATTCCTGACTTGACACAGACGCGAAAATGCGGCGGGTTAAACATGTTTTGTGAGATCTCAACCCTCCCCTATACCTCTAGCCAATGTGGAGTAAACAAATACACAGCAATACGCACAGTAAAATTCAGTTTAAAAGAAGTCCGAGTCCGATGTTAGAATAGGTAACAGAAGAAACTAAGCAAAATGACAATAATCAACATAAATTAACAAAGGACTACTAGCACTTACTCACAGATCTTAGCCAGCTCGATCCAGACCTCAATTAAACCAGAGACATATAGTACTATATGTCTCTGATTAAACTGATTGAAAGATTATGTCTTTATCATATGAAAATCAAGCACAATCCCTCCCGTTAGGGGTTTGGTATCATACCATCATAAAATATACGATATAAGAACATAACCCGTATCATGCCAACAACTGGTTTTAGAATAAATGTGTTTATTTCCGAAGACCCTATATGAGTGAATCAATATTAATTCCAAAAATTGCCATCTTTAATGACCTGACAATAGTATCGTACCTATATCCCTTCTGAATAAGTCTGTTTTAAGGTTTGGTTAGCTTTTGAGGTGAATGACGACATTTATGTGCTTTTTATAGAACTTTATCATAAAAGATGGGAGGTGAAATACCAGAACGTATAAGGTGTCTGCACGTTGATTTATATTTACGAATGATGTCCTTGTACCAATGATAAAATTTAGTAAATGTTTTGACAAGTTTGTGATATCGAAAACCCTGGTGTAATATTTTTTTCAGTAATATAAAGATTTCTTTCGTTAAAATCAAATACGTTGTTACATACACGAGCGAATCGAACAAGTTGACATATGTAAACACCATAAGATGTCACCATCTAAAAATGGATATTTAACAATACGAAATGAAAAATCATCTCTTTTATCATAAATTTTAGTATTAAGCTTTCCGTTAAAAATAAAAATATCAAGATCAAGGAAAGGGCAGTATTCATTGTTAGTATTACCTTTATTTAAAGTCAGTTCAGCAGGATAAATCTTTTTAGTGTACATACTGAAGTCGTAATTATTACGAGCCAATATATCATTCAAATATCTAAAAGTATTATTCAACTTTTGTATCAGATGTTGTTTCAATGGGTCTTTGTTGATTTTAGTCATAAATTGTTACTCGTAACAATACAAAAACAGTTCCGCAATAAGTGGTGCAGTTATTTACCTTTGGAATTCCGATAACTTGACGATATACGGACTCTTCATAGCGAACAAAAATGTTATCTTGTAAAAATTCAAGTGCAGTTATCAAGTCTCCATTAGTATATAGTATAAGAGATTAATAGTTTCGGTGAGATACTTTAAAATATCACTGACATACTCACTTATATGAAGCGCATTTGTTATCTTTTTATACATATATAAATCTCTATGATATTCAACTCTATTGTTAGTTACAGGCAGTGTGGTTACGAGCAACGCAACACCGCGGATACAGGGTCATATCGGCCGTTTTTACTATATAGAAAGAGAGAGGGAGCAATAAATGTACGCAGGGCAATACAAGTAGAGATTAGTCAACCATGTGTGCCAAAATAGCTCTTGTTCAACCAAGGTTAAATTTGTCTTCTGATAAAAAAAAACCCCATCATATGAACGTTTTCCATTTGTAATTTAATTTTTATCCCATCCTAACAGTCACGTACCGTCTGAGACATGTCCCTTGTTTAACATTAAGATATTGCAAAATCATTAACTATCAATGAAGATAACCGTAAATTCTAAAACTCTATTACTCGAACTCCATTACCATATTATATGACCTCTACGACATTTTCATAACCCTAAGGCTATTACCTTATACCTTTATAACCCTATATGTGTCATGGCCGAATGTTAAAAGTTTATCAGACTAAATAAGTAAAAAAAGAACGATCATGAGAAATAACGACACGAAACCGTAAAAAATAGGAATAAACACAAATGTTACATATGGCTAATTAATTATAAGCAGTTACTGTCGCTCAAGGCAAGAAAAAGTTTCGGTTAAAAAAAAGATAAGGCACCACATTTTCCAGTTTGGGTGAACACAGGTACTTCAAACGGTCAAAAAGGAGTTCCTGTTGCTTATTGAAATTAAAAAATGAAAACAACACGTTATAAATTTCATGCGTCCGAAGCGCTTTTCTGGATTTACCTTCAGACATCAGGAACTCGCAAAGCCGAATATTTGAAAGCCAAGGATGTATAAAAACCGAAACAATTGAAAAGCTATGTAAACAAAAGGACCTGAAAAAAAATAGCCAAATCCATCTGAGGTCAACTTTACCTGAGGGAGTTGAAACCTTAGTTTCTTTATAATTTCAAAATTTATATACGAACATTTTTTTTTAAATTACTCTTAAAGAGTAACCCCCCCCCCCCCCCCCCCCCCCCCAAAAAAAAAAATTAGATAACAAATAACCACTAAAAAGACACCTAGGGGTAAACATACAGTCTTAAGACTGTATTTGCATATAAATAGTAACAAAACACCAGTTATTCCACACAATTTAAACTCTCTTTTATATGTTACACAGGCACTTGTCTCTGAAAAAATACCTATATACTTTAACATAAGGTATATAGGGAAAACAAATTTCAGGGACAAGTGCCTGTGGTTGCAATGATCAAACTTAGACTACTGTACAACAGTATGGAACCTCCTACCAAAAAGAGCAGGCAAAAAAGGTTGAAATGGTCCAGCGTCGTGCAGCCCTTTACGCCACAAATCGCTATATGAACACCAGTAGTGTAGGAAGCATGTTGAAAGAACTTGGCTGGGAATCATTGTAAGACAGAGGGGTGAAACTACAGCTAACCTTATTTTACAAAGTGGGTTAATGATCTTGTGGATATACCATGCGACAATTACCTATAACATCAAAAGTCAACAAGAACAAGACCATCACATACCAAGAAGTTTCGGCAATACTCAACCAAGATTAATGGCTTCAAATACAGCTTTTTGCCAAGAACAGTGACTACTAGGAACTCTTTATCAGTAACAGTAGATGAGGTTCCCTCCTTGGCATCCTTCAAGAGGGAGCTTTTCATACGCTCTTTCTAGTCTTTTCCGTCCCCCATTTGCCAAGTAAGTCAAATGAGAGACTGGAGCTGTGCCGGCGGGGATCATTTCCCTGGAACCGCAACGGAAGCCGGATTGGTTTAGGCCAGATGGACGAAATGCAAATGGGTACCCCCCTTCTCTTTCTTTACTATTTCCTATTATACTTATATACTTGCTTTATATATTCTTGGTTTTATCTTATAAAAATACTCTTTTTTTTGCGCCCACCGGAAGCGTTGAGTATTGGTCAAGATTGACAGTTCAACGTATGATGTAGATGTAAATGGATGATTTCAACTTCACCAATTGGAAAGCTTCGTTTAATAGCTTTTAAACCCTTAGTAAATAATAAAAAAAAAAATTCTATGCCAAAAAACGAAAAAAAAAAACCAACCAAACAACAGTATACAAAACACAACATAGAAAACCAAAGACTGAGCAATATGAACCCCACCAAAAACCGGGAGTGCTCTCAAGGATATGGTAGCACTCCACAGTTTCACAGGAAATAAATAAAATT
Source organism: Mytilus californianus (assembly GCF_021869535.1). NCBI lineage: Eukaryota > Metazoa > Mollusca > Bivalvia > Mytilida > Mytilidae > Mytilus > Mytilus californianus. The sequence continues at coordinate 111,287,652 of NW_026262723.1, forward strand.
GATCCGCAAAATGTTTAATCATCTCCTATTTCTGGCTTTCTACAAATTAAGGTAACTGTTTGTGTCACACATGTGCACATGTATGTAACCAGTATCTTCCATAGATTTAACTTTGATATTCAACAGTTAAAATGGTGAAATATAATTTCTTCGTTGTGTATGGTGACTATCCATGGCAACATTCTGCATTTATTTACCATAAACTATTGCAAAAAGGGGCATGAAAATGTCACATGTTCCCCTAAAATTTGGTTCAAAGTTGAATTTCAATCCCTTTGAATGATATCTTTTCTGAAACTATTGAAATTAATCTATCAAATGATCATATAAAAATTGGGTGCCTTTCGCCTCATATTTTCTCTCGTAAAGTTGAATCACCCAGTTCGCACTGGGACATAATATTGCTCAGTCGAATGGAAAAGACTAGTAGGAATAAAGATCAAGGAATACTGGAAAAATGAATGTCACTATGAAAAAATGGAAAAAACATCACTTAAATAGATAGAGATACAGAACAATCCATTAAATGAAGCACACAATATATGGAAAAGCGTAAAAAACAATAGTAAAGATGTAAAGGCAGGAGAAATAAAAGCAAGAATAAGTACTCAAACGTACATATTACAAGCCAAAAGAGCTAAGTTCGATCCGAAAGTTAACCCGATATGTACAATCTGTGAACAGGAAAATGAAGATCTGGAACATTTTATTCTACGCTGTAAAGAATTGGAGCAAATAAGATCTAAATATTGCTCAAAAATAGAACAGACAATGGATGAAATCGATACCTCAACATACAAGAAGATCATACAAGAAGGGAATTTACTGCAGCTCATAATGGACTGTACTAGCAAGGACATAAACTGTTACTCAACTGTGTATGAAAACATTGAAACTCTGGCTAGAAATATGTGCTACGAGATGCACATGCTGCGCACAAAAAGGATTAAAAACTTGAACACAAGTACAGTATAAGTAAATTTTTTTAAAATAAAATAGTTCCCTACTTTACCATCTTACTATTTTATGACGTATTAGGACCTAAATTAAATAAAAAAAATTTGCAAAGTTTTAAGATATCCAGTTACCTTAAAGAATAATGATAAGATCCGAAATAAGGTAACTTTAAACTGTGAAGGTAAACTTATGTATATATGATGAATTGTTCTAAACCCCAACCCTTTTACATAAGTCCTATAAAATAACTTCTCATTATAAATTCTGATGTACGTATAGCACCTTTAACTAACAATTATAAGAAAGTTTAATTTAAGACCACTTAAATTCTAAATTCTTATTTGTAAATATATCCAGTTCTTACTTAACTTATTCTTACACTTCAGCACATTATGAATATTATTTTTAAAATTTTATGATGACAATCCTATGAATTAGTTATAATATTAATTTTAGTAATTATTATTGCCTAAATTCAGTCATCTGTACATAATTAAATGCTTCCTTATGTTCTAAGGTGTATATAGTTGCTACAATTATACCCTATGGGTAGTGCTCCACAATTAATGGAGGAATATACAAGAAACTGAAAATAATATATTAGTACAATATAATAGTCACAAGTTTGTGCGACAACCCAAAGGTGAGAAACAACTTTACAATAATTTTGGACCAATGTCTGGTATGGATATAAAAATACACACTATCATAAAGAAAACAGCCCATAATACATACATTTCACAATCTTGTCGTTCATATAAACCCTCTTTGAAGGCTATATTTATTAATCTTTAATCAGCTATCCAAAATTGAATTTTATTGCACACCAACTTCACGTTTATATTTGAAAAAATCAACTGGGGCCAAAATACGAAACCACACAACTAACTGTGATGTGCTGCATAAGCAGATCCTGCGCCTCATGTGGCACCCATCATGTTGCTCATGAATTGAATTAATGACATTCGCAAATATATGCAATCCATGCCGTCTGAACCAGTTCAAGAAATGATGAAGCTTCGGAAAAAACAACAACATCAATCTAGAGCCTTACATTTCCTCCCTTTTTGATATGTGCATGCGCTAATATAAAATAATGTTTACGGAGGACGTCTGCGTTTTTTTTCCCTGTCCGTTATGGTCTATACGCGTATATGTATCTGTACACCGGTTATTGGTTTAGAAAGCCCGATCCCGAGCCGTACAGATACCAGCCTCATTTTCATTCTTTTCTTCTGAAACACGCTCCAGCCATTGTTGTCAGAAAGAAACCCACCAAAGGCTGAAAGAAAACTCCACCATTATTCTAAGGTTGTTGCAAATATAATCAACGAATCTCTCATATAAAATTGAGAATGGAAATGGGGAATATATGCATATATAGCCCAGACCTGAGACGAGTTTGTGTATCTAAACTAATCAGACAGTAGTTTTCGGCTATGCTAATTTAACTGTTTTATCCATGAAAAATTATTTGTATATGCCGCATTCAATTTCAACCCATTTTTTGAGCTGATAAAACTCAATCAGGTTGTAAGAACTTGATGCAGATGTATCACAAATTACCAATTGTTTATTTTCTAGTGAAATTTTTCTGTTGGGTGAGTGCTACTTCAGTACATGTATCCTCGTGTATTGTATTTTCGACCTACTAACATATTTCTCCGAATTTCCCTTTTATATGTTTGAACATAGACATGCCTAATATTTTGAGAGTCACTAGTATACTTGTGCATAAAATAATTGTATCTGAAATATATTTCGATCTTAAATTATTTTTTTATTTGAGTTCATTAGATCGATGGCACGTTTGTTGACAAAAACTAGCGTCTTGTGTTTTCGACCTATCTAAAAAACTGGTCCAAAGTCGGAAATGACATGTCGTACAAATCCGGAATTGGTTAAAATTTGATGCCAATGTCTATATCAAATTATTTAAATTGTTAGGAGGCGATCAAACTTAGGACTTAATGAATTAAATGGTTACATATACAACTTTAAGATAAAAAATATTATTTTGATATCTTTATTTGACTAGTTGTACACATTTCACATGAGGCACTTTGGAAGCAAGTTTGATCTTGTATACAGTCATTTTTTTGTTCAATACTTTAGTGAAGGCATTGCAGAGTGAGTATTGTCTGTAATTTCCACTGACAGACTGTTGTTTCTGTAAATTAGAATTAATCTATATTTTATTTTTTTAGTGAAAAGCTGTAAGGATCATGCAGATTTCCGTATTAAACAGTCAGGGGTACTACTTAAACAAGTGATTTCAGAATCACTTCCTCGAGTGATTTTGGCTGTGAAATATTAAAAATTTTCACACAGACTTTTTAAAATCACTGAAACAAGTAATTTTAGAAGTTAAAATGTAATCACTTTAATAAGTGTTTATAACATGTTCTTGATATTTTTCCCACAAGCTTGATTTTTTTATTGGTAAAAAGACAACAATTCCATTGAAAAAACAACTATGTACATGCAGAAATTGTCTTTTGCTTGATAAGCCTGACACTTTTACAGTTTTTTTAAGATATGCAAAAACTGGAATAATTTGTAGATCAGGTCATAACCTTGAAGTAGATCATTCTAACTCTAAAGAAAACCAATCAGGTTACCTAATATTGTTGATCTTTGTCTGATAGTAAGAGGAGTTAATGAATTTTTGATTACAGAAAAATTCACAAGGGTACTTTTAAAAGCTTTAGCGCACTAACTTACTGCCCAAGCGCACTGGTGAAATTAATATACAAAGAAAAAGGGATAATTGATTTATGTAGGAAAATTTTAGAAAAGATAGTGAAAATATGGAAAATCAATGAAATTAGCATTTGAAGATCAAAGAAAACACTAAAATCACTTAAATAGGTGATAACTGAATTTATCAAATCACTGAAATAAGTGATGATGAAATCACTTGTTTAAGTAGCACCCCTGACTGTTAAAAATAACTTTTAGTATTACAACTAACCACCTGACAGTCATGTGACTTAATGACCTGGATGCAAACTTCACGTGCAAAAGGTCCCCTGCCATATTTCTAGAATATTTGTTTATTTTTTTTTATAGATTCTTTTTGAAGGTTAAAATAGTATTAGTAAAAGGGTACATAAATGTGATATCAATTAATAAAACGTAAATACTTAATTACATTAACTTTACTTGGAACATCTTAACCACCACGTGGTATTATTTGATATTATTACTAATTATAGCAGCCAAATATGACGTCACACGGACATGCGCAGCATACGGGAAGTGAATGTAGAATTAGGTTGAAAACGTAAGACGGTCGAAAACACAATACGAGACGATATAATTTCCAAATAATTATGACGTCTTGAAAGGCTATTTTAATTTTTTTTAGTGTGATGCCTTCCTACCTGGTACTAACACTGAAGCCATTTTTTTCATCTAACTTTGAGAGAGAATTTTCGGCAGTACTTTGACTAGAAATTTTGCACATACAATGTATACAAAATCTTACCTTTTCAAAAGGCTTTTGTGTGCTTGTTGGTGTAAAATATTATCCTTGTATTATGAGTTAGTGCTATTTAGAATGCATTGTGACATCACAATTTCCATTGAAAAAGCATGCATAGTACAAATTCATATGATGTACGAAAACATGATCTGTCGATAACAGAAATAATCAAATATCCAAAAGTAACGATAAAATTAGTTACAACTTCATTTGAGATGTGCAATCATTTCAGATTCTTCACTTTTGGAGAGTATAAAATACCCAAACTCCATAATTGTTGGCGGACTGGAATTTCTGGATAATATAAATTGAAAGTTCTGGAAATTTGGGTCCATCAAATTTTTCGGAGTTTGGTATTTTATACTCGACACAAAAACGAAGTAGATCATTGCACATCTCAAATGAATGGATGTGTATATATGCCAGTCCTATTCACCTTTGAAGCAGAAACCTTCAAATTTTGATCTTGATTATTAGCTATCAAATTTGACTGCTATTTTTTTTTTTAGTTTTTATATGCAGAAAGCCGCCATGTCATCTCAACAAATGCTAGATTATGATACCTTGGGAATTAAGTGACTTTCTAACTGTTTTTACTTTTGTTGCAGATGTCATCAGAAGATTATGATGGTTGTGTAGTGAGATTACGTGGTCTTCCATGGTCTGCTACAGCTGAAGAAGTCCTCAAATTTTTAGGTATGCACAATTTTAGTGACTTAATTTTTTTTTTCAATTTTGATTTGCGAGCACCATTTTTCTTAAACATAAGTGTTAAGTAGCCTTATTCTCAAAACGAGATGGTGTGTAACGTAATTATTCTAATTTTCTTCACATTTGACCAATAACTGATTTTAAAATTTCAGGCCATAATCTTGCCGGCGAAATGACGATTTAAGTCGCCAAAGAATTTTGAAAATCGCTAAATCTCGCCGGCCGACTGACTTCATAGCGAAGTCAAATCGCTATCAAAATCGGTAAAAGGGAGACAACTTGTGATTCACAAGTCTCACAGGTAAAAAAAATGGCGGCTGACAAGGAAAATCGAGATTTTCGAAACGACCCAGGACTAATACTGTCAACGATCAAATTAAATAAATACAACGGCGACTTTGAACATCCTCGGATATAACTTTTAAAACTGTTCAAACGGAAAACTGACCGTCTGTTTAAGTTATCATTTTACGATAATTTTCATCTGAGGATGTTGCGTAATCACTCAGCTGATTTGTTTTATTTTTACAACTTACACGAGTCGATCAATTTTACTATTCGGTAGGTAAAAGGTTGGAATTAACGGTAGATTTATTATATTGATTGAATAAAAATTGAAATATAAAAGGTAGAAAGACTGCTGATGGATAATGTGATGGCAAACGTACGACATTCGACCAGGTTGTGATCAGCAGTGGATTGTTTCTCACGACCATTTCTTTGATATGGATGATATTTTTAAAAAATGATAGAAATTAGCTCTTTGTCGAATAATTAATATGAGATTGAAAAATATTTTCATTTATAGACTTACAATCTTTAACGATAATCTCAATTTACAACTAACATAATGCCCTGGACATTCAATTATGTTTTACAAAATAATGACAAGTGGTGATATAAGTGAAATTCAACAGGAAAACTGGGAGTTATATTTTTTCTGGACTTTTAAAAATAAATTGAGGCAGATGCACATGAATTTAATGCATCATAATCATGATAATATTACAAGGCTACTCCCTCATGTCCCAATCAACAAATTTTATTTAGAACACAATGGTATCAATAAATAAATAACAACTATATATTGTCTAAACCTTTTTATTAAGAACTTTCTATATATGCATTGTGTACAATAACATATGAAAAAACTGCAAGTATATCTTTTATTGAATATAAAACAATTTCCCTAGTGATAAGCATGAAAACATGATGCAACCGAAACGGTAATGGAATCTCACTTCTCCAAGAAATTGACCACTTCTCCCTTCTCTCTCTTGGAAGGAGAAGTCACTTCTCCTTCTTCAAAATCCTAGATTAGGCCCTGAATTTGTCTTAATTTTTCCTCATTAATGAAATGCGAATATCAGAATGAAAAAGGTATGCTATTTTTGTCACTTTTAGGTAGAAACTATTTAATGTACAAAGTGAGTAGGCAGTTTGTATACATATATATCAAGAAATGTATTGATGGATAATTATAGACTTGTGTTTATTTATATTATCTCCTTGTTTTGAGAGATTTGACTAAGTAAATTCCAACAAAATTACTTTTTGTCCTACATTTGCATTTGTGTTAGTTTCACTTCCTTGGTTTAAATTAAAAAACATGATTAATAGTTCCCACTAGTATTGTTCTTGCCTCTAGTTCACCTACATGTAAGTGTTACATTGCAGACAGTTTTGTGAATGATTTGTCGTGTTTATATAATTGCAGATGATATAGCTGTTGTTGGTGGAGAGAATGGTGTCCATTTCACTTACTCCAGAGAAGGCAGACCAAGTGGGGAATGTTTTATAGAACTAGTTGACGAGTCCAATTTACAGAAGGCTTTACAGAAAAATAATGAACACATGGGAAATAGATATATTGAAGGTACTTTCCATCACTGGGCGATATGAAAAAGAAAAAAGAGGGACAAACACATTTGATCAGGGTTAAATATTACTACTTCTATTAAATTGTAATAAATAAAAAACAAGGGATAATTTGTTTAATAGTGATTTATACCAGGAAGAGAGACCTGTGGATTCCTGTTAAAACAACCTAAGGTTTTACCCTTAAAAGCACAAGGATAATTATTGTTATATTTGTCATTCTAGTATTTAGGTCAAAGAAAAGTGAAATGGAATGGGTAATAAAAAGAGCAGGACCAGGACAAATGCAGGGAACACAGGATGCTGTGGTTAGATTACGTGGTTTACCGTTTGGTTGTTCAAAAGAAGAAATAGCACAGTTCTTTACAGGTCTGTATAATCAGAGAAAGTTGAATGACACCTTTCAAAAAGTAGATCAATATACAGATACATATATAAAGTAATACTCCAGTTTTGTCATCAAATTGAATGATACAGTTTATTCATTTGTCAATAACAAAGTTCTACCTTTGTGGAGTAAAAATTCTTGGTACCTCTTGAATTCTAAAAGTTAAAAAGAAATCATGTTAGCTTCCAACTTCATTGCACACCGTGCATTAACCATTATCAGGTAAGTCAATAAGAAAAGTCTGAATGAGAAAAAAAAAACAAAAAAAAACAAAAAAACATTTGAAAATATAAAACAGTCCCAGGTCAGCTTTGTCTCAGGGATTTGCAAACTTTGGTTTAAGAACAATAACATGAAATTGACTGTCAAAATGTATCTATCATAAATCATGCAAGTACCAAAGCACTGTAGGCTTTTGGATTAGCTACTGGGTAAATTTTGCATGGTTGTCAAGTTGAAATTGTATGACATAGTTTGTTTATTTTTTGTCTTGCCTGTGATGATGTCACAGAATGTGGGACATACTAATGTCAAATGAAAAATGATTTGATGAATAGTTAATAGTGTTTAAAGGTATCTGTAGCATTAAGAAAAATAATAATTTGAAATAATTTCAATTGTCGATATTTAATCAAATGCAAATATTTTTTTTTCATTAGCAAGAAGTTGAAAATGTGTGTTTAAATTGGAAACAAGTTTTGTTTAAGTGTAAAAGTATGCTGTATTCCTCAACATAGCACAAATATAACTGCTTTTAATGTAACTCATTGAGATTGAGAAAAGGCCATCTGTCTTATTTAAATGCCAAAATTAAAATGTCAACTGGATAAGTCTTTACTTGATACTGTGTAAGGCAGATTGAACTGAGATCCTCTGAATGATACCAAAAAAGAAAAGAAATCATGTACTGAATTCTTTTAAGTTTGAAATTTCATAGTAATATTTTTTTCATTTAACAGCAAAATAGTAGTGATAGCAAAAGTAGTTAAATTAATTTTGAAACTGAGAAAAACTTGGTTGCAGTCTACTTTTTAGTTTAAATATTTATCACAGCAAAGCACACACAACATATTTGAACCAGCAGTTTCTGTCATTTCTTGCTTGAAGAACTATTAAATGTCACTTATTGTAATTGAATAAAAGTGGGTACAATACAAAATGTTTTGCAATATTTGAAAGGAGATATGATAAGTGCCACTATTTGGCCCCTGAAATTACAAAATAAAAAAGAAATATTCAATCCTGCAAAATTTAAGCAATATTGTTGTTAGATATATATAGAATGATTTAGCCTTGTCATCACCGTGCAGAGATGTCATTTGAGATGTAATAAACTTGTCATAATTGAAACAATGACTGTAAATTGAAATTTCACAAGTAGTTTTTGGTTAAATAAAAACCAAATGATAGCCAGAACCAAAAGACATTTCACTTGCATGTGTATGTTTTGAACTCATTGGGCCAAATAAGAATTGGCCTTATCATATCTTTGATAAGGGGATAATCTATGAAAAGTGTTATATCAAGAAAATATTGCAAGGAAAAAAAGGTTTTAATATTCTCATTGTTAATGGATATTTTAAAAATTGAAATGTAATTGTATGTGATGACATGCTGATTTTATGTTTTTGTTGGGTTGGGTGTACAGGGTTGGAGATTGTACCTAATGGGATTATGCTACCGGAGGATCGTCAGGGGAGAAGCACGGGGGACGCCTATGTACAGTTTGCATCACCAGATTTATGTGAAAAAGCGTTGTTGAAACACAAAGAAAGGATTGGGCACAGGTGGGAGGCTAGGGCCTTACGGGCTTTTTCTACTTTTGTGAGCAGTGTCTGAAAGGGCTGGTACGGTAAAGGGAGGATGATGGGTCCACACTGTTGAAGTGGGCCGGTACGGTAAGGGTGGATGTTGGAGTGGGCCGGTGTGGTAAGGGTGGAAGAAGGGTCCACAATGGATAACTGGACAGAAAGGTAATAATGGGCCTGAAAAGGGTAAATATATGTGTATAGCAGTAGATGAGAGGGCACATACATATATACAGGTCCATGGTACCATTGTTGAGTGGGCATATATCTAGATGGGTCATTGGGACCACAGTATGGGAGGTTGGTATGCTGAGGGTAGATGAGAAAAGGGTCCATGGGACCCATGTGAGGGAGGACATGAAAGTCAGTTTAACCATTTAGATGTTATTATAATATTAAGTTAAATTTTGAAATACTATGTGGAGAACATAAAAATTTATTAATTAAATGTAAAGTGAAAAAAGTTTTCAAGTTCATGCAGCTTAAAAGTTTTAATAATTACTTTTATAATCAAGTAACAGCTGTAAAATTATTTTATAGTAAGTCACACATTCATAGATGATTTAAAGTAATGAATTGACTCGTTAAATTAATATTTATGATCCTGTTTGCATGTTTATATGACAGACAATGTTCTTTTCCTGTAGGTACATTGAAATTTTCAAAAGCAGTTTAAATGAAGCCTATGGACAAATAAATCCCTCCCGGTCCATGATACGACCATTAATGTCTGGCAGTGGTATGGGAGGAGGAGGAGGTATGAATAGACCAGGACCTTATGACAGAACTGGACGATTTGGAATGGGTTCCGGAATGGGTATGGGTGGTGGAGGAGGAAGTATGGGATACGGAATGGGACGAGGAGGACGTAATGTTAAAGGTATGACATTTTTACAAAGTTAATGAAATTTAGACTACTTTCATTCATTATATTTTACTTTACAAATAAACATATATATTGTGGATATTCATAAAGTATGCTATTATCATCTCCTGGTATCCTATTTTGAGTGACTGGTAAGCATGGTAAGACTTAAATTTATACTATATATGTTATAGTTCATTTTAATGTCTTCTCTGTGATTGTTAAATTAAAGTAGATTTTAATGACAAATACAGCCAAAGGCTAGGACTTGGTACAACTTTCATATAGCTTGTATTATATTTTCAGATGAAGAACTTGTATTATATTGTATATTTCTATTTATCTCTCTAGTCACTTCATTACACATCTGGTCCACTTCACTGAAACTAACAGCATTTTATGAAATATAAATAGTGAATGCATGTTGATAGATTGCTGTCCATATCCTGTTAATACACTTTTAATTTGCTGATTTTTGTGTATAAAAATGTTGAGATATGTTTTACATTTATGTGTACATTATATTTAAAATGTTGTATAATAGGATTTTTTGAAGAAGATTTTGATGACTTTGGAAGTGGTTATGGTAGTGGAATGGGAGGATTCAGTTCACGAGGACGACGTGGAGGAATGGGCAGTATGGGTGGATCGATGAGACCATCAAGGGGTGGGGGACTAGGATTGGGATCCCTTGGAGCTATGAGACAAAGAGGTGCCACACCTGGTAGTCATTATGTCAGTAAAACTGGTCATTCTGTTCATATGAGAGGGTTACCTTTCCAGGCATTAGATACAGATATAGCTGAGGTAAGTTAACAACTCACCTGACTTTATCACCTTCATTATTTACCTGGTCGTTTGTCAGAAAATTGCTTTGGTGAATTGAGTTTTGTTTTGCTTATATATTGAATGTTGGAAAATAAAAGGAATTTCAAAAAATTGATATTTTGCTGTCAGTCAAGTCAGTTGGAGTTTTACATGAGCCACCAGTCTTACTTCAAGTGCCTTGAAACTCTTACTGACATATGGAAAATTGAATTGGTGACTACCCTATAAAAGCCTCTAAAGTAATCATCTTTCTTCCATTCCTTTTGCTAATGATTTGTATAATTTTTCAGTTTTTTTCACCCTTGGGTATAAAGCCAGTTAGTGTGGAAATTGAATATGGTCCAAATGGACGACCAACAGGTGAAGCTAATGTAGATTTTGCTGGTCATCAAGAAGCTGTAGAAGCCATGAAAAATCATAAGAAAAATATGCGTAAGTGTAATTCATTCTTATGATTGTAATAGAAAAGAAAGGATATGGGGTACCCATCCATGACACAAAATCAATACATGCACAGCAAAAAACAATAAGCAAAGGAATCGAGGTTTTAATTCTGTTCTTCATCTCAAAATCACAGTGAGGCCTTCAACACGGAGCAAAAACTCCCACTTCACTGCAAGTTTAAGAAGACCCCTAGAAAGGGTTTCTTTGCAAACTGACGATCACAACTGTGTTACTTGGATAATATATAACTTGGTAAAAACAGGAATCTCAGAAGATATCAATTAAACAAATCAAAACAGAGTTAATTTCTTATGTCACCACTCCAGGGTTTAAGATGGGGCAGGATTCTGAAGTAAAGGCATATAATTACACCATAAGAGATTAAATTACTAAGAAAGTATAAAACACCATTTTAATCATATACACAATCACTTTTCACATGTTTTCCCTTTATTGAAAATAATGTTTTAAAGTGCAGTGGACTCACTCAATTTTTAATTTAAAATACTAGCATATAGTTCTTATGGAAATCAAAATTTATAAACTATTGGTCATTATGATTTCAAGTTTAAAGATAAAATATTATTTCTAAACATTTTACCTCAGGGATTATATCTAAGGGATTGAAGTTTTGAAAGCTTGAGATTATGCCACAGACATGAAGGATTGATAGTGTTGATGTAAGCAAATTATATTTATGTTTATTTTTCAGAACATAGATATATAGAATTATTTCTGAATTCCACGCAAACAGGAAAGACAAATTATGGAAGTGGTGGAGGTTTTGGTGGATCAAATTCATCCGGTGGTGGATTTGGTGATGGGGGTTTCAATAATGGAGGTGGATTTGGAGGTAAGATTAGGAGTTTTAGCTTAAGAAATTTTAGGATGAGGATTGGGGAAATAGAAAGGGACTTATTTTGAAAAAAAATCTTGAATTTATTTATTTTCCAGAAAATGAGTAAGACATGGTGTATATATTCATTATTATTTGAATGTATTATATTGTCCTACAGGTGTTTGGCTGCTGTCTCATTTATGTCTACCCAACAGTTTGTTTTATTCATGTATATTCTATTCATTAAACTAATACATTGCAACATCCAACCAATTGACATTTGTAATGTATAAGAAACAAGGGACAATATAAATAAGAAGATGTGGTATGAGTGCCAATGAGACAACTCTCCATCCAAGTCACAATATATAAAAAGTTAACAATTATAGGTCTTAATTATACACTGCATTTATTATGGTTTTTGGTCTTTATGTAAAATAAAGAAGTTTGACTAGTTGCATTGCAAAAATGGAATAAAATACTAAGACTACAACTCTCCATCCAAGTCACAATATATAAAAAGTTAACAATTATAGGTCTTAATTATACACTGCATTTATTATGGTTTTTGTCTTTATGTAAAATAAAGAAGTTTCACTAGTTGCATAGCAAAAATGGAATAAAATACTAAGACTGTTTTCTGTCCGATTCAGTTAAAAAATCACATAAATACTTTACATGAATAGTACTTGAAAATTATGAGTCTTCAAGGTGCAGTTGTTATGTAAACCTCAGGGTTTTATTTTACTAAATAATTTTGCATGTTCTGCTGAGCAGTTTAACTCTTGAAATCTGTTAAAAGTTCAGAGTTAACAACAATATAGCTCCAATACATTAATTTATTTATTTTTCAGATGGATATGATGGTGGTTACGGAGATAACATGAGCGGTGGTGGTGGTGGTGGCATGATGGGCGGAAGCAGCATGGGTGGGGGTGGTATGGGATCTGGGATGGGTAGTGGCTATGGAGGTGGCTCAATGGGAGGAGGAATGGGGGGAATGGGTGGAGGAAATCCAAACTATACTGCATTCTAAACAGAACATCCATGACTATAATTTCATCTCATTTTACATTGTAATCAATTGTCCACCTTGATCATTACAGAATACATGTTTGTCTCAAATGCCATAAACACATTGTTCATTATATTGATTGTAACATCAGATTTGATTTTGTATCTTTATTGTGATCTACATGTACCATGAAAACATGTTCAGAAAATTTTGTTCATAAACTATGGTATTAAGTCATTAAAGTAAATTTGCTCATCTATGTCTGTTTTTGTCCCATCTTGAAGAAAATTTGTGTGAACAATGATCTGAAAGTGTTGTTAATTATGTGATCTTTAGTTAATGATTTATCTTTCGTTGAAGACTTATGTTGTCATTTTCATATCATTTAACCATCATGTCATCATTAAATCTTTTATATACAACATTATAGTTTCTTTTATGTGATATGCCTATTTGTTTTTTTATTAAATGCTACTCAAAACAACCACAAGTCTTTACTGTGATGCTTTAGCCAGCTGTCCACGATATTGGTATTGACGAGAAAGTGAATAATTACAATGAATAAGAAAAGACCAGTTAAGACCAAAGTTTTTAACATGTTGCATGATATAAGGAACTTAAATGAACAGGAAGAGACCAACTTCATTTCGGGGCCTTTTATAGTTTGCTGTGCAGTATGGATTTTGCTCATTGTTGAAGGCTGTACTATAGTTGTTAATTTTTTGTCATGTCTGGTGAAGAGTTGTCTCATTGGCAATCGTACATCTTCTATTTATACCCCACGAAACTTGTTTCCGTAGGGTATGATGTTTTTGACTTGTCTGTCAGTCCTGTTCTTGTCATCGCAACTCCTCTGAAACCATAACAGAATTTCATGAAACTTTATAGATAATAAGGACATGATATGTAGATGTGCATATCCACAAAAAATTATTATAAGATGACTTTCCTAGGAGTTATTTTGATGTGTTATGCTGTCCTGTAAATCACCAAAATGAAAATTTGTATGATGCTGTTATTTATATTGTTTGAAAAAAATACAACTATAAAGTAAGGTTTGGAACCTCTCCGACTTCATATTATTTTGCCATGCTCATTTTAGTTAAAATAAATGGGAGCACAAATGTTGTACTAATATAAATTTTGAGGAAGCAGACCAATTACAAAATAAACTCCATGTGAAAATATCTTAAAAGCTGTGTGTCAAACAGTTTAACTCACCAACATAAGCAATAATTCATTACAAAAGTGTAAAAAAATCACTTTTCCTTAGCCATTCCACTAGATATGGAACTGAAATTGGTGAACTGCCATTTGACATTAATACATATGGGACATAAAACTTGAGAGTTCAAATTGATTAAAGTTTTTATAGAAAAAAAAGAAGGGAAGCCAATCAGTCCAATAGAAAAAGTAATGAAAGACAAACAACAGTCCAAACAAAATTTAGGATTGACTAAAACAAACCCCACAAACAAAACTGGGTTAACTCCAGTGTTGCTGAAGGGTAAGCAATTTCTACTCCCAATGGCACCCATTTTTTTTCTTTGAATAATATCAGTTTCAGTGTCAAAAATTTTTCTGGGAATCCAGCAGGCCTTGCAAGAATATGGTAAACATTGAAGATGTGCAGCTTCACTTTTGTTTTCCCATTTGGATAGTTTTTGACAATGTACCAGATAATTAAACTTTACGTAGCAACATTCTTTATAAAGGGTACAACTTTTGTTAAATATAGTGAAAATGAAACAGACTGAAACGACTAGGGTTGCACTACCTATGGTTTGCAATTTGAAGTGACATTTTAAATGGTAGTTTCACTAGTATTTGAACGGCTGTAGAGAGCACCTATTTGAATGATAGAAAGATTTCTATTATGGAAATGGTTTCCCAGGAGAGATAAAATAGTCCCAAAAAAATTTGTAAGGGGTTCCAAGGAACCCTCTGTCTCGCCTGCGATTGCTGCTGTCAGTGTAAAAGTAATGTTGACATAAAAAGTGAGTCCATGTATTCGTAAAATACAGAATTTAAAAAAAAAATAACTTTTTCTTTAGATGCTTTTTCTTGGTCATGAAAATGAGCTTCTGTCCAAGTTTAATAACAATCCATGAAGGTTTATAAATTTATCATGTCAAAAAAATTTAATCCCAGATTGTCTGTAATGTAAACTGTAAAAAACAAAGTCCATCTATCAGAAAAATATTAAAATTAAAAAATATTTTCAAAGGTTTACTTCAGACATCCCTTAATCATTAAAAGGCTTCTGCCAAAGTTTCATAAAACTCTGTAGGTTTGACAAAGTAATTGATATGTAACAAACTTTGACCCCAGACTGGATCTACTTGTTAACTGTAAAAAACTAAGTGCATTTATCAGTAAATAGTGGAAAATAAAAATAAATATTTTCAAAAATTTGCTCTAGATACTGTCTTTTGGTCATAAACGAGCTTCTGTCCAAATTTCATTTAATTCAATGTAGGTTTGACAAAGTTATCTATGTAAAAAAAAACTTAAACCTCAGACTATATCTGAATCTTAACAGTAAGGAAGCTACCATTTGATTTTTATGGGGGGCTAGGATGAAATTTGAAAAAAAAGGCAGGACAGGAGTTTTGAATAAAAAAAAAGGCTAGATGAGCAACTTTGAAAAAAAAAAGGCAGTATGACAATTTATGTAAAAAAAGGCAGGGCCGAATAGAGTGAAAAATATGTTCAGTGGACTGAAATTGGGGTCAAAACTCTTATAGATCTGGCATTAAAATTAGAAAGTTTATAGCATAGGGAACATGTGTACTAAGTTTCAAGTTGATTGGACTTCAACTTCATCAAAAACTACCTTGACCAAAAACTTCAACCTGAAGCGGGACAGTATCATTTTCTATGTTCAGTGGACTGTAAAATTGGACTTCAACTTCATCAAAAACTTTAACCTGAAGCGGGACAGACGGACAAACGGAGGGATGCACAGACCGAAAAACAAATTACCCCTAGATGGGGCATAAAAAACTTAAGTCCATTTATCAGAAAAATACAGAAAAATAAAAATAAATATTTTCAAAATTTCGCTCTGGATGCTGTATTTTGGTCATAAAAAAGCTTCTGTCCAACACAAAATTCTATGAAGGTTTGACAAAGTTATTGATGACTGAAAAACTTTTAACCTCGGACTAAATCTGAATGTTAACTGTAAATAAAAAAATAAACCCGCTTCTCTCAAAATTTCATAAAATTCCATGTAGGTTTAACCACAGACTGAACCTAAATGTTGACAACGCTGACGGAATCTAGGATTGCTATGTCTTGCTTTCACGAAATAAATTTTGCAAGCTCGACAATAATGGGTACCCTAGAATGAAAATGCTACTGAAATCTACTTAAGTTGAACCCTCTAGAAAATCTTTAAAAACTATTAACATGGTTTACAAAAACTGGCTTCAAATAGTTTTTCCCTCATTAATAACCACTGATATATCAAATTCTGGTAATTATGAGATCACCTTGTAAACAAACTAACTGCAAATCTGAACCAAACTTGACCGCAATCATCCTTCATGCATCTTATTTAGAAAAAATGTGGCTTGTATACATACCATGCAAAAAATAACACTGTATTTGTGGCTATAAGTATGAGAACGGGGTAAAATCATGTTAAATTTTGAAAATTATCAGAGAAAAAAGTTCAGCACATCATGATCTACCATTCTTTCTTCTTGTCAGAAATATAGTCATTTGACTCTTTATTCGAATAAATTTCCTTGCATGACTGTTTTACCCTACTTTTGGGGTATTGAAACGGTATAAACAACAAAATGATAGCAAGAGAAGATCTACAATTAACTCTACACAACTGAAATCATCAATGGACTCCTAAAAGAGGTATTGCCCTTAAATGATTATACTGGTATATTAATAAAGGAGATGTATTATGATTGCCAATGAGACAACTATCTACTCAAGTCCAGATGCTGTGGTTGCAAGACGCTACAAGTCCTCAAGGCCTTCAACAATTAGCAAAGATTATACCATTTAGTCAGCTATAAAAGGCCTTTAAAAAATGAAACAAGAAAACTAACAGCCTGATTTATTATAAAACAACAAAAAACAATCGACAGACTGCAACCAACAACCACTGATTTACAGGTTTCACACATTTTTTAATGCTCAACCCTCCACCTAATTTATACCAATTTTTGGGGTTTTGGCTATTGGTATCATCTTGAAAACTATAATAGAGAGAAATTGCACATGCAAACAAAAATGATCAACAAGCCAAGATATACAAATAATTAAGATGAACAAAATTTTCGATGGACTCCTTATAAGAATCATTGCCTGTAAATGACAATTTTTCCCATTTTTGAGTGTAGTTCAGATTGAGAAGGGTAATTATTGAATTATAGAGACACAAAATCATACTTTGTGTGTGTATGATTGCTGCCACTGTTGCTAAAGATTTAAATGATGCATATTTCTGCCAGATGAGCAATTCAGGAACCAGGAAGCCTCCAGTTTTTGTTATAGTCTCTCACAAAATGACAAATTTATGATTTACACATTCAATTGTCAAATACCTCCAGCATGGAAACTGGTTCTAGCATTCATGTGGAGATGAATATTAAAATAACAACTTGGGCTAATCATAATGTCTACGTGTGATGTAACATTTTCTACAGCAAGTTCACTAAAACTATAATTAAAATTGTCAGATACTTCAACTTCTTCAATAAAATGGTAAAAACAACTAACAGAATTATTCTTTAATATTTTAATATTATCAAATAATAAATTACATTTATAATAGTACAAAGAAAATAATTATGGACAAACCATACATAAATAATATCTAAAACATTCCTAACGAGCAACAGTAAAAAAAAAAGTAAACTAAAAACAAGAAGATAAGTTAATTGGTCACCATGTCTCATTCCCATTATAAAAAATACTTTGGATTTTTTGTTTAATATTTTTGAAAATACTTTTTCTCATTTCTTTGTTTGGTGAAGTGCAAAATTCCTGTTTTAACCCTAATTTAGCATATGTCCTGGTTTATTAAACAGTTCGCTTCATAATGGACATGTGTACTAAGTTTCAAGTTGATGTGACCATAAACAATCGTAAAACAAAATTTAAACCTGATACAGAACGGATGGACAGACATAAAGATCAGAAAACAATTTTTGTTGCTTGCGTAAGATAGTAGTCATTATAATTTTAACTATTACAAAAGAGTTGATTACAATTCAATTGAAGGAATTACAAAAAGTAGCCCATCAAAATTAGTCTTATATTGAGTGTATGAAAAAAATAATTCTAACTATTCTAAAAAGATTTAACATGTACAAAATGAAAAGGACAATATACTTTATTCACATTAAATATTAACAGACATTATACATAAACATAGTAAGCAAAACACTTCTATTATTAAACGAGTGTGTAAATGGCAACCAGTTTAAATTCATAGGTTATAGGTCAGATTACCCACTTGTATAGTATCAGTCATCCAAATATACATATTTCTGAATCATAATCTGGAAGCCATACTACTAATTTTTCATTCCTTTGTCTTTAAATGTTTTGAAAACCACCACTAAGGAACAGTTACTGGTAAGTCAAACAGGAATCTTATCAAAATTATGACTGCATTTGGACATCTAAACATATACCGGTACATGCTTCCAAAATGAAATGAAAAATTAAGTTATAAACTTTATTCCAACAAAATCAACTAACATTATAACCATATAAAACATTATCTCCAAACGAAGAAAGTTTTAGGAGGAAGGATGTAATAAGCTTGACAAGTCAGGGAAAACAAATAATTTACAGACCCATACTAATTAATACAAATTCTATCGTTAAAAAATATCTATTTATGCTGCTTATTTGTCTCTTCTCCAGGAGCATCGAAATAGGAGAAGTGTCCTATGTTCCAATAACAGTTCATTACTATACATCATGCCACTTCTACATTGCAGAAAATCTATGGAAACAGTATGCTGTATGGATAATAATTTTCTTTATTTAATGACCGGTATGTCTCTCCTCATGAAAAAGATGTTTCAAATCATACCTATTTTCAAAGAATTTCACAACTTGTCCTCCTACATATAGATATAATCCAGTCTATGACATTCTAAGAAAGTTTTAAAAAAAGAATTGCTATATTGTAAATACAAATGAGATTATTCTAAGAATGCTGAAGTTTGAGATTTGGCACATTTCCATGCTGCAGATATAAGTTTAGTAAATCCCGTATCTTTAGGTTTTTCTAGTCCTCGCATCACTCTTTGTTTCATCACAGATATAAATTCTTTATTACTCAGCTGGCCATCATCTAAAAATTAATAAACAAAGTTTAATATTCCAATATCTGTAAATTAAAAACAAAGCTTATGGTGTTCTTGCAAATGATCTTTCCCAGGTACATTTGTAACTTGGTTAAAGAGATAATAGTTTGTGAAATTCCTATTTTTAAAATTGTTTGTATAAACTTTGAATGGATGGTTTTTATACTTCATTGTTGAAAGTGTAAATAAAGATATAAAAAGAGCAAAGCCATTTATACAAAATTGTGTATTTTTTAAGATATTTCTAAGTCTATGTGTAATGTTACGGCGTTATAAGGTCCTTCTCAAGAACAAATTCTTTTACTTTTTAAAGACATAACTTTGGAATGGTATATATGGCAGTATTTCAAACTTGAACCGCATATAATAATATATAGCAATGTCTTGAAAATATAAGGTCTTAATGTAGAAACTGCTTATTTCAAAAGGATATACAGATTGACTGATAGACTAACATGGCAGCAGTTATAAGCCCCTCCAAAAAAAATGTGTGGAGCAAAATAGTTATTGCATCAATAGGTTGGTGGGTATCTTTAATTTTGAGGAAATAATCCATTTTGAGTTTGTTCAAATAATGTGTTGGATATAAGGCAAAAATGGTAAAAATCATCATTTAAGGGCAATAACTCCAATAAGGAGTCGTCTGACAATTTGGACATGTTGACTGATTTGTAGATCTTGTCTTGCTGATCATTTGTCAAAATTAAAGTTTATCTATATCTATAATAGTTTTAGTAGGCTAAAATGAAAAACAAGAGCAAACACACTGAAATATCTCGCCTGCTTTACTATCATTCATTTTATGTCGATAGCCCTAAATAAAAAGTTTTACTACAAGTATCACATTAAATTAACATGATCCGAGAAAATGAGGTCAAGGTCAGATAAACCAAGCCAGAAATACATGTTCACCTTACAATCATTCCATACATTGAATATAGTTGGACCTATTGCTTATAGTATAAAAGAAACAGACCAAACCATGAAAACTTTATACTGACCAATGAACCATGAATATGAGGTCAAGGTCAGATGAACCCTGCCAGACAGACATGTACACTTCACAATCATTCCATGGATCAAATATAGTTGACGTATTAAATATAGTATCTAAGAAACAAACTTAACCATGAAAACTTAACCTTGTTTACTGATCTATGAAATGAGGTCTAGGTCAAGTGAAAACTGTCTGACAGGCATGAGGACGATGCAAGGTACACGCATACCAAATATAGTTATCCTATTACTCATAGTAAGAGAGAAATTAACATTACAAAAAATCTCAACTTTTTTTTTTCAAGTAGTCACTGAACCATGAAAATGAGGTAAAGGACAAAGGTCATATGACAGAGGGAAACTTCATAACATAAGGCATCTGTATACAAAGTATGAAGCAAAAAGGTCTTCTGCCTTCTGAAATATTAAGCTTTAAGAAGTTAGTTAACGCCGCTGTTGCTGCCGCCGCCGGATCACTATCCCTATGCCGAGCTTTCTGCAACAGAAGTCGCCTATTCATAGTGGTTTTCAAAATAATAGTCAAAACTTGCATTTTACTCCTATGTTCTATTTTTAGCCATATCAGCCATTTTGGTTGGCAGGCGGGGTCATTGGACACGTTTTAAACTAGATACCCCAATAATGATTGTCGCCAAGTTTGGTTAAATTTGGTCCAGTATTTTCAGATGGGAAGGTTTTTGTAAAAGTTAACGACAACAACAAATGATGGACGCCAAGTGATGAGAAAAGCTCACTTGGCCTTTCGGCCAGGTGAGCTAAAAAGTTAAAAGGCCAAATAAAGTACAAAGTTGAAAAGCATTGAGGACCAAAAATTCCAAAGGGTTTACAAAATAATGTAATTTATCCTATAACCAAAGTTTTAAGTTGCAACAGTATCAGGTGGTAAATCAAAAGGTTTGGATTTGAAAAAAATACATGAGTAAGCAGCAAAGCATTCCAGCCATATGCAAAATTTATGCAATGTAAACCTCTTTCCCATACATGCCAACCCTTTCAATTTACAGAGTAAACTAGAATTTTTTATACAACCTATGGCCTACCAATTACAAATACAATTTATATTTACCAATTTCTTACATTGATTGCAAAAAATAAATAAATTTAATTATTTTTCATAAAGTCATTATCAATATTCATATGTTGTACTGTTTTTTAAAGGGGAACATAATGAAAAGAATGGAACAAAACATTACCAAATTACTAGATGGAAAAGTTGACTGTTGTTGAAAGATGCTTATAATATATATATATATTTATGTTCTCATGTACGGAACCAGGATTTTGAAAGGGGGGATAGGGGGCTCTCTGGCAAGCCAATGTTTGGAGTGATACTTGTAAAAAGTCTATGCATTTCTCATATATGAAGCTCCATTAGGGGGGCGGGCCCCTTAGGCCCCATAAATCAGCCTCTGATTCTCTTGTTGAGTTTATAGTTTATTTGTAAGGTCCATTTATAGCTAAAATAACCCTCTCATTTCACATCCAAATGTGCCCAGAATTCTTCATTCTGTCCCCCTTCCCCCCCCATTTTGAGTCATAAATGTTACATTTTTATTTAGTGGCATCACAAATTGAAGTACTTTTTTCACTTTTATAGAAATAAAAATACTTACTATTTTCATCAAATAATGTGAATACAAGGTCTACTAAATGTTCTGACAAGTCAACATGGGCTACTGTTTTAGCTACATGTACCAAGGTTTCTAAAATAAAATGATATTTTTATTACAGACTACTTCATTTTAAGACATAACTACATGTTTGAAGTGTTCAATGCTTGAATGTGTATAAAATGGATCTTGTTCATGATTAACTTTTAAACTGGTACTATTTTTGAAAAATTTCTGCTATTGCCCAGTGCCTACTTAATCTGGTCTTCTATGTAGATGTAGATGATTTTGTAATACTTGAAATATTCTGGCTAAATAAGAATCTTAGCACACCTCCTCCTTCAATGGTGAATCTACTGCATATAGTTTACATAAATACATTAGCCAGGTGAATACATTTAAAAGTGGAATCTGCAAAAAATACCTTTCTTAACCATATGATTTAAATCTAATTTTACCTTGATCTATTGATACACCTGCCAGATGATAAAAACTTAAAGCTGTATCAACATCATTTACACTCTTAAGGAACTTCCAAAAACTCACATACTCTTCAAATGTAACTCCCTATAAAATAAGAAAAAATATAACAAAATATTATATCAATGAAAGCTACAAGAGGAACATATGTTAATACAAGAAGGACTATTTTTTAATGAAAAGAAAAAAACAGAAACAAATATTGAAAGTAAATAACAAGCGAGTATTTTACATTTTAAGTTATATTACAATTTCCTCTGATAAATATCATAAACATATAAAACATATATATTTTTATACCTTTCCATCATCCTTGAACTTCTTTTTAACCCTTTTAACCATCCTGGATTTTTTGCTGTCTGGATATCCTGCGTAGGTTAGAAGTATGGAGGCAAAATCTTTCTCTGATATAGAACCATCTTTCTCATATCTCGGATCATATCTTGCAAACTGAAATTTAGAAAATTGATTTTATCCTGAAATTCACTTTTTCACTATAAAATTAAAATTAAACTTGTATAAAATACCAATATCATCTCCTGGTAGTCCTATAAAATAAGCCTTCATAGGTGCATATCGTTTGCTTTCCACGTTTTTTATCAGATATTTTTTTTTTACTATCAATGAAGAACCACATCCTTTCGACAGTTTTTATCAGATATTTTTTTACTATCAATGCCGAACCACGTGGTTTGGCATTGATAGTAAAAAAAAATATCCGATAAATCATCAAAGGAAGCGATATGAACCTACGAAGGCTTATGTTATAGGACTAAATCTCCTGGTATCCTACTTTCATTATTAGCAACAAGTAATATTCAAATATTAGTGTTTACATAACAGTTCGTTTCATATCCTCTCTGCATCAAAGCAATGTCAATTTGTATAAAAAGAAAAAGGCATTACTAGGAGCTATAAGACTACAAATTTTACTACAAATATTTAAAAAATTTCAGGATAGAAATAATATACATATAATGTCTTCAAGTCTAACTTATTTGTTTGTTTGTAACACTTTACATATTTTCTGACAATATACATTTATTGTATATATGATAATTACATTACATGTATGTTTTATGTGAATTGATAATTTTGATTGGCTGACAACAATCGCGAGAGACTACAATGTCATATTTTATTTTCTTATCAAAATACAACAGCTATGACTGCAAGTGCTAACCGTGACAATGTTAAAACAATACATTGAAAAACAAACAAAAAGCTTTATATAACTTTAATTTCATGGTTGTAGCATAAAAATGTAATTACAAGAACTGAATGCTTCTTTTTATAATTTTATATGGTTGTAAAAGCATTGATTATGCACAGATTTTTGATATGAAGCTCTACCACACTTCATACAAAAAGTGCTTTGGTCAACACTTTTACATCCTAATAAAATTATAAAAAGAAGCAATCAGTGCTATCTGGCAGTCTTCAATGTGATGATACACCTGTGTTCATTCTTTCAAAGTGAGTGAGCATGCAGAACTTTGATATTCTGTCAGTGACCTTAATTCACATACTACTTTCTTCTAAAGACTAAGTTCAAGTTCGAGGACTTTGTTACAACTAACCTAAATTTTTCTTCCGTTGACTTAACGAAATTTAAAACAAATGGGGAATGTTTCCCCTGCTTGCATTTAATGTTATAAAGGGGCATAACTAAAGAACTGTACAAGTGATGCTACCAAAATTCAAACTTGATCTGAGTTTTGTGGCAATAAGCATTGTGTATAAGTTTCATAACATTTGGTTGAGGCGAACTTAAGTTAGAGAACAGAAACGAAAAATTCAGCAATTTTTCCATTTGTAAAGGGGCATAACTCTAGAAAGGTAAAAGTGATGCCACCTTAATTCAAACTTGATCTGTGTTTTGTGGTAATAAGCATTGTATATAAGTTTCATAACATTTAGTTGAGGCAAACTAAAGTTAGAGAACAGAAACTAATTTTGGGACTTTCGGACAGACGGACGGAAAAGGGTAAAACTTAATATCCCCTCCGCTACGGCAGGGGCATAAAAACATGAGTGCACATGCTGAAATATCTTGCCTGGTATACTGATCATGATTGATTTTATTTTAAAAGTCTTTAAGATAGGAAAACTGACAATCCTAGTCAATTAAGGTTGGAGTCGAACACACTCTAACTTATTATATATAAAGCTTTATACAAGTATTTTGTGCCACAGCCATTGGATTAGTATCATTATGTCTTACAGTAAAATGTTTTATTTCCTGCAATGGTGGACTAACTTGAAATTGATCATCAGTACATTAACAGTTTTTATCATTGTTTTGTATGTAGACATGTCCTTATTTCACTGGTTATAACGTGTAAAACTTCAAGAAAGTCATTGCCATTGGAGGAGACACATAACTCATTCTTATGACATATATCATATATCCTCACAGGCAAGATGATGATGAAGCTATAAAGTTCCAGTGCCAAATATCACACAAGTTTCAGGATGAGAAATGTTATGTTATATGAATATGAACCCTTTTTTTTCTTTGTACTAGACTGAAACGCTGATGGTTTCTTTCTTCCAGGACACATTATTCTGACTCCAAGCTTACCAGTCTTTGCGCGATTTCCTAAATGTTGCATGCTTAGCAAAGAAAATTCACTGGCAAAACAAGACTACTATGATTTGTTTATACTCACCTCAATCCTTGGAGGGATGAGTGTGGACCTGACACTACTATGATTTGTTTATACTCACCTCAATCCTTAGAGGGATGGGTGTGGACCTCACAACACTATGATTTGTTTATACTCACCACAATCCTTTGAGGGATGAGTGTGGACCTGACAACACTATGATTTGTTTATACTCACCTCCTCAATCCTTTAAGTTATGAGTGTGGACCTGAGAACACTATGATTTGTTTATACTCACCACAATCCTTTGAGGGATGAGTGTGGACCTGAGAACACTATGATTTGTTTATACTCACCTCCTCAATCCTTTGAGGGCTGAGTGTGGACCTGAGAACACTATGATTTGTTTATACTCACCACAATCCTTGGAGGGATGAGTGTGGACCTGACAACACTATGATTTGTTTATACTCACCCCAATCCTTGGAGGGATGAGTGTGGACCTGAGAACACTATGATTTGTTTATACTCACCACAATCCTTGGAGGGATGAGTGTGGACCTGACAACACTATAATTTGTTTATACTCACCTCAATCCTTAAAACTTCTTTGGAAACTTCTGCTTGAAAATCTAAGAACTCTTTGACTGTTAATTTTTTATCTCCGTTTTGTCCAAAGAAGTAAGTCATTAATGCTGAGCTGTAATCCTTCATTACACTGCCTGTAACAGCATGATCTCTGTGTCGACTTCCCATGGTTGTTTGTGCTCTAACTATCTCTTGCACCTATATATATGTACAAACATCAATGTCATATCTGTTAAACAATTACTTCACAAAAAATTTTGTGCCCTATAGCGTGGATTGATTGTTTAAATAAAGACTTGTTTGAATAGAATACATTGGCCTGCTAGTAAAATTTCTTGCATGCCAACTGGAAACTTTAAAAGCCTGGTTTGCTAGGCCTTTGGGTTAAAGTAGTAGTCTACATTTATTCTAATGCATGAACATAGATTAATCACACTTCCACACTGCATTACACATAAGACTTACTTGTATTTACTTTGAAGTATAAAACAAATCTTTTCAATTTATTCTGTCTTGCTTTTGATGCTAGTCAGGTGTCTTGTGTGTCCAAGAGTTGAGAAAACCTTTTATTGATTTTTTAGCATGTCTTCCTCGACTTTTCCTGCTATCTCCTTTTGAAATTATACAAACTACTGAAGTGTATTGTTTGGAATTTGTTCCAATCCACTATTCTGTATTTTGTCAAACTCATATCAATATTTACCTTGTCAAATTCCCCTCTATCAACATCACCATCTCCATTCAAATCAAACATCTTAAAAGCAATCTGGAAATTTCTTGGGGGAGCTGTGACAAAGAATATATAATATGTTTTTAGCCACTTTATGTTCTTTAATATTGGTAGCAAATATGTGTTTTTTACATTCATTGTATTCTTTATTGGTAGTAATATTCCTTAAAGTCATTGTATCCTGTATATAGGTAGTATGTATCCTGTATATAGGTAGTATGTTTTCTAATATAGTGTTCTTGATTGGTAGTCCAGAAATGTATTCTCACATGATGTTCTCAATTTGTGTTCTTCTTTCTGACATATTGTTCTCTATTTATGTTCTTCATTCTGACATAGTGTTCTCTGTTTATGTTCTTCATTCTGACATAGTGTTCTCTGTTTATGTTCTTCATTCTGACATAGTGTTCTTTGTCCGTGTTCTTCATTCTGACAAAGTGTTATCTATTGATAGTACATTGTATTATTTTGCCTAAGTGTTCATTATTGGATCACAATTTCAGAATTTAAATTTAAAGTGTCTGTAGGAAATTATTTTTTGTGTATATATTAGAAAATCCTGCTTATATTGAAATTAGTTCACAAGTCAACAATTGATTTTTCAGAATCCAAAGGTACTGTTACACAATTATAATATCCTCTTTTCTTGTATATTATGTAACAGGGGTCATCTTAAAAATAATATTTGAATCAAGTGAATAAACTGACTACTAAAAGGGCAACATTTTCACTGTTTAACCAGCAGTGACTGTTGACAGGGTAGAATTTTTAGTGTTTAACCAGCAGTGTTTACATTTGATAGGCTATTAACATCACAGATGATCTGATAACCTACTGTTTTATAAGTTTCAACTCATGGCTAAATGCTTTTCGAAAGCCTGCAATCATTTCAGTGAATCTATCTTTGGCATGTAACTTACTTGACAAAACTGTTAGAAGGAAAATGTAGTCAGAAAAAGAAATCAGTCCACTTTCTCCCAACCTGTGAAAAATGCTATCTTCTCCCAACTCTGTATCCACATGCTTTCCACGCTAGAGAATAATATAAACATACACAAAACCATGAATATATTAATGTCTTACCCTGACATGTATCAAAACAAAAAAAAAACTTACCTAGTTTATGCTTCTAAAAAGTCATCTGATCAGAAATAGAAACATAGAATGATAAATTTCTTTGAATTAAGTAGATCATGAATAAGGATTGATTACTCAAAATCTTCATATTATTCTTCATTAAAATTTGTTCAAAGTTTCTGTTTCAAGTAACATATATCTGATGATGATTGTGATTAACAACCATAGTTTCCAACAGATCATAAAATATAGAACTTTAATACCCAATGTTTGTTCAAATAATTGGCCAAGTATATTATTTTTCAGATTTTTTTTAATTGATATGAAAATTTTCTCTTTTTTACACTGGTGGTAGCCATGTTTGGTGGTGACTTAGGGTAGAATTCTTTAAAAGGATAGTAAGAGCATTTTAAGCCAAAGTTTGGAATCAATTGGCTCTTTACAGGAGTTTTCAGATTTTTATCTCTCACTTTCTTATCATATTTTCTATTCTAAGAAAAAATGGCATCCATGTTTGTTGACAGATGTGGTCTTTATCCACAGATCTCAGAAAAGATCAATAATGTGTTATTTGACAGCTTTATGGTCTACGTAAGATTATACCATTAAACTCTTATTGTCAAGTTTCATTCCATTCTTATGAAATCCTGAATACCCCCTGCTGTCCTACATGTCCTAGTGTTATTTAGTAGAAAATAAGAATTACTGCTACTTACAGTGCATTTTTTTTTATTACGTGCATTCAGAAAATATTTCCAGCATTCATGGATCAACACAATTAATTTCAGCAAATAATTAAAAAACAATGTTTTAATGTCCCTTGCAAATGCACATAATTTATCTGCCAAAGGGCAATAATTATTTTGGGGTTCTTTTTAACTTATCATAAATATCCTAGGCACGAGATTGCTAACATGTACTTTCCATATAATTTCTATTTCCAAAGGGTAAATTCCTGACAAAAAGTGGGTCAGCACTCTTCCAAGACCTTGCTGATATAAACCTTCAATATAAAATTCATTAAAATCTGGCAAGAATTGTAAACTTGTTAGCGTTCTCATGAAATTTCCCATAGAATTTACATTTTCCAAGGGACATAACTCATGAAAATAAAATGCTTCGCTGGGGCGCAGCTTGATACGACCGCAGAGGTCGAACCCTGAACAGTTGGGGCAAGTATGGACACAACATTCAAGCTTGATACAGCTCTGAATTTGGATTGTTATTAAATATTTAACACAGCATAGGTTTCTGACACAGAAAGAATGTAGTCTAAGAACTTGAATTTTTTTAATTTACCTATTATGGTCCAATGTCCAAAATCAAAATACATGGTTAGATTCAGCATATCAAAGAACCGCATATATTCAATTTTTGTTAAAATCAAACAAAGTTTAATTTTGGACCCCAACTTGGACAAACTTGAAAACTGGGCCCATAATCAAAAATCTGAACACATGTTTAGATTCAGCATATCAAAGAACCCCAAGAATTCAATTTTTGCTAAAATCAAACTAAGTTTAATTTTGGACCCTTTGGACCTTAATGTAGACCAATTTAAAAAACGGGACTTAAAATTAAAAATCTAAATACACGGTTAGATTTGGAATATCAAAGAACTCCAATAATTCAATTTTTGATGAAATCAAACAAAGTTTAATTTTGGACCCTTTTGACCTCAATATGAACCAATTTGATAGCGGGCCCACAAATAAAAAATCTAAATTCATGGTTAGATTCAGCATATCAAAGAACCCCATATTGCATATATTCAATTTTTGTTGAAATCAAAAAAAGTTTAATTTTGGACCCCAACTTGGACAAACTTGAAAACTGGGCCCATAATCAAAAATCTAAACACATGTTTAGATTTAGCATATCAAAGAACCCCAAGAATTCAATTTTTGCTAAAATCAAACTAAGTTTAATTTTGGACCCTTTGGACCTCAATGAAGACCAATTTAAAAAACGGGACCCAAATTAAAAATCTAAAAACACGGTTAGATTTGGCATATCAAAGAACCCCAATAATTCAATTTTTGATGAAATCAAACAAAGTTTAATTTTGGACCCTTTTGACCTCAATATGAACCAATTTGATAGCGGGGCCCACAAATAAAAAATCTAAATACATGGTTAGATTCAGCATATCAAAGAACCTCATATATTCAATTTTTGTTGAAATCAAACAAAGTTAATTTTGGACCCCAATTTGGACCAATTTGAAAACTGGGCCCATAATCAAAAATCTAAATACATGTTTAGATTCAGCATATCAAAGAACCTCATCTATTCAATTTTCTTTGAAATCAAACAAAGTTTAAATACTGGACCCTATCTTGGACCAACTTGAAAACTGGGCCCATAATCAAAAATCTAAACACATGTTTAGATTCAGCATATCAAAGAACCCCAAGAATTCAATTTTTGTTAAAATCAAACTAAGTTTAATTTTGGACCCTTTGGATCTTAATGAAGACCAATTTAAAAAACAGGACCCAAAATTAAAAATCTAAATACACTGTTAGATTTGGAATATCAAAGAACCCCAATAATTCAATTTTAGATGAAATCAAACAAAGTTTAATTTTGGACCCTTTTGACCTCAATATGAACCAATTTGATAACGGGGTCTACAAATAAAAAATCTAAATACATGGTTAGATTCAGCATATCAAAGAACCCCATATATTCAATTTTTGTTGAAATCAAACAAAGTTTAATTTTGGACCCCAATTTGGACCAACTTGAAAACTGGGCCAAAAATCAAAAATCTAAATACATGTTTAGATTCAGCATATCAAAGAACCTCATATATTCAATTTTTGCTAAAATCAAACAAAGTTTAATTTTGGACCCTTTGGACCTTAATGTAGACCAATTTGAAAACTGGACCCAAAATTAAAAATCTAAATACACTGTTAGATTCGGCATAACAAATAAATAAATGTGATCAAAGATTTTACAAATCTAATGTGCCATACTGTGCAATTAAAGATTACTTCTTGAAATTTTTCAATATTTGAAATTTGAAAAAAAAATAATATTTGAAGAATAATTCTTTTTAATTTCTGAAATCTGAAATGAGAAAAAATTGACCCCCCACAATTTCTTTTTATCTCCCCCCCCCTTTTTTTCCCCAAAAAATTCTTTCCCTCAAGATATGGTCATAATCTCAATTCAAATTTCCAATGGAGTTGGCAACCATAATTACCCATTTAAATTTACCATAGTGCTAACTTAATCTATTTTATAATAGAATTAAAAATATAGTGTCAAATCTTTCATATGGATTTTTTTGTAAAAAAAAAGATGCAACATTTGTGTTTTAAATTATCTTTATTGTTCATTAACCATTACTTTATACATAATTTAAAAGCAGTGTAAGGGAGATAATTTCAATGATGTATTTGATTTATCTCCCTTACACTGCTTTAAATTATGTTTTGTATTAAAGTATTTGTCCATTAACCAGGACAACCTTGTTTTTCCCCCTTTTTTGCCCCTAATTCCTAAACGGTTTGAGCCATATCCCCCCAAAGCAAATCCTAACCTTCCCTTTGTGGTATGGAAACTTGTAGTATAATTTCAGAGAGATCCATACACCGTTCCACAGTTATTGTCTGGAAACTAGAAAATGCTTATTTTTGGCCCCTTGTTGGCCCCTAATTCCTTAACTGTTGGTACCATAACCCCCAAAATCAATCCCAACCTTCCTTTTGTGGTATTTAACCTTATGGTCAAATTTCAAAAAGATCCATTCACTTAAACTAAAGTTAGAGTGCGAAAACCAATGTGTCTTCGGACGACGCCGGACGACACCAGACGACGACGACAACGACAACGCCAACGTCATACCAATATACGACCACAAAATTTTTTTGCGGTCGTATAAAAATAATTGATCACCCCAGATTTTTTAACTCGTCCCAGACATTGCTGATACAAATTTTATTGCAATCTCATGAAATGTAGGTTTGAGAGTACTACCAATGCAATTTTCCATATAATTCAAACTTAAAAGGGCCATAACTCCTTTAAAAATAGTTTGGCACAGATTTTCTAACTTGTCTAAGAGATTTCTGAAATAAACTCTTAATTTAAATTTCATAAAAGACCAAATGGATAGACATACGTCTGTATTTCTATGTACCCATGCACTGGGTTTAGTTGAGGACAAAGATATAAAACATTTATCTACTTTTACCAAAATATGAGGTTAATCCATGAATGTGAGATTTTCCAAGCTAGAATTAGGCAGAGAAATTGAGCAAATACTACAAGATTTGGATAATTCTTCATCCTACTTAACATGCATGAAACATTTACCAATGGATGTTACTACTACAGTTAAGCATACAACAATCAATCAATCAAAATAGGAGACTGAAACATGGAAAGGAAAAAATATTAAAATAAAGGGATATTTATTCTCTATTTACTTCCCCACAAGTTATAGTTTCATTAACATATTCTATAAAATATTTATATACTCTTTATAGTTTCTAATCAGCTGTTGTTGATTATTTGGTCGAATATAGCTCCCTGTCCTTGTCATTTTCAGGAATAGGTCAAAGACAATATATATGTAAATTCTCATAAAAACCTCATAAAAAAAAACAGAGAAACATGTCTCCTGTTGAAAGGGCTAGGCAATTACACACTTCTACATTAACTATAATCACAGTCACAAATTCTAGTAATCATTATGTAAGACAGCTGTTTTACATTATTAACTTAAACTGTAAAGAAAATCCAAGTTAACTTTGTAATAAGGTAGGTCCTAATTTCAACATCAATGAGGAAAAAACATGTAACGAAAAATTTTTATTTTAAGATTCTTCAATTTCAATGCATTTTACTGCTGTTATGGTTGGCTGAAATAAAACATGCAACAATTCATGCATGTTTTAGTATAGATAGGACAATGCACAATCCTTTCATTTTTTTTTTAATTTAAACATGCCACATTACAGAAACAAGATATAAATATGATCAAATCACAGTCACTGAAAGGGATATATATATATATATACATATTTCTGAAAATAAGTTTTTGCTCAAAATAGTGAAAATTTATCATCAGTTAATAACAAATATTTTAGCAAAGTAACAAAGCAAAAAGCAGTAAACTGAATTAGAAAATGAGGGTTTCAATAATCCATGCTAAAAAAAATGCCTATTTAAGTATTTTCTACCTAGAAAAATTGGACTAAAAAAATTTTACAATACCAAAAGGTTTTATCAAAGAAGAATAACTATACTATATAATTTACTACATAAGACTTACAATACTAAAAAAAAATCTACTACAATTTACCTTTTTCATTTTGCTCATCTACAAAAAAACTTCCAACTTAAAACACCTCACAACATCTAATATATATATATATATAATTTTCAAAGATATTTTTAATGAACAAAAACAAAAGGAAAAGCACATTTTTTTCTAAATGTTTAACATTAGAAATTCAAAGATACAATTATAAAATTTGTTCTAAAATTTAAAAGATAAAAAATATATAAAAATGGATTATCAAAAATCCTCAAGAAATGTTAGTATAATAGAATGCCACTCACCAACGTTCTGAAATCATCCTTCTATTGATGTTAAACAAAGCACATTATTCAACATTCTTTTTTTATTCATATAGCAACAAACATCTAGTCAAGTCAGCCAAACAAATTCAACCTTATCTTTTTATTGCTAGCCAAGGTTTATAATCATTTATGGAGGGGAGATAACCTCTTACTAATGAATAACAAATATGGCCTATGACTAAGAATGATGCATTAAGGATGTTCGCTTGTCATGTTTTGGAATTTTTGTCAGATTTTCGGAATCCTCTGGTTTTATCCATTTGAATGCCTTACAAAATTTTGCCCACAAACCCCCATTTTTCTTTTTATAAATCTTTTACATGTATAAATATAAGGCATCTGTTAAAGTCTTATAAAATCTTTGTTATTTTTTGATAGTTTTTGAGAACTTAAACTTGTCAATGATAAAGCTATGAAAAAACAAGAGAGAACATTTTCCCGCCAAAATTTCAATGACTTATATCTAAAAAACAAGCACACGGACCTATATTTTTTTTTCGCTCTTTTGGTTCCTTTATTAGACCCCTATCAATATATTCTAGCGTTATGAAAAGCTTTTTATTTTGAAACTGAGTAGCGAACTTCCTTAAGCCTAATACTTTACATCTACATTAGACTAAAAAGCATATAACCAGTTAAGTCAGAGTCAGCCCACACAGAATTATTTAGCAAGTTCTGCTTGAACTGTTCATGTCACACGACGAAAGCTCAACTGTACATACTACTATGAGTTCCTGTAAGATTACAGAGTATACAAATAAATATATATACAGACTAACTATCAAAATATGCACAAGCTGACTGATTGATTAAATGGCTTTTCACAAAGTTTTAAATTTCATTTAGTTCTATGGTTGTTGGTTGCAGTACTATTGGAAGAAAACTAAAGTACATTGAATAGTTCTCCCTTTTGACAAGAAACTGACAGACTTTACTGCATATTAATGTACTTTGACCTTATTGTTAATGATATTAGTAATGATGAGCTGTACAGACAAACACAAACCATCTTACAATGCTACAAGCAGACATCAACATACATTTCAATAGGAACAATGTGATATTTTGTCAGAAATCAAGTTTTTATGATTAAATCAGTGTTTATATTGAACAGATTGAAAATACAATATTGATATTAAATAAATACAACATCACATGAAGTTTGTGAGTTGAAACATGTATTTTCAACTATTTAGAAGATAATTTTTTTAATCAGGTTAATCAATCAAAGAGTGATGGATTTCTCTTAAAAAAAATTAAAGGTCCCTGTGAATAAACTACATAGAGAACAATAGCTATTGTATTTATTCAATGGGACAATAGAACTGACAAAAGTTAAAATAGATTGACCAATAGGAAACGACTCTGTGGAAAAAAGTTTCATTTGGTTTGCAATAAGAAAATCAGAGACAAGAACAAGAAGTGAAAATAATACCTTGTGGACAGGTTCTGTATTACAAATCTAGAAATTCAAACTTAGCAAAAATAAAGCCTTTTATGGTACTTAAAATCAGCCAAATAAGTAATCTGTAAGAATATTTATATAACTACCAATCTACCTGTTTTACCAGAAATGTTATTTCATAGCTTTATAGAAGAGACAGAGACAGTTGGTTTGTCAGCTTTATCACTTTAAACTTTTGTAGAGATATCAAAGGACAATTGTTACAAAGTTTGAGTTCAGCTAACATAGAAATAATAGCCAAAGAGCCAAAGGTTTTTGTGAAGTTAGGACAGGTTACTAAAGACAACAGGGGATGACAATAGCTCAACCTGGCCTACTAAGGTGACCTAAAATGATGTAATAGTCCTTAAAATTCTGTATAACAATATCTTATGTCAAGCAAAATAATACAAATGAGAAAAAGGAATTAAAGCTGTGTATTTACCTAATTTTGTAAATAAATAACAAGGCATCTGCACCAAGGCTGCCTGATATACCCATTATCAATGTCAATGTGTAATACCACCATTGTTTTTCCCCTATTAGTCTTTGTTAAATTTGCACTTTTCAAAAAATTGTGCAGAATTTATCTTTGTTTCAAATAAAGAAATACTTGGCATGAGTAAAGTTTTATTCTGTCCAGTACTACAGACAAATTTTCACATACCATTTCATTGCATGTAAGAAAATAACCATCACTGGAAGTTAACAAATCAAATTTCCACCCCTTTCTTTCCTGTTTACAAGCTTTAGTAACCATGTAACCTCAAGTTTCTAAATATATAGAAACACCAAATAAAAAAAGAATGGTGCTTTGAAACACCCAAGATATATGTTTATGACTCAGATTTTTTTTACTGCAATGAAATGTAGGATTAATTTCCTACAACTGTCAAATTGGTGGTATTACACCTCAAAGAAAAACAAAAACTACTGCATTAACTTGTGCGCATAAATGATCAGAAATTATAAAATTTCAAAATAAAAGGCTTACAATCTCTAGAGTGTGAAACTTATGTACTAACACTAAGTGTTTTTTGTTTTCACAAATATTATAAAAAATATTAATTGGGTCTGATCTATTTATCAGACAGAAAACATAAAATGAAACTTCATTGACTTTTGTACCTGACAAAAGCCAACTGGAGCCATTGTAAGCTAACTAAAAAAATCATGATCCTCTTATAAACTCTCTTCTGTTTTTTTCTCATAATTTCAACTTTTCTTTAATATTGTATAACCCCCTCTTTTAGTCACTATCAGGGGCGGATCCAGGATTTTGGAAAGGGGGGGTGTAGTAATAAAGTTGGCAGAGCGGAGCGAGGCGAAAAAAATTTTTGGACCTTTTTTTGGCTAAAAAACATAAAATAAGTGTAAATGCATTTTATAGTTAAAGTGTAGGGGTTGGACATTTTTGGTGCCGTATTCTCTCCACCAATTGTCTATTATGAAATGATTGGATGGATCCAAAGCTATGTACTAATTAATATATTTGATGTGGGATTTGTCAGTAAAAAATGGACATGGAAAATTATCGTTTGTTGTATGGTTAGTTAGCATAACCTCAAAGATTTCTTGTTGTAAACAAGATATACGGCTATTCAATGAAATTTACAATACGACCGACACGAAGAAAGACAAACAAGCAATTTTCATCCAAATGTTTGGTTGAAATATTTTACCCAACAAGGGAAGTGAGGGGTTCCAAATCAACCAAAGGCTATGAATTAGTCGGAAATGACAATGAAGTTGTGAATGACGGTCAGCATATGGAGACATATAGGCCACACCCAGCAGGCAGGTTGCAGTCGGGCCTTGAAAAAGTATTCAGTATATCAGTTCGGCGAAACAGACATTCCGGTCAGATATGGGATTCACATGCAACCCCCCCCCAAAAAAAAATTACGCCCACTTTTTATTCATCATGTTCATTTAATGCTATATAATTCTGTTGAAAATATTTTTTTCTAATAGCAAAAAAGTGGACAAGATTATTGTTTTCAATCCAGATACGGCCAGAATTTTTGTTTAAGGCAAAAATCAGGGTCAGAATTTTTTCTCTTAAAAATCTCAGACTGCCCCCTCAGATCAAATGGTCCGTACCTTAGACTTTAAATCAATATCTATAGCTTACTGACTGGGGATCAGTATTCAGCAATGTTATTAATGGGCTGGGGCGTGTGGGGTTAAACATGTTTTCGTAGGTAAATATTATTGCTGTGGAACTTTTTTTTTCATGAGAGTGTAATAGAGTATTACTTTCTGTTGGGTGGAATTGTGAAATAGAATTCAATACGTTCTTGCTCAATACTTTGTCACTTTGAAGGCGTCGTGCTTGTCATCCTCAGCCTAAGCAATGTGTTACTGTGATTTGAATTTCAAAATGACTGAGTGACGTTTTTTTCGAAGAACTGGTCAGCTCCACCGTAGAGAATCACATGACTTTGACATAATCAATAATATATTACACTAAATACGAGCGAAAAATATCTTTATAAGTAAAGAATTGTCGCATAAAAATTAAATACACGGGAAATGGCAAAGTTCACGATGTCTAGTCTGATTAATCATTTTACAAAAAAAAAAAAAAAAAAAGTTCAAGCAAAGGGGGGGCGTACGCCCTCTACGCCCCCCTCTGGATCCGCCACTGACTATACAGTCTCTTTTACTATTTTTCTTAAAAGAAAAAGCATCAAAATTATTTACATCTAGTTACCACTATGTAATAATTGTAATTTAAACAATTACCTGTGGGTCATACTTCATAAACTGATCTAAGCCTAAACCTAAAATAAAATAAAAACAATGTTTTCTTTACCATGTTTACAGCATGGAGACAATATATATTTACAACCTTTATTAGTCATGGAGACAATGCTTTAAGTTAATCATTATGTTGTTATTAACCTGAGACTCCAATATGAAGCTCAAGAAAAAATGCTTTTGAAAGTGTCTGATCTTTATTGGTTGTTCGTTGATGTAACTATTGTTATTCTAAAAACTGAGATTGAAATGGGAAGGAAGAGATGTAATAAAAAATTTTACCCTGCCACATGTTCATGTAAAAATAAAATATATGATTGCCAATGAGAAATCTATCTATAAAGACCAAAGGACAAAGATGTGCACAAGTACAGGTCACCAATATGCCTGTCAGAATTCAGTTTTGCATTAAAGGCAGATCTTGTCTTTTCTATGTTTATTTTATTTACAACTTTTATTAGTCATGATGTCAAGTAGTTTTGCAATTTGTTTATTGCTGAAAACTGTCTATTATCCCCTAGATATCTTTTTTTGTCTATTATCCCCTAGAGATCTTTTTTGTCTATTATCCCCTAGATGTCTTTTTTGTCTATTATTCCCATGATGTCTTTTGGTATATTATCCCCTGGAAGTCTTTTTTGTCTATTATCCCCTTGATGTCTTTTGGTCTATTATTCCCTAGATGTCTTTTTTGTCTATTATCCCCTAGATGTCTTTTGGTCTATTATCCCTTAGATGTTTTTTTGTCTATTATCCCTTAGAAGTCTTTTGGTCTTTCATCCCCTAGTTGTCTTTTTTGTCTATTATCCCCTGGATGTCTTTTTTGTCTATTATCCCCTAGATGTCTTTTTTGTCTATTATCCCCTAGATGTCTTTTAGTCTATTGTCCCCTAGATGTATGTCTTTTTTGTCTATTTTCCCCTAGATGTCTTTTGGTCTATTATCCCCTAGATGTCTTTTTGTCTATTATCCCCTAGATGTCTTTTTTTGTCTATTATCCCCTGGATGTCTTTTTTGTCTTTTATCCCCTAGATGTCTTTTGGTCTATTATCCCCTAGATGTCTGTCTTTTTTGTCTATTATCCCCTAGATGTCTTTTGGTCTATTATCCCCTAGATGTCTTTTTTGTCTATTATCCCCTAAATGTCTTTTTTTGTCTATTATCCCCTGGATGTCTTTTTTGTCTTTTATCCCCTAGATGTCTTTTGGTCTATTATCCCCTAGATGTCTGTCTTTTTTGTCTATTATCCCCTAGATGTCTTTTGGTCTATTATCCCCTAGATGTCTTTTTTGTCTATTATCCCCTAGATGTCTTTTTTTTGTCTATTATCCCAAGATGTCTTTTTTGTCTATTATCCCCTAGATGTCTTTTGGTCTATTATCCCCTATATTTCTTTTTTGTCTATTATCCCCTAGATGTCTTTTTTTGTCTATTATTCCCTGGATGTCTTTTTTGTCTATTATCCCCTTGATGTCTTTTGGTCTATTATCCCCTGGATGTCTTTTTTGTCTATTATCCCCTAGATGTCTTTTGGTCTATTATCCCTTAGATGTCTTCTTTGTCTATTATCCCTTAGATGTCTTTTGGTCATTCATCCCCTAGATGTCTTTTTTGTCTATTATCCCCTGGATGTCTTTTTTGTCTATTATCCCCTAGATGTCTTTTGGTCTATTATCCCCTAGATGTATGTCTTTTTTGTCTATTATCCCCTAGATGTCTTTTGGTCTATTATCCCCTAGATGTCTTTTTTGTCTATTATCCCCTAGATGTCTTTTTTTGTCTACTATCCCCTGGGTGTCTTTTTTTTCTTGTATCCCCTAGATGTCTTTTTGTCTATTATCCCCTAGATGTCTGTCTTTTTTGTCTATTATCCCCTAGATGTCTTTTGGTCTATTATCCCCTATATTTCTTTTTTGTCTATTATCCCCTAGATGTCTTTTGGTCTATTATCCCCTAGATGTCTTTTTTTGTCTATTATCCCCTGGATGTCTTTTTTGGTCTATTATCCCCTGGATGTCTTTTTTGTCTATTATCCCCTAGATGTCTTTTTTGTCTATTATCCCCTAGATGT
Organism: Mytilus californianus; assembly: GCF_021869535.1. NCBI lineage: Eukaryota > Metazoa > Mollusca > Bivalvia > Mytilida > Mytilidae > Mytilus > Mytilus californianus. The sequence continues at coordinate 111,327,211 of NW_026262723.1, forward strand.
CTTTTTTGTCTATTATATCCTAGATGTCTTTTTTGTCTATTATGATGTCTTTTTTGCCTATTATCCCCTGGATATCTTTTTTGTCTATTATCCCCTAGATGACTTTTTTGTGTATCATTGGGCTGCTGTCTAATTGATGTATACCCCACGTTTGATTGATACTGACCAGCTGGTTCTTATAAGATTGCAGTCATGTCAAAATAGAATTAATTCAGAAATTTTAGCTTTGTTCATATTATTGCAAAAATTATGACAAGATAGGTTTTGCTAAAAATAACTCACATTTTAAATTTTGACAGCATTATTTGTATGCATCATTTCCTGAAATCTCAATAATTAATCTTTCTTTTTTGTCTATTTTTCAATAATTAATCTCACAGTTTTGTCTATTTTTCAACAATTGCAATAATAAATGCACATAAAAAATTTCTAAATTTTCAGTAATCAACAGATTAAGTCAATATATATGATTTTTTACTTTAAAATGAATGTATACCTTCTGGTTGTTTCATTCCTGGAGTAATAGACCTTACAAAGTCTTCTGGTGTCATATATACATCTGACGCTCCATTATGATGTACCTTCAGTGTAGCAAAGTAACGGAAAATTTTGTCTGGAGTAGAGTATGCTCTAATACGATTTTCATATTCAATAACCTACAATAAAATTACAGAAAATTTTATCTGCAAACTCAACAGGGGAAGGCAAGGCACATACTATTAATGATCTCCAAATGGACATAGCAAAAGAAAATCAGAGAGCTTAAAGAAAGTTAAAAAATATAATGCAGATTTTAGTTTGGGATAAATGATCATGATCTTTTATGAATATTTGTAAAAAAAAACATATTAGATTTTCTTTGTCTAATTCTTTTATTTTAAGAGAGATAGGGGAAACTGGAAGAAACTTTGTACAGATATATACAATCAAAGTATTCAAGAAAATTCTCCTTCATTCCACTTCCAGATTGGCATCCCTTTATACAAATAGTTAACATTGTCTCCGCTGCCAGATTAGCATCCCTTTATACAAATAGTTAACATTGTCTCCGCTGCCAGATTAGCATCCCTTTATACAAATTGTTAACATTGTCTCCACTGCCAGATTAGCATCCCTTTATACAAATAGTTAACATTGTCTCCACTGCCAGATTAGCATTCCTTTATACAAATAGTTAACATTGTCTCCACTGCCAGATTAGCATCCCTTTATACAAATATCTTACATTGTCTCCACTGCCAGATTAGCATCCCTTTATACAAATAGTTAACATTGTGTCCTCTGCCAGATTAGCATCCCTTTATACAAATATCTTACATTGTCTCCACTGCCAGATTAGCATCCCTTTATACAAATAGCTAACATTATCTCTGCTGCCAGATTAGCATCCCTATGTCTTGCATTTTTCTATCTGACCTTTAAGTTATTTATGTATCGGCAATAGATATGAAATCAGTTATAAACTGGATGCAGTATATACTTGAATCTTAATATTGGGAAAAAACAATACGTGTCAAAACTACAGCTTTAATGAGGATGAGAAAGTGGTCAGTTTACCCTTCTATCTCTAAAACCAACTTTCTGTGCCTTCTTCCGTTTGCCTTCCTCTACCTCATCAGAATCTCCTTTGTCAACTTCTTTTGATGAGGCATCCACTTTTCCAATCATTTCTTCCAAAACAGTTGGTCTAAAAAAACTTACATTTTTATACATGAAGCAATAGAATGTTTAATCTTAGATCAAAGATACTGTCTGACTATTCACTAAAACAACACGATGTAAATGTACTGGACATTTGTTTGTCTTCTCTTTATACAGATCTAATACCAATGATATAATTCAAACATATGATTTTATTATAAAATTTACTTAAAATATCATTCATTTTTTATAATGGTTTAAATGTATATGAGAGTTTTCTTTTTAAAAATTCAAGGAACAAGTAGTGAAACCAGCATGGATACAGGTAATTTTTATCCTTAGTACTGTAAATTCAGAAATTATTGCAAAGTTTTTAATCATGCTAATATTGCCACTTGTTGAGTATCGCAATAATAATAGCCCACATTATGATATCTGATACATCTTTCTGTATTTATCTTTTCTTAAAATCACAATAATAAAACACTCAGTTTTTTTCATTCTTCAAAAATTGCAATAATTTCTGACTTTTACAGTATCATTAAATTTTGACTAGAAATCTTAAAGAGTTTTCTATTGAATAACAAGCTGAATTACTTACCCTCCAAAGAGAACAAAAAACATTGATCCTGCACAAAATATATGGGTGAACCACTTTAATTTGGACCATGATCTTGTTTTTTTATGACCAAAGTTAGAATATCCCGCTGGTTTTTCTGCTTTCTCCGGTCTTAGAGCCTCAGAGTGAACATAGCAGGAAGGATGGATCCTCCACAACAAATGATTATTATTATTTCTATAAGGATAAATAAATCTAAAGGAGGCAGTATTTGTATTAAATACAACACCGATAGTTTTTCTTTGGGAAAAATTCACCAAGCCTTTCACGGTTATTCCTGTGGATCTGTACATCTGAAATAGCAAAAAGTATAAAAAGTGAATAGTGCATAACTAAACTGAAACTTTCAGTGAAAGACAATAAATTAGATTAGGGTTGGAAAATATGAGGCGTGGTTTTAGCAAAATTATTATTTTAAAGGAGCTCCTGAAATATTTCAGTACCTTCATAACTTGAATTTGGGATATTCATAAATCATTGAGGACCTGAAAACAAATTATGGAGGTGCTGAAATATTTCAGGAGCTCCTCATATACAATAATTTTGACTAAATCTGCACCTCATAGGAAAACACTCAATTTGTTGTGAGAAAAGAGTGCAGTCATTAACTGTCAACCCAATCCCTTTTTTATATTTTCTTATGGTTCAGTGGCTGTTGTGTGGCAAAAACATCTCGAAAGCTATTGGCCAATACTACTCCATCAGAAATCTATACGACTTGTACCGATTTTGATGGCTACATGGCAGCTCAGACAATTCAAGCCTCCACAAGTAGGTTTAGACCAGTCATATCGCCATACCCCTGACCCAGATGTGCCTGCTAAGACTAGGATACCACGTGCTCTTTCCCGTCTTCAGTTACATAATAAAGTTGGGGAAAACTATTGACACCACGCAGACCCAGTCGCCGCAACACAACAGAACAGAACATTGCTGAATCAGAAACTGATCTTTGAATTATATTTGGACATTGATAAGTGATTCTAGAGACTTTTTATTGGAAAAATTGTGATAGGACGTCATGCATTTAATTTTGTCCGTGTCCAGAAGACTAACAGAACATTCATTAAGATTTATTTTTCTTAAAGACTTGTCTTCGTTTTAAGTTTTCTATGTATCCTAAAAAACGTGTTCCTGGGGAGGAGATAACTAATCATTTATTAATGTACTGTGTATATATACATTTCAGGTATCAGTCATCCTTATAATTGAAGATATAAACCTAGGAAGATGTTGACTCTCATTTAATTAACAATATAAATCTGTTAAGACAGGACAAGTTAGAAAAGGATGGACATTCTTTGGTAATATAGTCTAGAATAAATTTTCTCTGCTGATCAAAAAAAGAACGTTGTAAAAGAAAATGAATTTCATCCTCAACATCATCAGAGAAACATCTGTCACATATTCGTTCTTCAAAAGGCACACTTGGTTTAGTGTAAAGCCCAGTTCCAACCTTTAACTTATGGTTTCTTATTCTGAACTTTGTGTAGTTTTTCTTTTTTTTAAGTCTTGAATAAAATCTAGATATTTCTTGCGTTCAAATAAACATCTAAATTTTAAATATGTGCGTAGTTTACCATTTTCCATGATCAACTTATGTCTTGTATCTGCACATTTATCTTATCTGTTATGAGGTTCGTATTGGGGGTTACCTTCATGATGAATAACGGTAAAAAAAATTGCCAAATGACATTAAAGGTAATTTTTGGTGCATGAAGATAAAATGTACATCTTCTTAATGACGATAAAAAAATCAACTGATTTTGACTAATCACATGAAATTCTTTCCAAAATAAACGGATAATTATTTAAGACCTCTGATGAATCACGATAGGGATATTTTGACAAATCACGATAAAATTTTAACAAATTTGACGCCAACTGTAGCGGAAAATGACTGTTTGATGCCTGACAGTAAAGGGCTTTCCTACCTCTGGCTCTGTTATAAACGTATTACGAATGCTAGTCGTTTCGTACCTGGTCGAATTGTAACTACGTTGATTTGTAACTGAGACGTTTCGTACCTGGTGTGATTATATATGATAATAAAGTGCGTCTCTATTAGTTTGAATTAATTATTTTAAATCAAACAGTTAAAGAAAATATATATTTATATATAAATTAATTAACTAGTTTTGTCTCTAGAAGTGTATATATATCTCTTAGAATTGTCTATATATGATTATTGAAGCCAAAATAAATTGCTCGTCTTTTGTTCTTGTTATTATTTAAAAATGATCAAAGTGTGCATCTAATAATAACTTTGTAAAATTATATAAGTCTTGACGAATTTGCGCTTTGGTGTTCCTTCTGTAGTGATATAGGCTCCAACATCGACAGACTAAAACAAGAAACATGAAAGAAACAACTTATGATAGAAAAAAAAAGAAGATTAATAAAGAACTAATCAAAATAGAGATGAGTGGTGTAAAGTATTGGAGACATCAATGCACTTGGCAGAAGACTAAATAATACTTTGATAAAGACGGGGTACATCTAAATGATGATAGACATTTTAAATTCTTCTGTTCTATTCGTATGTGTGCAAAACTGTACTTGTAAAGTGTAAAATTATGTGCAATCAATTATTTAATAAATAAATATAGATATGTATACATCAAGGATTTGTTTAGTCTTACTATACAAATCCTTGAATAAGTAGATTTAAGAAGATGTGGTATGAGTGACAATAAGTCTTTTTATTATTTTTAATCGAAACATTTTTTCCATAACCTACAACTCGTATCATGATATATTGTTATAAGGTTACGAAACGTCTCAGTTACAAAACGAACTAGTTAGTTACGAATCGACTAGGTACAAAACGACCAGGTTACGAAACGACCTGCACCCATATAACACTTTTGGTATTTAGCAGAATTTTGTTCCGAATGACCCTTGTCTAGATCTGTCTCTGAATAACCGTCACACAACAATCACTTTTTAACTATGTCGTCAAATTTTTTAAATTGAGATGTCAAATTTTACGGGAACTTGATGGGGCCAAATTTGCATACAACCTACAAGTGTAAATGTAAGTTTTTGAAGGATAATTATAGATATGAACAGAAATTCAGGTAGCTTGCTAGCACCTGCCCCGTATAATTTAATCTGTGATTTCTTTGCAAAATTTGAAAGATAGTTTTAAAACACAAGATATTTGCATGCAGATACTGCAGCCTTACTTTCAGTCACCAGCTCCTTCAAAAATTAGCAGGCATTCTCAAATTTCGTTCCCCTTTGCCTAGGGCAATGTTTTGATTAATCTGAGTTCTTTGACAACTACTGAGTGATTTGGATTACTGCCTCTTCAAAAGCGTTCCGAAGATCTAAATTTTGCAATTCTCGCGATATCCGACGATCCAATTAAATCAACGCAAATCAAGTTCCCGCCATTTGCTATTTTAGCGCGAGTAACTCAATAATGCTTTGGAATCTGTTGTGAAAGGAGGCGAAGTTCAAGTAGCCGAGTAGTTTCAGGAACAAAGAAACAGGGATTTCTGTACACAATTATTTATTCTTTGTGATAACATTGTAGTTATTTGTTGACAATTTGTTTTTTTCTTTGTTTTTAATTATTTCCAAAATGTTTGAAGCAAGATTAGTACAAGGTTCTTTGTTGAAGAAGGTTTTGGAAGCCGTGAAAGACTTGCTTAGTGAAGCCATTTTTGACTGTAGTAGTACGGGAATAGCATTACAAGCCATGGACAGTTCTCATGTCAGTTTAGTATCTTTGAATATCAGAAGTGATGGATTTGAAACTTACAGATGCGACAGAAATTTGTCAATGGGAATGAATCTTGCAACGTAAGTATATTCTAAAATTATAGTTTAGTTCTCTTACTGGCAATGATAAATTCAACCTTTTTCTCTTTGAAATGTTGTGGTAGAAGACGCTGTGGTTTCACCTTAAAAATTACCCCGATTACAGACTAGAATCTGGGTCTGTTCCCACCTTTTTTAAAGGTTTTGTATTGAATAATTTTTAATGGTGTTTTAGTTAGTGTTACTGTGTATTGCTATAAAATAAAGATAATAAGTTTTTTATATTGTTTTAAAACTAGAACTTGTACATGTATATTATGAGTAAAAGTCCCAGTTTAAAATAAAATGACATTCTAAAAACAGCTTTCCATTTTTGTTTTGTGATATTTTTTTGAAGAAATGAATAATAACCAAAAAAGAGCTCTAGAATATTTAAGGTAAGTACACCAAAGGTAGTTGTAACAACAATCATGATTTTAAAAAACATAATACCAAATTACAAATGTAACTTTGTTAATACGAATTAACAGTAACCATAAATAATTAACATTTAATAATCATCTAATCGCTAAAACAAATATTTCATTTAAAAATTCACACAAGTTTTTATTCATGAAAATAGAAATATTTTTGATATATACATCTAAAAAGCATCTAATAATGTAAACTGTATTTGAAAAAAATAGGGTGTGAACGGACCCGATGCCGAACAGACTAACCTTTGCAGTTGGAAAAGTTTTTAGACCTAGCAACCACCAGATATATGAAGTCTAAAGTCATTTAGTGTTTCAGAAGAAAACAAATCTTTTTTTGATTTTGATGGGCATTTTTTTTATCACTGTAGAAGGATGTAAAATAATCTAAACACCAGAATTGCATTTGATACTGTCCCCTCAGTATCACTGTTTAAATCACCTTATTGTTGTAAACAACTGTAGGACTATATTGTTCATTAAAGCTGTTACTCGAGCTCCAAGTGCAATGCATGAAATCATAAAGTTTGATCGTTATACGACTGCAAAATTTTTGCATATATTGGTATGACGTTGTCGTCATCCGAAGACACATTGGTTTTCGCACTCTAACTTTAGTTTAAGTGAATGGATCTCTATGAAATTTTACCACAAAAGGAAGGTTGGGATTGAATTTGGGGGTTATGGTAGGAACAGTTAAGGAATTAGGGGCCAAAAATAAGCATTTTTGTAACTTCCAGACATAACTTGTGTGTTAGTGTATGGATCTCTCTGACATTGTACCACAAGGTTCCATATCACAACAGAAATGCAGGCCTCTACAATAACTTTTTTTCAACTTGTCCAGTAGGACAAGTACATACCAAAACTTACTTGTCCTAATGAAATTGTAACTTGTCCAAAAAAAATCTTATTAATAACCGTATTTGCATTTTAAGTTGATTCAAGGAATAAAATGAATTAAAACAATAGAACAGAATTTGGTTTATATCTTTTGAAATACTTTTCAAAAATATGAGTCGAGAACAACTGAATCTAGTCATGTCACAGGACTTAGGTTCTAGCTTTCTTCAGTGCCAAAGTCTCATCAGACTCTGCACTTGAGGCACCGTCTGTTAGGCCTGTCAATGTACACTCGTTGGATTTGTATCTTGGTTTTTAAGTTGAAAAAAGTTTTTTCAATGGCAATCAATAAAAAAAGAAGTTGAGGTATGATTGCCAATGAGAAATCTCTGCAAGAGACCAAATGACGCAGAAATTAACAACTATAGGTCACCGTATTGCAAGTATTGTTTTTTTCTTCATGTGATCAAATATGATTTTGTGAATTTTATGTTAAATAATTTCTTCATTTTTATTTAAAAAATATATTTTGTTAAAAAAAATTACAGGTGTATTTATTATAAAGCAACAGAATAAGGTCGGAAAACGAGGTACTGATTTGTCTTAGTCCCAAATGAAATGTCTCCTGTGTTGCCAAACTGTCTATTAATCATGTCTATTAAATATGTCTCCTACGGTGCCAAACTGTCTATTAAATTTGGAGCGGAATGATTCTGATCAGTAAGACTGGTTTCCCAGAAAAGTATGCCTTTTACCTCTTAAACAGTACCTGACAAAGAACCAGTTTTAAAGTATCGATAACAAGTAAACATGTCAAATTAATACTTTTTATCTTTTCTTGTTTTTTGTTTATAATAACTTTGTTCATCAAAGTTGGATTACATTTATTTTCTGCAGAATAATTTTACTTGTCCGACCTTTTTTTTCCTCTGGTATCGGACGAGCGTTATTGTCGAGGCCTGGGGGGGGGGGGGGGGGGGGGGGGGGATTTTTTTCTTTAAAATTTTCCATTTTAAATTGGTTATTTCTGATTTATATATAAAAGCAAATAATGATATAGGTAAATTAAAAAAATTTAAGTTCTAATACCACATTCATTCTGTGTCAGAAACCTATGCTGTGTCAAATATTTAATCACAATCCAAATTCAGAGCTGTATCAAGCTTGAATGTTGTGTACATACTTGCCCCAACTGTTCAGGGTTCGACCTCTGCGGTCATAACAAGCTGCGCCCAGCGGAGCATTTTATTATAGTTAAAATGCTAAACATATGGAAATTTTATATGAAATCTGCTGCCCTTCCCGTTGTTCTATATTTGACTATTCAGTGCTTAATAGACGGGATTATTGCATGCAATGCTGACAATGATTTCCCTAAAACAAGTATAAAATGGACTTGTTCGAGCACACCTTCTAGGGTGCGCTCGACTTTAGTGAATCGGCATGAGGTTTTTGGCATGTACAATGAAATTGTTGTTTTGGACTTTTTGTAGACATTAAACGCTAGCATATCATAGACAAACAAGTGAGTAATGCAGGTTTAAAATTTTACAACAAAAATCTCTGTAATAAAGTCTGGGTTTTTGTGCTAAAATCTTGGCTTTTATAAAATTTGCAACCAAATCCCTGTTTCCCATTACTGTGCTTATTTGGTAGGCTTTTGCCTATTACTATACCAATTGCTTAAATAGTTTATCAAATTGCTGTTGAGTTCATCTCCACTTACTGATCAACTGGTAAAATATTTCAAGTAATTGCTTCAGTGATAGGTTGTTGGTGTGAAGTGAGTGCAGTGGAAAAAAGTTACTTACCATCAAACTTCAGTTAATTATTGTCTTAAGTCATGAAATTCAAATAAAATAATGACTTAGTATAATACGAGGCACTGGTTTACAAAGGTCCAACTTTGACATGAAAACCTCCATCCTGAATAAATTTTATAAATAACTAGGTCTAAACATTTTGTTGATCAAAAATTTATATATTTGTTTGCTAACAGGAAGTTGTTGCGTAATTGTTATTTGGATTTTTTTAAAAACGCAATTACTAATCTGCTAATAAGAAAGGGAAATAATTTACATTATAATCAGCAAAATTTTGTTCTGTCATCAACTATCAGCTTCCTTCATATTGACATTTTATAAGGAATTTGTTCTAAACATTAATTCCATGATTATTAAACTATTAATCTTTTTTTAAGATGATTAAAACATATTGATCACATTCAAAGTTGTATAAATCATAGATTCCTCTGTAAATTAAAGAGGATATCACCAGCCCAGTAGTCAGTAAAACTGTGTTGACATGAATTATCATTCATATGGTCAAAATTATAAATTAACTGTTTTTGCAGAAATTTGAATTGTTCAAAATACTAAGGATTTTCTACTGAGGATAAGATTACTTTTAAGCTAGAGGAAGGACAACAGCCCATGTGCTGTGTGCAGTGTGTCGTCCCTCCTCTGCCGAAAAGCAGTATTTAGCGAAACCTTTCAGAATATAGTTTCCTCAATGCTCTTCAACTTCAAACTTAATTTGGCATTTTAATTTTTTTCCCTTTAATGCCAGCAGATCAGTAATTGTTATAGAAAAAATTATCCAACTTATAATTACACAATAACTTCCTGTTAAAAAACAAAGCAAAAAATTATTGACAAATCGAACAATTGAAAGAACTATTTATTAATAAAATGTTATTAAGATAGACATTTTCATGTCAGAGTCAGACCTTTTTAAACCAGTGCCTTATATTATAGTAGGTGATTATTTTATTTTAATAGCATTACACAGACATTTATAAATAACAAGTTGGATGGTAAGCATTATTTTTATTTCACTGCACTCACTTCATATAAACTAACAACCTTTCACTGAAGCAATTTGTGAAAATATTTTACCAGTTGATCTGTATGTTGAGATGAATTCAAACTGCAATTTGGTCAACTATTTGAGCAATTGGTATTGTGATGGACAAAAGCCTTCAGGATAAGCACAGTAAAATTTCCTCTGGTATATATACAAAATGACAGGTCACTTTTATTCAGTACTCTTACTGTTTTGATATTGTACTGTAGTACTTTGAAAATTTTGTAATACACAGGCCTTCAAACATTGACAGAAGGAGTCGTTAACCTTAAAAAAACCAACCCTAGTATGTGCACTGGGGTATATTTTTACCTGAAACTGCTCTCACTCACCTTTAAGCTGTAGCATAAATAGCTGCATTGTTAAATACATGCATGTCTTTTAAACTGTTGAAGAGAACGTGGGTTACATGTATTCCAAATTACACATCGGAAAAAATTAAACTGTATTAATCTATTTCAGCATGTCAAAAATACTGAAATGTGCAGGAAATGATGATGTGATTACTATGAAGGCCAGTGACAATGCAGACACGGTCACTTTTATGTTCGAGTCTCAAAGTAAGTAAATCATTTTTGTTTTGTTTTGTTTTTTTCCCCTTTTGAATCTGGAAAATAACTTGGACCAAAGATATAGATTTTAATAATATTTGACTTTTTGTGCCATTTACTTTATTTGCACGTCTCATACAGTATTTATGAATAACTTATATTTTATGACACTATTGAAACTCTAGCAAGTTGCATGAATATGGAGTACACGATACTTAATTTTGCACCCAAATGAAGTGGTTTGCCTATTGTATTGATGTGTATCCCACTACTTTGAAGTTGTTGTCCTCCCCTACCCACCTTGTCATGTTATGTAGATATCTCTCTACTTTGCAATGACCATGTGGTGACTGTTGTGCTGGTGGTGGTGTTGGTTTTTTTTAAATTAAGGCTGCTGATTATGATATTTTTGTTTACTGTTTGGGGTTGAGAACAAAATCAAATTGTCGTTAACAACAGTCTTCACGATCAACCACAGGCCCACCAGCCCAGGCTTGTAAAAATGCTAACGGGCCTTTAAAAATCATCTCTACAGGCCATAAGAATCAACTAAAATTTTCATAAAATTCAGCTTGGGGCCTGTAGATTCAAAAGTTCATTGTGAAGACTGTAACAATAGCAATATTTTACAGACCCCATCTCCTCCTTTGGGAGTTCAAAGAGCAGTGAAGTGAACATTCATTAGTTTATATCCATGTCAGGCAATTTATGAATATTTGATCACATATGACAACTTATCAAACGATGTGTATAATCATACTTCTCATGAAAACTATATATATCATTTTGAAAGCATTGTGCAATAGCTTCAAATAAACAACTGTAGTTATGGAAAAAGAAAGATAACTCCAATCCAAAACGTGCCTAAATGGGTAACATTGGTCAATACAATACAATCAACCCTTCAGTGCACAAAAACACTTCATTTATGTATTATTAAGTACTGACCTTGTCAAAAATTTTGGTCACCTTTAATGAAACATGAGGAGTGTTAATGATTTTGGATCTTGTACCTACAGAAAAATGATGTCAACTAACATGAGGAGTAAACAAAATGTATTACACTTGTAATTACAGCATCCCTAATGGTTTAACTGTTCTAATTTTAGATAATGAAAAGGTGTCTGATTATGAAATGAAACTGTTGGACATTGATGCTGAACAGTTAGGAATTCCAGTGAGTATTTTTAAGTGACATGGGGAAATTAAAGAAGCATTTAAACACTTTTGCAAGAAAGTAAATGTAGGCAAACAAAACTTAAGAAACACAACAATGTATTGGTTTATACCTACATTTGTGTACATACAGTATGTGCAGTTGTCTTAATCAATCGGTAGATCTTCTTGTTGGTCACCATGTTGTTATATGTGATTTGTTTTTGTGACTATCTTAAATGTAACAGGCAAAATTAACAACTTAAAAAGTAAATTATTGTTTACCAATACAAGGTCTTCAATTTAGGAGTGTATGTTGGTTTGTAAGGCATGGTATTAAACTAAAGGTGTTTATTTTACAAATCCACCTTCAGTAACAAGCTAAGTACAATACCAGATCTGGACTGGTTGAAGATTTAACAAATCTATTGAAAGTCTTGTCTGACCTCGTGAACCTCCTCAACCCAAGTAATTTCAATCTTCATATTATACTTCTTTTATTGATATGTGTTTCTACAGTTTAATAAATCACCCCAATTATGATACGAAGATAGGTATTACATCATTGTAATGCAGAATGTTTTTTTAATGTCAAGGATTTTCAACTTTTAGGACACAGAATACAGCAGTGTAGTCAAACTGCCATCAGGAGAATTCCAGAGAATATGTAGAGATTTGAGTCAGTTTGGAGACTCAGTTGTGATATGTTGTACTAAAGAGGGTGTTAAATTTTCAACAAGTGGTGACACTGGATCAGGTACTGTAGAATTCAGTTATGTTCCATTAAGAGAACACTGTTTCAGAAGTTTCAAGTTCAGAAATCAATTTCAATGACTTTAGGAAAATAGAATATTAATTGCATGTAAAAGAATTTTGTTCAAATAAGATCAGACGGTTTTGAAACATGGCAAAATTGGTATAAAGAATGCTGATCCAATTAAAAAAACAGTATGCACTAATAAGTATGTCACAACTTAATACAAAAATGTTTCAATATAATTAATTAAAGGGAGCATATCTGTCTAATCCATGCTGGACCTGATGTCTGGCATAATCCATCATGCCTATAATTATTTTTAAAATTTATATATTTTAGGGAACATAAAATTGGCACAGAACTCCAGCTCAGACAAAGAAGAGGAAGCTGTCATCATTGAAATGAATCAAGCAGTCTCTCTAACTTTTGCATTGCGTTATTTGAATTATTTTGCCAAGGCAACCCCATTATCTCCACAAGTTTGTCTGTCAATGTCCCAGGATGTTCCATTAGGTACGTGCAAACCATGTTAAAAATTAAAATATATTTATCTGTATTTAAAAGGGGGAGGGGGGGATTTTGTTAACTTTTAACAGTTTTTATGGACAAAATAGTTGATCTTGATTTCACTAGAATACACTAAAAAAGCAGTAATTTCTTTTAGAATAGTTTGTTTATGGAGGGGTAATTTAGAAAATCCGATAAATAATATTTATCAAAACAGCATTTTTAATCGGATTTTCAAAGGAAAAATCGGTTATTGATTTGGAGATGTACAACGGGCAGCTGCCAAACAGTGTCCTTTCATTTACATGAAAATGCTTTGATGAAATTTTTTCAAATTTTGATATGTTGTTTCCTGTGACTAAATGAAGGTCAAGTTCAATCTTCACAACTTTAGCTTTTCTCGTTCTTGAATTTTGGACCCTTTTAGAAACCAGAAATTTACTTATGTGATTGAGTTATTTCCCTTTGAACAGAAATTAATTAGTTTATGTACCATAGCTGAGATGTATAGATAGTCTATCAATGATTGTATCTGTTCAATTGATTAGTCAGGAGTTGTCAAAAATTTCTTTATAACTATTTTTATGCCCCTGTCGTAGCGGTGGGGGCATTAAATTTTACCATGCCGTATGTATGTATGTCCCAAAGTTGATTTCTCTATCTTTAGTTTGCCTCCAGCAAATGTTATGAAACTTATACAAAATGCTTATTACTTTAAAACACAAATCAAGTTATAATTTTGGTGGTGTCACTTTAACCGTTCTAGAGTTATGCTCTTTACAAATGGAAAAATTGCTGAAACACAAATCAAGTTGTAATTTTGGTGGCGTCACTTTAACCGTTCTAGAGTTATGCCCTTTACAGTTTCCGTTCTCGTACTTTAGTTTGCCTCAACCAATTGTTATGAAACTTATACACAATCAGACTACACGAATGAATTTTATTTTTACAGGACATTCGGTCTGGTAAACAACCTAGTTTTACCAGACCGAATGAAATTTTACCTGACCAATTTTTTTTACATCTAATTGTATATTATCCGACAAAATACAACAATCTTATGACTTATTGTGCCCTACTCCTCTCCAAAATGCATAAAAACAAAATCATGTGACAAAGAGTGTATACATGTATTTTGATGAAAGTTGTGCACAATTGCTTGAATGCATTTTAGTGATAAAGAAAAGTAATGTCACATTTTATTGGATTTTGACATGAAAATTATTTGTGAACTAAAAATTTTGAGTTTCTGTATAAAATATTTCCTGTATCTTCTTTCATTTTCATATATCTTTTGGTTTTCAATTCTAGTGTTTATATTTCATAGCTGTATTTTGTGAACCTGCTTGGATTTTTTTTATGTTTCTATTGTATTTGATCGGCAAACCCGGAAATTGTCCTTATCCGTTCCCGGAATCTGATCCGGTATTGTTTATATTTCCGGTTGATGGCAGCCATTGTTGTTTTTTCAGTCAGGAGATATGTTTTTACTCGGATTTACACATTACTTGTATGCGATTTTCGGCATAAAGCTAGCGGTTGAACAAAATAAACATCGCTGTCATGAATAATAAAGATGAGAATGAATTTTGAGATCGTTTGGGAATTTTGCCCCCAAAATTGGGAAAAATGTAGGGTTTTTAAAAAAATCCACGAAAAATATAACACCGGACATTCGGACCGGAATTCAACAAAATTTTACCAGACCGATCCATTATTCACCGGATTTGTCCGACGGTCCGACGTATTTCGTGTAGTCTGCACAATGCTTATTACCACAAAACACAGATCAAGTTTGAATTTTGGTGGGGTCACTTTAACCTTTCTAGAGTCATGCCCCTTTACAAGGAAAAATTCGTCATTTTTTGTTTCCGTTCTCTAACTTAAGTTAGCCTCAACCAAATTATGAAACTTATACACAATAGTTATTACCACAAAACTCAGATCAAGTACAAATTTGGGTAGCGTCACTTTTACCATTCTTCAGTTATGTCCCTTTATAAATTTATATGATATGCAAGCGGGGGCATCATCGGTGTCCCATGGACACATTCCCCATTTTAATTAAAGTGTGTTTTGAAGGTAGATTTCACAGTTGTTATGTGGTATTTTATTTTTGTTGTGTGTATTCATGTTAAAATTTTTACTTGATCCTGTTTGGGTGTCCAGATTTGCAAATATCATTTTCATTAAATTAGATAATAATCTATTTTTATTAAAGGATATATTTCATTACATTACATTGTGTAGATAAAGTTGTTGACATTGATAGATAAGTTGCAGATACGATATTAGTTTGTGACAAATGAAAGAACTATTAATTATATTTGATTATATTTTGAAAACATCATATCTAATTTTAGAGAAAAATTTTTTAGTGGTGAAATCATATCTTATTTTAGATTTGCATTACTGGTTAATGGAAACAAGTTTGAGTTATTTCCCTTTGAACAGAAATTGTTTTAATTAATAAGTATTTCATCAAAAATTGAATTATTGGGGTTCTTTGATAAGCTGATTCTAACAATGTAACTTAGATTTTGGATATTGGACCCTAATAGGTAAATGTCCAATTTCAAATTTTTCAGTTCTTTGACCACATTTATTTTGTGTCACAAACCTATGCTGTATCAAATATTCAATAACAATCCAAATTCAGATCTGTTTTAAGATTAAATGTTGTGTCCATACTTGCTCAACTGTTCAGGGTTCGACCTCTGCAGGAAAATCCGGTTTGCTGTCACTCTTGACAGCCTCTTGTTATTAATTTTATAACTGATTTTAAAGCATAAAATGCATAATTTCATTCATCTTCATGAAATACTTATTATATCATATTGTATTTTATATTTCAGTTGTCGAGTACAAGATAGCAGACATGGGCTTTCTTAAATATTACCTGGCACCTAAAATTGAAGAACAGGATGAAAATTAGAAAACAATTACACACATATATGAATGAAATTTTGCATAAATTATTATATAAATGTACAGATCAAAAGGCTTGTTTTCAATTATATTTGAAACCCATATTCATTGTATATATGATGTTGGTGTGTGGATATGTTGGCTCCTAAAGGGGTATTGGTTCGCTCAAACTTTTTAAAAATTTAATTTATAACATACTAAAATATTAACTTAACTGGTAAAAATACAGATCCTGTTTCTTAGCTTACAAGGATCTGTAAATACTCCGTTCTACTTCCTGTTTTAAAGACAATTCAGGATCCTCTGGTTTTGTCAGATGAATACACACCTAGAAAAAATTGAAGGCTGAAATTTCATTGGCCATTAAAATAATTACCAGAACAGTAAGTCAGTCTTCACGCTGAGTGGCAGCCCAGGCTTGTAACATTGCTCTCGGGCCTGTAAAAATCATATCTACAAGCCAACAGAATCTAACTTAAAATTTTCAAAAATTGAGCTCCGGGCCTGTAGATTTAGCAGTTCATCGTGAAGACTGGTAAGTAAAACAGTGTTTTCAGATCCTTGTAAGCAAAGCTTGGACTAAGGATCTATTTTAATCAGATTGAAATATTAACCAAAATTCCCTATGAAACAACAATGCATGATATAATAAAGAATCATTTTGTGCATACTTAAGTTTGGACAACATCTAGTTGACCATTAAGATGACCTCCGAAGACTGCTGGTCAAATTGTCGAGTATTGATAGTGCATCAATCAAACCAAGTGCTTTGTATCCAGTACAATCGGTCAGTCAAACCAGCTGTGATGTATCCAGTACAGTCGGTCGGTCAGTCAAACCAGCTGTGATGTATCCAGTACAGTCGGTCAGTCAAACCAGCTATGATGTATCCAGAACAGTCCAAGAGAAGTTATGGTTGAAGAGTTCATCAAACTGGTTATGATGTGTTGTGTTTTATCATATCACAGCCAGCTTTGATGAGCTTATCTACCTTCAAATCAGCAGAATTGATTTTATGGAATGCAGTTTTTACAGCCTCCTTTTCAAACAGTTTGATTTGTTAAAATTTTACAGATGCTCTTACTGGAAAACCTGTTTATTTGCCTGTCCTAGATGGGATGAATTATCATTCACCATTGTTTGTCTGTCCATGTGACATACAAAATCTAAAGAGCAAGTTAAATGTCTGGAATATATAAATCCTGGATGAAAGATCTCCTTTTAGTTGAGCTTAAGCAATCACTTGGCTTCTTTCTTCCTCTTGTAAAAAAAATATTTCCGTTCAGGAGTTGTGGTTCTTGAAAGATTGAAAAATGGTCTTTCCAGTCGTGTCTGTGCTTTAACTCGTGAACCATTCAACCAAAGCTTTTCAAATTTTAATATGTTGTTAATGATGACAAAATGGATGTCAAGTTCAATATTGATGATTGTCACTGTTACCGTTCAGGAGTGATGGTCCTTGAGATATTGAAAAATGCCAGGACACCAATAAATGTTAAAAAATCCGGTTTGCTGTCGCTCTGACAGCCTCTTGATTAATGCTCTTACAATAAAGAAAAAAAAATGATTTGGTATGATTGTCAATGAGAACTCTCCATCAGACCAAATGACAAAGGTCATCGTATAACCTTCAATCCTGAGCAAAACCCAGTCTACGGCCCTGAAATTACGAATGTAGAATAATTCAAACAAGAAAACAAACTTTCTGATTTATGTACAATACAATAAATGATATACAACATTAAGTATCGCACTAAGTAACATTTATGATCCAAAAAAATGAGGTCAAGGTCAGATAAATCCAGCCAGAAATACTTGTACACCTTTAATACAATCATTCCATACACAAAATATAGATGACCTATTGCTTATATAATTATAGTATAGAAGAAACAGACCAAACCATGAAAATGAAGTCAAGGTCAGGTGAACCCTGCCAGACACATGCTCACCTTAAAATCATTCCATGCATTAAAATGCATTAAATATAGTTGACCTATTGCTTATAGTATCTAAGAAACAAAGTTAACCAGAAAAACTGAACATTGACCAATGAACCATGAAAATGAGGTGAAGATCAGATGATACCTGCCAGACACTATCTTCATGATAAAACTTTTGAATCCAAAAGCCCGAAGCTCAATTTTACGAAAATTTTAGTTGGATTCTGTTGACTTGTAGAGAAGAATTTTACAAGCCTGGGCTGGTGGTCTTGTGGTTAAACGTGAAGACTGCAGACAGACATACAACTTATAATCATTCAATACACCAAATATAGTCAGTATTAGAAAAACAGACCAAAACACAAAAACTTAATATCATTGAGTAATGAACCGTGAAAATGAGGTCAAGGGCAAATAAAACCTGCCAGACTGACATGTATATCGTAAAATATTTCCATACACCAAATAAAGTTGACCTATTGCATACAGTATCAGAAAAAAACGATCACAACCCAAAAAATAAACTTACCACTGAACCATGAAAATGATGTCAAGGTCAGATGACACCTGCCAGTTGGACATGTACACCTTACAATCATTACATACACCAAATATAGTAGACCTATTGCTTGTAGTATCTGAGATATGACTACCACGAACATTTAACCTTGTTCACTGATCCATGAAATAGGTCGAGGTCAAGTGAAAACTCTGAAAGGCATGAGAACCTTGCAAGGTATGTACATACCAAATATAGTTATCCTATTACTCATAATAAGAGAGAAAGTAACATTACAAAAAATCTTTTTAACTTTTTTTATCAAGTAGTCGCTAAACTATGAAAACGATGTCAAGGATATACGACGGACGGAAACCAAAGTATGAAGCATCCAGGTCGTCTACCTTCTGAAATATTAAGCTTTTAAGAAGTTAGTTAATGCCGCCGCTGCCGGATCACTATCCCTATGTCGAGCTTTCTGTGACAAAAACCACCGAATAACAGGCTTCTGACTTGGAACAGGCACATACAAAATGTGGGTGCCTAACCTGGAACAGCTCAACATAGACGAATAATTTGCTCTGACCATGCGACTTTATTCAGTATTAATAGTAGATTTTTGTACAGCAAAATAAAGCTATGAACGATTGGTTTTTCAAGGGAAATTTAAATTTCCATTGAATTATTCAGAGAACAATATCTATTGTGTTTAACCAATGGGACAATACACTACAAAAACTCAAATGGTCAGATAAACTACTTACTCTGGGAAAATGTCTACTTCCTTGGCAATTTTTTTTTTGCTTAAAGCTTATTATATTAAACCTTGATGCCTAATATTTGTATACAGATGCCTATTGCCCTTTTGTTTCATGGTACTGGGAGTGCTTGAAAAAACTCGCTTTCTTGCATATAAATTTCTGCCTTGAGTGTTAAACAAAATTTGGTATATGGAATCCTTGGTCTTGCATGTTCTGTAAGCAGTCGCTACTTTTTTTAGCTCACCTGGCCAATAGGGCCAAGTGAGCTTTTCTCATCACTAGGCATCTGTCGTCGTCCGTTTACTTTTTACAAAAATCTTCTGAAACTTCTGGACCAAATTTAACCCAACTTGGCCACAATCATCGTTGGGGTATCTTGTTTAAAAATGTGCAATGCCCCCTCCCGCCAACAAAGATGGCCGACGGATAAAAATAGAACATAGGGGTAAATGCAAGTTTTGTCTATTATTTTGAATATCGTTATAGAGATAATCTGACAGAGCAAAAATGTCTAGAATGTTGAGCTCTACCAATTGTTCATTGACGTCAAAACTGTCAGGCGACTTCTTGTAGGAGTTATTGTCCTTAAATGGTAAATGTTTACCAATTTTTATCATTTTTGCCTTTTATCTTGAAAACTCTTATAGATAGAAACTTTACATTGCAAAAATGATCAGCAGTACAAGATCTACAAATAAGTATGCATTGTCGAAAACGTCAGTCGACTTCTAATTAAAGTTATTGCCCTTTGATGACAATTTTTATCAATTTTTTGCGTTTTTGCCTTGTATCTTAAAAAATTATAATAGATAAATGAAAACTTCAATAGGTAAAAATGATCAGCAAGACAAGATCTACATTTCAGACAACAGGGAGGAAATTCTCCTTATTGGAGTTACTGCCCTTGAATGACAAATAGAAACTTTAAATAACAAAAATGATCAGCAAGGCAAGATCCACAAACAAGTCAAATTTTGCCGATATAGTTTGTAGACTAAGTCTTCATAGGAGTAATTTCCCTTAAATGATTTGTTTACCCTCTTTTCTGTTTTGAGCAAAAACTAAAGAAGATGGAGAGAAACTAAACAGACAAAATGATCAGCAAAACAAGATCAACAATAAAGAAGTTTTTGTCATGAATTCTATTGTCTACAATGTTGGGGAGTGCATATAGACCTAGGTGAGCGACACATGCTCTTTAGAGCCTTTAGTTATCCTTCTTTGGAGATGTATGATGGTTGATGAATTGTAACCTCGGATACTATAATCAATTGGTTAACCATGTTTGATGTATGGAATGATTATAAGGTGTACCTGTCTAGCCGGTTCATCGGACCTTGACCTCATGATTCATTGGTCAAATGATAATGTAAAGTTTTCGTTGTTTGGTCTATTTCAGATACCATAAGAAACAGGTCAACTATATTTGGTGTATGCAATGATTGCTAGGTGTGGGTCCTACTAAAAAGCGCCCGGGTGAAGATAAAGCGCCCGGGGGGGAAAAGAAAAGGCGCCCGGGGAAAATATATAGATAGTGTATTGGCATGAGACAACTTTGTGTCGATGAAATAAGTTATGTATATTGATTTTTTTTTTAAATTTTAGACAAGTATTTTGCAAATTCAGATAATAGACATTTGTAATAAAGCACAAATACAAGTATGAATGTTTCAATTTTAACAAAATATATGAATACTATTTCGAAAGACGGATAATAATGGATTACAGTTAATGCTGAAGATTTATAAAATGTTAGACATCAAAAGACGTGTTTTTCAAAAACGATATCAAAATGAAAAATGCAGAAAACAACTTAAATTTCACAGATAAATATTAATTTTATAAAACACCGATAAGCATTACAAATCGCATGCCGCGATTTAAACAGCTTTGGTTTTATAATAAAAATTATAATAAATCAGCAAATAAAGCAGTACTTTACATGTACCGTAGTTAAAACAAGAGGGATAAACAGCAGGGGTTTGGTTTAAATTTAAAACTAAGCATTAAAACACTGATAAGCATAGCCATTAAAACAGTTTTAGTTTTATACAAAGATATAATAAATCTATATCAGCATCTGCATATAAAACATTTACTATTGTTAAAAAAGCACCCCTGATTACACTATCACATGGTCGGCGAATCACTTTGTGCCTTTGATAAGAAAACCTATGTACCAAACTTACCAAACTACTATAGATCTTGATAACACAGACCATGGAACACTCAGTTAGTATGAAGACATCGTCGCCTATAAGAGCACGTGCATATATGCATGATGAGTATATGGCAGAAAACACGAGCGATAAGTTTTCTGAAATATCCGTTTTAGACAATATTGAACAATCAAGCATTAAAGTTCCGAAAGGAAGGGAAAATAATGGCAAATTTTTAAGCACTGACGAACTCATGCTTGTCTTATTAAATGATGCTAAAAACAAGGAGCCGCATATTCCACGAGGAATTAAAAACAACATTGAATATATGGTTGACAATACAAATAACGAACAGAGGGAAAAGCAAGGGAAAAGTAGACAATATGTAGATGATTGTGGCGCATGGGGTCATGTCTCTTTGAAGACCCACAGATTTGTGTACCAAAATGGGCGTCTGCAGTATATTGATCTCCATAAAGGCGTTTTCGTAAAAACAGTAAAGGGTGCAAGAGTTCCACTAGAACCACAACCAAATCCAACAGAAGTGTTAGTGTTGAAGCGAGCATACACGAAACTACAGCGTTTTCCCGAATATCAAAGGAGAATATCATGGGTTGTAACCAGTCCCGAGAGCCCAGCAAGCGGTAATGGGGTAACGTTCGTGGAATATATTGGCATTTTACCAACAACAACAAGTTTGCATGGAAATAATAAAAATGGACATGGCGATTACATCCGAACAAATGCACAAATTGTTGATGATATCAAGGGAATGGTAAAGACACAGCATTGCAGGGAAATTTATACCGAGCTAGCGTTAGATGATTCAATGGAAGTCCCAAGAGACTTAAAACAGATACGAAATTTCAAGTACAACGAGAAGAAAAAGGAACGACCGTACCAGCAGGCTATTATAATGCCGACGACATACAAACATTAATGAGTATGCAACATGGTCACCCATTCATTAAAGAAATTGTCCAACTCTATGCGTTGGCTCCTTGTGCTAAAAAACTTCAAGTAACAGAAGTGGTATGGTCGTCGAAATGTGCAACAGAAAAGGACGCCATTTTCAGAAAGTTTATGAATCTAAGCAAACCGAGAGACAATTTTGTGGAATCATCTGACGGAAAATTAAAGATTCCTAAAACTCCAACCACCGCAAGGAAGCCAAACCAAAAGAATCGTATTCGTAGCAACAAGACCACTACCTTGAAATTTTCAACATAATTTTAGCTTTTTGGTCGTTTCCATGGTAACGGCGGCCATTTTGAAAATTTCAAAATCATATTTCAACTGTACACATGCCAGTTAACATTTTTGGTAAGTTTCAAGAAGTTTGGTGCATTTTGAAATTTTTATAGTTTCCATGGTAACGGTAGCCATTTTCAAAATTCCAAAGCCATATACCACTTTGACTCATTATATGTTACATACCCATAAAGTTTCTATGGGTTTAATATTATATAGCAGGTCCAAAAGGCTCAATAAGTACAAATGGACTATCTAGGGTTCTTTATAGTGGTTTTATTAACACTGACTGCATATTATTAAACCCTACAACATATATAACAATAATAAATACACATTACATAGACAACACATAACAACATAAAACAGACTTATAGACAAAGGGGAATAAGTCAAATATATTCCAATGCTATTACTTCTCTTATATTAAAATAAAATGCACAAATAACGTCTCATAATCATGTGCTCTAAAGTATTATAAATAAACATAAGCACTAGCAATCTCAATGTTAGTGTTCCGACAATTACATATAAACACTATAACACTATACAGTTACAAAATAGACAAGACAAGACAATCACAAACTAAAACATGTAACACATTCCTTACCATATATGTGGTATATGGGTCATGCGTGGAACCATCTACTTGATTTCTATCAAAACCAATTCAATATCATAATCTGAATAAAATAAATATAACATTCATAAGTCCACTGACCTGGACATTATTCTTACATTAATCAAAACACAATGTACTCAATAAAATGTCTATCTTAGTATCAGATCTCTGTACTCATGTACTTTTAAATGTATAGAAAACTATGAAGTTTATATACTGTTTTAAATGCTTTATTCTATTTGACATTTACCAAATATGCTTTACTAATAAAGGTTTATATTTTAATATGTGTGTTATTAATTTTAATCACTTCCTCTGCATATACTTTCATTCAACTCATTCATTCATCTTTTATTCAATATGTTAAAACATCAATATATTAGTTCTTGTTAGAAAATAGAATATAACTGACCTGTAGAAATGAATAATGAATTCCAACAGAAGTATGAAATATGTATATAATATCCAATATCAAATATTGTCAAAATGTCACCAAGGCTAATAAAACAGGTAAGTAACAATACTGTCACTAGAAAATTAAATGGAACAAAGGAATCAATAGAGAATACCTAAACAACTCACAAGTGACCAATAGAATGACCAGTACTTTCCCTCCAAAACTGAATGAGGTTCAGTACAGGAAAATGACTGAGGTCCAATAAAGGAAAGTGTGAAACTGAATACTAAAGAGTGAAAATCATAGCTGTATCAAATATAATAAGCAAAGTAACTAAATATATGACTAAAACTATATTAACTAATACTAATCATATTTGATTACCAATCAAATATGACTCTGGCACATACTCCCCCTCAATGTAAAATGACGTCCCTGTCATTTTAAAGGAGTAAATTCTGAAATAAACTAAAGTACAATCATTAAGTTAATGTAAAAAAAAAATAAAAATATCACAAAATACTATAAAACCATATCAATCCTTAGTGATCACTGACAATAAAGCCTCCCCTGCCTGTCTCTCCAATCCAATAAATACACCTCTCGCAATACAATCCCTAATATACTCAGCTTTCTGCTGCCAAGGCTGTACCACTGGAACAGCAGACTTAACAACAAAATCTCCTGATCGCATCCATGTAGGTTCCTTTCTAGCACGTGCCGAACGTCTAGGAACTTCATCTAAAGGCTCTGGTTCATCTGTTGGCTCAACTGTAGGTTGAGATACATGTCCATCCGCCTGCTCATCTGCTGAAGCGCTTCCTGTATTGCTCTCAGAATCTTCTCCATCAATACTCTGTTCTTTGGAGTGGGCGTCCCCTTCAGATTCTGATTCATCATGGTCAGACTGATCAACATCCTGAATTGTAGTTTCATCCGTGACAATGGGTACTGTGTCATATACAACAATTACTGAAGTATCCTCATCTGAACTATCATAAACGGATGACTCTGATGATTGCTGAGGTGTCTTGTGTCTAGTCCTGGTTCTAGTTCTAGGAACGTTAACTCTTGGTGCTGGAGTTGGTTTCCTTTCAGCTATGTATCCAACTGGCAGTAGAAGGTTCCTATGCAAAGTGCGTTTCCGGCCCTCGCCACTCTCCTTCTGCACAGTAAATACAGGTAGCTCTGCGTTTGGTTGATCTATGATGGTGTACACATCATCCTCCCATCTGTCGGCTATCTTGTGTTTACCATCATAGGCTACAATCTTGACAAGTACGCTGTCTCCTTTTTGCAATGTAGCACCTCTTGTCTTCACATCATAACCAGCCTTCTGCTTTATCCTGGCTCTGTCAGCTGCCTTGGATGCAAGTTCGTAGGCTTTGGCTAATCTTTGTCTCAGTTCCTGAACATACTTAGACTTGGGCTGATGTGTGGCCTCAGATGTAAGTCCAAAAGCAATATCAATAGGTAGGTTGGGTTCTCTGCCAAACATCAAAAAGTATGGAGACTGTCCAGTTCCCTCATGTCTTGTGCAATTATATGCATGGACTAGTGGTGCAACATGTGCCTTCCAGTTGGTCTTTTGATGTGGCTGTAATGTACCAAGCATTCCCAATAAAGTTCTGTTGAATCGCTCGGTCATTCCATTTCCCATAGGGTGATAGGGCGTTGTTCTGGATTTCTGTGTTCCCAGGATTTGACATAGCTCCTTTATCACCTTACTTTCAAAATTAGCACCTTGGTCTGAGTGTAGTCTACTTGGTATCCCATAATGTACCACAAAGCTGTTGACCAATGCTTCTGCTGTTGTTCTGGCTGTTTGGTTCCTTGTAGGCACTGCTTGTGCATAGCGAGTGAAATGGTCTGTTAACACCAGGATATTCTGTATTCCTCCTTTTGATGGTTCCAAGGTAAGAAAATCCAGGCATACTAGTTCCATAGGTTGCGACGAAGTGATGTTCTTCATAGGAGCTCTATGTGGTTCCTTCTTTCTTTTTAGACACCGGTCGCAATGTTGTATCCACTCGTCTATGTCTTTAAATATAGATGGCCAATAAAATCTGTCGCGCACTAAAGAGCTAGTGCGATCACGTCCAGGATGACCCATCTCATCATGAAGTGCTTCCAGGACCATAGGAACATGTGTTGCTGGTAAAACAAGTTGTCTGATCTTCCTGTCATCTATAACTATCTCTCTTTATAGAACATCATCTATAACTGTTAGCTGATCAAAGTGTCTTTTCAATGGACTAGGTGGTAGATGTCCTTTCTTTGGTTTCATACCAGACTTTACAAATTCAATCCATGGTTGCAGTTGAGAATCTGACTGTTGTAAGTGTGACCAATCAATGTTGTCCTCTATCTGCATGTGCATATCTATGTTGGCTGTATCCAAAACATCAGGTGTTACTGCTAATGTATCCACATAAGGTGTTGAAATGACTCCACAGATGGCCTTGATGGAATCTTTGGATATAACTGTTCCCTCATCTGGTTTAGGTAACCTTGATAATGCATCTGCATCTGCGTTGTTCTTTCCTGGACGATATGTAATGTCAAAATCATATGCAGCTAACGATGATAGCCATCTGTGTCCTGTTGAATCTAACTTTGCGGTGGTCAATACATATGTTAGGGGGTTGTTATCTGTAAGTACACGGAAAGGATGTCCATAGAGGTAATCGTGAAACTTGTCCGTGACTGCCCACTTCAAGGCTAGAAATTCCATCTTGTGAGCTGGATAATGTCTCTCGGCTTTAGTCAATCCTCGACTAGCATATGCAATGACCTGTTGATGACCTTCATGTTCCTGATATAACACTGCTCCTAATCCTAGACTACTAGCATCTGTATGCAACTCAAATGACTTCTGATGATCTGCATAGCCAAGTATTGGAGCTGATTCAAGTCTTTCCTTCAATTCCTTGAATGCCTTTTCTTCCTTTTCTCCCCAAGTCCAAGATTTTTGTTCTTTCTTACTCTTTTTTCCCTTCTTTGCTTTTGGTGTTGGCATCAAATCAGTAAGCGGTCTCGCAACCTGGCTGAAATGGTGGATAAACCTTCTATAATATCCTGCGAAACCAATAAATCTCCTTACTTCTTCCGGTGTTGTTGGAGTTGGCCAAGTACGTATACGATCTATCTTCGCTGGATCTGTCTCGACACCTTTCTCAGAAACTATATGGCCTACGTACTTCATTCGTGACTGGAAGAATGCACACTTTCCTGGAGATAACTTCAAATTACCTTCTCTGATTCTTTCGAAGACTTGATCCAAACGTTCTAGATGTTCTTCATATGTCTTGGAAAAAATGATGACAGCATCTATAAATATACAGCAGATGTTCATGTGTAAATCATGGAGACAGTCTTGCATCAACCGTTGGTAGGTTGCTGGAGAGTTGGTGAGACCGAATGGCATGCGGTTATACTCATATAATCCTAATGGACCAACTGTAAAGGCTGTCCTCTCCTTGTGTTCTTCTAATATATCTATCTGATGATATCCAGATTTCATGTCGATGACTGTAAAGTATCGGTTTCCTGCCAAACAATCTAATATATCTTCTATGCGAGGTAAAGCGTAGGCGTCTTTTTTCGTCTTAATGTTGAGGGAGCGAAAATCCACACATAGTCTCAGAGAGTTGTCTTTCTTGCGTACTAATACCAAGTTAGATGAATATGGACTAAATGACTTCCTGATAATACCAGCTCTAAGTAGTTGGTGGATGTGACCTTTAACCTCCTCATACATAGATGGTGGTATCCTTCTGTAGCGTTGTTTAAATGGTGTTGAATCATCAAGGTCTATTCGATGTTTAACCATGTGAGTGTGTCCAACATCAATGTCGCTCTTCGAGAAGATGTCACTGTAAGATGTAATGAAATCTTTTCCTCTCTGTAGTTCATCAGTTGACAGGTTATGCTCAGCAATCTTAACTTGATCTAACAATGGTGTTGTGAAGTCATCTATATCCTTTACTGGCTGATCTTGTATAGTTACAGGTTGTATTTCAGCAATGATGCATTTAGGTGGAATGGTGACGGTTCTAGTTACGTTACTGATATTGACATCTATACGGTTATAAATTCCATGATGATAATCTACTAAAGATGGAGTGATATCTAAATCTGATGGCATGACAGAATGTGAAGTTTGTTGTACTATGGCTGCTGATGTATGGTAAGGTAATCCTTTGTCGACGTAACCTGATATTCTTATGTTGCTGTTGGGTGGTATGGTAATAGTCTTTGTCTCAGCGCTTTTGATGACAGCTAATTT
Organism: Mytilus californianus; assembly: GCF_021869535.1. Lineage (NCBI taxonomy): Eukaryota > Metazoa > Mollusca > Bivalvia > Mytilida > Mytilidae > Mytilus > Mytilus californianus. Next base: position 111,355,238 of record NW_026262723.1, read on the forward strand.
GTTATCATTCCTCTTTAATTCCTTTTCTCTTAATGTTATACATCTAAATGACGTGTACCATGGTGTTGTAAGCCTTGCTTGTTGAAGAAACTTGCATCCATGTTGTTCCTTACAAAGTTCAATGCTGTGACTAAAGGTATTAGTTCCTAACAAGAGTGGTATGTTGTTGTTGTAATCGCTGTCTGGTACGATAAGTAATATACATGGTATATCCTGATGTAATTCTGGTATATGCAACTCTGTCTCTATGTATCCAATGTATGGTAAAGCTTTCCCATCTGCACATTCAATCTTTAAAAGTTGGTTAAGTTCTTTCATGGGTAAGTGCGATAAATACTGCTGGTAAAAGTTGGTACTGATTGTAGATACAGTTGATCCAGTATCTAGGAGAGCTGTTGTTTCAATGCCTTCAATTCTTACTTTGGCTTCTGTTGGTGTTCCACAAAGTCCAGCAGGTATTTTAGTTGATGTTATGTTGTTGCATATGTCTTGATGTTCCAAAGGGCTACTGTCTTTCCTCTCGTCTACGACCCGCCCCTTGGTGTAGACTGGTTGGTGTTTAAAGCCTTGTATTGGTCTGGCATATTCACACATCCTCTAACCATGTGACCTTCCTGTCCACAACGTCTGCAATAAATAATTCTACTTGGCTCTTGTGTGTTTTGATTACCAGTATAGTTGTTTCCTTGATATCCTCCACGATCATTATATCCTCCACGGTTGTTATATCCTCCACGATAGTTTCCTCGGTTGTAGTTATTACCTCTGTAGCTGTTGTTACCTCGATATCCTCTACCTCTATAACTTCTATTTCCACCTTGAAAACTGTATTGGCTAGGTTGCTGTTGCTGATGTTGATTTCCTCCTGATTCCAATCTATCTAGTCTAGTAGTAATAGCCTTAAGCATTCCCTTCATCTCATCATCATCATTATCATCATTCTCATCCTTCTCTAACTTAGCAATAGCCTTCTTTGATGTACCCTTGGTATGTTTAGGTGGCTCATCCAACAAGTTGTCTTTCTCAATTTTCCTCAAAGCTATCCTCAATGTATCAAAAGTAGTGTATTTTTCCTTTTCATAATGGCTGATGGCTTTTAAATCATGTCGTAGACCTTTCCAGAGCATGTCGTGCAACATTCCATCTGCATCTTGTCTCTTGACTTGGTTTGTCTGTATGGTCTTTTCCAATATATCCTCAAGTCGAAAACTCCATGCGGTAATGTTCTCGTCCTCCTTCTGGGTAGCGTTGTAAAATTCCCTCATCACAGATTCCTTTTCCTCAACAACTCCAAACACGCTATCCATCTTCTCAATGACTTGAGTGAGGTTGGCTTCAGGTCCAAGACGCATGACGACTTTTCCTGCATGTCCTCTCAATGATCTCCTTACGGACTGCATAATAGATTCCTTGCTATGAGTCTTGTCGTTGATATAGCAAATCACTTCATATCTCCAAAGGTCATATGTACTCTCTCCATTAGCAGGAGTATCCTTTCCAGAAAATGTTGGTAATCTTGGTGAGTTGATGTATGTTGAAATATTCTTTGTATGCTGAACTTCCGGTTTAACATCAGCATGTGTCTCTTTTTTTCCTTTTGCTAATATGCTCCTCATCAATGCTCGCAATTGTAATGGTAACTCTTCTATCGGTTTATCTTCAACATCCTTTAACTTCTGAGTGAGTTCCTCATATTCAGCCATGTTGATGTTATATCCTGACTACTATTAAATAATAAATCTAAAAAAAAAAAATACTGAGTACTAAAGTACTACTATGCAAACACCAATAGGCGTAAATGACGAAGTAAATACTATGTACTGAGTAAACAAATACCTACAGGTGTAAATCACTAAAAAAAAAAATAAGTACTGAATGTACAAACACCTACAGGTGTAAATATAGAACCAACTAAATATCAATAAAAATAATAGTAAAGTACTGAAATACTAATAATATATCTAAAGTATACACAAAGCAAGAAATGTGCTAAAGAAATATAAAGTATCTACTGTGCAAAGAATATAACTAAATGTAATATATATATCAAATCAAAAAAAAATATATAAAGAAAGAAACTTATCTGAAATAAAGAAAATGAGATATTAATAGAAAATACCTAAACAACTCACAAGTGACCAATAGAATGACCAGTACTTTCCCTCCAAAACTGAATGAGGTTCAGTACAGGAAAATGACTGAGGTCCAATAAAGGAAAGTGTGAAACTGAATACTAAAGAGTGAAAATCATAGCTGTATCAAATATAATAAGCAAAGTAACTAAATATATGACTAAAACTATATTAACTAATACTAATCATATTCAAATATGACTCTGGCACAATTATATTCTTTAAGAAAAAGCAGCTTAAATGTTTTTCCCATAGGGCCAATGTTAAACTTTCGCCCTGTTTCCATGACAATGGCGGCCATTCTGGAATTTCTAAATATTGTAAGTACATCTAGGCATACCAAGTAACATTTCCATAAAGTTTCATCCAATTGGGTCTTATAATAAAAGATTTGGATTTTTTGATTTTTTTTTTACATTTTTACCGTTTCCATGGAAACGGTGGCCATCATGCAGATTCCAAAGTCTAGTGCAATTCTTCACATGGTGGTCTTTAATATAGTAGAGTTCCATCAACATTGGTCAACAACCGAGAAATAAGCTGGACAAAATGTGTGGAAAAAAAAAATAAAAACTAGATTTGCAATTGCAAGCAATAGCGGATGGCACCCTTCCCCCGTTGCCAGGTGAGTGGCAGCCATTTAGAAAATTCCAAAGTCAAAGAGTGCATCTACACATGCAAATTATCCTTTTTGTAAAGTTTCATTAAGTTTGAAGCATTTTGAAATTTTGGACATTTTTGCTCTTTCCATGGTTACGGCGGCCACTTTGAAAATTCCAACTACAAAATGCAACTCTGCCTATGCTAGTTACCATTTCTGTAAAGTTTCATCCAGTTTGCAGCATTTTGATTATTTTTGAAATTTTATGCTGCAGCCATGGTTATAGTGGATAATTCCAAAATTCTAAAAGCAGACATCTCATTGGCACATGTCATGTTATATATCAGTTCAGTTTCATTGACTTTGGTGAAATACTCTTTAAGAAAATGCTGATTTTATGCATTTTCCCATAGGGTCAATGTAAAACTTGCCCCCAGTTTCCATGACAACGGCGGCCATTTTGGACTATCTAAATATTGTCTTGACATCTTGGCATACTGGGTAACATTTTCATAAAGTTTCATCCAGTTGGGTCTTATATCGAAAGAGTTAGAATTTTTGATATTTTAGCTGTTTCCATGGTAACGGCAGCCATTTTGAAAATTCCAAAGTCAAACTGCAAATCAGCACATGCCAGTTACCAATCCTGTGGAGTTTCTTCCAGTTTGGGAACACTCTGATTTTTTTGGCATTTTTGCTGTTTCCATGGAAACGGCGGCCATTTTTTACCATTCCATAGCAAGGTGCACAACTTTACATGGGTGTCCTCATTGTAGTAGAGTTCCATCAACATTGGTCCATTGGATTCCAAGAACTCGCGCGGACAAAATTTGTGCAAGAAAAATAATAAGAAAAAAAAAGAAACGTAGAATAACAATATATGTCACCCCAACTCCGTTGAGGGTGCCATTGCAAGCAATAGCGGATGGCAACCTTCCCCCATTGCCAGGCGAGCGGCAGCCATTTAGAAAATTCCAAATTCAAAGAGGGCATCTACACATGCAAATTATCATTTGTGTAAATTTCATTAAGTTTGGAGCATTTTGAAATTTTGGACATTTTTGCTCTTTCCATGGTAACGGTGGCCATTTTGAAAATTCCAACTGCAAAATGCAACTCTGCCTATGCCAGTTACCATTTCTGTAAAGTTTCATCCAGTTTGCAGCATTTTGATTTTTTTTGAAATTTTTGACATTTTTGCTGTTTCCATGGTTACAGTGGATAATTCCAAAATTCTAGAAGCAGACATCTCATTGCCACATGTCAAGTTATATATCAATACAGTTTCACTGACTTTGGTGAAATACTCTAAGAAAATGCTGATTTTATGCATTTTCCCATAGGGTCAATGTAAAACTTGCCCCATGTTTCCATGACAACGACGGCCATTTTGGACTATCCAAATATTGTCTTGACATCTTAACATACTGGGTAACATTTTCATAAAGTTTCATCACGTTGGGTCTTATAAGGAAAGAGTTAGAATTTTTGATATTTTAGCTGTTTCCATGGTAACGGCAGCCATTTGGGAAAATTCCAAAGTCAAACTGCAAATCAGCACATGCCAGTTAACATTCCTGTGGAGTTTCTTCCAATTTGGAACACTTTGATTTTTTTCGCATTTTTGCTGTTTCCATGGAAACGGCGGCCATTTTTTACCATTCAATAGCAAGGTGCACAACTTTACATGGGGGTCCTCATTATAGTAGAGTTCCATCAACATTGGTCCATTGGATTCCAAGAACTCGCGCGGACAAAATGTGTGGAAGAAAAATAAGAAAAAAAGAAACGTAGAATAACACTATGTCACCCCAACTCCGTTGAGGGTGCCATAAAAAGAAACGTAGAATAACAGTATGTCACCCCAACTACGTTGAGGGTGCCATAATAACTTTAGATTTGTAATTACTAGCAATAACGGATGGCACCCTTCCCCCATTGGCAGGTGAGCGGCAGCTATTTTGAAAATTCCAAAGTCAAAGAGTGCATCTACAGATGTCTATTAACATTGTTGTAAAGTTTCATCAATTTTGGAGCATTTTGAAATTTTTGAAATTTTTGCTATTTCCATGGTAACGGGTACAATTCCCAAAATTCCAAAAACAGGTGCCACTTTGGGACATGCCATATTACATATCCATTAAGTTTTATAAGGTTTGATCTAATATTCTTCCAGAAAATGCAGCTTAAATGTTTTTTCCCATAGGGTCAATGTTAAACTTTCGTCCTGTTTCCATGACAATGGCGGTCATTTTGGAACTTCCTAATATTGCATGCACATGTAGGGATACCAGGCAACATTTCCATAAAGTTTCATCCAGATTTAGAATTTGCATTTTTTTTCACATTTTATCAGTTTCCATGGCAACGGCAGCCATCTTGGTGATGCCATACCCCGATTGCAAATCTGCACATGCTGGTTAACATTATGGTATAGTTCCATAACCATTGGTTCATACAGTTCCAAGATATAAGCTGGACAAAAAGCGTGGAAGAAAAATAAAAATAACAAGTAATCCTGTGTTAGGATGCTAACACAAAAGTCGCCAAAACGGCCCCCAACCATTGTTCTGCTGTTTCCATGGTAACGGCAGCCATTTTGAAATTTCAAAGTCGGATAGCACATCTACACATAATCGGTCACATTACTTACAAGTTTCATAAAAATTGGACCAATTTTCAAATTTAGGCATTCGTGTTTCCATGGTTACGGTGGCCATTTTGGAAATTCCAAAGTCATATGCCACATCTACAAAAGACAGTCAACATTTGTGTAAAGTTTCATTAAGTTTGAAGCATTTTGAATTTTTTGACATTTTTGCAGTTTCCATGGTAACGGCAGCCATTTTGAAAATTCCAAAGTCGGATGGCACTTCTACACATGACAGGTCACATTACTGTCAAGTTTCATAAAGATTGGACTAAATCTAGATTTTTCGCATTTTTGTTGTTTCCATGGCAACGGCAGCCATTTTTGAAATTCCAAAGTCAAATTCCAAATTCTACATACACTCGTTAACATCTCTGTAAAATTTCGTTAAATTTTAAGCATTTTAAAAAAATTTCACATTTTTGCAGTTTCCATGGTAACGGCGGCCATTTTAAAAATTCCAAAGTCGAATTACAGCTACCTGTAATAATCTATCATTATATAACATAAAAAGTACATAGGAATATTTCAACACTATCACATGACTATAATCACATGACTATTGTTCTAGAATGTTCCATGAAAATTGACCCCCTAAAATAATGCCAAGATGACCCCGGGCTGAAATAAAAAATGTGGAATGGACACCTGGACATCGGTCTCTTGTATTACACAAAACTTAAAGGTTCTACCAGTAGCGAATCCATATTCGAAAAATGACCCCACCCATGTTCCGGCCCCCAAATAGTGCCAAGTTGACCCCCATTTGAAATAAGAAATAGTGAATGCACCCCTAGGGATACTACCCCAACATCATACCAAATATAAAGTTTCCTTCATTTAAGGCTCGGAAGAAAATGGTCGGACAAATTAGGGTTAAGAATAATAATAATAATAATAATAATAATAATAATAATAATAAGAAGAAGAAGAAGAAGAAGAAGAAGAAGAAGAAGAAGAAGAAACGGGACAAAAACATAAAGTCCCCAAAACTCCGTTTTGGCGACTTAACTAGATTTGCCATTGCAAGCAATAGCGGATGGCACCCTTCCCACATTGCCACTAAACTGCAGCCATTTGGAAAATTGAAAACAGTCAAAGCACTTAAATACATTACAACAAATTTGTCTGTAAATTTTCAGAAAATTTTGAACATTTTTCAATTTTTGACATTTTTGCAGTTTCCATGGCAACGGCGGCCATTTTTGAAATTCCGAAGTCCAAAGTCTTATCTCCAATTGTCAATTACCATTTAGTATAAGTTTCATTTAGATTAGAGCATTTTGATTTTTTTTGACATTTTTGCTGTTTCCATGGTTACAGTGTCCAACAACAACAGCTGCAACAATGATTTATGCCATGTTGTATATTCATGATGTTTCATTGTGTTGGATCATATATTCCTTCAGAAAATGTGGCTTTAATGTTTTTTCCCATAGGGTCAATGTTAATCTTTTCTCGAGTCCAGTTTCAATGGCAATGGCAGCCATTTTGAAATTTCTAAGTACTTTTGGTACCTCAGGGCACCACTGTCAACATTTACATAAAGTTTCAATAGGTTGGCTCTTATAACGAAAGATTTAGAATTTTCTTTTTTTTTTATATTTTTGCCGTTACCATTCCAATCTCTCTTGCACAACTTCACATAGTGGTCCACATTATCGTATAGTTCCATCAACGGCAGACATTTTTGAACCTCCAACGCCAAATTCCACATCTACCAATGTTGCTCATCATTACTGTGAAGTTTCATTAAATTTTGAGCATTTTGATATTTTTGAAATGCTCCTGTGGAGTTTCTTCCAGTTTGGAACACTTTGATTTTTTTCGCATTTTGGCTGTTTCCATGGAAACGGCGGCCATTTTTTACCATTCCATAGCAAGGTGCACAACTTTACATGGGGGTCCTCATTATAGTAGAGTTCCATCAACATTGGTCCATTGGATTCCAAGAACTCGCGCGGACAAATGTGTGGAAGAAAAATAAGAAAAAAAAGAAACGTAGAATAACAGTATGTCACCCCAACTCCGTTGAGGGTGCCATAATAAAAAAAAGAAACAGAGGAAAAGCAATATGTCACCCGACATTGTCGATCGGGTGACATAATAATAATAATAAAAAAAAAGAAACGAACAATAACAATATGTCACCCCAACTCCGTTGAGGGTGCCATAATAATAAGAAAAAAAGAAACGTATAATAACAATATGTCACCCAAACACCGTTGAGGGTGCCATAATAAGAATAAAAAAGAAACGTAGAATAACAATACGTCACCCAAACTCCGTTGAGGGTGCCATAATAATAATAAAAAAAAAGAAACGTAGAATAACAATATGTCACCCCAACTCCGTTGAGGGTGGCATAATAAAAAAAATAAAAAGAAACGTAGAATAACAATATGTCACCCCAACTCCGTGCCATAATCAGCAAGATAAGATCTACAAATTAGTCAACCAAGCTGAAATTGTATCTACTTCTAATAAAATGAATGGTGATTGTTATCCAACCAATCTCGACAAAAAAAAAAAGAGAATGCACAAAGATTTAGGTGGGCGAACACGGCCCCTTAGAACCGCTAGTTATATCATAAGTTTGTGAAGTCAAATTTAAAAGACTTAAAAGACTTGAGCAGAGCGCATCAAAATCCGAACATTCGTCTAACGTGTCGACATATTCCAGGGGGAAATGTAAACTTATTTTAATGAACGTATGACTTATAAAAGGCTTAATTCAACTCTGCGCCAGATTCCATTTGATAAATTAGGTATCCGGTTGTTTCGTCCCCAAACCGATCCGGCCCCAAGTCGATCCGGCCCAAAGTCGATCCGTCCCAAAGTCGATCCGTCCCAAGTCGATCCGGCCCCATAATAAAATATGGAATAAACTATATTGACTTTGAACGATTTGGTGACAATTTTTAATCATTATAAATGGAATTTGTAAAAAGTATCGATGATGGATGACAACAGGTAAGTGAAGTATGAATATATTGGAGTACCAGTCAATGAATTATTTTAAGTCGATACGAAAATGAGTGTGATTGTGCTGAGACTACTATAACACATGTGTTATAGTAGTCTCAGGATTGTGTCAGTTTGTATAGTAGCTTCAACATATTAATATGAAGTTATTTTCCATGATAACTTTGAATGTCATGGCGATTTTTATTTTATTTAATTCACAAATAGAATAGCTAAATAAATATTTACAGTCCAATGGAACCTATAAAATTTAACTCGTCATAATGACTTGTTTAATCAAATCATTAGTCTATAATTGGTTTGTTTATTCAACAATTGTCTGATGATTGTGAAATAAGGTAATACCACTCGTAATCACTTAATTCAATCAAATCCTGATTTGTTCAAGGCCAACTTTTTTTTACCGTACACATTTTACATTATTATAAATTTCAAAAACATTTATGAATTACAATAAATATATATATCTTTATTTTTATTCCTTATAAATATATTTATTTTATTGGGGCCGGATCGACGTGGGGCTGGATCGATATGAAAGCGATAAATTATATGGTGAGTGAACATACCTCGAGGGGACCACTTCCTATATACAAGGTGATAGGACGTGCCGCTGGAATAGGTCACATTTTCAAGCTTGAAAATATGTGAATAGCTGGGGAAAACTATCTGAAATATATGATAAGGTCAATAAAGTTCCCATTACTTGTTATATGAAAAGCCCTGTAATTTTTCACAGCCGAAAGCCTCATCTTGGTGTTCCCGGCTGTGTTTTTATCCACAAATTTTCCCTCTTTTGACACTTTGGTAATCCTCTTTTCCAACACACTACACGAAACCCAACCAATATGTGAAAAGGTTACATTTTTTACTTGCTAAATATGTGAAAAGGTATACATTTTTTAAATCTAAATTATATGAAAAGGGTGGGGTAAAAGAACCACAGCGGCACCGCCTTTCAATTAAGTGGAACTTTTAAATATTTAATATTAAGTAGTGACATCTATTAATTTTAAATTGAAAACTTTTTCAACAAATGTCTTCCAGATGTTTGTGTCGTTGGTTTGCTGTATCCTTGTCGTATATCCATGCACATATTCTTATAAAATGTATATTTTTACAAGACGAGTGATGCCTCTAAGAAGACCGGAGGACAAAATGGTTCTAAAACGACTGCCTTAAAAACACATAATTTGGTAGACTGAATAGCAATATGACAGGCTACTGACAATTTTTTAAAGGATGTAATAGTCTGATAAGTAGTATACTTGATTAATAAGAAAGATATGAAAAGGGGGTTGCCTATTCAATGGTGTATGTACTCTTTAAGTTCAACACAACAAACCGTTCTAAATTAAATCTGAATCAGTTTCACCTCCAAATGATTTTTTAATTGACGAGTTGTATTTTATTTAATTTTATTGCAAAATTATTCTGTTGTTTTCTCTGTTACTTCAAGATGAATCTCTTCAAAATCTTTCTTGAATAATTTTCTGAATTTAATGTTCTGAACCGCAAATAAATTTCCGTCCCATTTTCTAAAATTGTCCAAATGGTTCCCATTAATGATATCCGGGACCTCTAATCCACTGCTCTCTAACATCTGCTGGTCCCGTTCGATACTTAACTGGATTGCTGATTTTCTAGCTGTATGTTGAAGTCCTTGGCGATTTCCTACAGATTTAATAATAGCAATCTGATCTAGTTCATCGTCAAAACGTCGCAAGTATTTCTTAGTATATTCGATTAAGTCCCTCTTCGTAAAATCTTTCCTCTCTTCGTCAACTTCTTGTTGAAACCAAATCAACTTTTGTGCAATAACATCGTTCTTTATCGTAGTGTTAGCATGGCTGAGATTTACACGTTGTTCACGAGCAGCTTGCTTCGATAACACTTGTGCTTTTCTACTCAATGGATGGACGGGCTTTTGCTTTTGGCTAACCTTACTTTTGTCGGCCTTCGGCATCTGGAATATAAATAATACGTTTTTATAAATACGGTAACTAACGAAATTCGACGAAGAATCACGGTTCAGAGAAATACTCGAATTATGCAATGTATGATTTATATCCCCTCTAGTCAAAGAACACATCTTATTTTATGCATTTCCATTCTCAATTTATAAATACAAGATACGTGTTGGTTATAGGTGGACTATAGTAACAAGATACGTGTTGGTTATAGGTGGACTAGTAACAAGATACGTGTTGGTTATAGGTAGACTAGTAACAAGATACGTGTTGGTTATAGGTGGACTAGTAACAAACACAAGTTTGCTATGTTTTTCTTCATCGTAAATAGTAAACCACTGCATGTCAAAGCAATCATTAGCAAAGATTCCGTACCATAACGACAGTTATCGCTATTTTACGAAATTTTCCTTTGATCTTGCTGACTGATAATTTCCTTTCTCAGCGGAGTCGAGTGATTTGAAAAATTATCGCTAGAAACTAAGGGGGCACGTGGCGTTGCTAATGAAATTGACATGAAATTGACAACGTCGTCATAGGTAAAATAGCGATAAACAGATTATTATTGGTCATCTCAACTCGATTGCTTTTCTCACTTTCGCCGTACTGGCTCAAGCGAGAAAATCAATCTCGTTGAGATGATCAACGATAATCTATAAGTATCTTCCTTACCCTTACTGCAGTCGGCAATAGATACGGCTCTCAGTCTTAATGCTAGAATTTTAGAAAAATGTTTATGATTCACGGTATGAAGCACAAATAATGTCTCCCAGAAAGGACGAATGGGAATCTCATGATTTTGTGAATTGCTGATATCTGGAAGTATAAAACGTCCGAGTCCGCATCATGCAAAATATGTTTTGTATTTTGTGTTACTGGGTGGCTGTCACATTGACCTATTACTGATCTCCATAAGCGTTTCTATATGCACATGTGCACATATTCAGTTAACTGCTGATGATGGGAGTCTCGAGGGAAAATGAAGGAACCACAACTTGTATTCCCCTGAATTTCACTAACGGTACAGATAACAATAATTGTCATAGGAATTATAATGGTAAATATGTATAAACATACTAATGAATGCTTTAATAGCATCAATTGAAGCATTTTGTAATTTTGTCTGTTTACATATAGGGCAAAAACGTAAGTCTCATTGATCTTATATTTTTAAACAAACAAAAATTTCCCAATCTGATTTAAATACAGATCCCGTGTCAAAGCCATGCTTTATAATCAGATTGAAAATCTCTAAGGTTGTAGTCTAGTAATTCAATGAGAAGCTTTACGTAATTTCTCATATGAATATGTTATTCACTTATCAAAACACGAGGGGGCCTCGGTGGCCGAGTGGTCTAAGTAGTTACTACTGTAATCACTAGCCAGTCAACACTGAGGTTATGAGTTCGAACCCCGCTTGTGCGGGTGCACTCGACTCCAATCTTAATTGACTAGGATTGATGTCAGTTTTCCTATCGAAGGTCGGTGGTTTTCTCCGGGCACTCCGGCTTCCTCCACCAATAAAAACTGGTCGCCACGAAATAGCCCAAAAGCGGTGCTTAAAAGTGGCGTTAAAACACCAAAAATCAAATCAAATATCAAAACACGATTTCTGTGTTCAAGCTTCAGTATTTTTCATAATAAATCGCAGTCTGGATATAAAAGATATATACTCAATTGACATATATGGATTAAAGGGTGAGCCATTTAGTTAGTATCTTCTTCGCCTATCTGAGAAGTTCGATACCCACCGGCCTTTCCATTTATTTTGAATAGCAAGAATACATTCCCTATCATATATTTTTTTAACAAAAAATATTGTCGTATGGCTTTGTTGGTATCAATATCATGATTACGCTATTTCCGGCATGGACTGAGATAAATAATTTTAATATCTAATGCATTCTGGCATTTGCATTTACGACTGTGGTTTTAATGGTATATATGAAAAAAAATCGACATGGGCATCTGATTTGTTTCAGATACTTAGATTGAATACTGGATTTCAATTTCTTGGCCTTATCATATACATTGTATTTATATCATAAAGCTTGAATAGTGACCTATTCCAGCGGCTCATCCCTGGGAACAGTATATCTAACATATATGTTCCTGCTCATCCCTATCACTCATAATTTGCATAGTAAGTGGCCCTTAATAATTTATTGCTCGTTCCAGTAATCTGAAGCGAAGCAAGGAATTGTATTTTTTTATACACAATTCCTTGTCTGAATCTGGGACTAATAGATATTCCCAGTCTGAAGTTATAAAACGTAAGAAGATACACATGTGTGATAACTCGGAGCAGAGACAATATATACAAAATATATACTGTAAGTATTAGATGTAAGCCTCTCATATGAAAGGATTACATCTGATTTACATAGAAGTAATAAATAAACATTTTATCTTTTCTCTTGAATTCTAAAAATAGCAATTAATTTTGATAAAACAGGAAAAGTGTCATTATCTAAATTTTTCCAGATGCAGTAACACTTTCTGAAGAAGTTTTGTAGTTGGAATGAAATCTTAATAGTGCGTCTATTTTTCTGTCATCAAATTGATACCATATATAATTATCACTGCTTTGGTATGGCAATATGAATTTCTGTACTTTCTTGTCTTTTTCTGGTTTAATTGCCAAAATCTGAATTTTTTTGGTGATAAATGATAACTCTTTTAAGTAAGTATTAGATACACCTTGAGGGCGTTAGCCCAACTATGTGTATCATATTTACACCAAGATATTATTGTCAATGCAGAATGATAGTTTACAATACTTAAGGAGAGGTCTTTCAGCGATTTGACCATATGTATTTGAAAAGCATGATAAATGCAGGGTATTCAATTTCAGTTAACGACATCTTGGTGTAAATGATCATATAGGTCTCTGTTCGGAGGTATACGAAGAAAGTGAAGACAACATGTCAAAAATAAAATAAAAAAGGACATACTTTTTAAATGTCAAATAATATACAACCAAATAATATAATGTACATAATCTAATATGTCTCTGGTACAACTCAACAAAAATGATTGAAATTGAGCAACATGCATGACGTTTAATTTTAGCAGAGACCGTCATAGTCTCTGATGTTAGTCATGTTAGATATATAAATCCATTAAAAAAATAATAAAAAAATATAACTTCAAGCATAAATATAACATGATATAATATCATACACACTGAGGCACCAGACTATTAAAAAGACTATTTAGTGTATAACCAATGTGTGTATACTGGCCTGAGACCGTACCAGAGACATATGTCTCTGACCGTACTAAGATCTACTAAGACTGAGACTACATAGCCAGGCCCACAGCTAGGTCCGTTCGCGCCCAATACACGTTCGCACCCCACACGTTCACCTCCTGGGTCCGTTCACACCCTACACGTTTGCACCCTGAACAGTTGGGGCAAAAATGGACGCAATATTCGCGCTTGATACAGGTCTGAATTTGGATTGTAATTAAATATTTGACAAATAAAAGGTTTCTGACACAAAATAACTGTAGTCAAAGAACTTAGAATTGGTTATATGATTTGAATTTACATGTGTATATTCAATTTTTTGCTTTTATGCAATACACTTTGCTGTTGCGAATTGACCCCCCCAACAAAAAAAACAAAAAAAAATTTACCCACCCTTTTTTTTTTTGCTTTTGTGCAATACACTATGCTGTTGCGTAACCCCCCCCCACACACACACACACACACAAACTTCTTATTTGCAAAAAAAAATAATATTTGAAGAATTTTTCTTTTTAATTTCTGAAATCTGAAATGAGAAAAAATTGACCCCCCACAATTTCTTTTTACCCCCCCCAAAAATTCTTTCCCTCAAGATATGGTCATAATCTCAATTCAAATTTCCGATGGAGTTTGCAACCATAATTACCCATTCAAATTTACCATAGTGCTAACTTAATCTATTTTATAATAGAATTTAAAATATGGTGTCAAATCTTTCATATGGATGTTTTTGTAAAAAAAAAAGATGCAACATTTGCAGATATTTTTACTGGTCTTCCTTTATAAATATGCATTTCTTTAAACATAATTTAAAAGCAGTGTAAGGGAGGTAATCAAAACATTGTATTTGGATTACCTCCCTTACACTGCTTTTAAATTGTCTTAATTGTTCATTAACCATTACTTTATACATAATTTAAAATTTAACCTGGTTAATGGACAAATACTTTAGTACAAAACATAATTTAAAGCAGTGTAAGGGAGGTAATTCAAATACATCATTTGAATTACCTCCCTTACACTGCTTTAAATTATGTTTTGTACTAAAGTATTTGTCCATTAACCAGGTCACCCTTGTTTTCCCCCTTTTTTGCCCCTAATTCCTAAACGGTTTGAGCCATAACCCATCAAAGCAAATCCTAACCATCCCTTTGTGGTATGGAAACTTGTGGTATAATTTCAGAGAGATCCATACACTGTTCCACAAGTTATTGTCTGGAAACGAAAAAATGCTTAATTTTTGGCCCCTTTTTGGCCCCTAATTCCTTAATTGTTGGTACCAAAACCCCCAAAATCAATCCCAACCTTCCTTATGTGGTATTGAACCTTATGGTAAAATTTCATAGAGATCCATTCACTTAAACTAAAGTTATTGTGGGAAAACCAATGTGTCTTCGGACGACGACGACGCCAACATCATACCAATATATGACCGCAAAAAATGTTTGCGGTCATATAAAAACCTGATGAACTATTAGAGTTTTTTGAGATGTTTATATATCAAAATATTTTTATTTTCATAAATAAAAATTCGATAAATTTTTAAATGAAATATTGTTTAAAATTGATTTGATGATTAATTATTATATGTTAATTATGTATGGTTACTGTTAATATGTAGTTTACACAGCTAAACTTGGTGTTATTGTTATGTGTTAGAAAATCGTTGTTGTTTTAACTAGCTTTGATGTAAATTCTGCATGTAGTTAGCATGTATTTAGCTTGGTATGAGTAAAAACAGTGAAGATTCAAAATGTTATTGTTGTTGATATTAATAGCGGTTTGGTATCTTAACATTAAAAAAAATATTCAACACTAAAACCCTTTTTAGAAAGTCACTTTATTTTGAAACAATGAATTTTTTTTTTATAGCAATATATAACCAAAACACGATTTAAAAAATATTCAACACAAAAAACATCACTTTATTTTGAAACAATGAAGGACCCCACTGGAAATAAGTTGTAATAACTTTTGTGGGTCATCCTAAGATATTAGGCTACAGTGAAAATCTAGTCAATTTAAATTTCACTCATTATTTAATCTAGTCTATTCATATTATCAAAATATCATGAAAATTTTCATGATTTTATTTTTTAAATTAAAATTTTTAGTAAACATGTATTTCATTTTAGTGTCTATAAACTATGTCTAGTGCTATATCTGTGTCTTTGTAATGTTTTGTATCTGTCAAATTCATGCCTTTTATCTTGAATAAATATATATTTAATATATAATGAAAAAAACCCTTATTTATAGCAATATGTACGTACAATAACCAAAACACGATAAAAAATCATTCAACACAAAAATCGTTTTTAGAAAGTCACTTCATTTTGAAACAATGAACAAAAAAATATTTATAGCAATAAACACTAACCAAAAAATGATTGAAAAATTATTTAACACAAAACCAATAAAAAGGGTGCGAACGTGTAGGGTGCGAACGTGTAGGGGGCGAACGGACCCGGTCCTATAACACATGCTCATAAAACTGTTTCTCCTATATATTTTTTTTTATTTTTTGACTAATGAACGACAAGTACACGAACATTCAAATGATAAAATGATAATACCGTAGTGTTGTACGACCATGATGGTCGACATAAAATTTACGACTAACCTCCAAGCACGTGTTGTGCAATGCTCTTCTTTGTGTAGAAACAGAAAACGTACTGATTTAACTGGTTGCCTGTTTAAGTCACACTATTTTTAGCACGAACTGACCTCAAGAAACCAGATTGCAACTTTGACTATGGCATCGAGAAGGCTAATTTTTCTATCCACAAAACTTTCCAGAAATATTCATAGGTATATATTAGATTTACTCGGTAACTAATTTCGAAGTAAAAAAAATAGTTTTGCAAAACAAAAAGCATTGTAATAACGCTTGAAGCAGCCTTCAAAACCGAGAAATAGCTCTCCGCGAGTTCAAGACGTTTTTGTTGAAAAAATGACAATTTTCAGACTATATAAAAGAGGAAATCTAACATACCTCGTCAAAGTTTCCCTTTTTTTTCTTTCACTGATCTAAAATGGTAAATAGAAAAATTCAGTCTCTTTTATAAGTTCCAAGTTCTTTATTTCTAATGAAGGGCCCCTGACGCCGTGACGGGACATAATGACAACAATACACAATACATTCTCATTCATAACACATAAATATATAAATGAAGATAAAATTAAAATTCACATAAAGTGGATGAGATTATCATGTCTATCATAGAATATATATAATCATATAAAAATTATATCACAACATAAAACAAGTTATATTTTTTTTATAAGTTAGTTTAGTTCTTTCAAAGTTTCATATCTTTGATTTTACTGCCATGCCAGAGTGCCAATACAAATAATATAATAATTTCATCATATAGTTTGCTAACAGAGGTCCACCTTGTCTCTTACCTAGAAAAGCAAGTTGAAGGAATAGATAATACAAGTCACTAGAATGGAAAAGAGACCAAGGGCAAATGCACTTGGACATGTTAGCAAGTGTGATTTTAGATACTGTCTTAACCTCCTCATGACTAGTGCACAAAAGTAAATTTTTCTATCACTTTAATGCAAAAATCACCAAGGGATGATACTAAAAGGTTTAGGCATCTGTTTGTCTAAGTATAATGATTACTTTTCTAAAAAGACATACTTTTTATAAAAGCATTCATGGAAGTAGTCACTACATTCAGCAGTGGCAGCAATCCACAAAATTTATCTTGAATATTTTTAGATATAATGCTAAAAACTTTTAACTGACCAAAATAAAATATTTATTAAGATCATAATATTAATGTATAGCTGTAAACAGTATATATAAATATACATATGCATATATATACATTTTCAACACTCTAGCATAGCAGTAGCAGGTGCAAGTGAAGTCCCAATGCTCCCTAATTAGGATTTTCATGTTTGGCTATAAGGCAACAAATTTTACATAAAATTTCATTATCTTCATTACTCGGCATCCAAATAAATTTTTCAGGATTTTGTAATTGGGTAAAATTAAGACATTGTAAACTAATAGCATTGATGAGATTACAACGCTCAACTTTATACTTTGTACAAGTCAGTAAAAAATGGTTCTCATCTTCTACCTCGCCAGATTAGCAATGAATACACAGATATCTATTTTGCCTGATAATCTTTGATATCTTCCTAATTCTATTTGAAGTCTATGAGCTGATATTCTGAATCTGGTGAAAATTCTCCTGTGCCCAAAATCTTTTATAATATTTAGATAATTTCAAATCCAAAGTTTTGTTTAAACTTGAAGTATGTATATAGTTTGCCATCTGATAATGATGTGTTTTGCTTTTGCCAAAGATTAATATATAATGAGTTTTCATTAATTTTTTACATATCTTCTTAAAACTATTTGTTTTCATTGACTTTAAGTCAATTTGGTTGTCAAAAATTACTTTTTTCTGTATATTCACAAAGCCATACTAAGAAGGTTGTTTGTTTTCCTATATATAACTCTATGGAAGTTAGATAGGCATCTTTTAAAATAGGAAATTGATAATCTAAATTTTCTAAGCGGTGCCAATATTTAAGCATTGCACTGACAACATTAAAATGTGTGGGTAATCTGCCAAGCTCTGACAAGTAGGCAAAGTTAGAATTCTTTTTCCACAACCCAAAACAAATTTACATAATTTCACATGCAAATCTTCACATTTAAGTCTTTTATAAATTTCCTCAAAGGACAAATCAGGGATTTTGTCAAGCCTGCGACTTCTGTCGCAAAAACCTCGATATAGGGATAGTGATCCGGCGGCGGCGGCGTTAGCTAACTTCTTAAAACTTTTATATCTTCCAAGGTGGAAAACCTGGATGCTTCATACTTTGTATATAGATGCCTTATGTTATGAAGTTTCCGTCTGTCATATGTCCATTGTCCTTGACCTCATTTTCATGGTTCAGTGACTACTTGAAAAAAAAGTTAAGTTTTTTGTAATGTTAGTTTCTCTCTTATTATGAGTAATAGGATAACTATAATTAATATGTGCGTACCATGCCGTCAGACAGTTTTCATCTGACCTCGACCTCATATCATGGATCAGTGACTAGTAAAAAAATCAAATTAAATTGGCAAGTGTACTTGAAATATATATGCTTACACACAGATTTGAATAAGTATATTTTTATACGACCGCTGCGGTCGTATATTGGTATGACGTTGTCGTCGTTCGAAGACACATTGGTTTTCGCACTCTAACTTTAGTTTAAGTGAATGGATCTCTATAAAATTTTACCATAATGTTCAATACCACAAAAGGAAGGTTGGGATTGATTTTGGGGGTTATGGTACCAACAGTTAAGGAATTGGGGGCCAAAAATAAGCATTTTTGTAACTTCCAGACATAACTTGTGTGTTAGTGTATGGATCTCTCTGACATTGTACCACATGGTTCCATATCACAAAGGGAATGCTGGGATTGATTTTGGGGGTAATTGCCTCAAAAGTTTAGGAATTAGGGGCAAAAAACAAGCATTTTTCTAGTTTCAGGACAATAACTTGTGTGTTCGTGTATGGATCTTTATGAAATTGTACTACAAGGTTCCATATCACAAAGGGAAAGCTTGGTTTGACTTTGGGGGTAATTGCCCTAAATGTTTAGGAATTTGGGGCCAAAAAGGGGCCAAAAAACAAGCATTTTTCTAGTTTCCAGACAATAACTTGTGTTCAAGTGTATTGATCTCTCTGAAATTGTACTGCAAGGTACCATACCACAAAGGGAAGGCTGGGATTGAGTTTGGGGGTGATGAATCATAAGGGGGTTCAAAAAATTGGGGTGGGGATTTTTTTTTCCTTTTTTTTTCTTTAAAATTTTCCATTTTAAATTGGTTATTTCTGATTTATATATAAAAGCAAATAATAATGATATGGTTTGAATAGGTAAATTAAAATTTTTTAAGTTCTTAGAGCACATTCATTCTGTCAGAAACTTATGCTGTGTCAAATATTTAATCACAATCCAAATTCAGTGCTGTATCAAGCTTGAATGTTGTGGAGCATTTTATTTCAACATGCCATAAAAAATGTAAAACAATGTAAAATTTTTAGAGAGAGTCTAAAGTTATATGTTTAACATCAATGATGATTTGATCAACTAGCTGAAACATAGGCAATACAATAAAGTCTCTTTATTTCACCATAATGAAAATTAAAACAGATGAATAATTGTCTGCAACATTTCAACACTTAGTAAGGAAATTACTATAAACAAATTAAAAGGAACTCAAACCTTCCATGCATTCACTTTTTCATCCATTGTTTAATATATTCTTGTAGAATAAGCAGACGTGACAGAGTGGTAACTTGTTCCTTATGTTCAGCTAGTCATGCCTATAGTACAAATCCCTTACCAGAACCAGCTATAGATGGACATGACAAGGTTTTCCCCCCTAAACTGCATACCATAGTAGATGATATTGGAAAACTCACCCTTACAGAAGTAGCTGATTTGAATGAATTGCTTAAGGTATAAAAGTGTCTTGGTTAGTTTTCTTAAATTTTAATAGGGAAATTTATAATGTACATGTCTCCACAATACATGTAAATTCATCAATTGTTTTTTTTTTTTATATGGCAGGCAGTTGTTATTTGTTGTATTCTTGTTCTTGCTTTTATCATATTTTTTTATTTTTGTAGTTTTCAGAAATGCTGTTTTGTTTAACAAACTTAACGTTAGCTCCATACTTACATATTTTCTTGCACACTGTTACATTTTTTACTCAGGAAATAAAAACTACTATATGTATATTCTTTTTGTAATTTTTCAGAAAACTTTAAGGATACAAGATGCACCTGTTATGGCCATGGGTATGCCAGGAATGGCTGCACCTAAGGTAAGCACAAAGAATTGGGTATGTTAATTTATTTTTTTTGGGACCTTTTGTTAAAATTGGCATTAGAGGACCTGAAAACTGTCATAAGATTGATGTGTTAAATTGATTCTGCATAACTTTCATCTTTTTACTTTTAATACATTTAAAATATTGTAGAATAATTATTCAATTTCAACTTCTATAAAGGTATAGTAATAAATAACTAGAGGCTCTAAAGAGCCTTTGTCGCTCACCTTGGTCTATGTGCATATTCAACAAAGGACATTCTCCAACATTGTAGACAAGAATAGAATTCATGACAAAAATCTGTTTTGTTGATCTTGTATTTCTGATCATTTAGTCTGTTTAGTTTCTCTCTATATTTTTTAATTTTTGCTCAAAACACAAAAGAGGGTAAAAAAAATCCTCATTTAAGTCTACTAACCATATCGGCAAAATTTGACTTGTGAGTAGATCTTGCCTTGCTGATAATTTTTGTGATTTAAAGTGTCTATTTATCTATTATAATTTTTATCATATAAGGCAAAACACAAAAACATGGTAAAAATCGTCATTAAAGGGCAATAACTACAATAGGTGTCGTTAGATGATTTCCTCCATATAAAATTTATTGTAGACCTTTACTTTCTGGTAAATTTTGCTTATCTATCTATCATAATTGTTAAGATATAAGGCAAAAACGCAAAAAATTGGTAAAAATCGTCATCAAAGGGGCGATAACTCTACTAAGAAGTTGACTGACGATTTCGACCATGAGACTTTTTTGTGGAACTTTTCTTGCTGATCACTTTTGCAATTTAAAGTCTCTCTCTATCTATAATAGTTTTCAAGGTAATAGGCAGAAATAAAAAAATAAAGGTAAAATTTGTCATTTATTGGAAATAACTATTAGAAGTCGTCTGACAGTTTTGTCATATATGGACAATTGGTAGAGAACATTCTGAACATTTTTGCTGCTGTCTGATTTTCTCTATTTATAACGGTTTTCAAAATAATAGACAAAACTTGCATTTTGCCCCTATGTTCTATTTTTAGCCATGTCTTGGTTGGCAGACGAGGCCATCGGACACATTTTTATACGACCGCAAAAAAATTTTGCGGTCGTATATTGGTATGACGTTGGCGTCGTCCGAAGACACATTGGTTTTCGCACTCTAACTTTAGTTTAAGTGAATGGATCTCTATGAAATTTTACCATAAGGTTCAATACCACAAAAGGAAGGTTGGGATTGATTTTGGGGGTTATGGTACCAACAGTTAAGGAATTAGGGGCCAAAAATAAGCATTTTTGTAACTTCCAGACATAACTTGTGTGTTAGTGTATGGATCTCTCTGACATTGTACCACAAGGTTCCATATCACAAAGGGAATGCTGGGATTGATTTTGGGGGTAATTGCCTCAAAATTTTAGGAATTAGGGGCCAAAAAAGGGGCAAAAACAAGCCTTTATCTAGTTTCATGATAATAACTTGTGTGTAAGTGTAAGGATCTTTCTGAAATTGTACTACAAGGTTCCATATCACAAAGGGAAAGCTGGAATTGAGTTTGGGGGTAATTGCCCAAAACGTTTAGGAATAAGGGACTAAAAAGGGGCCAAAAATAAGCATTTTTCTAGTTGGCCATCCCAATGATTGACATTAAAAAAAAAAACGATATTAAACTTAAATTTGTTTGATTCAAATTCGAAGTTCTGATGTAAACTGTTAAATTGGCAGTGCATCATTCGAAGTGTGCAACATCAGCGTACTTATATCTGCCTTAGACTCTTTATTTGTTCAAAATAACTTTGTCAAAAGCTTAACTTTCGTTTTTAAATCTAATACCGGATGTTATCTTGACAAAGGTAAAACATGGACCAGAGACGGATACGTAAATCCCGTGTACGTTTGCAAAGCATGAATGAGTGTTAGTAGCTCTTTCTACGTTATTTCTTCAAGAAAATATTCGAAATAAATGTGAGATAAAGGTATCAATGACAATTTAAGCATTTTTTGAAGAAATTAGGATGCATAATTAAATTTCACACCTGCGCACACGTGTACTAGTTCAAACAACGTGGTTATGACGATTTTTCATTTTCACCTTTTTAATTTTTTCATCAAATCATATTTGTAAATGTATTTCTGATAATTTAAATCTTTTTGACTTAATTAATTAGATGCAAACCGCTGAAATGTAAGAAAATAACTTTGAATAGACCGATCAATGTCCAGTTCAAAATAGTTTACCTGTCACCTGAACAGGTAAATTTCAGCTGTTCGACAACTAGTTAGCCTTGATTAAAATGAGAAGGTATTAAAGTAGGGGTTGTTTTGATAGTACTTAATGATCATGTCACTTTTATGACCTGAAATGTGTGGCTGTTAAAGGCAAAACATTGGGTCAAAAAGATCGTGAATTATGTTAAAATGACCGTCTCTTAAAGCCTTGAAAACTAAAAAGTAGATGACCGTTTCATGCTTTGCTCAGCCGGACTTTTACCGGACATTATACAAATGTCCGGAATATATGACCATTTTGGAAGCCTTGGTCCATACTTGCCCCAACTGTTCAGGGTTCAACCTCTGGGGTCGTATCAAGCTGCGCCCAGCGGAGCATTTTATTTAAACTAGAGACCCCAATGATGATTGTGGCCAAGTTTGATTTAATTTGGCCCAGTAGTTTCAGAGGAGAAGATTTTTGTAAAAGTAAACGACGACGGACGCCAAGTGATGATAAAAGCTCACTTGGCCTTTTAGGCCAGGTGAGCTAAAAATGAACTGAATTATACATGTGTTTTTATACGACCACAAAAAAAGTGGTCATATATTGGTATGATGTTGGCGTTGGCGTCGTCGTCGTCGTCCGGCATCGTCATCCGAAGACACATTAGTTTTCGCTATCTAACTTTAGTTTAAGTGAATGGATCTCAATGAAATTTTACTATAAGGTTCAATACCAAAAAAGGAAGGTTGGGATTGATTTTGGGGGTTATGGTACCAACAGTTAAGGAATTAGGGGCCAAAAATAAGCATTTTTGTAACTTCCAGACATAACTTGTGTGTAAGTGTATGGATCTCTCTGACATTGTACCACAAGGTTCCATATCACAAAGTGAATGCTGGGATTGATTTTGGGGGTAATTGCCTCCAAATTTTAGGAATTAGGGGCAAAAAACAAGCATTTTCTAGTTTCATGACAATAACTTGTGTGTTAGTGTATGGATCTCTTTGACATTGTATCACAAGGTTCCATATCACAAAAGGGAATGCTGGGATTGATTTTGGGGGTAATTGCCTCCAAATTTTAGGAATTAGGGGCCAAAAAGGCGCAAAAAACAAGCATTTTTTTAGTTTCATGACAATAACTTGTGTGTAAGAGTATGGATCTTTATGAAATTGTACTACAAGGTTCCATATCACAAAAGGAAAGCTGGAAATGAGTTTGGGGGTAATTGACCAAAAAGCTTAGGAAGAAGGGGCCAAAAATAAGCATTTTTCTAGTTTCCAGACAATATACATTTATTTCCCGTGACGGAGGGAGATATGAAGATTTGTTCAACCAAGAATATTCATATTTCACGAGGGCTCTCCCGAGGCAAAGGGAAATGAATGTTTTATTCCACTGCCTATATGCTTTGTTTACTATCAATAAATTAAATATTATTTTGCATACATTTTTTTTTTCTTATCCGCTTGTTTTTGTAAGTCAAACTAAACACGACATACCTACTGATAAACAGTAAGGATCAAAATTTAATTATAAGTCTGTTTGTTTTATCGTCTGAAATAAATTTGAACATGATGATTTTTGCTATCGCTATTTTAAGAAGAATAAGAAGTTCAAAACGTTATGTACATTAACCGCGCGTAACGTCGCACGAAGTAATCCCGACATTTCAGAGGGGAATATGATCCTCAGAATGGAATATGAAGATTTGTTCATTGACACGTGGGATAGTCTCAACCAATCAAATATTGATTAAACTATCAATATGTTTAAACAGTGGAATAATAACTTGTGTTCAAGTGTATGGATCTCTCTGAAATTGTACTGCAAGGTACCATACCACAAAGGGAAGGCTGGGATTGATTTTGGGGGTAATTCCTTCAAAATTTTAGGAATTAGGGGCCATAAAAGGGCAAAAAAACAAGCATTTTTCTAGGATCAAGACAATAACTTGTTTGTAATTGTATGGATCTTTATGAAATTGTACTGCAAGGTTCCATATCACAAAGGGAAAGCTGGGTTTGAGTTTGGGGGTAATTGCTCTAAATGTTAAGGAATTTGGGGCCAAAAGGGCCAAAAAACAAGCATTTTTTCTAGTTTCCAGACAATAACTTGTGTTCAAGTGTATGGATCTCTCTGAAATTGTACTGCAAGGTACCATACCACAAAGGGAAGGCTGGGATTGAGTTTGGGGGTGATGAATCATAAGGGGGTTCAAAAAATTTAGGGGGGGAATTTTTTTTTCCTTTTTTTTCTTTAGAATTTTCCATTTTAAATTGGTTATTTCTGATTTATATATAAAAGCAAATAATCATGATATGGTTTGAATAGGTAAATTAAAATTTTTTAAGTTCTTAGACCATTTTCATTCTGTGTCAGAAACCTATGCTGTGTCAAATATTTAATTACAATCCAAATTTAGTGCTGTATCAAGCTTGAATGTTGTGTCCATACTTGCCCCACTGTTCAGGGTTCGACCTCTGCGGTCGTATCAAGCTGCGCCCCAGCGGAGCATTTTATTTTAAATGTTAAAAAAAATTAATGTTGAATAATTTTTTATGACAGCATGTTTGGGTAATGTAGTGTTCCCTAGATTTTCTTGCAATAATTTGTTTGGTTTTGACCATGTTCATGCAACACAGACATAAAAATTCACTCATATGATTCTGACCTATTGATATTACAAAAGTAGTTCCTCCAAAGTTGAACCGATTTTCACCCCCCAAAAAAACTACAGTTTAATATCTCCTTAAATTTGTTTTCAGGAAATGAAATTGAAAACTAACTTCCAATCTTCCACAAATTCCAAAATATAAAAAATGTAAATAATTTTATTTCTACAGGAAGATGAGGAGGAAGAGGCTCCCAAAATTGTGAAAACTCTCTTCTCGCTCAAACTTTTAGAATTTGCAGCGGACAAGAAGATAACCCTGATCAAAGAAATAAAGAGCCTTGTGCCGGATATGAATTTAGTTCAGGTAAAACTATTAATTCATATACTAGCATATATCTCACCTTTCAAGATATATATTTTTAATGTCTATAGTAAAACTTCATTGTGGTATAGTAGTTTGTCAAGTTATGGTTGAGTTTTGACATCTTATCTCCAAAGTTTGTTGTGCATGCAAAAACTGTGAAAAGGGAGTAAGGGCCCTATTTGTCCCAAATATTAAGTCCATTGTTTCAAGATGAAAGAAGTAGATGCATATACTTGTGAGAAAAAGTAAAGCTTTGACATTCACAACCCTAATAGGTGTAAAAAAAAAAAAACAGATTTTGGTGAAAGTTGACAAAATCCTCTGTATTTTAACAGCATTTAAGCCTATGAACCACATGTTCTTGTTTGCTCTGAATTAAGACTTATTTATAACAAACATAATGTGAAAAGTAGTTTTTGTTGGTCAACCAATACACTAAATCTTTCTATGTCCTAAAACCAATTAAAATTGACATGTTTTGGTCAACCAATACACTAAATCTTTCTATGTCCTAAAACCAATTAAAATTGACATGTTTTGGTCAAGCAATACACTAAATCTTTCTATGTCCTAAAACCAATTGAAATTGACATGTTTTGGTCAACCAATACACTAAATCTTTCTATGTCCTAAAACCAATTAAAATTGACATGTTTTCATTGAGCTTGGCGGAAAAGTTAATTTTACACTAAATTATGATAACATAAACTCAATGCTGGTTCACAAATTTTCAAACATAAAAACCCTTTTCATATTTAGTCATAATTTAACATTGATGAATTGTGATAGTGGTCATTAAATCCAACTCTCCATCAGAGACCAACTAGCAAATGTGTCAGATTATGAATGACCATATCCAGATGGACAATATAATTTAGTGGTCATAGACAAAAGAACACATAACAAATTAACCAAGGATGTGATGTTACATACGGAACACTAAAGTATAATGTTACGTTACACGCAATTAAAGTCATTACAAGTATGGCCTTAAACAATGAAATGCCATAACGCATAGTAGTCTTTAAAAGGCCATGAAATGACAATTGTAAAACAATTCAAAGGATAAAACTAACAGCCTAATTTGTGTACAAAACAATAAACAAATAACAAATATGATTTACAGCAGCAAATGACAACTGCTGAATTACAGGCTCCTGACTTGGGACAGGCACATACAGAATGTGTCAAGTTAAAGATTATGTTTTTCATAGTAGAGATATGCCTTCGTTTGTACGAAGTTTTTAGTAATATGTGGATGTGCTTGGGAGGAATTAGGTGTTGACTTGTTTTTTATTTGTATTTCCTGAGTTATGTCCCTTGTTGAATTATATTATTATTTTCAGGCTAAGAAGTTTGTAGAATCTGCCCCACAAGTCATAAAGGCAGACATATCTAAAGAAGAAGCTGAAACTTTAAAGAAAGCTATAGAGGCAGCTGGTGGAAAATGTGATATTGATTAAAAGACAATATATATTCTGTTTATGAAACTTAAAAATAAATATTTACTTCTGTGTTACATTTTTTTTTAAAGGAGCATGTGAAACTACACAATGCAATACAAAGCTCTAGGTATAGACATAATGTAAGTTTGTGGTTCTGATGTACAATATAAAGCTCTAGGTATAGACATAATGTAAGTGTGTGGTTCTGATGTACAATATAAAGCTCTAGGTATAGACATAATGTAAGTGTGTGGTTCTGATGTACAATACAAAACTCTAGGTATAGACATAATGTAAGTGTGTGGTTCTGATGTACAATATAAAGCTCTAGGTATAGACATAATGTAAGTGTGTGGTTCTGATGTACAATATAAAACTCTAGGTATAGACATAATGTAAGTGTGTGGTTCTGATGTACAATATAAAACTCTAGGTATAGACATAATGTAAGTGTGTGGTTCTGATGTACAATATAAAGCTCTAGGTATAGACATAATGTAAGTGTGTGGTTCTGATGTACAATATAAAGCTCTAGGTATAGACATAATGTAAGTGTGTGGTTCTGATGTACAATATAAAGCTCTAGGTATAGACATAATGTAAGTTTGTGGTTCTGATGTACAATATAAAGCTCTAGGTATAGACATAATGTAAGTGTGTGGTTCTGATGTACAATATAAAGCTCTAGGTATAGACATAATGTAAGTGTGTGGTTCTGATGTACAATATAAAGCTCTAGGTATAGACATAATGTAAGTTTGTGGTTCTGATGTACAATATAAAGCTCTAGGTATAGACATAATGCAAGTGTGTGGTTCTGATGTACAATATAAAGCTCTAGGTATAGACATAATGTAAGTTTGTGGTTCTGATGTACAATATAAAGCTCTAGGTATAGACATAATGTAAGTGTGTGGTTCTGATGTACAATACAAAGCTCTAGGTATAGACATAATGTAAGATTGTGGTTCTGATGTACAATACAAAGCTCTAGGTATAGACATAATGTAAGTTTGTGGTTCTGATGTACAATATAAAGCTCTAGGTATAGACATAATGCAAGTGTGTGGTTCTGATGTACAATATAAAGCTCTAGGTATAGACATAATGTAAGTGTGTGGTTCTGATGTACAATATAAAGCTCTAGGTATAAACATAATGCAAGTGTGTGGTTCTGATGTACAATCTGCCACTAAGAGGTGACAAGATTTACATCTGGCTTTAGCTTTCATATTCTTGCGAGTTACAATAAAATTAACTGGTGGAAAATGAACCAAAACTTTGTCATTTAACAGAAAGAATAATGGAGATATGCAATGAGAACGCAAACGATCAAAAAATGTCTAAGTTAATTTCTTAGATACAGATTGACCTACAATCCTATATAAGGATGCATCTAGTGGTGTCCATTAGGTTTTTTTTATCAGATCATGATCACCTGATGATATACATTTCAGACTTCATTGAATGTTTATAATTGACCTCAGTATAGTTCTTTAATAGATACTTAGTGACCTTCTATCATTAACATGCATCTAGGGAAATATAGCAGCTAACAACAAAAGGTAGGTCAATTAGGGCCTACATTTCAAATGAAAGAACCTTTATACCCCACATTGTCATTGGGCAAACAATCTCACCAGATTCCTAAATTCAGTCTCATAACTCCTACAAAAGTCAGCTGATGAAAATTTCTTGCATACCGGTATGCACATCTACATATGTCCTCAATAACTGCAAAGTTTCATGAAATTTTGTTGTGAGGTTCCAGAGTTGTTGTGCGGATAAACTGATGCAGTAGTATATCCTGGCCAAAGTTCTATGTCTAAAGGGGCATAATTTTTAGAAAAAAAATTGAATCATAATTTACTGTCATATGCACATCTACATAGTATGTCTTTATTTAATGTTTATTAAATCAAACAAAACAAATTTTATAGCCTTAGGACAAAAATTTGGACCAATTAGAAAATGGGCCCAACAACCAAATACACAGTTAGATTCAGTATATGAATTTTTTTTTAATACTAATAGCATGAAAAATTGTAATACTTATAGCAAAAAGTCCCAACATAAAGAATCAAAGCTTTCTCAAAATCAAAATCCCAAAATATTGTTCTCTTCTATATTCTGTAAAATATCATGAATCAATCGAATGCTATCCCTTATATAATGCTTAATGGTCCAATATCTATTTCATAGAGATCTAAAGACCAATACGTAAGTAATTGTCCATTAACCAGGAAACCCTTGTTTCCCCCCCTTTTTTGCCCCTTATTCCTAAACGGTTTGAGCCATAACCCCCCAAAGCCAATCCTAACCATCCCTTTGTGGTATGGAAACTTGTGGTATAATTTCAGAGAGATCCATAACTGTTCCACAAGTTATTGTCTGGAAACTAGAAAAATGCTTATTTGGGCCCCTTTTTCCTAAACTGTTGGGACCATAACCCCCAAAATCAATCCCAACCTTCCTTTTGTGGTTTTAAACCTTGTGTTTAAATTTCATAGATTTCTATTTACTTACACTAAAGTTATTGTGCGGAAACCAAATGTCTTCGGACGATGCCGACGAAGTGATACCAATATACGACCGCAAAATGTTTTGCGGTCATATAAAAATATTCATGTGCCTTTCCTAAGTTCAGAACCTTGTCATTGGTTTTTATACGACCGCAAAAAAATTTTGCGTTCGTATATTGGTATGACATTGGCGTCGTCGTCCGAAGACACATTAGTTTTCGCACTCTAACTTTAGTTTAAGTGAATGGATCTATATGAAATTTTACCATAAGGTTCAATACCACAAAAGGAAGGTTGGGATTGATTTTTTTTGCTTTAAAATTTTCCATTTTAAATTGGTTATTTCTGATTTATATATAAAAGCAAATAATAATGATATGGTTTGAATAGGTAAATTAAAAAATTTTAAGTTCTTAGACCACATTCATTCTGTGTCAGAAACCTATGCTGTGTCAAATATTAAATTATAATCCAAATTCAGTGCTGTATCAAGCTTGAATGTTGTGTCCATACTTGCCCCAACTGTTCAGGGTTTGACCTGTGTGGTCGTATCAAGCTGCGCCCAGCAGAGCATTTTAACTATGTCATATTATAGTGTAACTCTTGAACAAGACAACCAAGTATAGTGCAGGCCAAATTTGGTTCAAATTGGTGTTTTCCACAGATAGGATTTTTAAAATGGTTTGACAGACTAGAGATTTTAAAAGCCTGCTCTTACCCTTCCGGCCACCTGAGCTAAAAAAAACTTGTCCAACCAATCAAAATATGAGTCTACTGTTAACAACCAATTATTGACAATAAATATCTATAGGCTCCTGGCATTGGTCACCAAACTTATATGCATACATCTAAAATTTGCAATGTTTCAATAATCACAATTAAATTTGGTCCAAATTATCTATATCGATACCAGTAACAACTTGATGCTTGCCCGTATACATTTGTAAGTGTAATTAATTCTTTCTAAACATTATAGCCAGTAGGGGACATTGTACTTTTTGTCAAGCTTTTGTTGGAACACCCCAGATGGGTCAAAACAGATTTTGGTAAAAGTTGACAATCTTTTAGATTTCATTAAAATTTGATTCGAGGAATCTAAGAGCACAGAATTAGACAAACTTGATATTTGTCAGAAATTTCTTTTGGTGTAACAAAAATAATGCAAGGCACCCAAGGAAAAGGGGGCTAGTTTCTTGCCCAAGGATTCTTAAGTCTAGCTTTTAAAAAGCATCAAGGAGAAATTTGTGTCGCCCTAGATTTTCAGTACAGTTGAAAGATTTAGATTTTTCAATTTTGTCTCCCCAACGTTAAGTCTAGTTCTTAGATACTATTAAGTAATAGGTCAACTTTATTTGGTGTACAAATAAAGTCTGGTTACTCTTGCATGTAACATCTGACCATGACCTTATTGGTCAATATGTTTTCCTTGTTGGTCTGTTTCTTGGATACTTTAAGCAATAGGTCAACTACCAGGTAACCGGTATATTTGGTGTATGGAATGATTATAAGGCATACATTTCTGCCTGGCAGGTTTAATCTGACCTTGACCACATAGTCATGGATCATTGATATCAGATCATGTTAAGTTTATGTGATACTTGTAGTAAAACCTTCATCTTTCAGACTTCCAACATAAAATCAAGCATGGTCAGTAAAGCAGACATGTGCACGAAAATTGTTAAAAAAATGTCTCAATCCAAATGCACACAATTCTGATATTCAATCAAATAAATATGTTACTTTATTCAACCGTGGTTACAATCGGTCCTAATATATGTTGGACACATTGACAAACATACTTTTTATACGACCGAAAAAAATTTTGCGGTCGTATATTGGTATGACGTTGGCGTCGTCGTTGTCGTCCGAAGACACATTGGTTTTCGCACTCTAACTTTAGTTTAAGTGAATGGATCTCTATGAAATTTTACCCTAAGGTTCAATACCACAAAAGGAAGGTTGGGATTGATTTTGGGGGTTATGGTACCAACAGTTAAGGAATTATGGGCCAAAAGTGGCCAAAAATAAGCATTTTTGTAACTTCCAGACATAACTTGTGTGTTAGTGTATGGATCTCTCTGACATTGTACCACAAGGTTTCATATCACGAAGGGAATGCTGGGATTGATTTTGGGGGTAATTGCCTCAAAATATTAGGAATTAGGGGCCAAAAAAGGGGAAAAAAACAAGCATTTTTCTAGTTTCATGACAATAACTTGTGTGAAAGTGTATGGATCTTTCTGAAATTGTACTACAAGGTTCCATATCACAAAGGGAAAGCTTGAATTGAGTTTGGGGGTAATTGCCAGAAACGTTTAGGAATAAGGGGCCAAAAATAAGCATTTTTCTAGTTTCCAGACAATAACTTGTGTTCAAGTGTATGGATCTCTCTGAAATTGTACCACAAGGTTCCATATCACACAGGGAATGCTGGGATTGATTTTGGGGGTAATTGCCTCAAAATTTTAGGAATTAGGGGCCAAAAAAGGGGCAAAAAACAAGCATTTTTCTAGTTTCATGACAATAACTTGTGTGTAAGTGTTTGGATATTTCTGAAATTGTACTACAAGGTTCCATATCACAAAGGGAAAGCTGGAATTGAGTTTGGGGGTAATTGCCCAAAACGTTAAGGAATTGGGGGCCAAAAAGGGGCCAAAAAACACATTTTTCTAGTTTCCAGACAATAACTTGTGTGAAAGTGTATGGATATTTCTGAAATTGTACTACAAGGTTCCATATCACGAAGGGAAAGCTGGAATTGAGTTTGGGGGTAACTGCCCGAAACATTTAGGAATTGGGGGCCAAAAAACACATTTTTCTAGTTTCCAGACAATAACTTGTGTTCAAGTGTATGGATCTCTCTGAAATTGTACTGCAAGGTACCATACCACAAAGGGAAAGCTGGAATTGAGTTTGGGGGTAACTGCCCGAAACGTTTAGGAATTGGGGGCCAAAAAACACATTTTTCTAGTTTCCAGACAATAACTTGTGTTCAAGTGTATGGATCTCTCTGAAATTGTACTGCAAGGTACCATACCACAAAGGGAAAGCTGGAATTGAGTTTGGGGGTAACTGCCCGAAACGTTTAGGAATTGGGGGCCAAAAAACACATTTTTCTAGTTTCCAGACAATAACTTGTGTTCAAGTGTATGGATCTCTCTGAAATTGTACTGCAAGGTACCATACCACAAAGGGAAGGCTGGGATTGAATTTGGGGGTGATGAATCATAAGGGGGTTCAAAAAATTGGGGGGGGGGGGGGGGGATTTTTTTCCTTTTTTTTTTCTTTTAAAATTTTCCATTTTAAGTTGGTTATTTCTGATTTATATTTAAAAGCAAATAATAATGATATGGTAGGAGATACACACCAAACAGGATGTGTAAATTATCATATAATAAGTATTGTGCAATAGCAAGAAATTTTCAATTGCACAATAGCAAGAAATCTTCAATTGCACAGTATTGCGCAATAGCAAGAAATCTTCAATTGCACAGTATTGCGAAATAGCAAGAAATATCCAATAGCACAATATTGCGCAATAGCAAGAAATTGTCAATTGTGCAGTATTGCGCAATAGCAAGAAATATTCAATTGCACAGTATTGTGCAAAAGAAGTTACTTCGTATAAATTGCTTATTTCTTGACCAATTTCAATGGGGTTTTATTTTTGAATTCTTGGGGTTCTTTAATATGCTGAATTTAACCGTGTATTAAGTTTTTGGATTTTAGGCCCCGTTTTTAAATTGGTCCACATTGAGGTCCAAAGGGTCCAAAATAAAACTTTGTTTAATTTCATCAAAAATTGAATTATTGGGGTTCTTTGATATGCTGAATCTAAACATGTATTTAGATTTTTGATTATGGGCCCAGTTTTCAAGTTGGTCCAAATCGGGGTCCAAAATTAAACTTTGTTTGATTTCAACAAAAATTGAATATATGGGGTTCTTTGATATGCTGAATCTAACCATGTATTTAGATTTTTGATTTTTGGGCCCGGTTATCAACTTTGTCCACATTGAGGTCAAAAGGGTCCAAAATAAAACTTTGTTTAATTTCATCAAAAATTGAATTCTTGGGGTTCTTTGATATGCTGAATCTAACCATGTATTTAGATTTTGGATATTGGACCATAATAGGTGAATGTCCAATTTAAAATTTTTAAGTTCTTAGACCACATTCATTCTGTGTCAGAAACCTATGCTGTGTCAAATATTTCATCACAATCCAAATTCAGAGCTGTATCAAGCTTGAATGTTGTGTCGATACTTGCCCCAACTGTTCAGGGTTCGACCTCTGCGGTCGTATCAAGCTGCGCCCTGCGGAGCATTTTATTTAAAAGGTGAATGGGATTCATGCAATATAATTAGCAGAACTAACAAAATCAGCTTAATATACACAATTAGTTATTAACTTTCCACACATCCAC
The DNA here is from genome assembly GCF_021869535.1 of Mytilus californianus. Lineage (NCBI taxonomy): Eukaryota > Metazoa > Mollusca > Bivalvia > Mytilida > Mytilidae > Mytilus > Mytilus californianus. Next base: position 111,389,263 of record NW_026262723.1, read on the forward strand.
TATCATCCTTCTGTACTCAACAGACAAATAGAAATTAAAATAACTAAATCTTGATTTGAATCTTGTTTTTATTTGGTTGTTTCTGAGTGATACAAAAATGTTCATCACAAAATGAAGATAAAGCAAAAAAAAAAAGAAGCAGTAAACAGATTTAATATGCGGAATTTACAAATGTTTCATACATAATAAATAAAAAGAATTTCTAAGCATGATTCATTTACATAAGATAAGACTCTTTAGTTCATAATTTAATTTAAAGATCTTTTTAACGGAAGAAAAAAGATAAGCTTTACAATTACTGAAAGCCCCTGTACAATGGCTACATAAAAAGTTATTATAGAGGAAGTCTAAGAATTTTCTTGAAGAAATCAACCATAACAAAAAACAAGCATTCTGAGAGTATTGCTCCCCTACCAGGTAAAAATTCATTATACTGGAACAAAAAGCTAACTTGTTCTATAACTTGTCATGGTGTAAACAAAAAGAAAATATCAAGTCAATATCTTCAAGCATGACTAAAACAGTGTGGAAAACTGATTAAATGAGTGAATTTTTCAAGTCCAAGGACCATAAAACTCTGCACAAAATTATCAGACTGAAACAAAATTTCGAACTTGATCTGTATAACTTGTCATGATAAAACTATATACCAATTATCAATCAATATCTTCAAGCATGATGAAAAAAAGTGTGGAAAACACTTTAACATTAGATATGATTAATAGTTCTCTAAAATTAGATATGATGTAATACAGTGTATATCTATTTCCAAATTATAATCAATTATTACATTGGTAGCATTGAATTACATTGATTTCCCAGTCAAATAAAAACCGATAATTTCACATGTGAAATAAACGTGGTTATTTCACTCTCTGACGTCATACAACAATAGGCGTTGTCAAGACGTCGATAACGTCGGATCAAAACAAATTGTGAATGCGTAGAAAAAAGATATAGTTCCTTACATTTTCTACATTAATTTCATTAAAAGAAGCCATTTGCCAATGTAATAAAAAGAATAACTAATCAAAGAATTCAAATATCGAAAAATATTCAACTCGTGACCGAACAACACTGATAATTAACTCATGCGCTACGCGCATTCGTGAATTAATGTGTTGTTCGGTCACTCGTTGAATATTTTTCTCTATTTGAATTCTTCGATTAGTTATTCTATAAATATAATTAATAGTTCCAAATATTTTTTCTTTTACTTGTCACAAACTAATACAGATTTGTAACTTTTGTAACTTATCTATAAAATGTCAACAATTACAGGGCTGTTCCAAGTATCTGAAACTTTTTCTTTACCTTAATAAATCAAAATACTATTTTTTTTGGTTGAATAGTGGTGTCAGGGTTGATGTCAATAACCTAACATTCATACTTAAGTTTAGGAATGTTCTGTCTAATACTAAAAAAATGTACTCAGTTTGTGTTCTAGACGTGGTTTTTATAAGACTCCATTAATAATAGAATAAACATGATTATGAACAGTAAGAACATAACAGAAAACTAACAAATGTAACCCAACTGGGAAACACATCATCAACAACACATTGATAATTTATATTTTATTTGAAGTAAAAAAAAAAATAATCACTTTGCATAAGCATTTATGGGTACTTCAACATAGAAAAAAAAGGGTCATGGATCATCTAGGGAATATAAAACTGGCCCAAATCTACCAATAAGACATATAAAGTGTATAGGAACCATCCTAGCAATTTTTTGGTTACTGGTCAAATGTCCTATTATTCAAAATCTTAAAATGACCATTTTAGCTATTTCTTATTGAATATTCTATGGACATAGTATTTTCAGATAACTAATGGTCATTTGGTCCCATATTCTAAATAACTGAGGAGCACATCCTCACAAGTTTTTGTCAAACAAAAACACAACAATAACGTATCAATAATCTCATAGTCTTTTCACCATGTAAAAATAAAACACCAACATAAATTAAACATAAACAAGAAAGTGTCCATAGTACACGGATGCCCCACTCGCACTATCATTTTCTATGTTCAATGGATCGTGAAATTGGAGTCAACTCTAATTTGGCATTAAAATTAGAAAGATCATATCATAGGGAACATGTGTACTAAGCTTCAAGTTGATTGGACTTCAACTTCATCAAAAACTACCTTGACCAAAAACTTTAACCTGAAGCGGGACAGACAGACGAACGGACGCACAGACTGAAAAACATAATGCCCCTCTACTATCGTAGGTGGGGCATAAAAAACGCATGGTTTCATACATAATAAGGGCCTAGCTCTGGTTATGCACAAAATTGGCATGGTACCTTTTAGTTTTATTGATAAGAGATCATCATTTATGGTCTAAAGGGTGTGTGGTATTATACTGACAAACTTACTTCCTCCAAACAAAAATGTATAACATGGAAGTTTACAGCTGCAAATAAAGTGGTGCTAAACTCCATCAATTAAACAAACAAACAAAACAAATACAACTAGTAGCTGTGTATATTTAAATATTGTACCCTGGGAACACACATAGAACCTATAAAAATCAACAACCAGAACAACTTTTCCTTGTCTAATATAACAGGTTAACTCAGAAAAGAATTCATTAACAATAACCAGTGAAAATATTTCAATATTACAATTAGTCATGTCTAAGTTCTTTCTAGTTACATCAAGAATATGTGTTGTTCTTTACACACTAATAAATTCTAAATCATTCTCTGCATACATTGTTTATACAGTACAAGTGTCAAGTCCAGTAAAATTTACGAAATACAATTGTTAACATCAATGATAACTTTCAAATATTCAAATTAGTTCACCATGTCATTTTTACTCCCAACATCATTCTTAAATTAATATTTATATTATGTATTTATTAACCCACAAATTATACCATTAAAACATAGCAGATACTACAATACGCCAGTTACAACTATCACCCTCTTATCATTAAAATAAATCCTTCACCAATCATCAAGTCCTGGCATTGGAAACTGTATAGCAAACTTCTCAACATCTGCCTTCAGTGATGAAATTTTCTGTTTAATCTTTTCGTCTGTTTGTATCTTAGCCTTAAAATCTTTCAACAATGGTCCACAACCTTCCATAGCTTCTTTTGTTATCACTAACCCTGAAATAAAATAGTTAAATATTAATATATGATTGATTGATGTTTAATGCCACTTTCAGCACTCTTGGCTATATTGTGGCGGTCAGGTTTTATTGGTGGAGAAAGCCGGAGTGCCAGAAAGAACTGCTGACCGTAGGCAGGAAAACTGACAATCCTAGTAGATTAATATTGTAGTTTTAATGCACCCGACACGTACAGAGTTTGAACTCATAACCTCAGTGTTGACCAGTTAGTGATACTGTAGATGAACTACTTAAGATACCTAGGTTTCTATGACATTGTTATTAAATATGTACAAAATTTGCCGGAATAGGTTTCATAGATCAAACACTGTTTAAACGGTGACCTATATGAAATGTTCTATCGTGTTATTGGTGTACCGTTTACATAGTGTGAAAAGGTTGTTTGAACTTATATAAAGCTCAATACCAAATGTTTAACTGCTGTAATATGGATTTACTAGATAAAAATGATTAATTTTTAAATTCAGGTTTCTGTATTTTATGTATAAAATAGATCGCAACGAGTACAAAATGTACCCGACATTTAAAAAGCTCAGCGTCAATTATAAAAAGCTGTATGGTAATGCATGCATATAATAATGATAGGTTCTATGTGGTAAAAATACTCTTTAGGTATTAGATGATGTTAAACAATTAAATTTACCTTGATGTATAAATTCTGATACTTGTTCAAAATCTTTTTCCTTCATGTTTCTGGATGTAAGAGCAGGAGATCCTATTCTGAGACCACTTGGTTTAAGTGCACTCTTGTCACCTGGACAGGTGTTTTTGTTTAGAGCTATACTAACATCTTCCAGAACTTTCTCAGCCCGAGCACCATCTATTCCATTTGGTCTCAAGTCAACTAAGATTAAATGATTGTCAGTACCACCTAGAATACATCATAGAAATAATTATATACACGTTCAGATGTGAGCTGTATACAGTCAAGACAACTAAAATTAAATGATTGTCAGTAACACCTAGAATACATCATAGGAATAATTATATACACGTTCAGACAAGAGCTGTATACAGTCAAGACAATAGTGATGGGAATAAACATATGCACATGTCTGGATTTTTCTTATAAAAGAGGCGCACAATGAATCCATATTTTTTCCAACCTGTAATATTTAACCTAACAATAATAAGAAATTTTTGTAAAGTTCTCCAAAAAAGATGTGACCTTTTAAGCTTGCAGTTTAAATCTGCAACAATACCTTATAAAAATATCTGCTGTACAAATTTGCTTCTTTTTATAGAACTAGATTAATTCATAAATATATCAGCTTTGTTTATTGCAAAGATATGCTGTGTATAAATTTCAAAATGATCATCAGTCAACTATAGCTGAAAGTTATTATAAAAAAAACATATGGTCTACAGATAGAAAATAAATCATCCATAGATTGTAATCTGATTGTTAAAGTTAGTGATTGTATCTAAATTCTCACCTGTAACCACTTTATATCCCTTTGCTTGTAATACTTTACTCATTACACGGGCATTAGCTATTACTTGTTCCTGATAAACTTTGAATTCTGGTCTGCATGCCTGGTTCAAGGCTACTGCAACAGCTAAAACACAAATATTACAAAACGTTATAATGCATCCTAAATGAAAAAAAAAATAATAAAAAATATCAAACACACTACTCTGCAAATGACTGTACATGTACAGAAAAAATAATAAATTGCTTCGCCGAGCACAGCTGGATACGACCGCAGAGGTCCAACCCTGAACAGTTGGGGCAAAAATGGACGCAATATTCGCGCTTGATACAGGTCTGAATTTGGATTGTAATTTAATATTTGACACATAAAAGGTTTCTGACACAGAATAACTGTAGTCAAAGAACTTAAAATTGGTTATATGATTTGAATTTATATTCAATTTTTTGCTTTTCAGCAATACACTTTGCTGTTGCGAATTGACCCCCCTCCCCCCACAAAAAAAAAAAAAAAAAAAAAATTACCCCCCCTTTTTTTGCTTTTGTGCAATACACTATGCTGTTGCGTATTAACACCCCCCCACACACACATACTTTTTTTTGCAAAAAAAATAATATTTGAAGAATTTTCTTTTTAATTTCTGAAATCTGAAATGAGAAAAAATTGACCCCCCCCCCCCCTTTTTCCCCCCCAAAAAATTCTTTCCTCAAGATATGGTCATAATCTCAATTCAAATTTCCAATGGAGTTTGCAACCATAATTACCCATTTAAATTTACCATAGTGCTAACTTGATCTATTTTATAATAGAATTTAAAATATGGTGTCAAATCTTTCATATGGATTTTTTTGTAAAAAAAAAAAGATGCAACATTTGCAGATATTTTAACTGGTCTTCCTTTATAAATATACATTTCTTTAAACATAATTTAAAAGCAGTGTAAGGGAGGTAATCAAAGTCCTGGTTAATGGACAAATACTTTAGTACAAAACATAATTTAAAGCAGTGTAAGGGCTCCCTTACACTGCTTTTAAATTATGTATAAAGTAATGGTTAATGAACAATTAAGACAATTTAAAAGCAGTGTAAGGGAGGTTATCCAAATACATCATTTGAATTACCTCCCTTACACTGCTTAAAATTATGTTTTGTACTAAAGTATTTGTCCATTAACCAGGACACCCTTGTTTTTGCCCCTAATTCCTAAACGGTTTGAGCCATAACCCCCCAAAGCAAATCCTAACCATCCCTTTGTGGTATGGAAACTTGTGGTATAATTTCAGAGAGATCCATACACCGTTCCACAAGTTATTGTCTTGAAACTAGAAAAATGCTTATTTTGGGCCCCTTTTTCCTTAACTGTTGGTACCATAACCCCCAAAATCAATCCCAACCTTCCTTTTGTGGTATTGAACCTTATGGTAAAATTTCATAGAGATCCATTCAGTTAAACTAAAGTAATTGTGCGAAAACCAATGTGTCTTCGGACAACGACAACGCCAATGTCATACCAAAATAAGACCTTTTTTGCGGTCGTATAAAAATATGTGTTTCTACCTATGGCTTTTATTTCTTATGTTTGAAAATCAAATTGACATTTTTTTTATTGAGATACTCAATACTGTTGTGTGTAAATTGAAATGCCATTCATGTGCAACTTCCAAACTCTGCCACCAAACTAAGATTTTTTTGTTGACTTCATTTTTGTTAAGCCATTGTAAAAGTGATAGCATTAACACTTTCTTGATAAAGCTTCATTATTTCAAAATACTGAAACCGGAATTACACCACGTTTGTTTGCTTTAAACAATTCGTTTTCAGATTTATAATATCATTACTCTTCAAAAGGCTTAAAATAGACCACCTGTTTTAGTAATCACTATAAAACATCTGTTGAACAAGAAATTTAAAATTTAAACATGAGTGCAATCACTGAAATGTCTCACTGGCTTTAATGACCACGATTAAATTTATGTTGTAGATAATGGTTTTACTACAGGTATCACATAAAACATCCTTATCAACGATCAATGACAATGAGATCAAGGTTAGATCAAACCCTGCTTCAATGATGCTACAAATGTTTATGACAAATGTAGGTAACCCCTTACTCATTAATAAATGAGAATATCCCACGATGAATTTAGATGCCAAAAAAGCTTATTTTTTTACTGCACATTGAGACACAAGGGGGAAGGGGATTGAGTGCAATTTTATTTAGTTTTTCAATGTTGTATGTATAATGAAACTACTCACCTGCAATTTGATGATTATGTGGTCCACCTTGTAAGCCTGGAAAAACAGCTTCATTTATCTTTTTCTCTAAATCATACATTTCTTCTTTACCATCTTTGGTTACTTTTCGTACACCTAAAGAGAATGACATTTAACATCAAATGTAATCAATGCAAAACACAAATAATTCTATTTTGAGACATTTGACAATTATCTGAAATGTATGTCATTAATCATGCATAACACAGACTCAAACTTAGTACAAGAAATGTAAATTATCGCTATTTTACATTTTTTCCTTTGATCTTACTGACTCATAATTTCCTTTCTCAGCACAGTAGAGTGATATGAAAAATTATCGCTAGAAACTAAGGGTGCACGTGCTGTTGTCAATGAAATTAACAACGTCATAGGTAAAATAGCGATTAACAGATTATCATTGGTCATCTCAACTCGATTGCTTTTCTCACTTTCGCCATACTGGCTCAAGCAAGAAAATCAATCTCGTTGAGATGACAGATGATAATCTATAATTATGTTCAAAATGAATATAATAATAAAACCAGACCCACTTGTTTCAGGGGACTATTTTTAAATGAATTGCTCCTAAATAGGTATTTTAATCCTTTTTTTAAAAATGATAGTAACAGACATGTTTGATGGTTGAAAGTTAATTTAATAGAAGGTCATAAACATGATAAAGGTAACAATTACCGGGCCTATAATATTTTTTGGCCAAATGTTTAATGTTATTTTCATACCTTTTCTGTAGAAGATCATTCCTGATCTGGGTCCTCTGAGTGATTTATGGGTTGTTGTAGTTACAACGTCACAATGTTCAAATGGGTTCGCTACTAATCCTGCTGCTACCAATCCACTAACATGAGCCATGTCTGCCAACACATAAGCACCATTCTCATCAGCAACTTTTCTGAACCTGGCATAATCAAGATTTCTGGAATAACAACTAATACCTGAAAGCAAATGTAATACAAGAAATTATTTTAATGCATCTACATATACAATATTCAATTTTTCTTTTTCTTCTTCAGAGAACTAAAAACAGATAGAATTAAGCAACTAAATGAGTAATACATTCTCCCCCTTTTATTGGGACAGTTAGATTTAGACAATATATATGCACATTATAGAACATATCTTTTTCAGCTTTCAGCAAAAATGGTAATATTGTGTGAAGTCACAAAAAATTAATGAAAATAATTTTGACCTAATTCTTAGCTAGAAACAGGATTTAATCTAATTGATTGTACAATACATTTTAAGGAATAAGGAAAAGTATAATAAAAGTCAAAATGTAGAATATAAATCTATTCAGCATGCTGTTTGCAGATTTTTAAAATGTATTTCATTATTTGAAACATTCAACTTGAAAATGAGTTTGGATAAATTCTACCCTTACTTTACCTGCTACGATCATTTTTGGTAGAAACAGTTTTGCATTTCTGTGAAGTTCTTCATAATCAATTAGCCCTGTTTCTGGATTTACTTTATATGGCATTGATTCAAAGTACACTGATGTTGCAGAGATCTTCTTAGTTGGTGTCATAAAACCATGACTTAAATGTCCTCCATCTGGTAAATCAAGACCCATAATTCTACCATGTGGTCCTACTAGTGCTGTATATACTGCAAAGTTTGCTGGACTTCCAGACAATGGTTGAACATTTACTCCCCACTTGGCAGGATCAAGCTTATAAGCTTCTAAGGCTCTCTTCTGGCATAGTCTTTCCATATCATCAATAAATTCATTTCCACCATAGTATCTGTGGGTTTATATATTACACCTTATACATTTAATCACAGGTCATCAAATAAAGACAGATCAAGAAAAGTTTGCTTTAGTCTAGATCTCTCATAACAAATTTTAATCATGAAACACAAGTTCAAAATAATACATAGGTTAATTTTTTCTTCTTCTTAACCTTTAATATATAGTCAATTAAGCTATTATGGAAAATACATTCTGATGTTAAAATTGCATAATATAGAACATAAAACATATAACACTTTCAAGTCAAATGAGCAATATTTGGCCATTGATCTTTATACTCTACTTTTAAAACCTGTTGCATAGATAACATACAAAGTCAAACTTTTTTTACACACCTTTGACCAGGTTGCCCCTCTGAATATTTATTAGTCAAACAGGAACCCAGTGCTTGTATTACTGCCTTGCTAGTGAAATTTTCTGATGCGATCAGTTCTAGGCCTTTCATTTGCCTATTTTTTTCATTTCTAATAATTGCAGTTATTTCTGGATCATCTTCTTTGATGTCCTTCTGAAGGTAATAACTATCTCCTGATCCATTCATCATTTTCCTTCTTTATTTCTGTAAAATAAAATAAATACATACCGGTACATGTATGCATACAAAAGTTTTATTCAACTATTGGTTTATATTAGACATCTTTTTGTATTTGATCCTTGTTACGATTTGTATTCTTTAACATTATTGTTTAGGATTCATTATGGAAAAACCACTAAGTTCTTTGAAAACATGATTTTGTGATTACTTCAGAGCGTGCACTTAATAGCAGATCAGAGTGAAAATCAGCGCAAGTTTCAGAGAAGACCAGTAGTTTTTCTGGATGTTAAAGATAATAGTCTTTCATAAAAATACTGTTGGTCCAACTGATTTTTTGAAGATCCGATAAATTATTGCATTATGACCAAATAACGGACAGTCCTCCAAAGAATTTTGGAAAAACTGCTGCAGGTCAGGAAATAAAATTTGCTCTCTAAAGACTGTTTCCAGAAATTTTTTAAATTCTTACACATGTTAAAGTTGTGAGTTTCTCCCTTATTTTTTAAATGACTATGTAGGCACATCTATATGTCACTTGTATATGTGAAGCCCACATCAAAATATGCAAGTTAAAAATTTCATTGTCCTTGCAGGAATTCTGAAAGTTAAGAAATATAGTGTCTAATTACAATTTGTACATCTTTTCATGATATTATGATAATGATGTGCAATAATTCATGTTGTGCTAAGTTAGGTACAAGCATTTGGGAAAACATTTTGCAATGAAATTTCTCCATTTCTCTTCCATTTTTTAACAGCTTATATAACTTCTTGCTTGTTTAACATTACATAACCTCAAAATTTCTTACATTACATAACTTAAACAATTCCATTACACTTCTAAACCTCATAAATGTATCACAAGTTTGTTTCTCAAGGAACTAATTAATAAGAAATAAGTTAATAAATACATTGAATTTATCACAACAGCAAAATAAAAGCATACACTGACAAACATCATATTTACTCTCAACAGTTGTCAAATTTGTGGATCCCTTAATCTTCATGTATCCTCAAGTAAATGTACAAATCAGGATGCACTTAATGTTTCACTTACATAAATTCTTTAAAGACGTCTGAACTACAGATTGTATACTATCTCACTACTCATAAGCCCAGATCAGATGTTAAAAATTGAATTAAATAAATATTTATTTAATATGTAATATATCACATGTAAACTCTTAACAACCCATTTCTTGCACTATAGTTATAGTAAGAGCTAAAATAAAAACAATTATATTATACTAGATTGTCATTCTTCTGAATCATTGTAATCAGTAAGATATATACTTTTTCTTTCATAAGATCATCTTTGTTTTTATAAATACTTATTATAAATAAGTTTAATAATACCTAACAAGTTTCCCGCCACCTTTTGTCTCCTAACTATGGTAGTAGTAAACAGGAAGCACACGTGAAAAGGCCAGTTTATATAAAACGCGATAACCAATGAAAATCAACGTTTTATCATCCAATCAGAATAGGTAAAAGAAACAGAAATATAATTACCCGCTCGTGTACATGCAAAACGTACCATCTTTTGAAGAAAGTTAGAACAATTTTTTAACTATGTATATTTTTACTTGAATTTGCAATCGTTAACTTATTTTTTAGGATTCCATATTTGAAAACAGGGGCAAAAATTAATCTACAAAAAGAAAAAAAAAGTGTAATTGTTTTTTAAGTTCTTTAACTTGAACATGTTTTTTTTTCTAATTTGGTGATGTCTTAGGGAGATACCATATGATTTTTATGGTGGGGCTAGGATGAAATTTGAAAAAACAGGATAAACTAATGAAAAAAAGGCAGGACCGATAAAAAGGCAGGACAGAGATTACAACTAAAAAAAAAATGCAGGACAAAATTTTTCATCCTAGCCCCCCCCTAAAAATCAAATGGTAGCTCCCTTAATCAGGGTTCGATAAAAGTCAATTACCAATCCGATATTTTGTGATTCTTCATCGCTTGATATAACTTATTAGCATACTTCACAGGAGTGACACGACGGGTTTTGTATGTGGAGCAGGATCTGATTACCCTCCGGAGCACCTGGGATCCCTCGGATTTTGGTGGGGTTCGTGTTGTTCAGTTTTTTGGTTTTCTATGTTATGTTTTGTGTACTGTTTTTGCCATGGCATTTGTACTGAGAAAAGAAATGATATGGGGTATCAATCCATGACACAAAATCCCTATGTGCACAGCAAAAAACATAAAAAGCAAAGGAACAGCGCTATTATTGCTGTTCCTCATCTCATTGTTACCTTGTTTTCGATTATTTAATTTGAATATCCCTTTGGTATTTTTCGCCTCTCTTTTACATTTAGCAATGAATCCGGTATATCCCAAATGTATTTATGCTATTACTCACAATAACGGATAAAGTTATGTGTTTGATAAAATAACCGTAGTTTTAAATTTTAAATTGTCATTACTGACATATACTCACACAACACTTACTTAATAGGAAATCCTCATATATAGGCCCGATTTTTGTACATTTTGAATTTCAACCGAAGATGAAGAACTGGATCTTCCTTCATTTTAGTGGATGCCCATGTTACATAATTGCTTGAATAGACAAATACTCCACGAAACCTCTTTCCGAATCATTGCCATCAATTTAATCTGCAATCAAAATCGGACTGAAGTCCTTCAAGAGTTACTATGGAACTATTCAATGATTGTTTTTTTTTATCTATTTACAACATATTAGCTATTTTTGGAGGATATCTTTATCAACAGACGATCGGCATTCATGTGGGAACCAATTATCATGCCCTCTCTTCTTACTGACTTGTTACTAGGAAGACTTCACACCAGTGTTTGATAAGGATCGTGTTGCTGTATCTATAGTTTTTCTATGTAGTGTTTTGTTGACTTTCGTCGTTTCTCCTTTCGGTAATGATATATCTGTTTTCTGATTACCTACTGGTATCTTGTTCCAACTTTCTTATTTAACCTTTTAAATAAGGTTACGGACAACAGGCATATGCCATGGGGGGGGGGGGGGGGGGGGGGGGGAAACCTTATGTGTAAACTAGATACTTGTATGGACAATTTAGCTCGTGAAATTTCTGAAAAATCAAACATTAGTACAGTGAGTACATTTAAGTTCTGCCGCATTGGACTTTTCGATGGTATTCATTGGGTAATTTGTACATTATTTTCTATTGGCTCTGTCTTGCTATTTCACTTACGGTTTTCATTGTGAGGTTTATATTATTTGGAACTTTCTTTGAAGTTAGATGTTATTTGTACCTGACTATTATTCTGGACCTTTTTGGACTTTTTTGACAGTAAGTTTTATACATTTTGTAAAGTAATGCTCTTTCCGATAATATATTTTGAACTATGTTTTGGTTAGAATAATTCTCACATTTTTGTAACTGAGTGTTTTAGAGTACATCTCATAATTTACAAGCTTAGAATTATTACGATTTCATCTATTGTAAATATAGCTATTCTTGTGTATCTTTTGAAATCGTTGAATTTAATTTATTGTCTTGTCAAGATGACATATCACTTAATTTATATATTTTTAATTGGCCTGAAATTGAATAGACTTTGTCACAGTATTTTGAATGTCCATTTTGAACATGGGTATTTATAATCGTATATTATTTTCAGAACATACCATATAGTGTCCTGGAATAATTGTATTAGCGTTTATGGCAGTGGATATTGATAACTCAATCCCACATATTGGTAAGGATTAATTCCTTATTCTTTATAGATTGTTCATTTTGTAATAGTTGCTTTCACAGCCAAATTGGCAATGAAATTGTATTTTATTCTATTTCTCTTTCGGCACATTTTAATAATTCTACATTGAAACTGTAAAGCGTATTGACGCTTTCTAAAATGAAGCACGGTTGTGTAGATTGCAATGCAATCCGAAACTTTGATATGTATTTTAAATTAGCTATTTGTAATTGTGACACAAGTTAATCATGATTGTGTTTAATATTACTTCTGTTTAGTAATGCTATGTAACATTTGTAAAATTGCTTATGATATTTGCTATTGTTTTGCAGAGTTACATTATCCTGGTATATAATAAAGTATTTGAACCAGTTGGAGTCTATAATTAAAAGCCCTTATATGACCCTATCACATTACTGCGTCTGCTGTTAATACAATTCCACCCGTTGTATGTTTATATTCCACACTAAGATTTCTTTTAGTCGCTTCAAGCTTTTTGTATAATGCTTTTATGATATTCAGTGTATAGTTTTTCACATGGGTCTTTTCATTGATCTCGGTTCTAGATCTCGCACGGGATTTATTTGTTGGTACTAGGGAGGACATGGTTATAAATGTTAGGTTCACTTCTGTCTGTTGATAATGTTCAGATAGATTTAGTGTTTGAACAGCGTGGCTTGGTCATCCCATGCCTTCTGATTCACACCAATTTTTTTCTGGTTGTTTAGTGCCAACAGTCTGCACGGATTTGAGTTAATAGTTCTGCTAGCCAAGCTTTGGCCAAGGTTGGTTTAGGGTGTATATCGTCTAAGCAGAGCTGGTAGTTGATATACTGTTTGCGTGGTTTGTTCTTTCCGCTTTTTACTTGTTTGCTTGCTTTAAGATGCTGGCTGAGCAAGGGAGATCGTTCATGAAGAGAAGAGTTTAATTCCTGTATTTGTGAATTTAAATTGACAATTTGTTGGTGAAGCTCTTGGTCCTGGTTGATTCGGTCTTCGGATGTTGACTTCTTAATTGTTACGATTGTTCCATTTAGTTATAGAATAGTGAGGAATTTCGATAAAAGTTATTTTAGAATTAGGAAATGCCTGAAGCAGTAGTTTCAATTTCTTTAACTTTTCAAATACATTTTTTGAAGTATCTGGGTGTTGACTGGCTAAGGATATTGTGCGGTCTTTATTCTTGGTTGTAAGGTCACAGGTTCCAAGCCATATATAGAGATGAATGCTTCCTAATTCGTTTATTTTGCTTTTGATGTTTTTCTCCAGCCAGTATAGGGAATCCTCTTTTGTTCCACCAGATAATTTGACAGTCCTCTAGATGATGGACTTGGTCTTTTAGGTGTACCTCTTTGCTGTCGGATAGTATGACAGGTCTCAAGTACTGTAAATTCAGAAATTATTGCGAGATTTTTATTATTGCGAAAAATGCGACAGAGTTGTAAACGCAATAATTTAAACTCGCATTTTGAAATATTTTATATGAATTAAACATGATTTTTCTCAAAATCGTAAAAATTAAAATCGCAATTAAGTCTAAAATGACAAAATCGCAATAATAAATGCACGCAATAATTTCTGAATTTACAGGATCTTGCATGGGGTTTGCAAGTAATCTCGGATTTTCTTTTCATACATGTACACAATAGTTGTTAATTACGTTGGGGCTGGGGTTGGGGGATGACGATAAATATGTTCTTTATAAATTTTAAAGATTTACTATATGTTGCCGGTTGAATTAATATTGTTCCGGTAAAAAAAAATTTTACTTGGATTTGCCTTTTTCCAAGATGGCGGCGGACCGCCTCGGTGGTCAATCTGTTGACAATAGCTGAATACACTAATTAGAGTTTTGTGTGGGGGTAATTTTTGCAAATACAACAAAGACAGTGTTCTAGTGCTTTTAACCACTACTTATTGGACGATAAAGTCCCCTTTCACCACTAAAAACTTTGACTATTTTACAGAGCTCCAAAACCAACTTCCACCATTGAATACGAAACTGCAGGAAGCCAATGCTAATTACAAACTGTAATCCAAAATATTTCACTCAGAACGAAATGAGGAAAGAATATTAATTGGTACCTTTTTTCTGCCTTGTTGAATCTGAGATGGCGTAGATGACAATTTTATTCACCACGAATTCTAATGGAATAAATGTTATGATCTTTTCTGCCATGTGTGTCATCGGATAAACACATCAACATTCCTTTGAAGTTAGAAGTTTGAAATAATTTGGCATACTTGTAACAGTTTTAAGAATGAAAATTTATTTAAACAAAGGGCCAAGCATTAAAAGAGACTGTGTCTAGTTAATATGTTGCTTAATCAGAGACATACGAAACGTATTTCAGTGTCGGTGTCTGGTCCTCAATCAAAGGGAAATTATGGCTTTATATAGAAAATACAGTGTTGTTCATTTTGCATTAAAATGAGTTGCCTCTTTTTTTGTATTCAGGGGCGTAGCTACCCAGAGGCATGACAGCACGTGCATCCACGTCGTTTTCACAAAAAAAAAGCAGAGTGAGAGGGAGAGGGGACAAAGTTAACTTATAGGAATTAGTCTTTCTATGTACGCATTTTAAAAACTACACAAAGAATACGAGCAACGAGGAATACACATGCAGCAAAATTCTTAATCCTGTAGGACATATATGTGTACGATAAATACATACAACTGGTGTAAACGTTGCGGAACTTTTTATATTGCGGACATTGTTTAGAAAAAAAAAACAGCTACATAGTTGTCGGTACCACCACCATAACGTATACTCGCCTTGAGTGCAAACAAACAACATAATCCCTTTAGGGTTAACAAAAAAACTTGAAAATTATTATTTTCCGCTTCTCCCCAAAGCTCACATCTCACTAGAACAAAGACTTTTCAACTCGTATCGATCCGAGAATAATGACTGTTACGTTGTGAACTAGTTCAAAATTGACCAAGTATATGTAGGTCTTGACAACACGAATACTTCATTTTCACAACACGTAAACGTATTCCCATCCTGGTGTGCATGTAATATTTGCTACTGGACATTAATAACCATTCGATCAATCAATAGTTTCCGTAAACTAATAGATGAGAAGTTGAAACTGCTGTTATTATAAAGAAATTACACATTTTCCAGTACATGTATTACATTTTTATTTATTTTATAAAAAACATCTTGTATATAGATTCGATAATTAGAGGTTGTTTCTATATGGACCGGCTATACGAATAGTTGATTGTAAAAGCATTTAAATAAATTGTTAATTCTAACTCGTTTACTGAACTATTTGGTCATTCAATTTTATTATGAATTTTCTGTCCGAGTCGAACACTAAACTGCTGATTCTTGTTCGAAAGAAACACTAAACTTTTAATACACGTATCTTCACTGTTATCATCTTGCCATACAACTTGTTGAATGCAATAATGCTGGATAATTAACAAACGCACTGATCATGAAAATATCGTGATCAAAGTACCATTCCCTATAAAAAAAAGTTCATTATGTTCAACTTCGAGAATTCCTAACTGCGTAAAATTCAAATTTCTATCTCTCTCTTGTAGAGTTTACCCACATAATTTTTAAATATCTAAATCCATATGTTCAGCAAAATATTGGAGAATATGTCCACCAAATATTTGATATCCAAAGATGTTTATTCTAACAGAAACTCCACATATAGTATTGCGTTTTGTTCAGTGTTTGTTCTTTTATTTATCTACTTTGCTCAATACAAATACTAGCATATGGAACAAATCTCCATGATTTTAAAAGCTCTCACGGCGTACAAAAAAACGTAAACGGCAATGCTTAGTCTTCATTCGACTCGAAGTCAAACAAATAGTTGACCAAAAAAACACAACAAAAATGTACAAGTTTTATTACGGTTGTGATTGTTTTGAAACGCTATAATGCGGATATTCCGGGGGGCTTCGCCCCCCCCCCCTGACCCCCTATCAGGGCTTTGCCCTGGACCTACTACCAGAGCCCTCGCCCTTTAGTTTGTGATTCCACTTCATTATGAAGGTAGCTACGCCCCTGGTATTGTCACCTTTGCACTATGTTGCCGACGGTGGCGTAAGTTCCGTGTATAACCAATAGTACATGAAAACGTCATACCTGCACTGCAGTACTAACAGTATGGGGTTCAATACAGGATAATCATATGCTTCAATAGTCAATTATTCATTACACCATAGCGGGGACTAAATTTGAAAAACGGAAAGCTATAGCGTAATGAGTTCAGAAAATTTCTTCAAATATTTTAACAACTTTAGATCAAATTAAATATTTTTTATAGTTTATTGAAATAATTCGCTGAAATGGAAAATTGGTTAAGTTATAAAAATACAAAATAAAACATAAAAAGGATACTATAAATCGCTGCTACATTCTCCCCCGCATTGGAGAATGCATCCTCGCAGTCTCAACAGTAAAAAAACATCGCCGCGTCCTCCCCTCTATGAAAGGGTGACGTCTCTGTCAGTAAAGCATCGTACGTTACTACAGGTCTGTAACAATCTTCAAGATGGCATTGGTTACAACTTGCTCAATTCCTTGAAAAAGACCTGACGATACAGCTTGAGACAGGAAGTTGGCTCTTTCTAACCAATCTGATGGCTTGGAATTGGTTGACTGTTGCATCATAAAACCATCGTATTTCTTTGGAAGTTTCCCTCTAGTTGTCCTTGCTGGCAGTGAACGTCTACCAGGTCTTGGCGTTGGTTCATCACTGCTATCTGATTCCTCGTCGATATTTTGGTTTACCGGATTTTCATCTGAAGTATCATCTTAAGGTTCTACTGCATTTGCATCATCATCAAGACGAACATGATCATCTATATCTTCATCTACAGACGGAGAAGCGTCCTCCTCAGTTCCTGTGCCTTGTAATCCCTCAACTGGTTGTCGATCGTCATCGGTCCGGCCGGGGATTAAACTGTCATCTACAGGCTGGTCCACAGTGAGATCAACAGGTGCTAAATTGTTGCTATCTGTGACTTCTGTAGGTATGAAATACTCATAATCATCATCATGGTCGTCGCTTTCCATATGGTCAATAACTGTTGGGTTATTTCCTAGTTCAGAACGCTCATGTTTTGTTGGTGTATCTTGAGTAGATCTGTGTCGTTCATTTCCTAAATGTTTATCCAAAAATCCAATTGGCAGTAGTAAATTCCGGTGTAAAGTTCTTGTTCGGCCTTGTCCACTTTCTTTTTGTACTACAAATAGTGGTGTTTCTGTGTTGGGTTGATCTTTAACGATGTATGGTTCTGTTTCCCACTTATCTGAGATCTTATGCTTACCATCAAATGCTACGATGCGAACAAGTACACGGTCTCCTACTTCAAGAACTGCTCCTCTTGTCTTTTGATCATAGCTGTCTTTTTGTCTACCTTGTGCTGTTTCAACTGATTTCCTTGCTTGCTCATATGCAATTTTTAGCCGTTCTTTCAGTGTTTTTGCATATTTCGTTGTTGGTTCTTTGCATGTATTTGTCTCCAGTCCAAATGCGACATCTATCGGTAGCCGTGGGTTTCTGCCGAACATTAAGTAATACGACGCAAATCCTGTACTAGCTTGTCTGGTGCAGTTATACGCATGTACTAATCCGGTGATAAGGGATTTCCAGTCATGTTTTTTATTCGGATCCAATGTTCCTAGCATGTTTAGTAGTGTACGCTTGAATCTTTCTGTTAAACCGTTGCCCATTGGATGATAGCTAGTAGTTCGTGATTTCTCCATTCCTGTAATTGTGCATAATTCCTTGATGATTTTACTTTCGAAATTTGGCCCTTGATCTGCATGAATTCGTTTTGGTAGACCATAAGATGAAATGATTCAGGAATGCTTCAGCTGTTGTTCGAGCAGTTTGATTTTTCGTTGGTACGGCTACAGCATAACGAGTGAAATGATCAGTGATAACAAGGATGTTTTCAAAACCACCTTTCGATTTTTCCAGGGTTAAGAAGTCCATACATACAAGTTCCATCGGTTGCTTGGTTTCGATGCTGATGAGTGGTGCACGGTGGTTAAGTGGCTGTTTTCGTCTGATGCATCTCCCGCAGTTGCTTACCCAGTCTTCAACATCTTTACTCATCCCTTGCCATATAAAACAATCTTTGACTAACGATAAAGTTCTGTCTCTGCCTTGATGTCCAAAATCGTTGTGTAATTGGGTAAGTACGGTTTCGACACAGGATTTAGGTAGTACAAGTTGTGTCAACGGTTTACCATCGCTAATTATCTCTCTGTATAAAATTCCTTGTATGAATTTTAGTTTGTCGAAATTTTTGAAGATGAATAGATGTTGAGTTGATTTTACTACTTCGGCTCTTCTTGGACGTTGTCTTTGTTGTATGCTGGTAAACCAAGATTTCAATACTGGGTCGCTGCGTTGTTCTTTTCGTATGTCAATATTACAGTAAGAGTTCAGTTCTGTGGCTTCTGGTTCTTTCTCAGGTGTTCCTGATAAGCAGTTGATGTATGGTGCAGGTTGAATAGCATCGCAAATGCCTTTAATTGATTCGCTTTTTATTGACATCTTTTGTTGTTGTGTTGATTCTGGTAGTCGTGAAAGTGCATCTGCATCAGTGTTTTGTTTACCACTTCTGTAAATTATGTCGAAATCAAATGTAGCTAGAGCTGCAACCCATCTATGCCCTGTAGCGTCTAGTTTTGCGGTTGATAGTACATAAGTTAGTGGGTTATTATCGGTGACGATTGTAAAACGGCTTCTATACAAGTAATCCTTAAACTTTTCAGTAACTGCCCATTTGAGTGCCAAAAATTCAAGTTTGTGTGCTGGATAATTTCGCTCAGATTTTGATAGTCCTCTGCTGGCATATGCTTTAACGTGTTTCTTTCCATTCTGTTCTTGGTAAAGTATGGCTCCTAGTCCTGTGCCACAAGCGTCGGTATGTATTTCAAACGATTTTGAATAATCAGGATATCCTAGAACTGGTGGTGTAGATAGTCGTTGTTTCAATTCTTGGAAAGCATGTTCCTCTTTGTCACCCCAGTACCATGATGGTGGTGCTCCTTGACGCTTAGTTTTCCTTTTTGACATTTGTGGTGCTGGCATAATGTCCGTTAACGGTCTTGCAATCTTGGAAAAACCTGTATGAATTTGCGATAGTACCCGGCAAAACCAAGGAATTTGCGAACGTCTTCCGGTGTTGTGGGGCGTGGCCAATTTTCTATCTTTTCAATCTTGTCAGGATCGGGTTCTATACCGTCTTCAGAAACAATGTGTCCGACATATTTGACTCTGGTTCGGAAAAGTTGACATTTCTTCGGAGAAAATTTCAATCCTGATTCCCGTAGTCTTTGAAAAATAAGTTCTAATCTTTCTAAATGTTCCTCATACGACTTTGCAAAGATAATAAGATCATCCAGATATATGAAACATATTTTCAGATGCAAATCTCCTAGTATTTCTTTCATTAAGCGCTGGTATGTTGCAGGACTATTAGCTAGTCCAAAAGGCATTCTGATGTATTCATAAAATCCCAATGGGCCAACGGTAAATGCAGTCCTCTCTTTGTGTGATTCCTCAATCTCGATTTGGTGATACCCTGACTTCATATCTAAACATGTATAATACTTATTTCCGCCAAGTGCGTCTAAGATTTCCTCTTTTCTCGGAAGTGCGTATGCGTCTTTAATTGTCTTTTCATTTAAAGTACGATAGTCCACGCACATGCGCAGTGAGCCTTCTTTCTTCCGGACTAGAACAACGTTTGATGAAAATGGAGAGTGGGACTTTCGAATAACTCCAGCTGCAAGTAACTGTTAGATGGTCTTTCACTTCATCGAACATAGATGGTGGTATGCGGCGGTGACGCTGTTTAAAAGATGTATCATCGACTAAATCAATGCGATGTCGTACTATCGATGTGTAGCCTATATCGGTATCGCCCTTTGAAAAAATATCTTCGTATGCAGTAATAATTACTTTGTATAAAAGTGACACCTAACATCCACGTATTCCAACATCAATCCTAATTCCGACAGCAAAAAATCTTATTCGGAAGACTCCGTATACATACTATTAGTATTTTACTGTAATTATATTAGAAAATATTGATCACATGATGCTAGTATTACTAGACTTGCAATTGCTTTACATCAATCCGACACTAATTTAGTGTTTCGGCGGTTTTTGTATTATATGCTAATGATAAATGTATAACATTTATGAATAGGTTTAAGCATTGAAGGCATCATCAGGGATTTACCTATCAATTTATTTTAATTTTGTCGTTGTCAATAGATCTGCTATATTTTTATGCTTTTTATAAACTATTATTGGTTTGCTTGAAAATATTTCGTTGCAAACCGCATCCTGTTTTAGTAGATCCCAATGTTTACTAATGCATTGTTTTAATTTATGAATGCATGGATTGAATTTCGTTGCAAATACTAAAGGAATTTCCTTTGTGTGTTTTTTTGGCTTTTTTTCTGATTAAATCAGATCTATTACATGATAATGCCTCATTTATGTACTTTTCGATTTCAATCTCCTTGTATCCTCTATTTATTAAGTTCAATCTGAACTGTTACAAAATATATTGTAAATCAACATCATTATTTGTTGTTCTAATGTATCTGATAACTTCGCCCTTAATAAACCCTGCAAACACGTGTTGACTGTGACAGCTTTTACGATCTAGATAAAGGAAGGCATTTGTCGGTTTAAAGTGTGTTTTCACATCCAAGATATTTTCATTAGAAAACCTAGTTCCTTTGAAAATATTAACATCAAGAAAAATTATTTCTTTAGATGAAAATTCTAGTGTGAATTTCAGGAACGAATGATGATTATTTGCTAACTCTAACAAATCCTTTATTTCCTTCCAATCGCCGTGATATATTAATATAATATCATCACGATACCTTCCATAGAAAAAGATATTTTTTCTATGTTCAAACTTAGAAAGAATTTCTTAATTTCATAATTTTATACATGAGTATATCACAGATTTCCGGGCTTGGCACTGCTCCTATCGCGGCGCCTATTTTTATACGACCGCAAAAATTAAAAATTTTTTGGTCGTATATTGGTATGACGTTGGCGGCGTCGTCGTCGTCGTCGTCGTCTGGCGTCGTCTGGCGTCGTCCGAAGACACATTGGTTTTCGCACTCTAACTTTAGTTTAAGTGAATGGATCTCCATGAAATTTAATCATAAGGTTCAATACCACGAAAGGAAGGTTGGGATTGATTTTGGGGGTTATGGTACCAACAGTTAAGGAATTAGGGGCCAAAAAGGGGCCAAAAATAAGCATTTTTGTAACTTCCAGACAATAACTTGTGTGTAAGTGTATGGATCTCTCTGACATTGTACCACAAGGTTCCATATCACAAAGGGAAGGCTGTAATTGATTTTGGGGATAAATGCCTCAAAATTGTAGGAATTAGGGGCCAAAAAAGGGGCAAAAAAACAAGCAGTTTTCTAGTTTCATGACAATTACTTGTGTGTAAGTGTTTGGATATTTCTGAAATTGTACTACAAGGTTCCATATCTCAAAGGGAAAGCTGGAATTGAGTTTGGGGGTAATTGCCCGAAACGTTTAGGAATTGGGGGCCAAAAAGGGGCCAAAAATAAGCATTTTTCTAGTTTCCAGACAATAACTTGTGTTCAAGTGTATAGATCTCTCTGAAATTGTACTGCAAGGTACCATACCACAAAGGGAAGGCTGGGATTGAGTTTGGGGGTGATGAATCATAAGGAGGTTCAAAAAATTTGGGGGGGGGGATTTTTTTTTTCTTTTTTTTTCTTTTTTTCCTTTTTTTTTTTCTTTTAAAATTTCCATTTTAAGTTAGTTATTTCTGATTTATATTTAAAAGCAAATAATAATGATATGGTAGGAGATACACACCAAACAGGATGTGTAAATTATTATATTATAAGTATTGTGCAATAGCAAGAAATTTTCAATTGCACAGTATTGCACAATAGCAAGAAATCTTCAATTGCACAGTATTGCGCAATAGCAAGAAATCTTCAATTGCACAGTATTGCGCAATAGCAAGAAATATCCAATAGCACAATATTGCGCAATAGCAAGAAATTGTCAATTGTACAGTATTGCGCAATAGCAAGAAATATTCAATTGCACAGTATTGTGCAACAGAAGATACTTCGTATAAATTGCTTATTTCTTGATCAATTTCAATGGGGTTTTATTCTTGAATTCTTGGGGTTCTTTAATATGCTGAATCTAACCGTGTATTAAGTTTTTGGATTTTGGGCCCCGTTTTTAAATTGGTCCACATTGAGGTCCAAAGGGTCCAAAATTTAACTTTGTTTGATTTCATCAAAAATTGAATTATTGGGGTTCTTTGATATGCCGAATCTAACCATGTATTTAGATTCTTCATTTTTGGTTCCGTTTTCAAATTGGTCTACATTAAGGTCCAAAGGGTCCAAAATTAAACTTAGTTTGATTTTAACAAAAATTGATTTTTTAGGGTTCTTTGATATGCTGAATCTAAACATGTATTTAGATTTTTGATTATGGGCCCAGTTTTCAAGTTGGTCCAAATCGGGGTCCAAAATTAAACTTTGTTTGATTTCAACAAAAATTGAATATATGGGGTTCTTTGATATGCTGAATCTAACCATGTATTTAGATTTTTGATTTTTGGGCCCCGTTATCAAATTTGTCCACATTGAGGTCAAAAGGGTCCAAAATTAAACTTTGTTTGATTTCATCAAAAATTGAATTCTTGGGGTTCTTTGATATGCTGAATCTAACCATGTATTTAGATTTTGGATATTGGACCATAATAGGTGAATGTCCAATTTAAAATTTTTAAGTTCTTTGACCACATTCATTCTGTGTCAGAAAACTATGCTGTGTCAAATATTTAATCACAATCCAAATTCAGAGCTGTATCAAGCTTGAATGTTGTGTCCATACTTGTCCCAACTGTTCAGGGTTTGACCTCTGCGGTCGTATCAAGCTGCGCCCTGCGGAGCATTTTATTTGCTTATAAAGCTGTCCATTAAAATCAAAAATGTTGTTCTCTAAAATTGATCTGAGGAGATAGATTAAATCATCCGTAGGTGGGCATTTGATTTTGTAATCTGATTTATCAAACTGATCATACGAAATTCTAACTGCCGATAATAATTCATTAATCGGGCAATTAGTGTACATTGATACTACATCAAAGCTACACAGCCAGCAATCTGCATTAGGCTTAATCCTTTCCAACTTGTATATTAGATCAGACGTATCCTTTCTATAAGTGTGTTGTTTTTGTACCATAGGTACTAAAAAAAAATCGATATAGCGTCCAATAAATCCTGTGACAGTACCAATCTGAGATATGATTGGCCGCCATGGCGGCATTATGTTATCAATGTTAAACCCATATTTATTGATTTTTACTAATTCCGATTCATTTAATCGGTGTATTTTAGGCAAGATATGCATATACCCAGGCCCATAATCAATTTGATTACCATTATTAAGGTAATTAAATGTGGAGTAATCTATAATTGGTGTACATGCCTTTGACATATGTATTGATATTACATCTAAGTGGTTTTAGGTCAAAGTTTTCCAATTTGGTGTAATGTTGTGTATTTAATTGGCGATCGCCTTCAAGAAGGTAATTGACCTTATCTAAAATAACAACATTATTACTTTTATCGGCTTTCTTAATGATTAATGATTCATCATTTAACAGAAAAGAAATGCTGGACCTCTATGAAGCACTTAGATTGTTTCGAAATTTTCGAATTTGCATTGAAGATAGTTCGTGCTTTGTATTAAACAGGTAATTTTCAAGGGTGTTGCAGGTTAAAGGTGGCGTGTGTCCAGATTTAACTCTGAAGGGATGAATTTCATCCAAGTTACCATGATATAAGTAACGACATCTCATTTTTCTGGCTAATTCATCGAAATCATGTAATAAATCCTGCTTTGTCCTTTTAACTGACGGTGAAGGAATGAATTTCAAACCTCTGGATAATACCAAATACTCGTCATCAGTTAATTTTCTATGCGAAAGATTAACAACCTGTTTTCTAGCTTGTGATAGAATAAATTTTAGCTTACTTTGCTGCATTGCAGCTTTATTTTTCAGCCTTCGTTTATGTTTATTTCCTTTAGCATATTTCTTATAATGTCTAGCCATATCTGTGATCCCAGAGACTAGTATCTGAAAGACTATTATCAATGCAATATTAACAAAACGAAATGGTAGGAGGCGTGGTGTATTTGCCTAAACTGATTTTTATTGGCTCAGTTACTTCTGTAATTATGTTAAGAGTAATAAGTACTTCAATACATACCACTTTAATGGAAAATATAAATTCCAAAATTACATTATAAATAAAAACAATAACTATTATTGTATTTCTTCACTAGGTATCAAGTGCCAAGCACTAGTTATTTCAAATAAACCAATAAAATATTTATTGTTTATTCCTAATTCTGATCACGAGAAAATGCCAAAATATCTTTCGATTTATATGTCCTAATCATCAAATGTTTCGTTGGAAAAAGCTTCCTGTGTGCTTTAGATTTCCAAAGGTTTCACATGAGGAATATCCTCAGTGTTTCTCTTTAAACGTGATAATATATGCATTTTCTTCAGAATCTGTTTTCAACAACAATATGTTTGAAATACTAATGTTACAGTAACGCCAATTATGTGAATCAGACAGGATTAACCAAAGGTGCCGTACTTCCTTTCCCGAAACAATAAACATTTTCCCTCTTTCTTGCCACTTTAAGTCCTGTTACCAAGGAAACGGTAAACATATGGGGCTAAATGTAATAATATTTTTTGTTAAGCTCATGTGGCTCTATTGAACTAATAAAGTTTAAAACAAATATTTTTAAGTGCGTGCCGAAATATTTTGGTGATTACAGAGAATTGCTCTTAATGTTTGACAAGCTTTTCCGTCGTAATGGCATCGCCAAAACTATTTATAGGAACAAGGTTAATTGGTATCGAATTCCAGAAAGATTAAGAACACGGATCACCAACTAAATGATGATACAAGGGAAGGTGCCAGTGGGACACAGTCCCAAATGCAAACTTTGTATAAAAGTGACTAGTGTCAAGCTATCCAGCAATTCTCATCCTGCAATTCTCTTTATAAAAAGGTATCCTGCAATTCGTCATCCTGCAATTGCGTTTGGAAAACGACTTGGGCGACAATTTTATTTTTCTTTAAAATCATAGTTTTTGACTTTTTTGTTCGATAACAAGATTTATATAGAAAATCAAAGATTTTTATATCCCATAAAAAAATTCTAACTTTAGTTTGAAGATTTCTAACTCATATTTACGGTTTTGTAATTACCATTTACAATAAAAATAAATCACGATGACGATTCAAACAAAGTATTATCTCTTAAGTCCAGGATGTGGTTCGTATTTACGCATGTTTTACCCACATTTGCAATTTTCAAAAACTCATATTAACGACTAAAATTGTAGAATTCGATATAAAATATATTTTTTCATGGTAAACCGACAATACAACTTCTATTTGAAACTTCATAACTCACGTTTCCGACCCATTGCCTCGACAGTTCTGTGGCTAGGGATTATAGAGACTGCCCTAAAAATAGCTATTGAATAGTACTACAGCGGGAGGGTAAAGAATTTCTGGGGTAAGCATTCTTAAAGGACGAAAATGTCGTCCGAAACATGGAAATAAAGCCAAATTCGATAAAATACATATTGGGGAAACCCACTTTCCGACCCATTGTCTCTGTAGTTCTTTATAGCTATGGATTATAAACGC
This sequence comes from Mytilus californianus, assembly GCF_021869535.1. Lineage (NCBI taxonomy): Eukaryota > Metazoa > Mollusca > Bivalvia > Mytilida > Mytilidae > Mytilus > Mytilus californianus. Next base: position 111,415,886 of record NW_026262723.1, read on the forward strand.
TGCCCTAACGTATAGCTATTGGATAGTACTACAACGTGAGGGTAAAGAATTTCTGGGGTAAGCATTCTTAAAGACCGAAAATTTCGTCCGTAACACGAAAAATAAAGTCAAATTTGATAAAATACGCATTGGGGGTCATCCACTTTCCAACTCATTGCCCTGGCAGTTCTTTATGGCTAAGGATTATAAACGCTGCCCTAACGTATAGCTATTGGATAGTACTACAACGTGAGGGTAAAGAATTTCTGGGGTAAGCATTCTTAAAGACCGAAATTTTCGTCCGTAACATGAAAAAAAAGGTCAAATTTGATAAAATACGCATTGGGGGCCTTCCACTTTCCAACTCGTTGCCTTGGTAGTTCTGTATGGCTAGAGATTATAGATTCTCCTCTAATAAATAGCTATTTAATAGTACTACAGCGGGAGGGTAAAGAATTTCTGGAGTAAGCATTCTAAAGGCCAAAAATGTCGTCCGAAACATGGAAATAAAGCCAAATTCGATAAAATACGCATTTGGGAAACCCACTTTCCGACCCATTGTCTCTGTAGTTTTTTATGGCTAGGGATTATAAACGCTGCCCTAACGTATAGCTATTGCATAGTACTACAACGTGAGGGTAAAGAATTTCTCGGGTAAGCATTCTTAAAGACCGAAAAAATCGTCCGTAACACGAAAAAAAAAGTCAAATTTGATAAAATACGCATTGGGGGCCATCCACTTTCCAACTCATTGCCTTGGCAGTTCTCTATGGCTAGGGATTATAGATTCTGCTATAATAAATAGCTATTTGATAGTACTACAGCGGGAGGGTGAAGAATATCTGGGGTAAGCATTTTTAAAGGCCAAAAATGTCGTCCGAAACATGGAAATAAAGCCAAATTCGATAAAATACGCATTGGGGAAACCCACTTTCCGACCCATTGTCTCTGTAGTTCTTTATGACTAGGGATTATAAACGCTGCCCTAATGTATAGCTATTGGATAGTACTACAACGTGAGGGTAAAGAATTTCTGGGGTAAGCATTCTTAAAGACCTAAAATTTCGTCCGTAACACGAAAAAATAAGGTCAAATTTGATAAAAAACGCATTTGGGTCATCCACGTTCCAACTCATTGCATTGACAGTTCTGTATGGCTAGGGATTATAGATTCTGCTCTAATGAATAGCTATTAGATAGTACTACAGCGGGAGGGTAAAAAAATTCTAGGGTAAGCATTCTTAAAGGACGAAAATGTCGTCCGAAATATGGAAATAAAGCCAAATTCGATAAAATACGCATTGCGGAATTCCACTTTCCGACCCATTGTCTTTGTAGTTCTTTATGGCTAGGGATTAATAACGCTACCCTAACGTATAGCTATAGGATAGAACTACACCGTGAGGGTAAAGAATTTCTGGGGTAAGCATTCTTAAAGACCGAAAATTTCGTCCGTAACACGAAAAAAAAAGTCAAATTTGATAAAAAACGTATTGGGGTCATTCACGTTCAAACTCATTGGATTGACAGTTCTGTATGGCTAGGGATTATAGATTCTGCTCTACTTAATAGCTATTTAGTAGTACTACAGCGGGAGGGTAAAGAATTTTTGGGGTAAGCATTCTTAAAGACCGAAAATTTCGTCCGTAACACGAAAAAAAAGTCAAACTTAATAAAATACGAATTGGGGGTCATCCACTTTCCAACTCATTGCCTTGGCAGTTCTTTATGGCTAGGGATTATAAACGCTGCCCTAACGTATAACTATTGGATAGTACTACAACATGAGGGTAAAGAATTTCTGGGGTAAGCATTCTTAAAGGCCGAAAATGTCATCCGAAACATGGAAATAAAGCCAAATTCGATAAAATACGCATTGGGGAAACCCACTTTCCGACCGATTGTCTCTGTAGTTCTTTACGGCTAGGGATTATAAACGCTGCCCTTACGTATAGCTATAGGGTAGTACTACAACGTGAGGGTAATGAATTTCTGGGATAAGCATTCTTAAAGACCGAAAAAATCGTCCATAACACGAAAAAAAAAGTCAAATTTGATAAAATACACATTGGGTGTCATCCACTTTCGAACTCATTGCCTTGGCAGTTCTGCATGGCTAGGGATTATTGATTCTCTTCTAATAAATAGCTTTTTGATAGTAGTACAGCGGGAGGGTAAAGAATTTCTTGGGTAAGCATTCTTAAAGGCCGAAAATGTCGTCCGAAACATGGAAATAAAGCCAAATTCGATAAAATACGCATTGGGGAAACCCACTTTCCGACCGATTGACTCTGTAGTTTTTTATGGCTATGGATTATAAACGCTGCCCTAACGTATAGCTATTGGATAGTACTACAACGTGAGGGCAAAGAATGTCCGGGGTAAGCATTCTTAAAGACCGAAAATTTCGTCCGTAACACGAAAAAAAAGTAAAATTTGATAAAATACGAATTGGGGGTCTACCACTTACCAACTCATTGCCTTGGTAGTTCTGTATGGCTAGGGACTATAGATTCTGCTCTAATAAATAGCTTTTTGATAGTACTACAGCCGGAGGGTAAACAATTTCTGGGGTAAGCATTCTTAAAGGCCGAAAATGTCGTCCGAAACATGGAAATAAAGCCAAATTCGATAAAATACACATTGGGGAAACCCACTTTCCCACCCATTGTCTCTGTAGTTCTTTATGGCTAGGGATTATAAACGCTGCCCTAATTAGTGACCATAATTTACTCATAGAAAAGGGTAGATATCTGAAAATACTTCGAGACCAAAGAACATATCTAACTTGTAAAACCTTAGAGGACGAAAACCAATTTCTCCTCTACTGTCAAATTAATAATTTATTACGTATAAAACCTTTTCAGGATATCGCAATAAATAATCCTATATTTCCGAATCTGTCTGATACTGAAAAAAACTAGTAGTCCTGTTAAATCCTTCGAATACAAACCAAGTGAAAAAACAGGTTCCTTTATAAAACAGTCTTTAGGTCTGAGGACAAGGGACTCTTAGTTATTTTTGCGTGTTATATATATATGTGTGTGTGTTCAACTCAGTTATTTTTTGTTGTTGTTATTTTTTGTTTTATGTCACAAGTATCATTTTACTTATATGACAATAAAAAATTATCATATTTATATTTCAAAGAATCGAATGCTCGCATCTTAGGAATGTTTACGCTATTACTAGTACTAGTATATCTAAATGTAGTGTTATCTAATAACTTTTTCACGATATTCATTTTGGCAGTCATACTGTGAAATTGCCGTCCATACTAAAGTAGTTCCTAACAAATAACAATATGTCTATGTTAAATGAGTTACTGATATTATCTGTATTATAGCAGATGTCTTGTGAAACAAAACTAAAAGAGTGTGCTACGCATTTTTCGTGCAAGTGGCCTGTGCTTGAATATAATAAGATGGTGGGTTTATTTTTTGTAATCAATGTATGGCAAGCAAACAAAACATAAAATTAATTTAAACTATGGCGTACTATCACGTTGTAGTTGAACCCAATGCGTCTTTTATCCCTAGCCATAAAGAACTACCGCGACAATGGGTTGTAAAGTGGGTGCGTATTTTATCGAATTTGGCTTTATTTCCATGTTTCGTACGAAATTTTCGGCCTTTAGGAATGCTTATCCCAGAAATTCTTTGCCCTCTCGGCGTAGAACTATCCAATAGCTATTTATTAAAGCAGAGTCTATAATCCCTAGCCATAGAGAACTGCCGAGGCAATGGGTTTGAACAAGTGGGTGACCCCAATGCGGATTTTATCAAATTTGACTTTTTTTCCGTGATACGGACGAAATTTTCTACCTTTAAGAATGCTTACCCCAGAAATTCTTTACCCTCACGTTGTAGTACTATCCAATAGCTATTCATTAGGGCAGCGTCTATAATCCCTAGCCATAAAGAACTACCGAGACAATTGGTCGTACGGTGGGTACCCCCAATGCTTATTTTATCGAATTTGGCTTTATTTCCATGTTTCGTACGAAATTTTCGGCCTTTAGGAATGCTTACCCCAGAAATTCTTTGCCCTCTCGGCGTAGAACTATCCAATAGCTATTTATTAAAGCAGAGTCTATAATCCCTAGCCATAGAGAACTGCCGAGGCAATGGGTTTGAACAAGTGGGTGACCCCAATGCGGATTTGATCAAATTTGACTTTTTTCCGTGATACGGACGAAATTTTCTACCTTTAAGAATGCTTACCCCAGAAATTCTTTACCCTCACGTTGTAGTACTATCCAATAGCTATTCATTAGGGCAGCGTCTATAATCCCTAGCCATAAAGAACTACCGAGACAATTGGTCGTACGGTGGGTACCCCCAATGCTTATTTTATCGAATTTGGCTTTATTTCCATGTTTCGTACGAAATTTTCGGCCTTTAGGAATGCTTACCCCAGAAATTCTTTGCCCTCTCGGCGTAGAACTATCCAATAGCTATTTATTAAAGCAGAGTCTATAATCCCTAGCCATAGAGAACTGCCGAGGCAATGGGTTTGAACAAGTGGGTGACCCCAATGCGGATTTGATCAAATTTGACTTTTTTCCGTGATACGGACGAAATTTTCTACCTTTAAGAATGCTTACCCCAGAAATTCTTTACCCTCACGTTGTAGTACTATCCAATAGCTATTCATTAGGGCAGCGTCTATAATCCCTAGCCATAAAGAACTACCGAGACAATTGGTCGTACGGTGGGTACCCCCAATGCTTATTTTATCGAATTTGGCTTTATTTCCATGTTTCGTACGAAATTTTCGGCCTTTAGGAATGCTTACCCCAGAAATTCTTTGCCCTCTCGGCGTAGAACTATCCAATAGCTATTTATTAAAGCAGAGTCTATAATCCCTAGCCATAGAGAACTGCCGAGGCAATGGGTTTGAACAAGTGGGTGACCCCAATGCGGATTTTATCAAATTTGACTTTTTTTCCGTGATACGGACGAAATTTTCGACCTTTAAGAATGCTTACCCTAGAAATTCTTTACCCTCACTTGTAGTACTATCCAATAGCTATTCATTAGGGCAGCGTCTATAATCCCTAGCTATAAAGAACTGCCGAGACAATGGGTTTGAAAGTGAGTGACTCAGTTTCAAATAGAAGTTGTATTGTCGGGTATACCATGAAAAAAATTGTTTTACATCAAAATTCTATATTTTTAGTCTTTAATATTAGTTTTGAAAATCGCAAATGTGGGTTAAACATGCGTTAATACGAATCACATCCTGGACTAAATAGATAATACTTTGTTTAAATCGTCATCATCATTTTTTTATTGTAAATGCTAATTACAAAACCGTAAATATGAGTTAGAAATCTGCAAACTAAATTTAGAATTTTGTTAATTGGATATAAAAATCTTTGATTTTAGTGTATAAATCTTGTTTTCGAACAAAAAAGTCAAAAACTATGATTTTAAAGAAAAATAAAATTGTCGCTCAAGTAGTTTTCCAAACGCAATTACAGGATGACGAATTGCAGGATAGCTTTTTATAAAGAGAATTGCAGGATGAGAATTGCTGGATAGCTTGACACTAGTATAAAAGTGACACCTAACATCCACGTATTCCAACATCAATCCGAATTCCGACAGCAACAAATCTTATTCGGAAGACTCCGTATACATACTATTAGTATTTTACTGTAATTATATTACAAAATATTGATCACATGATGCTAGTATTACTAGACTTGCAATTGCTTTACATCAATCCAATACATATGTCAAAGGCATGTACACCAAAGGTGTTATAGATTACTCCACATTTAATTACCTTAATAATGGTAATCAAATTGATTATGGGCCTGGGTATATGCATATCTTGCCTAAAATACACCGATTTAATGAATCGGAATATGAAAAAATCAAAAAAAAATATGGGTTTAACATTGATAACATAATGCCGCCATGTCGGCCAATCATATCTCAGATTGGTACTGTCACAGAATTTATTGGACGCTATATCGATTTTTTTAGTACCTATGGTACAAAAACAACACACTTAACTGACTGTAAATACAAATAAAACAAAAATTATGATTTTACATTCTAGAAATTCTTTTGAGTCAAAATTTTTTTATAAACAAAATCAGTTAACTGAAGTTAAAGAGTATAATTTTCTTGGGAACATTATTGATAATAAAGGAAAATTTAAGAGATCTACACATGAACTATCCAAGAAAGCGCTTAAAGCGTTATTTTCATTTAAAAAATATATGTCTAATTTTCATCATGTTCCTGTTGATTTATCATGTAAATTATTTGATTCACTAATTAAACCCATAATTTTATATAATAGCGAGATCTGGTTTATGGAAGATTATTACTCAATTTTTAGAGCCATAAATAGAGCCACTTTCTATGGAATTGCGAAAATAGGGTCCACATTGGTCAATTATATATATATATATATATAAATAACTTTAAATAACTTTATTGCAAAACATGAAACCCTGGCGGGTTAAAATGCAAACATAGTACATTGTATACACAAGTGACAAGAAACATAATACATGATAAATGTTTAAAACAAGTCAAGTTGATATTAATAATAATATATATATATGTATATATATATAATAATTGACCAATGTGGACCCTATTTTCGCAATTCCATAGATTGCTTTATATAGTCTACAACACTAGACCAAATATCTTTATTGGGATCTAGAATAGTTTTAAGTTTATAGTTTGAGTCAAGCTGGTTAAAATTAGGATAATGGGTTTTAATTGCATTTATAAGGGAATGTCTTACATTACTGTTAATTTGGCAATGAAGGAAAAAGTGTTCCTCATCATCTAAAATTTTACAAACTTTGCACAGCCTGTGTTCTCTTTGAATTTTTTTATAACGTCCTAATTCAATTTCCAAATTATGATCACTTACACGTAATTTTGTTAAAAGTTGACGACTATTAAAATTGTTTAGATTGTGCAAGTAGTCCTCCAATTTAATTTCATTTTTAAGTTTACTATAAAGATAAAGTTTTGAACTGTTATCAATATTTGAAAGTTTTTGAAGAGTGATGTTATTATACTTTTCCTTCACAATATGTTTAAAAGTTTTTTTGAGTGAATTTTTTATAAGTTTAAAAGGTTTATCAAAATCAACATATTCTTCTTCATCAATATTAAATTATTTAAAAAATATGCTTGGCAAAAGTATACCAAGTATATATTCCATCTTCAGACATAGACTTATTTACTGCAAAAGCTTCTCTAACAAGAGGGTTTATTTCATGGCAGTTTATTCTACAAAAATATAATAAAACTTGAGTTTTAATAAAGGAGTCAAGCGGAAATCGTCCTAACTCAGACTTTGCAGCTATATTACATGCATGAGGTTTTTTTAATTCCAAGAACAGTTTTACAAAATTTATGATGCAATATATATATATATTATTAATATCAACTTGACTTGTTTAAAACATTTATCATGTATTATGTTTCTTGTCACTTGTGTATACAATGTACTATGTTTGCATTTTAACCCGCCAGGGTTTCATGTTTTGCAATAAAGTTTATATATAAAGGATACGTCTGATCTAATATACAAGTTGGAAAGGATTAAGCCTAATGCAGATTGCTGGCTGTGTAGATTTGATGTAGTATCAATGTACACTAATTGCCCGATTAATGAATTATTATCGGCAGTTAGAATTTCGTATGATCAGTTTGATAAATCAGATTACAAAATCAAATGCCCACCTACGGATGATTTAATCTATCTCCTCAGATCAATTTTAGAGAACAACATTTTTGATTTTAATGGACAGCTTTATAAGCAAAAAATAGGCGCCGCGTTAGGAGCAGTGCCAAGCCCGGAAATCTGTGATATACTCATGTATAAAATTATGGAAGAAATTCTTTCTAAGTTTGAACATAGAAAAAATATCTTTTTCTATGGAAGGTATCGTGATGCTATTATATTAATATATCACGGCGATTGGAAGGAAATAAAGGATTTGTTAGAGTTAGCAAATAATCATCATTCGTTCCTGAAATTCACACTAGAATTTTCATCTAAAGAAATAATATTTCTTGATGTTAATATTTTCAAATGAACTAGGTTTTCTAATGAAAATATCTTGGATGTGAAAACACACTTTAACCGACAAATGCCTTCCTTTATCTAGATCGTAAAAGCTGTCACAGTCAACACGTGTTTGCAGGGTTTATCAAGGGCGAAGTTATCAGATACATTTTGAACAACAAATAATGATGTTGATTTACAATATATTTTGTAACAGTTCAGATTGAACTTAATAAATAGAGGATACAAGGAGATTGAAATCGAAAAGTACATAAATGAGGCATTATCATGTAATAGATCTGATTTAATCAGTAAAAAGGCCAAAAAAACACACAAAGGAAATTCCTTTAGTATTGGCAACGAAATTCAATCCATGCATTCATAAATTAAAACAATGCATTAGTAAACATTGGGATCTACTAAAACAGGATGCGGTTTGCAACGAAATATTTTCAAGCAAACCAATAATAGCTTATAAAAAGCATAAAAATATAGCAGATCTATTGACAACGACAAAATTAAAATAAATTGATAGGTAAATCCCTGATGATGCCTTCAATGCTTAAACCTATTCATAAATGTTATACATTTATCATTAGCATATAATACAAAAACCGCCGAAACACTGAATTAGTGTCGGACTGATGTAAAGCAATTGCAAGTCTAGTAATACTAGCATCATGTGATCAATATTTTGTAATATAATTACAGTAAAATACTAATAGTATGTATACGGAGTCTTCCGAATAAGATTTTTTTGCTGTCGGAATTCGGATTGATGTTGGAATACGTGGATGTTAGGTGTCACTTTTATACAAAATAAAATTTGTTAATTGGGACATGAGGGAGTAGCCTGCTAGTAATATTATCATGATTATGATGCATTAAATTCATGTGCATCTGCCTCAATTTATTTTTAAAAGTCCAGAAAAAATATAACTCCCAGTTTACCTGATGAATTTCACATGACTGGGAATTTAATTTATATCACCACTTGTCATTATTTTGTAAAACATTATTGAATGTCCAGGACATTATGTTAGTTGTAAATTGAGATTATCGTTTAAGATTGTAAGTCTATAAATGAAAATATCTTTCAATCGCAATCCGACAAAGAGCTAATTTCTATCATTTTTTAAAAATATCATCCATATCAACGAAATGGTCGCGAGAAACAATCCACTGCTGATCAAAACCTGGTCGAGTGTCATACGTTTGCAATCACATCATCCATCAGCAGTCTTTCTACCTTTTTATTTCAATATTTATTCAATCAATATAATAAATCTACCATTAATTCCCACCTTTTACCTACCGAATAGTAAAATTGATCGACTCGTGTAAGTTATAATAAAATACGACCGCAGAGGTCGAACCCTGAACAGTTGGGGCAAGTATGGACACAACATTCAAGTTTGATACAGCTCTGAATTTGGATTGTGATTAAATATTTGACACAGCATAGGTTTCTGACACAGAATGAATGTGGTCTAAGAACTTAATTTTTTTTTAATTTACCTATTATGGTCCAATATTCAAAATCGAAATACATGGTTAGATTCAGCATATCAAAGAATCCAAAGAATTCAATTTTTGATGAAATCAAACAAAGTTTAATTTTGGACCCTTTTGACCTCAATGTGGACCAATTTGATAAGTGGGCCCAAAAATCAAAATACATGGTTAGATTCAGCATATCAAAGTACCCCATATATTCAATTTTTGTTGAAATCAAACAAAGTTTAATTTTGGACCCCAACTTGGACCAACTTGAAAACTGGGCCCATAATCAAAAATCTAAACACATGTTTAGACTCAGCATATCATAGAACCCCAAGAATTCATTTTTTGTTAAAATCAAACTAAATTTAATTTTGGACCCTTTGGACCTTAATGTAGACCAATTTAAAAAACGGGACCCAAAATTAAAAATCTAAATACACGGTTAGATTTGGTATATCAAAGAACCCCAATAATTCAATTTTTGATGAAATAAAACAAAGTTTAATTTTGGACCCTTTGAACTCAATATGAACCAATTTGATAGCGGGGCCCACACTTAAAAAATCTAAATACATGGTTAGATTCAGCATATCAAAGAACCCCATATATTCAATTTTTGTTGAAATCAAACAAAGTTTAATTTTGGACCCCAATTTGGACCAACTTAAAAACTGGGCCCGAAATCAAAAATCTAAATACATGTTTAGATTCAGCATATCAAAGAACCCCATATATTCAATTTTTGTTAAAATCAAACTAAGTTTAATTTTGGACCCTTTGGACCTTAATGTAGACCAATTTGAAAACTGGATCTAAAATTAAAAATCTAAATACACGGTTAGATTTGGCATATCAAAGAACCCCAATAATTCAATTTTTGATGAAATAAAACAAAGTTTAATTTTGGACCCTTTTGACCTCAATATGAACCAATTTGATAGCGGGGCCCACAAATAAAAAATCTAAATACATGGTTAGATTCAGCATATCAAAGAACCCCATATGTTCAATTTTTGTTGAAATCAAACAAAGTTTAATTTTGGACCCCAATTTGGACCAACTTGAAAACTGGACCCGAAATCAAAAATCTAAATACATGTTTAGATTCAGCATATCAAAGAACCCCATATATTCAATTTTTGTTAAAATCAAACTAAGTTTAATTTTGGACCCTTTGGACCTTAATGTAGACCAATTTGAAAACTGGACCCAAAATTAAAAATCTAAATACACGGTCAGATTTGGCATAACAAATAAATAAATGTGGTCAAAGATTTTACAAATCTAATGCGCCATACTGTGCAATTAAAGATTACTTCTTGAAATTTTTCAATATTTGAAATTTGAAAAAAAAATAATATTTGAAGAATAATTCTTTTTAATTTCTGAAATCTGAAATGAGAAAAAATTGACCCCCACAATTTCTTTTTACCCCCCCCCCCCCCCCTTTTTCCCCCAAAAAATTCTTTCCCTCAAGATATGGTCATAATCTCAATCTCAATTCAAAATAAAAAAAAAAAGATGCAACATTTGCAGATATTTTTACTGGTCTTCCTTTGTAAATATCCATTTCTTTAAACATAATTTAAAAGCAGTGTAAGGGAAGTAATCAAAACGTTGTATGTGGATTACCTCCCTTACACTGTTTTAAATTGTCTTAATTGTTCATTAACCATTACTTTATACATGATTTGAAAGCAGTGTAAGGGAGGTAATTCAAATGATGTATTTGATTTATCTCCCTTACACTGCTTTAAATTATGTTTTGTACTAAAGTATTTGTCCATATAAAAATGCTTGTTTTTTGTCCCTTTTTTGGGCCGTAATTCCTAAAATTTTGAGGCAATTACCCCCAAAATCAATCCCAGCATTCCCTTTGTGATATGGAACCTTGTGGTACAATGTCAGAGAGATCCATACACTAACACACAAGTTATGTCTGGAAGTTACAAAAATGCTTATTTTTTGCCCCTTTTTGGCCCCTAATTCCTTAACTGTTGGTACCATAACCCCCAAAATCAATCCCATCCTTCCTTTTGTGGTATTGAACCTTATGGTAAAATTTCATAGAGATCCATTCACTTAAACTAAAGTTAGAGTGCGAAAACCAATGTGTCTTCGGACGACGACGACGCCAAACGACGACGACGCCGGACGACGACGACGACGACGACGACGACGACGTCATACCAATATACGATCGCAAAATTTTTTTGCGGTCGTATAAAAATAAAACAAATCAGCTGAGTGATTACGCAACATCCTCAGATGAAAATCATCGTAAAATGATAACTTAAGCACGGTCAGTTTTCCGTTAGAACAGTTTTTGTCGAGCCTGCGACTTTTGTCGCAGAAAGCTCGACATAGGGATAGTGATCCGGCGGCGGAGGCGGAGGCGGCGGCGGCGGCGGCGGCGGCGTTAGCTAACTTCTTAAAAGCTTTATATTTTAGAAGGTGGAAGACCTGGATGCTTCATACTTTGTATATGGATGCTTCATGTTACGAAGTTTCCGTCAGTCACATGTCCAATGTCCTTGACCTCATTTTCATGGTTCAGTGACTACTTGAAAAAAAAGTTCAGATTTTTTGTAATGTTAAATTCTCTCTTATTATAAGTAATAGGATAACTATATTTAGTATGTGCGTACCTTGCAAGGTCCTCATACCTGTCAGACAGTTTTCACTTGACCTCGACCTCATTTCATGGATCTGTGAACAAGGTTAAGTTTTGGTGGTCAAGTCCATATCTCAGATACTATAAGCAATAGGTCTAGTATATTCGGTGTATGGAAGGACTGTAAGGTGTACATGTCGAACTGGCAGGTGTCATCTGACCTTGACCTCATTTTCATGGTTCAGTGGTTATAGTTAAGTTTTTGTGTTTTGGTCTGTTTTTCTTATACTGTATGCAGTAGGTCTACTATATTTGGTGTATGGAATGATTGTAAGGTGTACATGTTTAGCTGGCAGGTGTCATCTGACCTTGACCTCATTTTCATGGTTCAGTGGTTATAGTTAAGTTTTTGTGTTTTTGGTCCGTTTTTCTTATACTTTATGCAATAGGTCTACTATATTTGGTGTATGGAATGATTGTAAGGTGTACATGTCCAACTGGCAGGTGTCATCTGACTTTGACCTCATTTTCATGGTTCAGTGGTCAAAGTTAAGTTTTTGAGTTTTGGTCTTTTTTCTTATACTATATGCAATAAGTCAACTATATTTGGTGTATAGAAATATTCTATGATGTACATGTCAGTCTCGCAGGTTTTATTTGACCTTGACCTCATTTTCACGGTTCATTGCTAAGTGTTAAGTTTATGTGTTTCAGTCTGTTTTTCTTAAACTATAAGCAATAGGTCAGCTATATTTGTTGTATGGAAGGATTGTAAGCTGTTCATGTCTGCCTGGCATGGTTCATCTGACTTTGACCTCATTTTCACGATTCATTGGTCAATGTTTAGTTTTCTTGGTTAAGTCTGTTTCTTAGAAACTATAAGCAATAGGTCAACTATATTTAGTGTATTGAATGATTGTAAGGTGTACATGTATTTCTCGTTGGGTTTATATGACCTTGACTTCATTTTCTTGGATCATGTTAAGTTTATGTAATAGTTGTAGTAAAGCTTTCATTTAGGACTATCAACATAATATCAATGGTTAGTAAAGAAGGCGAGACATTTCAGCGTGTCCACTCTTGTGAAAGTTATATCCAAGGATGTTCAAAGTCGCCGTTGTATTTATTTAATTTCATCGTTGACAGTATAAGTCTTGGGTTGTTTCGAAAATCTCGATTTTCCTTGTCAGCCGCCATTTTTTATACGACCGCAAAAATTTAAAAAATTTTTGTCGTATATTGGTATGACGTTGGCGTCGTCGTCGTCGTCGTTGTCGTCGTCTGGCGTCGTCTGGCGTCGTCCGGCGTCGTCCGAAGACACATTGGTTTTCGCACTTTAACTTTAGTTTAAGTGAATGGATCTCCGTGAAATTTTACCATAAGGTTTAATACCACAAAAGGAAGGTTGGGGCTGATTTTGGGGGTTATGGTACCAACAGTTAAGGAATTAGGGGCCAAAAAGTGGCCAAAAATAAGCATTTTTGTAACTTCCAGACATAACTTGTGTGTTAGTGTATGGATCTCTCTGACATTGTACCACAAGGTTCCATATCACAAAGGGAATGCTGGGATTGATTTTGGGGGTAATTGCCTCAAAATTTAAGGAATTAGGGGCAAAAAAAGGGGCAAAAAATAAGCATTTTTCTAGTTTCATTATAATAACTTGTGTGTAAGTGTATGGATCTTTCTAAAAATTGAACTACAAGGTTCCATATCACAAAGGGAAAGCTGGAATTGAGTTTGGTGGTAATTGCCCAAAACGTTTAGGAATAAGGGGCCAAAAAGGGGCCAAAAATAGCATTTTTCTAGTTTCCAGACAATAACTTGTGTTCAAGTGAATGGATCTCTCTGAAATTGTACTGCAAGGTACCATACCACAAATGGAAGGCTGGGATTGATTTTGGGGGTAATTGCCTCAAAATTTTAGGAATTAGGGGCCAAAAAGGGGAAAAAAAACAAGCATTTTTCTAGTTTCAGGACAATAACTTGTGTTCAAGTGTATGGATCTCTCTGAAATTGTACTGCAAGGTACCATACCACAAAGGGAAGGCTGGGATTGAGTTTGGGGGTGATGAATCATAAGGGGTTTCAAAAATTTTTTGGGGGTGGGGGGGTTTTCCTTTATTTTTCTTTTAAAATTTTCCATTTTAAGTTGGTTATTTCTGATTTATATTTAAAAGCAAATAATAATGATATGGTAAGAGATACATACCAAACAGGATGTGTAAATTATTATATAATAAGTATTTTGCAATAGCAAGAAATTTTCAATTGCACAGTATTGCACAATAGCAAGAAATCTTCCATTGCACAGTATTGCGCAATAGCAAGAAATCTTCAATTGCACAGTATTGCGCAATAGCAAGAAATATCCAATAGCACAATATTGCGCAATAGCAAGAAATTGTCAATTGTACAGTATTGCGCAATAGCAAGAAATATTCAATTGCACAGTATTGTGCAAAAGAAGATACTTCGTATAAATTGCTTATTTCTTGACCAATTTCAATGGGGTTTTATTCTTGAATTCTTGGGGTTCTTTAATATGCTGAATCTAACCGTGTATTAAGTTTTTGGATTTTGGGCCCCGTTTTTAAATTGGTCCACATTGAGGTCCAAAGGGTCCAAAATTGAACTTTGTTTGATTTCATCAAAAATTGAATTATTGGGGTTCTTTGATATGCCGAATCTAAACATGTATTTAGATTTTTGATTATGGGCTCAGTTTTCAAGTTGTTTCAAATCGGGGTCCAAAATTAAACTTTGTTTGATTTCAACAAAAAATGAATATATGGGGTTCTTTGATATGCTGAATCTAACATTGTATTTAGATTTTTGATTTTTGGGCCCCGTTATCAACTTTGTCCACATTGAGGTCAAAAGGGTCCTAAATTAAACTTTGTTTGATTTCATCAAAAATTGAATTCTTGGGGTTCTTTGATATGCGGAATCTAACCATGTATTTAGATTTTGGATATTGGACCATAATAGGTGAATGTCCAATTTAAAATTTTGAAGTTCTTAGACCACATTCATTCTGTGTCAGTAACCTATGCTGTGTCAAATATTTAATCACAATCCAAATTCAGAGCTGTATCAAGCTTGAATGTTGTGTCCATACTTGCCCCAACTGTTCAGGGTTCGACCTCTGCGGTCGTATCAAGCTGAGCCCTGCGGAGCATTTTATTTTACCTGTGAGACTTGTCATTCACAAGTTGTCTCCCTTTTACCGATTTTGATAGCGATTTGACTTCGCTATGAAGTCAGTCGGCCGGCGAAATTTAGCGATTTTCAAAATTCTTTGGCGACTTAAATCGTCATTTCGCCGGCAATATTATAATACTTTTCTAGTGTTTTGACTTCACAATGCATTTTATTCAAACCATCTTATTTCTAAAAAAAAAATTTTGTCTTCACTTTATTTTTTAGATTAGACAGATTTTTATAGTCAACATGTTAAAGTTACATTTATTTTAAATTGAAATTCTGCTGCATTTTTTTCAAATTATATTGAGGTTGGTAAAGGGTTATTTTTGTGCAGCATAATTTGCCATTTTTATTTCAAGTGTTTCCATTCATGAAGCTCCTTAGCTTATGTGATTTGTGAAATGGGTAGAAACAGAAATTTTTATTTGTTTTTCCCCCCATAAAATGGTCATTTTATTTTGCGCTCTTTCATGCACATAATCCCCTTTGCGACCCTCTATAATGGTTAAGTACAAATGATTACAGTTGTATATATTCTACACCGTAAGACCAAACAATGATAGTAGAAGTTAGTTAATATAAATGAAAAATTAATTAATATAAACTGATGCAAAAAAAACAACATGTATTTTGGTGTTGATGAATAAGTCTCAAAATGTGTTAGTTACATAATTAGATTGAATTGTAATTTACTCACATAAATTATTATGCCTGGCCTACGATAGTAGAAGGGATTTATGTTTAACCATCTATGCATTCGTTTGTTCATCCTTTCATCTGTTTCACTTCAGGTTAAAGTTTAGGTTAAAGTTTTTGGTCAAGATAGTTTTTAATGAAGTCCAATCAACTTAAAACTTAATACACATGTGCCTTATGTTATGATCTAAAATTTAATGCCAAATTAAGAGTTTTGACCCTAATTTCATGGTCCACTGAAAATAGAAAATCATAATGGGAGCAGAGTATAAAAGTACTATAAACCCATTTCTTGTTTTCTAATGCAGCTCAATTTCATGCATAGTCACAGGGATAATCACACCTTTTAGTTATTCTTTTAATATTAATTATTCCACAGGATATTTTTGGGTCATTCATTAGAATATATTTTAACATATGATTTTGATAAGTTAGAATTACTGCATGCAGAAAATTTTGCTTTTGTCTCATAGATATCACTAGTCAAGTTAAATCACAAATTAAACAATTTTTTATTACAGAAGCTTCAAAATAGAGTTAAGGCCCTTCAAGCCAAGAAACTGCCAGTGTCGGAAGAGGACAAATTAATGAAGGCCATGAAAATCGATTTCATGTCTAGTGAGGACAGCGATTCCGAAGATGAAACTCGCCTAATCACAAGACCTCTGACTTGGCTGTCTAAAGATTTTAAATCTTACATGGATAAACTAGACAGTAAATACCAGAGACAGCTCAATGCACAGGGCAAAAAGCTGAGGTCTAAGAGAGTTGTTGGCAGGCCATCAGAGAGGCCTTGTCCCAAGAAATCTCCAGACCTTGCATGGGTTTTTGCTTAAGGGCATTTGACAAAAAAATAATCTTTAAATTTTGAATAGGGCCAATTCAAATGTACACTTTTGGAATTTGCAAAGAAAAAAATACCTTCATGATTTACTTTTGAATTATAGGTTACATGTTTTATATAAAGATTACCGGTAGATCAGTCAGTCAAGGGGAACCTCTGAAAATAAGTCAAACGGAATATTATGGTTTATTGAATTTGACTTTGATTATTTTTTTAAGTATACAAGATAAATTATTGCTATTTAATTTCAACATTTGCATTTTACTATCAAAATTATTTACAGGTACAACAAATCTGTGTCATCAGATTATGTTATTGTGTTTGGTTAACCTACATATTTTTTTTTCAAATTAACTTTCTTTTACCTTTTCTAATTAATTAAATGCTGAATAATAATTTGGGTTTGGCTCATTTGAGTGTCTCTAGTATTTGCTGTCTAGATTTTCCATGTAAGATTTCACCACATTATTTATATCTCTTGGTCAATGGGAGATAACTTTATATTTTTAACAGTTTACCAAATGTTATTTCTATTTAAGAATTAATGAACATTTCATATTAATAAACTTATTATTTTCGTTCAATTGTCCTAGTACATTTAATATTTGATAATTTTGTGCTTGAAATCATATAATTTTGTCGATAAAAGTTTATTTGTGTGCTATTTTATTCAATTGAACATATTTGAAAAATTTACTTAATGTTTAATTATTTTTGACTTGCATACAGCATTTGGGATGAGATCCCATAAAATTTTAATTAATGCCTGAGCAGCCTGATTGCTTTTGAAATTAGCAATTATGTTTATGTTTGTTGTTTTTTGCTTTTTGATGTATTTGGTTTTTTTTTAGATTGACAAATAATGCTAGCAAGGGAGATTATTCATAAATATTTTTATGATGCCAAACTTGAAAAAAAAAGCTGCTTATGTTTTCTATTTGTTATAACCCTATTGTAATGATTCTGAAACAAGCAAACTTAACTAGTAAGCATGTTGCTTTGCCACATACCATTATTTTATTAACTAGTTTGAATTTGATGTAGAACTGAACTTATTTTAAAAAAAAGTGTTTTTTATATTTGTTTGCATATATAGTAAAATTGTAGTTCATTGATATAACAAACATTTTGACAGTTTTTTTTATTGATAATCAAAACAACTCTGTTTTGTCAGTATTTGAATAAAATTAATTTGATAAAGACTTTGTTTCTTTTATTGAAGTATATACAAAGGGAGATGATTCAAAATAGTTTTTTATTATTCTAACTTGGTTAGAAGTGATAAAAATAGCTATGGATAATGCCCAATACAGGATGACAATAAGAAAATGCAGGAAATTGTTGTGTATGATTATGCTTTGTCCAAAAGTTTTTGTTATCTCCTGTATTATATATTGTAAAAATCCAAATCACACATAGAGATAGCCTTGTCCTGTAGTTTATATCTAGATTTTGTGTTATTTGTATGTCTTAAATTCTAAACCTTCAAGTTCTTATATAAATTCAGAGGCATTGGCATTATTTACATATTGGTAAAGACATACTTACAAACTGGTATTTAGCTTTGCAAATGAATGACTTATAATCTTTGGATTATAGTTGTAGTTTCATCTTTACAGGCTTCAATGGTACTGACAAATCATACATTTGCACATTGCCATTTGAAACCACAAATATTATTCTATTTTTATTTAACAGAGGAACAATTCATGCCTTTCAAGTCTTATACTTTGTAAATGGGCGTTTTTCAATAAAAGTGTGAATTTCAGACCTAAAAAAAATGGAATATCAACTTGTCTAAAATTTTATTTCAAGAGTTATTTTGAATACCTCTATTATAGACCTGTTTGTAAATAAAAAGTGCAATCTTAAATACTCTTTAAAATGATATTATTTTCATAATTTATGTACTGTTTCGTAGGGGACATTTGTCCACTACGAAACTGCTTCTAAACGCACATCTTATTGCATTTTAATGTCTCTTATAGACATTCCAGTTTGTTTTACTTTATATACAAGAACGATCTCATTTTTTTCTGAATTGGAGAACCATTTTTTATCGATAAAGATTAGACAGTACTTCACATATGAAGGTACAACTCATGTTACGTCGTAGTGGACATTTTGACGAGTTTCGTAGTTGACAAAACCGTTTCGTAGTGGACAAAAAGTTTCGTGGTTGACATCAACCCTATTCTATGTTGATAAAATCATACAGAAAATTACATGAAACTAACCCTTGTTATTTGTTTTGCACGAATATAATTGAAAAAAGAGTAAAAAACGACTGCATGGTAGTGGTAGTGTCCACTACGAAACGTTTTTCTCCCATACTTGTTTCGTAGGTGACCGTTTCGTAGTGGACATATTCACATGTTTTATTTTTTCCCCACAATCCCTATATTGCAATAGTAACAAGAATGATTTTATTCATCAAAGCACGTACTAAGCTGTACACTAATATTTTTCATAATTTTAAAACCAGATACTGAAGGAGATTTGACCCGTTTCGTAGTGGACATTAACAAAAATACGGTATCACTCTGGTCCATTTGATGTGCTCAATTTTTTTTGCCAACAATTTAACTGCCGTTTTAAAAGCATCACTTCTTTTGTAAGACCCTAATGTTTATATCTCTTGCAAACATTGATTTTTATAAAACTGTTTATTAGCAAAATTTAATGACTTCGTTTCGTAGTGGACATTTCTCTAGAATGTCAGGGACACACATTCTAAAATTAAAAATCCTTTGTCAAAAGCTGTTTATTAAAATATGTTGGCTCTAAACATACTTTTGAATAATTAAAGAACTTATATTAAGTAAAAATAACATTTATTTATACCTTTTTTTACAATATTATAGAGTATTAAGGTTGAACAGGAGGTCTAGGGACATGCCATTTTGGTTATTTTGAACCATTCAGGAATCAATATCTTATTAATCCCTCTAAAAATAGTATGTTTCTTTGCTTAAAAATGTTAAATCTTATTCAATGTACTGACTGCACAAAAAATTACTTGTAAAGATCAAACACATTTTTTTAAAAGTGGCTGGGACAAGAAATCACGTTTTTATTGAAAAACGCCCAAATATGGATAAGAAAAGTTGGAGGATCCGTGATTTGTTTCAATAGCCTTTTTTTTCTTTATTTCGGTTTTTTCTTTAATAAGATATTTCCAAACCAGATATTTGAGTTAAAGTAAAAAAAAAAACCCACACCCATCCTCCAGTAAAAAAAATCAGGCAGAGAGAAAAATTCTGCCTTTTCTTTATTTTTTATTTCCACGATTGTTTTGTAGGTACCTCAGATATCCAGGATTTATGTTGACTTTAAATTGTATTAAATTTGATGGAAGTTCTAATCTAAATAAGTCATAAACAAAACAAGAAATTTATTTGAATTTACATATAATTAAATTTTAAAAATATTTCATAGATAATCTTGAAATTTATTTGAATTTAATTTTTTTTATTATACTGGAAATTTAATTCTAATTAAATTCAATATTTATTCAAATTTAATTTATATTAAAAATTCTTTAAATTTATTCAAATTTAATTTATATTAAAATTTCTTTAAAAATGAAATTTATTCAAATTTAATTTATATTAACATTTTTTAAATTTGAAATTTATTCAAATTTAATTTATATAAAAAATTCTTTAAATTTGAAATTTATTCAAATTTAATTCATATTAAAATTCTTTAAATTTGAAATTTATTCAGGTTTAAAAATATCTTTTAACTAGGTTGAAATTTGGGAATTTATTTGCTTTATTAAATTTAGTTTAAACTTATGCTAAATTAGAAATTTTCCAGTGAAGTAAATGCATATAATTTTTTCAATTTGTTGAAATTTAATATGCATAAAATATGCTATTAATTTCCTATTAAATGCATCATTTCATGCAGTGTAAGTTGTTTGACTTTATTCAGTTCAACTTCTGATAACTCAGTTGGCATTTCTAATTTGTCATAAAGGTCTGCACTGCTATCAGTTACATCCACTTCCGGTTTAACGTCAGCTATGGTTACTGGTTGCAGTTCGCATACGATTGCCCTGGGTTGTATATTAACAGTTCTGGTCGTAACATTAGTTATGTGTACTGGTATGGTATCTCTGTATTCATGTCTATAATTGACTAAGCCTGGTGTGATATCTAAATCTGTAGTTAAATCGAACCCCTTCGTGTGTTGCAATAGAGCACAAGTCGGTTTGTACGGTATCTGCTTGTCCATATACCCCTGTAATACGACTGATCCGTTAGGTTGTATCATAACAGTTGTATGCTCTGCTGATTTAACGATGCATTAACGATTGTCATTCTTCTGAAGTTCTCTCTCTCTCGAAGTGTCATAGTCCTAAATGTCATATACCATTCAGTATGAAGATTAGCTGTCATCAGAAATCTATCTCCGTGAGTATGACGGGTATCCTCTAATACAATTGACAAAACGTTGGTTCCAATTAAAACGGGTACTTTATAGTTGTATGTACTATCAGGAACGACAAGAAATAGTCCTTGATATTGGTTTCCGTTGATATCTTTAATTTTAATGGTTGCTTCAATAAATCCTAAGTACGGAAGTGATTGTCCATCGGCGCACTCTATATGTAGAAAGCTTGTCAATGGTTCGAGTGGAACTGACTGTAGATTTGAACGGTAAAATGATTCAGAGATCGTCGAGACTGTTGACCCGGTATCCAAAAGTGCTTGTGATTCAATGCCGTTAATAAAAATTGTTGTTTCGTTTGAGGATCCTACCAATTCAATATTCTGTTGTCTTTTGGGACATTCTTGTTTCGAGCCTAATGTCCGTCCCTTGAAATAGACCTGTTGTCGTTTAAAGAACGTAAATGATCGGTTCTAACTGCGCATCCATACGCAAAGTCTCCTTCTTGTCCACATTTATAGCAAATAATGGGGTCGGTGTTTCTACGTCGTGTTTGCTGTTGGGTTTCTGCCGCTTGTAATGGTGTGTTTTGTGTATTGTCCCAGTACGGTCTAGTTTCTATTTCTTTGTCCACGGTGTCCACGGTGTCCACGACCTCGGTACTGTGTATTCCAGTTGTTATGTGTACTTTGCTGATATTGGCCTTCGGTACGAGTTTCATCTTGTCGTTGTGATTGTTCTTGGGTGTGTCTCTTCAACTCACTAATATCCTTATTCATTTGTTGCATCATAGACTTTAGCTCTGTATATTCGCCTTCAGATTGTGCGGTTTTTTTATTGTTCGGTAGCTGGTCTTGCTCTATTTCCCTCATCACTACCCTAAGCTGATCCAAATCGGTTATATTATCAAACTTATATCCACTAATGTCTTTAAGTTCCTTGCGAAGCCAATACCAGAAACGGGTGCGAAGTTTTTCTTTTGATTCTTGCGGTGTTATTCCTTTCTTATGTACTACCTTACTCAACATATCTTCGAGTCTACATCCCCAAGCGGAAACATCTTCACCTTCCTCTTGACGTGCACTGTAAAATTTAGCCAAAAGTTGTTCTCCGTGGTCTACTGTGCCAAATATACTTTCCATCTTTTCCATGATATCTTTTACAGATGCTTTGGATCCTAGACGCATCGCAACTTTTCCTGCCTCGCCTTTAAACGATCTTCGCATGCTTTGTAGTATAACATCTTCATCGTATTTTTCCTGTTGCAAACATTCTATTTCATACTTCCATAGGTCGTAAGATTCATCTTTGTCACTGCCTGAGAACGGAACTATTCGTGGAATGTATCGGGTCTGGTACCCTTTTGATTGGGTTTCAATTGATACTGCTGCTTTAGGTGGAACTGGTTCGATCTTAACATGCCAAGAAATTGCCTCCGTTGAAATTTTGCAAACATCCCATAGAGCAAATTACACGGATGATTAATATTGACTATTTGGTATATGGCTGTGTTCTAAGCGACACGTACTTGCAGGTCATAAATTAATTTGTTGAATGAAATCAAATCTTTAACTACTAATGGGTGCCGTAGGAGGTCGACCGGAGTTTTGAGCGAGGATTTCTTGGCCTGTTACAGATAGAAAAATCAGGGTTAGAAATTATTGAACAGACAAAGTGCAGTGGAAAATATTTCATGGATATTTTGGACACAGAGAGGGTTACCCCGGCACCCTTTGCCAAAAAGAAACCCTCCTTTTTCTTCTATGTGCCTCAGGACTTTTAGTTTTGAATTGTAGTTTCACTTTGCATATTCGGTATTTATTCGAATGTAAGCTCCACGGTGGTAAAAATCACGTGATGCAGGAATATATTATCTTGGAGTTAGGCTAAATCTTTCTTTTCGGGCGGGGACCTCAAGCAGACAACATGCATGTGTATAACGGAAATGTATATTTTCTTTTTAAATAAAGAGAGTTGCCGGTCCTGTACATGAATAGATCGGTTAGAAAGCAAGGTTTTAATTTTAATTAGATTAGAAAGCTTAATTCGAGGTTTGTAAATGGAGAGTGCAAAAAAATTTTTTTTAAAATGGGGGTGTTCCACGGGGAATATTTTTATCTTATGAACTCTACATTTGAAAGGTTTAATTTTTATTTTATTTAATTAAAAGAGAAAAACAAATGTTAGACAAATTGTGAATGGTCTTTCTTCCTTTCTCCCATGCCAAGAAATTGCCTCCGTTGAAATTTTGCAAACATCCCATAGAGCAAATTACACGGATGATTAATATTGACTATTTGGTATATGGCTGTGTTCTAAGCGACACGTACTTGCAGGTCATAAATTAATTTGTTGAATGAAATCAAATCTTTAACTACTAATGGGTGCCGTAGGAGGTCGACCGGAGTTTTGAGCGAGGATTTCTTGGCATGTTGGTTGTTTGAGAGTTCCTTGGAACCAATGCTTGAAATCGGAAGCGCTGTCCGCTTTTAGTTTGACTCCCATCTCCTTAAAGGCTGCAGCGATGTGTTCTAGTTCTTCGACGGATAATTCTAT
This sequence comes from Mytilus californianus, assembly GCF_021869535.1. NCBI lineage: Eukaryota > Metazoa > Mollusca > Bivalvia > Mytilida > Mytilidae > Mytilus > Mytilus californianus. The sequence goes on from NW_026262723.1 coordinate 111,439,735, forward strand.
ATCAGATTCCTTGCCTTCCGTGGCCATAATACAAATAAGCTGGAAAAAAGCTAACTAGGCCAAATAACTGGCTAATACACTATATACTAATCAGCGATTAGTTAATCAAATAAAGATTAATCGATAATTAAAATCGATAGAACTCTATATGCAGTCGGTTAATTCATTGCAAGTTGCAAGCGCATCTTTCCATAAAAAAAACCGGTCCGCTGTATAAAATCCGAATCGCAAAAATCGGCAAAATCTCGATGTACGGTTCACGGATATAAAGTCAAATCTATATAGTACAAAAATAAACTACATGTAAATAAATCTTTTACCTGATATATCAATAGTATAGCTATCTACTATCTATATGAAGGAGCACTATGTATCTAATATAATGTATGCACCTGCTTTATAAAGCTCACTCTGCATAGTTTTTAGTATCTGTATACTCTTTCCGGGGCACCTTTTATGTATAAACGAACGAGTACTAGGTGTAGTTACTCTACGTCTATGATCTATAATATGCTATCCTCTCCTATAATGTATATGTAAATCAAAGAACGAGATCCTATATGCTATGAACTATCCATGAAGTCAAACGCACCTGAACTAGCAATACGTAATACTCCAAACGAGATACCTTGAAATCAACACCTGATCAAAGATAAATCAATAAACCAATACACTACGCCTACGCACTGACCTATATAACGACAATACCTATAGCTAGTCAACCGTAAACGATATGGTCTAAAAAAAATCAAATCAGGTCGATGAAATGCTCTGAACAAATGTGAAAAAAATTATTATTATACAGTGTCTTATATATGTACAACTATTACGCTTCGTAAATCATGCGTAATTATATCAAAATATTCAAGTAAAAAAATATTTTCTTTATACACTGATATTCCCTGTGACAGTTCTCAAGTATCAATATAATCAATGTAATCAATGTCTATATATATAAAACCTTAGGTTTCAAAAAATTGTATATATCTGTTTCTATACACAAATTCTACCTTAAATGTATACGTAAGTATATCAAAATCGGGGAAAAAATCCCTATACTATTACTATCAACTGTAGATAACAGAATAAAACTTTGACTTTTTGACGAACTAACTACCGTGCTTCATTTTAGAAAGCGTCAATACGCTTAACAGTTTCAATGTAGAATTATTAAAATGTGCCGAAAGAGAAATAGAATTAAATACAATTTCATTGCCAATTTGGCTGTGAAAGCAACTATTACAAAATGAACAATCTATAAAGAATAAGGAATTAATCCTTACCAATAATGTGGGATTGAGTTATCAATATCCACTGCCATAAACGCTAATACAATTATTCCAGGACACTATATGGTATGTTCTAAAATAATAAACGATTATAAATACCCATGTTCAAAATGAACATTCAAAATACTGTGACAAAGTCTATTCAATTTCAGGCCAATTAAAAATATATAAATTAAGTGATATGTCATCTTGACAAGACAATAAATTAAATTCAACGATTTCAAAAGATATACAAGAATAGCTCTATTTACAATAGATGAAATCGTAATAATTCTAAGCTTGTAAATTATGAGATGTACTCTAAAACACTCAGTTACAAAAATGTGAGAATTATTCTAACCAAAACATAGTTCAAAATATATTATCGGAAAGAGCATTACTTTACAAAATGTATAAAACTTACTGTCAAAAAAGTCCAAAAAGGTCCAGAATAATAGTCAGGTACAAATAACATCTCACTTCAAAGAAAGTTCCATATAATATAAACCTCACAATGAAAACCGTAAGTGAAATAGCAAGACAGAGCCAATAGAAAATAATGTACAAATTACCCAATGAATACCATCGAAAAGTCCAATGCGGCAGAACTTAAATGTACTCACTGTACTAACCAATAGTACATGAAAACGTCATACCTGCACTGCAGTACTAACTGTATGGGGTTCAATACAGGATAATCATATGCTTCAATAGTCAATTATTCATTACACCATAGCGGGGACTAAATATGGAAAACGGAAAACTATAGCGTAATGAGTTCAGAAAATGTCTTCAAAATATTTTAACAACTTTAGATCAAATTAAATATTTTTTATAGTTTATTGAAATAATTCACTGAAATGGAAAATTGGTTAAGTTATAAAAATACAAAATAAAACATAAAAAGGATACTATAAATCGCTGCCACATTAACATTCGAATTACTTCGACTGGCAACTCTAAACTACTTTGAAAACCTTCATGAGATCAAAGGACAAGCAAATATAAGGAAAATAACTGATAAATCACATACTACAATAGTGCAGCATATAATCAAAGATCCCCAGCCGTCTTCTAATCAACGGAACTAATGCTAACCATTTTTTAGCCAACGATATCAACAACATACGTGAGAATGTCCTCAAGGGACTGCAAGAACAAGGTGTTAAGGAATTGAACACTGAAGAGTTAAACAGGCAACTAGGCAACCAACTACAAAATCCCCTGGACAACAACGACCTTGCCAAGGATGAATGAACAACTAAATACAGATGGCAATGAAACTTGTACCAAATGTAACTAAAGTGTAGAACTAGAAGCACTTACTGTGATACTGGGAATCACTGGGTACACTATAAATGCCAGAAAGTAACACAACAAAAGATACAAATTACAGAAAAATCAAACGGCAAGGAGTACTATGAATGCAAGCTACGTTGTGATGCGAAATCTAGCCTCCTGGCATTGAAGAGGTGCGCACAGAGTAACACCCATGCTCAGCAACTACTTGAAGAAATAACCGAATTACTGAAAGTTTGCAACAAAGATGAAATATCAACAAACCGCCAACCAGAGGAGAATTGCGCAGTATGTGACACTATACTTATAGATCCAGCCTGGGACATATGCGAAGATTGCAACAACAAATGTATGACTGAAATAAACGAAACCCAGAAAACCCAAAATGAAACATCAAAACCTTGATGATCTAACACTACCTAAACTAACTAAGAGCAAGAGAAATTAAAGTTAAAAAAGTAGAAGAGCAAATGAAGGAAAACTCACTAAATGAGATACGAAATGAGAAAATATTGCTTGAATCAAGATGTCAACAGCTAGAAGCCAGGAATTTCGAATTAGAACAGACTGTTAAACTACTTAAAAGAAGGATTGAATCTGACAGCCACCTAGCTATGCCTGCTTCACCCAACACATGTGAAGCTCCAACCAGTAGTCGGGACGTCTATCATAAGATGAAACAAGAGCTTGATCAAAAACTAGCAAATCTCCATACAAAATTATCAAACATCGTACTAGACGAAATGGATAAACAGCTCGACAAGATTAAGTTCTTTGATGGCAATCAGCAAGCAGCTACAGAATCACCAAAGACAGACAGTAGTAAGCAAACAGAAAAAAAACTATAACACAAACCACAGTACAACATCTTACTGGGCAACCACTGACGTACAAAAAATCAACAGACCCGAATTTGCCAAAACAGAAAGATATGCATTATAATATCCCACTGCCGATGCAAGTACCGACATATGCAGGCAATAAGCCAAATATACTGCTCACCATCAACATCTGTGGCCAAAGACTGCATCATATGCTGCAACGCAAAATAAACAAGAACTTAGTGGCAATAGAAATACTATATCAACTTCAGCACCACATAAGCAAAACAACAGCATGATAATAAAGAAGGTCAACTGGGATAAGGTTGACAAAGAATGGTACTCTGCCCACATCGATACACATATTGGCAGTCTCCAAATAAACGAAACTATGTTAACAGCAATAGAGGAATCTATACTAAAATCGTGTGAAAAACTAAGGGAAACAGCCGACCTCACCCCATCATCAAAGGCAATATTCAATACCAAGCCAAAACTGAAAGTGTGGACACCAGAAATCCAATCAGCACTAAAACAGCGATGAAAAAATATAAATTATGGAAAAATCATGGGAAACCTAACAACAAAAATTATAAAATGCTTATGGAAACAAAAGGAATCTGAAAAGGACTTCAGACGTGCAGTACGAATTGAGCTAGCTAAACTAAAAAACAAGGAGAAGGAAATTATCCTCGAAACAAGGACAAAAGATGCGAAAATGTTACATAAATTGGTACGTTACAACAGGAAAAAAGGAAATGATGCGATCATGGAACTAGAAGTCAATGGGGAAAAATTTGTTGAGGGCGATAATATCATCAATGGATTTCAAGAACATTTTAGCAGTCTGGCAACATTCAACGAGAAAACACGTATAGACAGCCTTTATCATTATTTAGTTGAAGACGATATTTAATCAATAAACAAGCTTGTACAACAAAATAACATCAAAAACGTTACATCTGAAGAAATAACAAAAGCTATCCGTTCTATAAACAAAGGAAAATCGGCAGACAATAGAGCATATCACCTACGCAGGATCTAATACAGAGAAACTTCTCGTTCCGCTAGTGCAATGCATATTCAAACATGGGAGCATATCAGAAACACTGAATATGGGCCTTTAAACACCAGTATTTAAAAACAAGGGAACAAGACAGCAAGCTTTCAACTACAGAGGGATTACTATGTTGCCAGTCATAGGAAAGATTATAGAAACTATCATCAAAGAACGTACAAATGACCGTGTCCTAGAAACACAAAACAAAAAGAGGTTTTACAGGGATTGATGGTGGACATTGGGGACTGATTAAAAACCTGAACGAAAACGCACAAAGTGTAGTCAAATGGGAAGGAAATATCTCTCAACCATTTCAAGTTAACCAAGGAGTCGGACAAGGAGGTATACTCAGCACTAACCTGTATAAACTCTACATCAATCAATATTTTAATATGTACGAAACAACTGGAGCTGGCTATAAAATAGGAAATATTAGTATTAATAGTACAGCATGTGCAGACGATATCGAACTAATCAGTCAAGACCCTGATCAAGCACAAATACTCATTTATATGGCTTATGACTATGCATATATGGAAGGCTACGAACTACAACCAACAAAAAATGTAGCCCTAAACATCTCTCATAACAGGAATCTAACAACCAACCTTTAAAATGGGATCAAACGATATGCCATCAATTGAGGAAGCCACACATCTAGGAATCATTAGAACTACATCACTCAAAGGCAACATGACAGCAAATGTGGAAGAAATTATTAAAAATGCAAGCCGAAGTGCTTATAGCCTGCTAAGAGGAGGATTACATGGCCACAACGGTCTTGATGTAGAGACAATGGTGCACATGAACAAAATTTACATCTCTCCAGTACTACTATATGGATTAGAGCTAATGCTATCAACAACAAGCTAACTAACACTTCGTGAAAACTTCCAGAAAAAACTCCTAAAGCAAATACATTCTCTACCAACCTGTGTAGCAGACATAACTGTTAAGATCATAACAGGAATACTACCTATTGAGGCACGACTACACATCCGAGCATTAGGCCTATTTAACAACATCTGCAACCAGCCTGACGACAGTGTAGAAAAATCACTTGTAAAACGCCAACTTCTTATAAAAAACGACGGAAGTTCTAGCTGGTTCATTGCTATTAAGCATATGCTACGAAAGTATGACCTACAGGAGAAAAGCTGGTATTTGAACAACCCAGTTAAGACGACTATATGGACCTCAAATATCAAGAAGACAATATACAATCACTGGAATAGGTCAACAGCAATTATATAAAGGGCTCAATTTCTTAACAACTGAAAATTTGAGAACCGGAAATACACATTCTCTATTCAAAATCAACTGTCACTGTATTATTGATACAGCAAGATTGCCAGTAAAATTAAAGCTGCTCACAGGCTCGTAGATCCTTCAGAGCAAAAGGATCATAATGTACAAATATGAGACTGACCCGAAATGTCTGTTATGTGCAAAGGAAGAAGAAAATAAAGAACACTTTTTGAAATGTGACAGCTTGAGAAAAGTGAGGAACACCATACTTCATGAAATAACTACAACGCTGAACGCAATGGGAATTCAATTTGTTGAACTATCAACGAACGAAAAACTACAAAATATTCTGGACTTAACACCGGTAACGAAAGCAAAGAAACTCTCCAGTCAGTGTAGTACAAATAAAACGCCTAACTTGACGCCTGCTATATCAACTGCATATAGCCCGTTACAAGATGGTATATATGTGGACAGTAATAAATCTAGTGCGAAGTGACAATAAAATATGCGATTCCGTTATCTCAACATCTATAAGGGCGTGATTGGGGGAACCACACAAATTTCTGAAATCAAGTGAACTAAACTGTAAAATAAAGGATTTTATGCAAATTGTGTGGGGTAGGACTTCACTGTAAATATGCGCACATCAGATATCGAATGGTGGAGGGAGTAACAGCACTGTATATAAAGAGAACACCTGTTCTACATATGAAAATATGGTTCCTCTATACAAAGAGGGTTTAAAGATAAGTTAGATTAGATAGATTGGTAAATGGAGAAACTCTAGGAATGGTGATTGGGAGACTGACAAGAATACAGTTTGGAGACCATGCATGTAGTATGCTGATGATCGGGAGATCTATAAGATTAGTGATTGTGGTACCCACTAGTATATGATTCATGATTAGGAAACCTATAGAATTGATGATCTGGAAACTTATAGGAATACAACTTAGGAGACCATGTACATGTAGTATGCTAATGCTTGGGAGACTCACAGATTTGATGATCTGGAAACTTACAGGAATGACTGAGAGACTTACGGGATTGCTGATTGGGAAATCAATTGTAATAATGATGGGGAGACGTACTCTATTGATAACCGGAAAGCTTATACGAATGGTGATTGGGTGACCTACAAGCATGATTATCTGGAAACTTAAAGGACTGATGACTGAGAGACCTTTAGGATTTATGATCTTGAGACTTAAAGGAAGGATGATTGTAGTGCTATAGCAATGATGATGGGGACACCTATAATTATGATTGATGATGTTGAGACAGATAGAACTGATGATTGCAAAACCTAAAGGAATGATGATAGAGCGGCCTATAGGACTGATGATTTGGAAACCTACAGTAATGATGATTGAGAGACCTATAGGACTGATGATTGGGAAACCCACAGGATTGATGATAGATTGACCTATAGGGTTGATGGTGATGAGACCTACAGGAATAATGATTGGGAAACCTATAGGACTGATGATTGGGAAACCTACAGGAATGATGATAGAGCGACCTATAGGACTGATGATTGGGAAACCTACAGGATTGATAACAGAGCGACCTATAGGACTGATGATTGAAAAACCTACAGGAATGATGATTGAGAGACCTATAGGACTGATGATTTGGAAACCTACAGGATTAAAGATGGAGAACCCTGTAAGAATGATGATGGAGACCTATATAAATGATGATTGAATGACCTTTAAGGTTGATGTTTGAGAGACCTACAGGAATTATGATTGGAAAACCTACAGGAATGATGACAGAGCGACCTATAGGACTAATGATTGGGAAACCCACAGGATTGATGATAGAGCGACCTATAGGACTAATGATTGGGAAGCCTACAGTAATGATGATGAAGAAACCTGTAATAATGATGATAGAGACCTATAGAAATTATTGAGAGACCTGTAGGGTTGATGAATGAGAGACCTACAGGATTGATTATTGGGAAACCTACAGGATTGGTGATAGAGCGACCTATAGGACTGATGATTGGGAAACCTACAGGAATGATGATGAAGAAATCTGTAAGAATGATGATGAAGACCTATAGAAATGATGATTGAAATACCTATAAGGTTGATGATTGAGAGACCTACAGGAATAATGATTGGGAAACCTACAGGAATGATGATTGAGTGACCTATAGGACTGATGATTGGGAAACCTACAGGAATGATGTTTGAGAGACCTATAGGACTGATGATTGGGAAACTTACAGGATTGATGATAGAGAGACCTATATGAATGGTGATTCGGAAACCTACAGGAATGATGATTGAGATAACTATAGGAATTATGATTCGGAAACCTACAGGATTGATGATTGAGAGACCTATAGGAATGATGATTGTGAAACCTACATGATTGATAGTGGAGACACCTATAGGTATGATGATTGGGAAACCTAGCCCAGTAGTCAGCACTTCTGTGTTGACATGAATTATCATTGATATGGTCATAATTATAAATTAACTGTTTACAAAACTTTGAATTTTTGAAATATTAGGGCTTTTCCACCTCAGGAATAGATTACCTTAGCTGTATTTGGCAAAACGTTTAGGAATTTTTGGTCCTCAATGCTCTTCAACTTCGTACTTTAATTGGGCTTTTCAACTTTTTGATTCGAGCGTCACTGATCAGTCTTTTGTAGACGAAACGCTCGTCTGGCGCAAGTACAAAATTTCAATCCTGGTATCTATGATGAGTTAATCTACAGGATTGATAATTGAGAGACCTATAGGAATGATGATCAGAAAACCTACATAATTGATGGTGGAGAGACCTGTTGCATTTTGTAATAATTAGCCATTCGTCCAAAACTTTTTGTTATCAATTTTTCAATTACATTGCGTTTCAATTTGGCAGTGCATCGTAAGCCTATTTGGCTGGCTGTAATGTAATATTGTACTAATATGTATTTATTGCCTGTACCCAGTCAGGAATATGACAGTTGTTATCCATTCGTTTGATGTATTTGAGCTTTTGATTTTGCCATTTGATTAGGGTCTTTCCTTTTTGAATTTTCCTCGGAGTTCAGTATTTTTGTGATGTTACCTTTTTGGTATATATACAAGTTGCACTATAATAAACCATTCATTCATTCATTCATTCCTATAGGAATGATTATTCGGGAACCTACGGATTGGTGATGGAGAGACCTAAATGATTGATGATCGTGAGACCTTAAAAATCGATGATGAAGAAACCCTATAGGAACGATGATTGGGAAACCTATAGGAACGATAATTGGGAAACCTACAGGATGATGATCGGGCGATCGATTAGATTGATTATGGAGAGACCTATAGGAATAATGATTGGAAAACCTATAGGATTAATGATCGTTAGACCAATAGGAATGATAACTGGGAAACCTATAGGAATGATGATTGGGAAACCTACAGTATGGTGATGGGGAGACCTATAAGTTTGATTATGGAGAGACCTATAGGAATGATGATTGGGAAACCTACAGTATGATAACGGGGAGACCTATAGGATTGATTATGGAGAGACATATGGGAATGATGATTTGGAAACCTATAGGATAAAACTCATCATAGATACCAGAATTTAAATTTTGTAAGCCAGACGCGCTTTTTGTCGTAATGATGATTGGGAAATCTATTGGAATTATAATGTGAAATTTACAGTATGATGATTGGGAAACATATACGAATGATGGTGGAGATACACCTACAGTATGATGATACGGGGACCTATAGGATTGATTATGGAGAGACCTATTGGATTGATGATTTAGAAACCTATAGGATTAATTATGAAGAAACTTATAATTTGATGATTGGAAAACCTATAATAATGATGGATGGAAAACTACAGGACTGATAGTTGGGAAACCTACAGGATTAATGATCGGGAGACCTATAGGAATGATAATTTGAAAACCTATAGGAATGATGATTGGAAAACCTATAGGATGAACTCGTCATAGATACATTTTTAACCAGGATTAGAATTTTGTAAGCCAGACGCGCGTTTCGTTGTAATGATGATTGCGAAACCTATAAGAAATGATAATTGGGAAACCTTCAGTACGATGATTGGGAAACCTATACGAATGATGATGGAGAGACCTATAGGATAGATTATGGAGGGACCTTGGGAAACATACATGATTGATGATTGGGAAACCTACAGGATTAATGATCGTGAGACCTATAGGAAAGATAATTGAGAAAGCTATAGGTTTGACGATAGGCAAATCTAAAGGATCAAAGATCGTGAGACATAAAAGTTTGATAATTGGGAAACCTTCATTATTGATGATTGAGAAACATAAATGATTAGTGATCATGAGACCTATTAGAATGATAATTCGGAAACCTATTGGAATGATGATTTAGAAACCTACATGATTGAGGATGAAGAGACCTATAGGACTGATGTTGGGAAACCTACAGAATTGATGATTTAGAAAACTATACTAAGAATGATAAGGAAACATGTAGGAATAATGATTGTGAAACCTGTAGGAATAATGATTGTGAAACCTGTAGGAATAATGATTGGAAAACCTACCGGAATGATGGAGAGACCTATATTACTGATGATGGAGAGACCTATAGGAATTATGATTGAGAGACCTATAGGAATGATGATTTGGAAACATATAGGAATGATTATTGGGAACCCTACGGGATTGACGAAGAAACCTATAGTATGATGATGGAGACCTATAGAAATGATGATTGAGAAACCCATAGTATTGATGATGAAGAAACCTATAATTTGATGATGGACACCTATAAAAATGATGTTCGAGAAACCTATAGGGATGATGATGAAACCTATAGGGTTGATGACGAAGAAACCTATAGTATGATGATGGAGACCTGTAGGTGTAATACCACCAAATCATAGTACGTCACATCCGGTTGCATACGAAAATAGGTCAAAAAAAAATATTCCCTTGAATTTGACAGTTGTAGGTAATTGATCCTACATTTCATTGCAGTAAATCATTTCTGGGTCATAAACATATATCTTGGGTATTTCAAAGCACCATTATTTTTTTATTTGGGGTTTCTATAGAATATTTTGGAAACTTGAGGTTACATGGTTACTAAAGCTTGTATACAGGTTAAAAAAGGGGGAAAATTTGATTGGTTAACTTCCAGTGATGGTTGTTTTCTTATATGCAATGAAATGTTATGTGAAATTTTTTCTATAGTACTGGACAGGATAAAACTTTACTCATGCCAAGTATTTCTTTATTTGAAACAAAGATAAATCCTGCACAATTTTTTGAAAAGTGCAAATTTAACAAAGACTAATAGGGGAAAATCAATGGTGGTATTACACCTGTAGGAATGATGATTGGGAAACCTACATGATAGATGATGGAGAGACCTGTAAGGTTGGTGGTTGAGAAACCTAAAGGATTTATGATTGTAAGACCTTTGGGATTGATGATTTAGAAACCTATAGGATTGATTATGGAGAAACCTATAAGAATTATTGGAAAACCTATAATAATGCTGTTGTGAAACCTACATGGTTAATGATCGTGAGACCTATAGGAATGTTATTGGGAAACCTAGAGGATTAATGATCTTGATACTTATAGGAATGATATTTGGGAAACCTATAGGAATGGTGATTAAGAAACCACCAGGATTGATGATGAAGAGTCCTATAGGATTAATGTTGGGAAACCTATAGGAGTGAAGTTGGGAAACCAACAGGAATAATGATTGGGAAACCTACAGGATTGATGATAAACACCCTTTTTTAGGACTGATGATTGGGAAACCTGTAGGAATAATGATTGGGAAACCTACAGGATTGATGATTGGGAAACCTACAGGATTGATGATTGGGAAACCTTTAGTATTGATGATGGAGAGACCTATAGTAATGATGATTGAGAGACCTTTAGGACTGATGATTGGGAAACCTGCGGGATTGATGAAGAAACCTATAGTATGATGATTGAGACCTATAGAAGTGATGATGGAGAGACCTATAGGGTTGATGATGAAGAAACCTATAGTATGATGATGGAGACCTATAGAAATGATAATACACCTTATCACTATTTGTACGCTATTACTGGACATCACAAAGGTTCCCGTAAAATGTTGACGTCATAATAGAAAATATCTAACGCCACAATGGAACGGTGATTGTTTATGACGTCAATAGTTCAAGAGGCGCAGATTTTTGGGTCTATTGAGAGATCTATAGGGTTGATGATGATTGAGACCTATAGAAATGATGATTGAGAGACCTATAGGGTTGATAATGAAGAGACCTATAGAGTTGATGAAGAAACCTGTAAGAATGATGATGGAGATCCATAGAAATGATGTTCGAGAGACCTATAGGGTTGATGATGAAGAAACCTATATTATGATAATCGAGACCTATAGAAATGATGATTGAAAAACCTACAGGATTGATGATGCAGAGACCTATAGGGTTGATGATTCAGAAACCTGTATGATTGATGATGGAGAGACCTATAGGAATGACAATTGAGAACGTTATAGGAATGATTAGGTTATTTCTAGGTTTCAAAATATGCTTAGATGGACATTTAGATATGTACTATTATTCCTAATTTTTCATCTGTGTAAATGTGTTAAATTTCATTGTGGAATTCCATCCCAAAAACATAATTTAAAATGAAGAACGGTAAAAGTGACGCTACCCAAATTTGAACTTGATCTGAGTTTTGTGGTAATTAGCATTGTGTGTAAGTCTCATAACATTTGGTTGAGGCTAACTTAAGTAGAGAACAGAAACTAATAAATGTGGATTGTGTCCACATGTGGACACAGATGATGCCCCCGCTTGCATATCATATAGTTATAAAGGGACATAACTGAAGCGGTAAAAGTGACGCTACCCAAATTTGAACTTGATCTTAGTTTTGTGGTAATAAGCATTGTGTGTAAGATTTAAAAGGGGCATAACTCAATAATGGTTAAAGTGACACTACCCAAATTCAACTTGATCTGTGTTTTATCAGTGGAAGGCAAAATTAAACATTGCATTGTATAAAGCATTGACTGTAGTTGATTCAACTATAATCATGGACAAAGGAAGATAACTCCAATTTTAGAAATTACTTGAATAATGACATTGATATTTTTAGAAATTACATTTAGTTAAGACAAACTCAAGTTAGAGAACGGAAACGAAAAATTCAGCATTTTTTTCATTTGTAAAGGGGCATAAAACTAGAACGGTAATCAAAGTGCTTGCAAGCACTGAATGGTAAAGATTGCTTTAATTTATCAGTAGGAAGTAAAATTGAATATTGCATTGTATAAAGCATTGGTTGTAGTTGATTCAACTACCATTATGCACAAAGAAAGATAACTCCAATTTTCAAAGAAGACTTTAAAATACTTTTAGAAATGAAGGGTAAAAATTGCTTTAATTTATCAGTGGAAGGCAAAATTAAACATTGCATTGTATAAAGCATTGATAGTAGTTGATTCAACTATAATCATGGACAAAGGAAGATAACTTTAATTTTAATAAAATGCTCCGCAGGGCTCAGCTTGATACGACCGCAGAGGTCGAACCCTGAACAGTTGGGGCAAGTATGGACACAACATTCAAGCTTGATACAGCTCTGAATTTGGATTGTGATTAAATATTTGACACAGCATAGGTTTCTGACACAGAATGAATGTGGTCTAAGAACTTAAAAATTTTAAATTGGACATTCACCTATTATGGTCCAATATCCAAAATCTAAATACATGGTTAGATTCAGCATATCAAAGAACCCCAAGAATTCAATTTTTGATGAAATCAAACAAAGTTTAATTTTGGACCCTTTTGACCTCAATGTGGACAAAGTTGATAACGGGGCCCAAAAATCAAAAATCTAAATACATGGTTAGATTCAGCATATCAAAGAACCCCATATATTCAATTTTTGTTGAAATCAAACAAAGTTTAATTTTGGACCCCGATTTGGACCAACTTGAAAACTGGGCCCATAATCACAAATCTAAATACATGTTTAGATTCAGCATATCAAAGAACCCTAAAAATTCAATTTTTGTTAAAATCAAACCAAGTTTAATTTTGGACCCTTTGGACCTTAATGTAGACCAATTTGAAAACGGAACCAAAATTTAAGAATCTAAATACACGGTTAGATTCGGCATATCAAAGAACCCCAATAATTCAATTTTTGATGAAATCAAACAAAGTTAAATTTTGGACCCTTTGGACCTCAATGTGGACCAATTTAAAAACGGGGCCCAAAATCCAAAAACTTAATACACGGTTAGATTCAGCATATTAAAGAACCCCAAGAATTCAAGAATAAAACCCCATTGAAATTGATCAAGAAATAAGCAATTTATACGAAGTATCTTCTTTTGCACAATACTGTGCAATTGAATATTTCTTGCTATTGTGCAATACTGTACAATTGACAATTTCTTGCTATTGCACAATATTGTGCTATTGGATATTTCTTGCTATTGCGCAATACTGTGCAATTGAAGATTTCTTGCTATTGCGCAATACTGTGCAATTGAAGATTTCTTGCTATTGTGCAATACTGTGCAATTGAAAATACTTATTATATAATAATTTACACATCCTGTTTGGTGTGTATCTCCTACCACATAATTATGCTTTTAAATATTAATCAGAAATAACCAACTTAAAATGGAAAATTTTAAAAGAAAAAAAAAAGGAAAAAAAGAAAAAAAAAAAGAAAAAAAAAATCCTCCCCCCAAATTTTTTGAACCCCCTTATGATTCATCACCCCCAAACTCAATCCCAGCCTTCCCTTTGTGGTATGGTACCTTGCAGTACAATTTCAGAGAGATCCATACACTTGAACACAAGTTATTGTCTGGAAGCTAGAAAAATGCTTATTTTTGGCCCCTTTTTGGCCCCCAATTCCTAAACGTTTCGGGCAATTACCCCCAAACTCAATTCCAGCTTTCCCTTTGTGATATGGAACCTTGTAGTACTATTTCAGAAATATCCAAACACTTACACACAAGTTATTGTCATGAAACTAGAAAAATGCTTGTTTTTTGCCCCTTTTTTGACCCCTAATTCCTAAAATTTTGAGGCAATTACCCCCAAAATCAATTACAGTCTTCCCTTTGTGATATGGAACCTTGTGGTACAATGTCAGAGAGATCCATACACTTACACACAAGTTATTGTCTGGAAGTTACAAAAATGCTTATTTTTGGCCCCTTTTTGGCCCCTAATTCCTTAACTGTTGGTACCATAACCCCCAAAATCAATCCCAACCTTCCTTTCATGGTATTGAACCTTATGGTAAAATTTCATGGAGATCCATTCACTTAAACTAAAGTTAGAGTGCGAAAACCAATGTGTCTTTGGACGACGCCGGACGACGCCAGACGACGACGACGACGACGACGACGACGACAACGCCAACGTCATACCAATATACGACCAAAAAATTTTTAATTTTTGCGGTCGTATATATATGACTTGATATTTAGAAAAAAAAAACAAACAAAAAATTCAGCAATTTTTCTTTTTGTAAACACGCATAACTCTAGAACAGTTGTGTATAAGTTTTATAACATTTGGTTGAGACAAACTAAAGTTAGAGAACGGAAACGAAAAATTCAGCAATTTTTATGTTTATAAAGGGACATAACTCAAGAATGGTAAAAGTGTCGCCACCAAATTTCGTACTTAAACTGTATTATTTAGTAATAAGCATTGTGTATAAGTTTCATAACATTTGGTTGAGGCAAACTTAAATTAGAAAACGTAAACAAAAAATTTGTACTTGATCTTAGTTTTGTGGTAATGAATATTGTGTATAGGTTTCATAATGTTTGGTTGGGGCAAACTTGAGTTACAGAATGGAAACTAAAAATTTTGCAATCTTTCGATTTATAAAGGGGCATAACTCAATAATGGATAAAGTGACACTACCCAAATTCAACTTAATCTGTGTTTTATCAGTGGAAGTCAAAATTAAACATTGCATTGTATAAATCATGGACAAAGAAAGATAACTCCAATTTTAAAAATGACTTGATATTTAGTGGAAAATAAAAATTTTGCAATTTTTCCATTTATAAAGGGGCATAACTCTAGAACGGTTAAAGTGAGATCACCAAAATTCAAACTTGATCTGTGTTTTGTGGTAATAAGTATTGTGTATAAGTTTCATAACATTTGGTTGAGGCAAACTTAAGTTAGAGAACAAAACTACAAATTTTGAAATTTTTCCATTTATAAAGGGGCATAACTCTAGAACAGTTAAAGTGACGCCACCAAAATTCAAACTTGATCCGTGTTTTGTGGTAATAAGCATTGCGTATAAGTTTCATAACATTTGGTTGAGGCAAACTCAAATTAGAGAACAGAAACCAATTTTGGGATGTACAGACGGACGTACGTACGTACGTGCGTACAGACGGAAAAGGGTAAAACTTAATGCCCCCACCGCTACGGCGGGGGCATAAAAAATTTCAGTAACAGTGACTTTGACCATTGTACTCAAAATCAACAGGCTTATCCTCTTCCCTTAATCTTTCATCTGTATAAGTTTCATTCCAATCAAATGAGGGAAACTAAAGCCACTATCTATAAACTATTTTTAATACAAACTTTAAATCTATTTTTAGTAACAGTGACCTTGGCCTTTGACCCAAAATACAATATGCTTCTTTCTTTTCCTTTTATTTTTCATCTGTATAAGTTTCATTTCAATCAAGCATGGAAAACTAAGTAACCATTCGAAAACTATGTTCTCAATTTTGTTTTAGAAAAAAATCAATAGGCTCCTTCCCCTTTCCTATATCTTCAAGCTGTATAAGTTTTATTCCAATAAAGCAAGGAAAACTATAGTTACCATCAAGAAAAACTCTTTTCATACTTTTCTAATTTTATTTAGTGGCCTTGACCCAAATCAATAGGAATCTTTCCATTCCCTATATCTTCAATCTGTATATGATTAATTCCAACCAAGCAAGGGATACTCAAGTAATTATCTTGAAACCATCCGTCTTATACACAAACCACACAGAGAGATGAAGCTATTACTTAATGCTCTCTAACTTTTTACTGGGAGCATAATATATAAGAAAGTACGATTGCCAATTTGACAACTACCGGGTATTCACAAATTACCAAAGGAACTACAGCTTTCAACAATGAGCAAATCCAATACCATAATGTAAGCTGCAAAATAATAAAAATTTGTAAGGGTTCCGTGGAACCCAGTGTCTCGCCTAGTTTTGCTGTTGTCTTTGTTTTCAGTGTGATAATGTTTGGTTGATCGTCGATGACGGAATGTAGGATCGCTATGTCTCACTTTTGCAACAAAAGTTGCACGCGCAACAAAAATGGGGAAAAAATTATTAAAAATTTTCCTCTAGATACTATCTTTTGATTGTAAGAAGCTTCTGTCCAAGTTTGGTAAAAATCCAGGATGGTTTATGAATCTAATAATAAATGTTTTAAAAACTTTAACTGCAGACTGTATGTAATGTTAACTGGAAGAAAAACTAAGTCCATCTAGAAGTAATATACGGAAAAACAGGAAATAAATTTTTACAAAATTTCCTTCTGGATACTAGCTTTTGATCATAAACAAGCTTCTGTCCAAGTTTGGTAAAAATCCAGGATGTTTTATGAATCTAATAATAAATGTTTTCAAAACTTTAACCACAGAGTGAATGTAATGTTAACTGGCAGAAAAACTAATAGTTATAAGAAGATGTGGTATGAGTGCCAATGAGATAACTCTCCATCTAAGTCAAAATTTATAAAAGTAAACCAATATAGGTCAAAGTACGGTCTTCAACACGGAGCCTTGGCTCACACCGAACAGCAAGCTATAAAGGGCCCCAAAAATTACTAGTGTAAAACCATTCAAACGGGAAAACCAACGGTCTAATGGTCTAATCTATATAAAAAACGAGAAACGAGAAACACTTATGAACCACATCAACAAACGACAACTACTAAACATCAGTCCATTTAAAAGTAAAATACGGATAAACAGGATTTTTTTTTTTTTTTAAATTTACTTCTGGATACTATCTTTTCAATTTCAATCAGCAATTCAGGGCCAAACACCTAAAAATCAGATACCCTATTTGACTGATAATTTCAGGGCAGGTAGAACTAGACCTAATGAATACTTTAACTTCTTGTCTGATTTGCTCTAAATGCTTTAGTTTTTGAGATATAAATCAAAAACTGCATTTTACCCTATGTTCTATTTTTAGCCATGGCGGCCATGTTTTCTGAGGAAACAGAAAATAAAACACAAATTTATTCTAAATACCCTAAGGATCATTCATTCAGCTTAAGTTTGGTTGGAATTGGTTCAGTAGTTTCAGAGGAGATGATCTTTGAAATAGTTTACACCGGACGGACGACGGATGACAGACGACGGAAGATGCCAAGTGATGGCAACAGCTCACATTTCCTTTGGAAAGGTGAGCTAAAACTAAATTTCTCAACTCAGCAGATGTAATATCAAATCTACTTCATGTCTAACTGCTTTAAACTGAAGAGGGACAAACAAATTAATAGACCAATTAATACATTAGTCAATAGTTTGACCGACAGGACATAAAAAATTAACCAATCTTACTCACCATAAACTTAGAGATGTTAATCAACATAAAAAAACAAAAGATTAGCTTGAAAATAATGTAATAATCACATTCAAATAACAAACACAAGAAATAAATAATTAAGATCTTCTAATAAATAATATTTTGCTTATTTTTTCAAATCCATTCATTCATTAACAATATATTTGATACATTACTTGGCATTTTTCAAGAATTATCTTCACAATAACTATTGAATATTTTGTAAAAAAAATCATTTTTAATAACTGTATATAATGAACTAGATTTATTTTTCTATTATGCACGGAATTGAAAGTACAGATGATTTTATAGATTTCTCCTATTATTTTCCTATTATTTTTTTTTATAACTGTATATGCCTGTGCTATATCAGACCTTTTTTTTTTTTAAAGTTTTGATACAGTAATTAAGTTGAGTCAGAAATTCACCATGACACTATTTCATTTTGTATTGGACATGGCCAGCCATGAAAATCTATAATGTTATTCCCTTAACTGATAGGCTTATGATTTATATTTTTCAGATTTCAGTCAGGCCATACAAATTAAAATATTACCTTTCTGAGGCCAATGTCAAAGTACAAGATGAGACAAGAATTCAGTACCATTTATCCCAAAAAACTACATCAGTACAACTGATATTGATAAAAGACCAATACTTAACTAATCAAAATAAAAATGGTCCATGAATTCTGAAAAATTAAGTATATTTTTTGCCTTTTAATCCCCTACTATACACATATATATCACATTGGTTTGCTGTATTCATCTTTATAAGTCAAGGAATTAAACAGAATAACTAGAAATCATTGTCACTATCTTCTAGTTGTGGTGGTTGTCGTTTACGGGGATTTGGAGGCGCTACAACATCATCTCCGCTATCCTCCTGATCATCACCATCTAAGTCTATTTCTGAATCATCTTCATCATCATCATCATCATCATCAGAATCACTATCCTGCAAAATGAGAAAAAAATACCACATTTAATATGTTTAAAAGGAGATGTGAGGTATATGTCAATGAGACAAATTACAACTTCACATTTTTTTTCACTTAGTTCATGTTTCCTCCTAAAACTGAAAATTTCCATGCAAAAATTAAATATTACTTAAAGCAACGATGAAAGAAAACCTGCAATATAATTTTTATAAACAACTGTCCTGTGTTTTCAAAATGTGTCTAGTAGGACAATAACTTATAAATTTACCATAAGATGTAAACAGAAGAAACTAAAAGTAAACTTTCACTCTTAACAATTCTGGCTAACAAATTTTAAAATAAATGGGGAATGTGTCCATGGGACACAGATGATGCCCCCACTTGCATATCATATACAGTTATAAAGGGACATAACTAAATAACTGTACAAATGACACTACCCAAATTGTACTTGATCTGTATTTTGTGGTAATAAGCATTGTGTATGAGTTTCATAGCATTTGGTTGAGGCTAATTTCAGTTATAGAACGGAAACAAAAAATTCAGCTTTGGGACGTAGGGACGGACGTACGTACAGACGGACAAGGGTAAAACTTAATGCCCCCTCCGCTACGGCTGGGGCATAAAAAAATAGTAAGATCAATTCAATATTTTCATACATTATAAAAGGACAGAGTTGGGTATGAAATGATTGATCATAATACTGACATCTTCATTAATATTCCCAATCATATTACCCATAACTCTCTGTTTTATCATAATACTGACCTCTTCACTACTATTTCCCATCATATTACCCCTAACTCTCTGTTTTATCATAATACTGACCTCTTCACTAATATTTCCCATCATATTACCCCTAACTCTCTGTTTTATCATAATACTGATATCTTCACTAATATTTCCCCATCATATTACCCATAACTCTCTGTTTTATCATAATACTGATATCTTCACTAATATTCCCCATCATATTACCCCTAACTCTCTGTTTTATCATAATACTGACCTCTTCACTAATATTTCCCATCATATTACCCATAACTCTCTGTTTTATCATAATACTGACCTCTTCACTAATATTTCCCATCATATTACCCCTAACTCTCTGTTTTATCATAATACTGACCTCTTCACTAATATTTCCCATCATATTACCCCTAACTCTCTGTTTTATCATAATACTGATATCTTCACTAATAATCCCCATCATATTACCCCTAACTCTCTGTTTTATCATAATACTGACCTCTTCACTAATATTTCCCATCAAATTCCCATTACTCTCTGTTTTATCATAATACTGACCTCTTCACTAATATTTCCCATCATATTACCCCTAACTCTCTGTTTTATCATAATACTGATATCTTCACTAATATTCCCCATCATATTACCCCTAACTCTCTGTTTTATCATAATACTGATATCTTCACTAATATTTCCCATCATATTACCCCTAACTCTCTGTTTTATCATAATACTGATATCTTCACTAATATTCCCCATCATATTACCCATAACTCTCTGTTTTATCATAATACTGATATCTTCACTAATATTTCCCATTATATTACCCATAACTCTCTGTTTTATCATAATACTGATATCTTCACTAATATTTCCCATCATATTACCCATAACTCTCTGTTTTATCATAATACTGATATCTTCACTAATATTCCCCATCATATTACCCATAACTCTCTGTTTTATCATAATACTGATATCTTCACTAATATTTCCCATTATATTACCCATAACTCTCTGTTTTATCATAATACTGACCTCTTCACTAATATTTCCCATCATATTACCCATAACTCTCTGTTTTATCATAATACTGACCTCTTCACTAATATTCCCCATCATATTACCCATAACTCTCTGTTTTCTTTCCCCTGCTGCAGCTGCAAAAGGAGATAACATCATTTTAATAAAATAGACCAAAAAGAAACACAGAAGGTTTACTTTGAACAAATGTAGGAAGATAATCTATCAGTCAAGAACAACACTTAAACTTATGATATCTGTATCACAGGTGAAAATGAGCTAGTAAAACAATACAACTTTTGTAGACTCCAAGTGCTTTAGAGCTAGATGTATTGAATAGATACTATTTTTGAAGACGGCATGTTGACCAAAACAGATCTATTCAGATTCCTAATGTTAATACCATCAGTGGCGCTGGTTTTGTTTTAATAAGAACCTTTCAAAACTGTTAAATAGTATTTTATTCTATATCTAAGCAATGAGTTAGGGGCTGAAATTTCCTGAAATATGCCAGATATAATCTGAATATTTACAACTTATTTTGAAAGGACAAATGAATTTATCCTAGTACCAACTCTTGTGTTGCCTTCCCCAAAAATAACTAAATAGATATTTCAAATTGCTTGTTCTTAATCATTTGTGTGATATATAATCAGTTACAACATCTAGCACAAACATAGTGTTATATTAAAAAAATTCTGCTGATACACTGAATGTTGATACATGTAGCTACAAATTCTTTAACAAAAGTGCTCATGCTTACATGTCTCAGCTGGTTAACTAATCATGATTGAAAGTTAAGTTTGAAAGTCTTTAAGACCAAGGTCTTACTACAGGTATCACTAACAAGAGTGCACACGCTGAAATGTCGCCTTCTTTACTAATCATTGATATTATGTTGATAGTCCTAAATATAAAGCTTTATTACAACTGTCACATAAACTTAACATTAACCAAGTAAACTAAACATTGACCAATGAACCATGAAAATGAGGTCAAGGTCAGATGAACCATGCTAGGCAGGCATGTACAGCTAACAATTCTTCCATACAACAAATATAGTTGACCTATTGCTTATAGTTTAAGAAAAACAGACGAAAACACAAAAACTTAACACTGAGCAATGAACCTTGAAAATGAGGTCAAGGTCAAATAAAACCTGCGTGACTGACATATAGATCATAAAATATTTCCATACACCAAATATAGTTGAACTATTACATATAGTATTAGAAAAAAAGACCAAAACTCAAAAACTTAACTTTGACCACTGAACCATGAAAATGAGGTCAAGGTAAGATGACACCTGCCAGCTAGACATGTACACCTGACAATCATTCCATACACCAAATATAGCTGACCTATTGCATGCAGTATTAGAAAAAAAGACCAAAACTCAAAAACTTAACTTTGACCACTGAACCATGAAAATGAGGTCAAGGTCAGATGACACCTGCCAGCTAGACATGTACACCTTACAATCATTCCATACACCAAATATAGTACACCTATTGCATACAGAATAAGAAAAACAGACCAAAACACAAAAACTTAACTATAACCACTGAACCATGAAAATGAGGTCAAGGTCAGATGACACCTGCCAGCTAGACATGTACACCTTACAATCATTCCATACACCAAATATAGTAGACCTATTGCATACAGTACAAGAAAAACAGACCAAAACACAAAAACTTAACTATAACCACTGAACCATGAAAATGAGGTCAAGGTCAGATGACACCTGCCAGTTGGACATGTACACCTTACAGTCCTTCCATACACCGAATATACTTGACCTATTGCTTATAGTATCTGAGATATGGACTTGACCACGAAAACTTAACCTTGTTCACTGATCCATGAAATGAGGTCGAGGTCAAGTGAAAACTGTCTGACAGGCATGAGGACCTTGCAAGGTATGCACATACCAAATATAGTTATCCTATTACTTATAATAAGAGAGAATTTAACATTACAAAAAATCTGAACTTTTTTTTCAAGTAGTCACTGAACCATGAAAATGAGGTCAAGGATATTAGACATGTGACTGACGGAAACTTCATAACATGAGGCATCCATATACAAAGTATGAAGCATCCAGGTCTCCCATCTTCTAAAATATAAAGCTTTTAAGAAGTTAGCTAACGCCGCCGGATCATTATCCCTATGTCTAGCTTTTTGCGACAAAAGTTGCAGGCTCGACAAAAACTAAACATTATCAATGAACCATAAAAATAAGGTCAAGGTCAGGTGAACCCTGCTATCAAGGTACACTTTATAATTATTCTTAACACCAAATACAACTACTTAATGTTGACCAATGACCATGAAAATAAGATGAAGATCAGATGAAGATCAGATGAACCCTGCCAGACAGACATGTACACCTTTCAATCATTCTATACTCCAATATAGTTGAACTATTACTTAAAGTATCCGAGAAAGGGAAATTTATATCAAGAATACTTAAAACTGAAAATTGAACCATGAAAATGAGGTCAAGGTCAGATGAACCATTATAGACAGAAAAGTGCACCATACAATCATTCTATGCTCTAATTTGGTTTAGCTCATAGTATCTGAGAAACTGACCAATCATGAAAATTAACATTGATCACTGAGCCATGAAGTCAAGCTGAGGTCAGATGAATCACGTCTGACTGCCATGTTTACCTTGCAATATTTCTAAATACCAAATATAGCTATCTTTTACTCATAATAACTGAAAACTAGAGGCTCTCAAGAGCCTGTGTCGCTCACCTGTATTTACTGATGCTTTGGAAATCATGTAAAATAAGGTTATAATCATAATTAATAGTATTAGATATTAGATATTATAATGATATCTAAGATAATAACAAAAAAACTGCAAAATTTTTGTAAAATTACTAACTCAGGGGCAGCAACCCAACAACGGGTTGTCGGATTCGTCTGAAAATTTCAGGGCAGATAAATCTAAATCTGATGAACATTTTTGCCACCTGTCAGATTTGCTCTAAATGCTTTAGTTTCAGAGATATAAACCAAAAACTGCATTTTACCCCTATGTTCAATTTTTAACCAAGTCGGCCATGATGGTTGGAAGGCAGGGTCATCAGACAAAATTTTTAAACTAGATACCCTAATAATGATTATGGCCAAGTATGGTTAAATTTGTCTCAGTAGTTTCAGAGAAGAAGATTTTTGTAAAAGATTACAAAAAGTTACAAAAAATTGTTAAAAATTGACTATTAAGGGCAATAACTCCTAAAGGAGTCGACTGACAATTTTGGTCATGACAACTTATTTGTGGATCTTACTTTGCTGAACATTATTGCTGTTTACAGTTTATCTCTATCTATAATAATATTCAAGATAATAACCAAAAACTGCAAAATTTCCTTAAAATTACCAAGTCAGGGGCAGCAACCCAACAACGGGTTGCCAGATTTGTCTGAAAATTTCAGGGCAAATAGATCTTGACCTGATAATCAGTTTAACCCATGTCAGATTTACTCTAAATGCTTTGGTTTCAGAGATATAAGCCAAAATCTACATTTTACACCTATGTTCTATTTTTAGCCATGGCGGCCATCTTGGTTGGTTGGCGGGGTCATCGGACACATTTTTTAAACTAGATACCCTAATGATGATTGTGGCCAAGTTTGGTTAAATTTGGCCCAAGGGTTTCAGAGGAGAAGATTTTTGTAAAAAGCTAACGACGACAAACGCCAAGTGATGAGAAAAGCTCACTTGGCCCTTCGGGCCCGGTGAGCTAAAAACACAGATAAAAAAAACAGTTTTTACAAGCAACTGCAAAAACATAAAAATGAGGTAACGAAAAATTGACATATGCCAGACAGAAACTTCAAACCATATGGCATCAGTATACCAGTTATAATGTTTTTCGGACTTCTATCTTCTGAAATATAAAGCTTTATACAAACAGCAGAATTAGCATCTCTGTGTCTCATATTCTGGATGCAGGTGAGACAATAATAATGGACCTGTTAGTCCAGGGAACAAATTATTTTAAGCTGAGATCAATCAATTCTGCAGAAATTTAAGCACATAATTTTTAAGTTGAAAAATTGAAGGTATTCAGGTCAAACATGATTATATATTATGCTGGGCCTACTCTCTATAGAAAACTTTGATATTTTAAACATTTCTGTCTTTCAAAATCTGTTAACATTTCATTGCAGGTAATAGATAAAAGGTCAATGTTCAGAAAGCTCCCCAGTAATCTGGTTACAAGTGTGGATGGATCATCAGTTCAATCTCCTGCCAAGTCAGGAGAAAAACTTTAAAATTGGTATTAGGACCTTTTCTCAAAATTCAGGTTGGGAAGCTAGTAGTCAGAATAAGGAGCCTTGGAAGGTGGCATGGTAGAATGTTACCTTGTGTGCTTACAAGTTTAATATATGGCTCAGCATATCTATCTAGTACTAACAATTTCCTCATCTATATACCACATGTCCTCATTCTAAATATTGTTGTAAGATCACCTCATACATATTTAAAAGTTAAACATTTTCATGCAACAATAATAAAATATATAAAAAGCACAGTAAAATCAGAAGTTAAAAAACTTCTGACTAAATCTAGACTCCTTTTTAGTAAAAAGCTTTTGTTCTTTTCTGTACTGTAGTTAGATAGAACTTATCATTAGTGATATTGTGTTGTTCTGTATCAGCCATTTATAATAAAAAAAGCAAAATAAATGTGTTGTATAAATATATATATATATACTGAAGATCATACCAAGTAATATTATGTGTGTATTTCCTGATACAATGTAGTAGAATGTGTATTAAAATACACATAAATTGTTGGGAAATATAAAATGTATTTGTACGTTTATTAAAATACACATAAATTGTTGGGAAATATAAAATGTATTTGTACATAATAGGCATCAGGAAAAGGAAGAAATGTGAGACTCAGCAAGTGTTTTCCCATGATTCATATTTGAGTACAAATAAATTTCACATTTTCCAATGATGTTATAAGGGCATACGACACAGTTTTGATCCAACAGTGATTTTTGACGAAAATTTGCATACAAGCTATTTTTCATCAAGTCAATTTATTATGTAATAAAAAATATACCTTCATGTGCTACTTTTGGAGATAAATAGGATCGATTTTTTAGACATTACTCAAAATTTCGATTTCTTCAAAATTTCCATCCTTTGGAAAGACATACCTAACTTTTTTGTTTCAAAAGATAAACCCAAACGGATTTTTGAATAGCATTTTGAATATCTTCTTTACATAAGTATGCTATATACTTGTTTAAAAGTTCTTTGGAAATAAGTCATTTTAATTTAATTGTCATGATTAAAAAAAAAAAAAATTTTTTGCTGTATATTTATTTAGTTTAAAAAAAACCATCAGTGATTTATTCATAAAAATTGGAACAAATAATCTTCATACATAATCAAAATGTTATTTTTAAAAAGAGGTGTTCATGTGCTTGTTTTCAAGGTCATGGTTAAAATCAGTCGAAAAATGCATCTTTTTCCGAAATTTCACAGTTTGACGTCGTGAAAAACAACATTTTACGTTAGCACCGTCACAACCTCCCCTGTAACTGTATTATATGCCCTTAAGTATATTTTCTATCCTGCAATTTAACACTGGTGCTTAAATGATTTTTTAACATTGTTCTTGTCTTAGGTAATTTGGATAAATTTGCATTACCTACAAAGGGAGGGCGAAAAAGTCACCAAAATAAATTGTGATGTAAAAATTAATTTGAATATTACTATTCACTCATAAAAGAAACAGGATCTCCTTGCATAGGTTTTTGTTTACTTTTATTTGTACATTAAAATGGCTGATTGCAGGATAAAAAGTGATTTTAGCCTATAATGGTGAGGATCTTCATATACTATTTATACATCAACACTTTCTATCTAGCTGGCCTGACTATATACTGTAGTCCAATGTATAACATAATTTAAAAAACTAATTCCTATCAGATTCTTTATTTCTGTCCATTCTGAGATAAATGAAATAAAGTTTGCATTGTTTTGTTAAAGGACCTAAGCTTAGATTCAGAAAAAAAAGATTTTTTTTTTAGAAATCAGAAGGGTGTTTAAGGGATAAGTCTATATAAAAGTCAAACACAAAAATATACATTTTGTCCCAATACCCAAATATATCTTGCTATGGAAATAGGAGTGTAAACTCTGACAACATTAAGAACAGACAGAAACCTTAATAGGACTA
Organism: Mytilus californianus; assembly: GCF_021869535.1. Classification (NCBI taxonomy): domain Eukaryota; kingdom Metazoa; phylum Mollusca; class Bivalvia; order Mytilida; family Mytilidae; genus Mytilus; species Mytilus californianus. The sequence goes on from NW_026262723.1 coordinate 111,467,001, forward strand.
AAGTAACATATATATATAGACTGAAATCTAGGTGTACACTGTACCTGGGTCTTCTGGTATATCAAAACCTTCAAAATACAAACTCTATTTGGTATCTTTGTATCATACAACTGAAGCAGTATAGTATATGTACATCGCTTGTTCATAAAAGAACAGAATGTATCCTTTTTGCTCTTATCAAAGCATACATAAGTATACATAATTGGGCAATATTTCACATTTTGATGAAATTGCATATGCATTTTGAACTCATTAAACTGCATCAGAGTATCGAAAAAATTATTTGTGACATTTTTAATTCCAGAGATACAATCAATTTAAAATTTGTGAAAGGGTTCATTTCTGTATAGAACATGAGATGAGCAGCAAAAACATTTTATTTAAGAAATGACTGTAATATTTTTTCTGTCTATGAAGAAATAACATCAAAAATGTGGTGCACACTGAATAACCCGTGTAGCGGGTTATTCTAAAGTGTGCACAACATTTTTTATGTTATTTCGAATAGACAGAAAAAATATTACAGTCATTCCTTATAATTTAATTCTAAAATCCATTTTAAATCGTAGTAAATCATGAAAAAACGTTGATGACGTCACGGTCACATGACAAAATTATGTCTATGAGCTGATAAACAAAACAACATCAGCCAATCAGAAGACGTGTTACATCCAAAATTAAATTATTTCAAGTTAAATTGTGTTTTCTTGAAAATATTTCCAAAGAATTTTGATAGAAATTGATTTTCTATTGCTGTAAACATTTCCTCTTTTAAGATTTAATTATATAATGTAACCTTTTGTATTCTTATACATGGAAAGCATTCTTCTGTACTCTTAAAACAGTAAATGCATTATTTTTCTCTCTTTTAGAAAAGGAATGATTCATTTGTACTCTAATATATGGAATGCAACCTTTTTTCTCTCTGTTAAACTTAAATTTCAACAAAAAAAATGATAATTATTCTCTGATTTTGAAGTGCAAGAGTTTCTCATAAACAAGCTTATTCCTTTTAGACAGAAATTGTAATACAATAAGCTCTGACATTACAACATCTCTACTTTTCCATATTTTTCTGAGGTTTAAGATAAAATTCAGAATATCATTCAATTTGTTTTGAAAACAACTCTGTTACATAAAGTTTCCTCAACATTTTTAAAACATAAATTATATTTTATATTGCATGCCATTTTGTCACAGAAGTCTAACTATAGGTAGACTTACTTAAGTATATTGACTAAGGGTAGAATTTATACCAATCAGATTGTAGTCGTTAAAAGATATATTCCCTGAATTAATGTTATGCAGTTTATTTCATGCAGATATTTTTCTCTCTGATGAAACTTAACAAGCTGAAATAATTCCTATTTATAAACTGGCATGTATGTTAATAAACAATATTTGTGCTCTATCAAAACACAAAACATAGTGGTGTCATTTGTGTCACAAATGTCTGCAAAAGATGTGGTTTGGTCAAGACAAGCACCCATCAAGGAACATTTAGATGTCAATAATGAACATCCTTATTTCCATTTATATCTATGGTAAATTTTGCATATCAGTCATTGTAATCTCTTAATTTTATTCTTGCCTAAAAGTAAAATCAGTGGTTTCCAATATTAAATTTGGAAAATTCAATGAAATACTACAAAATATGAAAGATGGGACATATTTGATAATTCACAAGGCCTGAAAATTGTTTTTAAGTTTAACATATGTTCATAGACAAGAATGTGAAACAAATAGGGTTAATTGAATTACAAACTTTTGTTGGATTCAATGATTGTTGTTTGTGTATTGTCCTGTGGCAAATATCGCTTGCATATTCAGGACAACATTACGAGTAATAAAATTTGCTTACAATGTAGAATGACAATTTACCTGAACTCTATAAATTAAATGGTAAATTGGAACATTTTGTTTTATTAATCAGAAACATACTGTCCTCACATAATGTTTTTGTGTATAACATATATCAAATGTATATGGACAGCCCGTAATTTGACTCTTGTTATTTGAAGATTACAAGTGTAAACATTGATGACATTGTGTGAAGTTAAACACTCAATACCTTTTCTTTTTGAGACATTGATTTTTTTAGCTTTCTTATCTAAAACAGTTGAATCAATAAAGTAAATGAATGACAAATGAAAAGAAAATATAAGTAAATGAAATAAATGAAGAATAAAATTGTATAAACAGTAATTAACGAGGCTTACTCAACAGCTCAATTTACCTGGAAGTTTTTTCATCAATAAATAAAGTAAGAAAATTTATTAATAAAGGCATGTCAATCATAAATTTCTCTTTAAAAGCAAATTATTTCGAAAAATATTATCTGACAACTACTGGACTTTATATACAATAAGGAAATGAAAACAAAATGTTTCCAGACAGACAAATATATACTATATTGAAGAATTACGCTAAATAACCTATCCTATTATCTTGAAGTGAGTTTGACTGACATGAAAAATAAAGGGGAAATAATTACCATCAGGCCTTTGTCTCATCTGTCTTTGTTCATCATCATCATCCTCGTCATCATCTAAATCATCATCATCACTTTCCTCACTATCATCTATCAAAACATGTCAACAGCATTTGAAGAATATGCATGTACACAATTTGTTGAATATATGGAATAAAACCATAATATAACAACAGTATGTGTCCATAGGACACTATCCCCTTCTCTCATTATACTATTTCAATGTTCTATGAATGATGAAATTGGGGGGTGAAAAACATATTTTGGCATTTCATATAAAAACTTAACATTATAATGAACAAATGTACTAACTTTCAAGTTGTGACCACAACTATAACCAAAATCTTTAACCTGATACGGGACTGTCTTATACTCTACAACTATTTTACATGCAACAGTAGTAAAAATCATTCAACACCTGCTTAATTTGTTTTTTTATAAAACTTTTTCAATAGTTTGCTTGTTAAAAGATTTTCCAATATTATTTTTTAAAATTACCAATATGGCTTCCAAGCTTAATTGGGCTATGAACAGATACTTTGCAAAAGAAAATAAATGTTTAAGTGTAGAATTATGAATATATGCTCTAATTTCATATATTTACCATTCATACCTGCAACTTCTTCATGTGGAATATTATCTCTTATTTTTTCCTCATTTTTCAATCTTTCTGCCATTTGTTTCAGTTTTTCCTCAGTTTCCTGTTAAAGAATCATGAAAGAACTGGTTAAAATAAAGACTCATTTAGTTCTTAATTTACATATTAAAAAGTCTTAAATTTAAAACGTTGAGAACAAATACTAAATAAAAGTAATTTTATTCATTGATGCAAGTTTTGAGAACAACATTTTTTTAAAAAATGTGAAAGCTTTTATAACAACAACACTTTAGGGATTGCTGCAGTAATTTAATGAGATCGAAATGTTTCGGTGCTTAGGGCACCTTCATCAGGATAAAAACAATACAGAAAATTGTGCCTGAAGTACAAAATAGGGTATGCATAAATTACGTCACAATGTAACCATGGTGAGTATAAATGATAGTGAAAGTATACATGTATGGAAGTGAATTTGAACAAGAAAGTTGAATAAAATGTGAATGTCATTGAAATTAAAATGTTTGTTGATATTATTCTGCCAAAGTCTGTATCTTGCTAAAAAAAAAATGAATATGTGTTTGTCATCTTGCATAATGAATGGAACTAAAACATATAATAATTTATTGTCTGACTGTGAACAGTTTGTGTTTTACCCAAACCTGAACGGAACTTGTTACCATGTATACCTGAGGTGTCCACTTTAGGGATTCTATCTTACTGAAGATTTACCAGGCGTTGGTTCACTGTTGTTTGTTATATTTTTTATAATATAGTAGCACTTACCCCATCACGTATACCAATCAAATGAGTTTGTATTTACTCAGAAAAAAATTCTGTGACAACAATAGCCGATAATTCCATGTAAATGATACAAAAAAGTATTCAACAATCACAGTATCTGACTGATTATTTCAAGTTAATCTTTGAGTAACCAATATCTGTAAAAGCACTTTTTTAAAATGTGCAGTTAAAATCAATAGAAATACATATTTTTTTTAAAGGCTAAATGTTTGCTTGGTTAAAAATCTGAGAATTTTAAATCACTAAACAATGCATTCATTTGTTAAAATCTTATAAAATACCACCACCATTTCTGACATAAAAATTTTGTGTTTTATTATAACAGTTTACCTCAAATTTATCCTGTTCTGATCTGTAGAAATCTTCTAACTGTGCTTCTAAGTGGGACAAATTTCTAAATTTTAGTACATAGGTTTCATAAAGCTTTTGTAAATCTTCTTCCAACTTTTCATATTCATCCATGTAGGCTGGCCTAAAAAAATAAAAACAATGGAAATGACGATTTTGAAACCAACAGGAAAGAAGAAAGAACAACTAAAAATTCGTAAGGGTTCCGCAGAACCCAGTGTCTCGCCTACTTTTGCTGTTAATCACAGGCTCAACAAAAATGAGGAAAAAAATTAATGAAAATATTCCTCTCTATACTATCTTTTAATTGTAAGTAGCTTCTGTCCAAGTTTGGTAAAAATCCAGGATAGTTTATGAATCTAATAAATGTTTTTTTTAAACTTAAACTGCAGACTGTATGTAATGTTAATTGGAAGAAAAACTAAGTCCATTTATAAGTCCAATACGGAAAAAATGGAACAAAATTTTAACAAAATTTCCTTCTAGATACTAGCTTTTAATCATAAACAAGCTTCTGTCCAAGTTTGGTACAAATCCAGGATAGTTTAAGAAAGTTGTTAAAATTTGAAAAACTTTAACCACAGAGTGAATGTAATGTTTACTGGCAGAAAAACTAAGTCCATTTATAAGTAAAATACGGAAAAAATGGAATTTTTTTTTTACAAAATTTACTTCTGGATACTATCTTATGATCATAAACAAGCTTCTTTCCAAGTTTGGTAGAAATCCAGGATAGTTTAAGAATGTTATTAAAATTTCAAAAACTTTAACCACAGAGTGAATGTAATGTTTCCTGGCAGAAAAACTAAGTCCATTTATAAGTAAAATACGGAAAAAATGGAATTTTTTTTTTCACAAAATTTACTTTTGAATATTATCTTATGATCATAAACAAGCTTCTGTCCAAGTTTGGTAGAAATCCAGGATAGTTTAAGAATGTTATTAAAATTTCAAAAACTTTAACCACAGAGTGAATGTAATGTTTCCTGGCAGAAAAACTAAGTCCATTTATAAGTAAAATACGGAAAAAATGGAATTTTTTTTTTCACAAAATTTACTTTTGAATATTATCTTATGATCATAAACAAGCTTCTGTCCAAGTTTGGTAGACATCCAGGATAGTTTAAGAAAGTTATTAAAATTTCAAAAACTTTAACCACAGAGTGAATATTTGTGGACGCCGCCGACGCCGACGGAATGTAGGATCGCTATGTCTCGCTTTTTCGACAAAAGTCGAAGGCTCGACAAAAATCAGAAGCCTTATCGTGTAGTTTTCTAAATAAAATGTTTCTCGATCATATTCTTCAACCAGCACTGTTCAATGTCTGCAGCTTTAAGCATTTAATATTCTATTTTCCAGACCTTATTTCAAATATTTAATTGTTAATTTTTACAAATGGCTGATTAAACAAGAGGCTCTCAAGAGCCTGAATCGCTCACCTGTATTTCAGAAGAGAAGATTTTTAAATGTTAGCAAACTTGATGAACAAATTGTGTAAAACTGTCTTTAAAGGGCAATCACTCCTTAAGGGGTCAATTGACAATTTTGGTCATATTAACTTTTTTGTAGATCTTACTTTGCTGAACATTATTGCTGCTTACAGTTTATATATATCTATAATAATATTCAAAATAATAACAAAAAACTGCAAAATTTTGTTAAAACTACCAATTCGGTGGCAGCAACCCAACAATGGGTTGTTCGATTCGTCTGATAATTTCAGGGCCGATAGATCTTGACCAATTAAACAATTTTACCTCATGTCACATTTGATCTAAAAGATTTAGTTTTTGAGATATAAGCCAAAAACTGCATTTGACCCTTATGTTCTATTTTTAGCCATGGTGGCCATGTTTGTCGATGGATACAAACTTCGGATACATTTTATAAACAAGATACCCTAAGGAACATTTAGTTAAAGTTTGAAGGTAATTGGCCCAGTAGTTTCAGAGGAGAAGATTTTTAAATGTTAGCAAACTTGATGAACAAATTGTGTAAAATTGTCTTTAAAGGGCAATAACTCCTTAAAAGGTCAATTGACAATTATGGTCATATTAACTTTTTTGTAGATCTTACTTTGCTGAACATTATTGCTGCTTACAGTTTATATATATCTATAATAATATTCAAAATAATAACAAAAAACTGCAAAATTTTGTTAAAACTACCAATTCGGTGGCAGCAACCCAACAATGGGTTGTTCGATTTGTCTGAAAATTTCAGAGCTGATAGATCTTGTTCAATTGAACAATTTAACCACTGTCACATTTGCTCTAAAAGCTTTAGTTTTTGAGATATAAGCAAAAAACTGCATTTGACCCCTATGTTCTATTTTTAGCCATTGCTATGTTTGTCGATGGATCAAAACTTCGGATACAATTTATAAACTAGATACCCTTAGGAACATTTAGTTAAAGTTTGAAGGTATTTGGCCCAGTAGTTTCAGAGGAAAAGATTTTTGAAATAGTTTACGACGACAGACAACAGACGACGCCGGACGCCAAGTGATGGCATAAGCTCACATGGGGCCCTTTGGGCCCCGGTGAGCTAATAAAAGGAGAATGTGTCAATGGGACACAGATGATGCCCCTGCTTGCATATAAAGGGGCATAACTCAAGACGCCACCCAAATTCAAACTTGATCTGTGTTTTGTGGTAATAAGCATTGTATATAAGTTTCATAACATTGGTTGAGGCAAACTAAAGTGAGAGAACAGAAACTAATTTTGGGACGTACGTACGGACAAGGGTTACACTTGATGCCCCCTCAGTGGGGGCATAAAAAAACTGAGACTGTAACATGGTTGTCAATGTCCCCTCCTATTCTGCATTATTTATTTTAGAGTTAAATGCTTTTTTTCTGATCAGAATTTCAGGCTACATTCTTTTGTGTAAATTTGGTTATTCCACTGAGCAAGACCGGAAGGGGAGAAGGACTGAGATATGAAAAATCTTGCTTAACCCTGCAACATGTTCATGTGCATGTTTTAAGTCAAGAACCTTGTCAGTGGTTGTCTTTTGTAATGTCTTAATGTTTATTGTTCTTTAGGGAATTGGCGTTGATGGTAGATATCTGATAGTCTCTATATATATATTCACTTTTTGTGTAGACTCTAGCCAATTCAGTGCTTGACATATTATACACACTTTTTGTGTAGACTCTGGCCAATTCAGTGCTTGACATATTATACACACTTTATGTGTAGACTCTGGCCAATTCAGTGCTTGACATATTATACACACTTTTTGTGTAGACTCAGGCCAATTCAGTGCTTGACATATTATACACACTTTTTGTGTAGACTCTGGCCAATTCAGTGCTTGACATATTATACACACTTTATGTGTAGACTCTGGCCAATTCAGTGCTTGACATATTATACACACTTTTTGTGTAGACTCAGGCCAATTCAGTGCTTGACATATTATACACACTTTTTAAAGTAAAAGATTAAATGTTGACCTCTAGATGTCGTTGGGGTTTTAGTGTTGTCAAGCTGCAGTCTCACAGGGCTCAACATTACCGTTTAACTGATTGTCCGGGACAAGTGGGCATAGGCGTCGGACAAGCAGAATCACCGTATTAGTTGTCCAAAGGGACAAGTGAAAATCCATGATATAAAACTTTCAAGACCTACAAATGCCTAAATCATGAATGATTCTTTTATTGATCAAATGAAATCTAAATTCAATTTTGATCCTGGTATCTTTGATGAGTTTATTCATTGATTGACAAGCTGGCTGACAGAAGCTTTCATATCGATAGAGATAAATCATGAGAGATTCAGGTCACCAGAATTGCGATTCCCTTTCCATTGCCCTTATGTCCACAACAGTCAATATTTTGACCAATCATGATGTCAAATGGCTTCATACATTTTCAATAATTCTTTTGTTTGTTCTAGACTTATTAGGTTTGATTGCATGATATTACTTTTTATGTTTTGAATTTTTAATTAACAATAAATTGTACAAATAAGCATGATAATTGCATAAGTATAAAACTGACAGGCAATCCTTACCGGTTCACTGACATCATTATAAGACGATCATCATTCCATTAATTTTAAATTAAGATTGAGATAGTTCCAAAAGCTTTTGTTTTACATATATCATATGAAAATTCAGAAACTTTTTCATATAAATAACATAAAATGTGACGTTACAAAAGGTGATGAAACAGTCATGATCTCAGAGAAATTTTGTGTTTATATTAATTTTTTTATGTGGAGTTAGTTCACCTTAAAGTGGAATTTTCTTTAAAAAAGTTTTTACTGATAATTGAAATATACACTAGTTTATTTTACTTTTTAACTGCTAGAGAATATCATTTTAATGAAAAGAATTATGGGTTGGATTTATTTGCTTTACAAAATTCTTTTGTTTAAAAAAAATAATTTCTTATTACCCCCTAGTTTTAGATTTGAATGTTGTGCATCATCAATTTTACTATGGACAGAATGACTAGTAGTAATAACAAAGTTAAAATTTTTTAGGTGCAGAGATACACGAAAGAAAATCCCTAGTGACAGTAATATATACCACCCTAAAATTTTGAATTGTACCTGGTTTAAATCTAACACTTATTAAAGGCAAGAAAGTGAAAAGATTTATTTTGATAAGGCATAAGATAACTCACATCTGTACATGAAGGAAGTTCAGTTAATGTAAAATAAACAGAATAAAGGGGCTATATTTATTTGTGAAGTTACAAGAAAATTCTGCTTTAATAATGATAGCCACGGCTTAAGTGTCCTTTTTATAGGAATGTGTCCCTCTGCCCTGAGTTTCTAGCTAGAACATTGATAAGAGAACCCTATGATATTGGCAGTGATGATGATTGAATCCATCATACACTCCACACATGATAGTGACATTTAGTCAGAGAACTTACTTTGGAATGGCAAATAATCCTTGAAAAAAAGATGTAGTATTCTTTATTTAGTTACAGACAATTCATATAACACAACAAATTACTCCCTTCATCAGGTATGCTAAAAGCCCACATTATCAATTTGTAAGATTTGTAAATTTGGATTCGGGGAAGTGCGTTAAGAGGTCGGACAAGTTGATTTTCTTGCAACTTGTACGAATGGACAAGTTAGAAAAAATAATAATAAAGAGGCCTATCTCATCAAACCAACTCCCAATATTTTTTAATTCAAATCTGTACTTTTTTTATTATATTCATTCTACTAATTCTCAATATTTGCCTACAAAACATCTTACCTAACACTCTGTAATGTCTGTAATCTTTTATTATTCCTTTCTAGTTCATTCCTCTTTTTCTCAATCTTTGCCTCCAAGTTGGCTTCATCAGATGCTACGTTGTCTAACATCATCATAGTTTTCTTTACCTCATTCTGTTAATATAATTTAATAAAAGATATAAATATGTATGGAATAATTTCTTAGTGGTTTGTCCTGGAAAATGTTAACAGTAAGATTTGTATGATTGTGCGTGATAGCAGATATCTGTATTTTCTTGTTCTAAATAAAATAATGCTACTGTGGATTCATTAATTTTCATGGTTACCAACTTTTGTGGATTGAGGAAAACTTGCATTTTTCGTGGGTATTGAATTTCATGTTTTTTTTTCCAAAGTCTGCATGCATTTCTATAGAAAATTTGTAATTCATTGAACATTTAAATTTGTGCTTCCCCTGTATCCATGAAATCCAAGAAAATTGGTATCCAAAGAATCATACTGAATCCTCTGAGGCTCAGTATGTACAACAGAGCTATTATAGTTTCATATTTAAGGAATTATTTCTCCAGATTTTGTTTGTAACAGGAAAAGTTAGCCCGAAATAGTACATTACAAAATAACCACTTTTATGGCATTTTGATAGCTCAGAACTAGTATGTTTTTGATATAGTTATATATTTTACTGATTTTTTTTTATCAGATTCCTAAGCAGCAGTCAGCTTTGATCACAAATTGGTTACCAAATATTCTGTGATGTCTGTAAACAATACTTACCTCTACTGCCTTTATTGAATCAGACATTCCTCTCTCCACTTCATTTATTTCTAATGACTTGGCTATAACTATTGATCTTTGTTCCTGTAAGAAGATATTGTAACATAAATTAGAAGTGTTGTACATTGTACTTGGAACTAGTATCAAGACTATTACTTTGATACAAAGATTTGGATGTCTACCTTAACCTGTAGAAATCTTATTATAAATGGGATATGACATCCTAGTTCTATGTTGATGTTATTCATAGAGTTTAAAAATTAAGATATGATCCATGTCAACTTATTGTTCTTTCAATACACTTATTCTTATCAGTTTAGCATTGTGGTAAGATCTTCAAACATTGTCTTTATTGCTACTTTTTAACTGATTTCATTTTCCAAAAAAATGAATATATTACTTAACATATATTGCAATCAAGTTATTAACACCTAAGGTCCTGCATCCTGTCTCAATTTATATTTTGGCTTTGCACAAGGTCATGGTTTTTAGGGATGCTTATGATATTTATACATTAAATTAGATTGAGAAATACCGATTGATAATTTAATTTTTGTTTTTGTGCTTGTATCAATCTGATCAATCGAGCAATTTTCAACAGATTTTTACAGTTTGTTCAAATGTAGTAATGTTACACCACCATTCCAGGCTATGGGAGGGTTGATGGTTCACAAACATGCCTAATCCCACCAATCTTTATGTGCCAGGCCCAAAGTCAGGATCCTGTAGTCCAATTTTACTTTTCAATAAGTACTTCTTCCTTGATATTATATCAGGGTTTTGTGCCATATAAGGTAAAAAGTATAGATAGCTGCATAATAATTTTTTTTAAATATAGATACTTGTATTATCAAGATATCAAAAGCATATCACTTGGATAAAACATTGAAATTTACCCTTAAATCCACTTCTCTTCCCAACAAATCATACAATGTAGACCCCTTTGATGTGATCTCTGAAGCAAGTCTCCGGGCCTCCTTTAAATCTCCAATCTGTTTAAATAAAAAAACATCATTAATAATGTGTAATACTATTTTTCTATCAAACATTATCTATTGAAACAAAGTGGATAGGATATTATCTAAAATATTCTTCAAGAAGACACTATATGTTATTTAAGGCATCATTGACTTAACTAGTAAAACATTGTTTCAGTCATACTGAAATATGAGACTTACCCTAGATGTAATATAAAATAATTAACCCTGAATGTAATATCAAATGACTTATCCTGGATGTAATATCAAATGACTCACTCTGGATGTAATATCAAATGACTAAACATGGATATAATATCAAATGACTCACTCTGGACATAATATCAAATGACTAAACATGGATGCAATATTAAATGATTAACCCTGGAAGTAATTTCAAATGACTCACCCTAAATGTAATATCAAATGACTTACCCTGAATGTAGTATCAAATGACTCACCCTGGATGTAATATCAAATGACTTACCCTGAATGTAATATCAAATGACTTACCCTGAATGTAATATCAAATGACTAACCCTGGATGTAATATCAAATGACTCACCCTGGATGTAATAATAAATGACTCACCCTGGATGTAACATCAAATGACTCACCCTGGATGTAATATCAAATGACTATCCCTGGATGTAATATCAAATGACTAACCCTGGATGTAATATCAAATAAAATGCTCCGCTGGGGCGCAGCTTGATACGACCGCAGAGGTCGAACCCTGAACAGTTGGGGCAAGTATGGACACAACATTCAAGCTTGATACAGCACTGAATTTGGATTGTAATTAAATATTTGACACAGCATAGGTTTCTGACACAGGATGAAAGTGGTCTAAGAACTTAAAAATTTTCAATTTACCTATTCATACATGTGATGGACTGTGAAACTCAGATCAGGAGATTGGGAAATTTTGGTCAGGAGATTAGGACTCAGATCAGGAGGTTTTTAATCGACATTAATTTTGTTGTAAATGTAACCGTGTGCTGTAAAAATGGTCTTTTAAAGTGTGTTTTCTTCAACTTTCCATCCAATTTATTATGTTTATAGTACCCTTGTACTTATAAAGTTTCTCCATCTTTATATTCTACATGTTCAATCTAACATTGTATTTTTCCAGTATGTTCTTTAAATTTTTTACTTCATATTCTATAAAACAATCATTGCAACCAGAACATTTGTTTAGCTATCTGCAAATAGTTTTTATTTTTTTTTTCTCTCTTGCAAATAGTTTTTATTTGCAAACTCAGAAAATCATTTTATCTGTAAAATTAGGGTCATAGTTATTATATAAATTTCAATTTAAGCCTTGAAAGGAAGTCTAGAATCCTCAAATAATTTTCAAATTATCATTTTTTTATTTGTCCTAAGACATTTAAAATCATTTAATAACCATCCTTTTATGATTATTTGTTCAATTTATATTTTATTTATATTCTTTTAAAAATTTTCATTATTAAAAGGAAAGTAACTTAAAACAGGATAAATCAAGGGAAGTAACCCAATAAATACACAGTTTTTGTTACACAACGGCAGTTAGCCTGAGGTAAAAATCGTTGATTACCTGTATGTTTGACACCCAAGCTGACAAGTGAAGCCATATAATTATGCATGTTAATTGATTTACAGGTAAAATATAACTTCAGGTAATGTCAGTTACACCAGATGCCTGAGATGATATGTTGGGCAGAAATTTTTCATTCATGAAAAATTTCATACACGGGATTTTTTCCTCTTCAACGGGAGGTCGGGAGGAGACCCCTGAAAACGGGATTATTGTACTCCCATCGGGAGGTTCACATGTATGCCTATTCAAACCATATCATTATTATTTGCTTTTATATATAAATCAGAAATAACCAATTTAAAATGGAAAATGTTAAAGAAAAAAAAGGAAAAAAAAATCCCCCCCCCAATTTTTTGAACCCCCTTATGATTCATCACCCCCAAACTCAATCCCAGCTTTCCCTTTGTGGTATGGTACCTTGCAGTACAATTTCAGAGAGATTCATACACTTGAACACAAGTTATTGTCTGGAAACTAGAAAAATGCTTGTTTTTTGGCCCCTTTTTGGCCCCAAATTCCTAAACGTTTAGGGCAATTACCCCCAAACTCAATTCCAGCTTTCCCTTTGTGATATGGAACCTTGCAGTACAATTTCATAAAGATCCATACACTTACACACAAGTTATTGTCCTGAAACTAGAAAAATGCATGTTTTTTTTGCCCTTTTATGGCCCCTAATTACTAAAATTTTGAGGGAAAACCCCCAAAATCAATCCCAGCCTTCCCTTTGTGATATGGAACCTTGTAGTACAATTTCATAAAGATCCATACACTTACAAACAAGTTATTGTCATGAAACTAGAAAAATGCTTGTTTTTTGCCCCTTTTTGGCCCCTAATTCCTAAAATTTGGAGGAAATTACCCCAAAAATCAATCCCAGTATTCCTTTTGTGATATGGAACCTTGTAGTACAATTTCATAAAGATCCATACACTTACAAACAAGATATTGTCATGGTCGTATAAAAATGCTTGTTTTTTGCCCCTTTTTGGCCCCCAATTCCTAAAATTTGGAGGCAATTACCCCCAAAATCAATCCCAGCATTCCCTTTGTGATATGGAACCTTGTGGTACAATGTCAGAGAGATCCATACACTTACACACAAGTTATGTCTGGAAGTTACAAAAATGCTTATTTTTGGCCCCTTTTGGCCCCTAATTCCTTAACTGTTAGTACCATAACCCCCAAAATCAATCCCCACCTTCCTTTTGTGGTATTGAACCTTATGGTAAAATTTCATTGAGATCCATTTACTTAAACTAAAGTTAGAGTGCGAAAACTAATGTGTATTCGGACGACGACGCCGGACGACGACGACGACGACGACGACGACGACGACGACGACGACGACGCCAACGTCATACCAATATACGACCACAAAAATTTTTTTGCGGTCGTATAATGACTCACCCTGGATGTAATATCAAATGACTCACCCTGGATGTAATAATAAATGACTCACCCTGGATATAACATCAAATGACTCACCCTGGATGTAATTTCAAATGACTAACCCTGGATGTAATATCAAATGACTCACCCTGGATATATCAAACAACTTACCCTGGATGTAATATCAAATGACTAACCCTGGATGTAATATCAAATGACTAACCCTGGATGTAATATCAAATGACTCACCCTGGATGTAATATCAAACGACTCACCCTGGATGTAATATCAAATGACTCACCCTGGATGTAATATCAAACGACAATGCAGAAACATCTGAGTCATCATTACTGTCTGCCTGATTAGCTGTATTAGTTTTCATGGCATTATACAATACAGATGTTACTTTGAGAAGTTCTTTGACTGCATATCCATCAGACTGATACAGCTTCTTTGTGTTTAGTTTTATGTGTGCTTTGGTTGCCTGAATAATAAAGCAATATAGTTTTGTTAGCTTGAGATAGTTTAGCAGGTGAAGTCTACTACTACTAGTAAGTTATATTTTCTTTTATTGATTCAACAATACCATATTCCTACTTTTAATCTTCATTAAAGAAATTATTTTAAGTAAAAGGGAGAAATATTGAAAAATTAAGTCTTAAAAACTTTAATTGATTTTTGGAAATTATATGTGCTTAGATTTTTTAAAATGTTTAGAAATTTCATTATCATAGTATACATGTAGGTGCCTTGGAAATTTTGTAAAAATTGTGGCAAAGATACACACAGAAAAACATTCTATAGAATTAAATCATTACAAATATGATTTAGATTCCGTCAGCACCTTTAAAAAGAATAATGTGCCAGCCTCTCAGGGCATTTGGCCTGAATTTTATCTGAATTGAAACTTCAATCATAACAGTTATGACAATTTTATGATTTAAGGAAGGATACCTATTATTATATAACATATTTTTCAAACTTCTTCATCTGAATACTTGAACTTAAACTTGGTCAGATGGACACGATCAACCTAAAAAAAGATCCATTAAATAGATCATTTGTCCTCATTGTAAATAATACAGACACCAATATATTCTTTTGTCAATACCTCAAGTGCAAATGGTTTATTACATTGTACATACCATAAACTCAGCAATAGTCTTTATAAATATAACTCTGTCTTGTTCTGTGTCTGTATCACCAATTACGTCAGCTGATGGATCATACCTATAAATCATACAATCAAACCATTTTTATGTTTTATTTGCTTCAGTCTAAAATACTTACAAACTATTATTATTAAATCAAGATGCATTGATTCATCACTACAAACCTTGCGTTTTACATTTCAGCCAAGAGATCGGCTTTTCAACAGTTTCTTAAGGTCTGGCAACAATACCTGACAAATTCATTATTTAGTTCATGTTTTCTAAGAACTGCATAGTAGAACATATTGGTACTTTTTCAAACTGTTTTGTCATGAATCATGAAATCTTCACTTTTACATCTTTACTTAACACTGATTGCTTCTTTCTAGGAAGCCTACATTTTAAATCCTACATTTGCCAGAAATATTCTACATTAAGATTTCTGATTTTGTTTCTGTAAAAAAAACCTACCTCTTGACAAGCCACTTCAACACCTCTGCAACCAATGGAAAATTAGGATTTCTGAAGTTTTCCATTGAAATGAGTCTTGGATAACCAAGTGCTCTCATCATTTCTGTAAAATCTGAAATCATACAAGCACAGTCCTATAACCTGTTCATATATGAATTCAAGAATAGTTACATTTATAAGATATGAATAAAATTTGTAAACGGTCCTACACAGAACCCTGTTTCTTGGCTGCGAATGCTGTAGTCAGTGATAATGTTGCCTGCAAAATTTTTTCCTTTTATCAGTTAACCACAGATTTTTTTTTGAATTCAAAATTTTTTCTTCTTATGCTGTTTCTTGATCTTGAAGAAGCTTCTGTCATAGTTTATTAACATTCCACAAAGTTATTGGTATCTTAAAAATGTAATCTCAATTGTATGTAAATGTTAAGGCCTAAAATAAAATATTGTTTGTTTCCCCAATCCCGACCGACCCGGAAAATCGCCGCGACCGGAATAATTTTATTGCCGATTTTGTGTAGAAATTTTTTTTATCGAAATTCATGTGGTGGTGCGGTGCTCCTATGAAATGGAGGAGTCAAATACATAAGACATAAGAAGGAGACGCTGTTCTTCAAAGCGCTTTGTAATCGGCATAGTTGAAAACGAACATGGACGCCGTTCTGTCGGTTTCTGTTGCCGTTTATTCGGCTGGAAACTTTAAGAAAGACTTGGTAACAAATGTGTTGCGCAGATTTTTGAAAAAGGAAATATTTGAAGACATATGTGAGGACGTGATAGCCGATTTAGAATTGACTGAAGAGGAGGAGGATGCGCTTGACAAAAAACACATCCGTGTATCCATTTCTGAAAAAAGTGGTTCTACAGAAATATTTAGTCCACACTACGGTGATGACATGAAACTGGCACTAGACTTTAATAAAGACTTTAAGTTTTTGAAATTTTTGCATTGACATTGATGGGACCTCTACAGAAAAAGAAGCCTCCTCCTCAAATATTGTCAATACCTTTGACAAAATGATGGGAGCCAGTCAAACTGTCAACAAACTTCCTGAGCGAAAAGAAGAAGCTATTAACAAGTTTACAGGTATGCATAATAAGTGACCGTCCCAACATCTATTTCTTGCAAGCAAAGGTAGACTTTTTTAGGATAAGGAGAGTCTCCCCACCTTTGTTTGCATTCTTTTTCTTGTTTTCTTGCAAATTTTCAAACCCTTAACCTAAATTCCCTAATGATTTCCTCATGCCCTTACTAATTTGACCCGAGGCCTGAAAGCAATTGATTTAAATTAATCATTTGGTCCCTTATAAAAACAGACCACTCCACACTAGTCTCGTAAAAGCAGACAGCCCATACTTCTCTAAAAAGAAGGCTGCCACAATGGTAGCCTGCTCGCCTCGAGTACCGTGGCTTCAATCCCCGACGGAGTCATTGAGCCAAAGGCTTTAAAATTGGTATTTGCTGCTTTTCCGCGAAGCATGCAGTACTAGAGTTAGAGCAAAGACTGGTTTGCCAGGAATCAGAATAATGTGTCCGAGTAGGGCGACACGTCTTCCTGCAGACTGTTATCTTCAATGTGTGCTTGCACGTTAAAGATCCGGCTCAGCGTGTCTGACTAGTAAAAAGCAGGCTTCTTTCCATGGTCATTTCACACATACACTTCATGTCCATCGGCTGAATATATCCATTGAATTTATGCTGCCCGGTCATAAAACAGCAACATTGAATCACTGAATCAATATGAAGGAGGGGGGTGTAATTGGTCAGCCTGATGTTTATAGTCTTGTATATTTGTATGTTCTGCTAAGGGGGTAGCAATATGATTCTAGTAGTACACTCTCTGACATTGAACTTGGACAGATTTCTGACAGATTATACTGCTTAATATAATTAACAGAAGGCTCAGTATTTTAGACATTTTATTCATTGAAAATTCCCAATATATATATACAAAGTACTCTAGGATATTATTTTTTATTTATTAAAGATCTTTGTTGTTCTTTATTTCAGGTGATGCTCTTGAAGGCGTGGTGAATGTGCGCCTACACATAGACTGTAATACACATGTGGAATTTCCATATTATGCCTCTACCCTGGCACAGCCTGATATCTGTGCCTTCTGTGCCTTCTGTGCAGCTGTGGGGGCAACAAAGGACCAAGATGCCATTAAAACACATCATATTGTTCTACCAGTTTGCAGAGACTGTGTCATTATTGGAAAATTACCACCCAAGAGAAACCCAATTAAATAAATTATTTCAAATTATACATAAAATGCTCCGCAGGGCGCAGCTTGATACGACCGCAGAGGTCGAACCCTGAACAGTTGGGGCAAGTATGGACACAACATTCAAGCTTGATACAGCTTTGCATTTGGATTGTGATTAAATATTTGACACAGCATAGGTTTCTGACACAGAATGAATGTGGTCTAAGAACTTAAAAATTTTAAATTGGACATTCATCTATTATGGTCCAATATCCAAAATCTAAATACATGGTTAGATTCAGCATATCAAAGAACCCCAAGAATTCAATTTTTGATGAAATCAAACAAAGTTTAATATTGGACCCTTTTGACCTCAATGTGGACAAAGTTGATAACGGGGCCCAAAAATCAAAAATCTAAATACATGGTTAGATTCAGCATATCAAAGAACCCCATATATTCAATTTTTGTTGAAATCAAACAAAGTTTAATTTTGGACCCCGATTTGGACCAACTTGAAAACTGGGCCCATTATCAAAAATCTAAATACATGTTTAGATTCAGCATATCAAAGAACCCCAAGAATTCAATTTTTGTTAAAATCAAACTAAGTTTAATTTTGGACCCTTTGGACCTTAATGTAGACCAATTTGAAAACGGAACCAAAAATTAAGAATCTAAATACACGGTTAGATTCGGCATATCAAAGAACCCCAATAATTTAATTTTTGATGAAATCAAACAAAGTTTAATTTTGGACCCTTTGGACCTCAATGTGGACCAATTTAAAAACGGCGCCCAAAATCCAAAAACTTAATACACGGTTAGATTCAGCATATTAAAGAACCCCAAGAATTCAAGAATAAAACCCCATTGAAATTGGTCAAGAAATAAGCAATTTATACGAAGTATCTTCTTTTGCACAATACTGTGCAATTGAATATTTCCTGCTATTGCGCAATACTGTACAATTGACAATTTCTTGCTATTGCGCAATATTGTGCTATTGGATATTTCTTGCTATTGCGCAATACTGTGCAATTGAAGATTTCTTGCTATTGCGCAATACTGTGCAATTGAAGATTTCTTGCTATTGTGCAATACTGTGCAATTGAAAATTTCTTGCTATTGCACAATACTTATTATATAAAAATTTACACATCCTGTTTGGTGTGTATCTCCTACCATATCATTATTATTTGCTTTTAAATATAAATCAGAAATAACCAACTTGAACACAAGTTATTGTCTGGAAACTAAAAAAAATGTGTTTTTTGGCCCCTTTTTGGCCCCAAATTCCTAAACGTTTAATGCAATTACCCCAAAACTCAATTCCAGCTTTCCCTTTGTGATATGGAACCTTGTAGTACAATTTCAGAAAGATCCATACACTTACACACAAGTTATTATCATGAAACTAGAAAAATGCTTGTTTTTTGCCCCTTTTTTGGCCCCTAATTCCTAATATTTTGAGGCAAATACCCCCAAAATCAATCCCAGCATTCCCTGTGTGATATGGAACCTTGTGGTACAATTTCAGAGAGATCCATACACTTTAACACAAGTTATTGTCTGGAAACTAGAAAAATGCTTATTTTTGGCCCCTTTTTGGCCCCTTATTCCTACACGTTTTGGGCAATTACCCCCATACTCAATTCCAGCTTTCCCTTTGTGATATGGAACCTTGTAGTACAATTTCAGAAAGATCCATACACTTACACACAAGTTATTATCATGAAACTAGAAAAATGCTTGTTTTTTGCCCCTTTTTTGGCCCCTAATTCCTAAAATTTTGAGGCAATTACCCCCAAAATCAATCCCAGCATTCCTTTTGTGATATGGAACCTTGTGGTACAATGTCAGAGAGATCCATACACTAACACACAAGTTATGTCTGGAAGTTACAAAAATGCTTATTTTTGGCCCCTAATTCCTTTACTGTTGGTACCATAACCCCCAAAATCAATCCCAACCTTCCTTTTGTGGTATTGAACCTTATGGTAAAATTTCATAGAGATCCATTCACTTAAACTAAAGTTAGAGTGCGAAAACCAATGTGTCTTCGGACGACGCCATTCGACGACGACGCCAACGTCATACCAATATACGACCACAAAAATTTTTTTGCGGTCGTATAATAAGAGTTTTACTTAATATATCTGACATGAGGAAACTGATAGCTTGATACACCCTAGAATTTAAAATACTGCCCTATAATGATGGTTTGTAATTTCATATTTACAAGTACCAAAAAAAAACAAATTTACCAAAAAAATAAAATAATTTACCTACCTACCTACCCACACCTGACTTGATAGGGTCGGGTTTGGGGAAACAAACAATTATTTATTTTTGGCCTAACTCCATGTTCTCCCAAGGCCCTTAAAGCACCATGGACTCGCGGTCCTATAAATGTGGAGATTCTTACACGTTACTTATTACTGTATATTGACCCACTGACATCCCTTTATTCATAACCTTGGCAAATCTTTCATTTGAATAACAATTTTGATTAATATCAGTGAATAAGATGCAAGATGCAACATCTAAAATGACAGCAGGACTACAAATTTGACGTCTTTCACTAATGAAAGTTCCAGCGATCGAACAAAGCATTCACTGGAATTTGGAATGATGACCAGCTAAAGGTTCAGGAAAGCTTCTGGTTAAAGGAACTTAATGTTCTTCATCAAAATGGCATCAACAGGAAGGTGATAGGGATGCCCTCCTAACATTATATATATATTTACACGAACTACTACATTTTGACATTTTTGGATGTATAACTACACAACCATGTCAACATAATACTAAGTTTTGCTTTATGAAGGGCAGGATTTCGTATTTAATTGATAGTTTAAAATTAACATGTATTTCTGAAGAAGGCCATTAGTTGAGCTGAAATATTTGTCAATTTTATTACATCTTGTTCATATATTACTATCTTATATCAGTATTGTTGCATAAATTTTACGACTTTTATATATATATTATATATTAGGACATCAGTGGCAAAGGGGTCTAAGTTAACACTGAGGTTGTGAATTCGAATCTGGCAAGTGGCAGGTGCATTCGACTTCAATCTTAATTCGCTAGGATATTCAGTTCTACCAAGGGTCGGTGGTTCTCTCCTAGCACTCAGGCTTCCTCCATCAATAAAAACTGACTGCCATGAAATTGCAATAGTGATAAAAGTGGCATTAAACACCAATCAATAAAAGTTAAATTTATTTTGCATATCAGAAATATAAAATCTTTTTGGGATTATGATGGGCATTCTTTTCCGTTCCTGCTGAAGGTGTAAAAATAAACTAAGTTGGGATATAACTTTGAGATGCTCCATCTCAGGTAACAACTGATTTGTATTGTATTGATTGTCCTTGATTGGCATGGACAATAGATATCTACACATCTATAGGTGAGTTAAAGGTAGTAACTGAGTGGACAGTATCAAATGCAATTCAGGTGTTTGTTTATTTTTACACCTTCTGCAGGAAGGAAAAAAAATGCCCATCATATTCAAAAAAAGATTTTATCTTTCTGATATGCAAAATAGATTTAACTTTTATATATCTAGTGGATGCCAGGCCTTAAAACTTTCCAAACTGCACAGGTAAGTCTGTACACAGAGTAGTTTTTGAGGTGAAAATACGGCCATATTTGTCCATTTGTTATGATGAACCTTAATATATATTTTCTATTTTTTCTGCGTTTTATTTTCAACATAATCAATGTAATCAATTGCATATAATTAAACTTGTTTGTACAGTTCATAACTGGGTGTTATAATTGACATATTTGTATTTGCTACATAATATTAATAATAGTGGTGCACTGCCACTGGCATGTCAACGTTCGGGATGTCCGAGTGTCACTGTCACTGTGAGTGATGACCTAAAAATTCGCTCGTCAAAACTTCATCAAGCAAAGATGTTATTTTGCTTATTCTGCTCTATTGGAGTTTTATTAATTGACAATACAGTAATGTGAATACTTCTTAGATCCCTGTAAGACATTTTGAAGGACTTGAGATTCTGTTCTGTTGCGAGGAAAGCCAAAGAATTTTGTCATGCGCACTTATAACTTCCGGCAAAATATTTTTGTAAACTCTTGTCTACTAGTAGTGCATACTTGTGTTTAGTCTGTTATCCAAATATATTCTATAATACCCTTTGATATTCTACATATTTCAATGTTCTTTATTCACATTCCTTCAATTTATACTGAGTAAGATACTGTAAAATATCTCAAAATATCAATATGAATTAAGTTAAGAGTGATTCCCCTTATTAGAACTCTTATGACAAAACTGGTGTCTAAAAAATCCAGCTTTTCAACGTTGAATACATGCATTTAGTACTAGTACCAGTGCGTTTTGGTTGGAAAATTGGAAATCATATATAACAATATATTTATTAAAGTTAATAATTAATTCCTGTGTAATTAATTGACGTGAAGGTAAGGTGCAGATTATTATGAATTGTATTTGCAGAGTTGCATGACCTGAAACTGTTTAGATTACTATACAAATCCTTGATTTCTTCCCTAAAAACATAACAATAATATTAATAGTACATGCAGTCAGAATTATATTTCAAGATAACTCACCCCTTTGCTTAAGCCTTTGGTATCCTAAACTGCACTCTGCAAGAGAATCCAGATCATTTAGCCCATACCTGTTGCACCAAGAGTTGTCAGTGTTTTGCCCATGATCCCTGTTTACAACCAGAGTTGTTTCTCCAGTTTCTAGAGCGACTTGGTGTTTTTGTCCCCTTTAAATACACCTTATCGCTATTTGTCCGTCATTACTGGACATCACAAAAGTTCTCGTTAAATTTTTACGTCACAATAGAAAATATTTGATGCCACAATGGAAAAGTGATTGTTGTATGACGTCAATAGTTCAAGAGGCGCTGATTCTCAGGTCAAGTGGCGCAGATTATCAAATAGCGATAAGATCTATACATTTCCTTTAGATTTTATAAATTAATTTTATTTGGTCCTCTGATTTGCTCAAGAATATAAACTGTTATGTTTTTTTCTATGTGTATATATTTTAAAAATCAGTAATGATATATAAAATTGAAAAATGAGCCCCGTGTCAGAGTGCAACTTTTATGTGATTGTATATGTTTTAATATTTAAACTTATGATATTTTACTCTTAGTTTTAATATACGCTATGTTTTATATCTGAGACTACTATAACACTGTGTTATAGTAGTCTCAGGTTTTATATATACATGATATATGTATTAGAATGTTTTATGTTATACAAGTGGTGAGACTTTAATAAGATATTGAATCAGTTTTAAATAGTTTTCATTGATAGCAAGACAAGTGAGGAATAAAGAGTCTTTATAACAGTTTCTTGTTTTATACAGATAATATAATGATTGAAAAAATAATATTTCAGTATTTTGTCTTTTTTTGTAGGACATTGTGATGCTAGAAAGAATAAAATGTTGGCAAATTACAGATCCTGTTTAATGGTATGTAGATATCCACAGATTTAGATTGAAATGTGTTCACTCTTTGTATAGAAAGGAGAATAATATTTCACAATTTTTAATTTATATCTGACTGAAAGGTTATTAGGGCATTAAGATATACATTTGTGTGTATATGTCACAACTTGGGTTAAGTACACATTCTTGCGGTCAGTCTTTTTGACAGGTACATAAATGAGTGATCTCTGAGGTTTTTAAGAAATGTTGTATGCAGCAAAAGTATAGGGACCCTCCTTTAAATTGAAAACATGATATATTTATGTAACTTTTATGTTCTAGAGAATAAGATAAATAAATTAAATATCTGTACGCTTAAAGTGTAAAAACAAAGAAGGCAGGAAAATATCAGCAAAAAGATAAATATTTGACTTTTATCTTTTCTTTTTCTGCAAATTAAATTTAAATATGAAACATGTATGTCATTACCACTTAATTTCATTTTTCTAAATTGAAATTTATTTAGTATGTACAGGTTCACCAAATTTGTTTTTGAGTAAGCTGTAGTTGATTTTTGTATAAACTGTAAAACAATAGACCCTCCATAATTTTTGTAAACATAGAAATGTTAAGTAAGTCTGAGTTATTTCCCCTTAGTGTTTTAGTTGATATGACTATAGCACATATATATAATGTATTAAATTCAGGCATGACTGGAATACATTTGCATTGCTTTTTGCAAATAATAGGTTAAGCAAATGTGAAGATTAAGTCTGATCATGAAATTTGTAGTACCGTAGTTATTCTAAAAAAAACTTCTGCTGAATGATAGCCTAAGCCATTTGTGAATATGAGTTTGTTCTGTGAAAAGATATGCTCTCAATAATTTAGAAAAATCTGCTGAGCATCCTTGTTACTACCTGAGTAAAAATGTCCCAACCGAGAGTGTTTTAGGATAAATCAGGTTTTTGAAATTGTGCAGGTAATACACCTTACATGCCTTAATAACTGAGATATTGTTGAATATTTTGCCAAAAAACTTTGAATTTTTTTTTTATTCATTATGTTTTGGATGCAATTTTTTTTCTAGCTTTGTCAATGAAACCTCCAGAAATTAAAAGATAATTCCTGCTTCTGATTTCTCATTCAATTGTGATGTTTGAGAAGCTATCAAACCTGTCAGGAATATGACAAAAAAGTTAATTGCCAATTGTTCCTCACTGCAACCAATGTACTAGGTTGTTGCTTCTTAACTTGACGTCAATAATACTACATTTGTGATTTGAAGAACACATATGCAGGGTTAAATCACCAAATTACAAACTAGAAGAGGCAGATTTTAAAAAGTGACCAGCAGTTGTTTACATCCTTGTCCTTGGTCTTGGTGGATAGTTGTTTACATCCTTGTCCTTGGTCTCCGGTGGATAGTTATTTACATTCTTGTCCTTGGTCTTGGTGGATAGTTGTTTACATCCTTGTCATTGGTCTCCGGTGGATAGTTGTTTACATCCTTGTCCTTGGTCTTGGTGGATAGTTGTTTACATCCTTGTCATTGGTCTCTGGTGGATAGTTGTTTACATCCTTGTCCTTGGTCTTGGTGGATAGTTGTTTACATCCTTGTCCTTGGTCTTGGTGGATAGTTGTTTACATCCTTGTCATTGGTCTCCGGTGGATAGTTGTTTACATCCTTGTCCTTGGTCTCTGGTGAATAGTTGTTTACATCCTTGTCCTTGGTCTTGGTGGATAGTTGTTTACATCCTTGTCCTTGGTCTTGGTGGATAGTTGTTTACATCCTTGTCCTTGGTCTTGGTGGATAGTTGTTTACATCCTTGTCATTGGTCTCCGGTGGATAGTTGTTTACATCCTTGTCCTTGGTCTCTGGTGGATAGTTGTTTACATCCTTGTCCTCAGTCTCCGATGGATAGTTGTTTACATCCTTGTCCTTGGTCTCTGGTGGATAGTTGTTTACATCCTTGTCCTTGGTCTTGGTGGATAGTTGTTTACATCCTTGTCCTCAGTCTCCGATGGATAGTTGTTTACATCCTTGTCCTTGGTCTCTACTGGATAGTTGTTTACATCCTTGTCCTTGGTCTCTGGTGGATAGTTGTTTACATCCTTGTCCTTGGTCTCTGGTGGATAGTTGTTTACATCCTTGTCCTTGGTCTTGGTGGATACTTGTTTACATCCTTGTCCTTGGTCTCTGGTGGATAGTTGTTTTCATTCTTGTCCTTGGTCTCTGGTGGATAGTTATATCCTTGTCCTTGGTCTTGGTGGAAACTTGTTTTTATTCTTGTCCTTGGTCTCTGGTGGATAGTTGTTTACATCCTTGTCCTTGGTCTTGGTGGATACTTGTTTACATCCTTGTCCTTGGTCTCTGGTGGATAGTTGTTTACTTGTCCTTGGTCTCTGGTGGATAGTTGTTTACTTGTCCTTGGTCTCTGGCAGATAGTTGTTTACATCCTTGTCCTTGGTCTCCGGTGGATAGTTGTTTACATCCTTGTCCTTGGTCTTGGTGGATAGTTGTTTACATCCTTGTCATTGGTCTCCGGTGGATAGTTGTTTATGTCCTTGGTCTTGGTGGATAGTTGTTTACATCATGTCCTTGGTCTTGGTGGATAGTTGTTTACATCCTTGTCATTGGTCTCTGGTGGATAGTTATATCCTTGTCCTTGGTCTTGGTGGAAATTTGTTTTTATTCTTGTCCTTGGTCTCTGGTGGATAGTTGTTTACATCCTTGTCCTTGGTCTTGGTGGATACTTGTTTACATCCTTGTCCTTGGTCTCTGGTGGATAGTTGTTTACTTGTCCTTGGTCTCTGGTGGATAGTTGTTTACTTGTCCTTGGTCTCTGGCAGATAGTTGTTTACATCCTTGTCCTTGGTCTCCGGTGGATAGTTGTTTACATCCTCGTCCTTGGTCTCCGGTGGATAGTTGTTTACATCCTTGTCCTTGGTCTCCGGTGGATAGTTGTTTACATCCTTGTCCTTGGTCTTGGTGGATAGTTGTTTACATCCTTGTCATTGGTCTCCGGTGGATAGTTTTTTATGTCCTTGGTCTTGGTGGATAGTTGTTTACATCATGTCCTTGGTCTTGGTGGATAGTTGTTTACATCCTTGTCATTGGTCTCCGGTGGATAGTTGTTTACATCCTTGTCCTTGGTCTCTGGTGAATAGTTGTTTACATCCTTGTCCTTGGTCTTGGTGGATAGTTGTTTACATCCTTGTCCTTGGTCTTGGTGGATAGTTGTTTACATCCTTGTCCTTGGTCTTGGTGGATAGTTGTTTACATCCTTGTCATTGGTCTCCGGTGGATAGTTGTTTACATCCTTGTCCTTGGTCTCTGGTGGATAGTTGTTTACATCCTGTCCTTGGACTCTGGTGGATAGTTGATTACATCCTTATCCTTGGTCTCTGGTGGATAGTTGTTTACATCCTTGTCCTTGGTTTCTGATTGATAGTTGTTTACATCCTTGTCCTCAGTCTCCGATGGATAGTTGTTTACATCCTTGTCCTTGGTCTCTGGTGGATAGTTGTTTACATCCTTGTCCTTGGTCTTGGTGGATAGTTGTTTACATCCTTGTCCTCAGTCTCCGATGGATAGTTGTTTACATCCTTGTCCTTGGTCTCTACTGGATAGTTGTTTACATCCTTGTCCTTGGTCTTGGTGGATACTTGTTTACATCCTTGTCCTTGGTCTCTGGTGGATAGTTGTTTACATCCTTGTCCTTGGTCTTGGTGGATAGTTGTTTACATCCTTGTCCTCAGTCTCCGATGGATAGTTGTTTACATCCTTGTCCTTGGTCTCTACTGGATAGTTGTTTACATCCTTGTCCTTGGTCTCTGGTGGATAGTTGTTTACATCCTTGTCCTTGGTCTCTGGTGGATAGTTGTTTACATCCTTGTCCTTGGTCTCTGGTGGATAGTTGTTTACATCCTTGTCCTTGGTCTTGGTGGATACTTGTTTACATCCTTGTCCTTGGTCTCTGGTGGATAGTTGTTTTCATTCTTGTCCTTGGTCTCTGGTGGATAGTTATATCCTTGTCCTTGGTCTTGGTGGAAACTTGTTTTTATTCTTGTCCTTGGTCTCTGGTGGATAGTTGTTTACATCCTTGTCCTTGGTCTTGGTGGATACTTGTTTACATCCTTGTCCTTGGTCTCTGGTGGATAGTTGTTTACTTGTCCTTGGTCTCTGGTGGATAGTTGTTTACTTGTCCTTGGTCTCTGGCAGATAGTTGTTTACATCCTTGTCCTTGGTCTCCGGTGGATAGTTGTTTACATCCTTGTCCTTGGTCTTGGTGGATAGTTGTTTACATCCTTGTCATTGGTCTCCGGTGGATAGTTGTTTATGTCCTTGGTCTTGGTGGATAGTTGTTTACATCATGTCCTTGGTCTTGGTGGATAGTTGTTTACATCCTTGTCATTGGTCTCTGGTGGATAGTTATATCCTTGTCCTTGGTCTTGGTGGAAACTTGTTTTTATTCTTGTCCTTGGTCTCTGGTGGATAGTTGTTTACATCCTTGTCCTTGGTCTTGGTGGATACTTGTTTACATCCTTGTCCTTGGTCTCTGGTGGATAGTTGTTTACTTGTCCTCGGTCTCTGGTGGATAGTTGTTTACTTGTCCTTGGTCTCTGGCAGATAGTTGTTTACATCCTTGTCCTTGGTCTCCGGTGGATAGTTGTTTACATCTTTGTCCTTGGTCTCCGGTGGATAGTTGTTTACATCCTTGTCCTTGGTCTTGGTGGATAGTTGTTTACATCCTTGTCATTGGTCTCCGGTGGATAGTTGTTTATGTCCTTGGTCTTGGTGGATAGTTGTTTACATCATGTCCTTGGTCTTGGTGGATAGTTGTTTACATCCTTGTCATTGGTCTCCGGTGGATAGTTGTTTACATCCTTGTCCTTGGTCTCTGGTGAATAGTTGTTTACATCCTTGTCCTTGGTCTTGGTGGATAGTTGTTTACATCCTTGTCCTTGGTCTTGGTGGATAGTTGTTTACATCCTTGTCATTGGTCTCCGGTGGATAGTTGTTTACATCCTTGTCCTTGGTCTCTGGTGGATAGTTGTTTACATCCTGTCCTTGGACTCTGGTGGATAGTTGATTACATCCTTATCCTTGGTCTCTGGTGGATAGTTGTTTACATCCTTGTCCTTGGTTTCTGATTGATAGTTGTTTACATCCTTGTCCTCAGTCTCCGATGGATAGTTGTTTACATCCTTGTCCTTGGTCTCTGGTGGATAGTTGTTTACATCCTTGTCCTTGGTCTTGGTGGATAGTTGTTTACATCCTTGTCCTCAGTCTCCGATGGATAGTTGTTTACATCCTTGTCCTTGGTCTCTACTGGATAGTTGTTTACATCCTTGTCCTTGGTCTTGGTGGATACTTGTTTACATCCTTGTCCTTGGTCTCTGGTGGATAGTTGTTTACTTGTCCTTGGTCTCTGGTGGATAGTTGTTTACATCCTTGTCCTTGGTCTTGGTGGATACTTGTTTACATCCTTGTCCTTGGTCTCTGGTGGATAGTTGTTTTCATTCTTGTCCTTGGTCTCTGGTGGATAGTTATATCCTTGTCCTTGGTCTTGGTGGAAACTTGTTTTTATTCTTGTCCTTGGTCTCTGGTGGATAGTTGTTTACATCCTTGTCCTTGGTCTTGGTGGATACTTGTTTACATCCTTGTCCTTGGTCTCTGGTGGATAGTTGTTTACTTGTCCTTGGTCTCTGGTGGATAGTTGTTTACTTGTCCTTGGTCTCTGGCAGATAGTTGTTTACATCCTTGTCCTTGGTCTCCGGTGGATAGTTGTTTACATCCTTGTCCTTGGTCTTGGTGGATAGTTGTTTACATCCTTGTCATTGGTCTCCGGTGGATAGTTGTTTATGTCCTTGGTCTTGGTGGATAGTTGTTTACATCATGTCCTTGGTCTTGGTGGATAGTTGTTTACATCCTTGTCATTGGTCTCTGGTGGATAGTTATATCCTTGTCCTTGGTCTTGGTGGAAACTTGTTTTTATTCTTGTCCTTGGTCTCTGGTGGATAGTTGTTTACATCCTTGTCCTTGGTCTTGGTGGATACTTGTTTACATCCTTGTCCTTGGTCTCTGGTGGATAGTTGTTTACTTGTCCTCGGTCTCTGGTGGATAGTTGTTTACTTGTCCTTGGTCTCTGGCAGATAGTTGTTTACATCCTTGTCCTTGGTCTCCGGTGGATAGTTGTTTACATCTTTGTCCTTGGTCTCCGGTGGATAGTTGTTTACATCCTTGTCCTTGGTCTTGGTGGATAGTTGTTTACATCCTTGTCATTGGTCTCCGGTGGATAGTTGTTTATGTCCTTGGTCTTGGTGGATAGTTGTTTACATCATGTCCTTGGTCTTGGTGGATAGTTGTTTACATCCTTGTCATTGGTCTCCGGTGGATAGTTGTTTACATCCTTGTCCTTGGTCTCTGGTGAATAGTTGTTTACATCCTTGTCCTTGGTCTTGGTGGATAGTTGTTTACATCCTTGTCCTTGGTCTTGGTGGATAGTTGTTTACATCCTTGTCATTGGTCTCCGGTGGATAGTTGTTTACATCCTTGTCCTTGGTCTCTGGTGGATAGTTGTTTACATCCTGTCCTTGGACTCTGGTGGATAGTTGATTACATCCTTATCCTTGGTCTCTGGTGGATAGTTGTTTACATCCTTGTCCTTGGTTTCTGATTGATAGTTGTTTACATCCTTGTCCTCAGTCTCCGATGGATAGTTGTTTACATCCTTGTCCTTGGTCTCTGGTGGATAGTTGTTTACATCCTTGTCCTTGGTCTTGGTGGATAGTTGTTTACATCCTTGTCCTCAGTCTCCGATGGATAGTTGTTTACATCCTTGTCCTTGGTCTCTACTGGATAGTTGTTTACATCCTTGTCCTTGGTCTTGGTGGATACTTGTTTACATCCTTGTCCTTGGTCTCTGGTGGATAGTTGTTTACTTGTCCTTGGTCTCTGGTGGATAGTTGTTTACTTGTCCTTGGTCTCTGGCAGATAGTTTTTTACATCCTTGTCCTTGGTCTCCGGTGGATAGTTGTTTACATCCTTGTCCTTGGTCTCTGATTGATAGTTGTTTACATCCTTGTCCTCAGTCTCCGATGGATAGTTGTTTACATCCTTGTCCTTGGTCTCTGGTGGATAGTTGTTTACATCGTTGTCCTTGGTCTTGGTGGATAGTTGTTTACATCCTTGTCCTCAGTCTCCGATGGATAGTTGTTTACATCCTTGTCCTTGGTCTCTACTGGATAGTTGTTTACATCCTTGTCCTTGGTCTCTGGTGGATAGTTGTTTACATCCTTGTCCTTGGTCTCTGGTGGATAGTTGTTTACATCCTTGTCCTTGGTCTCTGGTGGATAGTTGTTTACATCCTTGTCCTTGGTCTTGGTGGATACTTGTTTACATCCTTGTCCTTGGTCTCTGGTGGATAGTTGTTTTCATTCTTGTCCTTGGTCTCTGGTGGATAGTTATATCCTTGTCCTTGGTCTTGGTGGAAACTTGTTTTTATTCTTGTCCTTGGTCTCTGGTGGATAGTTGTTTACATCCTTGTCCTTGGTCTTGGTGGATACTTGTTTACATCCTTGTCCTTGGTCTCTGGTGGATAGTTGTTTACTTGTCCTTGGTCTCTGGTGGATAGTTGTTAACTTGTCCTTGGTCTCTGGCAGATAGTTGTTTACATCCTTGTCCTTGGTCTCCGGTGGATAGTTGTTTACATCCTTGTCCTTGGTCTTGGTGGATAGTTGTTTACATCCTTGTCATTGGTCTCCGGTGGATAGTTGTTTACATCCTTGTCCTTGGTCTTGGTGGATAGTTGTTTACATCCTTGTCCTTGGTCTTGGTGGATAGTTGTTTACATCCTTGTCCTTGGTCTTGGTGGATAGTTGTTTACATCCTTGTCATTGGTCTCCGGTGGATAGTTGTTTACATCCTTGTCCTTGGTCTTGGTGGATAGTTGTTTACATCCTTGTCATTGGTCTCCGGTGGATAGTTGTTTACATCCTTGTCCTTGGTCTCTGGTGGATAGTTGTTTACATCCTGTCCTTGGACTCTGGTGGATAGTTGTTTACATCCTTGTCCTTGGTCTCTGGTGGATAGTTGTTTACATCCTTGTCCTTGGTCTTGGTGGATAGTTGTTTACATCCTTGTCCTCAGTCTCTGATGGATAGTTGTTTACATCCTTGTCCTTGGTCTCTGGTTGATAGTTGTTTACATCCTTGTCCTTGGTCTCTGGTGGATAGTTGTTTACATCCTTGTCCTTGGTCTCTGGTGGATAGTTGTTTACATCCTTGTCCTTGGTCTTGGTGGATACTTGTTCACATCCTTGTCCTTGGTCTCTGGTGGATAGTTGTTTTCATTCTTGTCCTTGGTCTCTGGTGGATAGTTATATCCTTGTCCTTGGTCTTGGTGGAAACTTGTTTTCATTCTTGTCCTTGGTCTCTGGTGGATAGTTGTTTACATCCTTGTCATTGGTCTTGGTGGATACTTGTTTACATCCTTGTCCTTGGTCTCTGGTGGATAGTTGTTTACTTGTCCTTGGTCTCTGATGGATAGTTGTTTACATCCTTGTCCTTGGTCTTGGTGGATAGTTGTTTACATCCTCGTCCTTGGTCTTGGTGGATAGTTGTTTACATCCTGTCCTTGGTCTCTGGTGGATACTTGTTTACATCCTTGTCCTTGGTCTCTGCTAGATACTTGTTTACATCCTTGTCCTTGGTATCTGATGGATAGTTGTTTACATCCTTGTCCTTGGTCTTGGTGGATAGTTGTTTACATCCTTGTCCTTGGTCTTGGTGGATAGTTGTTTACATCCTGTCCTTGGTCTTGGTGGATAGTTGTTTACATCATTGTCCTTGGACTCTGGTGGATAGTTGTGAAAGTGCATGGTGATAAAATAAAGCATACTTTCAATTCTATTAGACTTTAATTCCACTTCATTGATATTATGAAATTCATTGTCAGAATTTGTATACCGATACATGTTTTTATATAATTGTCATTGGAAAGGTGATAGGTATGCTATAAAAATCTCCAAACTAAGCTTTCATACAATTTTTTCTTTAAAAAGTCTTCTATATTCATGAGAAGCAGACATCAGTTTGATTTAAAACATGTTATAATCAGTAAAATTTATGTGAAATTACAATACATTGTTAATAAGTTTCATGGGAGAAAATCTAAAATCATTGATTGTTTGAATTATCAATCTTATCTCCCTTTAAGGGCATACGATACAGTAGCAGGGGCAGATAATAACGTTTTCAAAACTTTTCGTGTTATTTTCGCGACGTTGTTAATCAGAACGTTGTAATTTCGCGATATTTCTAATAAGAACGATTACATTTCGCGACGTCGCTTTAGATGTAGTCACATTTGCGGAAAATCCACTGACGTCATAATCCCGATTGCGCGAAATTGAAAAAAGTACCTGCAATGAAAATCGGCCAAATCACGAGAATTGTTATATTTATTCATTAATAAGGAAGTCAACAATATTAACTTCGAATGGGAAAAAAATCAAATCCACATTCTTAACTTTGTATGTCTGTTATTTCATATAGGAAATGAATAAGAGATATGAAAAACATAAGACGTAGATGAGAGATAAACCCAACTACACAAAAAAAAAACCCAAAACAATAAGTAATTTATATAGTAACTTCACCATTTGGCTCACAAAAAAACGTAATAAATAATGACAGCGCATCTTACTGTTCCTGACTTTGAAAAGGTACAATAAAGAGTTTAACGACATTTTTAGAATTTAACCCGTGGAATATATATGTGTATGTGTAACAGTAAATTTGGTCCGGTAGTAAAATTTGTCCGCTGGACTTTTTTTCCTAGGTAATCAAGTCCGTGACCATAATTTTACTAGGAAATTAAGTCCCTGGATAAATTTTCCTAGGAAAATAAGTCCGTACCTAGTAAAATATGTCTGGCACCTATTTTCCTAGGAAAATTTTTATATTTCTGTATTCTCCTTTTTTGTATGAAAAAAGTCCCTTTAGAAGTTTATTTCTTAAGACATTATTTAAATTAATCAATATCAAAATCAAGAAAGGAACATTTGTGATTATGTACATCATAAAAGTCTGTGATATTAATTTTCCTACGAAAAAAAGTCCGTTTAATTATTAAAAAACACCCATATTTTGATAAAATAGTGAAACATCAATGCACAACTGTTAAACAATTTAAAAACATATAAGTTATAAATTCCATTGTTTACATGTAAATTATTTGTTTCATTACAAAATTTCCTATAAAAATAAAGGACATGGACGTTTTTACGAATATTAATGGCCTGGACATGAATTCCTAGGAAAATTAGTCTGGGCAGATAAATTTTATTAAAAGATTAATACACAACTATTTAACAGCATTGAAATATAATTAAAAATTCCATTGTTCACATGTAAATGATTTCTCTCATTATAAATTGTCTTATCAAAATAATGAACATGGTTGTGTTTACTTAGCAATATTAATGGCCTGGACAGGATTTCCTATGAAATTTAGTCTGGGCACATAAATTTTATTAAAAGATTAATGCACAACTGTTAAACAACATTAAAACATAAGAATTAAAAATTCCATTGTTTACCATTAAATGATTTCTTTTATTACACATTTTCCTATTAGAATAAAGGACATGGACGTTTTTACCTAGGAATATTGATGACATGGACATAAATTCCTAGGAAAATGAGTCTGGGGACATAAATTACTGACATCGGACTAAATATACTAGTAAATTTTGTAACCATGGACTTTTTATACTAGTAATATTTGTCCGCCCGGACACATTTTACCAGGACTAATTTATCACTTACATATGAAGAAGAACTGTCAGTTAAAATGACACAGTTATAAGTAGATATAAGAAGATGTGGTATGAGTGCCAATGAGACAACTCTCCATCCAAGTCAAAATTTATAAAAGTAAACCATTATAGGTCACAGTACGTTCTTCAACACGGAGCCTTGGCTCACACCGAACAGTAAGCTATAAAGGGCCCCAAAAAGTTACTAGTGTAAAACCATTCAAACGGGAAAACCAACGGTCTAATCTATATAAAAAACGAGAAACGAGAAACACTTATGAACCACATCAACAAACGACAACTACTGAACATCAGATTCCTGACTTAGGACAGGTGCAAACAAATGCAGCGGGTTTAAACGTTTTAATGGTACCAAACCTTCACCCTTTTTCTGAAACAATAGTGTAACATCACAACATAGAAAGACACACTATAAAATAACAACTGAAATGACTTAACTCAATCAAAGGACATATTAACACCATTGAACATAAGCCCCCGGTATTATAGCCCAAAAACAAAAACGCACCCGTTGATGTGCTAAGCATATCCTCTATGTACATATTGAGAGAGAAAAATCGGCACACAGGAATTAGGTATTTGACAGACCAGAGTTGCAACTCATTGATGTTAAGTTACTGAACAATACGAAGTCTTTTTGTAAAGAAGTTTCTCAGATAAGAAACAAAATATTTGTTGGACCGGACAAACAATGTGGTTGCACTCACTCCTAGATTGAAGGTATAATACAGACAAGTAATTCAATGATTATATGTACCGTAATAAAAAAAAATACCATGAAGACAAGCTTAGGTAACTTATCTATTGATACAGAATCATTAAATTTCATGCTCTTATATCGACTGCTGTATTATATCGACTGCTGTATGAAATGTTATACTAGTACTACACTGTAATGGACTAAGCTGACCCGATTTAATGTGGGTATGATTTTGTGTTCATGTAATGCCTATAGAGTAGGTCGTTAGTTTTCTTGTTTGAATTATTTCACATTTTCATGTCGGGGCTTTTTAAAGCTGACTATACGGTGTGGCTTTTTTTTTTTCTTTTTTTTTTTGTGTTGAAGGCCGTAGGGTTACCTTCAATAGCGTTTATCTTCGTCATTTGAACTATGGTTGATAGTTGTCTCTTTTGCAATCATACCAAATGTCCTTATTTTTATATCATCCCCCTTACTTTATAATTGTTGCACATTTTGTCATGTCGGGGCCTTTTGAACAATTAAAACTATGTTCAAGCTGTGTTGTCTACATGAATTGTATGACTAATGTCGGACATGCAGAGATGCAAATTAATTTTTTTATTATATATATCTGTTTTGTTTCCGAACATGTCTTTTCTAAAAGTAATTTACTAGAATACTTTTTCTATCCAAGTTTCGTAACAATTCATAAAGGTTTGGCAAATATGATGCTATTTACGAGGAGCCAGCTTTATTAATTTTCATGATTAATATCATTGGTTTAAAAAAAAACACCTTGGCTCTACCACTGAAATTGACAACGTAGTAGTGAACGGCGGGAAAGATTTCACGACGTTGTTGCGAATAAAACTTATTCCAACGTAGTTTGGCGCCTTATTGGCAAACGTCCCGTTTGCCAATAAAAATTAAGGTTTATTGCTTTTATTGAAAAAACAAGCACATGGACCCCCAGTTTTTAAAGGCAGTGCTTTAATGCCTTTCTAGTTGCCGGGTTAATCCTTCCTTCCGCGATATCCATCTTATCTACGTGGGGGGTCGTTAGGCTCCAAGTAGATCCGGAAATGTTGAATTCTCTCCTCTTCTTATTGCGATATAAAATGTTTTTTGTTTCATTTCATTTAATTTACATTGGGAAATAGAGAAACGATCATTGTGTTTTGTTAGTTTTAAAAACTTTAAATATATTTGTATTTTGCATTATAAGCAGTCAACCGATTGACAAACTAGAATTATTTGAATTCCGTGTGGAAAGAGCTCGGGTTAATTTCGAGTGTTATCTGCAATCTATATGTTTATAAATCATTTCAGTCGTTGATATAATAATTAAAGGTCGACTGAACATGAATTATATTATACAATTTAAAGCGCATTTCTGTTTATGCACGTGAACCCGTCTAACGTTATTGTTATTTCGCAGTTATATAAAGTAGCAAATTATCGTTCCTGAATAGGTGGCGCCGTGGTAGCCGGTATCGGGTCCGTTCGCGCCCAATACACGTTCGCACCCTACACGTTCGCACCCCACACGTTCGCCCCCTGGGTCCGTTCGCACCTTTTTTTTTATTCAAAAACCCGATGAATTATAAGATGTTTTTTAAGATGTTTATCTCAAAATACAGAAAAATTCGGCAATTTTTGAATTTTTTAAATGAAATATTGTTTTAAATTGATTTGATGATTAATTATTTATATATGATTACTGTTAATTATATATGGTGTTTACACAGCTAAACTTGATGTAAATTCTGCATGTAGTTATATTAGCATGTATTTAACTTGGTATGAGTAAAAACAATTAAGATTCAAAATGTTATTGTTGTTGAGTTTAAAGCGGTTTGGTATCTTAACATTTAAATAATATTCAACACAAAAAACCTTTTTTAGAAAGTCACTTTATTTTGAAACAATGAAAAAAAACTTATTTATAGCAATACAATAACCAAAACACGATTAAAAAATTATTCAACACAAAAATCGTTTTTAGAAAGTCACTTCATTTTAAAACAATGAACAAAAAAAATATTTATAGCAATACACTAACCAAAATACGATTGAAAAATTATTTAAGACAAAATCAATAAAAAGGGTGCGAACGTGTAGGGTGCGAACGGACCCGGGGTGCGAACGTGAAAGGGGGCGAACGTGAATGGGCGCGAACGGACCCGGATTCGTGGTAGCCGATCCTGTTCCTCAATTTCCGGTTTCTGCACTGTGCAACTATTTCAGTTACATTTTTAATTAACGATGCCAAGTACTTGTTGTTGTGTACCTGGATGTCATTTAAGAGGAGGACATGCATTTCCAAATGACTTAAAAAGAAGGAAAAGTTGGATCAACGCCATAGCCCATACGCAGATTGGACGAGAACACGATGAAATCGTGGAGTCCATCTCAATCAGCTGTTGTTTGCAAGGCACATTTTACTGAAAAAGACTACGTGCAGGAAACTATTCATGGTAAAACTCTATTTTCTTTTTGAAATATATAGTTATATATGTAATCGCCATGCGAATAAACCAAAGTCTGTTTACACCAATTATCGTTTTAGAATAAAAGGGGGTGGTTAATTCAAAACGTCATAATTTTTTGGATTACGATTCAATGTGATCTGTTTGAGATTTTTTGGTGATTGCTACAATTATAATGATTTCTTACAAGAGGTATATCATACTGAGAATTATTTTAGCAGTAATTATGCTAATGTAGTAATGACAGGAATGCATAAGCTATGCCTCATAGACTTTCTTGAAAAATATCAGTGACAATGTTAACAGGAACAAAACAATGACATGCTCTCATCTATATTATAGTTATTTAGGTATAAACAATGTACGTTTGTTGCATAAGTCTCTCATTGTTTGTCCTTTGGATTTACATAACATACATTGAATCAGGCAAACATAGTTTTATCCAGATTGTAATGAATAAATCTAGTTAATATTTCGCCAGGTAATACAAAGTATACATTGCTAATGGAAGTTCATTTAATTATCAAAAAACTAATGTTTTATAACCTTTTTCAGGGCGCAAACCCACCATTCAGAGACTTAAGTCTACTGCCATTCCCAGCCTATTTTCCTGGACCAAGCAAGAGACTGAATCGTCTGCAAAAAGAAAAATCAGGGCAGTTTCCTGTGAAAACAAAAGAACCAAACTTGATGAATATTGTAGTAGAAATCTAGAGGAAAGTTTTGATTGTAAAGTTGGTTTTCCTGAAGAAGTCATTCATACTGCAGAAAGGATTTATGACTGTCCACCACCAACTGCCGAGCTAATGTTGAGCTTCACAGATGGAATTATGCAAACACCATCAATGCCTATGTTTTCAGCAGAGAATTTTGAAATGAAGACACGTGACACAGCCATGCATTTTTATACCGGTTTAGAGTTGTATACTAAATTTTTATTTGTTTTGACCACACTTGGTCCAGCAGCACATTGTTTGAGATACATATATTTTCAAATTGATAGGGTGTCAGTTGAAAATCAGTTTTTTTATGACTTTGATGAAATTGAGGCATTATACAACCAACTTTGAACTTTCTAGATTCTAGATTGAATCTAGTGTTTAGAATATTGTGTATACATGGATTGTTTTTATGTCTAAACAGTGATGTGAGGCTAACACTTGGCCATCTAGTGGTTTAGTCAGGTATTTTTCACCATCCAACTTCAAATTAAAGTTTTCTACGACTTGGATTATTATTGACAGCACAGAATATCCCGTGATAAAATCTAAAGCTCCTAGAGCTCAGGCAACCTTTTCATCATATAAAAACAGAAACACTGAAAATACTTGTATGTTCGACACCTGGTGGTTTAGTCAACTATGTCTCTAATGCATATGTTGGTTCTACCAGTGACTATGAAATAGTTGAAAGATGTAGAATAGTTCAATTATGTGATCCAGGTGACAGTGTGATGGCAGACAAAGGTTTAAATGTGCAAGATTTGTTTGCTAACTTTTTTCAAAAAAAGAAACAGAATTAGTTCCAAAACTCTTATACAGGATAGAAAAGTCTCCAATTAACATGTGCACATAGAGCGAATTATTGGACTTGGCAAAACATACAAAATTCTAATAAATCCTATGAATGGAACTGAAACAAAACTTTCATCTGAAATAACATTTAGTTGTACTATGTTGTGTAATTTTAGAACTTGTATTCTGCCAAAGGATGCATAAATAAAAGTGACGCAATGAATTTTGTTCTGATATATATATATTTATAATTACATGCACATGTAAATTGTAATGCATATAAAAATAAGGAGATGTGGTATGATATTCAGTGAGTTTATCGAACTAAAGTGCATAAGAAATAGGTTTAAGCAGTTACAGGTGTTACTGTCACCGTACAATCTCCAACAATGAGAAAAACTTGTACCATGTAAAACATTTCAGAGATCTTACCACTAAGTTTTGTTGTCTCACCTTGACTTTGGTGAATTGTTTATATCTGTTGATGTAAATATAAAAAAGAAGATGTGGTATGATTGCCAATGAGACAACTCTCCACAAGAGACCAAATGACACAGAAATTAACAGCTATAGGTCACAGTACGGCCTTCAACAATGAACAAAGCCCATACCGCACAGTCAGCTATAAAAGGCCCCGAAATGACAATGTAAAACAATTTAAACAAGAAAACTAACAGCCTAATTTATGTACAAAAAATGAACGAATATAACAAATATGCAACACATAAACAAACAACAACCACTGAATTACAGGCTCCTGACTTGGGACAGGCACGCCACATACATGTACATACAGAATGTGTCGGGGTTAAACATGTTAGCGGGATCACAACCCTCCCCCTAACCTGGGACAGTGGTGTAACAGTACAATATAAGAACGAACTATAAAAATCAGTTGAAAGAGGCTTAACTCATCAGATGGATAAATACAAATACAAGTGGACGTGGTCGGGTAGTTGTACATCCAAAACAACAAAAAGACACTAAGTACAGATCTGAGAGTACTCAAAGTTACTGACAGGCTGACAGCTAGTTCAAAGCCACTAACAACTGATAAAAAAATCTTGCATCTAAGACTTAA
This sequence comes from Mytilus californianus, assembly GCF_021869535.1. Classification (NCBI taxonomy): domain Eukaryota; kingdom Metazoa; phylum Mollusca; class Bivalvia; order Mytilida; family Mytilidae; genus Mytilus; species Mytilus californianus. Next base: position 111,507,065 of record NW_026262723.1, read on the forward strand.
TTATCAATCCGTAAGCTCCCTTTAGAATTTTATAAATTTTAGATTTTACATTTCTGAGTTATAGGGTTTTATTCATTAAAAAAGGGGGGATTTTCCAGTTTTTGTCGAGCCTGCGACTTTTGTCGCAGAAAGCTCGACATAGGGATAGTGATGTGGCGGCGGCGTTAGCTAACTTCTTAAAAGCTTTATATTTTAGAAGGTGGAAGACCTGGATGCTTCATACTTTGTATATGGATGCCTCATGTTACGAAGTTTCCGTCAGCCACATGTCCAATATCCTTGACCTCATTTTCATGGTTCAGTGACTACTTGAAAAAAAAGTTAACATTTTTTGTAATGTTAAATTCTCTCTTATTAGTAGTAGGATAACTATATTTGGTATGTGCGTACCTTGCAAGGTCCTCATGCCCGTCAGACAGTTTTCACTTGACCTCGACCTCATTTCATGGATCAGTGAACAAGGTTAAGTTTTGGTGGTCAAGTCCATATCTCAGATACTATAAGCAATAGGTCAAGTATATTCGGTGTATGGAAGGACTGTAAGGCGTACATGTCCAACTGGCAGGTGTCATCTGACCTTGACCTCATTTTCATGGTTCAGGGGTTATAGTTAAGTTTTTGTGTTTTGGTCTGTTTTCTTATACTGTATGCAATAGGTCTACTATATTTGGTGTATGGAATGATTGTAAGGTGTACATGTCTAGCTGGCAGGTGTCATTTGACCTTGACCTCATTTTCATGGTTCAGTGGTCAAAGTTAAGATTTTGAGTTTTGGTCTTTTTTTCTAATACTATATGCAATAGGTCAACTATATTTGGTGTATGGAAATATTTTATGATCTATATGTCAGTCGCGCAGGTTTTATTTGACCTTGACCTCATTTTCACAGTTCATTGCTCAGTGTTAAGTTTTTGTGTTTTGGTCTGTTTTTCTTAAACTATAAGCAATAGGTCAACTATATTTGTTGTATGGAAGAATTGTTAGCTGTACATGTCTGCCTGGCATGGTTCATCTGACCTTGACCTCATTTTCATGGTTCATTGGTCAATGTTTAGTTTTCTTGGTTAATGTTAAGTTTATGTGACAGTTGTAATAAAGCTTTATATTAAGGACTATCAACATAATATCAGTGATTAGTAAAGAAGGCGAGACATTTCAGCGTGTGCACTCTTGTTGGACAACAACTCAAAAATGTTTTAAGCAGTTCGCATGAAACTTTGGTGAATTATTTATAGCTATTGATGTAATCTCCCTATAGATTTTCATAAATTTCAAATATGACATTGAGAAGAAATTGAACTTTATTTGTTTATAGTCTGGCAACAGATTTATTAAGTATTGCGCAACAGCACAGTGTATTGCACAACAGCAAGAAATCTTTAATTGAATATAAATTCAATTCATATAACCGATTTCAAGTTCTTTGACTACATTTATTCAGAAACTATAATATGTCAAATATTTAATTGCAATCCAAATTCAGACCTGTATCAAGCTTGAATATTGTATCCATTTTTGCCCCAACTGTTCAGGGTTGGACCTCTGCGGGTGTATCCAGCTGCGCTCAGCGAATCAGTTTATTTCTTAATTAAGAACTCCTTTTTTCATTCATAAATTACTTTAAACTTGGAAATATAATTTTGCTTGGAGTTATAGTTTCTTAAAAAAGTATTGTCATTGAAAGAGTTGACATGTTGCCATGTACATTTATTCTACATAGTTCTATGGTACCAAATCAAAAGTTTATATAAAAGAAAGAAGTCAAAGGTTTCCCATCATAGTTAAGTTACATACATTTTTTTTGTACCTGAGGTCGTTGAATATAGATCATTATATAAATAAGGAGATGTGTTATGATTGCCAATGAAACAACTATCATCCATACTTAACAGTAACAAACCACATTTGCAGAGTTGAATAAAATACAGTTGATAACATTTACTTATTACTAAAAAGAAAATGCCTAACTATTTTAAACAGTATTTGAATATCAATTATATGGTCATTTTAATAAACAAAACTTTGAATTTTTCGAAAAACTTAGGATTTTCTTATCCAAGAATAGATTACCTTAGCCTTATTTGGCACAACTTTTTGGAATTTTGGGTCCTCAATGCTCTTCAACTTTGTACTTGTTTGGCTTTATAACCATTTTGATCTGAGCGTCACTGATGAGTCTAATGTAGACGAAACGCGCATCTGGCGTATTAAATTATAATTCTGGTACCTTTGATAACTAATTTGACTATAAACATAGATAAAAAATGGTACAAACTGGACATAATGCACTAGTTCATAAACAAGTGAGAACAATCACCTTTATATAGTGCTCAGAATATGACATTCATATAACTTGTTCAATATCATTAGAGAACTCTAAATCTTAAATACTGAAAGCCACCTCTGATAAGTACACTGTACTATGCAAGATAATGATATAACTGGACTAAAAATACACACAACCTGTAATTAACTGCCTTTACAGCGCTTTCGCGCTTTGATTTCTTTTGCAATCAATCAAGTTCTGTTTCAAGAACGCTCCGCCAAAATTTTAAGAAAAAATCAACGATAGAATTTTTTCTGCACTTCTGTGTAGACGCAAAAATATTTTCATCTTCTTTATTTCACTTGTATTAAAAGAATTTAGGATATAATTATTTATTTCAACCGTTAACTTGTTACAGCATGCTGATGCCATGGATCAAGGGAACATTTTACAAAAAACCCGGTTAAATTATGACTGTTCGTTCAAAAGTATTGGTACTTTTCTTAAAAGTCCTGATTTTTGAAATTTCAGGGTTTTTCCTTCAAATATGCAAATTTCGAACCAAATTATCTCAAAAAGTAAGTCATGAAGGTATATTTTTCTTTGCATATTTCAAAAGTACACATCGAAATTGACCTTCTACCAAAATTTCAAGAAAAAATCAACGAGGGATCTCTATTGTATCGTATGCCCTTAAACTTCAAGAGAACATGTTTGAAATATCAATCTTATCTCCCTTTAAACTTCAAGAGAACATATTTAAGCTTAAAATGTATTTAACCATATATTTTAGAGATTAATCTAAAGAAAGTGTTGTAGCATTCATATATAAACACCATTTTAGAAGAAATAATTCAAAAACTTAAATTGGACATTTTTTTAGCAATTCAAATATTACTACCTATAACCTTTTGAATGACAATTTCAATAATGATAGGTAGGAAATCCTTAAAGTAAATTTCTTAAGGATGTACTCAGGTCAGGTTTATGAATTTTGTCAAATGTTCACACTTCTTGGTTTTTTTCCTACGATACAGGGTAAAATATTTTGCCCCATATCATCCTCTTCCTTTTGTAGAAGATTTCATAAAAAGGTCATTACCAAAATTTAAGCAGATTCTAGATTTTTATTTAACCGTTTGAGACTCAAATAATGCCAATGCTAAATATAAAGTAAAAGTCCCAGTCCCTTTTTATTATGCCCCCGCCGTAGCGGAGGGGGCATTAAGTGTTACCCTTGTTCGTCTGTCCCGTCCATACCGTACGTCCTCAAATTGGTTTCCGTTCTCTAACTTTAGTTTGCCTCATCAAATGTTATAAAACTTATACACAATGCTTATTACCACAAAACACAGATCAAGTTCGAAATTGGGTGGCATCACTTTTAACGTTCATGAGTTAATATGCCCCTTTAAAAACATAACAATTGCTGAATTTTTAGTTTCCGTTCTCTAACTTTAGTTTGCCTCAACCAAATTTTATAAAACTTATACACAATGCTTATTACCACAAAACACAGATTAAGTTCGAAATTGGGTGGTGTCACTTTTACCGTTCATGAGTTATGCCCCTTTATAAATGGAAGAGTTGCTAAATCTGTCGTTTCTGTTCTCTTAACTTTAGTTTGCCTCAACCAAATGTTATGAAATTTATACACAATGTTTATAATCACAAAACAGTCTTAACTATGTGAATCCTACATCTGTATGTGGAAGTTGACTCATGCTTATTTACAAGCGGGGGCATCTGTGGCCCATAGACACATCTGTGGCCCATTGACACATTCTCCATTTATTCAAAAATCAAATATCGCAAAAACCTATCAATATTTTTAGCTTATTTTGTTCCTTTACTAATGCTCTATAAATTTTAAATTCTAGATTTTTTTTATTTCACCTAACTACATCCTTAACACCAATGAAGTCTGATAGGATTGTAAATGTTTTATTTTATCACCTTGCAGTATCACGACTTGACTGTACAGCAGTTTTTTAAATTTCTAACCAGTTGAACAGTTTGGTTTGATAAAACAAATTGCAATTTGGTCAGAATTTTAAATAAACTGCGATAGGTAGAGAGAAACACTCAAAGTCAAGTCACAGTAATACAAACAATAACAATACCATATTTTTGAAAATATATTTTTCATATTTTTTTTATTTTATAAATCTGTTATAAAACAAAAACATGAAAATAACTAAATCTGTAATAAGATAATATTTTGTCAAAATTTGTATTGCAAAATGATGGCAATAGTTTTAATAAGTAGAACAACTTTGTTACTGAGTTTGTGAATTTGAGTAAATATTACTTTAGTTTTTGTTAAAAGTAGTGAACTGTTAAGGACTTCTTCAATATGAATACACAATTACAATTTTCAAGAAAGGAACATTTCTTTTCCTGGCTCACTGAATAATGAATTGTCAATTAGCATCATATATTCCAATCCATCATGTATAGGAAAGTATTTGTTAGGTCCGAGTACACAGTTATCGTCCTTTGATTTTCGTTGTCCACAAATATAGTCCCTAGTGTGGACAGTGTGTTACTTGCCAATTTTTTTATACCCCTTCCAAATTTATTTCTCCATGTTTTATGCCTCAAATAGCAAGTAGGGGGATGAAATTACACCGTAAAAAAATTTGGGTCATGAATTTTAAAGTAAAGTAGTGATTTGGTCCAGCTGAAAAAGGTTAAAAATAAGTACTTCGGAAGATGTCAAAAGATTTCAAGACCCCCTTAACATAAAATTGTCCATATTATGAGTTAGAGCCGATGAAGTTTTCTATAATTTTGATATAATTTGTCCAAAAAGTAGTACAACACACTGTAAAAATATTATTGAGAAAGCGCAGGTGGGAATTTTTTAATTTTCATTTATTGTCTAAAAGAAATGCACTACGAAATAACTGTGCACCTAAGAGGTGAAATCAGGAAATAAAGAATCTGTACTTTGGCAACTTCCCTGAATGATTTGATGGTGTCAATTTGTCAAATAGCATGAGTCTAAAGGATCTAAATTTTTATTTGATAGAATTTCTGCAAAAATTACCAATTTTGGCATTATATGGTCAAAATAAGCATTTCATAGCTTTTTCAATTTTGATGCATAAGTGGCATTCTGACTTTCTATCTGACAGGTTTTCATGTGTCAATATTTGTGTTTCTATGCTTTAATCCAGTTGTATTACTCATTTGTGAACTCTGAATCTACAGAAAAGATTATTATCTCTGACAATATGTGCAAAATGTGTTGTATAAATGACCCTCGTCTAACGCCCTGTTTGGATCAAGTTAAATGTGAGGAGCTTGGTACATAAAAGTTGAAGTCCATAATAAAGACCTCACTAAATTTGTATAAAAAGCACTTAACAATGTCTTTTGTACCTGTTTCATTTCACATAATATCTTTCTTTTCTTCTGTAGGATAGCAAGTGGTTCAAATATAAGCCTGTTGAGACTAAAATTGCCTGCAAGTTTTTCACTAAAAAGTGAAAAAATTTTGTATCAGACCATACTGTCTGTAAAAAAGTTGAATGCAAGAGTCTTTTTGTGCTCAGATTTATTGTATCATGTCACCTGAGTATAGAAATGATAGAAAAGACACAAATTTTTATTTCCTATAGCTTTAATATGCATTTTTAAATGTAAATATGTGCTACGGCCTAAATTGACCCTAAATTATTTTCAGTCTTACTTGGCCTAAGACCCTTTTAAACTAATATGATATGTTTTTTGTAAGTTTTCTTTCCATTTAAAGTACATTAAATACATATGTAAGGATTATTTATAACCAAAGAGCTTCAAAAATTTTAAATTGCTGGAAAATATTACATCTTCATGTAAGACCCCCCTTCAGTGGAAAACCTCCATTTTTAGGCACAGGCTCATATAAATTTGACTTTGGAATAACTATGCTAAGTCTGATATATCAAATGAGTACTCTATTGCTTTTAATACATGATATATTATATATTAAGGCATTTTAAAAGTATTTTTTTGCAATATTTTAATTTTAAAAGCCTCAAATGTTGATAGTTGAAATTTTTCAATTTTAACGTCAAAATTTAACACACAAAGTTGAATATAGAATTTATCATATTGTCTATAATATATATCTTATTGCCATGAAACTTTAAAAACAGTCTCATAATTTATTAAGCTTTGGTCATTACAGTTTTATTAAGATTGGTCAATTATTTCTATCCTATTAGGTCCGAGGACTCAGTTATCGTCCTTTGATTTTCGTTGTCCACAAATATAGTCCCTAGTGTGGACAGTGTGTTACTTGCCAATTTTTTTATACCCCTTCCAAATTTATTTCTCCATGTTTTATGCCTCAAGTAGCAAGTAGGGGGATGAAATTACACTGTAAAAAAATTTGGGTCATGAATTTTAAAGTAAAGTAGTGATTTGGTCCAGCTGAAAAAGGTTAAAAATAAGCACTTCGGAAGATGTCAAAAGATTTCAAGACCCCCTTAACATAAAATTGTCCATATTTTGAGTTAGAGCCGATGAAGTTTTCTATAAATTTGATATAATTTGTCCCAAAAGTAGTACAACACACTGTAAAAATATTATTGAGAAAGCGCAGGTGGGATTTTTTTAATTTTAATTGTCTAAAAGAAATGCACTACGAAATAACTGTGCTCGGACCTGTATAAGTTTTGTCTTCTGTCCAACTTTCTGTTTAAGGTACAAATGTAGCACTACAGTCAGAATTTTCTGACTCCAGCCAACAGTCTTTAAAGATTAATTTCTCCAAAACTACTCAATGGGTTTTTAAAATCTTTAATTCATTTTAAAGCTGAAATATTACTCTTTCTTAATCTATAGATAAATTTATTTTTGGTATGATTAATTTAAAAATATAGCTCATTAATTGCAAAAAAAGTGGTCTTCCAACTTGGATGAAAATGGCACATTCAGGTCAAATGGTAGTAAAAATTTGCTTTCATCCCTTTAATCAACCATACACAAGCTACAAAACCATGTCTCAGATTTTTGATATATGCCTCCAGTAAGAAGATATATTGATTTAACTGTTGGGTGCCATACCTCATTTCACCTTTCATCTTTGGAGACCTATAAATTCATTAAGAAACAAATTATCCAAAAACTGGGACCCGGTTTTGTAGTAAATACTCCATTTAATCACATACTGTAAACAGGGAAATTTTCGCGGCAGTTTTATTTTCGCCATTTTTCGCGGTAAGAGTTGAAACGCGAAAATAAAACGACCGCGAATATTTCAAGAAAATCCGAACACGAATATGAAGACCATACATGAACGTATGTCAATAGGATATATAGATGGCTAATTTAAAATATCGGTTTTACAGACGACAGATCTATACCGCAAAACATAAATTCATTTTTAAAGGAAAGTCAGTGTTAGATATCAAAATTTTATCTCATGATAGTCCTAATTAATCCAAGTGGATATTACGGATATTGCTAAATAAACAACTATCTTTACAGTTATGTAAATGACACCTGTCAATCATTTTTAAAATGATTACCCATTGTATCTGCTGCACAGATCAATCAGATTAAAATATTAACTAATAAGAAGTAATTCTGTCAGCATTTAATTCACTCTTAATTAGGTCATTCCTCTTTGATTACTGTGATTGTGTTTTTACAAGCAAACATGACTAATAGTTTTAAATGTCAACCAACAAAAAGGAATTTTGATTGGTTTTATCACTTGATTTAAATACATTTATTAACACTTTACAGTTTCCAAATCATTTATGAAAAAAAATTTATATAGGACACAGACCGGGACATCGCGAATTCAAAACGGCGCGAATCTAGATTTTGTTGGTCAATCGTGAAAAAAAGACGGTGCGAAAATTTCCCGGTTTACAGTATATCAAAGCCAAACCAAAGGGGGTACCCATAAAGTTTCTATTTTCAGTTTTTGCTAACAAATCTTATGAAAAATTGTTCTGAGAAATCACCTAAAAACTGAATTTCCCCCTTAGAACCCCTATAAATGCAACATAAATATATAAATTCCACTCGGAACACCCCAGGAGTGTTCTGACACCATTATTTATCAATAGAACCACACAGTTTGTGTCTTTGATACTCTTAGACTGTAAATTTTGTATTATGTGTGCACTGTCCAACACTAACTTGGCATTTGGCGGGAGTTTGATGTCACAGATTTGACCAACATCTGTAATGTAGTAATTAAATATAGACAAAGCTCCGCCTCTGTCCAGACAGTCTAAGATAAGAGAATAACAGGATTGACCAGCTGCATATACAGTATAATCAATATTTAACATCATCATTCTCAATATGTATAAAGAATAATTTTCATTTGTATTTTAAAAATAAATATACTATGAAATTATCTAGAACATTAAAATTATGCAATAAAAGATATGTTCTTAAAAAGATCAAGACCATCCCCTTCCTGAAAATAGAATGTCCCACATGATTTTTATGCCCCCGCCGTAGCGATGGGGTCATTAAGTTTTACCCTTGTCCGTCTGTACGAACGTACGTCCCAAAATTGGTTTCCGTTCTCTAACTTGAATTTGCTTCAACCAAATGTTATGAAACTTATACACATTGCTTATTACCACAAAACACAGATCAAGTTTGAATTTTGGTGGCGTCACTTTAAGCGTTCTAGAGTTATGCCCCTTTATAAATGGAAAAATTGCAAAATTTTTAGTTTCCATCCTAACTTAAGTTTGCCTCATCCAAATGTTATGAAACTTATACACAATGCTTATTACCACAAAACACAGATCAAGTCTGAATTTTGGTGGCGTCACTTTAACCGTTCTAGAGTTATGCCCCTTTATAAATGGAAAAATTGCAAAATATCAAGTAATTTTTAAAATTGGAGTTATCTTCCTTTGTCCATGATTATAGTTGAATCAACTACAATCAATGCTTTATACAATGCAATGTTTAATTTTGACTTGCACTGATAAAACACAGATCAAGTTGAATTTTGGTAGTGTCACTTTAACCATTATTGAGTTATGCCCCTTTATAAATCGAAATATTGCAAAATTTTTAGTTTCCATTCTGTAACTTAAGTTTCCCCCAACCAAACATTATGAAACCTATACACAATATTCATTACCACAAAACTAAGATCAAGTACTTTTTTTTATGTTTCCGTTTTCTAACTTTAGTTTGCCTCAACCAAATGTTATGATACTTATACACAATGCTTATTACTACATAATATAGATTAAGTACGAAATTTGGTAGCGACACTTTTACCATTCTTGAGTTATGTCCCTTTATAAACATAAAAATTGCTGAATTTTTCGTTTCCATTCTCTAACTTGAGTTTGTCTCAACCAAATGTTATAAAACTTATACAATCAGTTCTAGAGTTATGCGTGTTTACAAATAGAAAAATTGCTGAATTTTTAGTTTGTGTTCTCTACTTAAGTTAGCCTCAACCAAATGTTATGAGACTTACACACAATGCTTATTACCACAAAACTCAGATCAAGTTCAAATTTGGGTAGCGTCACTTTTACTGTTCTTCAGTTATGTCCCTTTATAACTATATGATATGCAAGCGGGGGCATCATCTGTGTCCACATGTGGACACTATCCACATTTATTTAGTTTTATGGAATTGATAATTTCACATAAACTTAAAATTGGTTAAAATGCCTAAAACTCCTAACAGAAGACATGCTCATCATTTAAATCATAGATGTATAATGGGTTTATACATCTATGTTTAAATGTAGAAGATTCAGAGATATATTCTTCTTGTTTGTAGTAAGAACCTTTGTCAGAGGCTTTCTGAGATACTTTCACACTCTTATCCATAGTTTTTTTTCATTTTTGTAGATTTTTTCCTTCTAGATTTTTTCATTTTCATATCTTTTTCCTTTTCTCTGTTTACTTCCATGGTTATATAAATTACTTTTGTTGCAATACAATGAGATAAGACCACAATATTTATCTTGTGGTCAGGGATTAACAGCTGGACACTGGTATCAACAGATGATTGACATATTAGGCCCTCCCAAATGCCCATATATTTAGAGTAATTACCATGTGCTTTTTTTTACATAAGTGTTCATTATCAATTTACTCTCTGTTGTGATATGATAATGACTTCGGGATTTTTACAAAATGTGCAGAATGATACTTACTTTAAAATTATGTGATAAAAATAATATCTCCAAAAAATCATTGTTAGACTGTAGTGCTACCTTTAGTTAAATGAAGGTTTTATGCTTGAATAATAAAAAGTTTTTAAATGAAAAACATCCTTATGAAGATAAGGTTAGAAAATCAAACATTTCAAGTGTAAAAAATATGGACACAAACTTAGATTTTATAAAACATGAAATTGGCAAAGAAGAGAATTCCAATTTTACAACTGTTACAAACAGATTTGATAAGTTGTTAACATTATGTTCTGAATGCAATTTATTTTCATGAAAGAATGTAATAATATAAATAATTTTCTTTTTCACAACAGTTTCAAATTTCTGAGACCATGGACATAATATCATTTAATACTTCCATGCTGAGACCTTAACAAAACTGGCAATACTAATGTAATCATTAAAGAAGATGTCTACTGTCAAACTTTATAGTACTAATGATGGGATAATTAGTTGTGATAATGTTGACACTGTATCTGTATCATCTGGACAGGATATTATACATTACTTGGTATTAAGCAGCATGATACAAACTGGGTTATAATGGTTATAGTGTTAACTTAGCATGTAATTTATTTATGCTCTTTCTGAGGTCAGTTTATTAATTGAGGCAAATTGATCTTATATCTAGGAATTTACTTTAGCAATAGTTGTTTGTATTTCTAATGTCTGTCAGGACGTTTCAGTGTGTCAGCTTAAATTTCTTTTATTTGGGGGAAATATATTGGCGATAGGCCAGCTTATAACCCTCTGTCCAATGCAGGAGCTTGATGGCCGAGTGGTCAAAGTAGTACATCTACAATCACCACTAGCCTGTCAACACTGAGGTTGTTTTGGGCTCAAATCTTATTTGACTAGGATAGTTTTCCTGCCAAAGGTTAGTGATTCTTTCTGTACATTCTGGCTTCCTTCACCAATACAATATGGCCGCCACAATATAGCCAACAGTACTGATAGTGGTGTTAAACACTAACAATCAATCAATCTGTCCTAGTCAAATAGAAAAGTAGAAATAAATATAATTAAATTATGGTGGAAAAGAAGAGTAAGATATTAAAAATGTAAATAGTTAGAGCTGCCATGAATGTTAGAAAAAGTACAAGATAATAAAATAAGTTAAATTTGTAATAATATTTTGATAATAAGTATCAATCAATATTTATTGAACTTATTCAGGGAAAACAGGTCAAACCAATATTACATAACCATTAATTACAGACTATCCTTGATAACTATATGGGTCATTGTATTTATTTGTGATTACAGGCTTCATCAGTACTTTTATATGCACATCTGTTGTTTGTTAACATCCTACAGCTATGTAAACTAACTAGGTTAGTCCAAAAATAAATGTCAGATTTACACTGTCTTGTCAAAATATTATATTGTTTTATTATGACCACAAGCACTAAATGTATGTCAGCTGGCTTTAATAATAAAATCCCCCAGAGGGCAGAGTGATCACTGTTTATAAATAAAATTCTATTGATTATAAACACATGTTAGTGTAAACACTGAGAGTGAGAGTTCTACTGGTGGATAAGCTTCATGGGAGAATATTAAGGAATAGTATGAAAGTTTAACAGATTTTGCCACAGTATAGTATGTTTGTTTTTTTATAATTTGTTTTTTTTATAATTTGTTTCTGTAATTTAAATTATGTAAATTTATTAAATGCATTGCAGAGTTTCTCTTGTTCATGTTTTTTACTTGAAAAAAAAGAGAGATAATGTTGGCAGAATTTTGCAAGAATTGTATAATTACAAAAAAATTATGGGGAAAAGAAAGTCAGACAGAAATGGGAAATGAAGAAAAAAGGAATAAAGAGGAGGAAATTAGAAGTAGAAGCCAATAATATATTTGAAAAAAATGAATGAACTTTGAAAAAGGATATTTTGAAGAAAAAAAAATGAATATAAAGCTTGCAAAGATAAAGATGGGCTTGAAGAATGATAACGTTTGCTGAAAGTGAAAGGAAAGAGGAAAAAATATTGCAAGATTTTCCACACATGAATAATGGAGCACACGATGGAATAAATGAAGGATGAAATAAACAGATTATTCCATAAACATAGGACAGAATAATAAAGGATGGAATTAAAATTACATATTTCTGACTTCTATGAAAGAAAGATGGAATAATAAAGATATATAATTCATATGTATTTAATGCATGTGCGTGATGGACTAAAGAAGGAATAGTTAGGACATTTTTTTATACCTCAGACTCTATGAAAGAAAGACGTGATGAATAAGATATATATATATTTCATATGTATTTAATGAATTTAAAATGGAATAGATGAGGCATAATTAATATATGTACATTTATATAATGGAATGAACAAGAGAATAGATATATAGGTCATATTTCTTATCTAATAATGGAATGAAAGAAAGAAAGATATGACCTATTTCTTGCCTTTATGAATTAATAGACAAGACCTTCAAACTTATGTTTTACAGTCTTATTTGGGTGATGGAAATAAAAGAAGGAATAGATAGGACCTATTTCTTATATATAGGATGGAATGAAGGAAGGAAAAGATAGGACATATTTCTTATATATAGGATGGAATGAAAGGAAGGTATAATTGAGATAGGAATATTTCGTACAGTCAATTGAGATAGGAATATTTCATACAGTCATGTATATTGAAGTGATGCATACTTGTCATTTAAAAAAAAAGATATTAGTAATTAATGATGGATTCAGCTGTCTTTGTGTTATACAATTTATGAACAGATTTGTTTCACCAATGATGAATTTTGTTCTGTTGAAAACTTAAGCCACTCAAGATCATGGGTTTGTTTAAAGTATTATACACCCACAATGTGAGTGGTATCCTGCAATGACCTTGTTCTGAATTGGTAGCCTTTATTTTTATGTCCCACCTATGATAGTAGAGGGGCATTTTGTTTTTTCGATCTGTGCGTCCGTTCGTCCGTCCGTTTGTCTGTCTGTCCCGCTTCAGGTTAAAGTTTTTGGTCATTAAGGTAGTTTTTGATGAAGTTGAAGTCCAATCAACTTGAAACTTAGTACATATGTTCCCTATGATATGATCTTTCTAATTTTAGTGCCAAATTAGAGTTTTGACCCCAATTTCACAGTCCACTGAACATAGAAAAATGATAGTGGTAGTGGGGCATCCCTGTACTGTGGACACATTCTAGTTTTTGTCGAGCCTGCGACTTTTGTCGCAGAAAACTCAACATAGGGATAGTGATCCGGCGGTGGCGGCGTTAGCTAACTTCTTAAAAGCTTTATATTTTAGAAGCTAAAAGACCTGGATGCTTCATACTTTGTATATAGATGCCTTATGTTACGAAGTTTATGTCTGTCATATGTCCATTGTCCTTGACCTCATTTTCATGGTTCAGTGACTACTTGGAAAAAAAGTCAATATTTTTTGTAATGTTAATTTCTTTCTTATTATGAGTAATAGGATAACTATATTCAGTATGTGCGTACCTTGCAAGGTCCTCATGCCCGTCAAACAATTTTCATTTGACCTCGACCTCATTTCATGGATCAGTGAACTAGGTTAAGTTTTTGTGGTCAAGTCCATATATCAGATACTATAAGCAGTAGGTCTACTATATTTGGTATATGGAATGATTGTAAGGTATACATGTCCAATTGGTAGGTGTCATCTGACCTTGACCTCATTTTCATGGTTCAGTGGTCAAAGTTAAGTTTTTGAGTTTTGGTCTTTTTTTCTAATACTATATGCAATAGGTCAACTATAAATGGTGTATGGAAATATTTTATGATGTACATGTCAGTCTCACAGGTTTTATTTGACCTTGACCTCATTTTCACGGTTCATTTCTCAGGGTTAAGTTTTTGTGTTTTGGTCTGTTTTTCTTCCAACTATAAGCAATAGATCAACTATATTTGATGAATGGAAGGATTGTAAGGTGTATATGTCTGTCTGGCAGGTATCATCTGACCTTGACCTCATTTTCATGGTTCATTGGTCAATGTTAAGTTTTCATGGTTAAGTTTGTTTCTTAGATACTACCGTATAAGCAATAGGTCAACTATATTTAATGCCTAAATTGATTGTAAGGTGTACATGTCTGTCTGACATGGTTCATCTGACCTTGACCTCATTTTCATGGTTCATTGGTCAATGTTAAGTTTTCTTGTTTAAGACTGTTTCTTAGAAACAATAAGCAATAGGTCAACTATGTTTGGTTTATTGAATGATTGTTAGGTGTACATGTATTTCTGGTTTGGTTTATCTGACCTTGACCTCATTTTCTTGGATCATGTTAAGCTTATGTGTTACTTGTAGTAAAGCTTTTTATTTAGGACTATATCAACATAAAATCAATGGTTAGTAAAGAAGGCGAGATATTTCAGCGTGTGCACTCTTGTTACATATTTCTTAGCTGCTGTATTAAGGAATGGTTTGATATTTGGTGTGGAACTTACTCATCATGGGTTGTACCATGTAAGGCATGATTTGATAGTTATTGCAGAACTTTATGAATTTGAGTTGCACATTGTAAGCATTTTTCAGAGCTGCCGGAATCTCACTTCTTGTTCGACAATATTTAGATTTTGTTTTTTTTTTTAATACACAAGAATGAGACATGGTATGATGGCCAATGATGCTATAAACCAAAACCCAAAGGACTAAGATATGAACAAATACAGGTCACAGTATGGCCTTCAACAATGAGCAAAAACCCTACAGTAGGCTATTAAATATACCCTATTAAATATACCCACTAAGCATGACATTTTTGGTCAATGTCCAATTATGAATGGGGTTATACTTTGCACCACATCCTGTGCAGTTTCTTTATATGTTTTAATTAGCATGAGTTTTTTATGGCTTTTCTTTACTTTACAAAGGTCATTTCCTATAAGCAGAAAAAGGAAAACCAAATGTTGGATTAAATTTGTGTCAGTGTTGCTGAAGATTAAACACATGATCTATTACTTTTTTTTAAAGATCATTGACTTCAATGAATATATAATTTTTAAAAAAAAGGGTGTGTTCAGTAACAATATTTAAAAAAATGCTGTGAAAAAAAAAAGATTATATTTGAGATCAATGTAACAAAAAAAAAATGATGTACTGTGTATGAATGGAAGATATTTTATTTTGAAACTGAGGCCCACAAAAGACAAAATCATTTCAGTTACAATCAACGAATGTGATCATGAGTTAACATATTCACTGACTTTCCCGTTCCAATCAGAGAATGAGATCATGAGTTTACATAGTCACTGACTTGTAAGTACTACTTTTATAATGCATTCAATAGTCAAAAGGGAGAAAAGTTTAAATTGACAATAGTAGGCTAAACATGCTCAGCTGGTTAATGATTTGTTATCAAAAGATGAACACTTGATTTATTGTTATCTATGTAAAGATAATAAAGAAATCTTTTATTGAATTGTTTTTGAATATTAGTTCAACAAGCATGACAAGTTTGTCTAGTTTTCCTCATGATCAAAACACATGAACCAGTTATACAGATTGATCAAGAAAGGAGCATGCATACTGTGATAGTATTACTTAAAGTTAATATACTGTAAATTCAGAAATTATTGCGATTTTTCAAAAATGGACAAGAATTCAAGTTTAATTATTGTGATTTCAGAAAAATCTACATACAGATCTATGTTTTAGTTATCAAAATGCAAGTTCTTATTATTGTGATACTTTCTAAATTTACAGTAACTGAAAATATGCATTTGATAAGAAAATTCCGTATTTAATGTTTAAAACTAGGATTGTCAGTTTTCATGCCGTTCGGTGGTTCTCACAACCAATGAAATGTACATGAATTTTCTAATTTATTGTTGCTATTAATACCTGTTCAGACCAACATTTGAAGTTGTAGATTTTGTGTCTGTTGAAGTATTTTATTGGTTCTTTAATAATAATAATAATAATAATGACTTTATTTAAAGAGGGTGACTCAATTAGCATTCACTAATCTACCTTGAGGTCCTCACAAAAAAAACGTACAGAACAAATATTACAGATATTACAATTTTTGAACATATAATTAAACTTTTGCACTAGATGATTGTCTGTAGAACAAGGAAAACAAAATAATAGTACAGTATACACAAACATTAAAAAGACATGTGGTTCATACGTGTTTCTCGTTTCTCGTTTTTGTCTCGCCTGCGACGAAAGTCGCAGAAAGTGAGACATAGGTATTACTATCCGGCGGCGGCGACGGCGGCGTAAACTATTTGTATAAAGCTTTATATTTCAGAAGGTAGAAGACCTGGATGCTTCATACTTTGTATGCAGATACCTTATGTTACAAACTTTCCGTCTGTCATATGTCCAATGTCCTTGACCTTATTTTCATGGTTCAGCGACTGCTTGAAAAAAAAGTTTAGTTTTTTTGTTAGGTAAATTTCTCACTTATTATGAGTAACAGGATAGCTATATTTGGTATATGGGTTCCTTGCAACGTCTACATGTCCATCAGACAGGGTTCACCTGACCTCAGCCTCATTTCATGGATCAGTGATCAAGGTTAAAGTTACGTGATTAGGTCCGTTTCTCAGATACTACAAGCAGTAGGTCAGCTATATGTGGTGTATGGAATGATTATAAGGGATACATGTCAGTCTGGCAGGTTTCATCTGACCTTGACCTCATTTTCACGGTTCATTGGTCAATGTTAAGTTTTTGTGTTTTGGTCTGTTTTTCTAATACTATAAGCCATTGGTCAACTATATTTGGTGTATGGAATGATTGTAAGGTGTACATGTCTGTATGGCAGGTGTCATTTGTCCTTGACCTATTTTCATGGTTCATTGGTCAATGTTAAGTTTTTGTGTTTTGGTCTGTTTTTCTAATACTATAAGCAATAGGTCAACTATATTTGGTGTATGGAATGATTGTAAGGTGTACATGTCTAGCTGGCAGGTGTCATCTGACCTTGACCTCATTTTCATGGTTCAGTGGTCAAAGTTAAGTTTTTGAGTTTTGGTCTTTTTTCTAATACTATATGCAATAGCTCAACTATATTTGGTGTATGGAAATATTTTATGATCTATTTGTCAGTCACGCAGGTTTTTTTTTACCTTGACCTCATTTTCAAGGTTCATTGCTCAGTTTTAAGTTTTTGTGTTTTGGTCTGTTTTTCTTAAACTATAAGCAATAGGTCAACTATATTTGTTGTATGGAAGAATTGTTAGCTGTACATGCCTGCCTAGCATGGTTCATCTGACCTTGACCTCATTTTCTTGGTTCATTGGTCAATGTTTAGTTTACTTGGTTAATGTTAAGTTTATGTGACAGTTGTAATAAAGCTTTATATTTAGGACTATCAACATAATATCAATGATTAGTAAAGAAGGCGAGACATTTCAGCGTGTGCACTCTTGTTATATAGATTAGACCGTTGGTTTTTCCGTTTGAATGGTTTTACACTAGTAAATTTTTGGGGCCCTTTATAGCTTGCTGTTCGGTGTGAGCCAATGCTCCGTGTTGAAGGCCGTACCTTGACCTATAATGGTTTACTTTTATAAATTGTAACTTGGATGGAGAGTTGTCTCATTGGCACTCATACCACATCTTCCTATATCTATGATAGAGTTAGAGTTGTAACATCTGATTTATAGTTAAAATATCTACACATTTTCTTTCATTAGTATGTTTTTTGCTTTTTATGTTGTTGGTTATTTTTGTTAAGTCCAGCAATTATGAGTTATATAGAAATATTTTGTCACTGCACAAGTCTTAGATTGTAAGACCTTTACATTTTGGAAACCCATATTTAACAGATAAAACAAAGATCACAATTAAATGATTCTAGTTTAAAAAAAAAAAATCAGAATCAAATAGTAATGATTATGGCCTTTTATTTGTTTAAAAGAAATATAATTTCAAATGGTTTCTTTTTGTTGTGTGAAAAACAAGACCAAATTCTTAACTGGACTAACTTGAAATTAATATTACACTTCACTGCTTGTAAGAGTGATTTACAACATGAACATTTTTGACATTTATTGGCAATAACTTGCTAGAGCATTATGTCCAACTGAAGATGACCTTTTCTTTAATAACCCTCACTATTGAAAACAACTTCAGATCTGTTGATTATAACAAATAAAAAATATTGTCCTATATTCCTTCTGTCATATTCAGTTATTTCTATAATCATACATTATTAATGAAAGTCCTGGCTTCTCTATTTTTCATTGCCAAATATATGTGTATTGAAGATGAAGATACTTCGATAAAGACACAGAAAATCTATACATATGTTATCATCCTGGTAACATTTGATGTTAGACTTGTTGGAACTCTGACAAGTAATAAATTATCCTAAGCCTCCTCTAAAAATCAATTATTTGCCAGGAACAGTGAATGAAGCACATTGCCAGAGAGAAATCAACATATCATCTGGGAATAAAAGCAATTAAATTTATGGTTCAACAGTTTAAACTTAATTACCATCACAGGATTTATAAACAGTAAAAGCTTTTTTAAACTGAACCAGCAAATAAAAGTATGGCAGCTAGATTCTGCAGTTTATTGTTTCAATGTACTAAATAGTATAAACTCATCAAAAATACTTATAATATTGTATGCAAGACACGTGTTTCATCTACAAAAAACTCTCAGTGTAGGGTAACAATGGAAGTATTATCTGGGTGATGTAATACCATTTACAAACTATTGTTAAGATATTAGATATTATATATTATCTGGGTGATGTTATACCATTTACAAACTATTGTTAAGATATGTTTAGATATCATATATTGGAATGTTGGGAGGAGGTGTTAACTTATAAATGAAAATTATGATAGAAAACTTTATTGTCATCTGATTTTAAATCTTTCCTGTTCAGTAAAAAATCTTCTTAGTAAATTAAAGATTAACCTTGATAAAAGGAAGGAAATTGACATAAGTATTCTATTTACGCTTTTTAAAGTCCTTTTTATGGAACCTGATTAAGTAACAACAGATAAAATTGTTTTTGTCAATACATCTATACTGCAGCTAGAACACTTCCTGTTTTTTTTTATCTGGCAAACATAGTAACAAAGTGATGTTTCGTGCAATGTCAATTTCATGTCACATCACTTTTCTTCATAATTTGGAGATCGTTTAGGGATGGAAAATGTGTTTTATTTTAGTGTTACCATTTTCATGGCTACAATTGTATCCTATATTAGCTGCAGTATTAAAACAATATATGGTCAATGTCTGAAAATTATCAACTTTATTGTATTCAGTACGAAACACTTGAAGGGCTCAGTAAACCTCGCCCTTTCCCAGTTTCTAAGCCTTATACAAAAAAGTTGATTTTTTTCTGGCATTGAACTAATATTATATATTTATTTTGCTGTAGATATATAGGAATGACTTTTCCACTCCATCTAAACTATTGAAATTCAGATACATTTTTACTTTTTATTTAGATTAATAACAAACTATTTTGATGTCTAATCTGACTAAGAAGTGTACCAAATTGTGATGACATTTTTTTAAGAGGTATGCATTATGATTTTATTCTGTTTTAGATTTGTACAGTTTTTCTGTATACATGTTTAATATGGTCAATCCTAACCAAGGTCAATGTAACTTAACAACACTTATTGACGATTAGGAAGTATACAATGACTATGTCAATATTTGTATATTGAACTTATTGATTCATTCTACCAGTACTGACCATTATGGTCAAAAGAAAAGTAAACAGCCTTATAAACTTGATTTATAATCGAAAGATCACTTACGACGCAAGCAAGGCTTCTTGCAACTAATAAAAGTGAATTTATTCTAAATTTATCTAAATGCAGATACCCATATGAACTATTTTCATGACAGTGTCCAACTGCCTGGTTGGTCTCTTGGTAGACTGCTCACCTCAAGTTTGATTACCTACTGGATCAAATCAAAGATTTTAAGATAGGCATTTGAAGCACATGACATTTAGGAGTAAGAGCAAGATAGGTTGGCTCAGAGTCATATAACCGATCACATGTCTAAGTAGGGTGACATTTATTCCTGCAGACCGTTACCTTTCTAAATAGCATGTCTAAACACTGGCTTAGGGTGTCCATCAAGTACAAAGCAGGGTTTCATTTCCATATATCACAGTAAGATGATCTTGAAATTTTCATGTAATAGTTGCCACTGGTTAAACAGCAATCCAGCATCATGACGGAGTCACAAAATTTTCTCTTGTCTATCAGCTTTAAAACAGATCTATCAAACCTATCCTAAAGGCATTCTCGATAAATTTTTCATTTTTGCTAATTTCATTCAGCCATATGCATATGCAGTTTCTATTTCAACTGTAATAACAATAGAATATAAATAAATGATAATTTTGTTCTGTCTGAGACTGTAAGATAAGACAATTTTTGAGGGTTCTATTTCACTTATTTCATGATGAAGATAAAGTCAAGAAAATATTTCTGTGCATAAATTTGATTTTTAGGGACAAGAAAAATTTAGGACAAGAAAAACAAAAAAATAAAACATTCTGATTAAGTCAGACCTAGAAGTTGCGAAATTTAAATTCAACAAAAAATTAACCGCTTTTAAGTGCTTTAGTGGTTTGTATAATATTGTGGTTCGGGTAATATTTTTTGACGTATGATATTCTGTAAAGACAGTAATGTTTAGGATTCAGGGTACATGATAAAGTCACAGTATTTGGTTTTAGGATATATTCTGACAATTGGTAGTACAGCTTTTATACTAATATGTAGATACATTGACTATATAACCATGTGTTATATGACCCGCCTTATCATGTCAGTAAGACCAATATATGACCACTTACAAGGTTTTAAGATAATAAATTGTTATAACCTTAGGGACGTTTACATGGTTCCATACAAAATATGTTTTCCTTAGGGACATAGGTTATTTAATTGAATTTTACATGATTTTTCCTACAGTATTTTAGCTTTTTGTTGAGCCTGTGACAAAAGTTGCGAAAGCTAGACATAGCAATCCTACAATCTATCAGTGTTGTCAACATTTAGGTTCAATCTGTATTTAAAGTTTTTTCAGACATCATTCACTTTGTCAAACCTTCATTGAATTTTATGATCAAAAGATCTATAGCAAAATTTTAAATATAATATTTTTTAATTTCCCATATTTTACCAATAAATGAAATGATTTTTTTGGCAGTTAACATTTAGGTACAGTCTTGGGTAAAAGTTTTTTCAGAACATCAATAACTTTGTCAAACCTTCATATAATTTTCAAATTTTCATACAATAAAGCTTTTTAGAGGGATGACAACTTCCCTTCATTTCTAATAAGGGATTCTTTTTTCACAGAAAATATGAACATGTTAGGGTCTGGCTCTAGTTTTTAAGAATCCTGGATTGGGCAAGGATAAATGCTTGGAATGAGTGTCTATATAAATTTTTGTTAAACCATTCACTTTACAATTAAATTGTCTATTCATAATTTCATGGGATGAACTTAATCTAAAAAAATTTAAATAGACTTAGGAAACACTGGATTTAAAAAAATTTTAAGCTCAGATTTAAAAGGAAACCATCAATTTCATACAATAATTAAGCTCAATGAATAAGTACAAAATGTGAATGAATTAAAGTTTGATTAATCTCTCTGATGGTATCAATTAAATATTGGTCATTTTGTGAGGAAATAAATCTTACTTTATTTGGTTAAAACGGACAATCTATAATTTACGAATATTTTACAGTAAAGCGACTTTGAATGAAAGTTGTAAAGAATTGATTAAATTCATTGGTACATACATTTCATAAAGTTTGTTATTTTATAACGGTCACTTTAGATTAATCATAATAAATGTCAATATAACATTTAAAGCCTTAAGCTAAGATAAATATTTTACAAGTTCTTTATGCAACTTTTCTTCAGTCATATCGAATACACACATAATTTAATTAATGGATGGATTGATCTTTACTCAGTCAAACCTATTGTAATTCTCTATGATAAATCAAATCAATTAATTAATATAATTTCTGTTTACAACATGACCCCAACACACTATGTTGTTATAGCAACGCTATTTGGTATTTAAAGAAAGATGATTTTTTATTAAGGGACTCCGTTTGGATATGCCTACGAGAGCACATGAACTGCGTTCGGATTTTCCAACGCAATCAGATATATTGTTTATGTTTTAAAATTACTGATTTGTATAACACTGTTATTTTATATTTGGACTGTATTAAATGAATTTGGACTTTACCAATTTGTTTACGTTTATTGAATTGGACTGCCGACTTGGATGTGAATGAACTGTGATATATTGCAATCCATTATCTAAAACCCAATATCTCATATATTTGTACCGAAACATATAACCTGATATTACAAGTTCGTATACAAAAGCTAGTTTCCCCAGCTTCAACACCATCCCACAGACGGGATTACACTCAAAGCCATTTCGGCAAGTTTTATCTGGAAACGTATCAAATTCTTTCTTGATAATTTTTCTGAGGGTTTAATCCACAATGAACTTGGTCATTTTACTGAGGGTTTAATCCACAATGAACTTGGTAATTTTACTGAGGGTTTAATCCACAATATACTTGGTAATTTTACTGAGGGTTTAATCCACAAGGAACTTGGTCATTTTACTGAGGGTTTAATCCACAATGAACTTGGTCATTTTACTGAGGGTTTAATCCGCAATATACTTGGTTATTGACCTTTCAGTAATTGTCAAGTTTTAAATATAAAAATAAGAAGATGTGGTTTGATTGCCAACGAGACAACTCTCCACAAGAGACCAAATGACATAGAAGTTTACAATTATAGGTCATTGTACAACCTTCAACAATGAGCAAAACTCATAACTGCATAGTAAGCTTTTAAAGGCCCTGAGATGACAAATGTAAAACAATTCAAATAGAAAACTAACGGTTTGATTTATATACAAAACAATGCCTTGTTGTCGCTATCAAAAACTTGGTCAAAGAAAAGGCAGGAGTTAAATGTTTACAAAGAGAAAAGTAGCTCTAATCAACTTCTCAAAGAATGACTGCAATTGCTCTATCACTGTGTATCTCAAATGTCATTAACTGCATCTCTTCTCTCATCTTTAGATTTTATGTTCCATTTCCATTCCTTTACCCTCCACCAATTCAATAAATTTTTCTGTGATATCATTTGTTCAGAACAATTTTCTTTCTATTTTACGTTGGGAGATAATCCTGGGCTGACAAAATGTGGAACAATTCAAATAGCAAACTTACTGCATGATGTTTATATGACATATATGCTATGAACTATGTGATGGCCATATTATTTATTCAGTACCATGGATATACTTAAAAAGTTGAAGGAACAATGTTCATTTACATAAATATCGAAAGAAAGTGTTTTATGTTCATCTGAATGATATCCTAGAAATGACCAATTTTTATATGGCCAGGCCTATAGTGTTACCCCCTCCTATTATTCTGCTCTAACCGTAATATCATGGTCTAAATTAGATACACTCAATCAGGCCAACACCCGCCTTCATGGGTGTATTTAATCCTTAAGATAGAGCTTGTTTTTGTTGACCAAATTTTAGCAGAATTTTGGTCCTTGGACTTAAAATTAATAAAAATAGTACTTGTCCAGCTTTTTTGTGCTATGCAGATGTTGAGCTGTTTTTTTTTTGTACATAATTTAATATTCACGACTTCCAGGTTAAGTTCTATTTTGATTCTGGTTTGTCAAATTTTTGGCAGAACTATGAACTTTTGAGCTGTTGTTTTTGCTGCTGATGTAGAAATTTAAGTCATACAGAGGGAAAAAAAACTTTTACCAAAGAAACTTTATTTTAAATAACTAGTGGCCAAGGGCACTGGACAAAGGACAGACAGAAATGCCACAATATCATAGTAGCTTTGATTCAAATCCTGCTGAATGAGTGAAAGTATAGAATGGTGTTATGTTAATATTATAGGCAACTTGGATAATTTTGTTTTCCATGTAGTGTAAAAATCAATAGTTGAAACAGGATATCCTATAAAATGTTGGGCCTTGCATGTTGCATGCAATGTCTACATTACAGGAAAAACCACAATTCACAGGTTTTGTATTTTCAATTGCAATAATTAACTTGTATCATGAAATGACTTTTTATTTGGAAATTTATATTTACCGAGACCTTAAGTCTAAGGTAAATTAATTTTTATGTGGAGTCAGTTTACTTTGTACATGTATCAAATAAATTTATGTCATTTTTTCATTGAATTATTATAATTAGTTAATTTTTAAATTTTGCATGAAATGTAAGCATTTTAAAAAGGACAACAGACAAATAATTTTGGAAACAAGATTAAAAAATAGAATAAAAAATTTTGTATTTGAAGGGACCATCATTTTACATTTTGAAAAAGCAGCATTACTTTTTTCGCAAAATTTGCACCCCAAGACAAGGAAGGGAAAGAAAATAAAGAATTTATTTAATTTGACCTCAACATTGACATTATTAAGTTTTGATATCAGCTCATGAAATTGACTATCATTCGATGTATAAATGTAATCTGTCAGAAACTGACACCAAACAGTCTATTATATTTTTTTATTGCCTAAGTTCAATCATATTTAGAAATAAAATTTGTTCCATTGCTGTAATTGACCTATAAAAATGTGTCAAACAATATCATATAAACAGGTCTCCCACATTTTTGGGATTTTTTAAAATTTTTGTGATCATTTATAACAATAGAATGGCTTATTATTAAATACTTTTGAATAGTACAGGATTATCAGTATTATATAAAATACTTTCTTGATGAATACAATGAATACCCAGCAGCATTAGCAAAGAATTCTAAATGACATTGTTATCAGGATTACAATTACATAATTATCATATCAGGTCATTGTAGATAGATGTACAGTATATGGGAAAAATAATAGGGCAAAAGATCAGAAGTGCCAATTAAATCTAAGAAAACTTGATTGGTTGATGTGTAGGCTTAATTTTTGTTGTTTACCTTTTATTTCATGACATACTAAAGGAAGAATATACTCAAAATTTAAATCAATTTTGACTATGGTAATAAGAGTCAGTTTTGACTATGGTAATAAGAGTCAGTTTTGACTATGGTAATAAGAGTCAGTTTTGACTATGGTAATAAGAGTCAGTTTTGACTATGGTAATAAGAGTTAGTTTTTTAGTCTTCTGTAAAAGAACATAGATCTGAAAAAGATGGTGAGAGAATTTGTTATGTTTGTTTGGAAACATAAAAATACATGTACATCATTTTTTGTTTTATATAATGATGGTCAGTTGTTGAGTAAAACAGGGAAAATCAATCAACCACCCACCATAGCCATAATGGGCTAATTGGTTAGTGGAATAACTTTGGAGAACATTGGGCAACTGAGAGCTCATGAAATTGATGTTATTATATATATATTTCTATGTATGGCCATTTTAAGTACAGAAAGTTTTTCAATTTTTTTATGGTAAATATGTTAAATGATTTTACATGAGATTTTGTTCTTTATTTTTTAGTGTGACAGACCATGAGTTTGGAGGAATATGAAGAAGGCCAATATCTGACACCAGACGATGAAGACATAATTGACAAAGGAAACTATATTCTGAACTCAAGACCATACCACCGGCATGGAAGAGGACGTTCATTTCATCAAGGATATTGGCGTGGCAGAAGTTTCCAGGGAAGAGGAAAGCCACTCAGAGGTAAATTTCTAGCCAACACAAGAAAAACCAGAAAATCATTGGAGAATGAACATGAACAGGAAAATAGATCTCCAAATTCCAGTCTGGAAAGGTCAAGAGATTCAAAAGAATGGTCATATTCAAGGTCATATAGACACAGTAGAGAAAAATCTCCCACACCATCAAGGAGAAGTAATAGTAGAGGAAGGTCACATAGGACTCATAGCCGTGAGAGGTCACATCGGACTCATAGCCGTGAGAGGTCACATCGGACTCATAGCTGTGAGAAGTCACATCATGGCCATAGAAGTCAAGATAAATATAGGAGTCGATCTAGAGACAGGATACGTAGTCGGTCACCCAGACGTAATAGTAGAGGCCGTACTCAGAAAGGTTACAGTAGAGAAGAAACTAGACAATTAAATAACTCGAGAGACAATAGTGATCATTATAGGGATAGTTACAATAGAGACGATAGAAATCACCAAGGTAACAAAAGAGATCGTCTTAAAAACAGTAGAGACCGTCATAACAGTGATGAATCCAGGCCTGACCAATTTGAAAATAGGCGGAGGTCTGCAGAATTGCGAGAAAATGGACTTCCCATAGAAAGTGATTGTAAATATTCACCCAACATGAATGACAAACTAATGAACATGTCAGAAGATCGGTCATCTAAAAAAAGACAAAATGTTTCTTCTTTAGAAAATAAATTGTCGAAAAAAGATAATGATAGAAGGGACAATAAAAGAAGAAATTTGAATAAG
Source organism: Mytilus californianus (assembly GCF_021869535.1). Lineage (NCBI taxonomy): Eukaryota > Metazoa > Mollusca > Bivalvia > Mytilida > Mytilidae > Mytilus > Mytilus californianus. Next base: position 111,533,923 of record NW_026262723.1, read on the forward strand.
TCACAGAGGAAAACAGGAAGAGAACACATTAATGTTAAAGAATTTGTAGCAGAGGGATTGCGAGAAATCAGATTAGGTGAAAAAGACAAACTTATTAAAAAGAAATATAATGGAATAAACAATAGGAATGAATTACAAAATAGGATGGAGAATTATGTATTAACATCTATGGACATAGAATGTCTTCACAAAAGGAATGATCGCTATCATTTCTATAGGGACCCAAACAAATCCACAGACACAACTTCGTCTTCTAATACATCAAATGACCCAGCTGACAACAGCTTCAAAAATACCAAATCTACAACATCAAATGAAACAGATGTGTTTGACAACAGCTTTAAAAATACCAAATATCGAACATCAAATGACACAGCTGTGTTTGACAACAGCTTCAACAATACCAAATCTAGAACATCAAATGTAATGAATATTGCTAAAGGTATATCCAAAGTCTGTCAAGTTCGTATCACTGCAGATGGGAAAAGATCTTTTACCGATATTAAGGAAGATGAACGGTACAATGATGATGATGAAGCAAAAACATTCAAACAGACAAATGAAGGAGAACAGAATGTTCATTGCAGTGAGATAGTTCATAGCAATGAAGATGACATGGATAGTGGGAAATCTTTTACTTTTAGGACAAGACATAATTCTTTTCCCAATGAAAATAGAAAAGAACTTTTAAACAATCAAATAGATACTTTAACCAATCTACCACAAAGTGTGTCAGAGACTAGTGAGCTGTTATGTCCTGATCTGAACTCAAATCGTGAATCAAAATATAAACATTCAAACGACATGCATACTGTGCATGGTAATACAGTAGACACTACCATTCATAGTGATGTAAGGATATCAACCGACAAACCAAGGAGGTATATACCACCTGAAGAGCCAGTAGATAATGTACCATATTTTACAAACATATCTAGATCAAAGACATTGGTGAAAAAATTAAATTCTCGTAAACCATTGCTGCCGACACCACCAAGAAGAGACAGTTTTGTGTATGACTATAATCAGTCATCTGTAAATAAGCAGTCTCTGCTAGAAACACCTGGAAACTGTCATAATCCACGTGATCAAATTCTCCCAAACATACCCGATAAGGAGAAAATAGACTCAGCTATAGATTGGTTTATGAGAAACAACTCTAATCGTTTTAATTTGCCGAAGGAATTGTCTGAGAATGACAGTAGTGGTAAAGCTGTTGAAAAGAGTGATGTGAATACACCACAAAGTCATACACAAAAAACTGATATTATTAATGAATCAAACAATACCAACACGTCACATCAGGACACATCAGAAATAACATCACCATCAACTTCACTGAAATATCAAGAAGTTCAAAGTGATGGACATCATATATATACTCCTTTTGCCAACTTTTATGAACAATCAGAAAACAGTGAAGAAAGAGACAAGAGTAAAAAATCTGAAGCTAAACTGAACTTAAAAATTACATTGACATCAAAATCGTCCACAGGTGATAGTAATAACAATGTTCATCGTGTCAGGAAATCAAATAACGTTACCGAAAACAGAGATGTGAAATCACATAATCTTACTGGAAATAAAAACATCAAATCCATTAATAATGCAGAGAATACAGAGAAACCTGGTAATGAAAACAATCAGAATTCAGATCCATCTGAGATCACATGTTCTCGTACAGCAGGGTTATCAAGAGCAACATCACGTTCAGTAATTAAATCTAAGTCATCAGAAGGAAAGGACGGATTGTTAATATCAGGTGAACAGAAAGATCAAACAAGTCATTCCTCAAAATCAGATAAACAGAAAGATAGGAAAAAGCATTCTTTAGAAATCAATGTAAAATCAAAATCAAAAGACAATAAAAATGAGAAGACATCACGTGAAAAAATGAAACAAGAGACTAGAAAAATTTCCACAGACAGGAAGGAAACTTTGGCGCTAGATCAAAACATAAACAACAGAAATGTGCCATCTAGTCCAAATGAAGATTCATTCGCTAAAAATAAATTAACATCAACTCCAGTTACCATTGGAAAAAGTATATCATACGAAAAAGATTTATTTTTATCACCTGTACTGAACCTAAAAACATTGAATAGTGGGTCAAAAGAAAAGAAACAACATACTTCTGGTAGTCATGAGAGACCAAACAAATCAAAATGTATGGTCACGTCTCAGACATTGTCGGAATCAGATTGTAGTGCTGACAACTTTATGTTAGTTGATAGCTGGCATGAGGGAACATTATCAAACTCGGAAAAATCAAAGAATGCATCAGGTGTTGAATCAAAAGAAGTAAGTGTTGATAAGGAGATGATGGAAATTGAGAAAGAAGCAGATGCAAACCAAAATATTTTTGATAAATTTGTTCACAAGAAAAAGTCTGAGAAAAGGTCCAGAAGTCCATTAAGACTGTCAGAGCTTAAAAAGATAAATTCTGATAAGAAAGCTCTAAAAGCAAAACATGGCAATCGTAAATCTGTTGATGAAGATCTAGAAACAAAAGTTCTGGGTGAGAAGTCAAATAATTTAAAGAATGAGAAAAAGTCTTTGAAAAAAGAAAATGAAAAGAGGAAAGAAGAGATGCACCAAAATTCAAAGTATTCATCATCATCAGACAAATCAAAGTTGATTTCATCATCCATCAAATCAAAAGTAATTTCATCTTGTGTCAAATCAAATGAGGCATCTTTACCTGAGAAAACACGTGTTAACTCCACATCTAGTAGACTGAAAGTATCATCTACTCATGAAAAATCAAAAACACCTGAAACATCTGCTTCTGTGAATAATTCTAAAATGACTTCTAGTTCTGACACATCTGATGTTACATCCACACCTATTCACTCGTTATTTGGACGTAAAATTCGAACTGGATTGGAAGATTTACCGTTTATAATTACTCCAAAGAAAGACAAACCTTGTGAAGGAATTGAAAAGTCAAATGAATCGGAAAAAAGTAGCATAAATATTCCAGAAAACCTTTTTCTAAAGATGAAGAAAAAACTCAGTCAAACAAGTAATGTTGTAAAAAGGTTAGACACAGCGAAGACAAAAACAATCAAATTAGGAACGGGTATAAAAAATGATATTATTACAAATCAATCGGACAAAAAAGATTCTGAAAAGAAAAAGAAAACTGAAGAATTTGAAAGGCAACAACAAACCATCAAAGAGGAAAATCAGAAGGATAAAACGAGAATTAATTTAGATAAAAATGTTCACCAATCAACAAAAACAGATGATGGGAATGATAAGATTAAATCCATTGAACACAAATCATTAGAAAAACACAAACCAAAACAAAGGGAAATAATTAGACAGAAAAGTCATGACAAAAATAAAAATTCCCCTGCATGTGGTATGAAGGAGGGAGAAAAACATTCTGCGGAGAAAGAACATCAGACTAGGAAACAAAAAAGTCAAAATGACAAAGCAAAGATCAGATCAGTCAACATAGAAAGTGGTAAAAACAAATTGACAGGATTTAAAGATAAAACAGAATTGACACTCGAAACAAATAAAGTGTCTGAAAATATTGATAGAACTGTATCGATGAGCGGAGAAAAATATCAAGTAGGGAACACTCATCGGAATCTTCACAATGAAACGGATTGTACTAAGAGCAAAGAGAAAAGCAAGGAAAACAATCAGGACAATATTGATTGTAATATGGAAAGTTCTGTGGACAATAATCTAGAGAGTCAGAAAGATGTTGATGAAAACACATGTAAGATTGTGTGCTCTAACAAAAATGGGGCGGATGACTACAACACAGAGAGTACTGTAAGCGTAGATGAAAGTTTTGAGTGTGTTGGAATTATTGAAAATGTAGACTTGAACACTGTAAGCTTAAGTGCTGATGAATTAGAAAAACTAGAAAATGTTCAAAATGTTGAGGTCAGTTTAGAAAGCTCGGTAACAACTAGTAAAATTGGAGAAATAGACAATGATCAGATAAGTCATAATATGTCGATGAGTTCTCTAAGTGCAGACGAGATAGATGAGGATGAACTCTTAAGGGACATGGAGGTAAATTGTCTAGAGGTTTCAGAGGAGGTAATTGTACAAACATCATTTGAGGAGAACGCTGAGAAGACTGAGATAAGTTGTCAACTAAACAGTAAGACTAGAGATGTTTGTCACGAAGACACTTATAGAGGAAACATTTGTCAGACAGGGGAAGAATCTCGGGGAACAGACAGAGTGTGGGGCACTGCTGATGAAATGGTACCGTCTTCATCTGTTGTCGAGGAAGTTGAAATCTGTACTACAGAAGAACTATTACCTTGTCATTATGAACAGTTGGAAGTTTTAACAGAGAAACCAGCTGAAATGGCAGAACATTTAAGTGTTCAAAACTGTGGCAGTTTAGTAGGAAATGCAAATGTTGTTGACACCAGCCACTGTCAAATCAGCACAGGCGATAATAATCATCAAATAACCACAGTTGCTGAAAGCCACAGTCATATAAACACAGTTGTTAATAGCCACAGTCATATAAACACAGGTGTTAATAGCCACAGTGAAATCAACAAGGATGATAGAAATCATCAACTAACCGCAGGTGATGATAGCAACCGTCAAATCGACACAGGTGATAATAGCAACCGTCAAATCGACACAGATGATAATACCTACCGTCAAATTAATACAGGTGATAATTACCTCAGTCAAATCAACAATGATGATGATAATCATCAGATCACCTCATGTGATAATAACGTTTGTGTGGACACTTTAGAGAAAAATAGCAGTCTGACAATTGGTGATAAAACAAAGGAAAGCATAGAGGAATCAGCTTTTGTGGATGCTGCTTCAAGGCTGTCAGAGACAAAAACAATCAGTGAAATTAATTATGTATGTGTTGACAAGTTACATACCATTGCTTCAGAATCTCATACAACAATGGAATCCTCTAAATGTTCTGTTGGAACTTCTGATATGATGGAGAATAATTCTCAAAGACCGACATTACTGGAAATTTCAAATTCTGAAAGAGTTGTTGAAATGAAAGAGGGTAAAAATAAAAATGCATCCCGAACAACAAAACATTGTGTTAGTATTATGTCAGAGAAAAAGGATAAAAATAGTTCAGATCATAAAATCAGTACCTCAGGTCAGAAATTACAAACAGCGGATAAATCAGAGAGGAAAAGGCAGAATGTAAAAGAATCGTCAAATAAATCTGATCATGTGACTAAGGGGAGTGAAAAATCAGCAGAACCTTCAAAAGTCATTAAACATGTGACTAAGGGGAGTGAAAAATCAGCAGAACCTTCAAAAGTCATTAAACATGTGACTAAGGGGAGTGAAAAATCAGCAGAACCTTCAAAAGTAATTAAACTTGTGACTATGGGGAGTGAAAAATCAGCAGAACCTTCAAAAGTCATTAAACTTGTGCCATCACCAGCCAAGTCAATGTTGCTGACTAAGAGGAACAAATCATCAGAATCGGGATTTATTCGTCAAAATTTACCATCTAAAGTTCTAGATGATCGAGGCAAATCGGCAAAAGCTAATATTCTGAAAGACTGGAAAATGAGTGATAAATCTATGCCTCTGAAACAATCGGAAAAACACAAAGCTCTACCTTCTGAAAAAAAATACAAAAGTTCTGGTGTTACGTCTGTAGGTAAAATAAAAACTTTGGATGGATTAAAAACTCAAAATGATAGTCCATCCTCAAAACAGAAAAAATCACTATGGAAACAACTCAGGAAGTTTGAAGGAAAAAGCATTAAGAGAAAAAAGACTAACACATCTTTGCTGAATGCAAAAAAATCACTTTGTACAGATGTAAAAGTGAGTAATAAAACACTAAAACCAACTGCTAAGAATAGCCATGATAAAACTGTCAGCTCTGGAGCTATTAATAACAATCAAGGAATAGCAGTAGGAATGGACACAGACATAGATAAGGATAAAAATGGCATGGTTTCTAACATTGACAATGATAAGAAAAATGGTGAAAAGTTTGTTGAAGATAATCTTGGAGAAGGAGATATTTGTGGACTGAAGATTGTCTCAGTTTGTGGAAATGTTGATTTCAATGAATCAGTCAATTCAGAACTAAACACATCAGAAGATGAAGAGCTAATGGAATATGTAAAAAATATGAATGATCGACCTGTTACACCTTCTTTGGATAATTTAGACATAATAATGAACAGTTCACCATTAAAAAAGTACAATCAACCAATACAAACTACTAAAAACAATAGTGAAAAGAACAATGATCAATCAAAACTTGTAGTTGTGACTATGCCTTCATTGGTTCACAAAACAACACGTAAAGACAGTTTTACTGGGACATTTGTACCGATGGAGACACATAATTCTCCAACAGATGAGAGTGAACTTGATAGCAGTTGTGATAAACTTGTTATTGATACAGAGCAGTCAGACAGTAAATTATCCGGCAGCAGTTCACTTGAAGCGGAGCAGACCAACATTTCTCTCTTAAATGATAAAGAAATTGGTGAAAGTACCACGGAAACAGTGGAACTATTGAAAGAATTATCAACTGTTGATTCTACAACTGAAAATATGCACAACACTGATTCTGGTAATGACATGTCAGAAAGTATGCACAACACTGAGTCTGGGAATGACATGTCAGAAAGTGTGCACAACACTGAGTCTGGAAATGACATGTCAGAAAGTGTGCACAACACTGAGTCTGGGAATGACGTGTCAGAAAGTGTGCACAACACTGAGTCTGGAAATGACATGTCAGAAAGTGTGCACAACACTGAGTCTGGAAATGACATGTCAGAAAGTGTGCACAACACTGCATCAGGTAATGACATGTCAGAAAGTATGCACAACACTGAGTCTGGGAATGACATGTCAGAAAGTGTGCATAACACTGAGTCTGGTAATGACATGTCAGGAAGTGGACAAGTGGAAGTGAATTGTAAGGCTCCATCTACAACCAAAGACAGCACATCAATGAGTCACGAGGGATCAAAATGTATTGACAATGATGAAACTTTGATCTATGCTAACAGTACCTCAGACATGGAATCATCGAAAGATACAATAGACTATTCTCAGGATCATCAGAATAAAGTGGAATCTGAAAACTTACAACATGACTTGGAGGAATACAGTGATGGGGATTTTGATGAGGACGATGATGATATACAAATTATGTGGTACATAAAAGGTGTGCCACAAAGTCCATGGACACCAGCCACACCTCATATCAAACAGGAAAGTACCAATGAAGGAGAAGAAGAAGATGATGAGTTTAAACAGCCTCCAGTTCTACCAGAACTAGATGAATATTTCAAGAAAAATCCTGAAATCTTCTCACAGACAAAAACTGCTAATGACACTTCAGGAAACAGTAGCATTGTACCAAGTAGTCAGCCTGATTCTCCACAGTTAGATGACACATACTGTGATCTGTTCTTTGTCAATGATAATCCTGACTTTAAGTATGAGGCAACTCCTATTGTAGAGGATACTGAGTCTGATGATAAGTCAGAGAAGATGGAAGGAATCCATGACACAGAAGAAGGCACTGAAAAGGTTGTAAGTCCTGGAGAAAGGAAGTCAACCGAAAAAGACAGTAACTTGGATCGGTTAAGTAATCTGAGATTTGACAAATATCCGGAAAAAATACAGGCTTTTAAAAACAAAGTTAAGAAAGTTATCTATGACAATAATGATTCAGCAGCAATAGACACGAATCATGGGAGTAAACAATGTATAGTTGATCAACCAGAAATCTCTGAAACAAAATGCAGTTCTACGAAGGAAAATGAAAATGATACTGCCTTAGATAATTTAAGTTCAACTGAAGGATCTAATATTGCAGAACAACCAACTTCTAAAGAAAACAATAGTGCTAGTTTAGATCTATCTCAATCAACAGAAAATAATGAAGTTAATAGTGAACAAGACCGACCATCATCAGCAGAAAATAATGAAGTTAATAGTGAACAAGACCGACCATCATCAGCAGAAAATATGTATGATGCTATTAAACATCACAGTAGACAAAGAAAAACAACTAAACCAAGATCAGGAAATAATCAAAAGAAGCTAGTATTCGGTAGCTTACTGTTTCCACCAGGTTTACAAAGAACTAACAGTAATGATAATGATGATGTTCAAATCATGCAACAATCACAACAAAGTACTTTTGAAATGGCTGAACCAACGAGGAGGCTGATTTATAGCATGCTTTTGTTTTCAAGAAGGCTAACAAACAATGGAAATTACGAGTTTTCACATTTCAAACCAATCTGTTTTACTCATGTCAAGGTTTTATTAGATGGAACTAATAGGAACACACTTGGTGAATTCATTCCCAAAAAATTGTGTGATGTTCTATTACGTTGTGTAAAATGTTTGACATGTAATGGGGACTATTCGCCATATCGATTTATGAGACATGTGTGTAATGTTCAATGGAAGAATGTGTCAGACAGATCATTACAGAATCAACCGATTCCAAGAGAACAGTTAGAAGGATCAAGCCAAGTCCTATGGAAACTCATGTTCTATGTCTTTCAAATGGAGAAACATTTAAGGTATTATATACTTGTAGCAGGTGTAAATAGTCATGTTCTTTGCTCTATAGAGAAGGTTTTGACATTAACTATCATACCATTTGTTTTCTATGGTAAACAACCAATTCTACTATAGGGAAAACTCATAAATGTCCCAAGTGTAATGTTTTTTTTTGTAAAAATAGAAATAACTGAAAATATATAAAACCACCAGATGTTTTACTGTACATTCAAAAATTTTTGTGATGTTTTTACAAAATATGAGAAAGTATAAGGTTCTCAATAATAAAAACTTGCATTCATTATTTTAGTAGTAATTTCATAAAATTTTTGCAAATGCATTAATTAGATTTAACATTTTTGTCAGAGGTCAAGGATTCGCAAAAAATAAATGAATGCATTAATTTCTGAATTTTCAGTTATCAAAAGTATTGTGGTCATCAAATTCTAAATAGAAGCAACAAGCATGGTTAGGGCAGCAAATTGTGAATAGAAAACACAAAAATTACAGAAACATTCAATATGTTCAAGTCATCAAAAATCTAAATAGAAAACAGTCTGAAGTCGTCAAATCATTAATGGAAAACATTCAAATCCCCAAATTCTAAAAAGGAAACATGGGACAGACATACACATTTACTTGTGTCAAAGCAACTACCATTACTAATAACAATCCTGACATGGGACAGACATACACATTTACTTGTGTCAAAGCAACTACCATTACTAATAACAATCCTGATATGGGACAGACAGACACATTAACATGTGTCAGGACAATTACTATTACCAATCATGACATGGTACATGCATACACATTAACATGTGTCCAGACAGACACATTAACGTGTCCAGACAACTACTAATAACAATCCTGACATAGGACAGACAGACACATTTACTTGTGTCAAAGCAACTACTAATAACAATCCTGACATGAGACAGACAGACACATTTACTTGTGCCAAAGCAACTACTAATAACAATCCTGACATGGGACAGACAGAAACATTTACTTGTGTCAAAGCAACTACTAATAACAATCCTGACATGGGACAGACAGACACATTTACTTGTGTCAAAGCAACTACTAATAACAATCCTGACATGGGACAGACAGACACATTTACTTGTGCTAAAGCAACTACTAATAACAATCCTGACATGGGACAGACAGACACATTTACTTGTGTCAAAGCAACTACTAATAACAATCCTGACATGGGACAGACAGACACATTTACTTGTGCTAAAGCAACTACTAATAACAATCCTGACATGGGACAGACAGACACATTTACTTGTGTCAAAGCAACTACTAATAACAATCCTGACATGGGACAGACAGACACATTTACTTGTGCTAAAGCAACTACTAATAACAATCCTGACATGGGACAGACAGACACATTTGCTTGTGTCAAAGCAACTACTAATAACAATCCTGACATGGGACAGACAGACACATTTACTTGTGTCAAAGCAACTACTAATAACAATCCTGACATGGGACAGACATACACATTTACTTGTGCCAAAGCAACTACTAATAACAATCCTGACATGGGACATGCAGACAGACACATTAACATGTGTCAAGACCATGAAGACAACTACTAATAACAATCCTGACATCATGGACATTGGACAGACAGACACATTAACATGTGTCAAAATAACTACTAAAAATGTAATACCAATCCTGACATGGGACAGACCGACACATTTTTATACGACCGCAAAAAAATTTTGCGGTCGTATATTGGTATGACGTTGGTGTCGTCGTCGTCCCAGACACATTGGTTTTCGCACTCTAACTTTAGTTTAAGTGAATGGATCTCTATGAAACTTTACCATAAGGTTCCATACCACAAAAGAAAGGTTGGGATTGATTTTGGGGGTTATGTTACCAACAGTTAAGGAATTAGGGGCCAAAAATAAGCATTTTTGTAACATCCAGACATAACTTGTGTGTTAGTGTATGGATCTCTCTGACATTGTACCACAAGGTTCCATATCACAAAGGGAATGCTGGGATTGATTTTGGGGGTAATTGCCTCAAATTTTAGGAATAAGGGGCCAAAACAGGGGCAAAAAACAAGCATTTTTCTAGTTTCATGATAATAACTTGTGTGTAAGCGTATGGATCTTTCTGAAATTGTACTACAAGATTCCATATCACAAAGGGAAAGCTGGAATTGAGTTTTGGGGTAATTGCCCAAAACGTTTAGGAATAAGGGGCCTAAAAGGGGCCAAAAATAAGCATTTTTCTAGTTTCCAGACAATTACTTGTGTTCAAGTGTATGGATCTCTCTGAAATTGTACTGCAACGTACCATACTACGAAGGGAAGGCTGGGATTGATTTTGGGGGTAATTGCCTCAAAATTTTAGGAATAAGGGGCCAAAAAGGGGCAAAAAACAAGCATTTTTCTAGTTTCAGGACAATAACTTGTGTGTAAGTGTATGGATCTTTATGAAATTGTACTTCAAGGTTCCATATCGCAAAGGGAAAGCTGGGTTTGCGTTTGGGGGTAATTGCCCTAAACGTTTAGGAATTTGGGGCCAAAAAGGGGCCTAAAACAAGCATTTTTCTAGTTTCCAGACAATTACTTCTGTTCAAGTGTATGGATCTCTCTGAAATTGTACTGCAAGGTACCATACCACCAAGTGAAGGCTGGGATTGAGTTTGGGGATGATGAATCATAAGGGGTTCAAAAAACTTTCGGGAGGGTTTTTTTTTTTCTTTAAAATTTTCCATTTTGAATTGGTTATTTCTGATTTATATATAAAAGCAAATAATAATGATATGGTTTGAATAGGTAAATTAAAAAATTTTAAAGTTCTTAGACCACATTCATTCTGTGTTAGAAACCTATGCTGTGTCAAATATTTAATCACAATCCAAATTCAGTGCTGTATCAAGCTTGAATGTTGTGTCCATACTTGCCCCAACTGTTCAGGGTTCAACCTCTGCGGTCGTATCAAGCTGCACCTAGCGGAGCATTTTATTGAAACATGTGTCAAGACAGTTACTATTATCAATCCTGACATGGGACATGCAGACAGACACATTAACGTGTATCAAGACAACTACTAATACCAATCCTGACATGGGACAGACAGACACATTAACATGTGTCAAGACAACTACTAATAACAATCCTGACATGGGACATGCAGACAGACACATTAACATGTGTCAAGACAACTACTAATAACAATCCTGACATGGGACATGCAGCATGTGCAGACAGACACATTAACATGTGTCAAGACAACTACTAATAACAATCCTGACATGGGACATGCAGACAGACACACTAACATGTGTCAAGACAACTACTAATAACAATCCTGACACGGGACATATCAACACATTTACATGTGTCAAGTCAATAACTAATAAAAATCCTGACATGAGACAGACATAGGACAACTACTGATAACAATCCTGACATGGGACAGACATGTACAATAACAGTTGTCAAGACAACTGCTAGTAACAATGCTGACATTGGATAGACAGCCACATTAACTTGTTTGAAGACAACTATTTTAACAATCCTGACATTGGATAGACAGCCACATTATCTTGTTTCAAGACAACTACTCTTAACAATCCTGACATTGGATAGACAGCCACATTGACTTGTTTTAAGACAACTACTAGTAACAATCCTGATATTGGATAGACAGCCGCATTGACTTGTTTGAAGACAACTACTAGTAACAATGCTGACATTGGATAGACAGCCACATTGACTTGTTTGAAGACAACTACTAGTAACAATGCTGACATTGGATAGACAGCCACATAGACTTGTTTGAAGACAACTACTTTTAACAATGCTGACATTGGATAGACAGCCACATTGACTTGTTTCAAGACAACTACTAGTAACAATCCTGACATTGGATAGACAGCCACATTGACTTGTTTGAAGACAACTACTCTTAACAATCCTGACATTAGATAGACAGCCACATTGACTTGTTTGAAGACAACTACTAGTAACAATGCTGACATTGGATAGACAGCCACATTGACTTGTTTCAAGAAAACTACTTTTAACAATCCTGACATTGGATAGACAGCCACATTGACTTGTTTCAAGACAACTACTTTTAACAATCCTGACATTGGATAGACAGCCACATTGACTTGTTTCAAGACAACTACTAGTAACAATCCTGACATTGGATAGACAGCCACATTGACTTGTTTGAAAACAACTACTTTTAACAATGCTGACATTGGATAGACAGCCACATTGACTTGTTTCAAGAGAACTACTAGTAACAATGCTGACATTGGATAGATAGCCACATTAACTTGTTTCAAGAAAACTACTTTTAACAATCCTGACATTGGATAGACAGCCACATTGACTTGTTTCAAGACAACTACTTTTAACAATCCTGACATTGGATAGACAGCCACATTGACTTGTTTGAAGACAACTACTAGTAACAATCCTGACATTGGATAGACAGCCACATTATCTTGTTTCAAGACAACTACTTTTAACAATCCTGACATTGGATAGACAGCCACATTGACTTGTTTGAAGACAACTACTTTTTAACAATGCTGACATTGGATAGACAGCCACATTGACTTGTTTGAAGACAACTACTTTTAACAATCCTGACATTGGATAGACAGCCACATTGACTTGTTTCAAGACAACTACTAGTAACAATCCTGACATTGGATAGACAGCCACATTATCTTGTTTCAAGACAACTACTTTTAACAATCCTGACATTGGATAGACAGCCACATTGACTTGTTTGAAGACAACTACTTTTAACAATGCTGACATTGGATAGACAGCCACATTGACTTGTTTGAAGACAACTACTTTTAACAATGCTGACATTGGATAGACAGCCACATTGACTTGTTTGAAGACAACTACTCTTAACAATCCTGACATTAGATAGACAGCCACATTGACTTGTTTGAAGACAACTACTAGTAACAATGCTGACATTGGATAGACAGCCACATTGACTTGTTTGAAGACAACTACTAGTAACAATCCTGACATTGGATAGACAGCCACATTGACTTGTTTGAAGACAACTTCTAGTAACAATGCTGACATTGGATAGACAGCCACATTGACTTGTTTGAAGACAACTACTAGTAACAATGCTGACATTGGATAGACATTCATGTTGACTTGTTTGAAGACAACTACTAGTAACAATGCTGACATTGGATAGACAGCCACATTGACTTGTTTGAAGACAACTACTAGTAACAATGCTGACATTGGATAGACATTCACATTGACTTGTTTGAAGACAACTACTAGTAACAATCCTGACATTGGATAGACAGCCACATTGACTTGTTTGAAGACAACTACTAGTAACAATGCTGACATTGGATAGACATTCACATTGACTTGTTTGAAGACAACTACTAGTAACAATCCTGACATTGGATAGACAGCCACATTGACTTGTTTGAAGACAACTACTAGTAACAATGCTGACATTGGATAGACATTCACATTGACTTGTTTGAAGACAACTACTAGTAACAATCCTGACATTGGATAGACAGCCACATTGACTTGTTTGAAGACAACTACTAGTAACAATCCTGACATTGGATAGACAGCCACATTGACTTGTTTGAAGACAACTACTAGTAACAATCCTGACATTGGATAGACAGCCACATTAACTTGTTTCAAGAGAACTACTAGTAACAATCCTGACATTGGATAGATAGCCACATTGACTTGTTTGAAAACAACTACTTTTAACAATCCTGACATTGGATAGACAGCCACATTGACTTGTTTCAAGACAACTACTTTTAACAATCCTGACATTGGATAGACAGCCACATTATCTTGTTTCAAGACAACTACTAGTAACAATGCTGACATTGGATAGACAGCCACATTGACTTGTTTGAAGACAACTACTAGTAACAATGCTGCATTGGATAGACAGCCACATTGACTTGTTTGAAAACAACTACTAGTAACAATCCTGACATTGGATAGACATCCACATTGACTTGTTTGAAGACAACTACTAGTAACAATGCTGACATTAGATAGACAGCCACATTGACTTGTTTGAAGACAACTACTAGTAACAATCCTGACATTGGATAGACAGCCACATTGACTTGTTTCAAGACAACTACTAGTAACAATCCTGACATTGGATAGACAGCCACATTGACTTGTTTCAAGACAACTACTTTTAACAATCCTGACATTGGATAGACAGCCACATTATCTTGTTTCAAGACAGCTACTAGTAACAATCCTGACATTGGATAGACAGCCACATTGACTTGTTTGAAGACAACTACTAGTAACAATCCTGACATTGGATAGACAGCCACATTGACTTGTTTGAAGACAACTACTAGTAACAATGCTGACATTAGATAGACAGCCGCATTGACTTGTTTGAGGACAACTTCTAGTAACAATGCTGACATTAGATAGACAGCCACATTGACTTGTTTGAGGACAACTTCTAGTAACAATGCTGACATTGGATAGACAGCCACATTGACTTGTTTCAAGACAACTACTTTTAACAATCCTGACATTGGATAGACAGCCACATTGACTTGTTTCAAGACAACTACTTTTAACACTCCTGACATTGGATAGACAGCCACATTGACTTGTTTCAAGACAACTTCTAGTAACAATGCTGACATTAGATAGACAGCCACATTGACTTGTTTCAAGACAACTTCTAGTAACAATGCTGACATTGGATAGACAGCCACATTGACTTGTTTCAAGACAACTACTTTTAACACTCCTGACATTGGATAGACAGCCACATTGACTTGTTTCAAGACAACTTCTAGTAACAATCCTGACATTGGATAGACAGCCACATTAACTTGTTTCAAGAGAACTACTAGTAACAATGCTGACATTGGATAGACAGCCACATTGACTTGTTTCAAGACAACTTCTAGTAACAATGCTGACATTGGATAGACAGCCACATTGACTTGTTTCAAGACAACTACTTTTAACACTCCTGACATTGGATAGACAGCCACATTGACTTGTTTCAAGACAACTTCTAGTAACAATCCTGACATTGGATAGACAGCCACATTGACTTGTTTCAAGACAACTTCTAGTAACAATGCTGACATTGGATAGACAGCCACATTGACTTGTTTGAAGACAACTACTAGTAACAATCCTGACATTGGATAGACAGCCACATTGACTTGTTTCAAGACAACTACTAGTAACAATCCTGACATTGGATAGACAGCCACATTGACTTGTTTCAAGACAACTTCTAGTAACAATGCTGACATTGGATAGACAGCCACATTGACTTGTTTGAAGACAACTACTAGTAACAATCCTGACATTGGATAGACAGCCACATTGACTTGTTTCAAGACAACTTCTAGTAACAATGCTGACATTGGATAGACAGCCACATTGACTTGTTTCAAGACAACTACTTTTAACACTCCTGACATTGGATAGACAGCCACATTGACTTGTTTCAAGACAACTTCTAGTAACAATCCTGACATTGGATAGACAGCCACATTAACTTGTTTCAAGAGAACTACTAGTAACAATGCTGACATTGGATAGACAGCCACATTGACTTGTTTCAAGAAAACTACTAGTAACAATGCTGACATTGGATAGACAGCCACATTGACTTGTTTGAAGACAACTACTAGTAACAATCCTGACATTGGATAGACAGCCACATTGACTTGTTTCAAGACAACTTCTAGTAACAATGCTGACATAAGATAGACAGCCACATTGACTTGTTTCAAGACAACTACTAGTAACAATCCTGACATTGGATAGACAGCCACATTGACTTGTTTGAAGACAACTACTTTTAACACTCCTGACATTGGATAGACAGCCACATTGACTTGTTTGAAGTCAACTACTTTTAACACTCCTGACATTGGATAGACAGCCACATTGACTTGTTTCAAGACAACTTCTAGTAACAATGCTGACATTGGATAGACAGCCACATTGACTTGTTTGAAGACAACTACTAGTAACAATCCTGACATTGGATAGACAGCCACATTGACTTGTTTGAAGACAACTACTTTTAACACTCCTGACATTGGATAGACAGCCACATTGACTTGTTTCAAGACAACTACTAGTAACAATCCTGACATTGGATAGACAGCCACATTGACTTGTTTCAAGACAACTACTAGTAACAATCCTGACATTGGATAGACAGCCACATTGACTTGTTTCAAGACAACTTCTAGTAACAATGCTGACATTGGATAGACAGCCACATTGACTTGTTTCAAGACAACTTCTAGTAACAATGCTGACATTGGATAGACAGCCACATTGACTTGTTTGAAGACAACTACTAGTAACAATCCTGACATTGGATAGACAGCCACATTGACTTGTTTCAAGACAACTTCTAGTAACAATGCTGACATTGGATAGACAGCCACATTGACTTGTTTCAAGACAACTACTAGTAACAATGCTGACATTGGATAGACAGCCACATTGACTTGTTTGAAGACAACTACTAGTAACAATGCTGACATTAGATAGACAGCCACATTGACTTGTTTCAAGACAACTACTAGTAACAATGCTGACATTGGATAGACAGCCACATTGACTTGTTTGAAGACAACAACTAGTAACAATGCTGACATTAGATAGACAGCCACATTGACTTGTTTCAAGACAACTACTAGTAACAATGCTGACATTGGATAGACAGCCACATTGACTTGTTTCAAGACAACTACTTTTAACAATGCTGACATTGGATAGACAGCCACATTGACTTGTTTGAAGACAACTACTAGTAACAATCCTGACATTGGATAGACAGCCACATTGACTTGTTTGAAGACAACTACTAGTAACAATCCTGACATAAGATAGACAGCCACATTGACTTGTTTGAAGACAACTACTAGTAACAATGCTGACATTGGATAGACAGCCACATTGACTTGTTTGAAGACAACTACTAGTAACAATCCTGACATTGGATAGACAGCCACATTGACTTGTTTCAAGACAACTTCTAGTAACAATGCTGACATTGGATAGACAGCCACATTGACTTGTTTGAAGACAACTACTAGTAACAATCCTGACATTGGATAGACAGCCACATTGACTTGTTTGAAGACAACTACTAGTAACAATCCTGACATTGGATAGACAGCCACATTGACTTGTTTCAAGACAACTTCTAGTAACAATGCTGACATTGGATAGACAGCCACATTGACTTGTTTGAAGACAACTACTAGTAACAATCCTGACATTGGATAGACAGCCACATTGACTTGTTTCAAGACAACTGCTAGTAACAATGCTGACATGTGGCAGAGTTGATTAGTTAAAGTATGTTTTAATGAAGAAACATGAGAATGTTATAAATACTGATAAGAAATTTCTGTTTGAGGTGCTTTTGGACTGAAATGTTATAACTTTTCAGCAAACCTGACCAAAATGGCCAATGGACATTTTCTCATCACTTGGCATCCGTTATTGCATTTGCCTGTTAACTTTTACAAAAATTGATTTTTTACCAATTTTTGTGTTGTATGCAAAAACTAAAGTAGACAGTAAGCATAAAATGTTATTAGCAATACAAAATCAACAAAAAGAGATTTTAGCAATAAACTACATTCTTGTCTGCAATATTGGAAAATGGTTGTTGTAGAATATCCACATAGATTCAGGTGAGGGGCACTTTTTATGCCCCCTCCGTAGCAGTGGGGGCAATAAGTTTTACCCTTGTCCGTCTGTACGTACCTACGTCCCAAAATTGGTTTCCGTTCTCTAACTTGAGTTTGCCTCAACCAAATGTTATGAAACTTATACACAATGCTTATTACCACAAAACACAGATCAAGTTTGAATTTTGGTGGCGTCACTATAACCGTTCTAGAGTTATGCCCCTTTATAAATGGAAAAATTGCAATATTTTGAGTTTCTGTTCTCTAACTTAAGTTAGCCTCAACCAAATGTTATGAAACTTATACACAATGCTTATTACCACAAAACACAGATCAATTTTGAATTTTGGTGGCGTCACTTTAATCATTCTAGAGTTATGCCTCTTTATAAATGGAAAATTTCAAAATTTTTATTTATTTTTAAATAATTTAATTTTGGATGTAACGCGTCTTCCGATTGGCTGACGTTGTTTTGTTTATCAGCTCATAGACATAATTTTGTCATGTGACCTTGACGTCATCAACGTATTTTCATGATTTACTCCAGTTTAAAATGGAATTAAGAATTAAATTATAAGAAATGAATGTAATATTTTTTCTGTCTATTCGAAATAACTTAAAAAATGTGGTGCACACTTTAAAATAACCCGCTACGTGGGTTATTCAGTGTGCACCACATTTTTGATGTTATTTCTTCATAGACAGAAAAAATATTACAGTCATTCCTTAAATATCAAGTAATTTTTAAAATTGGAGTTATCTTCCTTTGTCCATGATTATAGTTGAATCAACTACAATCAATGCTTTATACAATGCAATGTTTAATTTTGACTTCCACTGATAAAACACTACATAATACAGATTAAGTATGAAATTTGGTGGCAACACTTTTACCATTCTTGAGTTATGTCCCTTTATAAACAAAAAAATTGCTGAATTTTTTAGTTTGTCTCAACCAAATGTTATAAAACTTATACATAACCGTTCTAGAGTTATGCGTGTTTACAAATAGAAAAATTGCTGAATTTTTAGTTTCTGTTCTCTACTTAAGTTAGCCTCAACCAAATGTTATGAGACTTAAGTTAGCCTCAACCAAATGTTATGAGACTTACACACAATGCTTATTACCACAAAACTCAGGTCAAGTTCAAATTTGGGTAGCGTCACTTTTACTGTTCTTCAATTATGTCCCTTTATAACTATATGATATGCAAGCGGGGGCATCATCTGTGTCCACGTGGACACTATCCACATTTTTTTTTTATTAAAATCATTTGGGACATGATTTTATAACATGAACTGAAAAGCCTTTGATGATACCTGATTCAATGCACGTGTGGAACTGAGAGGTATCTTGGAAGAAACTGAACTAAATAATAATAAGACCGACACCATGAACACTAGGATTAAATACACGCTAAAAATATTCCCATGTTAATTATAGAATATGAGCTATCAGACATTTTCAACTGATTGTTTCTGTTATAGCAAGAACAAGAACATTCAGAATGTAGACGACATCCCTGCCAAGGTTTTGAGGTATATGCTGTTTCAGTAACCAAATGCTAACCATATTATATTTTCTAACACTTTGTTATTTTGTATGAAGCTAACAATTTGTATTAAGCTAAGATACAGGTAAAAAAGATCACCCATTATATCAGTCATGTTTTCTGCTGAGTAAAAAATCAAACATAAAGCAGGGACAATATATTCCTACATTCTATTTATCCTGCTGTGTTAATGATTATGGTAAACATCCATCATGTCCATATGAAGTTTTAAATTTCACAAAATTATATGATACAATTCTGTAAGCTTGGTGTTCTTTTAAAAAGTAATGTATATAAAAATAGAAAGAAAGAAAAAATGATTGTTATACATATATATTTGAACATTATTAAGTTTTAAATTTCACAAAATTATATGATACATGACTTTTATAGAAAAAAATTAAATTCTGTAAGCTTGGTGTTCTTTTAAAAAGTCATAAATATAAAAATAGAAAGAAAAAAAAATGATTGTTATACATATATTTGAACATAATACTATTATACATTGTAAATAACAGTATAGCATTATTTTTTACAGTAAAGCATTTACACTATTCAAAAAACGCTTTAACAGGATAGAAGATAAAATTAAGCATGGAACATTTCCATCCTTAAATAATTCTTCAACAATATTATTAACAGAGTATTTAGCATTTTGTATATCACTATCAGTATATATTTTTTAATTTGTTTTATTAACATGATTAATGTTTCATCTTAAAAAGAGCCTGAGCCTAATGTTATATTGACTTTTATGACTTTGATTTGATGTTGACAGCATTCTAATGTCATCTACAATAATAAATATTAAGTTTCTAAGATCCAGAAGGTTCCTTATTTTTATTTGATTTTTAATGATGAATCCACAGTAATTCAGTTACCATGACTACATGTGTCCCAAGAATATAAACAGTTCAAGTCTCAAATGGTTATTTCAGTTGGCACATCTTCAATATTTTTAACTATTTGATATAATTTGATCTGTATATCTTTACCAGACACATCTGCTAATACAAGCCTGCTTCATACACTACTTATTATTTAACAAGTGTGTAATATAATGAATGTATTAACTGCACCGGTGTCTCTAATCCTACAGAGTATTAACTTAGGATAAGAATCTATTCAAAGCTCTGTTGTTGAATTATCAATTAAACCAAAATTAAACTATCATTAGAAAATTCAAGAAAACTGTAATATTGTATAAAGCAGAATATATGTAGACATGTTTTCATGATAAGAAAAACTTTCATATAAAACAAAATGAAAAGACATGAAAGCATCTAATATGTTTTAGTATGTAGATGCTTATCTTGGCACAATGTTAATGGTTAGGTAATAACAAGATGCACACTGACAGATAATGATATCTTAAATATTTAATGGTTTTTGTTGCAGTCAGAGTTCAGGAAAAAATCTCACACATGGTTCTTCAGGTCATATTTATAACCTACTGAGTAGATATCCTTTAACAATCTCATAAATATATAGATTTACAATTTTACGTGAATGTATATTATTCGGAACATCTTTATGAGAATCAATTTTAAAGTTATTTAAAAAAATTGCTGCATCATAAAAGCACAAAATCATGTCTTCCTGCACATTTAATGATGCTGCTGCATGAAATCTACATGGAATTCTTGCATTTAGATATGAATAAACTTAAAGTACTGTAAATTCAGAAATTATTGTGAGGTTTTTATACGACCGCAAAAAAATTTTGTGGTCGTATATTGGTATGACGTTGAATTCGGGTCGTCGTCGTTGTCGTCGTCCGAAGACACATTGGTTTTCGCACTCTAACTTTAGTTTAAGTGAATGGATCTCTATGAAATTTTGCATTTATATATAAGGTTCAATACCACAAAAGGAAGGTTGGGATTGATTTTGGGGGTTATGGTACCAACAGTTAAGAAATTAGGGGCCAAAAAGGGGCCAAAAATAAGCATTTTTGTAACTTCCAGACATAACTTGTGTGTTAGTGTATGGATCTCTCTGACATTGTACCACAAGGTTCCATATCACAAAGGGAATGCTGGGATTGATTTTGGGGGTAATTGCCTCCAAATTTTAGGAATTAGGGGCCAAAAAAGGGGCAAAAAACAAGCATTTTTCTAGTTTCATGACAATAACTTGTGTGTAATTGTATGGATCTTTCTGAAATTGTACTACAAGGTTCCATATCACAAAGGGAAAGCTTGAATTGAGTTTGGGGGTAATTGCCCAAAAACGTTTAGGAATAAGGAGCCAAAAATAAGCATTTTTCTAGTTACCAGACAATAACTTGTGTTCAAGTGTATGGATCTCTCTGAAATTGTACTGCAAGGTACCATACCACAAAGGGAAGGCTGGGATTGATTTTGGGGGTAATTGCCTCAAAATTTTAGGAATTAGGGGCCAAAAAGGGGCAAAAAACAAGCATTTTTCTAGTTTCAGGACAATAACTTGTGTGTAAGTGTATGGATCTTTATGAAATTGTACTACAAGGTTCATATCACAAAGGGAAAGCTTGTTTGAGTTTGGGGGTAATTGCCCAAAACGTTAAGCAATAAGGGGCCAAAAAGGGGCCTAAAAACAAGCATTTTTCTAGTTTCCAGACAATAACTTGTGTTCAAGTATATGGATCTCTCTGAAATTGTACTGCAAGGTACCATACCACAAAGGGAAGGCTGGGATTGAGTTTGGGGGTGATGAATCAAAAGGGGGTTCAAAAAATTTGGGGAGGGATTTTTTTTTTCCTTTTTTTCCTTTTTTTTTCTTTAAAGTTTTCCATTTTAAATTGGTTATTTCTGATTTATATATAAAAGCAAATAATAATGATATGGTTTGAATAGGTAAATTAAAATTTTTAAGTTCTTAGACCACATTCATTCTGTGTCAGAAACCTATGCTCTGTCAAATATTTAATCACAATCCAAATTCAGTGCTGTATCAAGCTTGAATGTTGTGTCCATACTTGCCCCAACTGTTCAGGGTTCGACCTCTGCGGTCGTATCAAGCTGCGCCCAGTGGAGAATTTTCTTATTAATGCGAATAATGCGACTGAATAAGTATCACAATAATATAAATTTGCATTCTCATAACTGTTTACAAATTTTCCTGACATCGCAATAATTAATCTTGCATTTTTGTCCATTATTCAAAATTTCGCAATAATAAATGCATGCAATAATTTCTGAATTTGCAGTACTAATTCTACTAATTGAAAAATCATGTCTTTTTACACTCATATATTTGCTGTTGTTTTCCCGATCCTAGTGAATGTTCTTATTTAACAGCAGAATTGAAAGTCTTTTTGTTTATGCAAGGTCTGATATATTTTTTTTTTACATATGTTATTTGTGTTTTACAGATCCCTTTACTGTGGAGAGAATACAGTACAACAAGATGATAGGACATCTAAATTGACAAAGAAACATTGGAAAGAAATTCACTCCAATCAAAATACACAACACAATGTCCATCCTGTACATATGGTGGTTAATCAGAGCCAGTATACAGCTGGGCAATATCAGGCAGCACAGCAAGTCTGTCAGCAGTTGGGCAATAAAGATAGACAATATCAGGCAGCACAACAGGTGTCTGGCTGCCAGCAGTCGGGCAATAAAGATAGGCAATATCAGGCAGCACAACAGATGCCTGCTTCTCAGCAGTCAAACAATACTACTGGGCAGTATCCTTATCAGGTAACATCTCAGTTGCCCACTTATCAGAAATCAGTTAATACTGCTAGGCAATACCAGAATCAGGCAACACATCAGATACCCACAGGTCACCATTTAGGTAGCCTACCTGCCTACCAACAACAGAATACTCGTCAAGGTGGGGCTATGGCGAATCCATTGTTGAACATTCATCCAAGTGCTAACAGAGGTATTATCCCACACAATACACAGGATACTAATCAAAGACCACCTCACCATACAACAACATATGTTATTTCCTCAAACCGATACCAACCAACATTTCAACCAACTAGTCAAAATGAGATTACAGGACAACCTGCATATCCACAAGTTAATCCATCTTCATATGCCAATCAACCAACATTTCAACCAACTGGGCAATCATCACAAATTAATGGTAGTCAGCCAATATTTCAACCATCTAGACAACCATCACAGGTAGTTGGTAATTATCATACATTTCTAACAGGTGGTCAGCCAATTAATAGTACAAATATGAATGTACCCACAATGCAGCAGTCTTTTCAGACTTCACAGCCTATAGTCAATAACCAAATGAATTATCTGTACAATAGTAATACAGCTTCTGAAATACATCAGGATACTGTAACTGGACATAACAGAACAACTTTGTCAAGACAAGAAAGTAGAGAGAAAATCAATGCTAATAAGAAGAGTCCTTTGTTAAGACAGATGGTGTCTTCAAATACTTTTTCCAGTTCTGTGTCCAATTTACAACAACAAAAAGATGGGCATACAAACCAACAGTCAATAACTAGTGTTGCTCATCAAAGCATTAAAAAGACACCGTCACAGAAAAACAGATCTTCGCCAAACAGAGAAAACTCCAGTCCATCATTGGCTAATAATGTTTCTAACAGGAGTAGATCTTGGTCTGCAGACTCAAACAGAAATGAAACTCCTCCAAGTTGTAGTAGAACTACCCCTGATTTACCAGGTATTAATGGACAAAATCCTTCTTTCTCTAGTAATGAAAGACAACCCTTATTATTACCAAGTGCAAAACGAAGAAAATTATCAGATTCTGACAATCCTAAAGCAAGAAGAAGACTAAGTACAACCAGTCAGGAAGGTGATCATCATCAGAATATAGAATCTAGTAAAGGAATTCTGACAGACAATAATATATCTTCACAAACATCTACTCTAGCCTCATCAGGACTTAGTACTACACCACAAACATCAGGGATACCTACCACACCATCCGCATCAGGACAAGTGGCCACGCCATCCAAAGCCGGAATAGCCACCACACCATCCACATCAGGTCTAGCTACCACACCATCCACATCATGGCTACCTACCACACCATCCACATCAGCACTATCAGCCACACCATCCACCTCAGAGCTAGTGGCCTCACCATCTACATCAGGGCTAGCCACCACACCATCCACTTCAGGGCAAGCTACCACACCATCCACTTTAGGGCTAGCTACCACACCATCCACATCAGGGCTAGCCACCACACCATCTACTTCAGGGCAAGCTACCACACCATCCACATTAGGGCTAGCTACCACACCATCCACATCAGGGCTAGCTGCCACACCATCCACTTCAAAACCTACTAAAACACCAACAATATCAGAGGTTGCTAAAACTTCATCCACATTAGAACTTACATCACCTTCAGCATCAGGGAATACTGCAACAGCATCAGGATCAGTTACTACTCCATCAAGGTCAAGCGAAGGACAAAACTTTATGAGACAACTTAACTTCCAGAGACCAGAAGGTAAAGAAAATATATGAAAAAAGGCTTTTTTTGTTGTTTGGTTAAAAGATATTGGAAATTTCTCAGAAATGCCTTTAAAAAGAATCAGCTCTTAAGTGGCATATAACACTCAAGTAGACTGGATGTAGACATTGGCCCACATTATATTTATGATTATTAAATTAAAAACCTTGTTAAGTTATCTTTATTTTAAGCTGAAATAGAACAATCTGAAGTTTAAGTGTACTTGATAAGAAGCTTAGATTTATCTGATTTATAGACGTGTCCAGATTGTAAGGCTTGATACAATTGTAACTTATTGGATGTTTTTGGTTTTATCAGTCTACATGGAAACAGATGTGCAGTCTTACATTTCATTTCTAAAAAGAATTTACACATTTTAAAAAATATTACTGTAATATTACAAAATTACTGTTATAGGTAATACTAAAAAATTCTTTTGAAATTTTAAAAAGTTTTTATCTGTCCACAGGTATTTTTTATTTTGATGGTTTGAATTAGCATTCTGAAGATTTTAGGGTTTAAATAGTTGTATAAAAGTTTGAAAAGATGATGGGGAGAACATGTGTCATTAACAATCACTTTGTGAAAAAATCAAATCAGGTGAAAAACTTGTGGACTAAACTGTATAAAAATGTATGGTAATTTAATGAAAATAAGATGATTTGAAATTCAAATTTGCTCTGAAATTGCTTAGCTAAGTTTAATGGCATAGTTAATAAATTAAAAATGGGTAACAGTTTAATGACCCTTCCTAATAAGAGACCAGCTGCAGTGACAGATGTATAATGTATAGATGTTGTAATGTAATGGTAACCACTTCACAGTATATAGATATTTATCCAATGGAATCATTAATGAGATTTGATACATCTAGTGAATTTAAATCAGTCAAAATTGATTTTGTGTTCATTTGATAAACTTTAGAAGAAATTGCATTTGTTTTCAAACTTTGAGAATTAACAACACTCACAAAATAAATAAATCCTTAGTATTCTCTATTGTTACCTAATAAAGAAGTTTAACCTTTTGGATTTTCCTGATCAAAATTGTTTTAAAGTATTGCCTTTATATAGAAATGTGTTGGTTATCACAGATATTGAAATGTACTTTTTATACGACCGCAAAAAAATTTTTGTGGTCGTATATTGGTATGACGTTGGCGTCGTCGTCGTCGTCGTTGTCCGGCGTCGGCGTCGTCCGAAGACACATTGGTTTTCGCACTCTAACTTTAGTTTAAGTGAATGGATCTTTATGAAATTTTACCACAAGGTTCAATACCACAAAAGGAAGGTTGGGATTGATTTTGGGGGTTATGGTAATAACAGTAAAGGAATTAGGGGCCAAAAATAAGCATTTTTGTAACTTCCAGACATAACTTGTGTGTTAGTGTATGGATCTCTCTGACATTGTACCACAAGGTTCCATATCACAAAGGGAATGCTGGGATTGATTTTGGGGGTAATTGCCTCCAAATTTTAGGAATTAGGGGCCAATAAAGGGGCAAAAAACAAGCATTTTTCTAGTTTCATGACAATAACTTGTGTGTAATTGTATGGATCTTTCTGAAATTGTACTACAAGGTTCCATATCACAAAGGGAAAGCTTGAATTGAGTTTGGGGGTAATTGCCCAAAAACGTTTAGGAATAAGGAGCCAAAAATAAGCATTTTTCTAGTTACCAGACAATAACTTGTGTTCAAGTGTATGGATCTCTCTGAAATTGTACTGCAAGGTACCATACCACAAAGGGAAGGCTGGGATTGATTTTGGGGGTAATTGCCTCAAAATTTTAGGAATTAGGGGCCAAAAAGGGGCAAAAAACAAGCATTTTTCTAGTTTCAGGACAATAACTTGTGTGTAAGTGTATGGATCTTTATGAAATTGTACTACAAGGTTCATATCACAAAGGGAAAGCTTGTTTGAGTTTGGGGGTAATTGCCCAAAACGTTTAGCAATAAGGGGCCAAAAAGGGGCCTAAAAACAAGCATTTTTCTAGTTTCCAGACAATAACTTGTGTTCAAGTGTATGGATCTCTCTGAAATTGTACTGCAAGGTACCATACCACAAAGGGAAGGCTGGGATTGAGTTTGGGGGTGATGAATCATAATGGGGGTTCAAAAAATTTTGGGGGGGGGATTTATTTTTTTTTCCTTTTTTTTCTTTTTTTCCTTTTTTGTTTCTTTTAAAATTTTCCATTTTAAGTTGGTTATTTCTGATTTATATTTAAAATCAAATAATAATGATATGGTAGGAGATACACACCAAACAGGATGTGTAAATTATTATATAATAAGTATTGTGCAATAGCAAGAAATTTTCAATTGCACAGTATTGCACAATAGCAAGAAATCTTCAATTGCACAGTATTGCGCAATAGCAAGAAATATCCAATAGCACAATATTGCGCAATAGCAAGAAATTGTCAATTGTACAGTATTGCGCAATAGCAAGAAATATTTAATAGCATAGGATTGTGCAAAAGAAGATACTTCCTATAAATTGCTTATTTCTTGACCAATTTCAATGGGGTTTTATTCTTGATTTCATGGGGTTCTTTAATATGCTGAATATAACCGTGTATTTAGTTTTTGGATTTTGGGCCCCGTTTTTAAATTGGTCCACATTGAGGTCCAAAGGGTCCAAAATTAAACTTTGTTTGATTTCATCAAAAATTGAATTATTGGGGTTCTTTGATATGCCGAATCTAACTGTGTATTTAGATTCTTAAATTTTGGTTCCGTTTTCAAATTGGTCTACATTAAGGTCCAAAGGGTCCAAAATTAAACTTAGTTTGATTTTAACAAAAATTGAATTCTTAGGGTTCTTTGATATGCTGAATCTAAACATGTATTTAGATTTTTGATTATGGGCCCAGTTTTCAAGTTGGTCCAAATCGGGGTCCAAAATTAAACTTTGTTTGATTTCAACAAAAATTGAATATATGGGGTTCTTTGATATGCTGAATCTAACCATGTATTTAGATTTTTGATTTTTGGGCCCCGTTATCAACTTTGTCCACATTGAGGTCAAAAGGGTCCAAAATTAAACTTTGTTTGATTTCATCAAAAATTGAATTATTGGGGTTCTTTGATATGCCGAATCTAACCGTGTATTTAGATTCTTAATTTTTGGTTCCGTTTTCAAATTGGTCTACATTAAGGTCCAAAGGGTCCAAAATTAAACTTAGTTTGATTTTAACAAAAATTGAATATATGGAGTTCTTTGATATGCCGAATCTAACCATTTATTTAGATTCTTAATTTTTGGTTCCGTTTTCAAATTGGTCTACATTAAGGTCCAAAGGGTCCAAAATTAAACTTAGTTTGATTTTAACAAAAATTGAATTCTTAGGGTTCTTTGATATGCTGAATCTAAACATGTATTTAGATTTTTGATTATGGGCCCAGTTTTCAAGTTGGTCCAAATCGGGGTCAAAATTAAACTTTGTTTGATTTCAACAAAAATTGAATATATGGGGTTCTTTGATATGCTGAATCTAACCATGTATTTAGATTTTTGATTTTTGGGCCCCGTTATCAACTTTGTCCACATTGAGGTCAAAAGGGTCCAAAATTAAACTTTGTTTGATTTCATCAAAAATTGAATTATTGGGGTTCTTTGATATGCCGAATCTAACCGTGTATTTAGATTCTTAATTTTTGGTTCCGTTTTCAAATTGGTCTACATTAAGGTCCAAAGGGTCCAAAATTAAACTTAGTTTGATTTTAACAAAAAATGAATTCTTAGGGTTCTTTGATATGCTGAATCTAAACATGTATTTAGATTTTTGATTATGGGCCCAGTTTTCAAGTTGGTCCAAATCGGGGTCCAAAATTAAACTTTGTTTGATTTCAACAAAAATTGAATATATGGGGTTCTTTGATATGCTGAATCTAACCATGTATTTAGATTTTTGATTTTTGGGCCCCGTTATCAACTTTGTCCACATTGAGGTCAAAAGGGTCCAAAATTAAACTTTGTTTGATTTCATCAAAAATTGAATTCTTGGGGTTCTTTGATATGCTGAATCTAACCATGTATTTAGATTTTGGATATTGGACCATAATAGGTGAATGTCCAATTTAAAATTTTTAAGTTCTTAGACCACATTCAATCTGTGTTAGAAACCTATGCTGTGTCAAATATTTAATCACAATCCAAATCCAAAGCTGTATCAAGCTTGAATGTTGTGTCCATACTTCCCCCAACTGTTCAGGATTCGACCTCTGCGGTCGTATCAAGCTGCGCCCTGCGGAGCATTTTATTAAAGATCTGTTATGTAATATTTGATAATTTAGAAAAATAACTATTGCAGGAAAGCAATTATAATTTAAATTGACATTTTATTTTCAGACATCATTAAAGCCTTCCGGTTTGGACAGGAAATACAACTTCAGGCTATGAATAAAATGATGGAACTAATGAACAAAGATAAAGGTAAGAACAATTATACTGTTAATTCAGATATAGTTTGGCAATGTTTTTATTTTTTCAAAATGTGTTACAGGATAGGTGTTTCAAAACAGGCATTTTAAATTTTGATAGTATTTTTTGTATGTTGTTTTTCTTGAAATTGCAATAATCATTCTTACATTTTTGTCCATCTTTCTAAAATTAGAATGATGAATGTGTGCAAAACTTCTGAATCTACAGCATGCCACAGTTGAATTTTTTTTTTAGATGCTGCATTGTGAAACTCAAAAATTTATGTTTTCAATTTTGAATATTCACAAATTCCTCCATTGAAAGTGAAGGATTATTTCATTTAACAGAATGCAGATACAGAGCTTGTTCTTTTCAATTAACTTTTAGCACCATTCAAATGGACTGTGTCATAAATTTTTTTTCACTCAAGTACAATACATGTAAATACCCTATCACAATAAGAAAACTTAAAAATGACATTTTTTATTCAATGATAATCCAAGGAAGGATCAAATAAATACAAGCTTACTTCAACTTTGAAGAACATTCAGGAGATAACAGTATTGTGTTTAAAGATTTGCAGGCATCAATTGATGATTTCTTGGTCACTTGGTACTTTAATAGCAAGAGGTAAGCTACCAGTACAATACTGTTATATCCATATTATATATATTATTCTATATTATACACTAAATGAATATAAGTAATTTGATTTTAATTATTAAACTACTTTTATTTTAAGAAAATTATGAACAGTTGGAGAAAGAGTTGGAAATGGAGAAAGCTAGTCATGTAAATGCTCAAAGGAAACTGGAGCAATTAGAAAGTAAGAATAACAAAATCAAATCTTTTTGCTATTAGCCAACAAATGAATGGCGAAAATAAGTTTGAACATACATTTAGCTGATTCAGCTTGCATGTTCATTGTAACTGACTACCGGTTTACTGTGATTTTTATGGTCCCACCACAAAGTGGTCTGAGCCATATAGTTTTACCCTAATCCGTCATTCTGTCATTCCGCAACGAACAGTTATACAGACTTTTTTCCAAATCGCCTTCACGTATTGAGTTGATTTCTAGTATGTGAGTCTACTATGATGAGTTACAGATCGAGTTTAAGTTTCATTCTGCTCTGCTGATTTTTGCCGTAATTACGGGCTTTGGACGTTGAAAATTTCATGAAAATAACAGTTATACAGACTTTCATTCCCAAATTTCCAAGCTTTTTTGCAAGCGAGTCATTTGTGTCATTTCGATACATCTAGTTGTTGAGCCTGCGACTTCTGTTGCAGAAAGCTCGACATAGGAATAGTGATCCAGTGGGGGCAGCGGCGTTAACTAACTACTTAAAAGCTTTATATTTTAGAAGCTGGAAGACCTGGATGCTTCATAATTTGTATATAGATGCCTTATGTTATGAAGTTTCTGTCTGTCATATGTCCATTGTCCTTGACCTCATTTTCCTGGTTCAGTGACTACTTGAAAACAAAGTTAATATTTTTTGTAAAGTTAATTTCTCTCTTATTATGAGTAATAGGATAACTATATATAGTACCGTATAGCGGGTTATTTTCGCGGGTGTAAATTTTCGCGATTTTCATTGAATAAGGTATACGAAATATTTTGGCGGTTATTATTTTGGCGGATTCAAAACTTTTATCAATACCTTTGCATGTGCCGTGTTAAATTGGCGGAATTTATTTTGGCGATTTTGTTCTATCCGCGAAAATAAGCGAAAATTTGCACCCCTCGAAAATAACCCGCTATACGGTATGTGCGTACCTTGCAAGGTCCTCATGCCTGTCAGACAGTTTTCATCTGACCTCGACCTCATTTCATGGATTAGTTAACAAGGTTAAGTTTTCGTGGTCAAGTCCATATATCAGATACTATAAGCAATAGGTCTACTATATTTGGTGTATGGAATGATTGTAAGTAGTACATGTCCAGCTGGCAGGTGTCATCTGACCTTGACCACATTTTCATGGTTCACTTCCGTGGTTAAAGTTAAGTTTTTGTGTTTTGGTCTTTTTTCTAATACTATATGCAATAGGTCAACTATATTTGGTGTATGGAAATATTTTAAGATGTACATGTCTGTCTGGCAGGTTTAATTTGACCTTGACCTCATTTTCATGGTTTATTGGTCAGTGTTAAGTTTTTGTGTTTTGGTCTGTTTTTCTTAAACTATAAGCAATAGGTCAACTATATTTGGTGTATGGAATTATTGTAAGGTGTATATGTCTGTCTGGCAGGTATCATCTGACCTTGACCTCATTTTCATGGTTCATTAGTCAATGTTAAATTTTCATGGTTAAGTTTGTTTCTTAGATATTATAAGCAATAGGTCAACTATATTTAATGCATAGATTAATTGTAAAGTGAACATGTCTGTCTGGCATGGTTCATCTGACCTTGACCTCATTTTCATGGTTCATTGGTCAATGTTAAATTTTCATGGTTAAGTTTAGAAACTATAAGCAATAGGTCAACTATATTTTGTGTATGGAATGATTGTAAGGTGTACATGTATTTCCAGTGTGGTTTATCTGACCTTGGCCTCATTTTCTTGGATTATGTTAGGTTTATGTGATACTTGTAGTAAAGCTTTATATATAGGACTCTCAACATAAAATCAATGATCAGTAAAGCAGGCGAGACATTTCAGTGTGTGCACTCTTGTTTATAATATATGTACACTGACATGATAAGGGCCCTGTAGTCGGTCTATCTATCCGTCTGCACTTCTATGTGGTATGATAAATCAACCAATTTCAATAATTTTGGTCTCATATTGAGGAAGTTGTGAAGTTAAAACTATGGCAAGCTGGTTCAGTCAGCGTCAACAATTGGTAAAAGATTGTGATTAGGTCATTTTAAGGCGTAAGTCAATGATATTTGGTATGCATTTGAAATAGTATAAGCACATCTCTTATTTTTGATTGATGCACTGTATATTTCTTATAATATTCTGTATAAAATTAATGAACATGGCTGATTTATTTTTACATACTCTATTTTTTTTATATTTTCAGGACAGTTTGGAACAATAATGGATTGTCTTCATAAAAAGTCATGATCCTTTCCTCCAATGAATTGATGTTACTTGATGAGTCCCTTTATTAGAAATCCATCAGACAAAATAGTGCCAAATGATATAAGTGTAAATAAATGTAGATAATTCTGTATATAACAGCATTTTAGTGCAATTGGATTATAATTCCGTCTGGTACATGTACTTTAGTTGTTTAGGGGGAGATAACAAAGTATTAAGGGGCTATAACTCCTTTTTTAATATTTTATATAGGGCTTTAAATATTGTTTTAATCTAACAAATGTTTATAGTTTCATGACAATTTGTAAGGCAGCAACAGTATCAGTTATGATTTGTAGTAATTTTGTAGAGTCACATTTTATTGAACCATGCTAATCCACACAATATTGCAGCAATATATTTACACATAACCATTGAAAATTTTTACACTATTCAATCACTTTATCTATTTTTTGAACCATAGAATTTGTCTTTTGACTTTATTTTATCAGAATAAACTTTCCCTTTAATAGAATAATTTCATCTTGCTTTGAAATATGCAATAAAAAATGTATGGGGGGCGGGTTGAAAACCACATGATTTTTCTGAAAGTAAAAGGGTTGGAAGCAAATGTCAATCTGAAATAAATGAGAACAAAAATTATGGGTAAAAATTATCATAAAAATATGTTTGGTACTAACATGTACTAATATAAAAATAAGGAGATGTGGTATGATTGCCAATGAGACAACTTTCCACCAAAGTTCAAATGAAGTGGATGTAAGCAATTATAGGCTAACCATGGTAATGGACTGTATTATACTAATTTTAACGAGACTGGGACAAGGTACCAGTATTTGATGTATCAATAACACATGTACAATCTGAATAAAACCTTATATAATTCTAAAAAAAGTATGTTTGGTCCAACCCCTGCCCCTATACATTTTTTTCTTGAGAGAAGTCCTTACTGAAGGATTTAAGTGTAACATGTTTACAGTTATATAGTCACATTGCATCATGTTATTGAAACCAACAAACCCACACATTGTGTTCATATTGTACTTCTACATTTATTGTCTTTTAACACTTTTATATTTGCTATTCAATTATGAAAAGTTTTTTTCTTTGTGTGAACTGCTGTCTTCATTTATTGTGTTGTTATATTTGATAGCTATGTTCGTTTCATAAGATATGAATAACCACTGTCAATGCTCAGGTTTGTCTTAATTTGATTATGTATTTTTTTTGTCTGCTGATATTAACTGCTGCTTTTTTTAAATTTATTTATTTCCAAACCTGTAATATAAATTTTGTATGGAATTTGTTGAAAAAACTTTTTTTTGTTCATTTCAATGTTTTTAATTTGAATTTAAATAATGAGGATGTGTTACAAGTTTGAAAACATTTGGGGACGTAAAGTAAAGACAGAAAAATAATTCTTACGTAAATTAATTTATATCTTAAAATATTTTTAAACAAATATTGAAAAGAGTAAGAAACTTAACAAGAAAAATTCTTCTTTGTTCAAGTTAATGCTGAAGCATAAAATGTTTTATTGATGAATACTACCAATAACCAAATTAAAATTCAATTTTATTCTTCAATTATGACTTCAGCATGCTATTTGTAGTAATAAGAGGTATTTCTGTTTTGACAGAGGTCATTAGCATATTTATAGAAAATAAGAGTACTACATATGATCACATATGGTAGGACAGGATATTTCTTTCTTCAATTTTTGTAAATATTTGATGACACTAAACTGTATGAAGAATAAAATGAATATTTTTAAGTGCCAAAGTGTACTTACTAGAGAAAACATTGTGTGCCAAATGATTTTATGTGTAAACTCAGAATCTTAAAAGTGTTCACATAAATTGTTATAAAATTTTATTGTTATTGTTTTTGTTACCATTTTCATGTAATGATCTCATTCAGATGTAGCAAGTTATGTGTTATCTCTCTCTATATAATGTGTAGAATGTTATTCCTGCAAGAATAAAAAAAGAATTGTATTCAAATTAAAAAGAAGGAGATGTGGTATGATTGCCAATGAGACAACTGTCCACCTACTACAAAAAGATGTGATATGATTGCCAATGAGACAACTTCAATTTTCATGGTTGAGTCAGATTCTATAAGTAATAAGTTAACTATATTTGTTGTAAAGAATGGTTGTATAAAGGTACATGTTAGTCTGGCAGGTTTCATCTGACTTAATGACTTCATTTTTATGGTTTGATTTGTTTCTATATTTGGTGTATAAATGATTGTTAAGTGTATATGTCTGTCTTGTAGGGTTTAAGTCAGTAGCTTGTTGTTCAGTTGTTGTCGTTTGTTGGTGTGGTTCATAGGTGTTTCTCTTTTCTTGTTTTTTATATAGATTAGACTTGGTTTTCTCGGTGTGATCCAAGGCTCCGTGTTGAAGGCCGTACTTTGACCTATAATTGTTAACTTTTTATACATTGTGACCTAGATGGAGAGTTGTCTCATTGGCACTCATACCACATCTTCTTATTTATATTATCTGAAGTTTTGGTTTTCAATGCTTTTCAACTTTGTTATTAATTTGGCCTTCCAACTTTTTATACGACCGCAAAAAAATTTTTGTGGTCGTATATTGGTATGACATTGGCGTCGTCGTCGTCGTCGTCGTCGTCCGGCGTCGTCCGAAGACACATTGGTTTTCGCACTCTAACTTTAGTTTAAGTGAATGGATCTTTATGAAATTTTACCACAAGGTTCAATACCACAAAAGGAAGGTTGGGATTGATTTTGGGGGTTATGGTAATAACAGTAAAGGAATTAGGGGCCAAAAAGGGGCCAAAAATAAGCATTTTTATACGACCGCAAAAAAATTTTTGTGGTTGTATATTGGTATGACGTTGGCGTCGTCGTCGTCCGGCGTCGTCGTCGTCCGGCGTCGTCTGGCGTCGTCCGAAGACACATTGGTTTTCGCACTCTAACTTTAGTTTAAGTGAATGGATCTTTATGAAATTTTACCACAAGGTTCAATACCACAAAAGGAAGGTTGGGATTGATTTTGGGGGTTATGGTAATAACAGTAAAGGAATTAGGGGCCAAAAAGGGGCCAAAAATAAGCATTTTTGTAACTTCCAGACATAACTTGTGTGTTAGTGTATGGATCTCTCTGACATTGTACCACAAGGTTCCATATCACTAAAGGAATGCTGGGATTGATTTTGGGGGTAATTGCCTCCAAATTTTAGGAATTAGGGGCCAAAAAAGGGGCAAAAAACAAGCATTTTTCTAGTTTCATGACAATAACTTGTGTGTAAGTGTATGGATCTTTCTGAAATTGTACTACAAGGTTCCATATCACAAAGGGAAAGCTGGGTTTGAGTTTGGGGGTAATTGCCCTAAACGTTTAGGAATTTGGGGCCAAAAAGGGGCCAAAAAACACATTTTTTTCTAGTTTCCAGACAATAACTTGTGTTCAAGTGTATGGATCTCTCTGAAATTGTACTGCAAGGTACCATACCACAAAGGGAAGGCTGGGATTGAGTTTGGGGGTGATGAATCATAATGGGGGTTCAAAAAATTTTGGGGGGGGATTTATTTTTTTTTCCTTTTTTTTCTTTTTTTCTTTTTTTGTTTCTTTTAAAATTTTCCATTTTAAGTCGGTTATTTCTGATTTATATTTAAAATCAAATAATAATGATATGGTAGGAGATACACACCAAACAGGATGTGTAAATTATTATATAATAAGTATTGTGCAATAGCAAGAAATTTTCAATTGCACAGTATTGCACAATAGCAAGAAATCTTCAATTGCACAGTATTGCGCAATAGCAAGAAATCTTCAATTGCACAGTATTGCGCAATAGCAAGAAATATCCAATAGCACAATATTGCACAATAGCAAGAAATTGTCAATTGTACAGTATTGCGCAATAGCAAGAAATATTTAATAGCACAGGATTGTGCAAAAGAAGATACTTCCTATAAATTGCTTATTTCTTGACCAATTTCAATGGGGTTTTATTCTTGATTTCATGGGGTTCTTTAATATGCTGAATCTAACCGTGTATTTAGTTTTTGGATTTTGGGCCCCGTTTTTAAATTGGTCCACATTGAGGTCCAAAGGGTCCAAAATTAAACTTTGTTTGATTTCATCAAAAATTGAATTATTGGGGTTCTTTGATATGCCGAATCTAACTGTGTATTTAGATTCTTAAATTTTGGTTCCGTTTTCAAATTGGTCTACATTAAGGTCCAAAGGGTCCAAAATTAAACTTAGTTTGATTTTAACAAAAATTGAATTCTTAGGGTTCTTTGATATGCTGAATCTAAACATGTATTTAGATTTTTGATAATGGGCCCAGTTTTCAAGTTGGTCCAAATCGGGGTCCAAAATTAAACTTTGTTTGATTTCAACAAAAATTGAATATATGGGTTTCTTTGATATGCTGAATCTAACCATGTATTTAGATTTTTGATTTTTGGGCCCCGTTATCAACTTTGTCCACATTGAGGTCAAAAGGGTCCAAAATTAAACTTTGTTTGATTTCATCAAAAATTGAATTATTGGGGTTCTTTGATATGCCGAATCTAACCGTGTATTTAGATTCTTAATTTTTGGTTCCGTTTTCAAATTGGTCTACATTAAGGTCCAAAGGGTCCAAAATTAAACTTAGTTTGATTTTAACAAAAATTGAATTCTTAGGGTTCTTTGATATGCTGAATCTAAACATGTATTTAGATTTTTGATTATGGGCCCAGTTTTCAAGTTGGTCCAAATCGGGGTCCAAAATTAAACTTTGTTTGATTTCAACAAAAATTGAATATATGGGGTTCTTTGATATGCTGAATCTAACCATGTATTTAGATTTTTGATTTTTGGGCCCCGTTATTAACTTTGTCCACATTGAGGTCAAAAGGGTCCAAAATTAAACTTTGTTTGATTTCATCAAAAATTGAATTATTGGGGTTCTTTGATATGCCGAATCTAACCGTTTATTTAGATTCTTAATTTTTGGTTCCGTTTTCAAATTGGTCTACATTAAGGTCCAAAGGGTCCAAAATTAAACTTAGTTTGATTTTAACAAAAATTGAATTCTTAGGGTTCTTTGATATGCTGAATCTAAACATGTATTTAGATTTTTGATTATGGGCCCAGTTTTCAAGTTGGTCCAAATCGGGGTCCAAAATTAAACTTTGTTTGATTTCAACAAAAATTGAATATATGGGGTTCTTTGATATGCTGAATCTAACCATGTATTTAGATTTTTGATATTTGGGCCCCGTTATCAACTTTGTCCACATTGAGGTCAAAAGGGTCCAAAATTAAACTTTGTTTGATTTCATCAAAAATTGAATTATTGGGGTTCTTTGATATGCCGAATCTAACCGTGTATTTAGATTCTTAATTTTTGGTTCCGTTTTCAAATTGGTCTACATTAAGGTCCAAAGGGTCCAAAATTAAACTTAGTTTGATTTTAACAAAAATTGAATTCTTAGGGTTCTTTGATATGCTGAATTTAAACATGTATTTAGATTTTTGATTATGGGCCCAGTTTTCAAGTTGGTCCAAATCGGGGTCCAAAATTAAACTTTATTTGATTTCAACAAAAATTGAATATATGGGGTTCTTTGATATGCTGAATCTAACCATGTATTTAGATTTTTGATTTTTGGGCCCCGTTATCAACTTTGTCCACATTGAGGTCAAAAGGGTCCAAAATTAAACTTTGTTTGATTTCATCAAAAATTGAATTATTGGGGTTCTTTGATATGCTGAATCTAACCATGTATTTAGATTTTGGATATTGGACCATAATAGGTGAATGTCCAATTTAAAATTTTTAAGTTCTTAGACCACATTCAATCTGTGTTAGAAACCTATGCTGTGTCAAATATTTAATCACAATCCAAATGCAAAGCTGTATCAAGCTTGAATGTTGTGTCCATACTTGCCCCAACTGTTCAGGGTTCGACCTCTGCGGTCGTATCAAGCTGCGCCCTGCGGAGCATTTTATTGTAACTTCCAGACATAACTTGTGTGTTAGTGTATGGATCTCTCTGACATTGTACCACAAGGTTCCATATCACAAAAGGAATGCTGGGATTGATTTTGGGGGTAATTGCCTCCAAATTTTAGGAATTAGGGGCCAAAAAAGGGGCAAAAAACAAGCATTTTTCTAGTTTCATGACAATAACTTGTGTGTAAGTGTATGGATCTTTCTGAAATTGTACTACAAGGTTCCATATCACAAAGGGAAAGCTGGGTTTGAGTTTGGGGGTAATTGCCCTAAACGTTTAGGAATTTGGGGCCAAAAAGGGGCCAAAAAACACATTTTTTTCTAGTTTCCAGACAATAACTTGTGTTCAAGTGTATGGATCTCTCTGAAATTGTACTGCAAGGTACCATACCACAAAGGGAAGGCTGGGATTGAGTTTGGGGGTGATGAATCATAATGGGGGTTCAAAAAATTTTGGGGGGGGATTTATTTTTTTTTCCTTTTTTTTCTTTTTTTCCTTTTTTGTTCCTTTTAAAATTTTCCATTTTAAGTTGGTTATTTCTGATTTATATTTAAAATCAAATAATAATGATATGGTAGGAGATACACACCAAACAGGATGTGTAAATTATTATATAATAAGTATTGTGCAATAGCAAGAAATTTTCAATTGCACAGTATTGCACAATAGCAAGAAATCTTCAATTGCACAGTATTGCGCAATAGCAAGAAATCTTCAATTGCACAGTATTGCGCAATAGCAAGAAATAT
The DNA here is from genome assembly GCF_021869535.1 of Mytilus californianus. NCBI lineage: Eukaryota > Metazoa > Mollusca > Bivalvia > Mytilida > Mytilidae > Mytilus > Mytilus californianus. The sequence goes on from NW_026262723.1 coordinate 111,573,421, forward strand.
CCAATAGCACAATATTGCGCAATAGCAAGAAATTGTCAATTGTACAGTATTGCGCAATAGCAAGAAATATTTAATAGCACAGGATTGTGCAAAAGAAGATACTTCCTATAAATTGCTTATTTCTTGACCAATTTCAATGGGGTTTTATTCTTGATTTCATGGGGTTCTTTAATATGCTGAATCTAACCGTGTATTTAGTTTTTGGATTTTGGGCCCCGTTTTTAAATTGGTCCACATTGAGGTCCAAAGGGTCCAAAATTAAACTTTGTTTGATTTCATCAAAAATTGAATTATTGGGGTTCTTTGATATGCCGAATCTAACTGTGTATTTAGATTCTTAAATTTTGGTTCCGTTTTCAAATTGGTCTACATTAAGGTCCAAAGGGTCCAAAATTAAACTTAGTTTGATTTTAACAAAAATTGAATTCTTAGGGTTCTTTGATATGCTGAATCTAAACATGTATTTAGATTTTTGATTATGGGCCCAGTTTTCAAGTTGGTCCAAATCGGGGTCCAAAATTAAACTTTGTTTGATTTCAACAAAAATTGAATATATGGGGTTCTTTGATATGCTGAATCTAACCATGTATTTAGATTTTTGATTTTTGGGCCCCGTTATCAACTTTGTCCACATTGAGGTCAAAAGGGTCCAAAATTAAACTTTGTTTGATTTCATCAAAAATTGAATTATTGGGGTTCTTTGATATGCCGAATCTAACCGTGTATTTAGATTCTTAATTTTTGGTTCCGTTTTCAAATTGGTCTACATTAAGGTCCAAAGGGTCCAAAATTAAACTTAGTTTGATTTTAACAAAAATTGAATTCTTAGGGTTCTTTGATTTGCTGAATCTAAACATGTATTTAGATTTTTGATTATGGGCCCAGTTTTCAAGTTGGTCCAAATCGGGGTCCAAAATTAAACTTTGTTTGATTTCAACAAAAATTGAATATATGGGGTTCTTTGATATGCTGAATCTAACCATGTATTTAGATTTTTGATTTTTGGGCCCCGTTATCAACTTTGTCCACATTGAGGTCAAAAGGGTCCAAAATTAAACTTTGTTTGATTTCATCAAAAATTGAATTCTTGGGGTTCTTTGATATGCTGAATCTAACCATGTATTTAGATTTTGGATATTGGACCATAATAGGTGAATGTCCAATTTAAAATTTTTAAGTTCTTAGACCACATTCAATCTGTGTTAGAAACCTATGCTGTGTCAAATATTTAATCACAATCCAAATCCAAAGCTGTATCAAGCTTGAATGTTGTGTCCATACTTCCCCCAACTGTTCAGGGTTCGACCTCTGCGGTCGTATCAAGCTGCGCCCTGCGGAGCATTTTATTAATTTATTTAAGCACCACTGTCAAGTCTTATGGTGAGGAAATGCAGGTCTGGAATAACCAATTTTAACCCTGGTATCTGTGATAAGTTTTTACAAGGTCAGGTCTAGAAACAGCTTTACTACATCTTTCCTACTGTACCTTCAAAAGACATTGGGTAGAATACTTTCATCAAACTTTTCTTAGCCTCTACAGATAGGAAGGATTTTAAATTTGGTTTGCAGCTTGATAATGTTCAGTTATAGTGTGTAAGCAATTTTTACATTCGTCATTCAGCCACTTCCTGACATTTTGAAATATTACAAGACCCATTGGTATTGTATAAGGAAAATTTCTGTCCAAGTTTTCCTTGACCTCAATCAAAGGGAATAATTTTATATTTGGTCTGCAGCTTGATAATGTTGAGTTGAATTGTTAAGCAATTTTTACATCAGTGGTGCAACAACTTCCTGTTTGCTGATAGTTTGAAATTTTACATTATTCTTTGTACAAGGTAAATTTTCGTCAAACTACTTGGCATCTATTGAAAGTAATGATCAGTTATGCCTCAGTATACATGTAACCTTAATCAATTGCATGGAGCAACGCAGGTCCAGATTGGGTATTGTGTTTCTTTAACTCATATCATTTGGTTTATTGGTCAATGTTGAGTTTGCTTGGTTCAGGCTCTAAGATACTATAAGCAATATGTCAAACATATTTGGTAGATCGAATGTATGCATGATGAACATGTCTGCCTGGCAGTATTATTTGACCTTGACCTCATTTTGGTGGTTCATCGGTCAATGTCAAGTTTTCCTAGATAGAAATGGTCTTCAGATACTATAAGCAATAGGTTAGCTATATTTAGTGTACAGAAAGATTGTAAGGTGTACATGTCTGTCTGGCAGGTTACATCTCACCTTGACCTCATTTTTATGGTTTGGTTTGTTTCATCAATTATAATGTAAAAAAAATAAATGGGGCACATATGATGCCCCCGTTTGCATATAATGTTATAAAGGGATTGACTTATGAAACGTATACACAATGCTTATTGCCACAAAACTCAGATCAAGTACAAATTTGGGTAGCGTCACTTTTACAGTTCTTGACAATTGGTTGAGGCAAACTAAAGTAAGAGAACGGTAACGAAAAATTCAGCAATTTTTCCATTTGTAGAGGGGCGTAACTCTAGAACGGCAAAAGTGACGCCACCAAAATTCAAACTTGATCTGTGTTTTGTGGTTATAAGCATTGTGTATAAGTTTCATATTTGGTTGAGGCAAACTAAAGTTAAAGAACGGAAACGAAAAAATTCAGCAATTTTTCCATTTATAAAGGGGCATAACTCTAGAATGGTAAAAGTGACGCCACCAAAATTCAAACTTGATCTGTGTTTTGTGGTAATAAGCATTGTGTATAAGTTTCATAACATTTGGTTGAGGCAAACTGAAGTTATAGAACGGAAACAAAAAAATTTAGCAATTTTTCCATTTGTAAAGGGGCATAACTCTAGAATGGTTAAAGTGATGCCACCAATATTCAAACTTGATCTGTGTTTTGTGGTAATAAGCATTGTGTATAAGTTTCATAACATTTGGTTGAGGCAAACTAAAGTTAGAGAACGGAAACCAATTTTGGGACGCACGTACGCTACGGCGGGGGCATAAAAAAACAATGTAATGTTTATTGTGTAGTTTGTTTCATTTTCTGATGGCTGTCTCATTGACATGTATTTCATTTATTCATACTCTGTGATTACAAATTCAAAGTTTCAATTGTTATGCATCCTGATATGACTGCATGAAGTGTGCCTTCTCTTAAACATGATATCTACTGTTTGACCCAAGTCAACTATATGTAATGCAGTGGTTGTGATGCTCACTGCCTATCATACGTTTGTACATTAGGATGTTGGTTTTTTTGTTTGAATTGTTTTACATTTTACAACTTACTATACAGTATGGGTTTTGCTCATTGTTGGAGGCTATACAGCAACCTATAGTTGTGTAATCTATGTCATTTGGTATCTGGTGGATAGTTGTCTCATTGACAATCATACCACATCTTCTTATTTTTATACTTATCAAAATTAACACTAAGCAAAAGTTTCAAAGTCAAAAGACCATGACTGAAGTGGCTAGGCCAAATAATCTCCATGGAAATGAGATGTGCCAATGCTCATACAACTGCATACCAAATATCATTGACCTACCATTAGGGTTGACACAAAAAAAATAGCAAAAAGAACAATGAAAACAAATAACACTTTTAAGCTATTTATTTAAACAATAATTCACCAATCACGATTCAGTTTTACAAAACAACATTTCTGATGGATCTTATTTTGATTCTTCAATGAAAACACAAATAGCAAAAAGCTATGGATTATTCAAATCTTAATGCCAGACAGATTTTTACCTTTGAGAAATTAAAATGCAATCTACACCTAATATATCCTTCATTGTGTATAAAAAAGCAAAAAAAAAAATAATGGATCTACGAAACGGAAGGAGTATTACTATGAGTGCTATGCATTTAACTTTGTTTAACTAAAAAGTAAAAAGTAGGTAAAAATTTTTAGGCAAATACAAAAGCTTTAAATGGCAAGAACTATCGAATGCGTGTTCATTTCTGACTGGTTAATTATTTACTTAATAGCTTAACTCGAAAGACCAGTTTGATTGATAATCAATCTTATGTTAAGCAAAACTAATAACTTAGCTAAAAGTTAAGGCAATAAAAATATGTAATAGTTTACATGATTTTATATAAAATTAACATCACTTATAATTATAACCTATGCTAAAACATACATACTAATAACAAAAGCGAAAGTTGAGGGAATACAACCTTCATATATAACTATGATATCTATTGGTCAATTCAAGTGCACACACACACCTACTTTTAGAAATATTTATGACATGCACATTTCCAAATTAACACCTCTAAGCTATCATTAATATAGCACCTCAATACAATGAATAGTTGTATACCCTCTAATGAATTATTATGACAATAAATTCAGATCTATATTTGACAAGCAAATACATTTACAAATCAGAAGAGTGGTACATATTTGACACAGGAGAATGATTTTACTGATTATGCCCTTCTAAACACTGATTACAATGATTACAATGATTAAGCATCCCAAATCTTACTGTTTATAATTCCTTTATGAAGCAATTTGTGTAAAATGAGTTTCCTATTATATCTTTGTGATTAAATGATAAATTGTTTCTCAACATTTGGATGAAAAAATCAAGAAGATAAAATGTAATAAGATCCCTTATTGGGCCTCAAAGTTAAGAACAAATCAGTCAGTCTTCTACTGGGAGAATCAGACTTTGGCATGTGTTCATTAGATTTCAGTTTCATGTGATGTTGGTTTCTCCTGTTGAGGTGGTTGCTCCATAAACTGGTCGATAATTCCCTGCATGCTCTCACGTAAAACATCTGGAGTATCATCTTCTTGTACATTTGTTTCCTCGTGTACAGTTGTGTGTTCTTGTCCATCTTTTAGTACAGTAGTTGTATGAATCTGTTTTGTCATCACCATTCTGAAAACAAAACCATTGACTTAACAGCATTTGAAATAATAAGTTTAACTTCACAGATTTAGACATATGTACAATGGCCAATGGTTTGTACTATGTTACAATAATATACAATAAATCTAAAGAGTAAACAAAGTGGTTTTGTTTGAAAAAGCTATATAAATTCACTCTATTTATCCTTGTCAGTGATTATCATACTTTAATGTTTTATGTTATTTGAACAATTTGGTATTGAATGCAGATCTTTGTTTATTTTCACTCAAACAATATAGAGCTAGATATATTGTATTGACAACTGCTCATTGTTGAAGACTTTTAGATGTTTACTGGTTATGTTATTGGGTTGCTGTCTCATGGACATATAACCAACATCTCCTTTTATTAGGGGAGGTTTTAAACTTTCTAAATGTAGAAAAATTCACTGTAACTTTGAGATTACGGACAGCAATAAAAGCTCTATTACTTTGTTTTTGGTTTTGTGTCATGAATTACCTGGCTTTTTGCACGTCTCCTCCTTCAGCTCCTTCTGACTGGTCATCATCTATAAATAAAAACAAAATTATTTTCAAATTTGTTTTATATACTTAGAAATGAATCTATTTGCAAACGAATTTAAATGATATTTCCGATTATGAAAAGTAGTTGTGTTAAAATAAAGAAGCTGATCCAAACATCTTTCACTTTTAATATTTCAAAAATATTTCACAGAAAATATGTTGTAAATGTTTTAGCATGCATGCACTACATGTATCTTTCAAGGAATAGTTTATAATACTGATTAAAACCTTAATGTTGAAGCATTTACATTTTAAACTCCACCATATTTGTTTTCCATAAAATAAATTCACATCAACCATACAAATTCATAAAGATTTTCAGCACAAATACAGTTCAAATTAAATACAACAGCATATTCGATCAAACAAGAGTTAATGCTCCAACAGCAAAACCAAAGATCAATCCCACAAATCATCCCAACTGTGTATGTCCACTGTTCAAATATATACGTTTTACATAACTATCAGTAAAAGATGGAGTTCAATACATCGTCTTTTAAAGTATCATTAATTTGAAGAGAATCTTCATTAAGATAGCAGAGAAAAATGAGTATTGTTTTGTTCAGAAATATATATGAGTAACTTGATTTTGAAACTATGTGATATTTATTATCATTAGTGGGATACTTATCTTTTGTTGATTTCGTTTGTAAAAGTAAACAACAATCTTTAGTGCTGTTATTCAACAAAATAAAAATTAGTTACAGGCTTGTTTACATATTTTTTCAAATGACAAAATCAAGTATCCATGGAAATACAGTTATTCCTTAATCAACAAATATTGGTACCAAAGAAAATAAATGAATCCACATTACTTATTTTAATACCAAATTTTTCTTGTGATAAAAAAGGTAACAGTTCATAGATTGGTTGGAAGGAGATAACTCAAAACTGTTAATAAAAATATATAAATAAAGCAGCACTGCACACTTTAAGCATGTATAATTTGTTACAAGTCTATCCATTCTTCCCCATTACATTGGCAGATCTACTGCTGTGTGGAGGACATAGAAAGTTTCTCCATGCATGAGGTTCATGCTCTCATATTTTTACCTTGATGGCATATATTTTCTTCAGATAACTTCTCTTATCAGGCTTTAGTAGGGTACCCCCCTAAGTCACAAGGTCATGTTTAAAAATAGCCACAAGTAACCACCTTTAAAGCAAAGTTTACAGTTCTAAACTGATCTAATTCTCAGTTTTTTTTACATAATAAAGAGTCGCAGGTCCTTTTAAAAACACATCAGGTCACAAGGTTGACCACCTCCCCGCTCCCCTCCTTCCTTGTCAAAGCCATGAAAGGATTTTGTGTCCAGAATTTATACTTCATTTGCTTTCTTTCCATTAAATTCTAATCATGAATGTTTCCAATGCACATAAAACATATTTATAAATAAAAAAATTATCGCTATTTTACGAATTTTTCCTTTGATCTTGCTGACTGATAATTTCCGTTCTCAGCGGAGTCGAGTGATATGAAAAAAATCGCTAGAAACTAAGGGAACACGTGGCATTGTCAAGGAAATTAACAACGTCTTCATAGGTAAAATAGCGATAAACAGATTATCATTGGTCATCTCAACTCGATTGCTTTTCTCGCTTTCGCCTTACCAGCTCAAGCGAGAAAATCAATCTTGTTGAGATAACCAACGATAATCTATAAATATCAAAATAGTTGCTGACAACTAAAATTAAGTATATTACAAATATCAACTAAAGATCACAGAGCCAAAAATTAAACATAACAACATATGTTACCAACACAAAAGAATTAAATGATAAAATGTTCATTTGAATCCCTCTTCATTACAATAAAGCAGAAATAAGGACACGAGACATTGACATTTGTTACAACACTCTCGTCAAACCTTTGTCTGGCTTGTCTTCTGTAATATCAGCTCCACTTTTCTGGGCTAACAAAATACAAATAACACCTTTAATAGGGAACTATTTCAACATCCATATGACTCCACAAGTAACTGAGAACTATCCCTATGACTGAGCAAAGTTTGATGTAGGGTAGATAATTCAAACATGATGGGAAAAAAATGTATCAGCAAATAAAAAGGTCTCAACAGGAATATATTTCCTTTGTAAGATTCATCTTATATTTAAAATGTGAAACAAAGTAATATATAAATATAAAGTGGGAAATAAAATATGGTAAATTAATTTTCATATCACCCCCTTCATTTCTGTACTTTGTAATATCTACTTCTGAATAGTTTTCAGTGTTGTACATTTAAGCCAATAATATTTCATCGTCTCAGATTTAAATATCATTTATACTCAACATAAATCAAAGATAAAAAAGTCAGGTCTACCTATATCTAAGGCTTGTACAAAGCACTTTAAACTTCCTTGATGGAATATTATAAGTTATCTACGTTCATATCCGTAGATATGGATATTTTAACACCCTGAAGTATCCAAGTACACCCTGAGGCGCAGCCGAAGGGTGTACAGGGTACTGAAGGGTGTTAAAATATCCATATCTACGGATATGAACGTAGATAACGAATTTATCCCTGGTCTTAGTCTAAATCTGGCGATTTTTAGAGAAATTCGACCACAAAGTTAAACGTGAAAGCAACGATTTTTTTCATTTTTTAAATATCTTTTATTGAAATTTGGGAATTTGACATATTTTTAACGGGGTGTAGGGTACTACCTTTGGTAGAACCCTACAGGTAGACAAATATAAGACGTTTTTAAACTAGAGACAGAGAAACTGAAATGGGTCGAATTTGGCGCGCAATGTTGTGAGAGTTACATCATAAACGGTGTGACGTCAACGTGGGTCATTTGCATAGCTAGGTCAGTAGTACCATTCATTGACAATGTGGCTGCATAGTGATGCATTTACTAAAATGAGTGCAAATAATCGATATAATAAGATAAAATCGTTAGTGGATTTAATATTTAATTATACAGACATCATGGAAAATCTACAGAATTCGATATTTCATAAGGAACAACCATGGAACTAAGGAAAACGCGCGTGAAATTCCCCGATGTAATGGGTAGCAACGTCCGGGGATATGGGTTAGCAACACCCAGGGGCTATGGGTTTTGTAACGACGTGCGTTAACCAATCAGAATCCTAGAAATATACTAAGCCGGGGATAATTTTGCATATTCATGATAATGTTCAGATATGAATCATGTCAACTAACTAGAAAAATTAGTTTTTTTTCTGTTTTAAATACAACAATGTGACAATATTTGGTAAACATCCACCAACAAAACTAATATTTTAAGAAAGAAGATTACATATAAATATTGGACAATCACAGTACAACAGTCTCCTGAAGGATTATAATAGTAATCAAATTTCTACTGAAATAAATTTTAGCAGGATATTCTTTTTTTGTGAATTTTATTTTTGGAACATTTTCCATGAGGTTTTTATTTGTGCATTTAATATTGAAGTTATTCATAAACAAAACTAAATGTTGTGGCAATATTCAACTATGGCTACTCTATTGTGTGAACAAAATCAAATATTACTCCAGCAGGTCTTGTTCAAATGTTAAAAGTAGCAATGTTAACCTTGGCAAAGTCTTGTTTAAATGTTAAAACTGTCGAGTCCTGCTCAAATTTTAAAACTGGCAAGTTCTGCTCAAAAGATAACACTGGCAAGTTCTGCTCAGAAGATAACACTGCCAAGTTCTGCTCAAAAGATAATACTGGCAATTCTGCTCAAAAGATAACACTGGCAAGTCCTGCTCAAGTTATAACGCTAGTAAAATTTTATAACACTGGCAAGTCTTTCTAAATTATTTACATATGATATGAAATCCTATGACATCATATTCAAATGTTCACTCTATATAAAACACCAGCTAGTTCTGCTCATATATAAAACACATATAAAAAAAAAAGTAGGAAGTCCTGGTCAAATGTCTATACATGACATATAACACAAGCAAATCCTTCTCAAACATTTCTGAATAAAATATTGAAAAGCCTGCCAAAATGCTTATTCAAGCCATTGTCGAAAGGTTTAAAAATCAATGAAAAATGCTCCAATGTTTATATGACAGAAACTACAAATGAGTAATGCTAGAGTGTTTATATACAATATTATCAATCACCATTTTATATATAGATCTATGTATTATGGGTACTTAAATGTTTATAAATGACATAAAAACTCACAAAACCTACCCCTACAATTCTTTTTTATACATTAAACAAAAATTCGCAAATACCTGCTGAAATGTTTTAAAAGATAAATGACACTAGTAAAACCTGCTCAAATGTGAATACATGAAATAAAATACTAGCAAAACACAGAGATAACATTAGGTAACATAAAGTATGAATGAAGGAAAACAATAACAAACATGATAGAACTCCTACCCAAATGTTCTGTTATATCATATTCCCCGGGACTCCTACCCAAATGTTCTGTTATATCATATTCCCCGGGACTCCCACCCAAATGTTCTGTTATATCATATTCCCCCGTGACTCCCACCCAAATGTTCTGTTATATCATATTCCCCGGGACTCCCACCCAAATGTTCTGTTATATCATATTCCCCCATGACTCCCACCCAAATGTTCTGTTATATCATATTCCCCCGGGACTCCCACCCAAATGTTCTGTTATATCATATTCCCCCCGTGACTCCCACCCAAATGTTCTGTTATATCATATTCCCCCGTGACTCCCACCCAAATGTTCTGTTATATCATATTCCCCCGTGACTCCTACCCAAATGTTCTGGTACGCCCTGTATTAACTCAGGATGTTCTGTTACATCATATTCCCTGGGACTCCCACCCAAATGTTCTGGTACGCCCTGTAATAACTCAGGATGTTCGTTATATCATATCCCGGGACTCCTACCCGAATGCTCTGGTTCGCCCTGTAATAACTCAGGATGTTTTGTTATATCATATTCCCCAGGACTCCCGCCCAAATGTTCTGGTACGCCCTGTAATAACTCAGGATGTTCGTTATATCATATCCCGGGACTCCTACCCGAATGCTCTGGTTCGCCCTGTAATAACTCAGGATGTTTTGTTATATCATATTCCCCAGGACTCCCGCCCAAATGTTCTGGTACGCCCTGCAATAACTCAGGATGTTCCGTTATATCATATCCCGGGACTCCTACCCGAATGCTCTGATATACCCTGTAATAACTATATCATATTCTTGAGAACTCCTACCCAAATGTTCTGTTATTTCATATTCCCTGAGGCTTCCACCCAAATGTTCTGGTATGCCCTGTAATAACTCAGGGTGTTCTGTTATATCATATTCCCCGGGACTCCTACTGAAATGTTCTGGTATGCCCTGTAATACTGTGGATTCATTATTATTCGTTGGATACCAATTTTTGTGGATTTCGTGGGTACAGGTGAACCACGAATTCAGATGTCCAACGAATTACAAATTTTCTATAGGCTTTGTATGCAGAGATTGGCAAAACCACGAATTCAAATATCAACAAAAATGCAAGTTTTTCTCAATCCACGAAAATTGATACCCACGAAAATAAATGAATCCACAGTAACTCAGGATGTTCCGTTATATCATATTCCCCAGGACTCCCGCCCAAATGTTCTGGTACGCCCTGTAATAACTCAGGATGTTCCGTTATATCATATCCTGGGACTCCTACCCGAATGCTCTGATATACCCTGTAATAACTATATCATATTCCTGAGAACTCCTACCCAAATGTTCTGTTATTTCATATTCCCTGAGGCTTCCACCCAAATGTTCTGGTATGCCCTGTAATAACTCAGGGTGTTCTGTTATATCATATTCCCCGGGACTCCTACTGAAATGTTCTGGTATGCCCTGTAATAACTCAGGATGTTCCGTTATAACATTTTCATCAGTACCATCATCATCATCTATAGAGTGTAATCTTGCTGTTTAAATAAAACACATAAAAACTAGGTGCTTTTGGTTTACTGCATTTTGTAAAATTTATTTTGTTAATGTCTTACGTTTGGCATTTTACTTAATAATTAGAAATCAAACTACTGAATAATGCTTTAAAATGCTTGGTCAGTATTCAGTAAAAAGAATACAACATAAAGCAACAATGGTGTTGATGAAAAATCTGAAACGTTTTGCCAGGACAACAGATAAAGAAATTGATGATGAACATTTGAAATAAATGCAGAAAACACATTAAAAGTAACAAGTTGTTATCGTTGGCATTTGTTTTTGTATAGACCAATGAAAGAAGGTTCTTAATATTGAAGACTTGATTGCTTTGATAGACCACTAGTATAAATGGCACATGTTAAGACAGTTGGTAAGATAAATTCGTTACACAGTTTGCTAGTGACCTAATACGATATATATGGGGTCAGTAAATACAAAATGGGGTTCGAGCTTCAGACATATAAAACAAAATACAAAGAATAAATAGATTCCTCGGATGTAAACAAAATTATAAAATAAAGAATAATGAGATTAATGAAAAGAAAAAACAATGAAAAATTCCAATGTAAGAAAAATATCAAGAAATATAAAGAAACATAACAATGTCTTTATCCTCAACAGAAACAGAGTAATAATAAAAATAACAGAGTATAACAACATCCCTACAACACAAGAATCACCTTTAATTTGTATAGGTATTTCTGAAGCCTTTTCTCTTTCAAATGCCTCTCTCTGGTCTGAAATTGTTCAGAAGATTTTTAAAGTCGATACTTTTTATCAACCAAGTCTAAGGTTTCTGTAATTTACTCTTCATTAGAGTAAAAAAAAATATATTTTCTATATTAACAATATATCACAAAAATCTATTTATATCTTAAGTTAAAATCACATGTATTTTAGTTAATATTTAAGAATAGAATTGAAAGTTCCTTTTCATTTGTATACAAATATATTTCCTTGAAAACCTATTTAGTAAGAATTTAAGCACACTATCAATATAATATATAAACTGATATACATTACAATATATCTAACAATAAATAGTATACAACACACATGCAAAAATATAGTATAAAAAATATAAAATTTACTTAAACATAAGTAAATTAAAGTGAAAAATATTAAAGAAGATTTTTTTTAGTTTTGGACAAAATTTCACGCTTGAAAACTTTCTTAAATCCAAATGCATTAGTTTAAATATTCACCAATGATATGAATCTTTTACTAAATGAGTTCTTCCTTATGAATCTTTTACTAAATGAGTTCTTCCTTATGAATCTTTTACTAAATGAGTTCTTCCTTATGAATCTTTTACTAAATGAGTTCTTCCTTATGAATCTTTTACTAAATGAGTTCTTCCTTATGAATCTTTTACTAAATGAGTTCTTCCTTACAGCAAACATAATCAAATACAAATTATAAAGTACCAAATATTATCATTTAATCTTAATCTAATCCTTGAGTAACCAAGTTATATATGGCACTCGATATACTTCTATCTGTTATCAAGGGGTATGGATAGACATTTCTCTGTGAAGTTTACATATTTTACTATTGAATTTGATTAATGATGTTTTAAAGGAATACAGATTCATAGAATTATGCAGGGATTTCACATCCATAACTTAACAAAAATAAATTTCCTAAATCATTTTAAATTCTACAAAGGGAAATAATCATCATTATTTGTAAAATAACTCTTTCACTGTATGGAAAAAAGTTTTAAAATGATGCAAGTATAATGTCTGTCTAACAATGGTGATTTAGGAATGATACTGCATTACAGCAGAGTATCACAATTAAACATTTGGTTACATTCTACAGGGAACAATATGCAGCTACACAATAAAATGTTTTGTAATTGTCTACATATTCACTAAACATGTAACAGGGGCGAAATTACCATTTCTCACATTTCTGATATCTCAAATGTATGCAAATTTCCCTTTTTCTATGTTAAAAAAAATATTTTAATTCAATATTATTTTAAATATTCTATTAGAGCTGATTGTCAAATCAGAGACCTTGGAGGAACCATGACAACAAAAAGCTTCTGCAAGTACATTATTTTCTAAAATTACTAAAGACAAAATAAAAACAAAAGTAATTATCTTCAATTCTTTTTTAAATACCTATCAATGAAACAAAACGTATAACACTGAATGCTGCTAAATCAATATATATATATACTATGGACAGAGAAAAAACTTAGGACAATGAAAGCTAAATATCAAGGAAATAAATATAACTATACATTATATATAAAGCATTACAGACATGCACTTCGTTTTGATTGGTCCAATGTTCCTTACAAAATCTAAATGTAATTATTAAATTAGTGAATCAATTATGAAATACAATCTATCAATAATGGCAAAAAGTTGAGAATGCTTGAAAGAATGAAGACCATAGTAGTACCACCAAGAGAAAGGTATTAATATGTTATGACATGGATGGGTTCATGAAGGAGACTTAGATGGAGTGAAAACAATATATTTCTTGATTTTTACAAGACCAAGACTATTTTACCTAATAGCTCGGGTTTAAAACAATGATGACAGAGGAGTATGCCTGCAAATCTGTTTCACAGCACGAGAGAGAGAGAGTGAGAGAGAGAGAGAGAGAGAGAGAGAGAGAGAGAGAGAGAGAGAGAGAGAGGGAGAGAGAGAAAAGAAGAATAAATTTCAATTTGGTATACAAGTTTTTATGAAAAAGGAATAATCTTTTTTAGGTAGAGAGAGTGAAAAGAATATGATATTTCAAGATTGTTATATGTAAATGGTTGACAATGGTGTCAGTATAAATATGTAAATGGTTGAGAATGGTGTCAGTATAAATATGTAAGTGGTTGACAATGGTGTCAGTATGGATATGTAAATGGTTGACAATGGTGTCAGTATAAATATGTAAGTGGTTGACAATGGTGTCAGTATGGATATGTAAATGGTTGACAATGGTGCCAGTATGAATGATAACATGAAGGAGAACATTGGACCAACCATAAAAACAACATTAGTAAGACTATATACCTTTGTTAGTACTGTCAGTAGACCACGTTTGGTGAGAGGAGGAGGAGGAGGAGGAGTAAGAAGTAACAGTTTGGCTAGAGGATTTTTTTGAGGTTATCACAGTGGTAGTTTTATCTTTGGTATCAGTTTTAGTGTCATCATCATCATCGTCATCATCTTTCTCCAGTTTTGTTGTAATTGAAGCTCTTCTCTTTTCTTCCTTCATGGCTTCCCATTCTGCCATGGTGTAAATTCTTTTTCTCTCCTCATAAGGTCCCCATGTAAATGGTTTTGGTGTGATTGGGGTATCTTCACTACAATCTGATTGTTTTGATGAGAATTCATAATTATCTTCTATATGAAAACTTGTGAGTTCAGGTTCTACGTTGCCTTGGTAATCTATAAAAGGACTGCCAATACCTGTTGTTTTATAGCTATGGTAATTATCTATTAACCAATTTTTCTCTCTTTTCTTTCTATTTTCCAATGATTCTTTTGAAACCTGCATTATATCAGTACTTGAGTCACTTTTTGACCCAGCTGACCTCATAGTGTCTGCTGATGACCTTGAAAAGTTTGAACTTGTAATACTGTAGAAGGAAGATTCCATAATACTTTCATGTTTGTCTGAACCAGTTAGCTGATCTTCTAATGAATCACCAGATGTCTGCATGACATCTTCAGCACCTTGAAGTGAATCAGTTTCAACCTTTTGCTCATTTTCCAGTGAGTCAGTTGACCTTTCCATGACCCCTTCCATATCAAGCAAAGAGTCATTATCATATTTATCTTTGTGAGGTTTGAAACCAAACTGTTCTCCTAAAGAATCAGTAGATATTTTCATCAGAGAATCATCCCGTAATGAATCTGATTCTTTTGATGAGCTTTTTGAAGATTTTTGTGATGTCTGCGATGCCTGAGAAATGTTTGATGTTGACATCAAGTCTCCTCCCACCATTACTACACTGGAGGTCATAGAGGTTATGTCTGATTCACCATCTAATGAATCTTCATCATCTTCCTGACTTTTATCTTTCTGTGATTTTTTGTCTCCAAGAGAATCTTCTAATTCATCTTTGCCATCAATAGAATCGTTATCAATATCCCTGTCTTTGATTAATGTTTTCTCCTCTGATATGCTGTCAGTCTGACTTTCGTATTGTTGTTTGGATAGTAAAGTCCCTGCCTCCAATATTGAAACAATCTTTTGTGCTTCAGCCTCAAGTTCTTCAGCCATTTGAAGCTCTTGTTCTATTTTTTCAAACTCAATTAGTGAAGCCATTGAAGAAGTCTCACTCCTCTGTTTGTAACTTTCTACAGAGATACGTCTCTCTTCAATTGTTTGGTCTAATTTTTCAACTTCAGCTAGAGAAGACCTTGATCCTTCAATGTCACTACTTTTACTATCAGAGGATGGTATTTTTTCAACTGAGCTAGTAGAGCTAGACTGACAAAGTTCTCGCTCAAATCGTTCAAACTCAGCTACAGATGAAGTAATGGAAATATCATCTCTGAGTCGATCATCCCCGGATCCTTTTTGACTGTCTTTGTCAGTTTCTATAGAACCACGAGATGCACCCTGTTCAATCTCTTGTTCTAGCCTCTCAAACTCCAACAGCGAAGAAGTAATAGATATATCATCTTTCTCACCACTTTTACTTTTGAAGTTGCCTGGACTAGGTGGAGGATAATCTGGTGAACTGTAAGGTCGATCAGATAGAGATTCTGACATCATGTCATCCTTGTCTATCATCTCAAATTTATCTTCATCCGATATTTCTGTTATAATTGATAATGCTGTTTTATCTATATATTCATACCTATCACTTTCAAATGACGATTCACTGCCATCTTCCTCTCGTGGACCCCACTCTATCAAAGGTCCCTCTCCATAGTCCTCATCCTCCTTTTCTTCTTGTATGAGTTGCTCATGTTTTACCTCTAATTCCAACAATTTTCGTTTTAAGGCTTCTGTTTCAATTTTTGATTTATCCTCGTGTTCTTGCTTCTTATATTTTGTATCTTCAGTTGTTTTTTCATGTTTAACAGTAACAGGAATGAGCTTGCTGGCAGTCACTGGTTTTTCCTCTACAGGAAAAGCTCCACTTTCAAGGTCAAATAAGGGTTCCTGTCCCCAGTCAACTAATGGACCTGAAACTTCATGTATTTCTTCTTCAGGTCCTTGAATATCAGAATGAAAAGATGATGTCATAGAACTAAAATCATCCATTCGTTTATCTGCTTTTTCATCGTCATCTTCCTGCTCCTCAGCAGCTACAACTGTTGTAAAACTGTCAATACTTGAAGAGTCTCCTGCATCGTCATGGAGACCAGTGTCATGTGATTCAATTATAGGTTCATCAGGTACAATACTTTTGAATTCGTTATCGGTAGGAGTTTCAGCACCAATGTCCTCTGGTTTTGATTCAGTCAGTTCTGTTTGGGGATCTATGCTGTCAGTGAGTGTATCAACACCAGAGGCTAACTCAAAAAAATGATCTTCTGAATTTGGTTCTATTTTGTCATCTTCATCATCAGGTACTCCTACTTTATAGTCTTCAAGGGGTTCTGCATCAATATCTTCATGACCTTTGTCACCTTGATTAATACTTAGTTCTAAGGACACAAGATCATGTGACACAGATGATGTAACGGCAGTTTCTATATGTGTGGTTTGTCTGGCTTCAGAGTAACTGTAGGAACTGCTTGAAACAGACTCCTGATAATGTTTGGAATCAAACTCTGATGATGTGGTTTGTTTTGTTGAAGAGACTTTCTTTGAATCTGTCAAATCAACTCCAGGGTATGGGAATACTTGTAAGGGTCTAGTGGCTGATGACTTTGATACTGTTTCAACTTTCATGTCATCTTCTTCAATGTCTTCCTCTTCGGGTATACATGTAGGTCCAAAATCAGTATAGTCTCTATCTGGTCTTCGTGAAGCCACAGGCTGTATAGCTTGAGGTAAAATTTCTTCTTCCACTTCCTCATCTTCTTCAGGGATACAAGTGGCAGTAATTCCTTGCCCATGAATTTCAGCCATTATTTGTTGTGATTGGCTTGCAGATATCAGTTCCTCTTCTTCAACAAAATGCTTACTTTCTGTTTCTTCTCTACTTTTTGTTTGTACTTCTGGTTCCACTTTATAACAAGATAAGTATTTTTCTTCATCTGAGCTCTCCTCTTCATGCAAATGTTGTGTAATTGTTATTTCTGGTATGTCCTCTGATAGCTGCCTAATTAATCTTGGACCAGTAACTTGTACAGTGGTAAGATTTGGCACTTCGTCTTTTTCTTCAAGAGATTCTACTGACTTTACAATCTGTTCATCAACTACTTCGGAGCTGTTAGAGTTCTCGTCTCTATGAACACGACTATATGCTTCATGTATTACAGAATCTACCAATTCTTCAGCAGCTTCCTCAATATCTTCATCATCTTCCTCTTCATTGTCTCCCTCATCATGGAAAGTATGTTGTTTCTGATCTACTGGTGTTGGAGTTACTGGCCTTTCCAAATCCGCAGAATCAATTCTTAAATCAAACAATTCCTGGCTCTCATCGTCATCTCCTTCAGCAAAATCTAACTGTGAAAAATAAGATTCACTTGATACTGGCCTCTGAAGATCATCCATAGACTTAACCTCAAGATCTCCTTCCTCCAACATACATATGGCTCCTAATTCATTTGTCTTACATATAGCTACAGGCATTTCTTGTTCTTGATAATGCTTTGATATCTCAGCAATTTCCTCATCTAAATCTGGATCAACTGTTTTGTCGTCTAATAAGTCCTCTAAATCTTCTGAAGATCTTACTAATATTTCCATCTCAGCCTCTTTTTCCAGACTTCTCTGTTGTTCAATGTCAGACAACTGCAATGCTCTTTTGCCTGGATAAACTTCACCAGGACTTCTAGCATACTGTCCCACTGTCTCAGTCTGAGTCTGTTCTGTGAGTACTAATTCCATGGTAATTTGATCACTTGTTCTCATGGTGATATCTCTACTTTCACTTTGATCAGAGGCTTCCTCATCACCTTGGGATGTCAAACCTACAGAGTAGCTAACCGAATCCAAGTCTGCTTCGGTATCATGTTTCACTGATGTTTCAAGAAGTGATGTTGATAAAGAATGCAGACCACTTTCTTCTGATGGCATGTCCAATCCATACAATGTCTGATCTGACATCAATAACCGATCCTGTCCTGGTATCGACTCCATCATTCCTTCTGTATTAGATTCAATCATCATATTTTCTCTCGGTGGAATGTCAACATCTTGTTGACCTTCTGCTTCCTGGACAACTGACTCTTCCTGAACAATTGATTCAGTTTGCTGTACTGGTGTTGGTGACATTGTTTGAATTTGTTGAATTTCCTCTGTTTGACTAGCTGAGGCTTCCCCACCATAGCTGTAATCTAAATCTATAGTAGGGCTGTATTCTACTTCGGTTGGACCATTAGGTAACTGAACTGTCTTTTCTTGTGTTTGTTCTTCATTGACTATAGCCGGTGTTTCTGTAAGATCTGGTAAAAGATTAGAAAACTCTGCCATCTGTGGAATATCAAATGGGGATCCTATGCCTTTCTCACTGGCTTCACTGCTGATTGGTGAGGAATGTTCGAATGATGATTCACTCTTGTCATAGGATTGAGCTGGAGTTGCTTCCCCTTTAGTGGAACACAAAGGACTGATGATCTCTAGTGATTGTCCTGATTTGTCCATTTCTCCAACATCTGTAAAACTACTAGATGTTGCCATTGATTCTGATGACCTAAGCATTTGTACTTTTTCATACTCTTCCATGTAATCTTTAAAACCTACTAGTTCTGTATCTGATACTAGTTCAAATGGAGAACTGGGTTCTTCATCTAATTCTTGTTCCACTGAATCAATCTGAACAATTTCTTGTTCTGTCACTACCTCTGTTTCTGATTTTGATTGAGCTTCAGTTTCCTGCTCAGCAAATGTATCTTGAAGTTTGATGGCTGCTCCCTCTAGATCTGGCTGTATATCATGTCCATTTGTAGCATCTTTTGGTGTAGGAGCAGGAGGTGATGGGACATACGACTCAGTAGAACTTGAAACTTGAAGTGGTTGTTGCTTTCCTCTAGGTGATACTACCAACAAGTTTGGGCTTGCTACATCACTATGTGATTCTTCTTCAAAGACATCATCTTCAGGACTAGATAATATGGCTTTAGTCATGGCAGGGACTGGAAACTGCTTCTCCACCGAATCAGGAGACACATCATAAGTGGTTACTACTCTGGAAACATGACCTGACTCCAAATCATATGAAGCTGCCAACAGAGTTGGTTCCATTTCTGATGAGGAAGTAGATGTTTTGATTAATTCCTCACTAGATAATGACTGTAAATGTTGATTGTCAGTTTGGAATGTAACTCGTTTTTCTGTAGTAGGAATCTGACTTTCATCCTGTTCCTCCTGTTCCTCTGGGAATTCATCAGTTGGTGTTTCTTCAATGGGAGATAATTTTTCCTCTGTTGTATCGCCACCTGTTTCGGAAGACTCATAAATCTCATTGTCTGCAAGGTTTTTCCCAAAATGGGTTAAACCCATGGGGAATTTCCCAGATGCAAAATTTGAAGGTCGTTCCTGTGGTGTACATTCATCCTGCATATCATCACTGTCAATCGATGGGGATATTGATCTATCACGTTCATCAGAAGATTCCTGTAATAACTCCTCCTGAGCAATCCTTGATATTCTACTCACAACCTCTGTCTCTAATGGTACATTTTCTGTCACTGGAGTCAGAGAAGTGTCGGTGGTTACATCTTCCCTGGCAAATAGATCTTCACCAGAAACATCATCAGTTCTCCCATAAAGTACATCTGATATCAAACATTCAGTTGATGCACCTCTTTTTTCTGAACCAGGCATGTTAAGAACAAAGGATTCTGGGAACTGAACAGCAACCTCTGCAGATTCTACTTCAGCCTCTGTTTCAGATCTCTGCAGCATCTCTAACTCATACTTCCTACTTTCCAGGATACTAGATATGACAGTTTTGTCATGGGTTTCTGATATCTGGTCATGTGGTTCACTATGAAACATTTGTGATAATTTGCGATATGAAGAACAGATTGTTTCATCACTTCCTGTATACTCTGATATTCCTGATATGTCTATTCGTTCTTGTCTATAGAAGCTGCCCATGTCTATTGATTGAGCCGTTTGAATATGTGATGAAGAGGGCTCGTCTTCTTGTTCTTTAAATGGATCAGAAAATTGACGTTTGAACTGTTGAGCTACTTCCCATGGTTCTCTTGTAAATGTACCTGTTGTCTCATCATATACACCACCAGAACTGTCGGTACTGGTATCAGATTGAGTCAACACAGGAAGTTGATTGTCTTGTGGTGCTAGGAAACCACCTGCAGCTTCATCTAACATTTCATCCTCGTCTGCCTCATTCAGAGCAGGTTCTATTTTATAGCTATCATCGCTAGGTGTACGATGAGTTTGAGCATACTCATCTTTTTTGGCTTCATACAAACCTTGCTGTCCAGTTTTCTTCAGATCTGCTTTAAGTTCTAGTAATTGGTTTTCATTAAAACTGAACTCATTAAATGACTCTCTAAGGTCTTCTGGGGAAATTTCTCTGCCGGATCCCTTAGATGGTGGCTGTTTAGTTATCTGTTCTAATTCAGTGTCTTCTTCACTGAAAGCATAATTTTCAAATGCCATATCATGAAGCTGGTCTTTCCTTTCATCAGATACTGGTTCATCAAATGAATCTGAAAACATACTGTCTTGTTTAATTATAACTTCCTTTGATCTACAGATGTCTGTTGATTTAATTTCAGTACATGTCATTTGTGTTTCCGTTCTTTCTTCTCTCTCTTCACTGACATCTTTTTTGTCTTTCACTGGTTGCTCTATTGTTTTAAAATGTCGCTGGTCATGTTCCAGATGCTCGTCTTCTTCCAGTATAAACTCGGACGGAGACACGCCTACAGATATACTCCCCGTTACAGGCAAGGAGTCTTGTACAGGGGAGACAGGTAGTTCCTCTTGGATATAAGTAGGAGAAACAGAATCAACAGGTGATTCAGAGAAGGAAAAAGTTGGTCTGTCTGAAGTTTTAGGGGGAAGGGGAGAGAACTGTTCCTCTACGTCAGTATCCACAACTTTTTCTTCTGTCACATCACCCAACTTGGCATCTAAATGGATTATGTAAGAGTTAGTACGTCAATAATGAGAAAAGGTGACAAACTTGTTATAACTATCTAATTCTAAATTTATAAAATCTAACATATTGATAATAATAAAAGAATTATACTACCAGAAATTATCGCAATGATAAAATTAGTTGAGTATTACATTGTTAAAATATGTATTTTCATTTTTAGTTGTTAACTCATTTCTACAGTTTATATCATTCAATGTCCCATTATGACAGTCATCTGAGATTTCCAAAAATATAACACAAGCAATAATACCATAACTTGCAGCTATTAATTATGGGAAAAAATGTTTAGAAGTTACATAGATTTCTAAAATAGGTTTATTCATCCATTTAGATGCGAGTTCAATGCAATTTTTTTATATGCCATCTTAAAGTCATAGATTAAATGATTTTCGGAAAGTACTTTTCATAAAAATAAGGGATTTTTAGCTATTAATACTAAAATTTAAAACAAGGTGTAAGATAAGGTTTATCTCATGCAAGTCAATACATAGTGCCAAGTTTTATCGTGTAATAAGTATCACGGAATGTACAATTAAATGCAAAATTTTGTGAAGTAAAATTAAGGATAATTTTGTACTTAAATGCAGATCATAGTGTGAGAACCAAGTTAAGTATACAAATACATTCTAACTGCTGACATACAGAACAACAAGATCAAATTTATTCAAAATCTCAAAAAAGAAAATCACATATTTCAGCAAAGATGACTCAACCATTCGACAATTTTCTTGCAAATAGTCAAATTTATTCAGATTGTTGTAAAAATAATAGCTGTTGAAATCAAAATTCAAGAGAAATATTATTTTTCAAAGGTATCAACTGCACCAATATACGAAATTCATTTGAGTCAATTTACCTGTATACATTTTTATCATACATATTGAATAATTATAAATAAAAAATAAAAAAGTATAATTCATGGAACCAATGGGATTAGCATTTCTCAAAAAATATAATTAAAGGTGATTATACAATAATATGTTCAGAGTTATTCATATTGAAGAGAAACATGGGAAAGAAATTATTTTAAATTTAACAGCGATCCATTTACATAAGAGTTTTAGGAAATTTTACATGAAGTTGGAAATCGTTTCAAATAAAGGCGAAGACTTTGTGAAGCTAATGTAAAATTTCTTTGTTTGGATGTAAAAAATGTATTTGCAAGATCAAACAGGATTCTCCCAATCCAAGGTAAAGTCACTTGAATCAATCTTTTCTCACCTGAGGAATTTTGATTTCAAAAGCTATTAATTTTCTTAATTGAAAAAAAAACCAATAGCAATATCAATTTGAAAGAAAAGTTGATGGTTGAGCAATTTTCATCTCCTCAGAAATTGAAAATACATCTTCATTTCTATTCAATTTGTATCTTTATAATAAAGTGTGTCTTTAGACATTCTAATTATATTGAAAATTTGAACTTTATTTGTGAAAATCTTAATATTATGTGTTAAATGTATGTTAAATGTAATTTCTTAAATCATTATGAAGAAATTCCACTATAAAAGTTTTTGTGACAAAAAAAATGCCAAAGTAAAAAGCTAAAAAAGCGGAGCAATTAGAACAAATTTATACACTAGCACATCACACTACCCGTAGGAACGAAAGATACAAAGCAATACTATAAACATAGAAACACTGTACCTTGTACATCATCGAGCTGAGCCACCTCAGAGTGAGAGGAAACGGAAGATTTATCCTCCTCCAAGGCTGCTTGTAAAGAAAGCAAACATCCTCACACATTATTCCCTGATTTACATCTTAGATTTATATACATATATCCCTTTTCTCAAGAATAAATTATTCATAACTTTTAAAAAACATTTTTTTTTTTGTAGAAAGATTCCTACAAAAATCATATTTTGCTCGACCGAACAACATTTTTTTAATTTCTGTTATAACACATTTCACATTTTCATTTTTTAATTCATTTTAAATTTAAGAGAAAAATATGAAACTGCAGATTACAAGTACACAAAAATCTAATTTCAAATTTGTTAATCATGAAGTGAAAACATGAAGGAAATTTATCAAAACCTGATTTTTTGGCTTCAATCTATGAGATGAACTTAAGACATATGTATACAAGAATATGTATCTATAGAACACAATGCCCTCCTCACACAATGACATTTCAATGTTCGGTGAACAGTTCAATAAGTCAAAACCATTATTTGGCTTTTAATTTAAAAAGCTACCATCATAATGATCATGTATATTAAGTTCCAAGTTGATGTGGCAATTCTTGGTAAACTGTCTAAACCAAAAATAATGGTAAGCGTTGCATAATTAAAAGCATCTTGTTACTGTATATTTCAGAAATTATTGTGAGCTTTTTATTAATGTTAATAATGCGACTGGGTGACAATCGCAATAATAAGAACTCACGTTCTGAATTTGATAAATATGTCTGTATGCAGAATTTCATGAAATCACAATAATAAATCTCTCATTTTACTCCATTCTTCTAAAATTGCAATGATAAATGCACACAATAATTTCTGAATTTACAGTAATTGTTTATAAGAGTTATTGAATATGATGCTAAGTTATAGTTGTTTTTCTTCTGTTGGCTTCTCAAATCATTCCAGTAGTAACATGCCAAAAAAACGCCAAAATATTGAGGCAAACAATTTTTCAAATTTAATATTTTGGAAAGTTTGATCAGCTTTGATCTTTGAAATTATAAAATTTAATCAATAAATATTATATAAATGGTGATTTTGTATTTATTTTTTGTGAATGCCTACAAAAATAAAGAAATCAGATATTCCACATCCAGAAATATTATTAATGGAAGTTTCCAATCAGATTTTGTGTGTTTGTTTTTCGTTCCTTGCTAGTGATAACTTTCACAACAAAAGAAACACAATCATGTCCTACAGTATAATATTGAAATTACTAGCATGAATAATTCACTTATATAATAAATATAACATAGTACATAGTTATAAATGATGAAGAAACAACATACATGCAATGTTACAGTTTCATGAAAATGAATGCATAGATATGAATATAAAGATACCTTTAGATTGTTTCTTTTAGATGGGTAGATTTTACATATTTGTCAGTCATATTAAACAAATTCTGACTCTGAGAATAAAAAACAACGCTATGTGTTTTACATCTACAAATAATGATAAATGGATCTCATGTCCTATTTTCAAAATTGTGAACTAGTTTGGTATCTTTATGTTTTCTGCATTACAACATTAACAACAAACATGCAGATGTAAATAAGAGACTGAATAAATTAATAAATACACAATTCAGAAAAATCATTACATGTTTAAGTATATGAAATATTGACTTACTTAGTTATATTTACCGTTTTTTTTTTTACTTTTAATAATACAATCATAACATATCATACAGAATTCTTACTATCATTGCATTGCTGCCTTAACAATTTTGATTTTCTAAAACATCATTTTCCATTGAGGTATAATTTAAAGTTATCTTTACTAATCAAAATATATATTTAAATGAGCTATTGCTGTTGTAAAAGTACAATTCTTACTTTCAAATCAATCTAAATAGAAAAATGCACAGATGAGAAAAAGGAGAGACATAAACGAAGCTATACATGCTACTGAAACAAATTTTGACAAAAATTATTGTGCCTAAAAAGTGAACCTAATTGATAAAGGTGCTATCCCCAAGACATAGAAAGCAAAGAGACTGTGTAAGCACAACTAAAGCTCAAATTAAGGACACTGAAGTGCAAAGGAAGAAAACTACCTTTGCTGAATTCACTTAGATATGTGGAAGGGGTGAAGGCAGACATATCGGGTGATGAGCTGTGACGGTATCGTAGATCTTCCTGATAACCTATTTCCAACTGTGATTCACATGATAATGACCTTTCTTTGAAGTCTTTATAGATATCAGGTTTGGTTTCTTCCCCTGATAACTTATCAAGTCCTTCCTCGACAGTGATATAAATAGGACATGCATGACGAGATGATATAGATGTTTGTAATTGAGAGGTTTTCGACTCACCTATTATCTCCCTTGATTCTTGTTCGTAAATTTTTTCATAACTTGATGACCTATCTGAGGCCTGCAGTTGTTCATTCTGTTTTGTATCAAACCTGTCTCCTATATCTAACTCGCTAGCATCTCCCGACATTCGATTGATTTTCGGATCAAGAGGAACTCCATCATAAACATTTTCGTAACTAGAGAAGACATTTCTGCCTTCAGATCGTTGAAGACTTTCCATTTGTTGATGTATCGGTGGTATATTTGTGGTGGCTTGTGACTGAGATGCCACATTTTCTGATGTGTCAGATTCCAAAGGTTCTTGAATATTTAATTCATTGGAGGTGGTTGAGAACTCTGATTCTGAAATAGATAATATTAATACATGAATAAGATCTCTTGTGATTATTTACCTGTATAAACCTTTCACTGATCACTAATTTTATCATGCCATTATACATATATTGTGGATTGATGTCATTTGATGAGTACCAATACTTCTGTTTAGAAATAATTATTTTCAGGATGTTTATATTATTGTATCAACACAACTTTTAATTTGAATTTAAACATGAAATTCAAAGATGTTGGAACTCAAACCAAGCGAATCAACATAAAATGAAACAGTTATATTTGTGTACTATTAAACCTATGTGTTTTTGTTTGTTTGCATTTAATTCTTGTTCTAACTTCATCTATAAACAGGCATCTAAAGTTATTTCTAGTTGTAACTGGATCATTACATGCATTTCAACAAATTGTTTGTGTGTTCTTTGTTATCAAATGAAATAAAGAGTGGTGTGTTGACGGATCATGCTCAAAATAGGATTTTTTTTGTTTTTTGTTTTTTGTTTATCTATAATGGTTAAGCAATCATGTATTCTTTAAAAATTGTGTGTTTAGTGCATCACAAACAGTGTAAAAACTTTGACATGCCTAAGGAATTGGTGCAAGTTTGTTATTGTTCTAACTTTTAACTAAAAAAGAAATTAAAAAACTTAAATCTACCTTTGTCATGCACAGGTGGATCATGCTCTGGAAATTCCAGCTTTCCATCTATTGCTTCAAGTCCCAATAGCTTTGTCAATGCATCTTGGTCCTGTGACGTGATCAGAGTAAAGTCAGAAGGAGAGGGTGGTCTTTCTAATTTGGATTTCTCACTTTGTATTTTTTGTTCTATGAATATTTGTTGTGATACATCAAAATTCTCATCCATTAATTCATCGGGTTCAAAAGACCTTGACCCTTCCATGTCTGTGTCAGTTTCTAGTGTGTATGAACTCGGAGACAACGGTCTGTCATCCACACTTTGTGGTGTTTCTGTTCCTTCTGTTGCTGTTTCTGATTTCATAATTTTCTCAAGTTCTGTTTGTTCCATTCTTAATTCATGTTCAAGTTCATCAACTTCAGCCGCTGACAATTTACGAGAAAAATCAAATTCCTCTATTTCCACTCCTTCTGCGTCAAGCTGCGGTGTTGTATCAGTTGGTCCATGCAACTGCTGATCACCTTCCTCATCAAAGTATCCTGGTGATTGAACATCATCATGTCTATCTGAAGAATCACCTGCAAATTCTCCCATAAAATCATCCTGTTTAGTTTTAGTATCATATACTTTTGTTGGATCGGTATCATCAGGTAAATAAAGAAATTTTTCCATTCTATCTATGTATGATTCTGACATGTCTGCTTCCTCAAATGGACAGATGTCAGCAGTTTTTGACATGTCTGCCTCGTCGTCCAATGGGCCAATTTCTGCAGTTTCTGACAGAAAACGTACATGTTTATCAGATTGAATACCGTCAGTCAATGTATCACTGATGTCCGTTTCTTGCTTTACTTCTTTTCTATCTATGAATGTTTCTGAATCTTGAGAATCAACTTTCTCAATTTTTCTGACACTATCAGTGATTTCTTCCTCGATTTTATGCTCCAATCTATCTGTGAAACTGTCATCACAAATCATTTTTATTTCCTCAGTTTCCTTATCTACTTTGTATTCTAATTCATCTTTAGTTTTCTTCTCTATAACAGTTTTAGTATCTTTTGTTACACATGTTTCTGTTTCATCTGTTGTGATCTCTTTTATTTCTCCATCCTGTTTTTTCTCAGTCTTAACCAACTCAGTGTCTGTCTTCACAGAAATGTCAAAAGTTTGATCTAAAACCTCTTTCTTTTCAGTTTCTTTAATATCAATGTCTGAGTCTTTTGGCTTAACAGCATGGAATTCATGTTCTGACATTTCAGTTTTTAAATTTGTGACAGCATGGTCATCGGTGACAGTTTTCTGCTGATGTTCCTCTTCTACATACAATTCATCTCCTATGGCATGAGATTTTGTTGTAGTTTTAGTTTCCACAAATGTATCCTTTGTTATTTCAGAAGAAAATGTTTTATGAAATTCTTTAGTTTTGACATCACAAGTTTCGACATCACCAGACTTATACAGATCTTTCCTTTCTGAAACATCATGTTTTTGATCATAGGCCACTTTTTTCTCAACTGAATGTAATTTTAGTTCATCTTGATCAGTAGACTTTTTTGAAGGTGGTTCCCAGTCAAGTTCCATTTTAATTGTGTCATCTGACATTAAATCCCTCAATTGATCAACTCCGCCTGCCTGTGACATAAGCTCAAACAAAACAGCATCAGAATACACATTATTATCTTCCTCTCCTCCGGCAGCTTGTTCGTAGTATTCTGAAGGAATTTCTGTTTCTAAATCTTCAATTCTCTCCTCTGGTTCAATGATATCGATTACATGTGCACTGGTGTCTTCTGCTTGTTCTTGGCTCTCCTCTGGTTCCACACTGCTTTTCCTTCTAGCAACAAAATCATAAGGAATGCCAGACATTTCCTCATCAGCTTCTCTCTGTAAATTTTGATCTATACGTGTAGCATCTGTTGTGTATTCATCGATATCAACTATCTCTTCCTGAAGATCTGCATTAGATGATAAGGTGGAAATAACCATTTGGTCTTTTGTCTTGTCAACCTTTTCTACAGACACTTGTTTTTGTACATGTTCAATATTCGATGATTTTTCAACCTCTATATCATCTGATGTAAACTGTACCTCTTCCTGTATAACTTGTCCACTATCAATATCCTCTGAAAATGAGATTCGATGAGGTTTTTCAACAAGATCCTCATCAGACATAGTTGATGATGATGACAACTCTTTATCAATGTCCTTTGTTTTCCTTGTTGGTAACTGTATAGTTTCATCATGGGTTTTCTGTCTTTCCATATCCTCATCCAACTGAAATATCATTTCATCAGATTCCTTTTTATCCTTACGAGTTATTAATACAGGACTGACTACAATAGTTTCTTCATATGGAGCAGGTATTTCCCTTTCTTCAGGGCTCAATTTATCTTCTTCGTCTGGTTCAGAAACTATTATAGGTACAGTCTGAAAATCTATATCAGTTATTTTATGCATTTCAGTGGGCTTTTTGTCGGGAATGATTTGTTCTTCCTTTTGTAAAGTTTGTTGTACTTCTGGACATAAATCTTCTGCTATTTCAGTAAATACTGTTTCCTCTTCAGTAGTTGTGTAAATCAAATCTGTTACTGATGAAGCCTTGTCAGTATTTACAACTTTTTCAACTTCGGAACACAATTCTTCTGCTTTTTCGGTAAATAACATTTCTTCATTCTCAGTTGTATGTAGTTCAATATCTTGAGGAGTTTCCCCCATTGTAATTTGTTCATCCAGTGGCCGAAGAACTGTTTCTTCATGTTGGGGACTAATATCCTCTGCACTTTCAGTAAAAAATGTCTCTTCTTGTGTTAAAGTGTGCAACTCATCAAAACCTGTTTTCACTTGAATTTTTTCTGATGGTTTTATTTCATGAATTTCTTCTATTCCTTGACCAGGATAATAATCCTCAATGATTTCACTGACTTCGTATGTTTGTCCCTTTGTAACTAAAGGTTTTTCATCTTTTACCTCTGTTACTGTTACCAGTTCATAAGTTGGAACAATACTTTCTGTAGTATCATATGCTGTTTGATGTGTAACAGCATAAATTTCTTTCTGGTCAGAAATAACTTCAGTTTTACTATCATCAGACCCTTCAGCTAAGTCTTCAGTTTTTTCCACTAAGATGGGAATATCTTGAGCCACTACATGGATTTCACGTGGATGGCAGGGTTCTACGGTTTCTACACTCTCTGTATCAATATCAGTTATAACTTCTAGTTTAAATGGTTCCTCTTGAACAACAGTATGAATCTCTTGTTTTTCTATATCTTGTTCTTGCAAGTTATCCTCAACACTTTTATCATAAAGATCAATTATTTCATTTTTTTCTTGGACATAAACAACTTCCTGTTCAACAATACTGATAACTTGGTCGGAATCATCATGTTCATCAAATGTATTTAAAGTTTCCTCTCTTACTTTATATTCTAAAACTTCTTCTGGTTGTTCAAACTCCTGTAACTCTGCAACTTCATGTATTTCAGTCTTAAATGAATCATATTCATAACATTTTTCAGGTTTTTCAGTATTGTCTTCTTGTGTCACTTGATATTCTTCTTCAATATCTACTTGTTTCTCTTGATAATTTTCCTCAAAATCTACTTCTTCTGCTTGATATTTTTCCTCAATGTCTACTTGTTCTGCTTGATATACTTCTTCAATGTCATCTAGTTCTGCTTGATATTCTTTTTCAATATCTATTTGTTCCTCTTGATATTCTTTCTCAATGTCTATTTGTTCTGCTTGGTATTTTTCCTTAATCTCTACTTGTTCTGCTTGATATTCTTCTTCAATATCTATTTGTTCTGCTTGATATTCCTTCTTAATGGTTACATGTTCTGCTTGATATTCTTCCTTAATGTCTGCTCTTTCTGTTTGATGTTCTGTCTTAATGTCTAATTGTTTTTCATGAGATTCATCCACGATGTCTATTTGTTCTGTTTGATATTCTTTCTCCATTTCTGCTTGTTCTGCTTGATCTTCATCCACAGATTTTTTGGTTATCTGTTCCCTTTCTTCATACTCAAACTGATCCTGGGATTTTTTTGTTTCGTGTAGTTGCTCAGATTGTAATTCCTGTTCAACCTCAAATTCGTCTTTGATTTCAAATTCTTGTTCAAGTTTAACTAGTGCCTTGTCAACTGATTCTTCAGGTTGAATTTCAGCAATATCTAATGTCTTTTCAATTCCAAATAATTCCTGTGCAACTGGCTCTGTTTCAACATCAGTTATTTTTTTCTGTATTTGTTCTCTAGTCTCAAATTCAATTGTATCAGTTGGTTTTTCAGTCTCTCTGAGTTGCTCATGTTCAGTTTCTTGTTTTTCAGCCTGAAGATCGTCTTTGCTAGCGATTTCTCTCCTGATTTGTTCTCTAGTTTCAAATTGGATTGTATCTGTTGGTTTTTCAGTCTCTCTTAGTTGTTCTAATGTAATTTCTTGGTTGGGCTCAAGACCTTCTGGTGTCATTGGTTCTTTATCAATTTGTCCATAAGTTTCAAATCGAACAAAGTCTTCACGCATTTCAGTCACATGACATTGTTCATTCTTAGTTTCTAGTCCTTCATCCACAAAAACTTTATCAGTTTTTATTTTTTCTTCAGTTTCAATGTCTTCTTGTGTTATAGGTTCTATTATGATTTGGTCTCTGGTTTCAAATTCAATTGTGTCTTTTTGCTTTTCAATTTGTTCAAGCTGTTCCACCGTTGTTTCTTGTTTCATTGTTTCTATCTCAATTTGCTCACTGGTCTTAGTAGTTTCTTCAAGCATTTCAGTCACTAGAAGTTGTACTGGTTCATTGTCACATTCGTTAGCCTCAGTTACATCATCAAGTATTGTTTCCTCTTTGGGTTGTTCTCTAATTTCAATGTCAATTGTGTCTGTTAGTTTTTCAATTTCTTGAAGTTGTTTAGGTCCAGGTTCAGTTTCAATTTCTTGTTCAAGAACTTCTTGTGTCATAGGTTCTTTCTCAATTTGTTGAGTAGTTTCAAGTTCTACTGTTTCTCCAAGTTTTTCCAGTTCTACAACTTGTTCATCTTCGTGTTCCTGAATTTCATGAATTTGATCTTTAATAGTTATGTCCGGTTTTTGAACATGATCTAATATTTCTCTATCATGACCAGTTTCTTGTATAACTAGCTCATCTAACTGCACCATACTATCTGATTCATGTGCATGATCTATAACTTCAACTCCATATTCTTGTTCGACCTGTTCTTCTAATGCCTCAAACTCATCTGTCTCAGACATTCCTTTAGTAATTGGTGCATCTTCCAATTGTTCTTCTAATGCCTCAAACTCATCTGTCTCAGAAATTCCTTTGGTAACCGGTACATGTTCCACCTGTTCTTCTAATGCCTCAAACTCATCTCTATCAGACAATTCTTTAGAAACAGGAACATGTTCTAACTGTTCCTCTAATGCCTCATACTCAGAAATTTCACTGGTCACTGGGTCATGTTTAACCTGTTCTTCTAATGCCTCAAACTCAGCTGTATCAGACATTTCTTCAGTAACTGGATCATGTTCCACCTGTTCCTCTAATGCTTCAAACTCAGCTGTATCAGACATTTCTTTGGTAACTGGAACATGTTCCACCTGTTTTTCTAATGCCTCAAATTCATCTCTATCAGACATTTCTTCAGTAACTGGAACATGTTCCACCTGTTTTTCTAATGCCTCAAACTCAGAAGTATCAGACATTCCTTTTGTGACTGGTACATATTCTACGTGTTCTTCTAATTTCTCAAACTCAGCTGTATCAGACATTCTTTTGGTAACTGCAACATGTTCCAATTGTTCTTCTAATGCCTCAAACTCAGCTGTATCAGACACTCCTTTGATAACTGGAACATGTTCCACCTGTTTTTCTAATGCCTCAAATTCATCTCTATCAGACAATTCATCAGTAACCTGAACATGTTCCACCTGTTTTTCTAATGCCTCAAATTCATCTGTATCAGACAATTCTTCAGTAACCTGAACATGTTCTACCTGTTCTTCTAATGCCTCAAACTCAGCTGTATCAGACAATTCTTCAGTAACTGGAACATGTTCCAATTGTTCTTCTAATGCCTCAAACTCTAATGTATCAGACACTCCTTTGGTAACTGGTACATGTTCCACATGTTCTTTTGATGGCTCAAACTCATCTGTATCAGACAATTCTTCAGTAACTTGAACATGTTCTATCTGTTCTTCTAATGCCACAAACTCAGCTGTATCAGACTTTCCTATAGTAACTGGTGCATGTTCAACCTGTTCTTCTAATGCCTCAAACTCATCTGTATCAGAAATTTCTATGGTAACTGGAACATATGCAACCTGTTTTTCTAATGCCTCAAACTCATCTGTATCTGACATTCCTTCAGTAACTGGTACCTGTTCCAATTGTTCATCCATTGCCTTAGTCTCATCAGTATCAGATATTTTTATGGTTACTGGTACCTGTTTCTCAATGTTTTGTTCTTCAGGTTCTGAAGCATCAATTTTATCCTCAGATATTAATAAATCAACTTTCTCCGAGTCTCTTTCTGCGAATTCTTGTTCTAATTCAGATTGAGCTATTGGCTCTGGAGTAGAGGTTTCATCAGAATATATCTCTTCTGGTTTTGTATCCAGATCTTCTGTTGAGTCTATAGATATCACCACTGGTTTTGTATCCAGATCTTCTGTTGAGTCTAGAGATATCACCACTGGTTTTGTATCCAGATCTTCTGTTGAGTCTAGGGATATCACCATTTCATCCCTTATGTCTTCCATCTCATCTGTAGAATCTATCATTTTTACTTCCTTGTTTTCAGAATCCACCAATACAAACTCTGATGATTTGGATTCATTGAAAGTTGATTCACCTTTAGATTCTACCAAACTGACATCTTCTTTTGACTCAATCATTCTTGACTCCTCTTTTGGTGTAAGAAGTTCTTGTTCTTCTGGCTCAGATTTCCTACGCTCACCAAACATTTCTTGACCAAATAGTTGTTTTTCTTTAATTTCTTGGTCATATTCATATTTCGGTATTTTATATTCCTCGTAATCATGAGAACTTGTGCTTTCCTGATCAATATCGTCTTCGATGCCAACCTCTTCCTGAAGCATCGCCTCTTTAGGTAAAGGTTCATCAGTTGTTTGTCCGGTTTCTACCCCTATTCTATCATCAATTATTTGTTCAGTTTCTACTCCTATTCTATCATCAGGTAAAGATTTGAGCTTTAGTTCCATGTAAGTTTTATCAATTTCAGTTTTAACAACATCTTGTGAGAATTCTGGTGGACTATCTATTTCACTTTCATTGGACCCAGCTATTTCCTCAGTAGTTGCCTCATCCTCTGAGGATATATAAGGTTCTTTTTCAGCACCAACTTCCACCTTCTTCAAATCATCTTTGACTACCTCTAATGGCTGCTCAGACTGAATAACAAAAGTCTGTTTTTCAACGATGTCAGTGGAAGCCACTCCCTCTGATGTGTCTATTTCATGTGTGTGAGGTATTTTCTCCTCAATAGTAATTACCTCCCTTGAAGTAACTTTTGTGAAGCAAGTGGATGTTTCCTCCTCATGTATATAGTCATCTGAAAATTCTAATCCTTTTGCCGTAGCAACCTGGGGAGATGGGAGATTATATGGCACCATCTCATCATCTTCCTCTGGCTTTTCCAGTATTTCCCAATCCTCATCTTCATCAATTTCATCTCGTTCCTTTGATAAAACTTGCTCTAATTTTTCAACACAAGATTCAATGTCTTCAACGATATGTGCCACAGGGCTTATACTCTGTAATACAAGAGGAGATCTTTGTACTTCAGTAGTTTCCACTGTCTCCTTAATTTCAACATCACAAGGCCTATCTACTGGCATTTGAGGGCCCTGTTCAGTATCCAAATTAAATCCAACTTTTTTGGGCAACACAAATTTCTCCTCTCTATCTACAGAATCAGATTTGTCAATTGAACTCCTTGAGGAGGTTGTTTCTTCATCAAATGATCGGTTTTTGGCCTCTTCATACATTTCAATCATTCGTTTAACTTTTGGTGACTCTGATAAAAATTCTTCTAATTTACTACGAGTCATAATGTCAGATCTATTCATTGCGTGTTCATCCATTTCTTCATTGTCATCAATTTCTTCTTCTTCAGTTTCCATGATTTCATGTTCTTTTTCTAATACCCCTTGATTAGTACTTGACTCCAATTTATCGAAAGACTGTTCCGAAACGATTTCACTAGAAGCAGATTTATCAGGTAGAATATATTTTTTATCCCCATATGCTACTTTATCTTTCTCAAACATATCTATAATCTGAGAAACCGATTTTGGCTGCTCTGGGGTCACCTCACGAATAGTACCTTCTGATTATCCAATCAAATCCAAAGGAAGGCATTAAAAGAATTAGAAAGAAAAAGGGCAAATATGTTAGTATGTGTAAGTATGGACATATTTATCAATGAAAACATATTTTTATCATAGAAGTTAATTTCTTTCCCCATTAATAGTTTAATAACCTGTTATCACAGAGATATGTCTCGCCTTTTTGTAATTTTGATAATGCAAATGTTGAAATTAAAATAGCAAAGGTACATAGCTGAACAATCTCCATGGAAATGAGATGTGCCAATGTTAATACAACTGCATACCAAATACCATTGACTAATCATAAGTCGTTCCCTTTAAACAAACCTAAACACAAACATTAACTTGTAAACTATGTAAAAGTTTCAAAGTCAATGAACCATGATGAGGGGGTGGAGCTTTATAATCTCCATGGAAATAAGACTTGCAAATGCCAATAAATTTGCATACCAAATATCATTGACATAACATTAGCAGTTCATTTTTAACTGATCTAATCACAAGCTAATACATATAAACTAAGCAAATGTTTCAAAGTCAATAGACCATGACTGAGGGGGTGGGGTCAAATATTCTCCATAGAAATGAGATGTGCTAATGCTTATACAACTGAATACCAATTAACATTGGCCTACCACTTATGGTTCCCCTTGAACTGACCTAATCACAAGCTAATACATGTAAACTAAGCAAAATTTTCAAAGTCAATAGACCATGACTAAGGGAGCAGAGCCAAATAATCTCTATGGAGATGAGATATGCCAATGCTTATACAACTGAATACCAAATATCATTGACCTACCACTAGTGGTTCCCCATAAACTGACCTAATCACAAAATAAACTAATACATGTAAACTAAGCAAAAGTTTCAAAGTCAATAGACCATGACTGAGGGGGCAGGGCCAAATAATCTCCATGGAAATGAGATGTGCCAATGCTTATACAACTGCATACAATATATCATTGACCTACCACTAGTGGTTCCCCATGAACTAGACCTAATCACAAACTAATACATTGTTGACGCCGCCGCTGCCGGAAACAGCATACCTATGTCTCGCTTTTTGACTCCGTCAAGGTGAGACAAAAATTGTTAAATTTTGAATCATTAAAAAATAAAGGCAGATCCCTGGAAAGAAAATATTTTTCCAAAATTTCTTTTCAAAATATATTTCTGATTTCAAATATTAAGTCCTAACCCCAGTGACTAAAGTTAAATGTGTTAGTTAAAACAAATTTAGGATATATATTACAGCTATGAGTAAAATTCATAACAAATTCTGCTTGCATTTCAAATAAAATAATACTGGTACTCATAGCGGTAATATATATGTTTACATGCTGCTAAAGACTCTATCACCTGGTGAATTAAACTCTTATTAATGTAATACATCCAATTAACAAATATTCAATCACATAGACAGATAAACTAATTACAAAAACATGTAAAATTGATGTTACAAAATTTTTTACCTTAATTTTGTTTTGTTTATTAACTCAACATTTTATGTGAGTTTATTGCTATTTACGTTAAAGTAAATTAGCACACGTTTACAACTCCTCTATCAACCAAGTGTGACTGCTATGATACTAGAGAGTAAATTTACAGAAAATAAAACTTTGTAAATGAACTCTGTTTAACAAACACCTGTGAAACAAGTAGTCATCAAAATAAACTATCAATAGGTCAAATTTGGAGATTACTCCAGTTGTAAATATGTGCTAAATTGGAAAGTCTATCGAATGGTATGTACTATGAAATTAAGTGCTCCAACTAAGCCCTCGCTCTGTATTCTTTATTATATACCATTCCATAGACTTACCATTACTTAAATATAGATATATTCCCCTAAAAGAATCAAAGATGACCCATCACTCACTTAGTCAGTCTTAAACTCAATAAAAAATTCTCAGCTCCCAAGTTTGGGTGGATTTTACAGGTATCTTTTTGTCAGCTTTTTTTGGTTTCATTTTTTAATTAATTAGAAAATTGACCAATTCAAAGTAACCCTTTCTTCCAACGGCCATGTTTTTAATCTGATTGGAACAAATATGAGCAAGTCTTATAAGGCAATCAGACTGACCTTCTTTTCTGCTCCAAAGAAGATGAAACATGGCTTATGGTAGTAAGGGGTATAAACATAGTTTACACAATTTTTCATACTTTGCCAAACTGGTCTTTATATTGTGCTATTTTTAAGAATTTAATCAAAATTCAAGGTCCACAAGCTTATTTTCTAGCCACAGGCTGTGAATTTGACACATTTTGTAAGAACTATAGATGGAGAAGACATTACTATGTGAAAAGCAAGAAAATATGACAGAGTTTTCTGGAAATATTAGATGATATTTTTCATAAAATTAAAAGAAACAAAAAAGGTTCACTACTTTTTTTCTTGAAACAATATAAAAGAGAAAAAAATAATGTACATTCCTTTTTAAGGTTATATTATCTGGGTTATCTCCCCTTATAAGGCTTGTTTTCTTTAATCAATAAAAAAACATCTCGAATTTGAACAAAAAACAATCTCCCCTTATAAGGATTTTTTAAATGAAAATAAAAAAAAAAATTCCTGTATTTATAAAGACAGTCGAAACAATAAGATAAAATCACATATGGTTAGTTCTTCATTTCAACGAAAAGTTCACTAATGAATTGCATTCCTGTATTGTTCATGATTTTCAATACTTATTACTGTATTTTGACCATGTGCATCTGTTCAATCAGGTGATTCAATCAATAAATTGTATGCATCAGCTTCACCATAACATACTAATGAAAATACAAAATGAAATTAAAAAACAATTTCAACTTGATTAGTTGTTCTTTTGACCTGCTCACTCCTTAAACAAATTTTATTTATATTGTTAATTGAAATTATATTACAAAAAGCAAGAAATACAACCGTCTTTATCTAATGTGGTTATTTGCCATATTTGAGTTAAAATTTTAAAAAAGAAAAAAGAAAAACGAAGTTGTGAGTTTTTTTTGCTCACTAAAAATATACTCCTACTTTAAGCATCTATAGTTAACAGAAAGAAAATGTGAGATGGAAGCTTGATAACAAATTCAAGCAAAATCTAATTTTTAGTTCCAAACCAGAATTTTTAAAGGGACAGACAGTGATAAACCAGCATAACCCCTTTTTTGGAGTGGGGGTATAATAAAAACTAACTTGTCAAAAATGAAATATGTTATTGCTATCTTCTAAGTAGAGAACAACTAATTAACATGGCTTGAATAAAAATCTCATCTGTTATACAAGACTATCTGTATCATACACAAAAAATATGAAAGAAAGCCTTTGGTTGTCATCAATCTGTGTCTTAAGAAGAAATTCCTGAAATAATCCCTGTATATAAATCATAAATAGTTAAATAAAAGAAAATACACAAAAAATCATTTACCATGCAAACAAAAATTTATAAAATATCAAATATATTTATATATCTACATACATACATACATATACCAACAGAGTCAGTACTAATTCTTGTTTCAAGTTAATCTTATACTATTACATTTGTATTCATTGTTCTAGACTGTAATTGCTATATTTTACAATCAAATCCTGGGAGGATCACTGAAAATTACATCAGTGTAACAGAATGTGTCAACTGCTGCAACAAAGTAATCTCCCTCCTCAGTCAGGTACAAATAAAACAGGTTTTGTATTTATTTTGAAAACACAAAATTACAAACAAACAAAAAATAACCAAGAAATTTTAGACTCTAGCCTTTGTGAAAGCAAAAAAAATCACTTTTGAAAGAGAATTCCGGACTTGCAATATAGCTTATACATAATTTATACTTAACCTAGTCCTAAAGTATCAGACATATAATGAGTTTGTAATGAGCCATGGAACACAATTCAGATTGTATTATCTCCCATTAATTAAGAACCTCATTATATCTCTATATACCTCATACACTTAAGTTAAGTATAAGTTATGTCATAAGTGTTAAATATGTATTTAAACATTCCAAAGGTCCAAATAATGAAGTGTTGCCCTCTGAATGTCTTTCAATTGTTTGTGTCATCTGCTTGCCGTCTCATTAGGTATACATCACATCTCAATTTATTCATAGAGATCATATTACAGCTATAATATTCAACATATCACTTTACCTGTAAACAAAATCCAGTCAAAATGACTACAAAACAGGTTTTTCTTACATTTATTAGTGTCATTGTTAAAGCAATGAAGAGCCACAACTACTACACATTGAAAATTAAAAATGACCATAATGAACTTTACCTGAATTTTGTCATCAGTAACAAGTTAAAATTTGAAAAGCACTGGTTGAACAGTTCTCAAGTTATTGCAGGGAAATGACCTAAAGTGCCATTTTCAAATTCATAAAGGGAAATAACTCCTGAACCGTAAAAGTGAAAATCTTCAAAATTGAACTTGACCTCCATTTTGCCATTAGTAACAACATATCAAAATTTGAAAAGCATTGGTAGAAGGGTTCATAAGTTATTGCATGGAAACAACTAGAGCCGTCAAATCCATCAATCACAGTCAACATCATATGTTACAAAATGGTCATTAAAAAAAACCTGGTTAAATGGTATCATCCCTTGCAGATAACTCTACTTTGAAGGGTTGCATCATCATGTAACCTTAACTTTTATCACAAACAAGTTTTATATCAAGGTTTGACAGCAATATCTCTTTATATGTAAGAACTGTATGTTTACTTCCTTTCTGTGATAAAATCTGTTCAACTGTTTCTTTGCAACTTAAAAACATTATTCCTATCAACACATCTAAAGTTTTATTCTAAAGAGAACCTAAAATACTGTTTATGCAGCAGGCAAACAATTTTCAACACAGCCAATGATTTTCAATCTCAAATGCAGCAGATTTCAAACAATATTTAACACACCAACCGATTCTCAATTTTCATATGCAGCAGACGTCAAACAAAATTTAACACACCAACTGATTCTCAATTTTCATATGCAGCAGATGTCAAACAAAATTTAACACACCAACCGATTCTCAATTTTCATATGCAGCAGACGTCAAACAAAATTTGACACACCAACCGATTCTCAATTTTCATATGCAGCAGACGTCAAACAATTTTTAACACAGCAACTGATTCCAAATCTTCAAACTTTTTCTGCCACTGCAAATCAAATTCATTCTTCATATAAAAACTAACCATGGTATTCTTTATAATTTATCTACAGACAAAATTTGACTTGTTTCCAGAGCTAAGATTTTTTTTAAGTGTTTTCTACTTGTAAGAATAGAAAATAACACCAATCCTTTGAAAGTCTAAATTCCATTACTGTTGTTACAAATATCTCATTTTTCTGAATGAAAAGGAATTGATCTAAATAATTATTGTTTAAACTTTCGTATTGTTAATATTCCTTTTTAATAAAATGGATCTTTGATCATGTATAACTTATATAACTACACTAAACTGTTTAACATGATTGTTACATAGTACTTGAAGACCACAACTTTTGGAAAAATGGTGATGTCAGTGACTATTTTCGGCACAAAATTGTACTAAAAAAAACCCATTCCCTAGTCATGCCCATTTCAATATAACTTATGATCAATTTTTGATGCAATATTTTTTGTAAAATGAGCCACTTATCTTCTGTCATCCCTGGCTAATTCATAAGTTAGACCTTAGGCAGAGAAAAAAGATTAGCATGGGCCCATATATGCCTAGGCTACTAAATTTTTGGGCGGAAATGCTAATGTTATCTTTCCTATTGTGGAAGATTGGGCTCCTAGATTGAAAATGTTTGTATTTTTCCCTTTTTTCGACCATCTAAACCTTGGGACTTTATAAATCACTGACAGCAACGATATAATCTTGATATATAAAATAAGAAGATATGATATGATTGCCAATGATTGCAGGGGCGGTTCCAGCCATTTTTAAAAGGGGGGGGGGGGGGGGGGGTTCCAACCATATGTCCCCATTCAAAAGCATTGATCGTCAAAAAAATAAACCCCCCCCTGGATCCGCCACTGGATTGATGTTTATGTGTGGTAAACTTGTATTGTTTGGTTGCTGTGTGATGGATGTTTACCAATCTGGTAATTGAACTAAGACAAATGATGAAGTTCCTCCAATAAACTAATGGTGTATTTTAATGTGTCAGGGAACAATAAATAAGTGCAATTGTTAGAAGAAAAAAAGCATTGTGTTTATGTGATCTAACAATACGACACGTGTTTGTAAAGTGCAGAAAACTATTGTCTGTATCAAAATCTAAACGAATACCAAATGTTAGTTTTATATTGCAACAAAATCTGACCTGGATTTTTGATACCAAAATAAGCGAGGACATCTGATCCTTCCTCTGGGGGGATAGTGTTGTCTTCTGTGATGGTTATATGGGGGGGTACTGAAGTATCAGCTTTATAGGAAACAAATATAACTATTTTAAATTGTATTCTAGTCAGAAAACAGGCAGTCAATTGTTTTTTAAAAATTTATATACAATCAAGTATAATAGAATTCAATCTCTTATGCATTGGAATTGATATTTCATTCAATGAAGATTTAGCCTTGTTTTATCAATAGAATTATTGTATTACATAATAAATTATTCAATTTGAGGCTTACAAAAAACCCCTACTTGATAACAATAAAATCATTCTTACTGTTATGTCTTACTGGTCGAACGATCAGTGCTTCATACAGTAACCCAATAACTCTGCCATGCAAAAGCTGTTGAGTTACTTTAACAACAATATTGAAACTTATGGATCATCCCAACAAGCAGATCATGCATATTACTGCAGGGTAAAACAGAGCTTTTATTTATATGAGATAAATCTCAGTAATGGTTAACTTGTACAATACTAAGCAGGGTAAAACAGAGCTTTTTGTTTATATGAGATAAATCTCAGTAATGGTTAACTTGTATAATAATAAGCAGGGTAAAACAGAGCTTTTGTTTATATGAGATAAATCTCAGTAATGGTTAACTTGTACAATACTAAGCAGGGTAAAACAGAGCTTTTTGTTTATATGAGATAAATCTCAGTAATGGTTAACTTGTATAATAATAAGCAGGGTATTTACTGAATCTTAATATTGCAGTTCTAAGAACTTAAATTTGTATAACTACTTTGGTTAAATAATCCAGCCCATCCATGCCAACCAGCAATCTATTCTCCCTGAACAGAGCCCCAGTAGTACATCCTCCATCAAATCTACAGCACCAATGTTACCAGAGAAGATGCAAGACAAGTGCATACATTCTAAAGCACCAAAGTATTGAGAAACCTAACACACCAACAAACTGACAATGATCATGATTATTCTTTACAATTTTGTTATGACTAAAATGAGC
Source organism: Mytilus californianus (assembly GCF_021869535.1). NCBI lineage: Eukaryota > Metazoa > Mollusca > Bivalvia > Mytilida > Mytilidae > Mytilus > Mytilus californianus. The sequence goes on from NW_026262723.1 coordinate 111,615,679, forward strand.
TGTTTTTAAACTGATCATTAACAGTAAGTCCCTGGAGCCTTACATGACATGGAGGGGCCAAGTCTTTAAGACCTGAATACACTTTGGACCAAGATAACAATAATTTTGATTCTGATATTTTGAATTTCCTATTCTTATTAATGGGACAGAAAACTAAATGATTTCTAGTTTTACATGGAATATCTATTTCATAAAGTTATTGATTACTCACAAAGTTAAGCAAGGGAGATGAAGATGCAGAACTTATGACAGTGCTAATGACAAACACACAAGACTTTCCTGACATCTATGACAAGTTATTATCAGTGTTTATTTTCAGTTTACGTCTATTATCCAAATTTATTCACCTTTGCAGCTCTTTGCTAAACAAACAATCAGTGGAAACTGACAAAACACAGAAAGTTGTTTTTTTTAATTTTAAATGACATTTTTAATAGAAAAATAAAAAATCATGAAATATTGATGGTAAATAGCATCAACTATCATGTAAAGTTACTGAGAAACTAACCTCATCTTGAAACTTAACCAGATCACAGGAGTATGAAAATGATATCAAGGTCATACGGCATATATAGCTAAATATATGCTCCTCCCAACCAAAGTCTATCAAGTATAGGAGCTGATGAACCATTTTGGTCCTAAAAACAACCTCACCACTCAACTGTTAAATTGAAATGAGGTCAAGGCCAAATGACATATAAATGTATTACTTTCAACCAGTCTATTTGCCTTATACTGTTGACCTACTATGTAAAGTTAGTGAGAAAATGAAATGATGACAAAATAAATGACTTGAACACTAACTGAACAAAGCCTCTCATAAGTTCTTTTTCTTTAATCCAAACAGTGGACAAAAAAAAAGACAGAAAATTCTTTACAATCTATTAGCAATGTGCAGAAATATTTGAAAGATTGATTCAAGACAATTGAAATAAAATCAAAAATTATATCCAACAATTAACATTGGTAGAATGACAAAACTGGATGGTAAATTCATTGTTTTAATCAAGCGAAAAAAGTTTTTGTAAAGAACAACGAAGGAGAGTAGAATTTGTAAGATCCCATTTATTTCAAATTGTGTAAATAGAATAATCCGTAAATCATTGTCAGTTTGACTTCATCCCTTTGTCTTCTGACCTGGATTTTTGATACCAAAATAAGCAAGGACATCTGATCCTTCCTCTGGAGGGATAGTGTTGTCTTCTGTTATAAGTATTGCTGGGGGTGAAGACTGGTCAGTGTCCTCTTTAAAATAAACAGCACATTAATAAATACATAGTTCACACCATGACAGCCTAGACTACCTTAGTATAATCACAATTTGATTTAATTTCTGAGTAAAAAGAATGATTCTACAAATTAAAACTTTGTTTCTATGCAATAGAACAACAGTGTAATAGAACCACCTCCAATAAAGCTGAAAGAAAATAAGCTATTTGTATGACTAAGTTAAGTGAATTCTTCAGTGCTAATTAGAACGTCCCAACTGACAAGATAGAAAATCTATATTTATATCATTTATCCATCACCTTAAAACCTGCTTGAATGAAAACATTACATGAAAGGAGAATGAGTGAATGATTTATCAGAGAGAAAAACTTATATTTGTGATAAGTCTGAATATTTCTTCTGTCATTTTCAACCTGCTTAGAATACAGATCCTGTGTCCATGCTTTGCTTACAATCATCTGACAACACTCTGTTCTACTTTCTGTTCTGGTAATTATTACACTAACTCGAATAATTCAAGCCCTTTCCGTGTCCGATTTTCTCCCACACGAGGGCTTGAACTCCTTATGATCATTGGCCGCGTCGCCTGCTCTCTGTGAGAGAGAGCCAATCGGTGGCCATCAGGATAATGAGTCTGCGCAACTGTCTTGTAATTGTCTTACCAAACACGTGTGTTCAATTAACACAAATCCGATAATAATTAATTAACATCAATTAACATCAGTTTACATCATTTAACATCAATTAACATCCGGAACTCCTCCTTCTTTAGCTGCCAACTTAAATCAAAATTCCCATATTGCATAGCGGTGTGAATTTTCCGGTTGACGGTCTTTATCGAGGAAGACGTTCAGGCGTTAATGTAGCCTTCGTAGATCAGCGGAATATAACGACTGAATTATTCGGGTTATTATTACACCAGCCATTCAAATTCTTGCCTACACATTTTTGAAAGGTGTATTTCATTGCTACAAAACCAGAGGATCCTGAAAGGTCTTTAAAACAAAAGTACAACTAGGGTTGTCAGATCCTAGTAAGCAAAGGGTGGACACAGGTTTTGTACTTTATTCAGATAGTGTTGTTTTGAGCTGCATCAAGTCACTTTGAATGTGAAAAGCAATACAATTCTTAATACATCCCATTGACGTATTTACATTATAAGCAAATAAATCATTTGCATAATCCCTCTACCTTTACTTTAAATATTATATTAATCAACAAGATTAAATCAGACAACCCCAATCTCTTGGTGAAAAGTTTGCCTCGATTTTTGGGATTTCATGCATAACCAAACTACACGTCCTCAAACCATGATAATACCATAGTAAATTAGATCTATGAAACATATAGTTAAATACATGAATATCCAAATTCTTGCTTATTACAACAATTTTAGTGAACAATTCAAGTAAGTGGTTTCTAAGGTAAGGAAAACCAGGACTGTAATCGCACAGAAACTCTTGGACAAATTAATGAAGTTGAGTAACTAGGTCAAAGGGTCATACAAAAAATCAGGACATTTTTCACACAAAATAACTGTGGAATCAACAAATCAACTTTGCAGGTTAAGAACCATGCATACAGAAAACCATGCCATTAGCCTGCAATCCAAAACTCAAACAATACAAAATCATCTCAATCAAAACTCCAACTACAGTATGATGTCTAGCAAATCTAACAGGCTAAACTCTAGCTAAAACTCCATTCAACCAAACTCTAGGATAGTACAGTCCAAGGCCAAACAACAAAACCATTCAAATCAAACAAGAAATTCTACCTTCTTCATATTCCTCATATGATGAAGACTCCTCGTCTTCAAGGTGAGGCTCATAGCTGATCTTAGTTATGTCCCTTTTGGCAAAACCACTTTCATCTAACTCATGAAATTCTGAATCAAAGAATATAAAACTTGTCAACCAAATAAGATAAAACCCCATGAAAATATGAACACTATATAAATATAATGAAATATTAGATTAGACACCAGAAGGTCTAAAAATAATTTATATATTATTTCATGTTAATTTCAACTTCTTCATAAAGGTAGAAACTTTTTTGGGGTTTTTAACAGTTTAGTACTTAAAAAAATCCCAGACAAACAACATAAACTCCATGCAAATGGTAAGGTATATATATGAGTTATAGACACAACAATCTAACTACCATCAAACACTGACAAATCATCACAACACTAGAACTTATGTTATAACACTGCAATAAAACAACTTAATCTATGAAGACACACACTAATCTACTTATGTTCAGCCATGATTACACACTGGCTAGTGATGGGGGACAATATTATCACTCAGGTTTACCTTGCTCTGGTAAAAAGTCATCTCCTTCAAAGTCTGGTTCGTCTGATCTAAAATGTACATGCATCCTGTTTTCTTTCATGAAACCAGGGGCAGCCCTGATTTGTTGGGACTCATCGTCTTCTGAGTCACTGGACACTGTATCACTACTACTACTACTTGATACACCTTCTGCAAAGGCTGATTCTGTCATGGGGACCACTTCATCTACAGAGTATTCTTCTTCTTCTACATTTCCAGATTCATCAATGGATAATGAGCGAGTTTTGATCTTATGTACTACACGGCCACTGGTCACTTTACGTTTGATAATTGAGCCGTCTGGTTGGCGTACCTCTACTTCTTCCACGTCCTTTACAAATCTTGGTGGATCTTCATATACTTCTACAATTTCTTCTCTAGTACTACCAGGAACCTCAACTTCTCCTTCAAAAATCTCCTTTTCTGAGTCTTCTGATTTGACACTGCGATGGATATGTTTTAGAGAATGTCGTCTCATTCTGGTCACTCTATGTACAGTCCCGTCAGGTAAAATGTTTTCATCTTCATCATAATCAACAACTTCTCTCTCTGGCCCTTCTTCCTCCACTAATTCCATATTTCCAGAAACTGATGGTTGCTGCATCGTGTGCATCTTAGTGTGTCTAACAACAGTGCCATCAGGTAATGTTTCTTCATACATGCTTTGTCCACCAGATAAATTTGCATCAAATACTGCAAGGAAGGAACAAGACAAATAAGACATTGACAAGCAAGGCATGTGAAAGAGACCCCAAAAGGGTAATCAGTAAATGCTATATAACATGCAGTGTAAAAGACACATACTGTGGTAACAGTATGAATATATAAAATTTTCAGTTTTGGTTTTGTATTTGAAGAGCATTTTAATATTCATTTTTATCCTTTTTTCTAAGATCAAGACTATGACATTTCATTTTCGAAAAAAGTATAATTCTAAACCCTTTTGAGCCTCATGACTAAGTGTACATAAATAATAATAAAGGTAATAACGTGCAGGAAAGCATACACTAAAGCATGCAAAATGAAAATTTACATGTTGCACTTTTCTCTATTTTTTTCTCAAAATAATAATTATAAGCCATCATTCAAATAATTTGGTTGATATTAATACACGTGTTGTTGTGTTAAACTTACAATATAGGACTGTGTGTCATTCATTAAATCTGTCGCCAAAAATCAATTAAGCTTTATTATAACTTATATTGAATTCACAGGAAATAAATACTTGTGCATAAAATAAGGTTAAAATTTAGGTCAATGAGCCATAAGGAACACCAACTCTTGCAAATTTACAAATGTTGTTTTTTAGGACTTATTTAAACTTCTGATTGATAGATTGTTGGTGTTTTAACATCACTTTTAAGCGCCACTTTTGGGCTATTTCTTGGCGGCCAGTTTTTACTGGTGGAGGAAGTCGGAGTGCCCGGAGAAAACCACCGACCTTCGATAGTCTAAACTTCTGTCATCAAAACAAATTTCCATAGATCAGAAAAACTAGTCAATTTAGGAAAAACTCCTTTAAATACATAATGTATGTTTAGTACTGTTATAAAATAAGTCATATAAATTACTACAATCATTTTCACTGTCTTGAAAACAACTATCAATTTCCCCCATTATATTGGTCAGTATTTTTTACAGTTAACTGTTTCCTGAAACAATAGCCAGCAAAATAAAAGATAAAGCAAAAACAGTGAAAAAAGCAAAATAAATTAATGTTAATTTTTAGTGAGTTAGGTTAGTAATAAACATATAGGATATTTTAAATCAAATAATAATTACTGCTAGAACAGTTCAGCTTAATATACTTACCAATGGTTGAAACGTTTAAATTTAATTGTTATTATAATTGATGCTATAAAATTTACAGTTTGTTTTTAAATTTTATAATAATTTAGTAACAGCCTTTTAGAAATGTTAATTAATATTATCTGATATATTATAATTTTTATTGCTTTTCATCTAAAATAAAAAAGACAATCCATCCTTGCCCATGCAATAATAAAATCCCTGTAAAGTGCAAAATGTGACCTTGAACCACCTGCAATCTAAGCAACCTAGCAACATTATGATGACAAAAACACCAAAGCAACTTGTAAACAGATTTATATGGTGGGTAATAATTCAGGGGACATATTTTACCTGGTTCCAAATCACCTTTGCCGAACAAGACAGGTCGTGAAGTTATTTCATATTGTTCTTCCCTCTCGACCTGTCGTGCTAAATCATAGATCTCCTCTACAACATCTGTACCACCCATACTTGATTCAGACATTGATGATGAAAAAATTGACCTTGAACTTCCAATGGATTCTGGTTTAATCTTAGGAAGTGTTGCCTTGATTTCTACCTGAAAGTCTTCCCCTCTGTCACATTGAGTATTAAATTCTTCCTCTCTGGCATGCTGAATCTCCTCAATGTATTCCTCTCTGGCATGCTGAATCTCCTCAAAGTCTTCCTCTCTGGTATATGGAGTCTCATCAAAGCCCCATACATCTGTATCAGGAATGTTATTAAGTATTTCTTTTGAAGAGTAGCATGGTTTTGTTATGGTCTCAAACTCTTCTCCACGTTCACACTGTACAAAAATTTCCTTCCCATTCTCTGATGATGATGATGATGACGATGATGAAGAAGATGAAACAGATTCTGTCCGTCTGTTTTCACCTTTGACCTCAATATCGATTAGAGGATATTTATCCTTTATTATTTCTCCGTCATCATCAATTTTCCATGTTTTTGTTACGATCTCGTCAGGTCCAGAAAAGTCTTCTCCCTCATCTTGGTCTATTTGGTAATTTTCATCTAACATCAAATGGTCAGCTGTTAAAAGTGCATTATTCTTTAAGTTAAATAATTTGTTTATTCCAACACAGAGATAGTTAGAAATAGTTAGTAGATCCATTAGATGTTGCTAACCCTTGAAATAAAAGATGCATTCCTCCATCCATAGATAAAAGTATTCCATGCTTTGTATGACCAGTTAGTCCTTTCTGTACATCAACCTCATGCTTAAAGACATCTTTATTTTCATTCCGACATCAGATCGTAGATTTCAGTCAAACTTTATATTCAAGTTGCATAAATAGTTCTTGATTACAACACAACATATATATGTGTATATATCCAAACCTAACATAGAACTGTTAAGGTGTACACAACTCGTGCAGCAGTCATGCACAAAACTTAGAAAGTATAAAAGGACGTAGAAGAGTAAAGAAACCGAGAACTTCAATACTCAATCACGTTTATAGTGAGGATTGTTGTTACATATACAAGATCAGATGAAAACACAAACTTTCAGCAGAATACAAAAGAGAAAATATTTTCTATAATTTTTCAGTCTGATCCACAAACACATGACATACTGCACTAAAAAAATTAAGTAAACTAGCTTAAAAGGCCAATTTAAAGAATATTTGTTATTCAGTTCAAAATTTTACCACCCATAGTTTGGCTAAGACTAGTGGCTCACAGACTGATAAGCAAAGGCCTTACTGTTTGTGTGAGAGCTGTTCCAGAAAATGTGAACCATTGGGCCGATGAAGGCATTTAAATTAATCTCCTATAGGTGGTTGGTTATAAAAACAAATTTAGTAATTCTATGGTCAATGGGGCTTCTGACAAAGCATCTCCAAAATCACCCATTTTTCTGGAACAGTCCACACTAATATCAAATGATTTGTAATTTGTAGAAGTCCAGCCCAAAGTCAATTTTCCATCCAATTAAGACACAGGCATTTTCATAATAAAAAACACAGAAATTGTCATGATAAAATTTGTTATTTTAGTTTCAATATACATAAAGTTTACTGAGTAAGCAGCAGAATTAATTATAAGCTAGCAGTGAGTTATCTATACAGAGTAACATTTACCACATTCAGATTCAATATAGTCCAGTCAAGTATATATCACAATTATAAACCATGTCCATTTCAATATATTACACTGTTTAGTATATAAAGACATTAATTTACACATTTAAACCACCCCTGTGAACGATTATTAAACAGACAATTTATTGTTCATATTATGATATAAATAACAGATACCAGTTATATAACCTTTAAATTCATACATTATACAAATTGCCTTATCACCCAAATCAAATTACTATTCAATATCTATAAATACTTAATAATTTACATAAACATCTGATTTTTTTTCTTTTGTTGTGTTTTCCCAAACTATATTATTTCTTTAGTTAATTAATATAAATAATTCTTTACTGAGAATTTTACATTTGAATTCTTCCATAATAAATGTCTTCATTTCAGATATTCCAATAATTACTGATTATAACATAAAGTATGTTCCAAAAAGTTATTCATCCTATTGAAGAAAATAAAGATTTGAAGTAAAGCATTAGAGATACACTAGGAAAAGAGTCAAAGATAATATTTTAAACATTTTCAAACTATATTTGAAAGACTAAACCTAGAAGTGCAGATTAACTACTGTAAATTCAGAAATTATTGCTTGCATTTATTATTGCGATTTTTGACGAATGGACAAAAATGCAAGATTAATTATTGCGATTTCAGAAACATCTGCCTACAGATATGTGCACCAGATTTCAGAATGCGAGTTCTTATTATTGCGATACTCGTGGAGTCGCATAATATTCGCATTAATAAAAACCTCGCAATAATTTCTGAATTTACAGTATCAATAAATTTCCAGGATTTTGTATAACATTGTCTCTTCTTCGTTTGATGAAATCTATATATATTATCTCCCCTCTTCCTATCTTAACACTTTATTCTCTCCCTTTTTCTATTTAAGCACTTAATTTTCTCTCCCCTATCCCTATTTTAGTCTTTTATTATTCTCTCCTCTCCCTATCTGAGCACTTCAATATTATCTACCCTTTCCCTATTTCAACTTAAAATATTTTCTCCCTCTATTATTATTCTCTCCCCTCTCCCTATTTTAACACTTAAATATTCTCTCCACTTTCCCTATGTTTGCACTTTATTATTCTCCCTCCTTTCCAAATCATATCTACCACTATTCATTATACTCTCCACTTTCCCTATTCTAACACATTCTAACACTTTATCAAAATACATTTTCAAGTAAATCAAAAGCAAACCGACACATCAACAGCAGAAAACAAAAATGACTGAATCTAAGAAGCCTTAAATCCAGTGCTACATGTATATTAATCAGATCAATAAAATGTTAATACAGAGATTACCCCTTCACTCATCTCTCAATCTTAAGTAAAAATACCTTGTGTTTCAGTTTCTACAGTACTTGGTCCATCTCTATTAAGCAATTTTTTCTTCTCTACAGTTTCAAATCGTTCTTGACGTTCCACCTGCGATAACACCCTAGCGCTACTATCTTGACCTTCGCTAGATGATCCAGAACTGTAACCCCCACTTTCAGAGCCAGAACTACCTTTTCTCTTAGGTGATTTAAGACCTGTACTAGATGAGCTTGATGTTCTAGATTCGGGAAGTTTTTCTATACTTTGACCCTCTACTTCAGTTTCTTGAACAGTTGTCTTTGGTCTTTCCTCTTTTATTTTAATGACAGTTGTCTGAGTAATACTAACTTCACATCCAGGTCGTGAATCCTCATCATCAGAACTAGATGGAGACTCTGATCCAACCATCTCCTCTGACTGTTTAGACGATGGTATTTGGCTAGTAACAACTTCTGTTTTGGTAACTTCTATCACCTCTTTTTTAACATCAGACTTCTCATCTTCACTAGATGAACTAGAAGATGAAGAGGATGATCTAGGTTTGATCTCCTTATCTATTTGGTCAGTTGTTTGCTTGGGAGAAGTTAATTGGGGTCCAGATGGTTTCCTTACTTCTACTACCTTTTCTTGCACATCAATTGTTTGCTCTGTTCTTTCAATTTCCTTGTCTGAGACTGATGACATTGAAGAAGATGATGTTGACCTTGTCCTGTCTGGTCTCACATCTGCAATAAGCTCTCTTTTATCCTCAGATATTTCAACAAGTTTAGACGCAGGAATGTCATCTCTTTCAAACACAATCTGTGGTTCAGTGGCCTCTAAAACATCTTTTGTGTCCTCTTTCCTTTCAGTATCTTGACCCCCAGATGAACTACTTGATGATGATCCAGATCTAGTTCTGACCTCACCTAGGACTTCTTTCTCTCCTTCAGTTTGTTTAGTGGGTGGAATCCTATTACCAGTGGCTTTTATGACCTCTTGTTTTTCCATCTCAACAGTTTCTTCACCTCTTTCAACATCTTGTTCTGAAGCTGATGAATTACTAGATGATGATGATCTTGGTTTAACCTTCTCAACAACTTCTTTCCTTTCTTCTGTTATCTCAATTTGTTTAGTTTGAGGAACCTGTTCTCCATCAGATTTTGTAGCCTCTTTTTCAATTTCACCCCTTTCTACACTTTTCTCAGATGCAGATGAACTACTTGATGATGATCCAGATCTAGTTCTGACCTCACCTAGGACTTCTTTCTCTCCTTCAGTTTGTTTAGTGGGTGGAATCCTATTACCAGTGGCTTTTATGACCTCTTGTTTTTCCATCTCAACAGTTTCTTCACCTCTTTCAACATCTTGTTCTGAAGCTGATGAATTACTAGATGATAATGACCTTGGTTTAACCTTCTCAACAACTTCTTTCCTTTCTTCTGTTATCTCAATTTGTTTAGTTTGAGGAACCTGTTCTCCATCATATTTTGTAGCCTCTTTTTCAATTTCACCCCTTTCTACACTTTTCTCAGATGCAGAAGAACCACTTGATGATGATCTAGATCTTGATTTGACTTCCTGTGTAATCTCTTTCTGTTTTACTGGTAGCTGCTGGTCTCTAATGGCATCTCCTGGTTGCTCTACTGTTACCTTGTTTTCTTCTTTCCTCACCTCCTCAATGTCCACTGTACTAGGTGGAGGTCTTACTTTGCTATCAGTTTCATCTTCTGAGCTTGAACTGGAAGAACTTTTTCTTTTTGCTTGATCAATTATTGCCCTTATGTTGGTTTCCTGTTTAGGTTTACTACCATCTCCCAAAGTTTCATCTTTGATCTCCTCATTTTCAGTGATAGTAACTTTCTTTGTTTCTTGTGGTATTCCTTCAACCTCTTTGTCAGATTCATAATCAGAAGATGACGAAGAGGAAGATGTTGTCATTTTTCTTTTACGTGTCACATCATGTCCCTCTGGCATTAAATCCTCTCTCAGACTTTCAACTATTTGTGCCATGTCTGGTTCAACTTGTCCTGCCTCATACTGTTGTTGTTGAACAGATGCTGTACCAGTCGGTTTTTGACGTGCGTCATAGTCAACTCCTCCAATAGGTGGAGCTGCTGCTTGAAGAGTTTCGGTTTCTTGTACAATATCCTCTTTAAACACAATTTCTGGTAAGACACCTGAAAATTGAATTAGTGCAAATATTAAAAACAGTGCACAACAAGACATTCTGACAAATACATGCTAGACAACATACATTGGTATTTATATAATTATCAAACAGGTTTAATGAGGCTTTGTAAGGTAAAGCATTACCGAGATTGTTTATGATGATCTATCAAAACTCTTTCATTTGTGTTTATAGCTATAGGAAACTTTAGGGTAAGTCATCTAATGCATCTACATTATACAAAAGTTATTCTAGAAGACTCAACAGTACAAAACTTTGAACCGGAGCTTTCCGATATCCTTGTTTTATCCAAACCCCTTCATAAAGTGTTATGTACGTCTTTATTCAAGAATAACTCTTACAAAATCTAGAAGTATCAAATGAATTTTATAGGAAGCATGCTGTTAATTTAATTTTGATTAAAAAATCATGCAAAGTCTTCAGAAATAAATTTGATTTCATGGTATCCCTCAAAAACAATTCATGCTTCCTGACTACTGAAATAAGGAAAAAAGTTAGTTAATAAGAAGATAAAAGTAGCTGATACATACGGTGCTGATCCATAATTATAATGAGATATGATGGTGGCCATGATTATAGCTCTCTCTCTCTCAGCCAAGCAGTGACAGCAGCCTAGAAGTTCTGGAGCAGAAGCTGATCTCTCACTGGCTAATGACTAAGGATACAAGCTACTAGCTAGTCTCTAATTAGTAATTGGGGATAATTGTCTATAGCTTGTTCATCGTGGATCTTTAAGGAGTTACAAAATATAATAGCTGGTCCCCGATTGGATTCTTTGGAATTTGCTATTAGCTGGTCCTTTATTGGTCATTTTGTAGACAGAAAAGTAACTAGCTGGTCTCTTATGGCTTGATTGGATAATTGCTTCTAGCTTGTCCCTCATAGGTCATTTTGTAGATATGAAAGTTACTAGCAGGTTTCTTGATGTGTTGCTAGGGATATATGCTACTAGCTTGTCCCCAAGTTGTTATTTAGTAGAGGTATTTGCAACTACTAGAGACCAGAATGGTAACTATCTTGGAATACTAGTTATTCCGTACAATAAGCTACCATTTGTGCAGCAGACTATTAGACAGCATCAGATAAGTTATGTCTGATCACTCATTACATTCTAACTGTATTAAGTAAGCTACTAGCAAGAAATATTTTCAAGCTATAGATATAAAGTTTTGGTGGTAGTAGTGACAAGTTATATTTTAAAGTTTGGGAACAAAGCTAATTATTCATTGTTATGTCCAACACAGTTATACTTCCATTTTAATTGTTTTAAATCGTCTTTTTTCTATGTCTTAAGCTTGTCCAACGAAAACCATTTTAAATTGTGTACATTTGTTTTTATTTTGTATGTGCTTATATACCAGTACACACAGAATGTTTGATTCATATTTTTTTTCATTACAGACATCAAGTGAGTGAAAGCCAGAAAAACTTTAGAAGTCTTTGTTTAAATTGTACCAATTTATCTGTATTTATAACTATATTTGAGGAAATGCAAGATGACTAATATTACTATGACACATGGGGTAAAGTTGTGTAGTTCTTGTATCTTTCTTTATAATCTCTTGGAGCACCAGACAATTGTGTCAATGATAAGTCAATATCTCTTCAATCATAGATGTATAAACACATACATATGGGTTTATACATCTATGCTTCAACAACACATAATGATATGCATATACAATAGAAGGAATTTTTTTACAAGAGTTTCCCTGAACTTGTGTCAAAAGGCTCCCAGGTCCTAAATTATCTGGCAATTTTTTTCTCATTAAATTCTACTTAATCTTAATCTGTTATTAAGTGGAGTTTTTAATTTGGTTGAGTAGTGAAGGAGACTTGATGATGTTTTCCTTTGTTGTCCTGTTTAGAAAAATATTCCTAGTTGTTGGCCATCTTGAATGTCAAATTGAGTTAAAATTCAGTTATTCCAAGGAAAAGCATTGAAGACTGTTTTATGATGACAAGCATGACTGCCATGTGATTAATAGGTGTTTTCCCCCATTTACAAATTTGGCTTTGATATCACACGTATTTTCCTCCTATGTGACTTTGTTCACTATGTAACTCCTGTCATATTGTGATTACTATATGGTAAGATGTCTACCTATCATTGACAAATATATTTTGGATTATAGGCATTTTCCCATTTGAATGGTTTTACACTAGTAATTTTTGGGGCCCTTTATAGCTTGCTGTTCGGTGTGAGCCAAGGCTCCTTGTTGAAGACCGTACTTTGACCTATAATGGTTTACTTTTATAAATTTTGACTTGGATGGAGAGTTGTCTCATTGGCACTCATACCACATCTTCTTATATCTATATGTCTTTTGTTTACAAGTTGCTAGGATTACTGTCTCATTACCATACTTCCATGATTCTTTTTATTGACATTACATCAAAGGTTAGTTATAAAAGCCTTGTAATACTTGGAATAAGTTTGTACTTTCTATAAGCACCTTATGAGTGTCAATGCTTATTCCAGATTTAATAAACATTATAATACCCTAATGTCACTACTACCAATGTACACTGCTTCATAGATGATTACCAGCTATAAAACAGAGATACACGTAGAGTAAGTGAGGATTATATCTGTAGTATTGTAAGCATTGTATTGTTTCTAGAGATTCAAATCATGGTATAGATATAAGCAATACAGAAGGTGCAGTATGTTGGTACCAGTTCTAAGAAGATCATGAGCTTAATAGAGCAGTACGAGTCTGTTTCATGAGCACTAAGAACTGGTAGCTTCAATCCAAGTATCAGAATACTATTACAAGCAGGAAACTAGTCCAAAGTCAGATAGAGGCTATACTGAACTGTCCAATCAAACATTACAAGCAATAAACTAGTCCAAAGTCAGATAGAGGCTATACTGAACTGCCCAATCAAACTGCTCAAAACAAGACAACCAACAACCTCAAAAACTAATATTCCAATCCGACACAGAGATGCTTAAAAAGTCCCTTTCTTCTAACATTTTTTAATTTCCTAACTGTTCAAAAATGCTCCTAAGATTTCTATAAATTTGTTTATATTTGTTTAAAGACTGTTAATTTATGTAAGTTATGTTCTTTTGATTAAAACTTGTCAAATTTTTACTTAAATGATTATTTTTTACACCTAAAATATCAAATGTCCTGTGAAATAGACATACATAAACGTCATAATTATCTGCAAGTCTAAACCAAAAGTTGAAATGTATTATTTCTGAACATTTCTTTTTTTCATTGAGAAAAGTATAATGATCCAATGCTTAGTGATCTCAGAGTTAGTTTTGTTAGATATCTTGTTTTAGTTATGGTCAGAAATGAACAAGGAAATGAAAAGTCACACTCATGCAAAAATAGTATACTAAAAAAGCAAACAAAATGAACAAGTAATCAGCAAAGAAAGTGAACTAAAGTGAAATAAGCATTGACACAAAATAAAGCTAATCAACCAAAATGATGAAAGCATAACATTCTGGTCTGCTCATTGTAGAAAGTGTCCTTTAAAACCATCACTACTCTCAGGTATTCACTATTCTAAATTCATTTAACTATGCTAAAGTATTTTTTTGTTTTTGTTAGAATAATTTAGTAGGCTAACAAAAAAAACCCAGCCAAACACCAAAATAGGAAACAAAAGAAACTAAATAAAATGCAAATGAGAGAAACAAGTGAAAAAAAACTTGGTTAAATTTTATTTCTTTTACCTGTACAATTAAGCACCTCATTTCTAATTACTAGCAACAAAAAAAACATTTAAGGAAACAACAAAATAGAGAATAATTATTAAGAAATGCAACTTTCCGTAAGATAACTCTTCAAGCATCAGATAGACATATTAAAGCTTGACCTTGAAAGAGAACTGGTGACCTTGAGCAGTGATTGGACAGCCATTCAATGACAATGAGCAAAGCAGATTGCCAAACAAAACAATGCAAAAAATGAGATGCTTTCTCCAATTTTATTGGATTTATTAAATGCCACAAACACAGATTAGTGCAAAAAGCTTAATAAGACAAAGATTGTTCATGTTTACATCAAGTTATCTTTTACAAACACAAATGGTAAGACATGCATGTTACTGGTAAATAAATTACAGATAGAAAGTTTGTAGTCTTTAAAAAAGTGTGTTTAAATTCTGTTATTTACAGCAGTGTCGAGCTGTCCCAAAATATATATGTTGAACTCTCACATCAAATAAACCCATGCTTTAATTTACATTTCTATTAGTAATTCTTTTTAACTAAACTAACCATGCTGTTAAACCTTCAACCTTTTCATATAGTTTACTTCAATCTTTCTACTTCTGCATTTTATTTTCCAGTTCATTTAAGTTAAGTTTGGTACAAAAGTTACATAAATTGATTTTACTGGTGAAAACTAGAGTCCCCCCCCCCCCCCTCCCCAAAAAAAAAAAAAAAATAGGAAATAATTATAGAAACACTGTTCATATCTCTTTGTTCCAAAATTTTTCTTATACAAACCTATTTGCAAATATATTTGACAGTATTTTTAAAAAAAATTTAAAAAATGTACAAGTTCTTTCTTTCAGTAAGACTAAATCTGAGAGGCATAATTGATATACACTTTGTACATAGGCCTTTAAATTTTGATAAATAAATAAAAGTGTTTCTTATAATTTCTATTTTAACATCTTCTAACATCTAAGTATTAACAACCAACCCTAAAATATATTTTTTGAGAAGAGATATAAGCAGGCTCTATTGAAAGGTCTTCCTAAATTACACAAACTTTACACAGCAATATATATGAAGCTTTTGGATAAAATTTTCAATATAATCATGTGAATATCATGATTACATCAAAAAAATTCCAACATACATTTATCATTTCTATCTTATATCATAAACATTGGCAGTGATTCCTTTCTGTAATTGTATCAAAAAGCAATTTTTTTCATGTCCCTGACTTCTGAGTATTTGTTTAAAAACAACTTAAATTCAAGCTCACTTAAAGCAATTAAAAAAAAACCATTAAGCTCACTTTAGCAATACCAAATAAATGGTTCAAATCACAGTAAAATTTAGACAAAAACTACTGATTTGATAAAACTTCAACTGGAGATATAATCTGGATAAACAATAACATTTTAATTAACATTAACTAAAGATAAACTGTTCTTTGTCAGGTAGAATTAAAAATTTTGGTAGCTGCCTCATGAAAAATATTGTAATTTGTTATAGACCTGACGTTCTTGTACATGCAACTATTCTTGTTGTTGACTTATTGTATAAACTAAAAATTTTGTGAGAGGCTTTAAGTCTGAGATGTATACACCTCACGAAATCTCGAAAAAAAACACTCACAAATTACTTCGGGAAAATCGTAGGTAAATTGAACATGCTTCAAACAATCTTTTTTGTTTGCATGTTTTAAACTTATTTGACAAGACTTTCATTATTTATATAGAAAATCATTCAACAGGCATCTGAATTTTATATTAAAGTTAATTTAATAATTTAATTACTGATCACTTATTTTGCCTTAACCCATTATAAAAGATAAAATGTAAAAAATTAAAATATAAAATACTGTAAAATATTTCTATATTTGAGGTATAAAAAGCTTTCAAGCTAAAATTGAATTGCACTGGTTTGAAATGTATACAACCCTACAACCTTCTTAAAATATACTAAAATATAAAACTACCATATAATATCTGCATGTTTATACTTGATACATTGAAAAAAAAAACAACATTCACATGAAGTATTATTGGGATAAAAATTCGGCAAATTATATATTGTAAAATGTTGTGGTTATGTAAATATATTAGTACGTATTGTAAAAATTTTGTAACATCTGTTTGTAAAATGTTTCCCTTAAATAACTCACATCTACAGCAGTTCTAGTCCTCTTTCTCTTAATCTTAAATCAAAACGTCAAACTTTTACATTTGAATAAATTTTAAAATTTGAACAAATTGATTATTTAGAATCAATTAAAAGATGTAATCAAATGATCTTTTTAGATTTCTAAATCAATGTTTGACTTTTAATTAATGAAGTCAACACAAGTCATATAAGTTATCGTTCTACAGATGTGAATAATTCAAAGGAAGTAACTACAACCATAATAAACATATTATCCCTATTTGCCATTTTCAGTTCATTTCACCAAAATAAACAAATTTTGACATAACAGACAACCATATAACACAGAAGACAATTAACATATTACACACCAGTTTCATCTGCTGTCTGGGACTCTGTTGTTCCGTCACCCACAGACAGACGGGCAGCAAGTGTGTCCAGAGAAGTTTCACGGGTTTCTTCTGTAATGAAAAAATTAACAATGATTACTAACTTTGTTTGTCCCCGGTTGTCAGAAAATATTTTTGATATCTGTTATTCCTCACTGTAATAATTTACATTATGATAGAAATAAAATGTGTGCAGCAAGAATAAAATAAATCTGTAAACACTATAAACCAAACTAAAACAAATCTTCAGCATTTAATAATCCATTTGCATATATTATTAACTGTTTATAACTATTATGAGATTCAAGCAAGGTATTTTATTAAGTAACTAATTAAAACAAATTAATTAAAATTATGCATATCATTAATTGCCATACTTTGTAACAGTAATATACAACAACAATACACTGATTACAATGATAATGTTTATATGAAGATAGATTTGAGTTGAGAAACGGACAGGAACAGATCTAGATGAATATTTCCTGTCTGCACTGACAACTTATGACCCTTAACCTCTTGTTCTGCCTCCTTTGATGTTAGTGTCACTTTGGAATGGAAAATTATTACTGTTATTCAACTGCTGGTTATGATATGCCACATTGTAGAAAGGTTATAGATGGAAAATAATATAAATATGGCACTACCATGATCAGGTGAAATTAGATTGACAAATATTTATTACATTTTTGCAATTTCATTATAAGAGTTAGATTATAAGATTTCAGAAATTCAGCAAAATTCTTGTCAATGTTTTAGTTTCAACAAAACCTTAGACCTTGGAAATGTGTTACTCACTTAATAGTTGGCTTACAAATTTTGGCAAATGTTTGATCGTAAATGTTGTGAATGGATATAATTTTGAAAGAGAACAATTTATGATACTTAACTCAAAATAGTTAATATGATAATGATGTTAATGAAATTTACAATATTAAAATGTAACTGCTCTGGTTTTACAACAAACAATCCTGAATTTTATCAAGAAGTATCATGATCTATTGAAATTCAACATTATTCATGCAATGAACACAGGTTCAATGTTACAATATTTATCTCTGTATTACAATATGAGTTATTCCTTCTTTAACATTCTTGAAGACTAAAGGAAATAAACTCTCTAGTATTTTGGATGTTAGAAAAATAAAATCCAAGCTTACTATCTGATGGAAAATGAACGAAAGTGCCTTAGATGTGAGTTTACATCATACCCTTGCATTAACATAAGAGTTAAGCAAGATTGTACCCCCCTCTTCCCCCCTAAAATAAATCTAAATTAAAATCCTGCAAGGTTTTTGTAAGAAAACCATCATTCCAATAAAATGGTTACATATACACTGTACCAAGAAATGTTGGTGCTTAACAAAGGTAACATAATTATTTTTTTAAAAGGCACAATTCCTTCCTCACCCAGAGAAATTTTCTGATAAAAAAAAATCCAAGAATTGTAAAATAGGAAACATTAGCTTCAATTTAAGGAGAGATATAAAGACAAGTAATTAGGGAACTATCCAGCCTAAAACAAAATAATGACAAAATAATAATACCCATCAAAACTTTGTTGCTTGAGATATAATTATCTCTCAGACAAAAATAAAGTGAAGAGAGACAATCCAGTCTCAACTTTGTTGCTTGAGGTATACTGTAAACCAACTTAATATGCGATATGGGTTTTGCTCATTGTTGAAGGCTGTATGGTGACCTATAGTTGTTAACTTCTATATCATTTGGTCTCAGGTGGAGAGTTGTCTCATTGGCAATAATATCATGTCTTTATTTTCACACTCAGCTCTTTTAAGTTGACTTTATGTTGATTTATTTTTGTGATCTTCTAACATTGTTAGTGTATTCATATGAAGGAAGATCTATGGTTGACATATTTTGGAATATTTTCTCAATTCAGTCACTTCTATTGGTTCATTGTATATCCTCAACTAAGCTTTAAAGAAAACTTACTTGCAAGAAATGCATAATAAAGTTCAGCCTTACCATGCATTACAACATTCACCATGCAAACATTCATATTCAAATTAATAAGAAATATTTCCAAAAAAAAACAAGACTAGCTATCTTATTTCTTGTATTATCACGTGGCCCCCAGAGACTTCAATGAATAAACAATGTTATTTCTATTTCTTGTATTATCATGTGGCCCCAGAGACTTCAATGACTAAACAATGTTATTTCTATTTCTTGTATTCTCATGTGGCCCCAGAGACTTCAATGACTAAACAATGTTATTTCTATATGATTTTCAGAATGGGTGAAGAGTTAGGAAAACCTCTTAAATCTAAAATTACAAATTTCAAGTGGTAACAATAAGAATTTTTCCCACATCTGTGAAAATTCTCATTTAAATTCACCGAAAACACACAAATATTGTCCTATTGGTACTAACATTGATATTGGTACTAACATTGATATTGTTTTTAAGATTTTAATACCCATCTAAACATGATTTGTATTTAGACTTATTATTGCTGTTTTTTGCACATTTTTTTTTGATCTGTGTGTTAATAATTTGTTCATCTTGCACTAAAGGTTTTTATCAATTGCTGTGAAGGAGGATATATGACTTCATAAGCCTATTTCACTGATGTTGTCTATGAAAATAGCAATAAACAGATTATCAATGCTCTTTCAAACTTGAGGGCTCTTGCCCTTCGATTGGATTGTAGCCAATAAACTCCCTCTAGTATGAAGATCCATCAATAATCTATAATTATCCTTCAACCCATTAATACTTATATTTTTTGCATTGCACAAGTTCATGCTTTTTTTCAAGATCTGGTTATGATGTTTTTTCAATAAATCCATTGGATGTGTACTGATTGACATTTTAGTCTGGGAGAACATGATTTATTTATTAATTAAAATTGGGTTTTGAACCAGCTTCTAGTAACTGTGAGTACCCTTAGATCAGTAATTTATTGTTTTTGTATTAATTTATTTGCTTTTGTGTTTTGTATATATCTAACAATTTGTGTCCTTCCTCACTGATTTTTACTGTTTGTTCATTTTTTGTTTTGTTTCACTACTGTCCAATGTTAGGTGAAGGGGTGAGCAAAAAATTTTGTATGTGCCTGTCCCAAGTCAGGAACTTGTAATCCAGTTGCTGTTGCTGGTAGCTGCCCCTTGTGTGTCCTAAATGTATGTTATTCATTGTTAAAGTATAAATAAGGCAATCATCTTTGACATATTCCCCATTTCCAATCTCAATTTTATTATTCATACCATATTTCCTTATTTCTATCTATATATTATTATCCTTTATCAATTTATTTTTCTTAAACAAAGAGTAGATCTATTTATCATTGATTTGCCCACTACATTAACCCTAAATACAGGAAAGTACTTTATCTAAATTCTAATCCCCCAAAATCTCAAAATTCTGAGATTGGTTCTATAATCATACATAAAATTGTTAATATAGCTACAAAATATACCCAGAAGTAAAAATAAAGTACACTACAACATCAAAAGCTAAACTTTAAGGGCAATTATAATGTAGAATTACCCAGTCACAGGTTAAACAAAGCCCTTATACTGTTGTAAAGAGTTAAGAATTCCACCAAAAGCCATACAACACACCAGAATATGACTAAAATAATAACGTAGTCCAATAAATAATTTTTGTAAATTGAAGTGACAATTAAAAAGTAAAAAAAAGGAGCAAATAGTGTTACATAAAATTCCACCGAAAGCAGGTAAGAAATACCTTTTAGTATTTCAGTTCTTATGGTTGTACCCTGAGAATTAATGGTGGTCGTTTTTCTTATTGTTCTCACAGTTTTGCCATCAAGACATTCAGTAAAAGTCTCTACAATTTCTGTAATTTCCTCACATTCTTCTTCTTCAGACTGATTTTCTTCTAATGCAGCATTTAAAGTAAGAAATAGGTTGTGTTTTGAATTGCACTTTTTTTTAAAGTTTAGTTCTATTTCCAAACTAGGATAACTACATTTAAAAGTCTTTTTTCAGTCTACTTTGGATTTCAAAAATAATGGCTGTAAAACTGAGGTTACTCTTAATCGGCAGCATTCTGATTATGACTTTAAGAGTAACCATGATGATAGTTTTTTTTTATATAAATATGCTTTCTTGTACCTTCATGTATCAAGGGAAATAATCTATTGTACTTTTTTAATATCAAGGGAAATAATCCATTGTACTTTTTTATATCAAGGGAGAAATCCTTGATTTACATCTCTTTTTTTTTTAGTTTAAAACATTTGAATTTTAAACATCATGGTTACTGCTTCTGTCATTGAACTAAACAAAATAATCATTAGTTTGTATATTTTTTCAATTGAAGATATCTCATGCTTTCAAACAGCCTCTCAATCCCATGCAATGTAGTGTATGAATATTACTTTGTAAGCTTGTAAATTATCATGTACAGAACACACAGCCATATGGCTTAACACAAAATTACATGCTCTTTGCTGAAAATATATCAAATAAACAAACAGATATAAACTGTTTTTTTCAAACCACATGTCAAAACATGCTAACCATATTATATTTGTTAATGACTAGTATCTATATGATTTGATCATTTTATTGTCTATTGCTAAGTTAGTTTAAGTTAAGTAAATA
Organism: Mytilus californianus; assembly: GCF_021869535.1. Classification (NCBI taxonomy): domain Eukaryota; kingdom Metazoa; phylum Mollusca; class Bivalvia; order Mytilida; family Mytilidae; genus Mytilus; species Mytilus californianus. The sequence continues at coordinate 111,637,442 of NW_026262723.1, forward strand.
CACAAATAATAAGTTGCATGTTATCCAAACAATTTCAATTTACTTTTTTCATATCATTTTCTCTCTCTTTTTTTAAAAGTAAAAATGAAATTTCATTCATCTTAAAAAATTTGACCTAAGCTTTTGCTAATTCTAAAAAATTAATGAAAAAATATTGAAACTAGAATTGAGACTAACATGACTTAAGTGTAGAATTGACTGTCCTACCTGACTGGGTATAATAAGTAGCTCCACCCAGTTAGGTATAAGGACAGTTTATCAATACTGAACAACAAACAATGTTAATGTATTGTGAAAACTTCCATAATACAAATACAATTTTACGGACAAATGGTCCATATAAGCTGAATATGGAAAGTTGAGAGGAAAAAATTTCACTAGAGTTTACCAACATAGGTCAAACTCAAGTACTTTTTAAAGTAAGTTTTATACATATGTAAATGTCATCACAATTTACTTGTAAAACTGTTTGAATGTCAATTTCTAGTTTATTTGATTCTGACAGTTAACATCAAAATTCTATGTAGTATGGAGGTTTTCACAATAACTACTATTTTGAGTAATGAGTTACAAAACTGTACAAATAATTGAGTAACATCAACAGCTTAAGTTCTGGAAACCATTAGTTAAAACATCCACACAATACATTTTAGGCCTCATTAATACTTTATCTTAACCCTTATGTTTCACTGTTGTCACCATATAACATCTACAATCTATATTTTAATTGCGAAATTCCTAAAATTTAAGGACTATTTTCTATAAAGTGGTCATGATAAAGTAAAATGAATTCTAAAATGTGTAGGAACTGTTAGATCTAAATAAAACAGGATTACACAGCTATCATCATCTATACCAAATTAGCAACAAATCTGATAAATTCTTTGGCATCGTATATTTGTGAGGGAAAGCAAAATAACCATCATATAGACATTAAATCAAATGCAATTACTGACATCACGAGTTATGTTTAACAAATATATTTAAAAGGTAAATAAAATTCATTGGATTGATGTCAGGTATTTTTCTTTATCAGTACCTGGAAATCAGAAAATTATGATCAAATTTTCTGATTTCTAGTTTTCAATGAAGTTTTTGATTGGTAGAGAAGATATTTAATGAAGTTTTTCATTGGTAGAGAAGATATTTTTAAGTATGAAAACAACATCAATATCTTAATGGTGATGGTTAGTACTAAATATCTTGAGTCATTGTAACAATTACTAGCAGAAAATTTTGTCAGTTTCTGAGATTTTATCCTTTGTGAAATAGAACCAACTTTAAAACTCTTTTATTTTTACTTTCTTTCAATTCATAACTAAAAATCTGTACTAAATCTAATGTTTCAGTGAGCAGAATAAGAAAAGGTCACTAAATTTTGGAAGAGGAATCTATTAATAATGATTAAAACAGTTATTAACCTAATGCAAATGCTCAACAGTGGAAATGAAACATGAGCAATTTCTATTTCATTCTTGTTTATCACATGGGATAAGAAAATTCATCACACACAAAAAACAGTAACCTTACAAACCAGCACTCTAATGTGAAACAACAACAAATGTATGTGTAAAGAGAGATTGATATTTTTAGATGTTAAAATAAAAACTAAACACTTCAGCTACTTTTGTTAAGAATTTTGAACAGTTCTTCTAAGAAAACATTGTGTTTGTCAACATTGCATGATAAAATATTTCCCTGCTCTGAAATGTCCTGTTTTACAGTACTGAAGCTATGCTATATTTTCAAAAGTTTGCTCCATCTAGGATTAAAAAAAATCTTCCAACATATAACATGTAACTTGTTGGCTTATTTTTTTGTCATTTTATTAACATTCTGAACTATATTTCAAGGTTCAAGTGCAAGGTTTTACCCAATTCATTTTAGAAACTATAGAAAATCAATGATAGTAAAGTGTTTTTGATCATGGAATGACTATTGGTAAATATTCTTATTGATGGAACATTCATAAGTATTCAAGTAACAGGTGAATAAAAAGAGATACAGGGCATTAATCAATGAGAAATCTCATCTAAACCAAAAAGGTATTTAGAGGTAAACATGATGTTCACACGATGATGTTGGACTATAAAGTAGTAAAGTTCGTTGTATCCAAAATTAAGGATTTCAAATTATCCCAAAAGCAGCTGAAGTGTGATATGTGATTAGAAACAAAAAGAAAACATTGAGGACTAGCAGTTATATGGCTACAATGTTGTACCTTCATATGTATCTTTCTCAACGGGGCTGGGAGGTGGGGTGTGCAAGCCTTCTTCATCTTCTACGCTCTCTGGAATTATTGTAATTATTATCTTAATTGTATGCTATTAAAGTATAACAAACAAAGTACAAGTATTGATAATTCTAAATCGGAAAAGTACATTTTTGTATATCAAATTCAGTTATACAACTTCAAAGAATATATAACATATTAACATAACTATAAAGACTCATAAAATATATGATCAATTTCTATTTAAAGCTATAACGGCTAAAAATACTTTAAAAGGACTATTCCTAACATTCATGCTTCTGCAGATACTAGGCTTTAATTGACATAGATATATGCAACTAAATCATGTTAGTACGCTGCATTAAATTATAGCAGTGGAACTTCATCAAGAACTTAGTAAATATGTTACTTTCGCAATGCAACTTTACACAGACATTACACAGATATTTGACAGATATTTGGAAATTCTAATTTGATTGTTGCCTTGAAAAATACTGTGTAAATAACTTTTTACAAGTTATACTGAGAAGTTCCACTGTACATAAACATACATATAAGTATCATTCCATGCTTAAAAGTAAATCTCCTAACTGTTGAGGATATAAACATGTTATACCAAATTTACTGTAACTCATTGAAACTAATACTAATATCCATTGACAGACAAAACGTTCCTTTAATTCATTATTTGTCTCTGAATTAAACAGATTATGTGTAGCTACTAAACAGGTATTTGTCAATAAGAGAGATTTTACAAATACAAATTATTTGCCACACATAAACATATTTTTCTCATATGAAGTGCTATTTGTGGAAACATGCAAAAGATTTCAAGATAAAAAAATTAATATAAAATAGCACATATAACCCTTTTTAAATTTAGTAATCAATAATATTTATATTATATATATATCATATATAAGTATATAAATAAATAAATACTTGAGTATCTTGTCACTCATAGATTTTCACCAATACTAATAAATAAAGTAAAATCTCCATATGGCTGTTTTTATAAAGGGTCTAGATAAAAATAAATTATTTCAAAAGAGATTTGCAATTGTATGTAAAATTCATAATAAAATTGTTCTAAATATAAAATAATGTTATCACATCAAACCAGGAGTCATAATTAGAATTTTTGCTTAAATCAAAATTAAGTGTGGTATTAGTATACTCATAAAAATAAAACTGGTGAAACACTGAATGCACATAACATAGGGAAAAATCTAAAAGGTAAAATACACACATTGTTTTAAAACTATCAATAAAATGTTCCAGCATGTTTGATATCTAATACAAATTAAATTTCTCATTCATGACAGTAGACGACCCTGAACAGAGGTCATGAAATATGCCTGACCGGCAAACTTCGGTCCAGTCAGAGAAATGCCAATTGTTTGACCAAATATCAGACAAATGTTTTTAATCTTACTATGTGATCAGGCAAATTATATTTCAGTCAGGCAAAATTTTTCATTTGCCTGAAAAAATGTCAGACACAAATTTCAAACTTTCGAGCAAATCTTGAGTCATTACAAGTATGTTAAAATATTACTTCCCATTAACTATGACAACTGTTACAGTTCAGAGATGGTGAAACAATAATCGTTAATATAAAATTCAATTGTGGTGGAGACTTGACAGTGCAGTGAAATCATGCTTCGGTACATTCATAGAGAATTACCATAAAACGCATAAAAATAAATCACAAAATCTCAGGGTTGTCCATGCATGACGGTACCTTTGATTTTTTGTTTTTGAGGGATTGATAACTGTTTCATGGTCTCTACCATATCTATAACAATATCCTGAGAGCTTGGACGTGAATTCTTTGTATGAACAATTTCCTCTTCTTTCAGTTCAGGCTGAACATCATCTGAAGATTTACAGTGTTATTTCAGTTTACATGGGCAATCTTCATAAATGTTGAAGGATTGAAAACTTAAAACTTCTTTTGACAGACAAAATACTGTAAAATTGGGAAAATTTAATGAACGGTTTATTTTCACTACTTCCACGATCAGAGGAGATTGAAGAAGAAAAAAAAAGGTAAAATTATTCTTTAGAGACAATCAAGATCAGGAACAATAAAAGCAAAATTAAAACTTGCAAAAGCTTTGGCCCTAAAAATAGTGAGAAAAAAAATCATTTAACAATATTCATTTAGGGATATTTAGTAATTTATTATATACGTAGAAATTTATAAAAGTAAATTTTAAGTTCTTAGCTTCACATATTTAAATATATGATTATTATCATTGGAAATGTTTTGATTCAGTTCTTTGTTTCCCATACTTTATGAAATATTAGAAATCAGTCTTATGATATGGGAGATGGACATCCTTTGCTTCTCATACTTTATAATACATTTGATATCAGTCTAATGATATTTGAGATGGACGTCCTTTGCTTTCCATAATTTATAATGTATTAGAAATCAGACTTATCATACGTGAGATGAACTTCCCTTGCTTCCCATACTTTATGATACATTAGAAACCAGACATGATATGTGAGATGGAAGTTCCCTGTTTCCTATACTTTATGATACATTAGAAATCAGTCTAATGTGAGATGGACATCCTTTGCTTTCCATACTTTATAATATATTAGAAATCAGACTTATAATATGCGAGATGAATGTCCCTTGCTTGCCATACTTTAAGATACATTAGAAATCATTGAATTGATATGCGAATTGGATTTCCTTTGCTTCCAATACTTTATGATACATTAGTAATCAGACATGATATGTGAGATGGATATCCTCTGCTTTCAATACTTTATGATACATAACTAAGAAATCAGTGTAGGTGAAATATGTGAACTAGATGTAGATGATGATGATCCATCTACCTTTTCTCTCCTTTTCTGGTTGATGTTTTAAATCGGAAAATTTGTCAAGCTGTCCAATTAAATCTAGAAAGTCTTCATCTCGTTTTTGAACTTGAACTTCCTGTTTTGCTTGTGGTCTACGTTCATCAACTGTAACCACCAATTCATCATCCCCTGCTTCTCTCTCTACATTAATTGAAGGTAAATTCATACACTTTACAATATACATTCAAAAATCTCACAGTTCAGTATTTTTGCATTAGGAAATTAACTAATAGACCCATCTCCTGGTGTAGCGATATGGAATATATAAATAAATAGTAAAGATATTTGATGATATTATTGTTATTCCAATATTGGTGCTTTGTCTTATCCCCAAAAACCTAGATTTTTTTCAAATAATATTATCAATTTTTGGTCAGATTATGCATACAATTCTTCTTTATTCCATATCTCACTATTTATAGTAAAATTTCCGTCCAGTACTAAATTATCTGAAATTCTCTCACAAATAGATGATACCATTTTCATTCTTTTTATAAATAGGTACATTAAAGCTTTTATAAAATCTTAGATCAAAATCCAAGCATAATACCATGCAAATCTGAAATGTTAGATGTCACACACTTCAAACTTCAAAATGGAACTGGACATGAAAAGCAAAACTTAAACAAGTGCCATTGGAAAACACAAAACTTTAAAACCTTTTTTTACTACAGCCTAAACAATGTTAGTATAACAAGTCATTTTACTTGAAAGGATTTAAACAAAAATGCCTGACAGTATAGATATAAATACTAATAATTAGAAAAATCTTTATTTTGTACTTTTAAAACTTAAATGACTGATTATAAATGTTAAACTACAATCAACAATAATTTTCTTTTTCGTAGATTTGCATTTACTATTTATATAATGTCATTCAGCTGTTTAAACGTACTGTCTGTTAAAATATAGACAAGAATAGAGTGTATATAGTGAAACGTATTGGAATGTGCATTCAGTGTTTGATAATTTGAATATAATCACCACAGAAGTATTAGTGAACTCAAATTTATCAGTAAAAAAAGAATAAGAATAACATTGTACTGAAAATATACATAACATAAACAAGTAAATAAATAGTGCATACATACACAACATAAATACATGTACTTATAAATAATGCAGGACACATTGTTATTTTGGTTAATTATGAATTGAGTTCAATTTGATTAAATTTAACCTGTCTTTAGAATCTAAAGTTGGTAACACTGTTTTTGTTTACCATTGATAATAAGCATGGCATTTTAAAATATGATGAATATTTTAAAACTAACATCATGCAATATCGTCAGAATTTAAATGAAAGGAATTTGATAATATATGTATGATGCATTATTCAATTCAGGTTATAAAAGGATAAAATAATGAATACAAGATTTAAATAAACACAACAATAATAATCTTTTATAAAGAAATATAAATACAAAAAATATACTTAAATGAAACATGCATATCAAGAAAGAAAACAGATTTGCTTTAATTAAGAAAATTTTCCAGTTGTGTTGCCAGAGATGAAAGAAGAATGAGGCATGCTGTTTCTAGCGGTGGCAGCTCCAACAATTGATTAAATTTGTGATAAGGTAACATCTCGATGCCAGCAATTTATTTAGAACAAAATATGTATTGTTTATTTCATATGCAAACTTAGAAGATAAAGTTCAATATCCAAATCGGTTTTCTTTTTACCTTAATATAGTAAAACCATGTTATTATTTATATAAAGAATATATTAATAAATAATGCATTTGTGCTCTATTTTTCAAATAAAAAAGGACCGATATTCCTCAGTCCAAGTTCTAAGACTACAGGTTCTCTGAAAAGAAATGCTATTCTCTAAATTCCTTCCCCAGTTTTTGAAATTAGAAAGTACCTTAAGTATTTTTTCCCCCTCCATACCCCCCCCCCCCCCCCCCCTCCTAATTTTTTTTTAACTTGGATCTCTCTCCTAGTTTTGAAAATGCAGCTGTCTCATTAAACTTAAAGACATCCCCTTTAAAAGTTGTATGTGCAAGATAGACTTTCATCAAGAATTAAAAAGAAATTATGAATAAAAGGGAAAAAATAAAGTGGAATGTATTTGTTTCCAATCAAAAACTGTGAAGAAAGGATAACTGCTTTAAAAATTAGTTGGATAAACATAAAGTACAACAAATTAGTAGAACATGCAGTGTTACAGATCACCACACCAACAGGGATGACCATGCAACTGGTACCTTGCTGTTGTTGTTTTTGTGGTGGGGGAGCAGCTTGCTGATCAATAGATTCTACAATTGATATTATCTCTTCTGGCGACAGACGTTCATGTTTTGTATGAACGATTTCATCCTCAGTTACTGTTGGCTTGTCATCAATATCTAGAGTTACATTATCAAAACCGTATTAATGAGCAGTTAGTTAGAAAGCGTAACCTTCCAAAACAAAAAGTTACATCAAATACATTGTAACTAATTAATATGTAAACAAGTTTGAGTATGCAAATCATATTCTGTCATACTGTCAGTCTTTTAACTTGTATGAGGTCACATAACTCCACTCATGAAATATTAGATCCTCATTCATGTTAGCATTCAATTTGTTATCAATTACAAGACCACAATATTGGAACTCACAATTGGTTTTCTAACAATTAGTTCTAGATCAGCAATACAAATCCTTAGCAAATTAATTTTTACACAAAGCTTAAACATGAAATAATGCCCAAAACTGAGCGAGTTAATGAAATGCTAAGCTATAATGCAATGATTTCAACATGTATCAATATCAGCCTTAAAAGCCATATCATATCTTATTCACCAGCCTTCTGTGAAATATAATCAGTTAATTGCAATACATCTTTCTTTTATGTAACAATATTAATAAAAAATAATCTAAACTACGAGTATACTTTGTTATAAGCTTTTCATTCTTAGAAAAATACAGAAAGATTTTACATGAAAAGAGGAGTTATAACCTTATTGCTTTTTGCCCACCATTCCTGGACTTCACAGACATCCTTGTAGAATTTTGACATTATAAAAAAAATATGGAATTTTGACATTATAAAAAAAATGTGGAATTCCACAAAAGAACATTTCAAATTAGAAGAGATTTATTCAGTGAAATAAAAGTCATAAAATATATATTTTCTGGCCAAAGAATTTTGTACATTTATATAATGTATAAAAAGTTGAAGCGAAGAGTAAAGAAGTCTGTATTAGTATCTAATGTTATGCTTATTAGGTTGATTACAACATGGAAATGTTCAATATGTAAGTCTGGTTCCCTGTTTCATTAACACATCTAAAAAGAACTAATTACTATGCAAAGCAAAATATACCAGCAATGTCTTAAAAAGATCAATTGGCGACAAAAACTAGTATACTGTACTCTGCATTTATAAACAAAATATCATAGCTCAAACTGTTGTTTTTTTTAACAATTCAAAGGCTTTTTTTCCAAAAAAATGAGTGATTATAGTAGTAACTAATGATACAGGGAACCAACAGCTGTCGACAGATTTCAGATGGGTGTACCTTCTCTGTCTACTGTTCCTCGTTCTTTATCCTGGCTATATTTATCAAGTTGATCAATTAAATCGAAGAAGTCGTCATCTTGCTTTTCTACTTTAACTTCTTCTTTTGCTTGTGGTCGTCGTTCATCAACTCTGACCACAAATTCATCTTCCCTTGTTTCTGTTTCTAAAGGTGAATTGAATTAGCCAGTAAAATGCAAAGCAATGAAAACAACATTTATTCTTCATATCCAAAACTGACTAATATCCTTGGCTCTATCGTTAATGAAATCACAATTAAGGCTCAGAAGTATATACAAAAAGTTACAAAATTTCATGAAAAAGATCATTTAGGCTGAACTTGATAAATGAAAACCTGTGAAAAATATATCACTGATCATCAGTTTTTCAAGTAAATAATTTAAAAAAAAAATGAAGATATTAAAATAAAGAAATACAATTGTTTTAGCTATTAGTCTTCCTTTCCCAAAATGATATTGTTATCTTGCTACTTTTAAAATAAGTTGCTTCAGATGAACTACATTTTTTAAGTGTTGTTTTCATCATAATTATTTATTAACAATATGCATTTTGAAACTAACTATGGTCTTTTTCTAGTTAAACATTAATGAAAGCCAGAATCCATTCCGTATCATGGAGTTAAATGAGTTTCACGATCAGTCAGTTTTGGAATACAATACACAATGTTTATTCACAAGTCCCATTCAGTGACAATCAGGCATGTTAGTAAATTTACATCAATTCATAAATCACTGTAGGAACAATGATTCCAAACTAAAGTCATTTCAGAAATCATTGTATGTTTCTCATCAACATCAATAAAAATGTTTTACATATTACATAAAATTATGTAAATATTTAGCTTACAAATTGTTTATTTTTCCTTATTCAATATATAATATATGAACTGGAGACTACTAAAAATTCGAGCTTTCAGCATCTAAAAAAACTCTCCAATTTAGCTATAAGGTATAATGACAATTCATAACAATTGATACTAAAATCATGTAAATGAAACACCAATAAAGTTTTTATGTCAAGGGTCTAACTCAGATAGAAAGAACAATAGAAAATAAAAACAAAAGTGTGAAACCCACTTGATTGAAACTAGAATTTTTAGTTTAATTTTTCATGGATTCTAACAAAAAAAATCTTAAGTCCTTCCTACTGGTTTCCTGTTATTCAAAAGGTCTAATGGAAAACAGCTGAAGTCAGATCAAAATTTGTTAGGTCCAGTAAAATGTTTAACAAATATAGAGTGACAACCAGTGAAAGTCCAGAATTACACTATGTGTTCCAGTGAATAAACACTGTATACAAACTGTCCTTCAAACATTGGAATATCTGTTTTATGATGTAACTTATCATCAGGACATACACTTTAATTTACCCTATTTCAAACTCGCCAATTACAAAAAATTCCAAAACTAAGTATATATATATATATGTCCCCTCAAGTAACACAACTAAGTCAATAGACAAAAGCAAGCAAAACATAAAAAATGCATTGTCCATTTTTACCCCATGCAGATGGGAAGTATCAAAAAACCTGTAAAATTTTCTACAACATTAATAGTATCTTTTTCAATATGTTTTCTGAATAGAAATATGTCTGAGTATTCAATTTTTTAGTGGATTGAGAAAAAATGTATTTTTATAGGAACCTGATTTCGTGGTATTTACAAATTCTATATATGAGCTTACAGAAAATTTGTATTTCTTTCAACACTAAAGCTTGTGGTTCAGATATACCAACAATATCTAGGAATTTTAATATCCAATGAATGATGATGAATCCACAGTATTTAAGATTTATTGCATTTTAATGCCCTGCATTTCCAATGTTCACCATTCTAATTACTTTATTTATATGTATTAAATGTGTTGAAGTCCGGTTGAGGATAACATACCTTCTTCTAAAGCCTGAGGAGCTTGTTTATCATCAGAACTTGGAGATTCCACTACAGATTCAGATTCCTAAAATAAAGTCAAAGTCAAATAGTTATTCTTTTATAAACTACAGCAAACCAATTAAAAAAAAAAATCTTCCATTCAAAATCATATGGAAAATCATCATAATTATGCATCTTTGGAATATAAAGTTTTGACAATTAAAATTGTTAAAAGGATACAGTCATTTTCGTAAGTATTTTTCAATTTACTTATCTCCGTCAGTGTTTATATCATTTAAGATTTTGTTTCTGCAATAGCTTGAATAATCAGCCTTAAATTCATACCATATAAATGAATTTGCCACTTCATGGCCTTTAACAGCTTGCTATGTGGTTTGGGTTTGCTCATTGTTGAGGCCGTATGGGGACCTATAGTTGCTAACTTCTACATCATTTGGTCTCTGGTAGAGAGTTGTCTCATTGGAAATCATACCAATACCACATCTTCTTATTTTTATATCATAAGTGGTAAACAAATGTATTAACACAGATAAGTTTTCATAACATGCTTCTAACAAAGCTTCATCTTTTCCTACAGAAATCACTACAGCGTTTATCTAACACAATGATTAACAGCAATCTAAAAAGAACAATGTAACAAATGACTGTCTAAACTGCATCAAACTGGGTGTATTAACAGTTTGATTGTGTGTATACAATAGTTACTCTACAGACATCACACATTCACAAGTCTATTAAAAGTTTAAACTGTTTTGTGTTAGGTGCACAATTTAGGTTCAAAACATGTTACAGACAAATTTGGCAGAACAATAGACTCAAAACAGTAACCATTCAGTTTCTAGATTTGAAGCAAAAAGTTTCTTGTAAAAATCCTTCATAAATCTTTTTTTTGTTAGATTTGTCTTATATGCACAAATGATTCAGTCAAGAAAATTGATCAATTCCTTCATTAATCCAATCTGATCTCGAAATATAAGGTGATTTATCATTAATATTTCAATAATAGACTTGTCTTGTATATTACAATGCACTGAATGCAGTTCAGTCATTTTAAGGTCATGAAGACCTCCATTCATGCTTGAGTAACTTTTTGTTAAGTTTTTACTATTTCTTAATTACAACCTTGTCAGTTCAATCAAGCCACAGTAACATACATTTCACTATAGAGTGACTTTTTTAAAGTTTTGCAATTACAAATGTTAGTCAATTTCTGAGAAACTTTTTAATTTATCTTTATCAATTAATACTTTACTACCAAAGTTTTCTAGCATAGAACTCTTGAGTCTATTTTAAAACAGCAACACGTTTGTTAAAACTTGTTGGGTATCTGCCAGTACCTTTAAACTAATAATTTTTACAAAAGAGAACAATTATGCATAATTTCAACAATTTATAAAAAAAACACTACTTTCCTACAAAACATTAAGAATGCAATGCTCATCTTAATGTTATTCCAGAAAAAAAATGTTACAAATAAAGAAAAGAGTGTCAAAATATTTCACTGCAAAATTAGAAATAAAACAAAAAAGGGAAGACATCTCACCTCAAGGTCACCCATCATCTTAACATGCAAAAATAATAAGAAAAGTTAAAATGAAAATGTGTATGCATGCTATTAAAGAACATATTCATTATGTGCTCCATTGGAAACAAATGTAGGGAAGGATTTTAAAATATTTTTAGGAAAGCAAAAACTCCAGATTTCTTATTTGCTCTGAAGTTGTGGAGAATGGGAGAAAGAAAGGTACTTTCAACTCCAAACACCAAAATTAACTTCTCGCATCATTTTCTTGAATAGCAAAAAAAAAACTTATATTTCAAAGTTTAATACCTTATATTGATTAAATATTGAACATCCCTATAGCTTTCTGAAACTCTAATGAAGTTACTACAACAATAATAAAGTAAATCCAGTTAAATAAATATTCTATAATAGGATACCTTAACCATATCTTGTTCATCAAATTGTACATCTAATGACATGTTACGCTTCATTGAATCTTCTCTAGATATTCCAACCTCCTCAGTAAAAGTGTCAAAACCTGCAAACACAAGAGGAAATCTCCATTATTTAAGTGATTAATACTTCACACAGATCACTTGTACACTTTATTTTCAATTATCTATTACTTGGCAAAATTCTGATTTCAATTGGGGTTTGTTTAGGCATTTCATCAAAAGACTTAAACCTTGTTATAATATTGGTTCCTATAAAAAAAAAAAACAAGCACGAATTGAAAAAAAATTATTTAAATTAAACAATCAACGAAAGATCTGAGCAGCAGTAAAGGTAGTTAACTTGTCTAATAAAAATAAACAGCATGTCTTTCTAAAAATTAATGTGAAATAAATATAATGAAACAGAGTATCAGCATTTTAAATCATATATATATATATATGAAAGCTAGCATGTCTGATAAAACTTTGGTGACATTGCTTGGTTTGTATGAATGTATATATTGTAACCATAACAACCACTAATTACCTGATTGGTCCATAGCAACTCTAGCAGCAGCTGCCTCCATCTCATCCTCAACATTCTCCACATTATATATACATTTCTTGACAACATCTTCTCTATTGATCTTTATTAGAGCTCTTTCTAAGGCTTGACCTGTAGAGTATAAGTCAAATCAAAATGAAAAACCTGTTGCTTAACCATTCAATGAAAATTAAAAGTCATAAATGACATTATATAAGATTCTATACGTGATTACAGCTGTAAGACAGATTTTATTGCTTAATGTTTAACTACTTTAACCAAATGTTAAAAATTCAAAAGGATTAATAAACGTTTTGTATCCCTTTTGGTAATATTATCTATCTCAAGTATTTCTGCAATGATTGAGGCTGTCTTTCAGTTCCAAATTGGTTATAAACCATTGTTGTTTAATTCAATAGTTTTATCTTCTAACTGTTCTAGCATAGAGAAGGATTCAATGTTGATAGTTATTTATTTATAATGTTTGTTGTTGCAATAAGAGTTTTCTGTACCAATGTCTAAAACATGGAAAGAACTTTAAATTTGTTCTGGTTGTTCATGGATTTAATGTATTGAATACCAATAACATTGAATGGACTTAAATATTCCTAGTTATGTGATAGTTGCTACAATTGTTTGGTTTAGTATGTTTATCCACTCATGGCAAGTGCTTGGTCGTTAATAGTTTTGAGTTTGTTGATCATATTTCTAGTTATCTGATAATTGTTACCTTTCTTCGGTTTAGTATCTTTAGTAGCAATACACAGTTAAGAAAAAAAACTTAAAATTGACACTCATAATTCTTAACCACCATCTTTCCCTTGCTTTCTAACAAGTAAGGCTTAATGTTTTTGTTATGTGCATATGTATGGAAACAGTATCTTCCATAGATTTGATTTCCAATAGTTAAAATGGTGACATATAATCTTTTTTGGTGTAACCATGGCAACAGTCTGCATTTATTTGATACAAAATATTGCGAAAAGGGGGGTGAAAATCTCTCAAAAGTCCCCAAAATTTGGTTTAAAGAAGAATTTCAATCCATTAGAGTGATACCTTTTCTGAAACCATTGACATTTATCTATCATGAGGTCCAAAAAAAATCATAAGCATTTCACCTCATTTTTCCATAAAATTGAATTGAAAAGTTTGAGGGTCAAATATTTGTTGAAAAACACTACAATAATTCTGGACCTATGGGTGGTAAGGTGTGAAAATACGGACTGTCAAATAGAAAAACATGCCAAATGCAATCTTAAGTCATATAAACCCACTTTGAAGGCTATCTTATTCTTCAATACAATAACTTTCATATTTAAAAAATTCACCATGGCCAAAAAGCGAAACTCCTAACTGTGTATTGCTTCCTTTATCCACACAAAGCAATAGCATGGCAAGAGCTTGGTCATTAACAGTTTTGTATAGTTAACTGACAATTGTTACCTTTGTTTGGTTCAGTATCTTTATCCACCCAGAGCTGTAGCATGGCAAGAGCTTGGTCATTAACAGTTTTGTATTGGTTGTTAATGTCATTAATTTCTGATGAGGAAACATCTAACTGTTGAGCTAACATGACCCAATCTCCCTTCAGTGTATCAGCTACATCTGTCAATCTGATGGAGGCCTGTTGTACTCTGTCTTGAACAACTACAAGTACGCAGAAATAGCAATTAAATTCTTTAAGTTCATTGTGCCTTGATTGATTGATTGTTGGTGCTTAACACCACTTCCAGCACTATTGGCTATATATTTTAATTGATGCAAAAAGTCGGTGTCCCTGGAAAGAACCAGAGACCTTCAGCAGGAAACCTGGCAATACTAACTACTAGCCAATTAAGATTGGAGTAGAAAGAATCTGCCAAGTGAAGGGTTCAAACTCACAACCTCAATGTTGACAGGCTAGTGATTGTAATAATAAATAATGTACTGCACTGTAAAAATTGGATTGAAGAGGGGGATAAACACCTAATGAATCACATGACTCTGTTCAAACTGAATTTCATTTATAGCTATATAGATATTTTTAGGTATTGAAATCATCATTGCTCTGCCTAGGTGAACAAGTTTGCATCAGGTGATTTTTTTGGAAAGAAAAATGTTTGATTTATATAACTATTAATAAATTGAAAATTGTATTATTAAAGTATTTACCAATACCATGTTCTTTGATAAGTGAGGATCTGTTTCTAAGTTCTCTAACTGCCTCTCCATCCATTTCCATGGAGGATGACTGAAAAAAAAACATACCATAATGCATAAAATAGTGGACAATAATCAGTAAAAATAGTGGACAATACAACAAACAATACAAATATAGCATATTATATCAGTAGCATTGCAAAATCTTTAGACTTTTAGTCTAGAATGTTTACTGTTTGTGCAGTACTGTACTGCCTTTTCTAGAGTTGAAAAGTCAGCCTCACTGGTCTTAGGATATTGCATTTAAAAGAATAAATTCATTATCTCATTGTTTTAACAATGTATACAGGAGCTCAAGCTACATTAAAATCACAAGACACTCTAAAGAACACTTCAGTTTTTTCTGATTCCATCTTGAAGCAGACAGCAGGAAATTGAACAATGGGAAATAACTCTCTGGATAATGCTAAATTAGGTAATGCAATGCAAGAAGTGAATCCTTATGAAAAGAGAACACAATTATTCAGGAGGCACATTTCTTTATAACAATTAATGCAAATAGGAAAAAAAATTCAACTTTTCTTTGTGAACAATATTTGACAGACTGTAGTGTCATTTCAATGCTTAGTGAATTTCAAAATCCAGGTAAAACCCTTATTTGAAATGCATTTTAGATTGCTCACATCATAATGAAGATGTGTACTGAGTTTCATGATGAATAGTGACAATAACTTGAACTTCATTTTCCCTCGGTAAACTATACTTTAAACCAAAACTTTAATCAAAGGATAGATAAGAAAAATAACAAGAGGCTCTCAAGAGCCTGAATAGCTCACCTGTAATTTTTTGCTTAAATCTTTCATTAATGATTATTTTTGATTTTCAATATATATTAATGAGTGGCTTAAAAATGACATTTAAATGTTCTTTGTATCTGTCATATTTTCTTCAAAAGCAAAAAAATACATTTTACCCCTATGTTCCATTTTAGCCATAGTGGCTATGTTTCTTGACGTACAAGAAAATAAAATACAAAATTTATACTAGATACTCTGAAACTCATTCAGCCCAAGTTTGGCTGAAATTGATTCAGCAGTTTCAAAGGAGAAGATTTTTTAAAGTAAGCAAACTAGATGAACAAATTGTGAAAAATTGTCTTTAAAGGGCAATAACTCCTTAAGGACACATTTGACAATTTCGGTCAAAATAACTTTTTTGTAGATCTTACATTGCTGAACATTTTTGCTGTTCACAGTTTATCTTTATCATTAATAATATTCAAGATAATAACCAAAAACTGCAAAATTCCTTAAAATTACCAATTTAGTGGCAGCTACCCAACAATGGTCTGTTAGATTCGTCTGAAAATTTCATGGCTGATAAAACTTGGCCTAATTAACATTTTAACCTCTCATCAGATTTGCTCTAAATCCTTAAGTGTTTGAGATATATTAGCAAAAAACTGCATTTTACCCCTATGTTCTATTTTTAGCCATGGCGGCCATGGTTTTTGACGAAACAAAAAATAAAATACAAACTTAATTCTAGATACCCTAAGGATCTTTCAGCTTAAGTTTGGTTGGAATTGGTTCAGTAGTTTCAGAGGAGACGATGTTTGAAATATTTATACCGGACGGACGACGCTGGACGCCAAGTGATGGCAAAAGCTCCAAAAGGAAATGTGAGCTAATAATCTTTACAATTATTGGCTCAGCATAAAATTCTACCAGCTGTAACTTTTAAAATAGACAAATTTTGGGGGAGGGTGTCAGGAATATGACAGTTGTTTTCCATTTGTTTGATGTGTTTGAGCTTTTAATTTTGCAATTTGATAAGAGACTTTCTGTTTTCAATATTCCTTGGAGTTTGGTATTTTTGTTATTTTACTTTTGACAATTCAGACATGCCAATTTTGGATTAAATCATATTTTATCTTTAAATTTGGAACTTTAAATCTTATGAGTAATTTCAACTCCCTACTTTTTATTTCAAAACATTGCAAACAAGAGGCTCTCAAGAGCCTGAATCGCTCACCTGTATTTCAGAGGAGAAGATTTTTAAATGTTAGCAAACTTGATGAACAAATTGTGTAAAATTGTCTTTAAAGGGCAATAACTCCTTAAGGGGTCAATTGACAATTTTGGTCATATTAACTTTTTTGTAGATCTTACTTTGCTGAACATTATTGCTGCTTACAGTTTACATATATCTATAATAATATTCAAAATAATAACAAATAAAATGCTCCGCAGGGCGCAGCTTGATACGACCGCAGAGGTCGAACCCTGAACAGTTGGGGCAAGTATGGACACAACATTCAAGCTTGATACAGCTCTGAATTTGGATTGTGATTAAATATTTGACACAACATAGGTTTCTGACACAGAATGAATGTGGTCTAAGAACTTAAAAATTTTAAATTGGACATTCACCTATTATGGTCCAATATCCAAAATCTAAATACATGGTTAGATTCAGCATATCAAAGAACCCCAAGAATTCAATTTTTGATGAAATCAAACAAAGTTTAATTTTGGACCCTTTTGACCTTAATGTGGACAAAGTTGATAACGGGGCCCAAAAATCTAAATACATGGTTAGATTCAGCATATCAAAGAACCCCATATATTCAATTTTTGTTGAAATCAAACAAAGTTTAATTTTGGACCCCGATTTGGACCAACTTGAAAACTGGGCCCATAATCAAAAATCTAAATACATGTTTAGATTCAGCATATCAAAGAACACTAAAAATTCAATTTTTGTTAAAATCAAACTAAGTTTAATTTTGGACCCCGATGGACCTTAATAGAAAATAGACCAATTTGAAAACGGAACCAAAAATTAAGAATCTAAATACACGGTTAGATTCGGCATATCAAAGAACCCCAATAATTCAACTTTGATGAAATCAAACAAAGTTAAATTTTGGACCCTTTGGACCTCAATGTGGACCAATTTAAAAACAAGGCCCAAAATCCAAAAACTTTATACACGGTTATATTCAGCATATTAAAGAACCCCAAGAATTCAAGAATAAAACCCCATTGAAATTGATCAAGAAATAAGCAATTTATAAGAAGTATCTTCTTTTGCACAATACTGTGCAATTGAATATTTCTTGCTATTGCGCAATACTGTACAATTGACAATTTCTTGCTATTGCGCAATATTGTGCTATTGGATATTTCTTGCTATTGCGCAATATTGTGCTATTGGATATTTCTTGCTATTGCGCAATACTGTGCAATTGAAGATTTCTTGCTATTGCGCATTACTGTGCAATTGAAGATTTCTTGCTATTGTGCAATACTGTGCAATTGAAAATTTCTTGCTATTGCACAATACTTATTATATAAAAATTTACACATCCTGTTTGGTGTGTATCTCCTACCATATCATTATTATTTGCTTTTAAATATAAATCAGAAATAACCAACTTAAAATGGAAAATTTTAAAAGAAAAAAAAAAGGAAAAAAAAAGAAAAAACCCCCCCCCCCAAATTTTTTTAAACCCCTTAAGATTCATCACCCCCAAACTCAATCCCAGCCTTCCCTTTGTGGTATGGTACCTTGCAGTACAATTTCAGAGAGATCCATACACTTGAACACAAGTTATTGTCTTGAAACTAGAAAAATGCTTATTTTTGGCCCCTTTTTGGCCCCCAATTCCTAAACGTTTCAGGCAATTACCCCCGAACTCAATTCCAGCTTTCCCTTTGTGATATGAAACCTTGTAGTACAATTTCAGAAATATCCAAACACTAACACACAAGTTATTGTCATGAAACTAGAAAAATGCTTGTTTTTTGCCCCTTTTTTGGCCCCTAATTCCTAAAATTTTGAGGCAATTACCCCCAAAATCAATTACAGCCTTCCCTTTGTGATATGGAACCTTGTGGTACAATGTCAGAGAGATCCATACACTTACACACAAGTTATTGTCTGAAAATTACAAAAATGCTTATTTTTGGCCCCTTTTTGGCCCCTAATTCCTTAACTGTTGGTACCATAACCCCCAAAATCAATCCCAACCTTCCTTTCGTAGTATTGAACCTTATGGTAAAATTTCATGGAGATCCATTCACTTAAACTAAAGTTAGAGTGCGAAAACCAATGTGTCTTCGGACGACGCCGGACGACGATGACGACGACGACAACGTCATACCAATATACGACCAAAAAATTTTTAATTTTTGCGGTCGTATAAAAACTGCAAAATTTTGTTAAAACTACCAATTTGGTGGCAGCAACCCAACAATGGGTTGTTCGATTTGTCTGATAATTTCAGGGCCGATAGATCTTGACCAATTAAACAATTCTACCCCATGTCAGATTTGCTCTAAAAGCTTTAGTTTTCGAGATATAAGCCAAAAACTGCATTTGACCCTTCTGTTCTATTTTTAGCCATGGCGGCCATGTTTGTCGATGGATACAAACTTCGGATACAATTTATAAACTAGATACCCTAAGGAACATTTAGTTAAAGTTTGAAGGTATTTGGCCCAGTAGTTTCAGAGGAGAAGATTTTTCAAATAGTTTATGACAACAGACGACGACGACAGATGACGACGACTGATGCCAAGTGATGGCATAAGCTCACATGGGGCCCAAAGGGGCCCTGGTGAGCTAATAAAATGGGATGTTTGAAATAAAATAAGAAATTAAACCACAATCCATACTAGGGACCCAAAAAAAAATGTGAAGGGAGATAATTATGTTTCAGAGATTATGTTAAACATTATAATAACTAATCTAAAATAATCTAAAAAATTTAAATAATAAATGGGGAATGTGTCTATGGGACACAGATGATACCCCCGCTTGCATATAACATTATAAAAGGATATAACTCAAGAACTGAAAAAGTGACGCTATCCAAATTTGTACTTGATCTGTGTTTTGTGGTAATAAGCATTGTGCATAAGTTTCATAACACTTGGTTGAGGCAAACTAAAGTTAGAGAACAGAAATGTAAAGGGGCAAAACTCTAAAACTTTAAAAGTGAGGCCACCAAAATTCACACTTGATCTGTGTTTTGTGGTAATAAGCATTGTGTAAAAGTTTCATAACATTTAGTTGAGGCAAACTAAAGTTAGAGAACAGAAACGAAAAATTCAGCAATTTTTCCATGTGTTTAGGGCATAACTCTAGAACAGCAAAAGTGACGCCATCAAAATTGAAACTTGATCTGTGTTTTCTGGTAAAAAGCATTGTGTATAAGTTTCATAACATTTGGTTGAGGCAAACTAAAGTTACAGAATGGAAACCAATTTTGGGACGTATGCACATACAGACGGACAAGGGTAAAACTTAATGCCCCTCCTCAACGGCGGGAGCATAACAAAAAATATAAATATATATATATTGTTGAAATGAAGAGCAAGGATATGTTCTGAATTTTTTTTTTTACTTTTATATAATAATATTTCAATTCAGCTGAAGTTACTTTGGAAATAAGCAAACAAAACAAACACACAAATAATGTAGCAGATTGTACTTCCTGACCGATTGTCATTCTGTTGTACTTCCTGACTGATTGTCATTCTATTCTATTTTATATACAGTAATGTTCTAGTCATATTTCACACATGTACTTGCTTTTCAGGGTGGAGCACCTTTATAGATTCTCTTCTATTAATATTAGACTTACTGTAGACATATCTGGCAGCGAAACATTGAGATTACAAATTGGAGTCTGGGGTACTTCTCCTCTGGCAACTTTAGGTTCCTTCATAAAGGCGACTCTAGCTGCAGGATCTTGATCCAAGTCTCGTATTCTTAAAGTACAAGGTAGCCGGTTTTCACGAAAAGCTTTAAAATTGATGTAGAGCTGATCACCTGACTTGGTAATGGGGATTAAATTTCCTGCCATTTCTACAAACTGTGGTCTTCCATCAATTACCTATGGAAACAAAATGCAAAAACATATATTTAAAATCATAGGAATAAATGGAGATATGGTGTGAACATCAATGAGAAAGCAGCCAAGCAGTACAAAAACATAAAAGCCAATGACAAGTCAACCTAAAGTCTTCCACCAATAGACAGCTGTATGTATCTCCCATGTAAAGCTCTAAATTGACCCGAACCTTAACAAGCTGTGCATGCTAAAATGTGGCAGAATTATCTAACAACTCATCATTTTTTATTTTCTATATGAAGGCAACAGTGATTTAATTTTGGTAACATTGCTTTCTGAAGATAAAGATAAAGAAAGCTGATAAAAACCCAAAAGATTAAAAAGACTGTAAAACCTCCTCATTTTAAACATCCTTATGAGGACAAAAACAAAGACAAATGAAAGCTACCCAACATCATGTCCTTTCATCATTTTACAGCGTTCATTTCCTCACACTTTTGAGGTGTTGAACACTTTTTTTTATAACCCAGTGAGTTGATATTTCCTGATGATGTTACACATTAAATCCCCAAATAACAATAACTGTGAACAGCTTACACATACCACCATCTAATTTACAATAATTCAATTTTGGATGTAACTTGTCTTCTGATTGGCTGACGTTGTTTTGTTTATCAGCTCATAGGCATAATTTTGTCATGTGACCATGACGTTATCAACGTTTTTTCATGGTTTACTCCGGTTTAAAATGGAATTTAGAATTAAATTATAAGAAATGACTGTAATATTTTTTCTGTCTATTCGAAATAACATAAAAAATGTAATTCAGTGTGCACCACATTTTTTATGTTATTTCTTCATAGACAGAAAAAATATTACAGTCATTCCTTAAATAAAAAATTTTTAAATTAAAGTTTTTTTTTACTTAAGAATAAACAAGCACACCAAACCTGCTCTATATGTTAATCATATTGTATACAAATTTCCAACGATTTTGTGTGGTCAGAGCAATGTAGTATATACCTGCTACCTTTGCTGGTATTGTTATATATTACCTCTACATCTCTACTTCTAGCCACTTCAACGAAATGTTCCTGCTTTTCCAATGTTTTATCAAGTCTGTCATCTGTCATACAAAACATTCGTAGTTTTCCTTCTTCTTCTCCAGTACGTTTAGCAAAACAAACAAATCTGGCCATGTATGGTATAGTTATAGCTTCATGGTATAATTCTGTTCCCATCCGAGGGGCATCAGCTATGTTCTGACAGTCCATTAGCCAAAACCTGAAATTATTTTTATATGACAAATACTTTCCTCCCTTTAAAAAATTTCAAAGATAGTCATTAAGATAACAAAGTATAATTTAACCTTCAATTTTAAATCAAACAAATTTCTAGTTCTCTCCATCCCTGTTACATTTTATGACTTTTCCAACTTATATTTACATGATATATGCTACAAAAACTGCTTTAGGAGCACTTTTCATCCCACAATTTATGGCGGTGTTTATGTAAGTTATTTAAGTAGTGTTTTATAGGTTTTTCTAATTGTAGAAGGCTGTATGGTTGCCTATAACAGCTTACATCCACTTCATTTGTACTTTGGTGGATAGTTGTCTCATTGGAAATCATATCACATTACCTTGTTTTAATATTGAGCACATCCCTCTGTTTATGGTGGAGTTTATGTTATTGTAAATTCAGAAATTATTGCAAGGTTTATATTAATGCGAATAATGCGACTGGATGAGGATCGCAATAATAAGAGCTTACAATCTAATATTTAATACATATAACTGTATGCAGATTTTTCTGAAATTACAATAAATAATCTCCCATTTTAGTTTATTGTACAAAATCTGCAATAATTAATGCATGCAATAATTTCTGAATTTAAAGTAGTTTTCACTGGTAAGTTGTGTTCTATAGACTGTTTTTCTTTCCGTCTTTTACTTTTGGTCACAGATTCATCTTTCTTTCACTATCTCCTTTTTATTTTGTAAACTTTTTGGCAAAGTTTAAATGAAATATTAAGATGTCTAAAATTGATATATTTCTCGCAGTACAATCTAGTTTTGCAATAACCATATACATCATACTGAAAAAACATTGCAAGATTCAATGTATTAAGCATGACTTTAAAGTCCTGCACAATACAAACCTTCCAGACACACTAGTTGTAATGGAGACACAATCTTCTGAAAACTTTATATTAGCAGCTTTAGTGTAATCTTCCCATACAGAAACATCAGTTCCCTCTGTCAAAACAATAAAAAAGAAATGACTGAGTCAATTCATTTCAAAAAATCATAGACATGTTATCTACAGTACTAACCATACAGACTAACATACTCTAAATCACAAATAAACATTAGTAGAGACCTACAAGCTAATCCACACTTGTGTGATCATTTTATCTATTTATCTTATCTATCAGCTGAAAATTTACAGTTTTTTTTAATAGTCATAAATTGCAAAGTTTTATATTTTTACACCAGAAACACAAAACTAAAAGAGTTGCTTTAATGTTAGGGAAGCAGTGCTATTTGAAAACATTTGAAATAACATGTTGACCCTCTTTGATATTTACATCCTTCACTATCTGTATAAAGAAAACTTCACATTAATCCATGAGTCATGAAAATGAGGTCAAACTGAGATGGCCAATAACCGACAGACATATACCCATTACAACATTGTACAATGAATCTACAAGCTGAGAGACCAATAACAGACAGACATATACCCCTTTAATACAATGAATCTACAAGCTGAGATGACCAATAACAGACAGACATATACCACTTACAATGAATCTACAAGCTGAGATGACCAATAACAGACAGACATATACTCCTTACAATGAATCTACAAGCTGAGATGACCAATAACAAACAGACATATACCACTTACAATGAATCTACAAGCTGAGATGACCAATAACAGACAGACATATACCACTTACAATGAATCTACAAGCTGAGATGACCAATAACAGACAGACATATACCCCTTACAATGAATCTACAAGCTGAGATGACCAATAACAAACAGACATATACTCCTTACAATGAATCTACAAGCTGAGATGACCAATAACAAACAGACATATACCACTTACAATGAATCTACAAGCTGAGATGACCAATAACAGACAGACATATACTCCTTACAATGAATCTACAAGCTGAGATGACCAATAACAGACAGACATATACCCCTTACAATGAATCTACAAGCTGAGATGACCAATAACAAACAGACATATACTCCTTACAATGAATCTACAAGCTGAGATGACCAATAACAAACAGACATATACCACTTACAATGAATCTACAAGCTGAGATGACCAATAACAGACAGACATATACTCCTTACAATGAATCTACAAGCTGAGATGACCAATAACAGACAGACATATACCCCTTACAATGAATCTACAAGCTGAGATGACCAATAACAAACAGACATATACTCCTTACAATGAATCTACAAGCTGAGATGACCAATAACAGACAGACATATATCCCTTACAATGAATCTACAAGCTGAGATGACCAATAACAGACAGACATATACCCCTTAAAATGAATCTACAAGCTGAGATGACCAATAACAAACAGACATATACTCCTTACAATGAATCTACAAGCTGAGATGACCAATAACAGACAGACATATACCCCTTACAATGAATCTACAAGCTGAGATGACCAATAACAAACAGACATATACTCCTTACAATGAATCTACAAGCTGAGATGACCAATAACAGACAGACATATACTCCTTACAATGAATCTACAAGCTGAGATGACCAATAACAAACAGACATATACCACTTACAATGAATCTACAAGCTGAGATGACCAATAACAGACAGACATATATCCCTTACAATGAATCTACAAGCTGAGATGACCAATAACAAACAGACATATACCACTTACAATGAATCTACAAGCTGAGATGACCAATAACAAACAGACATATACCCCTTACAATGAATCTACAAGCTGAGATGACCAATAACAAACAGACATATACTCCTTACAATGAATCTACAAGCTGAGATGACCAATAACAGACATACATATACCCCTTACAATGAATCTATAAGCTGAGATGACCAATAACAGACAGACATATATCCCTTACAATGAATCTACAAGCTGAGATGACCAATAACAAACAGACATATACTCCTTACAATGAATCTACAAGCTGAGATGACCAATAACAGACAGACATATATCCCTTACAATGAATCTACAAGCTGAGATGACCAATAACAAACAGAAAAATACCCCTTACAATGAATCTACAAGCTGAGATGACCAATAACAGACAGACATATACTCCTTACAATGAATCTACAAGCTGAGATGACCAATAACAGACAGACATATACCCCTTACAATGAATTTACAAGCTGAGATGACTGGTAAGACAGACATATACCCCTTACAATGAATTTACAAGCTGAGATGACTGGTAAGACAGACATATACTCCTTACAATGAATCTACAAGCTGAGATGACCAATAACAGACAGACATATATCCCTTAAAATGAATCTACGAGCTGAGATGACCAATAACAGACAGACATATATCCCTTAAAATGAATCTACGAGCTGAGATGACCAATAACAAACAGACATATACCCCTTACAATGAATCTACAAGCTGAGATGACCAATAACAGACAGACATATA
Organism: Mytilus californianus; assembly: GCF_021869535.1. Lineage (NCBI taxonomy): Eukaryota > Metazoa > Mollusca > Bivalvia > Mytilida > Mytilidae > Mytilus > Mytilus californianus. The sequence continues at coordinate 111,663,187 of NW_026262723.1, forward strand.
TCCCTTACAATGAATCTACAAACCAGATGCAGCTGACTCTCATCTTAATAAATAAACCTTCATAGGTAAAACATAGCCCTTATCAATGAACCAAGAAAATGAGGTCAAGGTAAGTGACCCACTTAGACGGACATGTCTAATGATTATATAGACCTAGTAACCTGTTACTCAAAATAACTGACAACTGAACTAAGCTTGAACACTTATCATAGATAGTTGCAGCATTGCAGGCATTGTCAAGTTACTGCTGACAGACAGGCAGGCACACCTTACTACAATTCAATATCAGGGCTCACACTACTTCAGAATCATAGGGAGAAGTGACTTCTCTTTTTGAAACTGAGAGGGAGAAGTGGTGAGATTTGAAAGAGAAGTGCTCGTTCGCTCACGGCCCTACAATGTTTGGTTTTTACTATAATACAAAGAGCCATATGTATCTTATTTTTTTTATATTGTTCAATTTGTACCTGGGTATACAATTAAAGTAACAGTTCAAATTCAAAGTTGTTTAATTTTATCATCTCTAGTTGCACAATCATATTAGTCCTCTTGTCAGAAAAAAACAATTAAATATCTGGCAATAATAAAAAAGATTTTTTTATATATCAAAAAGGAAAAGAAAGTTGTTATATCAATTAAAATTCAATTAAAAACTACTCTGTTATCATGTTTATGAAATTAAGTATTTCTCATTAAAAAGATATTTAAATTCAACAGTTTTATTTAACACAGTTAAGCTTGGACATAATATAATAATATTAGTGTAATAGTCCTAGAGTTGAGCAACTTTAATTTATAAATTGAAACAATGCATATACATGGAAATATATACATTAATCAAGTAGATCTAACCAAAAGTATGTTAATGCTTGTGGAATGCGTAATTTTTCCTTTTGGGATAAATTTTCTTCTATCAGCTGTGCCATACATGCATCAGTAGTCATCATCGCAAGAATCCGGATTTCGGTCATAGCTGGTCCATTTCCTATGAAATCTGATCCAATGTTGCACAATAATTTGCCCAAAAATTTCAATGGCAGACGAAGAAAATTTACAAAAATAAACGATGTTTGACACGCTATTTGGAAGGGAATATGAAGTTTTTAATGCAATATAAGATAACAAATTTACTTCAGGCAAATTTCATCACATTCTAATGAAGTAACAAGCTTATTTTGCCGAAAGTTAGAATGATTTGATGTACGCTCTCAAGTAACAAGTACCGAAAGTGATAAAATGAAAAATTGCTGTTTCATCAAATTGGTAAATGTTGAATATTGGCGATGACGAAAGCTACTGAAAGCAAGTATCGTGAACAACAGGGCAACCAGATTTCGCTTTTGACGGTCGGGGAAAGCGACTTTGTCGCCCAAGTCGCCTAGCGTGAGCCCTGAATATAAAAAAAAAAATCAAGAAGTTTTACTTGTAGCAGCTGAGAAATAGACCTATTATGTATAAAAACTTAATGTTGATCATTGAATACAAAGTCAAGTATACCCTGTTAGGAGATTTTCATCTTTAAAAATTGCTTTAGAGTATATAGACAATAAAGAGTTGTTCTATGATTGATTGTTTCTTAGAAACTGACCACACTGCAAAAACCTATTGCTTATCATAAAACATGGAAAGGATTATGGTCAGAGATTCCTGTCAGACAGACAAGTAAACCTTACAATCATATTATTGACCAAACATATTTGACCTATTACTCATAGCAAAAACTGGCCTAACATAAAAACTTAAAAGTTACTCATTGGAAGGAGATTCAGAAATAATTGTAGGCCTTACAATGCACATTTAGATAAAATATAGTGACCATTACTCGGAGTAAAGGAGAAATTCACAGACTCTAAAAAACTAAAAGACTGACTGTATAAAGTAAGTTAAACACGAAAATGAGATCAAAGGCAAAGTGTTGTTACCTTCTGAACTTCTGAAATACTAAGCTTTAACAAAAATAGGTAACCCTTCTAGGTTCAATTTAGCTGCTAGATTGAGATAAGCATCCCTATATCTAGCATTCTACGACTAATGTAACAGATGAGGGAAAAACATGTCCGCCTATAAGCTTCCTTATGTGCATGTTTAACTGTATCTGAATATATCAATGTGCATACACTACCATACTAATAAAATTCACATGCAAAACAACAATTGTAAAATAACTTAATGAAGGACTGATAGGGGTGGGGCTAATCAATTACAATCAGGACTAGTATCGATGGGGTACATATAAACTGCAGTCTCTTATGATTGAGGACAATTAGAATACATTGGAAAGATTGGATATAATATCTTTCATTCCTAGTGTCTGGATTCAGTTGGTTTAACAAATAAAACAATAGTAGACACTCAATTTATCAAAATGTTATATTTTACAAGCTTAAATTACAGGAAAAAGTTTTTAGGTAAAAAGGATATATGTAAGATATATGATGGTGATGGCTGTTTTTGCTGCATTTTTATTTAAAATGTTACAATCCTTTTATACAATTTAAAACTAATATAATTTTAACCTTTTTTTGCCAAGCACATTTTCTTTCACTTATTGAAGAAAGATACATTAATTGACTGTGTTTGTTTTAACATTCAGGAGAAATAGAAAACTTGACTGAAATAAGTAAAGCATTTAAAAGCATTTATAATCATCAACAAAAAGATCAAAATCTGAAAGATGAAATGCATTGTCTGACAGATGAAATATTTTGTCACAATACAGGTACACAACGAGGATACTGTGCACACATATACACAAACAATGCATGATACACAACATGAGGAAGAATTTACCTCTGTTTAAGGAATGGTTGGAGCCTAACGAAAGCACAAAGAGAGAAAGATACACATTATAAAGCTACAATATATAGGTGTTTTAGTGTTATAGTGAATACATCTAAATAGAAATTGCTTTTCTTTACAATAATTTAAAACAGAAATATTAATATTAAAAATTTCATTTCATGCTCATTCATATAAAATATTTGATCATATATATTAAAAGTTTGAAACATTAGAATATGTATTTACAGACACAGATGTCCTGCCTTGAACTTTTGAATAATGTTTCAAATTGTATGTACATGTATAAGTATATCTTAAGACATCATAGCCCAGACTAAATTAATGAAATTTAGGCTAAATTGATATTTCAGAGTTTTGTCCATTATAAGGGATATGTTTTCAAAATATCATGAAAGGTATTACTGACATAGTAAATCTACATTCATGGCAGGGCATACATATAATATCATTCAAGAACTATATAATTAAGAAAATTTTAGACAAATATTTTAACCAACTGACATACTAGACATGGCTGAAAAATAAAATATTTAAATTCAAACATTGTCAGTGCTATAAATACAAAAAAAGCTTGAGCAAAAAGCTAGTGCTTACAAAATGGTTGCACTTTTAAGATATTTCAAATTTTGTTATTATTTGTCATATTCCATTAGTGTATCATATTTTCCATTAAATTATTCATTAATTGTGGTTTGCCTTGTGTCCAGTGGCAAATATTTCATGCATATTCAGGACAATCCACTGTTATACACAAACTGATCCTCAATGACTCTTAGTTTCTGGTATGATACAGTACACAAGCTTTTTATTTAGACATTCCATATGACTTCAATATCAAAACAAAGTAAATAAAATGCTTCGCTGAGCGCAGCTGGATACGACTGCAGAGGTCCAACCCTGAACAGTTGGGGCGAAAATGGACACAATATTCACCCTTAATACAGGTTTGAATTTGGATTGTAATTAAATATTTGACACATAATAGGTTTCTGACACCAAATAACTGTAGTCAAAGAACTTAGAATTGGTTATATGATTTGAATTTATATTCAATTTTTTGCTTTTGTGCAATACACTTTGCTGTTGCGAATACAGAGATGATCCATACACTTAAACACAAGTTATTGTCTGGAAGTTACAAAAATGCTTATTTTTGGCCCCTTTTTGGCCCCTAATTCCTGAACTGTTGGTACTATAACCCCCAAAATCAATCCCAATCTTCCTTTTGTGGTATTGAACCTTATGGTAAAATTTCATAGAGATCCATTCACTTAAACTAAAGTTATTGTGCGAAAACCAATGTGTCTTTGGACGACGACGACACCCACGTCATGCCAATATACCACAGCAAAATAATAAAATGTGTCTAGTAATTTTTTCCAAACGATTTGATTAGACAAGTTACACTGAAGTAAACCATGAAAGCTTAACATAGAATTTAAACAGAAAGAAAAACTTGCTACAAGCATTGTTCCTCATGAAAATAGCATTTGCAGAAAAAGATTGTCATGATCAGTACTCCGTTTGGGTATTACCGAGGGTATTTCCCATACTAAATTTGAAAATAAAAGAACAGAGTTCCAATGTCCCCCGCGTTGCACATATTTTATATTTCCAAGGGGCATAACTCTTTTAAAAAAAGTCGATCGTCCACCATTATAGTACTTTTCCAAGATATTGCTGATATTAACCTAAAGTATAAGTTTTATAAAAATCTGGCAAGAATTGTAAGGATTTAAAGTATTGATCAGTCATTTGATTGTGCAACATAATCAATAATCAATTTCACAAATTAATTTAACAAGAGTGCACACGCTGAAATGTCTCGCCTTCTTTACTAATCATTGATATTATGTTGATAGTCCTAAATATAAAGCTTTATTACAACTGTCACATAAACTTAACATTAACCAAGTAAACTAAACATTGACCAATGAACCATGAAAATGAGGTCAAGGTCAGATGAACCATGCTAGGCAGGCATGTACAGCTAACAATTCTTCCATACAACAAATATAGTTGACCTATTGCTTATAGTTTAAGAAAAACAGACGAAAACACAAAAACTTAACACTGAGCAATGAACCTTGAAAATGAGGTCAAGGTCAAATAAAACCTGCGTGACTGACATATAGATCATAAAATATTTCCATACACCAAATATAGTTGAACTATTGCATATAGTATTAGAAAAAAAGACCAAAACTCAAAAACTTAACTTTGACCACTGAACCATGAAAATGAGGTCAAGGTAAGATGACACCTGCCAGCTAGACATGTACACCTTACAATCATTCCATACACCAAATATAGCTGACCTATTGCATGCAGTATTAGAAAAAAAGACCAAAACTCAAAAACTTAACTTTGACCACTGAACCATGAAAATGAGGTCAAGGTCAGATGACACCTGCCAGCTAGACATGTACACCTTACAATCATTCCATACACCAAATATAGTAGACCTATTGCATACAGTATAAGAAAAACAGACCAAAACACAAAAACTTAACTATAACCACTGAACCATGAAAATGAGGTCAAGGTCAGATGACACCTGCCAGTTGGACATGTACACCTTACAGTCCTTCCATACACCGAATATACTAGACCTATTGCTTATAGTATCTGAGATATGGACTTGACCACGAAAACTTAACCTTGTTCACTGATCCATGAAATGAGGTCGAGGTCAAGTGAAAACTGTCTGACGGGCATGAGGACCTTGCAAGGTACGCACATACCAAATATAGTTATCCTATTACTTATAATAAGAGAGAATTTAACATTACAAAAAATCTGAACTTTTTTTTCAAGTAGTCACTGAACCATGAAAATGAGGTCAAGGACATTGGACATGTGACTGACTGAAACTTCGTAACATGAGGCATCCATATACAAAGTATGAAGCATCCAGGTCTTCCATCTTCTAAAATATAAAGCTTTTAAGAAGTTAGCTAACGCCGCCGCCGCCGCCGCCGGATCGCTATCCCTATGTCGAGCTTTCTGCGACAAAAGTCGCAGGCTCGACAAAAACCATGTCCATATTATACCTGCATTAAAGCAGATGGTGATGAAAATTGCTTTTCATATCCTTACAAACAAGAGTGCACACGCTGAAATGTCTCGCCTTCTTTACTAATCATTGATATTATGTTGATAGTCCTAAATATAAAGCTTTATTACAACTGTCACATAAACTTAACATTAACCAAGTAAACTAAACATTGACCAATGAACCATGAAAATGAGGTCAAGGTCAGATGAACCATGCTAGGCAGGCATGTACAGCTAACAATTCTTCCATACAACAAATATAGTTGACCTATTGCTTATAGTTTAAGAAAAACAGACCAAAACACAAAAACTTAACACTGAGCAATGAACCTTGAAAATGAGGTCAAGGTCAAATAAAACCTGCGTGACTGCCAAATAGATCATAAAATATTTCCATACACCAAATATAGTTGAACTATTGCATATAGTATTAGAAAAAAAGACCAAAACTCAAAAAACTTAACTTTGACCACTGAACCATGAAAATGAGGTCATGGTCAGATGACACCTGCCCGCTAGACATGTACACCTTACAATCATTCCATACACCAAATAAAGTAGACCTATGGCATACAGTATAAGAAAAACAGACCAAAACACAACAAGAGTGCACACGCTGAAATGTTTCGCCTTCTTTACTAATCATTGATATTATGTTGGTAGTCCTAAATATAAAGCTTTATTACAACTGTCACATAAACTTAACATTAACCAAGTAAACTAAACATTGACCAATGAACCATGAAAATGAGGTCAAGGTCAGATGAACCATGCTAGGCAGGCATGTACAGCTAACAATTCTTCCATACAACAAATATAGTTGACCTATTGCTTATAGTTTAAGAAAAACAGACAAAAACACAAAAACTTAACACTGAGCAATGAACCTTGAAAATGAGGTCAAGGTCAAATAAAACCTGCGTGACTGACATATAGATCATAAAATATTTCCATACACCAAATATAGTTGAACTATTGCATATAGTATTAGAAAAAAAGACCAAAACTCAAAAACTTAACTTTGACCACTGAACCATGAAAATGAGGTCAAGGTAAGATGACACCTGCCAGCTAGACATGTACACCTTACAATCATTCCATACACCAAATATAGCTGACCTATTGCATGCAGTATTAGAAAAAAAGACCAAAACTCAAAAACTTAACTTTGACCACTGAACCATGAAAATGAGGTCAAGGTCAGATGACACCTGCCAGCTAGACATGTACACCTTACAATCATTCCATACACCAAATATAGTAGACCTATTGCATACAGTATAAGAAAAACAGACCAAAACACAAAAACTTAACTATAACCACTGAACCATGAAAATGAGGTCAAGGTCAGATGACACCTGCCAGTTGGACATGTACACCTTACAGTCCTTCCATACACCGAATATACTAGACCTATTGCTTATAGTATCTGAGATATGGACTTGACCACGAAAACTTAACCTTGTTCACTGATCCATGAAATGAGGTCGAGGTCAAGTGAAAACTGTCTGACGGGCATGAGGACCTTGCAAGGTACGCACATACCAAATATAGTTATCCTATTACTTATAATAAGAGAGAATTTAACATTACAAAAAATCTGAACTTTTTTTTCAAGTAGTCACTGAACCATGAAAATGAGGTCAAGGACATTGGACATGTGACTGACGGAAACTTCGTAACATGAGGCATCCATATACAAAGTATGAAGCATCCAGGTCTTCCATCTTCTAAAATATAAAGCTTTTAAGAAGTTAGCTAATGCCGCCGCCGCCGCCGCCGCCGGAACGCTATCCCTATGTCGAGCTTTCTGCGACAAAAGTCGCAGGCTCGACAAAAAATTATATTTTTCTTTTGTATATGAATAAAAGGAGATGTGGGGTATAAGTTATAGGGACAGTAACCCAAAGACACCAAAAGCTTAAAGACATATACCGCGTATTTGTTAACAAACTACTATTTGTGATCTGTTATTAATACATTAGTCTAAACATATATGTATAACTTAACATAACATAAAGCTTGTTGTGAATAGACAAAACTTATTGTAAGTTTGTTTTGTTAGATATAAAAGTTTGCTATAAGCTAAACGTAGCAACATTATTCACAACATTGCACCACAAAAGCTTTAAAAAGAAAGAGAGACAATATTATTACGAATTTTACCTGCTATGCTGTACAGTACTCTGAGTGTTGGAGCTTCAGAACTATACTGGTTAATCATGCCTTTCTGAGCTGCCTTGGGGACAGGTATTGTTAGGATGATGTCCTTGTGAAATTTACGACGTCTTGGTTCCACCGTAACGATTGGACTAACAGCTACACGATTCCCTAACATCTTAGCGACAAGATCTGGATTTATTTTCTGTGCCTGGTGATTGGATGAGATGATCATATGATAAATACAACATTATTACAATAATTACAATAATATACATTTCTACACAATAGAGCAAGACTAAAGCGGAAGACACGAGTGCAAAATTTTACTGTCTATTAAAAAATGTCTGTTTCAATTTCTGCCAGTCTTGCTTGTCCCTTAGTAGGCTACAATATACAAAGAAAGAAGGGAGTTTTAAATGTTCATTCATCTCATTAAGTGTATAAATATCATGCAGAATGAATTACTGTATATCTTGGGTTTTTTTCAAATTTATTTCTAACCTCTGTGACATGTTTATGTATTTAACTTATATTATTATAAACATATGAAACAACAGAATCTAAAAGTAAAGAATATGTTTACCCCATAAACACCAAGTAAAATACCAGTTTTAGTCATTTTTACACCATTATTGACTAAACTAAGTAACTTATATTTATCATCAGATATCATTAATAACAGGAGTTATTTACCTTTGTTTCAAATTTAAAAGTAGAACAACCAATTCCCTGAATTAAGTGCTTTTACATTTTTCTGAATTTTTCTATTAAACTCTTTATATTTTCATGAAGAATAAATCAGATATAGTTCAATATTTTTCAACAAAAAAAAACATGTCTTGGAAGTAAAAATCAATGGCTTGTTTAATATACAGTCATTTTCTGACCTAGAATCAACTCTTGTAGAAATCTTTCAATTAGACCTTAGAGTTTTCACAACCTGAGAAGACACTAGTTAATTTTTTTGCTTGTAAAACTAGATCTTTATTGAACACTGTGTTGCCATCCTTTTAATTTTTCAAGAAATAAAACTGCTTTAAAGAAAAAAAAAAAAAAAAATTATGTCAAAATTTTAACAAATGCTTGATTCATCTGAAAAAATGGTTGAAACTCTATAGAAAATAGAGAGAAAGTAGCACAATATCATTACACTTCATGTTAATTCTGAATTACAAAATCAGTCTTTTTTGTAGTTCAATATTTTTTGAGTGTTCCGGATTTTTTTTTGTAGTTCAGCTATTTGAATTTAAGCTCTATTTAAAGGAACTATCGAATACTGGTACTTTAACATGTCATTAAAAAATCGCTTGTTTCAGTACTTCCCCTGACTCATAACTTGTTTCAATAATACACATGACTCATAACTTGTTCAGTAATACCCCTGACTAAAATGGCTTTCAAGTGACTCCCTACCTGCAGACCAACTTTTATCTTCTTTGTTAATGCCCCTTCTGGGAAAACTGCCTGTACTTGTGGTACAACAGTAGAACTGATTACTCCACCTTCACCACCAATATGTCGCTTCTCTTCCTTTATCTTAGTGACCAAGGCAAAATACCGAGGAAGGTCATCAGTCAATATTCTGGTAATTCTCTTTCCAGTTGCCTCGTCCTCTTGTTCCAGATCAGAAACTAAGTAAAGAAGAATAAATATTAAAGTAAAACAATTCTTCTTGTCTTAATGGAGGTTGAATTATTGAACAATTATGCATTTTTATTTTGGATAAGTTATCTCATGTTATCATTAAGTGTATTAATAAAAAGTTTAGTCCCTCCATGTAAATGTAAAGCAACAGACTAATTTCTTCATATTTAGTTTAACCGTTTATTATACAAGTATGTCATTATAAAGTTGTACTTCATTTTACTTTATCTTGCTGCATCTGTTTACCCTCAACTACATGTATTGTATTTTTATTTATATTGTAATTGTACTTTCTCTGTACATTTGTATTTAGTTTTTAGGGAAAAAAGTATCTAAGAATTGAAAGATAAAAGAATATTCAACAAGTGATATATCATAAAATAATCAAGAATGGCATTTCTTTTTTTGAAACAAGATATGAAGGGAAATAACCCTGCTTCAACATAATCTTCACACACATTGTCCCCCCTCCCCCTCCTCAGTTTTACAAAGAGTATTACCTTCCATGCTTTGTTCCAATGCCTTGTTAACAGCTTCATCAGAGGCCACAATTGGATGTTCGTCCCATTTTTCACCATTGTTACTTCTTAAGATCTTGATTTCTCTTTCTTTACCACGCAGGGAGGCAAAGTGTGGTACTTCTAAAACAATATTTCTGTTAAAAAAAAATGAAAAAAACTTTGAATCAATTTGTAATTCTGCACCATTACAGTTACTACCTAGAGGATAGTGATGGGAGTAATCACAGAGGGCCCTGCTGCATGTAAATAAGTAAATTGTGATGCAATTAGGGTTATTCCTGTACATGTATGATGCACACTGGGTAAATAAATTCAATCAAACATTATACCATGATCAATGTATGATTTTTATCTATGTAGTACATGACACATCTTCTAGTACAACATGTACATGACACATCTTCTAGTACAACATGTACATGACACATCTTCTAGTACAACATGTACATGACACATCTTCTAGTACAACATGTACATTGAATCAGTAAATAATCATGCCAAGTTTCATCCCTGAACTCCCAAGCAGTGTTAAAGGAAAGTGGAACAATTTGTGAAGGACAGACTAAAGGACAAGTTGATTACTATATGCCCTCTGCGAATTAAGCAGCAAGGCCTAGTAAGCTAGAAAGCAGCAATACTGAATACTTGGTAAAATTACTCAAAATACATGTACAACATTATCCTAACAATACAAGTAGATCAGAATTAAAACATGGTTTTGCTTACAAAATGAAAGAAGAGTGTCATGTTAGATTACTCAGTAAATCAGTGAATTATCTCAGCAACACAATAAGCTTTGTCAAGAAGGAACTGACTGCATATGGTCAAATCTGTTTGTTGAGAAAGGTGTAGAAAGTAACTATTAAAAAAGCCTTTAACAATAGTTTTTTTTTTTTTTTTATGGTGGTAAATTTAGATTTTTACTTTGCTTCACAAGTTGCTACACATCAAAAAGATGTTAAATCTTTTGTAGTATTTCATGGAACAACCAGGTGCTGACATTAATAATTATTTAATCAATGTTTAACTACTGTCACATCTGGACATTTTATATCTAATGCAATAAATAGACATTCATTATTCTAATTTTATTCCATTACAGAATAAAGATATGAATAAGAATTTATATTCACCAAATTAGGGATCCAGGTGGGCATATAAACACTTTAACTATATAACTAGAAATATTTGCAGAACAATAATTTGTAATATATTCAATCTCGACATGTAACAAACATATTATTACAAGTAATGTCAACATTCTTTTATAGTTACAAAAATAAACAACACACTTTTCTCATCTAAGGTGTTACCTTTAAAACAAAACTTCTGAAATCAATTCATTGTATAGAACTTTTCCAGGAGTATTTTCTTAAGTTTTTTAATCGATCTGTATGTTACAAGAAGATAGAAAATTTGCAGCAGTTTCAAAAGTAGACTTTTACTTTAAATGTTTTAGTATTTGACTGTAATGATGGCTGCTGATGAATGTTTGGTTTGAATACTTCTTCCCACCCACAAAATGTTTTATTATTGTTATAACAGTTAAGAAGCCTGTAATTAAAGAAGTTCATATCAGTAATTATTGTGAATTAAGATTTTAAAGTGGTGATACAATCAGTTAATCTCACTCTTTTATTCAAAAGGATGGTGATCATGTTACTTAAAAGTATCAACTAAAAAAGTGGATCATATGACAGCCTCCACAATTGTACAGAAATAAACTTTGCTTAATAAGTCTTCCTGGGCTTACAAACTCATACATTGGACAACAATTTGGAAATTAAGGTGTGGCATGAATCAGGATACAAACAATTGAGAATACATCAGTGTAAAACATAGGAAATATTTGGCAGGGATTCAGAGTTATGTAACATTATATTTACATTATATATAACATTTATACAGGCCAATCATTAACTTTAAGATCTGTAAACAATTGCATTTAAGAAGATACAAAAAAATTTGTCAAACTTCAGTGGCGGATCCAGAAATTTTCATAAGTGGGGCCCACTGACTGCCCTATGAGGGGGCCCGCTCCAGACCTACAGGACTGTTGATATACCACCTTTATTAATGACTTAAAATTATATATCTCTGGAACAACTTTTTAGGAAACCAAAAGAGAGCTTAATTTTATTTAGTTGTGATATTGCCAAAACATTGCATGTAATTCAATTAAGCAAATTTGAAGTTTTAACTAGTTTACAGTTCCATAACTGTAGAATGACTAATCTGAAAATCAAAAGAGAGCTATAGTCTCCATTTGCATTGCCTGCACTTGGTGTTAACTTTATATAATGAGAAGGATTCATCAACTACAGAGTCAATGTGAGACACCCTCAGACAGATATTCAACTGGTAACCATTTAAAACAGGTTGATTTATACATACAGGTATAAAACACTGGTTAATTTGAGATCTTTTTTTTCTTTTCGAAAAGATAATAACTCCATGTGTGTGTTCTACCACTATAAACCATTAGAATGACAAACAATGCTATTTATTTAGTCCTAAACATCATGAATTCCTCACTTTTTTGTTTAGTTATCTATCATTAAGTATCAATAAATCCATCAAAATTCTTCCACTTCTGTCAATATTCTTTATAACTAAGGGTTATGCTGAGATGTTATTCATTGTATTTCTATAGTACAGTTGTTAGGTTTGTCAGAGTATTTTTCCACAACTTTACATATTTTTATAGCTATGTTTTATGCTTTATTTACAACATTTTGATTTTATAAAAAGAAAAGAAATGATGTATAAATCATGACACACAAGTTGAACTGTGAACTCTGGCTCACTACTGTTACACCAAATTTAAGTATTCAGTAAACAGGAATTTGATAAGTTATTGATGTGAAATCACATTACAGACCATAACTTGCTCACATAAAGCTTGATTCCAAATTTCAGAAAGCCTTGACTTGAAGTTCCTGAGAAAACTGCTGTGAAATTTTTATGCATGGCCATTATAGGTTGAATATATATAAGTTATCATTAACTGGAAGTTGAGGAGCAATGAATCTGAAATACATCTCAATCTAGCATGCATGATTTGTATTTCCTGAGAAATATGTGACAGATAGAAACATGTATATTCTCCCTCCATGGAACAGGGGTTTAAACAACCATTACACACACAAATCAAATCAAATCATTTTATTGGTGTAAAATCCAAATATTGGATTGCTACCAAGACAAACATGAAAACACACAAAAAAAACATAGAAAAAATGGTGTTATTGCTGTTCTTGAATAACCTGTATTATATAACAGCCTAGTTTAGTTCAAATATTTACATCTTCCTGACATCAAACTACCAAGAAAATCAAATTTTCAGACTTTAGTACTGACAAATTAAACCTTTTCAGTTGCATACAGAACATAAAAATAAAATAAGTGACTGTACAGACATGACTGAAGGACATCTGGAGCCAATCAATAGTTAATGTTTACATATTGACCAATCATTTGTTTACTTTAGTGATTATAAGATGGATGATAATTTTATCCTTGGTACATCAATCTGTTGTTCTGACAACTGGAATGTTACTAATCAGAGACACATGTTTTCTTACACCTGGGAGAAGACAAACAATCATTATCACAATTAAATCATTCATTATAAGCTTATTTTTATTCATAAAAACCAGTTGAATATGACTCATTTTTTTTTTTTTTTACAAAATCATAGTGTACTGTTTTGTATGCGTAAATGTCTATGAGTAAATGTCTATGCGTAAATGTCATGCTGTCCACCAACGTAAATGTCGTGCTGTCCACCAACGTAAATGTCGTGCTGTCCAACCAATGTAAATGTCATGCTGTCCACCAACGTAAATGTCATGCTGTCCAACCAACATAAATGTCATGCTGTCCAACCAACGTAAATGTCATGCTGTCCACCAACGTAAATGTCATGCTGTCCACCAACATAAATGTCATGCTGTTCACCAACGTAAATGTCATGCTGTCCACCAACCTAAATGTCATGCTGTCCACCAAGGTAAATGTCATGCTGTCCACCAACGTAAATGTCATGCTGTCCACCAACAGCCCTTAATTGAGACAGTACATATCTTCTTACGACTAAAAATGTTTAATGGTCCTGTAGATTGCTTTGTAAAAGTCTTCTAAACACAATAATTATAGCAAGGATTTCACCACTTTTAATGACCATGAATGGAAATATATATACTTTCTATTACTGTAATAGTATTCTCATAAAAATGTTTTTGCAAGGTTTATAAGTTATGTTTTTAATTTTTTTTTATTCTTTATTCTTGAGATAAAATAAAATATTATAACATTTCTATATAATGAAATTTAACACTTATTCAGATTTAAAGTCTCAGAATTGTGTGCTGGTTTGACATTTGACTCTTAGATGTATTATGGAAAAGAACTTTATATCACTTCAACAAAAATGTATCATCAATTAGTTTATGTGTTCTTTATTAATATTCATAAACCAAAATAATTTGTCTATAAAGAGAATTTTCTTAATAACTATATTCTGCTGACTATGTACAAATACATAATTGTATACTTTTTTCATTGATCGGTAAATAGGTCATTAGCCATGTTAGCTGGTAGAGTTTCATATGAGCTACCTTTATCCTGTACAAGCTATTTTAATTGTCATATCAACCATACAAAACGGAAATCTCAACTTCCTTTGAAATCTGCATACAGCTTGCATGACCATAACATATTTAAAATCAATTATCTTACAAGTTCTTTCTATATCTAACATTCAAAACCTTATCTGTTATCAAAGAAGAAAATGTTGTGTGCTATGGTATTCAAGAAGTTATATTTTAATAATTTTCATTTTTTTTTTACTTCTGAAATATGGCATCAAAGAAGCATGATTGGTCTAACACAAATACAATTCCATTCTAAGTGGTCTAACTACATATTTGTGTGTAGTATTATGCCTTTAGGTTATTCAACATTTATTTCACATTAATATTTACAAATATTTAATGTCATTTTTTGCTGACATTTTGATTATGATGTGTTTGACAAATGTAATATGTGTGTACAGATATACACTATATAATGTCCTACAAAATCTCAACTTTTATGTTTTAATACAGAGGAATTAGATCAAATGGATTTTGCAATGCAATTCTATTTTATTTTAGTGTCTGAGAGTACATTTCATTATAGCAAGAAATATTCTTAGTTTTGCTCAATTAATCTTTTATGTCTACTCATTCTATTTCTGCATCTACTATAAGCAGTCTGAACCCAATCCATTAACTGCAGCAATTTTGCTTGGCTAAAGCTTATTAAATTTTGAGTGTATCAAATTCTCTATTTTTAGTTCTAAAAATACTACATGTCATCCATCTAATAAACAAAATAAGTTTGGTCATAAAACTTAAAGTAAGTAATTTAAACTCCTATAATAAAATTCCTATTGATAAAAGTAGATAAAATGTGCACAAATTGTTTGAAAATAGGAAAAAAGTATTAATGTAAATTAAACATGCTGTATCAGCAGATTAAATTGACCTTGTACTGTATAAACCACACAGGGGTCTGACATTCACTTTATAGCCATGTTTTGTTATTCGATTAACTGATAAAAAAGTTAACTTTGGCAATTTGAAGTGTTAGTATACACTATCTGTGTATTAAGTGTAGGAACTTATAAAAATCAACACTTTACTATCTGAAATTTGAATATTCAAAAACTCCATAAGCATGATAAGCAAACCTCCTTTTATTTTATGGACCCACAGCAAACTGATTCATTTGAGATTCTAGGGTAGACAAACCAAGCAAATAAAATGTATATGGGTACATGAATTAGCCAGCAAAACATTAATGCTTGGCTACCAACACCTATAAATGTCTATGATATAGGCCATGTTTTAGCAATAAAAAGTTTGGCTTACCCTAAGAATTTGGTTCCGACTGGTCCCATTTCCAGGATACGGGAAGCTAATGCCTCGCCTTCATTTAGAGGCAATGGATGGTTAAGTTTCTCTTTAGTGATGAGGCGACATGTTACTCTTGTGGGCATGGAAGCTTTCCTTGGTGGTATAATTATCCTTACTCCAGAGTGGCGACGTCCACGGAGGGCTCCACCCCTAGCATCCACCATGAAACTGATGAGGAAGCTGTTGGAAATAAGCGTCATTTTGTTACAATATATTCCTAAGTTACAATTATATATTCCTTAACACAAGACTTATCATCAACAAGTTTCCTCCAGAGTAATCAGATACAGGACATATCCAATCAATACCATTCACAATAATAAACTCACTCCATTAATATTTTGAAACACTAAGATATATTTCCTGTGTACAGTCTGCAGACACACACATACCACCACCCTAAGATAAAGTTGTAAGTCAATTCTGATTACTACTTATTATGTATGTACTCAATTATCATGTAAATCACACTGTCTACAATTCCCTAGGGTAAACTCAGGCAATTCTAGGTCAACAACAATCTGACAAAAATTCACTTTAACCTTTCACCTCTGGAGAAGTTTAAACAAACGGAAATGTTATACCTAGTTCTATATAAATCAAGGATAATATTGGATTTTAATTTTTTATTTTTATACATAGCTGTATTGATTGTGTTGGAGAATAAAGCACTGGACCAAACAGGAATAAATATAGCTGTTTATCTACAGGTGAAACATGAATCAATACTCATCTCTTTACTTGTCATCCTTAAACAGTAGTGTGTATTGTGTTTCTAATTATACAACTATTTGTAGACATTTAAATGTTTTAAACATTGTTAGGTTTGAAATATTTGTTACATAATATTTAAGCTTATGTTTTAGGGCTGTCTCTCTGTTTTAGGTATTTGTAATGTTATAACTTAGCTTATACTGAGAGGGATAACTTGTTAATTTCTACTAACTTATACTGAGAAGGATAACTTGTTAATTTCTACTAATAGTATGGACAGAAAATCAGATACCAGGTACTTAATCATAAATAAACAATTGAGTAATAAGAGAATGACTAAGAAGTGTAGAAATTCTACCTGTGATTAGTATACATGAACTAACATTCATTAACAGATCACAAAATATAAATAGAAGATGATTTAGTCAGGTCCAACTTAAACAATATTGCATAGTGGCAACAATGTTGAAAGTCTAACAGGATGCAGGATACTTGGATGTCATTCACTTAAACAACTAGTACTGTGTATTACATGCAAACTAATCAAATCAATTATATCCTTTTAAAAATTACTGTTTAAATATTTTTTTATTTATAACAAAGGTGGCCATCTTGGTTGCCAGATATAGTTCTAAATGGGGCAACCATAGGATCATTTGACTTATACTGTTTACACTATGTTTTATTTTGGTAACACCATGATTAAGTTGGTCAGCTGGTCTGCTGGTTAATTGACATAACCCCTATGGATAATTTTAAGTTAAGTCTGGTCCAAAATAGTAAAGTGGAGGAGAAAATGCTAACTACAGATAAAAGATAGTGTCAATATATATAGAAACTAATGTCTTCGCACAGAATCTCACCCAACAGTTACATTTTACAGAAGTACTAAACAGTTTCTTAAAGCACACACCCTTTATAAAGATTACACACAATTTATAATACAAAATGAAAATAGAATGTGCAAGGCATGAAATTCTTAAAAGTTTGCCAAAAATTGTCTGGCAGTTATACATCTCATATATATATCTAATTCACATTTAACAACATCAGTTCATGCAGGTACAAACAAGGGGAAATAATCAATTGTATTATGAAGGCATGCTGCATGGATGTACATTATGTTACACAGAAAAAAACATCTAACTCTAAAGCAGCAATAATGAGACCAGCAACAGGGAATGTTAAAGCTTCAAATGACAAACCATGGAACTATCAATCTGATCATTTAATTAGGACTTTCTGTTTGGATACAAATATCCTTTATTAGTAGGGGTCAATACAGACTAAGCTAATATAATTTTCTAAGCACAAGTAAAAATTAAGCATGATGCAAATACGGTATCTAAAATTACAGCTGCAATATACACATGTTGTAAAAGTACCCCTTAATAAGATAACTTACTTTTTACCAAAATATCTAACTACTTTAACAAGAATATGTCCATAGGACACCATGCTCCGCTTGCAGTTTCATGTGACCTTGTTCAGACTGAACAATGAAACCAGAGTTAAAATCCTAACTTGGCATGAAGTTTTTTTAAAGTTTGACACACAATAAACATGTGTACTAAGTTTTAATTTGATGTGAACAACTTCATGGTTAACTACTTTAACCAAAAACTTTAACCTGAGAATCTACTTATTTCACACTATCACATTTCTATGTTCAATTAGGCATGATATTAGTGTCAAAACCGTAATTTTGTAAAACAACATCAAAAAGAACATGTGTATTAGGGAACAGACTAAGGGACGAATAGACGGACTTGATGAATAAACAAGAATGACAGATGGACGTACAGAACAAAAAACATATTGCCCCCTACTAAGTATGCTGGTCATAAAAATGAAATTTTAGCAAGTGTAACTATCCATACAAAAACAACAAAAATTTTGGATACATCTATTGAAAAGTGCGTATACAAGGCAAGAACATCAGCTATAGGTTATCTTAATAGAGGGTGTGGATGGGGTTTACAGAATAGAGAATAATGGTAAAAAAATATAAAGAATACAGAAATGAAGGACCCCCATCCAAACCTTCTTAATAGTCTGTGAAGTATGAGAAATTCATCATGGATGAAAACTTTACATCAACCCTATTCCAAATTTATGTTTCTGCTGAAATATTTTCTCTATAAAGTGTCTTTTTCATATCATATTCAATTCAATATATGATTGTTCTATGCATGGGAGTCTTTCCTGAAACATTTTTATATCAATGTACGTAGTGCATAAGACATACCCCAAAATATTTAAGACAATATACTGTAAATTCAGAATTTTTTGCGATGTATTATTATTGGGATAGTTGTGTTGGATAGGTTTCACAAAAAATAATTGCAATTTCAATTCTATTAGCAGTATTTGTGTGCTAGCATTCCATGAAGTTGCAGTAATCAATTTTGTATATTTGTTCATTGTTCAACAAGGTCAATAATAAAGACGAGCAAAAATTTGTGAATTTATAGTATTGAGTAAATCTATACACAATCAGCTAAGAAATATACAAAAAAAGTATCACTACACTAAGATAAATAATTGAGAGGAAAATGGAATATTAAAATTAATAGAAAATAGAGCAATTTTCTCTATTTTGTTGGAAATCAATTCAGGCCAATAGAAAATATAATTTATTAATCAACATTTAATGGAAATGCTCTGTTATTGTGATCAGATTGTGTCATTTATAACTTACAAGAGAGCAATTAATATGTACTCAATTTTTAATCAATAAAATTCCTTAGCTGATCAGTATGAACAACATATTTGTACAACTGTGACAATACCAAGCCTCCTCATTTGAAGCAGGAATGGGGTGATGAAAAACTGACCCCAAACATCTAACAAAGGAAATGTATAATACAATAGGAAAGTACTAACTCATGACAATCAAATTTGTTTA
Source organism: Mytilus californianus (assembly GCF_021869535.1). Taxonomy (NCBI): domain Eukaryota; kingdom Metazoa; phylum Mollusca; class Bivalvia; order Mytilida; family Mytilidae; genus Mytilus; species Mytilus californianus. The sequence goes on from NW_026262723.1 coordinate 111,682,956, forward strand.
TGAACCTGACGAAACCCAAAGTAATCATAAAAAGTTCACCATAAAAAAGGTAGAAGTTCTTGACAGAGCCTTAAGGTTAAAGCAAACAAAAACAAGAATGCACCTGCTGTTGTGCTAAGTATACCCCCCACTCATAATTCATAGTATTGGAAAATAGAAAGTGGGTGTTTGACAAATCAAAAAAGTGCTCACAGCTAACAACTCATCACTGTCATGCAGCTGACCAAATATGAAGTGATTCTATTCAGTATAATAGAATTAAAGAGGTCACTTTGAACCTACAGCTGGTCATTACAATCTCCTTTGGACTATGACCTGATGACCTTGACTTTATTGGGACAAATATCAATTCAACTTGTCACCAGCAATCTGGAAATTGGGAATCATACCAAGCATCATTTATATCCCTCAAGAGCTTAAAACTATATTATGCCAAAAATAAAAAATTGCAAATGTGAAACATGAGTCCATTTAACTATTGTGAAAAATAAGATAGAAGGTACTGAGGGTGCAAAAAGAACCCTGTATTAGTTGAATGATTGTTGGTTGCTTAACATCCAGTGGCAAAAATTTCATGTATGTTCGGGACAATGTATTAGTTGAATGATTGTTGGTTGCTTAACATCCAGTGGCAAATATTTCAGGTATGCTCAGGACGATGTATTAGTTGAATGATTGTTGGTTGCTTAACATCCAGTGGCAAATATTTCATGTATGTTCGGGACAATGTTTTAGTTGAATGATTGTTGGTTGCTTAACATCCAGTGGCAAATATTTCATGTATGTTCGGGACAATGTATTAGTTGAATGATTGTTGGTTGCTTAACATCCAGTGGTAAATATTTCAATATTGAGCAATATGAACACCACAATTTTGAGGTTGATAATCATAAGATCAATGAGGCATCTATCCAACAAAGTTCAAATGAAGTGGATGTAAGCAATTATAGACAACCGTACGGCCTTCAACAATGAGAAAAACCCATACCGCATACTCAGCTATAAAAGGCCCTGACATGAAAAATATGAAACAATTCAATTGAGATACTTACAGCCTAATTTATAACAAAACAATTTACGAAAAACAGATATGACATGTTCCTTTCCACTAATGGCACCAACTATGTTGCTCACTTAAAGTTAACATTTGCTTACAAGTTACTTTCAGTGATGTCACACAATCAAGGAAAAGGGGACAGGATTGTTGTTAAAACAAGAGGAACATATCCATACTTATGATCTGTGACACAGATATTTTATAATGGTCAACCAAATCATAATGACATTTGTTAAACTTTCAAAAATATGAGAAACTATCCACCAGGGAACAAAGGACATAGGTCACTGACAACAGACATGCATCATTATATGTAAAGATATTTGTGCATAATAAACTTAGCTCACCTGGGCCATATTTGTAAAGCCCATATAACAAAGCACAATACACACATGCTCAAAAATAAAAAAAAGTATATGTATTAGTAAAAGGACTATAATAAAAGATAAAAGTGATACACATAAAGTGATACACATTGTGTATATACAGTTACCTTTTCCATTTAAGTTTGCTGAAGAAATAATAGACAATTCTTATATTCTATAGTGTCAATAATTTGCTTAGCTGCTACATGTACACAGTGGCGGATCCAGGGGGGGGGGGAGGGTTCCGGGGGTTGGAACCCCCCCTTTTTTTTGGACGATCAATGCATTTGAATGGGGACATATAGTTGGAACCCCCCCTTTATCCTGGGTAAGGAACCCCCCCTTTTGAAAATGACTGGATCCGCCCCTGGTACACAAATAATTCTCAGTAAGCCATGGGTTATTGTAGATTTTAAGAGTTCTGATTTGTGTACAAAATTTACCTAGGCCATAGCATAGTGGAGCAAGGGTAAAGTACCCATTGTATACTGATGTAAATAAACTGTTATCACAGAGATATGTCTCGCCTTTTTGTAATTTTGATAATGCAAATTTTGAAATCAAAATAGCAATACTTTAACATATAAGTTATGCAAATATTCAAAGTCGATGAACCATGACTAAAGGTACATGGCTAAACAATCTCCATGGAATGAGATGTGCCAATGCTAATACAACTGCATACCAAATACCATTGACTTATTATAAGTCGTTCCCTTTAAACAAACCTAAACACAAACATTAACTTGTAAACTATGTAAAAGTTTCAAAGTCAATGAACCATGATCAGGGGTGGGGCTATATAATCTCCATGGAAACGATACTTGCAAATGCCAATAAATTTGCATACCAAATATCATTGACTTAATATTAGCAGTTCATCTTAAACTGATCTAATCACAAACTAATACATGTAAACTAAGCAAAAGTTTCAAAGTCAATAGACCATGACTGAGGGGGCGGGGCCAAATATTCTCCATGGAAATGAGATGTACTAATGCTTATACAACTGAACACCAATTAACATTGGCCTACCACTAATGGTTCCCCTTGAACTGACCTAATCACAAACTAATACATGTTAACTTAGCTAAATTTTCAAAGTCTATAGACCATGACTAAGGGGGCAGAGCCAAATAATCTCCATGGAAATGAGATATGCCAATGCTTATACAACTGCATACCAAATATCATTGACCTACCACTAGTGGTTCCCCATAAATTGACCTAATCACAAACTAATACATGTAAACTATGAAAAGTTTCAAAGTCAATAGACCTTGACTGAGGGGGCGGGGCAGAATAACCTCCATGGTAATGAGATGTGCCAATGCTAATACAACTGCATACCAAATATCATTGACCTACCACTAGTGGTTCACCATGAACTAGACCTAATCACAAACTAATACATTGTTGACGCCATCGCCGTCGCCGGAAACAGCATACCTATGTCTCGCTTTTTGACTCCGTCAAGGCGAGACAAAAAACCAACCTGTACAAAACCCATTCTGACATCAATGGCTTATACTGACCATAGTTTGTAGCATCTTTTACCGGGACCTCAATACAATGAATACACACTACATTTGCAATGTATTGTTCAAAATTTTGAAAGTCTGAGGTTTGTAGATATTAAACAATTAAACTGAAGGTCTGAGGTTTGTAGATATCAAACAATTAAACTTCAGTGTGTTACATAAGAAATTCTTTTTCACTAAAACCCCCGGTCTAAGGTATTTGGGACATGAATTGTAACAATGGTATGAAAAGATGCTCCTAGGACCCTGTTTTGTTCATCTGGTATCTATAGATAATAAAGGCTATACAAACTGTTCAGAATTCAACAATTCTCTATGCGCTTACTCTTATAAAATGTTTTCTAATTCAACCATTTCAATAAACAAGATTTGGCTTTGTAATTTGACAGGAAAAGAAATTTAAAACCTGACAAATAAGAATCAATATTTGCTATCCATGTTTTTTTGCATGATCAAAACAAAATAGGGAATGATTAATTTATTTCAAGGATCTTCCATAAATCATTATTTCTCTATAGCTTGATTTAAATTGAGTCAATAGTTTCAGTGAAGATGTGATTTCCCATAGAGTATGCAGAGTTCACTTATAACTTTTGTGGTATATATGCTGTCATGTATGGATAAACCCATCTGATTGAAATGAGCAATCTTTGAAAAGGTCAGACTTACAATTATCATCTCTGTAAAGTTAAAATGGGGTATTGCAATTTCAAAACCAAACATAATCTGAAAAATAACATATCAGAATCAAGAATTTCCCTAGAGATATTGTTTGCCCATTCTAAATGAAATGACATATTTTTATAGAGGGCCTTTCATAAACATAATCCCCAATGAATTGTTTCAGAGAACATGATAGATGCAAACTAGTTGCAAAAGCTCACACAAACACGCAGACCTTTCAGGCAAGGTAAACTCCGATAAGAAAGCTCAGCTAACATAAACACTTGACAAATTAGACTTACCCAGAATATGTTGGTGTTCTCTCTATAGCCACATTGTCAGGATCAAAAGATGTGTTAAAGGATGATCCACTGTAGGAACTACACTTCATGTCCTTCTTGGGAGCTCCTGGTGACAGTCGGGTATCTGGTGCACTCTGGGAGTACGTAGCAAATGATTGAGTCATCACTTCTCTCTCCATAAAGTCCTGTAAATGTGTATGACTACATGTGTAAGGCACAAGAAGAACAGAAGGAGTCAGACCTTAAAGCTTTCCTAGAAATAGTTTCCATTTTGAAAATTGTAGATTCACTTAATATCAAAGAGACTGGTCAGTTTATTATGAATCTTCAAGAATTCTATTTATCAACCAAAATTTGTATTATTTTATGCAGTTTAAAATTTGAACACAATTTCTCTAACATACTGGTACTTATTTTTGCAGAAAAACAGTTTTCAACAATCACTGTGCAGCATTAATTAGACTCTAAATCAACTATTTAGTCTACTGCTGTTTCAATTAACTAGAAGCCAAATATCTAGCCAAACAATGGATTGTTGTAAATAATTCGAAGTTTGTATAATCTATATCTAAACAATTGTATTTCACTAAATACTTGTCATATATCTTTTAAAACTAAAATTGAAAAAAAAAATTTGAAGTTTCTTGTTCTTTCTCATTTATATCAGATTTACAACTGATTTTCCTTTTAAAGACAATAAAAACATTATAAATATGAACCCCATAAAAATATACTCTAATATGGCTTAACCTTGAACACATGATATTTTTTTATTAATGGCTGAACCTTGAACACAAGATATTTTTTTATTAATCTGTTTACTGAAAACATAATCATTCAGTAGCATAGGTTAGCTTTTCAAAGTTAGATAATCCATCTCAGATAATCTTTACATTATTTGATGATATAACCAAGGAAATCCTTAAAAATTACAAGTAATATGAACTATATCTTTTATAATAAATGCCAATGTTAAAAGGAAATAATATTATCATAGAAAATCACATTATTTCTTTAATATCTTGAAACCAAAACATGCTTAAATTACTTACAAATTCCCTTCTCCAAGAAATTTAAGGAAACTTTCACCCAACATGCAAAATTAATCCAAAACTGTGAAATTTGTGAGTCTAACTGACACATGCTGATATCATGCGATTTTGATAATCTGTAGTTAGTTAGGCTTAATTAACAATGACCCTCATGAAGTTCTTCATACTGGCCAAATTCTAATTCATTTCACATTGGAACCTGATTACAATCAGTTGATATCATGTTCATGTTCAACAATCCCTCTCTGTCTAGACCCTACACTTACAAAATGTATGAGTCCTATAACTAGAGGCTCTCAAGAGCCTGTGTCGCTCACCTGATTCTACTTTGGTTTTGGAAATCATGTAAAAATAGATTAAAATCATAACAGATACCCTAATAATGAGTGAGGCCAAATTTGGTTTAATATTGGTCCTGTAATTTAATAAAAAATCCTGGTGGCCATCTTGAACAGTAAATCAGCAACAAAGTAGCAACACTTAATCAGCACCTCATAAGAAACATTTATGCCATGTTTTGGTTTCATTCCATTCAGTGCACCTCTAGAAGAAGCATTTGTATGTATTTCCCATAGGGTCTTATGTTAAAGGAAGTCCCCCCATTGGCGGCCATCATGGATGAAGGATCAGCTTCAAAGTAACAAAACTAAGTCAGCACCTCATAAGGAACATTCATGCCATGTTTGGTTTCAATCCATTCAGTATGTGGTTCTCTAAAAGAAGACATTTGTATGTATTGTCCATAGGGTCCTTTGTTAAACATTGTCCCCATCTGGCAGCCATCATGGATGAAGGATCAGCTTCAAAGTAACAACACTTGGTCAGCACCTCATAAGGAACATGCATGCCATGTTTGGTTTCATTCCATTCAATGGTTCTCTAAAAGAAAACATTTGTACGTATTTCTCATAGGGTCCTATGTTAAACTAAGTCCTCCGCTGGCGGCCATCTTAGATTATGGATCGGCTTCATAGTAACAACACTTGGTCAGCACCTCATAAGGAACATTCATGCCATGTTTGGTTTCATTGCATTCAGTGGTTCTCTAAAAGAAGACATTTGTATGTATTTCCCTTAGGGTCCTATGTTAAACTAAGTCCCTCTCTGGCGGCCATCTTGGATGATGGATCGGCTTCAAAGTAACAACACTTAGTCAGGACCTCATAAGGAACATTCATGCCATGTTTGGTTTCATTCAATTCAGTGGTTCTCTAAAAGAAGACATTTGTATGTATTTCCCATAGGGTTCCATGTTAAACTAAGTCCCCCGCTGGCGGCCATCTTGGATTATGGATCGGCTTCAAAGTAACAACACTTGGTCAGCACCTCATAAGGAACATTCATACCATGTTTGGTTTCATTCCATTCAGTGGTTCTCTAAAAGAAGACATTTGTATGTATTTCCCATAGGGTCCCATGTTAAACTAAGTCCCCCGCTGGCGGCCATCTTGGATTATGGATCGGCTTCAAAGTAACAACACTCGGTCAGCACCTCATAAGGAACATTCATACTATGTTTGGTTTCATTCCATTCTGTGGTTCTCTAAAAGAAGACATTTGTATGTATTTCCCATAGGGTCCTATGTTAAACTAAGTCCCCCGCTGGCGGCCATCTTGGATTATGGATCGGCTTCAAAGTAGCAACACTCGGTCAGCACCTCATAAGAAACATTCATGCCATGTTTGATTTCATTCCATTCAGTTGTTCTCTAAAAGAAGACATTTGTATGTATTTCCCATAGGGTCCTATGTTAAACTAAGTCCCCCGCTGGCGGCCATCTTGGATTATGGATCGGCTTCTAAGTAACAACACTCGGTCAGCACCTCATAAGGAACATTCATACCATGTTTGGTTTCATTCCATTTAGTGGTTCTCTAAACGAGGACATTTGTATGTATTTCCCATAGGGTCCTATGTTAAACTAAGTCCCCCGCTGGAGGCCATCTTGGATTATGGATCGGCTTCAAAGTAACAACACTCGGTCAGCACCTCATAAGGAACATTCATACCATGTTTGGTTTCATTCCATTCAGTGGTTCTCTAAAAGAAGACAATTGTATGTATTTCCCATAGGGTCCTATGTTAAACTAAGTCCCCTGCTGGCGGCCATCTTGGATTATGGATCGGCTTCAAAGTAACAACACTCGGTCAGCACCTCATAAGGAACATTCATACCATGTTTGGTTTCATTCCATTCAGTGGTTCTCTAAAAGAAAGACATTTGTATGTATTTCCCATAGGGTCCTATGTTAAACTAAGTCCCCCGCTGGCGGCCATCTTGGATAATGGATCGGCTTCAAAGTAACAACACTTGGTCAGCACCTCATAAGAAACATTCATGCCATGTTTGGTTTCATTCCATGCCGTGGTTCTCTAAAAGAAGACATTTGTATGTATTTCCCATAGGGTCCTATGTTAAACTAAGTCCCCCGCTGGCGGCCATCTTGGATGATGGAATCGCTACAAAGTAACAACACTTGGTCAGCACCTCATAAGGAACATTCATGCCATGTTTGGTTTCATTCCATCCTGTGGTTCTCTAGAAGAAGTTCAAAATGTAAAAAGTTAATGCCGACGACGGACGACGACGGACCAGGTGAGCTAAAAACTGGAGATGTGCTTGGTTTTATCACACTTTCTCTCTTTTTATATGTTTCAATCAGACTGTACTGTAATCTACCATAAAAATTCCTAATTTTTTAATAGTTATTTTTATAAATGGAAATGACAATTTCCTACTTTTATATCCCTCATCTACAAACCTTTGCATACGAAACAGAACGCCCTCTACAAGCTTCTATTTTGATTATTTTTTTTATTTATTTGATGTTGAATTTGTTTGCCATATTAATTTTAAAGCTAAGTTCAATCCTTACTCAATGTTCAATGAAAATTTATGAAGAATTTTGTTTCTGTTACTATAATTAAGATTAACAAAAAGAAAAATCATTTTGAATTTTCACACCAGGATGGAGAAAGCAAACAAGGTATTCTGGTTGGTTATAAAATAGGGGATGGAAAGCATATGAAACTGTTTATTATAATGGATTTTAAGCAATTAAAAAAAAAAAAGTAGAATTAACTTCAAACCCTCTCGGTGAATGAATATTCAGCAATTAAATGCTCAAGCTTTTAAATTCCAACAACTAGTGGTTACCCAACAAGCTTGAGCTTATCAAATTACCTGAGATGAACCCTGAACAAACTTAAGCTTATCAAATTACCATAGATGAACCCTGAACAAGCTTAAGCTTATCAAATTACCTGAGATGAACCCTGTGAGGCTTTCCTTCTTTCCACTGAATCATCAGGGAGAAATTTAAACTGATCGTTTAAATCGATTCCCTCAACACTATAGGACACAGCGTTTGACAAAGAAGGTTTGTCAGGGTAGGACTTGTATCCAGAGCCTGGATAAATCTTGACACCTTCTTTTCCGTACGATCTGACAGACTTGCGCAGATAGAAATCTTCAGAGAATGGTAAGGTAGCACTTTCTCTCTGAGCAACAAAAAATAAAAAACATGCAACACAAATGAAAGCTCGATAAGAATCAAGTTGCCAACACAATTATCATTGTCAGGTACAACTTGTTTCATATCATTTGTAAAGAAGAAATAAGATTATATTTAATGTGAAACTGAGGCCAAGCTAATATTTTCATGCAATCAAGATATATACAGTTTAGTATTCAATGGGAGATAACTCTAAATAAAAAGTATTTACAAAAATCTGTTCAATATAATTATTAATGTCAAATCCCTCACCCATGTTAGATTACACTTTTAATAAACAAGATTATTCATTTACCGGTAACTAGTTTCCACTATATTAGGTTGAAACGTAGATGTATAATTATACCCATTGTGGGTTTATACATTTATGATTTAGAGTATTAACAAATCATCAGAAACATAAGAACACGAAACAAAATTAACCAGTGTTTTAGTAAATAGTAGTTACTTCCCACATCCATCAAGAAATCACACACTGTTTTCAAAGACAAACACATCCAAAACATGATTCAACAATATGTTTCATGGCAATTTTCGATACAAAATACAATAATTTTGATGTAAATTCCATAAGTTTTGATTTTTGAGTATTTCTGTATTTCAGGATGTTTAGTGCAACAATATTTACATCTGAACAAAAGTATCAAAATAATAAGTCAAATTTACATTTTTCTTATCTAATAGCACTAAACACATGTAAAATTATTTGATGGCAATTAATCTTATTATCATTTGAATGCTATCCAATCACAAACAACATTACAAATGATGTCTCCCAAAATACAATAAACATCATATTTTTATTAAAACAATTTGAATTTGAATGTTATCCAATCTGCATCATCACTATAGGAAAAAAGTTAACTATTCAATATAATTTCATTACGATCAGTTCAGGATTTGCCATGAAAAATTGTTGTTCATCAAATCATTTATAATTAAGTGCCAATAAAAACAAAATTTACTTTCATTTCTAATTCAAGTATTTCTTCATGTTGATTGTCCTGAAAACATGCAAATAAACTGATTAATAAATAGTGACAGTAAGATGCAATGGAGGGAAAAGGGGAATAACTCTTTCAAAGGTTCAAATTTTTACCTTCTTCATACTATCATCGAAATCATCAGTAAAATCAAGTTCACTAGTACTGGCATCAACAGAACGGATATGTACATCAGATTGGGAATTACTTTGATCCATTCTCTCTAAAGTAGAATAATCTGCTCCAAACACACTATCACCTCTAGACGACCCTTTCTCCTGGGATAACAACATATATATCATCAAACAATCACAGATTTATAACTTTCCTTCCCTTTAATTTGTTATATTCAAAATAATAGACTTCTGTTTAGATAAAAAGTTTGATTAAAATAAGCCAAATCTCGAATATATAATGAACATATTAAACCACATTTAAAATAAAAACACATAGCTGTGCACCCTTTTGCAAAAACAAATCTGTGATTATTTTGTTTGAATGTATATGAAATAATTATATTCAAAGCAGAAAAAAGATAAATGTACACTTAGACATATATAGATTTTACAATATTTGCTTTACCAAATAAAATCATAAAAAATCAAATTATAAAAAAACAACCAAAAAAAAGAAAATGTCAAACTAAATGTATAATTTATGTCAATGTAAACTGTTCTTGTAATGTATTGTACACTTGGTGGCAAAATTCCACAAGTTAATACAATTTTTAAAACTGCTACTGATGCCACCTGAACATTAAAAACAGTATTTCTTATGCAATTTGTTTGATTTAGCGGTTTTGATTGGACACCATCATATATTTTTAGGGGGAAAATCCTGTTAACTTGTCTGTAATCAAAGAGCCACTAATTTGTTTAATTGGTATGTAATTTCTTCAATAACGAACCTTGGCCTAAAAGCATAGGTTTTACTGTCACATAGGAACACATAGCTTCATTATGTAAAATATAATCCTAATATTATGGGGATTGTGTACCATGTGACCAAGAATTTGTAATTTTGAAGCAACATAGAAAAGTACCAGTGAATTACATGCCCATAGGCAGCTAAACCTTGAGGTAGATTCTAAACGTCTGAAAAGTAAATGCACTGACTTTGACCTTTGACCTCTTACCACAAAAGCACACAAATAATTTCATTGCCAACTGACAAAACAATTAATATGAATAAATTACACCATTTCCTTTCTTTACCATTCTTTTTCTATGACTTCTGCTTTTTATGTACAATCTACAGTAACCAAGGTTAATATACCTACAGCTGAGTTGCCATAAATTATTAACATCACTTAACATTTTAAAGTCATAAGTTTTTTCTCTACACTGATCAAACTGATGAGCTTCATCTTCCAACAAATTTGAAAGCCAATGTTTTTGTTTTGTAAAAAGTCAGTTCACCACATCAATGAACAATTGTTCCATGTTTTCGCCAAATATGAAATCTGAACCATTGAATGTTATATATAGCGGCTGTAATAACCTACCCTGGAAGAGGGAGACAAGGTGTCCCCACGGAAATATTGCATCTCTGCTTCGTAATCAGGGTCACGTTGTAAATAAGATGGGTAGCGCATGGCTGTGCTTATTTCACTCTTGATTCTACGTCTCTGATCATCAGTGACAGGATGTCGGAACTGAAACTCCTAACAAAGCAAAATATAACTCTGCAAGACTGAAGACAAATGTGTAAATGTAAAATCTGTCCAGTAATGTTCTAAGAAACTTGCTTATTATGGATCCTCTTCTAAAAGTTAAAACTGGAATTTCCTGATTCGTTAATTACAATCCGTTTGGACACTTCAACTGGACAGATTTATATATTTACAAAATAACAAATAAAATAACAAAACTGCATATTTACAACTTAAAGGAACACTGTGTATGACAACATATATAACATATATATATATAGATATATATAAAATTTTACAATATCAAGTATAAGCATAAAACTGAATACACATATCATTTACAAGTCTGTCAGTACTGAAACATTGGGTTTTATTCACAATCTGAAAGTCTCTCCATATGCTGTTCTTCAGTATAGTAAATGAATTCAGGCAAAGCGGATATTAAAGTGTCCTAAGGTCACAAAAAAAAACTTTTTTTAAGTAGATGGCTATTTACATCATAGTCTTTGGAGTCATCTAAAAAATTCCTGCATTGATCAACATAGAGAAGTATATCAGTGTATCTTAAGACATTCATTCAAATCTTTAAGAGATTTATGTTTTCATTGGATAACATGTTGGCTTTCCCAGAATCTTTAAGAGATCTATATTTTCATTGAATGACCTGTTGGCTATCCCAGAATCTTTAAGAGATCTACATTTTCATTGGATAACCTGTTGGCTATCCCAGAATCTTTAAGAGACCTATATTTCATTGGATAACCTGACAGCTATCCCAGAATCCTCTATTTTTCGCCTACCTTCATGCCTTCATAGGAAGTATCCAATGGTGATGAACTTTCACCTCTCTCCAACGAAATTGTATCCTCTCCTATAAAAAGTATAAAAAAGTTGGCTCATGAATTATGAACTATGACCACTGACAACATTTGATAATCTTTTATATGTATACAAATAGATCCCAAAAATCATTAATATGAAAAACATTGAGTATAACACATAACAAAAAAATTAATATATACATACAGTTCCTAGAAAATAATTTCTTAGTTATTCCTTCCTATACATATGTACTAAAATAATAGTTATAAATCAAGAATTAAAGCCAGATTTCCAAATATAACAAACAACATAAAATTGTACATGGAAACTTCCATATAAGAAGATTATCCCACATTGTCCTTATTAAGATGGCAATCCTGTGCAGCTAACTTGTATTGATCTGAAATCGTAATGTTCTTGTTGATCATTTAGGTTTGACTTCTTGGAAATTGATCTTAAACAAGCACCTTGTCAAGAGCACCTGTTATATTGGAGATTTTTGTTATTCGCTAGTTACAATTTTTTTATTATCATATTTCGTTTTACCATGCCTGATTATTTGTCATTGAGTATTATAATAACATGTATTTTAAGATTTATATGTTTACACTCAGGAAACTTACGAAATATCTACAATTATAAAGTTTGCAGTGTCACGTCAATTCCCGAAAACTAGACTGTTTTTGGATTTGTCTTTGAACTATCAGAAATTATAAATGTAGGTAAATATTAACCAACACTTAAAAGTTACTAAATGAAGCATCAAAATGATATTAATTGATTCTAAATGAATTTCCATGTGATTTCTACTGGAGAATTTTGTAAAGGTTGTAAATTATTAAACCTTACCTCGACTACGTCTAAAACAGTTCATGGTTTCCTTAAGACAAGATCAGATAGGAACATTAAAAGAGATTTAAGCCAGATCAAATAGAAACACTAAAACAGACTTATAAAAAAACCCTGATCGCTGTCAAAACAATTACAGATCAGGTACAGCCAATACTTAGTAATTACTAAACATCATCTTGGCAATCAAGATGTTAAAAGTTTCTATATTTAATTTAGTCATTACAGCATTTTTAAGTCTAGTGTTTTTAAAAGAGATAAATATTTGTAGAGTCAAGCTGTTAGGATAATTTTGGCCATGCTCTGTACATCTTTTATATCAGTCCATGCTTAGTACATTTTGTTTATAACAGATAATAGATCTATATAATATCAGTTTTATAAACAGAATTTTGTTATTACAGGTTTCCTGACCCCAGGTCTATGACCTGGCCATGTTTTTAGGAGACTTGTAAAGAATTTTAGAATGAAAGATAACAGGCTTTTGAGAATTTTGTAATTTTTTTAAAAGTCAAAGATAAGATATTTACTGCAAAAAAAGTCTATGATTCTATATACTTTCTTTAACTTCAGATGACTTTGAAACTATTCTAGAAGAGATTTTACTCTTACAAGTATTCATGTTTAATTAATTTTACAAGATGTTGTTTCATTATTTTCCAGTCATCTTTTATCGTATTCAAAATTTACTTACAAGTTTAGTATATATCTTTTTTCTTATTCTTATGAAAAATATTAAAGACAAGTTATTGTTTGAGGGATAGATTAAAACAATTAAGAAAGCCAACAATTATTTTTCGCAGAAAAATCATCCAACAAACTCCTTTCTGTGAGCATCTTAATGTTTTTTTCTAGTTTTCATCAGTAAGCAGAACAACAGATAAAATATGAAGTGGTTGTTACCCCTTTTAAAATATGATCTAACCATATAGTGGATGAACATAAGAAACCTTCAGTAAATATGTTCCCTAACATAAACTGTTATCACAGAGATATGTCTCGCCTTTTTGTAATTTTGATAATGCAAATGTTGAAATTAAAATAGCAATACTTTAACATGTAAGTTATGCAAATATTCAAAGTCGACGAATCATGACATAAGGTACATGGCTAAACAATCTCCATGGAAATGAGATGTGCAAATGCTAATACAACTGCATACCAAATACCATTGACTTATTATAAGTCATTTCCTTTCAACAAACCTAAACACAAACATTTACTATATAAAAGTTTCAAAGTCAATGAACCATGATGAAGGGGTGGGGCTATATAATCTCCATGGAAATGATACTTGCAAATGCCAATAAATTTGCATACCAAATATCATTGACTAACATTAGCAGTTCATCTTAAACTGATCTAATCACAAACTAAAACATGTAAACAAAGCAAAAGTTTAAAAGTCAATAAACCATGACTGAGGGGGCGGGGCCAAATAATCTCCATTGAAATGAGATATGCCAATGCTTATACAACTGCATACCAAATATCATTGACCTACCACTTGTGGTTCACCATAAACTAGACCTAATCACAAACTAATACATGTAAACTAAGCAAAAGTTTCAAAGTCAATAGACCATGACTGAGGGGGCAGGGCCAAATAATCTCCATGGAAATTAGATGTGCCAATGCTAATACAACTGCTTACCAAATATCATTGACCTACCACTTGTGGTTCACCATAAACTAGACCTAATCACAAACTAATACATTGTTGACGCTGCCACCCCCACCACCACCGCCGTCGCGATTCCGTGAAGGCGAGACAAAAACCATCGGATAAATCAATGTTCTCATGATACCAGTATTGTGTTTTTTTATGTAAAAATAGTTTATTTTCTGTTTTTTTTTTAATATTATATTATCTTAAAGTAAGTGAAAACTCCCTAGTCCTCCATGATCCATCATATGAGTAGGAGAGTCAGACTTATGGAATTAAAAGACTTAATCTTGTAATGCCAGATATTCATCCAAGGTCCATGGGGTTTATAAAAAAAATATAAGCTGTTCTTGTCTTGCTGTGTCATTTAATTTGATAAAGCAGGTATAGTATTAAAGTTCAGCTCTGTTTATATCTTGTATTTGTTTCTTTTGTTTCTTAATATTATATCTTATTTGCATCATATATATCATGGGAACACATTTTTGTAAAATATGACCATAATTAAAATTCATGACATAACATTAAAGTCTAAATATTAAAAACACTAGAAGCACAAAAGCATTTTTGAATACAAAAATCTATAGATTGAGTTATATTGATTTATTCATGATGTACCAACGATTTTTACTGTACATGCTCTTTATGGTAATGCATTTGTCTTAGCAGCAGGGGTAACTACTTTGACCTTGAATTTTGATATTTAGTCAAGTTCAGTAAAATTTACTATAATTATGGTTCAAAAGAAACAAAAATGTTAACAACTTACTATAATTTCTTATTCAAAAGCCATCTGTAAAGCTTGTAAACCGTTGCAACTAAGCTAAAAGTGCTGTTTATATAATCATCAATAATATACACCCTCATTTTCTATATTATAAATTCTTGAACTGAAATTCCTTAATTCCTTTTCTATTATCTTATTTCTAGAGGAAGCATATATTTCTTGCTTCTTCACTCTATTTCTCCTATTTTTTTTGCAAATATAACATTAATCTTGTGACCTGAGGAGTTTGAAAGTAGGATAAAGGAGTATGTGGATATTTTTCGAAAGGTTTTTTGCTGATTATATTGTATATATAGTGTTACCTTTGCTACCAAGAAAACTACTGTTAACACTTCTGTAACCTGACCAGAAATAATTCAGAATACGGTTAACATTTCTGAGATCTGACCCGAAATAATTCAGAAAGAAAACTGTTATCATTTCTGTAAACTGACCCGAAATAATTTCCAAAACTGTAAACACTTCTGTAAACTGACCAGAAATCATCCAGAAAACTGTTAACACTTCTGTAACATGACCAGAAATAATTCACAAAACTGTTAACATTTCTTTAACCTGACCAGAAATAATTCAGAAAACTGATAACACTTCTGTAAACTGACCAGAAATAATTCACAAAACTGTTAACATTTCTGTAATTTGACAAAAAATAATTCACAAAACTGTTAACACTTCTGTAAACTGACCAGAAATAATTCCCAAAATTGTTAACATTTCTGTAATTTGACCAAAAATAATTCAAAAAATGGTAACAGTGATAAATTAACTATTCCCAGTATAGTCTTTTTCAGCACACAATGACCATATGTAGCTATTTGCAATAGCAGAACTTCCTTTCAAAGAATTCTTTTTTGAAACATGTTACTCCATCTAAAATCCCCTTAATTTAATAACAAAAATCTGATACCCAATAACATTAAAATATATAAGTTAGATCAGAAGTCACAAGGTGTTAGTTCAAAAACCACCTGAGGACCAAAAAAAAAATTACCAAAAACCAAAAAGGTATAAAGGACATATATATAAAAACATTCCTTTGTTTCTTTTTTAACTTTCAACACATGGATAATGGTTGTGATATATTTTGTTACTTTTTCTCTGGTAAAAATTACAGTAATTGCTTTACCAAAATTAAAGCTGAAGCATCTGATATGTTGTCCTTGTTCTGTTAATGAAGGCATTACCACTGTTTTGAACCACTTATATATCATAAATAAACAACACAATATAAAGAAAAGACATCAACACTTCAAAGAGAACATATTAAAAAGGCATATATCACAACATCATAATGAAATAAATTATCTAATAAAGTACTGGTATATTTAGTAACAAGTATGTATGAAAGCCATAACAATCAGATTCCTTGGCTAAACATATGATAGTAAAAAATTATAATTTAATGTAAGTATTTCTATCATTAATTAAATTCAAACAAGAATGCGTCCATAGTACACGGATGCCCCACTTGCACTATCATTTTCTATGTTCAGTGGACTGTGAAATTGGGGTCAAAACTCTAATTTGGCATTAAAATTAGAAAGATCATATCATAGGGAACATGTGTACTAAGTTTCAAGTTGATTGGACTTCAACTTCATCAAAAACTACCTTGACCAAAAACTTTAACCTGAAGCGGAACAGACAGACGGACGGACAAACGGACCGAAAATAAAAATAGTTCATTCATTATCTTAGAAATACATTTAGACTCAAACATGTAAATAAGAGCAGTTTAAGCATTATCAATAAATAAAGATGATAGTTTCTACATAGAAATTAACTTGTTATGGCCTTCATATGTATATATAATTATAATTTATATACCCTTACGTACTGAAAACTAAAAATAGAAAATTATCAAAGACATGCAATTAAAATAATTATAGTCCACACCACAACAGGGGAGACAACACCTGACTTACTAGACTGCATTTGATTGCCCTCGTAAAATGGCAAGTTTATATGTTGTTCATATAAAGGCTTCCCAAATAATGGTGATTGGGGCAGAAAATCATCTCCTGTAGAATATTGTCACAATTTTAATTGGGAAAACAAAAGTATTGAGTGCCAAAAATGTTAAAATGTAGTTAATTCTTTAACATGTGCCATATATCATCTGAAATATACTGGTGCAAAATAACATAAAATTACCTGAAACCAGCATAACTTGGTTATATATCAAAAATATTTGTTCAAGTCAAAAATATCAATGCTGGTCTGTACTTATATTCATTGTCAAACAATTCTTATCTCTAATATCTAATACAAAATATAATATCCATAAAACCCTACGTGTCCTTCAATTTATAAGGAGATGTTGGGTAAACATGGATGAGACAGCAACCCAACTGACATTCATCAAAAAAAGATAGTAAGAGTTCTTCAAACAATGGGGAAATACAAATATCCTTACACAAATTTCAGTTTTCTGTATGTTTTTATAATCATGACAAAAATCATTTAGACACAAAGTAAATGTTAGAACCAAACTAAGAAGAAATGTTGATTCAATCATTTGTTTTTCTTGATATTTCTTTTCTCAAGGAGAAAACAGTTGCATTTTTCCCAAAACAACTTTGTTTAAATTTCATAAGAAAAGACCAAATTCTGAACAAATTTTGGCCCATATATACACATTTTCAAATACAAATGTACAATCAGTTCTAATCAGTATCTTGACATATTTTATTGACTGCACTGGTTAAATAATATTTCAAGAGAAAAAATCCTATGGAAATGTCCTGTTAAAAAGAGAGAAAAATGAAGCTACCCAACTAAAAAAGTATTTAATTTAGACAAGTAGATATGAATTATGTATACTTTGAATTGAAGTACAAACTGCATTGATGTGTTAGCAAACCAAATGAGAAATCAAACCTTTTTTTTTCTAATCATTTGTTGAAAAACAAAAATTTCAAATTCATTTGATTTGCATTTTTTAATTAAAAGTTTAGAAAATTAAACAATTAAGGGAGAATAACATGAACAAATAAAACCATAACAAATAACATAACATTCAACCATATCACCACACTTACCAAATAAGGTGGAATCAAAAGCTAAATATAGACCGTCATTATTTACATACTAATCCACAAAAGTTTAACATTGTTATAAACATTAAAAGATATATCAAAAGATGCAAAGCCATTAACTCAAAATAAATTCTGATTATGTAATAGTGCTGAAATTGTTAGGAATGGCATCCCACTTCTTTTCTATATTTAAAACTTGATGGCCAATATTTATTGCCTTGAAACAAGTTATCTTCCTTAAGAAGACAAAATTCAATTTTAAAAGTTGCTTCTTCAAGATGCTTTCAAGACATTTTTAATTTTAAAATGAAAAACGAAATTAGGCTTATTCCCAATCAATGATTTTGAATAAATTTTGAGTCGATAAAATTATTAGCTCTGAAAATAATTTTCATTTCATTTTTTCAAAAGTAAAGGCTACTACTTTTACTTTAGAGTTTACATTTCTGTTTTTCCAAAATTCATCCCTCCAGAAGATAAGTGATGACTAATGAGGTTGTCATCTTTAAATAAAGATTATTTTATTTATTTATTGAATGAGTCCCTTTAGAAAGCTCCAATGCTTCCCCTTTCAATCTAGCTCTACAACACACACACACACATAGAATTAGATCACAAATATTTGACCTTCATGGTTTATTATAGGATTTTGTTAAAGCTAACACCATTTTGCAATTATATATAATAGCTACTGTGAATTGTGCTGTTAATGTCTCCAGTGATTATTAAAACTAAATAGTATTTAAAATAGTTAAAATACTAAACAGAGGAATATTATCAGAAATGTTCACTGGAGTTTTATAGGAAAGATCTAGCTTGGAAGATTGTTTTGACTTTTGTTACCTGATTCAGATATCCCTCTTAAAAAATAATTCTATATATTAAACTTTAATTTCCCCAAAACATTCCAATTTAAATCTGATACATCAGGTAACAATTTAATCTAGCATTAGGTTTAGGACACAGCAACATAAAGTAGCTGCATCTTCCTCACCAAATGAACTGAGTTCACTCAACCATGATGTCCTGAATTCACTAGACCTTACACTGCTTCTACCTGACAGCAAAGTATTAAGTTAAATGCATTACACATTCAAATTCACACTCCTGACACAAATCACACTTTAAAAATATTTTAGTTGTCCCGAAAAGTCCCAATCACTCCAACAAATATGTGTGGTGAACAAAATAATACACTTGAAAACGTTTTTGTAATTTAATTTATAATATTCAATAAAAAAATCTGTACAATTTGTTTTTGATTTTTTTTTTTAAAACATGTTTTTACACATAGTATTTTTTAATAAAATCTCCAATTCCTTCTCAAGTCGAAATTTAACCTTCTTTCCTTCACTAGTTGTGAATTTCTCCTGATAATTTGTTTACAGTTGATCATCACACATATAAGGTAATCTGCTCAAAATGTGATCAATCGTGGAAAGTCTCAATGTCTCACCATCAACTATATCTTCTTCATATTGAAAAAAACACATTTTATTTCCTTATATTACTAAAAATGCCACCCTATTTATATTATGTTTACAAGTTCTGTAAAACGATAATTTCCACTATATCTTCTTTGTATTAAAAAAGCATATTTTATTTCCTTATATTACTAAAATTGTCACCCTACTTATATTATGTTTACAAGTTCTTTACAAACTTTATGTTTCTTTAATTACTTATAATGAAAGAAAAAATCTTCCCTTTTGATATTTCATATGTTTTTCTTAAATTTAAAATCTGATTATTACCCACAGGATTGGAACATGCCAAATCAAGGGAAAAAAAAACAATATATTATTTCAAACTTTTTCTAAGCAGTCCAAGTTATATATTAATGAAGAAAGGGAGCTTACATTCTCTATCAAAACAATAGTTTTAACAAAACATGATGCCATGGAAACCAAACAACATTAATGGAGTCCTTACCTCCTTCATCTTCTGAATCAGATAGTAATGTCTCCTGCATGGTTTCTGGAGAAACGACCTTGTATTTGTCCTCTGCTGTTGGAATGGTTTCTGTTACCTCAGTAACACCAGCTAGAGTATCAACAACTGATATGTAACCAAGGCGTTGTGCAATGGAAAGAGCTGTTTGTCCATTCTGTAAATATAAACATCTTTTATTACACTATCAGCTGTCTTTAATAAGAAATTGAAAGGGGGAATTTAAGTAAAAAATTATACTTAATTTTCAATTAATATCTCGATAATGGGCCTGCAAGTTCTAGATGGCATGCAGGAAAAAAATCTTACAAAAAATTTGGGGTCATGATAGCCAAAATGTCAATTTATGAGTATATCTTGCTGAATGATCGATAAATCAATTAAATAATAAATTGTTTGTTGAAATGATAACTCTTCAAATCAAATAAAACTAAAAATATCATTTACAGAACCCTAAATGAAACCAGGTTTATACAGAAACATATATATGCATATGAACCTCACTTGTCAATGTGATCATAGAAAGACTGTAATATTTAGTTATTTAATATGAAATTGACAGGAGCTGGTGTATGTAATTGTATGCAGGAAGGTTTCAACCAATTCTATTCATTATCCTTAAGCAAAACAGACAATAACAAACCTATTAAACTCCAAGGTATTCAAAGTGCACTAACAATTGAGGCTGTTATCTTCGGAAAAAAGTGAAAAGTACAATAATAAACAACCCAACATCACAGTCCTGGCTTGCTTAGAACTTATTTTGTTTCACAAAACATCCCACTTTGATGATAGTTACTTATTGTTTATGGAGAATTTAGTGTTGAAAACTTGATTATTTATTGATTGGCAAGACAAGACACTTTCGTATCCTCAGTAAATTACCACTGTTCTAAATTATTAATTTTAATACCATCATACTAGGGGAGATAATTCTAACATAAACTGAAGATAGCCTTTGTTTCAATTCAGATCATCATGTCTGAACCTTTTCTGTAGACAATTATGTAAAAATACTCCATATTGCACATCATACAGATATCCTATTTTCCCTTAAAAATTTAGTAGCTTGACCAGCACTGGTGGTAAAAGAAAAAAATTTATTGGATTCTGAAAAGAACTTTTGTAATTGCAGAAAGATCATTTAATGGCCCTTCAGTGTTAAAAGTTCTATTGTACTCTAAACTGAGGATAATTCATGTCTGAAATATTGTTTAAAAAACAACACATAGTACTTCTGGCTTTCTGGAGTTTTTTTGTTGTTTTTTTAAAGGAGAAGGGGCTAGTGTCTGATTCACTTCTTCACGTAAATCATGCTCATTCATTTAAATCATGCTCATTCATTTATACTTTCACCGATCCTAATTCAGCTTTTATCAGTACTGAATTTGTTTATCATTTTTACACTAATGTATTGAATCGACTAATGAAATATGAATAGCCAGACATATATTACAATTAATTAAAGCATATACCCACAACTTAATCATGACAGAGGGGGTTAATTAGTTTATACTAGCGGCCAACTACCTGACCAAAAGACTTTAAAGGTGGTACATAACACTACAGGGAGATAACTCTGTAAAAATCCGCTCAATGTTTTAATCACGTTCTATTGTTAAGGAAATATTAAGTTTCTCAATGATCAAAATTAGTGTTTGTCAAAGTGCTATTTATCCAATGAAATTTTTCCTATAAAGTGTGTGGTTCAAGTTTTTTGAATTTTTTATATTTTTGTCAAAGGGTCAAAATAAATATTTTGTCAAAATTTTATGAAAATTAAACGAGCCAAATTAATTTTAGTCAAGGTTCTTGGTACCACCTTAAGAACAACTTAGTTGAAATTTTCAGTAAGAGATTGGAAAGTTGTATTTGATTTTATTTTGATGCTCCCAAGCATTTGATGTATCCAGCTTCCCAAACTATGGAATTCAAGTAGAATAGAGAATGGAAATGGGGAATGTGTCAAAGAGACAACAACAGACCAAAGAATAGAAAACAGTCCAAGTGTATATCGATGAAGCTTAGTCCAAAAACATGTGTCAGGGACACTGAAATCATTATCAAAACTTTGTACATGGCCCATTCAGGAGCTGTATTTGGGTATAACCCTCCATTTTCTGGAAACTTACATTAGAGACAGCGTTAGGTGAAGCCTTGTTTTTCAGCAAGAGATTGACAACTTGTACATGTCCTTGTTGAGCTGCCTGGTGTAGTGGTGTGTAGCCAAGCTATAATATAAGATAATATTCTAATGAACGACTTATGATGTGATAAATGTTTATACATCTATATAATGTTCTTTTGGCTGAATAACTTTATTTGGAATGACCAGTTACTGCGGATTCATTTTTTTTCCTAGGTACCAATTTTCGTGGATTGAGGAAAAGTTTTTGTGGATATTTGATTTCATTTGCATACAAATCTATAGAAAATTTGTATCCAATGAAAAAAATACTGAATATAGAATTAAACACTTTTTTGTAAATTTTCATAATGTGAAGAAAAGAACAGCAAGATTCGTATATGTATTATAATATCACAAAATAAAGAGCTGCGCCATGAGCGCATGATAGGCCCGTCGCTTTTTCAAAGAATAAAGTTCCACAACTCCTCAATTTCATATCAGAAATTTATAAAAGAAAAAACTAAAGGGAGGTTATTTTAATAAATATAAAACAGTCACCAAAGTTTCATGAAAACTGCTCAGAGCGCTTTTGAGTTATTGTCCGAAAAATGGAAATTCCCCCCTTTTTTATGAATAAAATCCCATAACTCGGAAACGTAAAATTTAAAATTTATAAAAATCGAAAGGGAGCTTACGTCAATAGATATAAACAATTCACCATAGTTTCATGAAAACTGCTCAAAACATTTTTGAGTTATTGTCTGAAAACTGGAAAATCCCCTTATATAAAAAGACCTAAAAATAAAGTAATTATAGTATTCAAAAGAAATTTTATTGTTTAGGCTACAAGTTACATTATTTACATGAAAATTACAATATTCAGAGGGATATCCAATAAACTAAACAGAATTTTTATCAAACATAGTAGTAACTCACCTTGGTGGTAGCGCTGACAGAAGCTTCATGTTCCAAGAGGAAGCGAACCATGTTAATCTGTCCAAAATGACATGAAGTGTGTAAAGGGGTGTATCCAGCCTACAATATATAATGCATCAATTATTTCTGTTCTTTCTGTGGAAAATATCTTGTAATTATAATGAAAGAGACAAATTTACAATGATTAAACTTCAAATCTTCATTAAAAAGGCCCGAATGGCTTAGTGGTCTAGGTACAGTCAATTGTTATAGAGGATGAAGTTGTCATCTCAGTAGAAAAATTAATATAGAATTCAATAAAGCACTGAATCTAAAATCCTTTTAACTTTTTGCCTTATGTCTTTGGCATACACATGTGCAGTATTCTTTTCCAGTTTCAGCATTTTTCGTAAAACAACATAAAGTGGCATACTATTCCTGCAAATTTGTATATTAGTTCAACAAAAAGATAAATGACTGTAGTTGGTAACATCTGATAGCTGGTCAAGCCTAACTGAGGTCATTTGCACAAACTATATATGTATGAGCCAATTACAAACCTGTTATCTATATTTTAAGTTACTCAATTAATCTAAGTGGTTTAGTTCTAGCACTAACAATTTTAACACCTATACAACCTATTCTATTGGATTTGACAATGATTCTAATATATCACCCACCTTAGTTTGTGGGTCAATTTCTGAGCCATATTTGACCAATACTTCAGCAACATTGACTTTGTCTTCTTGAGCAGCAAGGTGCATTGGTGTTAATCCATTCTAAAAATAGAAAGAGGGGAAAGATATCTATAGAACATAAATCAACTAAAAATAAATTGGCTTAAATGTAGACCTGCAATTAAAGATGTGATGTTAAAAGTTATAACTAACAAAAACAAATCTATTCATATTTATGATTTTGCCACTAACATTAGAACAAAGATGAACCAGGTTTAAATGTAGCTATCGTTAACTAACATCAGACTTGTATTGGGCAAGATATGATTGTTGCTTACATAAGGTTTGATGTCAATATTCAATAGCTAATGAATCAGGTTTGACAGTACCTTACATCAGCTTTGACACAAAATTAAGATTTGAAAGAACCAAAATTTTCTTTAAAAACATGACCTTTGGCACTAACATTAGATTTGTAATAAGTGAAGTATGACAATAACAAACAAGTGTTTGGCACCAACATTATACTTGTAACAACCAGGTCTGACTGTAACTTGCATGAGCTTTGACACCAATATGAGATTTGTAATAAGCCAGGTCTGACTGTAACTTGCATGAGCTTTGACACCAACATGAGATTTGTAATAAGCCAGGTCTGACAATAACTTACATGAGCTTTGACACCAACATGAGATTTGTAATAAGCCAGGTCTGACAATAACTTACATGAGCTTTGACACCAACATGAGATTTGTAATAAGCCAGGTCTGACAATAACTTACATGAGCTTTGACACCAACATGAGATTTGTAGTAAGCCAGGTCTGACAATAACTTACATGAGCTTTGACACCAACATGATATTTGTAATAAGCCAGGTCTGACAATAACTTACATGAGCTTTGACACCAACATTCGTTTTGTAATAAGCCAGGTATGACAATAACTTGCATGAGCTTTGACACCAACATTAGATTTGTAATAAGCCAGGTATGACAATACCTTACATGAGCTTTGACACCAACATTTGATTTGTAATAAGCCAGGTCTGACAGTAACTTACATGAGCTTTGGCACCAACTTTTAATTTGTAATAAGCCAGGTATGACACTAACTAACTTGAGCTTTGGCACCAACATTAGTTTTGTAATAAGCCAGGTCTGACAATAACTTACATGAGCTTTTTACACCAACATTAGATTAGTAATAAGCCAGGTCTGACAGTAACTTACATGAACTTGTCACCAACATTAGATTTGTAATAAGCCAGGTCTGACAGTAACTTAGATGAGCTTTGGCACCAACATTAGATTTGAAATAAGCCAGGTTTGACAAGAACTTACATGAGTTTTGGAACCAACATTAGATTTGAAATAATCCAGGTCTTACAGTTACTTACATGAGCTTTGGCACCAACATTATATTTGTAATAAGCCAAGTCTTACAGTAACTTACATGAGCTTTGGCACCAACATTAGATTTATGTTCCAGTAGAAGAGATACCATGTCTGTATGACCTTCTTGTGCAGCTAAGTGAAGTGGTGAGAAACCATTCTGTAAAAAATGTCATAAAATCTTAGTAATAATGAAAATGCTTGTGAGCACTGAAACAAAATGATTGCATTCATTTTTGCATTGGGAACCAAAAATTAAACATTGCATTGTATAAAGCATTGGAAGGCAATGCAATGAATTGGTTCAACTACAATTAATGACAAAGGAAGATAACTCCAAATTTAAATGTTACTTTAAGATTGACATCATTGTTATTTTTTAAACACAGACTAGATCCATGCACCATGCACAATTTATGTAATTTTCTTGACAGGTTTGGTTATACACATACACATCATTTTGTAGCTTGAATATTTGAGTTTATTACATTGGTAGCAATGAATTACATTGATTTCCCAGTCAAATAAAAACCGATAATTTCACACGTGAAATAAACGTGGTTATTTCACTCTCTGACGTCATACAACAATAGGCGTTGTCAAGACGTCGATAACGTCGGATCAAAACAAATTGTGAATGCGTAGAAAAAAGATATAGTTCCTTTCATTTTTCTACATTAATTTCATTAAAAAAAGCCATTTGCCAATGTAATAAAAAGAATAACTAATCAAAGAATTCAAATATCGAAAAATATTCAACTCGTGACCGAACAACACTGATAATTAACTCATGCGCTACGCGCATTCGTGAATTAATGTGTTGTTCGGTCACTCGTTGAATATTTTTCTCTATTTGAATTCTTCGATTAGTTATTCTATAAATATATTTCATCGATTAATTTCTTGAATGAATAGGATGTATAGAATAATATAGAATAATGTGTTCAATGCACTGTGATTCTTTATCTCAAAGGTAGTGATCAAGTCTGGAAAATTGATCAAAACTATGAAGCAAGCCACAAAAGGGTTTTAATTGCATGACTGCAATCTTTACCCCCCCCCCCCCCCCCCAAAAAAAAAACACCAAAACTTCATAAATAGTTACTTAAATTTGTACATAATGAAAGAGAATGGAGCCACTATTTTTGTTTTGTTATTTATTTTGAATAGTTTATCTCTTGTTGTATTCAATGAAGAAGTTTTAGGTTGACACCCAACCTACTACATATTTATGACTTTAAATCTAATGTTAATATTTTAAAGTTAAAGGGAGGTAAGTATTTAGAAATAAGTCTACCTTTGATTCAGCATTAGGATCAGCACTAAACTCTAGTAGTGTAGTAGCTATATCCATCTGATTCTTCTTGGCAGCTATGTGTAGAGGTGTGTAGCCATTCTGAAATAATATTACCATCATATACAGATAAAATTAGATATATAAATTAAATGAAAGTCCAATTTAATTTCCTGGAAGTTATGAAATATTTCAGTTTTTGAAATGATCTTATCTTTCCCAAAATCTGTTTAAATTTGACTAAATATTTGAGTCAGAGTTGTCCCAATACAAGGGAAGTTTACCATCAGGGTACCATGATACTTAATCTTTATCTTACAATATCTTTGGTTTTTGTTCTTTTTTGGTTAAGTAATCAATGTCTATACCACCAAAACTTGTACAAAATATTTTAAATTATATCATTAATTGGTTGAGTTGTATATAAAGATAAAAGCTGCAGAATAATTCTGTCTCATTACAAGAAAACCTGACCATAAATAAATGGAAATAATACACATACCTTAGCTGTACAATGTGGTGATGCCTTGTGGTCCAACAGTAGAAAAGCTACGTTGGAATGATTGTAATGTGTAGCCACATGTAGAGGAGTCAGACCATTCTTTCCTTGGACATCTGGATTAGCTCCCTTCTGTAGGAGTAGACTTGCAACTTTGATATTTCCATATTTGGATGCAATATGCAGTGGAGTGAATCCTTTCTGTAAAACAATTCAAATTATTTGTAAGAATTTTTAATTGTCAGGTTAACTTGTCAATTATTGAAAGTAACTGTTCTTTAACTTACAATATGTACTTTATTCCATTCCCATTACATAAAGATTTGTCTGCATACAAAGTTAATGTGGCATGCTCAATCATTTGACTGATTTGGTTACTGTATACTGAGTCAGATTTTAAATGTACAAGCTTACAAGAAAACAACCTACAAGACTGATACCTCTAAACAGACACGTTATTTGGACAACTAGCCTGACAGTGATTGTTTAAACTTGTAAATGCTCCATACTTAACAATTATAAGAGTGTGATATTCCAACTAAAAAGAATCTACTTTTTATACCCCCTGGTCGTTAGACATACCTTAGTAGTAAGACCATGTGACACTCCATGTTCCAACAAAACAGAAACTACTTTCTATACACCACTGGTTTTTAGACATACCTTAGTAGTAAGACCATGTGACGCTCCATGATCTAACAAAACAGAAGCTACTTCTTCATTTCCTTCCTTTGCAGCGATGTGTAATGGCGTGTATAAGTCCTTGGTGACAGCATCAGCGTTGGCTCCGTGTTGTAACAGTAATGTAACATTGTCAACATTACCCAGTCTTGCAGCTATGTGTAGAGGTGTTTGTTGTTCCTGGAAAATAATCAAACATTTGATATAGAGAAGGAACTTCCTAATCCCTTTTCACAATTTATCTTCCTTAGTTCACTACTTTCTATACAAATATCCATTTTTTATTTATGAAGTTGATACTTCAGCAACCACAGAAAAATTAAAAAACCCATTTGATTTATAAATTTTCACTTAAATTTCAAAATGTTCATTATTACTAAGTCTTTGCCAAGTGATTATGTTCATTTATAATATAAATTTCTTTTTGATTCTAAAAAGTAAAAAAAAATGCAAAAAATTTATTTTCAAATTCCATATAATTAGACTGACAATTATTAAAGCCAAAGCAGCATAGCACTGCTTGAACATGTTAAAAAGTAGGATTAGTTATATAGTAAACACTTAATGTAAAAGCAAAAGAAAACAATAAACTACAGTTTTTTATTTCTTAAGATATATTTGTTATTCTGAATAAAAAAATAAAAATGTCCACATTATCTGTCTGCAAGACACTTTTATATAATCTGAAAACAAATTCTACACATAGATATATACTATTAGTATGTTTTTAATGTACACATTACTATCTGGAAATGAATGTATATTTAAATACATAAGATTTAATCATTTACATAACTATTTTAAAACTAAATGTATATCAAATTAACAGAAAAGGGAAATTAAAAGACGGAAATATACATATTGCTATTCTTTTCAGTAAAGTAATAATAAGTCTTGTCTGTGTTAGTCTTTGTCTTGTCTCTGTTAGTCATGGTCTTGTCTGTGTAAGTCATGGTCTTGTCTGGGTTAGTCATGGTTCTATCTGAGTTAGTCATGGTCTTGCCTGTGTAAATCATGGTCTTGTCTGTGTAAGTTATGGTCTTGTCTGTGTTAGTCATGGTCTTGTCTATGTAAGTCATGGTCTTGTCTGTGTAAGTTATGTGTAAGTCATGGTCTTGTCTGTGTAAGACATGGTCTTGCCTGTGTAAATCATGGTCTTGTCTGTGTTAGTCATGGTCTTGTCTATGTAAGTCATGGTCTTGTCTGTGTAAGTTATGTGTAAGTCATGGTCTTGTCTGTGTAAGACATGGTCTTGCCTGTGTAAATCATGGTCTTGTCTGTGTAAGTCATGGTCTTGTCTGTGTAAGTTATGGTCTTGTCTGTGTAAGTTATGGTCTTGTCTGTGTTAGTCATGGTCTTGTCTGTGTTAGTCATGTTCTTGTCTATGTAAGTCATGGTCTTGTCTGTGTTAGTCATGTTCTTGTCTGTGTTAGTCATGGTCTTATCTGTGTTAGTCATGGTCTTATCTGTGTAAGTCATGGTCTTGTCTGTGGAAGACATGGTCTTGTCTATGTAAGTCATGGTCTTGTCTGTGTAAGTCATGGTCTTGTCTGTGTAAGTCATGGTCTTGTCTGTGTAAGACATGGTCTTGTCTGTGTTAGTCATGGTCTTGTCTGTGTTAGTCATGGTCTTGTCTGTGTTAGTCATGGTCTTGTCTGTTAGTCATGGTCTTGTTTGTTAGTTATGATCTTGTCTGTTAGTCATGGTCTTGTCTGTTAGTTATGATCTTGTCTGTTAGTCATGGTCTTGTCTGTTAGTCATGGTCTTGTTTGTTAGTTATGATCTTGTCTGTTAGTCATGGTCTTGTCTGTTAGTTATGATCTTGTCTGTTAGTCATGGTCTTGTCTGTTAGTCATGGTCTTGTTTGTTAGTTATGATCTTGTCTGTTAGTCATGGTCTTGTCTGTTAGTTATGATCTTGTCTGTTAGTCATGATCTTGTCTGTTAGTCATGGTCTTGTTTGTTAGTTATGATCTTGTCTGTTAGTCATGATCTTGTCTGTTAGTCATGGTCTTGTCTGTTAGTCATGGTCTTGTTTGTTAGTTATGATCTTGTCTGTTAGTCATGGTCTTGTCTGTTAGTTATGATCTTGTCTGTTAGTCATGATCTTGTCTGTTAGTCATGGTCTTGTTTGTTAGTTATGATCTTGTCTGTTAGTCATGGTCTTGTCTGTTAGTCATGGTCTTGTCTGTTAGTCATGGTCTTGTCTGTTAGTCATGGTCTTGTCTGTTAGTCATGGTCTTGTCTGTGTTAGTCATGGTCTTGTCTGTTAGTCATGGTCTTGTCTGTGTTAGTCATGGTCTTGTCTGTGTTAGTCATGGTCTTGTCTGTGTTAGTCATGGTCTTGTCTGTGTTAGTCATAGTCATGGTCTTGTCTGTGTTAGTCATGGTCTTGTCTGTGTTAGTCATGGTCTTGTCTGTTAGTCATGGTCTTGTCTGTTAGTCATGGTCTTGTCTGTTAGTCATGGTCTTGTCTGTTAGTCATGGTCTTGTCTGTGTTAGTCATGGTCTTGTCTGTGTTAGTCATGGTCTTGTCTGTGTTAGTCATGGTCTTGTCTGTGTTAGTCATAGTCATGGTCTTGTCTGTGTTAGTCATGGTCTTGCCAACAATCAATACGCATAAGAAAACAATGACTTTTCGTTCTTATGAAGATTTGAAAAAGTAAGTTCTTGGAAAAATGTGATTCAAAAACATGCAATACTTTAAAATCTACAAAATACTGTAAAAGTATTAATTTTTTGCTGGTACAAATACTGGCATAAGATTAAAACTGATTATTTAGAGTAATAGTTACTTTTGAAATAAGTCTTTGGAAAGGTAACATTCATATATAACCATTTTCATAAAAAATACTTTTTTGCAGTAAAAAATAACATAATGATAGGAGGCAAAATTAAAAGAAATTAAAATCCATAATATATTAAAATAACATTTTCTATTTGAAGAAATTATACACAGCAAAAAATAATAGCCTTACAATAAAGAAGTTTGTGTTTTATTGTCACTGAAATGTCATGCATTTTGAAAGGCGGTAACTGCACATTAATTATCAGCAATAACTAGCTTTGTTTATTATGTCAGGAAAATGCACATTTGGCAGACAAGATATTTTTTAATGTTGGGGCTTGAAATACTTAACAACTTGTTGACATGAGAAACTGGAAGCAAGTGGTTAGGTTTGACAGATCTACAGGATGTCTATACCTACATTTTCTATATAATATTTCTGAAAATAATACAATTACAAAAACAACATCAAACATTTGGCTTGTCACAAAGGGAAAGCTGTAATAGGTGCAGACAGTTATTCTGTAATAAAAATCAAACTTGTTCTTTGCACAAGAAGTGAAAAGATATTTTCAAATTGATTGCATTTGAAACCTTTAATTGCATTTGAAACCTAGAAAGTATCCCACATGACATTCTGTATAAAAGACCTGGTATATGCTAGAATTCATGTATCAGTTTACAATGGTACCCCTGGGTAATGACAATGACAAGATTCTCAATCCTGTTACAATGATAAATTAAAACTAGGATACATTTTTCAGAGAGTTTGCCCAAAAGACTTTCCAAAGCAAATCAACAGACAAAGATTTATGGATTCAATACATCTAAAGCCTATGATATTGACACAAACAGCTTTCCATACAAAAATCAATACCTTACAGTCCTATCACCTAATGACCATACAACAGAACTGATCAATACTGTATACATTATTCAAACAATTTTATGATATACGTATTAATGACCACATCTGGATAATGAAGTTTATGTAATAATAGTTTCCTGTTGTATAATACATTACCAGAAATGTCAATTACCAAAACGTAATTTGTCTGGTGAACTTTCAGCTAGGGAGATATAAAAGTACAGTATCATTTGTTTATATGGATGACATGAAAAATAGGTCCCTCGGTACAAAGAACATCAAGAATTATATTCTAATTTTATCATGTAATTCTACATACAAGAGGCTGGCCTTAAACTGTACTGCTAAACTAATGGTCATGTCCAACTTTTTTGTCTAATGCATGCCATTATTATTAAGAAATTTTCCGTGGAGTAAGTTGTAATATTTAGCGCCTTACAAATTCAATATTGATTGATCTTCTTTCACTAGCGAATGAATGCTGAGGAAGAATCTGTGCAGCACATATTTTATTTCTTTTGGTACTTCTTAATATAGTTTGTAAGTACAGTGAAACCTATATATACAAAGACTTTAAGAATTGAAGATTATAATGGTGTTGGGCTCACTAATTAAACTACTAAAGAATGTTTACTATATGTCCTGATACAAGAAATCAGCTAAAATAGGTTACCAGTTTGATTTAGGCATAATTAACAGAAACTTGCAGCCTTCTCACGTTGGTCTGGTTTATGGAATTTCATTGTTTGAATCTTGATAAATGGAAAAAATGTATTTGGATGGACATATATTTTTTGTGTGAATATAAAGAGATGTGGTCAGGATTAGACAAGAACTCAATAGATATTGGTACCACATGGATAATGACAAGTTCACTGTATTCAATTTGGTTTAACAAGATAGTACACAATTAATGGGTATTCTCTTTACACAAAAACTCCAAATTTTATCATCCTTACAACAGGCCTAAAGTGACTGTAAAAGCTTACATGACATTGGTGATCTAAAGCTGAAATCACTGATTACTGACTGAACAGTGCAAATCGTATCTTCAAATTAAATATAAACCATGCTCTGTTATCAAATCTAAAAACATATTAATTTCTCTATATATTTGAAGTTTTGATTCTGATCTTGTTATTTTGACTTTGCATTAGCAATTGCTTTTGTTTGCAACTTGTTTTGTTTTTACATTGCATATTTTTCAGAATTCCACAAAACAACATCAATCTTAGGGAAATGTATACAACATAAATCAATAGAGTTTTTATTATTGAGTACTGTATATCTTACTCTAGCTCGTGCATCCACGGTGGCTCCATTTCTGAGTAAGATTCTGATGATGTCTGTCTGGTTAGCTCTGGCGGCTAGATGTAATGATGTCTCTCCACGAACCGTGGGATGGTCTGGACTGGCATTGTTTTGGATTAGACTAATCACAATATTCATATGTCCCATAAAGGAGGCCACATGTAAAGGTGTTAGTCCAGACTACAAATAAAATTATTACAGATTGTTATAATAGAATAAAGTGCCCTTTAAAGGATACATTGTGGGAGGTTAGTTCAGGTTCCATCTAAAAGAGGAATAAAGATTAATAGGCAAGAATATTTCTCTAAAGATTTTTCTCCACTCTTATGGAAAAAGGAGAATGGAGTATTTTCATGTCACATTTCGTTCTGGGTCTTAGAAGGGGCAGTTAACTCTTCACAGTGTCTTAGAAGGGGCAGTTGAATCTTCAATGTGCGTCTTAGAAGGGGCAGTTAAATCTTCAGTGTGTCTTAGAAGGTGCAGTTAACTCTTCACAGTGTGTCTTAGAAGGGGCAGTTAACTCTTCACAGTGTGTCTCAGAAATGGCAGTTTAATCTTCACAGTGTTTGCTGTTTTCATATCTTGACCATGTACAATGCAATGAATTGGAAAATGAAATGTTTGTGTAGGTCTGATTTCACAGAAAATGCCTATTACAATATAGAAAATTTCACCACATGTAAAAATTTCCTAAAAGCAATATCCTTTCATTTTATAAGATTATTAACCCTTTAATCATTACATATACAGTTTGTAACCAAAATACCAGTGTACAATCCAGTCCTCAAGCAACACAATGGGTGCCTAATAGGAGCAGGAACAGCTTTCTCATTCAGAGCACGAGAGTTTGTGAGATATTGTTACTCATTCATTTTTTCTAAAATCAATTCTTACCTTTTTTTATCATAAACTTTAAATTCTTAACTCAAAACAGAACATTTCTGTTAACAAAACAATGTGTAAATAAAAATGTGTAATGCTACAAACCTCAGTGGTAGCTTGTATTGATGCTCCATATTTCAGGAGAAGTTCAACGACCTTGATCCTGTTCTTCTTACAAGCAATATGTAGTGGTGTGAATCCATTCTGAAATATCAATATCAAAATGTTGTAATACTCTAATCATAGAATATCATAGAACTGGTAGGTTTTGTGCTATATACATAGTTTATTTCATTATTTCCCTTGGAAAGTTTATTTCATTATTTCCCTTGGAAAGTTTATTTTTATTATTTCCCTTGGAAAGTTACAAAGCTTAAGTCACAGAGATATAAAAGTTATAATCCATTCTTCAATTTGTTCTATTCCTTTGTCTGCCATATTTGTTTATTTTGTTTATTGGTTTTAAGCATAAATCAGGGCGTTGGTTGTATCTTTTGATTTGTTTCACATTCTGTCATGCCGAGGCCCTTTACAGCTTTACTCAACAAAGCTCTTCCATTAACAATAGATTTTGTTACATTAATTAGAGCATTAGCATTTAAAGTTTATGACCTGACTATACTCACCAGAGCTCTAGCATTAGGGTTACACTTCCTGTCCAGAAGTAACTTGGCCGTCTTTACATTACCACAATGTCCAGCAACATGCAGTGGTGTCAGGTAGTCCTGTTAAAAAAATAATACTTGTCAAATTACTATCCACTAATAAATATACAAATTCATTACATTGCCTAATTTATAAGTCAGTTCTTTCATGTAAAAGTTTTCTATATAAGCTTTATCAACTTTATGTATTATTAGTAAACAGATTTACCCTGTATTCAAGTATTATAGCTGGTAATGAGATCAGTTGTCTCAAGAAATGTTTTTTTTTTAAATATTTTTTCATTTACATATACATGAAACATAAAAGGAAGTCATGCAATATAAAATATAACCAGTGATAATTTACCACAGTGACATCATCAACGGGAGCTTTGTGGTACAACAGAAGTCTGGCACAGTCCATGTGATCACCTTGTGCTGCCATGTGCAAGGGAGTTAACCCATTCTAAAATGTAAAAAAAATTGATATCAATATAGATTCTTGATAAAAAGATTTAAAGAAAATAGCTCTGTAACAAATGTCATTACTTATTTAAAATTTTAATAAATTGGATAAACTATTACATGTAATGAAATTTTATCTCTATTAGAAATATCATGAGGGTAAAATGAAATAAAAAAATCATTCTTCTTCAATGGTAAAACTGAGATAATACAATAAAAAAATCAAAGCACTGTAAGCGCTGTAGGCAGTTAACCAAAAACCAAGGCAAACATAATTATGAAAACTGTGGCTATGTTGCTTCATTTTTTTTAAGATTTAAAAGAACAAACATTAAACATTCATATATTGTGCATTTATGTTCATTTAATGAATTAATTATTAAGGCAAATAATTCATATTTTATCAAGGTTTTCCAAAGCAACGCATATATCAAGTATATTTTTAATGGTCATGTGTCTGCAGTGGTACAAGTTCGAAATGATTGCAGTTGTTCTAGTTGATAGTTAACGTTGGTATTAGTTGACTGTTAGTAGTTCAAGTTGACTTAGTACGAGCTTGTAATAGTATGCATGGACTTGCTTCCCTGGAAAGAAAACTGAGTTTGTGTTCTACAGTGCAAAAGTTATGAGACACAAATCAGACAAATGTTTACTACTACGGGGATCAAAGGTGAGGTCTGACTGACCTGCCCATAGTAAATGTAAATAACCCCCGCCTTCACCCCAAGTCCATGATGTCTAAGTTTGGAATAAAATGACAGGTGATTATAATAAAGTTGGTCAAACATTCTTGGGCTTGAAAGATATGTTTTCTTTAAAATGAGCCATATTAAAATGAAATTTTTTATAGAACCAGAAATTATTCAAAATATAATTAGGGTAAATTCTTTAAACCTACTCATTTTTTGCATCAATAAAATTTTATGATATCACTTATTTATTTATTGTGTGTCTTGCTTGTAAATGTATAAGTATATATGTAATTGTTAATGTATAATTGTTATCCTCTTGTAGCACCATACGTGTGCTTAAGTTTAAATAAATTGTCTTGTCTTGTCTTGGGATCTTGACCGTTTACAAATTCTCAAACAGGAGGGGTGGGGTGACCGCAGGGACTCCCTCTATATTTCATTTGATTTATTATATTGTCCCATACAAGAATATATTTGGTTTAGGGGTGGGGATCTCGACCATTTCAAAGTTCCCAAACAGGAGGGTTGGGGTGACCCCAGGGACTCCCCTGTATTTCATTTGATTAGTTATATTGTCCCATACATGAATATATATGGTTTAGGGGTGGGGATCTCGACTGTTTCCAAGTTCTCAAACAGGAGGGGTGGGGTAACCCTAGGGACTTCCCCCTATATTTCATTTGATTAGTTATATAGTCCCATACATGAATATATATGGTTTAGGGGTGGGGATCTCATCTGTTTCAAAGTTATCAAACAGGAGGGGGTAGAGTGACCCAAAGGATTCCACCTATATATCATATGATTTGCTTACATTCAGGTATCATATAATCTAGTTGCACTATTTGTGAAAACAAAGAAAGAAACTTCCAGCTATTTTAACTGACCCTTCAAAATTGAGAAAAAAATTGCAGTAATATGTTTACACTTTAAAAGCATCTTACATGCATTATCAACATTTATCACTGATAAAGAAGATTTATACTGTCACCAGGAACATATATATTGTTAGATATACTGTTCCCAGCTGTCACATTGTATTGGATTTTGACATTAAAATTTGTCAGAAAGTAATTTTGAGTTTCTGTATCAAATATTTTTTGCTTTTTCTTTCTTTTACATATATCTTTTGGTTTCCATTTCTAGTGTTTATATTTATTTACCATGCATAGATGTATTTTGTCACCTGCCTGAAATTTTTTTTGTAGTTGATCTCCAAAACCCGGAATTACCCTTATCCGCTTCTGGAATCAGACCCGATATTGTAATTGTCTACACGGCATCCATTGTTTTTCAATGTTGTTTTTGTCAGTCAGATACGATTTTACTCAAATTTACACATTACTTGTCGGCGATTATCTGTATAAAGCTAGCGGTTGAACAAAATGAACATCGCTGTCATGAATAATAAAGATGAAAATACGTTTTGAGATCGTTTATTTAGAGACTTTGGTAAAAAGGTTTGCAAAGTTATTTTTAATTTCTTTCAAGTGAAAGGTCCGTCGGGCGTAGCTAGTAACCAAGTTGAGAGTCCGATTGCAAAAGTGGAAGGTCGCGGACCTCGGACCACCGCTAATTTGAACCCCTGCCTCCAAATTGAAAAGATACGAAAATTTCGTCTTCTAATTTGAAATTGCCGCCAACAGCATGAACAGTTGAACTTATTAATAGACTACTGACGTAGTTGTACCACGTATTGACGACAAACAATATTCCTACGACTTTTGCCATTTGGGAAATCTAAACTACTTGTCTTTAAAGTTTTTCGGCGATTAAATATTTCATACAATTGTTCTTTGACATCTTAGCCAAAAGCACAGGGGATAATAAACTACATAAGGATTCCTAATGTGCTCTACTTATTATGTGCAACTTCAAAACTTTTGGGTGGTTCGACGATCATTTAAGGTTTTTTCTGGTCATATTTTTGTAATCCAGAATTAAAAGTATGAAAAAACTATTCAATTAGTTATAAATAACATTATATCCAGCTAGATAATAACAATGGCACGTATTTCAGCATTTATTGGGTAGAACACAAATCTAGGGTGCTCGCATAAGGCAGCTTAA
The DNA here is from genome assembly GCF_021869535.1 of Mytilus californianus. Classification (NCBI taxonomy): domain Eukaryota; kingdom Metazoa; phylum Mollusca; class Bivalvia; order Mytilida; family Mytilidae; genus Mytilus; species Mytilus californianus. Next base: position 111,720,504 of record NW_026262723.1, read on the forward strand.
CTGCCTAAAAAAACCAAAAAGATAAATATATAGCTAAGAAATTATTATCTACAAATAATAAAACAGATTTCATCTTGATACATTTGTACAATAAATCCTGGAATATAAATATAAGTAAGTATTACTAGAAATTTACAATCTTTTCTCATCATCTTTGAGACCATGTTTTGTATTTACCTTAGTTGTAGAAGATTTTGGTGCTCCTCTTTCCAGTAAAGTATCCACAACCATTTCATGTCCACTTCTAGCTGAACAATGTAGGGGAGATAATCCATCCTAAATATTAAAAAACAATCATGAACAATGTTATTTCAAAATATTTGCATTTAAAAAAAAATGATGAACAATTGTTATTTCAAAATATTTACATTTCACATAATTCTATCTTTTTTAAAATGCTCCATCTGATTGGGTGATGGCAATTGTATTTTTTCACACAAATTCCATAGATTGCATTTTTTAAAACTGTCCCCTTGGTAATTGCTATGAAAGGATTCTGTGCCTAATTGTTTGACTGATAGTGAGAGTTGTCTCATTTGTTCATATCATGGAAGTAATATTTAAACCCTGGATATCAAGGGGAGATAACTTACTCTAGTTTTTTCATCAATTACTGCTTTGTTGTCTAGAAGTAAAGTAACCATCTTGTCCTTTCCCCATCTGGAAGCTACATGGAGTGGAGTAATATTGTTCTATAATTATAATTATATTGTTCTGTAATTATAGTTATATTGTTCTGTAATTATAATTATATTGTTCTGTAATTATAATTATTCAACTGTGATCACATTTACCTCTCTGTCCAGTTCCTTTGTCAAAACAAAGATATAAGGTACATTTTGTTTTCATCCATACTTATGATAAAATATTCTTAGTATTTCAAGGACTGCACAACCTTTTAACATATCCAAGTTAAAACCTTTAAACATATAAATGAATTGCCCTTTTAAAACTTGTAAAATTATTTAGCTACTAACCTTGGCTCTAAAATTGACATCTGCACCTTTAGAAATCAAAAGTGTTGCTACGTTTATGTTGCCATAGTGAGCAGCAATATGTAAAGGTGTAAATCCACTCTGAAATTAAAAAAATTCAAATATTTCAAAGATGCACATTGATTTTTCTTTCTCAGTAAACACAACCTACTTGCAATAATATATTAATGATACAGAATTTGTACTTAAATAAACCCAGTTTACTCATGAAACAGATAGGTACCAGTTTTCAGAAAATTATTGTTAATTTATTCACACTTCAATATTAAGATATTATGTTATTTTGTAACTTAAAGTTTAAGGAAGAAAAAATAGATTCAATCTCAAGAAATGAAAATTTGCATAAAATAGTTTACTTTCTACCTGCAATTTTTAGTGCTTTACACAACACATTGTCAGATTCAAACATTACAATTAACTGTTGCCATAAAACATATCAGATGCATAAAATATAAAGAGTTAGGACCAATTTCTCCTGTATTCATTTCACAGCAGGGCCATTTTCAAAAAATATTTCATTCTTCACTTATACTCATAGTATCATAGCTTTATGTGTTTACTTCAAAAGGTTTTAACAATATTACAGGCTATTTCAAAACAGATCACCAAATTATAATACATCTAAAGACAGCCCAAAAACTGCAAATTAAACTTTGAGTATTTATCTCAAAAACATATAAGGCCATCCTACACAAAACTATAATCTGTTTGGAAGAAAGGTAAAATTTGTCCTCTGATTACAAATTAATTCATTTCGGTTAGTGACCTCCTTCGAAGCAAAATTTTAGAAAAACAAGTAAAATTTGGCATATTTACCAAAAAGACTTCAACAGCAACATGAAGTGCAGAATAACATTTTAATAATATGGAAATATGTGTAACTGTTAAAAATGTTTATAGTTTATGATATACACTCTTTAATATTATTTTATTTCTAGTAAGAATCAACAAATTCAGATTTTGACCCTATGAGTGAAATAAATGCAGGAGAAGTTGGTCCTACTTCTTTCACAACTTCATTTTAGTTACAAAAGCAGATCCCTATATTGAGTTTTCCACCAAAAGGTCATAAAACATTGAAATAACCTTTGGTTAGCAAAAAATTTATAATTTGAACAGACTTGAAATCAACTTTGGGACATTGCAGGTCTTGAAGCACAAAGGTCAAGGTAACATTCTTAATGGATATTTGAGGACCAGTTTCATGGGAGGATAGAGTAATATGAGGACCAGTTTCATGGGATGATAGCGTATTTTGCTGGTACATTTACAGTGACACATAAAAATAAACAAAATTAATGAGACAAGAATACCAGTAACCATAAACACAACACACAATATCTAACCTTGGTTGTATCATTGACAAGTCCTCCATCCTGAGTGCAGTAAGAAAACAAACACATATAACTAGTTTTATTCTTTGTACTTTTTCTGTTTGAGTGTAAACTAGTTCGTTTTTTTTTTTAGTTTTTACTGAGACAATTCTTCTACATTTTTTTATAAATACAAAAAAAGCAGTATTAAATGCTGAAGAAAACAATGTAAGAAACAAGAAATATCTTCTATTCAAAGAATTATTCATTTCTGTAATATGTGACTGGATAATCATTTACAAGGTTGGGTCAGCTCTTGTATGTATGCTAAGTTTGGTCATTTGACCTTGATCATTAAATGACATGTTTATTTGACCTTGATCATTGAATGACATGTTAATTTGACCTTGATCAGTGAAAGACATGTTAATTTGACCTTGATCAGTGAATGACATGTTAATTTGACCTTGATCAGTGAATGACATGTTAATTTGACCTTGATCAGTGAATGACATGTTAATTTGACCTTGATCATTGAATGACATGTTAATTTGATCAGTGAAGGATGTTACCTTAGTTTCTCCATTAACATCATTTTGTTCATTCTGTAACAGTAAGTTGGCAGATCTCATGTCATCTTTCTTGGCAGCAATATGGAGAGCTGGTAATTTGACCTTGCCCTTGGAATCATGTTCTAACAAGACTGATACTACTCTCTCATTTCCTTGTTGTAAAGCCACAGCCAAGGGAGTGAATCCATCCTAAAATATATATATATACATATGTATGAATGGGTTACTGGACCTTAATTTCCTTTTTTGTACTGTACAATTATAATCATTCAAGCCATACCCATGTTCACTGATTTCATGCAGTAGAAGCTAGCAACATGTCTTAACAAGACCAATACCTGGTCTATGTGTTTAATTGATTGAAATTTCAAATTATCAACAAACAGGATGTAGCTGCATGGCAGCTCTAAAATTGATTACGCACTAAAACTCAACATTCTCAAGCTGCAGACCAAATATAAAATCATTCTCTTTTAAAGAAGCCAATAAAATTTCTTATCATATGTTATGAAAGTTTTCTACCCAAGGTTTTTGGAATGAACGTAGCGACAGTCGAGGTGTTACTAGACCTGCTTTCGTAGTTGGGCAACACAAGTTATAAATCAGTTACTATGAAAAACACAAGTTGCTTTTGTAACCATAAAATATTGAACTCTATAAATAGAACCATCTAGTTACTATTTTCTTTTCTTTTCTTTTTTCAATATCTATGTGTTTTTTTTTTACATCAGAAAAGATAATATCATACAATCTTTAAAAAGGCAGAACTTGATAATTATGACCATCAACAATCTAACAAACTATATACATAATATTGTCAAGTATCTTTCTTATCTTTTTTTCCTATAATTGTTAATAACAAGGCATGGTTGTCAAACAAAAAAACTGTGCTGTCATGGCAACAAGTATTGATGAAAACAGGAGTTATAGGAATTCTGGTGACAATCATGAATTCATTAGTAAAGGGCTTTCTGTATATATAACCCATTATATATTCATGTCGTCAAGATGTTGTCTTGTTTACAAACAATTAGCATATACTTATGTCATAATAGCTGAAACTTTATCAAAGTACAAATCTTCTTGATACTAGTTATAACTCATTAAGAAACATTTTTGAGAGTACATTGTACATCCTGATAAAACGATTGGTTAGCAACAGTACCTAATTTGTAAGAAGATACTATACATTTTATATTAGTACCTCTCCCAATGTCCCTTTGAAAATATATAAATAAATGACTAATCAGAATACAGTTCTACTATACTGACTGGAGACAAGACTTTAGTGTTATTTTACTCTAAAAAATTTCAATAATGCAATTTTTTTATTGTTAAATCCTTCACTTTGAAATGAAATTCAAATTCAAGTAAAGTAAAATTAGTAAAATGAAACACACAAATATGTCCTGTCTACAGTCCAGTATATGTTCAAATGAATACATATTCATAATATGTTTTATGAAAGATTTAAAGACTGGACTTCCTATCAACCAAGGTCAATAAGTATGAATAATTGTCAGTATAATGAATGTTATTTTAGGATAACCACACATCAGCAGAAAATCTACACTTCAACCTGCCATTTTCACCCAAATTGAAATTTTAATGAAAATATTTGAAATGAATAGTATTAATAAATATTCTCTTTTTTTATTTATTTTCTCTACCAGCTTCGTTAATTATATTTATGACTAACCATAAGAACAAGCTCAGAGCAAGAGTTCAATGAAATCTTTTAATCAGAAGAATTATGAACAATGGAGACCTGAGGTGAAAATGGCACCAAAATACAGAAACTAACAGACACAGGGTCATTGTTTACCTCAGTACTACCATCTAAATCCTGGAAAAATATAAACTGGTGTCTTTACTAAATAATAACTAGTAATGGAAAAACATAAATTGTTGTCTTTACTAAATAATGACTAGTAATTGAAAAACATAAACTGTTGTATAATACTAAATAATAACTAGTAATGGAAAAACATAAACTGTTGTCTATATACTAAATACTGTATATTCAGAAATTATTGCGAGGTTATTATTAATTAATGCGAATAATGCGTATGGGTAAGTATCGCAATAATAAGAACTTGCATTCTAATAACTGAAACATAGATCTGTATGCAGATTTTTTATGAAATCGCAATAATCAAACTCGCATTTTGTCCATTCTTAATAAATGCATGCAATAATTTCTGAATTTACAGTAATTACTAGTAATGGAAAAACATAAGCTGTTGTCTATTCTAAATAATAACTAGTAGTGGAAAAACATAAGCTGTTGTCTATACTAAATAATAACTAGTAGTGGAAAAACATAAGCTGTTGTCTATACTAAATAATAACTAGTAGTGGAAAAACATAAGCTGTTGTCTATACTAAATAATAACTAGTAGTGGAAAAACATTAGCTGTTTTCTATTCTAAATAATAACTAGTAATTGAAAAAAAACATAAAGTGGTGTCTATACTAAATAATTACTAGTAATGGAAAAACATAAAGTGATTGTTAATCTTGAAGTAATAAAGAAAGCATGGTTCACCTAACAAACAAGAAAACTAAACTTATATGCAAAAGAACATGCTTCGAATAGTTCAGCTGTTACTGTACTAGTCAGCAGCCTGGTGGGTAATTGTGCACAAAATTTTTATGATTTACTAGTCAATATTGTAGTCTTTATTCTAGGGGTTAGAAAAACATGATTTTTTTACAGTAAAACATAAACTACTATAATCATTCTATAGTAAAATTTAGTATGAAGGTCACTTTTTTTACATAACCTTTCAGCCATCTTTGTGTGCAGTTTAAACAGTCCTCCTTTCACTGGCAAAATGTTACATACCCCACCAACCCCCATCCCCTCAAACAAACAAAATGTTACATACCCCACCAACCCCCATCCCCTCAAACAAACAAAATGTTACATACCCTACCAACCCCCATCCCCTCAAACAAACAAAATGTTACATACCCCACCAACCCCTATCCCCTCAAACAAAACAATTGATTACATTGAAATTCACCCACATCATAGTATTTAAGCATGTCTACAATTACGTTAAGTATATCAATCATCAATAAAATATATCTCCATCCCTAACTGATCTGCTCTTTTATTCATTTGAATGTACAAACTATTTCAAATCAACAATATGTATATGTAATAATTCTCCACAGACATGATGTAGTATTGATCCAAGACTGTTCAATACATTCTGTCATCATAACAGTATAATAACACTGGTATATTGATGGGATACTCAGCATTCTTGTCATCAATTATTACTGGCATAAACTTAACAAGTACTATAGAAAACTCTGCCAAAACTATTAACTTCTCTTATTTACAGAATGACAGAACCTAAATACAAATGCTCTGACAGAAAATAATAATTAAAGGGGTATACATCATTTAGACAGTAACCCAAATACACAAAAACATACTTTTAGAGGCTAACATATGATCTTCATCAATAGACAAATGTCTACACAACATATCAAGCTCTAACGAATCCAAAGTCTAGAAAAGTTGATCTTCATCAATAGACAAAAGTCTATACAACATATCAAGCTCTAATGAATCCAAAGTCTAGAAAAGTTGATCTTCATCAACAGACAAAAGTCTATACAACATATCAAGCTCTAACGAATCCAAAGTCTTAAAAAGTTGATCTTCATCAATAGACAAATGTCTATACAACATATCAAGCTCTTATGAATCCAAAGTCTAGAAAAGTTGATTTTCATCAATAGACAAAAGTCTATACAACATATCAATAATCAAGCTCTAACGAATCCAAAGTCTAGAAAAGTTGATCTTCATCAATAGACAAAAGTCTATACAACATATCAAGCTCTAATGAATCCCAAAGTCTAGAAAAGATGATCTTCATCAATAGACAAAAGTCTATTCAACATATCAAGCTCTAACGAATCCAAAGTCTAGACAAGTTGATCTTCATCAATAGACAAATGTCTATACAAATTATCAAGCTCTAACGAATCCCAAAGTCTAGAAAAGTTGATCTTCATCAATAGACACAAAAGTCTATACAACATATCAAGCTCTAACGAATCCCAAAGTCTAAAAAATATGATCTTCATCAATAGACAAAAGTCTATACAACATATCAAGCTCTAACGAACCCCAAAGTCTAGAAAAGTTGATCTTCATCAATAGACAAATGTCTATACAACATATCAAGCTCTAACGAATCCAAAGTCTAGAAAAGTTGATCTTCATCAATAGACAAATGTCTATACAACATATCAAGCTCTAACGAATCCAAGGTCTAGAAAAGTTGATCTTCATCAATAGACTAAAGTCTATACAACATATCAAGCTCTAATGAATCCCAAAGTCTAGAAAATTTGATCTTCATCAATAGACAAATGTCTATACAACATATCAAGGTCTAACGAATCCAAAGTCTAGAAAAGTTGTTCTTCATCAATAGACAAAAGTCTATACAACATATCAAGCTCTAACGAATTCAAAGTCTAGAAAAGTTGATCTTCATCAATAGACAAATGTCTATACAACATATCAAGTTCTTACGAATCAAAAGTCTAGAAAAGTTGATCTTCATCAATGACAAAAGTCTATACAACATATCAAGCTCTAACGAATCCAAAGTCTAGAAAAGTTGATCTTCATCAATAGACAAAAGTCTATACAACATATCAAGGTCTAACGAATCCAAAGTCTAGAAAAGTTGATCTTCATCAATAGACAAATGTCTATACAACATATCAAGCTCTAACAAATCGAAAGTCTAGAAAAGTTGATCTTCATCAATAGACAAATGTCTATACAACATATCAAGCTCTAACAAATCGAAAGTCTAGAAAAGTTAGGAAACAGAGACCATCAAGGATCTGCCATCAACACCAAAGTCTATAAATGAATATAACCTTTAAAGATATAACTTAAACCAACCACTGACAGGGTTTTTCACTGAATGATATAAGGTTCCAAAGATGTCTGTAAATTTCAATTTATTTGGAATTTCCTTTCCAGTTTGAAGAGGAATTGCGGATAAGCATCATTTCAAAAGTTGTGAGTTTTCCAATGAAGAATGAATGACTGATTGTTGTTTGCTTAATGTCTAGTGACAAATATTTCATGCATGTTCAAGAAGAGAACAAATTAACAATGAATACAATTGGTAGATCTGGTAAGGTAGGAGTCAATCAGGATGAAGGATAGGAAATGTGAATTGCCACTTAAAAATAAGAGTATGTTGGAGGATAGGGACAGAAATTGCAACAGACTACCTTCAGACCTCTCAAAGAATTGTTGCAAGGGTTCTTTGACCTGCAGGGTATGTGGCACTGTCTCAACACAAGGCATCAAATTTAACATGGCTATTTTGACAGGTTATGGCTGCAAATTTGTTCATTCCACACAGCCAAAAGTATAGATATTCCAAAATAAATTCACATAACAAGAATGTGTCCATAGTACATGGATGCCCCACTCGCACTCTCTTTTTCTATGTTCAGAGGACCGTGAAGTTGGGGTCAAAAGTCTAATTTGGCATTAAAATTAGAAAGATCATATCATAGGGAACATGTGTACTAAGTTTCAAGTTGATTGGACTTCAACTTCATCAAAAACTACCTTGACCAAAAACTTCAACCTGCCCACTCCCACTATCATTTTCTATGTTCAGTGGACTGTGAAATTGGGGTAAAAACTCTAATTTGGCATTAAAATTAGAAAGATCATATCATAGGGAACATGTGTACTAAGTTTCAAGTTGATTGGACTTCAACTTCATCCAAAACTACCTTGACCAAAATTTTTAACCTGAAGCGGGACAGACGGACGAATGGACGGATGGACGAATGAACGGACGCACAGACCGAAAAACCTAATGCCCCTTGGTGGGGCATAAAAAAAAACATGGTAGCATGTACACAACTTCATGCACAGTAGAAGAATTTGTATGTCACCATGACTGGACAACAATGTGAGATATCAGAAGTGATCGCTTTGTGTCATCCAAGCTTGTGACGCTGTTATAATAATAGAAATACAAGGAACATTCTTTGTGACATAAAATATTTCTGATATTATGGGACTGTGGGGCCATCCCAGTAGATGACCAAGGCCCCTGAAATTTCTGAGCATTAAGGGTTTAGAGGACATAAAATCTGGCCTTTCATTAAGCAATTCAGTCATCTGATCAAACATTTATAACAGATCAGTTAAAGAATAATTTATATTGCTATAAACTTTTTATAACTCCTCATTCCGGAAATTATTCCAGTCAGAAGGTGTTCCATAATTGAAAGTTCATATGTATAGAAGAAGAAGCAATGCCTCGTTCCTACCATGCACTACTTTATTATTGGAAGAACCATGTATCATCTTTGGAATAGCTACATAAACCCATTAATAATTCTGTTTTTGCAATATTACCTTCTGAAAAGTCTATAGTGTCCTATAATTTACTGGTTAACCAAAATAGCAAGCTCCAGACATTTACATGTAAACATTACTAATGCATAAACAGGACAGATCAATCAACCAATCAATAACAGTATATCTACCATAGACCCAGATATAGTGTGATTTGGGTAAATTATACATCCTAGCTGCTTTAAAACACAGAATGAATGCACATGCTGTTTCCATGATAGATCTCTACCTGTGTGACTAGACCCTAACTTCACCATTTGGTATGAGATATTTACCTCTGTGGCTAAACCCTTACTGTTTCTATTAAACAGGAGATCTACCTTTGTGACTGCATGCTTTTTGTCTCTATCAGATATCAGATATTTACCTGTGTGGCTAGTCCTTGGCTCGCTCCATTGGATAGGAGATATTTAACAACTTCTGAATGGCCTTCTTGTGCTGCCATATACAGTGGTGTGAAACCAAACTGAAACACAAATCAAATGTTTATTTTTCACTTTTTAATGCATTATTTCTTCTATTAGTTTCTGTCTAACATTACCTTCCATTAATGACCTTCATTTACAGATTACATGATATATTAAAAACTTTTTGGTAAAAAAGAATTTGATTGTTTCTTATACTATTTAGAGCATTAGTTAGGATAGAAAGACAAAAGTTCCATGCAACAACAAAAAAAGATGTGATACAGAGCTTGTTTGTTATAAATTGATTTCCAAGAATTTGATGTTACATTACAATAGTATAGATTGATTCTAAGTTGTTGTTTAATGCCATTTTTAGCACAAATGGAGGCCATTTTTTATTGGTGGAGGAATATGGAGTGCTCAAAGAGAAACACAACCTTCAGTAGGAAAACTGACAATCCAAGTCAATTAAGATTAGAGTCCAATGCACCTGTGACGTGCGGGGTTTGACCTTGGAAGCTCAGTGTAGACCAGCTAGTGATACAGTAGTTGAACTACGTAGACCATTCGGCCATTGAGACCCCTACAATAGAGAATAGAGAATGGTATAAAACTGGATAATGATGAATCATAGTCTATTAGAAAATGTTGTTACCTGAGCTTGTACATTGACTTTGGCTTTGTTTTCTACCAATAAACTGACAATATTAAGGTGTCCTGCTAACGATGCTATGTGAAGTGCTGTGTTCCCTTTCTGTAATGAAATATAAGATAAGATAAGATAAGATATTTTATTTCCAATTATGGGCCCCAAAGGGCATAAACATTACAACATCAATAATTTTTCATAATACAATACAAACAATGAGATAAAAAAAAAAAAGTTTAACGAGAACTATTTAAGCTCTTAAAGAATACGTAGATAAAGAATCTATAGTATGTTTTTTATTTTTAATACTAATGCATTTTATTGCAAGTGTGGTGTACAAGCAGCTCAAAAAGAAAAAAAGAAAAATAGATATCCATATATGTATAGTACACAAAAAGTTGGATCAATTAAACATATAATAATTAGCCAAAAAGAAAGTAGAAATTAAGCATGTCCATGACTCATCATGTGTCAGCAGCAAATAGGAAAGTATTAATATAAATAAACAGTTAGAACTGTAGACAAATTAGATTCTAACATTAACAAAATAATACAGTAATAATTAGCATGAGTTTTTTTGTGTATAGTGTCAATGTGAAATAAGTGTTGACAATGTGAAAAGATCATATATGGACAATGTGTGAAATAAAAAGTGACATTAGTGTATGCCCTTATATTTTACAGTTAGGGTTTTTTTTTTTTGCTTGTGAGAGCTGTCTACATATTCCATTATATTTATGTTCTATTTCTTTTACTGTCATTTGGTCTCTGATGGAGAGTTGTGTTAGTGGCAATTATACCACATTTTCTTATTTTTACAAGTGAAATAAAAAGTGACATTGTGAAATAAGTATTGACAATGTGAAATAGGTAGTGAGAACATGAAATCTTCACAAAAGGCAGCAGTAACGACTGCAGTGATTTAAGATCAGTATTTTTCTATCATTTGTCTTCAACTTGTTATTCCAGACATTCTTTTTTTAAATTTTAGTCTAGTCAAGTTCCTTGAAAGTTACCATGGTTAAAATGCTTTTCAGAAAAGGAAGTTATTCTATATGTTTAACATCAGTAAAGTTATCTTTGTATTTCAGGTACCTACACTTGCGACATATTCTTATAATTCAATTTTGGATGTAACACGTCTTCTGATTGGCTGAAAGCGTTTTGTATATCAGCTAATAAACATAGTTTTGTCATGGGAACATGATGTCATCAACGTTTTTTCGTGATTTACTCCTTAAAAATGGGATTTAGAATTAAATTATAAGGAATGACTGTAGTATTTTTTCTGTCTATTCGAAATAACCTAAAAAATGTTGTGCACAGGTTTAAATAACACGCTAAGCAGGTTATTCAGAGTGCACCACATTTTTTATGCTATTTCTTCATTAGCAGAAAAAATTTTACAGTCATTCCTTAAAAAATAATTTAACAATAAAAAGGGACATAACTCTTGAATAGTAAATATCAACTAACAGAAGAGTGAATAGAAAGAATCTATACACCTTTTGCCTGGACCTTAATCAGTACAATTTCAGACTTCTTACTAATCACTTAAGTTACAAATATAAGTATTCCTCATATTTTCAAAGTTTTTAAGTCTTTAAATCCTAGAATTATCTTCATTACTAAATACCTTGGTAGCAGCTTCTATGTTAGCTCCTCGACTCAGCAGCTCTTCAACAATCTTTATATGTCCTTCTTTTGAAGTAAGGTGTAAAGCATTCAAACCATTCTGAAGATGTAATATAACATTATAATTATTTGGAATATAAGATAGGCTGAACTCTATGTTGTCACATGTCACTTCAACCATGTCAACAAAAGAAGTCAGTTAATCTTCAGAGATACTAAGTAACTTATGAGTTACCTAAGGATAAGTTTTAATAGATAAATTAATCAGCACTCTGAGAGTATTGCATGGCAATACATAGTCCCCTACCGGTTAAAAATTCATTGTACTGGATAAAAATGCAAAAAAATGCGGAAAACTGATTACTGGCGTGTATTTTCTAAGTCCAAGGACCATAACTGTGCAAAAAAAATCATTTGAACAGAACAAAATTCGAAATTGATCTATAAGTTGTCATGGTTAAACAATATAACAAATATCAAATCAATATCTTTAAGCATGACGAAAAAAGGTGCGGAAAACTGATTATTTTTGTGAATTTTGTAAGTCAGAGGACCATAACTCTGCCAAAAAATCATCAGAACCCAACAAAATTTGAAACAAATCTGAAACATGTCATGGTTAATCTATACATCAAATATCAAATCAATATCTTCAACCATGACGAAAAATGTACAAGGTCCATAACTCTGCACAAAATCATCAGCTCGGAACAAAATTCACATCTGTCACTGGTCATGATAAAACTATATACCAAATATCAAATCAATATCTTCAAGCACAAAGAAAAAAAGTGTGGAAAACTGATTTGCCAGACTGACGACCAATGGACAGAGGGACAGACAGACGGAGTGCAAACCTAAAGTCCCCTTCGGCTTTGCTTTGGCTGGACTAATAATGAAAGTGTTCTGTTTAATATTTCGTAGATTTATTTTGATATTCATGCAACTATCAAAAGTATTCTTATTATGTTTAGTATATAAGTATTAAATAATTTATTTATTTTCTTGTGTTTAAAGCCACTTTCCTAGACAGACAGACAATTAGATTTACGGACATACAAAAGAACAGACAAGCAGACAAATAGACATTAAGATATAACAAGACTTTGCTGCATATTCTATATTAAACTGAGATGCATGAATGTTTATTCAAGTGTTTAATAAATATCAGTTGTTTACTGTAAGTTTATTTTTCTAAAATGTGTCTAATTAGAAAACATATAATGAGGTGAATATAACAGCACAAGAAAATGACAACTATGTCTTGTTTAGAGACCATCATTGCAGTTAGACAGATCAATACTCAGTCATTAAATCAGTTGTGGGCAGAGTAATAAGATATGATTCCTGGAATTTTTTGACAGAATAAACACTTAAGATCAATCTTTGTATTACATGGAGAATATAGCAGATTATATTCTGATCGATTTCAGGATAGGCAGTCTAAATACATTATATCCCAAAGAGATTAATTCCAAAACATATCACCCAACTTTTGTAACTGCCTTTTACCAGCAACTCATAAGGTGTTATAATCTGGATTATAAAAGTTTCACAAACTTCCTATTGCATTGGTGTAATAGGTTTGCAATTTTGTTTTATTCTAGCAAGTATAAAATAATAGATATGCTAACTCTTTTATGTCACCATTACTGCTTGAAATTAGATGTTATTACATGAACAATCTAATGTGAAAATAACAAGTAATTGATGACGAATTTACATCAAAAGTATATAAATGATGAAAATGAGCTGGGTTAAAAGAAATATTCTGACATTTTGATATCAAGTAAATGGTTTAACCTTGTAACTTCCTGTTGAAGATAAGCCATTGATAAATATCTAGACAGATTTAAACACAGTCTAAAAACTTACAAAAAACATTGAAACAAACAAAACATTAATACAAGGATTTTAGCTCACAACACAGGAAATATTCATTATTATTTTAGAAATGAAGCATAAGTTAAACAGCATTTTACTCTCCTACATGTCCTAATTAGTAAAATGTCAGGCTATTTGCCAATATGTGAGATCAGAGTTCACACTAAACTTAAACAAATAAACAAATAAGTTAACTAGGTATTAAGAGGATATCAGAGATAATCTAAAGCTAAAAGTCATAATTGGGGATGCTATTGCAATCAGAAGTTTCTGTGAACTATGATACAATGCACAGTAATCATGGTAATGAGACACAAATCAAATAAATCGAATCAATAACATAGAGGATTCTTTTTTAATTGATTATCTTAGTTTGATATTGATTTTGATTGATTAATTGACTGTTGCTTGCTTAATGTCCTTTTACATTATAATAATGATGATTGATAGCTGCTTAACGTCAAGTGGCAAATTGATATGCATATTCAGGACTGAGATCATGTTATTGTAATATGAATATTAACCCTGCTTTCTACTAGATGGACACGCTGAGCCGCATTTTAACATGCTAGTTCACAAGGTAATAGTCCGCAGGAGGACATGTCACCTTACCCGGACACATTATTCTGAATCCGAGCCGACTACATTTTAATTGATTGATTGTAGCTTCCTTAATGTCCTGTGGCATTATACATTCTGATTGCTTAATGTCCAGTGGAATTTCAATGTACAAAAGTTTCTTGAAAGTCAATGACAGAGGTTAAATAATCATTACACCCCAATGCTAATACAACTGCCTACCAAATATTATTGACTTATGATGAGTGGTTCCCCTTAAACTGGCCTAATCCCAAACTTCAAAAAAATATTGATGCCACAGACAGCATGGAAACAGCATGCCTAAGTTCTTCCATCCATGACTTTATCAAGGCAGATAAAAAGCTGAATAGTTGACAGAGCTCATTTTGTAGCAAGTAATTACTGGACTGGTGTTAATCAATTTGTTATTTCCCTAGTCTATCATATGATTTAAAAAGACTAAATAGACTAAAATAGTCCTAAAATTCATTTCTTATCCTTACATCAAAGTGTATGTTTATATTTGCTCATAAGCAGATTTCTTCTGTGATATCCTAGTAGATGAAAAAGGATTTATACCACTGGCCAAATCATAAAAGATTTTGCAGCTGTAAAAAAATGAACAAAGGGAGATAATTCTTACAGAGTTGCTAGTATTGATGTCAGTACTGCCCTTTAGATACTCTAACACATCCTCAAGGTTACCATCCCTTGCTGCCCTCAGGAAACTGTTGTTTCCATCTCCCTGAAAATAGAAAACAATAAAGTCTTGGTATTATTCTGATAAATGAAGAGGCTAGTCAAAGAAAAATTGCAAGGTTTTAAAAACAGTATAAAACTCAAAGACACTCATGTTTAACAGATATTACAGCTATCTGGGTGCATTTTATTTTCTATAAATCTTCATCATGTTTATCTAATTATTAAGATTAGACTAATGGCATCCACATTCTGACAAACGTCATCAATAGACTAATGGTATACACATCCTGAAAAACGTCATCAGCTACAAAAACCACCACAGCAATATCAAAGGCAAAGAAACCAATTAATATTTTGATTACTAAAGTGAATCAAGACGATAGTATTTTTTCTTTAATACTATTTTAAAGGAAGCTCAGAACTTTTCACCTATTAGTCCTGCTTTAAATATATACACAAATTATGACACAAACCTTCCATTCTTTATTATGAGTAAACATAAACTGTTGACACAGAGATATGTCTGATCGGTATGTAATTTTAATAGTATAATGCAAATACAACATCACATGCAGTTTTGTGAGTTGACTACATGTATTTTCATCTACTTCAAAGAGTGATGGATTTCTCTTAGAAGAAATTTAAAGGTCCAGTATATAAACTACACAGAGAACAATAGCTATTGTATTTATTCAATGGGACAATTGAACAAACAAAAGTTTAAATACCTTGACCAAGAGGAAATGACTCTGGAAGTTTCATTTGGTTTGTAATAAACTGATCTAATCACAAACTTTAACATGTGAACTATGCAATACATTCAAAGTCAATAGACCATGACTGAGGGTGCAGAGACAAATAAACTCCATGGAAATGAGATGTGCCAATGCTAATGCATCTATATACCAAATACCATTGACCTACCACTAGTGTTCCCCCTTAAACTGACCTAATCACAAATTCATACATATAAACTAAGCAAAAGTTTCAAAGGCAATAGACCATGACTGAGGAAAAAAAGGGGGGGGGGAAGGGGGCAAATAATCTCCATGGAAATGAGATGTGCAAATGCTAATACAGCTGCATGCCAAATTTCATTGACCTACCACACGTGGTTCCCCATAAACTGACCTAATCAAGAACTAATACATGTAAAGTAAGCAAAAGTTTCAAAGTCAATAGAACATGACAGAGGGGGCGGGGCCAAATCATCATCAATAGAAATGAGATGTGCCAATGCTAATACAACATACCAAATATCAATGACCTACCACTTGTGGTTCCCCATAAACTGATCTAATCACAAACTAATACATTGTTAACGCCAATGCCGCCACTGCCACCACCATCGGAATCAGCATACCTAAGTCTCGCATTTTGACTCCGTCAGGGCAAGACAAACACCAACTGTATGGTATTTGAATATTTGCAAGCTTCCACCTTGGTATAATGTCATGAATATATACTTTCTAGTTTTGGAAACCTTATTGAATTGCAGACAGGCAATAATATCTTTTTAATAATCCTTATTTTCTATACCTTCTGATGGTGGAAGACTAAATTTTCTTCAGTAAAATCACATTAGATTTTCTCAAGCATTCAAATAATCTTTTATTCTTTGATTTCAATGCCTTCTAAAGTATAAGTACTTGTGTATTTATGTTTACCATGGTTTCTCCCTTATTAAACATGCTGTATAAATACTTAAACATTGTTTTGTTTACATTGAGTGCACATCTGGCTTCAAAACATTGTTTTCCTTTTAAAATGTCTGTCTGAGTTACTTTGAAAAGTTTAAGACAGAACATTACCAGACCTCTAGCACCAGGTTCAATAATGATTCTTATAATCACAGATTTTCTTTTGCCTTGCTGATATATATGGCATAAATGTTAGAGGGGGAATGAACAGTGCAGCCTTCAAACAAAATAATCTCATCTGTTATTTTTGAAATGATGTCAGATATGTGAAATTTATATTGCTAGAATAATATGTCTTTATTGAAAAATGAAAAAGACCAGATAAGGTAATTGGAATTATTGGGGAATCAACAGAATGTTTAACAATGTGATAAACAATCAAGAAAAAAAAAAAAAGAAAAGAAAAAAAAATGAATACCGGTAAATAAAATTGGCTTTATTCAATTGTTTAATTCTTTCGAAAGATCCTCTTTCCAATTTCTCGATATGTGATAAGATCATTTAATGGCATTTAACATAGCAGCCCTTGTATCTTCCCTCAAGCCACATTAGGACATTGGGCTAAATATAGTGGGATCAAATAAGGGAATCTCATAATAATACCAGGGCTGGTAAAGAAAATGTCATGCTATAATATATATATATATACATGTACATGTGTAATCAAATTGCCTTCAGTTTGTATATTTCGTAGAATCAATGCTGTTCGTCAAGTCAGTTCATCCTCTAAGTCTTTTCATTTGACGTTACCTCAAAGAAATGCACAGAGTAATCAGACAAGCAAATTGGTAGATCAAACCTTAGGCATAGTATTATGCTTGATCAGTCTTTTATTCAGTTGCAAACTTATAAAAAAGGCATAACTTCTGTTTGAAATTTGGCTTCAAATTGGGGCATATGTCACATAAATTTACCACTTTTCAGAGAGAATCAATAAATTGTTTTTTCATATATTCAAGATTACAACTTTTGAAGTTATACCTCAGCTAAGTGTCTATGGATGGATCTATATTTGCATACAGAAGAAACCCCTCATTAAGCATATTAAGTTCAGATAGTAAATTAATTACTAAACTAAATTTCTGCTGATCAGTTCCTATTAACAACAGAATCTAGACAGCAACCCCCTGTAATGACAGTATTAGTGTGTATTCTATAATTTACCCCTTAATGACAGATAGTTCTCCAAACTTTCATGCTGTTATCATAATTCACACCCCCACCCCCAAACACATGTTATATCTATGTGTGTGTACTGTAGTAAATGTGTTTTTATCTATGTGTGTGCTGTAATAAGTGTTCATATGGTGTTTGTCATGATGTGCCAAAACATGATAATTATCAGTAAATTATGTTATGTCTTTGATATAATCCAAGATTATAAAACCTCAATGGAATTTTTAAGTAATCTTTGTGCACTTAGTAAAATCAAGACAACCTATGTTTCCTATAGGTTAGACATTTAGGTGCAATATAAAATCTTAAATAACCTATAACTTTTTGAGTAAAATTTGACGGTAACTGCATTTTGAATAAAATTTGATGGTAACTGCATTTTAAATAAAATTTGATGGTAACTGCATTTTAAATAAAATTTGATGGTAACTGCATTTTAAATAAAATTTGATGGGTATAACTTGTTTCTGTTTCTAGTCTACATATGAAAGAAATAAAACATTATAATCTACTTCTGTTTTATATTATAACTTAACCTATTTTAACTTAAAACTAATACAAATTTTCAGTGCCATTATAAAGTTGGAAACCTTAGATGAACTGAATCACTCATTGTGCAACAAGATCAGAAAACTGGAAAATCCCCCATTTTTTTATGACTAAAATCCCTAACTCAGAAATGTAAAATCTAAAATTTATAAAAATCAAAAGGGAGCTTACATCAATAGATATAAACAATTCACCAAAGTTTTGTGAAAATTGGTGAAAGAGTTTTTGAATTATTGTATAAAGTGTTGACAACAGACGGACAGACTGAAAACGGTATACCATAATACACCCGTCTTTAAAGATGGTCGTGTAATAAAAACAAATATGATAGCAACAACAAGACATCAACCAACAACAACCACTGAGTTACAGGCTCCTGAGTCTGAACAGGGTGGCAGATTGAACATGTTTGTCAGCACTCAACCCTCTCCTAACCTAGAACAGTGGTGTAACAGCACAATATAAGAACAAACTGTAAAAATCAGTGAAAACGGCTTAATCGACTTAACTCAAGTTACTAAAAGCTAGTTCAAAACTAATTACAACTAAAAAATTGATCATGTTTCCCCAGACTAAAATATCAATCAATACACATTCAATGGATTTAGTGTAAGACATCATAAACAGTCTGTGAGGGAAAAATAAACTTGTGCAACGCCAAAATAAAAGTATCCACAAGATGTAGTTTGCCGTAAGTTTTTATATCTATTTGCATGTGTACTGAATGTATATAAAGAATTAACTTTAAAATATGCAGCAAAAATAAAAGAGGACAAAAAAGATTATAAGTGCAAGAAACCTCAAGCTTACTACTTGCATGTTTACTGAATGAATCTGAGGTATAACTTTAAAACAGACTGCAAAAAACAAGAGATCCAATGCCAGAACCACTGAAATACTCTTTTAAAATCTTTAAATAAAAACATTTCTAATTAATTCCTCTAATAAAAACACAGGTGCTTCCATAGAATCTGGAATCTACATCTGTGTAATTGTCTGAAGATAAACAACTTATTCAAGCACATGTTGAACAAAAATCAAATGAAAAAAATTAAAATCATTCACTAAATACAAACATAGACATTTATCTTTAACATTTCACAAGAAATCAAATTGTTTTTTGGCAGAAAATCTACAAATCTTATTTCTTACCCAAGACATCCTCCATTTTTTTAACATTTTTAAATTTTCCACTTTTTTTTAATCCAAGTTTTCCAAGTTTAAAAAACTAAAGAATCTTTTTTGGTAATCCAAGTTCAAAGTTCACAATTAATTGTCCATCAGTCTTGATACATGACCTTGTCTTGTGGTCACTCACACAATGTTAATGTAATTATAGAGTGGGGCATCTGACACCAACTGAAGAGATAAGCTGCTGAAACTTAAACATGCTGAGAACATCCCTTCATGTCATAATGGTACAGTCTGATTTCTCTTCATGGCATCACTGTTATTGAAAAGTCTATCACAGTAGTAGGGATGTAAAATAGATAACAAGGCTACCAATTAATTCCTGCATATCAGCACTGTATCTATGAACCAATTTAATTGATTTTGTCAACTCAAAAACAAATCGAACTATCTATCTTTATTTCGTTTTTCTAATAATTTTTAAAAAGTTTAAGATTTTGAACTTAAAGTAGAATACAACAATATTTTGAAGACTGATTGATTGTTGTGAGTTGTTTTTTGTTGTATAGTGGCAGATATATCTTGGATATTCAGATTGAAAAAAAAATGGCATTCTGCAAACTTGGTAGACTGGGAAGAAATCACAGGCACTTGTCTCTGAAAAAGTGTCTGTGGATGAAATGGCAGGAATTTTGACTACAACTAGAAAATGAGGATTATTAAAGGGGCAGACATTTTGTCTTGCAACAGGCCATGCACCTATGGGCCCATCAAAAAGTAATGTTGAAAGGATTCTTTAAGGTGATAAAAGTGTGACAGTCAACACTCTCCCTATTCAACATTACTGTCTAATTTAAAAAACATCCTGCACAGCCAAACATACATTCCTTTTTGTCATGGGATTTACTGCCAGAAGTGCAGGATACCCTTTATATATGCTGTAAATATAAAATTACTGAGTGCATTTGTTATTGAAATTGTTGAAGAATTAAAAAAAAACACTAGATTTTAATGTTACAATTTCAGAAAATGCTTCATACAAATGCTATCAAATTTTAAAATGTGAGATTTAATTTTGCGAAACTCATCCCATCGCATGATTTACCAGTAATAATAATAAATGTTGCAAAAATTTCTGAATTTACAGAACCCAAGTCAATCCTAATGATTTTAAAATATTTTGAAGAAAATTAAAAAAAACCAAACAAAATGAAAGAAACATAGAGACTTTATTCAATTTCCGGGTATCTGTTTATAGGAAAATATCGGTGAAAGGGAGCCATACACATAATCATTGTAACAGCACATATAACATAAAATTTAAAAGCTGATTCCACAAACCAACACTTAAAACTGAAGCAAATTAAGCAGAGGTAAGCTTTTTTTTTCTGTAAAATAAATCTAATTTTGTTACTACTATCTTTTTGAATATTTTTTTAACCTGTTCCATATGTATTTACACAACACTGAAGCTGAGTTTGGCTTCTCTCTTTCTAAACTGTTCTTTTTATCAATTTCAAATTATTGTGTATATATGGAATCAATTTCAATCCAAAACTTATGTTTATAATTGTAACCTGTTAGCTAACCAATAACATCAGCTGTTCAATTTAGATATATAAAGCAACACATCTGTGTATGTGAGTTTTGACTTTTTCTAACTGAGTGCAAGTTTACACTTTAAGAATCTTAACAGTGACGTGAAAGATGAAAAATCACAACATAGATAAAGACAATTGTTTGTAAAGACAACTTTCATCTTAGTGAAGAAAATACAACACAAAAATAAGAATGACAAAATTGCTTTTCATTTTTCTCAATTTCTGAATTCTGGGGAAAAAGCAATGGCGAAAACATAAAAGGGGAATAGAGATTCTTTAACATTTGGATGAAAAGCAGTAATGAAGATACAACATAAAACAAAAAAAATAGCTGATGAGGACAAAACACAACATAAAGAGTCGACAAATGGAGAAAGAAATGTTACCTTTCTTGTTATTGTAGCCTGTAAATAATGAAATATACGATCAATGATGGATAGAAAACATACATGTGTGGCTTACTGTATAGTATCAGTTAATCATGTATCAATATATTGCAAAATGACCCCAAAAAATGTCCATGGATACCACAAAAATTAATATAGGAGTCATTTAATATCAGTTCGGAACAATGACTGATATACTAATTTTATAATTCACCTTTTAATTATTAAAATTACAATAAGAATATAATCCTAGATAGAGTACTATGAATACTTTTTTTAATATTAAGCTAAAGTTAATCAAACAATAAAGACCAATATCAGATGTGATAATCAATGTATACAGTCATTCCAAGGGTCTAAAAATGATAAAAATAGTACTTAATCAAGATGACAAATTACACCTGTGAAAGTTTGGTCCATTAAAGATAGAAAATAATAATTGAACTAATTGTCCAGTATAACTTGTGGGTTAAATTGGACAGACTGTCTGTTATATTAACATTATGTCAGTATCCAGCAATGACATTCCTTAGTTGGTATTGAATTACAAATTAGGGATATTGGGACACTTTATTCACACATAAAATGGCAACACCATATTTATAAGACATGAACAGATGTCTGAACTGATTAACCAACAGATGTGATGACCTATTGATTTTATGATAATCAACATGCAAAGGGGTATAACTCAAATTAAACTTCTAATCAGTTATTATGTGGCGTAGACTTCATGGCTGAGCAGAGGCAGCAACCATACAAATATAATTTTATAAAAAATATCAATAAGACTTCCTTATTCTAAAATAAGTACTGCTAAAAATGAGTTTAAAAATATATATGTCTATTTTTGGTCATGCAATAGTCCCTCCGTGCAAGGTCTCTCTAAATACCACATGTAAGCTCTCCAACACCAAAACACTTTCAACCTGATTATAGAATTTGTGTAGCATGTTTAAGTAACTTACTAGACATCCCCTCTTCAACTACAAGAAAATGTCTACATAAAGAAAGTCCTTAGAAATGGCAAAAAATTACTACAGAAATAAGAGGACAATTGGCCTATTTTATAATGACACACTATAATCGTATGTAAACCACTCTTCATTTTGTCGTGAATTCTGATATCAGAATATATAGCCATTTTTTCAAAAAAATTGTTACAAAAGGACTTTAAAATATCCATTTTCTAAATATCCCTGATATGAGTAAATCACTCAACAGTAGATAAGACTGGATAGATTTAAATAATCTGGTAATAAAACATCACTAATCAATTTAATTGATGATATTGACTAGATTTTCGTATTCTTAACACAATCCCAGAGGGGATTTATCTTTTCAGTATTTCAAATGTCACCACCAAAAATCAATATCCTAGAAATATGTTACACCTAGATAGTCATTTTATCTCACATGTGGATATCTTTTCTTTTTAATCTTTAAAATTTATTGAAATTTGAATGAATGAATCTTTTGCATATTAAATGAGGTACCGGCATTTTCTTAATTACATCAATTTTGTTTTCTGGTTTATATGTACTAAATACGATAAAAATTCAGAAAAATGCAATCTGTTGACAATAAATGCAAATAAGTACTTACCATCTCAATATTTGCATGAACACATACAAAATGTCATGCAAATTATTGACCAACTTCTTACTGTGGCACCATGACTCACATGTTAAAATCACCAATTTGGGTATTTTATGTCCTTAAATTTGATTGGTTAATGATGAGAGAATGTCTAAAACACCAGCAACAGTTTTTTATCCTTAAATGACATCACATGGAGAAAAAAATTTAACCACTTGTGGATATTAGTCTAAAAACTTTGACAATAGTACTCCCCGACTGCCGTCAAATAAATACATAAATTACGACATGGATGCTATAGACTGAGTATAGATTTATATATTGATCTGCATATTTGATGTGGCTTATTTGCTCAACCTGTCCAGGGAAACAACAAAAATCAATATCAACATCATCAACATCTCCGACAATATTGATCTTAGGTTCTTGTTACAGTGCTGTAAGACATTTTATTGTCAGCTAATGCAAGAATACTAGTTAAGCCTTACTAATTATAGTATTGCAAGATTTACTGTTAAAATTCTCTCTTTCTGTTGTACAATAATAATTATACATGGATTTATCAAATTTTCAGGTGTGTCAAAAAATATTCCTGTCTCCCAAGTGTAAGAATAAAGATTAATTGAGGAAGCTGCTTGATAATTTTTAAACATACTATGTCATTTTAAAATTCTCCACTGACAAAGACCTATTCAGGTTGTAAATTTAAACAGTTTTCTATTTTCAAAAATATGTAAATACAGTCAGAAGTTATGTTTTATCTGAAATCTTTTTTTATTAAGGAAATAATGTCTCCTTATTATTTTGTGGTGTAATATAACACAAGAGGCTGTCAAAATGACTCCAAACAAGGTTTTTTATTGCATTTATTAGTGTCATTGTTTAAAACCTAAAACTCCTGAATGTCATTACTGTCAAATGTTTGTCAATATATCAAACTTGACTGAGTGAATGAAAAGTCATCAATTTATTGCCATTTTCCAATCAATGATTGACCATAACTCCTGAACTGCAAAAAGTGAAAATCGCCAATGTGGAACTTTACCACAATTTATCATCAGTAACAACTTATCAAAATGTGAAAAGCAATATGGTTGAATGGTTGAATCAAAGGTGCTGATCCAAGATTTTGAAAAAGAGGGGGCCATAAGCCAATACAACATATCAAGTGAGACTTATAAAAAGTCTATGCATTAACCATATATTGGACATCTCCCCGTTAACCTGATCATTGGATCCCTCCCTTTTTTATAAGGACAATGGACGTGCTGAAACATCTTTCCAATTTCAAAGGACAATTGACATTAATGGTCAGAGGTCATCTTCCATGTTACACGACACAGTCCAGAGGTCCAGAGGTGCTACACCCATGTGCCAAATTTTAAAATCAGAATCAGAATGATTTATCAACTCATTGGCAATCATATCACATCTTCTAATTTTTATATTCTTAATTAACTATATTTTACCTGTTGAACAAAGTCAAAAATCCCAAAACGACTGCCTTACTTGTCAATTATTCAGTACTGAAGTAAACATTTTTGAACAGTATCTCACAAAGGAACCATAATTTGGTTCCAATGGTTCCCTTAATAACATATAGAACAAGAATGTGTCCATAGTACACTATCATTTTCTATGTTCAGTGGACCGTGAAATTGGGGTCAAAACTCTAATTTGGCTTTAAAATTAGAAAGATCATATCATAGGGAACATGTGAACTGGTTTATAAAATGGGTTTTAAGTAGTAATAAATTACCAATAGTTGAGACAACACACCCATCCATGGTGACACCCTCCTCAATAACATAAAAAAAAAAGATTATCTGAATTATAATATACAAGACATTTACAATTGTTATTAAATATTTTATACAACAGTGACTTTGACAATGAAACAAGTTGACCTAACACCAACAGCACACTTATTTTGTTACTTGTATCTTACTATGTAAGGAAATATTTCAAGTAAAAGTAGGACCTGGAATTTAGGTTGTGGACCTTTCAGTTTGGAGTGTCAAAGGTCCTGGACCTTCCAGTACCAAATGTTAATTTGAACCCCTGGGTGGGGCATAAAATTGATAAAGTTTAAAGTCATGGAGACAGCAACCTTAGAACACAAGGTCACCTAAACAAATATCTAGTATATAATATGAAAACAATATAGCGGTCACAATATACAAATTCCATATTATCTATTAAGTTTATCTATCATATAAATATTACACAAAATCTCCTACTGACAATGAAACTGATCTGCCAATCAAAACAAATATGCTAACAACCTCACAATGAACTATCTCTAAAATCTTTATCGACCTTTAACCGATTTAATTTCAGAAATGTGTGAGTCTGATAATAACTAACAGCTTGATATGTCAGTCATTGAGAAGAATTTGAATGAATCTTTATATTATCATCAATATCTACCTATTTCATATGCAATTCAGTAATTAAGAGTAAGTAAGAAAGACAGAGTTGTCTCCCATATAATGTTAAACCATTTTGTAAGTAAATTGCAGTTATCTCCCTCTTACAGTTACTGCCTCTAGCTGCAACATTTTGAACATACACATGAAATTTAAAAATTAAGAGATATGGTATGATTGCCAATGAGACAACTATCCACCAGAGTCCAAATGACATGAATGTTAGAAACTATAGCCTTTTGATACTTCATTTTTAATCCATATGAGTAAATTTTGATCTTCTTTTTACTCAATGGAAACTGGTTAATAACAACAGAGACATATATTACAACTTCCAAATTAAAAATATAATAGATGATATTTTGAGGCAATATTGACAAAAGTGTGCATGCATTTTATTTTGTGTTAATGAAAAACAAATCTTTGTCATTTGGACTTGGATAGTTGTCTCATTGGCAATCTTACCACATCTCCTTATTTATAACTGATATAAACATGTAACGGAAGTACTCTTACATTAAAGCCATATTCTATTTTGAGACAGGTTTACAGTTGCTCAAATCCTGACGTTTTCATTGAGGATATTTTATACTGACATAATTTTTACTTTATATAAAATCTTCACCAAAACATAAAAATACAATGTTTAACCAATCAAAATGAGATAAAACAATCCTTTTGACAGCAAATTTAATGGAAAAAAAATCTTACTATATTGAATGACAGTTTAGGTTGATACAAATTTAGGAATTTTATCCTCTAAATTAATTAAATCTTTCATCTTAAATTAATATAAAGAGCATAAATTCTTGAAAATCAAGATAATTGAATAGAAAATGTGGTTTGGTAAATATTCCCGCAAAGGTTGTACTATGCTGATGAAGCAGACACTACTGCAATTTAGGATGGCTATGTCTTAATTTTGCAACATTAAGAAAGAATGGAGCTTTAAATGAAACACCCAAGGTATATGTTCATATTACTCAGAAAAAAATTTCTGCAATGAAAAGCAGGGATAATTTACCTACAACTTTCAAATTCAGGGAATATTTTTTATGTCCTTTTTTAACATGAAACCGGATGTGACTTACTATGTTTTGATGCTATTACACCTAAAGCTTGCTATAAATGCAAAATGTTTTTTTCAGTTTTCTTTAAAATGTGGGAATAAACCAGGGGCCCTTAATTTAGTGAACCCCCGATTTAGGTTTTTTACACCAGACAGGCACATATGGCAGGGTTAGACTATTTGTTATTAGATCAATCCTCCCCCTTTTAATCTCAATCAATGGAATAAGAAGATCTAGATTAGGGAGACAGATTAATATAAGAGCACTGCTCGTTTCCTAATGCCAATTATTGAATCACTTGTATATTTCGTATTTCTGTCTTTACTCTTGTAGCTATACATGAAGATTTCTTTAATAAAATATGTGTACACTAAGAAGATTTACAGTTAAACCACTGAACGATGCTATACCAGTGTAAAGTCCTTTTCCAAGATACCATTGCAACAAACTGGAATTAACAGTCACAACAGGGACTTATCTTATGAGATTTGGTCTATATTTACTTTTAACCAACTGATGCAGAACAATGCAAAACTAGAGGCTCTCAAGAGCCTGTGTCACTCACCTGTATTTACTGATGCTTTGGAAATCATGTAAAATAAGGTTAAAATCATAATTAATAATATTAGATATTAGATATTATAATGATATCTAAGGCAATAACAAAAAACTGCAAAATTTCTGTAAAATTACTAACTCAGGGGCAGCAACCCGACAACGGGTTGTAGGATTCGTCTGAAAATTTCAGGGCAGATAAATCTAAATCTGATGCTTTAGTTTCAGAGATATAAAACCAAAAACTGCATTTTACCCCTATGTTCTATTTTTAACCATATCGGCCATGATGGTTGGAAGGCGGGGTCATCGGAAATTTTTTAAACTAGATACCCCTAATAATAATTATGGCCAAGTATGGTTAAATTTGTCTCAGTAGTTTCAGAGAAGAAGAATTTTGTAAAAGATTACAAAAATTTACGAAAAATTGTTAAAAATTGACTATAAAGGGTAATAACTCCTAAAGTGGTCGACTGACAATTTTGGTCATGACGACTTATTTGTAGATCTTACTTTGCTGAACATTATTGCTGTTTACAGTTTATCTCTATCTATAATAATATTCAAGATAATAACCAACAAGAGCTGTCAAAATGACAGTAAACCGGATTCTTTAACATTTATTTGTGTTCTGGCATTAATCAATATCACAAGGACCAAAACTCCTAATAGGTAAAATTTATGATCATCAATATCAAACTTGACTTCCATGTACTGACACGACAATTTTTAAACTTTCAAGAACCGTAACTCCTGAATGGTACAAGTCAAAATCGTGATTATTGAACTTGACCTCCATTTTGTTGTCAGTAACAACATATCAAAATTTAAAAAGGTTTGGTTGAACAGTTCATGAGTAAATGCACGGACACGACATTTTTTAAACTTTCAAGAACCGTAACTCCTGAACGGTAAAAGTCAAAATCGTCATTATTAAACTTGACCTCCAATTTGTTGTCAGTAACAACATATTAAAATTTAAAAAGGTTTGGTTGAACAGTTCATGAGTAAATGCACGGACACGACATTTTTTAAACTTTCAAGAACCGTAACTCCTGAACGGTAAAAGTCAAAATCGTCATTATTGAACTTGACCTCCATTTTGTTGTCAGTAACAACATATTAAAATTTAAAAAGGTTTGGTTGAACGGTTCATGAGTAAATGCACGGACACGACATTTTTTAAACTTTCAAGAACCGTAACTCCTGAACGGTAAAAGTCAAAATCGTCATTATTAAACTTGACCTCCATTTTGTTGTCAGTAACAACATATTAAAATTTTAAAAGGTTTGGTTGAATGGTTCATGAGTAAATGCACGGACAACATTTGGTTGCCGCCCACCCGACCGACCGCCCGCCGTACATCCCCAAATCAATAACCGACATTTTTGACACAAAAATCCGGTTAAAACTTGCAAAATTTCCTTAAAATTACCAATTCAGGGGCAGCAACCAAACAACGGATTGTCAGATTTGTCTGAAAATTTCAGGGCAGATAGATCTTGACCTGATAATCAGTTTTACCCTCGTCAGATTTACTCTAAATGCTTTGGTTTCAGAGATATAAGCCAAAATCTACATTTTACCCTTAAGTTCTATTTTTAGCCATGGCGGCCATCTTGGTTGGTTGGCCCGGTTATCGGACACATTATTTAAACTAGATACGCTAATGATGATTGTGGCCAAGTTTGGTTAAATTTGGCCCAGTGGTTTCAGAGGAGAAGATTTTTGTAAAAGCTAATGATAACGGACAACGACAACGACGACGGACGACGGATGACGGACGACAAGTGATGAGAAAAGCTCACTTGGCCCTTCGGGCCAGGTGAGCTAAAAAGATTGTGGACAAAAATTGTTTTATTAATTGTGAGGTAAAGAAGAAATAAGGGAGCTTAAGTCTAGGGGAACATGATTTATTAATTAGTTGTTATTGACTTTGAACTAGCTTTCAGTAACTGTGAGTACTCTTAGATTGGTAATTTGGTACATTGTGTCTTTTGTCTTTATGTTAATTATATTTGTGCTTCTGATGAGTTTAGCCATTACTAACTTATCTTTACAATTTGTTCTTATGTTGTGTCCCAGGTTAGAGGGAGGGTTGAGCGCTCACAAATTTATTTAACCCCACCTCATTTTATGTACGTCTCTTGTCACTTGAGTCAGAGCCTGTAATTTAGTGGTTGTCGTTGGTTGCTGTCTGTCATATTTGTTTATCATTTATTGTTTTGTCAGAAATCAGGCTGTTGAGTTTTTTGTTTGAATTGTTTCACATTTTGTCAGGTTGAGGCCTTTTATGGCGGACTATACGTCAAGGGGATTGCTCATAATTTCAGAAATTATTGCGAGGTTTTTTTCGAAATCGCAATAATTAAACTTGCATTTTTGTCCATTCTTGAAAAATTGCAATAATAAATGCATGCAATAATTTCAGAATTTACAGTATATGATTCATTATATTCTGCATAATGTAATCATTATCAAAAGCATTTGACAAATTAAGCAGACTGATACATGGGGCAATGTTTCTGTTCTGTTACCTTGGAAATTCAGAGAATAATTAATTTGTTTATTTATCTTAATTTTCCTTGTTTATTTGTATTACATCAGTTTGTTGCTGAAAGTATCAGTGTATTGATCTATCAGCAAGCTATATTTCATCGGCAATAACACAAAAGTGCAAGTGTATGTCTTTCAGTTATACATAGGAAATTTTAAAAAAGTGATTATAAATGCCTTTGTCAACTTCTTATGAAAAAGCAGGAAAAAATTAAACAGGTACACATCATCTGGAAAAAAATGGCCTAGCCATTCATTTGCATTTTTCCTCTTTTAAATATATAACTAGAACACACCCACGAAATCGCGGGTATTTAGAGCTTGATTGAAAGTATGTAAAATGTTGTAGGATGAATTTTAGTAAAAGATTTTATGTCTGGAGAATTTCAGAAAAGGTATCAAACTGAGTCATAGGCACTTGGAGACAGGACAATTATTTTAAGCCCTCTTCCTTTTTTCTAAAGTCCGTTATTTTTTTGCTCTCTGTTAAATTCATGATTTTCGCATTTCTGTATACTATGAACATACATATAATATAAATAAAGTGTGTTTGCTATTAACTATCATTTCCAAGTTTCTTCTCTATGGCGATCACTGCTATATTATATAGAGATTCTCTATATATTTAGGATTATAAACATAGTATACATGCAGATTAAAGTATACATGCAGATTAACGCGAAAATAATTGTCCTGTCCCCGCGTAATTATGAAAATTGTGTTTAAAGAGAGGAGTAAAGGGGGGTATCTGCACGGAAGAACGCGAAATAAAATTGCCATTTCACGATTAGCGAACAATTAAAAATTTCTTGCACATTGATCTGTTTATTGATTTCAAGAAACACGATGAATAACGAACCTTTTTCACGGCTGCACGTGAAATAAAAACTGGCAAAACATGTTGCACTTTAATAACCCTTACCCCCTCTTTTAAAGTTTAAAATCGGAAGTCTTGGTAATGACTTAAAAGTCGGTCTGATGACGGAAACAATATCTGGACGCCTTTTTCTTCGTTTTTCCCCCAAAATAACCCAAACTGAATAATCATAAGAATGGATGACAAATGCGACTATGCATGGTACCTATAGGACACAGAGGCATGATGATTAATTTATTGGGGAAAGAAGAGAAGCGACACACAAAATGAGGTCTTCTCGTTTAATAGTATAGATGTTATTCAGGCCTAATTTGGCATGCTTCTGGTACTCTATAAAAAAGTTCCACTACAATGCCAAGATACATGTTAAAAAATTGTATTGTAATGTTTTATCATTACTGGAAAATGTTGTATTCCTCTTCTCATAATGTTTCCCTATGGAAGCTAATCTCTGCATTCCTACTAGAGACTCCAGGGAACTGTATTGCTCACCTGGTATCCATGCATAAAATCATCAAATATTCCAATAAGATTTTGAAATATAATTAAGAGATAGTGCTGACAAATTTAGCTCCAGATAGACTTTTTTAATCAATCCCCTGAAATTTTCCACACATTTCAGAGGAGATAATTTGTTTCAAATTGCCCAATCAGAATCTGAATTGCCTCTGATTGCCATGTTTTCATCCCATTGGAACCAAATGAACCAAATGAAGATCACTTGAAGGGGACCTTCCAAATATCATTACTGACGAGTTAAATTAACATTTACAATGCAATTTCTCATTTACAGATCATCATCCTGAGTATACCCTTTCCAGAATCATGCCAGTTTTACTCTGAAACTATAATTGGTAGCAGGTTATTTCCCTTGTTGGGCAGTTGAGCTGCTTTGGCAATAAGAGTCAATGATAAGGGGTTTAAAATCCCTGTTAATTTTCAAGATAATATTTGGTTTACAGAAATTTAGAAATAATCAATGGTCTTTTTGCTTCAAGCATACTAACTTGATTATAAAACTGAAAATGTTTGTATATTTAAGTTACTCATAGTTTTCTGTTTACTTCTCACCATTGCTCTGCACTGCAGCCAATCAGTATTTATAACAGTAAACTTCCCAACAAGGGAAATAACTCCTATTCAATTGTAATTTTAAAATCAGATAATATTCCGGCTTTCGGAAGAGTGTTTCGAGAAATTCCTATATTTGCTACTGGACTTTAAGCAACCATCATCCAATCAATAAGTTGCTATATTATAGTGATTATACAAAAGCCTTAACTGCAAGTCTTTAATGTAAAATTAACATGCAACAAAATTCAACAACACAAACAAAAATTCCCAAACAACTGCAATATAGAAAATCGAATACACAAACGATTTCTGGCTATGGACTGTCTGAAATAAAAGTGGTCATGTATGTCCTATAGTATGTCAATGTTAAACTGATCAAATTCAGGGAACCCATGTGCAACCTTTTAAGAATTAGGTTCTGAAAGGGTTTTATTGCAAATGGTTTAGAATAATACATAAATTGCATGTGACAAATTTGTTTTCCAACAGAACAAGTAAGATTTTCCTATTGGGGGTCAAATAAAATTTAATACTGCATCTTTGGTCTCAAATGATTGACTCTCCAATATATGGGAAATTACTATTAAGAAGAGCTATCAGTTCAACCAAACATGACCTAAATGATCTGTAAGTCATAGAAATGAAAATTCCACTGGGTAATTGCCAGCACTGTTCCTTTGCTTTTTGTGTGTTTTTTGCTGTGCATATACTGATTTTGTGTCATTGATGGATACCCCATATTCTTTGTTTTTCTATCATATAAGTGAAACAAGCTTTGTGGTTCCTCTAACTTAAGGTACTGTAGATTCATTGTCAGTCGTTGGATACCAATTTTCAAGGACTTCGTGGGTAAAGATGAACCACGATTTTAAAAGTTCAATGATGTAAAAATTGTCTATAGGCTTGTATGCAGATTTTGGCAAAACGATGAAATCAAATATCCATGAATTTACCACTTTTCCTCAATCCACAAAAATAAAGGGATCCTCATAACTATCATTTGAAAGTCATAAATTTATTCCAACATGTCACCTATTGGGACAGACTAATTAGTTATTACTGTAAAGCAAGAACTGACCAATATATTCCAACATCTCACCTATTGTAACAGACAAATAAGTTATAAGTGTAAAGCTATAAATGACCAATTTATTCCAACAGATCACCTATTGTGACAGACAAATTAGTTATTACTGTAAAGCTAGAACTGACCAATTTATTATTACTGCATATCCAGAAATTACCAACACCTTATGCTATCCCAAGACACATATATATATAGCCTGGTAATAATTATTATTAGCAAAACAATATCTGAATAAACATGACTCAAGGGACTTCATCTGCATATCATACTATATCAGAAATGACAATCCAAGATTCCTGTTGACACAGAAATGTCTTGGCATTATTCTGGATGCCACAACCAATAAAGGAATCGGGGCAGTTGTGGAGATGAAAATCAATAGAGAAAAAGTATTGTTGAGCGTAATGTTGTAACTATATTGATCTTGTATTTAATCTGTTATTATATTGCAAGATACATAATTTACAAATTATTTCTTAACCACAGTCAAACTTTATCAGCACTATTACCCTGTGATGGCTTTTCTATAAAACTCTCATTTTTCATTACTTGATTTAACGATGCAATTATTAGATGGGAAAACATTGAACTACTTTCTATTCTTTGATCTTTTCTAATTCATACCTGGAAGTAATAAAATATTTAACTAAATTTGGACTTTTTATTATGCTTTATTACCAGTATTTCCTCTAATGAAGGTCAAAGGTGATAGAACCTATATATAAGGTGTAAATAGATCATGACCTACTGATGATGAATCAATAATGATTAACCCTGGTACAGGTTACTATTGAGAAATAAACAATATCTTTACTCAATGATGATTAAAACCATTTTCATACTTGGAATCATAACTTGTTTATACTGAGGGATTAATTATGTTAAAATAATATTGCTAAAGAAAAGAAAAAAAAAACATTTATAATATAAGGAGATTTTTTTTTAATGAGACCAACATATGATCTTCAACAATAGACATGTATCTTAATTGTCTACACACTATGTTTCAAGCTAATAACCCAGGAGTTAAGAATCCTTCTTCAATAGACACGTATCTTAATTGTCTACACAATATGTGTCAAGCTAATATCGCAGGAGTTAAGAATCCTTCGACAATAGACAGGTATCTTAATTGTCTACACAATATGTGTCAAGCTAACAACCAAGGAGTAATGAATCCTTCAACAATAGACACGTATCTTAATTGTCTACTCAATATGTGTCAAACTAATAACCCAGGAGTTAATAATCCTTCGTCAATAGACACGTATCTTAATTGTCTACACAATATGTCAAGCTAATATCGCAGGAGTTAAGAATCCTTTGACAATAGACACGTATCTTACAAAATTGTCTACACAATATGTGTCAAGCTAATAACCCAGGAGTTAAGAATCCTTCCACAAAAGACACGTATCTTAATTGTCTACACAATATGTGTCAAGCTAATAACCCAGGAGTATAGAATTCTTCCACAATAGACACTTATCTTAATTGTCTACACAATATGTGTCAAGCTAATAACCCAGGAGTTAAGAATCCTTC
Source organism: Mytilus californianus (assembly GCF_021869535.1). Taxonomy (NCBI): domain Eukaryota; kingdom Metazoa; phylum Mollusca; class Bivalvia; order Mytilida; family Mytilidae; genus Mytilus; species Mytilus californianus. Next base: position 111,755,009 of record NW_026262723.1, read on the forward strand.
AACAATATACACATATATTAATTGTCTACACAATTTGTGTCAAGTTAATAATCCAAGAGTTAAGAATCCTTCGACAATAGACATGTATCTTAATTGTCTACACAATATGTGTCAAGCTAATAACCAAGGAGTTATGAATCCTTCAACAATAGACACATATCTTAATTGTCTACTCAATATGTGTCAAGCTAATAACCAAGGAGTTAAGAATCCTTCGACAATAGACATGTATCTTAATTGTCTACACAATATGTGTCAAGCTAATAATTCCAGGAGTTAAGAATCCTTCGTCAATAGACATGTATCTTAATTGTCTACACAATATTTGTCAAGCTAATTTCCCAGGAGTTAAGAATCATTCGACAATAGACACGTATCTTAATTGTCTACACAATATGTGTCAAGTTAATAACCCAGGAGTAAAGAATCCTTCGACAATAGACACTTATCTTAATTGTCTACACAATATGTGTCAAGCTAATAACCCAGGAGTTAAGAATCCTTCAACAATATACACATATCTTAATTGTCTACACAATTTGTGTCAAGCTAATATCCCAGGAGTTAAGAATCCTTCGACAATAGACACTTATCTTAATTGTCTACACAATTTGTGTCAAGCTAATATCTCAGGAGTTAAGAATCCTTCAACAATAGACACTTATCTTAATTGTCTACACAATTTGTGTCAAGCTAATATCTCAGGAGTTAAGAATCCTTCAACAATAGACACTTATCTTAATTGTCTACACAATATGTGTCAAGCTAATAATCCCAGGAGTTAAGAATCCTTCAACAATAGACACTTATCTTAATTGTCTACACAATATGTGTCAAGCTAATAATCCCAGGAGTAAAGAATCCTTCGACAATAGACACGTATCTTAATTGTCTACACAATATGTGTCAAGTTAATAATCTAGGAGTTAAGAATCCTTCGACAATAAACACTTATCTTAATTGTCTACACAATATGTGTCAAGTTAATAATCCAGGAGTTAAGAATCCTTCGACAATAGACACTAATCTTAATTGTCTACACAATATGTGTGAAGTTAATAATCCAGGAGTTAAGAATCAGTTTAGCAGAGACTATTAAAGATCTGCCTATCAACTCCAAAGTCTCTAAATGACTAAAAACATACAGATTTAACAAAAAACAACCACTGAGGAGGTTTCTGACTTGGGACAGACACATGACTATGTAGCTGGGTATAATTATTTTTTTTAGATCTCAATCCCACCCCTTTTTTAAAACTCAACTAGTGGCATAAAAAATGGTCCCCCAAAATGAAATCGCATCATTCATTGTGGCAACTTATAACAACTTGTACGAAAACAATAATGAACAGCAATACTTTAGTGACATAAATATAGTCCAATATGAAAATAAAGATGTGGTATGGTTGCCAATGAGACAACTCTCCACCAGAGCCCAAATGATGTAGAAGGTTAGCAACTATAGGTCACTGTATGGTCATTAACAATGAATGAGCTCATATTGCATAGCAAGCTATAAAAAGCCTTTAAGGATGTATTCTTCTGATGTTTCAGTCTCATTGAAATCTCATTCGAGAATTATTTCCAAAACATATGATACAAGTTGAAAATATCAATGAATTTAAGATATATTATAATCAAGCTAAACTATGTGAAAAAATTGTGTACTTACAATTTGCAGTTTTTGAATAATGAAATTTTTAAATTTTACAATCAATCTGGTCAGTGTCATCAGCCAAAATATTGAGAAAATGGATGAGGGGTACAAAAAAATGATTTTACCAAAAATATGTACATCCCATATCAATTTTTTCTTTTCAAAATTCTTAGATATGCATTTTTTCAATCATTTATAACAAAGAAGTTGAAATAATATGCTTTTTGTTCTAAAAAAAAAAAGAGAAAAATCCCAAATTTTCAAAATTGACAGCATGGTCAATTTGATATGAAAAAGCAACAACATTTTTTAAAATTTTCTAATATTAACACCAACCTATAGTTTTTTTTAGTTAAATTTATTCAAATTGGTCAACTTCATCTTTACTGAAAGTATGAAAAAAAGTTTAATTGTGAAACTGTGATTTTTTTCATGATAATAGCCAAAAAATGGGTAAAAATTGATGAAAATGGGAAAATCAGTAAAAATGGGGTACTTTCAAATGGCCGTAGCAAACAAAGAAGTGTACCACCTTATGAATTTTACTTCATCAATTACTTTCTTAGTCATATAAACCCCAAAATCAGGTTAAGAAAAAAATTTAATTCAGAAATTTATGGCTCCTCAGAGGTGTACATCCTTAAATGACAAACCTATTGTTCTGGTTCTAATAATACAGTAAACAGTCACTAGTATAGTGGCAATTAATATAACTTATAACCACTTTTGTGGAAACAATTGTGTAGAGCAATACTTATGGCAGCATAAATATAGTCCACCCTCCACAGTCACTGTTTTGGTGCTAATTATCCAGCCCAAAGTTACTATTACAGTGGCAACAATAAAACCAATGGTCCCTGTCAATGGGGATGGCAACAATAAAACAAATCGTCCCTGTCAATGGGGATGGCAACAATAAAACAAATGGTCCCTGTCAATGGGTATGGCAACAATAAAACAAATGGTCCCTGTCAATGGGGATGGCAACAATAAAACAAATGGTCCCTGTCAATGGGGATGGCAACAATAAAACAAATTGCCACTCTCATGATATCTGGGTAAAAATACAAACAAGTCATTATTATAGTGGCAACAATAAAACAAAATGCCATTCTCATGATATCGGGGTAAAAATACAACCAATAGTCCTTATTTTAGTGGCAACAATAAAACAAATTAACCAGTTCAAGCTGTGTTATTGTAGTACATGTAGTAATAAAATTAATTGCATAAAAAAGCAAACAGCAACTTTGATGAATGGTATTTATACAGTCACTTCTCCTTATAAATTGCCATTGCTGGTGTTGAATTACTTAAGCTACATCTTATTATAAAATTATTGTGACAATCAGAACAAAGATAAATAGATTACAGATACATTTGATATAGTAACTTCTTAAGAACCAGCTTATAGAAGTAACAGTAACAGTGACTAGGAAACTTATTTATTATCTATTTGCAAATGTGAGCTAGTTTCTCAGCTACAATTTATTTTAAGCCCGATAGACCAGAGATGAGATGTAGCTGAGAAACTTCTTCCCAGTTAAATTTTCCTAGGCAACATACATGACACTGGCTTATGAAGTCATCATGTTCACACTATACTCGAGTGAGGAAAACCATTGTCAGTTGAGTCGTTTGAGATGGGAAATTATCACACAAAAATCAAAACAAAATTTAGGAAAATAGTGATTATATATCACACCTTGCTTGGATGTAATAGTCAGTACTTTCACTAAGCCTAAGTTTAATAAAACTGTATGTGGGTACGGGGCTACATTAACATCTCCAACCTAGTATAGTCTCTTACAAACTGTGTGTGGGCACAGGGCTACATTAACATCTCCAAGCTAGTACATGTATAGTCTCTTACAAAACTGTGTAAGGATACAATGATTCATACATTATCTAACCAGAAACTTTAAATTATAAACGCTTTATTGCACTCTGCCAGTGAGATACCCATTTAAATTCTAATATCTTATTTTAAGATGTGTTTTCTCACGTCTTTTATCTTTTCATTTATTACATATTCCATTTTATTCACACCACTATGATAAAATGGATGACAGTTTTAAGATTTTTCCTCCCACCAGTTTATTTGTTTGTGATGGTTATATATAACTACAGTTGATAGATGATAGACATGCATAATTTGACTATAATGAAAGTTGGCTATAAGTCTATTACTAAAGGCTTCAACAATATAATGGTTATAACAGTAACTTTTAAAATGGCATGAAATAGATAAATATCTCAATCCTCAACCAAAGCTGAAGAAAAAAATCAGGTTTGGCCATTTATTTAGGCCCATCTGTTATTGTTGCCTTTACAACATTAATCTACCAAGAAATAATTCTATAGAACTCTTTTCATGTCTGCATGTTTAAGTCATCACTTCTTATTTGGCAATTAATAACAGAATTAAAGGAAGGTATTCCCATTTTTTTCTGAAATTTATCAATTATAATTTTACTTTATATACATAAAATGCGCTCCGCCTGGAGTAGCTGGATAAAACTGCAGAGTTCGAACTCTGAACAGTTGGGGCAAGTATGGACACAATATTCAAGCTTGATACAGCTTTGAATTTGGATAGTGATTAAATATTTGACACATTATAGATTTCTGACACAGAATAAATGTGGTCAGATAACTTAAAAATTTGAAATGGGACATTTAATCTACTTAATGGTCCAATATCCAAAATCTAATTCCATGGTTAGATTCAGCATATAAAAAAATAAACTGCTTCGCCGAGCTCAGCTGGATACGACCGCAGAGGTCCAACCCTGAACAGTTGGGGCAAAAATGGACACAACATTCAAGCTTGATACAGGTCTGAATTTGGATTGTAATTAAATATTTGACACATTATAGGTTTCTGACACAGAATAAATGTAGTCAAAGTACTTGAAATTGGTTATTTGATTTGAATTTATATTCAATTGAAGATTTCTTGCTGTTGTGCAATACTTTGCTGTTGCGCAATACTTAGTAAATCTGTTTACAAACTAAATACAATAATTTACACACCCTGTTTGGTGTGTATCTCCTGCCATATCAGTATTTGTTGTTTTTTCATATAGATCAGAAATAAGTTATGTTAGAACCAGCTTAGCCAGTATTAGAAAAGTCTTGTTTTTGGCCCTTATTTGGTCTCTAGTTTCTTAACGATTAAAGCCACAACCCACAAAATTGACCCCAACCTTCTGTGTGTGGTATGGAACCTTGTGGTACAATTTCATAGAGATCCATTGACTAATACTTAAGTATTTGTCCGGAAACCAGAAAAACCTTGTTCCTCCACCCCAACCCCCTTTTTGCCCCTTATTTCTGAACGATTCGAGCCATAACCCCCAAAGTCAAACCCAACCATCCCTTTGTGATGTTGAACCTTGTGTTTCAATTGCATAGAGATCCATAGACTAATACTTAAGTAATTGTCCATTAACCAGAAAAATCTTTTTCCCCCTTTTTTTGCCCCTAATTTGGGCCATAACCCTCAAAATCAATCCCAACCTTCCCTTTGTGGTATGGAACCTTGTGGTACAATTTCATAGAGATCCATACACTTATACACAAATTATTGTCCGGAAACTAGAAAAATGCCTTTTTTGGCACCTTTTTTAACCCCTAATTCAGAAACAGTTGGGACCATAACCTCCAAAATCAATCCCAACCTTCCTTTTGTGCTATTGAACCTTGTGGTTAAATTTCATAGAGATCCATTCATTTATACTAAAGTTATTGTCCGGAAACCAAATGTCTTTGGACGACAATATGATAGCAATATACGAACGCAAATTTTTTGCGGTCGTATAAAATCTACAATTAATAGACAAGAGGTAACTTCTGACTGAATTCTGATTGAAGCCCAACTGTTGGGCAATATATATAAAAATAAGGGTATGTGGTATGATTGCCAATGAGAGAACTATCCACCAAAGTTCAAATGGTGGATGTAAGTTGGTGATGGACATATTATGAATCTATTCCTTCGATAAGTCTTCTGTTTTAATTTAAAAGTAAGTTTAACAGATATCAATTAAGCTGTTTTATCTTAAATATTAAGCTAATTAAAACATTAAATGAAAAATTTATGAAAATGTGTAAAGAACTTTTAAATGTCCCAGAATGAGTGACCTTGGCCTGGTCAATGTTTTTTGAACCCCATGGTTTTGCTGTCAAAATGAACTTTCCGAGGTCACTGCTGAAGACCTTCCAACAGCTGTTACTGTAAGATGAAGAACAACCAATAAATCATATGTTTCCTTTATTGTATAGATTTCAAATATTTCACAAGATTGAAATATTAATTCATCTTATATTTTTTACTTGTAAATAATACAAAAAAGATCTATATAACATGTATAAATAACATGTATAAATGTATGGAGTTTATATATATTCAAACTGTTTCTACTTTGTACTTATAATTTTATTATATTATTTTTTTTCTAAAATAATGTCTAATATTGTAGTATGCTCCTTGTGAGCCCATTTAATGGAAATAAAATATCTTCTACAACGTCAAAGTTATAATTTTTTTTATTAAACAGGTCTCATTTCATTTGAATTTCCTACAATTCTAGCTATTCCAAGTCAGATGTTTGATTGCTTTACTTGGACTTTTTAAAACTGAAATCATATTCAAATTCATATGAAACTGAATTTTTACATTTTCTTAAATTATGTAGTCACAAGTCAAATCTGATAAATTAAGGGAGGCCAAATACGTGCCCTCTACACAAAGATCACTGGCGAATAATTTGCCCTTTATGCAAAGGATCACTTTAAGAAAACAATATCTTGACAGTGCCTTTTACAAACAGTGAGTTGCTTCCAGAGTAAGTTTGATTGTGTTTCAAATTCAATCCATCACTAACTCCTTGTAATAGCAGAATCAGTGATTTTGTAATCTTTTATTCAATGTGTTAGTACCTTTTTCCTTAATAACACTGTGTGGTTTTCACAATAAATAGGTCTAGATTGTGTTTATGGTTTTGTACTTGGAACAGCAATATTTAATGTTAAATCAGCATTTTTTTATTTTATTAAATTTTTTACCATAAATTTGGTACTAAAACAACACAAAAATCGTTTGTAAGAAAGTAGTACATTGTACATACAAAAATAACATGCATTACTAATAAATTGGTATCTTACCAACTCAGACTGTGGATAACAGGATTATATCAGATTAGGTCTAAGCTAATTAATCTTATGGTTCTATCTATTCTAATTTACAGTCAGAAAACATCTCAACCAAACAGAATATGATATACAAACATGTAGGATACAGGTCAAAGACAGCAAACCAACAACACAATTATTAACAGATATCTAGAGGGCAACATATACTCTTCAACAATAGACAGGTTTTTATACAAAAATATTATTCTTTGACTGAATGAAACTAAAATGAAACACCACAACCATTGTGTGAAATTTGGTTTAACAATTTATAAATGAACAAGTGTTGAATAAGTACATGTTCAATCATTTCAAATAAAACAGATAAATTCTTTGAAGAAAGTAAAATTGAGCCTACCTCTTTATGAGTGTGTAACTCGTGTGAAGCTCTACGATGATGATGTGGCGGTGGAGCATCAAGATAGTGGACATGATAATGATTCACATGTCTAGGTGGATGTGGATTATCACGAAATTCCACACGTGAAGGCCTGCGTTGTTGATGCTCTAAGACAAACTGTGCAGAAGTTGAAGTGAAAATATTTGCCATTTTTAGGCAATATAACAATCATTTATGGTAGGTTTGTTTTTATTAAATGCTTGAAATCTGTGTAAATCCAATATAGAATCTGCTTGAAGGCAAACAGAATGTTTTAATACTGCTTGATTACATTGGTCTCTGAGGATTATAGCCATCCAATAATAAGTTACATCATTGCTAATAGCTGTATTTACTCTAATTCACTTAAACTCCCCATCAACAGTTAGTTTCCAAAGCAGAAAATCCTTCTAAAAGGTGAATCACATCCTAGTAATTACAACAATTGTTAATTGTTGACCACCTATCCATGGGATCAATAGATCGGACAGGTTTAAGTGTTGAGAAAAAAAATAATCAATCCTGTCACAACCTTGCATTTAACTGCACAATAAAGTACTTTTATCAATGGAAAAATGTATGGATATCTTTCCTTAGGTTACTACAGGACCTTGCATTAAGTCCTGCGCTGACATTCCATTCCATTAATTTTAAGCTTGTTTCAGATTATTGAAGTAAAAGACAGTTCTCCAGAATTTATCGGAGACAGAACATATAATTGACTTGTTATTAGAATGACAAAAGGAGTATGCATGGCAAGATGATTGTCATTACCGATTTCTTTCTCATGATCTAGCGTTTAATTTCAATGTTTAGATAAATATCATATTTTCCAGTTCAAATTAACTTTTTCCTAATGCAATAGCTATCTTGACAGAGCATACATATATACGTATTTAGATATTTATAATAGTGACAGAACTGATATAATACAACACTTTAAAGCATAAGAAGAGTTAAGGCGAGTATCTCATACAATCTTTAGTAAAGGACAAATCTTTCATAGGGAACTTATTAAATTACTGTGGAATTTTACAAATGACACAAACACAATCAAAATAATTTTGAAACAGTGAAAGATTGATCAAATGAGAAACAAAAGCTAAAAATAATAATTCAAATCTAAATCAATAAATTTCAGAAACAGAGTTTTTCAAATATACCACCAGAGAGGAAAGTTAAAAATTGAAAGTTTTAGTGTTGAAATTTAAGATCTAATCATACAGAAAATTCTAAAATTCTTCAATTTGTACGAAGTTACATTAAACCCTCAGATTATAATGACAAGTGGAAACCTGATATCTAGTTTTAAACTTCTGTATACTAGCTTGAGCACATCAAAAAAGTTGAAAGTTTCAAATTTATTTAGAATGGTATTACATCATCATCATCATCATGTACAAACTTCAATTAATATTATATAATGATGTCTGGAATCTACTCATTTTAAGTTTTAAATTGCCATATATATTTTTTTGACAGGAGTTCAAAGGCTGCCTACATAATGATTGAATTTAATTTTGAAAGTCTTTAATATCAAAGTCTTACTACAGGTATAGCAGAAAATTAGCATTATCAATGAACCATGAAAACAAGGTCACGATCATATATACCCTGTCAGACTGATATGGATTAGCAGCCCTTTATCTTCAATCTTAGACACTGTAGCAGGGAAACTGAAGTAAGATCAAGAACAAAGAACGATTATGCAAAAAGAAACCTCAGACTATAAGGAATCTGTATCTCAGACATGAATGATCCAGCTTTTCTACCGTCTGAAATCTGAAGATTTATACAAATATCTAATGCTGCAGCAAACATCCCTACATCTCAAACAGGTGAGACAAAAATTGAATAATAAAACTCTATATAATATATCCAAGTTTTATAATGCAGGAAATCTTCCCATCTACCCAGTTTCATAAATGAAATAAAAATTCGTAAGGGTTCCGCGGAACCCAGTGTCTCGCCTACTTTTTCTGTTAATTGCAGGCTCAACAAAAATGAGGAAGTAAATCAATAAAAATATTCCTCTTGATACTATCTTTTGATTGTAAGAAGCTTCTGTCCAAGTTTGGTAAAATTCCAGGATAGTTTATGAATCTAATAAATGTTTAAAAACTTTAACTGCAGACTGAATGTAATGTTAATTGGAAGAAAACAAAATTTCCTTCTAGATACTAGCATTTGATCATAAACAAGCTTCTGTCCAAGTTTGGTACAAATCCAAAATAGTATAAGAAAGTTATTAAAATTTTAAAAACTTTAACCACAGAGTGAATATGTTGTTTCCTGGCAGAAAATCTCAGTCCATTTAAAAGTAAAATACGGAAAAAATGGATTAATTTTTTTACAAAATTTCCTTCTAGATACTAGCTTTTGATCATAAACAAGCTTCTGTCCAAGTTTGGTACAAATCCAAAATAGTATAAGAAAGTTATCAAAATTTTAAAAACTTTAACCACAGAGTGAATGTGTTGTTTCCTGGCAGAAAATCTAAGTCCATTTAAAAGTAAAATAAGGAAAAAGTGAATTTATTTTTTTATAAAATTTACTTCTAGATACTATCTTATGATCATAAACAAGCTTCTGTCCAAGTTTGGTACAAACCCAGGATAGTTTAAGAAAGTTATTAAAATTTTAAAAACTTTAACCACAGAGTGAATGTAATATTTACCGGCAGAAAAACTAAGTCCATTTATAAGTAAAATACGGAAAAAATGGAATTTTATTTTTACAAAATTTACTTCTGGATACTGTCTTATGATCATAAACAAGCTTCTGTCCAAGTTTGGTAGAAATCCAGGATAGTTTAAGAAAGTTATTAAAATTTCCAAAACTTTAACCACAGAGTGAATATTTGTGGACGCCGCCGACGACAACGACGACGACGACGCCGACGCCGACGGAATGTAGGATCGCTATGTCTCGCTTTTTCGACTAAAGTCGAAGGCTCGACAAAAAGAAGAATGTGTCTGAGGACTAGAATGCCCCGCTCAAGCTTTGCAATGAAAATGGGACAGACAGAAAGATGGAAGGACAGATGGTCAAGGGTAACACTTGATTCCCCCGTCAGTGGCGGATCCAGAGGGGGCGTAGAGGGCGTACGCCCCCCCTTTGCTTGCACTTTTTTTTTTTTTTTTTTTTGTAAAATGATTAATCAGACTAGACTTCGCGAACTTTGCCATTTCCCGTGTATTTAATTTTTATGCGACAATTCTTTACTTATAAAGATATTTTTCGCTCGTATTTACTGTAATATATTATTGATTATGTCAAAGTCATGTGATTCGCTACGGTGGAGTTGACCAGTACGTCGAAAAAAAACGTCACTCAGTCATTTTGAAATTCAAATTACAGTAACACATTGCTTAGGCTGAGGATGACAAGCATGACGCTTCAGTAAGCTGGGTATAGATTTAAAGTCTAAGGTACGGACCATTTGATTTGAGGGGGCAGTCTGAGATATTTTAGAGAAAAAATTCTGACCCTGATTTTTGCCTTAAACAAAAATTCTGGCCGTATCTGGATTGAAAACAATAATCTTGTCCACTTTTTTGCTATTAGAAAAAAGTATTTTCAACAAAATTATTTAGCAGAAAATGAACATGATGAATAAAAAACGGGCGTAATTATTTTTTGGGGGGTTGCATGTGAATCCCATATCTGACCGGAATGTCTGTTTCGCCGAACTGATATACTGAATACTTTTTTCAAGGCCCGACAGCAACCTGCCTGCTGGGTGTGGCCTATATGTCTCCATGTGTCGACCGTCATTCACAACTTCATTGTCATTTCCGACTCATTCGTAGCCTTTGGTTGATTTGGAACCCCTCACTTCCTTTGTTGGTTGAAACATTTCAACCAAACATTTGGATAAAAATTGCTTGTTTGTCTTTCTTCGTGTCGGTCGTATTGTAAATTTCATTGAATAGCCGTATATCTTGTTTACAACAAGAAATCTGTGAGGTTATGCTAACTAACCATACAACAAACGAGAATTTTCCATGTCCATTTTTTACTGACAAATCCCACATCAAATATATTAATTAGTACATAGCTTTGGATCCATCCAATCATTTTATAATAGACAATTAATGGAGAGAATACGGCACCAAAAATGTCCAACCCCTACACTTTAACTTTAAAATGCATTTTACACTTATTTTATGTTTTTTTAGCCAAAAAAAAGGTCAAAAAAAATTTTCGCCTCGCTCCGCTCCGCGAACTTTAATACTACGCCCCCCCTTTCCAAAATCCTGGATCCGCCCCTGCCCGTCGTCTGGGGCATCAAAAAACAATAAGATACAAATGAAATTTTAAAGAGAGAGCAAAGAATTGAGCAAAATTTCAAGTTTTCCATCAAAGAATCGATTGGCAAAATTGAGACTATTATTTTTCATTTTAAAAAAAATTTGCAAAAACAAAATCAATTTTTTACTTCATTGTTTGTGATAAGTTTTCAATTCTAAATCTTTTTTTTAAGGGAAATGGGGGAAATAGTGTAAATCTAAGAAGTTTTGTCTGCAGGATGAGATCTTTTTTATCCAAAACTTAATCTGTCAAAAAAGGGCAAAGAGTGCCTCCAACAAAATGAAATTCAATTTGCCTAAAACAATGACTGATCATCTGCTATGAACTTATGGCACATAAATATGATAAACAACTGACAAATAATGCACATGCAAAATGAAACTGTCACATAAAAGAAAGTTGAATGGCATATCTATTTAGAAATGACTACTTCTATAGACCAGGTTGTATCATTCTTGTGTCACTGGATAACATTAATAAGTAGGTTTTACCAGACATACAACACCAAAGATTGACAACTCTATTTAATGACCATATCATTTATTGAATACCATCCAAATTTCTCCTTATTTTTCAAACTACTTTTTAACGGACCTTTTGTTTTAACTTTTGCTCATTTTTAGAAGTTTTCCAAATATGTTATAAAAAGTTTGAAACATGGATCTTTTAAAATAGAGATTAATGAGCAATGTCTAATGTTGACATCAAGATATTGAACATTCAACAAAGTCAAGGATAGAGAGTTGTTGTTTGGATGGTTGATACTAGTTTTTGGTTTTTGACAGTATATGCAATTATGAAACAATAAAACATGAAAATTGAAATGATTTCACGAAATGGATTTGCAGGTATTACTAAAATTTATTTAAATAGTTTTTGTGGTTTTTATGATGCAACAATTTTATTTCATACATTAACATTTTTAATAAATCTTGAGGGTTGTGTGATGTAACAAGAATTTGCTTAACTGCCAATCTCTGCAGGTACTTGTATTGTACATGTATGTCTTTGGTTTCACCAATGGAATAATAAAAGATTCAAACCCTGAATTTCAGACAGGAACAGCATGGAGGGGAAGCGGTCTACCTTTACCTCAATATAGAAATGTACCAGATATATTTTGATATAAAGAAAAATTGCATTTTCAAAAATGTGTAAAAAAATGGTGCCATAACACTTAATAGTATTTTCCAGTAAAAATGTCTTAATTGCAGCATAAATTTATGACAAATAGAAAAACAATAAATGATTTTTTACACTTTCTCATCCATTACAGTTTATTAATAGCAAACAACATCTGCAGCTGTGTTGCTAATTAAAACAGCTCTAAATTTTACAACATTCTTGCTTCAAAACTCTATCTATAAATACTCAAGAAATACATTGAAGAGTGCTTTAGCCTCTATATTTCCTGAAACTGTATGGAAAGAAGTGTTCATCTCTGACTAAAAGTGTATGTAATGTAGCATTCAACTCTGACTAAAAGTGAAGTATATGACAATGTTGTGTGGTGAGTTACTGTATGTGTTAACCATCTGTCAGATAAAGCACTGTTATAATGGTAATTACTAATGCTATTTACATCACAGACTTCTGCCCTTTATACACAGACTATTCTCTGCAATTGTAATTTGTTTTTGGTTCAGAATTTTTTGTTAGCCCTGTCACTAATCAGATAGAGTATGTTTACCTTCCTTCTAAATGAATAATTATTCTCCTAAACTTTTTCATCTTGACTGTGAAAACAATGTGTAGCAGGAGTTTTGTCTCCAAGTTTGAATGATAAATCATGGGTTTTAAAAATACATCATACAATTTGATTTACCTAAAAACTCATTTGCATCAGTCAAGTTTCTTTTATGTAGAATACAATTCAAATTGACAAAAAATAACAGGAAAACACATTAGCCCTTCTGTAAATCTTAAATATTTCTATTAGCTACATTCTAATTTGTGAAATATTTCAAGGATTTATTAAAGTTTACACTTCCTATCTGTTTGAATGATAGTGACATTTAATGGCCCCCATGTACCTTTGAATGTCATAAATTGTTCAATCAATTCCCTCCAGTATTATATAATATCACATTTACATGTTTGTCAACAGACTGTTCCAGATATTGTAATATCTTGGGATACAAAAATATTTTTTATCCCATATTCATTCTTGGATTTGCAATCTTTTGTATCTGCAAATTCTAAGAGGGTCAAGAAGGATGTGCTGTTGTAAAAGGTTGTAGTCTGAAATTAAGCATGTTTTTTGTTTAAATAACTTAAAATCTTAGGTTTAAAGAATTTACTTAATTTTTCCAAGGACATATTATATAAATACTTGATTTTTCATATGAAATTAAAAAAATGATGTGAAGTAGATTAAAGGCTAACATTATACAACCACAAAGCCTTCAAACCAATACCTGCATACTTAAGATTATAAACATCTTTTTTGTAATGTAAGCCAATGGCAAAACATCTATAATGTTTTAAATGTAAAATTTACTAGAAAATTGTTTACACCTTTCAACATCATTCAAGCATAAGAATTCCTATAACATCTTTAATCATAATATTTGCCACTGAGGCTATATATTATTTTTGTTGTCACATCTTTAAAAAACATAATTTATCTTAGCTTGATATTAATTCTTTTTTATTTTTGGCCAAAAAAATGTTTTTTAAATCAACAAATATTTGAAAGTGTGCACTAGAAATAATTAAAATTTAATCAATTCCATTAATTAAATTGAAAGTCTAGACAGGTAGAAATCAATCACAGGTGTTCCGGAAGTACAGGTAGACGTTTTGTAAATAGCATTATTGGACATGTTGGAGGGAATGGGTTTAATAAAGGACCGGGTACCAAGTTGTATAAAATGCGTCACATAATTGACAGATCGACTGACACTGAACAAATCTTGAAAATAAATATAAAAACAAACCTCTTCGTCTGATTCTCTGAGATCCGGATTACTGTCACCGGTCGCTTCCTCTGCTGTCGACATTTTCTGTCTAGATTCCCAAACTTTCTCAATGTTGCAAACTACTCTATAGATTTCAAATTTTAGAGGCACAATGCACCCTCCACAAAAATTACACCCCTATTTCCCTCTAGCGTCTCAACTAAACAACTCTATTCAATGGCGGTAGAAAGGCATACACAGAACAAACCATTCATTACAAACACAGGTGTGACCAGGTAGGCAGTACAAAATTTTGGCAATTTTAAGATAAGGGAACTAACTCTAGTTTAATTTAGTGTATTTAATGTAAACTATCTCGCATCCAGCGTCAATCACAACATATAATATCATTGTTTTATACTGAGGTCTTTAATGCAGTCAAATTCAGTTAAAAGATCGCCAATGCTTATTTCCTCGAGAAATAATGGATCATAATGTGGTTGAAAATCAAACAATCTTTATAGTTTATATCCTTATCATATATTTCCCACATTTGGACATTGTGTATAGTGTTATTTGTGTGCTTATCCCACGGTCAAAATCCTGTAATTCAGCGGTTGTCGTTGGTTCATGTCTGCAAGGATTTTTATAGTACTATAAATCCTTGATGTCTGTCATATATGTTTTTCGTAAATTGTATTGTTATAAACAAGGATTTGTATAGTGAGACTATACAAATCCTTGTTATAAATTAGTCTGTTAGTTTTCTCGTTTTAATTATTTCTCATTTGCATTCTCCGTGCCTTTTATTGCTGACTATACGTAACGTATGGGTTTTCTCATTGTTGAAGGCCGTAAAGTGACATATGATTGCTTACATCCACGTCTTTGAACTCTGGTGGATATTTGTCTCATTGACAATCATACTACATTTCCTTGTTTTTATACTTATACTATAGCGTCTACTTCTACTTTGTATACATATAGTGACCGCCTTCAACACGCTGAAGTTTATGTCACTTGTACTAGTACTACACATGACTTAAGTGGAACCGTTTTTACAATAAAATTATTTTGAAAATTATGAATCAAAATTGATTATAGCATTTTTACATAGAACACATTTTTTTGATAAGAATATTATATAACTTTTTACACATGATAAATTTACAGATAATAGGTGTAAGTTGGGACAGCTGCTTTGAACGACTGTACAGAGTCGCTCATAACAATTCCCAGTGAAGGCTCTTTATATTCTAACTCGGTTTCTGGGTACCTGCATGTAAAACTTTGTAAGATTACGCATATGCTTGGTACTCAAATTGAACAATCTACTGATGTAGCTGTTTTTTCAAAGCTTTGGAGATTCCGTCTTCATTTTGACACTGTTAAATAAGTTTTTAACATTTGTCATTAAACTCGTCTTTTGCACTGCTTTCAGATACATAGATTTCTTTTAAGGAGATGTTCAACAACCGATGACTATCCTGGTATGCTTCAGTAGATAAAATACTTCAATGTCTTGAGTTCTCCACACAAAAATCAAACATTGAGAACTGTAATTTTAAAACAATGATAAATGCACGTGTATATTCACCTAACTTAAGTGAGTGGAAGAAGTTTTCACGTGGAAATCTTAGAACAAAGTAGTTTATCTAAAACCAATTTTGGTATAGGAAAATATCAAATCTTATAATTAACAATTTTTAGCAGGAAAGAACAATTCCAAAATTCCGCATCTCCGATCAACTATTGAAATTGATAGAGGAGGGAAAGTACCTAGACTTACCAAGTCAGAATCGTGTTTGTTTTAAATGCTCAATGAATGGAGTAAGGACGAAATTCATTTTATGCTCACCCGGCCCAACGGTCAACAGAGCCGAAATTGTCAGTTGACTCCTTATAGTGGTTAGTGTCCTTAAAAGACAATTTTTTTATGGCCGGTTGGGTTTTTTTTTTGCGTTTTGGGCAATAAAGTGAAACTTAACAGAAACAAATATCAGCAATACAAGATCAACGATAAAGAAATTTTAGTCATGAATTATATTCAAGTTCACAATGTTTGGAAGTGTCCATTGTTGAAGAATGAGAGATACAGGTTCGTAAGAGCCGCTAGTTTATTCCCCTGTAGGACAGGAATGACCTATTACATTTGATATGCAGATTGCCGCTATGTATAACAATACTATAGATAACTGCATGGGTCAATATATATATATATACTAGTATATGCACTATATAAGCAGGACCTTTTTTACATGGTACCTAGGTATCTTCAGCTGTCCGTCTTTCCATAACATTTTAGACACGGTTGTTTTGGTTATCCGCACCTTGATTATAGCCGCGAGTCGCGCCGCGGGGATATAGGAATGGAATCCGTCAGGCTATCGTTCCGTCCGTACAAAACACATCAATTCTCAGAGACCGATAAGAGCTTTCATACTTGTGGGACTATTTGTCATTATATTCCCTTGATTTTGCTGTATCGACAATCTTTACGGGATTATGAAACTTTCACACTTTTTTTAGTAGTTTAGCTATGACATCTTTAAAGAAAAAAAACTCAACAAAGATACCAGGATTACAACTTTGTACGACGGACGCTTGTTTCGTCTACAATAGACACACCCGTGTGGATGGAATAAAAAAGATAAATGCGCAATTCAAGTACGAAGACGAAGAGTATTAAGGACGGTGACTTTAAAACATACTCCGAGGACCTAAACACAATTCGTCTGAGTCCGATTTAAAGACAGCTCTTATAAAAAAGAAGATGTGGTATGATTGCCAATGAGACAACTCCCCACAAGAGACCAAATGACACAGAAATTAACAACTATAGGTCACCGTACGGCCTTCAACAACTAGCAAAGCCCATACCGCACAGTCAGCTATAAAAGGTATAGTATACTTGTTGTCTCTTTGACACATTCCCCATTTCCATTCTCAATTTTATTGGTTATATAAAAATAAGGAGATGTGGCATGATTTACAATGAGACAACTATCCATCAAAGTTCAAATGAAGTGGATGTAAGCAATTATAGGCATTCAACAATAAGAAAAACCCATACCGTATAGTCGGCTATAAAAGGCCCCGACATGAAACATATGAAACAATTCAATTCAGAAAACTAACGGCCTAATTTATAACAAAACAATTTACGAAAACAAATATGACGGACATGAACCACTGACAACCACTGAATTACAGGCTCCCGCCAGAAATGGGACGGGCACACACAGAATGTGGCGGGGTTAAACATGCACAACATAGGAACAAACTGTAAGAATTATAGTTGATTGTTTGCTTTCATGTGTTTCATGTGTTGTTGACCATGATATATCGCAATTTTGATCCGACAATTACTACGGGAATTATGAGACTTTAATGTTTTTTTTTTAGTATTGTGACAAAAAAAAACACCTTGTGAGCGCAAATCATCTGAGAACTTTTTATAGAAAGCTCTCATTTTTGGTAGGATTGTATACCAGTTGGCCATATTATACCATCATTTGGATCTGACCATTTTAAAGGGAGTTGTGGGTCTTTTGTCAACGGTTAGCATTGTGACAATAACACCTCGTGAACGCAACTCTTTCGAAACCTTTTTATAGAAAGCTCTCATATCTGGTAGGATGGTATGCCAGTTGACCATATTATACCATCAATTTTTTAAATGATTCAAAATTAAGGAATACAGCTCCCTCATGCAAAGCTATGATTCCTTGCCGGGCTTTTGTCTTTTTTTTCACCGGTTTTTTATAAGCTCTTCAATTTTTGAATAAGTTTTGGGTTTTCAAATATTTGACCTCGAGTATCATTGAAGAGACATTTATTGTCGAAATGCGCATCTGGCACAATAAAATTGGTACCGTTAATGTTATTTGATCTTGTCACTTTTAAGGAGTTATGGGACGTTGACTATTTTGTTTTTGGAGTATTGGACACGTATGTTTAGTATTCGACAATCGATTGAATTGACTTTGTATAGAAATTACTATTTATTGTTTAGTCTATTATGATACATATATATGCTAGAGCTAATGTGGTGCTGTTTTATTACTATTTTTTTGCATGCTGCATACCTTGTTTTACTTGCTATTGTATATGTTTTTTTATTCGGTGAAAAGCTCGTTAGAGCTTATGTTTAATTTTTACTTACTTACTTACTTACTTACTTACTTACTTACTTACTTACTTACTTACTTACTTACTTACTTACTTACTTACTTACTTACTTACTTACTTACTTACTTACTTACTTACTTACTTACTTAGTCAACTCAATTCACTTGTTTGACATATCGATAGTATCAATCGTATTCAATCGTTGCGATCGTTTAAGAGTTGATCAATTCTATCAACTGTCTCATCTGGTTTTCAAGGGTCACGATCATATCAATCTTAAATCACAAAAAATACATTGGTTTTCTACCTATTAGTACCAACATAACGAGGACAAACGAATCTTGAAGTACATTTTCCAAAGAGGTACGGGAATAAATGTTTTTATTACATTGGTAGCATTGAATTACATTGATTTCCCAGTCAAATAAAAACCGATAATTTCACATGTGAAATAAACGTGGTTATTTCACTCTCTGACGTCATACAACAATAGGCGTTGTCAAGACGTCGAAAACGTCGGATCAAAACAAATTGTGAATGCGTAGAAAAAAGATATAGTTCCTTACATTTTCTACATTAATTTCATTAAAAAAAAGCCATTTGCCAATGTAATAAAAAGAATAACTAATCAAAGAATTCAAATATCGAAAAATATTCAACTCGTGACCGAACAACACTGATAATTAACTCATGCGCTACGCGCATTCGTGAATTAATGTGTTGTTCGTCACTCGTTGAATATTTTTCTCTATTTGAATTCTTCGATTAGTTATTCTATAAGTAACGTAAACTGTAAAACTATATTTGTTACCAAACATTTTTATTGAATTGACTGAGTTAATATTTGTTAATCAATCTTGTTCAGTTGTATCTATCGTACCGATCGAAGGCTTGCAATTTTGATTGAGTTGATTGAGCTGATATTTTTTAATAATCGTTTTCAAATAGATTCTACAACTGCATCGCGTGTGATACCCGTAACCAGATATTTCTCCATTCGAGACAGGTAAATTTTAATATCTTAAACGAGAGTAATCTCAGTTTACAATTTTCTCAATTAAAGCTAATAGAGACATATTATATAGGTTTGAACGTTGTTTTCAATTTAGACTTGTTTATATTTTTTTCGTTTGGGCTTGTATTATATTTTCCTTCGGGTTTATATGATCCGTTCATCCTATTTCTAATATTTCGACTCTTCAAAATTCAAGGTGTCTATCCTAAATTGAGGTAAATTATATGGCCTTCCAAATACCGTTTCGATCCCTAACATCACTGAAGAGACATTTATTGTCGAAATCCGGATATGGTGTACTAATTTTTGCACCTTTTGTTTGCGGTATACCATCTTTTCCGCAAGTTTATTGTTTTCTGTTTGGTATTAAATTAATAATGTTAAAAGATCCATTTTGTAACATCCTGTGATCCGTTTATTTGACAATCGCCAATGGCAGTCAGCAGGGTTTAAGAACATCTGTTGTTCGACCTGTTAGTCAAATCCGTTTTGTTAAAATATACTTTTTCACTTTTTTGGTCTTTTGGAAAATGTTGTTTGTGCTGTATTTAGACCCCTCTATCAAGAAATTTGTTTTGCATGCACACGTATAAAAATTGCGGTTTTTATCAAACGCAATCATAGGTTTGAATGTTGTTTTCAATTTAGACTTGTATATATATATATGGTTTAAGAACATCTGTTGTTCGACCTGTTAGTCAAATGCGTTTTGTTAAAATATACTTTTTCACTTTTTGGTCTTTTGGGAAATGTTGTTTGTGCTGTATTTAGACCCCTCTATCAAGAAATTTGTTTTGCATGCACACGTATAAAAATTGCGGTTTTTATCAAACGCAATCATAGGTTTGAACGTTGTTTTCAATTTAGACTTGTTTATATTTTTTCGTTTGGGCTTGTACTATATTTTCCTTCGGGTTTATATGATCCGTTCATCCTATTTCTAATATTTCGACTCTTCAAAATTCAAGAGTCTATCCTAAATTGAGGTAAATTATATGGCCTTCTAAATACCGTTTCGATCCCTAACATCACTGAAGAGACATTTATTGTCGAAATCCGGATATGGTGTACTAATTTTTGAACCTTTTGTTTGCGGTATACCATCTTTTCCGCAAGTTTATTGTTTTCTGTTTGGTATTATATATATATGTCTCTGGAGTGAGTATTTGAACTATGAACTTTTGACCCTTGCGATGACTCTGTCAAACTTAAATTCCAAACAGGTAGTTGACGCTACCAGTTTCAGGGGATAGATTTTTAAAACCCTATTTTCAAAAGTGTTGTTAATTGAGTATGAGTTGTCTGGAAAACAGGAAGCGGGATTCGTTAAAAAAAGGGTCGAGATTTGGAGGTGGCGAGTTAATTTTTGTTCATCCTGTCAAGTACAATTATGACACACGTTTCCTTCCCCGCTATCAATGATTCCCAATATTATGATTCACGATACAAAAACCATGCATTTTAAACATTTAAGAACTGTAGGTAACAACAGTAGGTTACTGTTTTCAATGTGGAAACCTGAAAATAGCTGCCGAAAGATATTATTTTAGCAGTTGCTATCACTTTTCGTTCGTTCATTCTACATTTTCACACTTGTATTTTTAACATCTCACAGACACTTGCCTCTGTAAAAAAACATACCATTAGGGCTGTGCCTATATATAACACTAGTACTTTTCTGGCTTTTCTGTAGTACTCATAATTATGACGTATTGAAAGGCTATTTAAATTTTTTTTCTGTGATGCATTCTTACACCAAAATCATGAAAATAGCCTTTCAAGACGTCATAATTATTTGGACTAGCTTTTCCGTATAATGGCACTCTGTCTTTAATTTGGGGTATTTCTATTCCACGCTCGTCTTTTCAAATAAAACTTATGCCATAAACCTACATTAAATTACCTACACAATGGTGTATAAACTCATCATACATGTAGATGCAGGCAAAAAATATTTTCTTGGACTCTTAATCCAATTTATCAACATGTGGTTCGTTTGATTTTAGTTCTTTATTGATCAAAATTCAAATATGATGTCAAATTATCTTGCTTTCCATTGAATTTCCTATTGTGAAAAAAGGCGACCATGCCTGGTGACGTCACATAGAAAGAACACACCTTTTTTACAGATCATTCGAAAAGAAGGACTAAGTTTGTCTGTATATATATCGTCTAAAAATCATTAGAGAAACCGATTCTAACACCAAATCATGTGCAGTACGATATTTCTACACTCTTGACAATTAAATTTTGAATGGCATTTTACATACACTGTATTTGAAAATTTAACTGTCTCAAGTGGATAAATATCATATCATACGTGATGTAGTGATAGAATCTATATGTATGCTAGACATGCATTTAGTCTACAAAAATCTCATCAGTGATGCTCAAATAAAAAAAAATGTCTACACAATAGTATATAAACTCATCATAGATTCCAGGATTAAAATTTGGTATGCCAGGCACATTTTGTCTACAAAAATTTCATCAATGATGATCAAAAGAGTTAAAAAGGCCAAATAACGCATTGAGGACCTGTATAAAACACATACGGTACATTCGAGGATTCCATTTGGTCAATCTTCATGCTAAAAATTTATGAAAATATATAACATTTAAGGAAAATTCAAGATAAGTAAGTTATTGAACCCTACCTTTAAAACTATATGAATTTTATCATTTATCTAAGCTGTGATATGGAAATTATCCCTATTAGAATAATGTTTCCTTATCTGAAGGTAAATGTACTGACATAAATTTCATGTCCAACAAACGCACAAATGAAGTAATCTAACATTGTGTCAAACCAAATACTCTGACTGAAAGATAAAGATTAGAATTAACTGTATTAGAAATTGTGTCTATGGTATTGTTAAAATAAAATTATGTAGCATATACATATTTCTTACAACTCCTGCTGATTTAACTACGATGCAAAAAAAGAATATGAAATCAGGGCTCGACATTACCGTTTGTCCGACAAGTCGTCATAGGCATCGGACAAGTAGAATCACCATATAAGTTGTCCATGATATATAACATCTATAACTTTCAAGGCTTACAAATGCCTTAAACGTGAACTATTTTTTTATTGATCATACGAAATCTTAATTCATTGATTGAACCAGGGAAGTGTAAGTAAGGGGAGGGAAATCAATGATAAAACATGCTGACTGGCAGAAGCTTTCATATCTAGTGATAAATCCAGAGGGATCTGGGTCGTCGAAATTGCGATCTTTGATATGTTTTATTCAGATGGGATTCACAAGGTGTTTTTACACATGTATATTGATTGTTTACCTGCGATATGGAATCAAAATAAAAATTGATTTAAGAAAATTTTGATTCACTGTTGCAGCAGCACCCCTATGACTATAGAATGGATATGTTCTATTCATCCTCATCCCCCCACCCTGGGAAATTTGATATAACCAGTTTATTTACGGTGAATAAAGGACAGATTTCAGTCATTTTCGTAATTTTGAATGACGATGTTTTATAGTTTTGAGGGAAGTTTGAGAATCAGTTTAATTGAGACACTATTTAAAAGATTTTGGGGAAATTTGAAGATAAAACAGTATTTTATAGTTTTAGGGAAATTTGAGATCAGTATATCTAAGATAGCATTTCATAGTCATGATAGTTTGGGGGGAAATTCAAGGATCAGTATTTATGAGACAATAGTGAAAAAAGCCCTATTAAAAACAATAATTTCTTGAATATTTTAGTGTCTAAAAGGGTCTTTTATTCAAAACAAACAATAGTACAAATTACAGGTCCAGAAAAAAAATTTCCCCCGAATTTTGAAATCTGGGAGGGGGGAGAAATTGAGGATATAGCCAAAAACCTGATGATATCGGTAGTGATGATAATTGATTCCATCATAAACTCCAAACATGATAGTGACATTGAGTCAGAACTTACTTTGGAATGGAAAATAACCTTTAATAATAATAGAACACTTTTTGATGTAATATTCTTTATTTAGTTACAGACAAATTTATATAACACAACAAATTATTGTCTTCATCAGATATGCTAAAAGCCAAATGTGTGACTGTGCATATTATTATCAATGTTTAAGATTTTTAATCTTGGATAATCCAATTTGGGCAAGTGAGTTAAGAGTTAAAGTTGATTTTCTTGCAACTTGTCAGAATGGACAAGTTAGAAAAAATAATAATGTAGAGGCCTCGAAGTTGTCAAATTTTCATCATCTTTTACTAGTTTCTTTCTTTTTTAAATTCATTCTACTGAAGGAATGTCAAGTTTTCAAAGTGTAAAATATATGTTTTCCCTAGTCTACCATATTAGGAGAGGGTGGTATAGGGTTATTTTCCTGCAACGTGTTTTGCCATTTTTATTTCATGTGCAGCCGTGAAAAAGGTTCGTTATTCATCGTGTTTCGTGAAATTGGTAAAAAGATCAACCTGCAAGAAATTTTTAATTGTTTGTTCATCGTGAAATGGCAATTTTATTTCGCGTTCTTCCATGCAGATATCCCCCCTTTACGCCCCTCTTAGGAATGCCAGAAAATAATGTTCAAAGAAATATAAACAAGCATACTATGAAAAGCTATCCCATGTGCAATGTTTTTGTTGTACAATATTTAGCTGTCAGAACATGATATATGCAGTTTAATTTGTGTTAGTAAGATTCAACCACAATATGTTAAATTTGTGTTAGTAAGATTCAATCACAATATCTTTAATTTGTATTAGTAAGATTCAACCAAAATATCTTTAATTTGTATAAGTAAGATTCGACCATATATCAACCAAAATATCTACAGGAATCCAATATGTCATGAATGTTATGAATGTCACATTGCTGGTGTTTGTTGAAGGTCCAAACAATAAATTCAATCATTAGGTTTAAATACACAATGTATACTGAACAAAATTACCAATTATTACCGGTAGATATAAGAAGATTTTGTATGAGTGCCAATGAGACAACTCTCCATCCAAGTCAAAATTTATAAAAGTAAACCAATATAGGTCAAAGTACGGTCTTCAACATGGAGCCTTGGCTCACACCGAACAGCAAGCTATAAAGGGCCCCAAAAATTACTACCGGGTAGTGTAAAACCAATCAAACGGGAAAACCAACGGTTTAATCTATATAAAAAACGAGAAACGAGAAACACTTATGAACCACATCAACAAACGACAACTACTGAACATCAGATTCCTGCACAGATCATAAATGTAACATTGTTATCTTTATTTTTTTCAGTTAGATAAAATGTTGATGCCTGTAGCATTTAGATTATATCCAGTAGAGAGATTGATTCAAGGACTTAGAGTATTATTTAACGCATTCTATAATAAATATTTAAAAGTGAATAGTAAAGGATGTCCACCAGAAGTACTGTACCTGAGTAATAATTACCTCATTATAAACAAACCATTTGACGTTAAAATTAATAGTGATAACTCCGAGGAATACACTGTAGCCACTAATTTAACAGACCATTTCCCACAACTAAGTGATGAGAAGTTAAGTCATCATTTCAGGTAAATGATATTCTAGTATTGCTATTTCCAAGAAATTAATCGTGAATTTATTTATTTTCAATTTTTAGTCCCCAACTGACGAAGTCGAAGGGGACTTTAGGTTTGCACTCCGTCCGTCTGTCTGTCTGTCTGTCCATCCGTTAGTCAGGTAAATCAGTTTTCCACACTTTTTTTCTTCATGCTTGAAGATATTGATTTGATATCTGGTGTATTGTTTTATCAAGACAAGTTACAGATCAAGTTCGTAAAATTTTGTTCTGATGTGATTATTTTGTGCAGAGTTATGGTCCTTTGACTTAGAAAATTCACTAAAATAATCAGTTTTCCACACTTTTTTTTTGTCATTCTTGAAGATATTGATTTGATAATTGGTATATAGTTTTATCATGACAAGTTACAGTTCAAGTTTGAATTTTGTTCCAGTCTGATGATTTTGTGCAGAGTTATGGTCCTTGGACTTAGAAAATTCACTTATATAATCAGTTTTCAACACTTTTTTCGTCATGCTTGAAGATATTGATTTGAAAATCAGTATATAGTTTCATCATGACAAGTTACAGATCAAGTTCGAATTTTGTTTTTCCGGTCTGATGATTTTGTATAGAGTTATGGTCCTTGGACTTAGAAAATTCACTTATATAATCAGTTTTCAACACTTTTTTCGTCATCCTTGAAGAAATTGACTTGATATTTGTTACATAGTTTACACCATGACAAGTTATAGATCAAGTTAGAATTTTGTTCCAATACAATGAATTTTTAACCGGTAGGGGACTATGTATTGCCATACAATACTCACAAAATGCTTGTTTACATACTTTTTAAAAGCTGAGCAAAAGGTCAATTTAAAGCTCGTGAGTTGTCTTCTTCAGACTTTGTATATTAGCAGTATTTCTTTTAATAAATACCCCCAAGGTCATCCATGCTCTCCATGACAACAAATGTTTGAAATTAGAAAAATATTCCAGAAATCTATAAACGATTTTATTCATATAATTGTTTTGAGTATTATATGATGTTAATCATGCCAATTTGGGGACATAGCAAAATTTGTCATCATAGATTACCTGTTTTGAGCTCAAAGGCCATGTCAGCAATTGTCATTACTTGATGTTCATCTGATGTTGTCTATCCATTTACATTTCACATTTTGGTTTTCTTCTTAGAATTACTGAACAGAATGAAACTAAACTTTTAATAAATGTATCAACTTTTCAACTTTATCAACAAGTGTTTTAAGTAAGGTACTGATTTGTCTACAAACATGGCCATCTTAGCCTATTGTAGTTTCTCATTTGGTTGAGGTTAGGGTGGCTTGAATTTGAAAACATTCTTTAAGAATCATTGAATCAGTTGTAACCAAATTTGTCAGATATGTTTCTTTTAAGGTTTTTACTAAATTTTCTTATGCATATAAAGTGATAAAGTAGAAATGAGGCAAACAACCAAAAGAATTTTTGAGGTCAACATACAGTTTTTAAGAACAGACAGCAGTCCATACAATACATTACCCTACGCTAAAGTGTTAGACTCATAAACTGTTGCATTAAGGTCCGTTTCCTAGAAAATGAAAGGATATATCCGTTGCAGATTGGTAGTCATTTATAACTACTTCATTACTTTATTTATTAAGTGGTAATAACATTGTGAGTCAAACTTCACCTGCACACAAAAGTAGTAAACCATATGAATCTTAACATATAATCTCACATTACTATTATTAAGTTATTTGATTTAGTGGCAGTTCCAGGTTAAAAAAAAATAGGTGTCCAATAGTGAACACTGAAAAAGAGGGGATGGTAGTAAAAAAAAATCACAAATCTTAATTAAAATAATACTGATAATCATTATTTAATGAAAATAAAACAAATGAATTATTTTTATTTCAGATTTAATCATCGTTTAGATTATCCAACTAGTGGAGTGCTGAGTTTGTCATTGAACAAGAAGGCTGCAGCTAAAATACAGAAATTGTTTCAAAAAAGAAATATAAGAAAACATTATTTAGCTTTGGTAAGGACATTTATAACAGACCACTGGTAAGAACTTTCTTAACAGAGATTCTAAAGGGAAATGGGTTAAGTGAAAAAGCAATCTTTACTGGATGGAATTATGGTATAACTAACCGAAAAATCATTCTTTACTATATATGACCAATATTTCTATATCAATACTTCTTCAATGAAATCTAGAGACACATTCACACAAATTAAGAAATTAAAGAGACAAGAAACAAATTCAAGTTAACCAATTGACTGAATTCTTCTTGATATTAGGAAAAAAATACCTGAGAGATTACTAACAATAGTTTTAAGTTTTAACTGTAGCAAAAACTTTCCATTTGAAAAAAAAATAAAAAATTCATTGTGAGATGGCTGGTTTTAGTTCCAGATACAGGCTGAAGAAGAGCGCAGGTGATAACATCTTCAAATTTCTGCATTTTACTAATGTAAGAAATGTTAAAGAGAGGCCAAAGATACCAAAGGGACATTCAAACTCATATAAGTCCAAAATAAACTGACAATGCCATGGCTAAAATAGAAAAAGACAAAGAGACAAACAACAGTACACAACATAGAAAACTAAAGACTGAGCAACATGAACCCCACCAAAAACTGGGGGTGATCTCAGGTGTTCCAGAAGAGTAAGCAGATCCTGCTCCACTTAAAAGTATTCTTGTTTGTTTTCAAAGATGACAGCATTGTTGAAATCAGCATCACCACAGTTGAATCTTTGGGGATGGTGAATTTTGTGTACACCTTTGATTTAGCAAATAAATCAAGATGTAAAATTCATATTATAATATTTCTCAATTGTTCCATCCATTTAGAAATCTGCAATGCACATCTAATAAGCTACCTGACAGATCTCAACTAAGCTTGGTATTATCTGTCGCCCTCTCATTCTTGTAGTTTTGAAAGAATTGACGTGGGTTCCTGCAGGCATCCATATGTCAATCTGTCCAATTTTGAAGTGCTCTATCAATTTTTTTATTGATTTTGATATTAGAGGTTTATAACAACAAAACTTCAATCAAATTAGAATATCTGTACTGATTGAAATTGAGAGTTATTTGTCCCCCGGGAAATTTGAATTATGTGAAAAATGGCTTTATAAATACTATCATTGAACAATGCAATACATAATGGATTTGGCTAAAATTAATATCAAAGTTTTATAAAACAAATGTTGAGTTCAAAAGCTCGTACAAAAAGTATTAACATGGTCATTACAGCCCTTGAATCCTTACTGTACAGGTATTAACATGGTCATTACAGCCCTTGAATCCTAACTGTACAGGTATTAACATGATCGTTACAGCCCTTGAATCCTTACTGTACAGGTATTAACATGGTTGTTACAACCCTTAAATCCTTACTGTACAGGTATTAACATGGTCATTACAACCCTTTAATCCTTACTGTACAGGTATTAACATGGTCGTTACAGCCCTTGAATCCTTACTGTACAGGTATTAACATGGTCATTACAGCCCTTGAATCCTAACTGTACAGGTATTAACATGGTCGTTACAGAGCTTGAATCCTTACTGTACAGGTATTAACATGGTTGTTACAGCCCTTAAATCCTTACTGTACAGGTATTAACATGGTTGTTACAGCCCTTGAATCCTTACTGTACAGGTATTAACATGGTCATTAAAGCCCTTGAATCCTTACTGTACAGGTATTAACATGGTTATTACAGCCCTTGAATCCTTACTGTACAGGTATTAACATGGTCGTTACAGCCCTTAAATCCTTACTGTACAGGTATTAACATGGTTGTTACAGCCCTTAAATCCTTACTGTACAGGTATTAACATGGTGATGACAGCCCTTGGTCGTTACAGACCTGGTCATAACAGCACTTGAATCCTTACTGTACAGGTATTAACATGATGATTACAGCCCTTGAATCCTTACTGTACAGGTATTAACATGATGATTACAGCCCTTGAATCCTTACTGTACAGGTATTAACATGGTCATTACAACCCTTTAAACCTTACTGTACAGGTATTAACATGGTCGTTACAGCCCTTGAATCCTTACTGTACAGGTATTAACATAGTGATTACAGCCCTTTAATCCTTACTGTACAGGTATTAACATGGTCATTACAGCCCTTGAATCCTTACTGTACAGGTATTAACATGGTCATTTCAACCCTTTAATCCTTACTGTACAGGTATTAACATAGTCGTTACGGCCCTTGAATCCTTACTGTTCAGGTATTAACATGGTCATTACAGCCCTTGAATCCTTACTGTACAGGTATTAACATGGTCATTACAGCCCTTGAATCCTTACTGTACAGGACAGGGTTCATTAATCATGTTCTGAAAATTGTGTGGATGATATAAAATGCATGTTGATATAAAAAAAATGAATATTTCAGGTTGGTGGATATTTATCTGAACCATATATACTAGTAGATATACCAATAGGAAAGGACAGTTTTGTGGACTATAAACATAAACAATGTGCATGTACGAGTGAAGGATGTGTGGACAGTAAACATGCTATGACCTTGACAATTCTTCTAGAATATGGAACATACAATGGAATGCCAGCATCCAAAGTTTTAATGATACCATATACAGGTAAACACTTATGATACCGTATACAGGTAAACACTTATGATACTGTATACAGGTAAACACTTATGATACCGTATACAGGTAAACACTTATGATACCGTATACAGGTAAACACTTATGATACCATATACAGGTAAACACTTATGATACTGTATACAGGTAAACACTTATGATACAGTATACAGGTAAACACTTATGATACAGTATACAGGTAAACACTTATGATACCGTATACAGGTAAACACTTATGATACCGTATACAAGTCAACAATTTCTTCCTTGTTTTGATTTATGTTCAGCATATGCATTATTTTGTTGAACAAAAATTGCACTTTTATTAGAAACCACTGGGTCATATATATATGACAAAAAAAACAGCTTAAATGTTCTGTGCTTTTGAATGACTTAACTGTAAATCACTTTATTTCCTGCTTTTGTTTGTAATTTATTTCTGGCAGCATATGTAACAATCATAAGCAGATTTTTTAGAAACTTAAATTACAAGGTAAACAAATACATCATACAATTAATACTTGTTGCTCCTTAATAATAATACCTATTGATCTGGAGAATTAATGGCAGGATGAAATTGTAAATAAATGTGCTGGAAATCTTATTTCAATTTCTCCTGTATTGAAAATACTTTTAAAACCATTCTTATGTTGACATCATTATATCTGGGTAAAAGGGGGGACAACTTATTGTTCTTTATTTTCATATTACAATACAATACTTGATTATCTTTCTTTATATGAGATTTAAGATGTATTTATTATTTAACTGAAGGCAAAACTAATGTTGTTAGACTTCTTTGTAAAATTAGGTCTTTACTACTAGAACACTACTGTTTTATGTGTCAACCCCCTTGTAAGGTTCTTCACTTGGACACCACTGGTTTTGTGTCAAACCCACACTAAGGTCCTAGACTAGTACACTACTATTTTACAATGTGTTAACCCTAGGGAGATGCTTTTAAGAACCACAACAATGTTTACATTTTAGACTGGTAGTTAAAATCTTTTACTAGACCACCAATTGATTTCAATTCCACAATTGGTCTATACTAACGCTAATAAGTTAAAATAACACACCAATGCTAGTGGAAAATCCACACTTAGGTCTTTTATTATCACAATGCTGTTTATATATCAAATCCACATTTAGGGTTTTTCATTTTTCAATATCACACTACTGTTGTATTTTCAACCCAAAACTAGGTCTTTTACTCCATATCATTGTTTTGTATCAAACCCACAATTAAGTCTTTTGCTAGCACACCAATGTTTTGTAGTAAATCTTCAGTTAGGTCTTTTACTAGCACACCGATGTTTTGTAGTAAATCTTCAGTTAGGTCTTTTACTCCCCATCATTGTTTTGTATCAAACCCACAATTAGTTATTTTACTAGCACACCAATGTTTTGTATTAAATCTTTAGTTAGGTTTTTTACTAACACACCAATGTTTATGTATTAAACCCACACTTAGGTCTTTTACTAGCACACCAATGTTTTGAATCAAACCCACAGTATAACATGGCTTGACACAGGTTTTTAGAGGAACACATTACAGTAAATTTTTTCTTGCAGGTAGAACACATCAGTTAAGAGTACACTGCAACCTGATTGGTCACACTATTATTGGAGACTATACTTATAGTAATGAAAAGGACACAGCACCATATCGTATGATGTTACATGCCTATAGAATGATAGTACCTCTACAGGCGGAACCACTTGATATAATGTCACCGGACCCATTTCTAACAAGTGTAGATCCTAAATGGAAACCACATAAAATTATTACCAATTATGATGAAGTTGTAGAGGAAAACTTAACACTAAAGAATGTTAAAGAAAAGAACATATCTAGTTTAACATATCATACCATGAAAATTTATAATTTTCATTTTGAAAAGAATCCATTAAAAGAGTTTTCGTTTTATTTAAGTATATTTTCATGAATGTCAATTTCAGGATGATTTGCACAAATGCAACTCTGTGTTATGGTATGGATAGGGATAACTGATCTATTGCCATCACTTGACATCAACCCTTTCTTTGCCTTTGTAACTCACTTGACTCACAGTGTCAAATTGAGCTATTCTTATCACTTGGCGTCGGTCGTCATCTATAATCCATTATCTTTTTCAAAAACTCTTCTCTGAAACTACTTAGCCAGAATCATCATTGGGTAATCTTGATAAAAAGTTGTGTATCAGATGATCCCGCCTGCTGACTAACATGGCCCCCATGGCTAAAATTATAGGGGTAAAATGCAAGTTTTGTCTATTAACATATCTTAAAAATTGCTATAGATCAAGAAAATCTGACAGGGGCAGAAATGTTTAAAATGTTGAGATCTGTCTACTGTCAGATGACTTCTTATAGGAGTTATTGCCCTTAAATGATGAATTTTACCAATTTATTGAATTTATGCTCGTCTTACAAACTATAATATTGTTTTATTTAATTATATTTAAGTAGATGGCAATATTTGTATTGGTGGTACAAATGCCACTCTGTGTTATGGTATGGAAAATGTTGTGTATTTGGTAAAAGAATGTATTTTTTGCAATTGAACACGTGTCTGTCCCACATGTCAAGTGATGTTTAGATGCCGTCTCACTGACGTTAGCCTATATCTACTTTTATATTGTAAATTCCATTTGTTAAAAAGTATGGCAGTATGACCTTCTGCATTGGTGGCCTAAGTAGTTCTTCAACAGTATCACTAGGCTGTTCATTTGGAGGTTGTGGGTTTGAACCCTTCAGGTGGCAGGTGCATTCTCACCCAACCTTTATTGCCCCAATATTGCCTGCTTTCCTGCTGAAGGTTAGTGGTTCTCTACACTTCCTCTACCAATAAAACTGCCACCACGATAAAACAAAGAGTGCTGAAAGTGGCCTTAAACACCAACAATCAATTAATTAATCAGCATGACCTTGACATTATAATTCAACAACTTGAAGTTTTGTTGTATAGTGTAGAACTATTGAGAATATAATAACTAGATTTGTGGAACTGTAGCCTACTACATATGTAGAAGGGGTAGCGGTATGTAGAATAATTTTTATGTGTCAAATCTGATTGTTTTCATCACTATATCCCTATTAAGTTAAACAACAATTTATGTGTTGTGATGGGTTATTTTTTTACATTAATGTCTCTTAGGTAGTGCTTTGCAGACTCATCACAGCGTATGATTTTTTTGCCCATGTGGTTGTTCCTTCTGACATGTCATTGATATTGATATTTTTGCCCATGAGGTATTTCTTTGCTGACACATCATTGAGTTTAATATTTTTGCCCCTGTGCTAGTTTTTTGCTAACACATCATTGAGATTGATATGTTTGCCCTGTAGAAGTTCCTTGCTGACACATCATTTAGTTTGATATGTTTACCCATGTGGTAGTTCCTTGCTGACACATCATTGAGTTGACATTTTTTCACATGATGTAGTTCCTTGCTGACACATCATTGAGTTTGATATGTTTGCCCTGTGGTAGTTCTTTGCTGACACATCCTTGAGTTTGATATTTTTGCCAGTGAGGTATTTCCTTGCTGACACATCACTGACTTTGATATTTTTGCCCCTGTAGTAGTTCTTTGCTAACACATCATTGAGTATTGGTATGTTTGCCCCTGTGCTAGTTCCTTGCATAAATATCATTGAGTTTGATATTTTTGTCCCTGTGCTAGTTTCTTGCTGACACATCATTGAGTTTTGGTATGTTTGCCCCTGTGCTAGTTCCTTGCATAAATATCATTGAGTTTGATATGTTTGTCCCTGTGCTAGTTCCTTGCTGACACATCATTGAGTTTTGGTATGTTTGCCTCTGTGCTAGTTCCTTGCATAAATATCATTGAGTTTGATATGTTTGTCCCTGTGCTAGTTCCTTGCTGACACATCATTGAGTTTTGATATTTTTGCCTATGAGGTAGTTTCTTGCTAACACATCATTGAGATTGATATGTTTGCCCCTGAGGTAGTTCCTTGCTGACGCATTATTGAGATTGACATTTTTGCCCCTGAGGTAGTTCCTTGCTGACACATTATTGACTTTGATATTTTTGCCTCTATAGTAGTTCTTTGCTGACACATCATTGAGATTGATAATTTTGCCTCAGTGGTAGTTCATGCTCTATCATTATTGAGTTTGATATGTTTGCACTTCTGGTAGTTCCTTGCTAACACATCTTTGAGATTGATATTTTTGCCCATGAGGTAGTTCCTTGCTGACTCATTATTGAGTTTGATATGTTTGCACCTCTGGTAGTTCCTTGCTAACACATCTTTGAGATTGATATTTTTGCCCATGAGGTAATTCCTTGCTGACACATCATTGAGTTTGATATTTTTGCCAGTGAGGTAGTTCCTTGCTGACACATCCTTGAGTTTGATATTTTTGCCAGTGAGGTAGTTCCTTGCTGACACATCATTGAGTTTGATATGTTTGCCCATGTGGTAGTTCTTTGTGGGGACACATCATTGAGTTTGATATTTTTGCCCCTGTAGTAGTTCTTTGCTGACACATCATTGAGTACGATATGTTTTCCCCTGTAGTATTTCTATGTTGTCACATCATTTAGATTGACATTTTTGCACATGAAGTAGTTCCTTGCTGACACATCATTGATTTTAATATGTTTGCCCCTGTGGTAGTTCTTTGCTGTCACAATATTTAGTTTGATATATTTGCCCTTGAGGTAGTTCCTTGCTGACACATTGAGTTTGATATACCGGTATTTGCCCATGAGGTAGTTTCTAGCTGACACATCATTAAGTTTGATATTTTGGCCCCTGTGCTAGTTCTTCTTTGCTAACACATCATTGAGATTGGTATTTTTGCTCCTGAGGTATTCCTTGCTGACACTTCATTTAGTTTGATATTTTGACATTTTTGCTCATGTATTAGTTAATTGATTCATCCTTGAAATTGGTATATTGCTCATCTGACAGGTATGACCAGAAAGCTATTGCCATCATTTTTCGTGAACCCTTATTTCACAATTAAAGCACCTCATTTGTATAGCACTGGATTCAATTTCAAACTTGACAAATGTTATTTTTGTAAAACTTCCATAAATTATTATTCCGATCAGGTGAAAATATAAGATTAGCCTTGATTTTATAAACTGATCCATTTTTAATTTTTACTTCACAAAGACTCGAAATATTTTTTCAAACTTTTTACTTTTAATATTCAGTACCTCAAAAAAAACAAGCATTCTGTGAGTATTGCATGGCAATACATAGTCCCCTACCGGTTAAAAATTCATTGTAATGGAACTAAATTACAACTTGATCTATAACTTGTCATGGTGTAAACTACATAAAAATATCAAGTCAAAATCTTCAAGCATGATGAAAAAAACTGTTGAAAACTGATTAATTAAGTAAATTTTCTATGTCCAAAGACCATAACTCTGCACAAAATCATCAGACCGGAACAAAATTCCAACTTGATCTGTAACTTGTCATGATAAAACTATATACTTATTATCAAATCAATATCTTCAAGAATGACAAACAAACCTACCACTAAATTCTTCAAACAATTTACCAAAGAAAAGGAAAAAAAATCCAAAATGTCATTTTGCCTTCCGTTTAAAAAAAGAGTTATTTCCCTTTGAACAGAAAACTACTTATTAATAAGTATTTCATCAAAAATTTAATTCTAGGGAAAGGGCTTTTACTGAACAAAGAGAAAAGCTAAAATCATGAAAACTGAACTTGACCTGTAACTTGTCATGATAAAACAATAAACCAGATATCAAATCAATATCTTCAAGCACGAAGAAAAAGTCTGGAAAACTGATTTGCCGGACTGACAGATGGACAGACAGACGGACAGACAGACAGAGTGCAAACCTAAAGTCCCCTTCGACTTCGTCGGTAGGGGACTAAAAATCCTCATGTCATGCTGATTTTGGTGGCATACAAGCAGCTATAGTTTCACATAGGTACCAATTCAACAATAAAGATGTCACATTTTTATACGACTGCAAAAATTAAAAATTTTTTGGTCGTATATTGGTATGACGTTGGCGTCGTCGTCGTCCGAAGACTCATTGGTTTTCGCACTCTAACTTTAGTTTAAGTGAATGGATCTCCATGAAATTTTACCATAAGGTTCAATACCACGAAAGGAAGGTTGGGATTGATTTTGGGGGTTATAGTACCAACAGTTAATGAATTAGGGGCCAAAAATAAGCATTTTTGTAACTTCCAGACAATAACTTGTGTGTAAGTGTATGGATCTCTCTGACATTGTACCACAAGGTTCCATATCACAAAGGGAAGGCTGTAATTGATTTTGGGGTAATTGCCTCAAAATGTTAGGAATAAGGGGCCAAAAAAGGGGCAAAAAACAAGCATTTTTCTAGTTTCATGACAATAACTTGTGTGTAAGTGTTTGGATATTTCTGAAATTGTACTACAAGGTTCCATATCACAAAGGGAAAGCTGGAATTGAGTTTGAGGGTAATTGCCCGAAACGTTTAGGAATTGGGGGCCAAAAAGGGGCCAAAAATAAGCATTTTTCTAGTTTCCAGACAATAACTTGTGTTCAAGTGTATGGATCTCTCTGAAATTGTACTGCAAGGTACCATACCACAAAGGGAAGGCTGAGATTGAGTTTGGGGGTGATGAATCATAAGGGGGTTCAAAAAATTTTGGGGGGGGATTTTTTTTTTTCTTTTTTTCCTTTTTTTTTTCTTTTAAAATTTAAAATTTTAAGTTGGTTATTTCTGATTTATATTTAAAAGCAAATAATAATGATATGGTAGGAGATATACACCAAACAGGATGTGTAAATTATTATATAATAAGTATTGTGCAATAGCAAGAAATTTTCAATTGCACAGTATTGCACAATAGCAAGAAATCTTCAATTGCACAGTATTGCGCAATAGCAAGAAATCTTCAATTGCACAGTATTGCACAATAGCAAGAAATATCCAATAGCACAATATTGCGCAATAGCAAGAAATTGTCAATTGTACAGTATTGCGCAATAGCAAGAAATAATCAATTGCACAGTATTGTGCAAAAGAAGATACTTCGTATAAATTGCTTATTTCTTGATCAATTTCAATGGGGTTTTATTCTTGAATTCTTGGGGTTCTTTAATATGCTGAATCTAACCATGTATTAAGTTTTTGGATTTTGGGCCCCGTTTTTAAATTGGTCCACATTGAGGTCCAAAGGGTCCAAAATTTAACTTTGTTTGATTTCATCAAAAATTGAATTATTGGGGTTCTTTGATATGCCGATTCTAACCGTGTATTTAGATTCTTAATTTTTGGTTCTGTTTTCAAATTGGTCTACATAAAGGTCCAAAGGGTCCAAAATTAAACTTAGTTTGATTTCAAAAAAAATTGAATATATGGGGTTCTTTGATATGCTGAATCTAACCATGTATTTAGATTTTTGATTATGGGCCCAGTTTTCAAGTTGGTCCAAATCGGGGTCCAAAATTAAACTTTGTATGATTTCAACAAAAATTGAATATATGGGGTTCTTTGATATGCTGAATCTAACCATGTATTTAGATTTTTGATTGTTGGGCCCCGTTATCAACTTTGTCCACATTGAGATCAAAAGGGTCCAAAATTAAACTTTGTTTGATTTCATCAAAAATTGAATATATGGGGTTCTTTGATATGCTGAATCTAACCATGTATTTAGATTTTTGATTATGGGCCCAGTTTTCAAGTTGGTCCAAATCGGGGTCCAAAATTAAACTTTGTTTGATTTCAACAAAAATTGAATATATGGGGTTCTTTGATATGCTGAATCTAACCATGTATTTAGATTTTTGATTATGGGCCCAGTTTTCAAGTTGGTCCAAATCGGGGTCCAAAATTAAACTTTGTTTGATTTCAACAAAAATTGAATATATGGGGTTCTGTAATATGCTGAATCTAACCGTGTATTAAGTTTTTGGATTTTGGGCCCCGTTTTTAAATTGGTCCACATTGAAGTCCAAAGGGTCCAAAATTTAACTTTGTTTGATTTCATCAAAAATTGAATTATTGGGGTTCTTTGATATGCCGAATCTAACCGTGTATTTAGATTCTTAATTTTTGGTTCTGTTTTCAAATTGGTCTACATAAAGGTCCAAAGGGTCCAAAATTAAACTTAGTTTGATTTCAAAAAAAATTGAATATATGGGGTTCTTTGATATGCTGAATCTAACCATGTATTTAGATTTTTGATTATGGGCCCAGTTTTCAAGTTGGTCCAAATCGGGGTCCAAAATCAAACTTTGTTTGATTTCAACAAAAATTGAATATATGGGGTTCTTTGATATGCTGAATCTACCCATGTATTTAGATTTTTGATTATGGGCCCAGTTTTCAAGTTGGTCCAAATCGGGGTCCAAAATCAAACTTTGTTTGATTTCAACAAAAATTGAATATATGGGGTTCTTTGATATGCTGAATCTAACCATGTATTTAGATTTTTGATTGTTGGGCCCCGTTATCAACTTTGTCCACATTGAGATCAAAAGGGTCCAAAATTAAACTTTGTTTGATTTCATCAAAAATTGAATATATGGGGTTCTTTGATATGCTGAATCTAACCATGTATTTAGATTTTTGATTATGGGCCCAGTTTTCAAGTTGGTCCAAATCGGGGTCCAAAATTAAACTTTGTTTGATTTCAACAAAAATTGAATATATGGGGTTCTTTGATATGCTGAATCTAACCATGTATTTAGATTTTTGATTATGGGCCCAGTTTTCAAGTTGGTCCAAATCGGGGTCCAAAATTAAACTTTGTTTGATTTCAACAAAAATTGAATATATGGGGTTCTTTGATATGCTGAATCTAACCATGTATTTAGATTTTTGATTGTTGGGCCCCGTTATCAACTTTGTCCACATTGAGATCAAAAGGGTCCAAAATTAAACTTTGTTTGATTTCATCAAAAATTGAATATATGGGGTTCTTTGATATGCTGAATCTAACCATGTATTTAGATTTTTGATTATGGGCCCAGTTTTCAAGTTGGTCCAAATCGGGGTCCAAAATTAAACTTTGTTTGATTTCAACAAAAATTGAATATATGGGGTTCTTTGATATGCTGAATCTAACCATGTATTTAGATTTTTGATTATGGGCCCAGTTTTCAAGTTGGTCCAAATCGGGGTCCAAAATAAAACTTTGTTTGATTTCAACAAAAATTGAATATATGGGGTTCTGTAATATGCTGAATCTAACCGTGTATTAAGTTTTTGGATTTTGGGCCCCGTTTTTAAATTGGTCCACATTGAAGTCCAAAGGGTCCAAAATTAAACTTTGTTTGATTTCATCAAAAATTGAATTATTGGGGTTCTTTGATATGCCGAATCTAACCGTGTATTTAGATTCTTAATTTTTGGTTCCGTTTTCAAATTGGTCTACATAAAGGTCCAAAGGGTCCAAAATTAAACTTAGTTTGATTTTAACAAAAATTGAATTTTTAGGGTTCTTTGATATGCTGAATCTAAACATGTATTTAGATTTTTGATTATGGGCCCAGTTTTCAAGTTGGTCCAAATCGGGGTCCAAAATTAAACTTTGTTTGATTTCAACAAAAATTGAATATATGGGGTTCTTTGATATGCTGAATCTAACCATGTATTTAGATTTTTGATTGTTGGGCCCCGTTATCAACTTTGTCCACATTGAGATCAAAAGGGTCCAAAATTAAACTTTGTTTGATTTCATCAAAAATTGAATATATGGGGTTCTTTGATATGCTGAATCTAACCATGTATTTAGATTTTTGATTATGGGCCCAGTTTTCAAGTTGGTCCAAATCGGGGTCCAAAATTAAACTTTGTTTGATTTCAACAAAAATTGAATATATGGGGTTCTTTGATATGCTGAATCTAACCATGTATTTAGATTTTTGATTATGGGCCCAGTTTTCAAGTTGGTCCAAATCGGGGTCCAAAATTAAACTTTGTTTGATTTCAACAAAAATTGAATATATGGGGTTCTGTAATATGCTGAATCTAACCGTGTATTAAGTTTTTGGATTTTGGGCCCCGTTTTTAAATTGGTCCACATTGAAGTCCAAAGGGTCCAAAATTTAACTTTGTTTGATTTCATCAAAAAATGAATTATTGGGGTTCTTTGATATGCCGAATCTAACCGTGTATTTAGATTCTTAATTTTTGGTTCCGTTTTCAAATTGGTCTACATAAAGGTCCAAAGGGTCCAAAATTAAACTTAGTTTGATTTTAACAAAAATTGAATTTTTAGGGTTCTTTGATATGCTGAATCTAAACATGTATTTAGATTTTTGATTATGGGCCCAGTTTTCAAGTTGGTCCAAATCGGGGTCCAAAATTAAACTTTGTTTGATTTCAACAAAAATTGAATATATGGGGTTCTTTGATATGCTGAATCTAACCATGTATTTAGATTTTTGATTTTTGGGCCTTTTATCATTTTTGTCCACATTGAGATCAAAAGGGTCCAAAATTAAACTTTGTTTGATTTAATCAAAAATTAAATTCTTGGGGTTCTTTGATATGCTGAATCTAACCATGTATTTAGATTTTGGATATTGGACCATAATAGGTGAATGTCCAATTTAAAATTTTAAGTTCTAAGACCACATTCATTCTGTGTCAGAAACCTATGCTGTGTCAAATATTTAATCACAATCCAAATTCAGAGCTGTATCAAGCTTGAATGTTGTGTCCATACTTGCCCCAACTGTTCAGGGTTCGACCTCTGCGGTCGTATCAAGCTGCGCCCTGCGGAGCATTTTATTAGTTTCTGAAATTGCTTATCAAATCTGAAACAAAACTTTGAAGCAGTAATGTATGGTTCTTGTGGTAGGGTCCTTTAAAAAAAAAAAATTTTAAAATTGCTCGTCAAATGAATACCCTAGCCATCATAAGCAAGTGTAGATTCGAACTTTTCAAACTTATTAAGTTTTGAGGTTTTTAATATCAGAAACTTAAAGGCAAATCCTTTGATACTTTATAACTATAGTGACTTGCAGCCTGTCTGAAATGATTTCATGTCGATTAGATGGCATACAAAAATCAACATAACAGTTCCCTTTAGGATCAGATTAAAGTCAGAATAGATATGCCACATAAGCAATAAAACCTTTACTATGATGTAAAACAAGATCGCAACTAGTCAGAATCCTTGTTTTTTCTTTGTCTTGATGACTTGAATTCTGTATAAATTTAAACATTTACTGTTTAGGAGTTAATTGGATTAAAAGCATATTGTTCCTATGGGTTTTTGTTGGGTTTTTTTTGTGTTGGTTATTTCATATTGTTTAAAAGTTGTCTGATCATATTTGATTGATAAAAAATTGCCAGTCATTGATATTCTATATAAAGGTTGAGTTATCTTCTCTTTATCAAGACACCCTTCAGTGTTATCTCCCTTTATCAACACTCCCCAAGGTGTTCAGAGAATACATGTTGTTGAATCACACCTGTAAATATTGTTTTACCTGTAATCAAGTACTAGATAACACAAACGAACTCTTTCATCTTCCCATGGTATGTCATTAAGGAGATAAAAGTATTCTCTACCTGGCCAGGTACACTAACCCCATAGGTAAACCACTAACTTGATAGAGACAGAAACAGTACATAGAAAGTGTTTATTATGGTCAGTTTGAGGCAATACACTTTGAACTGAGGTCAGA
This sequence comes from Mytilus californianus, assembly GCF_021869535.1. Lineage (NCBI taxonomy): Eukaryota > Metazoa > Mollusca > Bivalvia > Mytilida > Mytilidae > Mytilus > Mytilus californianus. The sequence continues at coordinate 111,796,403 of NW_026262723.1, forward strand.
AAATCTATTTGTTTTGTAGTAATGTGGTTTGTTTATATATTAAACCCATTAAAAAGAATAATGTTTAGCATAAACTATTGGTATCACACTGACAGTTCACGGATATTGTTAAAGAATTTTAACGTCAGACAAAATGTTACATTCCTTGTGCAAAGTACATTGTAACTGCTAACTTACTTGTTATAGACCTGTAACTTTTTTCTCTCTCTCACAACTCTTTGAGGGGTCCATAGGTGGCCTGTTACAAGGCTAAATTTCTGTCCCTATCCAATATACCCTCATTTCCCGTGGCAGTCTAAATTCTTGGACCTTAATACCTTAATCTATTACAGAACATAACCTATTGTATTTATTGTTAATTTGTTCTCGTCCTGAATATGCATGAAATATTTGCCACTGGACATTAAGCAACCAACAATCAATCAATTTTTCTCTCTCTCATATTTCAATTCTTTAAAGTATGCGACATTATTGCTAATGTGTGCTGAGATGGTCACTAATTTATAAATCAATCATACCACATATTACAGCCATCCCTTTATATACAAAGGAAATGTGGTATTATAGTTCAGGTGACCTCTGTGATTAGGTAAAACTTCATAGATGTCATGTTTTTCATAATGAAAAAAGAAATCTATATATATATTTATTTCAAATATGAGCAAGCCCTTGGTAGTAGCTTGTAAAATAGGGTTCATTATGCTCTCTTTCAAATATTCATTTTCTATGCATTTTTACGATAAACTGTTAACACAGAGATATGTCTCACCTATTTGTTATTTTGATAAATCAAATGTTGAAATTTAAATAGCAATACTTTAACATGTAAGTTATGCAAATATTCAAAGTCAATAAACCATGACTGAAGGTACAGGGCTAAATAATCTCCATGGAAATGAGATGTGCCAATGCTAATTCAACTGCAAACCAAATACCATTGACTTTTCATAAGTAGTTCCCTTAAAACAAACCTAAACACAAACATTAACTTGTAAACTATGTAAAAGTTTCAGAGTCAATGAACCATAATTAGGGGGTGGGGTTATATAATCTCCATGGAAATGAAACTTGCAAAGAATATTATTGACTTAACATTAGTGGTTCATCTTAAACTGACATAATCACAAACTAATACATGTAAACTAAGCAAAAGTTTCAAAGTCAATAGACCATGACTGAGGGGTAAGGACAGAATATTCTCCATGGAAATAAGATGTGCTAATGCTTATACAACTGCATACCAATTAGCATTGACCTACCACTAATGGTTCCCCTTAAGCTGACCTAATCACAAAATAATACATGAAAACTAAGCAAAAGTTACAAAGTCAATAGGCCATGAGTGAGGGGGCGGGGCCAAATAATCTCCATGGAAATGAGATATGCCAATGCTTATACAACTGCATACCAAATATCATTGACCTACCACTAGTGGTTCCCCATAAACTGACCTAATCACAAACTAATACATGTAAAATAAGCAAAGTTTCAATGTCAATAGACCTTGACTGAGGGGGCAGGGCCAAATAATCTCCATGGTAATGAGATGTGCCAATGCTAATACAACTGCATACCAAATATCATTGATCTACCACTAGTGGTTCACCATGAACTAGACCTAATCACAAACTAATACATTGTTGACGCCTCCGCTGGAAACAGCATACCTGTCTCGCTTTTTGACTCCATCAAAGCAAGACAAAAACAGTAAAATTTCATGACAAAGCAATTCTGTTGTCTTAATTTTGATGAATTAGGACTGCAAGATTTTTCATATACATTCATTTGTATGAACAACACTGGGAATTATATTTTGAAATTTATTGGTATTTATAAATGTGTAAAAAATTGTGAAAAATAGTTACAAGTCTAATTTAGTGGTTGTCTGTTTATCATACTTGTTTTTCGTTTATTGTTTTGTACAAGTCATGTTCATTTGAATTATTTAACATTTTGTCATGTTTATAGCTTACTATAAGGATTTTGGCCTTTGTTGAAGGCCGTACAGTGACCTATTGGTGGTTACATCTTCATCACTTGGTCTCTGTTGGATAGTTGTTTAATTGGCAATCATACTGCATCTTTTTATATTACTGTCAAGTGTTGTAACCATATACAAATTCACTTTCGTTAATGACATTTCTAGTATTCCTATGAAAATATAGGTGTTAATTCTGACCAATCAATAGTCAGTGTTGTTAATCTAACAAAATCAATGGTAATCCAGTTTGCCAGAGGACATAACTACATTTATGAGGAGTATGTGAGATGACATTTGATTTTCCTCAATTCAAATGGATTTAACTCCTGCACTTATCCCATGGAAATTAAATTCAACCTGTATTTTACAGTAATAAATATCAAACCCTAACAAGAAGGACACTGGTCGAACTATCAAATTCAATAATATCTTTACCAGAATTGTAAAACAGAGATATCTACTGACTAAATTTTCCATCAAAACCTTTATGACTGGCAGGGAAAGAAAACCAAAACATATATATTCAAAAGAAATACTTTCTTAAAATAATGCATATAAAACGGTCTTAATTTACAAAACAAAACATTTCAACAACTTTAAAAGCACTATTCCTTCAGTTTGTATGAACAAATTTGGTACTATACATGTCAAAATAAAAAGGTTTACTAATAACTGATACCAAATTTGGTACCTACTTTATTCATCTCCGGGCATCATACTAACTGAGTAATTACACAATAAAAATGCATATTTTTAAATTGTAGTTTATTATGTTGAACACTGGTTTCATAGACCATATGTAACATGAAAAGATACAGCAGTTTTGTCTGGGTCATCTCAAAAGTTTAAATCATTTGAAAATGAGTGTATTAAAAAGTCAATAATGCATTCATGAAAAGAAATTATATAAAACATTTTAGAGAAAAAGTTCAAAAAAGTCAAAGAGTTCTGAGATTAATTGGAAAGTAAAATTACATTTTGAGATGATCCCTGATGAAATTATACCCTGAATTGTCATGGCGAATTCAATGACAGATTTAATCCTAATACAAATATAATCATTCCATGATTCAGTTTTAATATAATAGTATCATGACTCAAAAACAGACAAATAAAATAATTCAAGAAGTTGTTTAAGATTTTTTCAACAAAACCAATACATAAGATGTGAGAGGTATGAAGTCCTGTCTATGCTTTTAAGGTCGTAGTTATTTAAAAAAAAGGTTGTGATGAATTTTTTCACCAGAGTTAAATTATTCATGAAATTTGTTCTTTTACATATGGTAAAATTTGTTTTGAAGTATTCAGAATCAGTGATGACACAGTTTCAATATTATTATGAAGTTAACAAGAAAGAAAACACAGGCACAGTTCAAATTCTACAGGTACACTTCCAGGTCAATCTATAAACTGAGAGGTTACACTTCCAGTAGCATGTCAATCTATAAACTGAGAGGTTACACTTCCAGTAGCATGTCAATCTATAAACTGAGAGGTTACATTTTCAGTAGCACGTCAATCTATATACTGAGTATTGATTTAGTCTTCAATGAAGGGCTAATAGATGAACAATAACTTAATCATGATACGTTTAAAAGAAGGAATTTCTACGGCCAAACTTCTGTTTGAAACAGCAGCATTCCTTTCTTGCGGAATCATATTAAGAAAAAAGAATAATCCATAGACATACATGGATTTTATAAGGCTTTCTGATATTTGTTTATTTCATGTTTGAAGTGTTTCGTTCCTTAATATTGAAAAAAAATTATAAAAAAATTAAGTAAAAATAGAAATTTCATTACATTTATAACTTTAAAATCAACGGGTTCAAATAAAACTTTACTAAAATGAATAAAATTTGCTAGTTTCATATAACCTCATATCACCTAACAGCATAAAAAAATTTCATGAAAATCCAATTGGGGAGATTATATTCTACACAGAAACTACACATATTCATCTTGATGAAGATATAACATCAAAATTTTAAAGCTTTTTTTACTAGAAATCTTATTTTGACTTTGTCTTTACTTGGTTATGGTAAACACAGCATCCAATCTAACAACCCTTATATTTGAGGAGTTCTAAAATCCTCACGAAACAAAGAGTGTTGCTAAATAGGTCTACTTTTCACTACAATCAAAATCTGAAACAATTTAACCTTCCAAAAGACGAAACTACATTTGAAACGAAGGTTAAAATGTTCCATTACAGAGTTAGGTTTCTCTATATTGATGTTTCTCTATATTGCATTTTATTTTTATCACAATTTCCAGAAACAAGTGAATCAATTTAGTTTGTGAAATAAAAATCAAACCCTACATTGTATGAAAATGTAACTTCTTAATAGATTAATTAGAAAGAAAACACTTTACACAAATAAAAATAGCACCAGTAAAATGTGTAGGCCAGGGTTAACAAAAAAACAATTATTTCCCTTGAATTCAAAATTAAAACCGTTCTTTGTACAGAAATAAAACTGGTTATTTCATTGGTTAAATCTATTCCCTTACACACGTGTTGTATAAAATGAATAACATGATAGTTGGACTAGGTTTTACAAGTTCAAACAACTCAAAAACAATCAATGCCATCCGATAAACACAACCAGAATGGATTATCCTATATGTATGTAAGCACAATTACTTTTCTGTCTATATTTTCACAAAAAGAATTATTTCTTAAGGAATTCTATTTTCAAGCATTACTTCTCTAATATTTGACTTAAATCAACAAACTTGGTAAATTTCCATGATATTTCCATTCAGGTTCCAAAATTTAACTCTTATAGGCAGTAAAATTAAATATCATAGTTTTTCAGTTCAGATAATTTCCTAGAACAGAAGTATTTCATTAAAGTAACTTGCTTACAAACATACAAACAACCATGATTTACATAAAACTAAAAATTCATAACTTAAAACACAGTAAAAGTCTATGCATAATTTAAAATAACAAAATAATGACAGCAATTCCATGAGGATGGTTAAAGTTCTGTGCTTTTAATATACATGATATTTTACTGAGGGCTGTCACAAAATGTACCTCAGAATGGCAGAATGTCATTGAAGAGGAGAGCTCAACTATTGTTATTGTAGAGCTCTTCTAGTTCAGATTTGAAAATAAGAGAATGTGTGCATAAAAATATTTCTACTGAATAGCCGTATTTTGGATATTTTTTAAATAACATGACATCTGATAGTCAATTAGTCAATTTATAAACAATAAAAATTGAATGACAACATCTACAATTTCAACTGTGTTATCCTCCAACACAAAACATTCTACCCTCTGGATACAATTTTTATGAAGCCCTGATATGTAACCCGTAAACTGAATCCATAAATAACCCACCATGGTTGATAATGGCCCCACCTGGTGGTTAAACCCTGAGTCACAGCTCTTTACAGTCTTTATACAAATATACACAACTATGTACACATTATACAATAAATTACGTATTATTATTAATCATTCTTAGTCACTTTTGCAATAATTCGACCATCCCATAATGGTAAAATTTCAGAGTCATTTTTAATTTCCTCATACACTGCTCCCTCCTCACCAAATTCATTGCTTTTCTTCTTGAAGAAATATCTGTAAATAGAAAAATTCAAAACTTAAGTACTGCTTAAAATATAAAAATAATCATTACTTTATCAAATGTTTTTTAGAATTAGCTTTGAAAGGACAATTTTATGAATTGTGCACATCCAATCTGATTTTTTTCCCCATAACAGGTCGATTAAGATGAAAAGGATAATGACTTATAGTTTACCCTACCTCCTCCTCATCTTACCTATCAATCTGATAAAAATAAATTTCCAAGTTTCTTTCTGTATCTTTTAAATTCTGAAGTTATTTTTTCATGATGGAAACCTGAGTGTTTGTGTTTCTTATCTAATGGACAGATAAATGATTTGATGTTCTGTGAAATTTATGAGTCATGGCAAATTCATTTAATTTTTTCAATCTACAATATACCTCATCAGATATTTTGTATAAGAAAAGAAAACTTATTTTTGTTTTGTGATATGTTTTTGACATTGCACAAGTAATTTCAATGGATTGAGCAAATAAGTAAGCGATGTCAAGAATATTCAATAAACTAATACAATCTTCAGCTGAATGTCTGCACTGTACCCAAATCTTTTTTTAATTTATAATCTAATTTACAGTCTCCTATTGGTCCAATATGTTGCTTGAACTGAGCTCGTCACATGATCTGGGCCCTCGGTCATAAAACTTTACTCAGTACTCTTGTACAACAAGAGTGCACACGCTGAAATGTCTCGCCTTCTTTACTAATCATTGATATTATGTTGATAGTCCTAAATATAAAGCTTTATTACAACTATCACATAAACTTAACATTAACCAAGTAAACTAAACATTGACCAATGAACCATGAAAATGAGGTCAAGGTCAGATGAACCATGCTAGGCAGGCATGTACAGCTAACAATTCTTCCATACAACAAATATAGTTGACCTATTGCTTTTAGTTTAAGAAAAACAGACCAAAACACAAAAACTTAACACTGAGCAATGAACCTTGAAAATGAGGTCAAGGTCAAATAAAACCTGCGTGACTGACATATAGATCATAAAATATTTCCATACACCAAATATAGTTGAACTATTGCATATAGTATTAGAAAAAAAGACCAAAACTCAAAAACTTAACTTTGACCACTGAACCATGAAAATGAGGTCAAGGTAAGATGACACCTGCCAGCTAGACATGTACACCTTACAATCATTCCATACACCAAATATAGCTGACCTATTGCATGCAGTATTAGAAAGAAAGACCAAAACTCAAAAACTTAACTTTGACCACTGAACCATGAAAATGAGGTCAAGGTCAGATGACACCTGCCAGCTAGACATGTACAACTTACAATCATTCCATACAACAAATATAGTAGACCTATTGCATACAGTATAAGAAAAACAGACCAAAACACAAAAACTTAACTATAACCACTGAACCATGAAAATGTGGTCAAGGTCAGATGACACCTGCCAGTTGGACATGTACACCTTACAGTCCTTCCATACACCGAATATACTAGACCTATTGCTTATAGTATCTGAGATATGGACTTGACCACCAAAACTTAACCTTGTTCACTGATCCATGAAATGAGGTCGAGGTCAAGTGAAAACTGTCTGACGGGCATGAGGACCTTGCAAGGTACGCACATACCAAATATAGTTATCCTATTACTTATAATAAGAGAGAATTAAACATTACAAAAAATCTGAACTTTTTTTTCAAGTAGTCACTGAACCATGAAAATGAGGTCAAGGACATTGGACATGTGACTGACGGAAACTTCGTAACATGAGGCATCCATATACAAAGTATGAAGCATCCAGGTCTTCCATCTTCTAAAATATAAAGCTTTTAAGAAGTTAGCTAACGCCACCGCCGCCGCCGGATCGCTATCCCTATGTCGAGCTTTCTGCGACAAAAGTCGCAGGCTCGACAAAAATTGTGCTCGAAACACCAAATCCAGTATTTCGATTGGTTGATTTCTGAGTCTGAGTAGGAAAATCATGCTCGAAATTTTTATGACCGCAAGGCCTTATGTACCTATAGTTCCCCATTCACCAGAAGTTTGAATTGAGTTATATAACTTACCTATAGTTTCCTGTTCTTCCAATAAGATGTTTGAACTGAGCTAGAGTTACATTATGACCAGGTACTGTAATTTTGTATGGTATTGGCTCCTGGCAGAAATAATATCCTATCACGATTTCTTCACCAGTAGAGCCTGAGGTATTAGCACTGCTGTTTGGTGACTTCTTCTTTTTACTGTAATAAAAACACACATTATATATATTAACCTAAAAATAAATTAAATAACATGTGAATAATATACAAGAAGTACATTACCATAATTATGTTACAAAGGGAGATAATAGCCAACTTTTAATCCTAACAATCAGATTTGTCTCCCCTCCGTGACTAACTGAATGTTTACAATAGATCTGCAATGTGTGTGTATAGGTAGACAATTTCATCGAATTTTGATTATCTTAATTTAGTTGAAGATGTCTTTAAGGTTCTCTTCCATCGATAAATTAAATAAGGAGCTATAAAAGTGTAAAGGTATTTCTTACATATTTTTTATATTATTCACCATTATTTTACAGATGGCAAACTATCTTTTTACAACTTTTCAACAAGCAAAATGCAGTAAAAATAATATAACTATAGGTTGTCAAGTTTATCATGTTGCTTAATCCCATAACTTTTATTTCTTATTAGCCATTAATTACACTTCACACTGCCCAATATCATATCTATTACAACTTTTTTCCTGTTACTATTATAGGATGTGTTCAATCTTTATAATTCTCAACTCACACATTTGTTACTTTTTAATTTAAATTACACCTTTTAAATGCTCATCTTGGATTGTTTCTATTTAACAACAATCCTGAGACAATACTTACTCTACAGCAATAGTATCAAATGACATGTCTAAATCACACGGAACAGTTCTGGTTGTAGGTAGAGGTTTCATGTTACCCTGGGATGTTGTATTTGGTTTCTTCTCTTTAGCAGCTGGAATACCACCGAAAGACCTACAATTATACAATTCACACTGATTACTGGGAATACCACCGAAAGACCTACAATTATACAATTCACACTGATTACTGGGAATACCACCGAAAGACCTACAATTAGACAATTCACACTGATTACTGGGAATACCACCAAAAGACCTACAATTATACAATTCACACTGATTACTGGGAATACCACCGAAAGACCTACAATTATACAATTCACATTGATTACTGGGAATACCACCGAAAGACCTACAATTATACAATTCACACTGATTACTGGGAATTCCAATGATTATGGTCTCAAATATTTGCAGTGCAGGCAAAGTTACACAAACATACAGGAATTTCACATTTATTTTACGCTTAGTCTAATAGTTCAATTTATTATTGGGTGTACAAAGTTGGATGCAGATAGAACACGTTATTCTAGAAGAAATTTTAGGGGAATAAAATATATCAAAAACAATTATTTCACTGCATCAATTTCAACACTTTGCCTCTGTTGTTGATATTTTTAAAGATTTCAAAAATTTGTATATATCTGAATGGTAACATCAATATCTATCTAGCTGCAGTGTTTGGCGGAAACTCCACTATCTTTCGCGTTAACTATTATTTCTATGTAACTAAGCCATAATTTGTCCTGATCTAACTTTGGATTTGCAGGCTACTTCATGGTGAATGACTGTGAGGGAGTTTATGTGATGATGTCTCATAAGTAACCCCCTCTCATCATTTTCAATGTACTTATCCTATTAAAGAACCAAACCAATCACCTTTCTAATCTGAACAAATTGATCAGTTTCAAATGAGATATTTATCCTTAAGTGCCATTTTTTACCTTTACCCTCGTGTTTATCCCTCTTATGTTTTAATTTAAAATCTCAAGCCCTTAAAGAGATAACATACTTAGATTTAACTGGGGGAACGGTGCGAGATTCTTCTAACCGACGCTTGGCTTCCTCCAGCTGTACAGTTATACTTGTAGGTTGGAGGATGGGCATGGATGGATCCTGCATAAAAGGTTGTGACGGCATAGCTCCTGATGGAGGTGGTGCACTCATCATCATAGCGCTACGATCCACTGAAGCAGAACGGCTTGCTCCATGACCTGATTTCTTTGATCTGAAAAGGATTAATTCAAAATCTTTGTAGAATTTTTCTTAATCAGTCCAGCCAATATCTGCTGACAAAGCATTGTACCAATAATCAATCAATCAATCAATCACAAATCATGTGGATTCATATATTTCAGTATATAACAGTTTTCCTGGATCAATGGAGAATTATATTCTTGTGAATACTTTTTATTTCATGGTTTTGACCATTTTTTTATTCAAAGCTATAAGAAACTCTTATTTTGGTGAACACATATTTATGGTTCATTTATACCAACAAAATCCATTAAAAAAATATACCATATCAACAATACTGAATCACTGTACAAATCATCTGAATTTCAAAGTTTTCAAACCATGTCAAAAGCTGATACTTCATTCAATAGGTCAGTATATAGAACTTTTATTCCTTTTTCAATATCTATTTTAAATCATTTTTAACTTCACCTAATCACACTTAAAGCCAATATCTTTTGAATAAAAAATACATTATCAAAAATCTGCAATAAAACATAATTTTAGATCTGCAAAGATATTTTTGGTTTTTTATTAAGTGTATGAACTTTTATAACAATTAATTAATGTTATTCATTTAATGGTTTGTACAAGGTTACAAATGTATTTATTTAACAGTTTGTACAAATAATCTCCAAATGACATTGGTTTTTTTTTCTAATACAACTTTTTTTTTTTTAATTTAATTTAAATAATAATGTCATTAGATCTATTAGCATTCTGAATTAAGTTTGAAGTTATATGAAGACTGAACTTGTTACTGGACAAATTGTTCATCCCTATCTATTGTTACATGCCAACTTACATTTGTTTTCTGGGAGCAGGCGTGGAAGAAGCAGTAGATCGAACACGTTTCTGAGATGAGGCTTTATCAGAATCTGCAGTATTAGTACCACCCATACGATCACTGTCCATCATCCAATTAAGGACCCTGGATAAAACATAGATAATATTCTTAACTCTGGTCATTTATAGACTAATCATACACATATATGAATGTGTTATTAAGAAAAACAGTTTCTCATTTGGTACAAAAATCTTACTTGTTCCAAACAGCAATGAACCTGACTCTATAATGCATAAAATGACTCTCAGTCAATCATAAATAAAGGCATCACATAAACTGATAAGAGTTTAAGTAATAGTTATACTTTTCAGGAGGTTTATCTATATTCAAAAGGATTTTATGGAATGGATTGTATTTAGTATAACAGCAAATAAAAATAGGCAATCAAACTAAGCAGCTGGAACAACAAAAATTAGGTCAAATCAATATTTCAAATTTAAGGAAGAAATATGTGTACCTCCACAAATATCCCCTCTTGTAAAGGACCTGGTTTACAACATGCACTTAGTGCATTGCCGTTACCTTGCCTTCGGTACATAATAACAGCTTGAAATAATCACAAATTATTCACTTTAATCTTTTAACATACTTATAAAAAAAAACTTCAAACAATTGCATGACTCAACACACCTTCTAATTTAATGCCACGATTAAAGGGAAATAACTCCTTTGAGATCTAAAGAGAACAACCATACATGCAAAAACAATTTACATGTGGTACAAAATGTTTGTTTTTTTCTCTAAAGAACAGATCATGCTTTGAAATAACTTTTTGAGATGTAATTACATAGAATTTATTATATAACAAAGATACAGAATACAATGGTCAACTGTGTCTCTCTGTTTTAATTTTAATTATATCTGGCAGATAGAAGGGTGGAGTATTTGTTCTAAGGATGTACAGATGCACCGAGTGATAGATAAAATATCAGCTATCATACTAGATCAGCTGATGGAAAAGTGTCTACAAGGTGGCATGTCAGGATATTCAAAACTTTCTTTCAAAAGGCAGGTCTCTTTTACATCTCAACTACAAAAAGCAATACCAGGGATTTTTTTTAAGCTAAATTGCTTAATAGCATTTCTTTAAATATTTTGATTCAATTAAATACACAAAAAAAATTATTTAAGCTTTTCACTTTTCTCAAATGAAACTTTCCATTTTTTTATATTATAATTAAACCTTCTTTTAAAAATTGACAGAAATTTTCATGCTGTTGAAAATTTGCAATCAACACTAAGTCCTTTCATGTCTTTGATATCCACCTTCCTCCTTTATTACCATATAATACAAATTAGAAGCTTGTCTGATCAACAATTCTCTTTAATTAATAAATAATGGTCGCTGAGGGATATTCATATTGTTAACAAATATATAAAATATTCTCTTTGATGACACACTGGATTACAGGTTTAATATTTAATGTTTTTTTTTCCATTCCTCTCTGTTGGTCAAAAGATTATAATTACACATCAAAAGCTTTTTATTCATTAACTTTTAACAGTCAGTTTAAACTGCTATTCTTTGTAGTATTGATTTTTTGGATGCTTAGAAGATCAAAGAGTCAAGACATGTGTGCACCTCTAATTAGAAATATTGTTATTTTGATAAAGTTGAGCCAATAAAAACTTGTCAGCTGTGCCCATGTCAGTATATATCATGACCAAGGTGTTACACTTTCATTAGACTTGTTTGAAGCCCTACCATGGGATTTCATGTAAAGCTGGTTCTTCCCTCTTTGATGTTAGTTTAAATTTCATTCTGGACCACTGTGAAAGCAAATAATAACTAATCGGAGATTTTCTTCCATAACATCTGTCCCTTGACTTTTGTAAAACTTATTTTCTATGAGATCTTTGTGAAATATAATATGACTAATGGCCCTGTATTCTGGATCAATGTTTCCCTTGTTTTATCTCTCAACTTCAAAGGGACATTTAAAACCTTAAAGGCATCTAATTTTCTTACTGCAGATTTTTTATTCTTTTTGTTATAAAATAAACCACATTGGGAGCTCACATGTTTGTGAGCAGACTTAATTATCATGAAGCAAATCTCTTAACCATTGGAATTTTTTCACAAAGAAAAATATTTTTAAAAGAACAGACAACTATAAAAAAAAATGTGTAACCTTTAACTATGTAAATAAATCCTTCAAAGTTTTACACGTTTTTGTACCTTTGACTTTTTCATTGGTGAATTATTTTTATTGTTACAAGTTTTAAAATGCTTTCATTTTGTAAACATTGTTTAGAAGATTTCTTTGATTTTAATCAGCCATTGATGTTAAAGTACCTTCTTCTCAGTCTTATCAAGATACATGGCTTTCAAAAGCTGTACATGTATTTTTTTCCAATAAATAACAGTACATACTTTCTTGTAATCAATATTCTCTAACTTATCAAATTTATTCAAGTTTAAGATCAAAGCCGATTTTAGTCATTTGTAAATTTACACATTATATAATTTGATTACTTCTCCTGTCCTGATACAATTATGCATAGTAATATAACATTGGTGATTGATTTCTCTATTTGATCACGCGACAAAACACCTTTCAGATCACTGATCAAAATGTTAATTCAAAAGAGTATAATAGCTAAAAACAAAACACCCCACAGAGTAGCAGCATTAAAAATTAAAAATCCTTTTTGAATAAACACATCCATTTTATAGAATTCAATAGGAATATTAAAGTACCAGGTTTAGTTTAATACAAGGTTAGACTTCCCTTTCATCCAAAACTTCTATAAATATGCATGATGCACCTATTGATTAACGAAAAAACTTCACTTAGATTTTTTTCCAAGATCAAAGAGCTCTGTCAACTTTGATGGAAATAAAAGAGAGCTTCACAAAGAGCTGTTAAAATGAGGCAACAGATGTATGGACTAGCCAAAATAAACATCAAACTGCAATGCTTTTTTTCATTTTTTGATACATGGCAATTTTTTGAAATTCAATATCTAACATTTACAGTTCAGAGATAAAAGAACTCTGTCAATTTATTCAGTTTTTCCACATCAGTGAATAATATTACAGCCATACAAACTAAGGGTTAAGAATTCACCTAAACCTCTTGTACAAATAGTTTAAATCTAATACAAAAGTTTTAAATAAATATAGTTTTAAGCTATGTGCCCTATGTTCAAAATATAACATACTTTTCTTACTGTACAGATAAAGGTAATATTAAATTGTGTAGAAAAATAATTTTCAAATAAAGGAAAAATTTCAACTTTTCTCTATTTTACAAGATATCAACTACTGTCAAAGACCTTGTTAACCAGTCTTAAACAAAATCTGTTTAAACATATAAAAAAACCTTCTTTAAGACAAAGGATGACAATAAAAACAAAATCTGTAGTCAAATATCTCTAAATTAATCATAGACAAAAAGTCTTTCACCGGATGACATATTTAACATGTTTAATAATTTCATCTCTCCAACAGTGTTTGATCTCACTTCATGCACTTAACACTTTATAGCTGTTGAGAATATCACTTTGATAATGGCACCTAGTATTAAATTCTGACCTTATTTCTGTTATCCACTGTTTAATCATAACATGTAGCTCAATTCAAAATGTGCCCTAATTTTTTGTGCAATATGAGTTTTCATGAACTAAATCTCAGTTTAACCATGAAAGAACAGAAGTCCAGATTGAAATAGATAACACCATCTTCTAATTTTAGCTCAAGTTCAGTAGGTACTAACAATAGTTCAAACTTTATATAATTAAAATTTGAAGCTTCAAAACCTTAAACATTATAACAACACTTACTTTTCTGATGAAGGATCTTTCATGTTTGGCATGGAAGGTATTGAATCGATCATACTAACACCACTATCAAATTTACTTTCAGTGTCAGAATGTTTACGACTGCCTCGTCCTTTATCATTACCGAAATAAATCTTTTGAGCGTCACTTTCTATTTTACACCGAGACTCTTTTGTATGATGATGATGGTGGTGGTGATGTATATGACGATGAGTTTCAATAGCTTTTTCATCTCCCATTCCACTATCGAAAGATGAATGATAATCGGGCCGTTTTTTATGATGAAGTGTCCGTGAAGCTGACGGCAAGGATTGCATCTTTTTATTTCTATCAGGGGACTTTGGTTTTGTGTTTGGAGGACTATGTCTCCCAGGCGACAGACTGGGCGTTTGTTGTGCCGAACTTTCCCATATCCGAGAACAATGTTCCTCTAATATAGAATCAGCATTCGCCTCGTCTATCACAGTAGAAGTCATTAAAGGTAGCACTGAACCGGAGGTAGTGTTATTGTTTTGTGAAAATGACGATGTCATTGACCTGTTTCCAGGATTGTCTATATCACTCTAAAATACAAAAAAATTACATGTACAATTCTATTAAAATTTGAAGTCAGTTCAAATTTACTTTTTTTTGTAAAAAACAACAACAAAAAACAGAAGTGAACTTTATATATATTGCATACACTAAAGTATTTCTTTGTCTATCAGTTAGGACATCTGAACTGTACCTAAAGGCAGTGGTGTTTACCAACATGTACTTGTACAAATTAAAGCAGCTACAATACATACTGGGGTAAAAAAAAAATTAAAAGGATGAGCAAGTGAAATAAATGTCTGATCCATAACAAAAACATCTATGAAGGTAGAACACGTTTGTTTTTGATGTCCCAAAAATATGTGTTGAAATTAATCCATAATTAAATATTGATTTTTCACCTTTTTGTATTTCTTGAGCAAACAATATA
Source organism: Mytilus californianus (assembly GCF_021869535.1). Taxonomy (NCBI): domain Eukaryota; kingdom Metazoa; phylum Mollusca; class Bivalvia; order Mytilida; family Mytilidae; genus Mytilus; species Mytilus californianus. The sequence continues at coordinate 111,811,701 of NW_026262723.1, forward strand.
GCCTTAAGGGCTCCACGTTTTCAAAAAGTCTCTTGTTCTCCATCTTTTAATGAGAATTTGACCAAACCCCTCTACAAATGACAATTTCTTTTTTGTATGAGATATCATTTCTCAATATAATTTGCCAATTGAATGTTGAGTACTGACACAGCCGTTTAGTATTACAGCAGTAAGCCAACATCAAACGCAGTATTGATCGTTTGGATATTAGTAACATTTGTCAACCTTCTAATTCAAACAATTTGTAAACAGCTAAATATCATTAAATGGTGAAAAATTGCAGATTTTGCACGTCAATTCAACAATATTGTATTACTTAAATGCAAATTTAACAATCAAATATTATCAATGCAAATTAATGTGAATTAATTCACCCAATAAAACATTAAGGAAAAATTATAACATTAAATAACAATGCAGTTAACATGCACTATTACATAGCAGATTAAAAGTACGTTTATTCCCTGTAGAATCCATCACAGTTATCCAACCCCTAAAGATAGCAATACATGTACATGTAATTAGTACCAGCAGGTGCCCTTTGATGTTTTCCATGCAATCTCCAATAACAAGTCACACTATTCCCATCAGTCTTTGATGTTTAAATAATTTGATTAAGGCTAAATAAGGCATTCTACAAAAAGCTGTTAAAACCTTTACAAGTTATACATGCAGCAAGAGTTTATGAGATTTGTTTTTATATAATAACTTAACCCTGGTTTTGAAATACGTAGGCCATATATAGTCCCTGTAATAGTTCCTGTGTGGTATCTCAATAACATTTAACTGTGTTTATACAACATGGTGACACACACCCACATGAAGCCTGATCTAAATAAGTACCTCATCTAAAACTCTGCTCATGTTAGCTCTTATCCTTTCATCGTTTTCCTGTTTTTGTTCAACCTTCTTTAACCTGTCTATCAATACTTCTGCGAAAGCTTTCGGATCAGTTTCTGCTATGTTTCGATCTTTAGGCGGGCGATTTGTTCTCTGATAAAAAAAAGTAAAGAGGTAACAGAATATAATTTGACTAAAAACACAATGATTCAGCAAGACTTCAGACTTTCTTAATAAACATGGAAGTGGTACAGAAGTAACACAATGATTCAGCAAGACTTCAGGCTTTCTTATTAACATGGAACTGGTACAGAAGTAACACAATCATTCAGCAAGACATCAGGCTTTCTTAATAAACATGGAAGTGGTACAGAAGTAACACAATGATTCAGCAAGACTTCAGGCTTTCTTAATAAACATGGAAGTGGTACAGAAGTAACACAATGATTCAGCAAGACATCAGGCTTTCTTAATAAACATGGAAGTGGTACAGAAGTAACACAATGATTCAGCAAGACTTCAGGCTTTCTTAATAAACATGGAAGTGGTACAGAAGTAACACAATGATTCAGCAAGACTTCAGGCTTTCTTAATAAACATGGAAGTGGTACAGAGGTAACACAATGATTCAGCAAGACTTCAGGCTTTCTTAATAAACATGGAAGTGGTACAGAAGTAACACAATGATTCAGCAAGACTTCAGGCTTTCTTAATAAACATGGAAGTGGTACAGAAGTAACACAATGATTCAGCAAGACTTCAGGCTTTCTTAATAAACATGGAAGTGGTACAGAAGTAACACAATGATTCAGCAAGACTTCAGGCTTTCTTAATAAACATGGAAGTGGTACAGAAGTAACACAGAGATCCAGCAAGACTTCAGGCTTTCTTAATAAACATGGAAGTGGTACAGAAGTAACACAGAGATCCAGCAAGAAGACTTCAGGCTTTCTTAATAAACATGGAAGTGGTACAGAAGTAACACAATGATTCAGCAAGACTTCAGGCTTTCTTAATAAACATGGAAGTGGTACAGAAGTAACACAACGATTCAGCAAGACTTCAGGCTTTCTTAATAAACATGGAAGTGGTACAGAAGTAACACAACGATTCAGCAAGACTTCAGGCTTTCTTAATAAACATGGAAGTGGTACAGAAGTAACACAATAATTCAGCAAGACTTCAGGCTTTCTTAATAAACATGGAAGTGGTACAGAAGTAACACAACGATTCAGCAAGACTTCAGGCTTTCTTAATAAACATGGAAGTGGTACAGAAGTAATACAGTGATTCAGCCAGACTTCAGGCTTTCTTAATCAACATTGAAGTGGTACAGAAGTAACACAATGATTCAGCAAGACTTCAGGCTTTCTTAATCAACATTGAAGTGGTACAGAAGTAACACAATGATTCAGCAAGACTTCAGGCTTTCATAATAAACATTGAAGTGGTACAGAAGTAAGCAGTTTTATCATTTTGACAAAGTATACGGGTATTTCTTTAAAAAATCAAAAATAAAAAACAAGAAAAATAGGGGTAGACAGGAATTCAAGAGTCTTACATTTTAATATAAATTTGAGCACGACCAACAATGCGGTCACCTTCTGTGAACCATCAGAAAAGTATATATAGAACAAAACAAAAGGTTTTAATCTACTTCACAGAAGTGCTCTGCATCAATTTGATGTTGGGAAATTATTTGAAGTACTGTTGAAGATACACTTATCAAACTTGAAACACAAAGCAAAAAGAAAGGATGTCTCCTGTTAAATTGTTCTTTTCATCTATACAAGTGTACTTCCCTCTATTTATATAGGTGCTTATTGTGGTCTGATATCGGAAACATCCGACAATTATTACATCTAACAGTACATTACTTGTAATTGTGTGTCAAATGAGAAATCGTGTATTTCTTCTTGAGGAAATGTTAAAAACACACCTACATTCCATGCCACATCCTTTGATGGAAAATATAAAATGATTTTTTATAACCTATAAGAAAACATTTAATTTCTATTCAACCCCTTGGTTTGACATAAATGGACAAAAAGGATTAAGTATGAGTATGGGACCTTATCTTTGCATATTTAGGCACAATACCTGAGGGTAATACACTTACAGGAATAAAAGGCTGATTAAAGTTACTTTCTTTATTTTGTTCTGCTTTCAGTCTCAGTTTTCTCCTCATTCTCTTGTGTTTATATAAATCACCATCTCTGGAAAAGACATTTAATTTATCATTAACATTCATGTTTCTACTTTTGATGATCTACACATTTTTCTCTCTAACCTAAGGATTTCCTTTGATAAACTATCATCTATTTGTCAAAATTTAAATGGTTATTGCCAACAGCAGAGGATTACATAATGACCACAAAGTACAAAAGAAAACTACAATGTAATCTTATTATATACAAAGTCAGATAATTAGTTGTCATTGATGTAAAGATCAAAGGCAATCACTGATAACACATTACCTACATGTTTTAAAATCTGTTTTATTTGCTATGTTCCTTGGTAATTATAGAATTTTTCATCACAAGCCATCAGACTATGGTAAAAGGATCTTGATCTTCTAACATCAAAGAATCTTTTTTACAGCTATCAATTGATTAAATGAGTCACTTTTATGTGCCCACTTCTACTTTAATTAATAGAAAAACAAGTCAAAGAGTTTGATAATGTATTAATGAAGAGTCTTCAAGTGTTCTTTGTCTCCTACAGTAATCACACAATTCATTTCATCCAGACACAAAAGAACTAAACTTTCGTCTGCATCAAGTTATCCCCCCCCCAAAAAAAAAAATTAAAAGTAGCAGCAATATCTAAAGGTCATAATTCAAAACAGCAGTGATGCTACATATATAAATACCAATAAATTAAAAAAAGGATTTATAAGAAAACTAATAAAAGGCACTATATAAAATTCATTAACTAAAAGGTCAAACGGATGTAATATTAAAATGCTTCATAAAAAACAATTCTATAAAATGTTTTCACAATTTTACTATAATCTTGTAAAGTACACTGCATAATGTTTACTTCAAGTAAACAATCTTTTCTTTTCAATCCATCAAAAGTAAAAGTATTTTTCAGTATAAATCTGTTGAAGAGGCCACTTTATATGTGTAGCTATATAGGATTATATAATCTTAGACAATGTGGAAATCATTCAGACAAAATGTGTCAATAATCACTAAAATAAACCACTTATTCACACATAGGCCTTTAGCATTCACTTATAGAACAGAAAATGGTTAAAGAATAGAAAAGAGTAGTTGTTTATGTGTGCCTTTTGAATGAAAAAAAAATGAAATTTTCACAGGCAGGCCGCAGAAGCCGGGGAGAAAAAAATAATTTTCTACGACGCTTAAAATGCAGGGGGTAACTTATCAGAACTGCTGAATTACCACGGTCTTTTAGGATGCAGAAACTTTCAACTTTTTTTTTTTATGCTCTTTTTCTTTAATTTCTATTTAACACCACTTGTGTTTGTTTGCTTTTGTTTAATGATCTTTTTTATATTGATATCACTTTGATATCTTACAAATGTTAAAAGTGGGTAATTTGGTATATTTATTAAAAAAATTGGATGTTATACTGTACCAAGTCTGTGATGCAGTGACAACCTAATTAATGATTGATTGACCTATTTAAATGCTCCTTTCAAATGATTTATTGATTGTTTTTGTTACACATCCAGTGTCAAATATTTCAAGTATCACCATATACAACATAGGGAGACCATAGGCAATTAAATATTCTTTGAACTTTTGATATCCTTGTCCAGGAAAGACCTGGAAATCTAGATCCACAGGGACTCCCATATGGTTATTAAATATAAAAGTCCATTTAGATATTAATCCTGCCTCTGAAACTAGACAATCCCTTTGTTTAATCTGGTCATTTGATGATTTTTTACAGTGGTTGAATCAAAGGATTGCTTGTCTATAATGAGATAACACTGGATTTACCCTCTAGTGCTAATATCAATTATCAGATTGTTTAAAGAGCCATCTTCAAAGGACAGCACTGATTGGACACTTTATGTCCTATAGATCAAAGAGTTCAAATGATCCTGATAAAACTTCCATTAAGTGAACATATACTGTAAAATGAATTTTGGGTTGTACATTAGAAAATTAAATGTAAAAAATATTTATGACATCTTTTTACTCTTTTGATCTCCATTTAAAAACAGGTATATATTTAAGTTTCACACAATATTGCTTTTAAAGATTTAAAATAGAAGTAAGTATTTAAATTTTAATAAAACTTTTACAAAACACTCTTTGATCACACAGAAAGATTTTGCAAATTAAAATTTTACAAAAATTAAACCAGTACAAACAAATAGAGATACAAGAGTAACAAAACTTGATTTGATTTTTCCACACTGTCGACCATAAGGATCAAAAGTAGTTATATTTTTGTTTTGTCTGCCTATTTTTGTGTAGTTAAATCCTATATAAGGCTTGGTTTCACCTCTATACTAAGCTTAGTTTTTGAAGTCAATCAACACAAAGGCTGTAGCTCACTGTATAAGGATTGGAAATTATCGTGAATTTCCACCTGAAAGATCAAAGACATGACTTCAATGAGGAATGACCATTACCTATGGTTTAATGGCTGAGCTTTACAGCTAACTACAGAAGATATGTTATAAGAAGTACACATAAAGATTGCTTCTTTGTCAACAGATTTAAAACAATTTTATTAAATGTGAAGTTACCAGAATATTAAGTTTTCCTTTAATTTGTAGTAAAATAAAATGTGAGAATTAAAGAACACATACAGTTTCAAAGAAAAATATTATATCATCAAAAATGACAAGAACGGGCACGAAAAGTGTTCATCAAAAGAAATTTTCAAGTGATTTCTCTGAATCAAGTATGTTAAATCTGTCAAACAAACAGGAAATCAAAGCCACGACAAAGATTATACAGAAGAAAATGTAGCTCATTTCAGTTAAAACTTTAAAATGGGAACAATAAGTTATTAAATCTGGTGTATTTTGTACATAGTAATTTTTTATACAATGTTGACAAGTTGGGGTCAAAGTGAATATAAATAAAGAAAATTACAGGGTGCATAATGTTAACTTCTTTGGATGATATATAAGTCATTTTGTTTTAATAACATATTCAATATTCCGAGTCCAACCTAGAACAGGTGTAAATTTTCTTACAGAAACATTTAATATAAAAATAAGGAGATGTGGTATGATTGTCAATGAGACAACTATCCACCAAAGACTAAAGAACAAGGATGTAAACAATATTAACAGTTTACCTTGAGGCCTTCAACAATGAGCCAAACTCATACTGTATAGTAAGCTATAAAGGGCATGACAACATGTGAAACAAAAAGTATAAAGAATGTGGCTACGTTAAGCATGTTTGTTTATTAATTTGTCACTTAACATCAACATAAAAGTAAAATCTACTTTGACAATACAAAAAACAATGCATTCAACTTTGTTGGTGTCCTCTATGAAATGTACTGTTACTTTGGAAATATACATAGAGCTCTCAATGAATATAAAAATAAGGAGATGTGGTATGATTGCCAATGAGACAACTATCCACCAAAGTTCAAATAAAGTGGATGTTAATTATGTTTTTATGTTCAAAAGTATTTCGTATACCAATTTTTACACTGTATAAAAATTTCATAAAAATTTGTCATGGCAAATTTGAATTGTTGTAGTAAGAGGCAACTGAAAAGTATTCCGATGTTCAAAAGTTAAACGTGAATGGAGAGACAATATAAATGTACTAATGAAATAGCTGTATAAAATATATTTGTTAAAAAGAGGATTTCCCCATACCATAATGAAATATGTCAGCCACACTTACAATATGTATATATCTCCTTCGAACATCACGGTCATCAATTTTTTTTTTCAAATACACTAAAAAGTTTCAAAAGTTTTTAATAGACATGGAATTTCCACTAAATTCAAAAGGGAATAATTTTCTGCATAACAGATACCACACAGGGGTTGTTTGTACTGATAACCAATTTACTGGCTATCAAATGCTTCTGTGCAGATACAACAAACAATGACATGCATAATATTACATATAAAAAGCCAAAAATCAGAACATAGTCCAAGGTCAACAGAAAATCAACAAAAACACATTAAGGCTGGGCAAAGCTTTGATGCAGTCAATGCAAAGGAATGTATCTTGTTCACCTGGTTTTATGCTTAACTTGCTCACTTAAATTTGAATTTCTTTATACAGACTTGTAAAGTAAGGATTTGACATGACATTTTAATCTTTTAATTGGAATAAAAATCATTACTTATGAATTGAAATGATACTCTTGCAACATATGCAACACAACAATCATTATTTTAGCCATTTGTTTTTGGCAGCTGTTTTATCTGGATGTTAAGTACCCTTAACATTAATCAGCCAAAGCATAGATGTATTCATCTGTAGTCAAAGTTTACCTTCCACTGTTTGAGTGGTGATCATGTAACCTTTTCTCTAATTCTTAGTCAATTAATACATGTAGTTCAGCTCTTCTTTAGTTAAAATTGATAATGCCTAATTTCCTAGTAGTTCCCTTTTTTATTCGATTGAATCTCTAAAAAGGAATAAGTACACAAGAATATCCGCCAAAACAGTCTTATTTTAAAGGTTTTTTTGACAAAAATAATAACTATGTTGGTTAATCAATGGTTCAGTATTTTCATTTCAGGTTTCAGATCAAGGACACCAAAGTAATTAAAACAAGGAATTATTTGAATCTGGAATAATTTTGAATTCTGGAAAATTGATTAGAAATGTATGATGAAAACTAACCCAACTAAATAGGGTTAGCCATGCGTGCATGGCTAAGGTTAATTCTACTTTCACTATCATTTCAGTATGAACTAACTAACCCACCTTAGCCATGCGCGCATGGCTAACCCTATTTAGTTGGGTTAGTTTTCATCATATATTTCTCATCAATTTTCCAGAATTCAAAATTATTCCTGATTCAAATAATTCCTTGTTTTAATAGCAAGAGTCAAAAATCCCCTTAGTCCAGTGAGTAAAAAAATGATGAAATACATACACAACAGAATTACATGATGGTAGGTGGAAATCAAAGCAAATGATCACGAAAGGCAAACAAAAAAGAATTCTTTAAAAATTCCAGTTTTCTGGTAAAAATAATATAAAGGTGACATGTGCATTCATTCAAATAAAATATTTTGACAATAGTAACTAAATGATCTGATTCCAGAGTTATTCCCCTTAGTCTTGTAAAGATTTGTGAGATTTCACTACCTCAGTTTTTTTTTCCAATGTTGTAAAAGAAATTTTGTTCTTTTGGTTCAGTCAAGAATCAATCTAATAAAGATCAGGACATTCACTTTGCTCCTTTTTATTGTGAATGTCAGCATGATAGTATGTGGGAAGTATCTTTCTGGACTGAACCTCATCTGCTCAGTTTTGTAAGCATGATGTGTAGCAAAAAATTCTATTTACCTGTTTGAAACTGAAATGTTAGTATTTTGAAGTTCTACAATGAATTTCTGTTGTCCGTGACTATGTTACTACTGTCATTGAACCACAATAATAACAAATATACATGAACACCTAGATATGTACTACAGACAATAATTTTAAGGCATTATCCAACATGGACACAAAACATGAACTAACTTTATAAGGCAATGATGATGATGACTTACATGCTACTATCTGTCTGGGAACGAGTGTCGTCAGTTAATGCATCGCTGGCACTGGAAATGCTCTGGATCTCGCTGTCTTGGAGAGAGGTAGGAGCATAGGATTGGTAGGTATGTGGTATTGAGGGTACCCTTGGAACCGATGGATATGAAAAACTGTAACATAGCAACATAAATAAACAAAATAAAAACATAGAAGCATAAGATAATGCAGGCTACATGCAGCAGGTTTTGTTGTAACTACAAAATGTAATAGCTTGTATTCAAGAACCTATCAAGATAACAGAAGTCACATGCAAATTGATAAAATAAAAAGAACACTTTTTAAAGTGAATATTTCATCTGAACTAATTAACTATTATATAAAAAGTTCCTGCAAACAATACCATATCAATACATATTATCTTTTGTTTCTTCATGTTAACCCATTTATTAAACTGTAATACAGAGCTACAAAACATATTCATCATAATATTGATGACTCCTAAACATGTACTAAGTGCCTTGTTGTAAAAAAATTTCTTCAAAAATGGGTTGGTCAGTCAAAATTTAGAAAATTATGGTATTTGTTTAGTGGAGACTAATTAATTATGAACATATGTATCTAAACTTTGAATTCATTTTTACTGTGCTTTTTATAGCCTAAAATACAAATAGATGAATGCATTCACACTGATGATTAAACCAAGCAAAAAGTCTGGCTAGCAGCTGGTTATGGAAACCACTTCTGAATTTTATTATACACAGAAAAAAAGAAGTTAATTGATGAATAATTAAACCATTTTCTATCTTTTATTGTTTTAGACTGTTATTAACAACAATGCTTAACCTTAACATGTTCTCCAGAAAATGTGTAGCATTCCTCCATCTTTATGTAGGTAGGAGATTGGATGCACATGAGTGATTTTCCTATCTTATGTGGAGAATTTGACCTGAGTCACCTCGGTCATTATACAACTGTGTTAAATGCCCTTTGTTCCTGAGTAATGTGGAATTTTAAGAATAACCTGCCCATCATAAAGTCACTGACTTGGTATAAATTAATGTGAATAAGAATAAAAAGGTCCACAATCTGATCAATTTTAGGATATGTCATTAGCTTTTTCTTAAGTATGAGTCTAATGAATATATCCATTGTCCAAAAACAAGTTCATATATATAGTAGTGAAATGATAGACCTTATGTGAAACAAATTTTCTTTATCCTTTAACCCAAAAAGAGACATGATGAAATTATTTTATTATAAATTTGATGATCAGGTTGATACTTAAACATATGATACAGTTAGGATGTTTGACTAAGCTTTACAATCAAACATGTCAAATTAGTATAACATTAGTAAGAGCATGAAAATTCTGTAACATATGTTGGACCAGTGAAAACTTATAGTATGAACTTATTATGAAGGAACTTAAAAATACCTTCTAAAAAAAAGTTATTTTATTTACCATGATGTACAAACAAAGTTCTGAGGGCTACATGTTTTGAGCCATTTCTATAATCAGTCATTGGGCATGCAAGCAATAAATTCTCCACAAGACCCTTTACAATCACCTGTGTAGGTCATATTGGTTCAATAATAACTGGGTTTGGCTCAACAAAATATTCAGCTAGAACCTACAAAAATGTACATCTTGGATGCAATGCCTCAGTTTTTTCTTTCCAAATTCATTACTGTAGATCTTGTGTAATTAAGTTCATCCAAATGGGACAAAAATTGTTGGTTTAATTACAAATGTATGTAATCCTAAGCTTAACTAATTATGTTTGCCCTAAATATACTAAGTATTTGAAGATGAAAGCATTGACATAACAATGTTACATTTATGACCTACTTCTTTAAATATATCACAACTATGGAGGTAACAGGTTATCATTTTGTTGAAAATTTTGCACTAAAATCTTTCAGAAAAGCAGTTGAGGATTTCTTTGTTGTTTAAAATTCTATAGGTGTCCATGTGTTCAAGTTTCAATGATGCTGACTATCAATTACATTAAATGTTTTTGTTTCTTTTTTTGGACATGTTACTTTGTACATGTGTATGTAAATCACTATGTTACTTTAAACAAGTACATGTATTTGGTAAATCAAGAATTTATTTTCAGAAAGGATTTTTTTTATGAATTGGGATAAAATTACTACACATATGTACATTAAACATCAAACTTTATCCAAATAAAAAAATATGTGCATTTCCTCCTTTAGAAAAAAAGGGCATTAGCACATCTTGTAGGTAGGTAAGAGTTATTTTTTTATTTTGTTTATTTTACCTGGAGTATATAGGACCCACCTGCATATTCGTTAAAAAATATCTACTAAAAGTGCCAATAAAAACTACAGGACATACATTAGGCGGAATAAAAATATGGTAGGTAAAGAAACCATAAGGCCAAAAAAAGAAATAATACATGTGTTTCCGCTAACGTGCTGAAAAAAAATAGGGTAGGTTGGTAGGCAATATCATTCTATTTTACAAACATTTTTTAGCTGGTTACTACTAGGGAATCAGTCTGACATTAACAGTGCTTGTTCAAAAATGGCATAAAAAGTGTTAGGGTAGGCACTAAAAACTAGGGTAGGTAGGGTTAGCAGAAACACATGTATTATTTTTTTTGGCCTAAACACAAGTATTTTTTATTTTAGAATTGGGGTTTCCTCAACTCTTATTTAGAACTAAAGGATTGAGTGCCATCTTGACATTTATTTAAGGATTTCTTCACCAGGGTCTGTAGAGCAACCTTCACCAAAATGTTTAAACTAAATAAGCTAAAGACAAGCACAACATAGTGTACTTACTTAAATGGTTCATTCACAACTCTCTTCACACTGGTTTTAGAAGCACTAGGTGGACCGTCCATATCACAACCCGACACATTATTAAGTTCCTGATCTTCTAAAAGAGTAGGAAGAGGCCCTGATGTTGGACGTACACTATTTGAACCACTAGTACTAGTACTTTTTGGACTTCTTTCACCTTCCTTTTGAATATATTGAACGAAAAGATCACTTTTAAGGAATAATGGATATGTATTTTTACGCATATGCTCCTCTACCTCGTTCTGGGCCTGGTCAAATATCCCCTGACCTGCTGCAAAAGTTCTTTTTTGAAGTTTTTCATGAATATAATGCCTAGTCAGTTCTGAGATGCATGGTAATTTATCAGTTTTTATATACTTTTTATGAATAGCTCGGATTATGCTTTGTATATTAGCTACATCATCTGGGGGCTTTCTCTTTAATCCTTCACATGCAAAATAAAAATCCACAGAATAACATTTAAAATCCTCATTTTCTAAAAACTGTTTGAATAAATGGACACCATCTCTGTCTTCTAACAGATAACTCAAGTTCTCAGCCCATTTCATATATGGTGGTGTACTATTCTCAGTAAAAGGAGGAGAGTTGGACACACTCCCTTCTGGTTCAAAACCCAAGGGAGCTGTCATATCCTCGTCGTCTACACAACAACTTTGGTTAGATATGAGAGACTTATCTTTCATAGACCGTCTCGGTGTAGCAGCAGGCGAATGTGTAGTTATATCACGATTTGATCCACCACTCTTACACGACTTGTTACTTTTATGAGATTCGCTACTTTTTGTTGATAATCCGCCGTTTGACTGAATCTCATTTTCTTCACCTGGCACGGGTGGCCGTGGAGCAGTTTCTGTAAAATTGCTACCTCCACTCTCTGAGAGAAATTGGCACACCCTGCTAGATGTCATGTTGCTTGATATAACCCAGCTTTGGGTTTCTGTCAGCTCATCTGAAAATAAAATGCTACTTTTAAAAACTGTTAATTTCAAAAATTTCAAGGAACAGGAATCTATAGCTACACTGAAGTTTAAAGAAATGATTACTTGCATGACTGATGTCAAGAATACATATTAAACTCACAAAGTACAACTATTCCCCTTCTGGATATTTTGCTGCAAAATTACTTAACCTAATTATGTATAAATATATGAACCAAGTAATTTCAATGTAGAAATGAATGTTCTATGGGTTCATATTGTCATTGAAGATATTCTCATGTTGAAAGTTGAGTGAATTTATGAATGAATGATTTTGTTGGTGTTTGTTGCCTGTCGAGACCAATTGAAGGTGTACATAATGAATTACAAACAAGGAATTATTTGAATCTGGAATAATTTTGAATTCTGGAAAATTGATTAGAAATGTATGATGAAAACTAACCCAACTAAATAGGGTTGTTAATTTTACTTTCACTATCATTTCAGTATTAACTAACTAACCCACCTTAGCCATGCGCGCATGGCTAACCCTATTTAGTTGGGTTAGTTTTCATCATATATTTCTCATCAATTTTCCAGAATTCAAAATTATTCCAGATTCAAATAATTCCTTGTTTACAGTGATGATACTGCAAAAAGCATGGAGTACTTTTTCTTACATGTAGCATGCAAAATTTTTAGTCTTTCCTGCTTTTATAATCAAAAATCAATTATGGACAACTTAAGAATCTCAATCAATGAAGTGTTACATGGGTCAGAAGAAATGTTGAATGCACTGACATGTATAAAATGCTTCAGTGTTTAGATGTTTGTCAGTGTCTGTGAACTGTGAAGAATTTTTCTAGTAGCACAAATCAACAATTCTCTTCTACACAATTGGCAACAATTTCTATTATCCATTCAAGATTTATCTTTTGATCATATACTGCAGAACATTTAAAATGCTTTTTTTCTATGATGCTGCCAGTCTCTTAAACATTACTTCAGAACATTTATGTGCTCTCTTTCTATGATGGTACCATGTCTCTTAATCATTTAAGCAGAAAATCTGGTGTATTTTTTCTCGCCTGGTTTTCATACAAGCAAATACCCATCACCTGTTCAGTCTGCACCAAAATCTTTTCCAACTACTTGTCTGAAGACAAATATTCTGACATTTTTCTGTGTCTAAACAAAGTTTTGCAAATACTTAGTAGTCCGAATAATAGTCAGGGGCATTGTACTAGTGGATATTGGTACAGACTGTCCATTGCGCTATTCAGGACACCATTAATATATTATGGGCTCAAAACCAAAACGATAATATACATTCAAACTGGGTAAAATAGTATATTTATAATTAAATGCTTTCTAATCTATTTGTCAACAATAGAGAAACCAGCCTGTAGGTAAATAAATTCATATTTGAAACATTTTGAAGATCAATGGGAAAGATTCTTTTTACAGAATAAATAAATATTGTAAGTTGTAATAGTGTTACAGGAAAGGCAATTATGCTGTATAATGTCAAGGGTGTCCAACTCTAGTTAACATTAGTGCTGAACAACACAATCGGAGAAACACAACAAAATTCTAAATATGAAAATGCAGTTCTAATGGTATGTAAGGATTCATAATGTACCAATGTCAATATATCAATCAATTTAGTGCTGCAGGACAATTTAAAGCTGATGTATAAACTCAAAACATACATTTCGGCTGATAAATGGGTTAGAAGTTAATTTCAACCGTCCTGATATTAGAAGCAAGATACAATCCTAACATTAAAGACAAGAGGCGGCCATTATGATAAGTCTTGGGGTACTTAAAAGGGGACGTAATTTATGTGTTTAATTATACATCTGGTATCTAAAACGACATGTATCGATTGTAAAAGTGCACATTTACATGTCTTATGTCTAAACAGAAATGACTGAAACAAAATGAAGACTTACTTTCATCAACTAACGACATCAGAACATAGTATTATTGGGAAACAATGGCTAAATTGCATTGCTATTCTGAAGCGTTCGCGCACCTGTCGAAAACGGTCACTGAAACACCAGATATACAAAACACCACAATTAAATCCCAAATGAAATTGCAGGCAGCAATTGATGTGTTTAGGAAGAGTGTTTAATCCTCAAATAAAATAATTCCACTAAAAACACAACTGAGTTATCTCCTCATAACATCCCACGAAACAAAATGGCCCCTTTCAAAAGCTGTGTTTATACGACATGGTGATATGAAATATAGCAGATGGTGTACACTTCGAAACATACCTTAATAAAATGTTTCAATTCGTGTGCATGTCGGTCAAATCAGATGCTACAATATTAATTTGAAAAGTTTGAATCTTCAAACATCAAAAGCCACATGCCCCGCCGCCGACAATCCTAATACAAAGTGACGTCACAGTTCTTTTGAAGAACCGCACCAATCACAGACGAGATAAAATCAACATTCACAAAAATGTTGTGGATTAGTCCAACACGTGGGTAAATCAATGTTAATGCGATTAACATTATAATTAAATCATAATAAACTATTGTGTTCTGTTGGATTTTTTTTTATGTATACATCAGTATTTTTGCGCCCGATATCTAAAATAAGTTAATTTTATTTATATAAGCATCATAAAAAAAGTCACGATTAATTATGAAACCCCTCAATTATATACAAATGGGAAAAGCTTCCGATAGCAACAAAAGTTAGGAGAGAATGGACTCTTAGAAGTAAATTCGTGCTGTGCTGAAGCTGTTCGGGATACCTTCGATAAAATGATGAAAGTTTACAATGGAATAACATATTGCTTAGAAATATTACATAATCTTTTTGTAAATACAAGACACCAAAATTACACGCGGGGTATAATATTAGTCTTTCATCTTCTTCAGATAATTTACATTTGCCCCTATAAATTACATCGGCGTGCCTTAGGCGATATGTGATGGTCAATGTATTACACTAGTGTTATAAATCTATAATTTTGTACGTGAAAAAGTTGGTACGAAGAGAGGTAACGGTGAAATATGGATATTATTAAAAAAAAATATAGTCATGGTTTTTTTCCCCTGTTAATTTTTAACTTGTTGACAGTATCGTTTAGAACAAGAAGGTTTTGAAAGAAAGAAATTATGAAGAAATTGTTACTCCAATCAGTACGATTCACGAAACATAATTACACGAACGAATTAATTATTTTAATTGTTACGTATGTTCAGGTAAACATCAAAGGAACCGATCGCCTTTGTTCTCTTTGTGGGATAATTACGGATTCGTCGATATCACCTATCTTGTTAGGATCAATTCACTTGTTTTCCTACAGAGAAGTAGTAACTTAATATTTTTAATTCGTTTTATCCCAAACACACTTTTTATAACTTTAAAGTAGATTTATCAAGCGGCGCTTAAAGGAAATTCAAAGAAATTAGAGTAATAACGCCGGTGATACACACAGGTAGACTTTATTGACTCTTTGTAGTTGGAGATCAAAGAGAAATTTGTCATTATGTCATGCTTGTTTAAACTCGGCTAGGTCGTAATGGGTTACCTTAAAAGTTTATATTATTCATTGATGTTTGTAAAGGAAAAATTATTCTGTGCTCTTTAAAGAAACAGGGGGAATTATTATGTTAACCAAATGTTGTTTCTCACTCCCAAATTGTAATTAGAAAGTTATTGCAAAAAGGAAATATAATGTTGAAAAATAAAGTTTATTGTCAGTGAAATTTCGGCATAGTTTATCGAAATGGAAAGTAACTAGAAATGACATGTCAGCAAGGACACCGCTTTCGCATTTTTGTGTGGGGTACAAGAACAAATAACACTGATGCACACAAATTGAGACACACAAATCAATTCATTTCATTGTGCATCGATGTTTGTGAATTTTGATACCAGGAATTAATTCGAGATGTGTTCTCGATGAATAGGAAATTTTGTTGAAATCCATATTTAGGCGCCGTTTTTTCGTAAATGGTGGAAAACCAAAATTTTTTACACATGGAATCAAGTAGCAATATGTAGAATTATACCTCCATACTGAAACTATTATAACACATGTGTTATAGTAGTCTCAGCTTTATATTGATAAAATTTCTAACAAAAATTAAGTTTTCACTACAACTTTGACGTCCGGAATCAATTTGGAATGATTATTATACTAAAATATTTATTTTCGTTGAAACCTGGCATTAAAAGATAATAATTAAAAAAATTGTAATTTTTTGTTTAACAAACGTAAGTTTTGATCCCATATTTGACAGCTAGATTCAACCTGAATAGCATAATGTACCTTTGTATCAATTCTCGTTGAAACTTTGCATAAAAAGATGGACTGCAAAATAAAACTTACTTTTTGTTAAACAATTTCAAATTTTGAAGTCCATCTTTTTATGCAAGGTTTCAACGAGAATTGTTACAAAAATATAGAATTTTGGCACCTGCAATCAATTTGGGTATATGTTTGAAGCTTGTTATACCTTATTATAAATTTTCACTGAAACTCGTCACAAAAGATGTTTCTCGAAATTTGTGAACTTTTAGAAAAAAATCAAGATTTTAAGGTCAACCCACCCCTGGAAAAAATAATCTAGATTTTAAGGCCAATCTCTCCCCCTCCCTCCGATTATCAAAAAAATCAAGTGTATCAATTTTAACCAATATATATATATATGTGTATACGTGAATTCTTATTAACTAAAACCACATTTTTTACCACATTTTTTCTCTCCAAATTTTCACAATAAACTACAACTATGGGGATGTTGAACGACCTTGACTACACACGAGGGTCTTGCACGGTCGGACATTCACAATAAACTAAATATTTATATATAGGAATCTGTCATGAAATAGAAGTTCCTTCATAATATAAGTTCCAAGTGGAAGAAATATTCTGTAATATTATTTTATCTGGAACAAATATTACAGTATTTGTTCCTAACAGAATAAAGAATATAGGATATCTGTTCCTGTGATGGCATTGCTTATAACAAAGTTTTCCGAGGAACTTCTTATAGGCGGAACAAATATATGCTCACAACATCACAATCTATATTTCATTTAAATTCTAGCACATTATCATGTTTTTCATTTGTGATTTTTTTAACAAAAACTAAGTTTTTACCACAATTTTGTCCAAATTTGAGGCTTTCTCACCTGATCGTGATGAAGTCCAGTAACAGACGGACAGCCAGATAGAGTGATTATTACAGAGGAAGGTCAGTAACAGACGGAAAGACGGACAGAGTGATTATTACCGAGGAAGGCCAGTAACAGACGGACAGACAGACAGAGTGATTATTACAGAGGAAGGTCAGTAACAGACGAACAGATAGACAGAGTGATTATTACCGAAAAAGGCCAGTAACAGACGGACAGACAGAGTGATTATTACAGAGGAAGGTCAGTAACAGACAAAAAGACAGACAGAGTGATTATTACAGAGAAAGGTCAGTAACACACGGTCAGACAGACAGAGTGATTATTACCGGGGAAGGCCAGTAACAGACGGACAGACAGACAGAGTGATTATTACAGAGGAAGGCCAGTAACAGACGGACAGACAGACAGAGTAATTATTACCGAGGAAGGCCAGTAACAGACGGACAGACAGACAGAGTGATTATTACCGAGGAAGGCCAGTTACAGACGGACAGACAGACAGAGTGATTATTACAGAGGAAGGTCAGTAACAGACGGCCAGACAGACAGGGTGATTATTACAGAGGAAGGTCAGTAACAGACAGAAAGACAGAGTGATTATTACAGAGGAAGGCCAGTAATAACAGACGGACAGACAGACAGAGTGATTATTACAGAGGAAGGTCAGTAACAGACGGTTAGACAGACAGTGATTATTACCGAGGAAAGCCAGTAACAGACGGACAGACAGACAGAGTGATTATTACAGAGGAAGGCCAGTAACAGACGGACAGACAGACAGAGTGATTATTACCGAGGAAGGCCAGTAACAGACGGGCAGACAGACAGAGTGATTATTACCGAGGAAGGCCAGTCACAGGCGGACAGACAGACAGAGTGATTATTACAGAGGAAGGTCAGTTACAGACGGTCAGACAGACAGAGTGATTATAACAGAGGAAGGTCAGTAACAGACAGAAAGACAGAGTGATTATTACAGAGGAAGGCCAGTAATAACAGACGGACAGACAGACAGAGTGATTATTACCGAGGAAGGTCAGTAACAGACGGAACAGACAGACAGAGTGATTATTACCGAGGAAGGCCAGTCACAGGCGGACAGACAGACAGAGTGATTATTACAGAGGAAAGTCAGTAACAGACGGACAGACAGACAGAGTGATTATTACAGAGGAAGGCCAGTAGCAGACAGAAAGACAGACAGAGTGATTATTACAGAGGAAAGTCAGTAACAGACGGACAGACAGACAGAGTGATTGTTACAGAGGAAGGCCAGTAACAGACGGACAGACAGACAGAGTGATTATTACCGTGGAAGGCCAGTAACAGACGGACAGACAGACAGAGTGATTATTACAGAGGAAGGCCAGTAACAGACGGACAGACAGACAGAGTGATTATTACAGAGGAAGGTCAGTAACAGACGGCCAGACAGACAGGGTGATTATTACAGAGGAAGGCCAGTAACAGACAGAAAGACAGAGTGATTATTACAGAGGTAGGCCAGTAATAACAGACGGACAAACAGACAGAGTGATTATTACAGAGAAAGGCCAGTAACAGACGGACAGACAGACAGAGTGATTATTACCGAGGAATGCCAGTAACAGACAAAAAGACAGACAGAGTGATTATTACAGAGGAAGGCCAGTAACAGACGGACAGACAGACAGAGTGATTATTACCGAGGAAGGCCAGTAACAGACGGAATGACGGACAAAGTGATTATTTCAGAGGAATGCCAGTAACAGACGGACAGACAGACAGACAGAGTGATTTTTACCGAGGAAGGCCAGTGAAAGGCGGACAGACAGACAGAGTGGTTATTACAGAGGAAAGTCAGTAACAGACGGACAGACAGACAGAGTGATTATTACAGAGGAAGGCCAGTTAAAGACGGAAAGACGAACAGTGATTTTTACCAAGGAAGGCCATAAACAGACGGACAGACAGACACAGTGATTTTTACAGAGTGACACAGATTAGCGGCGGGCCCTAATTAATTAAAAGTGTTGCAATATATTAATAACTTTCAAATTTCGGCAAGATTTCCTTTTGAACCCCCTTCGTGTATGTCTTTAAGTTTATTCCATCAACAAAGGGGATTCAAAAGGAAGTCTTTCTCAAATTTCTTCACGACGTTAACTGACAAAACGGTACATGAGAACATAACATAGCTGTTCCATAGAAACAGATCATCCGTTTATCCAGCTGTTCCATAGATACAGATCATCCGTTTATCCAGCTGTTCCATAGAAACAGATCATCCGTTTATCCAGCTGTTCCATAGAAACAGATCATCCGTTTATCCAGCTGTTCCATAGATACAGATCATCCGTTTATCCAGCTGTTCCATAGAAACAGATCATCCGTTTATCCAGCTGTTCCATAGAAACAGATCATCCGTTTATCCAGCTGTTCCATAGATACAGATCATCCGTTTATCCAGCTGTTCCATAGAAACAGATCATCCGTTTATCCAGCTGTTCCTTAGATACAGATCATCCGTTTATCCATTGACATGGTTCTCATGTTTCTGTCAACTTATTTTCCTAAAACACGACCGAGTCCCCCAAATAAGTTTTTGTCGATTTCAGACTCTTAGCTTAATGCCTTCAGTATGTCTTGTTGATAATAAATGTTTTTTTTCCCTAACAATTGAAAAGGTACAGCTATCAAAATAAGCCTTACAAATTCCGAATCCGCATTTTATATGTGCCTGTCCCACGTCAGGAGCCTTTAATTTAGTGGTTGTCGTTTATTGCTGTTTCTTATATTTGCTTTGTATATTTTGTTCTTGTGTTGTGCCGTTGCGCCATTGTCCCAGGTTAGGGGGAGGGTTTGGAGCCGCTACATTCTGCATGTACCTGTCCCAAGTCAGGAGCCTGTCATTCAGTGGTTGTCGTTTGTTGTTGTATATCATATTTGTTTTTCCTTCATTATTTGGTACATAAATCAGGCCGTTAGTTTTCTCGTTTGAATTGTTTTACATTTGTCATTTCGGGGCCTTTAATAGCTGACTATGCGGTATGGGTTTTACTCATTGTTGAAGTCCGTACGGTGACCTATAGTTGTTAATTATGTGTCATTTGATATATGTATACATAATTACTCTAAATATCAGCTCAACAATGTTAAATCTGCAAATTTGCGGAATATAATATGTGTTTTCAACCATGTATCACCTTCACTGGTGATCCAATGGATGGATCTGTCGTAGAGTTGTCACTTATTTAGACGTATATTTGGCTCATGGAACGATATATAAGTACGTCTGAACCAGTGACAACTCTACGACAGATTTTATCCATCGGATCACCAGTGATGGTGATACAAGGCTGAAAACACATTCTGTATACATAATTCGTGTAAATAACAGCCCAACAATGATACATTGATAAAATCTGTCGTAGAGTTGTCACTGGTTCAGACGTACTTATAATATTATTATTTCTGTGACTGCATCCTACATTAATTTGTTAGATCCTCTACGATAGATAATTCAGCTGATCTGTAAAATTCCATGCCTTATATATCATGTACTGTGTTACGACGCAAGACTTCATTTTCATGGTTTAGTGGTAAAAGTTTTAGTTTTGTGGTTTGGTCTATTTCTCAGATATTATAAGTGTCAGGTCAATTATATTTGGCTCATGGAAATTGTAAGGTGTACATGTCTGTCTGATAGGGTTCATATGACATTGACCTCATTTTCATTGTTCATTGGTCTATGGTAAGTTTTTGTAATTTTGTCAGTTTATCAGATACTATAAGCAATAGGTCAATTATGTTTTGTGTATGGAAGGATTGTAAAGTGTACTTGTATGTCTGTCTGGCAGGGTTTATATGACCTTGACCTCATTTTTATGGTTCATTGGTCACCGTCAATGTTAAGATTTTGTGGTCTGATTACTTTCTTGGGTACTATTAGCAATAGAACCACTATATTTGGCTCATGGAAATTGTAAGGTGTACATGTCTGTCTGATAGGGTTCATATGACCTTGACCTCATTTTCATGGTTCATTGGTCTATGATAAGTTTTGTAATTTTGTCAGTTTATCAGATCCTATAAGCAATAGGTCAATTATGTTTGGTGTATGGAATGATTGTAAAGTGTACTTGTATGTCTGTCTGGCAAGGTTTATATGACCTTGACCTCATTTTTATGGTTCATTGGTCACCGTCAATGTTAAGATTTTGTGGTTTGATTACTTTCTTGGGTACTATTAACAATAGGACCACTATATTTGGTGTATGGAATGATTGTAAGGTGTACATGTCTGTCTGGTATGGTTCATCTGAATGTGACCTTATTTTCATAGAACACTGATAATGTTATTTTAATTTGATACTTGTAGTAGAACCTTCATGTTGCAGACTTTCCAACACCAATTCAACGATAAGAAAAACAGGCGAGACATTTCAGCGTGTTCACTCTTGTTTGTTGTGTATATTAGGTAGCCAAAACAAAACAGAGACAATAAGATGTTCAGGAGATGCCTTAAATCAAAATGTTGAGGATCACAAGGCCTTGACTGTAGGAGATTTTATAATTTCATTCGAACTTCCGTTTACCATTTACGTCATACCACTATCGCATTGTTAAATGTTTTGTCGGTCGGTTCGAACACGAAACGTTTTGCAAGTACTTGAAGTTTGTTTCTATTCCTAGAAATGATTTTAGTTAATATATTATATGAATAGATTATACACCTATAAACTATCAACCAAAAAGTGTCAAAATGAACCAATAGATTCCTTTCAATAACTGCAAGCATTGTTCCTTTATAGTGTTAATATTTGCTTATGTCTTTCATATAGCTGTGTCTATGTTGTCAGCCATTTCAAACATAAGAAGATGTGGTATGTTTGTCAATGTGACAGTTATCCAGCAAAGACCAAATGATGTAAACAACTATAGGTCTTCGACAATTAGCAAAACCTATACCGTACAGTAATCTATAAAAGGCCCAAACATGATAAACAAGAAAACTGATTTATGTACAAAACAATAAACGAAAAATAAATATGAAAGACAGTCACCAACAAGAACCACTGAATCACAGACTACTGACTTGGAACAAGTACATAATAATGTGTGTGTCGGGATTAAACTTTTGCAAATGCTGTAAAAATAAGTTGAAAAAAGTTTGGACTCATCACTCATCAAATCGACACAAAGCACAAAAAAACTAACAAAAAGACTGAAGCCATGATATTAAAGATCTTCTTATTTTTGTCGAGCTTGCGACTTCTGTCGCAGAGAGCGAAACATAGGGATAGAGATCTGGCGGCGGCGGCGGCGGCGGCGTTAACTAACTTCTGAAAAGCTGAATATATCAGAAGGTAGAAGACCTGTATGCTTCATATTTTGTATATAGATGCCTTATGTTATGAAGTTTCCGTCTTCATGGTTCATTGGTCACTATAAAGTTTTCATGGTTTGTAGATATGAGAAGATGTGGTATGAGTGCCAATGAGACAACTCTCTGGTCTGTGTCTCGTTAACGTTATATGCTCTATATCCAATGAAATACAGGATGTTTGCTCTTCTCAAATACTATCTACATTGGTATTTGGTTGGGTTCAAAATGAGACAATGTATATATACATAATATATACGGCATACTAGTATGCTCTATTTCAAAACTTGTCAAAATTTCTGTGCAAAGGGAGATAACCTAGTTTTTCCTTATTTTTAAATATCGTCGATGAATTGCATGTACAATTATATTCATAAATTGATGTACTGTTTTATTTTGTTATCATTATCCAATGGTTCCTCATTTGACTGAAATAGAATATTGTATTGTAGTGTATAGTCTTAATTAATTTTGTCATTAGAGACTAAAAATAAATTCCCAAAATATACAAATATCTGTTAAAATCACATGTTAAGTCATTTGATATGAAGAAATCATCCTTCAAAATATTAGACAACAAAAGACAAAATCACAAATAAAGTTTTTAGATTTAAATTTACACATTGTTTAAAAGTACCATTTTATGTTCATTATAATTACAAGTTGCATGTCTGGATGCACTTTTTACTACCCGTTGATATGTTGAATCGATTCATTGATTTGATTTTGATTTTCTATAGCTCAATCATTGAGAACATTGGAGGATCAATTACGGACGCTAGTTTTAAACGTGGGCGAAAAAAACAATCGTTTAGATATAAGGAAAAGAGTACATTTTTTTAAAAGAGTAGCTTAGAGTACAATTGTTTAAAAGAGTAGCTTGGAGTACAATTGTTTAAAAGTGTGACTAAAAGAATAATTATTTAAGCGCGTGGATGAGAACAATCGTTTAAATGTGTAGAAGAAAACAGTCGCTTATTTATGGGAAGTTAAATGTGTGGCTAAGAGTACAATTGTTTAAATGTGTGGCTAAAAGATAATTATTTGAACGCGTGGAAGAGAACAATCGTTTAAATGTGTGGAAGAGAACAGTCGTTTAAGTGCGTGAAAGATAACAATCGTTTAAGTTTGTGGAAGAGAACAACCGCTTAATTGCACGGAAGAAAACAATCGTTTAATTGTGTTGAAGAGAGCAATCCACGACCGTCACTCGGCTAACCGAGAGATTGGTCGGTTAATCTATATTGAGTATGCGGCTATATCGGCGGTTGGTCTGTTAATTGGGTTGGCTAAAGTCTGTTAATCAGGTGTTATCGAGAAAATACTTGCAAGTTCAGTATGTTTCATTGTATAACTTTTTAAATATATTTTTTATCATAAAAATTATTCATGTCTGACAAAACGATTCAATGTACTGAATCCAGTGGTGTAGTTATTTTTTTTCTAGCTTCGATAAACAATCAATAAAATGAAAAGGCAGGTTACTCATCAATAAATTTATACACATTTTACACACACAAAATGTACACAAAATGACAACTTGGCTGAATTTACTTGCATGCAATATTTTGAACATCGAAAAAAGACAGGCATTATGTTTGTTAACCATATTAATATTATTGTGTGAAAAATCTACACGAAAGTCTGTATTTTGGTGATATTAATCAATTTTTATTAAAAACCTGGTCTGTTAATGGGTCGGATGTATAAAACCCGGTCTGTTATTTGGTCTGTTAAGAGTTATGAATGGCAATGAAAATATAATTTGATTGCTTTATGGGGAGTTATCGGATCAAATGGGTATAGGCTCAAGACGAGTGGCTAAAATATACGGAAACAACACGTGAACAATGAAACATAAATTTAGACAATGGAAATTGGAAATTGATAAAAATGGTTTCAAAAAGTGTAAAATTAAAGTAATATTAATTTCATTCAAGAATGGTCGCATATATCATGTGAATTCTGTTTAGTTGTTATGAATGACACCAATTTGTCATCTACATTGGTAACCAGTATATACATCATTTTTATAGTTCGTTCTTATGTTGTACTGTTATACCACTGTCCCAGGTTAGGGGAGGGTTGGGATCCCGCTAACATGTTTAACCCCGCCACATTATGTATGTATGGCCTGTCCCAAGTCAGGAGCCTGTAAATCAGTGGTTGTCGTTTGTTTATGTGTTACATATTTGTTTTTCGTTCATTTTTTTTTTATATATAAATAAGTCAGTTAGTCGTTTGAATTGTTTTACATTGTCATTTCGGGGCCTTTTATAGCTGACTATGCGGTATGGGCTTTGCTCATTGTTGAAGGCCGTACGGTGACCTATAGTTGTTAATTTTTGTGTCATTTTGGTCTCTTGTGGAGAGTTGTCTCATTGGCAATCATACCGCATCTGCTTTTTTTATATCAAAGATAAACGTCGTAATGTAACTAAACATCAGTAAGTAAAATATATTGGGATGCTAAAATATAAAGAATAGAGAAAGAATAATGAGAAAAATAAATAAAATGTAGAGAAAAGTGACATAACAATTTAAAGAATACAGAAATAAACAACACCCCCAATCCGGACCCTCATGGTATACACGAGAATCTGGATGGAGACGCAGAATATAGAATAATAGATAAGGACAGTAGAGAGTGATGCATTGCTAAAAAAGAGAGAAAAATAACAATTGTTTAAGAATACAGACATGAAACACCCCTTTTTACGATTTAGACCTTCCAAGATGATTGTTAAAACAATTTTGGCATTTATTCCATATCTCCTTATTTTTAAATTAATAGTATAGACAACGATATCTATATAGATGCTTTGCAATTTTTTTACTGTATATCACTTTATGTTATTTGAGACTGGAGTCCGATAAAGATTGGCCTCCTGTCAACCGCTGAATCTGATAGCTCAGTAAATATTGTAAAGTGCAAACAAAACAAAATTTCAGGGGGAGGGGGTGGTTGAAACAGTAACGGATTGCGATGTACTCAAATTGGTGACAAATGCTAGAATTTTACAAGCGCACAACTGCAGTTCTCCTCTGCACTTATGTAGAAAGGAACTAAACGGAATAAAATGAATTAAAACTTAAGATAATCAAATGTAGATGCATTCGCTTCTTTCCATTTAGAATGTTTTGTAAACAACATATGATTAAGTAATAGAACAAAAGAACCAATTGGATGATGCTGACGAATAAGGGTTTAACGTCCAGTGGCAAATATCATGTCCATATGAGAACGACAACACGTTATATGTACCCGGTGTTGTATAAGACAGACACTTTCAGTCGGATTTTTGAACATGCTTCTTTGAACAGACACAAAAATCAAGGCTGATTGAAAACGTTAATAAATGCATGCATATTCCAGCGGCCAATCCATATCACGCTATATTGCAGTGACACACCTTTCAAAAAAATGCAAAGAAAGTCAAAATAAAAATGCTCTTACTACAAGGATACTGTTGCACCGTATTGTCATTTTTTTTTACTCAAGTACATCTCATTCTTAACTTTTTTAATGGGAAATTATAAAGGTAGCAAAACTATTGTCGTGGCTAAATAACTCTCAACTGACACAATTTCAATTGTCCAACCCATTAACAGACTTTATTCCCCTAATAGTCACTAAAACGTGGTATTACGTTATATTACAATTATGAAATATTTACTAATGTCAATTTATTTTTTAGAACCAACGTACTATTTTGTGTCCTTTAAATGATATCTAAAATTGTTTGTTTCGCCTTTTATTAAAACAATTGCTATGCGTATAAGCATAAATACCACATACTTGCGCGACGCCTTTTAGTTTTACTGAAGTTTGCGCAGACTATGAAATGTTTTTACAGGTGGAAAATGTTCTATGATAGATATCATTTTGTCAGACACTTTTCTTTTTTTTATTTGGTTCTTATAATATGCCAAAAATCTGTATATTTAACAGACTTGAACATTTAAATTGTGCGTTTTACTCTTAACAGACGTATAACCGACCCGATTAACAGACCAACCGCCCATATAGCCGCATACTCAATATAGATTAACCGACCAATCTCTCGGTTAGCCGAGTGTCGGCCGTGCAATCGTTTAGTTGTGCGGAAGAGAACAATCGTTTTAAATGTGCGACTAAGAATGCACTAAATATTTTTCAGAATTACTGTAAATTATGGAAACTGGAAGTAAATGTTACACTGTGAAAACAATAAGTATGGTATTTAGCAAAGGCAAAGTGCGACGGAAATTTGAATTTAAATTACAAGGCAAAAATATAGAATTAGTCGATACCTTCTCATATCTTGGGCTCATATTCAAATGTAATGGTACTTTTACAGAAGCGAAGAAAAAATTGGTTAATCAAGCACAAAAAGCATTATACAGCTTGTACAACAGTATTAGAAATCAAGTCATCCCATTAGATTTACAGCTTAAACTTTTTGATGCCATGGTAGAGCCTATTCTTTTATCAGTTTATATGGCTGTGAGATTTGGGGATACGAAAACTTGAAATTTTTAGAACAAATTCACTTAAATTTGTGTAAACGTATGTTAAGAGTAAGATCTTCAACGCCTAACTATATGGTATATGGAGAATTAGGCAGATTTCCATTTGAAATTAAAGTTAAAATAAGAATGACATCATTTTGGAGAAATATAATGCATGATGAAAAATTAAGTAGTAATATGTATAGATTATTATTAAGTTTAAAGCAAAAAAGCGGTCAGTCATTCAAATGGCTGAATTTTATAGAATCAATATTTAATGATACAGGACTAGGATATGTGTTTGTCAATCAAGATAGTACTGACTACAAACATCTGATAAAACAGGTTTTACAAGACCAATATATACAAAAATGGCATCAAGATGTTCAATTATCTTCCCGAGGTGTATTTTACTCTAGTTATAAAAATTATTTTGGTTTTGAAAATTATTTAATAAAAATCCCGGAAAATGTAAGAATCTGGATGACAAAATTAAGAACGTCTAATTTAAAAATTCCCATTGAAACTGGGCGTTGGTATAATACTCCGGCGGAGGACCGAAAATGTCACATATGTAAAGAAAATGTAGGAGACGAATTTCACTACCTTTTTATATGCAAGTCTCCCCAACTGGTTATTTTTAGAGAAAAACATATCCCTAGTTATTATACGAAGCATCCAAGCAAGCAGAAATTATCTGTTATGTTATCTTATTGCAATGTTAATTTATATAGACAGGTGTCGTCTTTTATTAGAAAGCTAAATAACTTATTGTGATATGTATATTGATTTGTATGAATCTTAATTTGTTTTTGTTTTTAAATGTTATCATTGTATTATAAATCATGTTTATTATTGTATATTTACCTCATGTTACACATATATGTGTCTGAGCGTTGCTTTACAATAAAATCTTAAAATCTTAAATCTAAGAATACAATTGTTTAAATGTGTGGAAGAGAACAATCGTTTAAATGTGTGGCTAAGAGAACAGTCGTTTAAATGTGTGGCTAAGAGAACAGTCGTTTAAATATGTGACTAAAATTTCAGTTGTTTAAATATGTGGCCAAAAATAAAATAATTTAAACATGTGGCTACAAGAACACACATTTGAACATATGGCTAAGATGGCATTCATTTAAACGTGTCTGTGGCTTAGAGTACAGCATTTTATAGATGCCATGATGGTTAAGAGTACAACCATTTACTTGTGTGGCTAAGAGTACAACAGTTCAGCATGTGACTTGGAGTGTAACCATTCATTTTAATCGTGTATTAAGGCGACAGTAGTTTATAGCGATATTCAAATTTTGTAAATCGATTGACTTGAATAGACGAATCAGGTAACACATAAAACTGAGGGAATACCATGAACTCCAAAAGGAACAAGACCAGGTACGTTGACAGTGCAAATGTCTCCTGTTATGCATGTATACCTCGCCATGCGAATCCCCACACTCAGTCAAAATGTCACAATCGGGATTACGACAGAATGTGTAAAATGACAGATCAGAAGACTGCGAAACGTGTGACTATATAATATACGAGCGGTACAATCGTTTAAAATTTAAATATATGGATGAGAGAACAATCTATATACATATATGTCGATCTTATCCGGTAATGAAATTTCAATGGTATTTAGTACCCCGCGCGACGCGTTGCGGGGACATAGAAATACCGGGCGTCTGTCCGCCCATGCGTCCGTGCGTCCGTCTAGCCGGTCGTATTGATTAAAGCGCTCTCTCGTGTGCAATTCTTGTCAGATTTGTATGAAATTTATATCAAAGATTATATCAGCAATGTCTGGGACAACAAAAATTTCCCGCTGACTTATTATTTTTTTTCAGGAGTTATGTCCCTAAACATTTAACTTCTATAGGAAATTGTATTGTAAACGGAGCACATTGGATAATTAATGTAAATGAATGTCTGATCAAATGTATGAGAGTCTGGGTGGAGGGTTCTTAATTTCTTTATTTATTAAATTGTGTATGCCATTTATCTCTATTCTTTATTTGTTTCATCCTCTATTCTCTATTCTGTATAACTCAGCACCATATTTTTCTCTATTTTTAATATTTGGGACCATTTTTCTTTATTCTTTTTTTTCGGACCGTTATTCATATTTGTTCAAGACTTATCCAGAAGTCGATATCGTCAACGACGTCAAATCGATATCGATGAACTAAGAAATGAAACGGGGAATGTGTCAGAGAGACAACAAAAGAGGGACGAAAGATACCAGAGGGACAGTCAAATTCATAGATCGAAAATAAACTGACAACGCCATGGCCAAAAATAAAAAGACAAATAGACAAAAAATAGTACAGATGACACAACATAGAAAACTAAAGACTAAGCAACACGAACCCCACCAAAAACTGGGGGTGATCTCAGGTGCTCCGGAAGGGTAAGCAGATCCTGCTCCACATGTGGCACCCGTCGTGTTGCTTATGTTATTACAAATCCGATAAATAGTCTAATTCGGTAGGTCACATTCGTGAAAAGGGAAGGGTATTGTAGTTACGACATAAGGAACATATCCGATATCATCTGTGAAACGGTTATTCCATAACGGTCAACCAACTCGTGATGGCGTCCGTAAAATTTACGAAGAATTGATTTCAACTTCACCATTTGGAACTCTTGTTTTAATAGCTTCCTTGTGAGCAGTAATCCTCTATCAAGGAAATCATGATAGGAAATACAAGCCCGGGAATATCGTATCAATTGGGAGATATATACTCCGTATGCAGGCGCTGCTGGAATGTTGCTACATAGAAATGGAAAGTTCACAATTGGGAAGCTGAAATCATCTCTTTTGTCGTAAAGTTTTGTTTTCAACCGACCCTCAGTGTCAATTTCTAGATGTAAGTCAAGATATGAGGCAGACTTAACTGTATCTGTAGTATCCTTTATCTCTAGTTCGATGGGATAGATTCGTTCAACATAGTCACCAAATTTTGTATTATTTAGTGAGAGAACATCATCTATATAGCGGAACGTAAAGTTAAAGGATATTGCTAACTTCTTATCTTTCTTCCTAAGAAGTTCCTGTATGAAGTCAGCCTCATAATAATAAAGAAACAAGTCGGCAAGAAGAGGGGCACAATTGGTTCCCATTGGAATTCCAACAGTCTGTTGAAAAACACGTCCTCCAAACGTAACAAATATGATGTCAATCAAGAAATCAAGCATCTTGATAATGTCAGTTTCAGAGAATTTTTTGTTTGAATCAGAGTGATTCTTTACAAAGTAGGATTTATCCCTCCCCAAGACAAGATACTTGTATCTACGTTCGCCATTCTTTTTAATGAAACAAAGTAATACCAACTCTTTCAATTTGTCTTTTAGTTTGGAATGGGGAATACTTGTGTAAAGTGTAGAAAAGTCAAATGTTTTAATACTATTGCAAGATGAGAGAGTCTTAGATTGTATGTACTCTAAAAGATCTATGGAGTACAATGTATACTCGTGACATAACCAGATGTCGTTATCGATTGCGACTAAGATAATTAAATAAAAATAAGACATGTCAAAATGATCAAATTAAGACCGTATATAATTAAAGATTGATATATGTGAGATGATGGCTGAATTGTAATCAATTTTTGTTTTCATCGTATTTATTCTAGACAAGCAAAAGGTCACCAAATGACTGTATCCTTTAATAAATCAATAGTAATTTAGGTGATAATTAGGTGAAATATGGTTACATACAGACCTATTCTCTCTTTTGTAAAAAAAAAGCAAAGAAGTGTAAATATTGGTATCATTCAAAAGTAAAAGCTACACGAAGTCGATCATGTTAAATTATTTATAGTTCTGTCATTTAAGGCCCAGGTTAGGAGAGGGTTGAGTGCTCCCGAACAAGTTTGACCACGACACATGTGCCTGTCCCAAGTCAGGAGCCAGTAATTCAGTCATGTCCATCATATTTGTTGTTCGTTAATTATTTTGTATTTTCGTTTGTTTCATTTATTCGTTTAAACTGCTTTACATTTAGTCATGCCGAGACCTCTGATAGCAGTATGGATTTTACTTATTGTTGCGGAAAGCCGTATGGTATATAATCTGGTCTCTGATGGATAGTTATCTCATTGGCAAGCACACTACATCTTCATATTTTCATAATGGTAGACGACCAAAACTCGGCTACAACTGTTTATGACAAATTTAAAATTTTGCGTCATGAACTTTTCATTTTGTATATCAACATCTGCACACCCAACAATTATTTATTTCCCAGTTGATACGACACTTTAGAGCTCGTATTTCCTATGTTTAGTCGATGAATATCTTTTTTACAATTCCATTGCATTTGTGCTCACCCTGTTTCTGTGTTGTGTTTTGTTTCTGGGTCATGGTTATTATTTGTCCGTCTAAAGATTTTTGAGCTTTAATTAATCCCTTGGTATTTTGCTACTTACAAAAGAATAATAGCATTGATGGGATGTTGCCATAAAGAACCCCAGTCATACTGTTTTTTAACATACAAAACAAATATGACAAAGTCATATCAATTCATTTTTTATCATGTGACAAACAGATGAGTCTCAGTCTCACAGGCTATGTCATTACAAACAATTGTGCCTCAGTCTGACATGTTATTCGATATGCCTCAGTCTGACAGGTTATCGTCTATTCAAACAGATATGCCTCAGTCTGACATATTGATATATAACAAACAAGTGTTCCTCAGTCTAACAGACTATGTCAATGCAAACAGATGTGCATCAGTCTGACAGGTTATGTTATTACAAACAATTGGGCCTCAGTCTGACAGGTTATGTCAATTCAAACAATTGTGCCTCAGTCTGACATATAATGACCTTACACAACTTGTGTTTCAGTTCCGACATATTATATCTTTACCAACAATTGTGCTTCAGTCTGACATATTTAAAAGTCTTTACAAATATATTTGCCTAAGTCTTACAGATAATGTCATTGTGAACACTATAACTGCATGAAATGATTATTCACTTAATATGTTAATAACTGCACGCAGGTCAACAGGAAATCTTTTGTCCAAAGAGATGGGAAATTGACCTGCATGGTTGAACTAGTGACTGGTTTATGCTGATGCATGGCAGAGATCACTACTTTATTTCATGGATTTCGCTACTGATAAAGCCTGTAGTTAATAATTTAAGTATTTCAGTATACAAACCAAACAGAGGACAAAAATAAAACCATAAGTTAACCTTCAAAGGAAATTTTTAGCTTGGCTCTGGTTAGCTAGATGTGATAAAACCCAAGACTTCAATTCATGTCAGAATCTCCAATAAAAAGAACAAGATACCAAAGGGACATTCAAAACTGATAAGCTGAGATCAACGCCATGGCAAATGAGATCAACGCCATGGCAAAAAAACCGAAAGACAACGAAAAGACAAACAAGTCTACAAAACACAACATAGAAACTAAAGACTGAGCAATACCAACTGGAAACTGGAGGTGAACTCGGGTGACTGGTGGGTAAGCAGATACTGCTCCACTAGTGGCACCCGTCATGTTGCTCATGGTAAGTAGAAGTTCGGTGCTGTCACAATCGAGGAAAAGAGGACGAGATTGTAGTTCTACTATTGGAACATATCCATGTCCTGGAGAATCATATCAACTGGAAGATGTACAATCAATATGCAGGCACTGCTGTAATGTTGTTATATAGAAACAGAAAGTTCACAATTGGGAAGATGAAATCATCATTTTTTTCAAATATCACATAAAAAACACTTGAGTGTGGATGCAATGTTGCATACTAAAATGAAGTCATTAATTTATATAATTTTTTGCTGCTAAAGAATCCCCAAAAAATTGTTGTATGCGTTGATCCAAAATCATAAAATTGCATACAAATTGTCAAAAAGTAATTAGTTTAAATGTTACATGTATTATTAAAGGAAAAGGAATAAGATACATAATTTGGCCCCAAAATTGCACAAATAGTAAATTATTCAATCCCTTCAAAATTAATTTAGTTCTATTGATAAAAAAGGGCATAATCTGGGCACTTCAGTTCAGAAATGTTCTTTGTGATATCATTTGCAATTGGCAAATCTGACCTAAAAAGGTCAAATAGATTATTTTCATTTTGCTTAGTTTTTTCTGTTACCTATTCTAACATCGGACTCGGACTTCTTTGAACTGAATTTTACTGTGCGTATTGCTGTGTGTTTGTTTATTCCACATTGGCTAGAGGTATAGGAGGGGTGAGATCTTACAAAACATGTTTAACCCCGCCGCATTTTTGCGCCTGTCCCAAGTTGGGAACCTCTGGCCTTTGTTAGTCTTGTATGTTTTTTTAAATTTTGGTTCATTTATATGTTTCGGAGTTTAGTGTGACGTCCCCCATTTTCGCTGAACTAGTATACATTTTTGTTTAGTGGCCAGCTAAAGCCCGCCTCCAGGTGCGGGATTTTCTCACTGTGTTGAAGACCCATTGTTGGCTTTGAGCTGTGTTCTGCTTTTTGGTCGGGTTGTTGTCTCTTTGACACATTCCCCGTTTCCATTCTCAATTTTATTCAAATTAAACACCTAGTTTTAGGTAAAATAGGATATGAGCCAAACCTTACACAAAAATATATTTGACCCAAATTAACACATTTTGTAGCAAAATATCTTTTTGAATAAAGCCTTGTCTCATATCTAAATGTTTTACAAGATCTCAAATTGAGACTATTTTGGCAGATTTCAGTTTTTCATGAATTTGAAGTCCCTTAAGCAAATAGGTAAGACATATTTAAAACAAGAGTGCACACACTGAAATGTCTCGCCTACTATACTGATCATTGATTTTATGTTGATAGTCCTAAATATAAAGTTTTACAAGTATCACATTAACATTTATGATCCAAGAAAATGAGGTCAAGGTCAGATAAACCAAGCAGGAAATACATGAACACCTTTAATACAATCATTCCATACACCGAATATAGATGACTCATTACTTATAGTATAAAAGAAAAAGACCAAACCATAGAAATTTCATACTGACCAATGAACCATAAACATGAGGTCAAGGTCAGATGAGCCCTGCCAGACAAACATGTACACCTTAAAATCATTCCATGCATCAGATCTAGTTGACCTATTGCTTTTAAAACGTATCTAAGAAACAAAGATAACCAGGAAAACTGAACATTGACCAATGAACCACGAAAATAAGGTGAAGGTCAGATGATGCCTGCCAGACAGACATATACCGGTACACCTTATAATCATTCCATACACCAAATATTGTTGACCTATTACTTAAAGTTTAAGAAAAACAGACCAAAACACAAAAACTTAACATTAAGCAATGAACCATGAAAATGAGGTTAAGGTCAAATAAAACCTGCCAGACTGACATGAACATCGTAAATATTTCCATACACCAAATATAGCTGACCTATTACGTACAGTATTAGAAAAACAGACCAAAACACAAAAACTTAAGATTGAGCAATGAGTCGTGAAAATGAGGTCAAGGTCAAATAAAACCTACCAGACTGACATGTACATCGTAAAATATTTCCATACACCAAATATAGTTGACCTATTGCATACAGTATTAGAAAAAAACAGACCAAAACACAAAAACTTACCTTTAACCACTGAACCATGAAAATGAGGTCAAGGTCAGATGACACCTGCCAGTTGGACATGTACACCTAACAATCAATACATACACCAAATATAGTAGACCTATTGCTTATAGTATCTGAGATATGGACTTGACCATGAAAACTTAACCTTATTCACTGATATCCATGAAATGAGGTAGGGGTCAAATGAAAACTGTCTGACCATCATGAGGACCTTGCAAGGTATGCACATACATAATAAAGTTATCCTATTACTCAAAATAAGAGAGAAATTAACATTACCAAAAATCTTAACTTTTTTTTCAAGTAGTCACTGAACCGTGAAAATGAGGTCAAGGACAATGAACATATTACAAAGTATGAAGCATCCAGGTCTTCTACCTTCTGAAATATTAAGCTTTTAAGAAGTTAGTTTACGCCGCCACCGGATCACTATCCCTATGTCGAGCTTTCTGCAACAGAAGTCGCAGGCTCAACAAAAAATGTAAATACTCAGTTCTGACTAGCTGATGTCTTCTGAACATCTGAAAGTTGTTATTAATAAGTTAATAATACTTTTGGGTTTTTCGAATTCAAGGGAACAGCAAGTTGCATTATTATACCTTTCCTTCTGTAGGGGATAAATTGAACTGTAAAACAAATCTTTTAAATTGAACTGTAAAACAAATCTTTTAAATTGAACTGTAAAACGAATCTTTTAAATTGACCTGTAAAACGAATCTTTTAAATTGAACTGTAAAACAAATCTTTTAAATTGAACTGTAAAACAAATCTTTTAAATTGAACTGTAAAACAAATCTTTTAAATTGAACTGTAAAACGAATCTTTTAAATTGAACTGTAAAACGAATCTTTTAAATTGAACTGTAAAACGAATCTTTTAAATTGAACTGTAAAACGAATCTTTTAAATTGAACTGTAAAACGAATCTTTTAAATTGAACTGTAAAACGAATCTTTTAAATTGAACTGTAAAACAAATCTTTTAAATTGAACTGTAAAACAAATCTTTTAAATTAAACTGTAAAACAAATCTTTTAAATTGAACTGTAAAACAAATCTTTTAAATTGAACTGTAAAACGAATCTTTTAAATTGAACTGTAAAACAAATCTTTTAAATTGAACTGTACAACAAATCTTTTAAAGGCATACCATGCAGAAGCTGGGGCATACATTTCACATCCAAGATTAACAAGTAAATTTCTTGATGTTGCTTATAGTATGCATCCAACTTTGCAGAAAAACACACTGAATCAATTAAAAGTAGGTACATTCTTTATGAATAAACTCCTCCTTCACATTTCAACTCTGCTCCTTGAAAGTTCTCAAAAATATTGTAAAGTTGTGCACTTGCTAGTATGGAATTATCTGAGGAATGTTTTACCATTTTTTTCAGAATTGGGAATTTATTCTGATTATTCCTCCTATACATTTTGTATAAATACCTTCATTCTAACATCAGATCACTGTCTGTTATTAATTTGTAGCTACCTAGCCATTTGATCTTTGATCCATAAATTACCAATAGAAAGTGGTAGATGGACAAAATTCTGAGAGATAAAAAAAACTATGTTATTTAAAAGATCTTGGGAATATCATTATGCAATGAAGTGCAAATTTATGACTTTAGAAAGAAAAAAGAATACTGATAAAAAGTATATTATTTATCCAAATGCAATTAAATTTAAGGAAGTTATGAAATTGACAAAAAAAAGCAAATTTGCAAAAAGTTATGTAGATTTATAAGGCTTATTAATTCATGTGTGTGTTCTCTCCAGCCTGAATTATTCAATTTATATTTGTAAATAGTGTACCGGTACATTCTTTGTTTTCTTTTTATTTATATTTGTGCTATTTATTACATGTAACTTCTGTATACTATTGTATTGACAAAGGTTTATCAGAATAAAGATCCACTTTTTCTTTTGCTATTGATTGGATACTGCTTCAATAAAATTCAACAGTACATTTTTTTCTGCATACATTTGCAGTTGAAATTAAGTTGTCTATGGCATTTTGTAAGCAATAATTGCATAATTTCATAATACTTTTATCTTTTTTAACCTTCAACTTGGTAACTTCACTTAAAGGCCTATAATCTAAGGAACACTTGACCATAAAACAGGAAAATATCTCACTTCATTTGAAAATTGTGGATTTCTTTTAACAGTGTTGCTTCATTGAAATGTTGTGTTTTTACGTCAAACAACCCAAAATCCAACTGAAATACTTTAAAACTAGAGGCTCTAAAGAGCCTGTGTCACTCACCTTGGTCTATGTGCATATTCAACAAATTTTTTGTTTTGTAGATCTTGCCTTGCTGCTCATTTTTGTGATTTAAAGTGTCTATTTATCCATTATAATTTTTATCATGTAAGGCAAAAACCTCCAAAAAATGATAAAAATCGTCATTAAAGGGCAATAATTCCAAGGAGACGTAGGATGATTTCCTCTTTAATATTGTCTTAATTGTAGATCTTGTCTTGCTGATCATTTTTGCTTATTTAAGTTTCTATCTTTCTATTATAATTTTTAAGACATAAGGCAAAAACCCAAAAAATTGGTAAAAATCGATAAGATAATGCGGACTTACTTGTAGAACTCGTCTTGCTTATCATTTTTGCAATTTAATGATTCTCTGGATCTATTATAGTTTTCAAGATAATAGGCAACAAAAGGCTGTCAGAGTGACAGCAAACCAGATTTTCCTGCAGAGGTCGAACCCTGAACAGTTGAGCAAGTATGGACACTACATTTAAGCTTAAAACAGCACTGAATTTGCATTGTGATTGAATATTTGACACAGCATAGGTTTGTGACACAAAATGAATGTGGTCAAAGAACTGAAATATTTGAAATTGGACATTTACCTATTATGGTCCAATATCCAAAATATAAGTACATATTAGAATCAGCATATCAAAGAACCCCAAGAATTCAATTTTTGATGAAATCAGACAACAGTTTAATTTAGGACCCTTTGGACCTCAATGTGGACCAATTTGATAAAGAAGCCCACAATCCAAAATCTCTCAATACATGGTTATTTTCGTTCTTCGTGATCGGCGCATTTTCGCTTTCGTGATCCGTTTTTCTACAGATTTTTTTTTTTATATTTTCGTGATCCGTGATCAGGGAAATTAATTTTTCTGTGAATCGTAATTGACAAAAAAATCAACTCGTGAATCGTGATGAGACCCCCCCCCATCAGGCCCCTCATACATGGTTAGATTCAGCATTTCAAAGAACCCCATAAATTCAATTTTTGTTGAATCAAACAAAGTTTAATTTTGGACCCTGATTTGGACGAACTTAAAAACTGGGGCCAAAAATCTAATATTTAAATACAGGATATTCAGCATTTGAAAGAACCCTATATAATATTTAATTTATGTTGAAATGAAACACAGTTTAATTTTATCCATAATATTTTCTGTGCAAAGGGAAATAACTCAAACTGGATAAATAGTTCTCTAAAATAAGATATGATGCAATTTTTCAAATTATAATCATTAATATAATAACAACAACCAGTGATGACTAAGTTCTCTAAAATTAGATATGATTTAACATTCAAACATTGTTAGAATCAGCATATCAAAGAACAAAAGAATTCAATTTTTGATGAATTTAAACAAAAGTTTAATTTAGAACCCTTTGGACCTCAATGTGGTATTATCTTATTATTAATGAAAAGAAATACAGGTTTAGATTAAGCATTTTAAAGAACCCTATGTATATTCAATTTATGTTGAAATCAAACACAGTTTAATTATGGACCCCGATTTGGACCAACTTGAAAACTGGGCCCAAAATCAGAAATCTAAATATATGTTTATTAATAAACAATATAAGCTTAGTTTTTAAAGGAGTTCACTTCATCAAAAAAAAATATATAGCATTCAGAAAATTAGTTTTTACAGAATAACAAACAAACTAGCCACAAAATTCTTCTAACAAATTACCAAAGAAAAGAAGAAAAAAATCCAAAATTTTATTTATCATTAATACAATGTCTTTTCAAAATCTATAAAACTTATCAGTCACAAGAAATAATTGTAACAGGATGCTGTTATGAAGTCTCTCAAACAAAGCTCCCATAATTCGTCATTCCCATGGTCGCCTGACATTGGGCAAAGTCCAGTACAAATTGGTTTGTGATATGCATAAGTGACGCCTATGGATTGACCCTGTATGTCATTCAAATCTTCTTTAAATGACAAACAGGAATATATATGGTTTAGGGGTGGGAATCTCGACCGTTTATAAGTTTTCAAAAAGAAGGGGGGTGGGGGTTACCCCCGTGGACTTCCCCTATATTTCATTTGATTTGTTTTATTGTCCCATACAAGAATATATGTGGTTTAGGGGTGGGGATCTCAACCGTTTACAAGTTCTCAAACAGGAGGGGGTTGGGGGTGACCCCAGGGGACTCACCTTTTATTTCATTTATTTGTTTTATTGTCCCATACAAGAATATATATGGTTTAACGGTGGGGATCTTGACCGTTTACAAGTTTTCAAAAAGAAGGGGGGTGGGGGTGAACCCAGGGACTCCCCCAATATTTCATTTGATTTGTTTTATTGTCCCATACAAGAATATATAGGGTTTAGGGGTGGGGATCTCGACGGTTTACAAGATAAAAGCACATTCTCAAATTGAAGGGGGGTGGGGGTAAGAATATATGGTTTAGGGAGACTTAATAATCTACAAAATGTCTAAAAATGACCAGTAAATTTCTTACTATATTTATACAGTCCTATATAGCTTATAATCATCAGCACTTAGGAAACAGAGAATTTTCAAATAAATCTGTCACTCCAATTATAATTGTGAGATAAGACATTTACCATATGCTTTGTCATAAACTGATAACAGGAGAAAATTATTTAAAAACACTTAGTGTAATCAAACTTTATATATATAATTAAACATTTCTGTACAAAGAGAAATAACTCAATCACATTATAAATACCATTTTTTTTAAAAAGGGTGATACTCAACAAAGAGAAAAGCTAAAATTGTGAAAATTGAACTTGACCTTCATTTAGTCACAGGAAACAACATATCTAAATTTGAATAAATTTCATCAAAGCGTTTTTATGTTATTGAACGGACACTGTTTGGCAGTCGCCTGCCCGCCAGCCTGCCGTACATCACTAAATCAATAACCGAAATCCGGTTAAAAATGAAAAAATAAATGTGGATAGTGTCCACATGTGGACACAGATGATGCCCCCGCTTGCATATCATATAGTTATAAAGGGACAAAACTGAAGAACGGTAAAAGTGACACTACCCAAATTTTTCTATTTGTAAACACGCATAACTCTAGAACGGTTGTGTATAAGTTTTATAACATTTCGTTGAGACAAACCAAAGTTAGAGAACGGAAACGAAAAATTCAGCAATTTTTATGTTTATAAAGGGACATAACTCAAGAATGATAAAAGTGTCACCACCAAATTTCGTACTTACTCTGTATCATGTAGTAATAAGCATTGTGTATAAGTTTCATAACATTTGGTTGAGGCAAACTAAAGTTAGAAAACGGAAACAAAAAATTTGTACTTGATCTTAGTTTTGGGGTAATGAATATTGTGTATAGGTTTCATAATGTTTGGTTGGGTTACAGAATGGAAACTAAAAATTTTGCAATCTTTCGATTTATAAAGGGGCATAACTCAATAATGGTTAAAGTGACACTACCCAAATTCAACTTGATCTGTGTTTTATCAGTGGAAGTCAAAATTAAACATTGCATTGTATAAAGCATTGATTGTAGTTGATTCAACTATAATCATGGACAAAGGAAGATAATCTAATTTTTGTAAAAATTACTTGATATTTAGAAGAAAATAAAAAGTTTGCAATTTTTCCATTTATAAAGGGGCATAACTCTAGATCGGTTAAAGTGACGCCACCAAAATTCAAACTTGATCTGTGTTTTGTGGTAATAAGCATTGTGTATAAGTTTCATAACATTTGGTTGAGGCAAACTTAAGTTAGAGAACAGAAACTAAACATTTTGCAATTTTTCCATTTATAAAGGGGCATAACTCTAGAACGGTTAAAGTGACGCCACCAAAATTCAAACTTGATCTGTGTTTTGTGGTAATAGGCATTGTGTATAAATTTTATAACATTTGGTTGAGGCAAACTCAAGTTAGAGAACAGAAACCAATTTCGGGACGTACGTACGTACAGACGGACAAGGGTAAAACTTAATGCCCCCACCGCTACGGCGGGGGCATAAAAATGGTAAAATTTGTCATTTAAGGGCAATAACTCCTACAAGAAATCGTCTGACAATTTTGACGTATATGAACAATAGGTAGAGCTCAACATTCTGAACATTTTTACCCTATGTTCTATTGTTAGCCATGGCGGCCATTTGGTTGGCAGGCAAGGTCATTGGACACATTTTTTAAACTAGATACCCCAATAATGATTCTGGCCAAGTTTGGTTAAATTTGGCCCAGTAGTTTTAGAGAAGATTTTTGTAAAAGATTACAATAAATTGCCTCGCCGAGCACAGCTGGATACGACCGCAGAGGTCCAACCCTGAAAGTTGGGGCAAAAATGGACACAATATTTGCGCTTGATACAGGTCTGAATTTGGATTGTAATTAAATATTTGACACATAATAGATTTCTGACACAGAATAACTGTAGTCAAAGAACTTAGAATTGGTTATATGATTTGAATTTATATTCAATTTTTTGCTTTTGTGCAATACACTATGCTGTTGCGTATTGATCCCCCCCCCCCCCCCCCCCCCCCCAATATTTTTTTGCAAAAAAAAAATTATTTGAAGAATTTTTCTTTTTAATTTCTGAAATCTGAAATTAGAAAAAATATTCCTTAATAGTAATTGTCCATTAACCAGGAAACCCTTGTTTTTCCCCCTTTTTTGCCCCTGATTCCTAACCGGTTTGAGCCATAACCCCCCAAAGCAAATCCTAACCATCCCGTTGTGGTATGGAAACTTGTGGTGTAATGTCAGAGAGATCCATACACCGTTCCA
This sequence comes from Mytilus californianus, assembly GCF_021869535.1. Lineage (NCBI taxonomy): Eukaryota > Metazoa > Mollusca > Bivalvia > Mytilida > Mytilidae > Mytilus > Mytilus californianus. The sequence continues at coordinate 111,853,617 of NW_026262723.1, forward strand.
CAAGTTATTATCTGGAAACTAGAAAAATGTTTATGTGGCCCCTTTTTGGCCCCTAATTCCTAAACTGTTAAGATCATAACCAAAATCAATCCCAACCTTCCTTTTGTGGTTATAAACCTTGTGTTTAAATTTCATAGATTTCTATTTAATTATACTAAAGTTATTGTCCGGAAACCAACTGTCTTTGGACGACGCTGACGTGATACCAATATATGTATAATAAACTGCTTCGCTGAGCGCAGCTGGATACGCCCGCAGAGGTCCAACCCTGAACAGTCGGGGCAAAAATGGACACAATATTCAAGCTTGATATAGGTCTGAATTTGGATTGTAATTAATATTTGATATATTATAGGTTTCTGAATAATAAATGTAGTCAAAGAACTTGAAATTGGTTATATGAAAGATTTCTTGCTGTTGTGCAATACACTGTGCTGTAGCGTAATACTGAGTAAATCTGTTGTCAGACTATAAACAAATAAAATCTTATAACTCAGAAACATAAAATCGAAAAATTTATAAAAATCAAAAAGGAGCTTACAAAAATAGATATAAACAATTTACCAAAGTTTCATAAAAAATACTGAAAGCATTTTTGAGTTATTGTCTGAAAACTGGAAAATCCCCCTTTTTGTACTGAATAAAACCCCATAAATTGGAAACGTATAGTCTGACATTTATAAAAATCAAAAGGGAGCTCATGTCGATAGAAATAAACAATTCACCAAAGTTTCTTGCAAATTGGTGAAATTGTTTTTGAGTTATTGTCTGAAAACTGGAAAATCCCCCCTTTTTTAATGAATAAAACCCCAAAACTCAGAAACGGTAAATCTGAAATTTATAAAAAAATGAAAGGGAGCTCACATCAATAGATATGAACAATTCACAAAAGTTTCTTGCAAATTGGTGAAATATTTTTTGTCCGAAAACTGCAAAATCCCCCCTTTTTTAATGAATAAAACCCCAAAACTCGGAAACGGTAAATCCTAAATTTATAAAAAACGAAAGGGAGCTCACGTCAATAGATATGAACTATTCACAAAAGTTTCATGCAAATTGGTGAAATTGTTTTTGAGTTATTATCCAACATGTTGACGACGGCGTACGGACAGACGGACAGACAGACGGTCAACGGTATACCATAATACGTCCCGTAAACGGGCGTATAAAAATTAACGAAAAATTGTGAAAAATTTACTTTAAAGGGCAATAACTCCTTAAGGGGTCAATTGACAATTTTGGTCATATTGACTTATTTGTAGATCTTACTTTACTGAACATTCTTGCTGTTTACAGTTTATCTCTATCTATAATAACATTGAAGATAATAACCAATAAACAGCTGCACCATGAGCGAATGATACGCCCTCCGCCTTTTAAAAGAATAATGTTCAATAACTACTCAATGTCATATCAGAAATTCATGAAAAACTTAAGGAGGGTTATATTAATAGATATAAACCAGTCACCAAAGTTTCAAGAAAACTGCTCAAAGCACTTTAAAGATATTGTCCAAAAACTGGAATATCACCACTTTTTTATGAATAAAATCCCATCACTCGGAAACGTAAAATCTAAAATTTATAAAAATCGAAAAGGAGCTTACGTCAATAGATATAAACAATTCACCAAAGTTTCATGAAAACTGCTGAAACTGGAAAATCCCCCTTTTTTTAATGAATAAAACCCCATAACTCGGAAACGTAAAATCTATTTATAAAAATCAAAATGGAGCTCATGCCAATAGATATAAACAATTCACCAAAGTTTCTTGCATATTGGTGAAAGTGTTTTTGGGTTATTGTACGAAAACTGGAAAATCTCCCTTTTTAAATGAAAAAAAACCCACAACTTGGAAACTTAAAATCTAAAATTTATAAATAACGAAAGGGAGCTCACGTCAATAGATATAAACAATTCATCAAAGATTCATGCAAATTGGTAAAAGCGTTTTTGAGTTATTGTCCGACATGTTGACGGAGACGGACAGATGGACAGAGGAACAAAGGTTTACCATAATACGTCCCGTAAACTGGCGTATAAAAACTGCAAAATTTTCTTAAAATTACAAATTCAGGGGCAGCAACCTAACAACGGTTTGTCTGATTTGTCTGAAAATTTCAGAGCAGATAGATCTTGACCTGATGAACAATTTTACCCCATTTCAGATTTGCTCTAAATGCACTGGTTTCAGAGATATAAACCAAAATCTACATTTTACCCCTATGTTCTATTTTTAGCCTTGTCAGCCATCTTGGTTAGCGGGCGGGATCATCAGACACATTTTTTTAACTAGATAGATACCTTAATGATGATTGTGGCTAAGTTTGGTTCAATTTGGCCCAGTAGTTTCAGAGAAGATTTTTGTAAAAGTTAACAGACGACGACGGACGCCAAGTGATGAGAAAAGCTCACTTGGCCCTTTGGACCAGGTGAGCTAAAAAAAGACATAAAGGTATATTTTTCTCTACATTTTTCAATTATGCATACCAAAATTAGACTTTGTGTAAAAATTTCAAGACAAAATCAACCTAAGAAATCTTTTGTATTGTATGCCCTGAAGAACAAAACAAGTTTTCATGTAGTAAATCTAATTATATCCCCTGAAATTTTCCTGTCCATTGCAGGGAAAAATTGAGATACATTCAGTTCAGTATGACATTTGTAGATAACAAAGATAATGAATATGGTGAAACTTTTTGTATACTTTGAAGAACATACTGTTGATATAAAAATAAGATGTGGTATCATTGCCAATGAGACAACTCTTCAACAGAGACCAAATGACATAGAAGTTAACAATAACAACTATAGATCACAATACGGCCTTCCACAATAAGCCGAACCCATACCACATAGTAAACTTTATTAGGCCATAAAAATGACAAATGGCCTGATTAAAATACAAAACAATAAACGAAAAACAAATATGATATACAGTAAAAAATGGCAACCACTGAATAACAGGATCCTGACTTGGGACAGACTCATACAGAATGTGGCGGGGTTCAACATGTTTGAAAGCGTTAACCCTCCCCATTCCTGGGACTGTTGACTATAATTTCAGAGGTAAATTTGAGGCTGACTTTTCTGAGGTGCTAGAAAATGGAATGAAAATAGTTAACTTCTACAAGTATATATGCCTTCATTTCAACATCTTGATCCATGCGATAAATTAGTATGCATTCTCAGCCCCACCTCTGAACTTGTTAGTCATATTGGAGTCTTTTTTAAACATTCTTTAGAGCAGAGGGCAACAGACCCATGTCAGACAGGTTCATACTTGTGTATTAAATTTAATCTTACATTTGTGTATCAAGTTAATTGTTGGTTTGTTGTATTCTTGTATGTAAATATTTTTTTTGTTATTGCTTGACCCTAATGGGTGCAATGTTGCAATAAAGATATAGAAGAAAAACTGTTGTCAAATGTTTAGTTCTGCAAACATTCAAACTATAATATTCTAATCTTTTCACTTGAAAAAATAAATAGGTACTACTTTACTTAAATCATGCTAATTCTTTAAAAGTCCTTTAGTGTGTATTATCAGAAACAAAGGAAAACTAATTCTTAGAATTTTTAATATTCATGTCAAATGATAAACATATGTACCGGTATATAAGATTAGTAGAAAGTTACGTCTCTACTTAGTAGAGATAATTAAACATTAACAACACATTTTGCATACAGACATACTTGGAACTAAACAAACAATTACAAAATAAGAAAGCAAGACATAATTTGTACCAGTTTGCCAAATTAATTATTAAAAATAATCGATTTGCTGTATTTCTTTTTTTGGTTAATTTCCTTATCAAATCATTATTTAATGCATGATGGGGTATAATAAAGAATGTCTTCCAACCCACCTACTTGTATATATTTATTTTTGGAACAACCCCAAGTCTGTTTTTTTTTAAATTCAAAGATGACATGTTTAAATATTTAACACACAGACCCATATGAATATGGTAGAAGATTTCAGTTAACCAAAGTGAATGAATATATACTGTGTCATTTATAAGGGCATTAGCTATTCGACAAAAATAATAAAATATGATTTTTTTTGGTTCAAATATTTATAGAAGTGGAATAAAGAAATAACATCTCGCTTTTAGCAGTCAGTTTGATACAATTTCGTCAAAAATAAGCTAAAAACACCATCCCTGGTGTTATTGACTTGCAAGTCAATAATACAACTCATTTGAATCTGTATTCATGCAACCTTTTAATTCAACCTTAAGAGGAGATGGGTGTGCATGTATTCATCATGTGGGTCATTCTCAAAAAAAGAAAAGAATGTCAACATTGATAACTGAAACAAGGAGCCACAAGGAATTAACCATTTCGTTGACCAACCTGGCCCACAAAAATCACTCCTATACAGGTACAAAGATGATTTACATATATTTTTAACCTAGAACACGAAATCAAATCGACCTAGAAAAATCTGATTGTATGTGCTAGCTATCTATTTATATTTATATTTATGTTTATATTGGGTTACATGATGGTTGACCAACCTGGCCCACAAAAATCACTCCTATACAGGTACAAAGATGATTTACATATATTTTTAACCAAGAACACGAAATCAAATCGACCTAGAAAAATCTGATTGTATGTGCTAGCTATCTATTTATATTTATATTTATGTTTATATTGGGTTACATGATGGTTGGCAGTCTACAGAGGTAATCTTGGATGGATAATTAGATGGTGTCTGGTCTGAAATAGGTATGAAATTCTGATATATTATAGAGAACACATTCATTGTTAATTTTCTTTTTTTTTTTAGTAATTTGGATATTCTTTTCAGTATGTTATAAATAAGCTATGAGAATTTGGGTCAAATTGGTAAACATGAATTTGACAGCTAATGCCCCTTTAAATAAAAAATGTAATTCATAAAGTATAACATGTACTGTACAGGAATGTTTCCATTATACACACACTATCACTGCTAATACAAAGTACTAACATTCATTACTATGGTCATGACTGTATGTTAAAAACATTCAACTTTTTTGGGGAGCATAAATTGTCAACTTCATTACAAATTAAAAAATTTAGCATTTTCTCATCATCATACAAAGTTTATTTCTCCATTCATCAAGGCTTGAAAGAACATGTTGTAACAGAGAGTAAAACAGCCTTTACCTGAATATATATAGTTTGAAGAAAACTACAAACGATTATCACATATATGGCATGTATGGATTATTATGTGTATAAAACTACTCTTGTAAAAATGTATTGATCTAACAATTATACAAAACACTATAGCACTAATTCAAATAATGAAAAAAAAAACTTTGGTTCTGAACAACTACATAGGTGATGATTAACTATTTTTTATGCATTACTATTTGCTATTGAAATATATTTCATTAAAACTTGGCACTTTAGACAATAACATACCTACATTTCAATTTCTATAGATAGAGCAAAAAAAGCCAAATATTTATGACACAATAGTCCAAAGGCTTCGCAGATTGAGATGTAATAGTTCTAAAAAAATGTAAATTACCTTAACCTTGCAAATAAAGTAAAGTTTCATTTAGATAGCCAGTAGTTTAGTGACAATTGGCACTGTTCTGCTAAAACACTTGACACTATATACATTTGCTTTGAATGTTTATTTGGTCAACCAAGAAATCAATAAAAAATCTTAATACAACAAGGCCTTTATTAGGATCACATTTAAAACACAGATCCTGTCTCAACTTTCCTTACAAGGATCTGATATGGCACTGGTCTACTTTTTGTTCTGAAGATCTTTCCAAGATCATCATAATCTGTCACAATGCCACACCCCTTCAAAAATTTGGAGGCAGTAATTTCATTGGTTGATGAAATAATTGTCAGAACACACCCCTTCAAAAATTAAGAGGCAGTAATTTCATTGGTTGATGTAATAATTGTCAGAACACACCCCTTCAAAAATTAAGAGGCAGTAATTTCATTGGATTATGTAATAATTATTATAACAGAAAGAAGAATGGAGCTTTGTCAGATCCTTGTAAAGAAAGCATTGACAGGATCACTTCTGTTACCAGCTGACAAATACTTTTAAAATAAAATATAACACAAATGATATGTTACGCTTGTTTTTAAATTTGTTTTTGGTCATCGGAATGTTTTACATTCTCCAGTATTAATCATAGGAAAGAAAGTGTTCTAATTAATTTGATTGTCACTATCGTTTCCTTATCTTCTTCACTTCACAGCCATAATAGTATTGTCTAGTACCATCTCTAAAAACTGCAAAATACACAAAGATAATTATAGCTTAGTATTACCAGTATATCATTATAGCTTAGTATTATATTGTCTAATCCCATGATATATTTTTTTATTGAGTAATTTTATTATTTTCGATAGGGATATACTATGAACCAAAGTCCTTCATTAGAGTCTACCCCCAATAGTACACAAGGAGTACACTATAGAATGTGAGTCCTCATTAGAGTCTACCCTAACTGATACCGACACCAAAGATAAGACTTATCAATATTTCTACTTTACTTGCTACTATCTGAAAAAGAGAAGACAAATTCTGACGAGTCCATTTGTTCTTATCACTGTTTACTCAAATTTAAGAAGACCAGTATGGCAGGGGTTCAGAATGTGGTCAGATAGGATTTCAAATCTTCATACAAAGTGTTACATATAACAGGTTAAAATTCAAGGTAGAATCTTTGTCTATTACAAAGGAGAATTTGTCAAAATCACTTCAACATGTTTTTTTTTTAATTCGGTAGTAATCAGATATCCCAGCATATATTCTATATGGTAAATTATTATATTACCTCTTCATAACCTATGTTAATAATTCCTCTCTGCTGGGTGTCCTTCACTCGGAATTTATCTGTTAATGTCTTTAACATTACACAAGCTTGAATAAAATCGTCAAAATTGATGGTCCTCATTCCTCTTCTGTCAAACACTCGGATCACACTGTCACTAAATTGAGGTGACCTGAAAAGAAAAGTTAAAATTTCTTGTTTACATCCTGTTGTAAAATGTTACCTTTAATATTTGCTTAGAACCTTGTGAGGAAAAGAAACAATCATTAGATATAAAGGCAACAACATGACATAAGTTTTCACTTCATAAATGTACTAACATGAAACCTTAGCATATCCACACAAAATACAATTTTTTTTTTCAATGATAATCGAGTTTATCAATAACATCAGAATGTGTAAAGCAGTCATATATATTTAGTTAAGTGTAGTTATTGGTTTAGTTAAGACTAATGATAGCAAAGAGTTCTGGCATTTACAGCTAATAAAGTAACAATGAAGCAGTGTTTAGTTATGCCATAAAAGTTTTCACTGCCATTTGATCATCAGTTGTTTTGTTTGTTTGAGCCTCAGTGTAAGCTTTTTTGATCAACAATGTTACGTTTCTCATAGGTTTGTTTCCTATGACCTTTTTGATTTAATTGTGCCTATTTCAACACAACAGTGCACCCACCAAAATGTCTCTCCTGCTTTACTTATAATGATTGAATATATGTTGATATTATTAATCGAATATTTTTAAGGATTTGTATTCGTTAAAACTTGATCACATGTACATTTGTATTTGCTCAGTTTGCACGCCAATACTGTTGTGTTTAGCTTTTCGTAGGTCAAAAACAGCATATTGCACAGGGCATACAGCATGTTACTAAAAATAGATTCTAGAAATCCCCAATTTTACATTGTTCATGCTATAGTTGTTGATTAATAATATAACAATTGTAGCCTTTGGTTGAGGTCAATACGATGTTATATCGACCCAGAGAAGCATATCGACCTCGGACTTCGTCCTCAGTCAATATGCTTCTCTTAGGTCGATATAACCTCGTATCGACCTCATACAAAGGCTATAATTGTATAATATAGAATAGAGAATGGAAACAGGGAATATGTCAAAGAGACAACAACCTGACCAAAGAGCAGAAAACATCCCAAGGCCACCAATGGGTCTTAAACGAAGTGAGAAAATCCGCACCCAGAGGCAGATCTACAAGTATTGCATAAATTTAACATTATCAAAGATCCTATTAACGTGGTAATTAAGCAACCAGTCAATTTTTTCCAAATGCATTGTCACCAAATATCAAAAGTAAAACAATATTTGATCGGCCAATAACAAACAATCACCTCTCATTTTGAACAAGCTTAAAATCAGCAATAAACAATAAATTGTGTAGAATTTGACAAAATAATGTTTTAGGGGTATTTCAGTATCTTTTTCTAGACAAGAGGATAAGTTCTGGAGTTCTATACTAAATCCTGTAAATGGGAGGTAGGTTTGCACTTGCAAGGCCACAAATTTGGCTCTCATCATACCTCCTACTTCACTGTTCAACAGATTTAAGTAAATCATTTTTCGGATGAAAAAATAAACTTTTAGTTTTATTTTTCCTTTATTAGCGTATTTCAGTCATACTTTGCAACTTGAATATAACTCTTGTTCCTGTCCTTGTAAATCTACTGTTTCGTTTCAACAAGAGTGCAAAATTAACACCAGATATATACTTACAAATTATAACCAAATGTTCTGAATGCGTTGCTTAGCTCCTGAGCGTCAATGTTACCAGATCTATCTGTATCAAATCTATAATGTAAAATAGATGAATATGATCAAATTATAAGTTATTTTCACCCCTATCTATCTACGTTAGCTAATAACTTGAGTAAATGTTTTTGTTAGTAGAGCTACACTGTCAAAAACAACATAGTTTAGCCGTTTATAATGTAAGGAGCCAGCAAGGACAAAAAATTGTTTTATCATGCTTGTCCCTTTTAATCACATCTTGTTCTTCACTCTGTATCTTTCAACATAAGTAGACTTTCTAGGCTGTTCATATTGACATTTTTTTTTCCTTCTATCTGCGTTTAGTTTTTTTCTCTGAATCATAAAAATATATCTTAAAAATATTTAATGTATATTTTATGTACATACCTATTTCAAATACCCAGTAGTCTTTAGCAAGAAGATTTTCTAATCTGGTGTTATATTCTTCATTAAGTCTTACCTTTCAAAGCATCCTTTCCAATCTTGTACATATTTCCATAAAGCAGCAAACTCATTGATATCAATTGTACCATCTCTGAAATAAAAAGAACATAGATTAAATGTTAAAACATTATGAAAGAGAAATACTATAATTTTGTTTTCGGTTTTTTATTTCCTTGAGGGGTAAAAAAAAAGTGCCAATACAAATTCAAAGTCACTAAACGGTAATGTTTGCTTTCATTTTGCAATGAGATAATAACATATTATTAAAGCTGAATGGAACACATTTAGGAAATTTTGAGTAATCTTCCTTTGTTTAAATCTGTATTTAAACTTAACCTATTTGCTACAGTTGTGTATTTTTTTAATATAATAGCTTTCTTGACAGGTTTAGTTATATAAATACACATAATTTTGTAAATTGAATAATAATATTAATAATGAATTGCTTGACTAGGGCATGGAAATGATATAAATAATGTTCACTCATATTGTTTGAACTCTGACAGATACAAATGAGATTTGGATAATAGACCTATCAAGCCAGTAACAAAAGGATTTTGGTATATAATCTGTATCCCAAAAAACTACAAATCTTGTTCCATGTTTAAAGCACATTTTAAATTCGTTGGTAGGGGACTAAATACTAGAACACAAAACTCTTAACTTGTACACTGAATAACATACAGAATTGAACAATATAAAACAAATCATATAAACAGACCAAGTACATGCAATCAGACTGATGCAATGTTAAAATCTTCCCTGTCATTCAACTATTTCTTGGCAAATATCATTGATTATATTTATCCCTATATCTTCAATAGAAGTGGATTTACCATAAAAACTTAGTATCAGTCAAGTTATAAAATGTGGTACATTTTCAAAAATCAGTCGTAGATTTTCTCTGACAGGTACCCCGGTAATATTATTTAATCTGACAAATCTTATTTTGGGAACATATAATTGTGGTATTAATGAAATCTTTATGTACATTTAAAATGTCACCACAATGTTTATGCATTAATGTAAAGAACATACAGGTATCTGGCAAAAAGGAAGTCAAAAATTGAGGGATCTGAAAATATCTAACATGGCATAGCTCACCAATCGATGGATGAAAAAAAAAAAAGGCTCTTACTTGTAGTTGCTGAAAAATTGTAACACAAATGTATTTGGCAACATAAAGTAGATAAATGCCAGATCTGAAAATATCTCAGACATAACAGCCTACAAATATGGTGAGTGATATCCAATTTCAAAAATCTTTGATTTACAGTTGCTGAGAAAAAATGAATGATGAAATTTTCTTTCACAGGCATCAATGTTAAGGTCATGCACCTAGGCAAACAGGAAGTGATGGATATTAAACTGTATCAAACAGTATAGCATACAAATATGATGATTGGTGCTTTATATAAAAAAGACCTAATTTGTAATCGCTGATAAAAAAAATGATGAAAAGTTCTTTTATGTACATAATTGCTTTTATCTTCGTCATTTGAAATCTTGTGGATAGTTGTCTCATTGGCAATCATAGCACACCTCCTTATTTTTAATAATGTATGCGGCAAACAGGAAGCAAATAAGATAAGGATCTGAAAATGTGTAACATGGTATAAATTGGCAATATGAAATTTGGTACCAACCATAAACAGGAAGTAGATAAGTATCAGATCTGAAAGATTGTCATAGGGTATAACTTACCAATATGAAACTTGGTACTAAATATCAGGACTATCTTATCTAAATCTTCAGAGAAAAAATGTGACAGAACCAGTATCGGTATATACCCTCCTTTGGAGCAGGGGTATAATAAATTTCAAGACTTCATAGGCACATACCAATGTGAGAAAAAATAGCTGTGCCAAGAGCACATGATACATGAATACATGATACATGAATATCAGGTTTTTTATTTTGAGACTTTTCATAAACTATGCAAAAAAAAACAACATGTAAAAGGCAAGCAATATATAGGTTTAGTATAACAAATAAAGCCCTGTGCGATACCGTAGATGAAGGTTAATACTGCCTAAAGTTTGTGTACATACTAGTACTGTATATTCTGTTTAAGATTAGTGTGCTATGAATGTTGGATGAGTTCAACTATATATGAATCTTAATAAGTTTTATTGTATGCTTATGTATTTCAATTGGAATGTTTTAGCATTAATTGAGTTAGGTTTTACATCGAATTTATGATTCATCTCTGCTAAATAATACCCAATAAAAAGTTTGTTTTCCATTATTTACCAAATGCAACTGGAGTAATGAATAGAACAAATTGAAACATTGTTGCGGGGAAACTACAAAATTTTTCTTTTCAAATATAGTACTTTTAATTGTTATAATTCTTAAAAGGAGAGGATTGAAATCCCTATTCTTATCTTTTATGTACTTTCTTTCCAGAAAAGAATAATAAAATAATATTACATTTGTTTGAATGTGATTCAGATTGCTAATTTCAACCCTTAATTAGGCTACATTTATATATTTAAGCATAAAACTCAATTTAGAAACCTTTAACAACTATTGATTGTTAACAATCTAGGGAAACAATTTTTTACTCAAACAAGAAAAACAACTACAGCATGCTAGAACAATTACAATGTACAATAAGAATGGTGTCTCTTACTTGCTCTTATCAAACATTCCAACCATTAGACGGCAAGTTTCTTCATTAAAAGGTGTCATATTCCCGTTCATTAAGGCTTGCCGTAGTTCAATGGCCGTAATTTTACCCGAACGATCTTGATCAACTGCCTGAAATAAGAATAGCTTACTTGTTAGTGTCGAACATCCCAATCATTAGACGACAAGTTTCTGGATTAAATGGTGAAAAATTGCCATTAAGTAATGCAAGTTGTAACTCGTTGGCAGAAATCTTACCAGAGCGATCCTGGTCAACAGCCTGAAAAATATGGCAAATTATTTCTATATATGTATGTAGACAGCTTGAAGCTTTCATAAAGTCAATAATTGTATTACGATTTGAATATTGATCTTTATTTGAAGATTTATGAAAAGACAATCAATTGATGGATAAACAGAACATTTTGCTCTCTTTTACTGCTTTCTGAATTGCAATGCTAAGATGTACATGTATACAATTTTGTCAAATTTTTCAAATTTTTCATTTTTTTTTAAAACCTGTATTTATTGTCAGGATCAGTAATTTTCTAGAAGAAAAAAAAATGTTCACAGGATGATCTAAGATAATTCAATTTTGTTTTATTCTTCTTACAGGTTCTAAAGTAGGTTTTTGATTAGAGTTTGACACTTTACTTGACCAATATGCTTATGTCACTAAAGGTGAAGAGTATGCTTATCTTGCTGAACCATCATATATCAACCATACTTTTTATGGGAGTCCATATATTTCCTTCTATAATTTTATTTTCTCAGTATTTCACTTGTATAAATAATACCATTTGTCTTATCTCCTACATGATGTACAGCTGTCTTGTTCTATTTCATTGCCGTTCTTCATCTCAAAATCACAAGAAAGCCTCCAAACATGGAGAAAAAGCTCACACCTGACTGTAAGTTCAAGGAAGTCCCTATCAATGGTTTGAGCTAAATCTTTTGCTAAATGTCAATAAGACATTGCCTGTACATTGAAGCACACACATCCAGGGTAATATCAACAAATTACAGGCTATAATGTGTATTAAAGTACCTGTCAGGGTAATGTCAACAAATAACAGACTGTAATGTGTATTAAAGTACCTGTCAGGGTAATATCAACAAATAACAGACTATAATGTGTATTAAAGTACCTGTCAGGGTAAAATCAACAAATAACAGACTATAATATGTACATGTATTAAGTAACCTGTCAGGGTAATATCAACAAATTACAGACTATAATATGTATTAAAGTACCTGTTTTATACTATTCATAATAACTTATACCTGAAACCAATTCCATAACTCTTGACTAACACCTGGTGGTGGAGCAGGTGCTCCATATCCCCCTGGAGGTCCATATCCTCCTTGTGATGGGGCTCCTCCACCATAGGCCCCCTGCTGGTAGCCACCTGGTTGACCATAGGATGCAGGTGGTTGTTGGTAACCTTGTGGCTGGTAGCCCTGGGGTGGGGGTTGTCCATACTGTTGTTGAGGAGGTGGTTGACCATATATTTGTCCTCTGTTTGGTGGTGGGGCTTGTGAGTAAGATGGAGGAGCACCTTGTCCTTGATGAGGTGGCGGTGCACCATATCCTCCCTAAAATAAGTACAACAGCTGTCTAGATATCTAATTAAACATTCAAACATTACATTTAAATAAGAATGAAGTTTCACTTTCAAATTCATGGCAACTTTGTGTTGTCCTCATCCATTTTACCTAAATACTTTGTATGTCCTTATTACATTTGTTGGAATATATAGGAATGGAAATTGATAAAAAAAAAAAATAGCTGTTACTACCTAACATGCCTAAATGCCATACTGAAAATTATAAGAACGCAATTGATGATTCTGACCATTCATATAAAAACAACTTAAAAGTTAAAACGGGATAATCCTACAGATAACCTGTTACAGAAATTACTTTGTTTCATCTGTTACACTTTTCTGTATGTAACAAGGAGTCTTCCTCCATCTTGGACCTTAAAATAACAGAAATAAAATGCTCCGCTGTGGCGCAGCTTGATACGACCGCAGAGGTCGAACCCTGAACAGTTGGGGCAAGTATGGACACAACATTCAAGCTTGATACAGCTCTGAATTTGGATTGTGATTAAATATTTGACACAGCATAGGTTTCTGACACAGAATGAATGTGGTCTAAGAAAATTTTAATTTACCTATTCAAACCATATCATTATTATTTGCTTTTATATATAAATCAGAAATAACCAATTTAAAATGAAAAATTTTAAAGAAAAAAAAAGACCCCCCCCCCCCCCCCAAAAAATTTTTTGAACCCCTTATGATTCATCACCCCAAAACTCAATAACAGCCTTCCTTTTGTGGTATGGTACCTTGCAGTACAATTTCAGAGAGATCCATACACTTGAACACAAGTTATTGTCTGAAAACTAGAAAAATGCTTGTTTTTTGGCCCCTTTTTGGCCCCAAATTCCTAAACATTTAGGGCAATTACCCCCAAACTCAAACCAAGCTTTCCCTTTGTGATATGGAACCTTGTACCGATAGTACAATTTCATAAAGATCCATACACTTACACACAAGTTATTGTCCTGAAACTAGAAAATTGCTTGTTTTTTTCCCCTTTTTGGCCCCCAATTCCTAAAATTTTGAGGCAATTACCCCCAAAATCAATACTAGCCTTCCCTTAGTGGTATGGTACCTTGCAGTACAATTTCAGAGAGATCCATACACTTGAACACAAGTTATTGTCTGGAAACTAGAAAAATGCTTATTTTTGGCCCCTTTTTGGCCCCTTTTTCCTAAACGTTTTGGGCAATAACCCCCAAACTCAATTCCAGCTTTCCCTTTGTAATATAGAACCTTGTAGTACAATTTCAGAAAGATCCATACACTTACAAACAAATTATTGTCATGAAACTAGAAAAATGCTTGTTTTTGCAACTTTTTTGGCCCCTAATTCTTAAAATTTTGAGGCAACTACCCCCAAAATCAATCCCAGCTTTCCCTTTGTGATATGGAACCTTGTGGTACAATGTCAGAGAGATCCATACACTAACACACAAGTTATGTCTGGAAGTTACAATAAAATGCTTCGCTGGGGCGCAGCTTGATACGACCGCAGAGGTCGAACCCTGAACAGTTGGGGCAAGTATGGACACAACATTCAAGCTTGATACAGCTCTGAATTTGGATTGTTATTAAATATTTGACACAGCATAGGTTTCTGACACAGAAAGAATGTGGTCTAAGAACTTGATTTTTTTTTAATTTACCTATTATGGTCCAATGTCCAAAATCAAAATACATGGTTAGATTAAGCATATCAAAGAACCCCATATATTCAATTTTTGTTAAAATCAAACAGAGTTTAATTTTGGACCCCAACTTGGACAAACTTGAAAACTGGGCCCATAATCAAAAATCTAAACACATGTTTAGTGTCAGCATATCAAAGAACCCCAAGAATTCAATTTTTGCTAAAATCAAACTAAGATTAATTTTGGACCCTTTGGACCTTAATGTAGACCAATTTAAAAAACAGGACTTAAAATTAAAAATCTAAATACACGGTTAGATTTGGAATATCAAAGAACCCCAATAATTCAATTTTTGATGAAATCAAACAAAGTTTAATTTTGGACCCTTTTGACCTCAATATGAACCAATTTGATAGCGGGGCCCACAAATAAAAAATCTAAATTCATGGTTAGATTCAGCATATCAAAGAACCCCATATATTTAATTTTTGTTGAAATCAAAATTTTTTTTTTTTTTGGACCCCAACTTGGACCAACTTGAAAACTGGGCCCATAATCAAAAATCTAAACACATGTTTAGATTCAGCATATCAAAGAACCCCAAGAATTCAATTTTTGTTAAAATCAAACTAAGTTTAATTTTGGACCCTTTGGACCTCAATGAAGACCAATTTAAAAAACGGGACCCAAATTAAACAGCTAAAAACACGGTTAGATTTGGCATATCAAAGAACCCCAATAATTCAATTTTTGATGAAATCAAACAAAGTTTAATTTTGGACCCTTTTGACCTCAATATGAACCAATTTGATAGCGGGGCCCACAAATAAAAAATCTAAATACATGGTTAGATTCAGCATATCAAAGAACCTCATATATTCAATTTTAGTTGAAATCAAACAAAGTTTAATTTGGACCCCAATTTGGACCAACTTGAAAACTGGGCCCATAATCAAAAATCTAAATACATGTTTAGATTCAGCATATCAAAGAACCCCATATATTCAATTTTTGTTGAAATCAAACATAGTTTAAATACTGGACCCTATCTTGGACCAACTTGAAAACTGGGCCCATAATCAAAAATCTAAACACATGTTTAGATTCAGCATATCAAAGAACCCCAAGAATTCAATTTTTGTTAAAATTAAACTAAGTTTAATTTTGGACCCTTTGGACCTTAATGTAGACCAATTTAAAAAACAGGACCCAAAATTAAAAATCTAAATACACGGTTAGATTTGTAATATCAAAGAGCCCCAATAATTCAATTTTAGATGAAATCAAACAAAGTTTAATTTTGGACCCTTTTGACCTCAATATGAACCAATTTGATAACAGGGTCCACAAATAAAAAATCTAAATACATGGTTAGATTCAGCATATCAAAGAACGCCATATATATTCAATTTTTGTTGAAATCAAACAAAGTTTATTTTGGACCCCAATTTGGACCAACTTGAAAACTGGGCCAAAAATCAAAAAATGAAATACATGTTTAGATTCAGCATATCAAAGAACCTCATATATTCAATTTTTGCTAAAATCAAACAAAGTTTAATTTTGGACCCTTTGGACCTTAATGTAGACCAATTTGAAAACTGGACCCAAAATTAAAAATCTAAATACACTGTTAGATTCGGCATAACAAATAAATAAATGTGATCAAAGATTTTACAAATCTAATGTGCCATACTGTGCAATTAAAGATTACTTCTTGAAATTTTTCAATATTTGAAATTTGAAAAAAAAATAATATTTGAAGAATAATTCTTTTTAATTTCTGAAATCTGAAATGAGAAAAAAATTGACCACCCACAATTTCTTTTTATCCCCCCCCCCTTTTTTCCCCCAAAAAATTCTTTCCCTCAAGATATGGTCATAATCTCAATTCAAATTTCCAATGGAGTTGGCAACCATAATTACCCATTTAAATTTACCATAGTTCTAACTTAATCTATTTTATAATAGAATTAAAAATATAATGTCAAATCTTTCATATGGATTTTTTTGTAAAAAAAAAAGATGCAACATTTGCAGATATTTTTACTGGTCTTCCTTTATAAATATGCATTTCTTTAAACATAATTTAAAAGCAGTGTAAGGGAAGTAACCAAAACGTTGTATTTGGATTACCTCCCTTACACTGTTTTAAATTATCTTTATTGTTCATTAACCATTACTTTCTACATAATTTAAAAGCAGTGTAAGGGAGATAATTTCAATGATGTATTTGATTTATCTCCCTTACACTGCTTTAAATTATGTTTTGTACTAAAGTATTTGTCCATTAACCAGGACAACCTTGTTTTTCCCCCTTTTTTGCCCCTAATTCCTAAACAGTTTGAGCCATAACCCCCCAAAGCAAATCCTAACCATCCCTTTGTGGTATGGAAACTTGTAGTATAATTTCAGAGAGTACCATACACCGTTCCACAGTTATTGTCTGGAAACTAGAAAATGCTTATTTTTGGCCCCTTTTTGGCCCCTAATTCCTTAACTGTTGGTACCATAACCCCCAAAATCAATCCTAACCTTCCTTTTGTGGTATTTAACCTTATGGTAAAATTTCAAAAAGATCCATTCACTTAAACTAAAGTTAGAGTGCGAAAACCAATGTGTCTTCGGACGACGACGCCGGACGACGACGACGCCAACGTCATACCAATATACGACCACAAAATTTTTTTGCGGTCGTATAAAAATGCTTATTTTTGGCCCCTTTTTGGCCCCTAATTCCTTAACTATTGGTACCATAACCCCCAAAATCTATCCCAACCTTCCTTTTGTGGTATTGAACCTTATGGTAAAATTTCATAGAGATCCATTCACTTAAACTAAAGTTAGAGTACGAAAACCAATGTGTCTTCGGACGACGACGACACCAACGTCATACCAATATACGACCGCAAATCGTATAATAATTGGTCTAGATTTTAATGAAATAAGCAGGAATGCTTTTTATTCAAATATCTTATCTAATTATGACAATTGTTTTCTACAAAACAGAAAATTTTTTGATTGAATCAAAAAGTTCTAAACTTAGTCAAATAAGGGGAGATAACTCGGGTATTATAATTTTATAAATGATTGGGTAGTAAACAAAATCATTTTTAAGTAAGAAAAAAGATGGCAACACCATTTTTTCTTTCGATTTTCTAAAAGCATTTTATACATGAGCTGTATTTAAGCAAGAAAAAAGATGGCAACACCATTTTTTCTTTCGATTTTCTAAAAGCATTTTATACATGAGCTGTATTTAAGCAAGAAAAAAGATGGCAACACCATTTTTTCTTTCGATTTTCTAAAAGCATTTTATACATGTTATAAGAGCTATCTTCTCATAATTTAATCTTATTCTAAAATTCTGTCATCAAGTTTTTTCTTTTCACATTAAAGTGCTTTTTCCATGTATAATCCTTCCAAAATGTGTCAATTTTTAACAACCTGTAGCTTGAAAACAAACTCAGTGACAGCAACCTTTAATTTTTATCTTATTTTTGGACATCGCACAATGTCAACTATACTTTAAAAAAATATGAGAAAACTCTGTCATTTTTTTGTTTAGACCATCATATTACATTCATGTTCAAAAAATGTAAATTGGAAAGACATGAAAGAGGAAATTTCAAAGGGTGACATAATACTTTTTTAATTGAATTTTGATTTCATATTTTTCATCAATACAATTTCTCAAATTTGTGATAATTTAAATCTCTTACCAAAAATTAAAATTGACAAACTGATTATTTTGACGCTTTGGGATGCAAATGTAAATAATTTATAAGGAAAAAGAGTGAATTGTGCTTTACATTCATAATACAGTGAAGTTAAAAACATCCTGGACGGTGCACTAGATCGTAATTTATAACTAATATCATAGATTTATTATAAACAATATAATAGGTGTTTTAACGAGTACTAATTAGTGATAACGAATTATACAATTCATAATAAGATTTTTAATCTGAGGAATTAGTTATCACATATTTGTGGAATTTGTGATAACAGATTAAATTCTAATATTACAGAATGCTTTATTCATGCAAACAGATTAACTTCATTATTATGAATTTACATAATCATGATCATGGATTGAAATCTTATAATGTATTGTATAATTGTTGTAATATGTAAACACAGATTAATTTGTGATAAGAATTCTGAAGAATATCTATAACATATTTTTGTAATTTGTGATCACAGATTAAATCCATGGTCATGATGGTAAAGAATTCCAATATTGATAACATTTTCTCAAATTTACCAGAATTATAAAAATCTGGGATACTGTGGATTCATTATTATTCATTGTGAACAAATTTTCATGAATTTCTTGGGTATACATGGCTGCAATGAATTAATTATTCAAAGAAGTATAAATTTCTGCTAGGATTGTATGTAAAATTTGGCAAAACCATGAAATTAAGTGTCAATGAAAATATGATTTTCTGATTTACCGAAATTGGTAACCATGAAAATAAATGAATCCACAGAAACAAATTGAATGCATGATCATGAATAACATATTATATGAAATATATAGCTAATTCCACAGATTCATTATCAGGAATATAATATGTGATAATTAGCTTTAATTGGTGATTACCAATTACGACTAGTTACTGTCAGAAATACACAATTTTTCTCAATAATTTTGAACATATACTCTATGGGGAAATATACTTTTAATATAAAAAGGGTTACCAAAAGTAAGGTTTACCGACCATAGGCATAGACTAGGACTTTATGCAACGCTTCTTTATTGAATAAAATGGCAGGTGACGGTACATGTAACTGGTAACTGTTCCTCAACCAGTACAATTAATGATAACAATTTCAATCTATGATTATGATCTTTTGATTTCTTCATCTCAAATCAAAATTATATTCCAGGGAGGTCCAGAACATGTTAATACTGTACAGAGCCAGAGCTCCAACTCCATTTAGGTGTCACACGTAAGAGTCAGGTTCCTACCTTCTCAAAACATGTGCTAAACTTACAGACTAGAAATTTCATAACCTAGAAAATTTACAATTTAAGTCTGAAATCTTTTCAAAACTTGTTGGATTAAAGTTATTGCGGAAATAAAAAAAACTACTAAAAATTATACTCTATGCACAATAAGTCAAATATAATCTGATTTTTTTTACAGCTTCTACAAAAATGACAGTGATTGTGAACATCGTTTGTGGAATTTATAAGTATCTTACGTATTGTTGTTGGGGTGGACCACCCCAAGACATTTTGAAATAATGTTAAAACGAAACGAAGAAATTAATTTGACTAATGATCACAACTAAACACAGGACAGTGCTGACATCTATTTTACTCAAAGGTAGATAACTTTTCTACCAGGAGAAGACAAATTATGTCTTTCAAATCTGGGTCCATCATCATTTCTCCGTTTTCAAGCAAGAAATGCGAACAACAAAATATATACTTTGAATCTTTTTTACATATGTTTTCTGTGCATAAAAATATTGCATTGAATATTCAAATGTGCTTTGTGTGCAGTGTTCTTTAAATGTGTGCTTTGTATGATGTATGTGTTCGCATGCTCCATAAATGTACTTTGTGCGTTTATATTTGTTTTTTTAGGGTGTTTTATATGTGCCTTTTATGATTCATAAGTTTGTGTTTTACCTTTCTGTAGGATTAATTGTTTGCATGAATGTCGCTTCAAACGCTCAATGCCGAGCTCGTTGTTTTGATACAAATCATTGGCTTGTCGACTTTATTTTATCTTATTTCATAGATTAGAGGTAACGCTAGTCTTGCTAATGTTACTCACCTCAAAGTTTTCCTTATCATCACAGCTTTGCATTGATTAGAACTTAGAGTGTAAGAGCGGGTGTTATATAGCCATTTCCCCCCTATGCCAGTTTTTTCTCCGGGTGAAGTCTTTTCGCACCGTGTTGAAGGCCTCAATGTGACTTTGAAAGGAAAAAGAGCCATAAAAGCGTTGTTCCTTAATTTGCTTTTTGTATGTTTTTTGCGGTGCATGTACTGATTTTGTGTCATGGATGGATACCCCATATATATATCCTTCGTTTTTTATGATCTCATTTTCCCACTGGGGAAATTTTGGATCATTGCTCAATCACTTTTCCCCCGGTCATGCCCCTATTTCTTCTACACTATGGATTTCACAATATATATATACTTAAAAATTGCATATCATGGTTTTCCGTATTTTCTTAAGAAATGATTGATCTCTGGAACGCTAAAATAATCTGTTTTTCGGCTTGGGCTGAATAGCCGGAAGAAATGTTTGGTACACATTGTGTTCGTTTTGTCGACATGTGTCTTACCAGAAGTCCATTGCTAATGGACTTCTGGTCTTACTTAACAGGTCTAGTGTTAGGGAGTAGGGGAGGGACATCTTTAATATTTTGCTACATGGGTGCCGTTTGCATTCGAAAAATACCCCTATTGATATATTGATTCTGTATAAAAATCCGACGTATTCGTATGGCTTTAATACCATGATTAAAAAATGTGTTTCTATTCATAAGTTACCGTAGATTATTAAATGCTATTGTCGAAATTGGAAATTAACACTTTCACCACAGGAATAAATGTATTTAAAATTCATGTCGAAGATATCTTGAGCCCTTGATATATTGGTTAATAAAATTGCCACCTATTATTGACATATGATAGGCTGAAATTTTCATCCATTCATATATTTAACATCATGAAAAGCGGACATCGGTATATAACTTATTTATAGGAAGTGATCCCCGTGATTGCAACAAAACTTAGTCAGTACACATTGAAACAAGAATAAAATAATTTCTTTTACAATTTTATAACCGGGGGGTTTTCCGGCTATAGTAATTCAAAGACGGAATATTAATACTTTAAACTTTATTCGCAAGGTCCGGACAGTACCAGACCTGAGACCTAAACTGACTTCAAAATAACATACAAAAGTATATATAAAAAATAGTATCTATAGAAAAGGATTAGTGTCCAACGGATTAACTTTTTATCGTCAAGGTGGTTTCCATTACGACAAATATATATTTAACAATAGAATTAATTAAACACAAAGAAATGCAAAAGGTTAGATAAACGGATTAACAAATTGTCACCCTTTAGCACTTAAAATATAATGTCTGAACTGGCTTTATTTCTACTTCACATGTGTCCAAATCTTCCTGGTTATAATTTCTTTATTGAACCTTTGTACTAATTCACTTTTGGCACTGCACAACATCGTGTCTTCATAAACTGTTACGACTCGTACATGACGTTGTTGTTTGACATCTACTCCAAAGTATAGTCATCGTATAAGTGAGGGGCCTGATGGGTTATTTTCGTTCTTCGTCATCGGCGCATTTCCGCTATCGTGATCCGTTTTTCTACAGATTTTTTTTTATATTTTCGTGATCCGTAATCATGGAAATTTATTTTCTGTGAATCGTGATTGACAAAAAAATCAACTCGTGAATCGTGATGAGACCCCCCCCCCCCCAATCAGGCCCCTCATAAGTGGACGAACATTTTTTTTCCGTAAAAAGAGGGGTGGGTGACACATTTTTCTGGAATAGTTTATTCGCGGCCTTGTTTTCAAAAAATGCCAAGTTGTGGTGGTGTCCGTTTTTAGTATAATAGTCCCAGCTTATGAATAAAGAAATGAGGTATAAATACATGTTGCTTTATATATAATTCTCACTGGCCATTTTGCCTGTCTTTAATAATTCAGATTTTCAGTATATTAATTAAGAAAAGAAATAAATATAGAAACATTCACTTTCATAAGAAACCTCTAAAAAATATGTCTTCTTTAAAAAAAATAAATAAACAAAGCATGCATATTAAAATTGATATTCTAATTTGAAAAATCCCATGAGTTTTGAAATTAAAAGTTACTTAACATACAATTTAATCAGAAATCTCTAAAAAAAAATGTCTTTTTTGTCTCGCCTGTCACGAAAGTTACGGAAGTCGAGACATAGGGATTGCTTTTCCAGCGACGATGACGACGGCGTCAACAATTGTTAAGGATGTACTTAGGTCAGGTTTAGGAATTTTTGTCAGATGTTCGGACTCCTTAGTTTTTTTCCTACGATACAAGGTAAAATATTTTGCCCCATAACACCCATTTTTCTTTTCATATAAGACTTCAATAGCTCACTAAAGGCCATTTACCCAAATTTAGGCAGATTCTAGATTTCTTTTCTTTCGATTTGAGACCCAAATAATACCAACGCAAATATAAGGTAAAAGTCCGAGTCAGCCTTTTCCCGCCATTTAAAAAAAAATAAATATCTCGAAAAGGAGCTCCATAACCTTTCAATATTTTTAGCATATTTTGTTCCTTAACTAATGATATTTTGACTTATAGTATCAATTTTAGATTCTAGATTTTTTTAATTTCACCCCTAATCTAAAAAAGAAGGAGATGTGGTATGATTGCCAATGAGACAACTATCCACCAAAGTTCAAATGAAGTGGATGTAGGCAATGATAGGTAACCGTACGGCCTTCAACAATGAGAAAAACTCATACCGTATGGTCGGTTATAAAAGGCCCCGACATGAAAAATATGAAACAATTCAATTGAGAAAACTAACGGCCTAATTTATAACAAAACAATTTACGAAAAACAAATATGACAGACATGAACCAACGACAACCACTTAACTACAGGCTCCTGACTTGGGACAGGCACATAAAGAATGTGGCGGGGTTAAACATGTTTGTGAGCGCTCAACCCCCCCCCCCCCCCCTAACCTGGGATAGTAGTGTAACAGTACAACATAATAACAAACTATAAAAATCAGTTGAAAAAGGCTTAACTCATCAGAGGGATACAAATAGAAACACATCTAACAGAAACACAGAGTGGACGTGGACGGGTACTTATACATCCCAAAAACAAAAAGACACTAAGTACAGATCTGAGAGTACTTGCAGTTACTGACAGCTAGTTCGAAGCCAATAACAACTAATGAAAAAAAAATCATGTATCTAAGACTAAAATATCAATCAGTACACATCCAACATCATATGGATTTATTATAAAGACGTCATTAACATGACCTTCGGCTTGTGCAATGCCAAACTATAGGTATCGACAGATTGTAGTACCGTGAAAGTACATATGTGTAATGTTTAGTATGGTTTTAATTTACTGATAACAAAGTCAATATTTATACCTATAAAAACAATATTCAAAGATTTAATTACAGTGTTGAATAGGTAACCTTTTAGAATAAGTTTATTTAAAGGATTGATAAGTTTACACGGATCGTTTCTAAATTTCCAACATCACCGTAAAATTTAGGATGTGCTATTCCGTTTGAAAAAAGTTTTCTATAGGTACAGCCAAACTTGCAGACTTCTTTAACGTTTGTTTGATAGGAACTACTTGTGATTTATCATTGATATTTAATATGAAGTAGCATTACTATCAGTAAATATCAGTTTGGTGACTATTTGGAGGCCCTGCTCCCTAGGTCATGGCCTAGTGACTTTGAATTAATTAGCAATTTTCAATGTTAAGTTTGTTTGATTGAATCCACTTGTGATAGATCAATGATATTTTGTATGAAGTCGCATTACTATCAGTACATATCAGTTTGACGACTAATTTGAGGCCCTGCCCTCTATGCATTGTCTAGTGACTTTGAATTAATGAGCAATTTTAATGTAAAGATGTCTGCTTAAGTTAGTTTGATAGAATCTACTTGTGATAGATCAATGATATTTTTTATGAAGTTGCATTACTATCAGTTCATATTGGTTTGACGACTATTTCGAGGCCCTGCCCCCTAGGTCATGGTCCAGTCACTTTCAATTAATTAGCAATTTTCAATGTTATGTTTTCTGCTTAAATCAGTTTGATAAGAACTATATACTTGTGATAGATCAATGATATTTTGTATGAAGTTGCATTACTATCAGTATATAGTAAATATCAGTTTGACAACTATTTTGAGATCCTACCTCCAAGGACATGGTCCAGTGACTTTGAATTAATAAGCAATTTATAATGTTAAGTTTTCTGCTTAAGTTAGATCGATTGGAACTACTTACAATAGACAACAATATTTTCTATAAAGTTACATTACTGTCTGTACATCTCAGTTTGTCGACCATTTTCAGGCCCTGTCCACTATATCATGGTCCAGCGACTTTGAATTAAAAAGCAATGTTGCTGTCCCTCAGATTGTCTTTTTTTTAATTTTATGCAGACTGGCGAGACAAATCTCTGTGTCAGCAGTTTATTTTCAAATATAATACTAAAATTGATATTCCATTTAAAACTTATTATAATAAAAATATCCCATAAGATTTGAAATTAAAAAAGTAAAATTCAACAACCTCAAAATGCTTTACAAATGCCCTTGAACAACTTGCTTTTGATTCATGTTATAGTTTGCACAACTTCGGAAACATGCCGTACTACTGCAGACATGAATTGCAAATAACACTTGTTTCTTTTATTTGAATCTGCATCACTTTAAATTTGCAAAAATTGTAGATATATACACCACATTCAACTTTGATGGGTTAAATCAAATCCTTGGTTAAATGCTCTCAATACATTGTCATGCATCATCTCAGGAACATATATATTGTTAAATATACTGTTCCCATATCGTCTGTACAATATTTCTTTATTCACTTTATACTCAATAGTTTGTCTAGTTACGAACTTGAAACCATTTCATGGCGGGTTTCTACGTGTTCCTCCTCTATCATCAGACTGTCACCAATCGATGACTTCAATTTCTTTCCGCATAAACCACTCAAAGATAATCAAGAGATCGAGTCTCTATAGATGCTTTTTGATAAAAAAGGATGAACATTTCGTGCCCGCTTTTTGTGTAATCCCATTACAGTTTGTGTAACTCCCTTAATTTGGTCGCCCGCACTTTTTCATTGTAAGTGTAGAGTTCAATATATCATCTTCGAGTTGATTGTCATCTGTCTCTCTGATTCGAATTCACCAAAGACATGTATTATATGTTTCTGGTTCCAGTTTATAAGTGTTTCCACAAAAAATAAATGTTTATATTGAATATTGATTATTTATTTCATTTTATAACCTAATTCGTTTAAACAGATATACAATCAAAATAAAGGTAAGTTAAGCAGCAAAAATGTGCTTTTAATTTAGATTTAATTTTTTGGACTAATATGGTAAACATAACCTAGATTAGACCAAAGACGGTAAAGGGCTTGTTGGTATTTCGCCAAATCTGCATTTAACTAAGTTCATAAAATCGTTTTTGATTGGACGAATGCAACCACAAACCCAATCAAATCATCTTTTACAGATAGACGGTTTCGTGACGTAAATTTCGGATTTTCCCCACCGTTATTGCTCAAGACTGGCATTGAAAAAGGTCACCTGAAAAGGTAAAACAAAATGATACAGAAAGTGCATCTCTTTTCAAAATTTAACATAATGTAGAAAGACTTATTCGATTGTCAAGTATAACTGATTCATTAATTTCTGTTTTCAGGTCCTCTAACAACCAAACTCAAGTCAAGGACAAACAGAAAATAGACCGACAATAGTGTTTTTTTTGTGTCCTTTAGAACGGTCACCAGTTTGTCATTTCTTCGAGACACTTACATATGATATTACGCAAAATTACGTAAGGATATTGTTCAATGGAAATTTATTAAATCGTTTGATTGCCATCAGGCTTTTGATGTGTTGATTAGAAATCTGGAGCGACACCTGAATTTTGATTTAAGACATAATATAAGACATTTTCACACACTAAAGACGTCATGTATCGTGTGAAGACTATAGCTTCTGGTCTCACTAGGCCAGCACTGTATCAAGTGAAGTGTCTGCATCACCAAAGATTTGCAGAAGTGACAGGTGTACCATTCAGGAAATATGCTTCAAGTGCACAGGCTGAATCATTTCTTAATGGAAGTTCAGGAAGTTATGTTGAAACAATGTACGAGTCTTGGCAAAAAGACCCAAATAGTGTGCACAAGGTGTGGTTCTATTCATAAGATCAAATCCTTGTAATTGTGTTAAGTGAATATGCCAATCTCGTGTTTGTACGCCTTTTTCTACTTCACAACAGAATTTTTTGTTGTTGCATTATATGTAGGTCAACCTGGGCAAAATTGAGGTTACTCGTAGTATAATCCAGGAACACGGGATTGGTTTATTGGAATTTAATTGATTTCATTAATCTATCTATGGTTTTTGTTTTGATATTTAAAAAAAAAATTTGTTATATAGACTTTGCTTTTCCATCAGTCCACAGTGATCAGCAAACATGGCAGCTCTTTTAAGTAAAAATATTCATAAGTCATGAAGATTTCCATAAAACTTACATTATACATCTGCCATTTATTTTAATTGTAAGATCATTTTGTGAAAAGAGTCACATGTGCACTCAAGATTATATTGTTCAATGTTAATATATAGAATTGTTTAATACAATAATCTGTGTTTAAATGCATACATGTAGCTATATCACAATGGGGTTGAAGGCATAGATGAAATTAACAAAATAATGACAACACAATACATTGTACACAATACATCATAAGAATAATAAAAGTACAAAGCATAATGTAAATATTGAAACATCATGCCCAAAGTTTTGTCTACCATATACCAATTCACACTGTGGATGATTGGAAATAGCAAAATACAAGTATACCAGTAACTCGTTTCATGAATAAAGTATTATACCCCAAATCAGGTATCAATTAAACATGTTAAAAGTGATTAGAATAATGTAATTCTGGATTTTTAGTATATTTGCTGTCATGGTGCACATGTTGATGTAAAAGGCAACATTCTTGCCCAAAGACACCATGCCTGAAATATCATCAGGATAAAAGTTAATGTCCTTAGAAAATAGAACTTTGGGAGACCATTAGATTTTATTCAGTTCCCAATATGAACTATTGTCTTAAAGGAAAATGAAATGCAATATAATTCCATGACAACCATCTGATACATGTATAATGAAATTTAGAATTAGAATGATGATACCTGATTTGGGGTACAATATACATATTAAATGAGGATACTACCCATTTATGAATATCTTTCTAAATCGGCTTAAATTGTTAATTATATAATATTACATGTATTATATTCAATTATACAAATGTAGCATACTGATAACAATGTACATAAAATGTAAACAATTGTAGGTTTAAGAGGGAATTAGTTTAATAAGGGATTTTTTTGGTTTTAATTTTCTCTGTTTTGAAGCATTTTGAAATACATGTACACTGGTACCTTTATTTTCAGGAGAAAATGTTGAAAACAGTGTTGCATGTATAAGATTGAAAAATATATGATGTACCCGAGACGTATATATATGTCTCTGGATGTACATGTAATTCATACAAAACTGGTGCATTTGTATATATTTCCATGAATGCATTCTGATATAAAACTATGACATTTTTTGTACTTTCAACACTTATACATTTGGATTGGAAGGGTAACAAATGATTTTTATTTTTTTTTTATATTTGTTTGTGTATACTATACAACATGTACAAGAATGCATGCGTCGACAAAAAAGATATTTATAACATAATGGTTGTTTTAACATTAGACATATCCGACTTAAATATTTAGTTATTTTTGTATATATTAACCTAACCAAACCAGTGTTTAAATTCCATTCACTTTGATAATTCCATTAGAGGAAACGCTATAAGCAAAGTAAGATGGCTCAGACCTGAACTATTAAAGTTAATGTTTCATGTCATGATTTATTATTAGGTGAAGATAGAGCAGTCTAAGGTGTACATCATGTACATGTCTTTGTGATTTGTAGATCATTTCAGGTATTGAAAGGTTCATGTTAGTATGTTTACGTAAGTGCAGTGCAATAGAAGGAACTATTACCATCCAATCATAGTGATTGACCTCTGTTTCATGAGAAGGTTAAAACAATTTTGAACACCTTCACAAATGTACATGTAGTTATCAGGAACACTAGTCCAAAAAAGTTTGACATGATATGGAAACTTCATTCAAAGTGACATTTTATAAGTAAATTAGTAATTAGTTCTATACATTGTTTTAGTGAGCCATTTTTGTAGAGCCTTCGACTTTTGTCGAAAAAGCGAGACATAGCGATCCACAAATATTCACTCTGTGATTGAAGTTTTTGAAATTTTAATAACTTTCTTAAACTATCCTGGATTTCTACCAAACTTGCACAGAAGCTTGTTTATGATCATAAGATAGTATCAAGAAGTAAATTTTGTAAAAAAAAAATCCTGTTTTTCCGTATTTTACTTGTAAATGGACTTAGTTTTTCTGCCAGGAAACATGACATTCACTCTGTGGTTAAAGTTTTTAAAATTTTAATAACTTTCTTAAACTATCCTGGATTTGTACCAAATATGGACAGAAGTTTGTTTATGATCAAAAGCTAGTATCTGTACTTGTTTATCCATATTTTACTCATAAATGGACTTAGTTTTTCTTCCAGTTAACATTAGATACAGTCTGCAGTTAAATTTTGTAAAACATTTATTAGATTCATAAACTATCCTGGATTTTTACCAAACTTGGACAGAAGCTTCTTACAATAAAAAAATTGTATCGAGAGGAATATTTTTATTAAATTTTTTCCTCATCGCATTTTTTGTTGAGCCTGCTATTAACAGCAAAAGTAGGCGAGACACTGGGTTCCGTGGAACCCTTACAAATTTTTTGTGTACTTGTCATTGCTTGTATTTTTAATTCCTTTTCTATAGTTAGTATTGCCGTACATGTACTGATATCAATAGTCAGAACTCAGACATATACACGTTTATTTTTGCTTTCTGACTTATGATAAAAATGTGTTAACAATTTTGGACTTGTATAAGTCAGAAAATGACAGACTTGTTAAGTTCAAATTAAGGATCAAAGGTCAAGTACATTCCTTATGACAATTAAAAAAATTCTGAAAATTAACAAGGACCTGAACTATAAGTAATGTACTGGTTAGATAAATTGTTTCTCACATCTAAGTTTTCATTTTTTAGTGACCTGTTATAAATAGTTAAAAAAAATTAATAAATTTTTTTTTTTAGACTCTCATTCATATTTTTTTCAGAAGATAAAGCATTGAATACAGATTTCATGTCACAGTTGTCACAAATTCATGAAAATGCAAAACTCAACTTTCAGACTGGTACTTAAACATGGGTCTTGATTTGAAGTTAGTCAGCTTCGGTAAATTGTTAACTTGAAGAAGTCAATATTTGCAAAATCTTGATATACAATGTTGGTCAGATATTTTTTTGGTCTAGCATAAGTTGACTCGCAGAAGTCATATTTTACTTTTAAAAAAGGTAGACAACCCATGAAACATACACATTTAGATTTGTATGCATCAAAAGCAAAATATGACTGTTTTTTTTATTATATTTACAAGTTTGATCGGAAGTACTTGCGATAGATCAATGATATTTTCTATAAAGTTGCATTACTATCAGTACATATGAGTTTGACGACTATTTATACTCCCTGCCTCCGTAGGTCATGGTCCAGTGACTTTCAATTAATTACCAATTTTCAATGTCAAGTTTCTTCTTTAATTTGTTTGATAGGAACTATTTACAATAGACAATAATATTTTCTATAAAGTTACATTACTGTCTACATCTCAGTTTGTTGACCATTTCAAAGCCTTGTCCAATAGTTAAGGGCCCAGCGACTTTGAATTAATTAGCAATGTCTTTATTGAATTTGATGCCAACAGGCGAGACATTTCTCTGTGTTTATTATGATGGAAGTTTTCATATCCAAGTAATTTTTTATATTTTTTTGCGGTCGTATATTGGTATGACGTTGGTGTCGTCTTCGTCGTCCGAAGACACATTGGTTTTCGCACTCTTAACTTTAGTTTAAGTGAATGGATCTCTTTGAAATTTTACCATAAGGTTCAATACCACAAAAGGAAGGTGGGGATTGATTTTGGGGGTTATGGTACCAACAGTTAAGGAATTAGGGGCCAAAAATAAGCATTTTCTAGTTTCCAGACAATAACTGTGGAACGGTGTATAGATCTCTCTGAAATTATACTACAAGTTTCCATACCACAAAGGGATGGTTAGGATTTGCTTTGGGGGGTTATGGCTCAAACCATTTAGGAATTAGGGGAAAAAAAGGGGGAAAAACAAGGTTGTCCTGGTTAATGGAAAAATACTTTAGTACAAAACATAATTTAAAGCAGTGTAAGGGAGATAAATCAAATACATCATTGAAATTATCTCCCTTACACTGCTTTTAAATTATGTATAAAGTAATGGTTAATGAACAATTAAGACAATTTAAAACAGTGTAAGGGAGGTAATCCAAATACAACGTTTTGGTTACTTCCCTTACACTGCTTTTAAATTATGTTTAAAGAAATGCATATTTATAAAGGAAGACCAGTAAAAATATCTGCAAATGTTGCATCTTTTTTTTTTACCAAAAAATCCAGATGAAAGATTTGACACTATATTATAAATTCTATTATAAAATAGAATAAGTTGGGACTATGGTAAATTTAAATGGATAATTATGGTTGCAAACTCCATTGAAAATTTGAATTGAGATTATGACCATATCTTGAGGGAAAGAATTTTTTGTGGGAAAAAAGGGGGGGGGGGGGGTAAAAAGAAATTGTGGGGGTCAATTTTTTCTCATTTCAGATTTCAGAAATTATAAAGAATTATTCTTCAAATATGATTTTTTTTCAAATTTCAAATATTGAAAAAATTCAAGAAGTAATCTTTAATTGCACAGTATGGCGCATTAGATTTGTAAAATCTTTGACCACATTTATTTATTTGTTATGCCGAATCTAACCGTGTATTTAGATTTTTAATTTTGGGTCCAGTTTTCAAATTGGTCTACATTAAGGTCCAACGGGTCCAAAATTAAACTTTGTTTGATTTTAACAAAAATTGAATATATGGGGTTCTTTGATATGCTGAATCTAAACATGTATTTAGATTTTTGATTTTTGGCCCAGTTTTCAAATTGGTCCAAATTGGGGTCCAAAATTAAACTTTTTGTTTGATTTCAACAAAAATTGAATATATGGGGTTCTTTGATATGCTGAATCTAACCATGCATTTAGATTTTTTATTTGTGGACCCCGCTATCAAATTGGTTCATATTGAGGTCAAAAGGGTCCAAAATTAAACTTCGTTTGATTTTATCAAAAATTGAATTATTGGGGTTCTTTGATATGCCAAATCTAACCATGTTTTTAGATTTTTAATTTTGGGTCCCGTTTTTTAAATTGGTCTACATTAAGGTCCAAAGGGTCCAAAATTAAACTTAGTTTGATTTTAACAAAAATTGAATTCTTGGGGTTCTTTGATATGCTGAATCTAAACATGTGTTTAGATTTTTGATTATGGGCCCAGTTTTCAAGTTTGTCCAAGTTTGGGTCCAAAATTAAACTTTTTTTGATTTCAACAAAAATTGAATATATGGGGTTCTTTGATATGCTGAATCTAACCATGTATTTTGATTTTAGACATTGGACCATAATAGGTAAATTAAAAAAAATTCAAGTTCTTAGACCACATTCTTTCTGTGTCAGAAACCTATGCTGTGTCAAATATTTAATCACAATCCAAATTCAGAGCTGTATCAAGCTTGAATGTTGTGTCCATACTTGCCCCAACTGTTCAGGGTTCGACCTCTGCGGTCGTATTAAGCTGCGCCCAGCGAAGCATTTTATTAAAGTATAAACTACATGTACATTGGTAATGTTCCTGATAACTAGCTATATACAAAATTTGGGGATGTGACCGTGTGTTATCATTTCAACCTTGTCTTGGGAAAAAAAAGTCAATCACTGGAATAGGATTATAAGAATATCTATATTACATTGCACTTGCTTCATACTAACAACCTTGCACTAGCATTGAGCTTAAAAAAAACTACCAGTATGAAAAGATTATTTCAAACTACCACATGAAATTTTTAAGTTTAAGCCAATTGGAAGCTGTTTGGATAAGCAAGTAAGTAATTTAATGCTGTTCCCTCATTGTAAGGTTATCATGACTGTGACATGTACATACAAAATGTACATGTCTGTCTAACATTAGACAAGATTCAGTAGTCACTTATACAAGTTAGACATTTATATAGCATACCCACTCTTGTTACAGTATATACTTGCATTTCAATTTTTTTTTATCTCACTTTGGAACACTTCCAGGTGTTTCAAAATGAGGAGATACTTTTTCATCCTGGAATGCATCAGGGTACAATATGAAATAGGCAGATTTTAACCCCCTGAACAAGCTTGAATATCAGACCACTTTTAAGATTTTGTAACTCCTGCATTTCTGAATTTTATATGATTTAAAGTGCAAATCCCTTTCATGTCACTCAGCTACTCT
Organism: Mytilus californianus; assembly: GCF_021869535.1. Classification (NCBI taxonomy): domain Eukaryota; kingdom Metazoa; phylum Mollusca; class Bivalvia; order Mytilida; family Mytilidae; genus Mytilus; species Mytilus californianus. The sequence goes on from NW_026262723.1 coordinate 111,886,877, forward strand.
TTTAACCTAAATAGTTAAACAAACAATATAAGTACATGTAAAAAAGGTCTCATAAAGATTTGAAGTAGGTACACATGTACTCCAATTGTCAAAAGCAAGCAACACATGTCAGGAACCTCCAGCCTTTGTAAGTCTTGTGTGTTTTTTTTAAATTTAAGTCCATTGTTATGTTTCGGAGTTTAGTATGGCGTCCATTTCACTGAACTAGTATACATTATTGTTCAAGGGCCAGCTGAAGCCAGCCTAGAGGTGCAGGATTTTCATGCTGAAGACCCATTTGTGGCCTTGGATTGTTTTCTGCTCTTTTGTTGGGTTGCTGTCTCTGACACATTCCCAGTTTCCATTCTCTTCTACATGTATATGCGATACACAAAGTAATTTTAAATGTTTCAACTACAAGAATTGCAAAATGATCTGTTGCTGATATATAATTTAGAGAGCTTGAAGCACAAATCTTATTTATAATAAGTTTGTTATTTTTCTAATCTTACTACATATATAGATCTTACCATTTCAGTGCCATTGTAACATTTAAACAAGTAACATCATTTTGGTACTCTTCTGACCTTAACATTAAGTGGAACTCTTTTTCACATGGGTACAATGAATGCTCTCATCTGTCCTTCACCTTTTTACTATTTTAAAAAGTAAATAAAAGATCAAAACTGATGATAACATTATGATTTATTTTTGAAGTCCTGGAAAGCATATTTTGAAGGCCAGGAGTTTGTCAGACCACCATCTTTAGGAGGCAGTGTTGCACCTTTCTCTTCATTTACAAGTAAAGATATCAAAGACAATCTGGAAGTTGGCAAACTAATAGAGGCTTATCAGGTAATGTACCACATTTTATCAAAATTGTTGATAGTCACTTGTCTCTCTTTAAACTATGTTTCATAACTATTGAGAAAAATTAATTCCTGACACAAAATCCCTACACATACTAGATATAACCAGTGATAAAGGAACAAGATCTGACACAAAATCCCTACACATACTAGATATAACCAATGATAAAGGAACAAGATCTGACACAAAATCCCTACACATACTAGATATAACCCATGATAAAGGAACAAGATCTGACACAAAATCCCTACACATACTAGATATAACCAATGATAAAGGAACAAGATCTGACACAAAATCCCTACACATACTAGATATAACCAATGATAAAGGAACAAGATCTGACACAAAATCCCTACACATACTAGATATAACCAGTGATATAGGAACAAGATCTGACACAAAATCCCTACACATACTAGATATAACCAATGATAAAGGAACAAGATCTGACACAAAATCCCTACACATACTAGATATAACCAGTGATAAAGGAACAAGATCTGACACAAAATACCTACACATACTAGATATAACCCATGATAAAGGAACAAGATCTGACACAAAATACCTACACATACTAGATATAACCCATGATAAAGGAACAAGATCTGACACAAAATACCTACACATACTAGATATAACCCATGATAAAGGAACAAGATCTGACACAAAATCCCTACACATACTAGATATAACCAGTGATAAAGGAACAAGATCTGACACAAAATACCTACACATACTAGATATAACCCATGATAAAGGAACAAGATCTGACACAAAATCCCTACACATACTAGATATAACCCATGGTAAAGGAACAAGATCTGACACAAAATCCCTACACATACTAGATATAACCCATGATAAAGGAACAAGATCTGACACAAAATCCCTACACATACTAGATATAACCAGTGATAAAGGAACAAGATCTGACACAAAATACCTACACATACTAGATATAACCAATGGTAAAGGAACAAGACTTTTATAGCTATTCTTCATCTCAAAGACAGAGAGGCCTTCAACACAGACCAAAAGCTCTTATGTCAATGTAAGGATGATGACCCTTAGCATTGGTTTCTGCAAAATTCTTTGCTAGAAATCAACAAGACTTCATCTGTACATTGAACACAACTGAAGAATATTTAGACAAATTTATAAAGACTATTTTTAGTACCCAATCTTTTTTATTTAATAGATATCATTAGGAAAAGTTGATGTATTTATTTACGCTTACAATAAAATACTGTTAGTTCAGTATGTCATAACAAACAATGACAAGGGACCCAGTCATTAAATAGCGTTCATAGGGTCTTATCTGAAGTTTTTCCTATTACTATACAATGCGGGATATATACAAAGATATTGAGGTATGCAAAGTACCAATACTCTCATGACACAGGAAGTTTTCAAAAAGTATCGTGTTGCTCTTATTTATAGCATCAGATTGATTGTTGCTGGTTTAATGTCCAGGGGGGGGGGGGGGGGGGGCGGTTATTTCATGCATATTCAGGGCGAGTATATCATCCAGGTAAATCAAATGTTATATAAGAAGTCAAGAGAAATTTATTTCTGATATGATAAAGGTTAAAGGTCAAGGTACCTATACAGGGAGAACACAGGGCTGAATTTTTACTTTCGGATAGATCATTTCTAATCCCCTTAAAATTTTCCTTGATATTTTATGATAATGTGAATTTAACAGAAGTTTATTAGTTTTACATGCATATTTATTTATTCTATTGTTTAACAATTTTTCTGTCACTGTATTATATAATAATGCAGGAATATACAACATGAATGATAATAATGTATAAAGTCAAGATATTTTAGGATGTGTGTTATGTAATTAATTGTTTACAGGAATGTGCAGTATATCAAACACCAAAATAAATAGTAAAAAACAGTCAAATACTTACAATTAGTGCTGCAAAGTTTTGTATTAAAATATCAAATGGATGAAAGCAAAATGATATTACTGTATACATTTATGATTTTATTTGTTTTATATTTAGACTGATAAAATATTTTAAAAGTTGTCTTATAAAGGAAGATAACTCAAATTTGTATCTTTAAAACAAGTTTACAGCATACAACTTTCCTAGTTTTTTGTCGAGCCTGCGACTTTTGTCGCAGAAAGCTCGACATAGGGATAGCGATCCGGCGGCGGGGGGCGGCGGCGGCGTTAGCTAACTTCTTAAAAGCTTTATATTTTAGAAGATGGAAGACCTGGATGCTTCATACTTTGTATATGGATGCCTCATGTTACGAAGTTTCCGTCAGTCACATGTCCAATGTCCTTGACCTCATTTTCATGGTTCAGTGACTACTTGAAAAAAAAGTTCAGATTTTTTGTAATGTTAAATTCTCTCTTATTATAAGTAATAGGATAGCTATATTTGGTATGTGCGTACCTTGCAAGGTCCTCATGCCCGTCAGACAGTTTTCACTTGACCTCGACCTCATTTCATGGATCAGTGAACAAGGTTAAGTTTTGGTGGTCAAGTCCATATCTCAGATACTATAAGCAATAGGTCTAGTATATTCGGTGTATGGAAGGACTGTAAGGTGTACATGTCCAACTGGCAGGTGTCATCTGACCTTGACCTCATTTTCATGGTTCAGTGGTTATAGTTAAGTTTTTGTGTTTTGGTCTGTTTTTCTTATACTGTATGCAATAGGTCTACTATATTTGGTGTATGGAATGATTGTAAGGTGTACATGTCTAGCTGGCAGGTGTCATCTGACCTTGACCTCATTTTCATGGTTCAGTGGTCAAAGTTAAGTTTTTGAGTTTTGGTCTTTCTTTCTAATACTGCATGCAATAGGTCAGCTATATTTGGTGTATGGAATGATTGTAAGGTGTACATGTCTAGCTGGCAGGTGTCATCTTACTTTGACCTCATTTTCATGGTTCAGTGGTCAAAGTTAAGTTTTTGAGTTTTGGTCTTTTTTTCTAATACTATATGCAATAGTTCAACTATATTTGGTGTATGGAAATATTTTATGATCTATATGTCAGTCACGCAGGTTTTATTTGACCTTGACCTCATTTTCAAGGTTCATTGCTCAGTGTTAAGTTTTTGTGTTTTCGTCTGTTTTTCTTAAACTATAAGCAATAGGTCAACTATATTTGTTGTATGGAAGAATTGTTAGCTGTACATGCCTGCCTAGCATGGTTCATCTGACCTTGACCTCATTTTCATGGTTCATTGGTCAATGTTTAGTTTACTTGGTTAATGTTAAGTTTATGTGACAGTTGTAATAAAGCTTTATATTTAGGACTATCAACATAATATCAATGATTAGTAAAGAAGGCGAGACATTTCAGCGTGTGCACTCTTGTTTCTACTTTCTAGCAATAAGTACATAAGAAATGGTGAACAATAGGCATTTTTGGTTTTAAATTGCCACTTCTCAGGAAAATTTCTACTTTCTTTTGTTTAAAAAGGACAACTCCTTGCTGTAAGCATTTCCTTTTAAAAAAAATGTCTATCTTTGAAGAACTTGGTTGTAAAAATGGCATCTACAAGGAAAGTGTTGCCTAGTAGTGTGAGCCATTTAGGGCTATACTTTACACTAGTTGATTATCTATTCTGTCTGATGCTGATTAATCTTTTATCAACAGGAACACTATTATGCCCATGCTTGCTGGGGTTATGGTTTTTATGTTGGCATTAAGCCATTGATTGACAAAACACTCACATACCTTCTATTTGATCCTACAAAAACTTGCAAATAAATACCTTTGTTTTAATTCAGTTTTGTCCTAACTGTACACAAATTTTATTTATTTGAGTTTTTTGGGGATCAGATAAGATACAGAGGTAGCTGTATGCATTTAGCACTCTAGTTAAAGTCACCATGTTTTGTTCAATATACATTTATGTACTGTATTTTACATTAATTATGATAGGTAGGGTTATAATAAATCTCACACTGAAAATATACAGTACATTCCACAAATTCATTATTTCTTTATTTGAACAAACCAGAAAAAACAAAACATAGACTTGAGTCCGTTTTTGTTGATATTATTTTGAGAAGGTAGGCTCCACAAGTCTTCCTTCGTTAAGTCATATATTTTCAGAAGTGATTCTTAACTACTTGAATTGGAAAAAAATCTTTTATTTGATCTGAACATGAGTTGTGGGATGTACATGCCTGGCTGACAGGGGTCATCGACATTGACCTCATTTTGAGTGTTCAGTGATACAGTTTTGATGATAGTTATTTCAAATATTTTATGATTCATGCTCACTTTTGGTGATGAGGTTTAATTTTCACGTAGTAAATGTAATGAATCAACTATATTGCATCTGTAAAACTTGCATACAGCTATTTCTTGATAAGCTTACTAACATTTCTGGCACAGAGCGTCAGAGGTCATGGAGAGTTATTTCTTGAGAAAGCTAACAAAAATTATATCTACCACAGAGAAGAGGTCACAATATTGCAACACTGGATCCCCTAGGTCTACTGGATGCAGATTTAGATCCAGAAATCCCTAAAGAGCTATTACTGAGTAGTTATCACTGGGGTAGGTAGATACTGGGTAATATACACATACCTAAGTCCCAGGGCAGCAAGGCTAAATAAATCAAATGTTGTGGTTACAGTTTGATGTTAAGGAACATTGACAGTCATTGTCTGAAAGTTGGAAATGTTAATGTTGCTAGTGTCTATTTACATGTTAAAAAAAAAAGACTGCAAAAAGTATTTTGTGTCAGATACAAAATTAGTAATGGGTAACTGGAACTGCACATTGTTTTATTTGGCTTTACTGTGGTTTTGTAGTGGGCTGCTGTTGGTATGTACTTTTAGCCCATATGAAACCATTGGGTCTTTTTCTGTAAATTTGATATCTATATATATACAAACAAATAGTTTGTATCAGAACTTTTTCCATGGGTATGTCTTGTGTTAAATTCAGAACTGTAAAGATGAAGCAAGGTTTATTTGTTTGTGTATAAATGGATGTGAGATTTCATATTATATAAAATGGTGACATTCATGGAAACCTGTTTAAGCCCACTTCCCTGTTTGTAACCAAGGCTAAGACCTATCTGAAAGTTATTTTGCAACCTTTCTTAAACAGTAATTCCAAAGAATGCTTAGACAAGGTTTACATTATTTGCTGTGAATCAGTTAGTTACTAATTTTAGTATTTATTTATTGTAGATATTGACAGAATCATGAAATTTGGTCATGTGTGATCTTGTCTGCAACTTTATTCACGGCTTTTGTTGAATGCATCCCATCTGTGCATAGAGTATATATACACACTTTTTTATGACTATCAGTCACATCAGCTGTACTGCTTTAAACATACATTCACAACCATAGTGACATAGAAATCTATTTTCAATATAAATATTATTCAATTCAAATTTCAATTTCTAAAAAGTAAGAGAGGTAGAGCATGGCTCTCAGTCAGTTATATTATTTGTTTTTGATGTCAGACATTTGAATGTTTTAGATTTTTTGTCCTTTTCATTAACCTTTTGAACTTGTTTGAAAACCTTAATGGATTAAGACTGGTATCTCTTCAATACCCAAGCACACATATGACCAAAATTTTATGAGCTCATTTTCAGGATATTTTGAATTGTTGAATTATTAAACAAAAATTAATTGTTCGGAGTTGTGTGAACTGTTTGTAGGCACGTGGGCATACTATCGCCAAACTTGACCCACTAGAAATCAGTACTGCTAATTTGGATGAGAAAACTGAGTTATCTCCGTCTATATTTAATTTTGGTAAGATACGTGTACCGGTGATGCATGGTGGTGTGTTTGTCAGTTTTGCTTGCACTGCTTCTCATTCTCACACTTTAATTCACAAGCCAAGGTTTTTTTCTTAATTTAACAGCTTACAAAAGTAAGAAGATTAATAATTTGTTGAGCTATATTTCAATCACAATTCTTATCTATGATTCATTTCTTTAAAGAGTTATTTCCCTTCATGAAAAAAAAAACCCATTTTAAGCATTTAAGAAAAAAAAGAAATTATGTACAGGCATAGTGATATTGTTTGTTATGCTAAAGTTAATCATTAGTAAATACAGTTTTTACAAATTATCAGATAATTTAGATAGATGGCAGTATTTGTTGATGAAGGGAAAAAACTCGAACAATCTAAAAAATATCTTGTTTCTCATTGTAATTTTTAAAGATTTAAAATTCACTTTTAATTGTTGAAGAATAGTTATTGCAGTGTTAAACATAAATTTTGTGTGCGCTTATTTCAATTTAGAAAAGTTAAGATACAAGCAAATGAAAGTCATAATACACAATATTAATAGAGTTCAATTATATGTGAAATCATACCATTCTCTATAGAAAGTCATTCATCACTGCAAGATAAACTCTGCTCCTTTTATCCTTCAAAAAGTAGTTGGTCTTAAATACACATAAGCAAGAGGTGGGACAGGGTAGATGGTTAAAACTTAGCTAGCACAGTTATATTTATGAAATATACATGCACTTTACCTCGTTCCATAATTGTAATGGAGGTTGCATTATAGTCAACAATATATCTTGGTGGTTGTTAAATGTTGTACAATATATCATGTGTTAAGTTTTATTATTGATGATTTCCCAGTTAAATAAAAACTGATAATTACACCTCTCTGACATTATTCAGCAATGGGTGTTGTCAAGACATTCTCAATGACACTACTTCAAAACGAAATGGAAATACATAGAAAAAGATATAGTTCATTGTATTCTATTCTTTATTTCCATGAAAGTTCCGACAGTCAATGTAGTGAAAAGAATAAGTTATCAATGAATTAAAGTATTGAAAAATATTCAACTCGTTACTGAATACCACTGACACACGCATTCGTGAATTAAACTAGGTGTTGTTCAGTCACTTGCTGAATATTTTTCTATATTTGAATTCTACTATTACCATAAATCGGGGTTTTAGTTTGTGTTTAAGAATGGGCATACTTTAGTTAGATCTCTGATTTCATAATTTAAATTAGCTACTCATACATACCACAACTTTTGACAACACAGCAATCAGTGACATGAAAAAATGTTAATTTATAGCTCAATCTATTAATTGGTGTCATAACACGAATATTTTACCTATAATGTGAAAAGAAAATTAAAATAAATCACATTTACACAGATATTTTTATATGCGTAATGATCAAAACCTTCAATTTTAGCATGCCCTAATGCATTTATTTACCTTCCTTGAGAGTTCTCTGAACTAAGTGTATTTTAGTTTGTAGTACTTATATTTATTTGTAATCGATTACCTGTCAGTCAACCAAGTTTATGTTGTTAAGAGTTTACATCTAACAATAAGATACAGTTATTTTTTCACGTTTATTTTCACATTCAACATAAATTATACATAGTGAAAATTTAAACTGCCCAATTTGTCATCAAATCGTGTAAAAAAGTGGACATGAAAAAAACCCGATATATGGTAGTTATTCTATAATCATATAATTTTGACCCATTTGTCAGTCCTTCTGTCCATTGATATTTTTTATGCCCCTGTCATAGCGGTGGGGGCATAAAGTTTTACCCTTGTCGTCTGTACGTACGTCCCATAATTGGTTTCCGTTCTCTAACTTGAGTTTGCCACAACCAAATGTTATGAAACTTGTACACAATGCTTATTTCCAGAAAACACAGATCAAGTTTGAATTTTGGTGGTGTCACATTAACCGTTCTAGAGTTATGCCCCTTTATAAATGGAAAAATTGCAAAATTTTTATTTTCTTCTAAATATTAAGTAATTTTTATACGACCGCATAAAAAATTTGAGGTCGTATATGGTATGACGCTGGCGTCATCGTCGTCGTCGTCCGAAGACACATTGGTTTTCGCACTCTAACTTTAGTTTAAGTGAAGGGATCTCTATGAAATTTTACCATAAGGTTCAATACCACAAAAGGAAGGTTGGGATTGATTTTGGGGGTTATGGTACCAACAGTTAAGGAATAAGGGGCCAAAAATAAGCATTTTTGTAACTTCCAGACATAACTTGTGTGTTAGTGTATGGATCTCTCTGACATTGTACCACAAGGTTCCATATCACAAAGGGAATGCTGGGATTGATTTTGGGGGTAATTGCCTCAAAATTTTAAGAATTAGGGGCTAAAAAAGGGGCAAAAAACAAGCATTTTTCTAGTTTCATGACAATAAGTTGTGTGTAAGTGTATGGATCTTTATGTAATTGTACTACAAGGTTCCATATCACAAAGGGAAAGCTGGAATTGAGTTTGGGGGTAATTGCCCAAAACGTTTAGGAATAACGTTTAAAAATAAGCATTTTTCTAGTTTCCAGACAATAACTTGTGTTCAAGTGTATGGATCTCTCTGAAATTGTACTGCAAGGTACCATACTACAAAGGGAAGGCTTGGATTGATTTTGGGGGTAATTGCCTCAAAATTTTAGGAATTTGGGGCCAAAAAGGGGCTAAAAAACAAGCATTTTTCTAGTTTCCAGACAATAACTTGTGTTCAAGTGTATGGATCTCTCTGAAATTGTACTGCAAGGTACCATACCACAAAGGGAAGGCTGGGATTGAGTTTGGGGGTGATGAATCATAAGGGGGTTCAAAAAATGGGGGGGGGGATTTTATTTCCTTTTTTTCATTTTTTTTTTCTTTAAAATTTTCCATTTTAAATTGGTTATTTCTGATTTAAATATAAAAGCAAATAATAATGATATGGTTTGAATAGGTAAATTAAAATTTTTTAAGTTCTTAGACCACATTCATTCTGTGTCAGAAACCTATGCTGTGTCAAATATTTAATCACAATCCAAATTCAGTGCTGTATCAAGCTTGAATGTTGTGTCCATACTTGCCCCAACTGTTCAGGGTTCGACCTCTGCGGTTGTATCAAGCTGCGCCCAGCGGAGCATTTTATTGTAACTTCAAAACATAACTTGTGTGTTAGTGTATGGATCTCTCTGACATTGTACCACAACGTTCCATAGCACAAAGGGAATGCTGGGATGATTTTTAGGGTAATTGCCTCAAAATTTTAGGAATTGAATAGGGGCAAAAAAGGGTAAAAAAACAAGCATTTTTCTAGTTTCAGGACAATAACTTGTGTGTAAGTGTATGGATCTTTATGAAATTGTACTACAAGGTTCCATATCACAAAGGGAAAGCTGGGTTTGAGTTTGGGGGTAATTGCCCTAAATGTTTAGGAATTTGGGGCCAAAAGAGGCCAAAAAACACGCATTTTTCTAGTTTCCAGACAATAACTTGTGTTCAAGTGTATGGATCTCTCTGAAATTGTACTGCAAGGTACCATACCACAAAGGAAAGGCTGGGATTGAGTTTGGGGGTGATGAATCATAAGGGGGTTCAAAAAATTTGGGGGGTGGGATTTTTTTTCCTTTTTTCTTTTTTTTTTCTTTAAAATTTTCCATTTTAAATTGGTTATTTCTGATTTATATATAAAAGCAAATAATACTGATATGGTTTGAATAGGTAAATTAAAATTTTTAAGTTCTTAGACCACATTCATTCTGTGTCAGAAACCTATGCTGTGTCGAATATTTAATCACAATCCAAATTCAGAGCTGTATCAAGCTTGAATGTTGTGTCCATACTTGCCCCAACTGTTCAGAGTTTGACCTCTGCAGTCGTATAAAGCTGCGCCCAGCGGAGCATTTTATTAAAATTGGAGTTATCTTCCTTTGTCCATGATTATAGTTGAATCAACTACAATCAATGCTTTATACAATGCAATGTTTAATTTTGACTTCCACTAATAAAACACAGATCAAGTTGAATTTGGGTAGTGTCACTTTAACCATTATTGAGTTATGCCCTTTATAAATCGAAAGATTGCAAAATTTTTAGTTTCCATTCTGTAACTTAAGTTTGCCCCAACCAAACATTATGAAACCTATACACAATATTCATTATCACAAGACTAAGATCAAGTACAAATTTTTTGTTTCCGTTTTCTAACTTTAGTTTGCCTCAACCAAATGTTATGAAACTTATACACAATGCTTATTACTACATGATACAGATTAAGTACAAAATTTGGTGGCGACACTTTTACCATTCTTGAGTTATGTCCCTTTATAAACATAAAAATTGCTGAATTTTTCATTTCCGTTTTCTAACTTTAGTTTGTCTCAACCAAATGTTATAAAACTTATACACAACCGTTCTAGAGTTATGTGTGTTTACAAATAGAAAAATTGCTGAATTTTTAGTTTCTGTTCTCTACTTAAGTTAGCCTCAACCAAGTGTTATGCGACTTACACACAATGCTTATTACCACAAAATTTTTGGGTAGCATCACTTTTACCGTTCTTCAGTTATGTCCCTTTATAACTATATGATATGCAAGCGGGGGCATCATCTGTGTCCACATGTGGACACTATCCACCTTTATCTTTTCATTATGTTAACTCAGATATCTATATCACATTGCAACCTTACTTGGATTTATGTTCACATATAATGAAAGGAAAATCCTTATTGATTTTGATGTCAATAAGTAAAAGGTCAAGGTCAAAGTTACTATAAATTGAAAATAAATTGTGCAGAGAAGTGGTATCCAGTTGCTAAATCAAATACTTCATATGGTATTGCAACATAACTTGGATTCGTGGTCACTTATAATGAGAGGAAGACTGCTATTGATTTTGAAGCAAAGGTCAAGGTCATTGTTACTTAAAATGACTTTTGACCAATGGCTGTTATTGTTATAGTACTAATTATGTAAATGGTTAATTGCACCATTTTTTTTTTTAAATCTTTGAATGCGACTAGAGCATATGGAACTGTTTATAGATATCAAAAACTTTTTTTTTAATACTTTTCTAGATATGCAACAGATAGTTCTGATACAATTTAACCTGTGTGTATAATGATGTCGCTAGGCACACATTATAATGAAAGTTTTTTAATTTCTAGATATGGTTATGTGTGTATCTTTATCAAATTATGTTGGCATATTTTCTTTATAAATTTCATACAATGTGATTTCCTCTGTGATGTCTCTGTAAAGTTTCTTTTTTTTTGCTGCTATTTTATGTATAACATACATTATAATATATAATCGTTAATGCTTACCAACTTCATAAAACTGGTTTAATTTGAGAAGCATCATTTGCCAGCTTTATAGATATAATGTAAACTATTTGTGCACTTTTTACAATGTATTGTAAATTTATTGATCAATATATTCAAATGAAAACAAAATTGGTTTGAAATTAAATTGATAAATTGAAAGAACATGAACCAAAATTTGATAAGTTAATCATGTTAGTTTTAATCATGTTAATATGTTCTAGATTTGAACCTGCACAAAACCTTAATTTTAGAATTCTGTAAATTCTGAAATCGTTGTATGCATTTGCTTTATTGGTAGACATTAATGACTAATGGGAGATTAGTTATTGCTATTTCAGGAAATGTTGCATACATATAATGCTATCAAAATTTAAAGTGTGAGCTTTAACTTTGCAAAACTTATCCCGTTGCAATTTTCTCAATAATAAAAACATCTAAAAAATTTCAGAATTTACAGAAACTTGGGATGGTGGGGAGGGGCAGGAATGCAGTATCATTTGTCAGGGAGTATGTTTAATGTTAAAAGATTTGATTGAAATTGAGAATGTAAAATTTACAAACCTCAGTTTTCATTCTGTATTCATATACTGCTGTAAAATTCATTATATTATAGCATTTTAGATATGCTGATATAATACTTTAATAATGCAATGAATGGTTTCCATAGATTTCTAAATATACAGTTTATATGATTATTTGTCTAAAAGTTGAAATGAAATAAATGTTGAAATTAGTGAAAAAGTAGTTCATCATTTCGCAGAATAATTCGACCATTTCCATACAATTGTTTTGTATTGATAATGATTGTATGTATTCACCTATTGATACTCAGTGATTTATACTTTATTTAGAGGAGAGTGATTTGGAGAGAAAATTTACCCTGCCAACAACAACCTACATTGGAGGGAGTGAAACAGAAAAGCCACTAAAGGATATCATTGAGAGGTTGAAGGTAACTGTCATCACTATCTACATAAACAGATTACAAAGACACAAATGACATGCTTCAAATAACCTATTTGATATTGGAAGCATCAGTTTTTATACGGCCGTCAATTTTTGCGGTCATATAATGGTATGACGTTGTTGTCGCCATCGTTGTCCGAAGACATTTGGTTTCCAGACAATAACTTGAGTATAAGTGTATGGATCTCTATGAAATTGTACCACAAGGTTTCATACCAAAAAAGGAAGGTTTGGATTTATTTTTTGGGTCATTGTCCTACTTGTATAGGTATTAGGGGTAAAAAAACAAGGATTTTCTGGTTTCCAGACAATAAATTGAGTATAAGTCTATGGATCTCTATGAAATTGTACCACAAGGTTCCATAAAGCAAACTGAAGGAAAACAATATTCTTTTAATACCTTGTAAACTGTAAATTCAGAAATTATTGCGTGCATTTATTATTGCGATTTTAATTTTTGCGATATTGAGAAAAATCCTGTTTAATTCATATAAAAAATTTCAAAATGCGAGTTTAAATTATTGCGATTATAACCCTGTCGCATTTTTCGCAATAATATAAACATCGCAATAATTTCTGAATTTACAGTAAATTGCTTATTTCTTGACCAATTTCATTGGGGTTTAATTCAAAGTCTTGAATTTTTGGAGTTCTTTAATATGCCGAATCTAACTGTGTATTTAAATTTTTAATTTTTGGACCCTGTTTTCAAATTAGTCCACATTAAGGTCCAAAGGGTCAAAAATTAAATCTTTAGTTTGATTTTAACAAAAATTGGGGTTCTTTGATATGCTGAATCTTAACATGTATTTAGATTTTGGATTTTGGGCACAGTTTTCAAGTTGGTCCAAATTGGGGCCCAAAATTAAAATCCATGGATTATACCAGCATGATGCGAAACCCTCAATCTTGGGTTTAAGGGCAGCACTCTAACCGATTGAGCCAAAGAAGATCTCCTCTAACTGAAGCAGTTAGACTACCTTTATATCTTCAGGTATACAACACCCTTCACGGCTTATCTAACCGTGTATTTATAATAAAGATTTTTGGGTCCCTTTATCAAATTGGTCCAATGGGTCCAAAATTAAACTTTGTTTGATTTCATCAAAAATTGAATTTATTGGGTTCTTTGATATGCTGAATCTAACCATGTATTTTGATTTTGGATATTGGACCATAATAGGTAAATGTGCAATTTCAAATTATTAAGTTCTTAGCCCACATTAATTCTGTGGCAGAAACCAATGCTGTGTCAAAAATTTAATCACAATCCAAATTCAGATTCATTCTTTGTCAGAAACCTATGCTGTGTCAATTATTTAATCACAATCCATATTCAGAGCTGTATCAAGCTTGAATGTTGTGTCTATACTTGCACCAACTGTTCAAGGTTAGACCCCTGAGGTCGTATCAAGCTGCGCCCTTGATACCCATTGTGCCCATTGACAAAATTAACCAATTTTAAAATCATTTTTGCTGTAACCCATTTTTGTCGAGCCTGCGACTTTTGTCGCAGAAAGCTCGACATAGGGATAGTGATCCGACGGCGGCGGCGGTGTTAGCTAACTTCTTAAAAGCTTTATATTTTAGAAGGTGGAAGACCTGGATGCTTCATACTTTGTATATGGATGCCTCATGTTACGAAGTTTCCGTCAGTCACATGTCCAATGTCCTTGACCTCATTTTCATGGTTCAGTGACTACTTGAAAAAAAAGTTAAGATTTTTTGTAATGTTAAATTCTCTCTTATTATAAGTAATAGGATAACTATATTTGGTATGTGCGTACCTTGCAAGGTCCTCATGCCTGTCAGACAGTTTTCACTTGACCTCGACCTCATTTCATGGATCAGTGAACAAGGTTAAGTTTTGGTGGTCAAGTCCATATCTCAGATACTATAAGCAATAGGTCTAGTATATTCGGTGTATGGAAGGACTGTAAGGTGTACATGTCCAACTGGCAGGTGTCATCTGACCTTGACCTCATTTTCATGGTTCAGTGGTTATAGTTAAGTTTTTGTGTTTTGGTTCGTTTTTCTTATACTTTATGCAATAGGTCTACTATATTTGGTGTATGGAATGATTGTAAGGTGTACATGTCTAGCTGGCAGGTGTCATCTGACCTTGACCTCATTTTCATGGTTCAGTGGTTATAGTTAAGTTTTTGTGTTTTGGTTTGTTTTTCTTATACTTTATGCAATAGGTCTACTATATTTGGTGTATGGAATGATTGTAAGGTGTACATGTCCAACTGGCAGGTGTCATCTGACTTTGACCTCTTTCTCATGGTTCAGTGGTCAAAGTTAAGTTTTTGAGTTTTGGTCTTTTTTCTTATACTATATGCAATAAGTCAACTATATTTGGTGTATGGAAATATTCTATGATGTACATGTCAGTCTCGCAGGTTTTATTTGACCTTGACCTCATTTTCACGGTTCATTGCTCAGTGTTAAGTTTATGTGTTTCAGTCTGTTTTTCTTTAACTATAAGCAATAGGTCAGCTATATTTGTTGTATGGAAGGATTGTAAGCTGTTCATGTCTGCCTGGCATGGTTCATCTGACCTTGACCTCATTTTCACGATTCATTGGTCAGTGTTTAGTTTTCTTGGTTAAGTCTGTTTCTTAGAAACTATAAGCAATAGGTCAACTATATTTAGTGTATTGAATGATTGTAAGGTGTACATGTATTTCTCGTTTGGTTTATATGACCTTGACTTCATTTTCTTGGATCATGTTAAGTTTATGTAATAGTTGTAGTAAAGCTTTCATTTAGGACTATCAACATAATACCAAATGGTTAGTAAAGAAGGCGAGACATTTCAGCGTGTGCACTCTTGTTATAAGAAAATATTACAACAAATCCTCACATGGAAACATGTGAATCTGACATTGTTGAATATTCTATTTAAGAGAATTATTACCTTTTCAAAAAATAAGGGACTTAGTGGGAGTAATATAGTAATTCTTTGCTATAATGAAAAAAGGGTTTAGCTTCAGCTGCTTTGGTACCGTCCCTTAGTAAGGGAGGCATCAACTTTAAGCGTGGTCTTCTTTGTTTTACACATGATATAATTTTAGGCTGAATAAATAGTTTCTCAAATGATTACTTTCAATATTCCCAAATAAGTATTTATTCTAATCCACTTTTGATAGGTAAATATAATCATCAACAAGGTATTGAGGAAGAATCAATATATACATGGCATGCTTTTTTGTGAATTGTTAATCTATCCATCAACTGAGAATTTAATAAAAGCTCATAACTAATATTTCTAAATATTTTGCAGGAAGTTTATTGTGGCCATATTGGAATAGAGCTGATGCATCTGAATAATAAAGAGCAAATTGACTGGATCAAACAAAAGTTTGAAATGCCTGGTATAGTGAGGCTTACCAAAGAGGAGAAAAATACCATATTAGCAAGACTGCTTAGATCTCAAAAGTGAGTCTTGGTTAGATCTCATATTTCAGTCAGATGGTTACATCTAGGGGTCACTATATAACCTTTAACAATAAATGTGTGCCAAACTACCAACACTATCAACTTTTTCACTGGTCATTAAACTATGAAGTTTAGTGGGGTATTTTTTGGTAGGGTTTGCTTAAGTCCCAAACCAGCTTATAGTATGGTGATTTTGGGTGGGAGGGGGAAAGCAGTACCTAACTTGTGAAATCAACTCCAACAGTTTTCAACCCAGATCTCTGAAACTTTACAGGAAGATTGCACCTATGTTGAAGTTGTGCGCCTGCTATTATGATTGAAAATCAGTGACTAAGACATGTTTTTGTCAAAAAGCTTGAAAATTTATAATCACATATGTTTACAATGTATGTTAAGTTTTTTTTCATAGGAATGTTACTCTACTACTAACCTTGTATTTAAAATAAACCATGCCCACTGACCTAATATTAAATATTATTGGTTCCTAGGTGTTCACTTTTAACCAATGATATTCCCAGAAAGGAGGTAAGATAAATATTTGTATGTGCCACGACAAGTTGGAGCACTGCCTATGATATTTAACACTTGTCAAAAGTTGACATGGTTATTTAATTGCTACACACTCACTTAATTCCTCTTAAGCTCTCTTATGAAAGATGTCACGCCTGTACTTTGAATTAACAAAAGAAAAATAATAAAGAAAAAAATGCTATTGTTTATAAAAAAAAAAAAAAATATTGTCTTCAGTAGTGTATAATACCCTATCCTCTATCAACTATATGTCTTGGGTATAATACATGCCCAAATATGGTACTTGTAATTTTGTCGCTCCACATACCAGTAGTTTGTTCATTAAAATTTACATCAACAAAATGCATGGACTTACCGGAGGGAACAAAAGTACCAGACTTGACTTGATATTTGATATTCTTTTAGATTTGAAGAATATTTAGCAAAGAAATGGTCATCAGAAAAAAGATTTGGTTTGGAAGGCTGTGAAGTTTTGATACCTGCCATGAAGACTGTCATAGATACTTTAAGTGACAGAGGAGTAGATGACTTCATCATTGGTATGCCACATAGGTAAGTTAAGATACCTGCCATGAAGACTGTCATAGATACTTACAGTGACAGAGGAGTAGATGACTTCATCATTGGTATGCCACATAGGTAAGTTAAGATACCTGCCATGAAGACTGTCATAGATACTTAATTACTTACAGTGATGGAGGAGTAGTTTTGTTTGTATGTCACACAGGTAACTTGACATTCAATATAAATGGTAAAATTTTTCACTGCTATTAATTAAACTAAGATTTTGCTCTGCTGCAATACTGCAGTTACTTGCTATTTCATTAAACCTTTAAAGTCAATTATTTTTTAACAGAATATGCATTGATGCATTGTTAAGATATCAGCAAAAAAAAATGTTAATAGATGTAAAAGTATTGCAACTTTGCCACAAGAAACTTTTGTGAAGTGTTCAAATCAAATATGAACCCCCAAAAAGATTGCTAATGTATCCAGCTACACTGTCTTTGTGTGTGATGTAGTATACCAGACAATGCTACTAGCCTGTATGTCTACACTTATTAAGACTTTGTTGAGAAACCTTTGCATTATGACATCAAATGTAGAAATATTTTAGCCAGTAAATACCTATCATTCTGTTCTCAATACTTTTGACTGTAATTCTTTTTTCTGTA
Source organism: Mytilus californianus (assembly GCF_021869535.1). Lineage (NCBI taxonomy): Eukaryota > Metazoa > Mollusca > Bivalvia > Mytilida > Mytilidae > Mytilus > Mytilus californianus. The sequence goes on from NW_026262723.1 coordinate 111,904,923, forward strand.
CTCAACACTGCTAAACACATCAGAAGCCTTACATACTTACAAATGATATCTTATAAAATGGACAGTATTTTTTTGGATTTTATATGACTTGAAAACAAATGCATTGATAACATTTCAGAGGAAGACTCAATGTACTGGCTAATGTGTGTAGAACACCATTGGAGAGGATATTTGGTCAGTTTGATCCTGATTTGGAAAGATTTGAAGAAGGGTCTGGGGATGTCAAGTACCATCTGGGAATGTCAATACAGAGACTGAATCGTGTCACAAATAAGAATGTATCACTGTCTTTGGTTGCTAACCCATCACATTTAGAAGCAGTTGATCCTGTTGTACAAGGAAAGACTAAAGCCAAGCAATTCTATAGAGGGGATAGTGAGGGGAAAAAGGTATTATGTTCTTTCTTCAAAGTAAGGTCTGTAAGGAAGACAGACCAGTCAGACCCTGCTACAATTAGGTCTACTGATCAGAAGGACTTATTTGGCCTTTCAGAACAAGTGATGGAGTGAGAAAACAAATGTATATTACAATTCTAAGTAAAATATTTTTGGAATAAAGAATTTTATATTTGTTCACTAATTTTTTCTGGTTGAAGGATACAAAAATACACATTTAGTTTTTTAAGGGGTACAAAGCACCAAAGGCAGTTAACACTTTAAAATCAGCTGAACATTTCAATCTAATACTTGTAGTAAAGAGAAATCAAGTTTCTCAATGATTAGAATTAGTGTTTGTCAAACTGCTATATACCAAATAAAATTATTCCTGTAAATTGTGTGGTTCAAATTTCTTGAAATTTTAATATATTTGTCAACAGGTCAGAGTAAATATTTTGTCAAAATTTTATGTAAATCAAACAAGCCAAAATGCCAAATTTATTTTGTAAAAGTGTTTGGTACCCTCTTAAACTCATTGTAATAAATCTAAAGATATACTTATTCCTCACAATGTCTAAATTAAAAACCACATGTATGGAACCCTCACCTGGTTCAATAGAATAAAAGATTTAGTGTCAGTACCCTACTGAATAAACAAAAATATGTTATACTGTTGACGTTTACAAGTGATAAATTATGATAAGTAAATATCTAATATTTGACTATTTGTAGGTGGTCAGTATGTTACTGCATGGTGATGCTGCTTTTGCTGGACAAGGAGTAGTTTTTGAGACTTTCCATCTGAGTGACCTTCCAGATTATACCACAAATGGAACAATCCACATTGTTGTCAATAATCAGGTCAGTATACACAATCATTTCCTTTCCTTTTGAATTCAATTATTAGGTCAGTCTGCTGGTATGATGTTTATATCCTAGATTGTACAACTAACTAAACCATTGATATGCTATAGAATTTAGTGATCAAGACAATTTATTTTAGTGACCAATTTGTATAAGTATATTGAGAGTTTTAAATAAAAAATAACAACCCTTTTTCTGGTATTTTTTTATGTGAAAATGATAATTTTATTTGACTATCTAATTGTTGTAGCATCCATTTGAAGAGTTCATTCTGTTAAAGATATATTTCATTTTTGCCAATGATTAAATTGAGCATTTGTAATGATGTCATGGAACATAAATATATATTTATATAATTTTTGCAGTTATAATTAAACACTTGTAGATTGGATTTACAACAGATCCCCGATCAGCCAGATCATCAGCATACTGTACCGATGGAGCTCGTATGGTAAATGCTCCTGTCTTTCACGTTAATGCTGATGACCCAGATGCTGTGGTTTACGTGTCCAAAGTAGCAGCAGAATGGAGGGCAGAGTTTGGAAAGGATGTAGTAATTGATTTGGTATGAAATCTTATTAATAAAGAAATCACTATTTAGACCATACTGTTAAGACTGAAAACTAGACACATTATTATGATCAGTTGGACTAAAGGATAAAAAACTAAAAGATTTGGTGAAACTTTCATTTTCTTGTGTTAACTTAAAAAAAAAATGTTTTTGATTTGAGTTTGTGTATGTATGTATTGCTCATCTGTTTCGTGAGTTTTTATACGACCGCAAAAAAATTTTTGTGGTCGTATATTGGTATGACGTTGGCGTCGTCGTCGTTGTCGTCCGGCGTCGTCGTCGTCATCGTCCGAAGACACATTAGTTTTCGCACTCTAACTTTAGTTTAAGTGAATGGATCTCAATGAAATTTTACCATAAGGTTCAATACCACAAAAGGAAGGTGGGGATTGATTTTGGGGGTTATGGTACCAACAGTTAAGGAATTAGGGGCCAAAAATAAGCATTTTTGTAACTTCCAGACATAACTTGTGTGCAAGTCTATGGATCTCTCTGACATTGTATCACAAGGTTCCATATCACAAAGGGAATGCTGGGATTGATTTTGGGATAATTGCCTCCAAATTTTAGGAATTAGGGGCAAAAAACAAGCATTTTTCTAGTTTCATGACAATAACTTGTGTGTAAGTGTATGGATCTTTATTAAATTGTACTACAAGGTTCCATATCACAAAGGGAAAGCTGGAATTGAGTTTGGGGGTAATTGCCCAAAAATTTTAGGAAAAAGGGGCCAAAAATAAGCATTTTTGTCGAGCCTTCGACTTTTGTCGAAAAAGCGAGACATAGCGATCCTACATTCCGTCGGCGTTGTCGTCGGCGGCGGCGTCCACAAATATTCACTCTGTGGTTAAAGTTTTTGAAATTTTAATAACTTTCTTAAACTATCCTGGATTTCTACCAAACTTAGACATAAGCTTGTTTATGATCATAAGATTATATTCAAAAGTAAATTTTGTAAAAAAAAAATTCCATTTTTCCGTATTTTACTTATAAGTGGTCTTAGTTTTTCTGCCAGGAAACATTACATTCACTCTGTGGTTAAATTTGAAATTTTAATAACTTTCTTAAACTATCCTGGATTTCTTCCAAACTTGGAAAGAAGCTTGTTTATGATCATAAGATAGTATCCAGAAGTAAATTTTGTAAAAAAAAAAAATTCCATTTTTCCGTATTTTTCTTATAAATGGACTTAGTTTTTCTGCCAGTTAACATTACATTCACTCTGTGGTTAAAGTTTTTGAAATTTTAATAACTTTCTTAAACTATCCTGGATTTCTACCAAACTTGGAAAGAAGCTTGTTTATGATCATAAGATAGTATCCAGAAGTAAATTTTGTAAAATAAAAATTCCATTTTTCCGTATTTTACTTATAAATGGACTTAGTTTTTCTGCCAGTTAACATTACATTCACTCTGTGGTTAAAGTTTTTAAAATTTTAACAACTTTCTTAAACTATCCTGGATTTGTACCACACTTCGACAGAAGCTTGTTTATGATCAAAAGCTAGTATCTAGAAGGAAATTTTGATAAAATTTTGTTCCATTTTTTACGTTTTTTACTTATAAATGGACTTAGTTTTTCTTCCAGTCAACATTACATACATTCTGCAGTTTAAGTTTTTAAAACATTTATTAGATTCATAAATTATCCTGGATTTTTACCAAACTTTGACAGAAGCTACTTACAATCAAAACATAGTAAAGAGGGGAATATTTTTATTAATTTTTTTTTCCTCATTTTTGTTGAGCCTGCGATTAACACCAAAAGTAGGCGAGACACTGGGTTCCGCGGAACCCTTACGAATTTTTCTAGTTTCCAGACAATAATTTGTGTTCAAGTGTATGGATCTCTCTGAAATTGTACTGCAAGGTACCATACCACAAAGATAAGGCTGGGATTGATTTTGGGGGTAATTCCCTCAAAATTTTGGGAATTAGGGGCCATAAAAGGGCAAAAAAACAAGCATTTTTCTAGTTTCAGGACAATAACTTGTGTGTAAGTGTATGGATCTTTATGAAATTGTACTGCAAGGTTCCATATCACAAAGGGAAAGCTGGGTTTGAGTTTGGGGGTAATTGCCCTAAACGTTTAGGAATTTGGGGCCAAAAAACAAGTATTTTTCTAGTTTCCAGACAATAACTTGTGTTCAAGTGTATGGATCTGTCTGAAATTGTACTGCAAGGTACCATACCACAAAGGGAAAGCTGGGATTGAGTTTGGGGGTGATGAATCGTAAGGGGGTTCAAAAAATTTGGGGGGGGGGGATTTTTTTTTCCTTTTTTTTCTTTAAAAATTTTCCATTTTAAATTGGTTATTTCTGATTTATATATAAAAGCAAATGATAATGATATGGTTTGAATAGGTAAATTAAAATTTTTTAAATTCTTAGACCACTTTCATTCTGTGTCAGAAACCTATGCTGTGTCAAATATTTAATTACAATCCAAATTCAGTGCTGTATCAAGCTTGAATGTTGTGTCCATACTTGCCCCAACTGTTCAGGGTTCGACCTCTGCGGTCGTATCAAGCTGCGCCCCAGCGGAGCATTTTATTACTATTTATAACAATGTTTGACTTTGGGAGACTGTGTGCACAGAAATAAGAACGTTTACCAAATCAGTACTATGATATTCATCACCACTGTTTAGGATATTTGAAGACCTTGGAAGTTTAGTATATTATTTTATTTCTGATTTCTACACACTTTATGTCACAGGTTTGTTATCGTAAGAATGGTCACAATGAAACAGATGAACCAATGTTTACTCAACCATTAATGTACAAGAAGATAGCTGTACAGAGGCCAGTTTTAGACCAATATGCAGAAAAACTAATCAAAGAAGGAGTTGTCACCACAAAGGCGTATGAGGTGAGCTGATTTTGATATTAGAATATAATCTAATAATGGACACAAAGTACCAAATACATGTAGAAAGCCTTTCTTAGACTTTTCTGTGTCTACATGACAAAGTACATTTATACTGGTTTTACAGCTTGATTGAATTGGGTGTGTCGGTAGATATAGCCATTTGGCACTGATGCAACCTTTAGTGGTAATCAATTTATGTAACAGAGGAAACTTAGTTTATTATAGCTTTAGGTTATGGTTTAGCAGGAAAAATTATCAACCAAACCTGTCAACTGACCCGTATCCTGCGGGTCACACCTGAGAATTTCACCCCATACCCTGGATTTTTTAAATACCCGCCAGGTCATTAAATTACCTGGGAATTGGGAAAAATAACCTGTTTTCACCCTGATTCTTAAGCATAGACTGATTTCATAAGTGATTTTCCTTTGAAATACCGACAAATTCGTAATTCTTCCTGGACAGGAAGTTCAACTAGCTGCGATAACTGTCAAATTGAGTGACCCGTGAATTGCATGGCTTCACTTGAGAGCTTTGGTGTCCTTAGCTTAAGGTCATAAATAATTTCTATTTCAAAGTTGTTTAACAATAAGTTTGAGTTACATCCCCTTTTTTGTCACCTTTCACAATATACTCCTTAATTTTATGTTTTTTTTTAAAAAAAGATTAAATCTAAACCTAATTGAATGCAAATACATATCAGAATATTACGTACTTTTATTTTTCTACCTTAGAACAATTAAAATATTTTTGAAAATTATTTTTTTTATCTCTACTTCCTTTAAATGCTGATTTTTTTTATGCTCCACCTAGGGGCATTATGTTTTTCGGTCTGTGCATCCGTTCGTTCGTCCGTCAGTTCGTCCGTTCCACTTCAGGTTAAAGTTTTTGGTCAAGGTAGTTTTTGATGAAGTTGAAGTCCAATCAACTTGAAACTTAGTACACATGTTCCCTATGATATGATCTTTCAAATTTTAATGCCAAATTAGAGTTTTGACCCCAATTTCATGGTCCACTGAAAATAGAAAATGATAGTGCGAGTGGGGCATCCATGTACTATGGACACATTCTTGTTTATTATATTCTAATATTAACAATCACCGACTGAGCAAGACCTTCATGGGTAGTCAAGGTCGTTAAAAACCACCCTCATCATTCAAGGAAACAAGTAGCTTGAGAATTGATATAAACTATGAATGAAACAAGAAGAGGGGTTATGGTTTGGCTTGAAATGACAAAGTATAAAACATTAATATTTCAATGGCTTATTATGCAATGAAAAAATTAAATTAAAGTTTTAAATTATTTTCAGTTAGTACTTCACCATTTGAACATATTTTGGAAATGGGTCGATTTAAAATATAAAGAAATGTCCCCTAAATACTTAAATTCAGCTGAAAAAGGTCATGACCTGCATTTTCATTTTCATAGGTTGACAGGTATGTATCAACTGTTGTTTGGGAATAGACATTTTATTTATTAGAAAGTTGGAATTTTATTGTCTGAAAAAGTCAAAAGACATGTTAATTTTAAAATTGCATTTAGAATGATTCAATATTTATTGACAGGAGGAAATAGAGAAGTATAACAAAATCTGTGAAGAAGCATTTATTCATAAAAAGGATCATAAGAAAGGGGAATGGTTAGATTCACCATGGGAAAATTTCTTCAAAAAAGAAGAACCTGGTCAGGAACGTTGGATGATGATCAAACCAAACACAGCTGTCCCTGAAGAGAAACTCAATCACATCGGATTGAAAGTTAGTTCTGAGCCAGAGGATGTTACCATTCATTCAGGTAAATAAACAGCTATATACGATACACATGCATTCACCTGCCGAGGAATTACATAAAAGTTCATCCTTTCTTTCAGGTTAAACATTTAAATCTCTATGGTTTTTTCAGATATAGGCTTCAAATTTATCAGGAATAAATTTTATTTTTACCTTCAACTGAGTTGACTGTTTTACTTTGGAGGTAATACCTTTTATAGTCACCTGGCCTAAAGAGCTAAATGAGCTTTTGCCATTACTTCTCTTGCGTTCGTCTCTGTCGTTTTAAATTATAAACAAAAAATCTTCTCTGAAACTAATAAGGCAAATGTTCTACAAATTATCAACATTAATGAATTTTCAAATGACCCTTATAGGAGCAATTGCCCTTGAAAGACTTTAATTTACTCATTTTTTGCAGAGACTATAATAGATAGAGAGAAATTGGAAAAAAAATCAAAAGTGATCAGCAAAATAAGATTAACATCTAAGTCAACTTGGCTGAAATTGTCAGGTGACAGCTTATAGGAGTGAAGCCCCTAAAAGATGATTTTTTCAATTTTTGCAATTTTTGCACAAACCATAAAAGATAGAGAGAAACAGTTAAAAAGCAAAAATATTCAGCACAACAAGATCTTAAAACCAAACGTTAAGGCAAAAATTATCAACCGAATCCTTATAGAAGTTATTTCCCTTGAAGGATGATTTTTAGTCCCCTACCGAAGAAGTCGAAGGGGACTTTAGGTTTGTACTCTGTCCGTCTGTCTGTCTGTCCATCCGTCAGTCCGGCAAATAAGTTTTCCACACTTTTTTTCTTCGTCCTTGAAGATATTGATATGATATTTAGTGTATTGTTTTATCATGACAAGTTACAGATCAAGTTCGAATTTTGTTCCGGTCTGATGATTTTGTGCAGAGTAATGGTCCTTGGACTTAGAAAATTCACTCAAATAATCAGTTGTCCTCACTTTTTTAGTCATGCTTGAAAATATTGATTTGATAATTGGTATATAGTTTTATCATGACAAGTTACAGATCAGGTTTAAATTTTGTTCTGGTCTGATGATTTTGTGCAGAGTTATGGTCCTTGGACATAGAAAATTCACTTAAATAATCAAGTTTTCCACACTTTTTTTCATCATGCTTGAAGATATTGACTTGATATTTGTTATATAGTTAACACCATGACAAGTTATAGATCAAGTTAGCGTTTTGTTCCAGTACAATGAATTTTTAACAGTAGGGGACTATGTATTGCTATGCAATACTCTCAGAATGCTTGTTATCCATTTTTTGGCATACATTTTTTGCCAAAAACTAGAGAAATTAGAGAGAAACTTTACAAAGGTAAAAGATCAGCAAAATAAGTACTTTAAGTTATTCAACATGGTTAAATTGTCACACTAGTTATAGGAGTTTTTGCCATTAAATAATGTTTTTTATGGCACTGCCACTTAGTAGTCGGGGCCATATAGTTTTGTCAGTCATTCCATCATTCCGCAACAAACAGTTATACAACTTTTTTTTTTAAACACCTTCACATATTGAGCTGATTTTTAGTTTGTGAGTCCAGTATGATGAGTTACAGATCGAGTTTACATTTGGTTCCGCTCCGCTGATTTTTGTGTAAATTACAGGCTTTGGGCTTTGAAAATAGCAGTTATACAGACTTTTTTTCTAAACGCCTTCACATATCGAGTTGATTTTTTAATATGTGAACTACTGTGAGTTGCAGATCGAGGTTATGTTTTTTTCTGCTCTGCTGATTTTTGCAGAAATTATGGGTTGATTTTTGTGAAAATTATCAACCTTTCATTATCAAATTTCCATTCTGAAAAATGGCTTCAACCTTTTTTTGCGAGTGGGGCCATTCGTGTTGTTCCTACACATCCAGTTTTTTTTTTTATCTCAAAAACTTCAATAGATAGGGATAGAATGTAAACAGTAAAAATGATCATTAATACAAGACCTACAAAATGCCACAAAATAAGATCTACAAATAAGCAAACATAACTGATTGCAATAAAAGAAAAAATAAATATCAAAATGAAATATATTTACCAGGTGAGCGATTCAGGCTCTTGGGAGACTGTTGTTGAAATCTTTCAACTTTTTATGAAGGTTATTAAATAAGACAATTATTTTTTACCAGTGCACATGTATCCATTGATTTAAAAGTTGCCAATGCACATAGTTTTTGGCACTCATCACTTATTCAACTAACCAAGCAATTTGATGACCTCCCTTTGCATTCAAAATGATTACATCCAAGTATGACTTAATGTTTGGTTTCACACCAATGCCTGCCTATGTAAAGTGTCATTCATAGAATATGAATACTTCTCGTGATTGTGTAGGAGTAGAATGCGCTGTGTTTATATTTTAATGTAGAAAGTTTCTATTTATCCTTGACATACTTCCTACAATAATGAGTAAAGATATCTCTGAATAATGTATTTTGATAATGCAAAGAAATTTTCTGGTTTATTTTTTTTTTTTTTTTATTTTTCATATTTTATTGAAATCTGTACATTTGTTAGTTAAAAAACATCAAGTACTGGTACCTTAATCCTGGCCACGTTAACCATAGTTAATAACATAAAATACTATGTGTTAATCTGTAAGATTGGACAATACCTTGTGTCCTGTTGATTATTCTTTATTTTCTGACATATAGGTTTGAAAAGAATAATGAAAACAAGAAAACAGATGGTTCAAAAGAGACAGGCTGACTGGGCTTTGGGTGAAGCCTTGGCCTGGGGATCATTACTGAGTGAGGGATATCATGTTAGATTAAGTGGACAGGATGTAGAGAGAGGAACATTCAGGTATGTTGGTGCAGGGAATCATCTCTTTTGGGGGTAACTGCTGATTGATATGCTTTATTTAATGAGTAATTCCATGTTCTTTTCAGTGGTATTAGTACTGTATGAGAGAAAGAGAGAATTAAATCAAATAAAATTTATATGTTACTTAAAATTTTCATATTGTGAAAATTAATTAGTCAGCAATTCATATTGTATACTGCACTATTTTCTATATTTAACCAGGTACTAGTGTATAGGAGTGTGTACTATTGAAAAAGAAATAAATGAAATTTAAAAAGATGTTCATTTCAGGAAACAAATTGCTTAATTGGAGTGTATTTTACTTGTATACTAAAGAATACTTTTGGTTAATGTCTGCATTTGGAATTGCTATGATATACTTAATTTACATAAATGAGTCAGAAGACTGTCTGCTTTAAATTCTTAGTATACAATGATTTTTAATAAATGTTAAAATTTAACCGAAAAAAATACCAGACTACTAATTTAGATTTTATAACCAAAGATATAATTGTAGCCTTATAATTATAAATAACATTGTAGAAATAACTTTTCTTTATTGTAGCCATCGACATGCTGTATTGTTTGATCAGAATGTTGACAAGAAAAAAATTGTACCACTGAATCACTTATATCCAAACCAGGCTAAGTTCCAAGTTCACAACAGCTCACTGTCAGAATATGGTGTACTGGGTTGGTATAAGCAATCATTCTGTTAACAAATGTCAAATACCTTTTTGTCTCCTGTGTGATGCATTGTACTTTGTAGGAGACATAGAAATACCAGGCGTCCGTCTGGTCTTGTTAGCTCTCTCACATGAACGATTCTTGCCAGATTTTTATAAAACTTAGACCATAAGTTTATATCATCAATGTGTCGGACAAGATTGAAAATCAGTGTGGGTCAACAATTTTTAAAACAGTTATGCCCTTATTTATTATATTGCAAATTGAATTGCATTTGATCTCAAGCCTTCATTTCTCTAAGATGAATAATAAAAACTTGAAGAACAAAAACAAATTTTTTTTTAGTTATTGCCCTTGGACAGATAAAATATGTGCTACGCGGGGAAAATTCGAACTCTGTTCTTTTATTTTAAAATCTTCTCCCGTAAATCAATTAGGCCAGTTGAAATTTTACCTGGCCAAAATCATCTGTAGAGTTGCTCCAAATTGTAGCCATTGTTGATGCCAGTCGACCAACATGGCTTCTATGACTAGGATTTAGAACAGTTGAAAAATTGATAAAAATGGAATTAATAAATTCTAACCTGATCCTGCACACAACAGATAGCTATTCAACTTAGGGGAAAGGATACATGGATGAACATGTAGATGTCATAAAACATGGCTGCCACTGTAGCTAAACAAATATATTGTTAAAACAAATCAATTGAAAAAAAAATGATAATTCTTTAATTTGCACATTCCTTTTAGAGTTTGAATCACTTTATACGTGTATGTTTCCTTTTAGAGTTTGAATCAACATTATACATGTACATGTATGTTCCCTTTGAGAGTTTGAATCACATTATACATGTACATGTATGTTCCCTTTGAGAGTTTGAATCACATTATACATGTATGTTCCCTTTTAGAGTTTGAATCACTTTATACATGTATGTTCCCTTTTAGAGTTTGAATCACATTATACATGTATGTTCCCTTTTAGAGTTTGAATCACATTATACATGTATGTTCCCTTTTAGAGTTTGAATCACTTTATACATGTATGTTCCCTTTTAGAGTTTGAATCACATTATACATGTATGTTCCCTTTTAGAGTTTGAATCACTTTATACATGTATGTTCCCTTTTAGAGTTTGAATCACTTTATACATGTATGTTCCCTTTTAGAGTTTGAATCACTTTATACATGTATGTTCCCTTTTAGAGTTTGAATCACTTTATACATGTATGTTCCCTTTTAGAGTTTGAATCACTTTATACATGTATGTTCCCTTTTAGAGTTTGAATCACTTTATACATGTATGTTCCCTTTCAGAGTTTGAATCACATTATACATGTACAAAGTTTGATAAATAAAAATTCACAGGGCTCACACTACTTCAAAATCATAGGGAGAAGTGACTTCTATTTTTCAAACTGATAGTGGGAAGTGGAAACTTAGTAATGTTGTCAAACCACATTTTACCAAATATATACCTCAAGAAACAAATATAACCAAGATGATATTATTTTCAGGATTTGAATTAGGATATTCCTTAGAAAATCCTTATACATTGGTGATATGGGAGGCTCAGTTTGGTGATTTTGCCAACACAGCACAATGTATAATTGATCAGTTTATTAGCAGTGGTAAAGACAAATGGACAAGAGAAAGTGGCATCACTTTACTGTTACCACATGGTTATGATGGCATGGTAAGTGGCATAACATTAATTAGACCGTATTGCATGACAGGAGTATATACTATACGTTCGTTTTTGTCTCCCACGCAACATATTGCCGGACACATGAAATACTGGGTGTCCATCTGTCTGTCCGTTCGGTTTTGTTAGCACTCTCACATGTACAATTCTTGCCAGATTTTTATACGACCGCAAAAAAATTTTGTGGTCGTATATTGGTATGAAGTTGGCGTCGTCGTCGTCGTCTGAATACATATTGGTTTTCGCACTCTAACTTTAGTTTAAGTGAATGGATCTTTTTGAAATTTGACCAGAAGGTTAAATACCACAAAAGGAAGGTTGGGATTGATTTTGGGGGTTATGGTACCAACAGTTAAGGAATTAGGGGCCAAAAAGGGGCCAAAAATGAGCATTTTCTAGTTTCCAGACAATAACTGTGGAACGGTGTATGGATCTCTCTGAAATTATACTACAAGTTTCCATACCACAAAGGGATGGTTAGGATTTGCTTTGGGGGGTTATGGCTCAAACCGTTTAGGAATTAGGGGCAAAAAAGGGGGAAAACAAGGTTGTCCTGGTTAATGGACAAATACTTTAGTACAAAACATAATTTAAAGCAGTGTAAGGGAGATAAATCAAATACATCATTGAAATTATCTCCCTTACACTGCTTTTAAATTATGTATAAAGTAATGGTTAATGAACAATAAAGATAATCTAAAACAGTGTAAGGGAGGTAATCCAAATACAACGTTTTGGTTACTTCCCTTACACTGCTTTTAAATTATGTTTGAAGAAATGCATATTTATAAAGGAAGACCAGTAAAAATATCTGCAAATGTTTTCATCTTTTTTTTTTACAAAAAAATCCATATGAAAGATTTGACACTATATTTTTATTAATTCTATTATAAAATAGATTAAGTTAGCACTATGGTAAATTTAAATGGGTAATTATGGTTGCCAACTCCATTGGAAATTTGAATTGAGATTATGACCATATCTTGAGGGAAAGAATTTTTTGGGGGGCAAAGGGGGGGGGGGGGGATAAAAAGAAATTGTGGGGGGCCAATTTTTTCTCATTTCAGATTTCAGAAATTAGAAAGAATTATTCTTCAAAATTATTTTTTTTTTTTCAAATTTCAAATATTAAAAATTTCAAGAAGTAATCTTTAATTGCACAGTATGGCGCATTAGATTTGTAAAATCTTTGATCACATTTATTTATTTGTTATGCCGAATCTAACAGTGTATTTAGATTTTTAATTTTGGGTCCAGTTTTCAAATTGGTCTACATTAATGTCCAAAGGGTCCAAAATTAAACTTTGTTTGATTTTAGCAAAAATTGAATATATGAGGTTCTTTGATATGCTGAATCTAAACATGTATGTAGATTTTTGATTTTTGGCCCAGTTTTCAAGTTGGTCCAAATTGGGGTCCAAAATTAAACTTTGTTTGATTTCAACAAAAATTGAATATATGGGGTTCTTTGATATGCTGAATCTAACCATGTATTTAGATTTTTTATTTGTGGACCCCGTTATCAAATTGGTTCATATTGAGGTCAAAAGGGTCCAAAATTAAACTTTGTTTGATTTCATCGAAAATTGAATTATTGGGGTTCTTTGATATGCCAAATCTAACCGTGTTTTTAGATTTTTAATTTGGGTCCCGTTTTTTAAATTGGTCTTCATTGAGGTCCAAAGGGTCCAAAATTAAACTTAGTTTGATTTTAACAAAAATTGAATTCTTGGGGTTCTTTGATATGCTAAATCTAAACATGTGTTTAGATTTTTGATTATGGGCCCAGTTTTCAAGTTGGTCCAAGTTGGGGTCCAAAATTAAACTTTTTTTGATTTCAACAAAAATTGAATATATGGGGTTCTTTGATATGCTGAATCTAACCATGAATTTAGATTTTTTATTTGTGGGCCCCGCTATCAAATTGGTTCATATTGAGGTCAAAAGGGTCCAAAATTAAACTTTGTTTGATTTCATCAAAAATTGAATTATTGGGGTTCTTTGATATTCCAAATCTAACCGTGTATTTAGATTTTTAATTTTAAGTCCCGTTTTTTAAATTGGTCTACATTAAGGTCCAAAGGGTCCAAAATTAAACTTAGTTTGATTTTAGCAAAAATTGAATTCTTGGGGTTCTTTGATATGCTGAATCTAAACATGTGTTTAGATTTTTGATTATGGGCCCAGTTTTCAAGTTTGTTCAAGTTGGGGTCCAAAATTAAACTTTGTTTGATTTTAACAAAAATTGAATATATGGGGTTCTTTGATATGCTGAATCTAACCATGTATTTTGATTTTGGACATTGGACCATAATAGGTAAATTAAAAAAATTCAAGTTCTTAGACCACATTCTTTCTGTGTCAGAAACCTATGCTGTGTCAAATATTTAATAACAATCCAAATTCAGAGCTGTATCAAGCTTGAATGTTGTGTCCATACTTGCCCCAACTGTTCAGGGTTCGACCTCTGCGGTCGTATCAAGCTGCGCCCCAGCGAAGCATTTTATTATAAAACTTGCATCATAGGTTTATATTTGAATTGTCTCAGACAAGTTTGAAAATTGGTTTTTTGGCTATCAACAACTTTTAAAAGAAATATTCCCCTTGAACATATTGATTATATGAAAAATTGTATTGTTAGTGCTCTCATGTGTACAATATTTGCCAGATTTTTATCAAATTTATATCAAAAGTACCCACGGTGGCGTAGCAATCTTGTTGATTTCATTTTCAGAATTTTTATGAACTCGCCGCAGTGGAGGGGGCATTTAATGTTACCCTTATAAAAATAAGGACTTTGATGATTGCCAATGAGACAACTATCCACCAAAGTTCAAATGAAGTGGATGTATGCATTTATAGGCAACAGTACGGCCTTCAACAATGAGAAAAACCCATTCTGTATGATCTGCTATAAAAGGCCCGACATGAAAAATATGAAACAATTCAATTGAGAAAACTAACAGCCTAATTTATAACACAACTGTTTAGCGAAAAACAAATATTGACAGACATGAAGCAACGACAACCACTGAACTACAGACTGATGTGGGACAGGCACATAAAGAATGCGGCAGGGTTAAACATGTTTGTGAGTGTCAACCCTCCCTATAACCTGGGACAGTGGTGTTACAGTACAACATAAGAACAAACTATAAAAATCAGTTGAAAAAGGCTTAACTCATCAGATGGATACAAATAGAAATACATCTAACAAAAACACAGAGTGGACGTGGACAGGTACTTATACATCCCAAAAACAAAAGACACTAAGTACAGATCTGAGAGTCCACACAGTTACTGACAGCAAGTTCAAAGCCAATAACTAATGAAAAATATCATGTATCTAAGACTAAAATATCAATCTGTACACATCTAACATCCAATGGATTTAGTGTAAAGACGTCATTAAAAGTCAAAGAAAAACATGACCGTGTGCAATGACAAACTTGTCCTTTTTATACGCCCGTTTACGGGACGTATTATGGTATACCGTTGTCCGTCTGTCCGTCCGTCCGTCTGTCTGTCCGTCTGTCCGTCCGTCTGTCCGTCTGTCCGTCCGTCTGTCCGTCGTCAACATGTCGGACATTAATTCAAAAATGCTTAAACCAATTTGCATAAAACTTTGGTGAATTGTTTATATCTATTGACGTGAGCTCCCTTTCGTTTTTAATAAAATTTAGATTTTACGTTTCCGAGTTATGGGGTTTTATTCATTAAAAAAAGGGGGATTTTCCAGTTTTTGGACAATAATTCAAGAATACTTTCACCAACTTGCAAGAAATTGTGGTGAATTGTTTATATCTATTGACATGAGCTCCCTTTCAATTTTTATAAATTTTAGATTTTACGTTTCCGAGTTGCAGGGTTTTATTCATGAAAAAAGGGGGGATTTTCCAGTTTTTGGACAAAAACTCAAAAATGCTTTCAGCAATTCTAATGAAACTTTGGGGAATTGTTTATATCTATTGACGTGAGCTCCCTTTCGTTTTTAATAAATTTTACATTTTACATTTCTGAGTTATGGGGTTTTATTCATTAAAAAAAGGGGTGATTTTCCAGTTTTCGGACAATAACTCGAAAATTCTGTCACCAATTCTCATGAAACTTTGGTGAATTGTTTATATCTATTGATGTAAGCTCCCTTTTTATTTTCATAAATTTCTAATATGACATTGAGAATTAATTGAACTTTATTTGTTTATAGTCTGACAACAGATTTACTAAGTATTGCACAACAGCAAGAAATCTTTAATTGAATATAAATTCAATTCATATAACCAATTTCAAGATCTTTGACTACATTTATTCAGAAACCTATAATATGTCAAGTATTTAATTACAATCCAAATTTGGACCTGAATCAAGCTTGAATATTGTGTCCATTTTTGTCCCAACTGTTCAGGGTTGGACCTCTGCGGGCGTATCTAGCTGCGCTCAGCGAAGCAGTTTATTTACGTCAGTCCGTACCGAAATTGATTTCCGTTCTCTAATTTAAGTTTGCCTCAACCAAATGTTATAAAACTTATAAGGAATGCTTATTATCACAAAACTCAGATCATGATTGAATTTGGATGGTGTCACTTATACCGTTCTGGAGATATGTCCCTTTATAACGTTATACGCAAGTGGGGGCATTTTTTTTAATGATATCTTTCCCTTAAAATATGTCTAAAAATTCAGATAAATTATATAACATTTGACAATTTTGCTACAAGTGGTCAATTTTATTTTTTTATAAATCAAATGATTATGGTAATTTCTCAGCTCAAATTTTATGCTATTTTGAGACAAAATTTACTGTGTGAGCAAATTCATTCAAAAGTACATTATATACAGTAAAGATTGAAGTTGTGACTTTTATTGTAGGGACCAGAGCATTCCAGTGGCAGATTAGAAAGGTTTCTGCAAATGTCTAATGATGATGGAGATCATTTTCCTGTAAGTATTGATTCATCAGGAAAAAAACTTTCAAAAGTCTTATTTGGTATGCTTGAATCTGGTTTGCCAGATAGACAAAGAAATCATTTTTATTGTCTCCCCTGCGACAAATGTCACAAATCGGGTGGCTACATTGTAAACTACCGTCGAACCTCATTGTGTTGAACTTGGTTGTGTCGAAAACTCAGATGAGTCGAAGTAATTTCTCGGTCCCGGTAAAATTCCCGTTCGATCAATGCATATTTACCTCTGATGAGTCGAACTTGGTTGATTCCAATACTCGGTTAAGTCGAGTAAATATTATAGTCCCGTCTATGTAAAGTTAATGTAAATTGACCCCGATGTCTCAAAGTTGAAAGTAAGAATTTTCGAAATTTGGAGATCTAATGATAAAAATTCAAATCAGATGTATTTCTTATCTCACCTAATCATTTTCAATAGAGATCAAAATGACATGTTTAAGGTGACCGGTAATTAATACCTTTGTTGATCGTTCAAGCGTAACATTTGTGTTTGAACATATTTCAGACATAAAAACGAAACGAATTTAAATGACCCAAGCCGAGATTAAATGAATCGTTAGAATTAAAACTCATTAAATACAATAGATTACGACAATTACGATAAATTCTTAATAATTTAATGTAAAGCAGACGACCTCATCAGAAATATACAATCATAAAGTGTCATATTGAAAAAAGGCACACTGTTCAAAGTATCTAGTTTACACAAATCTTATACCGTATTTCATGCATTCCAAATTTATGACGACACACACGACCTTGGATGAGTCGAACCTCGGATAAGTCGAATAATTTGGTCTGGTCCCTTCGACTTCAACACAACGAGGCTCGACTGTATATGTATAAAACTAATAATTGACTTTCAATAATAAATACATCTCTAACAACTCTTTTATTATAATGATAGGACATTAACAGTTTTACCCATGTACAACAAAACATGGGTGAAACAAATCCTTCTGTTTTCTGGTA
The DNA here is from genome assembly GCF_021869535.1 of Mytilus californianus. Lineage (NCBI taxonomy): Eukaryota > Metazoa > Mollusca > Bivalvia > Mytilida > Mytilidae > Mytilus > Mytilus californianus. The sequence goes on from NW_026262723.1 coordinate 111,922,534, forward strand.
AGTTACAATATTTCTCCAATGTCGATAGTTAATTTTACAGTGGAGAAATAAGATTACCAATGACAACAGATCTAGAATCTATATTTCTGTTAGCAGATAGTGTATAAACATTAGTGGTTACATTATTCAAAGTTATTACATTGGTTGCAATGAAATACCATGTTTTCCCAGTGAAATAAAAACTGATAATTTCACATGTGAAATAAATTCAATAATTTCACTTCTCGTGTCATACAACAATTTGTGTTCAGGGGCGGATCCAGGATTTTAGGTTAGTGGGGGGGGGGGGGGGGCGCAAACTGAAATTTTTTTGGAGGTAAAATTATCGAAATATTCTGCATTAAGCTGAGGACAACCCATGCTTTGCAGATTTTAGGGGGGCGCACGCCTGCCACACCCCCGTCTGAATCCGCCCCTGGTGTTGTAAAGACATTGTCGATGACGTTGCATCAAATGATTTGGGAATGCGTAGAAAAGATATAGTTCCTTATGCAGTGAAACCTGTCCAAAGGGAACACCCTCTGGACTTTGTGTTTTGTTCAGTTTTCACAGGTATTCAGATTGTAGAGGTAAACAGAAGTAGACAGTTTTAAATCATTTTGACACTGACTGACGAGGGACACCAGTGACACAACAGACGACAATATAGTTTCATGTAAAAATAAGAAGTGGTATGATTGCCATTGAGACAACTCTCCACAAGAGACCAAATGACACAGAAATTAACAACTATAGGTCATTGTATGCCCTTCAACAATGAACAAAGCCCATACCGCATAGTATGTATACTTCATGATGATTTAGATGTAAATGTTAATAAAGTTAAAATATCAAATAGATGAAGAAAGGTACAATTTTTTTAATCAAATGCCATTTTGTCAATCTCGCTCCTCGTTGTAAAAATATAATAATCGTTCAATGATGTCTGACATGGAGTGAGTTGGCTTTTTATAATGATGTTGTCATTTGTAAATTCACTGCCAATTCAGATTCTTAATCACTGTCAAATGATGATTCCGTAGTTGTAATCGAGATCAACATCGTCTGTGTCAATTATCTGTACACACAAGTTCTCAGACTTTATCTTAGCTAAATAGCTAACGGAACATCATCATCCCGGTCTTTAGAATCGTCTGCATTTCATAGGGCCTCTAAAGGGAATCTGGCATCCCGTAAACATGATTCAAAAGTCGTTGATTTTGTTTTGTTCCACGACTTCTCAATCCAGTGAATGGCTTTAAAAACGATAATTGATTTACACAGTTCAGTTACAGAATGGCAGTTATGAATTTGTGGCAGTAAATATTTGAATCACATGAATTTAATTAATTCCAATTTGTATTCAAGGGAAAGTTCCTTTCTTGCCCTTTTCGGCGATGGGGGCAACTGATCAATTTTATGTTTCTTTACAGAAGTTTCCATTTTATCACTGTATACATGTACACAAACAAGCTAATTAGTTTATAATAAAAACTCACCAGTTAATTTAACTTCAAATACCCTCGGGTATACTCTGTCATGCTGTGTTTGTTTAATAACTCATGCAAATCATTAAAAATATTTTTTGTTTTGATTGCTATCGATTGATTTTGACAAGCAATTACTTAATACACATTCACTAAGGAGCCTTCAAAATGCGTTTGGAATTAAGTATTGACAGAGTTTGGTTTGTTCAGGCTAGATTAACTTTAATTGATAGGCAAATTTTATGGGACTTTGAAAATAGTTCTGTTTAAACTGAAATTTGGTTTTATCAGGGTTCAGTTTACCCAGGTTTCACTGTATCTTATACTTTATTTTCATTAAAATCCCATTCATGGTCAATGTGATAAAAATAATAACTAATAGAAGAATTCAAATATAGAAAAATATTCAACCTGTGACAGAACAACAGTGATAATGAACTCATGCACTACATGAATTTGTTGTTCGGTCACTCGTTGAACATTTTTCTATATTTGAATTCTTCTTTTAGTTATTGTTTTTATCACATTGACAATGCATGGGCTTTTAATGGAAATAAAGTATAAGATACAGTGATTCTATAAATATTTCTACACAATATTGATGCCATTTACTGATTTAAAAAAAAAATCTATGTTTCAGCCTGAAAACGAGGATTTTGTGACGCAACAATCGCATGAAATTAACTGGTTTGTATGTAACTTTACAACTCCAGCCAATTTCTTCCATGCTATGAGGAGGCAGATACTTTTACCATTCAGACGACCAGTAAGTCTGTTGTCAATTATTTTTTACCATAAATCATTCATTAAACTGTCATCAATTTCTATGTTAAATCATGGTGTGCAAAAATTTAATTTGAACAATATACAATGTCTACAAATGTAAAGAACATTTATATAATTTAAATTAAGTCTGAAACTAGTGTTCAGTCAAAACAGTGTTATTTAGTTTGAAAATGTATTGTTACTGAATTGAAAATTCAAGAAATACAAATTCAGTTTGTTTTAACATGGACAGTGGCCATAACTCTATTGCCAATATAATAACTTCTTTCAAATATTGATAACAATATTGCATATTTTATTATTTTTAGCTGATTGTCATGTCACCTAAAAGTTTGCTACGACACAAGGATGCCATGTCTAGCTTCGATGATATGAATGAAGGAAGTAGTTTCCGTAGAGTTATACCAGAGGAAGGAGCTGCTTTACAGAACCCCACCGGTGTGAAGAAGTTGATCTTCTGTAGTGGCAAAGTCTATTATGATCTGATTTATGAACGAGAAAAGAAGGAATTAAATGATCAGATAGCTATTGCAAGAATTGAACAGGTAAAAAGACAAATAGCTTTATCACTAATCCAACATTGGTGTAAAGAAAGAAATATTAGTACTTCTTATGACAAGTTATATTCTACATCGGTGATGACAAAAAAGATTCCTACTTCTTTATTAGAAAATGAATTAGGAATTTTGTCATACTTTAGGTATTAGGTAGAATATGAAAATATGAAGACATAGTATGATTGCCAACGAGACAACTATCCTTCAGGGTTTAAGTGAAGTTGATATAAGCAATTATAGGTCACTGTATAGCTTTCAACAATGAGAAAAACCCATACCATATTGTCAGCTACATGGCTTTGTCATGAAAAATGTCCAATCCAAATGAGAAAACTAAAAGCCTAATTTAAAACAATACAATTTAAGATAAAACAAATATGACAGACATGAACCAACTGAATAACAGGCTACTGACTTTGGACAGACACTTAAAAAAGAATTTGGCAGGGTAAAACCTGTTTGTGAGCATTCACCTAACCTTGGACAGTGGTGTAACAGCACACCATAAGAACAAAGGGTAAAAATTAGTTGCAAATGATAAAACTTAATAGATCAGTACGAATCACACTCAAAAAAACAATACACACAAAGCAACAATATAAGAGTACTCACTGTTACTCGAAGCTAGTTCAAAGCCAATTGCAACTAATAAATAAATCATGTTCTCTTAGATTTAAGTATCAATCACTACACATCAACTGATTTAGCCTTAAGACATCATAAACAGTCTGAGAACGCATGACCTTGTGCAATATGTCTGCATTTCAATCAAAAGAGATCATTTCATTTTACTCTGCTGAAAATTACTTTACCTATAGTAAGCCAAGCTCCTAAATTTAATTTTTTAATTTCACTTGGTTAAGATGACATTTTATGGTGAAGAGAGGTCCAAGATTGTCATCACATTTTCACACTTCAGTTCATTGAGTTTTAAAAAGATAGTCTCCTTAGAAATCATTGGACCCTAATTTGCCACAGTCATCCTATGGATGTGTAGATAAAAAAATTACTTCAGATAATCCAGTCTACCAAACAACACATCCACTGTTACTATAAATAGAATGATCAATTTTATGTACTGGTAATACAATGAACCAACAATTTAGAATGAATAATAGCTGTGTATGTATCTGATTGTATCAGTTACTGTTGGATAGTGTTAATCCATGATCAAATGCAAAAATAAAGCAATTTCTAGTATTCCTGGCACCTGGCATATTTGTCGTAAGAAGGAAGCTATGCTTTGGTAAAAAAAAATTCAGATTAAGAGAACTTTGCATGTTTATCAATATAATAAATCCACCATGAAAATGATAACCCTGCAAAATTACCCCTTTTATTAGACTGCTCCTCTGTTCCCTCAGATTCTAGATAGAACACTACATTACTTGTATTTCAGATTTCACCAATTGTTGTATTTGAAATGGTGTATGATGTGTTTCCGTATTGCAGAACAAATTTTACTTGAAATTCACATTATTTTTTAGATTTCCCCATTCCCATTTGATCTTGTGAAGGAAGAGATACAGAAGTATCCCAAGGCCAGTATTAACTGGGTACAGGAGGAACACAAAAATATGGGAGCATGGTTTTATGTAGAACCCAGAATTAGGACTGTCCTGCATAAACTTGATATGTCTAATGCTACTATTGGGTAAGTCACTTTCATTTCATTTAAACACGACTTGGATATAATAATGAAATATTATCATGTGTCTAACTCAGAATGCCTGTTATAAATGCATGATATTATTAACCTATTGAAGTTAGTCATTTATACAGTATACTATATAGTAACATAAAAGTTATTTATACAGTATACTATATAGTAACATAAAAGTCATTTATACAGTATACTATATAGTACCATAAAAGTCATTTAAATAGTATACTATATAGTAACATAAAAGTCATTTATACAGTATACTATATAGTAACATAAAAGTAAGATGTCTGGAAAGTATTATCAAGATGTCAATTTCTTATTAATTACTACCACAGATATTTTAAGATATTAACACAGAAATGTAGTTTGTCTTATTTTCTGATGGAACAAAATGTAAAATATTTTCTATATTTTGTAGATATAGTGGGCGGGAACCAGCAGCATCCACAGCAGCAGGATCTAAACGCAGTCATTTATTACAGTTGGCGTCTTTCCTGAACGAAGCTGTCAGTCTGTCATAATGATGACCTTAAAAACACACTTACCAGGATATATCAAATCATAAACAAAAGAAATTTGTGATAAATGGAAAGATTTGATGTACACAATATAGAACCGTCTCCATAAAAATCATCAGTTTGGGTATTTTAATAATCAACTATTCTGGGTGAATGCAGTTGTAATCTATTGTTTTAGCTTAACTTGTAAATTGTATTCATTCTGTACATACCTTTATATAAAATGTCTATTTTAATGTCAGATATAAACTGCAGGGCAGATGTACACTTGTTATTAAAACTAAAAATCTCACAGTTTTGTAAGATTTCCTTTGATGTGAATCAAACATGTTTTTTAAACCTATTTTTATACCTTATATTTTCTACCTTACTGAATTGTTTATGATAACTACTGTACAGCCAGAAGTCAATGTGAATAATATCCCATAAACAAATACATCATAAGTTTACCATTTTATTAGGTATTTATAGAAGAAGAGTCAGTGAAAATGTTTTACACAAGTTTTGAAGTTTAAAAAGGGGAAATATTGAAGGGGTAAACGATGAATTATTTGTGTTTGATGGACATGGTAGTCTGTCTTGTGTCTGTTTTCTGTCTCTGTTGTCAGATATATTTATTTATGTACAGATGTAAGTATTCGGTACAAGCTAATTTAATTGTTGGTACATGAAGTTCTTACTCTATGATGAAATCATCATTTGTAATTTGAGGAACCTTCATAAAGAACATGGAGTGTTATTTCTTTCAGTAACAACTTTAGAGGCTGTAGTAAATTATAAATGTTTCCAAGACTTATGTAATCTCTAAAAAAATATTGGAATTTCAGACATGTTGATATATTTTTATCCAGATTACTATACTAAAAAACAACCAAAAAAAAGACTGTGATAAAGATAAAAAGATAACAAAGGTTTGTGAAGGGGAAGTTAGTTCTAGGCGGTGGTTTTATTAGATGGTTAGGGTTTATAAAGGGACACATATACAAACCAAGTAATTCCTCTCACAACTTTCATTTCATAGTCAGAGGAATTATTCAAATGGCATTAAAAGTGACATTTATTAAATGTCATATATATATATATATATATATTATATGATATAATGGTTGGAAATCATAAAAAAATATAGTTTGTTTATTTCAAAAAGATTCAAATTCTACAATTTATGATATGTTCGAATTATATTTCATGTTTGACAATTTTTTTAGTTAAAAGGCAAAGTTTTCTTTTCTTTCTGTGAATGGTGTGCCTTTATGTAGATTTTTGTTTTTATTCTGGTGCTGTACTTACCGTTATCTTGATATAGATCTGCAAATACACTCATTATCATTATATTACAACACCATTCAAAAATATTGGACATTTCTTTGTGCCATTTGACACTATAAAATGAAAACAGTCAAGTGTGATAATTTTGTTTATTTGATAAGTATGTGTGTTTTGTTAAGTTGAACCAGTTAAATGCACTTATTTATGGGACAGATGAAATTATCAATGAAAGTTGAGGTCAGTTCAGCATTACTGTGTGCCAAGTTTGATATTTTCATGAGAATGTATTAGAATTGTATAGAAAAATTAAATGTACAGATACTCTTGATATTGACCTTGAAATTTTCTTGATGTCTGCACCGATTATAGTACCAAATATGACTTGAGAATTAGGACTCTTAAAGAATATATATTCATACTTAAATTGGTATTAAAGGATTTTTCTATTCGGCACATGTATCAAAATTATCCTTAGTGATTCATTTTGCATTTAGGTGAAATGTTCACACAGATATTTAATTTTCCTGTATGATGCAAACCAAAACTGACCCTCTTTCAAGAAAGTAGAGAAGTCAACTTGCAACCAGCTTAAGGTCAGGTCAGCTACACCTTTTTATAGTGTCAAGCTTGATTTTTTTTATAGTAAAAGAAGGGTAGCATATGTTCAGAATAAAGGTGAATAAAACATCATATTAAGATTTAAAAATGACTTCAAATCAAATTTAAGCAAAATCAAGCAGAAAAACTTTTATCATTGTGAATGATATAGACATTACTCTTCCAATAACCACATTTTCATGCTAAGATAATTGTTTTTGTTTTTATAATAGTTAATTTATTACTTTGTTTATCTTGCTTTGTTTGTCAACTATGAATTAGGCCTGGAAAGAAGATATATTGTTCGACAATTTTTAACAATAAAAATATGTTCCATTATTTGTGTTAATGTTTTCTGTTACATTCGTCTTCAAATTAACAATTACTGTGCATTCATTGTTTGCTCATATTTTCTTTAGTATTCAGTTTTCATTTTCATGTTGTGTTACAACTGTCTTGGTGGTCAAATGGTGGCATGCTTGCTATGGGCATAGGAATCTTGAGTTTTATTTCTAGCAAGGTCAAATAAAGGCAGAGACTATAACATTTGTATTTTCTACTTTACTTCCATGCTTTAGCTAAATGATGATAATGGATGTATGGTATTTAACAGCCAACATCAGATATTACATTCATATCAGGACAAGAAGGAAGTTAATCAAATATGAATATGAACACTGCTTTGTACTTAACTGACAAATTGTGAAAAAAATTTCTATACACTAATTTACAAGGTAACAGACTGCAGGGAGACAGGTTATCCTACCTATGCTAGTTTACAAGGTAACAGACTGCAGGAAGACAGGTTATCCTACCTATGTTAGTTTACAAGGTAGCAGACTGCAGGGAGACAGGTTATCCTACCTATGCTAGTTTACAAGGTAACAGACTGCAGGAAGACAGGTTATCCTACCTATGCTAGTTTACAAGGTAACAGACTGCAGGAAGACAGGTTATCATACCTATGTAAGTTTACAAGGTAACAGACTGCAGGAAGACAGGTTATCCTACCTATGCTAGTTTACAAGGTAACAGACTGCAGGAAGACAGGTTATCCTACCTATGCTAGTTTACAAGGTAACAGACTGCAGGAAGACAGGTTATCATACCTATGTAAGTTTACAAGGTAACAGACTGCAGGAAGACAGGTTATCCTACCTATGTTAGTTTACAAGGTAACAGACTGCAGGGAGACAGGTTATCCTACCTATGCTAGTTTACAAGGTAACAGACTACAGGAAGACAGGTTATCCTACCTATGCTAGTTTACAAGGTATCAGACTGCAGGAAGACAGGTTATCCTACCTATGCTAGTTTACAAGGTAACAGACTGCAGGAAGACAGGTTATCCTACCTATGCTAGTTTACAAGGTAACAGACTGCAGGAAGACAGGTTATCCTACCTATGTTAGTTTACAAGGTAACAGACTGCAGGAAGACAGGTTATCCTACCTATGTAAGTTTACAAGGTAACACTGCAGGGAGACAGGTTATCCTACCTATGTAAGTTTACAAGGTAACAGACTGCAGGGAGACAGGTTATCCTACCTATGCTAGTTTACAAGGTAACAGACTGCAGGAAGACAGGTTATTCTACCTATGCTAGTTTACAAGGTAACAGACTGCAGGGAGACAGGTTATCCTACCTAAGCTAGTTTACAAGGTAACAGACTGCAGGAAGACAGGTTATCCTACCTATGCTAGTTTATAAGGTAACACTGCAGGAAGACGGGTTATCCTACCTATGTTAGTTTACAAGGTAACAGACTGCAGGGAGACAGGTTATCCTACCTATGTTAGTTTACAAGGTAACAGACTGCAGGAAGACAGGTTATCCTACCTATGTTAGTTTACAAGGTAACAGACTGCAGGAAGACAGGTTATCCTACCTATGCTAGTTTACAAGGTAACAGACTGCAGGAAGACAGGTTATCCTATCTGGACACATTGTTCTGATTAGGAGCCAACCTAGATGCTGCATACTTGACAGAAAAGCCGCAAATAGGATTTTGATTGCCTCCTAGATGCTACATGCTTGGCAGAGAAGCCGCAAATAGGATTTCGATTGCCTCCTAGATGCTGCATGCTTGGCAGAGAAGCCTCAAATAGGATTTTGATTGCCTCCTAGATGCTGCATGCTTGGCAGAGAAGCCGCAAATAGGATTTTGATTGCCTCCTAGATGCTGCATGCTTGGCAGAGAAGCCTCAAATAGGATTTTGATTGCCTCCTAGATGCTGCATGCTTGGCAGAGAAGCCTCAAATAGGATTTTGATTGCCTCCTAGATGCTACATGCTTGGCAGAGAAGCCGCAAATAGGATTTCGATTGCCTCCTAGATGCTGCATGCTTGGCAGAGAAGCCTCAAATAGGATTTTGATTGCCTCCTCGCCATTGCATATTTTTTTCATATGAGACAAACTATGCATTTTGATTATCACCTCATAAGACTGACTGATAATTCTCATATAATTATGATTAAGTAATGTTGGGAGGATAACGGATAATATTCTCTACATCATGGACAACAAGGCCTAGTGCATTGAAGAATATCCTCTACATCATGGACCACCACGCCCAGTGCATTGGAGAATATCTTTATATCATGGAACACCACATCCAGTGCATTGGAGAATATCCTCTACATCATGGACCACCAGGCCCTGTGCATTTGAGAATTTCCTCTACATCATGGACCACCACGCTCAATGCATTGGAGAATATCCTCCACATCATGGACCACCACGCCCAGTGCATTTGAGAATATCCTCTACATCATGGACTACCATGCCCAGTGCATTGGAGGATATCTTCTACATCATGGACCACCACCTTAGTGCATTGTATTTTATACTTTAAAGGGAACTACATGATGCTCATATAGGGTCATATTCTGAGTACTTCATCTATAGGTTTATACATCTATGACCAGAAACAATTTCTACCAACATATAATACCAAATTCAGTATAAGTGAGTGTGTCACATACTTCTTGAAGAACCTTGTAAATGCATATAAGATCTTAATGTTGCAGATTAAATTACAAGGTCAATCGCACCACATAGTCTTATCTCCTGGACTTCTCGTAATTGGTTACATCCTCTTGTCTCATGTAGTATTTGCCCCTGAAACCATTAATCAATCAACCTTCTGTGCAGCAGTAATTAAGACTTAAAAGTTGAGTGGACATCAATTTGGTATAAATATGTTGGTATATTCAAATTTCCTGCCCTCTATTGTGGTCCACCAACTTTGAAGAACCTACTGTTTAATTGGTTGTAGTCGTGAACATGCATCAAATACTTGCCACTGGAAGTCAAGCAAACAAATAATCATATATTTAGTTGTGTACCTGTGGTTTGTAATACAAATAAAACTGAAGTCAGTATTTTTTGTAGTTAAATTTGTGTTTTTGTATACATCTTGTTTTTTCCTTTGGTCAAGCTATAGGGGGGGGGGGGGGGGGGGTGAATACTAAAAAATACTAGCTGACCCTGCCAGAAACATAAAGTACTATATATCTTTCTGATCCTGCTTACTCCTCGTTGGTCTCGTGCTCACCTCTATTGCGGGCGGTTTATGGTTCGACCCCTTCCTGGTCAAACCAAAGATTTGAAAATTTGGTATCTGTTGCTTCTCCACTAAGCACGCGCGGCATTGGTTAAGAACAGAGCAAAGACTGGTCGGCTCGGGAGTAAGAATAACGTGCCAGGGTGACATGTCTTCCTGTGGTCTGTTACCTTGTGAACTGGCACATTAAAAATCTAGACCGGTGATATGGCATATGGTGTGGGTTCTAATCCATTTGGTGATCTCAAAATGTATTTGTTTGGTTAGAATGTGTTGTTAGGTAGTTCGCAGTTTCATGGACTTTGATCCCATATTTTTTATTCAGATGTTAAAGGTAAATGTATCTGCCAGTGTAGTCCACGAAAAAGTGCCAAAATAATCAGGAAAAATAAACAGTGATTTACTAAATGTGAAACAGTCTAAGCCAAGGACCTGTATATATACTGTATAGATAAATGTTGCGAAAGAGTTATAGGAATAGAGTTACAAAAAGTAAAGAACTAGTCAAATGCAAAAGCATCAAGTCTATATGGCAAACTATCACACATAGAAAAGGCACATAAAACAATAAGCTAAAAGATTAAGTTTAATTTATTCCTAACTGAACTCGAGACGATTTCGATCTTGAAATATTGTATAGACATCTATTTATCATTGACCGTATGTTGACCTCTAGGTGCTCTTTGGCTGTTTTTTTCTTTAGGTTGCTGTCTATTTGACGCATACCTCATATTTCCTTTTATTTATATTATTTTGTCTATAGTGCAGTGTTGACATAGAAGAATATAACCTCGTGCTTCTTTTTGTGTGCTCCTTTTTTCAGTTTGGGAATTTGCGATCGTGAGATAACCTCCGCCTGGCATTTTTAAATCTTTCTTTTGTTTTTATTAACACTAACATCTAGCTTAAAACTTCACGTCTCCGTCTATATGATTGTTTGCCCAGTTTTCTTATTTTTACATGTATCTTTCCTATAGTTGTTATCCATCGGGCTTAACTCGTGTGTTTTCAAAGACTATATTTTAGAAATTTATAACTATGATCTGAAGGTCAGACATTACCATATTACGTCTACCCTAAACTCTTTGCACATGCGGTGGAGGAAATTTAAACGAAAATATTAGGGAGTTGTAGCACCAAAATATATTCCATTATAGCGCCAAGTTTTTAACCCATATTAGCGAAAACCAAAATTACTGATGTCGATTAAAGTGACAGAAAATTAACCCATCTCTTACTCCATTATGATATTAAATACTAGAATAATATTTTTTAATGTGAATGTTCCAAGTATTGAAATGTCAATTTCATTCAAATGCAGCAATAAAAGTCTGAATACTTTTCTCAATAAAACCAATGCAGAGGCGGATCCAGCCATTTACAAAAAAAAGGGGGGGTCCTAACCCAGGATAAAGGGGGGGTTCCAACTATATATCCCCATTCAAATGCATTGATCGTAAAAAAAAGGGGGGTTCCAACCCCCGTAACCCCATCTCGCCCCCCCCCCCTTCCCCACCACGGATCCGCCACTGCAATGATGTCATTTTATCAGAGACATATATACATATGCATATATGTCTCTGATTTTACTAAATCATTTATTTCTGAACTCAGATATTACCAATCCGTTCTATGTTGGAATTTATATTCCTGTGACCGTACATTATGGACTATTGATATACCCCCTCTATCATAGAATTGCAACAATTGAAGTAAAAACTGTTCCCTTTGTTTATGTTTTCTGGATTTCTTGATCTTTTTTAAATACTTATTAGTCGATCCGATAACGGAATTCCTCAAACATTGAATCTTTCTTCGTTGGATTGTTCTAACAACATTTATTTCGATTTTAACTTCAATCAACATAACAGAATAGAGAATGGAAACGGGGAATGTGTCAAAGAGACCGTTGAACAATCCGAACAAAGAACAAAAGACAGCTCAATGCCACCATTGGGTCTTCAACGCAGCGAGAAAATCCCGTACCCGGAGGGGGGCTTCAGCTGGCCTCATAACAAAAATGTATACTAGTTCAGTGAAATGGACGGTGCATTAAACTCCGAAACATACAAATGAACCAAAATTTAAAAAAACATAAGACAAATAAAGGCTAGAGGTTTCTGCCTTGGGGCAGGCGCAGAAATGCGCCGGGGTTAAACATGTTTTTTATATCTCAACCCTCCCCCTATACCTCAAGCCAATGTGGAATAAACAAACACATAGCAATACGCACAGTAAAACTCAGATTAAAAGAAGTCCGAGTCCAATGTTAGAATAGGTAACAGAAGAAACTAAGCAAAATGACAAATATCAACATGAATTACTAGCTGTTACGTATACTGGCATGACAGCTCCGAATCTAAATTAAACTGATCGAAAGATTATCTCTTCATCATATGAAAGGTTAGTATCATGCCATCATAAATAATACGAGAAAAACCTAACCCGTACCATACCAACAACTGGTTTTAGAACAAATGTTTTTATTTCCGATGCAAAGCCCATATGAGTGAATTAATAAAAATTCCCCCAAAATAAGTATTTTGCAACTTGGAGAGTTTGATCTAACATCGAAATTACATATGAACGGATAAATCTAGCGCTATCGGAGCTATAATGTTAACCAGTATATATTTGCATTTTTCTCTAAAAATGTCCTGCACCTGGGAACAGTATATCACATGTATATTCTGAATAACCTCATATAACGCAATTTTTATTCTGAAAGAGGTAATTCTCCCAGTGATTAACTCCGAATAAAAGAATTGATGATACGAAATAAAGGCAACGTGTGTGAAATTATGAAATATTGCAATACGACATTTTTAATAAACGTGTTCACCTCTTGTTTATCAGCTGGTTTTTCACATTTCAATGTATCTGACACTCACAAAGATAATCCGATTACGTCAGCTTTACAAATTTTATCATTTTTTACCTATAATACATATTATTGATTTTACCTATTACCTCTGAACTTTGACGTCTAACGGTAATACACCTGGCTGTTTATATACGTCCGTGTTGCGGAAACAAGGATACACGTTTTTAATGTGAAGTTCTATTTTATTTGTGGATTTTAAGTGCAAATAGAAAGATGAAGGATACCGACGAGACCCACAAATTAACGGAGACAATTTATAAGGTAGGTACACCTGACCACACCTGTCATTTAAGATGCATAATCGTAATATTGTGACAGGGATGTTTATCGATTAATTTTGTATTTAACAATTTCTTCAATCAATTCGCCAAAAGATTTGTAAATATTGTAGTGTTTAAGATACCAATTACATATTCTTCTTTAATTTAATACTACAAAAAGTTACTAATGTTAATTGTGTTGTCACTTACAATTAATAAAGTTATATTTTACAACAGCTATAACTCTTTCAGTTATCATGTTTGTTAAAAACATAACAAGATAAACAATTATTAGAGTTATCATTATTATTTTCTTAGTATGATCAGAGACATATAATACAATCATATATGTCTCTGGTATGATCTATATATTAACTTTGGGGGTGGGGGAGGGGGGTAGTTTTATTTTGAGATGGCATGTTATATTTACAAAATAAACTATCTTTCAGTTCATATATTTTTTTCTCGACTAGAATTTTCGTATATATTTACAGGGTTTAACAGATAATTTTACACCGGGTGTACGACAGATTATATTAGCAGGGAAAGTTTATCACAAGGCGTTGGTTGGTATGTTTGTTTTAAATGTAGTTTACACTCTCTAGATAAATCATTATCATTATATATTAGTACCCTAGTCAATCTTGTAGTAAAGTGACAGGTTGTTTGACATAAAGGATAAGAAGGGTTACAGGCCTACTCAGGGCGTGGGTTGAACACGTACTCTGGGGTCAGATAAACACGTACTCGTCTCAGGGCGTCATATAAACACATACTCAGGGCTAACGTTTTTTTTCATCGTTAGGTCCCCAAAACAATCAGAACGTGAGATGAACACCATACTAATTAATTTTAGACTTTGTTTGGTGTTTTTTTTCAATACAGGAATACTCTGTTCCCTTGATAATTATATATTTGAATATCAATGGCCGAAGCAAGACATACCCGAGAGAAATTACAATACAGACATACTCTATCTCCTTGATAACAATAGATTTGAAAATCAATTGCCCAGGCAAGCCACGTGGGCAAGTAATACCCGAGAGAAGTTAGTTTGAAAGACTTTTTACCCTCGTCGTTTATTATTGTATAATGTAACCCACAACTTCCAAAGCACGATGGTACCATTGCTGGTGTGCTGTCATTCCTTGATTTTATCATTAATTCAGCATACTTCGACACTTTGAGGTTATAATCCACTGAGAACTCAGTATTTCTGCGCTGATAACCCTTACGGTTTTATCATTCACCAGATTTCAGTACTTCACCAATGTGTCCTTGGGTTTTATCATTCACCAGATTTCAGTACTTCACCAATGTGTCCTTGGGTTTTATCATTCACCAGATTTCAGTACTTCACCAATGAGTCCTTGGGTTTTATCATTCACAAGATTTCAGTACATCACCAATGTGTCCTTGGGTTTTATCATTCACCAGATTTCAGTACTTCACCAATGTGTTCTTGGGTTTTATCATTCACCAGATTTCAGTACTTCACCAATGAGTCCTTGGGTTTTATCATTCACAAGATTTCAGTACTTCACCAATGTGTCCTTGGGTTTTATCATTCACCAGATTTTAGTACTTCACCAATGAGTCCTTGGGTTTTATCATTCACCAGATTTCAGTACTTCACCAATGTGTCCTTGGGTTTTATCATTCACCAGATTTCAGTACTTCACCAATGAGTCCTTGGGTTTTATCATTCACAAGATTTCAGTACTTCACCAATGTGTCCTTGGGTTTTATCATTCACCAGATTTCAGTACTTCACCAATGTGTCCTTGGGTTTTATCATTCACCAGATTTCAGTACTTCACCAATGTGTCCTTGGGTTTTATCATTCACAAGATTTCAGTACTTCACCAATGAGTCCTTGGGTTTTATCATTCACCAGATTTCAGTACTTCACCAATGTGTCCTTTGGTTTTATCATTCACTTCGACAGTGAGTCCTTGATTATTTATCATTCACGAAGAATTCGGACTGTTGAAGTCGGCAGCAACAGCTCCACCCTGTGGTCAGTACTTCGGTCAGCTAACCTTTTGAGACTCCAAGGGTTGATCAGGGTATAGAAATATGTTCATCATTGGAGTTTTCTCGTTCCGACAATAAAACCCTTGCTGAAATGGACGTCCGTTTGCTTCTGTGAGATGTATAAATTTGCAGCCATGTCCTGTCGGAATGGGGACGTTAAATGCGATGCTTCGTGGAAAGGGTGAATGCTATGTTCTCTGTTGCATGGCAAAATTTTGCCATTATCCAACAAACAGTACCCTTATATTCCAATGGCTGTCCTTTCAGAAGCCTCCTATGGTATTTGATTATACGTTCTCTCCCTGAATATGCATGGAATAATTGTCACTGCACGTTAAGCAAGAAACAATCAATCAATCATCTTGGAAGCCTTAGACTTTGAAGCTAAAATTAAACTATCTTTATTTTTTTCACCGACTATTAGAAATAAAAGGCTTTTAGGATCATCTGACGATTCAGGTCACATTGTTTTAATTGTAGATATTGTCTAGCTTATCGATTTGACTGTTAAAGTTCCTTTATTATAGTTTTCAAGATACTAACAAAAACGCAAAATGAGTGCATCGACATGGTAAGTGTCTTCCGCTGTGTATGCATCACCCACCATGCACATTCAATCAAAGTGTCAGAATCGGGGATAGAAGACAATTGGTTTAATTACAGATCAGAATACTTTTCTGGTAACTTAAGATCTCAGACCACAAAAACATGTTGCTAGTGAGTTGAGACATTGACACATGGTATTGAGAAGAGTTTTGTGGATTTTTAGAGAAGGCAAAATATTGACCCCGCCTTTCCGCCGGCTATGTACCGATAAACCACAGAACTAAAACCCCGTGTATGATTTAGATATAAAGTAGTATCCACCTGTTTATTGCCTACAATTCTCTGAAAAGAAGGCACCATAGTCCCACTCTGCTTTTGATAGCATTTTCCAATATGTTGACCGTGCTCTTAAGATAATAGAAAATAATATAAACCCCCAGTGTTTACTTGTATCTTACTTGACGGCATTTTCTACAAATTAATCCCATTAGTAAACAAAGTAATCCGTTCAACTTAATATCTTCTTTTATTACACGTTATTATATTAAAATGAAGAAGACATTTACCTACGCAAAATATCATTTGTAATGTTCATGCAAATACGTCATATAGTTTGAAAAATGAGGAAGATGTTCCATGGTTAAATCTACAGGGACAGTAATATGAAGATTGGAAGATTTAAATTGATAAAGAATAAAGAGATTGGTATAAACACAAGTAGATAAGGCTGTTTTATATGGAAAAGTCAAGGACTTTTTACAGCGATTTTTTTAAAGGCATGGAAATCGTTCTATTTAGCTATCACTGATTCTATATGGCTCTTACAGATATACCTTTTTGAGTGTTATGGGTAATTTGATTGGGGAAAAAATGCTGCTCCTACTCTAAATTTGTCGCCATTGACAAAAGAAAAACAAATGGTGAAGAATTAAAAACAAAATGAAACAAAAAAATAACACTAAAGAAATATTTCGAAAGGCCTATGTCATTGCATTGAGCGTGATAGTTGAATGTAATTTCGGACCAGGTATCATAAAAGGTAATATATACAGTTTGCAGGATTACTGTGTAGAAACTATTCAGTACCTTCAAGGTAAAATCAAGTAACAATTCTATCCGTTCAACTTAAGTTTATTAATGCCCATTTCCCTAAACCCTTTATCAAAAGCCTGTATAGTATATATGTACAACATGGAGTGCTACAGTTCATGATTGCGTATGTTCCAGTACTATGTTGCATCAGGAACATATATATTGATATACTGTTCCCAGGTTGCATGTACTGGTCAAGGAGAAAAAGTATGATACGAATTTTCGTGCACACGAGTGTTTTTGAATTGATCTTCATCCGGATTATCGAGACAAAAAGTTTGGGAAGTCAATGATAGCATAAATAACCAACGTAAAAAGTTGACTCACAGCTTTTGATTATTTAGTTTTGGATTATAATCTTGTATTCAGCCTTAAACCTGAACTACGTAGCCCACAGAAGACTTATTATTTGTTTTGATATATGAAAAAATTCTAGTTAGCAACAGTGCTAAGAATGTATCATACCAGCCCTCAGTTTTGATTTTTTTAATCATACAAAGTTTACTCTTAACAGGTGTAGCTGCGGCTGCAAGAACATATAATGAAGTGCTGTTACGGGTAGGACAGACCGCACGGACTACATGTAAAGGAGGGACAGAAGACATAGGTAGGACTTATTGTCTTGGGATTAAAAAGTCATCAAATCAAATTCTCGATATAACTGGCTATGTTACTATGTATAAAAATAAGTTAACACAGTTTATAAACCCCCGCCCCACCCCTTTGAAGCTGACTGGGGATTAAGCTGTCAGCATTCCGTCGATTTTATTCCAACAACATTGAGATATAAACTGAATAGTTCGTATGAAGGTATATGATTAAAAACTAGACAATCTATATTTCAAAAGGATAACCTCATTAACCAAAGTTAATCTTCCTGAGGGTCCTCAAAATAAGTCTAATATAAGGTTATATTCATAAGGTATAAATCCTGGAACATGATATATTATACTCTTCACGGTTACAACATAATATACAAGTATTTTATATACACAAATAAATACATTTTCATATTATTATTTACAGCAAATGCTTCAACAAGCAGACTACTCGTTATTATACTATTTATCTTTAAACTATTTTGAACAACGATTTGCAATTTTTTTCTTCTGAAGGCAAATAATTCCATATTTGTGCACCAGAGTAAATTAATGTTTTTTTCATGAAATTGGTATTTGGCTTAGGCAGGTATACATCTTATTGTTAATGGAACAAAACTGATAATTTGGAACATTTTGATTTTTTTTTCAAAATAAGGAGGTACCAAACTGCCAATCCATTTAGATATTCAAATTCGAAAAAATTATCAGTTAATCAAGCACACATGAAAAAATACTTAATCCAAATGTACAACATACAAAACATGACACATAATGTAAATTAAGTGATAATTATCCATATCCTATTACCGATAAGTCTTACTTATAAGACTTATGGTAGACCGTGGAAGTATTATATTCTCGATATTACGTCCATGGGTAGACCAACTAACTATGAACTTCAAAAGATTGACTGAAATAATTACACATCTGTCAGCCATAAACCACATTATCCGGATTAAATTAATGTATTACTGATTTGATATCATCATCTTTAATAAAGTTCTTGAAAATACTATACTTCTCTCGAAGGTTTTTATAAAGGGGACAATATAAAAGGAAGTGGAATTCATCTTCTGTAAAGTTTGCAGACTCTTTCAGTTGCTAAAACTGGATATTTGAATACAAGAAAAGCTTCAAACTATCGAATTATAACTGTTATGGAGTTATGGTCCTTAATTGGTCATAGAAAATTCAAAGGATTTGAAAGTTTAAGTTTTCTGCACTTTTCCAAAATTGGTATAGAAATTGTTAACATGCATTTAGTATAAAGACATGCATATTATTATAAGTTAAAGACCATGTTGAATAAGGCAACCTTCTGGTCTAAACTATGTCCACTGGACTTTACAATAATGTTGATATCAATTTAGTGGTTTTTAGTAAGTAACTTAACTTTTCAAAAATTTCAGAAATTTTATATCTATACATTAACTAAAATATTACTAGTATTCTGTACTACATATTGCTCTAGTATTCTGTACTACATAAAACTTTGCATCAAAGAACATCTTAAAAAAAGAAAGAAAGTAAAATAAACTGCAAGACAATTCAAAGTTTAATTTTCATAACAATTTTGATTTAGTTAAAAATGTCAACCTCATACCTTTTTTTGATGAATACTAATAATACCAAAATCTATCAAAATTGTATAGTTTTGAGCCATCTTAATGCATTTTTGATTGATTCTTTCAAGATACGCCAAACATTGTTGAAAAACAGTACTGTGATTGTAAAATTGTCCGTGTTTGATATGATATGCTACTCAAACTGTCCAATGCATATGTTATATTAACATTTTGTCTCTGAGAATTCAAATTTTTGCGTAACAAACTAAAGTAAAAAATTTGATAAGTGCTTACGAAATACTTTAGATATAAAACATGCAATTTCATTTTCATTGTAAACCACTACGACTTTCGCCGCAGGTTGCTATCGATTGATAAGAGCGAATTTTAATTATTTCCCCATAAACAGCACGGTCTTTTATTGCAATCACTTCCCGAACCAAATACAATATGTACCGAAAATCATGTACAGGCTTATAATTATCGGAAACTCGTATTTCATTTACAGCGATTTATCTTCATGACAATCGATCTCAATTTCAAATTACAAATAACGTACATTTGAAAAGGGATTTTACTGATTGGCTAGGTGCGGATCATTGCCGGGATTTTGAAATTAGGGGGAGGGGGCTCCCGGAAAGACAGCGGTAGGAGTGGGACTTAAATCAGCCTCTTTTGGCATAATTCTAAGTTTTTCTATGTCAAGCAATAGGAAAGGAAAAAAATATAATTTAAGTATGTAAAGTTGTTTTAGTTTCAGTGCATATCTCTAGGTGGATATTGTAGAGCTAGTTTTCTTGTTAGGAACTCGAGATCCTTGTTTACAAGGATTTTACTGAACTTAAGGCTTTTAAAAATTGGTAATGGGAAAAACTATTTCAAAAGTTCTACGATCACCATCATGACTGAATCGGCAAGAGTACCATATTGCACGCCGCCAAACTAAAATAACAAAACATATTACAGTTTATTCCGTTGAGTGCCATATGGAACTCCTTCCCGGGATTGGCCATTAAGCAATATTCATGTCTTAAGTTATGTTTGTCGTATTTATTTATACATCAGTTACTGCATACTTATTATCATCGGTTTAGTTTTACGAACCATGAAAACATGACTGTTGCCAATAGAGGAGCAAGAACTGCCTATATGAATAATGCATAAAAAGCACAATAGGAATTACCCAAAAATTGACTGGACAACAGACCTCATCAACCACCAACACCCACTCTACCGAATTGAAAACTTTATTCAGATTCAACATAGTATAAAACATATAAGCATGAACCCCGGTGAGCTTTTTACCGAATATGAAACTTTAAAAAAAAAAAAAAAAAAAAACACCACGCACAAACAAATCTTGCCATGTATTATCTTAATCAAACAGACGAACATGCAACATCAAACAACACATGGTCCAGGTTTCCTGACTTTTATTTTGATTAAACATGATTTAACCATTATTTGTAATTGACTCCGTATAATTTCGAGGACTTTGGATTAGTACTTTGGGGCTTTTGTCTTAGTGATGTTTGTGCTTCGCGCCGATCTGATAGGTCAAGTCCTTTCCAGCTGATTTTAACAGTTTGTACTGATGTTTTGCAGTGTTACACAACGTACTGTTCCATATCGTAAGGGGGTTGAGCTTTTGCAAACAATTCTTAACCCGCGGTCTCGGATGAATAGTTTTCATATTTGTCGATCCTATAGTAACACCGATGTCCACATCTTCAAATAGGCGTTTCAGGGTTGAATTCAGAGGGGTTGGGGCGCGATCGCCCGGGCTACCCATTATGGCCGAAAATGCATGTCTGTTTAAGTACTTTTTTCCGATATTTGCTGCTCCCCCTTTTTTAATTGTTCATCTACCACTGGGGTCCTTTTTTATCCGGTACACGACCCCAACGACAAAGATCAGTTGAACAAGGATATTTTACTGACACAGGTGTGAAAAAGACTAGATATTTGTTGTATGTACATGATGCATTACAATTTATACTGACATTAGCTTACAGGCAAAATACCAAGATAAATTTTTATGACATGTTGCCCTTTGCATCACCAATCATTTCATTAATTTACATATAATACATATATATACAATCTGACAACAATCCGTTGAGCAGTGAAAAAATCCATACCTTCTAGCAGTTATGTATTGTTATAAAAGATTATTCAAACATATATCCCGAGATCAAATGAAAGTAATGTATTTATTGATGTTTCAACCAGGGAGTTTGGATTTTCTTTTGAAATAGTATTACGGGATGCTGATATGATATAACAGTTCGTATGATAACTAGAGATAAACGATAGCATTAACCGAAAGAACAAATATCCAAACTTCAGCTCCCTCCAATGAAAGGACACCTCTCCTTAACTCTTGTATTAACTTTGTAATGCATTTGACATCCCCTAGCTGAGAGTCAACCGTTTCAAAAATTGAATAAGCATGATTAAAAGGAGCTTTGTGGTATACATTATTGATACAGCAACTCAACGACAAAAACCCCAAGATATCTTTTCCTGCCATAGGAGACCAAATTGCTTTGTATGAACACATGTATATATGTTAGAGCAATGGAATTGTTTACCGCGACTGTGAATTACCAGGATTTTTTCATAACTGTTTAACACCAACTTAACTTAGTTTCTAGCGAATCAATTAGAAAAGAAATCAGTTTCTTAAATTAAAGTAAACACAAATTTCTGAAAATCATTTTGGTTAATATTTTACAATCAGCATATGTTTTGGAAAATGAAATTGCACGTGACCTAATGTTTGCGACTTTGACTGAAAAAGGTGCAGATAAGCAATGTAAAGTTTTGCAATTAGTTCTATTTTAGAATGTTTTCATACTGAATAAATTTTGTGAAAATAGTTTGAGCTAGATATTCCATGTTGTTTAATTTGTTCTCTTCCTAAATGTACCTGGAAAATTTGTCACTTAACGTTAAGCATACAACTTACATGGGTTGTCTATATCTAGGTCATTTTGTTAAACACACAACTTACGTGGGTTGTCTATATCTAGGTCATTTTGTTAAACACACAACTTACGTGGGTTGTCTATATCTAGGTCATTTTGTTAAACACACAACTTACGTGGGTTGTCTATATCTAGGTCATTTTGTTAAACACACAACTTACGTGGGTTGTCTATATCTAAGTCATTTTGTTAAACACAATTTCATCGATGGAAAATGTGTCCCATGTTTTTAATGCATATTAGTATAATCATTGATTTTACCTTTAAGGTAACTTTTTATCTATTATGAAATTGAGAATTGAAATGGGGAATGTGTCAAAGAGACAACAACCCGACCAAAGAGCAGAAAACAGCCAAAGGTCACCAATGGGTCTTCAACACAGCGAGAAAATCCTGCACCCGGAGGCGGGCTTCTATCTATCTATCTTTCTATAAAAAAAAACCAGAATCCTTCTTGAAAAGCCATTGGAATAATGCCATTTCAAAAAATTATATTTCTATACAGATATCCTAGAAAGAGAAAAGACGAGCTTACAAAAAGTGAGCGGGTGAAGGTTACTGCAGGCTCTGATTGAAGAGCTACATTCATCCATTACATCTTCTCATACAATGTCATGTGCAAAGCAGCCTTTAACAAAAGTTGGGATACAAAAAAACAACATGACATAAAAGATTTAGTCAATTTTCTAACACTAATGGGTTTTGTGCATAAAGCTCTCCTGCAAACTATGAAAACATGGAATTCTGTAATTGTTAGCGTTATCATTTTGGAAGAAAGGTGTCTTAGGCAGCCAGTTTGTTCTGAAAAAGCAGTAGTTTCAATATAGCAACTTAGAAACGAAATAACTAGTTGCAAAGATTTCTTCCAATACATTGTCGATTGTGACCGACTTGAAATTCGAAATACATGCAAATACTACGTGTTGTAGATCAATCCAATTTCGTGTAAATGTAAATCATGTACATTAAGTACGAAAAAATGAATCGATATGAAACTTAGAAACATATTTAAATTTCATGTGCCTCTTGGAAAAGTAAAACGCATGAGTTTGATGCCTCAACGTTCGCCTATATATATATGTAATAATATTGTGTAAGCTTTTTCGATTATTGTAAGTTTTATGTGTAGGAGGATTTGTTGAAGATAGAAGAAATCTATATGAACATATATAACATAAATATTTTGTATACAAAGTATAAATGTACATCTGTTACACAAGCTATACATCATCTAAAACTGTGACACTATCTTAAGTGCATTATAACAAAAGGCTGTCAGAACAAATATATCATAACTACGCAATTGGTATACTGTAACAAAAAAAATTGTTTTTCTTCTTTTCTTTCTCTCCAATTTAGCCTGGTTTAAACCATGACTATGGAATATAATTATTATTAAGTAACATATTGTGTATTGTGCATGTCCATATGAAATCTAATGACTTCAATTGGCGTTAAGAAATATGTTCTTGTTTTTCGTGAACAATTGAAATCCATTTAATATAAATCCATGTCCAGATATTTCATTGTTTTGTGATAGCGGATGATATAGGCAAAACAAGTTTGTTTCTTTAGGGTGTGACCAGAGTTATTATCCGAGTGCTGAACAAGAAAGTTAGTTGCTTAAGGATGTGACCAGAGTTCTCCTCTGAGTTCTAGCCAAAACATTGTGTTGCTTAAGAATGTGACCAGAGCTCTCCTCTGAGTACAAGGCAAAACATTGTGTTGCTTAAGAATGTGACCAGAGCTCTCCTCTGAGTACAAGGCAAAACATTGTGTTGCTTGAGGATGTGACCAGATTTCTTCTCTGCGTACTAGACAAGAAGTTAGTTGCTTTATAATGTGACCAGAGGTATATATCCCTTGAGTACTAGACAAAAAAGTTTGTTGCTTAAGGATGTGACCAGAATTCTCTTCTGAGTACTGGACAAACTATAGTTTGTTGCTTCATGATGTGACCAGAGTTCTCCTATGGATACTAGACAAAATAGTTTGTTGCTGTATGGTGCCATAGTGATCAAAGTTCCCCTCTGGAGACTTGACAAACTATAGTGTGTTGCTTTTATGATGTGAATAGACTTTTCATTTTTTCAACAGTTAAACTGATTAACACCGTAACAATGTAATGGACAAGTTTGTCATTTTACATGTTAACTTTAAAGACACTGAACTTTAAAACAGTTACAAACTTCCTACAGACAGGACACAAGTGTCATCATTAAACAATTAACTTTTATTTACACTTATATCATCTTCATGTTATTTCCGATCACCGAAGACGATGTTGCTACCAACATGTAAGATTTAGCACATGTAAACTATTTTCCGTCCCAACGCCTGTCTGTGCGTCAGAGGAAAATCAAATAAGACCTCCCTATCAATATATTTGTTATGATTTGTTTCGAAAACAAAAGTTACCTGGAAGTCACTTGTATACATATCACCAGAAGTCCATTACTAGACTTCTGATATCACATAATTGTTTGAATACGAGTTATTTATAAAATTCCCTTTAAATCATTTATACGCATTCACACAGAAAAACATGGCAAATTAAGGCATTTGTATATGGAGAACAGACGCACACTTCGGCTGTAATAAAGCACTGTAGCATTGTTCTGTACACAATTGTGAACATTATTTATTTTCTTCAGTTTATGCGGCCTGCATATGAATGATGAATTCATTGGGTTTTTCATGTAACTGTTCGTTGTGGACACCAACATAGTCCTGCAGTCCCAAACAAGTCCCCCCCCCTCGGTTCTAGCTATACAGAGGTCATTTTGACACCCTGAATAAATTAATTGTTAATTACTATGTTTACCATAAAAGAAAACATCTCATTTAAAATGTGAACTTTGTTAAAAAGTCTTTCTGTTTGGAACTAATATTATAAAGTAACTTCTATGCCGTGACAATTTGAGATACGTAAATGTTGTCTTTCTGTTTGGAACTAATATTATAAAGTAACTTCTATGCCGTGACAATTTGAGATACGTAAATGTTGTCTTTCTGTTTTCATGTTATTTTCGGACACATTTATAAAGCTGATTCAACAAAATGTGTAAGTCGTTTGTGGGATGGGTGTACATTGTGCATGTACACGAGACGAAATTGCAAAGACATACTGGGAAATAACAAAACATTTTACTATCTGAGAAGCAAATGCACGGATTTTGTTTATGGTTAACACAAAACTTCATAAAAATTAAGGTTTTAGAATGTAATTAGATAATAACAACGTGTTTACAAAATAATACTTTGATATTGCTTAAAAAGAAAGAGAATAAAAGGAGATAACTGTTGAAGCAACATAAAAGACATTTAAAGGTCAGCATACAGTCTTCCAAAAAAGTTTTGGAAACAATATTTTAGAAACAATATATTAACGTTTTACCCTACGCCAAAATTCAGAAAATTTCTTTAAACGAGAAAAATTGGGTATTTGGATGATTTAGTAACACTTTTATTTCTAGGTGTATTTATGCAGTATTTTGCCATATGAACATTTCTTTATTTTATCACACTTCTCTTTTTTTATTTAAAAGAAGAATCATCTCCCTCGTGCATATTGCAAAATACTCAGTCATAAATACACCTAGAATATTTGGCTTTATCAGAAAAAATAAAACCTTATTAGTAAACTTTCACGACGAAAAACACTGTAAAAGATAATGCTTGTCTTAAAAAAATCGTTCCATATATTCTATCCTTTGTAAGGCTAAATGAATTATTTCATGTAACATAAGCATTGTGACATAGGTAATTTACGGGAAAGTTCACGAATTCTAAAGTCGTCTACAGTTAACCTTGCGAGATCATTTGTTGACGCATAATTGCATAATTCATTTAACATGGTGCCCCTATTTTAAAGTACATTTTTTAAATAGAAATTATATATCTCTAGTCTTCTGCTTCAATCTTCAGATGAGCAGTTGATTGTGACATAACCACTTTAATACAGCAGTGGCGGATCCAAGGAGAGGGCGGGGGGATCCGCCTCTGTAGAGGTTGATTTTGGTTATTTTTTTACAATGAATTGTAATTTAATTTTCTTTGAACTTTGATATTTACCTCACGGATTTTCTTTATTTCGATTTCCAAACTGATTCGGCAGCAGGAACTGTTGTTCATGGCACTACCGGAGCACTTTAAAATACCCCACCCCCTGTTGCTGTTCATGTTGCTCAATCGTTAGTGTTCTGTAGGTGTTTTGTTTGTCTTTTTGGCTACTTCTATTGGTCATTGTGTTAGCCGTCTTTGTTCGTGTCGTGGAGATTATTACGTTAGGAGACAAAAACTTTCAAAAAGATTGCCGCTTATACTGAATACGAATAAAAGTATATAGTATGGGGTATGTCCCAATGACACAAGTATATAACCTAAATATTACATCTAGAAGTACACTTTTCATTTTTTTAGGTGAAGCTATATATCAGATTGCCGAAGCTCAAAAAGAAATCCAGTCAAGAATCGAGGAGAATGTGAGTATTATCAAAATACTGTCAATCAAACAGTTAGAAGGGCGATGTTCTATCTTAAAAAAAAATGTTTCCTTATCTTTTGCAGATAAGTTTAACAGTTATCTGTGTTAGGCTGTTGTCCTATTCACATATCCCCCAAATCTCCTAGTATTCACATGATGGCCAGCAAATATGAAATTTTCTGGGCTTTATTGATTTTTTAAGCACATTTTGCATTGAAAGCTCTGAAGGACTTTTTTGCACTTCACATGTACCAGTTAGTTGCAAATTTTCAAAAGTGCAGATTTATTGAAATAGTGAAAAGACCATGAATATTGAAAAGAATGATTGTTAAATCAAACATTTATAATATGATGCATTTAAATATAGTGTATTATGTTAGCCCACCCCTATATTGACATAGATATTTCAGGTAAATTTTAATTATAGGTGTAATCTTTACAATTTTTTGTCAATGCCTTAAGTCTGTGATTGAAATTTTATATTTGTGAAGTACTAAGAAATAAGTAGGAAGATATTAAATACTTTATGATTATAATGTCACCATGGAGACAATTCTTATAAAATGAATAAAACAATCTATGTACTAAAATATTCTTTTTAAATTCTCAACTGTTTTTCAATTGAATATAAGAATAACACATTATTGAACTTAAAAACTCAAATTTAGTATAATGAATTGCCAGTGTTTATAAAATATGTAAATATGTGATCTTGGTCAAATTGATTAGTCCTGGATCTGATCAGCTATGAGAAATGTCTGGATCCACCATGGTACTTCCTAGGCTGTCCTAAATTTCAAAAAAAACCTTTCTCTTTTTTACAAAATTTGTTTCTTTATTTAACTGTTTTAAGAGGAACAGAAACATTTTTCATCACTAAACTTTAGATCCTTTAAAGAATTAAAACATGTAGAAAACATATATATCTTTATTACATATTATGTTTATTTAGAGATTTCACCTTTAACAAGAGAAAATCTCGGGATTTTATAATGATCCTATTAAATTAATTTTATTTGCTGTTTCCTTACAGAGCAAAGCATTGTTCTCAGAACTTATCCTTCCCTTGGAGCAGAGATTAGAAAATGACTTTAAAAGATCTTCGGTAAGATTTTATTGTAATTTGGGTTGTAATCACTTTTGATTACCTGTATGAACCACTCCCATATTTTGATCTTTCTGCATATGACAAACCTTTCTAACTCTTTTTGTAGTAAGATATTTCATTTCTTGTAGATGGATTGGTATAGAATACAATAAAAAGACATAACAATCAAAATATTGGAAAAAGTATAGTTAGATGTCTATCCAAAGGAGGAAATAAAGTGTTCAATGAACTGTAGTGCACTTTGGTACTTTGGTACATAAACAACCTCCGTTGATTGATTGCATCAAGGAAGTTCTATTCAATATAAAACTTCCTTGGTTCAATGTATTAAAGGTGTATTACAAGAGAAAACTGATAGATATGTCTAATTACTGATGAGACAACTGTTCAGATGAAGGACAGCAATAAAAGCATTGTTTCTTAGATAAGAGGTTATAGAATAGTATTTATTGCAATTGTTATCCTCTAATACTATACTTATTTATATTATTATATGTAAAAACTAAGAGAATGAAGTTATTAATGGCAATAGTAATAGGTATCTCAATCTATGGGTTAAAGCAAGTTGATATCAATTGGAAAAGAAATGGTAGACGTATATATATTATCAAATTGATGTATTGTTGTGATTGTACGAGATGATATTGTAGTGAACCCTCTTTATGAATACTTATATAGACCATTAGGGTAAGCCAGATTTAGCCCACTATATAAATGTAATAAACATTACCGGTACAAATATAAGTATTAAAATATTTATAATTACTTAAAGTACTACCTGTACCTAAGTTCATAGTTCATGGTTTAAAAGAAGGAATATAGGATTCTTTTTACAGATGGAAAATTTAACTATTTATCTTCAAGAAAGTATAAAAGGAGTAAATTTTCATGAGAAACTGTAAAGTTAAATAAAGTTACAACCTATTGACCAGGATGGATTTGAAATGAATGGTTAGGGAAGGGGGGACATAACATTGAAATAAATTTCATGTGTTTGTTGTCCAGTGCAAGGAACAACATTGTAGTAATATATGCGGTTATAGAAAAAGTCTGATTTTTACAAATTTTATCAACCCCCTAACAATAAGCACTGCCTCTGATAAACATAAACTAATTTATCCTGAATGACCTGGTGCAGACTGCTGCTAGATCCTGAATGACCTGGTGCAGACAGATGCTAGATCCTGAATGACCTGGTGCAGACGGCTGCTAGATCCTGAATGACCTGGTGCAGACAGCTGCTAGATCCTGAATGACCTGGTGCAGACGTCTGCTAGATCCTGAAAGACCTGGTGCAGACGGCTGCTAGATCCCGAATGACCTGGTGCAGACGTCTGCTAGATCCTGAATGACCTGGTGCAGACGTCTGCTAGATCCTGAATGACCTGGTGTAAACGGCTGCTAGATCCTGAATGACCTGAGGCAGACGGCTGCTAGATCCTGAATGA
This sequence comes from Mytilus californianus, assembly GCF_021869535.1. Lineage (NCBI taxonomy): Eukaryota > Metazoa > Mollusca > Bivalvia > Mytilida > Mytilidae > Mytilus > Mytilus californianus. Next base: position 111,951,978 of record NW_026262723.1, read on the forward strand.
CCTGGCACAGACGGCTGCTAGCTGCTAAGAATGTCAACCATAGTTTCTGTCATGAATGAATTGTAAAAAAAATTATATGATCCTAATTAAAAAAAATCTTACTTAAAAAATACTTTAAAAAAAGAAAAAGAAATAGAAAATTACATGGGATCAAACTGTTGTTATTGATCTCTGACAGTTTTAATGTCTGTTACACTAAATGATACATCAAAATTTACACCTTTAAATACAGGGTTCTCTTCAATAATTGAAGACCAGTATAACATCTGATTATCTATCAAACTGTACACAACAAATGTGTCTTTATCTTGATGATGATAAATCTATAGATAGTCAATAGGTTTGAAGAGGGAAGTTAAGTGTTGTTGACTTTCCACATTCCAAGATAAAACCTCAAACATCATAGTCTTGTCTCATTGTGGTGATGAAGACCTAATTTCTACCTTGAATGTTTGGTCAACTCACTTTTCTCATTTTGACAATTTACATTACAAAAACCATGCAGACTGAGAATGTCAATTGTTTGTTAATGAGAAAGTTTTAACATCCTGTCTGGTAACTTGGGTAAAATCGTATTAAATCTTTGTTTACTCAGGGAAATTATCATTAAATCATTGTTTATTTTATCCTAATTATCTTTTTTTCTTTTAAACATTTAACTTGATTATTTGTATCATCAAAGATTTGAAAAATGTTACTCAATACTGGTGCTGTAAGATGGATAAAATTTGAGTTTAAATCATTGGTTGACCTGATTTACTAACTAATAAATTAATAAGTTCCTCGAGGTATAGCTTAGATTTTTTTATACCCACGCTTTAAAAAAGTGGGGGTATACTGTTTTACCTCTGTCCATCCGTCAGTCCATTCATCCATCAGTCCGTCAGTCCATCCTTCAGTCCGTCCATCCGTCCCATGAATATTTTTCGTCACATTATTCTCAGGAACTACAATACAAGGATTTCTGAAATTTTGTTTTCAGGGTTTATATAAGTCTGCTATACTGTGTGATGCTTTTTCAGATTTATCACTCAACAACTTCCTGTTTACCCTATACTTTTAGCGGGCGGGGTATCATTAGTGAGCAGTAGCTCACAGATTCACTTGTTATTCAAAATTTGAAAAACATGATCTTAATTTTGCATGGTTCCATATTAAAACAAACACAACTTTTGGTTGGCCTTAAACTGATATATTTTCTGATATTTTATTTTTTTGAGAAATAATGTTTGAAAAGAGTTGAATTACTTTTACAGGGAAAACTTTGGTTGAACAGACTACAAAAAATAGTTTGTGATGAAAAGATGCATATGATTAGTATCTATAACAACAAAGATTTCTGAACAATTTCCTATGTAAAAACTCTAGTGATTAACATTTAAAAATTTGTATGTACTCAGAGTTAGACTATAATTCTAGAATTACATTCATAAACTAATTTGACACAGATAAAATCTGCACTTCTTGATAGGTAATGGAAATTTAAAGCAATAGAATTGTATTTTAAAAGGCAATTTCATTTTAACAGCTTCATTTAGAAATAATACAAAACCGTTTTAGCTTGATCAGATTGTTGATTTACATTGAGTTCCATGTCATTTTGAAAGTATGAAGTGATTTAAAATTTCCAAAATATCTTTTGTAGTAATATTATAATTCAATATGTTTACTTCAATATGTTTACTTCAATATGTTTACTTCAATATGTTTACATCAGAACTATTGGAACCAGATAAAACTAAAAAGTTAACATATTTATTTTTTAATTTGTCATTTTACAGATTTTTCAGTGAATAAGAAATATTGTTTTGTTGTGACTTTGGGTTGCTGTCTCATAGACCTATACTCTACAACTCCTTTCATTCATATTTCAAACCAACATTACAATTAAATAGTTCATTGAAGTACATAGATTTAAAATTTACTTCTGTACACTTGAGAAACTTTGAAATGCACTTAATATAAGACCAATTTGACCCAAAATTTACTCTCTCCATTGATGGCTATAAAATACAAATATAAAATTGAGAATGGAAATGGGGAATGTGTCAAAGAGACAACAACCCGACCATAGAACAGACAACAGCAGAAGGTCACCAACAGGTCTTCAATGCAGCGAGAAATTCCCGCACCCGGAGGCGTCCTTCAGCTGGCCCCTAAACAAATATATATACCTCTTTTCATTAAATTCCTGAAGGAAGAATCATACTACCTCCATAAATCCTCATATCTGTGGTAAAGTTCTGAAAATAAAATAATATGATATCTGTATTCCTATTGTAGAGAAGTATTTTAATGCAGAGTTCTCGAAATCTTTTTTTGCCTGGTGGTCCTTGAAGAAAATATGCAGGTCCCCACTATCATTTCTATTGCAAATTACCAAAATTGTGTTGGTCCTTCCCAAAAATGTGGTGGTCAAATCCGTAGGACCACCACTTATCGAGAACTCTGTTAATGTTGAAAAAATTACATTTTTCAAACCAATTAAGGGGACATAACCACAGGGATTTACATACCATATATGATTGTTTAAGTTTAACTAAACATTGATTCATTACTGTCCAGCTTCTGTCTTTGCCAGAACAACTTGTGGGTTAAATCAAGGATTTGTATAGTGAGATTATTACTATACAAATCCTTGGTTAAATATTACATGGACAATTTTTATTTGATTTTTATCTTTTGTATTTCAGCTATATTTGATTTTTCATTAGGTACTTATTTTATAAGACCTCCCAACATTACTGTTCAGATGATGAATAAGAATATTTTATATGATCAATGTCAGTTACCTATGTGTTATTTTTTGCCTTCTCTTTTTTGATATGTAAAGAAGCAGGACACTAAGTACATAATAAATTGGAGGACCCACATAAGCTTTATGCATCATCAGTTATATATTTAACAGCCATTTTATATTGTTTATGATATGTGATTTTCATACTGAAGGTCTGTGGTACTCCAGCTTCATCTATCAACAAAAACTGGCCGCCACAGAATAGCCTATATTGCTGAAAGTGGCGTTGAACACCAAAAATCATCAATCAATCAATATACAATAGATAAATGTACCAAAATTGGTGTCTCTGTAATAATAAGGAAGTCATATAGACAGTTTTATGTATATATTTATATATATTTAAAGCTTTTGGTTAAATCAAGATTTTATAGGTCCACAGAGTCAGAAGTATGTTGTCATTGTCAAGGTCAGACTAAGTGTCATCCTAAATTACATAGTAAATTTACAGAATAATCAATCCAATATTAGGTTGTTAGGTTCAGTCATGATGGATTATACCAGTATCTTATTGTCTTTCATGGTAAAATACAATGTATAGAAGTCACCAATTAATCTCTAATTTGATATGAAGCTCCATGGTTTTTCGATACATGAAAGTCAAACAATGTTTTTTGGGGTGAAGGAAAAAAAGGGGGGGGGGGGGGGGATTGTGGTGGCACCTGAAATTTTTTCTTCTAAAATCATTGGGTTAAATATGAAAAAGAAACAATCAAATATTAGATAAATTTTAAATAGCTGGACTTCTCTAACTTGTATTCTGTTTTGAAAAATACTATTGTTTACCTGGTTTAGATATATTTGTAGATAATTCAGTGGTAAAACTGTAATTCTAATCAGTTTTTTGTATAAGATTAATTTACAGAATTTAAAAAAAATATGTATTCATCAATAATGTTGATCAATAGTTCCCAAATAAATTTCTATTTACCTTGTCACGTTTTGTGCATAAACAATGCATAAATTTACAAAGCTTACTGACTATGCCTTTAATACTTAAAAGGAGGAAGCTATGTACTTTACAATAATTATAAAAGCAAACATTATATAATACATTTGTACTAGTATTTGACTTGAGTTTGAATTGATAGACAGGATTCAGTCAGAATATCTTAAACAATTATACTGAAGTTCAATTTTTAATTAAAAATTTAAATTTTAGAGGGAATGTGGTTTATACCCCATAAACATAAGGGATTGTATTTTTGAAGTGATATATATATATATATGTTTTATTATCTCCCTTATTTGATGATATATCAACAGGCACAACACAGAAGATATACTCAAGGCCACAAAGCTGTCATTAGTCCATATGTCAAAGCCAGTGATAATCTGAAAAAGTTCAGGAAGAAAACAAAGAATAAAGTGGTATATGATGATCAGAAAGAAGCTCATGTAAGCCTGATATTAAGTTCAAGATTAGAAACTTGATGAAAAAAAAAAATCAATAACAGAAATATAAAAATAAGATGTGGTATGATTGCCAATGAGACAACTCTCCAACAGAGACCAAATATGAATGAAAACAGATAAGGGATAACATCAATGAGATAGCAACCAATCAATATATGACAGACACAAATAATATCAAACTATCTAGGGAATGAAATGGTAAAGAAAATACCAATATCTCAAATTAGGCGGGACTCCAGTAAGGACAGTACCTCTCTTAAGTCACAAGGTCAACTTTTAAAAATTACCTGAGGTCATCTGGGATCAGCTTTAAGCAAATTGATGGCAACAGCAATCCACATAACAAATTTTAAAACATTTTCAAAGTTCACAGGTCTTTCAGATGTCTGGTGACAAGGTCGCCGGCTAAACCCCCAAGATCCCAGGTCAAATTTGACTATTTTGAAACCAAAATATGAAGTTCAGGATTAAAAAAGGAGATAAGAACTGAAACTCATATCTGATTTGATAGAAAAGATGAGGTGAACCAAAGTTCATAGTACCTTGATCAGTGACATTTCTTTTATCAGATGATTAAGATTTTCATTTACTGTCAAATCTCATATAAACAAAGGATTTCAAAAATGAAAGATAAAACAAAAAATCTTGAAAAATTATAAATCTGATTTTGATATTTATTTGGTAGAACATCAGATGGTTCAGATATAAACAGGAATGGTGAAACAACAATTCACCAAAGACCAAATGACATAGAAGTTAGAAACTATAGGTCACCATACAACCTTCAACAATGAGCAAAACCTCTGCCGCATAGAAATTAATCTATAAAAGGCCCATAAATTACAAAAATTAATGTTAAAAATTCATATGAAAAAACTTATTGATTTATGTACAAAGCAAACATCAATTACAAACCACAACCAAAACTAAAAACATGTGATATAAATGTTTTTATGTTCTTTTTTCGTATTTTTTTCAGTACATAAATGCATTAGAAAGATGTCATGAAAAATTGTATGAATACAGAGTACAAGGTTTAAAACTGGTAATTTTACAATATTTTGAAAGCTATATTCCTTTATTCCTGTCATTATTCATGTCGAACAAATAATAGTACAATTTCATTGTCATTAAAAATTAATAAAAAATCTCAAAATTAAAAATTAACAAAATAAATTTGTTAGAATAAAATTTGCCAAAATTTATATTTATAATTAGTTATAAGTTTAAAGTTCAGAAATGAACTAAGGTGATATTTTTAATGTTGACTCCCACTATCTTAATATCTTTTATCTGTTTATTGTACTGTTTTGACTTTTACATATGTTACCAAAACATTTCTACATACATACTAGTTGTCAGATATGACCATATTTGGTGTGAAAGCTGTTTGTTTTGTTTTTATCGGTAACAAATCAATTAAAGATAACTTATATAAATATAAATATTGACCAAATAGGATGTTTGACTACTGATACATAGATAATCATCCTGAATGTCATCAAGGTTCAGAAAAATTATATATTTGCAGGAAGATCATTTTAAAACTACTGTAGTTTATATTAATAAAGTTATGAAAAAATTATGAAAAGCCAAGTAGCCGTGGAATGTAAATTTTTGTCAGATAAAATTAATATTATACCATAAATCATACAAGTTGTAACCAATTTCTTTGCAACAGGTCAATTAAATTTGAATTTTATCCAGAGCTACCTAATGATTTAAAGGTATTTTGAAATCAACTAAAGGGCACCATGTCTGTGTGTATGTGCAATGGATTATTGTGTTATTTTAAAAATTGTCATTTCAGCTGATAACTCATAAGTACATGTATATATGTAGTAATTTCTAATGTTGAGAAAACTAACTGAATCATTTTCAACAAGTTTGGGTTCATTATTCAGTACACACAATTAATACCACAAATCTTAATCTACAGAAGATCAGGGCCATCCCCCTTTTTATATCACTCAAATTGTCTAATGTTTCCCCTGTTTATCTCTTTTAAAGTAATTTAGATATTTAATGAAGAACTGTGATATTTTTTTCTACTTTCTGTACAGTCCAACACTAATTGCTGAATGAAATTAGAAACTGAATATAAGGAGACCAAATTTTTATTTAGAATTATTATTTGCGTTAATTTTATTTGAGTAATAATACATTAGACTTGAGTGGTGTTTGAAGTAATACATTCAATAAAATGCATCAATAATCAAATAAAAAATCATGATTCATATTAGGAATTTGAATTTTTCTCATGATTCTTAAACATTCCAATCAAATTTTCATGGAAGAACAAATAAAGTTTAAATACTTTCATTTAAAACATAACATAACAGCACTTTTTTTAGCCAAATGAAATTGATAAATAAAAACCAATTTAATAGCCTAGCATCAATTGGTACATTGTGCATTCACAGATTAAAAGAAGTTTATTTAAATTTTATTTAAATGAATTATTCAGTATCGTAATAGTCAGTTTTTGTTTTGTTTTGTAGGCTTTATTAGAGGACAGGAAATGTCACTGTTTCTTATTAGACCGACTTAGTGCAGTAGCTTATTTATATGGCAGCCATCATAAACAGGTATTGTTGTGCATGTTGATCCATCTGACATTATATATATATTTTAAGGCCTTGACCTTATTTTCATGGTCTAGTTGTCAGGTTAGGTATTCAAAATAGATCTATTTCTCTGGAACTTACAATATATCCATGAAAGGTCAACAATGTGTCATATGTGCATTTAATTCAAGAAATTTCTATATTAAAAGGGAGATAACTTCTACTTTTTAATTTTTTTAATTTAATAAAATTTCTGTAATTTCTCATTTTGTAACTTTTTATCATTAATTATTACATGAACTATAATCTTGAACTTACGGTCTTCTGACATCTTACTTTGGGTTTGCCTCCATAAACACAATTATCATTATAATCTTGACCTTTCAGTCAGCAGACACCTTACTGTCAGGTTTGCCTCAATGGAAACAATTGTCATCTCGACCACAGATATTACCTCCTGAGGCAGAAAGATTTCTTTATCAAACAAAGGTATGTTTTGTTACAAACCATTATCTTCAGTGCTTACAGGATTTGTGATAGAACTTAAAAGTGTTTTAAAATCCACATAAAATCTCAAGGGTCCTTAAAATAATGTTTCGCACTATCTTATCTTGTGTAACTCTTTTTTATCTAGATATGTTTTATTGGTACAAGAAATATAATTTGAAGAACTATAAAGTACATGAACATGAATTTGAGATAAGGGCAATTAGTATGTTTTTTTCATATAGCCTTTCCTCTAGAAATGAATACATTAAGGTGGTACATTACACTACAGGGAGATAACTCTGTAAAAATCAGCTGAATGTTTTAATCACATTCTATTGTTAAGGAAATATTAAGATTCTCAATGATCAAAATTAGTGTTTGTCAAACTGCTATATACCCAATCGATAAAGCGTGTGGTTCAAGTTTTTTGAAATTTTTATACTTTTGTCAAAGGGTCAAAGTAAATATTGTGTCAACATTTTATGAAATTAAATGAGCCAAATTAATTTCAGTCAAGGTGTTTGGTACCACCTTAATTAAAAAAAATATGATCACATTTTGCATTTTATTTTCTTTATTTTGCAATCTCTGTTGATTACATATAAAAACATAACAATGCTTTTTTGAATTTCTTTTTACATGTAAAAATAGTAAAAAGATACTAAATAGGGTAATAAAAAAACATAGATCTGAGAACAACAAACAATATCGAGGCAAAAAGAAAAGTTTAAAAAAAAACTAATGTCCACAAAACAATACACAGATAACTAAAAGAAACAATACACAGATAACTAAAGAAAAACAATACACAGATAACTAAAGAAAACAATACACAGATAACTAAAGATTGAGCTCTATAAACTCCACTAAAAACAGATTATATATATTTCTATAGCTTACTATGCGTTATGGGTTTTGATCATTGTTGAAGGTGGTACGGTGACCTATAGTTGTTAACTTCTACATCATTTGGTCTCTGGTGGAGAGTTTTCTCATTGGCAATCATACCACATCTTCTTATTTTTATATTTAGTGAAAAAGTCCTTCACAGAGTCAGCAGTGTTTTGCTTATTGTTGAAGGGCTATGGGTAACCTGTAGTTTTATCTCAGTCACTTTGGTCTCAGATGGATACTTGTCTTATTGGCAATCATACTACAGCTTCTTAATTTTAATGTAGGAAGAAATAGGGAATGGAGGAGTATACTGGGGAAATGGACATCTATCTGATGAGACCAGATCTCTTGGTAGTCCATACAGACGGTCCAATAGTGCTCATGATATGCAGCGGAGACCTGTGTCAGAATATGCTAGTCCAGACGCCTTTTATGCTGGAAACTTTGGTGGTAATATTTTATTAATACATAATAATTTAAAGCCTGTAAAGTAGAGTTGGACATGTTCCTCTAGAAATAAAAACAGCATCAATTAACTGCTCTGTGTAATGGAGAGAATTGCCTCTTCTGAAAACTTCTTCTCTGCCACTAGATGAAGCATGACTCAGAATACATAATATGTCTGTCAGTGGAAACAAAAAAAAAAAAATTGGAAGCCATATCTATAAATTTTATGAATAATATAGACATTTGTGTTATGTTCCTCAAACCACAAACACTAAATAGAAATTACAAAATTGAGGATTAACTCATTTGCTACATGCCTTTGTAAATTAATATGCTGTTTGGTCAATAGTTGAATATATTTTTACATTTGAATTTCTTGGAAAATTTCTTGTTTAATCATCTTATTCCAGCTAAAACAATGCCACATTCTCGTGGGATAAGTGTACCACCAGCAGCTCCACCTGGTACCATGCAGGTTAGGGCAATTTACAGTCATGTTGGAGAGGGAGATAAAAAATTAAGTTTTACAGAAGGTGATCTGATAAATGTAATTGGTGAACAGGCAGACGGTTGGCAATATGGTGTTAATACTCGTAGTGGACAGTAAGTATAAGGAAGATAATTATAATGGTTTGCAACTTGATTTAAATTAATGGCAATATATGTTGTACCCTAACATGGACAGGATAATTAAGATGCTTGGCTCTATAATGTAAATATTTATTCTGTATAGTAACTGCAATGGGATATAATTCAGATTATTTTCACATGGTGTAGAAAAGATAGGGAAACAACTTAAATTGTTTGGAATATGATTGCAACCACTCATCATATGCATACCTGTTGCAGCAATTTTGAAATAACCAGTAACTAGAATTAATAAATATATCCTGGTTATTGTAAATGTTCTTTGTCTGGTGTATCTGTTTTCCACATATGAATAAGAATGTTTATACATTGTTGTTTATTTGTTTACAGATATGGTTGGTTTCCAATGTCCTTTACAGAACCTACTGTGTCACCTCCAAGAGAACCACCTCCTCAGTAAGTACAACTTCTCCTAGCGATTTACCATCTCCTCATTTTATTTTTAATTTCCAACACCCAAGTAAGTATATGTCTCCTCCTAGACAACCAACCCCTTGGTAAATATTTTTACATCACCTCAAAAGGTAACTTTTATGTCTTCTTCCAAAGAGTTGCCTGGATTTGAAGAGAGTGTTTAATAGAAAAGAAAGGATTTTTTATGATTATTTTGAGTTTCCCTGTTGATTGTTTTGTGATAATGAACAGCATCTTCCTTCTCTTTTTGTGAAAAAGTGTGATTTTACTACTATTAAAAATATGGACATGATGGATTCATGAAATTTTGAAAGAATCATCTCTGATTGTTTGTTTTCTTGAGGTACAGTATACAACATACTGCAATACAGTAATTAAATGTCTCTTTTGGTCATATAGCACTTCACATGTTTCGGTACTTTTAAAAACAAACTTGGCTTTCAATTTTTTTAGGTCTGATGAAGGTAAATCCAGAAACTCACGTCAGATACATAAAAAATATAAAGTGTTATTTTCGTCATCATTTACTTTCTGTTCATGCTGTGTTTGGAATATGCTGTTTTGTCTGTCTAATTGTTCAAATAAGTGGTCATCGGCTGAGCAACTCTGAAGAAGAAATTTTTTGTACATTATTATACCCCCGCTTTAAAAAAGTGGGGGTATACTGTTTTATCTCTGTCTGTATGTCCATTCGTCCATCTGTCCGTCTGTCCGTCCCATGAATATTTTTCAACGCATTTTTCTCAGGAACTACATAATAAGGATTTCTGAAATTTGGTTTCAGGGTTTATATAAGTCAGCTATACCGTGTGATGCGTTTTCATATTCATCACTCAACAACTTCCTGTTTACCAAATTTGGACAGGGTATCATCAGTGAGCCGTAGCTTGTAGTTTCAATTGTTACATATTCATATTACTGATGGATTTAATAAAGGCACTGAATGCATAAGTTAATGATTTCTCATTCATCATATTTATATTGAATTATTAACTTTATTAGGCTAAATGGGAGAGTGAAGAGTATGGGTGATCTGTTAGATAGCAGGTCTTTATCAGACCATGGCGATTTCTTAATGGATGACGTTCCAGGGAGAACCTCACGACCAAAATCTATGTACGAGGGCTCAAATCTCAGACTTGTAAATGCTACTAATCAGGTATGTATCGTCTGTGTGTTTTACTTGCATGGGAATTTGGGTCCAGTTTTGAAATTTTTTAGGAATATATCAGGTTTTATTTATTATTTTGAATATTTTGTTGCATAATTGAAATTATTTAATTACCCTGGTTCTTTACTTAAATGAGAAATAACATTGTACATAACTTAAAACTTTAATCAAGCTGTAAAAATCTAAAGACAAAGTTTTAATTTATTTATTAAATTTATGGTTAAAATAAAGTTTGTTTATTCAGATTGATTATTAAAATACTTTCAAATATCTTTTGAAATAGAAAATAACTATCTAAGTTCTTATTTATCATTGTCTCAAAATGCTATATATACATTATACTACATACACAATGCATTTCATTAGAATCTGTCGACTTTATTTGCTTTTTCCATTCTTTTAGCTAGAGAAGACTTTCTCAAAACAGAAATTGTACTGAATAATTTTAAATTCACTGATAATTTTTCTTTGACTCTCAATAAATAGACATCATCATTAATTTATAATTCTCATTGCTAGTTAGTATTTAATTATGATGTCTGATGCATGGATATCAGTCTGACAAAGAGTCAACTGTATTTAAATTTCTTGGTTGATTTGTTCATGGTACACTATAAAAAAAAGCCTTTCATGTATGAACCTTACATCAGATAATTTTGTGATAAGAAAGTCTTCAGTATTACCTTTATTTGTAATTTTCAGCCCTATAGTGACTGGGTTGATTATCCACCTGTACAGGCAGGCTATTACTCCCTACCGCGGCATCCGGCCGATGCAAGACAGTATCATACCCATTATTCTCAGCAACCACCTCTTTCTCAGGTAGTCCTGAGCATGCTCAGTATATGTTTGTTATATGGCTATTGTATCAAGCATGTCCAAATATCTGGTGTAATCGTTTGTGTCTAATGTAATATCTTTGCTTGAGATATATTTAGAAATGTTCAAAAAGCATGATTCGGTTTTGATTGGGAACCTAATATGTATATTATGATCAGTTGTGTTTTGTTGTAAAAATTAAAGTTTGTTTTAATCATGATATTTCAGTCAGAATTAAAGGTATGATCTTGTTGTTAGTAGACCCAGTCAAAAAATTGAGTTCTTTTTTGGTATTGTAATACTAATTTGTTGTATATTAATGTATTGAATAAAAGAATTTGAATTCAATATGCTTTTTATGCAAAATATAAATTTGTTACATTTATAAACTTATTCCAGAAATTAAAAAAAATTCAAAATGAAAACAAAATAAACTTAATTAAACCAAAAAATTCAATTCTTTTACAAATATTTCAGTCTGTAATTCAATTTATTTTATGTTAATTTTTTTAACATTAAACTAGGAAAATAATTACATGTCAAAATTAACAGCAGGTATTGATCTAGCATGTTTAGGATAGTCTGTTCTTTCTTTGTAGTTACAGCAAGGAGGCCATAACATGGGACACTCTGCACCCTCACCACCACTTCCTCCTCCTCCTCCTCCAATCACTACTTCTAACCCAGCTACATCTCTTGCCTCTCTGTTTTCTGCCAATCGCCTTCCTTCTCCTGCCCTAAGCAGGAAACCAAGCTTCCATGCACCATCTTCTGGCACTGCTATTCCCCCAGCACCACCTATACCCCCTGCTCCTCCGGCCCCACCTTTACCTGGGGCTCAGTCTAAATCTTCTGTCATTTCTCAGAATGGAGCAGCTTACAGCAATCGGCAACAGATGAGCCAGCCTCCCCCGGCTCCACCACCACCTCCGCCTGGACCTGGACCAAAGATGGCACCAACAAGTACTCCAGTAGCAGACTACAACAACACAGAAGAAGATAGTGCAAAGTATTACAATTTGCACAGATGAAAAAATTTGTGAAAAATGACCAGTGTTAGATTATTTCTTTATATTCTGTTATACTTTAAAGTGAAGACAAACTTCATCACACTTATTCTTAAATTTGATCAAAAAATCATTCCATTTTATAAACCTAGCATATTGAAAAGATTTTTTCGGGGAGATTACTTTTTGTGAGGGTTACATTTTTTTACTAAACCAAATTGTCACACATATGTAGTCTATGGAATTTAGGGAGCATCCTCTGGTTATGATAATGTTTTATATCTTATTAAAGTAGATTAAACAGGCAAAGTCAAATTTTTTTTTGCATGTTTCTTTTAAACTCCCATCCAAAAACTCACATGGTAGATCAGAAAGAGTCAATCTCTTAGCTATGTCAATGTGAACTTTTTCACCACTAAGTCATCAGGCAACAATTTTAAGTTCTACATTGTCATGTTTTCAATAACATTGTTTCAAGTGATAAAAGAATGCTATCATCAATAAAGTTTGCTAAGAGAAAAGAAAAGAAAAAAGGCATCAAAATGTGAATGTTATTTAGCCGACTGTTAATTAAGAACCACAAAAAAATATAACTAGTCTTCTACAATACATTTATACATAAATAACATAACATATTCATTTAAATGTATACATATTTAGAAATGGGATGCATGATTAGCAGCATGATGTCATAATAAGTTCACTTGTAGACTAATAAGGGCCAAAAACTATTTGTTGGTTTAAAGATTTTTTTTCTTCTAAAATTAGGGAATAGTTAACCAGATTTTTTTGTTTTTCTGAATTTTCAAATAATTGATGAATAGCCCAGAGTATGCAGAGTGCAAATATGTTTAAATTTTCTTATTCATTTTATTGATTTATTTAAAAGAACCAATTTTTATGGTTATAGTAATATGTTGAGTTTAAATTTTCTCTATCCATCTGTTGAATTTCGAAACATTTCATTCATGAACTCCCTAGTCCAAACTCTGAAGCAAGTTTTTGAGACTAATCAAAGCCCAAATAGACTTTTTTTAAACTTCTGAAAACCTCCCATAAAATTTTGTTCTGGCTGTTGCCTCAAGACCAGTCAGTGCTACTATTAGAGACATTTACGTGCATGTCTTTATACATTGGTATATCATACAGTTTGGTGATGGTTTCATTTTAGTGATATATACTTTTTGAGCTAAGCTATCAAACATTATAAAAATAAGTTAAAATGCTTCAATAGGGGTTCAGATAATTTCAAGGAAAAAAATAAAAAATATTTGCATTGTTTGACCCACAGTGTAGTTTTTATGTCCTTAAATGATAATAACAGAATAGTGAGTAGATCTTTATATATAAGTTATGTTGTTATTATTAGAGTTTAATGTAAGTACATTAACCTTAGTACAGCCAATGGACTACAAAAATATCATGCAAATGTTCATTTTACCCATTTTTCAGTAATCCATGGGATATTGCGTTGATATTTGGTTTTTAATTGTGTAATGAGGAATTTCATATAGCACTTAGAGTAATTTTGTACGAGTTGGTTTTCTATGTTTCAATAACAACCCTTGATCACAGAACATTCCAAGAAAATAACTGTTTTCTGCTATATTTCAGCCCTCATTGCTAGTATTGATGTAATTCTTATAGAGTAATTGTGTATTTGTGTGCGAGTAGTCAGATATTGCTTGGTGCAGGGAACCTCATTTTTTTAAGATAAAATGTATGAAAGTAACATATTAAAATTTTTTATTACCAGGTTTTAATTTTTAAGGCAATATTTTTGGTAGCTAAAGAACCATAGCTCTTAGGTCCTTATGATATTTTTTGACAATTTGCATACCATACGGTTCCGCTGCTATATTATTGGGAGAATGACAACAACCAACTTTAAATGGTGAAGTCTTACTCAATTTTAGTTTCTGAATGAGGTTCCGTTAGTAAATATTCTAAAAGATCCCATAGGAGGGATATGGGCTATGTTTTTGAAGACTCCATTATTGCACTATTTAAAAAATATTTAAAGGTTCTCTGACAATTTCTTGTTGACTTTATGATAAATACTTAAATAGTACACTGTAAAAAAAATTAAATTGCAGCCATAGCAGTATCAAAACTTCCAAGCTTTTAACAGCTGAGGTTTAAAAAAATTATCTATATGTTTAAACTTAACAGATATAGAATACTAAGTATTAATTATCATCACATATTTTACTTTTCATTCTTTTTTTAAACAGATACAAGAAAAACCCTAAGTTTGCTGGAATACAACTTCGGAAGACTGAAACAAAAGACAGATCTGCACCAAAGATATGATTGACTGTTATTGGTTGTACAAATATGTACTTTGTGAAAACCAGTTTTCTTGCTCAGAGAAATGTTTTGTGAGAGTTAAATGCCTTTAGATCAACCTGGTACAGTAATATCTAATTTACAGAAGACTTTATTTAATGTACTTTGTTGTGACAAGAACAAGCTAAACCATCAACATTCCAATATATATATTTTATATGACATTTAAATATATGTGTTGGTATTCATGAAAACCATCAGTCAACATGTGACTTACTTCTAACTTTGATTGTGACTGTCTGTTCTCAAACGTGCAGAATTTTTTATAGTTCACAGTTATTTAAAGAAACAAAAATTACCAATTTTGGTCAATAATGACAAATATAATAGTAGTAAACAAAAGAAGAATGTGTCTGAGGACACAAATGCCCCCGCTCAAGCTTCAAACAAATGAAAATGGGAAGGAGGGATGGAGGGTCAAGGGTAACACTTAATGCCCCTGTTGCTTACAGCGAGGGTATAAAAATAGCACAATAATGTATGACCTTCAAGATAGGAACTGAGGAAAAATTTGGTTGGGCGTTGTAGATATCCATAAAATGCTTCCAACAGTTATGTCATACATGTATCAAAATTTGCTGTATAAAATTGGAGATCCATAATTTAGCTTTTTCGTTTGGGGGTTTTAAAAATTTCACACTCCGCCTTAAACTGATTGTTAAGATTTTTCAATGAGGAAACATTTAAAAAATTGTGATTGTCAGTCTGAAGGCTCTCATGAATGTTTTTTCATATCATATATTTGTTAATAAGATTTAGGCATATTATTTTTTTTAGTTATATTGTTATATTTAATATTTGTAAATTGGTGCTTGGTTGATGTAATGTTGTACATTTTTACCACTGTTTGCTCAACTTATTTAAAAGGGTCATATATACAACCAAAGTGAGAACTTACTTCTACATGTAGTTAATATTTCTTATAATAAGAATTATAAATGATGCTTCTCTCAAAAGTTTATAAGAATATGTTTTACTATACAGCATGCAGTTTACTAATAGAAAGTTTACAAGATCTTTGTTTTACTGTACAGCATGCAGTTACTTATAAAAAGTTAACTTGATCTTTGTTTTACTGTACAGCATGCAGTTTACTAATAGAAAATTTACCTGATCTTTGTTTTACTGTACAGCATGCAGTTTACTAATAGAAAGTTTACAAGATCTTTGTTTAACTGTACTACATGCAGTTTACTAATAGAAAGTTTACTAGATCTTTGTTTCACTGTACTACATGCAGTTTACTAATAGAAAGTTTACAAGATCTTTGTTTTACTGTACAGCATGCAGTTACTTATAAAAAGTTAACTTGATCTTTGTTTTACTGTACAGCATGCAGTTTACTAATAGAAAATTTACCTGATCTTTGTTTTACTGTACAGCATGCAGTTTACTAATAGAAAGTTTACAAGATCTTTGTTTAACTGTACTACATGCAGTTTACTAATAGAAAGTTTACAAGATCTTTGTTTCACTGTACAGCATGCAGTTTACTAATAGAAAGTTTACAAGATCTTTGTTTCACTGTACAGCATGCAGTTTACTAATAGAAAGTTTACAAGATCTTTGTTTAACTGTACAGCATGCTGTTTGCTAATAGAAAGTTTACTAGATCTTTGTTTAACTGTACTACATGCAGTTTACTAATAGAAAGTTTACTAGATCTTTGTTTCACTGTACAGAATGCAGTTTACTAATAGAAAGTTTACAAGATCTTTGTTTTACTGTATAGCATGCAGTTTACTAATAGAAAGGTTACAAGATCTTTGTTTCACTGTACAGTATACTGTTTACTTTAAAAAAAAAATACAAGATTTGGTGACATTAAATGGACAATATCTCCCTTTAGCCTGTTTGACAAGGGAGATAATTTGCTGTCCCTTCTCACACACATTAGATATTAATTGAGGATATTTATTAAGGTGCTATAATATATAAGCTCAGCATAATGAATTCTAATGAAATCTAATTCTCAAAGATCAGATAACTATCAATACCATTACTTCATATTTATCTTACAGTGATCTTTTTTTTTACTGAAAAAAGGATGTGTAAGAATTTGCCTTTTGCAAAATGTTAATATAGATATGCATAAGTAATTTTCACT
The DNA here is from genome assembly GCF_021869535.1 of Mytilus californianus. NCBI lineage: Eukaryota > Metazoa > Mollusca > Bivalvia > Mytilida > Mytilidae > Mytilus > Mytilus californianus. Next base: position 111,969,103 of record NW_026262723.1, read on the forward strand.
ATTTGTATAAGTCATTTGTAAAAACCTATGTATATTAGTAAAATTGTTTATTAAATTTCTCCCATATTTACCAAAGAAGAGTTGTGTTAAAATTGTTTCATTGTTTTATAGTTTGTGAATATTAGACTGATGTATTTCATACTAACATGACTTATTTTACATGCTTCACCCTGGAGATTATAAATGTAGCTACTTCTTTCAAATTTTATTTGTCCCCCATGTTTTACTTTCTCATTTCTATTTTCCACTGGCTATATACCTTTTCACTTGTATGTTAGAATTGTCCCTCAGATTTAGCCGGAACTGGGTCATGATTTCCTCAGATTTAGCCAGAACTGGGTCATGATTCCCTCAGATTTAGCCAGAACTGGGTCATGATTTCCTCAGATTTAGCCAGAACTGGGTCATGATTTCCTCAGATTTAGCCAGAACTGGGTCATGATTTCCTCAGATTTAGCTAGAACTGGGTCATGATTTCCTCAGATTTAGCCAAAACTGGGTCATGATTTCCTCAGATTTAGCAAGAACTATGTCAAGATTTCTCTACGTAATGGCATTTAAAAAAACCTAACTTTAAATGACATTTCCTTAAAAGATAAAAGTTGATAATAAAACAATTCTGAATACAAATTAGAATTCTGTACTTATAAATATAAGCTACTTATCAGAGACTGTTAAGAATATAGCAGACCATACGCAGTTATTATCCAAGGATTAAATTTGGGGAAAAAACAAACTTTATTGAATAAATGAGTATGGAATACCTCAGTCTTCTGTTTCAGAGAATTTTGTTTATGTTGTTTATATAGATCGAAGTATATTTATTTATTTACTACAAATACATATATATTGTTGACTTGTTTTATAAGCTATATAGTATACCGGTATTATATATGTTACTTCTGCTTGCTTTTTGCCTATGTATGACATCTTTACAACACATCTGCTAATCATTATGTACATACCATCAGATAATTTTTATTTTTTTTGTTCAAAGTTGCTTTCAATAGATGTAGGGACAATTACATTGTCTGTTGCCACTTTTTATAATCCTTTTCTGTTGAAGTTTATCTACTGTAAATTCAGAAATTATTGTGAATAATGTGAGAATGGATGAGAATCGTAATAATAAGAACTCACAATAATTTCAGAATTTACAGTATTTGTTTTAGGCCCATGCAACAAACAGTTAAGGCACATTGTTTTACCCTTGCCTGTCAATCTGATTAAGGGATACATAATAATTTTTTCAGCTCATCTCCTGCAGTTCTCTTAACTGGGATGTTTTATTTTGCATTATGTTAATGCCCATACTAAAGGTCCTCTTTATGTGTATGTTATCAGGATTTTGATTTTAAGTTGGTCAGATGAACCTAGTCATTTCTTTATATACAAGGCACAGTTAATCTTCTCCTACAGGTTTATAGCTAGAATATTTCTTATTCTGCTGATTGTTTAAGCAAATAATGAAGAAGCGGCACATTGTCTGAGTTTTTGTGGTTTCGAATAGGGTGCATTCTTTATCTGCTCAATATTCAAGCTAAAATATTTTTTATTTGGAGAATTTTTACGTATTATCAGGGTAAAATTGCTGAACGCTTTTAATAGTATTCCTGAACTTGGTTTACAATAAACCATTCCTTCTATGTATATTGTGACTCTTGATCCTTACTAGGCAAACAACAAAATATTGTTTCTCATTAAAATCCTGCCCAAAGAGCTTACCATAATTTTGTCTAATGTTGGAAATTTACGCCTTCAGTTATGACTAAACGTACTTCATTTAAAAAAGAAAATTAAAGTTTTTGTGTTGTGCCTTAATATTTTGAAATGCATGTAATCTTTTAATTATTTCATGAACATTGATTTTAGTAAATATAAGTTTTGTTTAAATTGCTTTATTTCTAAGGTTATTCATATAACTTTGTGCTGTAAGGGAAGAAATAGAATATTTAAGAGGCTAAAACTACATACACTTTTAATTGATTGCCAGAAAGTGTAAATTTAGAAATGTTTTTAATTTATTACAATGCCAGAAAGTGTAAATTTAGAAATGTTTTTAATTGATTACAATGCCAGAAAGTGTAAATTTAGAAATGTTTTTAATTTATTACAATGCCAGAAAGTGTAAATTTAGAAATGTTTTTAATTTATTACAATGCCAGAAAGTGTAAATTAAGAAATGTTTTTAATTTATTACAATGCCAGAAAGTGTAAATTTAGAAATGTTTTTAATTGATTACAATGCCAGTAAGTGTAAATTTAGAAATGTTTTTAATTTATTACAATGCCAGAAAGTGTAAATTTAGAAATGTTTTTAATTGATTACAATGCCAGAAAGTGTAAATTTAGAAATGTTTTTAATTTATTACAATGCCAGAAAGTGTAAATTTAGAAATGTTTTTAATTGATTACAATGCCAGAAAGTGTAAATTTAGAAATGTTTTTAATTTATTACAATGCCAGAAAGTGTAAATTTAGAAATGTTTTTAATTTATTACAATGCCAGAAAGTGTAAATTAAGAAATGTTTTTAATTTATTACAATGCCAGAAAGTGTAAATTTAGAAATGTTTTTAATTGATTACAATGCCAGTAAGTGTAAATTTAGAAATGTTTTTAATTGATTACAATGCCAGAAAGTGTAAATTTAGAAATGTTTTTAATTGATTACAATGCCAGTAAGTGTAAATTTAGAAATGTTTTTAATTGATCAATGTGTTAATATGAAGACATAAAGACAGGGATGACAAACATTATAATTTCTGGTATTACATTGCAGCATACTCTGTATTTGTTTCAGCATTAATATGTAGTGTTGTGATATCTCTACTTGCCAAAACCTTGTTTATATTCATACGATTCATTAAATTTATGTAAAAGTTATTTCTTCTTTTTTGTTGAACAGCCAATTGAAAGTAAATTTGTTGATTGTATAAAATGCAGATTCAGCCAGTTTCATGGAATGCAAGCTCTTTATAGTTAGATGGTAAAACAAATACAGACCACTAACATTTCATGTTGTTTTTCATGATGATTGACTTACTGATTTCTTCTTTGCTTAATCTCCAGTGCACATCCATTGATTATAAAAGTCATGCGAAATAATCATACCATGAACCACACCAACTCAACTCCTTGACACATCTACTGATTATAATAGTCATGGGCAATAATCATACCATGAACCAAACCAACTCAACTCCATGACACATCTACTGATTATAAAAGTCATGGGCAATAATCATACCATGAACCACACCAACTCAACTCCATGACACATCTACTGATTATAAAAGTCATGGGCAATAATCATATTATGAACCACACCAACTCAACTCCATGACACATCCACTGATTATAAAAGTCATGGGCAATAATCATACCATGAACCACACCAACTCAACTCCATGACACATATATAAAAATAAGGAGATGTGGTATGATTGCCAATGAGACCACTATCCATCCAAGTTCAAATGAATTGGATGTAAGCAATTATAGGCAATCATACAGCCTTCAACAATGAGAAAAACCCAAACTGTATAGTCAGCTATAAAAGGCCCCAACATGAAAAATATGAAACAATTCAATTGAGAAAACTAACGGTCTAATTTATAACGAAACTATTTACCAAAAACAATTATGACAAACATGAACTAACGACAACCACTGAACTATAGGCTCCACATAAAGAATGGGGAGGGGTTAAACATGTTTGTGAGCGCTCAACCCTCTCCCTATCCTGGGTCAGTTGTGTTATAGCACAACATAAGAAGAAGCTATAAAAATCCGTTGAAAATGGCTTTACTCATCAGATCGATACAAAGCAGAAAAAATCTTACAAAAAAGTGGCAGGGTATTTATACATACCTAACAACAAAAAAGACACTAAGTACAGATCTGAGAGTACTCACAGATACTGACAGCTATGAACATTTATCATACCATGTATCAAAAATTAAACATCATGAAACATATACTGGTCATACAGTAGTCCTGGACAATAATTGCACCATGAATCATCAATTTAACTCCATGAAACATCCACTGGTAATACAAAACCAATCTTATATTTATAACATTTTGAAGAAATATTCAAGCTTTATTCAAATATGATTTCCTATGTTGTAATCATGTGGTAAATGAGATCAGAGTAATTATATCATACAAATGTATCACAATAAATACAATACCATCACAAACATAAGCTACAAGTAAACAATAAATTCACATTTGTTTTGAACAGTTAATGGTTTTTGATTTTATTTCATTATTTACAAATTCACCAAAAAAATATGTCAGTGAATTGTTTGGTGAGCAATGACATTTTAGAAATGAAACTATTGATTTCATTAAATTGGAGTTATAATTCAGAAATTGTTGATTTTAATAAATTGGAGTTATAATTCAGAAACTGTTGATTTCATTTTAATGGAGTTATAATTCAGAAATTGTTGATTTTAATAAATTGGAGTTATAATAAAGAAACTGTTGATTTTATTTAAATGAAGTTATAATTCAGAAAGTCTTCATGGATTGATGGTAAATGTTTTTAGGTTCCCAAATTTTTGGAGCAAGCAAATCCCAAGAACTATGATCATTTTTGAAAGGGCTAAACCATGAATTTATTACAATTGGTTAATTCGTTTACAAATAAGTATTCCCTAAAGGGTTCAAATCAAAACTTATAATATGCCCCCTGGTGGCACCAAAGGAAAATAATTAGTTCAGTTCATCTTATGGAACAACTTAGTAACAATTAACGCACTTTTCAAAAGAATATTTATGAAGCTTCAATCAATCAAAGCTCTTGTTTTCAAACTAATCTTCTATAAAATGCATGCCTTGCATATCATAAATTGAAATGAATTTTTCTTGTTACACAAATATAATACATTAATATGTGTATAAAATCTACACAAGAGTAGTGATTAATATTATACACTCTATTACAGTTTGTGTGCTTGTTAAAATAAAATATACAAATCACTTCTTATTCTGATGAACTTTCACAATATTTACATGATTTTCATTTAATTAAGCATACTGAAGATTTATTTATTTTTCGTGGGTACCAATTCTTTTTGGACTCGAAGAAAAATCATATTTTCGTGGATTTGCCAAAGTTTCCATACAAGCCTTTAGGAAATTCATACTTCGTAGAACATTTAAATTCATGGTTTAAAGTTGACCTAAGATGGATTTGGCTATATTTCAGGTCCTTTTTGGTCGTATAGCTCTTCAACTATTTAAGTTCTTATACATCCTTGGCTTTCAAATATTTGGCATTGAGCGTTCCTGATGAAGGTAAATCCAGAAAAGCGCTTCGGACGCATGCGTTATAATTTATAACGTGTTGCTTTCATTTTTTATTTAATTATTTTGCCTCTACCAATCATATCTCTTGCAAAAATTGGTATCCAATGAATAATAATAAATCCACAGTATGTATGGATTACTAATAACACTTACAGAAAATGAAAACCAATGGTATAAGGTTAAAACATATCAAAAATCATGCACCTGTATGAGAGACTCATTTACATAACAACAAGTGTTTTAAATTGGATTTTGTCTACATGTGAAAACTACTGATTGTAAAGTGTAAAACAACCAAACTTCAAATAAAACTAACATCAGACTTTATGTAATACATACATGAGTAAAAAAAGAAAATAATCTAAAATGAAACTGAAAAGTCAGTTTGAATTAAAGGAGACAAATCCAAATAAAATGCTTCGCTGGGGCGCAGCTTGATACGACCGCAGAGGTCGAACCCTGAACAGTTGGGGCAAGTATGGACACAACATTCAAGCTTGATACAGCTCAGAATTTGGATTGTTATTAAATATTTGACACAGCATAGGTTTCTGACACAGAAAGAATGTGGTCTAAGAACTTGAATTTTTTTAATTTACCTATTATGGTCCAATGTCCAAAATCAAAATACATGGTTAGATTCAGCATATCAAAGAACCCCATATATTCAATTTTTGTTAAAATCAAACAAAGTTTAATTTTGGACCCCAACTTGGACAAACTTGAAAACTGGGCCCATAATCAAAAATCTAAACACATGTTTAGATTCAGCATATCAAAGAACCCCAAGAATTCAATTTTTGCTAAAATCAAACTAAGTTTAATTTTGGACCCTTTGGACCTTAATGTAGACCAATTTAAAAAACGGGACTTAAAATTAAAAATCTAAATATACGGTTAGATTTGGAATATCAAAGAACCCCAATAATTCAATTTTTGATGAAATCAAACAAAGTTTAATTTTGGACCCTTTTGACCTCAATATGAACCAATTTGATAGCGGGGCCCACAAATAAAAAATCTAAATTCATGGTTAGATTCAGCATAACAAAGAACCCCATATATTCAATTTTTGTTGAAATCAAAAAAAGTATAATTTTGGACCCCAACTTGGACCAACTTGAAAACTGGGCCCATAATCAAAAATCTAAACACATGTTTAGATTCAGCATATCAAAGAACCCCAAGAATTCAATTTTTGTTAAAATCAAACTAAGTTTAATTTTGGACCCTTTGGACCTCAATGAAGACCAATTTAAAAAACGGGACCCAAATTAAAAATCTAAAAACACGGTTAGATTTGGCATATCAAAGAACCCCAATAATTCAATTTTCGATGAAATCAAACAAAGTTTAATTTTGGACCCTTTTGACCTCAATATGAACCAATTTGATAGCGGGGCCTACAAATAAAAAATCTAAATACATGGTTAGATTCAGCATATCAAAGAACCTCATATATTCAATTTTTGTTGAAATCAAACAAAGTTTAATTTTGGACCCCAATTTGGACCAACTTGAAAACTGGGCCCATAATCAAAAATCTAAATACATGTTTAGATTCAGCATATCAAAGAACCCCATATATTCAATTTTTGTTGAAATCAAACAAAGTTTAAATACTGGACCCTATCTTGAACCAACTTGAAAACTGGGCCCATAATCAAAAATCTAAACACATGTTTAGATTCAGCAAATCAAAGAACCCCAAGAATTCAATTTTTGTTAAAATCAAACTAAGTTTAATTTGGACCCTTTGGACCTCAATGTAGACCAATTTAAAAAACAGGACCCAAAATTAAAAACCTAAATACACGGTTAGATTTGGAATATCAAAGAACCCCAATAATTCAATTTTAGATGAAATCAAACAAAGTTTAATTTTGGACCCTTTTGACCTCAATATGAACCAATTAGATAACGGGGTCCACAAATAAAAAATCTAAATACATGGTTAGATTCAGCATATCAAAGAACCCCATATATTCAATTTTTGTTGAAATCAAACAAAGTTTAATTTTGGACCCCAATTTGGACCAACTTGAAAACTGGGCCAAAAATCAAAAATCTAAATACATGTTTAGATTCAGCATATCAAAGAACCTCATATATTCAATTTTTGCTAAAATCAAACAAAGTTTAATTTTGGACCCTTTGGACATTAATGTAGACCAATTTGAAAACTGGACCCAAAATTAAAAATCTAAATACACTGTTAGATTCGGCATAACAAATAAATAAATGTGATCAAAGATTTTACAAATCTAATGCGCCATACTGTGCAATTAAAGATTACTTCTTGAAATTTTTCAATATTTGAAATTTGAAAAAAAAATAATATTTGAAGAATAATTCTTTTTAATTTCTGAAATCTGAAATGAGAAAAAATTGGCCCCCCACAATTTCTTTTTTATCCCCCCCCCCCCCCCCCTTTTTCCCCCAAAAAAATTCTTTTCCTCAAGATATGGTCATAATCTCAATTCAAATTTCCAATGGAGTTAGCAACCATAATTACCCATTTAAATTTACCATAGTGCTAACTTAATCTATTTTATAATAGAATTAATAAAAATATAGTGTCAAATCTTTCATATGGATTTTTTTTTTAAAAAAAAAGATGAAAACATTTGCAGATATTTTTACTGGTCTTCCTTTATAAATATGCATTTCTTTAAACATAATTTAAAAGCAGTGTAAGGGAAGTAACCAAAACGTTGTATTTGGATTACCTCCCTTACACTGTTTTAGATTATCTTTATTGTTCATTAACCATTACTTTATACATAATTTAAAAGCAGTGTAAGGGAGATAATTTCAATGATGTATTTGATTTATCTCCCTTACACTGCTTTAAATTATGTTTTGTACTAAAGTATTTGTCCATTAACCAGGACAACCTTGTTTTTCCCCCTTTTTTGCCCCTAATTCCTAAACGGTTTGAGCCATAACCCCCCAAAGCAAATCCTAACCATCCCTTTGTGGTATGGAAACTTGTAGTATAATTTCAGAGAGATCCATACACCGTTCCACAGTTATTGCCTGGAAACTAGAAAATGCTCATTTTTGGCCCCTTTTTGGCCCCTAATTCCTTAACTGTTGGTACCATAACCCCCAAAATCAATCCCAACCTTCCTTTTGTGGTATTTAACCTTATGGTCAAATTTCAAAAAGATCCATTCACTTAAACTAAAGTTAGAGTGCGAAAACCAATATGTATTCGGACGACGACGCCGGACGACGACGACGACGACGACGACGACGACGCCAACGTCATACCAATATACGACCACAAAATTTTTTTGCGGTCGTATAAAAAAGGGTAAATAAATTATCTCCCTTGTATTTCCATTTGAAAAATAATCTAAAACACCTCTATCTGATGTCATATAAAAAAATACAATTACAAATGTAAATCTAAAACTTTACTAGTCAACTGACCAAATATACTCAGGTTTGCAATTGGAGATATTTACAAATTATCAACTTTTTAAATCATAATTGTTCAAATTGAATAATAAGTTCTATAATAATATAGATTGAACAATTTTTATTCAGACTGGTCAACCAATTGATAGTAAGAATAGTTTTGGTATGTTGCAAGAAAATATTTACATTTAGGTTTAATAATTAATTTCTACAGTTGATTCAACATTTATTCACCATTTACACAACAGTATCTTTCCCCACTATGAACTGTCCCTTTTTTATATATACAAATTCAGTGCTTTCATTTTTTATAAGATATAACATTTAATTTAAGCATGACTTGTACAATTTCATTTTCATTATTTTTACAATTCAAACATTTCTTTTAGATAGCCACGAAACAATATTATCATTTTTCTGATTTTTGTGTGTGGCATTGTTCAATGTGGCAAAATAAATAGATTAAATTATACCAACAGTTTTGCATTGTGGTAAAATGCCTGTTTCAAAAGTTCAGATTTTTTCAGACAGCATTTATTAGGATACTGAGACTCTGTACAATAATTTACAAGGAAGGATATTGGTCCATTACATATCTTTAATATCATATCATAGGTAAAGATGTGTCCACTAAACATGGATATTCTAGTGTCCACTAAACATGGATATTCTAGTGTCCACTAAACATGGATATTCTAACCTTAAATACTGACAACACTACATTTCAGTTACTTTTTTCACTGACTAGAAATTCTGTAATTTTTCTTTTTGTCATTGAATTACAGCAACTAAATACTTAAACCAAACTTATACAATAAGAGATATGTCTTCTCTATTAAATTGAAGAAAAACCAAACCACTTAAGGGTCAGATGCCAATTCATGTGTCTTCAAATGATCTTACCATATAAAATAGTTTCTAAAAACAGTGCAAAAAAAGAAGCTTTTAAATAGACAGCTACTTTTCGTTTTGTTTAAAGATAATAAAAGGCTGTCAACAATATCATCATCATTTTTCCTCTGTATTTTCATCCAAAAATAGAATAATCATATCTCCTCTGTGTTTTCATCACTGTTATCATCAAACTGTCCTTCCTCTATGGGGTATATATATTTCTGTTTAACAAAAGGCTGCGAGTGCATGTCATAAGGCAGAAATAAATGATTATCTACAGTGTAACCAGCCTCGGCTAAGGTCTTCGGAGCAGGGTGAACATATATATCCTGGAATTCTGAAAAATACATAGAAATTTACTGAAGTTAATAAGATTACTTGAAATGTTAATATCATTAAAATTACAATTGCTATTGCACTCTTGGTTTAAAATCTATAAAGTTATATAAAAATTAAGCTTGTAAATCTTACATGCAATTAATAAATGACTTAAATAAGATTGTTGAAAAATTGCAACTGTTTGCCATAGCCTGTTGTAAAAAGCACCATTTTGGGTTAATAAGAACAAAATGCAAACTGTTTACAATTCTTGGAGTCCAACATATCAAAACCTGGTTCCACCTTTGGAATCCATTCAAAATAATCTAATAAAAAAAAAATTAGGATATAAATGCATGGGTCATTCCATGTTTGTTTATAAAGTCCCCTGGTGAAGAATCTTTCTTCCAAGTAGATAAAATAAGACAATCTTTCTTCCAAGTGGATAAAATAAGACAATCTTTCTTCCAAGTCTATAAAATAAGACAATCTATACATTTTAAAATTCTATTTTGACAAAAATTCTAGGGGTGGGGGATTATGTTTTCTGGTCTGTACCTCCATCTGTCCCATTTCTGGTAAAAGTTTTTGGTTAAGGTAGTGTGAGCTGGACATGGTGTCCTATAGACATATTCTTTTTTACCCCTCCTTTCAGAAATGGCAGCCAAGGTAGATGGTCAATAGAATTACTAACTATATTTCTTAAAGAAAACAGATCTTACTGTATGGGTTGTCTACTGGTATCTCAATATCTTCTATCTCATCATCCCAGTTCTCACCAGATGGCGCTGTTTCTACTGGTGCATCTTCTGTCTCTAAAATTAAGTGTAACAACATGACAAGTTATGGCTATTACATAGAATAAATTGTAGTTGATGAGAATCTTTTTACAATAATGTAATCATACATTCCAGATTTGTCAGGAATTTTCTTTTTAAAATTTAAAAACATCCAATTTTTGTTGTTTTAAAGCTAGTTTTTAGACACCAGGCAAATAAAACACTACTGATGGTCATTTCAAGCTCTAACAATGATTTGGCTTTCTGAAAGTAATGCAGATATGTATAAATATAGAATTTAGGGATTCCGTCCTCTCCTTTTACTGTTATATAATTCAAATGAAAATATATCAATTCTTCATATTTTGTTGAAAGTAGGCTAAAAACTATAAGTTTCAAGGAAATTGTTTGGATCCCCAGTCAAAAATGGGTTTTCAAAATATTGTTTACTAATAAAATGATTTGTAGATTTGAATTGCTTGTTTATCAATTTTGCTATTTACAGTTTCTCTATTACCATTGTTGTTTTCAAGATATCAAAAATCCTAACAGTTTATAAAAGTCACCATGAATGGGAAATATACTAAAATGGAATGTCTGTCTGACAGGTTTCATGGATATTCAAAAGGTCTTATCTTTCAGAGCATTTTTATTTCTATCAGATTTTCCCTACTTCATAATGTCTAGATGGTGCTACAGTAGGATACCCCCAAGTCACAAGGTCACATTTAAAAATTGCCTCAGGCCACCAGAGCACTTTTAAGCAAACTATACAGTTCTAAACTGATCTGATTCTTAGATTTGAACTATATTAAAGGTCACAGCTTATAAATAAGATGTCAGGTTGCAACATAGGAGACAAATGCTAAATGATTGCCATTGTCATAACAAGGCCAGATCAACTAAAAACCCTTCCTCTGGAAAATAACCTCATGGGTTTCTTGATCCTGTTGTGTCTGGTTGCTATTGTTACCTTGTCTACTTTTTGATACAAATATTGGAGGTTCAAAATCTTCATCTTCATCTCCATCCACCTCATAATCACTATCATCTTGATCTTCCTCACTTTCTGTCTGACTATCTTTCCCATTGTACTGTCCAAATAGTGGCATAGTTTTAAACTTCCTTATAAATTTTTCTCTCTTTTGATTTCCATTATGACTTCTCCAAATAGATAAGTTATTTATAGCTGCAGCTTTTAAAACATCTTCACTGTAGTTTAGAGATGGTGGTGGTAATTCAAATTCTTCTACTTCCTGCATTTCAAGCTGATAAAATTAAAACAAAATAAGTTTTAATAAATAACTCAACTAGTAATTTACATTTTTCAATACATGTATTTCATTATATTATTATTGTGTATATTCTAACTAGTTTGATTTGATTAGTAAGAATCACATGTTCACTTTATTTTCAAATGTAGACTGAAAACAATAGATAGAAAAGTGATATTGCACGGTTATTTATAGAATATCTGACATAATCGGAACAACCAATCAAATGAGTTGGTGCTCTACTTCTGGCTTATTGGCAGTAATAATATAACAATTGTAGCCTTTGTATGAGGTCGATACAAGAATATATCTACCTTAAGAAGTATGTTGACCTCGGACTTCGTCCTCAGTCAATATACTTCTTTCAGGTTGATATATCCTTGTATCGACCTCATACAAAGGCTATAATTGTATAGTATTAGTTTGTATAGATCTTTCTTTCGTTAAGTCTGACGCTGATTACCCTATTCCACTTTAGATGAATTAATGCTAAAATACTATTGGCATATACAATACACATTTTCAGAAAGCAAATAATTTTCATTTTTAATAAGTTCATTATGATTAAACAGAAATTAACAAACTTAATGCCTTAACTTTAGTATTATTTACCAATTTAAGAAGGCAATTAATTTCAATTATATCATTGTTTTAATTATTAAAGTTGGTATATCCATGGTCTACATCACAAGATATTGGATAAGCAACATGGCTTCCAAAAGGATCACAAATTTTTTACATGACCTGGAAAAATTATTGTTGTGGAAATAAAATGTGGGTTTGCCACTGAAGCATAATTCTGAAAATAAATCCAGCTTAAGGCAGTTATTTTCTTTATCACAAATACTTTTCCATTTCAATGTAAATTAGGTGTATGACAGCTGAGATTTACCTGTTAATCTGACATGTAAAGTATATAGTACAGCTGAGATTTACCTGTTAATCTGACATGTGAAGTATATAGTACCGCTGAGATTTACCTGTAAATCTGACATGTGAAGTATATAGTACCGCTGAGATTTACCTGTTAATCTGACATGTGAAGTATATAGTACAGCTGAGATTTACCTGTTAATCTGACATGTAAAGTATATAGTACAGCTGAGATTTACCTGTTAATCTGACATGTGAAGTATATAGTACCGCTGAGATTTACCTGTTAATCTGACATGTAAAGTATATAGTACCGCTGAGATTTACCTGTTAATCTGACATGTGAAGTATATAGTACCGCTGAGATTTACCTGTTAATCTGACATGTGAAGTATATAGTACTGCTGAGATTTACCTGTTAATCTGACATGTGAAGTATATAGTACAGCTGAGATTTACCTGTTAATCTGACATGTGAAGTATATAGTACCGCTGAGATTTACCTGTAAATCTGACATGTAAAGTATATAGTACAGCTGAGATTTACCTGTTAATCTGACATGTGAAGTATATAGTACCGCTGAGATTTACCTGTTAATCTGACATGTGAAGTATATAGTACCGCTGAGATTTACCTGTTAATCTGACATGTGAAGTATATAGTACCGCTGAGATTTACCTGTTAATCTGACATGTGAAGTATATAGTACTGCTGAGATTTACCTGTTAATCTGACATGTGAAGTATATAGTACAGCTGAGATTTACCTGTTAATCTGACATGTGAAGTATATAGTACCTCACAATAAATTTTTCATTTATCTTAAAATGCCCATTCTATTTTCCTTTTGTCTGTGCACATAAAACCTCCCACTCCCCTTCTGTGACCCTCTTGGTATTTTAATAATGATTTCTCAGAAATGATATGTCATATAAATACTTCATTATAAACATAAATAACTGCAAATACTTACAGTATAAATTTCATTAAAATCAGACCTGAATAAATTTTTGTCAAATTTTAAAATAAGATTGCACATGATGAACTGTCTTGTCTGCTTTACTTATCATGATTTATGTTATGTTGAAAGTTTTTAAAATAAAGGTTTTATTATAATTTTCACATTAACTCATTATCAATGATCCATGTAAAGGAGGTCAAGGTTAGATTTAACCTGTTAGACGCCGTAGACGGACATGTACACCTTACAATCATTCTGTTCACCAAATGCAGTTGATCAACTACTCATAGCATATAATCATTATACCAGCCACAAAGTATCTGAGAAAAAGATCAAACTACAGAAACTTAAAATTGATCATTCAACCATAAAAATGAGGTCCAGGTCATTTGATACTGCCATACAGACATGCTTATATCACAATCATTCCATATATCAAAGATAGTTGACCTACTGCTTGCATCAGACCTAATCATATAACTTTCACATTGCTCACTGATCCATGAAATGAGGTCTAGGTCAGGTGAATCCTACCAGACAGACATGTAGACCTTGCAAGGATCTCATATACCAAATATTTTTATCCTATTTAATACTCATGATTAGTGAGAAATTCACATGACAAAAGCAGTGGTTGATCTATGAAAATGAGGTCCATGACAATGGACTTACCGGTATGACATAGGGAAACTTGGTTACATAAGGCATCTTTATATAAGGTACAATGAATGAAGTATCCTGGTCTTCTTAGTTCTACCTTGTGAAATATAAAACTTTATACATATAGTGTATGCTGCTGCAGCCTTAGCAAACCTATGTCACACATTTTGTGACTTTCATTGCAGATGAGACAAAAAATTGTGTTTTAGATGAAATATATAGTGTAATATACAAGGTGTGAAACACAATTGACTTCTGACTGCAGTTGGAACATTGAAGCCAGACTAATACTGTGATACCTTAATTATTGGAACATCATTCATGGATAGATCTTGTCTAGGTCTTCCTCTCCAGTTATTCTTCAATGATGGATCTCTTTCAGGATATTTAGAACTGGTTATAATCTGTGGAACTTCATCCCATGGTATGTTAAACTGATTCTATAAACATAAAGACATACAATAAACTGTATCTGACATAGTAATCTTCATACTTTTCATTGACTATGGGAGATAACTCTGTATATTCTTCCAGTGTTAATTTTCATTACCACACACAATTAATTCCCTAAACTATACATGATATAAGCTAAACTATATCTAAAGAAAAATTATTTTGCACATAAAGACTCACAACATAATAAACATAGATATACTTTTCTGTTAGCGTGTAGGCAGAAACTATGATAAATTTCTTAAAGTATCTGATTTAAAGGTTTTAAAAATTTCTAAAGGTTACAAACTGATACAGAAGTCACTGAATTCAATGAAAATTTATTTTGATAGTCTTTCCATTAATGTTTGTCTTCTGGGATATAATATTTATTGCAATATAAATTTGCCAGAAGGCAAACATTTCAGGTAAAGCTATCAAGTAATGCAACATCAAGGATGAACTATCTACAAAATAAGAGGAGAATATTGCTCTCCCAGTTTGGAAGAACTGAGAATATTAAGTATCAAATAAGTCCTTGCAAATACCTCTAAAGTAACAGATAGATGTTTATTGCTGTTCATCAGTTTGTCACTTAACAACTGATTCAATACAATCCAGTTTTACAAAACTTACATCTACTAAGTCCAGCCTGACTAGATTAGTTAAATACTTCAAAGCCGATGGGATCTCCGTCAGTCTGTTGTTAAATACATCTAATGTCTTCAGGTTTGTTAGCTGACAAAAAGATTCTGGAAGTTCTGCCAACTAAAAAATAAATAGAATAATACAAAAATTTACTGGTGATTGATCAGTTCCTAACATATAATACTGCATTAAAGCAAAGTCATGTTTGTTGATGGGGGTAGGAATCATTTGCAAGAATATTGATTGTGTAATATAATTTATATTAAATAGTTGGTCCATTAAAGCATTAATGCATAAACTCAAAATATCCATGATAACTTGCTGGCAATTATGCTGGGAAGAAATTAATATTTATATAGATATCTTTGTTTAAATTACTGATCTTCCATCTGATTTAATTAACATGTTTTTTTGGGTCTTCTAAAAAAAAAAGCTAATCTTATAAGGTATAATTTATCTTGTTTTATACTTTTTATTTTTCTACTATATACATGTTTATTGTTTCTACAATCTGCTTTTAATATTAAAAAATAATTTTTAATAAAAATAGGCAGGTCTTAAAATATACCCCATATGTACCATGATGTACATTAAAGGTTCTACAATCTGTCGATACCTATATTTTGGATTGCACAAGGTCATGCTTTAAATTTGACTGTTAATGACGTCTTTACACTAAATCCATTGGATTGATATTTTGGTCTTAGACACATGATTTGTATTTGTTGTTATTGGCTTTCAACTAGCTTTCAGTAACTGTGAGTACTCTCAGGACTGTACTTTGTGTCTTTTTTTGTTAGGGTTTTTATATGCTTTGTATCGATCTGATGAGTTAATATCCTTTCAATAGATTTTTATAGTTTTTTCTTATGTTGTACTGTTACATCACACTGCCCCAGGTTAGGGGAGGGTTTGGCTCCAGCAAACATTTTTACCCCTCCCCCCCTCCCCTACAGGGACTTATAGTTGTTTACTCCTATGTCATTTGGTCTCTGGTTGAGAGTCTCATTGGCTATCATAATACATCTTCTTATTTTTATATGTATACAAGTTTGGTAACATGTTAAATATAATATTTTTTATTCTAACTGTAAGCACTTGAAAGAAGAACATATTAAAACTTTAATAAACATATGTTTACATAAGGATATTATTTACTTACCAAATTATTATCCATTCTAAGGTCTTCTAATGAGGATAAATTACCAAATGAAGATGGCAACAGTTGTAGATTATTTTTAGATAGTTGACAAATTCTGAGTGATTTTAAATTCCCAAAAGATTCAGGTAGCTCATACAGTAAATTCTGACCTTTGAAAAAAAGAAGAATAAAAGAATATTTTGATTAATTTCATTGTAAAGTTATTGGTTTAATCATAATTTGTGCAATGAATGTCATCTGGAAATTATTTCTTCATAATGTCATGAATGTACCTATCTTGAGATAAATGAGAATTTATATTGTACATGTACATCTATAAAAATCACATGATTTGCATTATTTAAATGAATGCCAGTAACATTATTCAATTTATAATCAAGCATTTGGAAAAGAAAAATATAACAAATTAGACCTTAAGATTCATTAAAAGGTCTTCTCCATGAAATGCTCAATCTGAAAAAAAATAATTAAAGTTGCCAATTTTCTTTTTTTTTCAACATTATTCATTATTTATTGAATAGATAAATTATACATGAGCCTGATGAGATACCTTTGCACCAATTAACTTATGACTGTCTTATGAACCATCAGCTGAACTAAGATATTTTATTATGTTGAACTGATAATAAAAAGGTATGATACATTGTACCAACTTCAGTGCATACAATGTGTTTTTGACCAAAGTGATGATAACCTTACACAGTTCTGACTAAAAGTCATATCATTATTTTGCTGAACATCAAATGTTTAATATAGACATGTTCAAATTTTTAAAAGAAGTTTTGAACAAATATGCTTACAAATTTGAAGTACATTCTGACTTGTTCTCATCTTCTCATCTTTCTTGGACATGAGACTCATGAGTCACATGACAGTCATATGATTTAAACTCTTTTTGGCTGTGTTTATTTAAGAATTGAATGCTTCTTTTCATAATCATATTGGGGTATAAAAGCTTTGACCAAAGCACATTTTGTATGAAGCGCAGAAGTGCTTCATATAAAAAATGTGTGCACGATCAACGCTTTTACAATGCTATAAAATTATAAAAAGAAGCATTTAATTCTTATAATTACATTTTCATGCTGCACTCGTGAAATAAAGAGTAATATCAAGTGGAAATTTAAGCCTTTCATTTGTTTTCCACATGCATTATTTTAACACTGTCAAAGATAGCATGTGCAGTCATAGCGGTTGTATTTTATACGACAAATAAAATATGATTTTGGAGTGTCTTGCGATTATTATCAGCCATTCAAAATTACGGGTTCTAATGAAACATACATGTTATGTAATTATATATGTAATTAACTTGTAATCCCAAACCCCAAAATATTTTTTTTTTAAATAAAAAACCGAAAGTCTGCTTTTCTGACTATTCATACCAAGATCTAATACATTTATCCATGCATCATTAACTACTCACCAAGATCTATAAATTCCAGGTTAATTAAGTTTCCAAAGTCATTGGGTAATTCATGAAGCTGATTTTCATCAAAGTGAAGCTCAGTTAGTTTTATCAATTGACAAAAATTTGTTGGTAAATAACCGATCCAATTACCGTTCTGAAAATTACGTCTTTCTAATTCATCAATAACACTTCCTAAATGTAACTTTTCTAAACTTTCTAAATGCCCAAAGGAGTCAGGCAGTCGACTCATAAAATTACCACCTAGATCCAAATGTTTTATCAATCTACATGTCATCCCAAACTTTTCTGTTAGAGATTGTTCATGTAACTTGTTATCACTTGCAGTAAATTCCTCAATATATCTAAGTTCTGCTATCCAATCTGGTAATTGGACAATCCTGTTCCTATCCAAAAATAATCTTTTCAGGGTAACAGTAGAGGAGAAGTGACTAGGTAACAGTTCTATATTATTGCCTGATAAATCAATAGTTTCTAAAGAAAGCATATCACCAACAGTTTCCGGTATGATATCCAGTTTATTATTGCACATGTTGAATATCTTCAATGATTTCAGACGTCCAATACTCACTGGTAAATTTGATATTGTATTATCACACAGTTCCAGTACCTCTAGGTTCTCCAACAGTCCTAACGTGGAAGGCAATATCTCAAGTTTATTTTCCTCAATATGCAAGGTTTTTAATTTTATCAGATCACCAAAACTCTCTGGTAACTCTTTCAAACAGTTCCCCGTCAGGTTTAAAATTTGTAATTGTGATAACTCTGAAATACTATCAGGTAAACTGCAAAGTTCATTTTCATTTAAAAGCAATTCTTCCAGACATGTGAGACAACCAATACAATCTGGCAGTCCAATCAGACGATTACCTGTCATAGATAATACCTGCAGAGCTTGAAAACTTTCAATGGAATCAGGGATACTTTCAATATCATTATGATCTAGAAATAGTTTTGTGATTTGTGAGAAATTGACCCCTTCCGCAGGAAACAATGTCATGTCTCTTGCTGAGAGATCCACACAGTGTGTTTCACATTTATCTGAGTGTGAACAACACTCATCCTCTGTCATCTCCATCATACTGGACTGTGGCATTCTTCTTATTAATTCATGGTCCAAAACTGTAAATATATATAACAAAATGATTTAAATGTGCAAGGTGCTAGTATTACCATCATACTGAACTGTGGCATTCTTCTTATTAATTCATGGTCCAAAACTGTAAATATATATAACAAAATGATTTAAATGTGCAAGGTGCTAGTATTACCATCATACTGGACTGTGGCATTCTTCTTATTAATTCATTGTCCAAAACTGTAAATATATATAACAAAATGATTTAAATGTGCAAGGTGCTAGTATTACCATCATACTGGACTGTGGCATTCTTCTTATTAATTCATGGTCCAAAACTGTAAATATATACAACAAAATGATTTAAATGTGCAAGGTGCTAGTAATACCATCATACTGGACTGTGGCATTTTTATTAATTCATGGTCCAAGACTGTAAATATATACAACAAAATGATTTAAATGTGTAAGGTGCTAGTATCACCATCATACTGGACTGTGGCATTCTAATTAATTCATGGTCCAAAACTCTAAGGATATATATATGTTCAGGACCATATGAAGTATTTGGACCATATGTGTATTGTCATGACCATATGCGTATATACTCATATGGTCCGGTTAATTAACACG
This sequence comes from Mytilus californianus, assembly GCF_021869535.1. Taxonomy (NCBI): domain Eukaryota; kingdom Metazoa; phylum Mollusca; class Bivalvia; order Mytilida; family Mytilidae; genus Mytilus; species Mytilus californianus. The sequence goes on from NW_026262723.1 coordinate 111,988,991, forward strand.
ATGGACGTTAAAAAAGTGTACAATAAATTTAGAGTTTCTAAAAATGAAATTTTTACTTATTCAATCATATTGTAATCATTGTTACAATATGCTTCTTTTCTTTTTTAAGATTTATTTTGATGTTTTTATCATATTAAAATTTCTTTGATATTTCAAATTGTTTTTAGTTATTTAATGTGTTCTTGCTCCTATTTATACGATCTTACACAATAACAGAAAAAGTATGAAAAATTGAAAAGGAGAAAGAACACAATAATTAACTTAAACTAATAATAATTTAAACACTTAGAAGAAAGAAAAAAAGGTCCATGCCCAAAAACCCCTGTTGTTTCTCTTGCGGACGAAAAGGTCGACAAGATAAAATGCTCTACATTTGTAAATTAATACTAGCAAAGTCAAGATAACAGATACACCAAGATTCATACAATATGTAAAGATAAAGGAATTCAGTTAGTAACTTGTACCAGTTTGGGTTTGAGCTGTGTTCTCCTGCGATGGCAGTTAGAATTTATTTGAAAAATACATATATGGTCTAAATACTCATATGGTCCGACCCGTTTATAACAAAATAAGTATAATACTCATATGGTCTGACCATATATGGGTATACCCATATGGTCATGACCATGCGTGTATGGTCTAAAAACTCATATGGTCTGGAACATATATACGGTAGGTCAAATTACCTCAGGTAAGTTAGGTATGGATTTTCTAAACAGAAAGTAGTATGGTACAAATGTAAGTATAAATAGCAATTACATGAATTACATGAATATTAATCGAGAGTTGGAATAAGAAATCACCAAAATATGTGTTTTGCTTTTAAAGTCTGTCAGTATAATTATGTTTTTTAGTATGACTCTTTTTATATTATTTGTTGGATGATTTTCTTCAGCACGAAGGTATCTAAGCCAAGATTAAAGAGAGCCTTCCAAGATGATCTATCTTTTACTTTCATCATGTTCAGGATCCCAGTACTTTAAGGTTTGGATTTATTTATGGTAAGGGTTAGGTTTGGGTTTGTTTTAGGTTAGTGTTAGGTTTAAGGGTTTGGACTAGTGTTGGGTTTAGGTATCGGTTATTGTTAGGTTAAGGGTTAGAATTACATGTAGTTTGGAAAAGCTCTATATGCCAATATGGGTTGGGACCCTTTAACCCCTTTAGTTATTTAATGAACGTTGTGTAGTTTGCTGCATTTAGTTATTTAATGAACGTTGTGTAGTTTGCTGCATATATTTATTACAATGTGCAAAAGAGTTTCAGAAAACTTCTTCAAACTGCATTTTCTTATGTCATATATATCTGTCATAATGACGTCGACATTATACTATTTTCGTACTACCAACTGCTGACTCCAGAGTTTTCGACAGGTTACATGTACCTTCATTGAAAAAGGACATTCTGGTACTCGGTCAAGTAAGAGCAACTAAAAGAAGTAAATTCAAGCTTACAATCAGTGCTATTTGGTGAAAAAATTACCGGTAACTGTTTTCAGATGATTTTCTTGTGTATACAAAACATGAAATAGGTAATTTTTTCACCAAAATTGCACCAATTATAAACTTGAAGTTACTTCTTTTAATTGTTCTTACTTGACCATGTACCAGAATGTCCTACTTCAATGTAGGTAAACTGTGAAGGAAATTTTTTACAGTGCAAACATTTTGAAATATTGATAATTTATGAAACAGTTCAGCACTACCCATACCTCTGTTTAGAACTGTCAGAGGAAATTAATTGGGACCACCATACATGTATATCTAAAGCCAATTGAACACTTGGATTTTTAAGAAGGAATTTAAATAAATGTCCACAAGATATAAAAGAGAGCGCATACAAAACGTTAGTTCGACCACACCTCAAGTATGCATCTGCAGTATGGGACAATTACAAAAAGTGCCACATTAACCAAATCGAAATGGTACAATGAAGAGCTGTCCAATTTGTAACAACAACTTATTACCGGGAACCAGAAACTGTTACCAACATCCTACAGACACTTGGCTGGCCAACCATAGCAACACGCAGAAAAGGAGTCATACTCCTGTATAAGATCCTGCATGGAGAAGCATCAGTCATTATTCCAGATTACATCAAGAGACCAATCGTAACAACCAGACAATATCACAGGGACAGGTTTTCTAAGAGTCAGCACATCAACAGATGCCTATAAATACAGCTTCATCCCTAGAACAATTGTTGACTGGAACCAAATACCTGAATGTGCCATCCAAGCCTAAACAACTGACGCCTTCCGGGTTTATGTGTACAAGTTCCTGACGTAACTGTGGATATCTGATTTTAACCCTGTACAGTTGTTGCAAACATCACATAATTTTATTTGTTTTCATTCTTGTTAATACACGATAGTTTTTGTTTATTTTTAACTAGGCGTGTACTGGTTGACACACGCACACAGTATATTGGCGTTATGGAAATTTGACTGCAGATTAACCACAGACATAGAAGTCAAGTAGAGGAATTTATAAAAGACAAATTAAAGTGGTTTGTGACGTCATGAAAAATTTGGGTAATATCACAACTGATCCAGATTGAAATCAATAGCAATAAGGTGTATAACCCCTAGAAATTTAGCACTCATATGTACCCTGTCGAAAAGATTTATACTCCACAGTCAAAAGTCCTTATATGAAAATAGAATATTAGTAGTTAAGCAGTAAAAGGGGCACATATTCATATATTATATGTATGTCCCTAGCACGGTCAGCCGAAAAGGGGCATATATGTCCCTAGGGCGGATAGAGGGTTAAATTAAAAAATGCCCAAAGAGTTCATAATTATTTTGACTAGGTCTCTTCTTTCTTCTTAGGTACAGAGTACGGTACGGAAAACCATCAACTTTTTAAAGATTAATTACTTTCCGGCATCCTGCACAGGCAGTACCATCCGTCCCAGAGGAGGTAAAAATTCGGTTCGAGTAATTGGGCACCAGGAGAGAGTGCTGTAGATTCGGAATATCTTTCAAGCATTCAAGTAAAAGATAGATACAAGACAAAACAAGAAATTTATGCCACCGGCCCTATACTTTCTTCCACAAAACGCTACTTTTGTCTTCTAATTAAACGGTTTACTGAGAAATAATGATTTTTATACCATATTTATTTATGCATTTCGTTTAATGTTTAATTTCAAAGAAGGAGAGCCTGAAAAGTGACATCAAATTAAAATTCGGAGAGAATAAAACAATCGAAAAACTCACCGGAAGTCAAATCCACATTTTACCGAAAATAAAATAATTTTTACGACTGTTTAATTAAATTGGAATTAAAAAAAGCGAATAATTAAATAGTTTCTACGTCAACTTACATTCTTGGTATAAAATATATTTCTTTTATATTGTTTTAAAGAATAAATATTATCATTTAAAAACATATTCACTATTTTACAACAAATAAGAGACTAATTTCCGGTCTTTAACGGGCGCTTGTTTTGACTTGAAAATGATATCAAAACTGCAAGAAAAGTCTACATTTGATTGCATATTGCCAAACCACAGTTACTAAACGTAATTTTCGAACTTTTCATTTTATCAAATTAAATTAAGAGTCATCCTTACTCATATTTTAATTTTTGCTTTTATGTCGATCCGGCCCATATTTAAAGTCGATCCGGCCCCAATAAAAATATATTTATAAGGAATAAAAATAAAGATATATATTAATTGTAATTCATAAATGTTATAGAATTTTATTATAATGTAAAATGTGTACTGCAGTACGGTAAAAAAAAAGGCCTTTGACAAATATTGTCTTTACATGAGTATAAAACAACTAGGTTGATTATGTTTTCATTACAAGTTTTCAAAATTATTGGGTATAATTATATTAAAAACGTATATAACAGAATTTAGGACAATCAAAAGACATCAACATTAATCAGCAGTAATTAGCATTTTCTTTCAACTGACTGTGATCTTTACAAGTCTTTCATCCTGTGTAATAACAAATAGTTACATACACAATGGTACTAGACGATCTCGAAGCTGATACATACAATCTTTGTTCTTAAAATTTCTCAAATTGAGAAACGTTGTTTGATTTGCCGAATCCTTTCTGAAAATGTGCATTCAGTGTAATTGTTTATTTATTATCTTGCAATAAAGAATAATGGATACTCATATAACTTGTTTTTATTTTATCTACACACAACTATTCAAAATATTGTCAACTTTAAAAAAAATGTATTGACTACATTCGATATTACAAAAAAAAAAAAAAAGTGTTATAGAAGCCTCTGATGTTACCTGAAAAAAAAAAATACCGGCAAATAATTATTATAAGACATAACACCAAACAAAAGATCAAACTATAAAGGCCTTGTTGATTACGTAACTTTAATCAATCAGGATTTGATTGAATTAAGTGATTACAAGTTGCATTACCTTAGTTCACAATCATCAGACAATAGTTGAATAAACAAACCAATTATTATAGACTAATGATTTGATTAAACAAGTCATTATAATGAGTTAAACTTTACAGGTTTCATTGGATTGTAAATATTTATTTATCTCTTCTAAGTGTGATTTAAATAATTAAAAAATCGCCATGACATTCAAAGTTATCAAGGAAAATACCTTAATATTATTATGCTGAAGCTGCTATACAAACAGACACAATCACAACCATTTAAAAATTTTAAATCTTTCATCTTACTGGTACTCCAATATATTCATACTTTACTGACCTGTTGTCATCCATCATTGATACTTTTTACAAATCCCATTTATACTGATTAAATGTCTAAATAGTTTATTCCTTATCATTTATTATGGGGCCTGATCGACGTGGGGCCGGATCGACGTGGGCCGGATCGACTTGGGCCGGATCGACTTTGGGCCGGATTGACTTGGGGCAGGATCGGTTTGGGGCCGGAACGACCGGATACCTAATTTTTTTCCTCTTCTAAGTCTACTTGGGTAACTGTCTAAAATTATCAAATGCTTTTCTAGTGTGTGTAACTTTATTTTGATTTGGCATATTGACAAACAATTGGTGTCAAAAATGTTTAGTATGTGCTAGCTGGTAGGTAAATTTTGTGCGGTATTAGTTTTGTGTGCACACATTACATATGCTTTAGCAGCAATGACTTAAGGTAGATCATCGGTATATATATTTCCTCAGATAGAATTTTCTTATACTTTGCCAAAATGAAGATTATAGTATCCTTTTTTCAAAAATATAATAAAACGTATGGGTCACCGTGCTATGTTTTAAGCTACAAGTCGTGCAAAATTTCACAAATTTGCAAAGATTGTTCATGAAAAACACGTTTTTGTGAATAAAAAGAAATCTATGAGATTGAATTTTGAAATAAAATATAAGAAGATAGGTTTTATAATATGCTTTAAGAATATAAAAATAAAAAATGATGTCACCGAACTTGTTTTCTTGCTACAAGTAAAAAATGAAAATTTCACTATCATTCCAGTATATAACTTTTACTATAAGAGTTATCATCCCTTTAATGGCTAATTTGAAAAATTGATTCTAAAAACACAAATATTTGGTATTTGTTTGAACATTTTGGATAATGCAATAAATCGCTTATTTTTCTTTATACAAATGAACATTCTTACACATAAACTGCAAATCTGTCTCAAAATTTGCAGATTTAGGCAAAGAACTAGACAGATTCTGTATTGCTATTGTACAATCCAAGATGGTGGTATACAATGAATCTACATTGTACCTTAAAGGGAGAGTTTTTTCATGCAGTGTTTGTTTGCCTGAGTTAGTTACATTGTAGGAATCAGGTGGTTCCGACCCCAAAACCAATAGACATATATATACTTTTGGTATTTAGCTGAATTTTATCTCCGAATGACTCTAGATCTGTTTATAAATAACATTCTGACGTCAAGCAACAATCACTTTTTACATGTATGACTTCAAAATTTTCAAAATATTAATTATTTTAAGTAATGGCTGAAAATTTGCAAACAAGTGTAAATAACTCTATCTTACCCAATGTCCATTCCGGTTCCAACAGAGATGTGATTCTTCCTGTGGGAGTCAAAATCTCCCGATTTTTAAGCCCTCTTCTGTCCTTCCTGTTAATAATTCAAATCTTCCTTTTTTTTCAAAATTTCAACTCCAAAAAATTTGTCAGTTTCTTTTTGGGTAAAGATTGCATGAAATGTAATCAAAACCATATGGTACTGACTTGATATCTAAATCTTCAAAGGTTTATCACTACTTTTGAGATACACAAATAATGTTTAACAAATTACCCCCCTTTTTTTATTATCAAGAGTTGGTGTGAGCTAATTTACACCAGGAAACAGCCCTACTTCTATATAAAAACATTGTACATGTATAAAAGAAATAAGAGGATACAGGCACACACATTTCCATTCAGTATAAACCAATCAGCTCCAGAATAGAAAGATTCTATTCAAAATTGTATTTAAATAAGGGGGGGGGGGCGGTAATTTGTAAATCATTACAATATGGACAGGGTCTACTGGGTCTACTGGGGCAAAACGACTTTGGTTAATGACATAGAACTGGTCTTTATTATATGAGGCAGTTGCTAACTGATGAGCTCTTGAACACTAGTTTTTGTCATGTGGACTTTGCATGTTAGTTTTGCTAACCATCATACTTTTTGGTAATCAGATATACAAATTTGCAGGAAATCACATGCTCCTCAGATACACATTTGTGGGAAATTAGAAATGCTCCTTTTTATTGCTTCACAAAGATTGCCCCTAAAAGAACAAAAACCAGAATAACTTATGTCGCCGCCATCTTCTTGAAGGTTTTATAGGCCATAGTGTATAGACTCAAATCATTTATGCTTCCTGTAATAACGAAATACTTCTCCATTAATGATGCTGGTGCTACCTGAATCTTTAAGTTGTTTATGGTTTTTGGTTTTTAACAAGTGGATTTTGCATGTTTGTTTTTATTTTCTAACATTAAAGAAGAGGCAAAAGATACATGTACAAAGGGACATACAAACTCAGAAGTCTAAAATTAAATGAACTGACAATGCCATGGCAAAAAATGACTGAAAAGACAGACAATAGTATGCAAAACACAACATAGAAAACTAAAGACTGAGCAACATGAATCCCACCAAAAACCGGGGGTGACCGCAGGTGCTCTCAAAGGGTAAGTAGATCCTGTTCCACATGTACATGATGTGTCATACTTTTTTTCGTACTTAGAAATACAATGTTTGCTTTTTAATTGTCATCATACTTTTCTGCATTTAGATATTCAATGTCTTAAAAGGGTAAACTTTCCCCATTGGCGACTCCTCGTTAACCAGGGAATGGATTTCAATCAAACTTTTAAGGATTCTTCATGACATTATACCATTGTGTACTTTTGATCAGATTGATTTCTGGGGTTTCCGTTGCAAAAACATGAACTTTACCCTTTTATTTTGCATCTGCAATTCCTCCTAAACCAGAGAATGGAATTAAATAAAACTTTCATGACCAAATGCCATTGTGTACCTCCTATTTTACTTTTTGATCGGAATGATTTCTTGGGTTTCCCACACAAAAACATGGACTTTGCCCTTTCATATTATGATTATAACGTCCCCATCTGCAACTCTTCTTAAACCAGCGAATGGATTTCAATTAAACTTTTGCAGATTCCTCATAACATAATGCTTTTGTTCACCTTCTTTTTTACTTTTTGATCAGAAAATGTTCAGAATGATTTCTGGGGTTTCCAAAACCAAAAAATTGAATTTGCCATTTCATATTATCAAAATGATTATTCTTGATAGAGTCAACTTATATTATTTTTTATTTTTCCTTAGTATAATTTTAATGGTTTCACATAACAAAACATATGCTTAATCTTCTTGTTGGTATCAATTTGCTAGCTCTGCTTACAGTTCTTCTAGGTTATAAGTTGTAATTTGCTATGAACAACAAAGTAGCTCCCTGTCACTGACTTACTGTGAGTACTCTTAGGTTGATACTTTGTGTCTTTTGTCTTTAATAGTATTTTTTTGGTGCTTCATGCCAATCTGATGAGTCAAGCACTTTCAACTGATTTTTAGAGTTAATTGTAAGTTGTGTTATTTCACCACTGCAGGATTTCCCAGGTTAGAGGAGTGTTGAACGCTCTTAAACGTGTTTAAACCAACCACATCCAACCACATTTGTATGTAGTATTCCAATCCTGTTATTTGGTTGTTGTCAGTTGTCATATTTGATTTTGTTTTATTGTTTAATCATTACAGGCATTTGTTTTCATCATCGAATTGTTTTTAAATTTTGCCATATTGGGGCTTTTATAACTTGCTCATTGTTCACAGTGACCTACAAATGTATAGCTGCTTACATATATCGAACATACTCTGGGCAAACAGGAACAGGGGAGAAAGAGGTTGTGGGCCAACTAACCCAGATTCATTTCATCAGTTCTGTTTTTCAGTTCATTCAACATTAAGAAGAAGCAATGCAGAGACTTATCAAATGGACAGAATTGCCGAATTTAACTGTCATGACCATACATGTAGTACCAATAGACATAAGAAAAATGAATATTATTCCATGCATTATCATGATTATTAATTTAGAAAAAACTAAAGGGTGTTTAACACATATAATTATTTATTATTCCATATTTCCTGGTCAGTGTGTCCTTTATTTGTGTAACTAATATGAAAAAAGGAGATGTGGTATGATTGCCAATGAGACAAAATCATGAGATGATGTGAAAGGGAAATCTGATCTTTGCTCAGATGGGGAATCATTTTAAATTTAAACTGCTCAAATACAAACAAACAATTGCCATGATTGTTACTTTTTTAAAAAGCATTTATTATCAAATAAATAGATAATTTACAATGTACTAATCTAAAATGACTTATTAAAAAAAAGTTTTCAAGGAACTTATTGTGATAACATGTTGAGATAGTTTTGTTGTCTCAGATTATAAATGTGGACGATTGGTACATTTGTAGATGCCTACAGATATTTTATCCAGCTTGATTAAAATTTTTTTTTTTATCTAATTGAAGAAAATGGCAGACAATACAGAAAAGAAGAGTAATTGGAAAGAACTGGCTGCTCAGAAAGAAAGAGAATGGAAAGAAGTAACTGAGCTCAGGTAGCTTAAGCAAAGTTTCTTTCTTTTCAGTTCACTTGTCTGAAAAGGCCATATGAGCTATTTAATCTCATGCTCACATCTTTATGTAAACTTTCTATGTAATTGCTTACCTGTACTTTGGTTTTTGGATATAATGCAAATATTGTATTCGTAGTGCTCAGTTTTTTTTTCTGGTTTTCCACTGATTCAGATTAAAAGTAGATTTTTAAACAAGCTTATTATGGTTAATTTACTGTCCAAGCTAAGAACCATGTTAAACTGTTGTCTGTACTTATATCTTAATGTTTTTTGTCTTAATAAGGTATTATGTTTTCTGGACTCTGCATTTGTCAGTCCATCTGTCCCATATCAGGTTTGGTTTAAGGTAATTTGTGGCAACATCAACTTATTATAAAACTTAGTACACATGCTTAAGGATGTTTGCTACTCTGTTTCAAAATAACAAGCTTTTTAAAAGACTGTTATGAATTGATAGTATATTTATAACAGAACTTGAAAAGAAGAAAAGAATGATAGGTCCGTGTGCTTGATTTTGAGATATAAGCCATTGAAAATTTGGCGGGAAATGATTCTCTCTAGACTATTCATAAAATTGACATTGGCAGCATTTTCTTTCAAAAACTATGAAAAAATAACAAGGTTTTTATAAGATTTTCAAATATGACTTTTAAAACTATATGTAATAAAATTATGAAAAGAAAAGTAGGGCATAATGGGCTAAATTTTTAATGGGTACTAGATGGATAAAACCAGAGGATTCCGAATATCTGACAAAAATTCAAAAACAAGAGGAGCGAACATCCTTAAGTTTAATATATTTGCAAAAACTGAAAATGAAAATGTGATAGTGCGAGTCCTTTTATACTTGACAACTCTTCAATTATTGAAAATGTCATTGGTGATAACTGACATTAAACCCTAATTAAATTATCACAAGAGCATTATTACACAGTTATTAATAAGTATGAAATACAGCTATAGAGATTTCCTAGTATCCACTAATATATTCATAATATTGGACACCAATCAATTATTTAAAGATTCTCCTTTAAGTTTCTAAAGATATTTTATTATATAATTGTCATGTGAAATAAAAGTATTTCATCAAACTTTAATAAGTTGGTCAAACTAACACAGAAATTAAAGTAAAATTTATAAACTGTGAACAACGACCCTTGTTGGTATTAATCAACACAAGTATTTGTGTGTGGGCTGAATTATAAATATGATGATGCATCTGAAAATTTTCATGTATATAAGTAGGAAAGTGAAAAATACAATGTATATATAGCAATGCAATATTCAGGTGAGGATGAAAAATAATTGAAAAATGAGTTATACTGTCTGATAAATGTTTTTATTTTAATTACAACAATAAAATTGAGAATGGAAATGGGGAATATGTCAAAGAGACAACAACCCGACCAGAGAGCAGATGTTCTATTTTATTAGTTACATTGTATAAGAAAAAAAATACTTTGACTGGTTATCGAATTCAGAGTTTATACCCTTGTCATATAAACCACCTCTTCAAATCAACCCATATATGGATCACAGGTTACACTTGATATTGAAGCTCATACTTAGACCACACTTAAAACAGTGAAACAGAGAAAAATGTCTAGCTGGCTCAGTATTTTAGTCTTTCTCATACATAAACAGCTTCATTTGTTATCTACATGTGTATAATGTATGGCCACTTGATGTTTACTTATATCATTTATATGTAAAAAGACTGGATTATTTTTATATTGAAATTATTAAAACTTATAGAATATATAAGAATGACAACCTATAAGGATAGTACCAACAAAATTAAGTTTTACACTGACATGCATGTATATGGTATGCTTGTTTTAGGTATTGAACACGTTCATTGATTATTTTTTTCCCCTATTGTTTTAAGTGATTTAACAGTATTTTCAGTCATCTTTTGTTTGTTGTATTCATATACAATTTGTCCAGATGTAGGTGATTTAAAGCTTTTGGTATGATTTGGGAGGATGCCTGTTGTTGAAGGTGACCTTCAGATTTCTATATTAGTAAACTTGTTGAAAGGTTGTTGTCTCATTGAGATACATAATATCTCATTTATTAATCTCTATCTTATAGACTTTATTTGTATATTTTTATTTGAAGAATGGAAACCTTAGAAGCAGCTTATGTTGAAAAAGACAAACAGTTAAATGAAGAAAAATCCAAAATTCAGAAGTTGAAGGAAGATTTTAAGTATAATTTAAAACTTTTAGAAGAGAGAGATCAAGAGTTAGACAGATATGATAAAATATTTGTAGGTAAGTTAACCTTGTTTTTGTAATATTTTAACAAACCACCAAAATTGAGGTTGTGATTGGTCTGCCTTCACTAATTTCTTCCAATACTATTCAATTTGCTTGAAGAATAATTCTAGCATACTCCGATATACAATTACTGTGCGTTAATCTTGACTATAGTTGTGATAAGCTGAAATAATTGGTCAGATTCATTTATGTTTTCCCCATGTTTCCCATAGACATCTTAAAGGGGCATTAGCTGTCAAATTTATTTCCTCTGATTTGACTCAAATTCTCATATTAGATTTATAACATACTAAAACTATATCCAAATTACAATAACTATGAAATAAACAATTAACAATGCAGGTTTTAAGTAATTTGTGAATACTTTGCAGGCAACTTCTTTTTTACCTGTTTTTAAAGGCAGTGCTTTAATGCCTTTCTAGTTGCCGGGTTAATCCTTCCTTCCGCGATATCCAACTTATCTACGTGGGGGGTCATTAGGCTCCAAGTAGATCCGGAAATGTTGAATTCTCTCCTCTTCTTATTGTGATATAAAATGTTTTTTGTTTCATTTCATTTACATTGGGAAATAGAGAAACGATCATTGTGTTTTGTTAGTTTTAAAAACTTTTGATATATTTGTATTTTGCATTATAAGCAGTCAACCGATTGACAAACTAGAATTATTTGAATTCCGTGTGGAAAGAGCTCGGGTTAATTTCGAGTGTTATCTGCAATCTAGATGTTTATAAATCTTTTCAGTCGTTGATATAATAATTAAGAGTCGACTGAACATTAATTATATTATACAATTTAAAGCGCATTTCTGTTTATGCACGTGAACCCGTCTAACGTTATTGTTATTTCGCAGTTATATAAAGTAGCAAATTATCGTTCCTGAATAGGTGGCGCCGTGGTAGCCGATCCTGTTCCTCAACTTCCGGTTTCTGCACTGTGCAACTATTTCAGTTACATTTTAAATTAACGATGCCAAGTACTTGTTGTTGTGTACCTGGATGTCATTTAAGAGAAGGACATGCATTTCCAAATGACTTAAAAAGAAGGAAAAGTTGGATCAACGCTATGGCCCAAACGCAGATTGGACGAGAACACGATTTCATCGTGGAGTCCATCTCAATCAGCTGTTGTTTGCAAGGCACATTTTACTGAAAAAGACTACCTGCAGGAAACTATTCATGGTAAAACTCTATTTTCTTTTTGAAATATATAGTTATATATGTAATCGCCATGCGAATAAACCAAAGCCTGTTTACAACCGCAATTATCGTTTTAGAATAAAAGGGGGTGGTTAATTCAAGACGTCATAATTTTTTGTATTACGATTCAATGTGATCTGTTTGAGATTTTTTCGTGATTGCTACAGTTATAATGATTTCTTACAAGAGGTATATCATACTGAGAATTATTTTAGCACTAATTATGCTAATGTAGTAATGACAGGAATGCATAAGCTATGCCTCATAGACTTTCTTGAAAAATATCAATGACAATAATAATATTAATGTTAACAGGAACAAAACAATGACATGCTCTCATCAATATTATAGTTATTTAGGTACAAACAATGTACGTTTGTTGCATAAGTCTCTCATTGTTTGTCCTTTGGATTTACATAACATACATTGAATCAGGCAAACATAGTTTTATCCAGATTGTAATGAATAAATCTAGTTAATATTTCGCCAGGTAATACAAAGTCATGAAAGTATACATTGCTAATGGAAGTTCATTTAATTATCAAAAAACTAATGTTTTATAACCTTTTTCAGGGCGCAAACCCACCATACAGAGACCTAAGTCTACTGCCATTCCCAGCCTATTTTCCTGGACCAAGCAAGAGACTGAATCGTCCGCAAAAAGAAAAATCAGGGCAGTTTCCTGTGAAAACAAAAGAACTAAACTTGATGAATATTGTAGTAGAAATCTAGAGGAAAGTTTTGATTGTAAAGTTGGTTTTCCTGAAGAAGTCATTCATACTGCAGAAAGGATTTATGACTGTCCACCACCAACTGCTGAGCTAATGTTGAGCTTCAAAGATGGAATTACGCAAACACCATCAATGTCTATGTTTTCAGCAGAGAATTTTGAAATGAAGACACGTGACACAGCCATGCATTTTTATACCAGTTTAGAGTTGTATACTAAATTTTTATTTGTTTTGACCACACTTGGTCCAACAGCACATTGTTTGAGATACATATATTTTCAAATTGATAGGGTGTCAGTTGAAAATCAGTTTTTTTATGACTTTGATGAAATTGAGGCATTATACAACCAACTTTGAACTTTCTAGATTCTAGATTGAATCTAGTGTTAAGAATATTGTGTATATACATGGATTGTTTTTATGCCTAAACAGTGGTGTGAGGCTAACACTTGGCCATCTAGTGGTTTAGTCAGGCATTTTTCGCCATCCAACTTCAAAATAAAGTTTCCTACGACTTGGATTATTATTGACAGCACAGAATATCCCATGATAAAACTAAAGCTCCTAGAGCTCAGGCAACCTTTTCATCATATAAAAACAGAAACACTGAAAATACTTGTATGTTCGACGCCTGGTGGTTTAGTCAACTATGTCTCTACTGCATATGTTGGTTCTACCAGTGACTATGAAATAGTTGAAAGATGTAGAATACAAAATGTAGTTCAGTTATGTGATCCAGGTGACAGTGTGATGGCAGACAAAGGTTTAAATGTGCAAGATTTGTTTGCTAACTTTTTTCAAAAAAAGAAACAGAATTAGTTCCAAAACTCTTATACGGGATAGAAAAGTCTCCAATTAACATGTGCACATAGAGCGAATTATTGGACTTGGCAAAACATACAAAATTCTAACAAATCCTATGAATGGAACTGAAACAAAACTTTCATCTGAAATAACATTTAGTTGTTTTATGTTGTGTAATTTAAAAACTTGTATTGTGCCAAAGGATGCAGAAATAAAAGTGACGCAATGAATTTTGTTCTGATATATATATATTTATAATTACATGCACATGTAAATTGTAATGCATATAAAAATAAGGAGATGTGGTATGATATTCAGTGAGTTTATTGAACTAAAGTGCATAAGAAATGGGTTTAAGCAGTTACAGGTGTTACTGTCACCGTACAATCTCCAACAATGAGAAAAACTTGTACCGTGTAAAAAATTTCAGAGATCTTACCACTAAGTTTTGTTGTCTCACCTTGACTTTGGTGAATTGTTTATATCTGTTGATGTAAATATAAAAAAGAAGATGTGGTATGATTGCCAATGAGATAACTCTCACAAGAGACCAAATGACACAGAAATTAACAGCTATAGGTCACAGTATGGCCTTCAACAATGAGCAAAGCCCATACCGCATAGTCAGCTATAAAAGGCCCGAAATGACAATGTAAAACAATTCAAACAAGAAAACTAACGGCCTAATTAATGTACAAAAAATGAACGAATATAACAAATATGCAACACATAAACAAACGACAACCACTGAATTACAGGCTCCTGACTTGGGACAGGCACATACATGTACATACAGAATGTGTCGGGGTTAAACATGTTAGCGGGAGCCCAACCTTCCCCCTAACCTGGGACAGTGGTGTAACAGTACAATATAAGAACGAACTATAAAAATCACTTGAAAGAGGCTTAACTCATCAGATGGATAAATACAAATACAAGTGGATGTGGTCGGGTAGTTGTACATCCAAACAAGAAAAAGACAGAAAGTACAGATCTGAGAGTACTTGCAGTTACTGACAGCTAGTTCAAAGCCACTAACAACTGATATAAAAATCTTGCATCTAAGACTAAATTATCAATCCGTAAGCTCCCTTGAGAATTTTATAAATTTTAGATTTTACATTTCTGAGTTATGGTGTTTTATTGGGATTTTCCAGTTTTTGTCGAGCCTGCGACTTTTGTCGCAGAAAGCTCGACATAGGGATAGTGATGTTGCGGCGGCAGCGTTAGCTTACTTCTTAAAAGCTTTATATTTTAGAAGGTGGAAGACCTGGATGCTTCATACTTTGTATATGGATGCCTCATGTTACGAAGTTTCCGTCAGCCACATGTCCAATGTCCTTGACCTCATTTTCATAGTTCAGTGACTACTTGAAAAAAAAGTAAACATTTTTTGTAATGTTAAATTCTCTCTTATTATAAGTAGTAGGATAACTATGTTTGGTATGTGCGACCTTGCAAGGTCCTCATGCCTGTCAGACAGTTTTCACTTGACCTCGACCTCATTTCATGGATCAGTGAACAAGGTTAAGTTTTGGTGGTCAAGTCCATATCTCAGATACTATAAGCAATAGGTCAAGTATATTCGGTGTATGGAAGGACTGTGAAGTGTACATGTCCAACTGGCAGGTGTCATCTGACCTTGACCTCATTTTCATGGTTCAGTAGTTATAGTTAAGTTTTTGTGTTTTGGTCTGTTTTTCTTATACTGTATGCAAAAGGTCTACTATATTTGGTGTATGGAATGATAGTAAGATGTACATGTCTAGCTGGCAGGTGTCATTTGACCGTGACCTCATTTTCATGGTACAGTGGTCAAAGTTAAGATTTTGAGTTTTGGTCTTTTTTTCTAATACTATATGCAATAGGTCAACTATATTTGGTGTATGGAAATATTTTATGATCTTTATGTCAGTCGCGCAGGTTTTATTTGACCTTGACCTCATTTTCACAGTTCATTGCTCTGTTAAGTTTTTATACGCCCGTTTACGGGACGTATTATGGTATACCGTTGTCCGTCTGTCAGTCCGTCGTCAACATGTCGGACATTAACTCAAAAATGCTTTTACCAATTTGCATAAAACTTTGGTGAATTGTTTATATCTATTGACGTGAGCTCCCTTTCATTTTTTATAAAATTTAGATTTTACGTTTCCGAGTTATGGGGTTTTATTCATTAAAAAAAGGGGGATTTTCCAGTTTTCTGACAATAAGTCAAGAATGCTTTCACCAACTTGCAAGAAATTGTGGTGAATTGTTTATATCTATTGACATGAGCTCCCTTTCGATTTTTATAAATTTTAGATTTTACGTTTCCGAGTTACAGGGTTTTATTCATAAAAAAAGGGGGGATTTTCCAGTTTTCGGACAAAAACTCTAAAATGCTTACAGCAATTCTTATGAAACTTTGGTGAATTGTTTGTATGTATTGATGTAAGCTCCCTTTAGAATTTTATAAATTTTACATTTTACATTTCTGAGTTATGGGGTTTTATTCATTAAAAAAAGGGGTGATTTTCCAGTTTTCGAACAATAACTCAAATATGCTGTCACCAATTCTCATGAAACTTTGGTGAATTGTTTATATCTATTGTTGTAAGCTCCCTTTTTATTTTCATAAATTTCTAATATGACATTGAGAATTAATTGAACTTTATTTGTTTATAGTCTGACAACAGGTTTACTAAGTATTGCACAACAGCAAGAAATCTTTAATTGCATATTCAATTCATATAACCAATTTCAAGATTGTTGACTACATTTATTCAGAAACCTATAATATGTCAAATATTTAATTACAATCCAAATTCAGACCTGAATCAAGCTTGAATATTGTGTCCATTTTTGCCCCAACTGTTCAGGGTTGGACCTCTGCGGGCGTATCTAGTTGTGTTTTGGTCTGTTTTTCTTAAACTATAAGCAATAGGTCAACTATAGTTGTTGTATGGAAGAATTGTTAGCCGTACATGCCTGCCTGGCATGGTTCATCTGACCTTGACCTCATTTTCATGGTTCATTGGTCAATGTTTAGTTTTCTTGGTTAATGTTAAGTTTATGTGACAGTTGTAATAAAGCTTTATATTAAGGACTATCAACATAATATCAGTGATTAGTAAAGAAGGCGAGACATTTCAGCGTGTGCACTGTTGTTGGACAACAACTCAAAAATGCTTTAAGCAGTTGGCATGAAACTTGGGTGAATTATTTATAGCTATTGATGTAATCTCCCTATAGATTTTCATAAATTTCAAATATGACATTGAGAAGAAATTGAACTTTATTCTTTATAGTCTGGCAACAGATTTATTAAGTATTGCCCAACAGCACAGTTTATTGCACAACAGCAAGAAATCTTTAATTGAATATAAATTCAATTCATATAACCGATTTCAAGTTCTTTGACTACATTTATTCAGAAACTATAATATGTAAAATATTTAATTACAATCCAAATACAGACCTGTATCAAGCTTGAATATTGTGTCCATTTTTGCCCCAACTGTTCAGGGTTGGACCTCTGCGGTGTATCCAGCTGCGCTCAGCGAATCAGTTTATTTCTTAATTAAGAACTCCTTTTTTCATTCATAAATTACTTTAAACTTAGAAATATAATTTTGCTTGGAGTTATAGTTTCTAAAAAAGTATTGTCATTGAAAGAATTGACATGTTGCAATGTACATTTATTCTACATAGTTCTATGGTACCAAATCAAAAGTTTATATAAAAGAAAGAAGTCAAAGGTTTCCCATCACAGTTTAGTTACATACATTTTTTTTGTACCTGAGGTCGTTGAATATAGATCATTATATAAATAAGGAGATGTGTTATGATTGCCAATGAAACAACTATCATCCATACTTACTAGTAACAAACCACATTTGCAGAGTTGAATGAAATACAGTTGATAACATTTACTTATTTCTAAAAAGAAAATGCCTAACTATTTTAAACAGTATTTGAATATCAATTATATGGTCATTTTTATAAACTTCCTGTTACAAAACTTTGAATTTTTCGAAAAACTAAGGATTTTCTTATCCAAGGAATAGATTACCTTAGCCGTATTTGGCACAATTTTTTGGAATTTTGGGTCCTCAATGCTCTTCAACTTTGTACTTGTTTGGCTTTATAACTATTTTGATCTGAGCGTCACTGATGAGTCTTATGTAGACGAAACGCGAGTCTGGCGTATTAAATTATAATCCTGGTACCTTTGATAACTAATTTGACTATAAACATAGATAAAAAAGGTACAAACTGGATATAATGCACAAGTTCATAAACAAGTGAGAACAAACGCCTTCATATAGTGCTCAGAATATGACATTCATAAAACTTGTTCAATATCATTAGAGAACTCTAAATCTTAAATACTGAAAGCCACCTCTGATAAGTACACTGTACTATGCAAGATAATGATATAACTGGACTAAAAATACACACAACCTGTAATTAACTGCCTTTACAGCGCTTTCGCGCTTTGATTACTTTTATTTATAGATTTAAAAACTGAACTAAGCATGAAGAATGGTGAAACAAGTGAACTAAAGATACAGATAGATGACTTGAAATCAGTGATAGGAAGAGATAATCAAGCCAAGGATGAACTACAGAGACATTATCAACAAAGACTTAAGGAAAAACAGGCAGAAGTAGACTCATTTAAATGGTATTGCACTTAAGCTTATAAAGCTATTTTATGAATAAAAAAATATGTGGGGTTTTCTTCAAATGAGTTCCTGACCTAAAATTTTCCTATATATTTGATACAAAACCGAAATTTTGAACTCCTGACTCCTTTCTTGTTGACTTCTTTCTTATAGACTTCTTTCTGTTGACTCCTTTCTTGTTGACACCTTTCTTGTTGACTTCTTTCAGTTGACTCCTTTCTTGTTGACTTCTTTCTGTTGACTCCTTTCTGTTGACTCCTTTCTTGTAGACTTCTTTCTTGTTGACACCTATCTTGTTGACTCCTTTCTTGTTGACTCCTTTCTTGTTGACACCTTTCTTGTTGACTTCTTTCTGTTGACTCCTTTCTTGTTGACTACTTTCTGTTGACTCCTTTCTGTTGACTCCTTTCTTGTAGACTTCTTTCTTGTTGACACCTTTCTTGTTGACTTCTTTCTTGTTGACACCTTTCTTGTTGACTTCTTTCTGTTGACTCGTTTCTTGTTGGCTTCTTTCTGTTGACTCCTTTCTTGTTGACTTCTATCTTGTTGACTCCTTTCTTGTTGACTCCTTTCTTGTTGACTTCTATCTTGTTGACTCCTTTCTGTTGACTCCTTTCTTGTTGACTTCTTTCTTGTTGACTTCTTTCTGTTTACACCTTTCTTGTTGACTCCAATCTTGTTGACTCCTCCTTTCTTGTTTACTCCTTTTATTGTTGACTCCTCTCTTGTTGACTCCTTTCTTGTTGACTTCTTTCTTGTTGACACCTTTCTTGTTGACTCCTTTCTTGTTAACTCCTTTCTGTTGACTCCTTTCTTGTTGACTTCTTTCTTGTTTACTCCTTTCTTGTTGACTTCTTTCTGTTGACTTCTTTCTTGTTGACACCTTTCTTGTTGACTTCTTTCTGTTGACTCCTTTCTTGTTGGCTTCTTTCTGTTGACTCCTTTCTTGTTGACTTCTATCTTGTTGACTCCTTTCTTGTTGACTCCTTTCTTGTTGACTTCTATCTTGTTGACTCCTTTCTGTTGACTCCTTTCTTGTTGACTTCTTTCTTGTTGACTTCTTTCTGTTTACACCTTTCTTGTTGACTCCTCCTTTCTTGTTGACTCCAATCTTGTTGACTCCTCCTTTCTTGTTTACTCCTTTTATTGTTGACTCCTCTCTTGTTGACTCCTTTCTTGTTGACTTCTTTCTTGTTGACACCTTTCTTGTTGACTCCTTTCTTGTTAACTCCTTTCTGTTGACTCCTTTCTTGTTGACTTCTTTCTTGTTTACTCCTTTCTTGTTGACTTCTTTCTGTTGACTCCTTTCTTGTTGACTCCTATCTTGTTGACTCCTTTCTTGTTGACACCCCTTCACTTGTTGACTCCTTTCTTGTTGACTTCTTTCTTGTTGACTACTATCTTGTTGACTCCTTTCTTGTTGACTCCTTTCTTGTTGACTTATTTCTTGTTGACTCCTTTTTGTTGACTCCTTTTATTGTTGACTCCTTTCTATTTGACTTCTTTCTGTTGCCTCCTTTCTGTTGCCTCCTCTCTGTTGACTCCTTTTATTGTTGACTCCTTTCTTTTTGACTTCTTTCTTGTTGACTTCTTTCTGTTGACTCCTTTCTTGTTGACTCCTATCTTGTTGACTCCTTTCTTGTTGTTTCCTCTCTTGTTGACTCCTTTCTTGTTGACACCTTTCTTGTTGACTTCTTTCTTGTTGACTCCTTTCTGTTGACTCCTTTCTTGTTGACTTCTTTCTGTTGACTCCTTTCTTGTTGACTTCTTTCTTGTTGACTTCTTTCTGTTGACACCTTTCTTATTGACTCCTTTCTTGTTGACTCCTCCTTTCTTGTTGACTCCTTTCTTGTTGACTCCTTTCTTGTTGACTTCTTTCTTGTTGACTCCTTTCTTGTTGACTTCTTTCTGTTGACTCCTTTCTGTTGACTCCTTTTATTGTTGACTCCTTTCTTGTTGACTTCTTTCTGTTGCCTCCTTTCTGTTGACTCCTTTTATTGTTGACTCCTTTCTTTTTGACTTCTTTCTTGTTGACTTCTTTCTGTTGACTCCTTTCTTGTTGACTCCTATCTTGTTGACTCCTTTCTTGTTGACTCCTCTCTTGTTGACTCCTTTCTTGTTGACACCTTTCTTGTTGACTTCTTTCTTGTTGACTCCTTTCTGTTGACTCCTTTCTTGTTGACTTTTTTCTGTTGACTCCTTTCTTGTTGACTTCTTTCTTGTTGACTTCTTTCTGTTGACACCTTTCTTGTTGACTCCTCCTTTCTTGTTGACTCCTCCTTTCTTGTTGACTCCTCCTTTCTTGTTGACTCCTTTCTTGTTTACTCCTTTCATATTGACACCTTTCTTGTTGACTCCTTTCTTGTTGACTCCTTTCTTGTTGACTCCTCTCTTGTTGACTCCTTTCTTGTTGACACCTTTCTTGTTGACTTCTTTCTTGTTGCCTCCTTTCTTGTTGCCTCCTTTCTGTTGACTCCTTTCTGTTGACTCCTTTCTTGTTGACTTCTTTCTGTTGACTCCTTTCTTGTTGACTTCTTTCTTGTTGACTTCTTTCTGTTGACATCTTTCTTGTTGACTCCTTTCTTGTTGACTCCTCCTTTCTTGTTGACTCTTTCTTGTTTACTCCTTTCATATTGACACCTTTCTTGTTGACTCCTTTTATTGTTGACTCCTTTCTTGTTGACTTCTTTCTTGTTGACTTCTTTCTGTTGACACCTTTCTTGTTAACTCCTTTCTTGTTAACTCCTTTTTGTTGACTCCTTTCTTGTTGACTTCTTTCTTGTTGACTCCTTTCTTGTTGACTTCTTTCTTGTAGACTTCTTTCTTGTTGACTCCTTTCTTGTTGACTTCTTTCTGTTGACTCCTTTCTTGTTGACTCCTCCTTTCTTGTTGACTCCTTTCTTGTTGACTTCTTTTTTGTTGACTTCTTTCTTGTTAACGTCTTTCTTGTTGACTCCTCCTTTCTTGTTGACTCTTGACTCCTCCTTTCTTGTTGACTCCTCTCTTGTTGACACCTTTCTTGTTGACTCCTTTTTTGACTCCTTTCTTGTTGACTCCTCCTTTCTTGTTGACTTCTTTTTTGTTGACTCCTCCTTTCTTGTTCTTATTGACTCATTTCTGTTGCCAAATTTATTTGTTCTCCTTTCTTTTTGACACATTTCTTGTTGACTCCTTTCTTGTTGACACCTTTCTTCTTGACTCCTCCTTGTTGACACCTTTCTTGTTGACTCCTTTCTTGTTGACTTCTCTCTTGTTAACGTCTTTCTTGTTGACTCCTCCTTTCTTGTTGACTCATCCTTTCTTGCTGACTCCTTTTTTACTTCTTCCTTGTTGACCCCTTTCTTGTTCTTGTTGACTCCTTCTTTCTTGTAGACTCCTTTCTTACTTCTTCCTTGTTGCTTTTTTGTTGACTTCTTTCTTGTTGACTCCTTTCTTGTTGACTCCTCCTTTCTTGTTGACTCCTTTCTTGTTGACTTCTTTTTTGGTGACTCCTCCTTTCTTGTTCTTGTTGACTCCTTTCTGTTGCCAAATTTATTTGTTCTCCTTTCTTGTTGACACATTTCTTGTTGACTCCTCCTTTTTTGTTGACTTCTTTCTTGTTGACTCCTCCTTTCTTGTTGACACCTTTCTTCTTGACTCCTCCTTGTTGACACCTTTCTTGTTGACTTCTTTCTTGTTAACGTCTTTCTTGTTGACTCCTCCTTTCTTGTTGACTCCTTCTTTCTTGTTGACTTCTTCCTTTCTTGCTGACCCCTTTTTTACTTCTTCCTTGTTGACCCCTTTCTTGTTCTTGTTGACTCCTTCTTTCTTGTAGACTCCTTTCTTACTTCTTCCTTGTTGCTTTTTTGTTGACTTCTTTCTTGTTGACTCCTTTTTTGAATCCTTTCTTGTTGATTCCTCCTTTCTTGTTGACTCCTTTCTTGTTGACTCCTCTCTTGTTGACACCTTTCTTGTTGACTCCTTTCTTGTTGACTTCTTTATTGTTGACTCCTCCTTTCTTGTTCTTGTTGACTCCTTTCTGTTGCCAAATTTATTTGTTGACTTCTTTCTTGTTGACTCCTCCTTTCTTGTTGACACCTTTCTTCTTGACTCCTCCTTGTTGATACCTTTCTTGTTGACTCCTTTCTTGTTGACTTCTTTCTTGTTAACGTCTTTCTTGTTGACTCCTCCTTTCTTGTTGACTCCTTCTTTCTTGTTGACTTCTTCCTTTCTTGCTGACTCCTTTTTTACTTCTTCCTTGTTGACCCCTTTCTTGTTCTTGTTGACTCCTTCTTTCTTGTAGACTCCTTTCTTACTTCTTCCTTGTTGCTTTTTTGTTGACTTCTTTCTTGTTGACTCCTTTTTTGAATCCTTTCTTGTTGACTCCTCCTTTCTTGTTGACTTCTTTCTTGTTTACATCTTTCTTGTTGACTCCTTCTTTCTTGTTGACTTCTTTCTTTTTGACTTCTTTCTTGTTGACACCTTTCTTGTTGACACATTTCTTGTTGACTCCTCTTTTCTTGTTGACACCTATCTTGTTGACTCCTATCTTGTTGACTCCTTTCTTGTTGACTCCTCCTTTCTTGTTAACTTCTTTCTTAATGACACCTATCTTGTTGACTCCTTTCTTGTTGACTCCTTTCATGTTGACACCTTTCTTGTTCTCTTTTCTTGTTGACTCCTTTCTTGTTGACTCCTCTCTAGTTGACTTCTTTCTTGTTGACTCCTTTCTTGTTGACTTCCTTCTTGTTGACTACCTTCTTGTTGACTTCTTTCTTGCTGTTCTTGTTGACACCTTTCTTGTTGACTTCTTACTTGTTGACTGCTTTTGAAATGTTTACTATTTTACCCAGAAATGTCTGCATTATTTTCAAATTGTTTTGAAATGAAATTTCAAACTTCATTTTTAAAAGACGGATTAATTAATTTTCCAATGTCACAATTGCCATATCATGGTGTCTTAAAGATTCAACCAAAGAAATGTAAAGACAATTTAGCCAGTCTTAATGATTTTCTTATAATCAAAGAAAACATATATGTTACATATGTACTATATACTTGTATAAAATGTGATATCTTGACATTATTTTCATGTTGCTGAAAGGTGATCTTTTCAGTTATTTTAGGTTATATGTCATTTTATTTGCACTATAAAAGTCGGTTACCAGAAGTTTGTTTTCATGGTTAATTGATCACTACCAAGTTTTCACATAAACATCAAATTTTTATTTGTCTTGTAGATGTCATTTTCGCTATTCGCTAACTTTTCAAAATTTTAGTTGTGAAATATCAATCAGTTTTCTGTCTGGTAGGGGTTTCATTTTGGTAGTTCATTGATTTAAATTATGTTTTCACAATTTTGTTGGTTCATTAATTTACATTACATATTCAAAATTTTTTTGGTTCATTGATTTACATAATATTTTCACAATTAGGCCAGTTCTTGGTCATTTCATGTGTGGGGTTTTGTTATAATATTTTTTTAGGTTAAAAAAACACTATGTAACTGAAGCTTTCAAGAATGAATTGTTTGTTCATTCAGAAACACAATTGTGAAATAAACACAGTCCAAAATAATTTCATTTACTTTACTACAGCAATAAAGATGCTGAGTTACAAGACGAAAGAAAAGAATTTGAGCAGTTCAAAAGAAATCTTCAGCGTAAAATGACAGAAGTTGAAGAAGAGCTTGATACTCAGAGGAGGGAATTAGAAACAAGTAAATTATTGATTTGTTCTGTTTTATAGATCTGGAATGAAATTGTCATCATAATTTATATACTAACAAGAAAATAGAAGGCAGATAACTGACGGTTGTACTAAAGATTTGATGATACCAGTATAATGCAATTTTTTACTGCCCCCTTTGTATTTTCTCTGCCTTTTTTACACTGTAACTACTATCACCAATATTATAATAAAAGAATTAACAAGGCGAAGACACATTGGTTTTCGCACTCTAACTTTAGTTAAAGTGAATGGATCTCCATGAAATTTTACCATAAGGTTCAATACCACGAAAGGAAGGTTGGGATTGATTTTGGGGGTTATGGTACCAACAGTTAAGGAATTAGGGGCCAAAAAGGGGCCAAAAATAAGCATTTTTGTAACTTCCAGACAATAACTTGTGTGTAAGTGTATGGATCTCTCTGACATTGTACCACAAGGTTCCATATCACAAAGGGAAGGCTGTAATTGATCATGGGGGTAATTGCCTCAAAATTTTAGGAATTAGGGGCCAAAAAAGGGGCAAAAAACAAGCATTTTTCTAGTTTCATGACAATAACTTGTGTGTAAGTGTTTGGATATTTCTGAAATTGTACTACAAGGTTCCATATCACAAAGGGAAAGCTGGAATTGAGTTTGGGGGTAATTGCCCTAAACGTTTAGGAATTGGGGGCCAAAAAGGGGCCAAAAATAAGCATTTTTCTAGTTTCCAGACAATAACTTGTGTTCAAGTGTATGGATCTCTCTGAAATTGTACTGCAAGGTACCATACCACAAAGGGAAGGCTGGGATTGAGTTTGGGGGTGATGAATCATAAGGGGGTTCAAAAAATTTGGGGGGGGGATTTTTTTTTTTCTTTTAAAATTTTCCATTTTAAGTTGGTTATTTCTGATTTATATTTAAAAGCAAATAATAATGATATGGTAGGAGATACACACCAAACAGGATGTGTAAATTATTATATAATAAGTATTGTGCAATAGCAAGAAATTTTCAATTCCACAGTATTGCACAATAGCAAGAAATCTTCAATTGCACAGTATTGCGCAATAGCAAGAAATCTTCAATTGCACAGTATTGCGCAATAGCAAGAAATATCCAATAGTACAATATTGCGCAATAGCAAGAAATTGTCAATTGTACAGTATTGCGCAATAGCAAGAAATATTCAATTGCACAGTATTGTGCAAAAGAAGATACTTCGTATAAATTGCTTATTTCTTGATCAATTTCAATGGGGTTTTATTCTTGAATTCTTGGGGTTCTTTAATATGCTGAATCTTACCGTGTATTAAGTTTTTGGATTTTGGGCCCCGTTTTTAAATTGGTCCACATTGAGGTCCAAAGGGTCCAAAATTTAACTTTGTTTGATTTCATCAAAAATTGAATTATTGGGGTTCTTTGATATGCCGAATCTAATCGTGTATTTAGATTCTTAATTTTTGGTTCCGTTTTCAAATTGGTCTACATTAAGGTCCAAAGGGTCCAAAATTAAACTTAGTTTGATTTTAACAAAAATTGAATTTTTAGGGTTCTTTGATATGCTGAATCTAAACATGTATTTAGATTTTTGATTATGGGCCCAGTTTTCAAGTTGGTCCAAATCGGGGTCCAAAATTAAACTTTGTTTGATTTCAACAAAAATTGAATATATGGGGTTCTTTGATATGCGGAATCTAACCATGTATTTAGATTTTTGATTTTTGGGCCCCGTTATCAACTTTGTCCACATTGAGGTCAAAAGGGTCTAAAATAAAACTTTTGTTTGATTTCATCAAAAATTGAATTCTTGGGGTTCTTTGATATGCTGAATCTAACCATGTATTTAGATTTTGGATATTGGACCATAATAGGTGAATGTCCAATTTAAAATTTTTAAGTTCTTAGACCACATTCATTCTGTGTCAGAAACCTATGCTGTGTCAAATATTTAATCACAATCCAAATTCAGACCTGTATCAAGCTTGAATGTTGTGTCCATACTTGCCCCAACTGTTCAGGGTTCGACCTCTGCGGTCGTATCAAGCTGCGCCCTGCGGAGCATTTTATTGCAATTTGATTTTACAAGGCATCATCTCGGGGGCCATTCATTAATATGTCCAAATCCTTGTTAAAAGTTTCTGTGCTCTTGTTGTCAATGGTAAAATATAAATAGCTATTTTCAATAATGTCCACTCTTACTCAAGTTCTATTTTGAACTTATGAAGATCCCAAATAACATATAATATTTTGATTTAAATCTCTCTGAAAATATTGCCATGGATGCTCTTATTCAGTAAGAAAAATTCTAATTTTTGGTTTAGACTGCAAAACTGGTTTTAGAAAAGGTGAACCATCTCTTATACATTTTTCAAGACAAAGTGTAAGTTGTTAAACACCTGTAGCAGAATTCTGAATAAAAAGACATTGGCTTTTTCATTAGGTCTTGAAAGATCTTTTTTTAATAGAAATGGAATATGGACCAAGAACAAAAATATTTCATTTGATCAAGCAAAAGTACCTCTGTACAACTGTTATTTCTTTTCAACCTATCTAAGGATTTAGGGAGAAAAAAGACATCTGGAAATTCCCTCTCAAGTCAATATATAAATATTACCTTCATGAACACTGACAGGGCTTCAAACTTTGAAATACTGAAAAATGCATAAAAGAGTAAAGTGGATTAATATATAAATTTTGGTTAAACAACAGGTTATGAAGATGTACTGAAAAAGAGAGAACATGAGTTCAGAATTAACATTAATGAAATGAACAGTAAAGTTCTGGAATTTGAACTTAAGGTAAGAATTAGTACTATAGTTTATTATTTGTTTAATGATTTTGCAAAAAGAAAAAAAAAAAACTGTTTATGGGCAGGGTTCTCACTAAGGTGAGTCCATGAGTTCAGGACTCATGAAAATCTTTCTGGACTCATTTTCAAAACTGGTGAGTCCAAGGATGCACTTCGATTTTTAAAAGTTGCATCAAGTGAGCACACATATCACCATTCTATTGCAAAATTAAAAAAATAATCCAAATTAGATTTAATTTCCTTGCTCAATTTTGTAAAGGAAAACTGCAATAATAAATCATATAGGAAGACAGTGTCTTTTCCTTACTGAATCACTCACCATGTCAAAAAATGAAGAGTCCCTAGATTGCCTTAAAAAATTCTTAGTGAAAACCCTGTTATGGGTACTGACTGACCAACTGACTCAAAAGCTAGAAGTGACATTTTTAAAACCAAACTTATTTTTAGGCTTGAAACAAGACTATTATGAAAGTTAATGTTTGATTTCTTTGCCAGATTTATTCTATTGATATTACCCCCTGGCTTTGTTCTTCAATTCATGGTTGTGGTGTTACTGTCAGTTTGCAAAGAATTCTTATCACACTGGTGCTAGGGGACGTCTTAAACTTGTAGTGAGGTGAGATTTTATTTTGGCTTTGTGTAGATGGTCTCACTGTAACTATGAGATGAAGAACAGCAATAAATGCGCTGTTCATAAGTTTTTGGAAAATGACGCTATCAGCGGCATGTTTCCGATACCATTGACCAGAACTTACGGAAGTCGATTATGGCATCAGCCTACCGCACTCGGTTTCATATTTACTATTTTACATACTAACTGGAATCTGCTTGTATTACGCTACACTCGAACAAAGTGTTGTAGTCGGACGGGAACCAGTTTACATACTTTTATTTTATTTACCAAAAAGATATCTTGACCTGTCCATATGTTTTTTGTTATTAAATGGTATTTGGATCTATCCCTTTGTTATATTTTTCATATTTATTCGAGCTTTCACTTTTATGCACGTCTTATACTTACAATCGTAAACAATTGGTATGTATACATGATAAATAGATCCGTTTTGTTATGGTGTTGGACTTTTTACCCTCCAATGATCAGCAATCGCTAGACAAAATAGTTCTCCTAAATAATGTCAGCCTTTCATGCCATTTCAACTTTACAATCATTAATAAAAGTGAAAATCGGAATCATTTTTGTCGAGCCTGCGACTTTTTTCGCAGAAAGCTCGACATAGGGATAGTGATCCGGCGGCGGCGGCGGCGGCGTTAGCTAACTTCTTAAAGCTTTATATTTTAGAAGGTGGAAGGTCTGGATGCTTCATACTTTGTATATGGATGCCTCATGTTACGAAGTTTCCGTCAGTCACATGTCCAATGTCCGTGACCTCATTTTCATGGTTCAGTGACTACTTGAAAAAAAGTTAAGATTTTTTGTAATGTTAGATTCTCTCTTATTATAAGTAATAGGATAACTATATTTGGTATGTGCGTACCTTGCAAGGTCCTCATGCCCGTCAGACAGTTTTCACTTGACCTCGACCTCATTTCATGGATCAGTGAACAAGGTTAAGTTTTGGTGGTCAAGTCCATATCTCAGATACTATAAGCAATAGGTCTAGTATATTCGGTGTATGGAAGGACTGTAAGGTGTACATGTCCAACTGGCAGGTGTCATCCGACCTTGACCTCATTTTCATGGTTCAGTGGTTATAGTTAAGTTTTTGTGTTTTGGTCTGTTTTTCTTATACTGTATGCCATAGGTCTACTAAATTTGGTGTATGGAATGATTGTAAGGTGTACATGTCTAGCGGGCAGGTGTCATCTGACCTTGACCTCATTTTCATGGTTCAGTGGTCAAAGTTAAGTTTTTGAGTTTTGGTCTTTTTTTCTAGTACTATATGCAATAGTTCAACTATATTTGGTATGTGCGTACCTTGTAAGGTCCTCATGCCCGTCAGACAGTTTTCACTTGACCTCAACCTCATTTCATGGATCAGTGAACAAGGTTAAGTTTTGGTGGTCAAGTCCATATCTCAGATACTATAAGCAATAGGTCTAGTATATTCGGTGTATGGAAGGACTGTAAGGTGTACATGTCCAACTGGCAGGTGTCATCTGACCTTGACCTCATTTTCATGGTTCAGTGGTTATAGTTAAGTTTTTGTGTTTTGGTTTGTTTTTCTTATACTGTATGCCATAGGTCTACTATATTTGGTGTATGGAATGATTGTAAGGTGTACATGTCTAGCGGGCAGGTGTCATCTGACCTTGACCTCATTTTCATGGTTCAGTGGTCAAAGTTAAGTTTTTTGAGTTTTGGTCCTTTTTTCTAATACTATATGCAATAGTTCAACTATATTTGGTGAATGGAAATATTTTATGATCTATTTGGCAGTCACGCAGGTTTTATTTGACCTTGACCTCATTTTCAAGGTTCATTGCTCAGTGTTAAGTTTTTGTGTTTTGGTCTGTTTTTCTTAAACTATAAGCAATAGGTCAATTATATTTGTTATATGGAAGAATTGGTAGCTGTACATGCCTGCCTAGCATGGTTCATCTGACCTTGACCTCATTTTCATGGTTCATTGGTCAATGTTTAGTTTACTTGGTTAATGTTAAGTTTATGTGACAGTTGTAATAAAGCTTTATATTTAGGACTATCAACATAATATCAATGATTAGTAAAGAAGGCGAGACATTTCAGCGTGTGCACTCTTGTGATATCCATTGGATAGAAACTGGTCTTTATCCAGATTTATGAAGATTATACAAATCGGAAATTAGTAATACGGTTTGAATACCCACGCGGTGCGTATGAATCTTTGTTTACAAAACAGGATTTCGGAACGTCTCTAGTTTTTAGATCGTAAGTCACGATAAACTCAAACTGAAAGTAAACAGTTGTTTATAAGATGCAGGTTTACTCACCATAAACAAGCTGAAACGTTCAGTATGGCATATATTTTAGGTTAAAGACGGTTCCATTCATTTAAAAAGCATTTTGAAAGTAGACGATGGGATTATTTCAGGTTTGGGGAACGAGTAAATTATCACAAAGTTCATTTCTTGACGACCTCATAATTTCATCATGTCGATGGTACAAAATCGATTTTTACTGTTTACTGTCGCTTCTCATGTTTTGTATTTAAACGGTCGTTTATTTTTAAACCCGAACCAGGCATATGCATTCTGTAATTGTGCAAATCTTCGTTCTTTGGTCAATTGGCTTATGGATAGTTGTATCAATTTCAACTCTTACATTATTATTTTTTTAAATATATTTGCATTACACATGCAATGGCAGTACCTTTCCAATTACTATTTATGTGTTGTGTCTAAATTAAAGTTGTAACACTTTATAGTGACTGGAAAGGGTAGACAAATTCATCAGATGAGAAAAGGCTGAAGATACTTCAAACGGCACCGAATCATTAGATATTGCATCTAATAAAAAGAAACTGAGATTTGGATAGTTCCACTTCAAGGTAAAAATGTTTATCTCTTGTGAAATGAAATAAAAAAAATATTGTAACACTGTAGTTAATTAATAAAGCTACTATTACGTGTATTTCTGTATTGGCCTTATTATTGGTTCTTGGCCAGCAGTCAAATGGCACCGAATCATTAGATATTGCATCTTATAAAAGGAAACTGAGATTTGGATAGTTCCACTTTAAGGTAAAAATGTTAATCTCTTGTGAAATGAAATAAAAAAAATATTGTAAAACTGTAGTTAATTAATAAAGATACTATTAGTGTATTTCTGTATTGGCCTTATTATTGGTCCTCGGCCAGCAGTATTGGCCTTCAGCTTCGCCTCAGACCAATACACTCAAGACATGGATCAATAACAAGGCCAATACAGAAATACTTAAGCAATGATATTATAGAATGACAGTATGGTTCAATAGCGGGAATCAGCCCCTCAGCTACTTTTTACATAAATATTAACTTCTGGCTTCAACGCTTTGTTCGTCTTGTCTGGAAATCTTGCTGTAGTTCCAGTTCAGCAAGCATTTTAGAGACGTATCCCGTCCATCCTCTTTTGACTTGTAATCTCTGGTGATAGATTTTGCCGCTTGACATTGTATCCTTTCAAGCTTGTTTTTTTTGGTTACCGTTTAGGGGTCCCATACTATTGCTCCATATTAAATTATAAGATCCATTCCTAAAGATCTAGATCATTGTTCTAATCTGACACAAATTTCAATAACTGGAATGCTACCCAAGTTGAATATATGGTGACCCATGAGAACAGCATTATCACTAATGAAATTGTGTTTAATACCATGATTATTCAATGTCATTAACTTAAATGGAGACAGACATTTGACCTGAAAGACATGAAAGGTGGTGTGGGAGTGCAAAATCAAACAATAACTGACTATGATATATGGTTAAAGAATGAATATCAATTACATGGGTCAACATGGTCAAGGGCAGAGTTGTTATAAAATAACAATATGGCAGAGAAGTGGTTTCAAGTTTCATATAAAGCGACCTGACTGACATGAAATAAAAAATCGAAGGAGTATCCCTATTTGTCTAATCTTCAAGGTGAAATAAAACTAGTAAAACAATATATTACTATTGTTTAAATATACAGAAATATAATTTGCTTCAAGTAACAGAAATAACTAGGTCACTAGTAACTTATTTAATGAGTATGTGGGGTATAAGAGCTTGCTAACAACAGGCTCTTCATAATCATTTGGTTCGAAAAGGATACTAGTAGTCTATATTCTTGATTTAGAAAAATGTAATTGCAAGAAAAAAATCACATTACTTAGAATACTTTAGATCATTCAGGTAGTCTTTATTTATATGTACAAAAGAACAGCCAGTAGTCATTGGATATTGTAGATCATTCAAATAGTCTTGACCTTTTTATTAGTACAAAAGAACAGCCAGTAGTCATTGGATATTGTAGATCATTCCGGTAGTCTTGACCTATTTATTTATACAAAAAAACAGCCAGTAGTAATTGGATACTGTAGATCATTCAGGTAGTCTTGACCTATTCATTTGTATTGAAAAAACAGACACATATACGAATATCAATTATATGCTTACGAGGCATGTTGCAATGTTAAACTTATTACGGTATGTGAAAATCAAGACTTGCATAAAAAATATCACAATATTAGAGACAGTGGCGTCATTTTCCTCAGAGCTTTCAGCTCTTTGATTGAGTTTTTTGCTGTGCATGTACTGATTTTGTGTCATTGATGGATATCCAGTATCCTTTCTTTAAGGTCTAATTTCTTATGTTTTTTAAGGTCTTTTTTTTTTCTTCCATCATTTTTTTGACATGGTCTCCCCCTAGTTCTATTGAAGTTATCATGAGCAAATTTGGATCTGACATCGATATACCTCATCATGAAGTATAACCAGATGACACTGTGTAGGATTTCATCATCCCCTTTAGAAGTAATCTCCCTTTTATTGTTTATTTTTTGACATAGCCCCTTGTTGCTTTTGAAGATATCATGACCTTATTTGGACAATGGGTAGATCTCATTACGAAGTATTACCAGATGACCCTGCGTAGGATTTCATCATCCCCTTGAAACAATTTCTTTTATTTGCGTAAATCTTAAAAATTGTTACAGATAGAATAGATCTGAAAATGGCAACATGTACAGGAACAGATTGCAATGTTAATAAACATAAACAATTATTTTGTCATACCCTTTAAAGAGTGATTTCCCTTGAAATATTTTACTCAATTTTTGAAAAATTATATTTTGAGAACTGGAAGTCATAGAGACATGGGACCTTTACCAATAATCTTCAGTTCATGCAACCTTTTATTTGCACCCAAGGTCAAAGGTCGTAGAGTGCAAAAAGTTTACATGCTTAAATTGCAAGCTTAATATTAAAAACACAATAAGAAATAACTGTATACACACACAAAGGGTACTAAAACCTTGGCCTTGTGATCTTTTTAAAGGTCAAGTGGTCAAGAGTTAAATTGTGGTAGTCTCAAGTTCTCAAGTTTGGTATTGCATCATATATTATCCTTGGGGGCACTCATCTGTTCCATCTGAGTACTGTGGATTCATTTTCGTGGGTATCAATTATCGTGGATTGAGGAAAACTTGCATTTTTGTGGATATTTGATTTCGTGATTCTGTTAAAACTGGTCTATACAACCTTACAGAAAATTTGTAATTCGTTGAACATTTAAATTCATGGTTCTCCTGTACCCAAGAAATCCACGAAATCCACAAAAAGTGGTATCCAACGAATAATAATGAATCCACAGTATTTTGGCAATAACACCTTGGGAATGCAACTCCTATGAGACCATTTTACGAAAACCACTGATATTTGTCAGGATTGTTTGCCATCGTGTGTTGTTGATCAAATGTTACCTTCATTTTGATCCTACCACTTTTACAGTTATGGTTACAGTTATGGAACTTTGACTATTTTTTTTATGCCCCACCTAGGGGCATTATGTTTTTCGGCCTGTGCGTCCGTTTGTCCGTCCGTCTGTCCCGCTTCAGGTTAAAGTTTTTGGTCAAGGTAGTTTTTGATGAAGTTGAAGTTTAATCAACTTGAAACTTAGTACACATGTTTCCTATGATATGATCTTTCTAATTTTAATGCCAAATTAGAGTTTTGACCCCAATTTCACGGTCCACTGAACATAGAAAATGATAGTGTGAGTGGGGCATCCGTGTACTATGGACACATTCTTGTTTAAAAGTATTTTGACAATCACACCTTGTGAAAGCAACTCTTCTGATACCAACTGAATGAAGGCTCTCATACTTAGTATTTTAAGTGACAATTAAACCTTGTGAAAGCAACAAATCTGAGACTGTTTTACAGAAACCACTGATATTTGGAATGATTGGTTGTCATCATCGGTTATTGACCATATTGGACCGTCATGTTGATTTGACCAATTTTATGGTAGTTTTGGGACTTTTTACCAATCTTGTTGTTAAGTGTTTGTAATTTCTTGTTTTAAAAAATTGTAATTTTATGTGAACTTAAAATTTGCAAAAGCTGCATTTTTTTTCAATATCTAATTTATTTGTATACTGCCAAAGTTTTCACAATATTGAAAAATAAAAATATATGAAAATTGGAATTACGACCTGGAAGTAATTTATGAAATATATTCTATAACTGTTACTGATTGATAGATTAATACCAAAAGCGTGAAAGACTTGTAACTTGCATCTTTATTTTTAGATAATGATTACACAAATGTTATATTTACAAAGTATTATCTATTGCTAGGTGATTCAGCAAATTTCTAAACTTTTCTTTATAATTATTTATACACAAAAGTCATAAAAGTTATGCAGAATATCAATGAATTTCAGAACAAGGCACATTATCTGAAAATACATTAACATAAATACTATTTATTTCTACAAAAAGTGTTGCTATTTTTCAATGACACAGCATGCTAATAACAGAAATAACCAAGAGAACAGAAATGGAATATAAGATGACCTTTCCACGTCATGAAATAGCCAATATATATATTATCTTTAGTCTTTAGTAAAAATTTGCAATGTCATGCTAGATTATTTATCAATCTCTTGAAGAACCAGGAGACCACAAAGATACTTTAATACTTTGAAACACTTCGACAGATTGTCAAAATTGTCACTTTACATTTCCTTTAAAAGGAAATGGGCTCTTAATGACAATCGTTGTTATGCAGCCACTTTTGAAACTTATACAAAGCACACTTACAGAGTGATAGGGATGATTAAGTTACAGTCTACTAATCTTCTTATACTTAAAGTTCTAATAATTATCTCCTCTACTGGTCATTGTCTCTCCTGCTGGAATGTCTCAAAATTCAATTTAGTGATGCCATTCCAGTGACTTTAATGAAAATTACTTGTTTTAGATGGTAGATGACTTCATATCTTGTATACAGATGCCTTTTGTTGTGAAGTTTCAGTCTGGTCCATTGTCCATGAACTCATTTCATGGTTCATCGACTGCTTATACAGTTACCGCATAATGTTCTTACTTATTATGAGTAATAAGACAACTATATTTTGTATGTAAAATGATGCAAGGTATAGATGTCTGTCAGCCAGGTTTACTTGACCTTGACCTCATTTCATGGATTAGTGATCAACATTAAGTCTGTTAGTTATTTTTGTTTATATTATGCTGTAACAAAAGGTCAACTTTATTTTGTGTTGGTATATTGACTGATTGTAAGGTTAAAATCTCTCTATGACCTTGATCCCATTTTCAAAGTTCATTGGTCAACTCTAATTTTTCGTCGTTAGTTTCATCTTTCAGATGCTATAAGCAATAGGTCAACTGAATATAATTGATGTATGGATTGATTGTAAGGTGAACATGTCCTTATGGGAGGGTATACCTGACCTTATCCTTTTTTTTTAATTCATTGGTCAATGTTAGTTCAATTTTTCATGTCATTAAGCAAGCTATATTTTTGTATGACATGATTGTAAGGTATTCATTGCGAGGTGTAAAGTGTGTCAGACGAGGTTCACCCTACCCTGACCTTATTTTATGTATCAGCGATCAATTTTATGTTTCGGTGGACAGGGCTGTTTCTCTTATGCTATAAGCAATAGTCAACTATATATATATATATATATATATATATAAAACGTCTGAATAATAGTCAACGATTTTTCCCACGAGGGCGCTGGATCGTTACGAGTAACGATACATGTACACAATAAATAAATTATATAAACGCCTAAAAAGTGTACACAACAACACCAATAACAAAAAAAGGAACTATAAATGTAATTATTTATAAATATTTCGGATAACAGATATCCTTCATCAGTAAATATGATTGTGATGTTGAATGAATCATATATCAGTCTACTTAGATTAAACTATAACAATCTTGAAATTTATACAATAAAAAAGTCAAACCGAACATCAGGTAAGACGCTTGCACAATTCTAAATATGTGTTAAACACGACATAGGTTATATGACTAATTACAACAGAGAGTTCAAATATATGCTTTAAATAAAAATAATAATGTACGATATGAACTAGCACAATTCTAAAGCTTTAATGGTGACGACATTTATGATGTTACAAGAACGATTGCGTCAATAAGAATTCCAAATAAACAGCACTGAACGATCTAAATTTGTAAATATTTCAAATTTGACAACGGTAGAGTAGTTACAACAGAGTCTGCGTATTTAAACATCGCAAACAAACGGCCGTTAAAATATGATAATAAAGGTTAACTAGTTGAACGTGGCTTGGTACTTTTACATCCCTCAAAAAATTAAGCAATTTAAATTGGTATAAGACAGATCTCAATCGACTGACCATTACAATCATTGACCACAACTCTGCTTGGTCTAGGGAGGATAGACTCACTCGGGAAAGATTTTGGATAAGAAAATTAACAACTTTGGCACCAAATGGGATAAATGAAAAGATGTAGTTCTACTCCATGCAGTGCTTCACATTTGGGTTATATTGCTTATTATTACAGTCTCTGTTTCTATTTCTTTACCTTACTCATCTCTAAAATCTGTTGAATATACCAATTTAAATTGCTTAATTTTTTGAGGGATGTAAAAGTACCAAGCCACGTTCAACTAGTTAACCTTTATTATCATATTTTAACGGCCGTTTGTTTGCGATGTTTAAATACGCAGACTCTGTTGTAACTACTCTACCGTTGTCAAATTTGAAATATTTACAAATTTAGATCGTTCAGTGCTGTTTATTTGGAATTCTTATTGACGCAATCGTTCTTGTAACATCATAAATGTCGTCACCATTAAAGCTTTAGAATTGTGCTAGTTCATATCGCACATTATTATTTTTATTTAAAGCATATATTTGAACTCTCTGTTGTAATTAGTCATATAACCTATGTCGTGTTTAACACATATTTAGAATTGTGCAAGCGTCTTACCTGATGTTCGGTTTGACTTTTTTATTGTATAAATTTCAAGATTGTTATAGTTTAATCTAAGTAGACTGATATATGATTCATTCAACATCACAATCATATTTACTGATGAAGGATATCTGTTATCCGAAATATTTATAAATAATTACATTTATAGTTCCTTTTTTTGTTATTGGTGTTGTTGTGTACACTTTTTAGGCGTTTATATATATATATATATATATATAATTCGTCTCAAATTTAGCCCAACAATGTTAGATCTGCAAATTTGCTTTTTTTCCTCGGCGGGATTCAAACCCTTGCTTCTGTGATATCGTGGCACCTCCACCTGCACTGTGTCCAGCCCCCTAGCCCACTCAACCAAGTAGCCCAGTCCTTGTCGGCTTTATCTAGGGCTGTAACATAGTACATATATATATATAGTGCATTGAATAATGGTAAGGTTTATATGTCAGTATGGTAGGGTTCATCATTCTTATTGTTAAGTATAAAGTATTCATGGCTAGGTCAGTTCCTCATATAACATAAGCAATTGGTCAACTATTGAATGTATAATGTAGCTTCATTTACCATGCAAAGCAAAACATCATTCCATTATATGATAAATCATACAAGTCCAAATAAAACCAAATTTATTTGATCATCTGTGTTTAAAAATAGATATTTTCTAGCAAGTCACAAAATGAGTAGAATATTAATGTTATGAGTTATTTTACAGTTCCTTTTGATGAATTAATGATTACTAGTCACTTAGTGTCCAGTGATGAGTATTAACTTCATAAGCAGTTGTCTTTTCATTCTGAATTTCAAGTCCATTAAGTGTTTAATTGTTAGCTATTTTTTGCATGACATGATATATTTCTGATAGTAATGGCAGCCTTTCCACCAAACATGAGGTCGAGGCATTTAAGAGTTAATACAAAAACAGGTCTTCTCATTTTCAGAATAACATGTCCTGTTAGGATGACATTTCTTTGTACAAACTGTGAACACTGTTTTGATTTTTATTTTCAAGTCCTTTAAGTTTAAATCTGTCAGCAGTGCATTACATAATCATTTGGTGATGAGGAATTTTTTGTAAACAGTCAATAAATGTGCAGTAATTTTACAGTTGATGATTGTTCTCCTCATGTCTGTTTGTTTGGGTATCTATTCTTCTCACTTCTGTAGTTAATCACAATACGCTTGTCACAATAAATAATTAAAACAAATTATGTACAATTATTTACATTCCAAAGTTTAACTGAAGTTGTAGGTTGTATCCTTAAATAGCATGTCCTATATATTCATGTATTAGACGTACTATATCATATTTTTCAATGGTATCAAGTAGATCGATTAATGGATTCAGATCCTGTTTGGAGAAATAATTTCTTTTCCATAAATATCGTAACAAATGAGATGGAAACTTGAGATGTGAAAATTCTTCATCCTCAGCAATTTCTTCACAATCCAGTTGTATCACTAACATTATTTTAGAAACATCTTGTTCGTCCAACATGTTTGATAGCTTTAAAATAAATTTAGTAAATTCCGACATTCTTTCATGTAAGATTATGAATAGCTATGTATGTTCTTCCAAAGAAAGAAAAGTTTTCTTTTAACCAATGAGATAAAAGGAAAGGTATTTTAGGACAATTTTGGTTGATATTAAGTGTTTTTTCCGGCCACAAGTCATAACAAAATTAATATACGGAAATTCACTTGCATTCACACCACTTGAGAAGACCAAATTAACCATTGTAAAGTTTTTGTACTTCTTTACAGGAAGTAATGATCTTAACAAGTACCATATCTAAAATCATCACATAACATAAGATAGACTACATCATTTGACCTTCACGGTTTTTGTCTGGCCAGCAACAAAAGTCGCATTATACGAGACCTAGGTATTACAATCTGGCGGCGGCGGTGGTGACAACGCCAATGGTGT
Organism: Mytilus californianus; assembly: GCF_021869535.1. Taxonomy (NCBI): domain Eukaryota; kingdom Metazoa; phylum Mollusca; class Bivalvia; order Mytilida; family Mytilidae; genus Mytilus; species Mytilus californianus. The sequence goes on from NW_026262723.1 coordinate 112,028,142, forward strand.
AAACTATTTGTTTAAAGCTTTATATTTCAGAATGTAGAAGACCTTGATGCTTCATACCTTGTGTGCAGATACCTTTTTTTTCCAAGTTTCCGTCTGTCATATGTCCATTGTCCTTGACCTCATTTCATGGTTCAGTGACTGCTTGTAAAAAAATTACAGTTTTTTTGTTAAGTGAAATACTCGATTATTAAGAGTATTAGGATAACTATATTTGGTATGGGTTCCTTGCAACATCTACATGTCTGTCAGGTAGGGTTCACCTGACCCCTACTTATTCCATGGATCAGTGATCAAGGTTAAAGTTACGTGGTCAAGTCTGTATCTCAGATTCTATGAGCAATAGGTCAACCATATTTAGTATATGGAATAATTGTAAGGGGTACATGTCTGTCTGACCGGTTTCATCTGACCTTGACCTTATTGACCTCAATTATTGGTTCATTGGACAATGTTTAGTTTTGGTTTATTGGTCTATTTCTCGGATACTATAAGCAATAGGACCACTATATTTGGTGTATGAAACGATGTCAGGTTTACATGTCTGTCTGGCAGGTTTCTTCTGACCTCAACCTCATTTTCATGGTTCATTGGACAATTTTAAGTGTTTATGGTTTGGTCTAGTTCTCAGATATTATAAGCAATAAGTCAAATAGGGTATGGAACAATTGTGAGGTGTACATGTCTGTCTGATAAGGTTCTTTTGAACCTTCACACCTCATTTTCATGGTTCATTAGTCAAAGATAAGTTTTCTTAATTTTGTCGGTTTATCAGATACTATAAGCAATAGGTCAACTATATTTGGTGTATGAAATGATTGTAAGGTTACATGTCTGTCTGGCAATGTTCATTTGACCTTGACCTCATTTTCATAATTCATTGGTCGTAAATTTAAAGTTTATGTTATACTTGTAGCAAAACCTTCATTTTACCAGGTTGGAGAGATTCCTCATAAATGGGTACTATCCTCATTTATGGGTATTATACCCCAAAACAGGTATCAATTTTCAGTGATAAAAATATAAACTTTGGATTTAAAGATATCTTCTGCCATGGTGCAAACATTCAGGTAAAGGTCAACATTTTGCCTGAAGACACCTTGACCAAAATATCATCAGGATAAAAGTAAACAGCCTTCAAAAAGTAGGATTTTTGGAGGCTATTATCTTTGTATTAAGTTCTCATTTGAACTATGGTCTTAAAAGGAAAAATGTTGCCATTTATATGAATATTTTCGCCATGACAGCTATTATGATGAAATACAAAATTTTATTTTTTATCACTGTAAATTGATACCCAATTTTGGGTAAAATACCCATAAAGGGGGATAGTACCCATTTATGAGGATTCTCCCCAACCTGTTTACAGACTGTCAATGATAAGTAAAACAGGCGAGACATTTCAGCGTGTGCACTCTTGATTTTATTTGACAGATTCAGATTAAAAATATATTTGTGTTTTCATCTATTGTTATTATACCCTTGCATATTGGTTTGTTTAACTCTTCAAGGAACCTATAAGTTCAAAACTATGTAAAAAGAAAAATGCCTTTTTTTCAGGCCAAGTTACTTGCAAAGGAACTAGAAATCATGAAGTCAATGCAAAAAAAGAATTCAGATGAATATAAACAGGTTGAAACAAACAACTTACAGCTAGATAAAATATTAAAAGAGAAAGACTGGGAACTGGCTGATTGTAAAGCAATGTATACTGCTAAGTAAGTACAGACAAACATACAGACAGACTCACAGCTAGATACAATACTGTAAGAGAAAGACTGGGAACTGGCTGATCGTAAAGTTATGTATACTGCTAAGTAAGTACAGACAAACATACAGACAGACTCACAGCTAGATACAATACTGTAAGAGAAAGACTGGGAACTGGCTGATTGTAAAGCTATGTATGCTGCTAAGTAAGTACATGAAAAACAGACAGACACACAGACTGACAAACTCACAGCTAGATAAAAAAAGACTGAAAGAGAACGTCTGGGAGATGGCTTATTGTAAAGATATATACTGTGGATTATTATTATTTGGATAACAATTTTCGTGAATTTCCTGGGTATAGGGGAACCACAAATTTAAATGTTCAAAAAATTGTAAATTTTCTATAGAAATCTCTGCAGATTTTTAGCAAAACCACAAAATCTAATATCCACAAAAATGCAAGTTTTTATTTTATACAATCCATAAAAAATTAGTACAGGAATACACGAAAAAACAAATGAATCCACAGTATACTGCTAGTAAGTACATGACAAACAGTCACACAAACCAAGTAACCCACAGCTAGATAGAAAATAACAAAAGAAAGACTGGCAACTGGCTGATTGTAAATCTATATATACTTCTAAGTAAGTACATGAAAGACAGACAGACAGACACAAAGAACGACAAACTCACAGCTGGATAAAAAAAAATGAAAGAGAGATTGGCAACTGGCTGATTGTAAAGCTATGTATACTGCTAAGTAAGTAAATGACAGACAGACAGACAGACAGACAGACAGACAGACAGACAGACAGACAGACAGACAGACTGAGGTGGAGATGGTGGCTCTTGTGCAGGCAATATGGATGAATAAATGGACAGAAGGATGAAATGACAAAATGACAAACCGACAGAAAAGACAAGACTTAAAAGTCTTAAGCAATATAACCATATGATAATTATATGTGTCTGTGTTACAAGAAAACAGGAGGTTACATACACAATAGAATTGAGATTGAAAACAGGGAATGTGTACATGTGAAAGAGACAATATCCCAACCAAAGAGCAGAAACAAATCAGTTTCAGTTTTTACCTTTATAGTAAAACTTTTTTACTTCAGAACAACAGAATTAGAGAATAAATTACAACAGACAGAATTGTCTATGAACAGAATGAAGGAAGACTTTCAAAGGAAGTAAGTTGTAAAGTCCTAGTTAATAGGTTATTATTGAACATCAGTCACAAGTTAGTTATTTTAATTATAAAGTATTTAGATAAGCACTTGTCCTCATTCACATTCTTCCGTCTAATCAAGGAAACACATAATTTGACAATTGCGTTATTTCTTTTCTTAGATTTCCTTGTTCATACACTTAATTGCACTAGTATGTCTGTGGGTCAGTTGGTCAGTTAGTTTTGTCTGTCTGTCTGTAGAGAAACACAGAAGTAATTTTATTTAGTTTACCTTTTTGCATTCCAAGTTATAATTATTAGTGAAAGATGTCAGAGAAAACTACTAATGTAGTATCCATAGTGTTAAGCAAAGAAAAACAATAGTCCCCTTCAGATTTTTTATTGTACCCCATGCTCTCTAAAGCAGGTTATATATATAGTGATTGAAGTGTCCTCTTGTTTGTTTGTCTGTCTATTCATTCTGTTTTCCCCTTTTGTACCCACTATTGCTCCTGCATTGTTTGACAGAATTTTGATAAACTGTCACAGTTCCATGAATCTTTACCATATAATGCCATTGTGCACCTATTTTGTTTCTGATTTCAAGTACTGTAAATTCAGAAATTATTGCGATTTTTTTATCATTGCGAAAAATGCAATAGGGTTATAATCGCAATAATTTAAACTCGCATTTTGAAATTTTTTATATGAATTAAACAGGATTTTTATCGCAAAAATTAAAATCGCATTTTAGTCTTAAATGACAAAATCGCAATATAAATGCACGCAATAATTTCTGACTTTACAGTATATTTGGGGTTTCCCTTGGCAAATTATGGATTTTAAAATTGCTTTATCTTGGGGGAGGGGAGGGGAGTGGATTGGATTGGATTGGAGGGCTTCCCATTTTGTATTCCATAAACCCCTAGATTTTAGCATTATTGAAAAATTCTCTAAATCTGAAAGATAAAATGCCAATGTGCACCTCCTATTTTGTCTTTAAACTTGAATTGATTTTTCGAAACTCATAGCCTCTACCATCACTTTATGTGGGCCCCTATGTGCATATCATTTTGTAAATTTTGCATTCTATCATGCCATGCTCTATGTTCATTTTAACATGGGCAGGCATTATATTTGTTGCCCATGTTAAAATGACCATAGAGCATGGCCTGAAAGAACTATTTCTTAATTATTTTTGCCAGATCTTGTATACATACCTTAAACAAAATCACAAGATATGCTAGAATAACCATACACAGCTAAATTTTGTTCAGGTGAAATTTTTTATTGATTAAAATGAAATTCACCTAAAACTATCTTCCAAAATATCTCAAAAATCTTCTGTTTGGAAATTCTAACAAAATCCCAAGATGTATCATTTTGAGTGATACACACGAAAGCTGCTTTCCTCAAGCCTGCACTTTTGGCTAAACATGTCTTAGCCATTTCTAGCGCATTGATACTGTCAGAGAATTTTTTTTCTTCTACATGACCGCTAGTAAAAAAGTTGCAAAACTGACTCTCCCCTTAAATAGTTCACAAGATACAGTTTTTTTTTTAATAAAAACAAGTTTTCACACACTGTTGCGATCCTCAGTAAAAAGTTGATTGCATCTGTGACTTCACCATAGTAAAGGAGTAGGTCCGATAAGGGCCGATTTTGGCCTCAAATTTCAGGTTCATATGACGAAGGATTTTGGACACTTTTTGAACACTAAAGTGTCTATTTCAGTTGATTTTATTAGTTTATGTGAAAGATTTTAACTGATTTAGTCATTAAAAACGCTCCGATTCTAGCTTAAATATGAAAAATATATCAAATATGCCAAAAATGTCACTTTTCAGATGGTTTTTGTCAAAAATGAAAGTGGCCGCATCCGTGTTCATCCTCAACTTTTATATATGTTATGTATTATCATTAAATACAACTTACATTTCAATATTAAGAATGAACACAAATGCGGCCACTTTCATTTTAGACGGAAACCGTCTAAAATTTAACTAAAATGCTAAAATTGTGAAGATTTCAGTAATTTAGCCTGACTAAAGGATGCTAGTACCCGATATATGTGCATTGAATTGTCAAAAACAGCCCATATTTATGTAGCAGAAGCATTCTTCTTACCAATAAATAACTTAAAGTTTACATTTTAACAATTTTGTAAAACTGCTATATTTTGGGGCCAAAAAGGGGTCTTACTGGACCTACTCCTTTGTTTTCATTACGATTACAAAAAATAACTGTTGTTTTTATCTTGTTTAACTTTGTAATCTTTTTTCAATAGGTGTAAATTTATTATTGATTAGATTATTGTTTACTAATTAGTACCTGTAGTATATAAGCTATTAATTATGTTATATAATATGTGGGACTATTTATAATGTAAGGATTAATGTTCATTAGAAAAGACATGACTAATACGCAGAGTGTAAAATTGTGTTCCCATTTTGTAAATATTTTTCAGAGCAAGTACTCTAGTATTACTCCATAATACCAATAAGTACTTTATAAGTAATTCTTTTCAGACTTTACAACCCTAAATTATTTATGTTAAAACTAAATTTAAATTGATTTTTAGTGTCAAGATTATGTTAGGGTCATGCACCAATAGATAATTAACAACTTTTCCAAGTAATAGGTTGTTCTACTTGAAGCACATGTCAGGAAGTTTACTTAGAAAAGAATGAAATGGACATCCTATACATAACTGTTGAAAGCTATTTGACAGGATATAAAGTTAAGAACTGAAATGTTCCAGTTGATTACAATGGGCAGTATATTTATGGGAAACTAAAATCTATTGCAGTTTACCTTTGAATGATATATAACTTTAAACTTTTTACAGCATGTATAGTTTTGTTCTTCAATGTATAGGGCAGCTCAAATAGGAGAAAAGTGGAGGTATATATAATTGTATGAAGGCATCTTCATATATAAGAAACATGCTTGTTTTTGAAATGAGATATTCCCCATCTTCCATAAAAAAATAGTTATAATTAGGTAGTGAATAAAAATAGGGATGACACATGACTACTTTATCTACAGGCATGCTGAAATGGACAGATATGGACGGGAAAAAGAGGCAGCCTTGGCCAAGGTGAAGGAAGGGTATGCCGAGAGAGAACAGTCACTTCAGAATACAATCAGAGACCTACAGTCAAAATTAGAAGACAGTCAAGTGGAAATAAGAAAACTACAATGGTCTTATTCTGATCTACAGAAAGAAAAAGAAATACAGGCCGAAAAGTGGGTATTGAAAAAAAATAGTCGTGTAAGGATACTAGTGAAAAGTTGGTACAGAAACACTATTGGTTTTAATTTGGTTCTGTTGAAGAATTACAACAGACTAAACAGTCACACAGAAAATTTCTCTAATATACAAAACAATCAGGTATTTAAAGAAATCAGATTATTTACTCATGCATAATGGAGCCCCCCCATTTGCAATTTTAAAAGTTACAAATCTGTTATAATGAGTGAAAAACCTTTTCAACAGTATTTTACATTTTTTGTTAAATTTTTTTCAATTTATGTGTTTAAATTTTTTAAGATTGAATGATGAGATTGTACAATTAAAAGAAAAATGGGATAAACAGATTGTAGAAGTGTCGAGAAGTCAGGTCAATAAAGACATAGAAGTTCAAACACGGAGAGAAAATGAAGAAAAGCTGAAGGCAGAAATTAACCAAAAGAAACAGGACATAGAAAGGTTTGTGTGATTAACAGGATGTAAATGTTTAGGAGATTTGTCAGTTGTTTATATCCTTGGCTTTGGACTTTGGAGGGAAAAATCTAAATAGCAATCATACCACATGTTATTCTTATACTGGTGCAATGTTTTTTTTAAGCTACTATCCGTCTTTTTCCTTCAGAGATCATGGAGTTGTCTGCCCTTGACTGCTATGATTGATTGCCCCTGATTCTTATACAAAGAAAGACAGTGTTTATGATTAAGGGTTAATGTCATTATAGACATAAATAACAAAATCAAGTCTCTCTCCCATGAATTTTATAGAAGTCAGTGAGAAAAAGAAAAATGTCTGTTTTCATAACCTTTTGTAAATAGTATGTTTCTGTTTGATATGGTTTGTATTATATAGTTATAGTCATATACTTAAATACTTAACTTAATACTTTCTTGAACTACAAGGTAAATTAAAAAAGGAGCAAGTCCATAAAACCTGACCCAGGGTGAGTCTAAACAAAGACTTTACAATTGATATGCCAACAATTTGTCACTAAGATGTAACAACAAATACTGGTTAGAATAATGTTATTAAGGTGGATGGGGGTCTTAATTAAAATCCATAGAATTTTTTAATAATTTGTCAAAATGTAGTTTTTATCATGCTTTTTTCCAAAATATAATAAAAAGTATGGGTCACCGGACTTTTTTCATGCTACAGGTTGTGCAAAATTGTCAGATTTTGTATAGATTATGCATGGAAAATCCAATTTTGTGTAATAAAAAGAAAACTACACCGTAGAATTTTAAGATAAAATGTGAAAAGATAGCTCTTATAACATGCTTTCAGATAAGAAAAAGAAAAAATGGAGTCACCGGATTTGTTTTCTTGCTACATATTAAAATAGGTAAATTCACAACACTTTCTATTATAAAATTACTTTATCTGAGTTATCTCCCCTACTATCTGAGTTATCTCCCCTTATGTGGCAAAGTTGTAAAAGAATGAATCAAACAAAAATAATTTGTTTTTTTAGAAAAAACAGCCGTAAATATGATAAAACACATAATTTTCTATATTGACATGAAAAGTCTTACACATGAATTACATACTACTCTCAAAATTTGCACATTTCATTAAAGATCTTGACCAATTGTTGTCTGCTACTTCAAAATCCAAGATGGAGGAAGACACCCGAGCCACCTTAAGTAGAGTTTTATGTCTTACTGTGGACTGTTATCTTGTTAGCAATCATGTTAGAAATCTGACTCAAGGTGTCACTGTAGTTCAAGAAATCTTTTTTCATCAACATGTTATGGGCAAGAATATATACATGTAACATTTGCTCTGGACAATAAACAGCCATCAGTCAATCAATATTTTTTTCGCCTTGACTTGTTTTGAATATTATCATTTTAAATGAAAGAATCCACCATATTTGGTTTACTGTTTCAGGTACAAAAAAGAGCTAAGTCAGGCAGCTGACAGAGAGGCCAGTTTAGAGAGAAGTCAGGCCCAATTAGAACTTGACTGGCAGAGAAGATTTGAGGATGTTGAGAGAAACCAGTATGAGAAATCAGAAGAACTGATACAGAAACTAACCAGAAATAGAGATGATGTAAGTTTTCTATCAGTGACCAGTTCATCATGTACAAAGTACTACAAATTGAGAGTTGAGATTGAGTCACAATTGAAGTTATATTATATATAAAAAGCAAAAAATATCAGTCTTTCACTCTTTTCTTATGATTCATTTCACTGTAGAAAAGTACTTGAGTAATGATTTAAGATTCCGAAGTGGGTCAAGATGCGCAAATCATTTTAGTTAGGCAGTAATTGTAGCCTTTTCTTCTGCCCATATAGTAAACTTGGATATGTATGATGGCTCATTTTGAAGTTGAAACATTTTCACATATGTGGTTAAATTTTTCAGGTTTGAAGTGAGATTTGCTATTCCGTACTTTAGCACACCCTGATAACCTTTTTGTGATGCGGCTTCTCCTGGTAAAAAATCCCTTTTTGCACACAATAAGTTCTTTGCAAATTTAGTTCTTTGCATATATTTAAAAGCTACATAGTTTTACACCTTTGTTCTATGGTCCGCTGATCTTCAAATCAGCACAAATGGGTAAGCTCAGTCACTTGATTTTAAAAATTTGAATCATGTCCAATATCACTGCACAGAGATTTTTTGTTAACACACTATTTTTGAGTACCTCAATTTGAGGTGCATTTATAGGGATATTGATCCAAGTATTATAATGACTTTAAATAAAAAATTAAATGGAATTACTACCTGTTTCAGGGGTGATAAAAATCATTATAATTTCATTTTTCTGGATTTTAAATTGTCAAATCAACAATTGTTTATAAAAATAAATATTAAAAGATAGAATGTTTTGATTTCAAAACTGAAAGAAACCGTCGGGTGTTTTCTCATAGGATCATGGATTCCGACATTTTAAGATATAATAGGGTTTAAACCTTTTTTTCCTCAGAGTTTTCTAATAAAAATATGGACTTAGCAATAAACCTGTCAAAATAAAATTAATGAATAATTAGGGGTTTATAATTTACAGATTGTCATTGAGATCAATTAATAAGTTTTTTACAGTATTCAGCATAATACACAACACATGACAAGAAAAATATATTGAAAGATTTCATTGGATTTTTTTATACATTGAGTTACAGTCAGTAAAATATTTTGAGTGAACTGATTTTCCTTTTTCAGGCTTTAGCAACAGTTAAAGAAAAGAACCGAGAACTTGAGCATAGAGAGACACTGATACGAACACTATATAGGGACAGGGAACAAGCTCTTTCTACACTGAAAAAACATGGAATAACAGTAGATAAAAATATTAATGTAGGTCAAATTGTAGTGATATATATTTTTAAAGTGCCAATGTTAAATTTACACTTTTACATTTAAAAAACATTTATATTTAAGTATAAATCTTTGTTAATCAATGGGTTCTATTTATTACTAATAGAAGATGAGTTTCCAACAACAAAGAAAAAATAAATACATTAAATAGAAACATCATTGCTTACAATACCCAAATATGTTAACTGCTGGCATGATTACTTACAATACCCAAATATGTTAACTGCTGGCATGATTACTTACAATACCCAAATATGTTAACTGCTGGCATGATTACTTACAATACCCAAATATGTTAACTGCTGGCATGATTACTTACAATACCCAAATATGTTAACTGCTGGCATGATTACTTACAATACCCAAATATGTTAACTGCTGGCATGAGATTGTCAAAAAATTCATTTAAAATAATCCAGTATAATATGAATAAAGGAAATGGGAGGTATATGTCAATGAGACAGCAACCCATGCAAAATAAATAATCAATAGACACTTAAAAGGCACATTAAAGTCTGCAACAATATACAGGTGTAAGTGTAGTTTACAGTAGGGAAAGTTACAAGACTACACAGTTTTGCTACTCTTATGTTGAAAAAAATACATCTACTTATTTATTAGCAATGATATATTTAGTAGTAAATTGTTACTGTAACTACCATTTTTTGTAACAACAGGTTGATATTGAGAAAGGTTTAAACTTTGTGGATAAAGAAGAATTTGAAAATCTAAAACAACAAAATCAAAGTTTAAAATCAGTTATTAAAGAAATGAGAGCTCAGATGGAAAATTTAGGTCATGAGCTACCTCAGATGACACTAATAGACCCAGTGAAGAAAGATTCCTCAGATGGTAGGTGGTTATAAAGAAGGGTACTGTTAATTCAGAAATTATTGCAAGGTTTTTATTAACGCAAGTAATACGACTGGTTGAGTATTGCAATAAGAACTCACATTCTGATATCAAATACCTATATCTCTATTCACAATTTTTCTAAAATCTCAATAATTAATCTTGCATTTTTGGTCATTCTACATCAAATTGCAATAATTTGTGAATTTACAGTAACAACTTAAGTAACAGTCCCATAAACTTCTGGCATTACTGTAAATTTATTTATTTTCTTGGAATCAGGTTTTCATGGATACTTCATTTTGTGGCTTTCAGGATTTCTGCATTCATGCCTGTAGGAAAAGGAATATTTAGATTTGAGGTTTATGATTTCCCATGAAATAAATTAAATAAGTACCTGAGGAATAATAATGAATTGACAGTAGGTAAACATTATATAATTTAAGGGGGTTACTATCTCAGAAATATTATCAGACACATTGTATAATTTAAGGGGGTTACTATCTCAGAAATATTATCAGACACATTGTATAATTTAAGGGGTTACTATCTCAGAAATATTATCAGACACATTGTATAATTTAAGGGGGTTACTATCTCAGAAATATTATCAGACACATTATATAATTTAAGGGGGTTACTATCTCAGAAATATTATCAGACACATTGTATAATTTAAGGGGGTTACTATCTCAGAAATATTATCAGACACATTGTATAATTTAAGGGGTTACTATCTCAGAAATATTATCAGACACATTGTATAATTTAAGGGGGTTACTATCTCAGAAATATTATCAGACACATTATATAGTTTAAGGGGGTTACTATCTCAGAAATATTATCAGACACATTGTATAATTTAAGGGGGTTACTATCTCAGAAATATTATCAGGGTTACTATCTCAGAAATATTATCAGACACATTGTATAATTTAAGGGGTTACTATCTCAGAAATATTATCAGACACATTGTATAATTTAAGGGGTTACTATCTCAGAAATATTATCAGACACATTGTATAATTTAAGGGGGTTACTATCTCAGAAATATTATCAGGGTTACTATCTCAGAAATATCAGACACATTGTATAATTTAAGGGGGTTACTATCTCAGAAATATTATCAGACACATTGTATAATTTAAGGGGTTACTATCTCAGAAATATTATCAGACACATTGTATAATTTAAGGGGTTACTATCTCAGAAATATTATCAGGGTTACTATCTCAGAAATATTATCAGACACATTGTACAATTTAAGGGGTTACTATCTCAGAAATATTATCAGGGTTACTATCTCAGAAATATTATCAGACACATTGTATAATTTAAGGGGTTACTATCTCAGAAATATTATCAGACACATTGTATAATTTAAGGGGGTTACTATCTCAGAAATATTATCAGACACATTATATAATTTAAGGGGGTTACTATCTCAGAAATATTATCAGGGTTACTATCTCAGAAATATTATCAGACACATTGTATAATTTAAGGGGTTACTATCTCAGAAATATTATCAGGGTTACTATCTCAGAAATATTATCAGGGTTACTATCTCAGAAATATTATCAGACACATTGTATAATTTAAGGGGTTACTATCTCAGAAATATTATCAGACACATTGTATAATTTAAGGGGGTTACTATCTCAGAAATATTATCAGACACATTATATAATTTAAGGGGGTTACTATCTCAGAAATATTATCAGGGTTACTATCTCAGAAATATTATCAGACACATTGTATAATTTAAGGGGTTACTATCTCAGAAATATTATCAGGGTTACTATCTCAGAAATATTATCAGACACATTGTATAATTTAAGGGGTTACTATCTCAGAAATATTATCAGGGTTACTATCTCAGAAATATTATCAGACACATTGTATAATTTAAGGGGTTACTATCTCAGAAATATTATCAGACACATTGTATAATTTAAGGGGGTTACTATCTCAGAAATATTATCAGGGTTACTATCTCAGAAATATTATCAGACACATTGTATAATTTAAGGGGTTACTATCTCAGAAATATTATCAGACACATTGTATAATTTAAGGGGTTACTATCTCAGAATTATTATCAGACACATTGTATAATTTAAGGGGGTTACTATCTCAGAAATATTATCAGACACATTGTATAATTTAAGGGGTTACTATCTCAGAAATATTATCAGGGTTACTATCTCAGAAATATTATCAGGGTTACTATCTCAGAAATATTATCAGACACATTGTATAATTTAAGGGGGTTACTATCTCAGAAATATTATCAGGGTTACTATCTCAGAAATATTATCAGACACATTGTATAATTTAAGGGGTTACTATCTCAGAAATATTATCAGGGTTACTATCTCAGAAATATTATCAGGGTTACTATCTCAGAAATATTATCAGACACATTGTATAATTTAAGGGGTTACTATCTCAGAAATATTATCAGACACATTGTATAATTTAAGGGGGTTACTATCTCAGAAATATTATCAGACACATTATATAATTTAAGGGGGTTACTATCTCAGAAATATTATCAGGGTTACTATCTCAGAAATATTATCAGACACATTGTATAATTTAAGGGGTTACTATCTCAGAAATATTATCAGGGTTACTATCTCAGAAATATTATCAGACACATTGTATAATTTAAGGGGTTACTATCTCAGAAATATTATCAGGGTTACTATCTCAGAAATATTATCAGACACATTGTATAATTTAAGGGGTTACTATCTCAGAAATATTATCAGACACATTGTATAATTTAAGGGGGTTACTATCTCAGAAATATTATCAGGGTTACTATCTCAGAAATATTATCAGACACATTGTATAATTTAAGGGGTTACTATCTCAGAAATATTATCAGACACATTGTATAATTTAAGGGGTTACTATCTCAGAATTATTATCAGACACATTGTATAATTTAAGGGGGTTACTATCTCAGAAATATTATCAGACACATTGTATAATTTAAGGGGTTACTATCTCAGAAATATTATCAGGGTTACTATCTCAGAAATATTATCAGGGTTACTATCTCAGAAATATTATCAGACACATTGTATAATTTAAGGGGGTTACTATCTCAGAAATATTATCAGGGTTACTATCTCAGAAATATTATCAGACACATTATATAATTTAAGGGGGTTACTATCTCAGAAATATTATCAGACACATTATATAATTTAAGGGGGTTACTATCTCAGAAATATTATCAGACACATTATATAATTTAAGGGGGTTACTATCTCAGAAATATTATCAGACACATTGTATAATTTAAGGGGTTACTATCTCAGAAATATTATCAGACACATTGTATAATTTAAGGGGTTACTATCTCAGAAATATTATCAGACACATTGTATAATTTAAGGGGGTTACTATCTCAGAAATATAATCAGACACATTATATAGTTTAAGGGGGTTACTATCTCAGAAATATTATCAGACACATTGTATAATTTAAGGGGTTACTATCTCAGAAATATTATCAGACACAAAAGGGGGTTACTATCTCAGAATTATTATCAGACACATTATATAATTTAAGGGGGTTACTATCTCAGAAATATTATCAGACACATTGTATAATTTAAGGGGGTTACTATCTCAGAAATATTATCAGACACATTATATAATTTAAGGGGGTTACTATCTCAGAAATATTATCAGACACATTATATAATTTAAGGGGGTTACTATCTCAGAAATATTATCAGACACATTGTATAATTTAAGGGGTTACTATCTCAGAAATATTATCAGACACATTGTATAATTTAAGGGGTTACTATCTCAGAAATATTATCAGACACAAAAGGGGGTTACTATCTCAGAATTATTATCAGACACATTATATAATTTAAGGGGGTTACTATCTCAGAAATATTATCAGACACATTGTATAATTTAAGGGGGTTACTATCTCAGAAATATTATCAGACACATTATATAATTTAAGGGGGTTACTATCTCAGAAATATTATCAGAAACATTGAAGATTGATACCTCAGATGGAATGTGTCTTATTAAAGATTTGGGAGCATAACATTCTCCTTTTTGTTTACACACACACACACACACACACACAGTAAGGAAACATTTTGCAGGCAGCAAGTATTGATAGTATAATCAAAAGGGGGGACTATCTCAGTTATATTAACAGTTCCAAAGAAGGACCACAAAGTTTATAGGTATTGACATGAAAAGCCTCAGAGAACCATTACAGTCATAGAGGAAATCATATTTCATTTTTCTATTTTTGTTATATAATGTAGGATACAAACAGGAAAGACAAAGAATACTTCCACAGTTATAAAGGAAGGAAATGAAATCTATGTTTTATTCCCTATAAGTATATGACATAAACAGGAAAACTAAGTGCACTACCTCAGTTATAAAGGAAGGAAATCAAATCTAAACAGGAAATATTGCTATTAAATCATATGTGAAGGCTTTCATTTCTCTAAATTTTCCAAAAGAATATTAAAGTTGATTCCTTTCTTTCTTTTGTTACAATAAATACACTGCTATGAACACAACTATTGTTCTTACAGAGTATGTCACAGACTTGGAAGATGAAATAAAGAAACTAAGAAAGAAAACTAGAGATTTAGAAAGTCAAATAAGTAATACTAGAAAGCATGGACAAATTCCTGCTGTATCTATGGTAACCAATGAACATGACGTAATGTCACAGGTCAAGGACAACCACATTGTGAAATGTCACATTCAGTCCCTCAATGAAACTCTAGGTATGTACCACCAAGGGAGTTAATTTTACATTTTAAGTATAAAAGAAAAAGCAGATCTCAAGAAAATATATTGAAAGCTCAGTAAATGAAACGTTATTACAAAAATGTGTCAATTGTGTTATCTGGATCCCCTAATTAAACTGTGTTGGACATTAAAAACCAACAGATGAAAAATAAATGTTCTGATCCTTAAATTAAGACTAAAAACCATACAAATTACATGAAAATTAGATGTTTCCTTAACCCGAATAATTCAGTCGTTATATTCCTCCATTAACGCCTGAATGCATTGACAATGAAAAACCTTCAATCAATCATTCGGAATTAGCTCTGGATTAACCTATCTCTATAAAATGAGCTGATTGCTGATTGGTCACAGCTTCTATAGGACACTAATCACTTCAGGATTCGAGAAGAGTTTTTATCGTGTAAGGAATTCAGGCCCTCGCAAGTAGGAGAGATCGATTACGGGGAGGGACTGAATTATTGGGGTTAATGTTTCCTTTATTTTTGTACTAATAAGGATAAGGTATGTCTTTCGGTCTGCAAAGTTTATCAGTGAGCACAGGGTGTGATTGCAAATAATGTGCCAGCAAAGTATGCTCCTGTACTTATGGCATACCATAGATTTATGGATGCCTTGAAAAGAAAAATGTTTATATGGACGTAGCCATGTTTGTTTATTTCATTGTATTGATGAAGTGTTTACACAGTTGGTTGTATTCACATGTAATAAATGAAGGTTAAAAAAAACCCTGCAATTTTCTAATACTTTTCAAAGGAGATGGTCCGGTAAGGGCTAGTTTTGGCCTAATATTCGAAGTACATCTAATGAAAGATTTTTGACATTTTTTAAACACTTAAGAGTGTCTACTTCAGTCGATTCAATTAGTTTATGTAAAAGATTTGGACTGATTTGTTCATTAAAGACACTCAAATTCAAGCTTAAATATGAAAAATCTATCAAATATGCCTTAAAACGTCACTTTTCAGATGTTTTTTGTCTAAAATGTAAGTGGCCACATTCGTGTTCAGTCTCAACCTTTATATATGTTATGTATTATCATCAAATACAACATATATTTAAATATTAAGACTGAACACAAATGCGGCCACTTTCATTTTAGACGTAAAATGTCTTAAAATCAGCACAAATATTCTGTAATATTGTATGATTTTATGATGCTATTACCTGATGTATGTGCATTTTATTGCCAAAAACAGCCCATATTTATGGAACAGAAGTATTGTACTTTCCAATAAATAGCTAAAAGTTTACATTTAAACATTGTAAAAATGCTATATTTTGGGCCAAAAAAGGGTCTCACTGGGCCTTCTCCTTTGACAGTTTGGTGAAGATAATTAAGAACAGTGATAGTTGTAAAGGTTCTTTATAACAATTTTCCCTATAGACAAGTTTTACAAGGATTAATGTTTTATATGATTTAATTACACCATTTGAAATATATTTACAATGCAGGAGCCTTAAGAACGGAGAAAGTAGAGCTATCAGCTCAAGTAAAGAAACAGCAAGCTCGTATTATATATCTAGATAATCTTGTAGACAAACTATCTAAAGAGGTGAGATAAAAGAAACAGCAAGCTCGTATTATATAATATCTAGATAATCTTATAGACAAACTATCCAAAGAGGTGAGATAAGCTTATACAGGGAGTGATTTTACAAAGTAAAAATAAGGAGATGAGGTATGATTGCCAATGAGACAACTATCCACCAAAATTCAAATGAAGTGGACTTGAATTTAAAGAAATAGAAAAAATGTAATGATAACAACTAATAGTAGACAGCTCTCTCACAAGCAAAAAACCCAAAACTGTAAAATATAAGGACATACACTGCAAGCTTTGTTTTCAGAAGGTATAATTTTCCAGTGCTCTTTGTAGTTAGTGATTTATCTGTTAATATAAAAATAAGGAAATGTGGTATGATTGCCAATGAGAAAACTATCCACCAGAGTTCAAATAAGTGGATATAAGCAATTATAGGTCACCGTACAGCCTTCAACGATGAGAAAACCCATAATGTATAGTCGGCTATAAAAGGCCCTGACATGAAAAATGTGAAACAATTCAAACAAGAAAACCAACTTCATAAGAGGTTTAATTGTTGTTGTGCTTTTTTGTCGAGCCTGCGACTTTTGTCGCAGAAAGCTCGACATAGGGATAGCGATCCGGCGGCGGCGGCGGCGGCGGCGGCGGCGGCGTTAGCTAACTTCTTAAAAGCTTTATATTTTAGAAGATGGAAGACCTGGATGCTTCATACTTTGTATATGGATGCCTCATGTTACGAAGTTTCCGTCAGTCACATGTCCAATGTCCTTGACCTCATTTTCATGGTTCAGTGACTACTTGAAAAAAAAGTTCAGATTTTTTGTAATGTTAAATTCTCTCTTATTATAAGTAATAGGATAACTATATTTGGTATGTGCGTACCTTGCAAGGTCCTCATGCCCGTCAGACAGTTTTCACTTGACCTCGACCTCATTTCATGGATCAGTGAACAAGGTTAAGTTTTCGTGGTCAAGTCCATATCTCAGATACTATAAGCAATAGGTCTAGTATATTCGGTGTATGGAAGGACTGTAAGGTGTACATGTCCAACTGGCAGGTGTCATCTGACCTTGACCTCATTTTCATGGTTCAGTGGTTATAGTTAAGTTTTTGTGTTATGGTCTGTTTTTCTTATACTGTATGCAATAGGTCTGCTATATTTGGTGTATGGAATGATTGTAAGGTGTACATGTCTAGCTGGCAGGTGTCATCTGACCTTGACCTCATTTTCATGGTTCAGTGGTTATAGTTAAGTTTTTGTGTTTTGGTCTGTTTTTCTTATACTGTATGCAATAGGTCTTCTATATTTGGTGTATGGAATGATTGTAAGGTGTACATGTCTAGCTGGCAGGTGTCATCTGACCTTGACCTCATTTTCATGGTTCAGTGGTCAAAGTTAAGTTTTTGAGTTTTTGTCTTTTTTTCTAATACTATATGCAATAGTTCAACTATATTTGGTGTATGGAATGATTGTAAGGTGTACATGTCTAGCTGGCAGGTGTCATCTGACCTTGACCTCATTTTCATGGTTCAGTGGTCAAAGTTAAGTTTTTGAGTTTTTGTCTTTTTTTCTAATACTATATGCAATAGTTCAACTATATTTGGTGTATGGAAATATTTTATGATCTATATGTCAGTCACGCAGGTTTTATTTGACCTTGACCTCATTTTCAAGGTTCATTGCTCAGTGTTAAGTTTTTGTGTTTTTGTCTGTTTTTCTTAAACTATAAGCAATAGGTCAACTATATTTGTTGTATGGAAGAATTGTTAGCTGTACATGCCTGCCTAGCATGGTTCAACTGACCTTGACCTTATTTTCATGGTTCTTTGGTCAATGTTTAGTTTACTTGGTTAATGTTAAGTTTATGTGACATTTGTAATAAAGCTTTATATTTAGGACTATCAACATAATATCAATGATTAGTAAAGAAGGCGAGACATTTCAGCGTGTGCACTCTTGTTCTATATACCGCAGAGAAAAAATATTTATACAGAAATTTAAATTTTGGTTTTATGACATGTTTTTTAAACAAAATATCACATCTGGCTTGTAAAGATAGAAATAGAAAAAGAGAAGAAAATTTCTATAAATAACAAACAATAGAAGTTAGGTGTATTAAAAATAATATAAACAATAGGTTAAATATTGTATATTATAAGATCAAAATAGATCTGTGCACAAACATTGTGACGAAAAAATTGTTTCCAAATACACTTTAACGTTATATCATAAACACGTATACTTCTGTTGTAATTAAATGTACAAATTGATGATAATAAAATACCAAAACCTGATAAAATGCTTTAATTTTCACTGTCATTAAAGGACACCTTCAAGATCAAGAAATATTAAAATTAAATAAAAATTTTCTAATACAGCCAAAGACAAAACAGATAGAGATAGATCAGTTACAGTATGAGGTTGGAGCTCAAGGCCGTCGCTATGTAGCAGAAATAGCAAGCCTTAAACAGCGAGTATCAGACCTGGAGATACAGCTCGTGGAGGCTCGGAAAGAAGCTGATGAATATTATAAAGGGAATCTGGAGAAAAACATGGATATATCTTCATTATCACAACAGGTATTATATTTATCCAAGCCGGCATGTTCACATAAACACAACATATTACCTTATTCAGTATACTCAGGGGTTTGCATTTGCTCAAATTGGCATTTCATTTGCGCTAAAGAAAATTTTCATTTTTTGCCACAAACCATATTTCATTTGCTCCCATTATACAGGTGAAAAGAATAGCAATATATTTTAACTATTCTGTTTTTATATTATTTCTCTTCCCTTGTCCAGCATAATATGTTGCCATGTCATCATGTGGAAGTTTGCAGTAGGATAACAAGCAGGATAAGTTCCTAAAAAATGATAAGATTAAAACACAACATTTACAGCTTTTGTTTGCATCACAAAACCATGTGTGTCCCAATCTGTTGTCATAGTGATTATCTTTGCACCTAAAAGACTTATCTTTATTATTCAATGCACTTGATAGTTTATAAGTGTTGTCAATACAGATATATTTCCTCTGAAACGTCACCTTGAACATGTGAACACTATACAATTTCATTTAAGTAATGTAAAACTTACATTGAAACTTTAATCTTAATTTTTATAGCTTAAAGAAATGGCACAAAATAAGTTTGATTTTTGGTTCAAATGAAATATAGACCTCGTTGCACACCTTTTTATGACCATAACAGTGTGTTTTTGTTTTACCTGAGTTCAAAATGTCCAGATTTTTCCTGATTTCACATTACTGTTTACAAAATGGTCATATGTGTGGCACTTGTTTTTGAATTTAGAAAAGTTATAAATGTTGCCTAGAATTCGACTGAAATAACATCCAGCAAGTGTTAGCCAATATTTTGTGAGAAAAAACTTTATGCTTTTAATTATGATATTTTCTGCCTCTTTTTTAACTTTCACTGGTACCTCTTTCTTATCATTAAAGTTTCACAAAGCCTTATTTTCCAAAGAACAAACCCTTGTTAGAGACCAGAATATTGTTTATCATGTGTTGACTGCATCTGAAATCAGCTGAGGTTTACCTCTGAGAATATAGATAACCAAGTTTATAGACATCAATCAATCCTAATGAAACTGTTTCTAAAGCATCAGTAGTTTGCAACAATAACTTTAGTAAAAAAGTATTGAGTTGATCTCAGTTTGTCAGGATTTAAGGAAATGAAAACTCGCAGGAACCTCCTTGTTTACATAAACTTTAGTGTGTTTAGACGCAGGTCTAAAACTCAATGATAATCCTATAGGTGAATAAAAAAGCATTATTTTTAGTTATCTTAAGGGAATTTTTATAATGTTGTCTATACCTGTTTGTTTGAAGGTTGTTTTATTGTAAAACTTAACTTCATTTACATGCTGGACTTTATCTGGCCAATTTTTGATGTATTTGTAAAGATTGATTAAACATTAGTTAAGTCTTACTTTAACATAAAAAAATCAAATAAATTGTGTTATGTACATGAATATTCTTGTCCACAAACCTCTATTAGGTCTTCTGAAATTAACCTTTTATATGTTCAAGTTCTTGAATACAATATGAGTTTTCAATAAATATAAGAAGATGTGGTATAAGTGCCAATGAGACAACCCTCCATCAAAGTCAAAATTTATAAAATTAAACCATTATAGGTCAAAGTACGGTCTTCAACACGGAGCCTTGGCGCACACGAAACAGCAAGCTATAAAGGGCCCCAAAAATTACTATTGCAGCGGGTTTAAACGTTTTAATGGTACCAAACCTTCACCCTTATCTGAAACAATAGTGTAACATCACAACACAGAAAAACACACTATAAAATATCAATTGAAATGGCTTAACTCAATCAAAAGACATATTAACACCGGTGAACATACACTGAACAAATAAATTTGATATAGACTTTTTTTTAAATGCAGCTTATTGGGCGATGTCTATTCCATATGGTTTGTTTTGTTGAATAAGATAGCATTCTATGTCTGTTCAGTATAAGTCTGTTGTAACTGCTTTATTCTATTATAGATATCACAACTAAAGATTGATTTATCAGAGAAAAGACCTGTTGTTAACTTTGGTGCTCAGGTAAATAGTTTATTTTTTATCTAAAATAACTAAAATATGGAAATTTAATAACTTCATTTTTAGTAGATTTAATAACTTCATTTTTAGTAAACTTAATTGGATGAAGGGTAGGTGTGTAGGTGATAGTTCTTCAAATGAGATGACTATAAATCAAAAGAAAAAAATCATTAGAAAGTAAGTAGTAAGTAAATTATAACAAAATATATATAGCAAACTTACCCACAGTTCCATTTGATATAGTAGTATGCACGTTTTGATCAGCATTTACAAATAAATTTACAGAAACAGCTGTTTTCTGCTCTTAGGTCAGCTTTTTGTCTCTTTGAAACATTCCTTGTTTCATTCTCTATTCTATTTTTTACCTCTCATTTCTAAGCATGGAGATTTGTCTCATTGGCACTCATACCACATCTTATTATATCTATATACATACATTGATGTTTATAGGAGCTAGTTATACAACAACTACAGGATGAAATGTCTAGATTAAAACAACAAGCAAGTCATGTGACATCATCTGGTCCAATCAGAAAGCAGTCTTCTAATGTCCAAGTAGAGGAACTACAAGAAAAACTGAAGTCTGCTGCTAAACACATTGCACAGCTAGCAAAGGAAAGGCAACAGTTGATAGAAATGGGTAACAGACTGAGAGCAGAACTAAAGAAAGCAGGTTTGATGTTTAGGTTCCAGTTTATATGGCTGAAGGAAAGATATCACTGAAAAACAATGACACACAGAATTTATTATCATAGTATTAAATAAAGTGCTGACAAAGTGTTAAACAGGTTTCATTAGGATCTGTTTCATCCAATAATTAGCTGCTAAAACTTAAGCAATCTATTTTCAAGAAGACTATGAGTCACTTCTTTTTTCAGTAATTTATAACTATTTACAATGTTCAAACATTAGTAAAATACTTTTGTTTTTCATACTTTTAATTTCAACTGTTGCCCTTGTCTGAGACATCTTCTATACTTTTCAGCATATTTGTAGTTATAAATCTGTATCCACAGGTGTTGCCCCACCATCCAATCCACCTAGTACTAGACATATTCCACAATCTTTGCAGAGTGAGGATCCAACTAATCCCCTGTCACAACAATTTCTAAGTAAACTGACCCAGCTAGAGAAACTACAGTATGAACTGACCAAACAGGTGAGTGATCACTAGTCATACAGTGACCTTATGTCATAACAGGTTTTTGGTGAACTGACCCATCACAGGAAGCCACAATATGGACTGATCAAATGGTGAGAGTCTACACACTGAACCTACATCACAACAATAAATGTGTTGCACAGTACTACTATAAGTGTTCATCCTAATATTATGTCACCAGCTGTTTGTTTAATAGAAAAGAAAGGATACAGGGTATCCATCCACAAAATCAGTACATGCAAAGCAAAAAACACCAAACTGCTGTTCTCCATCTCCAAGTCACAGTGAGGCCTTCAACATGGATCAAAAACTCTCACCTCACTCCTAAGACAGCCCCTAGCACTGGTTTGAGCAAAAATCTTTGCAAACTGACAATCTCGCCACAACTGTGAATTGGAGAACAAAGCCATGGAGTAATATTAATTAAATAGATATGGCAAAGAAATCAAACGTTTACTGTGACAATCACACTGAAGAGTGCAAAAACAAAACAAACATTTAGACCATGTTTATATATATGTTAGACTCAGATCAACATCCGGTCTCTAATCGAA
The DNA here is from genome assembly GCF_021869535.1 of Mytilus californianus. Classification (NCBI taxonomy): domain Eukaryota; kingdom Metazoa; phylum Mollusca; class Bivalvia; order Mytilida; family Mytilidae; genus Mytilus; species Mytilus californianus. The sequence continues at coordinate 112,051,130 of NW_026262723.1, forward strand.
GTCCATTCCCCAAATCAACGTCCAATGTACAGTCGAGTCCTATATATTATCAAAACGACATACTATCAATCAGAGTCTCCTCTCATCATTCAAAAAAGTAGACAACATCCCATCTCATATAATCAGCTAAATAAAAATTTAAGGACAAACATCAGTAAATGACGATAAGACAAACACCAACATCATATTACATGTACAGTCATATTGAAATTTTGGTGAAAGAAGTTAATCCACTCGATCTACGTTGTCTTATGCCTTTCATTTTCATATAAATAAATGACATGTGGATATACGACAATGAGACAACAACCCAACGACAAAGATACTTAGTAATCGAAAGACACATTGGGAGCAATATACAGTCTCGAACAATAGACAGAATAAAGAAGTACAGGCAATAGTTGAAAAGTATTTGATATTTGGACTCTGAAAGATATAAAATCTTATATTTTAAACCACTGTTTAAGTTTTAGGTTTAACCAAACCATTTGTTTTTAAAAAAATGCCTGTTTCAAATCAGAAATATGACAGTTGTTTTCAGCAAAATTGTGACGTCATTGTGGCAGGTCCATAATTGGACGCCGAAAAGAGAAGAAAAATATTGGATGTTGTTTTGAGAACAACAAAAAGACATTGATAAGAAGGGGCACAGAATTAGCCACAAATTGGAATCTTTCATTTCATTATGATGTCAGATTTGGACGTCAATTTGAAGAACGGACATTGATTAGAGAAGGGAAGTCGATCCGAGTCTTACATTTATACTGATCTTTTAAAAACAATTTAAAGTCATTATCAATATAGAATTAAATACTGAGTTGAATGGTACAGCTCCTTTATATATAATCTCCACACTACCACCCAGTTTACAAAAATAGAAACCTTGAGCATTTGCTTACTTTAATGTAAAATCAACTGTAAAGAACAACTATATCCCAAATGTGACTATGTGAACATATTGTGCAGAAATGTTGAATTTACTCGTCAAAAAATACCGTTATATTTATTCAAACCATTAAAGAAGTTAATCTGGAGATCCCAATCAAAGCAAATAAGAAATTTCTCATTTAGGTTAACCGTACTTTATTAATTGGTATCACACTATATCTAAGATGTTTCATAATTTATGTGCCTAGTATTAAATTTAAGTATGAATTTGATCAACATGAACTTACTTTATATATATCATTTGGTAGAAGATATTCACTAAGTATAATTTATGGTTTTAGCAATTACAGTATGCTCAGAAGTTTCCAGATGACGACAAAAGTACTATGGAATCTACATCTAACAACAACAATGGTCAAACACAGGAGGAATACAGACCTCCATCTATACTGAAAAAGTCTATAGGTAGGTCTATTACATCCTCATCTTACTTAAAATCGGGATCAGAGGGATGCAGACCACAATTGATACTGAAAAAGTCTATAGGTAGGTTTATCTTAACCTCATCTAACTAGGAGAGGATATATAGGCACTGTAGGATCTGGAACTAATATCTTTAAAGGCATACAAAACTCCCTCCATACTTTAAAAAATCTATAATTAGGTGTGTAGGCCCTCATCCAACAAGGTGAGGTTGTAGGTTTTGTATCTTATATCACATAACAAGGAGATTGGAGTATTAAGACCTCTGTCTATATATATATAGAAAAACTTTATAGGTAGGTAACTTCAGTTTACATCTATTTACCAACAAGGACAGGTTTTAGGTATACTTTTGAAACTATATCTAATTTTAAAGAGGAATCCATACCTTCATCAGCTCTGAAAGGTAATATAAGTAAACTTTATAGGTAGGTAGCTACTGGTTTACAGTCATTAACCAACAACAAGGAAGGTTTATAGTCAACTGTACCTAATATTAGGTGGGAACCCATGCAGCCGTCAGTACTGAAAGGTTATATTTTTAACTTTATTTTATCCACGTTATCTTGGAAGAGAAGTGGTAAAAATGATTTACAGTTAACAATGATGACACAAAAAAATAATCAGGAAGAAAAGTGGAACCTAGTTCAGAAGTGATCACTCATTGAAATGTAACATTTTAAACATTTAAGAGATTCAAATAGATTGGCACAATCGAGATAGGAAATGGCCTATTCAATCCTGCACTTATATTTTGAAGAGGTGATGGAGTCAAATGCTACTAGATTACTTGTAAAAGTTCAAAGTGAATTTGTTTACCAAATAGAAAATAGGATGTCACCCTTTAGGAAATAGGTTTTACAAAAAGGATTGTAAAAGGGTCTCTTTCACACATTAAGATGCATTTTATTATCAAGACGTTGTGTTTTAAGGAAATTGCAATTAAATAGAAATGCAAACCTAAAATATATATTTTTGCTCATTGCTTTTTAATTTTAGATTTTGCAGATCAAGATGAATATATGGATGTTAGGGGTAGTTATGGTGATAGATCTCTGGCCTCTACAAACATCAGTATACCTGAGTCTGATGGTAAAACACCAAGGGAACAGTTAGGGATTAGTATGTCCTCTGTAGGAGGGGAATCGTTACAGGAGATATGGAAACTTCTGGAAGACAGACCTACTCCTACACCCAGATCTCCACTCAGAAAAGGTACATACATCATTCACTTATTGTGATAAGAAGATGTTGTTATGGGTAGTTGTGATATGTTCAATAGTTATATTGCTGGCATTTCAATATAAATCAATATATATATTTATTGATTCTAATACACCTTCAACAATGATAATCAGGTACATTTGATGCCAAAAGTTAAGTAGATTTTTAAAGTATTTCTGTATTGCATAACTTAAACAATTTAGATAATGATATGTCATAGACATAGACACAGAAAACTTAATTTTGATTAAAAAGACCTGACTAAATGTCCTCTCATTTTTCTTCCATGACAGGATACAATGAAATTGTATTAAAGTAGACATTCTATTCAAATATTTCATTACTTTTATCAAAAGATGCCAATTATATCTCTTTGTCAGAAAATAAGAGAGATTGTCTTTAAAAATGCTATAAACTTATGTTTTAGTTTTTTTTTCTGTACATAAAAGCCTTCTTCATCATCACTTCAAACTTGAACACTACTTCACTTTTTTGTGAAAAAAAATGTATTGAAAAAGCAATGTCCCTGGTACTGTTCATTAATTAATGAAAACTTTTGTATATGTTATATTTAGATACAAGAAATACAAGATCAGCAGAGGGGAAGTCAAGTTCAGAGGACTTTGTTTTACAAGGATCCAAACCCACATATGAACAAAGATCTAAATCCCAGCCTTATAGACCCTCAGTCAAGCCTGCTAAGAAGAAAGTTATAAATAAACCACACATTAGAAATTATAATTGGAGAGATGGGGACAATAGCTGACAAGTGAAAATTCTAAAATCTATTTAAATTATTAGAATATCTGAACGTGCTGGCTGAAATATCATTCAGGAACTATAAATAGCAAGATTGTGAAAAGTCTAAAGAAATATTCAGAATACATGCAGATGTAGTGAAAAAGAAAAAACTTGGACAGTATTTATTGAAATTTGAAAATGAAATTGAAATTAGGTTTATATATTTTTTTAAATTCTCTGGGTAATTTACAAGATTGTGTCATACTTTGTGAATACTTGATACCCTGCTTTGAGAGAAAAAAACGCATCTGACTATATATTATAAATAGGCTATATTTATTAGGGTAAGAATGTTAAATTTTATATAAACTTCATATTCATTTATGAACTTTTCCATCGAAAAATATACATTGCAAAATAGGTCAAACACATTCTAAACAAATGAACATTTGGGTTTTGTACATTTTTTTAATGCAGCATTTTAAAAAAAATTTAAAATCATCTTGAAACTTTTGAAATAAATTTATACTTTTTGTTTGAAGCATTTACAAAATATATACATCATATCTACAAACAATGATATACCACATATATATGAAATACCACATCTTCTTAATTTTATACTTGTATTTATTGGTAAAAGTAGAATCTTTAACTTTGAACACCATGTTTATATAATGTAAAATATGATAATATATTTAATATGACTTATCTGTGATATGTAATAAAGAAGTACAGTAATGTGTTGTAGTTATTACTTTTTACATATTCATGATTCTAAAGGAAGAGACAAGTGCATAGCAACACAGTTTACACAAATAAAAATGTTTCAAAAGTCATCAACAAAGGTGTGCAAAGGTCTTTATCAATCAAAGTTTAACAAGATATTGATGGTTTACACCTAGTTTAACCCAGTCACATGTACATGTCCTGAGTCAAAAACCTAGCCAGTGGTTGTCTTTTTATAGTTGTAAACTTAATTTATTTTGGGAATTTTGTTTTGATGGCAGATTTTTATAGTCTGGTAAATTATGTTTCAAAATTTTTCTAGACTTTTGCCACCAACAAGTTAATGAACAGGGAATACATATATAAAGAAAGACAATCACAGGATAAACTAGTTTTCTTAATTACTGGACTTTTTACCTTTTTATCCTATCTGTGAAGAAGCAAAAGGTACAGAGAAAGAAAGGCACAATGAAAAGAGCTAGATTTAAGTAACAATACGAAATAATATAACATCTCATGTTATGAAAGTTAGCTAAAACAAGTTCAATGTTTTTGAATATAGAAATAATGATTTTTAAACACTTTGATATTGCCTGCTGTACTGCTGAGATTGGAAGAGTTTGGACTTTCACTATTCTTTTTTTTATGTTGCTTTTAATAATTACTTTAATGACTATTAAAAGCAAAAAAAAAAGATATGGAATGGGAAATAACAGTAAACGCTCAAAGTATAAAAGCTCCCATCAGATGCACCAATCAATAATAACCTTATTCAAAAAGAAAATGCATAAGAACAAATTAAGGCAACAGTAGTTTAATAATGTTCAAATCTCGTAAATTGATTACGAATAGACAAATCAAGGTAACAAGCAAAAACTGAGAGAATCGCATCAACTCCAAAAGGAGCAAGACCAGGAACATACACAGGGTAAGTGTCTCCGGCTATGCATGCATCAGCCCAATAGAATTCACCAGTGGCGGATCCAGAAATTTTCATAAAGGGGGGGCCCACTGACTGCCTATGAGGGGCCCGCTCCAGTCATGCTTAAATGATTCCCTGTATAATCAACCAAATTTTTCCCAAATAAAGGGGGGGGGGGCCCAGGCCCCCTGAAAAACCCTCTAAATCCGCCTCTGTTCACACTCAGTGAAAAAGTCACAATCAGGAAATAGACACAATTGGTAAAATTATCGATTAGACAACTATACTGGTATTTAAAGATCTAGACCACGAAAACACGTCATGTATCTGGTGCAATAAAATTGATACCATTAATATTATTTAATCGTTCTCCCTAATAACTCTGTTGGAGCAGTTTTTGTGTAAGGAGAACATTGCTGATATTGAAGTCCGTATAATATGAACATGCAAGAGTGTAACATATAAACTAAGATATGCAAACACAATAAATGGAATAGAGGTTATGTTTCTGCTGAGATATAGTAAGTTGACAATTGTAATCACATTTGTCATAAGTTACAGTTTGAATTCGTCCGCCTGTGTCAATATGGAGGAAAAGATCAAGAAATGAATCAAACCTCCTACTCTTGGTAGTATCCTGAAACTTCAGTTCACTGGAATAATGAGACGTAAGCACTCATTGAAATGTGGTTATTTAGTGACAGAACATCATCAATATATCTGAAAAGAAAAATTAAAGAACTTTTCAAGATACTTTTTCTTTTTGTCTTTGAGAAGGTTCTGCATGAATTCAGCTTCATATGTGTACAAACAAGAAGTCGGCCAGTAGTTGTTAACAACTAGAACCCATTGGAAACCAACTCTCTGCTGAAATATAATCCATCAAACTCAACAGATATGTTGTCGATCAAAGAATCCAGCATTTTGATGATATCATCTTCGGTGTATTTGTTGTAGGAATCAGTGTGGTTCCTCGCTAAGTAAGATTTTTCAACAGAAGTCCAAATTTCCTACCCTTTATGCTGGTGGAATAACTGCAGAATCTGCATGGTAGTATTTGGTTAATTTTTTTTTTCCTCCTGAATAAGCATCAACTATTTGCCATTGGATGTAAAACAAACTAGCAAGAACAATATTTTTGTTTAATTGTCTAACTTTGATTAAACAAGATATTCTGAATATGAATAGTTATTCTAGGTTTCAGATTCTAGCAAATAAAAACAAAGATCCTGTGTGATTTTGACAGATTTTTATGTTTCTCTCAAAACCAACAAGAGTACTGTTCCTTAACTTCTTTAACGATCTGAATTGGGTTTTCCTCCGATCCGCTTTTTATAACAGGTAAAAAGGAATCTTTAACTAGACAATTTTTTCTAGTTAAATTGAATATTTCAGAACTTTGCGGTTATGAACCAAACTTGTACAAACGGTCATTCTTTCAGATCAGGTGCAGGAAAAGCACGCGTAGAAGATCATACGATCAAAGTACTTGGTCGATAGAAATTAGATATTGTAGATATATCAATATTTCTCCAACGTCTATTAAATTTGCTCAACAAAGTTTAACTGAATTTTGAAAATTTGTACATTTGTATATACTCATTGTGTAATATAGAAGTGTTTACTTTTGTTTATTAATACGCTTATGTTTAGTTTAAGTGGTTAATTCTACTTGTCTTTGAAACATGTTATATATTATCGTTAATATATTGAAGGCCAAACCACCTCACACCATCCTTGGGGGCACTCAGCTGATTCTCCTCTGAGTTTTTGGACATTAATAAAATTTTATTGTCTGGATCTATAAACCATAAATCTATTCCCCCAAGAATTCAGTTGTCTCATCACCACCGTCAGTTCAACTCGTTCGGCAGACATGCTGTGCTGTCTAAAGCATAGGAAGCCTGCTGTGCTCCCTCGGAACCATGCTGTGTTCCTTCGAATTGACGGGTGTGTCACTGCCATTGGAGTTTGCTTCTCATGAATGCTAATAAACTTTTTAGGCAGCGACCGGTCATAATTTATACATAGCTGAGATGATTCCCAAGGGCCAAACAATATATTTATAACCATAAACATATGTATATATATATATAGACTTGTTTATATTTTTTCGTTTGGGGTTTTATTATAGTTGCCTTCGGGTTTATATGATCCGTTCATCCTATTTCGACTCTTCAAAATTCAAGAGTCTATCCTAAATTGAGGTAAATTATATGGCCTTCCAAATACCGTTTCGATTCCTAACATCACTGAAGAGACATTAATTGTCGAAATCCGGATATGGTGTACTAATTTTTGCACCTTTTGTTTGCGGTATACCATCTTTTCCGCAAGTAAATTGTTTTCTGTTTGATATTAATTTAATATTTAAGATCAATTTTGTTACATCTGGTGATCATTTTATTTAGCAATCGCCAATGGCAGTCAGCAGGGTTTAAGAACATCCGTTGTTGACCTGCTAGTCAAATGCGCTTTGTTAAAATATACTTTTTCACTTTTTTGGTCTTTTGGAAAATGTTGTTTGTGCTGTATTTAGACCTCTTTACCAAGAAATTTGTTTTGCATGCACACGTATAAAAATTGCTGGTTTTATCAACGCAATCATAGGTTTGGACATTTTTTTCAATTTCAAAAAACGCATTTGACTAGCAGGTCGAACAACGGATGTTCTTAAACCCAGATGACTGCCATTGGCGATTGACAAATAAACGGATGTGTGTATTATGTATGTCAATGACAATAGCATTATAAAGATAACAGATGCTTATATGGGTATAATTTACATAGGGAGTTTATGTTGTATTCATTTTTAAACGTATGTATGCTTTAATAACTTAAAAAGCAGCTTGGGCTTACATAATATATAAATTTGAATTGGTTTTGACTTCTTAAAATATTATTCAATGCTTAAAATCCAAAAAAGAGGGACGAAAGATACCAGAGGGACAGTCAAACTCACAGATCGAAAACAAACTGACAACGCCATGGCCAAAAATAAAAAGACAAACAGACAAATAATAGTACAGAGGACACAACATAGAAAACTAAAGACTAAGCAACACGAACCCCACCAAAAACTGGGGGCGATCTCAGGTGCTCCGGAAGGGTAAGCAGATCCTGCTCCACATGTGGCACCCGTCGTGTTGCTTATGTTATTACAAATCCGGTAAATAGTATAATTCGGTAGGTCACATTCGTGAAAAGGGAAGGGTATTGTAGTTACGACATAAGGAACATATCCGATATCATCTGTGAAACGGTTATTCCATAACATATCTCTTTCATGACATATTGTTTAAAAATATGACTTTACTCAGTATGATAAAAATTATATTAAAATTATATATCGAATATAAAAATCATCTTGTGCCATATTTTAAGATATTTGTCCTATTTTAAGATACAACAGATTACAATATAACAATAGTCATGTCAAGTTAAAAGAAAATAAGATAAAAAAAGTTAAAAAATTAGAAAGCGACTAAAAGAAAAAATAGCATCATTTATTATCATATAGAATAGAGAATATTAATGGTTAAGACTTTATCTGATTCACTTGAAATTTTGAGTTAGCGAGACTCTTATTACTTATACTACATCATAATAGTATATTGTTGTCGTGCTTGTATACGGGTGATTTACAATTCCTCATGAGAATATTATCGAAATATAATATTCTAGTCCATTCTTCACTTTTTAATGAATACAAATTATAAGTTTTTATTTCAAAACTATACACTAGTATAACTGTCACTATGTATAAATTCACTTTCACATATTATTTGTTGTTTAATGCATCTAACAATTCTATTCTCTTGACATGAAGTTGGAATAATAGGTTTCTACCTTTTTCCTCTATCTTGGTTACGAGTTCACTACTTATGTTCAAAATTCCTTTGAAATTATTACAATCCAGTAACAAACGGGTTATTTCCATCTTGTTACAACAGAAAGTATTCCATTTAGTTGGATCAATATTATCCAATATTTCCTTTTTCATCTCTACATAGTTTTTCTGTATGACACAATTGACATAACGGTTCTGCTGTAAAGTGTGTGAACTTGTGTTTGTCTGACTGTAAAATATATGATCCAGTCATCATTCTGGCTTTTATAATAGCTTTTCTTAGCTCAAGTCTTGATTGATTTTTTAGATTCCATATTTGTGCAGTTTGTCCAATTTGTAGGCTTTCTATATTCATATATTTTAGACTGGTTTTATTAAGAGCTTCAGATTTTAATTGAGCGTTCCAATATTGGTTTACTTTTGTCTTAGTTTCTTCTTTCCAGCCATCTCTTTTTGGAATGTTTTTCTGTAGATAGTTGATGGAAGGAAGATCATACATCTCGAGTATGTTCAGTATTCTGCTGAAAAAACTTGTCTTGTCATAATTAGTGGCAATTTGTCTATTAATAACATTTTTAATTTTGCTGTTGTCACATGATATTATGGAGTATAAAAGTGATAATTGTCTCTTATGTATTTCAGCTTCTATAGGCAACGCTCCCAATAATAGTAGGACCACAGCATTTGATGTTCTCTCTGGTAGAGACTGCAAGTGCCTCAAGTTTTTCCTGTGGAATATCTCTAGTTCCTCTATATTTGTTTTTTCAATGGTAATACTTCTAGTCTAGTCCATATGTTAGCCTTGGTATTACATATGTCTTGTATATTTGGTATTCGATTACTGGGTTATGTCCGTTTGTACCGTGCACAATAGAACCCATAAGTGCATACTTAGTTCTTCTAGCTCTTTGTATTCTTTCTTTTATGTTGCAGTTATGTTCTTTCCCATCAGTTCTCTTTATTCCTAGATGTTCTCTACAATCAGTTGTTTTTACTTTTTTGCCTCCCATTGTCCAGTGGTAGTCTGATTTATGTTTTGAGCAATCAATTATTTCTGTTTTAGTAGGATGAAATTTAAATTGATGCTCTTTAGCATATCTGCCTATTACATTCAACATTATTTGAAGTTCATACTCGTTGTTTGAGATAAAGTCTATATCATCTGCACAGGTTGGTGCTCCTACATATATGTCTCCCAAATGATATCCCAATGAGTTCTGCTCTAGTTCTACCAATATATCTTGTACAAATATTTTGTATAAATGTCTCGAGAGTATACCGCCTTGTACTACTCCTTGCTTAATTTTGAATGGTTCACTTAACCCATCAATCCATTTTACTTTGGAACTAAGCCCTTCATATAGCTCTGTTAGAATTTTCCAATAAGTTGGATGTATATTTTGACCAAGAGCCTTATCCATTAAGATGACATGCTGTACAACATCAAATGCTGATTGTACATCAAGAACAGATATGAAGAAGTTTTCAGTTGATTTTTTTATTTCATATCGTGCTTCTGATATGAGCAGACTTGACATGATTGGTGACAGTCCTTCTGGTAATCCAAATTGTAGCAGTGTTTTTGAATTTAGATAAAGTTTTTCCAGAAAGGCATATTCAAAAGTTTTTCCAATAGTAGGTGTAACTGTTATACCCCGGTAATTACGACTCAATAAAATACTATACAACATTGAAAGTTAATTACAGGGAAATAAGAAAATATAAAGTATGAAATACAATTAGCAAAGTAATGAAACTAAATGAAATATTTAAGACAAAAACTTTAAACCATAGATTAATTGAAAAACCTTGAAATGATAAATACCTTATACTGCTGGCTACGGCTCATAATGTTGCTTCTGGTCTAACTTATTCCGCATTGGCAGTATAGATAAAATGCACAGTATATATAGTCAAAATACAAGGTCAAACTAGCCAGTACCAGATAAAACAACTATTCAGAAAAGTAGTTTGTCTAATAGCCAGTGGTAAGTAAAAATCAAAGAGCCTACATGGAGTATTTGGATTCACTGAACCATATAATACAAAATGTGTTCAATATAGTTAGATCATTATAATACAAGGGAAAATTGACATAAATGAAATACAAAATTGGGAATATTTTCAAATAGATAAATTGTACATAAATCAACTTGTCCACAGGAATTACAAGTAATTACTAATATTTAGGAATTACATGTAATTTCTGATGCACTTAGTTAATACAAGTAATTCCTGAAACTATCCAGTTATTACCAGTAATTACTAATTTTTAGGCAGTTAAGCTGCCTTATGCTAGCACCCTAGATTTGTGTTCTACCCAATAAATGCTGAGATAGGTGCCCTTGTTATAATCTACTGGCTATTATGTTATTTTTAACTAATTTAACACTTTTTTCATAGTTTTAATTCTGGAATACAAAAAATATGACCAGGAAAACCTTAAATGATCGTCGAACCACCCAAAAGTTTTGAAGTTGCACATAGGAAGTAGTGCTCAATAGAAATCCTTATGTAGTTTATTATCCCCTGTGCTTTTGGCTAAGATGTCAAAGAACAATTGTATCAATTATTTCATCGCCGAAAATCTCTAATTACAAGTCGTTTACATTTGTCAAATGGCAAAAAGCGCAGGAATATTGTATAACGGCTGTGACTAATATGACACGGAGTTGAAGTCTCAGTTGGCGGTAATTTTAACTTCGTCGACAAAACGTAAATCAAGGATGTTTTAAAGGTGGATTCTGATAATTCAAGGGTAATTATTATTAATCATTTTATTTGTTTTGTTTGAGATGATTGTGATTATTTAAATCATCTTAATTAAATGTATGCTCATTTGTATTCTTGTCAATATTATTCCGTTTATCTCGTAACTGACCTTCGATCAATTCATGCTTGTCAAATCAAGTTGTTGTTATTTATGAATGAAATAAAACTAGAGATCTGATTGGTCGATGTCAATGTCATTTCAAGATGGTTTCCTTTGTGTTTTTAGTTCAGGCTTTGGTGTTACAGACTGCTACATGTGCTTTCATTTAGCTAAAGGTGCTTCAAACAATATTTAGATTAATACTTTATCAATAATTTGCTAAAGGACGGCATTATTTAACTTCCATCGCATATTTTTGTAAAATATTAAGTACGAATTTGTGACGCATCTCACACCGTAATTGTTTTTGATTTACAAGGACTTTTCAATTTCCGGTAATGAAAAAAACCAACTTTTTCGGTGTTTTTTTTTGGTGATTTTTTCATATTTAAACCCTCGTGAAGTGTTCTAGAATCATTTCTATGCGTTTCCTTCAGCAACTTGATGCTGGTAAACGACTTTTCTATGAAAATACTGCAAAAAAAAAAAATACGAAAAGAAGTAACGTTGTACTTTATAGTCGGAGGGGTGCTTCAGCTGGCCCCTAAACAAAAATGTATACTAGTTCTGTGATAATAGGCGTCATGCTAAACTCAGAAATATACACAAGAAACTCAAGTTAAAAATCATACAAGACTAACAAAGGCCAGAGGCTCCTGACCTGGGACAGGCGCAAAAATGTGGCGGGGTTAAACATGTTTTTTGAGATCTCAACACTCCCCCTATACCTCTAGCCAATGTAGATAAAACAAACACACAACAATAGGCACAGTAAAACTCAGTTCAAAAAAAGTCCGAGTCCGATGTCAGAATAGGTAACAAAAGAAACTAAACAAAATGACAATGATACATAAATTAACAAAGGACTACTAGCAGTTAACTGACATGCCAGCTCCAGACCTTAATTGAACGGATTGAAAAAGATTATGTCTTCATCACACTTTTGTTGGAAATTATGTTCAAACCTGTAATTCATTCAGACCTAGCTGCACAACCGTAGCTCCTATTGTCCTATTATGGTTTTATTTTGACAAATTGTGACTTGGAAGGAGAGTTATCTCATTGGTACTCGTACCACATCTTCTTATGATATTTCTTTACAATTTGCATACACAGGTAGACATGTTATTCTGAACAAAAGCCTGGCAAGGCAAGGACATAACACCTTAGCAGTTGTCATTCAAAAAAGCTTTGAAAAATAACAGACAAGTATATATGCTTGGAAAATTTGATTCTTAAAACCTATTGTGTCATTCGTTCTCTTGTGAAGAGTTGTCTCAATCTTTGGCAATCACACCACATCTTTTTTTTTATAACAGAGAATATAAGCATTAGTTATCACAGCATCAATGAACATGGACAAAACTAATACATAAAGATTTTAGCTTTTTTGCTACATTGTATTTGTCAAAATAAGCAAATTATTTGTATTTGTTTTTATTTCAGCTTGATTCCAATCTTTGGAAATGGCTAATACTAGAAGAGGCAAGGCATACATGTACATGTACAATACATGATTATCTGTAGCAAGTGGATTGTCTATTCACCACAATAATTCCATAACAGCAATGAAACTCTAGACTACTATGATGTTATGAAGATATTTACATGTTTATCTACATATATGATCAATTTTGAAGATTAAAATTGAGAATGGAAATGGGAAATGTGTCAAAGAGACAACAACCCGACCATAGAACAGACAACAGCAGAAGGTCACCAACAGGTCTTCAATGCATGTATTGTACATGTACATGTTTACATGTATAAGCATTGGCACATCTCATTTCCATGGAGATTGATCAGCCCTGTACCATCAGTCATGGTTCATTGTCTTTGAATATCGCTTACATGTTAAAGTATTTCTATTTTCATTGTAACATTTGCATTATCAAAATAACAAATAGGCAAAACATGTCTCTGTGTTAACAGCTTATTATAGATTAGACATGTACAGTTATTATAAAAATAAGAAGATGTGGTATGATTCCCAATGAGACAACTATCCATCAAAATTCAAATGAAGTGAATGAAGCAATTATAGGCAACCGTACAGCCTTCAAAAATATATGTTGCATCATTGCTAGACCATTATAACAACATCATATAGATATAAGAAGATGTGGTATGAGTGCCAATGAGACAACTCTCCATCCAAGTAACAATTTATAAAAGTAAACCATTATAGGTCAAGGTACGGCCTTCAACACGGAGCATTTCTAGTGTAAAACCATTCAAACGGGAAAACCAACGGTCTAATCTATATAAAAACGAGAAACGAGAAACACGTATGAACTACATAAACAGACGACAACTACTGTACATCAGATTCCTGACTTAGGACAGGTGCAAACATTTGCAGCGGGAATAATCAGCATTTATTGTAATATAATATACAAGAAAATTTCACCACTTCAGATAGTTTCAGGTATGATTTGATAATTGTGCATAGTGGCACCAGCTGATCCAACTAAAACCGCTAATATGGCATATTCAAACTCTAGTACATAGTGAAATTAAACCATACACCACTGTTGGACACCATTATTGAAATTATTATTCTGATAAGAAATTTAGAATATTCCTCCATGCAGCCTGCAACAATTAGCAAAACCTATACTGCATAGTAAGCTATAAACGACCACGAAATGACGAATGTAAAACAATAAAACTAAAGCAGCCTGATTGATGTACAAAACAATTATGTGAAAAATAAATATGATATACAGCAACAATCAACAATCACCAAATTACTGGGTCCTCACTATGGACAGGTACATACAGAATGTGGCGGGTTAAACATGTTAGCTGGCACAAAACTCTCCCCTAACATGGGACAGTGTATGTGCATAATCTCAGACAGTGAATCTTTAAAAAATAAATTGGAAATATCTTTTGAAAGTGGTAGGATGGGATAGCGGAAACATTACGGTACAAACATTATTTGATACTTGAGAAATAGCTGAGATAAATATTTTCACCAATTCTTCCACAATATTCATCTTAACTTCTGTCAAGTTTGCCTTTGGTTTTTTAATTAACTGCCTATAGCTTTGATTTAATGAATTTTTACACCTATGTACTAACTGTTAAAACAATGTTGTAATATGGTCAGCTGATCAAAAGTGGTCATCCTAAAATATGCCTTGATGGTAAACTGTCTTAAACATATATGTTGAAAATGGCTGATAAGAAAGAAAAAAAAATATTTACAGAGGAGTTGTACAAATTTTACAATGAAAAATGAGTCTTAATGCCAAAGGAGAAGCTGAATACTATAATCAGCATATTGAACGTTTTGTTTGAAAATGAAACAATAAAAAAGACAAGAGATGATTACAATCTGCTCTCAAGGTAAGTAATTTTTCATGACATTTCTGTTGTATTTCAAATAATTCAACCTTTACAAGCTATTTAACAGTTCTGTTTTAAGGCTGCAGTAAAAAATATGGGGTAATGGGTGCCAACCCTAAGCCCCTTCCAGGTCCCTTTTCCGTGACCCGTTTAGGGCCTTAAATCCAGACTTGAAACAGGCCCATGCTATATGCGGTGAGTTTAAACTAGTTTTGTCGTATCCACAACCACATTTATCTTTGTGATTATTGATGTAAATAAATACAGTCGTAGACACATCTTCCAGAAAGCTCCAAACATACCCATAAATAATAATGTCCTTTTGCGTCTGTCTGTCTGAAAATCAGGACCAGGGGCTCCGCTTTTTATTCGACACTCTCAATATGTCAATAGCCACATAACACCCAATAAACATATACGTGTATTTAATCCTGAAAGGGTGTTCAGATTTGCTACAGCAATATGACCTTAATGGAACTGTTTCATATACTGCCTACAGTCAGTCGGAGATGGGCAGGGATTTATGAAGTGTGCATGTACAACAGGTTGTGTACAAAAGACATGCAAATGTGTAAAGTCTAACGTTCTGTGTAACTCAAGATGTCACAACAGTTTGTCATGTCATAAATTATACACTTTACACAAGTATTCCCCCTTCCAAACTAAAATACAAATTGAAAGAAACTAAAACTGACATTATCAAGATGCTTGATTTCTTGATTGACAACATATTTGTTACGTTTGGAGGACGTGTTTTTCAACAGACTGTCGGAATTCCAATGGAAACCAATTGTGCCCCTCTTCTTGCCGACTTGTTTCTTTATTATTATGAGGCTGACTTCATACAGGAACTTCTTAGGAAGAAAGATAAGAAGTTAGCAATATCCTTTAACTTTACGTTCCGCTATATAGATGATGTTCTCTCACTAAAATTGGTGACTATGTTGAACGAATCTATCCCATCGAACTAGAGATAAAGGATACTACAGATACAGTTAAGTCTGCCTCATATCTTGACTTACATCTAGAATTTGACAATGAGGGTCGGTTGAAAACAAAACTTTACGACAAAAGAGATGATTTCAGATTCCCAATTGTGAACTTTCCATTTTTATGTAGCAACATCCCAGCAGCGCCTGCATACGGAGTATATATCTCCCAATTGATACGATATTCCCGGGCTTGTATTTCCTATCATGATTTCCTTGATAGAGGATTGCTGCTCACAAGGAAGCTATTAAACCAAGAGTTCCAAATGGTGAAGTTGAAATCATCCCTTCGTAAATTTTACGGACGCCATCACGAGTTGGTTGACCGTTATGGAATAACCGTTTCACAGATGATATCGGATATGTTCCTTATGTCGTAACAACATTAACGTTCCCTTTTCACGAATGTGACCTTACCGAATTAGACTATTTGCCGGATTTGTAATAACATAAGCAACACGATGGGTGCCACATGTGGAGCAGGATCTGCTTACCCTTCCGGAGCACCTGAGATCACCCCCCATTTTTGGTGGGGTTCGTGTTGCTTAGTCTTTAGTTTTCTATGTTGTGTCATCTGTACTATTATTTGTCTGTTTGTCTTTTTATTTTAGTCCATGGCGTTGTCAGTTTGTTTTCGATCTATGAGTTTGACTGTCCCTCTGGTATCTTTCGTCCCTCTTTTATAAGTAACTTGCATTCATTGCCATTCTATGTCAATTGATTAAATATGCATCAGCAAAGACCCATCGAAACAACATCTGATTAAAAAAATTAATAATACTTTTAGATATTTAGATGATATATTGGCTCTCAATAATGATGACTTCAGTATGTACACTAAAGATATTTATCCTGCCGAACTGACTTTAAATAAAGATAATACTAACAATGAACACCGCCTTTTCCCGGATCTTGATATCTAGATCTTTAACGGGAAGCTTAATACCAAAATTTATGAGAAAAGAGATGATTTTTTCATTTCCTATAGTTAATTATCCATTTTTAGATGGTGACGTTCCCTTGTCACCATCTTATGGTGTTTATATATCTCAACTTGTTCGATTCGCTCGTGTATGTAACAACGTATTTGATTTCAACGAAAGAAATCTCTGTATTACTGAAAAATTATTACACCAGGGTTATCGATATCACAAACTAGTCAAAACATTTACTAAATTTTATCATTGGTACAAGGACATCATTCGTAAATATAAATCAACATGCAGACATATACGTTCAGGTACTTCACATCAAATATTTTATGGTAATATTCTTTACAAAGCACAAAAATGTGGACATTCACCTCAAAAGCTAACCAAACCTTTAAACAGACTTATTCGGAAGGGATATAGTTACGATACTGTTGTCAGGTCATTAAAGATTGCATATTTTGGTATTATTATTGATTCACTCATAGGGTCTTTGCATCGGTAATAAACACATTTATTCTAAATCCAGTTGTTGGCATGATACGGGTTATGTTCTTCTCATATTTTTTATGATGGTATGATACTAAACACCTAACGGGAGGGATTGTACCTGATTTTCATATGATGAAGACATAATCTTTCAATCAGTTAAATTGAGGTCTGGAGCTGGCATGTCAGTAACTGTTAGTAGTCCTTTGTTAATTTATGTATCATTGTCATTTTGCTTAGTTTTTTTTGTTACCTATTCTGACATCGGACTCGAACTTCTTTTAAACTGAGTTTTACTGTGCGCATTGCTATATGTTTCTTTATTCTACATTGGCTAGAGGTAGAGAGGGAGGGTTGAGATCTCACAATACATGTTTAACCCCGCGGCGCCGCATGTTTGCGCCTGTCCCAAGTCAGGAGCCTCTGGCCTTTGTTAGTCTTGTATGTTTTTTTTTAAATTTTAGTTCCTTTATATGTTTTGGAGTTTAGTGTGACGTCCATTTTCACTGAACCAGTACACAATTTTATTTAGGGGCCAGCTGAGGACCACCTCCGGTGCGGGATTTTCTCGCTGCGTTGAGGACCCATTGGTGGCCTTCGGCTGTTATCTGCTCTTTTGTCGGGTTGTTGTCCCTTTGACATATTCCCCATTTCCATTCTCAATTTTATGTTTGGTTGAGATAATTTTTGAATAAAACATTGTCGTTGCATGGTTTTATATCATTGTCTTGCATGTTGCAAATGATTTTTAGCGAGTTTCAAAAATTATAAAACAACCATTTTCCAGTTTCAATACACAAACTGTAGATAAAGAGCATGCAGTCTTGAAGGACCTTTGATTCATTAACCCATATAAGTAAGCCCTACAATTCATACCCCTTTACTTTCTTATTTGGGTTCTTGAATTTTGTCTAAAATTTGAAAGTTAGTAAATAGCTGTAAAAATAATAAAAAAAAATAAAAAAAAATCGGTGAATACCTGTAATACCTGAAACAACCAGTAAATACATGTAATTACTAAATTGATTAGTAATTACAGGTATTGACTGAATTGTTAAGTTATTCCGCGTAATTCCTAATTTCACCTATTTACTGTAACATATATATTGAATAAAATTTGTTTATCTAACAAAGTTCTTGTCAGCAGATATGTCCATTATAATCAATAAGTATCTGTTTATAAAAACTTGATTTCCCAACTAGGAGATGTTTGCAACAAGTCGCCAATGAGACATATTTATTATTACTTTCGCGGTCTTTATCAATGATCTAAATATATAATGCTTTTACAGGTTTAAATTACTCACAAATAATGTTCCCTACAGATTTCTATACAATTGTGTCAGTAGAAAGTTTGATGTATAACTATTTAAAAGTATGAAAGAGAGATTCCGGTTATTAAGCTGTTCTCCTTCTAATTATAGAGTATCGAAAACACATGGAATCTTGGGTCATTCAAGGTCTTTCACCTCTAGGATTTCGGGATGATTGACATGAATAAACAATATATTAAAACTCATCAGGGATACCCGGCTTATAAAATCTTATACGGCGGACGCGCGTTTCGTATATATAAAACTCATTAGTGAGGCTTGATTCTAAACAGTTGGAGGGTCAACAACTGTCAAAGAGACCACATATCGAATCGAATTATTCGTAATGCCACATCA
Organism: Mytilus californianus; assembly: GCF_021869535.1. Taxonomy (NCBI): domain Eukaryota; kingdom Metazoa; phylum Mollusca; class Bivalvia; order Mytilida; family Mytilidae; genus Mytilus; species Mytilus californianus. The sequence continues at coordinate 112,070,270 of NW_026262723.1, forward strand.
AATTTATACGAAGTAAAAGAAGAGAGGCGAAAGATACCAAAGGGACATCCAAACTCATTAGTCGAAAATATAGTGGCAAAAAAAAAGACCAAAACACAATCAATAGTACACAAAACAGAACACAGAAAACTAAAGACTGCGCAAAACGTACCCCACCAAAAACCGGGGGTGATTTCAGGTGCTCCTGAAAGGTTAACAGATCCTGCTCCACATGTGGCATCCGTCGTGTTGCTCATGTAATGTACCACTCCACAGTTAGATGTGTAATTTCGCATTTTGGCCCCTGCGGATTTTTCAAATATGAGAGCTAGTGTGCAATAAAATTCATTTTTGGATACCTGAAATTTAATATAGCCTTCATAGTGGGTTTATAGGAACATCAATATTGTGTAATGTATGTATTATGGACTGTTTTCTGTATGACAGTCCGTATTTTCATATCCATACCAGACATCGGCCCGGCAATTATTGCATTGTTTTTTTCTAACTTTTTGACGCACGAACTTTGTGATTAAATTGTACGCAAAATGAGGCGAAAGACACCCAATTTTTATTTGATTATTTGGTAGATTAATGTCAACAGTTACAGAAAAGTTATCACTCATAGGCATTGATATTCTAGTTTAAACCAAATTGTGGGGGAATATGTGACATTTTCATGCCCCCTTTTGCAATATTTTATGATATTAATGCAGAATGTTGCCATGGATACACAAAAATGGAATTATTTTTCACCATTTTAACTTTTGAAAATTAAATCTATGGAAGATACTGATTATAGACATATGCACATGTATGACACAAACAGTTGGCTTAATGTATTAGAAAGCCAGGAATAGAAGATGATTAAACATTTTTTGGTTCAATTTTAATTTTATTTTCTAACTGTAGAGTGTTACCTAAGTTCAAAGTGTAAAGAGCATTGAAAACCTAAAACTACCAAAACAAGTTGTGAAATATCTAGTTATAGTTACCAATGCAAGATTGTAGAAAAACAAAAGTGCTTCATATATTATAATCAGTAAAGTAAAGAAAATTACCATATTAAGTATATTTCATGTAAGCACATTGGTGGTAGTTAGGTGCTTTTCTCAATTTCGATTGTCTTGAAAGACTTTCCGGAAATTTACAATAATTAGAATCACATACCTTTTGAAAATCAACTGTTCTATAGGGAAACTAGGGTCAATATGTTTCCAAAAATATATGACAGCAGTGCTAGATATCTGCTTTACCAAGTCATGGTTCTGAGAGTTTTCCAGGAAATGCACCAAATTTGGAGTTCCATCCTTTTATTTGGCTGCTGGATCCCAATTATTGTCAACTTAACCAATTTGTCTGTTTGAGTTTCTCACCTAATTTTATCAATAGAACGGAACTATAAACAACTGTCATACACGTAGGAGCTTAATATAGCTATAAAACCAGGTTTAACCCACCATGTCTTCGAAAAAAATGCCTGCACCAAGTCAGGAATATGAAAATTGTTTTCCATTCGTTGCGTTGGTTGATATAGGTTAACTTTTGATTTTGTCTGGTTTTATGGACTTCTCTTTTAGAATTTACCTTGGAGATCGTTTTTTTTTGTTTGTTAATACATTTTTTACTGCGCCTGCACATGAAGTGTATATCTTTCAGTTGATACGTTATCCCAGAGCTTGTATATCCTAACAAGATTTCCTTGATAAGGATTTGCTGCTTACAAAGAAGCTTTTAAACCAAGAGGTCGAATACAATATCATCATTCGAAAATTTTACAGTTGCCGTCACGAGTTTGTTGAATGTTATGGAATAATTGTTTCACAAATGACGACGTATATGTTCTAATTCTAGTAACCATAATCCCGACCTCTTTTCCTCGATGTTACCTACTAATTTAAATTTTGCACTATGCTTGTACTTAAATAAACAAAACGACGGGTGCCACATGTGGAACAGGATCTGCTTATCCTTTCTTCATGAGATCACCCCAGTTTTTGTTGGGATTCGTGTTGCTCAGTCTTTTGTTTTCTATGTTGTATTTTTTATGCTGTGTTTTTCTTTTGGTCGTTTTATGTTTTTTTGCAATGGCATTTTCTGTTCGTTTTCGACTTATGAGTTTGATTATCCCTTTGGTATATTTAGCCTCTCTTTAATATATGAAAGATCGGGTCCAAACTTTTCCAAATATACATGTATTGTTGCGAGGTACATTTCTTCAAAATTATCGGTCTTGGAATCTATCAAGAAATTGACCAAAATTGGAATCACATACTTTTGAAAAATTAAAAAATTCGAAGTAAAAAAATGAATTTTCTCAAAATATAGGATTGCTAAGTGATATTCTAAACAAATAATATTTTGGAACGCTTCTAAGAAATACAAACTTTGGAATCACACCCTTGACATTAGATTGTTCTATCTGAACATTTTGGTAAAAAATGTTTCCCAAAATTTATGGTTTGTTGGTGCTTTTTCGTATCGTTATTATTTTAAAGGTATTCAAGAAAATTACCAAAGTAGGAATCACATCCTCTTCAAATCAATTGTTCTAACAGACTACAAGGAAATACCAAAATTTGAATGACATCCATGGAAATCCAGTTTTTCGTTATAGAAGATTGGGACAATATATTTAAAACTATACATATATGCATAGCTGCTATGTATAAATGTTTTAAATAATATTGTCGGTTAGTAGACCAAATCCCTTTCAATTAACAAAACACTATTAATACCCCTAAGATGCACATTTTAAAAACAAACCTTTGAAAGAAAACTAAGAACAAAGAGGCGGGAGATATCAAGGGAACATTCAAAACTCTTAAGTCTAGAAAAAAACTGACAAAGCCATGGCAAAAGGCCCCAAAACTACTAAAAGAAGAACAATTTCTCAATACACTACCTAGAAAACTAAATACTGAGCAACAAGAACCCCACCACAAAGAACAGGGACAAACACATGTGTTCAGGAAGGATACGCACTTCATACTCCATAAGTGACACCCGTCGTATTGGTCATGCAAGTATGAATCCGATGGTGAGTCTCATTCGATGATGCCACAATCCAGACAAAGAGGACGAGATTGTGGTTATGTCAATTGGAATATATCAATCGCCATCTGTGACACAGATATTCCATAACGGTCAACAAACTCGTGATGGCGTCCGCAACTTTCTCACTTGGAGCCCTTGGTTCAAAAGCTTCCTTGTGAGTAGTAATCCTCTATAAAGGAAATCTTAAAAGGGAATGCAGGATATGAAATATTGTATCAACTGGGAGATGTATACTCCACATGCTGGCGCTCCAGGAAAGTTGTTGCATAGAAATGGAAAGTTCACAATTGGGAAGCTGAACTCCTCCCTTTTGTCAGGAAGTTTTATTCTCAACTGACCCTGATTGTCACTTTTAAAATGTAAGTCAAGATATAAGGCATACTTACTTGTACCTGTGGTATTCTCTATCTTAAGTTCGATGGTATAGATGCGTTTAGTATACTCACTAGACGTTGACTTATTTAGTGAGACGACATCATTAATATAGCAGAACTTGAAGTTAACGAATTATTCTAGTTTCTTTTTATTCTTCCTTCATTTGCTAATGAAAGAAGTGTGCCTTATTTGAACAAAGAAGTAAGTCGACGAGGAGGGGCACAGTTGGTTCCCATAGCCATGCCAGTTGTGTGTTGAAAATCAAGTCCTCCAAAAGTAACAAATATGTCGTCAATTTAGAACATAGGAGTAGCATGGCCTATAGGTAGGGGAACATTTGACTTACTGTTTCTGAGAACTGTCGAGGACAACTTCATGGCCAGAATAATAATAATACTAACGATAACAAAAATGATAATAACTGATTCTAAAATTATTATTTTTCTAAACAAAGCCATGTTTTAATTTCAATAGAATATGGGGCGCACTTGATTGACGTCACAATTTCAAAATTGCAACGACAGTTGTATTTTGCATAACGCCAAGGATCAAAATGGATGTTTGTGTTGGTGTTGCTAACGCTTGGTTTAAAAATATTGACGAATATAACGCTTACCTATGTTAATGTGAGAAACAACAACAACAATATTTTATCTCAAAAGGGTTACACAGTAAGCTATATAACTAATCTTCTCTGAAGCCCTTATCATAGAAAAGCATAAATAAAAAATATTGAAAAACAAAATTGCAAACATATACATGGCATAAATTAGTATGAAAGTTAAGAATAATGATAATTTTCGTTTCAACTGCATAAAATGTTATGAAAAAATAAAAATGATAAAACAATTAATATTTAATATTTTTTCAATTGGTTGATTTCAATAAATGATCTGTTATTTTGTTTTTGAAAGAATTAAAATTTGTAATATTCCGTACCGATAAAGGCAAATTGTTCCACAAGGATGGTCCAGAATACATAAACGGTTTCTTTAACAATTCGATTTTTTGTTAAGGGAGTATGAGATTTTCTTGAACAGCATTTCTTAAAAGGTATGGATTTCTGTCTGAAACATAATGAAACTTGCTAGAAAGATACGATGGTGCATCATTTTTGATCCACTTAAACGTCATCACAAATTTGTGATATTTTATGCTTTGTTCAAATGTTATCCAGTTTAAGAGTGTGAATAAAGGCTCCGAAGGAGTGAAAGGGTCCGTTTCTAGTACTATTCTAGCAGCTCTCTTTTGTAATTTAAGATCATATTTACACCCTCAATGCTAGAACTACTCCACACTATACAACAATGATCAATTAGTGTTAAGATATAACCATTATAGAATAATTTTCTGCAGACTAAATTTGGAAATTTCTTAATCTTCAATAATAGATATAGCCTAGATGAAATTATTGAGCAGATCAAATCAATTTGTTTTTTTCCAGGTGAGAGAAGGGTCAATTCTAATGCCTCAGAGACTTTCACATGTGGAAAACACTTGTATACAACGATCATGGCATGAAAGAACTATTTCTTAGGCAATGTATCAATATACTAATAATAGTCGATAGTCTGAACTTCACTATGGCTTCATAGGCTGATCCAGGGGGGGGGGGGGGGGCTTTTGTGGGAAAACATTGGTTGATTATATAGGGAATCACTGAAGCATGACTGGAGCGGGTCCCCTCTTAGGACAGTCAGTGCCCCCCCCCCCTTTCCACTTATGAAAATTTCTGGATCCGCCACTGGGCTTCTTTAACTAGCTGAATGAATGAGACGGGTATGCAATTTTAACTTATTTCTTCTTTCTTTCGTACATGAGTTATTCATTTCGATATTACGACTTTAATAATTATTCTCTTAAAAATTTGTTGGTACTTTAATTTAAACGAAATAAAATGCACATCAAATAAGTCATGGTTATGTGGTTTTGTATCAGATAGATAGATTAGTAACACCCAAACTTACATTAGTTGCAATAGCGTATTTTAATACACGAGTGAACAAATATAACGAAATTAACCATGATTATTGATTTGGGAATATAGATTCGACTCATATTTATACCTTTAGTGACACTAGATATTACATATATACAGATCCGGTTTTCATGATTCAACACTTAATTTACTGAGTCTAGCAGTTTTTACTTTGTTTTTCATATCAGTTTTACAATTTATAATATTGTGCACTTGAAAGGACTTTGTTTACTAACTCATACTTTTGGCCCTAAAAATCTAAATGTTTAACTGTGATAATGTTATGAAAATTTGATTACAATATATGTTAAAAAGAGGCGAAAGATACCAAAGGGACATTCAAACTCATAAGTCGAAAATAAACTGACAAACTGTTCATCAATTGCATTATTAATGATGTTTTTGTGACGTCACAATTGTAGGTTAAATTCGTTAAAACCCTTTTTTTTGCATTTTGGCAAAATTTATGCCGGTTTTCTGAAAAAGTGATAGTGGCACCACCTCTCGCCCACAAATGTTTTTGCTGAAATATTCTCTATATACCATATATATATGGGCGAGGGGTTGCGCCACACATAAAATCATGTAAAAGGTAGAAAAAGGTGAAACATTTCTAGATAAAAAATGGACTAAAATTAAATCTATCCCAATTTTAGGCTGATATATTTATAGATATGAAGCTGCTATACAATTATTCTTATTATAATAATAAATTTAGCAATACATGCACATACGATTTTCTCAAACAATTGAACTTGAAAAAATACACGTTTTATATGGGGTTACTTGCTCTATTACACCCCAGTTCTATTGTTATACTTCATAGTTTCTATTTCTGAATTTCTGAAGTGTAAATGTTAGGAATAACAATGGATTTTGACCATAGGGTGTGACGAGCGGGGTTTCTGTAAACACTGTCCATTGTTATTCATAACAATAGAAATTGTTTTTTTTTAATAGCATGAACATAAGAGATAACTAATAGTGTTCACTACAAGTTGTTTCAATACATATTAAAAAAACATATTTCAGGAAATTCCAACAGCGAAAAAAATATTTAGCATCTATTTGAATAAAAAAAATCATTTAAATACTCCTTTGCTTGAAGCTACAATTTTAATCCCATATGGCAATGTCTTAAAAACATTGACGTAAAGAACTTTTATTTAATTATACATTCAAAACATATAGTTTTCATTTGAACTAAGTCTTATTCATAAAATAAATATTTATGTTTGGATTGTTGAAGACTAATGATGGCACCCAAGGGCGGATCCAGCCGATTTCAAACGGGGATGCCAACCCAGGATAAAGGGGGGGGGGGGGGGGGGGGGGGGGTTCCAGCCATATGTCCCCATTCAAAAGCAATTATCGTAAAAAAAAGAGGGGTTCCAACCCCCGGAAGCCCATCCCCCCTTGGATTGCCCCAAAAAAGGGGGGTCCTACATATGCAATTTGTATTTGTGTATGTTAATCGTGTCTGGTCGTCGGGTTTCTAATCCAGACACACCTATCCCTCAGTATGTTCGAATATGAATGTTTGTTTAATGTTGAGAAGTGGTGGTTTTTTTTTTTTTTTATAAAACTGTAATATGTAAAATACATTTCTGATAACCTTCAATAAACTGATACATGTAAAATACTTTGGGTTATAAATATTGCGTTAACTTCAGTCTCTTCTTCCAAATCCAACGCTTGACTCAAACTGTCGTCCGTCTTATACCCGTCCATATTGACAACTGCATACAAGGAGCATGATGTATTTTTTTTGTAATAAGAATGCACGATACGGCCAACCTTGACCTGCTAATCCATATAAGCACATGGATTTAACGGGAATATGCAAAACGGCAACTTTGACATTTGTAAAATCAACTCACGTGTCAAGATCGTCAAAGTAAGGTTACTAGTGGGGTTTCATTTAAAAAAAAAATTCTTATTAATCATGGTTTGATATTGTCAATAAAAATGCTATCCGTTCTTTTTCATTTAATATTCAATGTAAACAAATATAGGGTTTAGCATAGGGCGTAAGTTAGTTATACACGTCGGGATACGGCGTGTCTGGATAAGAAACTCCTCCGGCCTCCGGCCGTCGGGGTTTCTTATCCAGACACACCTATCCCTCAGTGTATAACTATTACCTCTCGTATGCGAGATCACTTGTACATTTAATATATATATATATATATTTTCACTTCCTATTGCATATGGGTGTTAAGTTAAATATCATAAAGAGTTATTGTCTAAAACAACATTTGTTATCTGAATTTATCTGAAGTGATGGAAGAAAAAAAACCTAGGTATTTTTGCTAGAACGAAACATTTTACTTTTATTCGCTAAATCTGCGTCGCAACTATTGATGGCGGAATGCATTAGCAAATTTATTAGCCCTAACCAATAATTTGAACTTTATTTTTTTATAATTTCTCAGCGCATATATAAGCTTATTGGTTTTTCAGAGCTAAGGGACAGCTTCCCAAAGCAAGACTGGTCCAAAACGAACATTGATATTGCTTTAAAAATTAAATAAATAAAAACTATGTGGTTAAAAGACTCGTAAGTGATTGTGAAGGAGATTGGAAAATTATACCTCATCACTATTTCTGTAATTTTGGGTCAAATTGGCTAGCGTTTCAAACAAACAGTGGGGATAATCCAGAAGAAAGTCTTGAAAAAATCCCAGATTTTTATAAAACTATCCTTAAATGTTGGAAATTAAAACTGATGAGGTCTAACGAAAAAGCCTGAAACATTAACAGATATAAAAAAACAAATATTATGGAACAGCAAGTTAATTATATTTGATAATGAAGCTATAATTTAAAAAAAAATGATTTAAAGCGATCTTATTTATGTAAATGATAGCATAGATGAAAAAGGTTGCGTTTTGGATAGCTGAAATTAATTTAGTAAAGAAATCAATACCAAAAGAATGGGCAGCCATCTTTAAGTCGGAAAATTCTATAAACAGCACTGTTTATATAAAAAGAAACCAAATTATATGGAAAGGTTTACCTATAAAATTAGAATCACTATCAAACAAAATTTTAAATAAGTCTCTGATAAAAAATTGAACCAGCTCAGCTATTGGACCAAAAAATGGCTGCGTATACTTAATATAGATGATGTGTTATATCAAGACTGTCACCATGGTCACAATGTATATTATGAATTTTTATTCAATTATTTGACAGAAAATAAACTTAAAACTTTTAGGTGGAAATTACTACAACATATTATACCTACAAAGAAACCTTAATTCAGGTGGAAAATTGCAAACAATAGGTTTTTTTTCAACTTTTGTACACAAGAATAAGATTACGGTCACTTCTTCATACTGTGTCCACATTTAGAAAGCTTTTGGAATAAAATAAATGAAGCTTTAAAGATGAGTAAAATAACTTTTAATATGACATTTAAAACATTTAGTATTTGGGTATAAAATTTCTGGCGAAGGATATTTTGGCTTTAACTACTTTTTAACAATTGTTATTTTTTTTTTAATTTATAAAGCGTATTACATATCTGATTAAAAGACAAATAATGTCAATGTTTTTTTTTAATTTTCGTTAAATGAATTTAATAGAAGAGTACGTGTGACAATTAAAAATAATATTTCAGTAACCATTAAAAAACATTTGAACAATAAGTGATGTTATTAAATATATATTTGATGTAATATGAATTTTACAACTAATTCCTGCCCTGAGTAATTAGTGGAATGAAACAGGGAACATCTGGAGGAGCTTAGACCCCCGAAGGATATTTTAACAAACCAGTAATTGAAATAAATATTTAATTATGTTGTCAATAAAACAAAAACAAAAAATCAAATGAAAATAACACTTTATAAATTTGTTGCGCCTTTCTGGATTTACTTTCATCAGGAACATTTTTACCCAAATTTTTTTTTAATACGGACCACCGTATACCTTTGAAGATCCAAATGTATCAGCAGCTAGTCAATAAATTCAGAAATGGCATCAAATGCAGAAAATGGCAGTGCATGTAACTTCACGAATGAAAAAAAGTCCTTCGTTTCAAAATGAAGCATTATAAATCTATTCATTTGAGTTTAAATAAGTATATATGTGCCGGTTGATTTTTCTTCGTTTTTTTGCAGCCAATAAAAATCATACCAGGTACAGTTATATAAACGGAAAGAGGATCTGCAACGTTTTCATTCGCAAGGAGGTTACACGTCACGACATCGCCGTCTTGATTTAAGACATGTATAGTACCATTATAAGCATCAGCAACATATATCAATTCTGACGGTGCCTCCGCTACGTCTGCGGGGAAAAAATTGTCTTTACAGCAGCCATCGTACGCCCATTTGAATTCAAATTTATGATTAAAGCGTGCTATCTGTTTTCTTCCATGTAAATTTTCTCTTACAATGAGGCAGTAATCGTTGTCTCTTGTAGATATGATTCTATCTGGAATGAAATTGTCTAAAACTCCCCTGAAAAGTGGATCTTCAATCTCTTTATACGTATAGTCATGAAAATAAACCACTGATGTGAATATCATAATCATGCCAGAATATATCTCCTCATAAGGGTTATCGTCAAATTTACTTCCAACTACGATCTGATTTTCATTGTTTACATGAATGCAAATCAAATCATCTAAATATTGATAATAAGTACGAAGTGGAAGTTGCATTAATTTACCATTGTCAGTAAGGCAGTACAAATCCGACTCAAAAAGCAGTAAAATATGACGGTCTTTAGTAACTGCAATGTCAGACGCTACGACATTGTTCACTTCTTTCCGGATATTGATAGTTTTGTCAATGAACTGAACCTGTTGCAACTTGTTTTCAACATGACTATATAAAACATATTGGTTTTCTTCTATTTTAAGCATTTTTGAAATGGTAAGGTTTGTTTGAAAAGCATGAAAAAATTCAAATCTTTCTATTTTATGACAAAGTCCAATTTCCTTACAATCCCTGTTACTTGGGGTGAACCGAAAAGTTTCAATTTGTACATGACTTAGACACGTAATTGGTGATAGGTGATTAATATTTGTAGCTTTTGCAAAAAAATCATCTGCTTCTTTAGAATTTAAAATTAGATTTAATTGAGCATTTCGCTTTTTTAAATAATCTCTACTTTTCTGCACTTGTTTTCCCTGTTTGGTTATAGAGTCTTTGGTTACCTTCCATCGTGTATCTACTCGTGCAAGAAGAGTTTTGGCTTCCATTGAAATGTCTTCTTTAATTTGATATTCATGCTGAAAAATCTTGGATTTAATTTCTAAGAAACTTTTCTCACCTTCGAACTTCATTTCCCGCAGTCTAGTTGCCTTAATTTCGACCTTAGGAATTTCAGAATCTATTCGTATCGTTTCATTTTCTAACTCTTTCACTTTTTCATGGTAAGCATGGTCAATCTCTTCAAATTTGTGTTGATCGTGAGAATCAATGACACAAGTAGAACATATTAACTGTTCACAATCTCTACAGAACATAAAACACGTCTTTTGATTATGCTTTATACATGACATCTGCTTAAGATTTACCTTTCTACTATTTTCAAAGATACTTTCGGTACAATAGTCTTGAACGTCAATTCCAATATGATCATTTGCTGCTTTAATCTTTGAATGGATCTTCAAATGACAAGCTCGACAGAGGAACAAGTTACAGTTTACACACTTCATTTTAATCTCGCGTGAAGCTTCGCAAAACTCGCAAATCTTAGGAATTAGCTCTGCCTCCATTTTATTAATACTTCTACTTTCGGTTTTCATTCTGTAAATGTAAAGTGTAACTTCCGGTACAAAATCAATAAAGTGACTTCTAATGTAAAACAACTTGCCCCAAGTAAGTATATTTATGATTTCTTAATCAATTGTGCATATATGATTAAAAAAAAGAGTATACAAATAACGTGTGATATCCCCTCTTCAATGATTGTTATATGTGTAGTAAATTCTAATCTGAATAAATAAAGGCAACAGTAGTATGCTGCTATTTGAAATTCATAAATCGATTGAGAAAAAAACAAATCCGGGTTACAAACTAAAACTGAGGGAAACAAATCAAATATAAGAGCAGAACAACGACACAACAGAAACACAACACTAAAATGCAACACACACAGAAACGAACTATAATATAACAATGGCCATTTTCCTGACTTGGTACAGGACATTTTAATAAAAAATGGTGGGTTGAACCTGGTTCAAAACATGCATCAATCATTACGGAATCAAATGTAGACGATCCAATAGTCTAAACTATAGTAAATTTAGGCAACAGTAGTTTACTAATGTTCTAACCTCATAAATCGATTAAGAAGATAAAAAGCAAGGTAACCAATAAAAACTGACTGAGGGAATTGCATGAATTCCAAAAGGAGCGAAACCGGGAGCGTCGACTGGGTACGCGTCTCCTGTATGCATCACCCTCCATGCGAAATGGCCTTGACATTTTTCGATGAGGTAAAGTGTCGACCAGATGTTAATCGTTAACATTAGGTGGTTTCTATTGTCCCAATCCAATTTGTTTCACTAAATCTGGACTAAATATATCAATAAGTACAATACTTCACACTGAACATATAATTGGAGAGAAAATTTAAGAGGTTCTCTCTTTTTTCAGAATGGAAGCACAAATTTCGGCAGTTTGTCAGTTTTGTGAAACTTCAAGAGAGATCAATTGGAGATGCTTAAATTGCGACTTGTTTCTATGTCGAATTTGTAATTCAAAAATTCATTCTAAAATAAGGTCATCTGTAGAACATAAAATAATTCACTTAGACCAATGTGGAACAGAAAAAACGATCAATAATATTAGAAAATTGGACTTGAAACAAATGAAGTGTACAACCCACCATGACAGAACGTGCTGCATGTTCTGTAAAAATTGCAACCAGCCAATATGTCCTTCTTGTATCTTAAATATTCATCAAAACCATACCTTCTGTGAAATTGACGATGCTTACGAGGAGAAGCTCGCTGATATAGAAAATTTGAAGGTCGAAATCAAAAGTAGCATTACTTTTTTGAAAAGTGAAGAAACACTGTTGCAAGAATGTGAATTAAAAAGCAAAAATCATCATATTGAAATCCGAACTTTAATCCTTAGCAGAGAAGAAGATATGAAACAAGATATTGCCATGAAAACCAGATATGTTTTAGATGAACTAGAAACTGAATGGCATAATACAGAACACTCAATAAACAGTGATATTGAGTTGTGCTCTAAAACTAAAAGTAAGCTGCTTAAAAGAAAAGACAATATATACCAGACCCTTAAGTCACATGATCCAAGACTTGTTTTTGACGAATGTCTTTCTGACATTAAGCAATTACATCAACCAATGTTTGGCAAACGTGCCAGCCTATTTCAGCTTTTTCCACAACAGATAGAAACCAGAGGAATTCTTGGAGACCTTACTGAAAAGCCTATAATAGAGAATATTACCGTTTATCCAACCGATATGAAATGCATCAGTTGTTTAAGTCACTGTGAAGCAGAACAACTCTTGATATGCAACAACTCTGAAGATATTCTGAAGAAAGAGGACCTGAGTTATGACACATACAAAACTCTGAAAACTTTAAAAGACATAAGGGTGATGGATATCTCACAGACAAAAGATGGACATGCAATATTATCCGTAGGTGATGATTTAAAAATTTTAACAAAAACTGGACAGTTAAAAACATTTCTTCATTTAGACTTGATAACCTTGTGCGTACATGTAAATAATGAAAATGAACTGTTTGTGGGAGCACTTGTCAAAGACCCAGATCACTGGCGAGGAGAATTAGGTATTGTACTAGTTTTAGATGAGCACGGAAATACCACATGTACATTTGATAAAAGAAATATTGTTAATGACGGTGACAGCGATTATATATACTATGATGACAGTTATGATGAAGATGAGGAAGTTGATATGTTCGACTATCCAAGTAGAGTTTTAAACACGAAAAAAGATGATATATTAATCATAGATAACTCAAATCTAAGTACATATGCTGGAAAAGTTGTACTTTTAAATCGATCAGGTGATATTGAACGGGAATATAATGGTTGTGAATGTGAAAATTGCAATGATTTCAATTTTTGTCCCTTTGACATTGCAGAAACTCATTCCAATTTGATTTTAGTAAGCGACATTGGGAAACATTCTATTCATGTACTTGGAAAAGCACTTTTAACATGTAGTTTTGTAGATGATATAGGAATAGATTACCCTCTTAGCTTATGTATAGATGCTGCTGGAAAGTTGTGGATTGGATGTGACATGTCAGCTGATGATGATGAAGCGGCAAAAATATACTGTATCTCATTTAATTGAATTTTAAAGTTAGATCGGATTCGTTTATAATGCAAAAGAAAGCAAATAATTCTATAAAACATTTTTTTCAATCAGAATGTTACTAGTATCGTTCAGCTTCGGGAAAGGGGGGAGGGGGTCTGACGCCCACAATACCCCCTGCCTAAAAATTATTTTCCAATGGATACGCCAGTGACCACAGACCCATTTAAAGAGGTCAATGTCAAGAAACACCTTGACGAAAATACATCTTTAACAAATCTTTTTAAATATACATTTACGAGGAAATGATGTGTTATTGAGAAACTAAATTCATTCAGGCATTTAACCCTTGAAAGAGAGGCTAAAGATACCAAAGGAATATTCAAACTCATAAGTCGAAAACAAATGGACAATGCCATGGCAAAAAACGTTTAACGACAAACAAGAGGTTGATGTCAGGTGCTCCGGAAGGATAGACAGATCCCCCGCTCCACATGTGACACCCGTCGTGTTACTCCTAGATAATATGATTATAAGTTGTCAAGTGATTAGCCATCAAGCAATAGCAGATTTGTACTTGGCTCTTATATAACCCTAAGACATCACCACATTCATAAACCATCAGTCATGTAAATTTTCTACCACTGAAACTTGACCTAATGTGAAATTTTGAATTGAAACCAGTTGCCCATGAGAAAATATAGACAAGACTGTTATCGGTATATACAACACAGACATTAAAAAATAAAAAGCACAAAGAACAACACTAAAAAAACTAAAGACTGAGCAACAGGAACCCCTTTAAAACAAAACTAAGGGTGCTTCGGAAAGGTAAGCAGATCCTGCTCCACATGCAACACCCGTCAACCAACTGATGAAGGTGTCCGTAAAATTTGAGAAGGGGTGATTTCAACTCTACCACTTGGAACTCTTGGTTTAATAGCTTCCTTATAAGCAGCAACCCTCAATCAAGTTAAATCACAATAGGAAATGCAAGCTCTGGAATATCGTATCAATTGGGAGATAAATACCCTATATACAGACGCTGCTGAAATGTTGCTTCATAGAAATTTTCTATAGATAGAATAGTAATGAGCTAAGACTTCTTAGTGGATATATTTAAGGATCTTCATTATTTTGTTGTTATACCATCACATTTCAAAACTGCTATTGGATTTCTACTTGAGTATGGTTGGATTGATTTACGCTGCAGTTGGGATTGGTAAAACTTTGTTCCTTTTTTATTTTGAAAGTTTTCTGCCGTGTAGTTCCAAAAATATATGCCTTCAGATTTAAATCAATTTTTGCCTTATCCCACAATAACTAGGGGATGCTTCCATCATTTTACTTCATTGTTTACTAGTAAATGCAGTTGTGACGTCATGAAATATGCCCTTCATAATGTTTTTGTGAAAAATTCATTGAATTTTGTAATTTTTTCATTATTTTTAGACCCACATACATTCAGCACATGCAAGAATCAACTACAAAAAATGTATTAATAATTTACAGCAATGTTTGTCTTTATGAACAACACTTCTCATGTCAATGTTTATGTTGTATACATGCATGTGGCCAATATTTGCTACCAAAAAATAGGCATAAAAATCTGCATATTATGTCATTTTTGGTGAAATGTTTCTATATTTTGACTGAAATCTTCGTACAATTTTATAATATTCCAACAGTATTATTTTAGTCTTTGCACATACTCAACAAATACTTTTTTTTAACTAAAATCACCTTGATTTGTAATGCTACATTTTTGTTGCAATAATTGTAATGAGGATATATGTCATGTTTCTGGTGTAATAATGTAATTTCTTATTTTATAATGCTGAATTCTTAGTTTCAGCACAAAAGTTTTGAAAGATATTATTTTCATTGATATAATCCTGTGCACAGCTCTAAAAATCTTGATTTTGTTTTGGACATAGTTGCTGATTATGCTATTCTCAAAGGACATTATCAATGTACCTATCATTCAAATTCATCAATTGAGGCTGACCTTGGCATTAGATGTTTTTAATTGAACCCAGTTGGGGGATGCACCTGCTATATTTATAAAATAGCATAATCACATGTTTGCAAAGTAATCAAAATGGTACGGAATTGCCTTAAAAGTGTGGTTTAAATTAGAAAAAATTAATATAGAAACTTTACACTGAAATTTATATCCTCCCAAACATATTACTTATGGTTTTATTTATACATTTACCTTCCAAAGATTTTATATTTATTCGAGATAAAGAAGATTGACAGACAATAATGGATGAATTCTGAATTTTTATTTTTTTATTTTCATTGTATAACATATAAAATACATATAACAACACAAACAAGATAATGCAGTTATGACATCACATACATGATACCATCACCCTTCTGTATCATCGTCTTTAAGTCACCAGTCTAATCGGTGAAATATGTAGGCTAATAAAAGTTACAGTGTCGTTGCCAATTTAGGGGTAGTTAATTATTTTTATTTGACAAACCTGCATACTATCAGTATCCACTTAAGGGAACCTTACACCAAGACATTTAGGAGGTGTTGTTTCAGCAGTTCTATATTTACATTTCTAAGTATAAAAATCAGTTTTGAAGACTAAATTCATTTTTAGCAGTTGCATTTATGCTCATAAGAGGTTATTGGCACTAACAATTGGTCAAATGGGAAAATATGGTATGAGTTACAACGAACGTACCGCTTAACTGAATATCATGAAATTCTTATCTTTTTTTGCTAATATTTTTTTCTTTATCCTCAAAATAAATTCAAAATGTTTCTTTCCAAAAACATTATACAATTTTTCAAATTGCCAATTATCAGACTTCTATTTCTAAATTTCTTTGAGATTTGGCAGTGGTTATTACATACAAAGAATGGGCCTTTTATGATACTCTACAGCTATTGCTGTGTTATCATTAAAATATAAACAATAACATTTCCAAAACATAATAATTGCACAATTCAATGAAATATATTCATTGAATAAGTCTACTGTTATTTGTCCAGTTGCTGTAAACTTGGTGCTTGACACCCACTACAGCTTCCCAATTCTTTATGGTTATTGTCATCTCAAAACATAATTACATCAAATAAATACAATGAACAAGTCTACTATCAGTTGTCCTGTTGCTTTAAAACTTTGTGCATGACACCTATTAAAGCTTTCCAGTTCTTTATGCTTATTGTCATCTCAAAACATAATTCCATCAAATCTACTGTCAGTTGTCCAGTTGCTTTATAACTTTGTGCATTACTTCACATAAAGCTTCCCATCCACTTCCTAATTCTTTATGGTTATTGTCAATCTGAAAACATAATTACAACTTATTAAAAATTTGTCATAACAAATATAATGCCTACCCATATTAAAATAAGCATAAAGCATTGCAGGAAAGAATTATTTCTTAAACAATATTTATAACATGTGACTTCACTGACCTGGAACTATTACATAAGTATATTACCCCTAAGTGTTAAACAGATCATTTTGTTAATAAATTTTCATAAAATTATGTTATTTACATAGTCAGAACCTGACAGGATATATCTACATACTTCAAAGGAGTGAATCTGAATGTTTATGAGTCTTAGGACATTGTGCCCCAACATATTTTGAACCCTGCTGATTTGTGGATAGCAGTTTTTAAAATTTTTGATTTAGCTACATATGCAACCATGTCCTTATGTTGGTAGGTAAAATAATAAAACAACTCATATAAAAACATAAAATTTTGCATTGCAACTCATAAAAATATGTTATTTAAGATACAACGTACAACCAACTTTGAATAAAAATTAAACAAGAGTGCACACGCTGAAATGTCTCGCCTTCTTTACTAATCATTGATATTATGTTGATAGTTCTAAATATAAAGCTTTACTACAACTATCACATAAACTTAACATGATCCAAGAAAATGAGGTCAAGGTCATATAAACCAAACAAGAAATACATGTACACCTTACAATCATTCAATACCCTAAATATAGTTAACCAAGAAAACTAAACATTGACTAATGAACCATGAAAATGAGATCAAGGTCAGATGAACCATGCCAGGCAGACATGTACAGCTTGCAATCCTTCCATACAACAAATATAGTTGACCTATTGCTTATAGTAATAGAAAAACAGACCAAAACACAAAAACTTAACACTGAGCTATGAACCGTGAAAATGAGGTCAAAGTCAAATAAAACCAGCCAAAATGACATGTACATCATAAAATATTTCCATACACCAAATATAGTTGACCTATTGCATATAGTATTAGAAAAAGACCAAAACTCAAAAATTTAAGATTGACCACTGAAGCATGAAAATGAGGTCAAGGTCAGAAGACACCTGCCAGCTAGACATGTACACCTTACAATCATTCCATAAACCAAATATAGTAGACCTATTGCATACAGTATAAGAAAAACAGACCAAAACACAAAAAGTTAACTATAACCACTGAACCATGAAAATGAGGTCAAGGTCAGGTGACACCAGCCAGTTGGACATGTACACCATACAGTCCTTCCATACACCTAATATGCTAGACCTATTGCTTCTAGTATCTGAGATATGGACTTGACCACCAAAACTTAACCTTGTTCACTGATCCATGAAATGAGGTTGAGGTCAAGTGAAAACAGTCTGACGGGCATGAGGACCTTGCAAGGTACGCACATACCAAATATAGTTATCCTATTACTCATTATAAGAGAGAAATTAACATTACAAAAAATCTTAACTTTTTTTTCAAGTAGTCACTGAACCATGAAAATGAGGTCATGGACAATGGACGTGTGACAGACGAAAACTTCGTAACATAAGGCATCTATAAACAAAGTATGAAGCATCCAGGTCTTCCACCTTCTAAAATACAAAGCTTTTAAGAAGTTAACTAACACCGATGCCGCCGGATCACTATCCCTATGTCGAGCTTTCAGCAACAAAAGTCGCAGGCTCGACAAAAACTTTGGAAAAAATTAGTCTCAACCAAACTCTCGTCAGTAGTCATTGTTAGACACCCCTTTATTAATAGGATTATCTTACCCTCTCTAAAATTTGATGATACAGGCTCATTATTATTTCTTTCTTTCTCTCAAATTTTCTGTATTCTTCATTAATACTGTCTATAATTTGTTGTTCTTGTTTTCTTATACCAGATTTTTGTGCTTCATCCGTATCAAATCTTTGTCGGAAAAATTCTTTCTGTCTAAAATCATACAACGTAAAAAGTATAACACATTATTATCTTTGTAAACAAAAGGCTTTGAGAGTAAAATGAATTTGTGAAGGAAAAGTGGAATATGGTCTACAATAGTATTAAGGGTACTCCATTTTTCTGCACAAATCACGTCACAAATTTCCTGTGAATTGCAATTGAGCCTATGGAATTTGTAAAGAAAAAGGAAATATTAACTTTAAAGTTACTTTAAAACACAATTGCAAACACACTGGCAATAAAATAACCATGTCAATAGATAGAACAATTAGATTGCTGACTTGTTACTTAGCGCAGGCATTTTGAAAACTAGAAGCCATTAATGAAGTGTTAAGACTTCATATATTGTGAGGACCCTGATATTTTCAAACTGACCATACTGTGTTGCCACTGGTTAAGATTTAAGGTCATGTGTCAATAATGCATATTATGAATCTCTACAAATGTCAATGCAGAAAGACAATAGGTTTCATAACGTGTGAGAACTTGATATCATATGATAACTCAAGATATTATTACTGTTGAAATCAAACAAGGAGAGTTGAAAGCAAGCCATATCTATTGCAAACAAGTTGTTAAAAACATATTTCTCCTATGGTTAAATTCAATTTGTGTGGACTATTTTGCAAATCATGCATGGCTCCATTTGTGCCATTGTGTGTGCTCCTTTGAGGATATAGCTGTATTGTTTATAAGCTTGGCTTCACTGAAAAACAGTTATCACCATTCAAATGCAATATATACAAAACATCCCATTTTAGTCATTAATTTTGGGAACAAAACATTAATAGAAAAATCCCAACTATGCTGATGAAACTGAAATGTGGTGCTTCCTTAATGTATCATTTAATATGGTCAAAGATGTGTCAGAAATCGTTGAAATAAAGAGGATTTGTCAACTAACAGCATTCATTTCATGTTTTAACCAATATTTCTTATAAAATTGGTGTAAATTGAAGCACACTATGTTAGAACAAGAGTGCTCACGCTGAAATGTCTCGCCTGTTTTACTTATCATTGAATTCATGTGGAAAGTATATGAAGGTTTTACTACAAGTATCACATAAACTTAACATTATCAATGTTCGATGAAAATAAGATCACGGTCAGATGAACCATGCCAGATAGTAAGGCTAGCAGAGTACTTACTGTTGTAGTGAATAAACAGCCTCTGTCAGACTTTGTTGTTTATTTTGATGTTGGGATGCTAGCAGAGTACTTACTGTTGTAGAGAATTAACAGCCTCTGTCAGACTTTGTTTATTTTGATGTTGGGATGCTAGCAGAGTACTTACTGTTGTAGTGAATTAACAGCCTCTGTCAGACTTTGTTTATTTTGATGTTGGGATGCTAGCAGAGTACTTACTGTTGTAGAGAATTAACAGCCTCTGTCAGACTTTGTTTATTTTGATGTTGTAAGGCTAGTCAAGTACTTACTGTTGTAGTGAATTAACAGCCTCTGTCAGATTTTGTTGTTTATTTTGATGTTGGGATGCTAGCAAAGTACTTACTGTTGTAGAGAATTAACAGCCTCTGTCAGACTTTGTTGTTTATTTTGATGTTGTAAGGCTAGCTTGTCCCGTTTTTCTAACTTTCCATTCATTATTTGTTGTAATTGATCTTTCTTGGCACGTAAATGTGTCAATGTTATTCTTTGTTCTTGACTTTTTTCTACGATATGATTTATTTCATTGGAAATTTCACTGAAATGAATTAAGGCGTAAACATAATAAATAATATAAACTAGACCTTGGTTAAAAAAAACAGCTCATTTATCCTGCATTTCTTAAGCAAACTTGTTCATGGAGCCAAGATACCAGGAAAGAAATCAACTTTCAGATACATAATACAAAACTGTACACCCTTCAGACTTTTGTGTTTTGTTCCATTTTCACAGGTGTCTGGATTGTAGAGGTAAGCAGAAGTGGATACTTGTAGTTTCAAATTATTTGAAAGGACACCAGGTGACACAACAGCATACATGTGATTCTTCCGGCGGGAGTCAAAATCTCCCGCATTTCAGACCCTCTTCCGTCCCTCCCGTTAAAATTTGAAATCTTCCGCTTTTTGAAAATGTCAACCTCGTAAAATTTTCATTAGACATTTTTGTTTACAAAATCGATACGGACAGAGAAAAAGTCCGAGAAACTCGAAATTGATATGGGAAAAGTCCGAGAAAAACGGAAGTTTCCTGTAATGGATTTTGTGTCAAAAGTTAAAATAGGTAAAATTAGCCTGAGGATTAAATTGTACAAGTTGTATAAACAACAATTTAATTTGATGCTGTTGAAAACATGGAACGTTTACTGAACCTCAAAGACAAATGAAATCAACTCAAATATGATATTTATGGCTTGTTTTCTATCCAAGCCAATGGAATACCTATATAAGTACAGTTGTCTTGGACTATTCTAAAATTTTAGAATTTGACAAAATGCAAACCGTATTTTTATATCACCAAATACCCCAGCAGCAAATAAAAGAAGACCAAGTATCTAGCCAAATTCAACTCTGCCTGGAGATCTGATTTCAAATGATGCAGATCCAGTACCAAGGGTCAAGACCATGCTTACTACACTTCATGCAAAGCTGACTGTGGTGGCCCTAATGATTTGACCAAACTTATGGGGACAGCTACCCACCAGCAAGCCTACAACTCTATCAATTAACACCTTCTGTTACAAGCATGTTCAGTAGTAGTACCAAAGTTGACAATGTAGCTGAATCAGGGGTACTTTTTGCCAACTCTGTATGATGGCTGATCGCTTTATCTTGAATTATATATAATGAATAAATATTTGAAACCCCTTATCTTCTATTTTTATCAAGTAAAAATGGATATGGAGTTGTTGAAAGGTATGGAATTATTGTTCTTTTAACAAACTAAAAAGAAGATATGCAGTTTAAACACACAAAAAACCATTGCATACGTCGATAAATAGGTCGATAAAAAATCTCCAGTTATGAAGCCCAAACTCCAGCTGAAAATTTCCAAATCTCCAGTTGTGGCTTGACAACTCTGTCACATGTCTGCAACAGATGAGAATATATTTTACTGTTGACTTAGATGTAAATATCAAATAGATGAAGAAAGACATAGTAACATTTTTTATAATCGGATGCCATTTCGTCAAACACGCTCCTACTCATTGTAAAGAGAAATCATCGTTCAATGTTGTCTCACATGTAGCGAGATTGCTTTTCATAATGATGTTGTCATCTGTATATTCACTATCCAATTCAAATTCCCAATCACTATCAAATGACGATTCAGTCTGTTTCAATTATCTGTACACACAAGTTCTCTTACTTAATCTTAACTGAATAGCTAAGGGAACATCATCATCCAGGTCTTCAGAATAGTCTGCATTTGATAGGGCCTCTAAAGGGAATCCTGTATCACGAAAACATGATTCAAAAGTCAATGATTTTGTTTTGTTTCAAGACTTCTCAATCCATGGCCAGTGAATGGCTCTTAGAACGTTAATTTATTTACCCAGGTTAGGTACAGAATGGCAGTTGTCAGTTTGTGGAAGTCCATATTTGAATCACATACATTTTATTAATTCCAATTTTTATTCAAGGGAAAGTTCCTTTCTTGCCTTTTTCGGCAATGGGGGATGAGTATCATTTTGATCAATTTTATGTTTCTTCTAAGGAGTTTATATTATAACACTCCATACAGGTACACAAACAAGCTAATTAGTTTATAAAAACCACTCACCATTTAATTAAACCTCAAATACTCTCGGGGATCCTCTGTCAGCCTGTGTTTGTTTATTCACTCATGCAAATCATTAAAAATACCTTTTGCTTTGATTGTTACAGATCGATTTTGACAGGTTATTTTTAAATACACATTCACTAATGAACCTTAAAAAATCATTCAGAATTCGGTATTGGCATGGTTCGGTTCGTTCGGGTTAGATTAATATTAATTGACAGGGAAATTTCATGGGACTTTGAAAATTGTTTCGGTTTTAAACTGTAATTTAGTTTTATCGGTCTTTGGTTTTCCCAGGTTTCACTGTACATAAAATAAGGAGATTTGGTATGACTGGCAATGAGAAATTGATCCATTCACACACAACCTCATAAAACAACAAGGGTTTTATACAAGAAGGTACATGGGATATCATGCAATGTATACAACAGTCCTTAATATTGTTCTTATTAAGTATATCTTCTGAATATTTCTGATAATTATACTAATGTAAAACGCTGGGAAATACTGAAATAGAAAAAATGAAATGCTGAGAGTAAAATATGGACCTTTATCTGAAATACTGATTCCCAACGTAGATTGTTATTACTGATTCCCAACATGGGTTCATTTGTTTACACTTACCTTTCCTTGTCTTTGTCATTCTTTAAGTCTGTCAATAACTTTAACATTTTATCCACTGTTGTAGTGCCCTGAATCACAGTCTCCAATCTTTGTCTCATTTCTTCTAATGATTCCCATTTCTTATCCATTCCACATTTCATGTTGACCAGTTGTTGTTTCATATTTTCCTGACCTTCTCTCACTCTCTCAGGTGACTGCACAATTTTCTGTGATAATCTGTCCATTTCTTCTTTTGTTTTAAGTGTCATTACCCTTATCTTTTCCTGAAAGAGTAAAAACAAGTTACTGATAAACAGATTGACTGTTGTACTGTTCAGTTATGACTATAACTGCATCTATTTCAAGTCTACAAGAATACTCTTAATTTTGTATTTATATTCCCAAGGACACAAACAAAATATGATTACATTTTTTTCAATGTAATGTATATATTCTTTTTGTATCTATGTTTTAAATTACTAACTACAAGTTTATCAATGGCATCCATATTTCATTTTATTGAGAATTGCTTAGTGGTCTTGTGTTTGCCTCAGATGAAGGAGGTTGTACTTCTCCACTAAGAAGGCAGCATTTAGAAGAAGGAGTCAGAATAATGTGCTAAAGTAAGGTTATTGGTATTCTTGCCTTTTAATACCTTGCTATCTGACATGTTAAAAATCCTGCAGGCTTCATATTCATATCAACTTTAACCCTTTCACCGATAGCGGCCCTGACAGAAGGTACTCTGAGACGATGGCTTCCCTGGCTATTGTGACACAAGTGGGAGATCTTCATATTAAATATCAATAAAAACTTGTCTGTAGTTATTTATGTCATTATTTTATTCACTTACACCATGGACACAATTTTGTTAATGTTTTGATAAATTTTTTGTCAGAAAAAATCAAAATTTGCAAATTTTTGGCATTAAATTAGATGTAATTCATGAAATTCAACTTTTTGACCCAAAATCGTAATTTTCTAACCCAGAACGGCAAAAGTTTGAAAATTTTAACGAGGTTGTACAAATTCCTTTCACTGAGCGATGTCCATTCCAAGTATTTTGTACATAAAACAGCATTTTATGTAAAAAAAGTATACTAGTCAGGCTTCAATTCTTCCAAATTCTTTAAAAAAAAATGTTCCTTTATTTCAAATTCCAGTAAAATCCGTAAATTTCATCTGATTTTGAAACAGGTTTCAACAAACGGAAGCGCCATGTTTACACTTTCATCTGGGTATTAAACAAGGAAAGATAACTTGTGGTCGCAATGTTTTTCAGCGGGAAATATAAAAGAGGTATTCAGATCCTGGTAAATCGGGACTCATTGTCAGCTGAAGCGAAAGGGTTAAACAGTCAAATTTGAACCCTTAATGTTGCCAGAACATGCTCTGGTCTGCAATTTGCATTTAATTTGCCACTAAATGCTAAACAGCAAGAAATCCACCTGATTTCATGGATTTAGGAATTAATCAAAAAAATTATTCCTTCTTATTAATTATAACAATAATTTTGTAACACAGTTATGTCCTCTGCCTCGGATATTAAAAAAATACTTGGCTTTGAGCATTTCTAATAAATGTGTTATATGATAGTTATAAATATAAAAAATATAAAGCAGTATCAGTTGTTAAATAAACTGTTAACACAGAGATATGTCTCGCCTATTTGATATTTTGATAATGCAACTGTGAAAATAAAAAAGCAATAATTTAACATGTAAGTTAAATGCAGATATTCAATGTCAATGAACCAAGACTGAAGGTACAGGGCTAAACAATCTCTATGGAAATCAGATGTGCCAATGCTAATACAACTGCATACCAAATACCATTGACTTTTCATACGTCGTTCCCTTTAAACAAACCTAAACACAAACAGTAACTTGTAAACTATGTTAAAGTTTCAAAGTCAATAAACCATAATGAGGGGGTGGGGTTATATAATCTCCATGGAAATGAAACTTATAATTTCCATGGAAATGAACTTG
The DNA here is from genome assembly GCF_021869535.1 of Mytilus californianus. Taxonomy (NCBI): domain Eukaryota; kingdom Metazoa; phylum Mollusca; class Bivalvia; order Mytilida; family Mytilidae; genus Mytilus; species Mytilus californianus. The sequence goes on from NW_026262723.1 coordinate 112,095,488, forward strand.
CAAATGCCAATACATTTGCATACCAAATATCAATGACATAACATTAGTGGTTCATCTTAAACTGACCTAATCACAAACTAATACATGTAAACCAATTTTTCCATGGAAATGAGATGTGCTAACGCTTATATAACTGCATACCAATTATCATTGACCTACCACTAACGGTTCCCCTAAAACTGACCTAATCATAAACTAATACATAATAAACTGTTATCACAGAGATATGTCTCGCCTTTTTGTAATTTTGATAATGCAAATGATCAATTGAAATTAAAATAGCAATACTTTAACATGTAAATAATGCAAATATTCAAAGTCGATGAACCATGACTGAAGGTACATGGCTGAACAATCTCCATGGAAATGAGATGTGCCAATGTTAATACAACTGCATACCAAATACCATTGATGTATCATAAGTCCTTCCCTTTAAACAAACCTAAACACAAACATTAACTTGTAAACTCTGTAAAAGTTTCAGTCAATGAACCATGATGAGGGGGTGGGGCTTTATAATCTCCATGGAAATAAGACTTGCAAATGCCAATAAATTTGCATACCAAATATCATTGACTTAACAGAAGCGGTTCATCTTAAACTGATCTAATCACAAACTAATACATATAAACTAAGCAAAATTTTCGAAGTCAATAAACCATGACTAAGGGGGCGGAGCCAAATAATCTCCATGGAAATGAGATATGCCAATGCTTATACAACTGCATACCAAATATCATTGACCTACCACTAGTGGTTCCCCACAAACTGACCTAATCACAAACTAATACATGTAAACTAAGCAAAAGTTTCAAAGTCAATAGACCATGACTGAGTGGCAGGGCCAAATAATCTCCATGGAAATGAGATATGCCAATGCTTATACAACTGCATACCAAATATCATTGACCTACCATTAGTAGTTCCCTATAAACTGACCTTATCACAAACTAATACATGTAAACAAAGCCAAGTTTCAAGGTCAATAGACCATGACTGAGGGGGCGGGGCCAAATAATCTCCAAGGAAATGAGATATGCCAATGCTTATACAACTGCATACCAAATATCATTGACCTACCATTAGTAGTTCCCTATAAACTGACCTAATCACAAACTAATACATGTAAACTAAGCCAAGTTTCAAAGTCAATAGACCATGACTGAGGGGACGGGGCCAAATAATCTCCATGGTTATAAGATGTGCCAATTCTAATAGAACTGCATACCAAATATCATTGACCTACCACTAGTGGTTCACCATAAACTAGACCTAATTACAAACTAATACATTGTTGACTCTGCCACCGACGCCGGAAACAGCATACCTATATCTTGCTTTTTGACTCCGCCAAGGCGAGAAAAAAATTAGGCTGGGAGCAATGGGATGACTCGCTGTCAGATATAGGTTTCAAAGTAATTGCTAAATATTACTTGCACCCTTTCGATGTACGGTAAGTATAAACTGATACATACAGTATTTGCTTGTTTCTCTGCTACAGCCTCCTTTATTTCACTAATGCCCTTTAGTTTCTCATTCTTAACTTTGTCCATTTCATTCATGGTAACAGTTCTGGCCTGTATGTCTTGTTGTACCTAAAATATTTAAAACTTATAGTCCTACATTATGTCAATTCTAAATTTTGGTTTAAAACATATATTATTCAATAAATAATAATGCTTATAAAGATAAACCATTATAAAGAAACAGAATCCAGAAACAAATAACACCGCTTCTTCTAACCTGTCTTCCAATATAATATATATATATATTTGTATTTTAAACCCATCACATTCTTTTTGTACCAGTTCCAACCCAGGCAACTGTTATACAGTGTTTGTCATATGTTGCTGTCTGTCGTAATTGTTTCTTGTTTACTGATATTAGCTCAAATCAGGCTGCTAGTTTTCTATGTTGTATTGTTTCATGTTCCATTATCCATAGCCTTTTCTAGAATGCTGTACGGTATAGATTTTTGCTCATTGTTGAAGGCCTAACATCAACCTGTAGTTGGTTACATCCTTATCCTTTGTTCTTTGATTGATATTTATCTCATTGGCTGTCATAAAATATCTCCTTGCTTTTATAAGGAGTATATCAATAAAATAATCAGAGAAAGTTAAGTACTATTGAACTTGTAACATGAACAAAAAGTAGAAAATCTTCCAAACATAATTACATAATACCAGGTGCATAATTTTTCTATGTATGTACATATTGTAAAAGTCCTGTGAGGTGAAAAATGTGAGTTTGATTATACAAACTAGAATTAGGGGAACTGGTGATCAGAGATACCCCCTCTTGGGTATAACAAAGCAATTAATGGAAAATGTCAAAATCTGTTGACATGGTGACATCTCTGGACTATGTGTAATTTTAATGGTTTAATGCGAATGTTTAAAAGATGAAAACAAATGAAATGTGCAAACGGTCATACAACTGCCTACCAAATATCCTTGACTTACCATTTGTGGTTCAAATTATTTCACAAATTTCATATTGTATTTAGTAACTTTTACCATGACCTTTTCGGTATTGATCTCAAAATGAATAGGGATCTTCCTTTCATATATGTGAACATTTACTCAAGTAAAGTTGCAATCCCATATGTAATATGTGATTTAGAATTGAGAAACAACTTTTCTGCACAAATTAAAGCCTATTTTTAGTAACTACGAACTTCAACTTTAGCAAGGTGATGTCAAAATCAACAGGGATCTTCTTCTTATTATATGTGACTATATATACATATATGGTTGCAGTCCGACATAAAGTATTTGAGTAAGCATCCTAAAAATGAAATGGACTGACAGAGTGATGGGTCAGAAACTTTATATCCCCTCGGCTACTTCATAGTGTCGGTATAATGAAGTCTTCCCTAAGAAATTTAACTTACCCTGATTATTTCTGGTTCTTGCTCAGCTCTAACAGATTTTATAGCATTAATTTTCATTTTTAGTTCATCGTTCATCTTCACCACATGTTCAAACTCTTTAACAGAACTTTCCTGAGAAAATAAATATAAAGTAAATCCAAATGTCTAGCATTATTTATATTAAATCTTAAAACCTTAACACCAGCATAAATATTGATTGCTGGTATACACACTTTAAAAAACATTTAAACAGTAAATTTCTTTTATACCTGGGTTTCGCAAAAAAGACAAAGCTAAAATAGGACTGCTTCTTCCGCCCTTTTATTTAAGAATATTGAGAATTATGAATCTTAAAATGTTTACAACAAATTAGTCTAACAAATATCAATTACATAAGAAATTTATCTCCCTTATTGTGTATTTATTCGTTAATGTTTATAAAAATGTCAATGTGACATAGCAAAGTACTTCTGAATTAAAGTGAAAAGACTATATACCTCATAGACATTAACAAATAAAATCAACATAATTGTGAGACAAATACATCGTCCTTCAATAGGGTTTAGCGCTAGATTTTTGTATTGTTTATTAAACAAAGGTAGTGAAAGACTTACAGTTTCCTCTCGTAGATTTCTGTACACATCACACTGTTGTCCTTTAAACAATATAAAGTTAACAACAGCACTGCAAATCCTCCTCAATCTTGAAGTTTCTACAATTACAAAACAATATAAAGTTAACAACAGCACTGCAAATCCTCCTCAATCTTGCAGTTTCTACAATTACAAAACAATATAAAGTTAACAACAGCACTGCAAATCCTCCTCAATCCTGAAGTTTCTACAATTACAAAACAATATAAAGTTAACAGCACTGCAAATCCTCCTCAATCTTGAAGTTTCTACAATTACAAAACAATATAAAGTTAACAACAGCACTGCAAATCCTCCTCAATCTTGAAGTTTCTACAATTACAAAACAATATAAAGTTAACAACAGCACTGCAAATCCTCCTCAATCTTGCAGTTTCTACAATTAAAAAACAATATAAAGTTAACAACAGCACTGCAAATCCTCCTCAATCCTGAAGTTTCTACAATTACAAAACAATATAAAGTTAACAGCACTGCAAATCCTCCTCAATCTTGAAGTTTCTACAATTACAAAACAATATAAAGTTAACAACAGCACTGCAAATCCTCCTCAATCTTGAAGTTTCTACAATTACAAAACAATATAAAGTTAACAACAGCACTGCAAATCCTCCTCAATCTTGAAGTTTCTACAATTACAAAACAATATAAAGTTAACAACAGCACTGCAAATCCTCCTCAATCTTGAAGTTTCTACAATTACAAAACAATATAAAGTTAACAACAGCACTGCAAATCCTCCTCAATCTTGCAGTTTCTACAATTACAAAACAATATAAAGTAAACAACAGCACTGCAAATCCTCCTCAATCCTGAAGTTTCTACAATTACAAAACAATATAAAGTTAACAGCACTGCAAATCCTCCTCAATCTTGAAGTTTCTACAATTACAAAACAATATAAAGTTAACAACAGCACTGCAAATCCTCCTCAATCTTGAAGTTTCTACAATTACAAAACAATATAAAGTTAACAACAGTACTACAAATCCTCCTCAATCTTGAAGTTTCTACAATTACAAAACAATATAAAGTTAACAACAGTACTACAAATCCTCCTCAATCTTGAAGTTTCTACAATTACAAAACAATATAAAGTTAACAACAGCACTGCAAATCCTCCTCAATCTTGAAGTTTCTACAATTACAAAACAATATAAAGTTAACAACAGTACTACAAATCCTCCTCAATCTTGAAGTTTCTACAATTACAAAACAATATAAAGTTAACAACAGTACTACAAATCCTCCTCAATCTTGCAGTTTCTATAATTACAAAACAATATAAAGTTAACAGCACTGCAAATCCTCCTCAATCTTGAAGTTTCTACAATTACAAAACAATATAAAGTTAACAGCACTGCAAATCCTCCTCAATCCTGAAGTTTCTACAATTACAAAACAATATAAAGTTAACAGCACTGCAAATCCTCCTCAATCTTGAAGTGTCTACAATTACAAAACAATATAAAGTTAACAACAGTACTACAAATCCTCCTCAATCTTGAAGTTTCTACAATTACAAAACAATATAAAGTTAACAACAGCACTGCAAATCCTGCTCAATCTTGAAGTTTCTACAATTACAAAACAATATAAAGTTAACAACAGCACTGCAAATCCTCCTCAATCTTGAAGTTTCTACAATTACAAAACAATATAAAGTTAACAACAGTACTACAAATCCTCCTCAATCTTGAAGTTTCTACAATTACAAAACAATATAAAGTTAACAACAGTACTACAAATCCTCCTCAATCTTGAAGTTTCTACAATTACAAAACAATATAAAGTTAACAACAGCACTGCAAATCCTCCTCAATCTTGAAGTTTCTACAATTACAAAACAATATAAAGTTAACAACAGTACTACAAATCCTCCTCAATCTTGAAGTTTCTACAATTACAAAACAATATAAAGTTAACAACAGTACTACAAATCCTCCTCAATCTTGCAGTTTCTATAATTACAAAACAATATAAAGTTAACAGCACTGCAAATCCTCCTCAATCTTGAAGTTTCTACAATTACAGAACAATACAAAGTTAACAACAGTACTACAAATCCTCCTCAATCTTGAAGTTTCTACAATTACAAAACAATATAAAGTTAACAACAGTACTACAAATCCTCCTCAATCTTGCAGTTTCTATAATTACAAAACAATATAAAGTTAACAGCACTGCAAATCCTCCTCAATCTTGAAGTTTCTACAATTACAAAACAATATAAAGTTAACAACAGTACTACAAATCCTCCTCAATCTTGCAGTTTCTATAATTACAAAACAATATAAAGTTAACAGCACTGCAAATCCTCCTCAATCTTGAAGTTTCTACAATTACAAAACAATATAAAGTTAACAACAGTACTACAAATCCTCCTCAATCTTGCAGTTTCTATAATTACAAAACAATATAAAGTTAACAGCACTGCAAATCCTCCTCAATCTTGAAGTTTCTACAATTACAAAACAATATAAAGTTAACAACAGCACTGCAAATCCTCCTCAATCTTGAAGTTTCTACAATTACAGAACAATACAAAGTTAACAACAGTACTACAAATCCTCCTCAATCCTGAAGTTTCTACAATTACAAAACAATATAAAGTTAACAACAGCACTGCAAATCCTGCTCAATCTTGAAGTTTCTACAATTACAAAACAATATAAAGTTAACAACAGTACTACAAATCCTCCTCAATCCTGAAGTTTCTACAATTACAAAACAATATAAAGTTAACAACAGCACTGCAAATCCTGCTCAATCTTGAAGTTTCTACAATTACAAAACAATATAAAGTTAACAGCACTGCAAATCCTCCTCAATCTTGAAGTTTCTACAATTACAAAACAATATAAAGTTAACAGCACTGCAAATCCTCCTCAATCTTGAAGTTTCTACAATTACAGAACAATATAAAGTTAACAACAGTACTACAAATCCTCCTCAATCTTGAAGTTTCTACAATTACAGAACAATATAAAGTTAACAGCACTGCAAATCCTCCTCAATCTTGAAGTTTCTACAATTACAAAACAATATAAAGTTAACAGCACTGCAAATCCTCCTCAATCTTGAAGTTTCTACAATTACAAAACAATATAAAGTTAACAACAGCACTGCAAATCCTCCTCAATCTTGAAGTGTCTACAATTACAAAACAATATAAAGTTAACAACAGTACTACAAATCCTCCTCAATCTTGAAGTTTCTACAATTACAAAACAATATAAAGTTAACAACAGCACTGCAAATCCTGCTCAATCTTGAAGTTTCTACAATTACAAAACAATATAAAGTTAACAACAGCACTGCAAATCCTCCTCAATCTTGAAGTTTCTACAATTACAAAACAATATAAAGTTAACAACAGTACTACAAATCCTCCTCAATCTTGAAGTTTCTACAATTACAAAACAATATAAAGTTAACAACAGTACTACAAATCCTCCTCAATCTTGCAGTTTCTATAATTACAAAACAATATAAAGTTAACAACAGCACTGCAAATCCTCCTCAATCCTGAAGTTTCTACAATTACAGAACAATATAAAGTAAACAACAGCACTACAAATCCTCCTCAATCTTGAAGTTTCTACAATTGAAAAACAATATAAAGTATACAACAGTACTACAAATCCTCCTCAATCTTGAAGTTTCTACAATTACAAAACAATATAAAGTTAACAACAGCACTGCAAATCCTGCTCAATCTTGAAGTTTCTACAATTACAAAACAATATAAAGTTAACAACAGCACTGCAAATCCTCCTCAATCTTGAAGTTTCTACAATTACAAAACAATATAAAGTTAACAACAGCACTACAAATCCTGCTCAATCTTGAAGTTTCTACAATTACAAAACAATATAAAGTTAACAACAGCACTGCAAATCCTGCTCAATCTTGAAGTTTCTACAATTACAAAACAATATAAAGTTAACAACAGCACTGCAAATCCTGCTCAATCTTGAAGTTTCTACAATTACAAAACAATATAAAGTTAACAACAGTACTACAAATCCTCCTCAATCTTGAAGTTTCTACAATTACAGAACAATAAAAAGTTAACAACAGCACTGCAAATCCTCCTCAATCTCACAGTTTCTAAGTAAGATAATAACAAAAAACTGCAAAATTTCCTTAAAATTACCAAATCAGGGGTTGTCTGATTCGTCTGAAAATTTCAGTGCAGATAGATCTTCACCTGATGAACATTTTTACTCCATGTCAGATTTTCTCTAAATGCTTTAGTTTCAGAACTGCATTTTACCCCCTATGTTCTATTTTTAGCCATGTCAGCCATGTTGGTTGGCAGGCGGGGTCATCGGACACATTTTTTAAACTAGATACCCTAATGATGATTGTGACCAAGTTTGGTAAAATTTGTCTCAGTACTTTCAGAGGAGAAGATTTTTGTAAAAGTTAACAACGGACGGCAACAACGATGGATGCCAAGTGATGAGAAAAGCTAACTTAGCCCTTCGGGCCAGGTGAGCTAAAAAGGTGTGATACTATTGCCAATGAGACAACTCTCTACAAGACATCAAATAACATAGAAATTAACAACTATAGATCACCTACTGGAATTCTTCTAACCTCTTAACACAAATGTAACAGTTTAAAAAGAGTGAACAGATATTGGAAATTAGAGGATTCACATTTATTATACAGATGAACAATAAAATATTGAAAAAAGAAGAGATAGACACACATATAACATGACATAATAGACAATAAACACATATAACATGACATCTGAACAGAATAGACACTACACACATATAACATGACATCTTAACAGAATAGACAATACACACACATAACATGACATCTTAACAGAATAGACAATACACACACATAACATGACATCTTAACAGAATAGACAATGCACACATATAACATGACATCTCAACAGAATAGACAATACACACATATAACATGACATCTTAACAGAATAGACAATACACACACATAACATGACATCTTAACAGAATAGACAATAAACACATATAACATGATATCTTAACAGAATAGACAATACACACATATAACATGACATCTGAACAGAAAAGATAATTAACACATATAACATGACATCTGAACAGAAAAGATAATTAACACATATAACCAACAACTCTTACTTGGTTCATGTATATCTGCTATACTGAAGTTCTTTATTCCACATGATCCTAATACTCTAGATCTGAAATGAGATCAACACAGTTCTGATGGATTAACACTTTCTACATTTTTGATTGTAGCAGTGGCATCAATTGATATGGTTACAGCACATAACCTCATGCAGACAAATTCTTACAACATATCTAAACTTGATTGTACCTGTGTGACAATCCCTTTCCAAATTACTGGTAAGTGGGACACACAGAAGTACATTGTATTTTTCATGTTTTTTCTTATATATCCTTACATTGTTGAGAAATTAACACATATATATATATATACAACTAAAACTGTACTTCAATGTACTTACAATGCTAGAGATAGTACAAATGCTGGGATTGATTCCTCTGAAAGTTCTGGATATTCAAATGATGCAAAATTTAAGGAATTCTGAAAAAATACAGAATTTCAAATAAAAAAATATATACATTGTAAAACAGACAACTTTACATAAACACACTCTATAAGGAGACTTAAAAATACACAGAGGAACAGTAAAGTCAATAATGATCTCCAGAGAAAAGGGATGAATATTAATAAAATAACAACCAAAAAAGAACCAAAAACATCTAGATTTCAACACAGTGTCTATCAGTACAGACAATTGTCTACATAAAAAGGTATGACAAGATATTTCTATCCTTTTTGTGTGTCCGCCACCAGACCGGAGGTAGTTGGTTAAAAAGACATTAAAATTGGCATTTGCTGCTTCTTCACTAAGCAAGGGGCATTAAGGAGTAAGAGCACAGACTGCTCTGCTTGGAGAATAATGTGTCCAGGTAGGATGACATGTCTTCTTGCAGACTGTTGCCTTGTGAATTAGCACATTAAAAATCCAGCTCAGCTTGTCAGTCTAGTACAAAGTAGGATTAATATTTATATTACATTAACATGAATATGAATATATGAATATGCATTTAATTTGCTGTTGAATGTGAAGCAGCCACCCATCATCATCATCATCCATTTCATGTGTTTAATTTTAATGAACTGTTATCACAGAGATATGTCTCGCCTTTTTGTAATTTTGATAATGCAAATGTTGAAATTAAAATAGCAATACTTTAACATGTAAGTTATGCAAATATTCAAAGTCGATGAACCATGACTGAAGGTACATGGCTATACAATCACCATGGAATGAGATGTGCCAATGCTAATACAACTGCATACCAAATACCATTGACTTATTATGAGTCATTCCCTTTAAACAAACCTAAACACAAACATTAACTTGTAAACTATGTAAAAGTTTCAAAGTCAATGAACCATGATCAGGGGTGGGGCTATATAATCTCCATGGAAACGATACTTGCAAATGCCAATAAATTTGCATACCAAATATCATTGACTTAACATTAGCAGTTCATCTTAAACTGATCTAATCACAAACTAATACATGTAAACTAAGCAAAAGTTTCAAAGTAAATAGACCATGACTGAGGGGGCGGGGCCAAATATTCTCCATGGAAATGAGATGTGCTAATGCTTATACAACTGAACACCAATGAACATTGGCCTACCACTAATGGTTCCCCTTGAACTGACCTAATCACAAACTAATACATGTTAACTTAGCAAAATTTTCAAAGTCTATAGACCATGACTAAGGGGGCGGAGTCAAATAATCTCCATGGAAATGAGATATGCCAATGCTTATACAACTGCATACCAAATATCATTGACCTACCACTAGTGGTTCCCAATAAATTGCCCTAATCACAAACTTATACATGTAAACTATGAAAAGTTTCAAAGTCAATAGACCTTGACTGAGGGGGTGGGGCCAAATAATCTCCATGGTAATGAGATGTGCCAATGCTAATTCAACTGCATACCAAATATCATTGACCTACCACTAGTCGTTCACCATGAACTAGACCTAATCACAAACTAATACATTGTTGACGCCGCTGCCGGAAACAGCATACCTATGTCTCACTTTTTGACTCCGTCAAGGCGAGACAAAAATCTTGATCTTAATATAAACTTGACTTGTGTCACTGATGGGTAAAAAGTGATCTTTTCTGACCTTCACTATGAAAAAATACATCCACTCACAAATACCTTGCATGCCTTAATTTCAACTTTAATGTATATTTAATAGGAGTCTGTCATATTTATTCATACTTAATTACCTGTAACATACTTTCATATGGTACACCTGTTAAAGCTTCTAGAATCTGTGGGTAAAGCTTTGCCCATCTGTTAGGCTACAAAGCAAAATTCGATATTTGACCTTAAGAAGAAAACAATGTCAGTAGTTAAGTACACATCCATTTTGTTAAATTAAAACTACATGTACATTTGTATTTGATTTTACCAGTGGGTAATACATGTAGACAAGAAGGTCATCTGCAGAAATTCTGACTCTCTTCTAAGTGTTGTTTTTTTTTTATACTTTTTTTCTGTTATGTTTTGTGGAGGTTATTTCTATTGGCTATAATCTGTTTTGTGGAGGTTATTTCTATTGGCTTTATATTATATGTTTTGTAGAGGCTATATCTATTGGCTAAAATATATTTTATTGAGGTAATTTCTATTAGCTATAATGTGTTTTGCGGAGGTTACTTACAAAATGTATGTTAGCTATAATGTGTTTTGTGGAGGTTACTTCTATTGGCTATATATGTTTTTGTGGATGTTATTTCTGTTGGCTCTATATATCCACCCTTGAAATATGTTTCCTGTAAGGTCACTTCCAAATCACTGAAAATTTCAAAATTACATTCATGTTAATTGCTTAACTTACATCTGGTCTTTTGAAGTCATTTTCCTCAGTTAAAATGTTGCCAATACTTCTGAGTTGACGAACAATCTCATGTATTTCTAGAGGAGGAAACTGAAATGATTGTTCATCACCAGCCATTCTGTAAAAAAATTATAGGGATAATATTCTGTAGAAATGTTAAATTTCTAAGACAGATTATGATCGTTCATCACTAATCCATTATGTAAATAAACTGTTAACACAGAGATATGTCTCGCCTTTTTGTACTTTTGATAATGCAAATGTTGAAAATTTAAATAGCAATACTTTAACATGTAAGTTATGCAAATATTCAAAGTCAATGAACCATGACTGAAGGTACATGGCAAAACAATCTCCATGGAAATGAGATGTGCCAATGCTAATACAACTGCATACCAAATACCATAGACTTATCATAAGTCGTTCCCTTTCAAAAAACCTAAACACAAACATTGACTTGTAAACTATGTAAAAGTTTCAAAGTCAATGAACCATGAGGAGGGGGTGGGGCTATATAATCCATGGAAACGATACTTGCAAATGCCAATACATTTGCATACCAAATATCATTGACATAACATTAGCGGTTCATCTTAAACTGATCTAATCACAAACTAATACATGTAAACGAAGCAAAAGTTTCAAAGTCAATAGACCATGAATGAGGGGGCGGGACCAAATAATCTCCATGGAAATGAGATGTGCCAATGCTTATACAACTGCATACCAAATATCATTGACCTACCACTAGTGGTTCCCCATAAACTGACCTAATCACAAACTAATACATGTAATTAAATGAAGCAAAGTTTCAAAGTCAATAGACCTTGACTGAGGGGGCGGTGCCAAATAATCTCCATGGTAATAAGATGTGCCAATGCTAATACAACTGCAAATATCATTGACCTACCACTAGTGGTTCACCATGAACTAGACCTAATCACAAACTAATACATTGTTACGCCACTGTTCGTTGCTATGGCATTCGTGCGGCATCCGGGTGAGCTTTTCTCTTATTTTGTATATATTTTGCACTTTTTATGTTTTGAGGATGAACGAACCAGGTGAGTGGGTGTGTTTGAATGTTTTATTGCATTGTATTTATTCATGTTTTTGGGAAGGCCAACTTTCTGGAAGTACAAAAAATGAAAGTCCAGTCACAGCCAGGCTGGGGAACTGGGTAGGCAAACAGTGATCTGGAAGGATTTTTTCTCTATGGGCACAGGGCCCCCCCAAAAAAAATTCAATGGGCCATTTTTAGAATTAATGGACCATGTTGTCAAATGAGTGGGCCATTCATTTACAATAAAAACAAATAAAAAAAGTGTATATTTCACTGTACTTACAAGTATGATTCTAACTAATACCATGGATATTGTTCCTGTGATTTTGTAATTTCAATTTCAATGAATATACAATAACTTCTTCCAAACCAGGCAATATTTACGATAACCTTTATTTACAATGTTAAAACTGGTACTGTTCCCTTGTTCATGTTCATGGGTTTTTTTTACATTCAATTTGGGTCTTCGTCGATACCAAACTTATTCCAGACGTTCCGTATTAGAGGACGTTTCTGGCATTTCCTCTGCACTTGTATTATTATTACTTCATCACGATGACAAGAATAACAGTAGAGAGCAATGTTAATTGATAAGACACAACAACAATTCGCTGAAGGCATGTTTACAAAATGTCAAAACGAGCCAAAGACCAAAAAAATTGAGAAAGACAGTTAAGCCCCTTTTATGGAGACAAATACTATACTATTCATAAAAAGGCTTTTGGGTTTTTCAATCGAAATTATAGCAAGCTTACTTAAAAGATTATAATTAGAGAAGAATTCTCGCCTGTACTAGCCAATTTTCACAAATTTAAAGTTGTTTATAAAAAATTATATCATGAATGATGGTTAATTACGTTTTTTGGGTAATCAGTCATACCGCATGTTGCTATTATTACGCACGTCCTTCCCGATCACTGGGCAAATGCTCACATTTAAATAAAATCTACCTATTTAGTGTGCTAAATGTCCTCCTTTACACCACAACTCTTGGTTGTGCTCCCAGTGAAAGGAGGCTTCTACGTAGCATACATACATGCATAATAAATGTGCATTTGAAGTCTACAGTATCTACAAGACTACAGTCTACAGATCGCTGCTGGATAACTCGGACTAAAACAAAATCGGCCTATCACAAAATCGGACTATCACAAACTCGGACTATAACAAACTCAGCCTACCACTATTTATATGCAGAAATATATTGAACAAACTCGGACTACGATTAGTAGATTGTGTTGTTAACTTTTTTTTTCTGACTTTAAAAAAAAACAACTTTATATATAAAAAAATTATATACGAATTTATGAGAAAATGATAAATATTTAAAAAAAAACAATATATAGAAATGTATTAAAATAGATGTAGATCCATCATTAAAATATGTGTTATATGAGTTGAATTTGATATTTTTGAATGAGGATAATTTACTTCTATTTGAAATTTTATTGAGATTTTCTCGTTTGTTATGTTTATTGACAAAAGATGTTTTAATGATTGGCGTGTGTGCATGTTTGTATTGTGTTTAATCCTTGATGTTCATTATTAGTATACAAACAAAGAGAAATTTGATTGACAGTGAATAGGTTCTTTACAATTTCACTTATCTGTAATTCTTTATTAATGGAAAAGTAATTATATTTAAAATTAAATTGTCACATCAAACAGATACAATGTTTTTAGAAAGGCAAGCTGACGCAAACATTTATTATACATATTTCTCAAAATAGATGTGGAGTAAAATTGAAAAAACAACAGAGATTTCTTTTTCTCACAAACCGCTGGGATTCAACCGTTACCAATAAAAGTATGATCAGAAACATATAATTCACTACACTGTCTTATAATTACATAAGAATTGTAATCAAACTAAAAAAAAAACCAAAAAAAAACCGTCAGTTATACCATAGACATAATGGCTATTACATCTATTGTTATACACAAGCTGCTACTGCAAAGTTATTCAATATTTAGTTAATTACAATTTTATGTAATTACAGGTAGTTTTGTTCTCACTTTGGGTGATTAAATAGGTGTCAACAGTACATGTGCCAGTTGTTAGTTTAAATTCAGGTAATTAAAAAGGTGTCAACGATACACGTGGCATGATGTCATATTCCCAGTTCAATCATATAAGATATGCGTATGATAAAAGATACCTAATATCATTTCAACATGTCGAGTACTTTTGTTGGGAAATGTCGTTGAAAGTTTGACGGAGAGAATAATAATAATAATAATAATAATAATCAGAAGAAATACAGTAAAGTCTTTCCTTATAGTGAAAGGAAAGACCTTAATGAGAGGGACATACAAATAATAATACAGAAAAGACAAATAAGTGCTAGATTTTCATTATTAAATGAATTTATTACTACTTTTCATTTAATACATATCTTGTTAACGCAATTTATATTACTCGCTTCTAAAATGTTCAAAATGATTATTTAATTAATTGTAAATCATAATTAATTGCAAATTAAGTATTGATAATTAATTTCCAATAAAGAAAACAACATCCAACATCATACTTATATTCTTCTAGTAGTCCGAGTTTGTTATAGTCCGATTTTGTGAGGCCGATTATGTTATAGGCCGAGTTTGTTATAGTCCGATTTTGATATAGGCCGAGATATCAGGGATTCCTACAGCTCATGTGAATGACATATTCCTCTGTCATCCATAATAAGACTTGACAAAATATTTAGAGAAGTGAAATTTTGAAATCTCTGGATAGTTGAATGATTGTACACACAATCCACAAACAGAAACAAATAGGTAAGACTTTTTTGAGTTGATATATTAAATTATACAAAAAAGGGAATTAGAAAAAGGGGGGTCTATGCCCCAATTGCTTGTTGAGTTGACTGGCAGATTGTATATTGGGAATGGTTTTAAACGTAAACAGCATACAGAGAACTTGCTACGTTTCCCGACACTGCGAATAGTTTTACCTGGTAGAAGAATGTTGACAATTTTTTAAATCATCCGCCAAATATATTACTTCCGGTAAAAATAATATATGAATATTGTAAAACGAATTTTATATCAATGGCTTACACAATATAATGAATTGTGTAATAAAAAACTTCTATTAATGTAGTGCCCAAATATTTTATTTATGGTTTAAAAATCCTTAATAATAACATTAATTTCCAACTAAATAAGGATAAATTTTGTGTTCGTTTTTGAAAATAAATTATGTAAATTGTCTTAACTTTCATTTTCACTTTTGGTTGATCTTGCTTCCACACTTCATGCACTTGTCAATTTAAATTACATGTTCTTCACGTTCGCGTTTTAAAATCAAAATGTTTATCGAAATTAACAATTTAATAGACGTAAAACAAACAGAAAGAATCAATGGTTGGTTTGCTGGTATATCAGAGTCAACAGTTGAAGGATCATTTCTAGTTCATCATTTTCTGTCACATTCTTTTAAAAGTTCGACTCCAGTTTGTTTTGTTGCACTAAGTCAGTCTTTTGGACATTATAATGTAATTAGTCAAAAGTTTGGCACAAATTTATCAACACAAAAGGAAACAAATAAACTCGTATTTGTTGAAGGACTAAAACTTCTAGGGAATACCTGTTGTAAAGATTGTGACAAGGGAGACAATTCGGTTGATGACAAATCTGTTTTGATTAATTTGTTACAGTCCATCAGCACATCTTACAAGGACCTTAAAGAGAAGAATTGTTGCTCTCCAACTATCATCATAGACAACATATCTGTTCTTATAGCTCTTGGTTTTAGCACAAAAGATGTGATTACATTTTGCCATTATTTACACGAACTAATACATGAAGACATTGGTGAGAAAGGATGTCTTGTCCTCTATGCAAACAATGGAAAACATAACGGTGATGAACAAATGAAAATGGTATGGAACTGGATGTGTCATAACTGTACTGTCACCATGGAAGTGTCTGGGCTAGCAACTGGTTACTGTAAGGATGTTCATGGAGAGGTACATATATACATTGTCTATGAATTTATTTTTGGAAAGATTGGAACTTGTTCCAATTCTTTCTTAAGCTCCCAAACAGAAAGTGGACAGATTAGCTACTAAATCTGTACACACTGACATATAGATCCCCATTGTTCCATGTCTGTGTACATACCTTGTATGCACAAATGAACTGTAAAAACATTGGTTGCATCTCAAATTTACTGGTATTTACTGGCCTGGACTCTCCATAGCCAAAAAAAACGACGAGTCCCTGGACTCGCCTTAAAAAATCCTAAGTGAGAACCCTGCTGCAAAATTAACTGTCATATGTGTATCTGTGTGAAAGTAAGGGCTTTGTCTGTCTGTACCATTTAAATGTTTTACAAAAATGTAGAACTTGAGACAATTAAATTCTTAGCATTTGGTATTGAACATGTTGAAGCTTTTCTATTATCATGATTATTGACGATTGATTGTTGGGTTTTTGATTCAGCCATGCTGGATCTATGCGATCACTCTGTTTTTGGAGATGGTGCAGAATACTAAGTTGAAGACATGTCATGAAACTAATTATGTGTTTTTATGACTTGCAGAAACTTTCTACACCATTTTAATCATCAACTGCCAAATTTGGACATGTTATTTGCCCTTTAAATTAAGAAAAGATTGGTCGAACAACCCTTTTATTTTAGATATACACTTGCATATAGTTCCTTTTTAAATCAAACTTTATAATGATTTACTATTTACGAATTATTTTGAAAAAGTATTTTTACATCAATTGAATCAGTTAATAACAATTTTGAAAGTATTATATTATTATCTTATGCTTGTGTAAGTTTTTGTTCTATGAAGTTTCAGTCTTCACGATAAACTGCCAAATCTACAGGCCCGGAGCTCAATTTTTGAAAATTTTTAGTTAGATTCTGTTGGCTTGTAGATATGATTTTTACAGGCCCGAGAGCAATATTACAAGCCTGGGCTGCCTGGGCTGCCATTCAGCGTGAAGACTGAAGTTTAGGTCAACATGTGTGTTAATAAATCTAAGTTGATTCCCACAATTTTTTGAAATGGTATTACATGTACTCAAATTCTTTCCATAGGCAAGTAAGAGTCAGTATGATTATAAACTGTCATGATTTTTAAATAATTACACTCAAAGGTGTATGTATTAATTGGAAACAACCCCAGTCTTAATTCACCACATTTAATATCTCCTGACTTGTTACATAATTAAATAGGCAAAATTTATTACACACCAAACTGAATACACACATTCATTACCTCAATAGTAAACCTACAAGTGTATTATTTATTTTGATCTACACTACATTAAAATATTCTGTTAATTTTGCTAGCTAGCTGAATGTTTTTTTTTCAAAGAAAAGACAAAAAATGTAAAAATATGTATAAAAAATGCAAGCAAATTTTATTTCATTTGTAAAATCAGTGTCATTATCATCTGACTGGCGGAGGACATTTTAGCGAAAAAAATCAGACGTTTTAGCGCCAAAGTATAACCCATTTTAGCGCCAGATTTTTAACCCATTTTAGCGAAAATTAAAATTGTCAATGCCAATTTAAGCGCCATATTTTTAACCCATTATAATAAATAATATATGATAAATAAAAAACTTTTAATAGATGCTTTCTCGTCTGTCCTAAATCTAGCTTTGCAGTCTTTTATCTGTAAATATAAGACGTTTTTAAAATTGATACTTGAGATGTAAGCAGTTATAGGCCTTCAACAATGAGAAAAAAAACTACATCCTATTTATTATTGGCTGTGTGTATAATAAAATCTTATTTTTTTTTTTTTTCATTTATAGTCTTTTATCTGTAAATATGAGAGGTTTAATATAATTTTGTGCATTTCATATTGATATTAATTAGTATTTACCAAACATCTCCATGCTATTTCTTGGTCTTTCAATATTTTGTCTATCCTATATCGGTATCTATCACAAATTACACTTTTCTTTCCTCTATTCGTTTCAACAACTTGTATTTCCATGATGAACATATAAACAACTGAAACATTAAACCAGTATAAATTACTGTTCATGGTTATAGTAAGGTGAGTATTATTCAACCAGGTAAGTTTTCGCTAAAAAGGACTATCGAAAATACATGTGAACGGATTAAAATGGGCTCTAATGTCTGCGCTAAAATGTCTCCTAGTAGTTTAAAAATTCTCGCTAAAATGTCCTGCACCCCATCTGACATAAGTCAATAATTAAGATCTAATTAATTAGTTACAATTATCAGAAATTTTGTTGAAACAATAAACAAAATTGCATAACTCTTACCTGAGTATTTTCTGCAATAAAATTTATTTATTTGTTCTGCATTAATATCCCATTATATTGCTATTTAACAGTAATTGGAAATATCTCAGCATTAGGTATTTAATTTGTACATTTAAATTTGAATACAGGAAATGTATTTTTTCTTAATGAAGAATGAACACCAATTTAGATAAAAATTAGTTATTATTTTTTTTCATTTTTGTTGTTGAGAAAGTGCATTTCCAAGGCCTCTTTCTGGAAATAATTAAGCCAGTTATTATTAATGGCATATAAAAAAATATATTACTTGCTTGACTATTTCCCTTTCCATTCATGTCAATTCCATTAGATTGCAAATATTCATAAAAAAAAAAAATCTGACAGATTCTAAAATTGAAATATCAATATATATATCATTATTTGCATCAATATTGCGAAATTCCCTTCCTGTGGCAATAACATAGAAATTTAACAGTAAGATTAGAAATGAAAAGAGAAAAAATTATTGAAAAAGTATGGTCAGAAAGAATATCAGACTAGCTATGAATATGGCTGGATCACAACATCCACGATGCTTTGATTTTTTGACTGAGTTTGTTTGGAAATAGTTTTGATTGCAAAACTTTGCTATGTACAATTTTTAGCTCACCTGGCCAAAAGGCCAACTGAGCTTTTCTCATCACTTTGCATCTGTCGTCGTTGTTGTCCGTCGTCGTCATCGTTAACTTTTACAAAAATCTTCTCCTCTGAAACTACTGGGCCAAATTTAACCAAACTTGGCCTCAATCATCATTGGGGTATCTAGTTTGAAAAAATGTGTCTGATGACCCCGCTTGCCAACCAACATGGCTGACATGGCTAAAAATAGAACATAGGCCACAGACCACAATTAAATTCCCCTATTAGTTCTTTATAACGTTTTGTTTCATTAAAAAAATTGCACCTTGCATTTTTGTCAAATCTTTTGTGTGTATAATGTATAGTTCTAGTCCAAAAATATATCCAAAATTCAGAAAGATTGAACCAATGACTCTTACAAATTTAGCCAATACACATCCATACCCCTATGGACAAGTCAAGAGATGTTCCGAAAACTGTAAATATCACCTTTTTGCACCTGGCCTAATCACTCTTTCCATATCAAAATCAGTTAAAATACAACATCCAAAAGATTATTTCACCTCTCTTCTTTTATTTCCACCCAAAAAAAACTAAGAAATGAGTGAGGAAGGAAAAGAAAAAAAATTAAGAAAAAATACACTCTAATTAAAAGGAACTATATTCGTGGACAACGAAAAGCGGGATCATTAATTGTGGTCTTGGGCCTATTAGGGGTCTAAAACTTGACCAATTCTAATAAAACTTGGCATGATTTAAGCTTAGTGTATTATAAAACAGTTTACAAAGTTTCAAAGCCATATGATACCAATTATAAAAAATGTGGCATTTTTTATATCTGAACTTTGGGTGCTGAATTGTGGCGTTGAATTAGAACAATTTCAACTATCAAATTTGGGCTTCTAAAAACCAAAATATACCAAAACTTACATTTTTTAATGTTTCTATGTATAAGTTATCACCTATTAAAAGCAACAGATAGCATACTTCATGTTTCAGACTTATAAAAAATGGCCAGAAGTAAATTTTATATGAGCCTGTGCCAAAAAATAGAGGTTTTCAAATGAATCGAGGCCTTATATGAAATGTAATATTTTTCACTTACCACAATTTTCTGAAGTTGTTAAGTTATAAAAACACCTTTTACATGTTATAAATGTACTTTTAATGGAAATATAAGTTTCAAATAGCATAACACATGTGAATAAAATGGTCTTCAGCAATGTCAAGCTTAAAAAAACAGGTTGTCAATTTAGGTCGTTCCCCACATTTGCATATTAAAAAGCATATAAATGATATGGTAGATAGAGATATGCTTCTTTTTGCTCAAATCTTTGTTTAGATATGATAAAACATGGAGCCTGGATGTAACATGACTGTCACTTTCAACTATATATGTAGACAGACGACTTTCTATAGGAGTTATTGCCCTTAAATGACGAATTTTACCAACCTTTTAAAATTTTTTGCCTATTATCTTGAAAATTATAATAGATAGAGAGAAACTTTATTTGGCAAAAATAATCAGCATGATCAGCAAATAAGTCAACATGGTTGAAATCATCTGATGACCCCTTATTGGAGTTATTGCCCTTTAATGATAATATTTACATTTTTTTATTTTGCGTAATATTTGAAAAAAGTATAATAGATAGATAGAAACTTAAATAAGCAAAAATGATCAGCAAGACAAGATCTACAAATAAGTTGAATAGTTGAAATTGTTTGACGACCCCTTATTGGAGTTATTACCCATTAATGATGGTTCTGACCAATTTTTTTGCATTTTTGCCTTATATCTGAAAAATTATAATAGATATATAGAAATTTAAATAAGCAAAAATGATCAGCAAGACAAGATCTACAAATAAGTCAGCATGGTTTGAATCGTCTGCTGACCCCTTATTGGACATGTTGGAGTTGTTCTCTTTAATAACGATTTTGACATTTTTTTTGCATTGTTGCCTACTATCTGAAAAACTATATTAGATAGATAGAAACTTAAATAAGCAAAAAATGATCAGCAAGACAAGATCAACAAAGAAGAGATTTTTGTCATGAATTTGATTCTAGTCCACAAAGATGGAGAGTATCCATTGTTGAAGATGCACATAGACCTAGATGAGCGACACAGGCTCTTAAGAGCCTCTATTTTTTTTTTTTTCATCTAAAGTATTATTACCATTTTGTAAGAAGTACTGTATACAGTTTTTAAAGTATATCTGTATAAGTTCTTGGTAAAGAGCCTAATTTTTGACTTCTTAGTAGAAGTGCATTTTTATACAGTCTTGACTAAATGTATTATCAACAAAGAAGGCAATTATATGGCACAGATATGATGTTCATATACAAATGGATGATTTATAAAATGATAAAGTCACATTTGAAAACTAAATTTCAATTACAATTAACCAAAGTTAACCAAAATAAATAAATATGATTTGGCTATTAGTTGTAATTTTTGGTTGTACATGTAGATCCCTATTTGTAGAACTTTTTTCTTGCATGTATTTCCAGGTCTGTCCAGCATGGCCAGAAGTTTGCCTCAGATCATTCCTTATGTAAATAGAAAAAGCATTTGGAAATCACTAAATTCAGCAGTTTTGAGTTAGAGCATCTACCATGTCTAAATTAGATATCTATAATATAAAAAAATAAAATGTGTTATCTTTTTCAGATTGCTGTTAAACACAGACATTCTCTAACAAAACCAGGAAAAGAAAGAAGAATGCAGTATAAACTGACAGATAAAAATATCATATTGTTTGCTGCAGGGATGTCATCAGCTGTTCTATAGATAATTAAAAATACAAATAATTATTATCTACAATGAATTCCATTTATTTTTGCATGTTGATTTGACCTTGTGCTATTCCTTGTTATTTTTTGTTAAGAGAATAAAATCCTTTCAATAGACTCAAAAAATTGTCTGAATTGAAAAAAAAAGCTTAAACAATGAATGATTTCATGTACATTGTAGTGTATAATCTGTCCAGTGCTATTGCAGTACCAGTGGCGGATCCAGAACTTTTCATATTGGGGGGCCCGCTGACTGACCTAAGGGGGGGCCCACTCCAGTCATGCTTCAGTGATTCCCTATAGGATAAACCAAATTTTCCCCCCAGGCCAAACCCCCCCCCCCCCCCAGGATCTGCCTATGAGTACTCTATGAAAGTTAATATAAGGCCATTAACAAATAGAATGTTGGTTTCCCCTAACACAAGAGAATTTGAAAGAGTAAGCAGACAGGAAAACTTTTCATTTGATTTTGTTTGCAAAGAAAAACAAGAGAAGCAATTTTCAGAGATTTTTTTTTCAAACCACTGACAGGAAATTCTTGAAAAAAGTAGTTTGACATTTTACATGTATCTTAATCTAAATTGTGATATAAGCTATTTTACAATTAAAGAATGATAAATAAAACATTTTTAAAGAAATTTTCAGACAATTAAAGCATCATTTATAATTTTCTTGAATGAGAGTCTTGCTCTTTCTTTTCTTCATCTGTTTAAAAAAGAATTGACCTGAAGGTTAAAAACAGACCGATAGTGTAAGGGGAAACCAACAATATATTTTTGCATAGTCTAAGGTTTAAGAGTTCAGTTTAACCTCTGATGATTAGACTGCAGGTGTTGCATCTGGAGCAGGATCTACTAATCCTTCTTACGCACATGAGATGGACCACGGTTTTTGTTGGGGTTCATGTTGCTCAGTATTTGGTTTTCTATGTTGTGTTTAAAATACTGCTGACTGTCTTTTGATTGTTTTTTTTTTGCCATGGCATTGTCAGCTTGTTTTCAACAAATGAGTTTGAATGTGCCTCTTTTAGGATTAGTAAAACTCATTTCAATGAGGAGTATTCATGTTTCAACATAAAAAAGATACCAGCTTCAGGATGTGGTATTACATGCATTCTGTCTACATACGACTCATCAGTGGTGCTTGAAGAAAAAGTTAAATTATGAGATGAAGAGCATTGAAAATCAATAATTGAAAAATGTTGTGCCTAATACAGCTAAGGCTATCTGTTCCTCGGGGTTGAAAAAACTTACTATATCAAATAACTGAACATTTAATGAAATAGTTAATTTGAAGAAGATGACCATATCAATTATATTCGAAGTTTATATTGAAGTGCTAACAACTGGGCTTGCGAGGCCCGGGGAAAAAAACGTCAAACAGTTAGTGGTGTAGACCAAAGTGTTGGGAAAACTCATTAAAAAAACTAGGCTTATAATTTGGTATGACAGACAGGTATTTGGTTTACATAAAACTCATTATCTTAACATGAACCACTATGTTAAGTCAATAATATTTGCATACAGTTGTACATTTTCAACATTTAGCTTTTTCTGTCTTTAATCAGTTTGGTTTCATTTGCTTTAGTTGAAAGAAAAATCTCACTATGCAGACACAGAATTCTAGCCAAGCCTTTTTACAGAATATAGATTGATTGGTGTTTTAGCCACTTTCAGCATTATTGTGCTATTTCGTAGCGGTCAGTTTTTATACGCCCGTTTACGGGATGTATTATGGTATACCGTTGTCCATCTGTCTGTCCGTCGTCAACATGTCGGACAATAACTCAATAACGCTTTAACCAATTTTCATGAACCTTTGGCAAATTGTTTATATCTATCGATGTAAGCTCCCTTTCGATTTTTATGAATTTGAGATTTTAGGTTTCTGAGTTATGGGATTTTATTCATAAAAAGGGGGGATTTTCTAGTTATTGGACAATAACTCAAAAATGCTATGTGCAGTTTCACGAAACTTTGGCGACTGGTTTATATCTATCAAAATAAGCTCCCTTTAATATTTTTTTTTTTATAAATATCTGATATGACATTGAGGAGTTATTGAACTTTATTCATTGAAAAAGCGACGGGCGTATCATGCGCTCATGGCGCAGATCTTTATTATTTGTGGAGGAAGCTGGAGTGCACGGAGAGAACCACCGACTTTCGGTAAGACTTTCCGGCAATTCTAGTCAGATAAGGTTGGAGTGGAGCGCACCTGCCCGTGCGGGATTCAAACTCACAACCCCAGTGTTGACAGCCTAGTTATACAGTAGTTAGACTACTTCTTGGACCACTCGGCCACTGAGGCCCCCTTTTCGGAATAGAAATGAAACGTATGAAATATATGGTTGCTATTTGATTTAAAAGAACCAAACCAATATGAAAAGAAAATTAATGTATGGATCAATGTATTTGGATGGAAGATTTTTCTAAACCTAATACATTGTACCTTAATGAAAACAAGGGACAATAAACTAGTGTCTCAAAGGTATATTGTTCAGCTGTCATATTTTCATAAAATGGGTAGAATTCAGTAAGAGTATTTCTGATAGTTTCTGTCATAAAAAGTAAAAATTGGGAAAATAACTTCCAATAAGGAGACAACTGACGATGTCTACAATTTGACTTATTAGTAGACCTTGTCCTGATTATCACTTGAACAGTTTCTCTCTAGCTACTACGAATATAGTTTCTTTAAAAAAACCGAAGTTGGTATGAAATGTCTTTCAAGAGCAACAACTCCTCTAGGGATTAGACATTTGACTTATTTGAAAATCTTGATGGTCATTTTGCTGGACTGAGTTTCTCATCATCTACTATAGTTCTGCAAACAAAACCACAAAAGGTTAAAATTTGACTTGCAAGGGCACTAACTCCTGTAAAAATTCATGACGATTTCGTCCATGTCTGATTTGTAGATCTTGCCGTGGTCTGCTGATAAATTTTGCTGTTTATATTTTTCTTTATTTACTATAGTTTCTGCAAAAAAACATACATGTGTAAAGTCTTCTTTCGAGGGAAATTACTCTTATAAGTTGTCAAATAACGTTTTAAAAGAGAGACAACAGATATTAAAGGGACATTAAACTCATAAGTCGAAAATAAACTGACCACGCCATGGCAAAAAAGAAAAAAGACCAAAAGACAAACAACAGGTTACAGAACACAACTCAATCTAAAGATTGAGCAACACGACCCCCGCCAAAAACCGATGGGTGGGGATCTCAGGTGTTCAGGAAGGATAAGCAGATCCTGCTTTACATGTACCCCCGTCATGTTGCTCATGAAAGTACAAAACCGGTGATAAGTCTTAACAGGTGGGTCACATTCGTGGTTACGACGATAGGAAGTGGTGAAGTTGAAATCATCCCTTCGAAAACATTTCGGACGCCATCACGAGTTGGTAGACAGTCATGGAATATCTGTTTTACAGAGGATGACAGATATGTTCCAATTGTCGTAGCCACAATCCTGTCATCTTTTCATCGAATGTGATCTATCGAATTAGACTTATCACCAAGTCTGTACTTACATTGGCAACACGACGTCGTTTCAAGTTGGTTGGGGTTCGTGTTGCTCAGTCTTAAGTGTTTTTTCGTTGTGATTTTTGTACTGTTTGCCTTTTCGTCGTTTTTCGTTTTTTTGCCATGGCATTGTCAGTTTTTTCATCTTTATATGAGTTTGAATATCCCCTTGATATCTTTCGCCTCTCTTTTCATTAGTGGCAAGGTTCCGGTGCAAAAAAAAGTTGGCATGCATTTTGAAGCCGGACACATGGACACAATGATAAATTATAAATGCTGAATTTAATAATTCAGTTTAAAGGCTTAATTTAATACAAATGATCGTTTTCTAATGTAAAATCTATCTCTTTTGGAACAAATACAATGATGATTTAAGATATGTTGACTTATTTCACGGCAGATCCTGCATTCTGATCATTTTTACTGTTTACATTTAATCTATATCTATTTGTTGAAATATAAACAAGTCTAAATTGAAAACAACGTTCAAACCTATGATTGCATTGGATAAAAACCGCAATTTTTATACGTGTGCATGCAAAACAAATTTCTTGGTAGAGGGGTCTAAATACAGCACAAACAACATTTTCCAAGAGACCAAAAAAGTGAAAAAGTATATTTAAACAAACCGCATTTGACTAACAGGTCGAACAACGGATGTTCTTAAACCCTGCTGACTGCCATTGGCGATTGCCGAATAAACGGATCACAAGATGTAACAAAATGGATCTTTATTATTAATTTAATACCAAACAGAAAACAATAAACTTGCGGAAAAGATGGTATACCGCAAACATGAGGTGCAAAATTTTGTACACCATTTCCGGATTTCGACAATTAATGTCTCTTCAGTGATGTTAGGAATCGAAACGGTATTTGGAAGGCCATATAATTTTCCACAATTTAGGATAGACTCTTGAATTTTGAAGAGTCGAAATAGGATGAACGGATCACATAAACCCGAAGGCAAATATAAGACAAGCCCAAACGAAAAAATATAAATAAGTCTAAATTGAAAACAACGTTCAAACCTATGATTGCATTGGATAAAAACCGCAATTTTTATACGTGTGCATGCAAAACAAATTTCTTGGTAGAGGGGTCTAAATACGGCACAAACAACATTTTCCAAAAGACCAAAAAAGTGAAAAAGTATATTTAAACAAACCGCATTTGACTAACAGGTCGAACAACGGATGTTCTTAAACCCTGCTGACTGCCATTGGCGATTGCCGAATAAACGGATCACAAGATGTAACAAAATGGATCTTTATCATTAATTTAATACCAAACAGAAAACAATAAACTTGCGGAAAAGATGGTATACCGCAAACATGAGGTGCAAAAATTTGTACACCATTTCCGGATTTCGACAATTAATGTCTCTTCAGTGATGTTAGGAATCGAAACGGTATTTGAAAGGCCATATAATTTACCACAATTTAGGATAGACTCTTGAATTTTGAAGAGTCGAAATAGGATGAACGGATCACATAAACCCGAAGGCAAATATAAGACAAGCCCAAACGAAAAAATATAAATAAGTCTAAATTGAAAACAACGTTCAAACCTATGATTACGTTGGATAAAAACCGCCATTTGTATACGTGTGCATGCATATTAAAGCTTATTGTAATAGCTTGAATTAATAATATAGTATGAATAACACTTCCACGCAATGTATAGATATTAAATATGTGTCTCTTATCATTGAGAAAATATGTCTCTGTATATTTGTTTTTGTTTATTTTTGTCTATTTTTGTATTTTTATATTTTGTAAATGTCAGCTGGTATCATTCCTGTATTGGAATTTACACCAATAAAATTATTCGATTTAATTTGATTTGCATACTATTTGTTGAAATAGTTATAATGTTTTTATAGTGATTAAGATTATAACACAATGTTGACTGCTGTGCCCCAATTTTGATCAGGGTACGGCAGCGGTGCACCTCCCCAGAACCATTAATTGTGCAGAACCGGAGTACGTTCTCAGAAGCTTTATAAGTCTTGCGCAGATATGTCTTTGATTGACATCTCACTCCCGTAAAATTAGGACAGATATAACGACCATGAAAGAAAACATTAAGGTTGTTTGCATCAACAGAGGCGTAATAAAAATGTTTACGCGTTGATTACGTTACCATGTGGGGTTATATTTTGTATATATTTATATGTACTACAAATTATCATTTAAGTGAAATAAGCAGCCGACAAACTGCTGTATTTTTACAAATAAAGATTTAAGTTAATGAGAAAAACCGGAGACATGTATAAACATCAGAGATAGTTAACTCCAACATTTAATAGGTCAAATTTAATATCATATAGCTCTATTATTTTTATCAAAATACCTATTCATTTAATCTGGGACTGATTATATGGATTAATATCCCACACCAACTGACACTGATGATACCTGTAACACCCTTTCTCGTGTTAAAACAAATTATCTGTTATTCAAGTTGCATAAAAAATATTCAATGTCGAGAGGAACCCCCCTCCAAACCCCACCAAAAGAAAGATAAATTGGTCTGTTCTTTAGAGACGTTACACATTTGATAATGAACACGAAGATAAGTTTTGATGTTCAGATTTTACTAATATATACCACCCTATAGTCCTATCATTGCATGTCTGTATCTGTGTCACTGCCCCCTGGGGAACATTAATTGGAACAAACACAAATTGTATTGTATTGTATAATGTATTGTTTAGTTTATAATTTGCTGAATTTTCTCAGTACAAGATGATTTAGAGTATTCAACAGTTTCTTCCAAATATTCTAAAATCTTTCATTTCATGAAATTATGTTTCTTTTGAATTTCTTTTAATATCTTCTCACCGCATTGCATTACTGGAATTCAACGGTTGGTTTCTTTTGAATTTCTTTCAGTATCTTCTCACCGCACTACATTTTCTCTAGCTATTTATAAAGTTTTTTCTATATTTTTTTCCTTCTACTTTCTCCAGGGGCTTTTGCGTGTTGTCCCCTGAACTAACAGTAGAAAAATTTTTTTTTTTAAAATGTGTGTGTTTTTTTTGTTTGTTCCATATTCAGCCAACAAAATAACCCTGTCGCTCGGGCATTCGTCCTACCATTTTCATTTTTTACAATTTTAATATAAGTGGACACCACAGCTAGGTGTCTTTGAATTTTACCCTAATCACAAAACAAGTGTGCATTATTCAATCAATGAAAATTATTCAAACAACATTTTGCGTACTCAAGCTTACATATAATTCATTAATATATCAAACGGTTATAAAAGAAGCAATATAATAACTAAATATAATTTTAGTTATACTGATCATATGTGTAAAACAGTTGCTGGGATTAGAAAACTTTTATCTATTTGTGAAAAAAATGTTGGTTCTGACAAGGCATTCTTGTTTTTACTGTAAATAACGATTGGTTCTTATGTCACGACCTAAAGTCTGCATAGAAAGAAAATTATTCCTAAAAAGTATTGTTATATTAACTGGAAATAACGGTTGGTTCTGAGGACGTAACAACCTAAAGTCTACATATGAATTTTGGTTCTGACAAGGTATTCTTGTTTTTAAAGGTTTGTTCTGAAAAGGTATCTGAGAAAGTCTGCACAGAAATAAAATTATTCCGAAAAGGTATTGTTTTATTTACTGCATGGAAATAACGGTCTGTTCTGAGGAGGTAACGATCAAAAGTATACATAAAACAATGGTTCTGACAAGATATTGTGTGTTTACTGTAAATATGATTGGTTTTGAGAAGGTAACATTAAAAATTTGGTTCTGACAAGGTATTCTTGTTTTAACTGAAAATAACGATTGGTTCTGAGGAGGTACCAACCTAAAGTTTACATAGAAATTTGGTTTTGACAAGGTATGGTTATTTTTACTGTACATAACGGTTTGTTCTGAGGAGGTATCGACTTTAAATCAACATTGAATATTTGGTTCTGACAAAATATTGTTGTTTTTGCTATCAATAACGGTTGGTTCTTAGGAGGAAACCGATAGAAAATTTGGTTCTGACAAGGTATTGTTGTTTTTGCCGTAAATAAAGGTTGGTTCTGAGGAGGTACCGATATAAAATTTGGTTTTGACAAGGTATTGTGGTTTTTACTGTAAATAACGATTGGTTCTGAGTATAACGAAGTCTAAGACAGAATTATAATTTATTACGTAATGTACAGAGGTTCTAAAGATAACTAGTTCGAAAGTTCAATAATTGTTTTGCACTGTGACACTGACCGTGATCTGACGAATGCTGGTGTTAGCGAATTGTCACATGAACACGTGATAGTATAGCGGTATAACTGTTCGGTCCTGATTAATTCCAGCCTACCCACGAGGGGGAAGACCTTACCGGAATCTCCTGTCGGAATCTGCCGTTCTAGTCCAAAGCCGGATCTTATATAGTTCAGAGGGGTCACCAATCAGCTTTCAACAATAGCCCATAACTGTCGGTATAGTTTATAAAGTAGTCTAGCTGTTGAATAATACATGAACTAGGTCAAGCATCTGACAATGCAATTAACATCTGCAGGATACATGTTAATTAAGCCGTAGACATTGTCATTAATTTTCTGCAGGGTATATGTACTATAATATTCGTGCACATCGTTATTAAGTGTCTGAAGGATACATGTACTTGTATCAATTATGTTACATTTGAATACACCTTGGTAAATATTGTTCTTTCACACATTGTGTTACATAATAATTCCTCCCATCGCAATAAGAACGAAAGTCCGGTAAAATACGATAGTCCTTCTTTATTGATGCTATTATAAATTCTGTAGTTCCTTGTTAAGTTTTCGGTAACCATCACCACATATATAGTTCAATGAAATTCGCCAGCCCAACATCTGGATACATAGAGTTCATAAAATTCATAAAGTTCAATATCTGGATATATATATATATAAAAATTATAAAAATTGCGGTTTTTATCCAACGCAATCATAGGTTTGAACGTTTTTTTCAATTTAGACTTGTTTATATTTTTTCGTATGGGCTTGTATTATATTTGCCGTCGGGTTTATATGATCCGTTCATCATATTTTGACTCCTCAAAATTCAAGAGTCTATCCTAAATTGAGGTAAATTGTATGGCTTTCCAAATACCGTTTCGATTCCTAACATCACTGAAGACCCATTAATTGTCGAAATCCGGATATGGTGTACAAAAACCTTTGCACCTTTTGTTTGCGGTATATCATCTTTCCCGCAAGTTTATTGTTTTCTGTTTAGTATTAAATTTTTAATTAAGATCCAGTAAGTACATCGGTGATCTGTTTATTTGGCAATCGCCAATGGCAGTCAGCAGGGTTTAAGAACATTTGTTGTTCGACCTGTTAGTCAAATGCGTTTTGTTAAAATATACTTTTTCACTTTTTTGGTCTTTTGGAAAATGTTGTTTGTGCTGTATTTAGACCCCTCTAACATGAAATTTGTTTTGCATGCACACGTATAAAAATTGCGGTTTTTATCCAACGCAATCATAGGTTTGAACGTTGTTTTCAATTTAGACTTGTTTATATATATATTTATATATATATATACAGTTCATATGATTCATAAAGTTCAATATTTGGGTATATATTGTTCATATTTTTCCCGTCACCATCATAACCTATTGTTCCTCAACTACTGGAAAGTGTGCAATTCTTTGTACAAGTGTCGGTCATCATCTGCTAGTGAATTCGGTCATCACCATTTTAAGGTTTACACTCTAATCCAATTACTAAGTTGTTGACGTATCTAGCTCTAGGTACATCTTTCTCAAGAGACTATTAACATTGGTCTTCGGTTAAGTTTCGTCCCTGATCAATGGCGCAGAGGAAGACATCTCTCTGGAAGCAGTAACATCTGTTCCAACCAATTGCGTTGACACCATTTTGTACTCATCGTTCATGGCATTAGAACCAGAACTCACACTTTTCTTTTTAGCTAACCAAGATATATTCTTAATAATTTAACAGTACAAAATATGTGGCTATTCCAATGACGATCGCATTTAAGCCCACGGATAAACATACTCCCCAATTTGGAAATTCAATATAGTTTTAAATTCCCCTTAAATTTCTTTAATTTATCAATTAAAGTATTACGATGGTTTGTTTAATCGCATTTAGTTCACTGGGTTATTCAAGCCTAGCAAAATTTAATAAAACAATTTCTAGGTATATTCCCCTAAATATCGAATTACCTGGTTAAAACAAAAAAACAAAGGGAGATAAAACTTCTACAATTTTGAGAATCCTACATAATAAAAACAAAGAGATGTTTATTTACACAAGACATAAGAAATATATTTCTAAATTTACAATCAAATAAGTTCAATTCGATCCTTTTATATAACCCTTACACCTACATGATACCTATAAAAAAAATTACTAAAAATTATATGTGTTACTTTGTTACCAATTGTAATACTTTTACTTCTTTAACTTTAGTTTCTCATTAATTAATCTTAACGCTAAATATAGACCACAGATTAATTCTCATCACTCTTAAAAAGCCTATCTTTTTATACATTTCAATATGACTAAATGTATATGTTGAGATTTTTTAGCCTGGTAAAATAGCGTTCCGACTATATTGAAATCAAGAAGGAATATTTCGCTCCTTAAACTTTTATTTTAACAGTCCGGCAAGACCTAACCATGATATAAATATTTAAATGAAAAGACTACATGACATTCCCTCCTTTGTCCAAGATTATGACACTTAATCTGTGTAAAACACTTATGTCTAAATTTACGACAAAGTCTAGAATAATATATGCAAAATATTAAAGTACATTAAAACAATTGACTTACTAATAATGTTGTTTAAAAACTATTTTCACACTGCACAGTCAAAATAGTCCGGTCATATTTTATTCATTCTAATTCGTTTAAAACTTAACTTTCATCTTAAAAACTAAAACAATTTAAAGTTGATTTTTATACTTATTCATGAACAAAACACATTGTTAAGACTCTTATTTTTTCGACTCATAAATTAATTATTTTCTTATTCTTATTTTAATTTCTGATGATAATCCTCAGAAGTGTTTATGAAAAATTTTCAATTTTACTTTAATGCTAGTTTTCCTTTTATATCAATTATCCATTGTTTTTCACTATCTATGAAGTTTAAATAAGTCTCTCATTTTTTTTACAAATATCAATCTACCACAACAATACTGTAAATCCCTTAGGGCAAAACATATCAATTTTAATCTTTAATGTGCTATTTTCTGAAGATACTTCTCTTTATCTATTAACATTATGTAAATTAGGCGTAATCTAACACATTAAAACAACCTGCACCTAATTACTAACATCACTTATGTTAATCATCCGAAGAAGGGATTGGAATCCAAAATTATAGACTATTTGTTTTTTCTAAACAAACATGCGTACACACTACCCAACTGTGTAAACCATAATCATCAATGGCTATAACACGTAAACATGTGTACACACTACCCAACTGTGTAAACCATAATCATCAATGGCTATAACACGTAAATATGTGTACACACTACCCAACTGTGTAAACCATAATCATCAATGGCTATAACACGTAAACATGTGTACACACTACCCAACTGTGTAAACCATAATCATCAATGGCTATAACACGTAAACATATGTATCCACAATGTACCCTTAACTTCATCTTCCAAAGGTTCTAATTCAACCTTCATTTATACCGGTACTCTACTTATTTTACGTTAGATATATATTTTCTAGAATAATTGAATGTATCTTCAAAAAACAACCCATGATATGACCAAAAAACCACCATTAAATACGGAAAAAATGCTATAGTATCAGACATTTTAATTTTTATCATATTTACTGAAACGAAACACTAGATGCTTCTTTACACTTAAAAAAAATGATTCTATATTTAAATAACAGCATATAAAAAATAACTCCAAAAAAATATAACCTTTAGTTCTAATATAAAAAATGAGTATTCATAATTCTGAAATTGACCTATACATTAAAATAACTAACAAAAACTTTGTGTGAACCACATCTCGTGAACATACGGCTGATTTTAAGCCTTTATAAATATGCAGCCAGACTTTAAAATTTACAAATTTACTTAATATGTGTGCCATCTCTTGAAAAGCCATTTCTACTTTTTGCGCTGACATAGAAATATCTTGATGGTCCATAAAGAAAAAATGAAAGTAGCTTAGTTCTTACGTTTTATATTTCTTTGCGTTGTTCTAGCTCGAATCGAAGTCGATCCTGGTCTTAACGGCATAAAAAATAGACTTATATAACGAAGTCTAAGACAGAATTAAAATTTATTACGTAATGTACAGAGGTTCTAAAGATAACTAGTTCGAAAGTTCAATAATTGTTTTGCACTGTGACACTGGCCGTGATCTGACGAATTCTAGTGTTAGCGAATTGTCACATGAACACGTGATAGTATAGCGGTATAACTGTTCGGTCCTGATTAATTTCAGCCTACCCACGAGAGGGGAGACCTTAGCGGAATCTCCTATCGGAATCTGCCGTTCTAGTCCAAAGCTGGATCTTATATAGTTCAGAGGGGTAATCAATCAGCTTTCAACAATAGCCCATAACTGTCGGTATAAATTTATAAAGTAGTCTAGCTGTTGAATAATACATGAACTAGGTCAAGCATCGGACATTGCAATTAACATCTGCAGGATACATGTTAATTAAGCCGTGGACATTGTCATTAATTTTCTGATGGGTATATGTACTATAATATTCGTGCACATCGTTATTAAGTGTCTGCAGGATACATGTACTTGTATCAATTAAGTTACATTTGAATATACCTTGGTAAATATTGTTCTTTCACACATTGTGTTTCAGTGAGGAGGTACCAACCTAGAGATTACTTAGAATATTTGGTTCTGTCACGTTATGGTTGTTTTTACTGTAAATAACGGTTGGTTCTGAGGAAGTACCAATATCAAATTTGGTTCTGACAAAGTATGGTTGTTTTTTCTGTAAATAACGATTGGTTCTGAGGAGGTACCAACCTAAAGTTCTGACAAGGTATATATAAATAAGAAGATGTGGTATGAGTACCAATGAGACAACTCGCAATCCAAGTCATAATGTGCAAAAAGTAAACAATTATAGGTTAAAGTACGGCCTTCAACACGGATCCTTGGCTAACACCGAACAGCAAGTTATAAAGGACTCAAAATTGACTAGTGCAAAACAATTCAAACAGGAAAACCAACGGTCTAATCTATATAAAAAACGAGAAACGAGAACCGCATCAAATAACGACAACCACTATTATAGTTGTTTTTACTGTAAGTAACGGTTGGATTTGAGGAGGTATCGACTTCAAGTCAACATTGAAAATTTGATTCTGACAAGGTATTCTTGTTTTACTAAAAATAACAGTTTGCTCTGAGGAGGAACCAACCTTCAGTCTACATAGAAAACTATGTTCCGACAAAGTCTTGTTGTTTATTGCTATAAATAATGGTTGGTTCTGAGGAGTTACAGAACGAAAATTTGGTTCTGACAAGGTATTGTTGTATTTACTGTTAATAACGGTTGGTTCTGAGGAGGTATCGACCTAAAGTCTACATAGACAAGAATGTGTCCATATTACACGGTTGCTCCCACTCGCACTATCATTTTCTATGTTCAGTGGACCGTGAAATTGGGGTCAAAACTCTAATTTGGCATTAAAATTAGAAAGAACATATCATAGGGAACATGCGTACTACCTTGACCAAAAACTTTAACCTGAAGCGGGACAGACGGAGGGACGGACGAACGGACGAACGGACGGACGCACATACCGAAAAACATAATGCCCTAGGTTCTAACGAGGTGTTGTTGTTTTTACTGTAAATAACGGTTGATTCTGAGGAGGTACCGATATAAAATTTGGTTCTGACAAGGAATTGTGCTTTTTATTGTAAATAACGATTGGTTCTGAGGAGGTACCAACCTAAAGTTTACTTAGAAAATTTGGTCCTGACAATGTTTGGTTGTTTTTACTGTAAATAACGGTTGGTTCTACTGAGTTATCGACTTAACGTCAACATTGAAAATTTGGTTCCGACAAGGTATTCTTATACTACTGAAAAGGTAAGAGGTACCGATATAAAATTTGGTTCTGACAAGGAATTATGGTTGTTATTGTAACAGTGTAAAAACGATTGGTTCTGAGAAGGTACTAACCTTAAGTCTACAAAGAAAATTTAGTTCTGACAAAAGTATGTTGTTTATTGCTGTAAATAACGGTTGGTTCTGAGGAGGTACCGAAATAATATTTGGTTCTGACAAGGTATTGTTGTTTTTACGCTAAATAACGGTTGGTTCTGAGGAGGTATCGACCTACAGTCTGCATAGAAAATGTGGTTTTGACAATGTATTGTTGTTTTTACTGTAAATAACAATTGGCTCTAAGAAGGTACCGACCTAGAGTTCAAGTAGAAAATTTGGTTCTGACAAGAAATTGTTCTGTTAACTGTAAATAACGGTTGGTCCTGAGGAGGTACTGACCTTAAGTCAACATTGAAAATTTGGTTCTGACAAGGTATTGTTGTTTTTACTAAAAACAACGGTTAGTTCTGAGGAGGTACCAACCTAAAGTCTTCATAGAACATTTGGTTCTGACAAGGCATTGTTGTTTACTGTAAATAATGGCTGGTTCTGAGGAGGTACTGACCTAAAGTCAACATTGAAAATTTGGTTCCGACAAGCTATTGTTGTTTGTATTGTAAAAAACGGTTGGTTCTGAGTAGGTAACGATTTAAGGTCTACATAGAGAATATCTGACAAGGCATTGTTGTTTTTGCAGTAATTAACTGTTGGTTCTGAGAAGGTACCGACTTCAAGTTTAATTAGAAAATTTCGCTCTGACACGGTTTTGATGTTTTTTTTTAATGTAAATAACAGTTGTTTCTGAAGAGATACCGACATAAAGGTAACAGAGAAAATTTAGTTCTGACAAGGCATTATTGCTTTTACTGTAAATAAAAATTAGTTCTGAGGAGGCACCGACATAAATATTACTTTAAATAAGACTAAAATTTTGTTCTGACAACGTATTGTTGTTTTTACTGTAAATAGCGGTTGGTCCTGAGGAGGTATCGACATAAAGTTTACTTAGAAAATTTGGCTCTGGCAAGGTATTGTTGTTTTTCCTGTAAATTACGGTTGGTTCTGAGAAGGTATCGACCTAAATTCGACAAACAAAAATGTTGTTCAGACAAGGTATTGTTGGTTCTGCGGCTGTACCGACCTATAGTCTACATAGGAAATTTGGTTCCAACAAGGCATTCTTGTTTTTTACTGAAAACTGTGTAAATAATGGTTGGTTTTGAGGAGTTACCGATTTAAAATTTGGTTCTGACAAGGTATAATTGTGGTTTTTACTGTATATAACGATTGGTTTTGAGGAGATACCAACCTTACGTTTACTTGAAAAAAATTGGTACTGACAATGTTTCGTTGTTTTTACTGTAAATCACGATTGGTTCTACAGATGTATCGAGTAAAAGTCAACATTGAAAATTTGGTTCTGATAAGGTATTCTTATTTTTATTGAAAATAACTGTTGGTTATGAGGAGGTATCAGCATTAAGTCTACATAGAAAATTTAGTCTGACAAGTATTGTTGTTTTTTTGCTGTAAATAACGGTTGGTTCTGAGGAGGTACCGACATAAAATTTGGTTCTGACAAGGTATTGTTGTTTGTACTGTAAATAACGGTTGGTTCTGAGGAGGTACCGATAAAAAATTTGGTTCTGACAAGGTATTGTGCTTTTTATTGTAAATAACGATTGGTTTTGAGTAGGTACCAACCTAAAGTTTACTTGAAAAATTTCGTTCTGACGATGGTTGGTTGTTTTTACTGTAAATAACGGTTGGTTTTGCGGAGATATCGACTTAAAGTCTGCATTAAAAATCTGGTTCTGACAAGGTATTGTTGTTACAAAATTTAGTTCTGACAAGGTATTGTTGTTTGTACTGTAAATAACGGTTGGTTCTGAGGAGGTACCGATATAAAGTTAACCTATAAAATTTGGTTCTGACAAGGTGTTGTTGTTTGTACTGTAAATAACGGTTGGTTCTGAGGAGGTACCGATATAAAGTTAACCTATAAAATTTGGTTCTGACAAGGTGTTGTTGTTTGTACTGTAAATAACGGTTGGTTCTGAGGAAGTACCGATATAAAGTTAACCTATAAAATTTGGTTCTGACAAAGTGTTGTTGTTTGTACTGTAAATAACGGTTGGTTCTGAGGAGGTATCGACCTAAAGTCGACATACAAAATGTGGTTTTGAAAAAGGTAAATTTTTTAGATGGTGACGTTCCCTTGTCACCATCTTATGGTGTTTCTATATCTCAACTTGTACGATTCGCTCGTGTATGTAACAACGTATTAGATTTTAGCGAAAGAAATGTATGTATTACTGAAAAATTATTACACCAGGGTTTTCGATATCATAAACTAGTCAAAACATTTACTAAATTTTATCATCGGTATAAGGACATCATTCGTAAATATAACTCAACATGCAGACATCTTATACGTTCGGGTATTTCACATCCAATCTTTTATGGTAATATTCTTTACAAAGCACAAAAATGTCAGTATTCACCTTAAAAGCTAACCAAACCTTTAAACAGACTGCTTAAGAAGGGATATAGTTACGATACTGTTGTCAGGTCATTAAAGATTGCATATTTTGGCTTTAATATTGATTCACTTATAGGGTCTTTGCATCGGCATTAAACATATTTATTCTAAAACCAGTTGTTGGCATGACACGGGTTATGTTCTTCTCCTATATTTTATGATGGTATAATACTAAACCCCTAACAGGAGGGATTGTGCCTGATATTCATATGAGGAAGACATAATCTTTCAATCAGTTTAATTGAGGTCTGGAGCTGGCATGGGAGTAACTGCTAGTAGTCTGTTGTTATTTATGTATTATTGTCATTTTGTTTATTTTCTTTTGTTTCCTATTCTGACATCGGACTCGGACTTCTCTTAAACTGAGTTTTACTGTGCGTACTGTTGTACGTTTGTTTTTTCTATATTGGCTAGAGGTATAGGGGGAGGGTTGAGATATAAAAAAACATGTTTAACCCCGCCGCATTTTTGCGCCTGTCCCAAGTCAGGAGCCTCTGGCCTTTGTTAGTCTTGTATCATTTTTAATTTTAGTTTCTTGTGTATAATTTTGAGTTTAGTATGACGTCCATTATCACTGAACTAGTATACATATTTGTTTAGGGGCCAGCTGAAGGACGCCTCCGGGTGCGGGAGTTTCTCGCTGCATTGAAGACCCATTGGTGGCCTTCGGCTGTTGTCTGCTCTATGGTCGGGTTGTTGTCTCTTTGACACATTCCCCATTTCCATTCTCAATTTTATTCCTGTTTTTACTGAAAATAACGGTTTGTTCTGAGGAGGTATCGATATAAAATTTGGTTCTGACAAGGTATTGCGGCTTTTCCTGTAAATAACGATTGGTTCTGAGTAGGTACCAACCTAAAGTTTACTTGGAAAATTTGATGACAATATTTGGTTGTTTTTACTGTAAATAATGGTTGGTTTTGAGGAGGTATTGACCTAAAGTCGACAAACAAAATGTGTTTCTGACAGTGTATTCCTGTTTTTACTGAAAAAAGGTTGGTTCTGAGGAGGTATTTAACTTAAGTCTACATTTGGTTCGAACAAAGTATGTTTGTTTTTACTGTTAATAATGGTTGGTTCTTAGAAGGAACTTATCTAAAGTTTTCTTAGAAAATTTGGTTCTGACAAAGTATTGTTGTTTTTACTGTAAATAACGGTTGGTTCTACAGATGTATCGAGTAAAAGTCAACATTGAAAATTTGGTTCTGACAAGGTATTCTTATTTTTACTGAAAATAACTGTTGGTTCTGAGGATGTACCAGCCTTGAATCTACATAGACAAAATCTAGTTCTGACAAGTATTGTTGTTATTTGCTTCAAATAATGGCTGGTTCTGAGGAGTTGCCGAAAGAACATTTGATTCTGACAAGGTATTGTTGTTTCTACTGTAAATAACGGTTGGTTCTGAGGAGGTACCGATATAAAATTTGAATCTGACAAGGTATTGCGGTTTTTAATGTAAATAACGATTGGTTTTGAGTAGGTACCAACCTACAGTTTACTTGGAAAATTACGTTCTGACAATGGTTGGTTGTTTTTACTGTAAGTAACGGTTAGCTTTGCGGAGGTATCGAGTTAAAGTCTGCATTGAAAATCTGGTTCTGACAAGGTATTGTTGTTTTAACTGGAAATAACGGTTGGTTCTGAGGAGGTACCGACATAAAGTTAACTTAGAAAATTTGGTTCTCACAAGGTATTGCTGTTTGTACTGTAAATAACGGTTGGTTCTGAGGAGGTACTGACATTAAGTTAGCTTAGAAAATTTGGTTCTCACAAGGTATTGCTGTTTTTATTGTAAATAACGATTGGTTTTGAGTAGGTACCAACCTAAAGTTTACTTGGAAAAGTTCGTTCTGACAATGGTTGGTTGTTTTTACTCTAAATAACGGTTGGTTTTGCGGAGGTATCGAGTTAAAGTCTGCATTGAAAATCTGGTTCTGACAAGGTATTGTTGTTTTAACTGGAAATAACGGTTGGTTCTGAGGAGGTACCGACATAAAGTTAACTTAGAAAATTTGGTTCTGACAAAGTATTCTTGTTTTTACTGTAAATAATGTTTGGTTCTGAGGAGGTACCGATATAAAATTTGGTTCAGACAAGGTATTGTGGTTTTTACTGTAAATAACGATTGGTTTTGAGTAGGTAACAACCTAAAGTTTACTTGGAAAATTTCGTTCTGACAATGGTTGGTTGTTTTTACTGTTAGTAACGGTTGGCTTTGCGGAGGTATCGAGTTAAAGTCTGAATTGAAAATCTGGTTCTGAGAAGGTATTGTTGTTTTAACTGGAAATAACGGTTGGTTCCGAGGAGGTACCGACATAAAGTTAACCTATAAAATTTAGTTCTGACAAGGTATTGTTGTTTTAACTGGAAATAACGGTTGGTTCTGAGGAGGTACCGACATAAAGTAAACCTATAAAATTTGGTTCTGACAAGGTATTGTTGTTTGTACTATAAATAACGGTTGGTTCTGAGGAGGTACCGATATAAAATTTTGTTCTGACAAGGTATTGCGGGTTTTCCTGTAAATAACGATTGGTTCTGAGTAGGTACTAACCTAAAGTTTACTTGGAAAATTTGGTGACAATATTTGGTTGTTTTTACTGTAAATAACGGTTGGTATTGAGGATGTATTGACCTAAAGTCGACATACAAAATGTGGTTCTGACAATGAATTCCTGGTTTTACTGAAGAAAAAAACGGTTGGTTCTGAGGAGGTATTAACCTAAAGTCTACATAAAAAATTTGGTTCTAACAAAGTATTCTTGTTTTTACTGTAAATAATGTTTGGTTCTGAGAAGTTACTTACCTTAAGTTTTCTTAGAACATTTTGTTCTGACAAAGTATTGTTGTTTATACTGTAAATAACGGTTGGTTCTGAGGAGGTACCGATATAAAATTTGGTTCTGACAAGGTATTGTGGTTTTTACTGTAAATAACGATTGGTTTTGAATAGGTACCAACCTACAGTTTACTTGGAAAAGTTCGTTCTGACAATGGTTGGTTGTTTTTACTCTAAAAAACGGTTTGTTTTTGCGGAGGTATCGACCTAAAGTCGACATACACAATGTTGTTTTGAAAAAGGTATTCCTGTTTTTACTGAAAATAACGGTTGGTTCTGAGAAGGTATCGATATAAAATTTGGTTCTGACAAGGTATTTTGGTTTTTCCTGTAAAGAACGATTGGTTCTGAAGATGTTTTCCTCTTTTGACTGAAATAAAAAACGGTTGGTTCTGAGGAGGTATTTACCTAAAGTCTACATAATAAATTTGGTTCTAACACAGTATTCTTGTTTTTACTGTAAATAATGTTTGGTTCTGAGAAGGTACTTACCTTAAGTTTTCTTAGAAAATTTGGTTCTGACAAAGTATTGTTGTTTCTACTGTAAATAATGGTTGGTTCTGAGGAGGTACCGATATAACATGTGGTTCTGACAAGGTATTGTGGTTTCTACTATGAATAACGGTTGGTTCTGAGGAGGTACCGATATAAAATTTGATTTTGACAAGGTATTGTTGTTTCTACTGTAAATAACGGTTGGTTCTGAGGAGGTACCGATATAAAATTTGATTCTGACAAGGTATTGTGGTTTCTCCTGTAAATAACGGTTGGTTCTGAGGAGGTACTGATATAAAATTTGGTTTTGACAAGGTATTGTGGTTTTTACTGTAAATAACGATTGGTTCTGAGGAGGTACCAACTTAAAGTTTACTTGGAAATTTTGGTTCTGACCATGTTTGATTGTTTTTATTATAAATAACGGTTGGTTCTGCGGGGATATCGACCTAAAGTCTACATATAAAATATAGTTCTGACAAGAAATGGCTGTACTTACTGTAAATAACGTTTGGTTCTGAGGAGGTCATGACTTTAAGTCTACATAGAAAATTTGGTTCCGACAAGGTATTGTTATATTCACTTTGGATGTTATGAACTGGGTCTACATAGAAAATTTGGTTCTGACAAGGCTTTGCTTAATATATTTTTATGTAAATAATTGTTTGTTCTGAG
Source organism: Mytilus californianus (assembly GCF_021869535.1). NCBI lineage: Eukaryota > Metazoa > Mollusca > Bivalvia > Mytilida > Mytilidae > Mytilus > Mytilus californianus. The sequence continues at coordinate 112,137,866 of NW_026262723.1, forward strand.
TAGATAACGACCAAAAGAATTTGGTTCTGGAAAAGAAACTGTTTCTTTTAGTCTACATAGAAAACCTATTTCTGACAAGGTATTGCTATATTTACTGTAAATAACAGGTGTTTCTGTGAAGGTAGCGACCTAGGTTTACATAGAGAATTTAGCTCTGACAAGGTTTAGTTATCTTTACTATAAATAACGGTTGGTTCTGATCTGATAATATCCACGATAGCCCAACTGTAATGGATCTGTTTACCCTTCCGATCACATCCAGTTGATGGTGGGGTTCATGTTGATCAGTCTTTTGTTTTCTATGTTTTGTCTTGTGTGCTGCTGTTTGTAGCTTGTATTTGTTTTCTTTTTTATTCATAGCGTTGTCAGTTTAATTTTGACTTATGAGTTTGAATGTCCCTTTGGTATCTTTCTCATCTTTTCTTAAACGGTAGGGTTTTTAATGCCCTAATCGGGGATGAAGTGTACCAAAAAAGTCATATCATAGGAGTTTTACAAGGTATACATTATCAACGTCATGGTCGTGTTTGAATGTTCTAGTGTAGATGATTATCATTCATATACTGATGGTGTAAATGCTTTGTTTGACGACAATTGGGTGGGGATTGTAAACTAGTTTTCATATTGTTTGTTCTTTCAATAAAGTTTGAGTTCTGCAGACGTCTTTTTTGTTGTGGACAAGTTTTTGTTGATATCTGCGATTTGTGGTGCCAATTAGGACCAACGTTATTAACGAAGTGCTTTAGGCATCACAATATCGTATATTTTGGTAACTTTTAACATGTACTTTTTCTATGATAAAACAAGTCATATGATAATATAGTTATAGAAAATAACTCTGTCAAAAAGTTCTTGGAAATTTATAAAACTAAGACATATCATCTTATTGGTGGTCAATGGATAGTATATGGAGCAAAATTGTGAAAATATCTTTTTTTTATTGGCAGTCAACATTTCACTTATGACCACAACAATCGCAGTCGAGATACGCTGAAGCCTTTGCGAATTTTTGTTAAATATTAATTCTGCAATGAATCCTAATATTGTATTGTATAATTTTACACCTATTGCTTAAACTGACCTTAACGGAAAATGCAATCTTTTTATGTTAACTACTAAAATCCATTTAACTATTTACTTGACAGTATGATACTTCCATGCTCAATCAAAGAAAAAATAAAATAAAATAAATAAATGTGATCTTCACAAACTTTGAATAACAGAAGCTTAATTAGAATGACATTTTTATTAGTCATTATTCCCCTTTTTTCAGCTTGTAAAACAGATGGGGCATAAAATAGCTGTAATACAAATATATCTCAATGCAATACTTAAACTATCAATTAAGCAAATTTATATCGCCATAGATCCTTATCATTGTCATAATAAAATCTCATAAAAGTACTGAAAACCGAGAAATTGTTTTAATTTATTTCATGTTGAATTTGAATTATCGCTTCTTACAACATGTTCTTTGGTATGTGGTTATAATCCAACCTCTTATTTATTGTGGTCAGTGGAGAAACGCTTTTAATGTTGATAGATGTTTCGTAGATAACCATTTTATTCATTTGTGTTTTTAATGGTGCCGGTTTTTATAAAAGTGTTACTGTTACTACTACTTCTACTACTATCACTATACTACTGAATAATGTCTTGTTATTATAGAAACAATCCACATGCTCGTCGGGGTATTAACCTCCCCTTTTTTCTCTTTTTTTCAATCTTTTTTAATATTAGACTTATTTTCAGATATTTAATGTGTTCTTACTCTTATCGGTCGTCCCTCTGTCTATATCACTCTGCTCAGCTCTTAATAAAATGCATATCACGGCTGGCCGTCTGTGACGTCAAGTACGTTGACCCGGCCTAAATGACTTTAACCCGAACATTTGACTTAAGTCATAATGAATGAACCGACATTGATAAGTTTGACCTGAACTCATCAAGCCATCTTTCGGTTTGCTGGTGAAACAAAGAAAACGCTTGTTTCTATCATAAAAATACGCAATTACAACCCAATAAATCAATTATCTAGTGTCTGCATATATATATATATCAGCTGCTCGACACAATATGAAGCCTTTTCAACTCGTTTGCTGCGCTCACTCGATTAAAAGCTTTTTATTGTGACTCGGAGCTGACATTTTAAAATATTAATATGCAAACAACCGGATAATCGGTACTTATCGGTCGTCCCACTGTCTGTATCACTCTGCTCAGCTCTTAATAAAATTGCATATCACGGCTTTGTGACGTCAAATACGTAGACTCGGCCTTAATAACTTTGTCCCGGACATATCACCGACGTCATAATGAATGAACCGACGTTGACAATTTTGACCGGAACTTATCAAGTCATCTTCTGGTTTGCTGGAAAAATAAAGAAACACTTGTTTTTATCATGCAAAAAACGCAGATACAACCCGATAAGATATAGAACCACTAATTCGGGTCCGGTCAGAAAGAACATACAAGAAAGTGGTACATATTTTAAACGAAATAGTTCCTACGCATAGCTTGTCGAGGATTGCGGGAACGTAATGCGTTCCTATATGTGCCGTCGCCACTATTAAACGATATGACGTCGCGTATCTATGTAATATAATTGTGATTATAATTATGCTTATGTTTGAATGAATATTGAACTGTACACTTGTATTATCTTGAGAGTCAAACCTAGTTTATCACAACGCAAAGTACACAACTCAAAACCTATGTATAGCTGTTTCTTTGTCAATAAGTAAAACATTTGGCTAAATGTGAACTTAAGAACTTGGGATCACTGTAGGACCCTTATTGAAAGTTTATTTCGAATAATAAAAAAAGTAATTTTTTCTAATAGGAGGGCACATTTGCCCTGTTGTTCAGTTCGGAAGTACCTGTTTTTGTACTACCAAACTTCCGGGAACCAGTGCGCTCTAATATACAATGAAAGGTATGTTGAATTGTTTCAGCATATGTCAGGATAAGGTATAGTTTTGATATGAAATAACTGCCACTTTATTTGAACTTAAGACAAAGTAGCCATTAATGCTTGAAATTGCAAAATTTAACATAGAATGCAATGGGGCTATGAATTAGTGGGTTTATTCCATAAATCGACTATCTGGTTTTCTGCATATTTATATTGTAAAATATCGGCTGCTCGACACAATATGAAACTCGTTCGCTGCACTCACTCGACAAAAAGCTTCATATTATGACTCGCAGTTGATATTTTACAATATCAATATGCAGACAACCTGATAATCGGTATTTATTCCAATTTTTAAATAACAACGCACAACTATCAATTTTGCTGTTTTGACGCATCTTTAGGCATTTACAATTTGGTCACATTTTCTTAAAATACGCCAACAGTTTGTTAAAATTTATAAGTACACATGTGAATTTATAATACAGCGAGTTATATTAAAGATTTGAGGACATTTTGAAAATGGTCCTTGTGTGAAATAAATTCAGGGGAAATTGGCCCTTCCTTTTTGTAAAGATTGGTTTATGCATACTTGAAAAAGTGGTCGTAAAATGACCTAACGGATTAACTAGCAACGGCATACCATTATGCATTAGAGAGTGTATATAAAGTTACCACACACCTATACAAGATTTAAAACAAACTGAAGATGAGCATATAGGAGAACTTTGGACGCATACTAGCGCCAAGTGTTTTTTTATTTTTTATTTTTTAACCTTTGCCTTATTTCGCAAAGATTTGCATAATTTTGGAATTTTTAGTGTTATTTGGCAAACTTTGGCGCATAGTCACGACATAATAATGAGTAGGAAATTACTACAAGGACATTTGAATAAACTGAAGTGAAACCAACGATTTTTAAAAAGCTATCCTGTCGTTAATGTTGCAAAACTTATTATGACTGATTTACAAGCTGCCGAAATAAGAGGATGCATTTTAAATGTCTTGATCAAGGTTTAACCGTTGATCAAGGAACTGTTCGATAAATTATGCTTACTGTATAACAGAATCTTACAGTTCTAGAAAAACGCTTAAGAAGGAGATTGAATGGTAGAATGAACTTTCATACTGGACCTAATAATATATGATAACTCCTTTTCTTCTGCTGGTTTTTATACGACATTCAAATACGTATTATGGTATAACATATTACATGAACGTCCGTCCGTTCGTCAACATTTGGTATCATAACTCAATTTTTTGTATCCAATTATCATGTAAATACTAATTTTAACACATTAGGATTGACGGAAGAAAGCCCAATTTCGATTTTGTAAATTTTTGACTGTATTCATATTGTTTCGGACTTTACCCATTAGATTTAAGGAAAATTTTCACATATCTCGCTCCGACTCCAGTTATCCTGGTTTGATTTGCTTAAAACTTTTCATTATTGTTGGAATCAGTAAAAGTAAGCTCCCTTTTGATTTTCTAAATTATCTGGTTTGTCAGTTCCAGAGTTACGGGACTTTATTTCTCAGATTTAATTAATTTTTTGACATAACCTGAAATGGTTGGTTTGATATACTGAAAAGTTTACATAATAGTTGGAATTGGTGAACATAACACATAATTCAATATAAAATTCCGATAGGTCATTTTAGAATTTGACCGTCAGATCAATAAAAGGCCTTTTTCACGGGTGTTATTCGGTATATCGAGAAAAATAATCGTAAAAGGATAACTAACGGTGGTCAAGCATTGCGATAGAATCGTAAAAGATCTGGTATCGGATCGTGAATGTAAATAAGTGAAAATCTACTTCAAAATCTGTGAAAAATCTTCTGTATTTTTAAAAGGTGGAACAAATCAGAAAAAAGAAAATCATTTATCTTCCTAAAATAATACTGTGCACTAAGTTAAAGAAAACTATCAGTACTTTTTAAGAAAACACAAAAGGCGACACACAATCCAATGAGAATCATTAAGAAAAAATCACGTTTTGTATAAATAATTGTCACATTCCAATATATCATGACATGTTTGAAAATTAATTTTTAGTGTGTCAGATAGTACAGTAAAATAAAAGTATGTTATTACTTAAAAAATATTTTTGAAAAAGTTGAATTTTTAATAGAAAATTGATCGTGAAAGATCAAGTAACGCATTATTTTGATCGTGAAAGACAAGGCGTGACCAGACTTAATGATCAAAAACCAACATTTCTTTTACCAGTCGATATACTTGTGATTTATTGAAGCGTGAAATTAATTTTTATTTCTAACTTCTACGACAACACCGCCTAGCATTGCGCAGACACCTTATCCCCTCCTCTAACTATAGCTGATAAAAATCTTTCGTTTCGGGAGGTGTTACCTTCTCGTAGGAATTAAACAAGGATATATCTACTAGAATCAAATTCCGCGTCCATTATCATCATTAGTTACATTATCATCCATGATCATCACAAAGATGTGAAACCAGTTGGAGAAAAATGTAGTGAATCAAAGGACTTTAAGAGCATTTTGAACTTTAATTTTATATATATAATATATATAAAATGTCTGAATAATAGCCAACGATAAATCTTACGAGGCGATGGATCATATAAATATGATACAGTACACTACAAAATATCATATATAATAAGCAAGTCTAAAAGAGTACAACATTACAAAAAAAATAAAAAAAATAAGTAAATTCATGAACAAATATTAAATATTAAATATTTCGGATAGCTAATATCCTTCATCAGTAAGATATCAAATGGTTCTTATCTTGACATGTGGTAGTCGAACTGAAATAATGATTTTGAACGTCATACAAATTATCACGAATCAATACACTGGTACATTTTTTTCAATATTGATGTTTAGGAGGAGGAATAAATTCCTTAAAACTGTGAGAGTCCTGTACTGAAGCCTGAGTTACAGGAAACAAGTGATGATAGGGACTCATTTTATGTTTTTTTCATTTATGCCCTCATGGGAAACTGTCCTTAACTTTTTTATCCACAAATTTCCCGAGCAAGTCTGTCGGCCCTTGACCAACCCTCGTTATGGTCTATGATAGTGATGGTAAGGTTTTTGATCTCAAATGACGACTTAAGCTAGGTTCACACTGTCGATCAAGCCCGATCAAGACAGATTAAGCGATCGGGAGACTGGTCTGACTCGTTTGACAAGAATGTTCGGGGTGGTTAACCTTGCTCGTCATCGATCTGACTTTCTACCCGAGAATTTTTGACATGTCAAAAAAATTCGAGTAAGGATCGAGAAGCCAGTCACTCAAGAAGAGATCGTGAATTCGTCGAGTAGCGGTGTAATTGATCGGGAAAGGATCGAGTAGAGATCGAGTTTGGTCGGAATACAAATATTTTACCGATCAGTACTCGATCATCTCGACCTTTGCTCGACTAATATCTAATCGTTTCTTGATCAACGCCATCCTGTTTGATCTGTGGTCCAGATTAACTCGACCAATGCCTGATCGCTTCCCGATCACTGCGACTACTATTATTTGTTTTTATCCCAGACCAACTCGACCAATTACCGATCTCTACTAGACCAAATTCGACCACTTTTTGATCTCTACTCGGTTATACACGAGTTCACATGATTGCTACAAGATTCTATAAAAGAAGTGAAGATCAGGTTAACTCTCATTACTTGCTTCCGCAAAAACTTTTGTCACTTGTTTTTTCAAGACTACAAAAGATTAACTCCGCAAAAATTACTCCATGTACAGTACTTGCTTGTACTTTTGCAAGTAGGGTTAAAATTTTAAAAGAGAGGCAAACGATACCAAAGGAACAATCAAACCCAAAGGCCGAAAACAAACAGACACAGCCATGGTCAGTTGAAGAGCTTTATGACCAAAAAGGACCTCATAAAAATAGCCATATCCATCTAAGGTCAACTTTGCCTGAGTGAGTTGAAACCTTAGTTTCTTATAATTTCAAAATTTATTAACGAACAATTTTAGAAAGGTTTGTTATAAATCATGTCAATACCAAAGTACTGACTACTGAGCGGATAATACCCTCGGGGACTGATAGTCCATCAGCAGAGGTATCGACCCAGTGCTGTAAAAATGAAAACAACTGGTTATAAATTCCATGCGTTCGAAGTGCTTTTCTGGATTTACCTTCATCAGGAACGCTCAAAGCCGAATATTTGAAAGCCAAGAATGCGGTTTTACGGTGAAACTACAAGTAACTGTATAATAACATGGATGAACTAAATCATACTCTCTTGCCACTCAACTGAACCTGCTGGTGAATTGAAATAGTGCTTAAGATAGTCTCGGTTAGGTTATGTCTGGAGTATGGCTTCATCAATGTTCTCAATGTAAATGCATCATATTCAATTATGAGGTATGAGATGTTCTTCTTATCGCCGGGCAGTTGGTGTTTTCCTCAATCAAAGTCCTTCGTTCAGAGTGGTTGAAGAGTTGAGCGTCAGACACACTTCCATTAGCACCAACACTGACCCATACGAACTTGTAGTCTGCGTCGACGAGGGCCAGTAGTGTGATTGAGAAAAATCCTTTGTAGTTGCAGTGCAGTGTAGTTTACCAGAGTCCTTTGGGCACTTTATCCTCACATGCTTGCCATCCAGTGCTCCACATGCATGAAGAAAGTTCCACTATGCTAGGAAGTCATCGGCAATCTTTTAGCTTGTTCATTCCGAAAATATTAGAAGCTGTAATACATGAGGTGATGCCAGCCGTCGACACATTCGAACAGTTGCAAGATAATGGTGTTTTAGCCACTCGAAATGAATACATCAGCTCTGCATAAAAAGCGCCATTTTCGAGATGGCGAAGGGTGACAGCTAATTTCAGTCCAGGCTGTAAGGCTTCTCTGAAATAATAAAAAAAACTCGAAAAATTTATAAATATCATTCCTGCAATGATATTATAATTTTACCTCGCTTTCATTCAGGTGAAATATTTTAATTTTACCTCGCTTTCATTTGGTTGAAATTATCAATGCATAAACATGTCAATTTTACATAAATCTGGTGTTATGTATTTCATTTTATGTGAGATACGGTTTAAAAACCATAAAATTTCAGCGTCCACTCTGAGGAAGATTTTATAGCCATTGGGGTCCTCTCTGTTGTCCTAGAGTCTCTCATACTGCACACACAGTGGTCGCCGTGCAAGCCACTGCCTCTTCTAGATTTCGCGGCGCCCGTTGCTGTCTACGCCTTCATGTTCGTCTTCTAAATTCACTTCAATCTCCGTCACAGCTATTAACCTGTCTCTCTGGAGCTCTAACTACCTTGCCCATAAATCTAACTGCTCTATTTCCATGTAGATATTTTAAATGTATGATTTTAACCAGACCTTCCGTGAACGACTGAATGATAATCAAATAAATGGAGAATGTGTCCATGGGATACAGATAATGCCCCCGCTTGCACACCTATAGGGCTATAAAGGGGCAAAATTCAAGAACGGTAAAAGTGACGCCACCCATAATCGAAGTTGATCTGTGTTTTATGGTAATAAATAGTGTGTATACATTTCATAACATTTGGTTGAGGCAACTAAAGTTAGAGAACGGAAACTATTTGCAATATAAAGTGTATACGGACCCAGTGGAGTAGCAAGTAAATATTTGAGTATCAGTATTTGTTGGCAAGTCAGACATCGTCTGTTACCACACGACTCGCACCATCCTGCAGTTGAAAAGCTTCTATTAGAGGAGACATCAGCACTCACAAATAAGTCTTTTACGTCTTTTGGGTTTCCAAAAAGCTAAATCAGGAGGTTTGGGAAAGATCTTGGATAATTTTGGGTGTTTAGCAATAATCAGCCAATTGGCACGGATGAAAAGGGAAACGTTAGTAAAGGCGGGATTGTATATTAAAACCAACGGAACTATTTCGCTTCGCCTTTTCTGTTTGTACTGTAATAGGTCATTTCGGCTGTTATTGTTAGCACGCGCAAACCCCTTATCTATGTCCCATTTCTTATAACCTCGTTTGGTAAAAAATCCGCGAACTTCCTGAAAACCGTTTAGTGACAGCTTTCTCAAGAGACAATACCTTGTCAGAACCACATTTTCTATGCAGTCTTTAGGTCGATACCTCCTCAGAACCAACCTTTACTTACAGAAAAACAACAATACTTTATCAAAACCAAATGTTCTATGTAGACTTTAGGTTGGTACCTCCTCAGAACCAACCGTTGTTTTCAGTAAAACAAGAATACCTTGTCAGAATCAAATTTTCAATGTTGACTTTAGGTCAGTATGTCCTCAGAACCAACCATTATTTACAGTAAACACAATACCTTGTCAGAACCTAGTTTTCTATGTAAATTCTAGGTCGGTTCCTCCTCAGTACCAACCGTTATTTTCAGTAAAAATTAGAATACCTTGTCAGAACCAAATTTTCAATGTTGACTTTAAGTCGATACCTCCGCAGAACCAATGAGTCACCGATGAGTCTTTTGTAGACGAAACGCGCGTCTGGCGTATTAAATTATAATCCTGGTACCTTTGAACTATTTACACCACTGGGTTGATGCCGCTGCTGGTGGACGTTTCGTCTCCGAGGGTATCACCAGCCCAGTAGTCAGCACTTCGGTGTTAACATGAATATCAATTATATGGTCATTTTTATAAACTTCCTGTTACAAAACTTTGAATTATTTGGAAAACTAAGGATTTTCTTATTCCAGGAATAGATTACCTTAGCCGTATTTGGCACAACTTTTTGGAATTTTGGGTCCTCAATTCTCTTCAACTTTGTACTTGTTTGGCTTTAGAACTATTATGATCTGAGCGTCACTGATAAGTCTTATGTAGACGAAACGCGCGTCTAGCCTATAAAAGATAATCCTGGTACCTTTGATAACTATTTACACCATTGGGTCGATGCCGCTGCTGGTGGACGTTTCGTCCCCGAGGGTTTCACCAGCCCTTTTATCAGCACTTCGGTGTTGACATGAAGATCAATTATGGTCATTTTTATAAATGTCCTGTTACAAAACTTTGAATTATTCGGAAAACTAAGAATTTTCTTATCCCCGGAATAGATGACCTTAGCCGTATCTGGCACAACTTTTTGGAAATTTGGGTCCTCAATGCTCTTCAAATTTGTATTTGTTTGGCTTTATAACTATTTTGATCTGAGCGTCACCGATGAGTCTTATGTAGATGAAACGTGCGTCTAGCGTATTAAATTATAATCCTGGTACGTACCTTTGAAAACTATTTACACCACTGGGTCGATGCCGCTGCTGGTGGACGTTTCGTCCCCGAGGGTATCACCAACCCATTAGTCAGCACTTTGGTGTTGACATGAATATCAATTATATGGTCATTTTTATAAATTTCCTGTTACAAAACTTTGAATTTTTCGGAAAACTAAGATTTTTTTCATCCCAGGAATAGATTACTTTAGCCGTATTTGGCACAACTTTTTGGAATTTTGGGTCCTCAATGCTCTTCAACTTTGTATTTGTTTGGCTTTAGAACTATTATGATCTGAGCGTCACTGATAAGTCTTATGTAGACGAAACGCGCGTCTAGCCTATAAAAGATAATCCTGGTACCTTTGATAACTATTTACACCATTGGGTCGATGCCGCTGCTGGTGGACGTTTCGTCCCCGAGGGTTTCACCAGCCCTTTTATCAGCACTTCGGTGTTGACATGAAGATCAATTATATGGTCATTTTTATAAATGTCCTGTTACAAAACTTTGAATTATTCGGAAAACTAAGAATTTTCTTATCCCCGGAATAGATGACCTTAGCCGTATCTGGCACAACTTTTTGGAAATTTGGGTCCTCAATGCTCTTCAAATTTGTACTTGTTTGGCTTTATAACTATTTTGATCTGAGCGTCACCGATGGGTCTTATGTAGACGAAACGTGCGTCTAGCGTATTAAATTATAATCCTGGTACGTACCTTTGATAACTATTTACACCACTGGGTCGATGCCGCTGCTGGTGGACGTTTCGTCCCCGAGGGTATCACGAGCCCAGTAGTCAGCACTTCGGTGTTGACATGAATATCAATTATATGGTCATTTTTATAAATTTCCTGTTACAAAACTTTGAATTATTCGGAAAACTAAGGATTTTTTTATCCCAGGAATAGATTACTTTAGCCGTATTTAGCACAACTTTTTGGAATTTTGGGTCCTCAATGCTCTTTAACTTTGTACTTGTTTTGGCTTTATAACTATTTTGATCTTAGCGTCACCGATGAGTCTTATGTAGACGAAACGCGCGTCTGGCGTTTTAAATTACAATCCTGGTACCTTTGATAACTATTTACACCACTGGGTCGATGCCGCTGCTGGTGGACGTTTCGTCCCCGAGGGTTTTACCAGCCCTTTTATCAGCACTTCGGTGTTGACATGAATATCAATTATATGGTCATTTTTATAAATGTCCTGTTACAAAACTTTGAATTATTCGGAAAACTAAGAATTTTCTTATCCCCGGAATAGATGACCTTAGCCGTATCTGGCACAACTTTTTGGAAATTTGGGTCCTCAATGCTCTTCAAATTTGAACTTTTTTGGCTTTATAACTATTTTGATCTGAGCGTCACCGATGAGTCTTATGTAGATGAAACGTGCGTCTAGCGTATTAAATTATAATCCTGGTACGTACCTTTGAAAACTATTTACACCACTGGGTCGATGCCGCTGCTGGTGGACGTTTCGTCCCCGAGGGTATCACCAGCCCAGTAGTCAGCACTTCGGTGTTGACATGAATATCAATTATATGGTCATTTTTATAAATTTCCTGTTACAAAACTTTGAATTTTTCGGAAAACTAAGATTTTTTTCATCCCAGGAATAGATTACTTTAGCCGTATTTGGCACAACTTTTTGGAATTTTGGGTCCTCAATGCTCTTCAACTTTGTATTTGTTTGGCTTTATAACTATTTTGATCTGAGCGTCACCGATAAGTCTTATGTAGACGAAACGTGCGTCTAGCGTTTTAAATTATAATCCTGGTACCTTTGATAACTATTTACACCACTGGGTCGATGCCGCTGCTGGTGGACGTTTCGTCCCCGAGGGTATCACCAGCCCAGTAGTCAGCACTTCGGTGTTGACATGAATATCAATTATATGGTCATTTTTATAAATTTCCTGTTACAAAACTTTGAATTATTCGGAAAACTAAGGATTTTTTTATCCCAGGAATATATTACCTTAGCCGTATTTGGCACAACTTTTTGGAATTTTGGGTCCTCAATGCACTTCAACTTTGTACTTGTTTGGCTTTATAACTATTTTGATCTGAGCGTCACCGATGGGTCTTATGTAGACGAAACGTGCGTCTAGCGTATTAAATTATAATCCTGGTACGTACCTTTGATAACTATTTACACCACTGGGTCGATGCCGCTGCTGGTGGACGTTTCGTCCCCGAGGGTATCACCAGCCCATTAGTCAGCACTTCGGTGTTGACATGAATATCAATTATATGGTCATTTTTATAAATTTCCTGTTACAAAACTTTGAATTTTTCGGAAAACTAAGATTTTTTTTATCCCAGGAATATATCACCTTAGCCGTATTTGGCACAACTTTTTGGAATTTTGGGTCCTCAATGCACTTCAACTTTGTACTTGTTTGGCTTTATAACTATTTTGATCTGAGCGTCACCGATGGGTCTTATGTAGACGAAACGTGCGTCTAGCGTATTAAATTATAATCCTGGTACGTACCTTTGATAACTATTTACACCACTGGGTCGATGCCGCTGCTGGTGGACGTTTCGTCCCCGAGGGTATCACCAGCCCAGTAGTCAGCACTTCGGTGTTGACATGAATATCAATTATATGGTCATTTTTATAAATTTCCTGTTACAAAACTTTGAATTATTCGGAAAACTAAGGATTTTTTTATCCCAGGAATATATTACCTTAGCCGTATTTGGCACAACTTTTTGGAATTTTGGGTCCTCAATGCACTTCAACTTTGTACTTGTTTGGCTTTATAACTATTTTGATCTGAGCGTCACCGATGGGTCTTATGTAGACGAAACGTGCGTCTAGCGTATTAAATTATAATCCTGGTACGTACCTTTGATAACTATTTACACCACTGGGTCGATGCCGCTGCTGGTGGACGTTTCGTCCCCGAGGGTATCACCAGCCCATTAGTCAGCACTTCGGTGTTGACATGAATATCAATTATATGGTCATTTTTATAAATTTCCTGTTACAAAACTTTGAATTTTTCGGAAAACTAAGATTTTTTTTATCCCAGGAATATATCACCTTAGCCGTATTTGGCACAACTTTTTGGAATTTTGGGTCCTCAATGCTCTTCAACTTTGTATTTGTTTGGCTTTATAACTATTATGATCTGAGCGTCACCGATGAGTCTTATGTAGACGAAACGTGCGTCTAGCGTTTTAAATTAAAATCCTTGTACCTTTGATAACTATTTACACCACTGGGTCGATGCCGCTGCTGGTGAACGTTCCGTACCCGAGGGTATCACCAGCCCAGTAGTCAGCACTTCGGTGTTGACATGAATATCAATTATAAGGTCATTTTTATAAAGTTCCTGTTACAAAACTTTGAATTATTCGGAAAACTAAGGATTTTTTTATCCCAGGAATAGATTACCTTAGCCGTATTTGGCACATGTTTTCGGAATTTTGGGTCTTGAATGCTCTTCAACTTTGTACTTGTTTGAATTTAAAATTATTTTGATCTTAGAGTCACCGATGAGTCGTATGTATACGAAACGCGCGTCTGGCGTATTAAATTATAATCCTGGTACGTACCTTTGATAACTATTTACACCACTGGGTCGTTGCCGCTGCTGGTGGACGTTTCGTCCCCGAGGGTATCACCAGCCCAGTAGTCAGCACTTCGGTGTTGACATGAATATCAATTATATGGTCATTTTTATAAATTTCCTGTTACAAAACTTTGAATTATTCGGAAAACTAAGAATTTTTTCATCCCAGGAATAGATTACTTTAGCCGTATTTGGCACAACTTTTTGGAATTTTGGGTCCTCAATGCTCTTCAACTTTGTATTTGTTTGGCTTTATAACTATTTTGATCTGAGCGTCACCGATAAGTCTTATGTAGACGAAACGTGCGTCTAGCGTTTTAAATTATAATCCTGGTACCTTTGATACTTATTTACACCACTGGGTCGATGCCGCTGCTGGTGGACGTTTCGTCCCCGAGGGTATCACCAGCCCAGTAGTCAGCACTTCGGTGTTGACATGAATATCAATTATATGGTCATTTTTATAAATTTCCTGTTACAAAACTTTGAATTATTCGGAAAACTAAGGATTTTTTTATCCCAGGAATATATTACCTTAGCCGTATTTGGCACAACTTTTTGGAATTTCGGGTCCTCAATGCACTTCAACTTTGTACTTGTTTGGCTTTATAGCTATTTTGATCTGAGCGTCACCGATGGGTCTTATGTAGACGAAACGTGCGTCTAGCGTATTAAATTATAATCCTGGTACGTACCTTTGATAACTATTTACACCACTGGGTCGATGCCGCTGCTGGTGGACGTTTCGTCCCCGAGGGTATCACCAGCCCATTAGTCAGCACTTTGGTGTTGACATGAATATCAATTATATGGTCATTTTTATAAATTTCCTGTTACAAAACTTTGAATTATTCGGAAAACTAAGATTTTTTTTATCCCAGGAATATATCACCTTAGCCGTATTTGGCACAACTTTTTGGAATTTTGGGTCCTCAATGCTCTTCAACTTTGTATTTGTTTGGCTTTATAACTATTTTGATCTGAGCGTCACCGATGAGTCTTATGTAGACGAAACGTGCGTCTAGCGTTTTAAATTATAATCCTGGTACCTTTGATAACTATTTACACCACTGGGTCGATGCCGCTGCTGGTGGACGTTTCGTCCCCGAGGGTATCACCAGCCCAGTAGTCAGCACTTCGGTGTTGACATGAATATCAATTATATGGTCATTTTTATAAATTTCTTGTTACAGAACTTTGAATTTTTCGGAAAACTTAGGATTTTTTTATCCCAGGAATAGATTACCTTAGCCGTATTTGACACAACGTTTTGGAATTTTGGGTTCTCAATACTCTTCAACTTTGTACTTGTTTGGCTTTATAACTATTTTGATCTGAGCGTCACCGATGAGTCTTATGTAGGCGAAACGTGCGTCTAGCGTATTAAATTATAATCCTGGTACGTACCTTTGATAACTATTTACACCACTGGGTCGATGCCGCTGCTGGTGGACGTTTCGTCCCCGAGGGTATCACCAGCCCAGTAGTCAGCACTTCGGTGTTGACATGAATATCAATTATATGGTCATTTTTATAAATTTCCTGTTACAAAACTTTGAATTATTCGGAAAACTAAGGATTTCCTTATCCCAGGAATAGATTACCTTAGCCATATTTGGCACATGTTTTTGGAATTTTGGGTCTTGAATGCTCATCAACTTTGTACTTGTTTGGCTTTATAATTATTTTGATCTTAAGAGTCACCTATGAGTATTATGTAGACGAAACGTGCGTCCGGCTTATTAAATTATAATCATGGTACCTTTGATAACTATTTACACCACTCGGTCGATGCCGCTGCTGGTGGACGTTTCGTCCCCGAGGGAATCACCAGCCCATTAGTCAGCACTTCGGTGTTGACATGAATATTAATTATATGGTCATTTTTATAAATTTCCTGTTACAAACTTTGAATTTTTCGGATAACTAAGGATTTTTTTATCCCAGGAATAGATTACCGTAGCCGTAGTTGGCACAACTTTTTGGAATTTTGGGTCCTCAATGCTCTTCAACTTTGTACTTGTTTGGCTTTATAACTATTTTGATCTGAGCGTCACTGATGAGTCTTATGTAGACGAATCGCGCGTCTGGCGTATTAAATTATAATCCTGGTACCTTTGATAACTATTTGAGTTAGATTTTCAAAACGTTGACATTCACTCGTTTAAAAAGCAAGATGTAATTCATCAAAATTAACAATAAACAAAAACCACAGGTTTGGTTGAAACTAAATTTTGAAATTATTGGACGTTTAAGATAGATATGTATTGCTTATGTATCAGAAAGATACTCGTGTGCTTTGACAAGTGTGAAAACCTTGCAAAATATTTTCAGTATTTTGAGAAAACGAATTTATTTGATTGTGTAATTTCATTCAACTACAAGGAGTAGTATATGACATTTGGAACTTCTTTCTGAATGCATGTGTGAACCTGTTTCAGTTTCTTTTTCTTCCTGTTCAATAACCATTAAACTTATTAGAACGAGAACCGCTATTTCTTCTTCCTCCACCATTTCCATTACCAGTAAACTTATTAGAACGAGAACCGCTGTTTCTTCTTCCTCCACCACTACCATTACCAGTAAACTTATTAGAACGAGAACCGCTGTTTCTTCTTCCTCCACCACTACCATTACCAGTAAACTTATTAGAACGATAATCGCTATTTCTTCGTCCTGCACCACCACCGCCGCCTTTCTCCTCACTATCACAATTATTACCACACCATTTAGGGGCTGCAGATGTCATTTGTAGTATGGCAGTCAAAATGAGAAAGAGAAAGATCAATTTCAATTTCTTCATTTTGAAACCTGTTAATATAAATAAAAATGTAACACTTTGGATAAATATGAATAAAATGATAAAATTTACTCATAAAAAACTGCTGTTGTAACTACAATAGTTCATCTGTGGACGAACCGTCATCTAAAAAGATTTGTTGACTTTGATTGTTGCTATTTGTTCAACTGTTCAAATACCTTACTAGTCAACACTCTATAGCCATTTACCATGCTAACATTTTATAAAAGAAGTACAATAGCTTAAGTTTCTCTAAATTACACCATGGTTATAAAATTAAAAGGTCGTGATACAAATAAAACCACACATTTGCATTTTCTAAACATGTAAACCGAAACGTTTATTGTTTGGCTATTATTATTTAGATGGAAAATGATGTTTCAAAAATGTCAATCTCTGCTATATAAAGATAACATAAAAGCTATAGAAACACATAGAATATTGACTTCTTTACAAACACCATTTTGCCAAGTGAAACTGATGCCCGGACTTTTTCCCCAAAACTATCCTTTACAACACACTGTCACGGGACTTTCGATATGAAAATATTGTCCGTGTTATTGTAACGGTTTCATTCCTGATTAAGAAAATAAATAGAGCGTTGCATGTATGATTACAATGGCATTAATAACGTCTTTCCACTTTTCCGTGGAAAGACCTATTGCTTTTGTTCTGATTATTTTCTTTTCCCGCCACATTTTGTTCTTGCGGTGTTAATAGTGGTTTCGCAAGATGTCGCTTAGATTTTTAGCATATGATATCGAACATTTATTGCGCGTTTGAGACTGACCCTGTTTAACTGAATATTTTCTTTGTAAGAGTTATCTCCCCAAACAATTCAGTATAAAGTAACCTTTCAGATGATACCGGATATGAATTTTTTTTAAACCGGAAGTGGCAATTTATCTCTCGTATTTCCAGCAAAAGTATGAAAAAAACATATTTTTTTTGGAATCTGTGTGACTAAAGCTATCATATGAGACCAGAAATGACATTTGCTCAACCGGAAGTAGAAAATTATCTCCCTCATTTCAGACAAAATTAAATTGAATCCATATATTTTTGAATCAGTATGAAGAAATCTGTAATTAGATACCAATAGTTACTTTGCGTAAACATCAGGTAGCTTCTTATAAATTATTTAGAAATTTAATGTGGAAAGACCTTCAATTGTTCTCTGAAGAATTGGTTTTTAGTTAATATATATGTTCGTAAATATTCTTTTGAAATTGCCTCACTGTCCTGTTTCTTAATTACATAGTCGATTTTGTTAGTATCTTTTCCCGAACTTTTTTGGTTTATCATCGTATATAATGATTTTTCTTACCTTTAAATCTAGTTCTAGGGAACAATTTGATATAATAATAATTGCATCTATGCTTTTATAAGGTTTATCTTAGTCATTAATCAAAGCAGTTAAATTTGAAACAAATGAGTTAACCTAGTTACACTAAATATGCAAGCATAGTTCAACGTCGTGTTCAGTAAAAGGACAACTATATCATGAATGTGTCACAAAAGAGAAAGTGTTTTACCTTTTTATGTCCTTGGGAAGACTTAAATGATATTATGCAGTGCTTTTATCTGACTTTCTTTTGGTTATTTTCTAAACTTTCTTTACGATTTTGTCTCATAAACATCAAATGTGCAATCTTTTTACATGTTCTTAATAAAAGAAAAATCATATTTTGGTAATAACACAACTTTTTGTTATCACACTGGTTTTAGGTGAGGTTCGTGTTGCTCAGTTTATAGTTTTCTATGTTTTGTTTTGTAAACTGTTGTTTGCCTTTTGTTTTTGTTTTTTTTACATGGCTTTATCAGTTTATTTTCGACTTATGAGTTTAATTGTCCCTTTGGTATCTTTCGCCTCCAGGTTGATTTTTTCTTCCACATCATAGGATGGAGCTTTCAGTGACTTCAAGCTTTGAATGCCTTTGGCTTGAATGCTTTTTGTTCACCTAGTTGTGATGATTTAATCGTCAGAAATACTTATGTTTTTTAACTTATATTATCCAATAAAAACAATTCTGAATGTGTTGTCTTTTTTGTGCCTATATCAATCCGCTGATAGAAAAAAGTTTGATTACTCTCAACACTAATACTTTTATCACATATATTTACTATATTTTAAACACTTCGTTGGCAAGTTGCCTATTTTCATTACAGTATTGCTCCTTTTGTAAAATTAATATCAGAGCTTAGATAATCTATAGAATATAGTAAGAATGCATTATTTACCTTAACATAACTATGTAGAGACTAAAAATCAGAAACTCTTTGTACCTACCATAAGATATAAACTAATAGACTAAATTATTAACACGTCTTAAAGATCTAATAAGGCAGCAAACAATGGTGTTGAGAGTTTTCTATCAGTGGATTGATAAAGGCACAAAAGAGAAAACACATTCGGAGTTTTTTTTATTAAACAATATAAGATGAGAAAAAACATAAGTACTACTGCCGATTAAATCATCGCAACTTGATGAACAAAAAAAATTCAAGCCAAAAGCGTGCAAAGCTTGAAGCCACTGAAACCTCCATCCTATAATGTTGAAGAAAAACCTTTTCTACATTCTAATACATAAATATCTAAGTTTGAATAAAATTCATCAACCTTGAGAACAGTACAGAATAGCATAAAAGAGAGGCGAAAGATACCAAAGGGACAATTAAACTCATAAGTCGAAAATAAACGCCACAAAACCAGGTTCAACCCACCGTTTGTTTCTTAAAATGTCCTGTACCAAGTCAGGAAAATGGCCATTGTTATATTATTGTTCGTTTCTGTGTGTGTTACATTTTAATGTTGTGTTTTTTTGTTGTGTCGTTGTTATCCTCTTTTATTTGATGCGTTTCCCTCAGTTTTAGGTTGTAACCCGGATTTGTTTTTATCTCTATCGATTTATGAGTTACGAACAGTGGTATACTACTGTTGCCTTTATTTAGAAAATAACAAAATGTAAGTCAGAAAAAAAGCATTGCATAATATCCTTAAAGTCTTCCCAAGGACATAAAAAGGTAAAACACTTTCTCTTTTGTGACACATACATGATATAGTTGTTCTTTTCCTAAACACGATTTTGAACTATGCATGCATATTAAGTGTAACAAGGTTAACTCATTTGTTTCTTAACACTGTGAAAAATATAAATTTTCCTGCTTTGATTAATGACTTAGATGAATCTTATAAAATCATAGATGCAATTATTATTATATCAATTTGTTCCCTAGAACAAGATTTTACGGTAAGAAAAATCATCATACATGTACACGATGCAAACCCGGAAAAGTTTCGGAAAAGATACTAATAAAATCGACTATGTAATTAGAAATCAGGACAGTGAGGCAATTTCAAAAGAATATTTACGAACATATACATTAGTTAATGCCATTGTAACCATAGATGCAACCAAACTCCCGGCAGTTCCAGCTCCGATCCGTAAACTACTCTACACTAATCACTGCCTTCGAATTTTTTCGAAACCCGATCTTCAAGCTGTGTGACCCGGATTGACCTTTCGTTGCTACTGAAGCGAATATGGCTGAACATTGGTGAATGAGGATATTTTTTTACCAACTTTACCAGTTTATATGGACAAAAACAATTATTGTTAGTAAAAAGCACCCAATCCAAATAATATCACAAAATGAAAAGTTTTTGAAATTTCTGTATATCCCAATTCTGGCTTAAACTCAATCGACTTTACAAAACAATTCTCGTCACTTGAGAAACATAATATCATATCAGTTTGACGTCTGCGCGTATGTGCAATTGAAAGAATATTTATGGTTTTAGCTGTTGATAACAATTATTCCCTTTATTGTACTGACACCCCCAATCATCAGCAAATAAATAAAAGTCGTTTGCAGACCACTCACAGTCTTCACGACTTACCTCAAGCTCGACGTCAAAAGGGGTTCTTCAACGTATGAATAATATCAGATACATGTATATATAGAAAAAAATGTTGGTTGCCCGAGAAGCGGCTCCATATATGGGATTAAAGATATTTCATAACAGACAAAATTGGACTCCAGGGATAAATTTTGGATTTTTTTTAAGGGGAGGGGGTCCAAATAATTTCTAATTGACACAAGGCCACAAGCAGGTTATTTTATCCAACTTGAATTAGGGTTTCCAACCAATATCATTAAGACTTAAAACTCACTTCAGGTATAATTTCATGGATTAAACAAACAAAACAATCATTATTATAACTTGAAAAGTAAATATCAAGGATTTGTATACTAGTAGTATCTTACTATACAAATCCTTGTAAATATATTGTATACTTCATTGTGAAAACAAATACAACACACATGTACTAAACATGCTAAAGTTGTTATGCATTTTGCTTTTATTATACATATATTATTTTACAATGGTCTGAATGAAAGCATTTTCATATCTGTATTCCTATTTTTTTTTTCAAGAATATATTTTTGTTCTTCATATTTTTACCCATTATCATCCAGTAAATTTATAGTCATATGATAATAAAGTGTTCCCCTATAATCTTTATGTTTTTTGTCCATTATTCTTTAATCTATTAACCACATTAAGAACCTCATTGATATACTCTTAATGGACCCTTTATAAGTTTCTATTTTAACATACCAGTTCTGGATAATAGAAAAGAGCTGAAATCAATATCTAAATATTCATGTATATAAGTCCCAGTTACATTTTATATTTTGTTCTGCCCTGAACCAAAACTCTCAGTAAGAACAAAAAAAAAAAAGAACAATACACCACTTTTTTTTTTTTTATCATATACTCAATTTTATGTCAATGTAGAATGTGTTTTGAAATCATAGTATAATGTTTGTTTATATAAATATGAATGCCATGCTAGACATCAAGGACCTTTTATATTTGTTATACCAGAGATGTATAATTTATAAACCCATCTATATACATCTATTATTATACTGATAAGGTATTGCTAAAATAACTAGAGCCTATTTCACTCGCCTGATTCTACTTTATTTTTGGAATCATGAAAAGTATATTAAAATCATAACAGATACCCTAATAATGACTGAGGCCAAATTAGGTTAATATTGGCCGGTAATTTAATCAAAAGCAGAAGACTTTAGTGAAGTTAACAGAAATTACAAATAAATTCATTGAAATTGTAGAAAATGACTTTTTAAGGACAATAACTCCAACAAGATGTCAATTGACAATTTTGCTCATGTTGACTTATGTGTAGATCTTCTTTTCTTGATATTTTTGCAGTTTACAGTATATCTCAATCTATAAAGATACAAGTATGAAGGTCTTCATCAGCACCTCATAAGGAACATTTATTCCATGTTTGGTTTCATTCCTTTGAGTGCTCCTCTAGAAGAAGCATTGGTATGTATTTCCCATAGGGTCCTATGTCAAACGAAGTCCCCCCGCTGGTGGCAATCTTGGATGATTCATCACCTACAAAGTTACAACACTTGATCAGCACCTCATAAGGAACATTCATGCCATGTTTGGTTTCATTCTATTCAGTGGTTCTCTAAAAGAAGACATTTTTGTGTATTGTCCATAGGGTCCTATGTCAAACGAAGTCCCCCCGCTGGGGGCCATCTTGAATGGTGCATCGCCTACAAAGTTACAACACTTGGTCTGCACCTCAAACGGAACATTCATGCGATGTTTTATTTCATTCCATTTAGTGGTTCTCTAAAAGAAAACATTTGTAAGTATTTCCCATAGGGTCCTATGTTAAATTAAGTCCCTCTCTGGCAGCCATCTTGGATGATGGTTCGGCTTCAAAGTAACAACACTTGGTCAGCAGCTCATAAAGAACAATCATGCCATGTTTGGTTACACTCCATTCTGTGGTTTTCTAAAAGAAGAGATTTGTATGTATTGTCGGTAGGGTCCTATGTTAACCGATTGATCGCCTACAAAGTTACAATACTTAATCAGCACCTCATAAGGAACATTCGTGCCATGTTTTATTTCATTCCATTCAGTTCACCTCTAGAAGAAGCATTTTTATGTATTTCCCATGGGTCTTATGTTAAACTAAGTCCCCTGCTGGCTTCCATCTTGGATGATGGTTCGGCTACAATGTAACAACACTTGGTCAGCAACATTCATGCTATGTTTGGTTTAATTCTATTCAGTGGTTCTCTAAAAGAAAACATTTGTAGGTATTTCCAATAGGGTCCTATATTAATTTTACCCTCCTGCTGGCAGCCATCTTGGGTGACAAATCGGCTACAAAGTAACAACACTTGGCCTGCACCTCAAAAGAAACATTTATACCATGTTTGGTTTTAATCATAATAAGCAGTTTTCTAGAAGTAGACATTTGAATATATTTTCCTTAGGGTCCTTTGTTAAACTAAGTCACACATCTTAGTTGATGAACTGCTACAAAGTAAAAACACTTGGTCAGCACCTCATAAGGAACATTCATGCCATGTTTGGTTTCATTCCATTCAGTGGTTCTTCAAAAGAAGACATTTGTATGTATTGTCTACAGGGTCCTTTGTTAATCTAACTTCCCCGCTAGCAGCCATCTTGGATGATTGATTGGCTACAAAGTAACAACACTTGGTCAGCACCTCTTAAGGAACATTCATGCCATGTTTGGTTTTATTCCATTCATATGTATTGTCCATAGGGTCCTTTGATAAACTAACTTCACCGCTAGCAGCCATCTTGCCATCTTGAATGATTGATTGGCAACAAAGTTAGAACACTTGGCCAGCACCTCATTATGAACATTCATGCCATGTTTAGTTTCATTTCATTCAGTGGTTCTCTAAAAAAAACCATTTGTATGTATTTCCCATAGGGTCCTATGTCAAACTAAGTCACCCCGATGGCGGCCATCTTGGATGATGGATCGCCTACAAAGTTACAACACTTGGTCTGCACCTCAAATGAAACATTCATGCCATGTTTTATTTCATTCCATTTAGTGGTTCTCTAAAAGAAGACATTTGTATCTATTTCCCATAGGGTCCTATGTTAAACTAAGTCCCTCTCTGGCGGCCGTTTTGGATGATGGTTCGGCTTCATAGTAACAACACTTGGTCAGCACCTCATAAGAAAAATTCATGCCATGTTTGGTTTCATTTCATTCAGTGGTTCTTCAAAAGAAGACTTTTGTATGCATTTCACATAAGATCCCTTATTAAACTAAGTTCCCCGCTGGCAGTCATCTTGGATGATTGATTGGCTACAAAGTAACAACACTTTGTCAGCACCTCATAAGGAACATTCATGCCATGTTTGGTTTCATTCCATTCATTGGTTCTCTAAGAAAAAGAAGACATTTGATGTATTGTCCATAGGGTCCTTTGTTAAACTAACTTCCCAGCTAGCAGCCATCTTGCCATCTTAAATGATTGATTGGCAACAAAGTCACAACACTTGGCCAGCACCTCATTATGAACATTCATGCCATGTTTGGTTTCATTCCATTCAGTGGTTCTCTAAAAGAAAACATTTGTATGTATTTCCAATAAGGTCTTATGTTAAACTAAGTCTCCTGCTGGCTTCCATCTTGAATGATGGTTCGGCTACAATTTAACAACACTTGGTCAGCAACATTAATGCCATGTTTGGTTTCATTCTATTCAATGGTTCTCTAAAAGAAGACATTTGTATGTATTGTCCATATGGTCCTTTGTTTATATAAGTTCCTTGGGTGATTGATTGGCTACAAAGTAACAACACTTGGTCAGCACCTCATAAGGTACATTCATGCCATGTTTGGTTTCATTCCATTCATATGTGTTGTCCATAGGGTCCTTTGATAAACTTACTTCCCCGCTAGTAGCCATCTTGCCATCTTGAATGACATATTGGCAACAAAGAAAGAACACTTGGCCAGCACCTCATTATGAATATTCATGCCATGTTTGGTTTCATTCCATTCAGTTGTTCTCTTAAAGAAAACATTTGTATGTATTTCCCATAGGATCCTATGTCAAAAGAAGTCCCCCCGATGGCGGCCATCTTGGATGATGGATCGCCTACAAAGTTACAACACTTGGTCTGCACCTCAAACGGAACATTCATGCCATGTTTTATTTCATTCCATTTACTGGTTCTCTAAAAGAAGACATTTGTATGTATTTCCAATAGGGTCCTATGTTAAACTAAGTCCCTCTCTGGCGGCCATCTTGGATTATAGTTCGGCTTCATAGTAACAACACTTGTTCAGCAGCTCAGAAGGAACATTCATGCTATGTTTGGTTTTCTAAAAGAGGAAATTTGTATATATTGTCAATAGGGTCGTTTGCTAAACGAAGTCCCCCGCTGGCGGCCATCTTGGGTGATTGATCGCCTACAAAGTTACAATACTTGGTCAGCACCTCATAAGGAACATTCATGCCATGTTTTATTTCATTCCATTTAGTGGGTCTCTCAAAGAAGAAATTGGTATGCTTTGTCCATAGGGTGTTAAATGAATTCCCCTGCTGGCGGCCATCTTGAATGATGGATAAGCTACAGAGTTACAACACTTGGTCTGCACCTCATAAGGAACATTCATGCCGTGTTTGGTTTCATTCCATTCAGTGGTTCTCTAGAGGAAATTCAAAATGTAAAAAGTTAACAACGACGCCGACGACGACGGACGCTAAGTGAGAAAAGCACCACTTGGCCCTTCAGGCCAGGTGGGCTAAAAACTCAAATTAAGTTCATGTTGTAATAGCATTTTTTATGCAGCATTAAGCCATTTACTCAAATTGAATAAATAAATGTCAAATGTTTGTTGGTTCTTGATTAGTACCTGATTTTAAAGACTGTTCCTAACTTTCTGAAATTTATGTTGTTGTAAAACGTAAGTTCCATACATGTAGTTCATATGCATATACATGTAGACAGTTCTTATTACTTCCAACTTCTCTCATAATCAATAGAGCAATATTTACATGCATATCACTAAAATGTTCACTATATAGGACCATGAAGCTCCTATACTTTCAACTATATCATACATGTATCTATATATTAACAGTTACAAAAATTACAGAACCAAAATGAGTGAATTTATTCCTGCAAAACAATACACTTTTGACTATACTTTCAGGGTGACAGTAATAAATTATAATGTTTTTATTTTTATCTTACAGATGGTGGCAAAATAGATCACAGCATGATGTTGAGATTGAATCAGAATGAATTAAACGAAAAGTTTATATTAGGTTTTGGTTTATTTTTTATGTATTTTTATTTGCATGAATTAATTACTTTATCAAATTATGAAAAAATACTATTTAGTTATCTCACCTTGCTGTCACATGGAATAAAATTATTATTTACTTAAAATAACTGTTTGTAAATTAGTGACTTCTCATTTTGAATAGTTCAATGTGTAATATTAATGCTTAAGAATAATGTTTAAACTGTAAAAATGAAACTGAGTTTGATGAGAAGCCATATTTTATCCAAGCAATTATTGTTAAAACTTGAAATTAGACAGAATGAAACTTTGAGAAAATTTACATATAGCTTCAATATGCACCAATTGAAGTTGTTGATTGGGACATTATACAACTACAAGTGTGAGTATATTTTCCATGAAAGTTATAAATTGGTTTGTTCATATAATTAAGTTTATACTAGGTATATTTGAGTAAATACAGGACCATTATATATTAAAACAAATACTGACAAATGTTTTTCTATACACTTATGCGGTGATATTATTCATATGATCAGATTGTGTTTTACAACTGCATGGTCTATGCTATAAACTGTGAAAGTTATTCTATAAGAAAAAATATTTTGTATTTCTTTATTTAAGACTGTTCTCTCAAAACAACAGTAGGCATGACATCACAATGATATTTTATCACATATTTATATATCTCTTTTCTACTTCCATTACATATATAAGCATTATGAATGAACAGCTGCACCAAGACCGCATGCTACACCTTTTTTTCTGCATATTTATCAATCCTAACAACGGTATAAAGTTAGTTTCAGATTAAAGTTATTTGCATACAAGGGCTAGTGTATGACATTGTGACGAACTTCGTTATGTGATTTTTGTTTTATCAATTATTTGCTTATTATTCATAAATTGTAATTTATGAAATGGAGCTCACTATGTTATATTCATGACTTATAAAGGTATGTATAAATTGCACCCTGATTGAAACCCCACTCATTCATTTACGCGCCAGGTAAATCATGTGACAGGTAGCACATTGTTTTTTACACAGGTAAAGTGGTTAGGCAGAGCACACCTAGATTTTGATGTGAACAGACGTTTAGTCTGCTGCAGTTCAGTAATATATTTGGTGATACCTCAGAATTGTCAGTTCAGGACATGGAGTTTCACAGGACAATATAATGAATTTGCTCAGGTTAGAACATTTATTTATATTTTTGACGGTGTTATCATTTACTTATCATATTGGCATTTCAAACAGACCCAGAGACTATTCATCACGTGGCGGACGATTTATGGTGTGATATCTTGTTTTCACTTGATTATAAATTTTATTTGGGGTTCACTTATTTGTTTCAGGGGTTTTTCCATGCAGTTTTATGCTCAGTTTTGAAGCGGCAGCATTTAAATGGTCAGACAACGTACGTCCCATTTATTGACACAGATCTTCCCATTTAAATACCAGTTACGAGGTTTAGCTTAACGTATCATACATAACAACAGCTAGTATTTATGTTATGTGGCAGAAATTATGTATTTTGCATATACAGAAGTTGGTGTCGTTTTACCGGAAATTGGTGTTTGATTTACCGGAAGTTGGTGTAAATTGTTTGGTTGTTTTAATTTGAGAAACCGGAAGATATAGGTGAAATATAAATTGCCAGATTTATTATAGCGTAAATGCTATTTATATTCATGTTTTGAAATATGTTTAAAGGTTGGTCATTGAAATATGATGATGATTTTGACCGGTAGTGTCATATCAGTAGAAAGCTGTGCAATTAGTGCAATATTTAATGAAGTGAATACATAGTGGGCTACACATCTTATTGATGTTATACAAGTCAATGTTAAATCAGTGAAAAGTTTAATAAAGTGGAAGTTTAGATTAATTCAATCTGAAAGTACTTGATATTCCAAGTAACGTCCTAGATCGTGGCCGCAAACAGAGTATGGTAGTAGCTGTGATGAGACATTTTGCTGATTTGTTTTAATTTTTACAACTAACATTTCAGTTGTGTTTATTATGTTTGAATTGTGTCTTTTGTTTGTTTGTAATCATACTTTCATTTGCATGTCCATTTATTCGTGTTCATTTGCATGTTGTAATTGTGTTTAGTTTTGTTTGATTTTGTAGTTTAGTTTTAGTAAAATATTATTTTTACTTTTGTTTCTATGAATGTTGGCCAACTGACAATCCGATTATCCTACGTCTTTACAGACATAAACAATTACATTAAAGTTGACAATTTATTATATAAATTCCTTTTACTCTTGAATGAAAAAAATGGAAAATTTTCAAAATCAAAACATGCAAAAGGTACCAACCTTGTACCAAATCCAACAATTGTGTGTAGTTTCAAAGAAATCTAGACGTACAAAAAAAAAATAAAGTCTTGCTTTTATCAATCCCAATATTGATAACAGTCTAAAGTTTTGAGTAAACAAATCTAAATATACTCTAGTTAGCGTGTGATGTGTGAAAAATGTACTTAAATCTGACAGTTCAGTAAAATTGGAATGTCAAATATAAAAATGTTAAAATGGAAAAGGTAATTATGTTTATGAATCCCAAGTTCCCAACAACATTGTTCAGCTTGAGGTGATTAATCTAAGCAAACTCAAGTTTAATGTTAGATGTTAAAAATTACCCAAAATCATCTGATAGGTTCTGCAACTTTTGAACGACAGACCAAAAAAATTCAAAATCAAAAGGGAACTCAATCTTTACATTATGTTAAAATTTCATGAGCATTGTTTAAAGTAAATTTTGAAATATTGAACAAAGTGTTGACATTCGAATGAATGGATGGACAGACAATGGCATACCATAATATGTCCCTTGCAGGCATATGAAAACCAGTAGTTACAAAGTTAAAAAAAATGTTTTATTATATTTTCAGATCATAATTACAATGTATGTCTACCTGATCATTGGAAGATTATCTAGTTACATGAGAAGCATTAAAAGCCCGTAGAGATCATATACACGAATGGAATAGATTCACATAAAAAAAACTTCAGACAAACCTAATGCGCTTTCAAATAGAGATGAACATGCATGAACTATTTACCACTGGACGTTAAGCAACCAAAAATTAATCAAACAAAGATGATTGATGTTTCAATGAGTGCATTGAAGTGAATACTAAATCTGGTTACACGTGAAAATTTGTGTGCAATTATTAATATTAACATGATTAATTTCCAATTTTATTAATCATATTAATTGTTGTTTTGAAAAAATTGCATGCCTGCATAATTTTATCATAAACATATTGTTGTTAATAATTAAAAAAGGAAAATAAGGAATAAATTTTCTCATTCTTAGCCAATTAGTATGGAAATATAAATGTCCTACAATGCATAGGTCATTTAACATTTTTGTTGTCAACATTTTAGTACAAAAGACTTCTGGTTTGTACTACTCATGTTCAGTAATGTTTAGATAATACTCTTGATTTAACTTTTTTCCACATAGATTTAAGCAAATGAGTACAAGGAGATGTGTGGTATAGGTCCATTGGACAGCATTCCAACAACACAAAAAACAAAAGACTTTTAAGTTATATTCAGTTTTCCAAATTCTCAATTGGCCAGTCTTGGAAAAGTGTGAATATAGTAAAATGAGACCAACAAATAAAGATTTGCTATCAACTAAAAGAAAACAGTAATAAAAATTATCTTGCAAATGAATTAATAATGTGCAAACAGCGTTAACTCAATCTAAACTGGATACATCATGTCCGCTTTTGATTAAAAGGTATATTTTATGCATAAGAAAATTCAGTATTACTACCTCTATTACTACAATAACAATTATTTTTTGTCCTGAATTTGATGTTAATATCAATATGGCATATTTTACCAGATGCAAAATTCAGGCTCCATGTAACTTCCAGTTTTTGTTTGCTTACTGAATAACAATTATGAGATGTGTTAGTTGCCAGTGAGACAATATTCCAGCAGTGACAAAAGGGCCACTGGACCAGATTCTTTTTCAACTTGAACTGGTAGCAATTGATTTACAGTACATACATTCATCACCGGTTTAATGCACATAACTACAATAACAATTATTGTAAATGCCAAGAGTATCAGGACATATTTTGGGTGTAACAGCTACCAATGCAAGGTATCTGTTAGCTAAAAACCCAGTCCCCAATCATGTAAATTAAATAATTGATATTGGTTAATGTGCAGTAAAAGTAAAAATTATATGTAAGAGAGAAGGGATCAAGATCATTTTTTGATAAGCATAAATAAAAATAGAATAATAAAAACATAATGCAGCAAGGTTTAGAATTTGAAAGAATTATTTCATAGGTGTCTGGTAAGAATGCTTTAAAAACAGAATATTAATTATTGGATCTAAGTCACCTACTATTCATCTGTTAAAAGAGGGGGGGGGGGGGGCAGATTTTTTTCTCTCTCAGAAGCAACATGAATTTAAATTCAAATGTCGTACCGCTTATATAATTTTTTTAATACAACTGCATGAAATTTGTGTCTGTATAATGGTATGGCGATGTCGCCATCAGAAGACACTTGCTTTCCAGAATAAGTGAACAGATCTGTATGAAATGGTACCACAAGGTTCTATACCACAAAAGGTAGGGTGAGATCGCATTTGGGGGGTTATTGTTCTGTTTAGGAATTAAGGGAAAGAAAAACAAGGATATTCTGGTTTGAGTATAAATCTATGGATCTCTTAGAAATTGTACCAAAAGGTTCCATACCAAAAAAAAGGTGTAGATTGATTTTAGGGGTTATTGTCCTATCTACATTTGTATTTAGGAATAAGGGTTATAAACAATACTTTTCTAATACTTTGTATAAATTGCATATATTTTGACCAATTTCAATGGGGTTAAAGTCAGTCTTGAATAATTAGTGTTCTTTAAATTGCTGAATCTAACTGAGTATTTAGATTTTGGATATTGGGCCCAGTTTAAAAATTGGTCCACATTGAGGTTCAAAGGGTCCAAAAATCAACTTTAAATTTGTTTTGACATGTTTGATTTCATCAAAAATTGAATAATTGGGGTTCTTTGATATGACGATTCTAACTATGTATTTAGATTTTAAATTTTAGGGCCGTTTTCAGATTAGTCTACAATACGGTCCAAAGGGTCCAATAAATTAAACCTTGTTTGATTTCAACAAAAATTCAATTCTGAGGGTTCTTTGATATGCTGAATCAAATCATGTATTTTGATTTTGGACCCGGTTTTCAAATTGGTCTACATCAAGGTCCAAAGGGTCCAAAATTAAACTCAGTTTGAATTTAACAAAACTAGAGGCTCCCAAGAGCCTGTGTCGCTCACCTGATTCTACTTTGGTTTTGGTAATCATGTAATAATAGAATAAAATCATAACAGATACCGTTATAATGATTGAGGCCAAATTTGGTTAAATATTTGCCTCTTAATTTAATCAAAAGCAGAAGACTTTTGTAAAGTTTACAAAAAATTACCAATAAATTCATTGAAATTGTAGAAAATGACTTTATAAGGACAATGACAAATCAGCTACAAAGTAACAACACTTGGTCAGCACCTCAAAAGAAACATTCATACCATGTTTTGTTTAAATCCATTAAGCGGTTTTCTAGAAGAAGACATGTTTGGTTTCATTCCATTCAGTTGTTCTTCAAAAGAAGACTTTAGTATGTATTTCAGATAGGGTCCTTTGTTTAACTAATTTTCCCGCTGGCAGCATGCCATGTTTTGTTTCATTTCATTCATTGGTTCTCTAAAAGAAAACATTTGTATGTATTTCCCATAGGGTCCTATGTTAAACTAAGTCCCAGCTGCCGGCCATCTTGGATGATTGATCGCCTACAAAGCTACAACACTTGGTCAGTACCTCATAAGGATTATTGATGCCATGTTTTTTACTTCATTCTAATAAGTGGTTCTTCAAAAGAAATCATTTGTATGTATTTCCCATAGGGTCCTATGTTAAACTGAGTCCCTCTCTGGCAGCCATCTTGGATGATGGATCGGCTTTAAAGTAACATCACTTGGTTCACACATCATAAGGAACATTCATGTCATGCTTGGTATCAATACATTCAAAGGTTCTCTAAAAAAAGACATTTGTATGTATTGTCCGTAGGGTCCTACGCTGAAAGAAGTCCCCCGCTGGCGGACATCTCGGATGAAGGATCATCTACAAAGTTACAACACTTGATCAGCACAACATAAGGAACATTCATGCCATGTTTTATTTCATTCCATATAGAGATTCTGTAAAAGAAGACATCTGTATGTATTTCCCGTAGGGTCCTATGTTAAACTAAGCCCCTATCTGGCGGCCATCTTGGATGATGGATCGGCTTCAAAGTAACAACACTTGGTCAGAACCTCATAAGAACATTAATGCCATGTTTGGTTTCATTCCATTCAGTGGTTCTCTAAAAGAAGACATTTGTATGTATTGTCCATAGGGTCCTATTTTAAACAAAGTCCCCCCGCTGGCGGCCATCTTGGATAATTGATCGCCTACAGAGTTACAACACTTAGTCAGCACATCATAAGGAACATTCATGCCATGTTTGGTTTCATTCCAGTCAGTGGTTCTTTAAAAGAAGACATCTGTATGTATTGTCCATAGGGTCCTATGTTAAACAAAGTCCCCCCGCTGGCGGCCATCTTGGATTATTGATCGGCTTCAAAGTAACAACACTTGGTCAGCAACTCATAAGGAACATTCATGATATGTTTGATTTTATTCTATTCGGTGGTTCTCTTAGAGAAGACATTTGTATGCATTGTCCATAGGGTGCTATGTTAAACTAAGTCCCCCGCTGGCAGCCATCTTGGATTATGGATCGGCTTCAAACTAACAAAACTTGGTCAGCACTTTATAAGAAACATTCATGCCATGTTTGGCTTCATTCCACTCAGTGGCTCTCTAAAAGAAGACATTTGTATGTATTGTCCATAGGGCCCTATGTTTAACTAAGTCCCTCTCTGGCGGCCATCTTGGATGATGGATCGGCTTCAAAGTAACTACACTTGGTCCGCACCTCATAAGGAACATTCGTGCCATGTTTGATTTCAATCCATTCAGTGGTTCTTTTGAAGAAGTTATTTGTATGTATTGTCCATAGGGTCCAATGTAAAACAAAGTCCTTCGCTGGGTGCCATCTTGGATGATGAATCGGCATCAAAGTAACAACACTTGGTCAGCACATCATAAGGATCATTCATACCATGTTTGGTTTTATTCCATATAGTGGTTCTCTAAAAGAAAAGATGTGTATGTATTGTCCATAGGGTCCAATTTTAAACGAAGTTCCCCGCTGGCGGCCATCTTGAATGATGGATCAACTACAAAGTAACAACACTTGGTCAACACCTCATAAGGAACATGCATGCCATCTTTGGTTTCATTCCATTCAGTGGTTCTATAGAAGAAGTTCAAAATGTAAAAAGTTAACGACGACGACGACGGACGACGGACGCCAATTGATGAGAAAAGCTGACTTGGCCCTTAGGGCCAGGTGAGCTAAAAAGAATTCTTGTGGTATTTTGAATCTAAACATGTATTAAGATTGTAGACTTTGGGCCCAGTTTTCAAAGGAGTAGGCTGGGTAAGACCCTTTTTTGGCCCCAAAATATAGCATTTTACAAATTTGTTAAAAGTGTAAACTTTTCAATGGAAAGTGGAATACTTTTGTTACATAAATATTGACAAAACAATGCAACTGCATTAGGCATGTTAGATACTAGCATCATTAATTCATGCAAAATTACTGAAATCTTAACAATTTTAGTATTTGTGTTAATATTCATGATATTAAGATAGTTTTTGTCTAAAATGGAAGTGGCCTGACACTTGTGTTTAGTCTTAATCAAATTAAATATATGTTGTATTTGATCATAATACATAACGTATATAAAGGTTGAGACTGAACACGACTTTCGTTTATCAAGCTTGGATTTGTTAATCTTTAATGACCAAAGCAGTTCAAATCATTAATATAACCTAATTAAATCAACTGAAGTAGACACTTCAGTGTTAAAAAAATGTAAAAAAAAAAATTAATCAGAAGAACTACAAATTTTCGGCCAAAATTAGCCCTTACCAGAACTTCTCATTGACCTCCTCCTTGGTTCAAATCAGGGTCCAAAATAATTTTTTTTTGTATTCAACATAGCGTTCTTCGTGTTCTTTGTTATGCTGAATCTAACCGTGTATTTAGATTTTGTATTTTGAGCCCCATTATCAAATTGGTCTACAATGAGGTCCTAAGGGTTCAAAATTAAACTTTGTTGGATTTCATTAAAAATTGAATTCTTGGTGTTCTTTGATAGATGAAATATATGCTGAATATCACCAGGTATTTTTATTTTGGATATTGGATCAAAATAGGTATATGTCAAATTTAAAAAAAATTAAGTTTTAGGCCACATTCATTCTGCAGAAACCTATGCTGTTTCAAATATTATGTGATGATTTTGTATCATAGTTTCAATGGTTTACCTTAGTTACAGTTCGGCAGAGGCCTGATTTTATATATTTGTATATTCTTTAATTAACATAGAAAAGAATAAGATGTTTCGCGGGTAAACCTTGGGTCAGGTCAAATGTGAAGGGGTGTTCCAAAGGAAACTGTAATACGAGTAATGAGGCACTTTGGTAGAACACCCCTCATTCAAGAATGGTACGGCTACCATTGGGGTATAAAAGCAGGAGCGATTCCTTGCTCAGGGTCGATTGTCAAAAGTTAAGAAGACGAAGACCTGAAATTTCGGTACGTTGATATTTGAGATCGTTGTCTCTTATAAAAGTTGCTATTACTAAAGTGTAATAAAGAACAGGTTGGTGCCTGTTAGAAATACGGACTTGTTCAAATTGGGAGTTTACAAGCTGAACCGTATTGTTGTACCGATTTAGACAAGTGTGTTAACTTGTAGGGTACACAATTGTACCAAGAGAACAAGTACAAGTGTGTAAACTTGTTGGGTACATAATTGTACGAGGAGGACAAGTTTGTTCCTGACCCAGGACATATTCGTAATAGTACAAATTTGTACCAGCTGTATATATATTAAGTAGAATAGTTATTGATAGTTTATGTAAATATTTTGGTTCATTGATATCACTTTATGAATAAAGTTTACTTGTTTATATATTTTATAAATAAAACAATTTGTATCCAGTATCAAACTGGTAACGAATTCAATCTAAAATAGAAATAGACACGCTTATCCTGTGTACACTTACAATATTATCACAATCCCAATTCAGAGCTGTATCAAGCTTGAATGCTGTGTCCATACTTTTTCATGGTTCGACCTCTGGGATTGTATCACGCTGCGCTCTGCGAAGAATTTTATTTTAGAAAAAACAAGCTTAAAATATTTTAAAAATTCACTTCTGAAAAAAAATGTTATAGATTTTGCTAATTTTAAGGATTAAAATTGGGTGTTATGATTGATCAAATGAACGATAAACCATATTCATACTTGTGATGATGTCATGAAAAAATTTCAAGCCTGCAAAACCTTTTATAAGAGAAATTAGGGGCGGATACAGCCATTTCTAAAAGGGGTTCCAACCAAATGTCCCCATTCATAAGCATTGATCGTCAAAAAAGGGGGGTTTCAACCCCCAGACCCCCTTGGAAATATCTCTCCTTTAAAGGGTTTGTTCTCATTCTGATTAAGGTAAACTCAGGCCTGGGCCATTTTTTCTGGAATCTTATATAGGGTCAATTAAACTGAAGTAATGGAACAATGGGTAAATAAAGGCAACAGTAGTATACCGCAATTCGAAACTCATAAATCGATTGAGAAAAAAACAAATCAGGGTTACAAACTAAAACTGAGGGAAACACATCAAGAGGAGAACAACGACACAACAGAAACACAACACTAAAATGCAAAACACAGAAACGAACTATAATATAACAATGGCCATGTATGTTCATAATTTTAATGTTGTGGGAGAAAGGAAAGGCTTGCATGATTTGGTACACCAAGCTTTCTCCATAGACAACCGCAAAATCAAATTTAAATCATTTGTTCCTGGTCAAGTAAATGTTGCAGCGTTTTGGCTTGTTTTTCCTAACATACATTTTCATCTATTCCAGATTCACTTTTCCCTCCATGTTTAATTTGGTAAGGGTTGGAGAGGATAACCTCGGTAAGGATACACATACAAAAACAAGTCCTGTCGTTGGAACGAATTTCGAAAGCCGGTGATCTTTCTCTTTCTCCTTCTGACAGCCATACTACAAATGAAATCTGCAGCACCTGCATGTTGTGGTCATGATCGTGGTAGTGGTGGTGGTGGTGGTGGCGGGTGCGGCGGCGCTGGAAGTGGTGGTGAAGGAGGAGGAGGGGGAGGAGGCAGGGTGGTGGCTTCATAGGAAGAGAAACAATAGGAAGAAGAAATGAAACAGGTGCCATTGAACATTTGAATCCCCAAGAAAATGACGCTTACCATTTCGACAAAAATTTTCCAGTTATAATTTGCGACTAACATTTAGTTACATTTTTTTTCGATAAATAGCTCTTTCTGACATTGCCAGAGTAAAAGTGATATGAAGTGAATGTCAAAATTTAGAACATGACCTTGACCTTTGACCTTGACCCGATTTTCTATGTTAGGAGCAAATGATCTCAAATAAAAAGACTCTCGGTTTATACCGCCTAAGGTTTATGAATTACAAAAACGACAAATTTAATTGGTAAAGGTAGATAAATCCTAGGAGATGTCACTGGATCGCTTCGATCAAAATCAGCCAAAAATTCCTGAGGATGTATCGAACAAATAGGAAAAAAAATTGTCGTTATCCTTTTTGGTTACGGAGGAGATACACGAACAAGAAGACAGCGTTTGGGGAGATAAAGCTTAAAATAAAAAGTCTCCGACTAAACAGGGTCAATTTTAAAAGCGCAATAACTGTTCGATATCATATGCAAAATATATAAGCGACATCTTGCGAAACCGGGATCATGTCATGAACACTGCACGAACAATAAGCAAAAGAAATAAGGACACACTTAAAGGCATATATATTACTTTACAATTTCGAGACGATATGCGTTAAAACAGAAAAAGGCTGATACAAAAGCAAAAGGAGTATACAGATATATACGTAGACACAAAAAAATAAAAGGAAACAGTCTATTATTCAAGTGGAACTAAATATGTGGAAAAAGTGTTAACACCAAAAGCAATTGAAATTGTTGATGCTAACCTGTCTAAGTTTGGTCTATTTGAACAAACTAGTACCACTGAAGTTATCGACAATTGTCACACGTATTGTGTCTCAGCTGCTGTCACCACAACATATGCAGAAGTTCGTGAAGCTGCCCGAAAATAATGCAGAACCAAGTATCAACATGCATATACAACACATTGGTTTAGATTTACGGACAAAGACGGACATACACATGGGTACGGTGACAACAGTGACTACGGAATTGGATCAAGAATACTTGACTATCTAGCAGAAATAGATGCATTCATAATTGCTTTAATCTCCCCACGTACACCGCTACCTGTTACAGCAAAGATAGGTTCAAGAAAAAAACAATATTATCTTGAAGGGTCTCCGCAAAAAGTAGAAAATAGAATTTTATACTAATAAACTGTTGTCTGAACTTATTTTGCCAGCATGGTTAGGTGATAGTAAAGCATGCTGAATGCTATTTTTTATATTGTACATTTAGTTTCGTGTATTCTCTTTTAAAGTCTTTTAACTATTTTCAAAGTATCTAGAGTTTAAATATTATTTATTAATTTCACTACTATCTATCAAGTGTAAGCGAATTTATAAATCCTAAAACTTCAAATGAAAATTATTTCGGTCATTTGTAGATAAAACCACAGTACAACCTGTGACATTCTCTTAATTATGTCCACCCTCTTCTATGGTCAACATCAAATGGTGACCATTTATTGGGGTATTAAGAGATTTTGGAATTTTATTGGGTTCATAAAACATAGGTTGGTGTTAAATCTAATTATGTTATCTGTTGAAATCAATCAGGGTTGAAATTGTCAGCTTGTATGTTTCATCAAAATTTACTTGTACAGGAAACTCATGTTTCTTTTAAAATTGACATTTTAACCTATTGTTGAAATTGTAGAATAAAATGTTTTAGTCTTTGTTAATTTATATTATTTGTTGATTTTTCTGTCTTTAAATTTATCTATTTTTTTTGTAATGTTTTGAATTTGTTTTTTTTTTTATTTGTTTTATTTGTTTTATTTTTTATTTTTTATTTGTTTTTATTCATTTTTGTATGTTTTTTTTTTCATCTTTTTTTTTATTTCTTCTTGGTAAGAGTCTTGCAGATATTGCAGTGGTGGAGAAATATGTGGATATAAATAATTTCATTTTTTCAGTATATGCATGTTTATATTTAAGTACATGTATAGATTTTTCATTTTAGTATTCTATAGTTTTATTGATGTGTCATCAGTTAACAAAATTCTAATTACATTTATGACACCATCAAAGTTTTTCTAAGCATATCATGGATAATAAATGTAATATTTAAAATTATTTTCTGAAGCAACAGCAATTTCTGAAACAGTTTCATAAAAAAAAAGAAAATGATGTTTGTTATAATTTAATGATAGGTAATATTCATTAAACTATATAAATTTAGTTTGATGGTAGAAAAGATAAGTTCAGTCAGAACATTAATGATGCATTAAACATTGTCATAATTAATTGTTACATTTACTATACAATAGTTTTCATTCAAGTTAAAGTGTTTTAACACAAAGATGCAATTGTCAAATCAAAATTAAACTAAAACATGATCTTCTTTAGCTGTTTAATTGGAAGTCCTAGAGCTTGGTTAATCTTTGTCACTACCACGAGTTTCCAAGCTTGTGGTTGCTTTACCTCAATGTAGAAGTCGCAGACATACTGCATGAGGAACTGAACATAAACCGGGTTCAAAGGATTTTTGTTGTTCTTGAAGTCACCATGGTAGGAAAAGTAGCGTCTCAGACAATCTTGTGTATAAAGTTCTGGGACAATAATTTCCAACAAATGTTTTGCAAAATTACCCGGTCCTGTAGATGAATTAAACTCCCGAACAAGGTCACATGATGATATTTGGTACTGTGATGGTATTTGTTGAAATTGACTGTCTATTACATTGTACATACTAGTTGACGGCAATAATCTAATGGATGATGTTGGAAGTCTGCTAATGGAAGGTAATGGTATAAGAGTTAATGCTGCAGGTGTGTTGGTTGGTGACGGAGAAAATAATGATGTTGGAATAAGTTATCTTGGCTGTCTTGTTGGGGTAGCTGTCATGTTGCCCCATGGTTTGTTTGGAGTAAAACTTTGAGTTGCTGTTGTAGTTGGCTTATCTACTAGGCTCTGTACAAGTTGAATGAGTCTTTCATTTTGTTGCTAGCGTTTGTTCATGGCAACATCTTGAGCTAGCGATCTCTCGTTAAGAACATGCACCTGGGACTTCAGGTCAGATATGACTGAGAGTACGCTGTTACCAGGTAGCTGTTTGTCAAGTTGACATGGAACTGTTGCTACAATTGGTGATTGTGGATTTGATGGTGTTGGTGAAGGTGGCGTAGGTGGTTTTAGTTCAATATGCAGAACTGGTGATTGTGTTGCTGATCTAAACTAATAAAGGTCATCTATAGCAGCAGTGTCACGTATTCCCTCACATCAAGGGATAAATTTGGCATATGGCTTTAATTTTGGCACTGTAACTCTTTTTCTTTTAGAAGGGGGTGGTACATTTGGTGATGAATCTTCACTTGATTTGGCTGGTGAAGATGGTGCAAATTCTGGGGAAGCATCTTTTGGCAAAGCATCTTTGTATATCTTAAGTTGCTAGTAAAGGGTCAGTTTAGTCAAAAACTACTGTTCAAAGGATAATGTACGAAGTCAGGTACACCGCCAGTGCACCGCGTTACTGTCAGATGATTCGCGAGGCAAAAAAAGTGAAACAGGTCACTTTCTGTCAACAGTTGATAAAATACAATGACAATTTCGCAGACATCATCTTTACAAATGAATGCACCGTCCAGCTACATGATAATAAAGTAGTAATTTACCGCATGAGAGACCAAGTCGCACAACCAATTCCGCAACATAAGCATGCATTCAAACTTCATGTTTTGGGAGGTATAATTCGCAGAGGAACATACTACGATCAGATTTTTTTTGTAGATAAAATTCTTCGACAAACACTTTTACCGTTTATTCAAGACGTGTACCATGACAAACACCGTTTCCAACAAGACAATGATCCAAAACATTGTTCGATTATTGTCAAAAAACTTTATGAAAAGCATTAATTGGTGGGAATGTTGGCCGTCAGAGTCTCCAGATTTAAACCCGATTGAAATGGTTTGGAAAATGCTAAAACGAAGACTAACCAAAAAAAGACTTAAAAACAAAGGAAGACCTGGAAACTACACTAGAGGATTTTTGGACCACATCGCTAACCGTGGAATGTTGCAACCGTTTATTATTGATCATCTTTATAAAGTGGTTTCAACAGTTATGGTTGTCCGAGGACGTGTCACTGCAGACCTTCCACGAAAGATATCCCCAGAGATGTCTTGTGGAAAATCCATTGACTACTTCAACTCAAAGCTGAAAGAACTGCTACTTCGTCAAAAGATTGCTAACCCCCTACTGAACTCAGATGACAGATAACAAGACACTTGTACCATATACAACAGCCTTTTTAAAGGCTACACAAATTATACGAAAAGAGTTTTTCATTGTTGTTTATTAGATATAAAATTCTTAATTTCAGCTTTGCCCATTTCCCAATATTTCCCTGATAAAATTCTTAACTCTTTTGAAACACATTCTTACTCTAGTCATGTGAGAGACATATGATACAAGAGATTCGCAACTGTAGTAGAGTCTATGTAACAGCCAATGAAATGCCTCGGCCACCGGAAATCCGATTATGCCGATTGGCATTTTGGGTAAAATCCGCCATTGTTGTGAAAAAGATTCTACGCCTAACGATTTTTCTAATGAATAATGCCGATACTTTTCACAGCTAAAGTATGTAAGTATATTTAAAAAATACAAAAACCCAATTCCAATTATTTGTAATTAAAAACAATGTGTTGAAATAATGAGAGTAGTCAAATACAAACAAAGTTAAAACTCGGCCCATTTTACGTCACCTGCTATTGCCATAGAACCCATAAGATCTCCCAATTTTTTTTCGTAAAACTAGGAAATATGCGAATAAATGTATAATTTTATGGAGCATTAATACTCCCAAATGTTATGTCGTGAAAATAAGACGATTTTCGTAGAATTTGACCCCATAGTTTTTATCAAAATTATCAACAAAGGTGACGATTATTTCCGTATTGATACCCAAAGCCAGCTGTGTTAGTACTACCATTCTATTTCGTAAAACTTTGAAATGTGCGAATAAATATACAATTGCATAGGGCCATATTACTCCAAGATGTTATGTCGTGAAAATGGGCGCATTGCATTTGCAGCAATTTTTACAAAATCCAATCTTTCATTTACGCCACAAGGTTATATTTCATTTGCGCCAAAAAAATAAAAACTACGTTTGCGACATTTTACAGGTAACATATAACGGAACACTTAAAAAATATTCATTGCTACATCGTGAATAAGAATTTTTTTTAGAGTATTCCCCCTGGGTAACTAAATAAGTTCATTCTCATTTCTAATATAAAACTGATAGTCACTTAGGTATAAAAGAGGGGCGAAAGATACCTGAGGGACAGTCAAACTCATAGATCGAAAATAAACTGACAACGCCATGGCTAAAAAATAAAAAGACAAACAGAAAAATAATAGTACAGATGACACAAAATAGAAAACTAAAGACTAAGCAACACGAACCCCACCAAAAGACTGGGGGTGATCTCAGGTGCTCCGGAAGGGTAGGCAGATCCTGCTCCATATGTGGCACCCGTCGTGTTGCTCATGTTATTACAATTCCGGTAAATAGTCTTATTCGGTAGGTCACATTCGTGATTAAAAAGGAAGTGGATTGTAATTACGACATAAGATACATATCCGATATCATCTGTGAAACGGTTATTCAATAACGGTCAACCAACTCGTGATGGCGTAAAATTTACGAAGGGATGATTTCAACTTTACCATTTGGAACTCTTGGTTTAATAGCTTCCTTGTGAGCAGCAACCCTCTATCAAGGAAATCATTATAGGAAATACAAGCCCGGGAATATCGTATCAATTGGGAGATATATACTCCGTATGCAGGTGCTGCTAGAATGTTGCTACATAGACATGGAAAGTTAACAGGAAGCAGAGTTTAGCAGACATATATTACATTTTGACCTGATAATCATATTCATAAAAACAAAAATATGGTTTGTGGCGCAAATGAAAGATTATTTTGGTGCAAATAAAATGCTAATTGGCGCAAAAGCAAAGAACCGGTGAAAATAAGACCAGTTTCGTAAAATTTGATCCAATCGTTATTTCTAAAAATATCAACAAAGGTGACAATTATTTGTTATTGATACACAAAGCCAGCTATGCTAGTTCTACCAATCTGTTTCGTAAAAATTAAACATTTACAAATAAATATGTCATATTATGGGGATATATTACTCCCAAATGCTATGCAGTGAAAAAAGATCCATTTCGTGAGATTTGATCCTATAGTTATTTCTAAAAAAAATTTTAATACCAACAAAGATGACTATTATTTTCGTGTCTCTACCCAAAGCCAGCTATGTGGGTACCCTACTTTTATTCTTCAAAAAAAACTCTTGACACATGTTAGGGGTGTAAAACTTTAATTGTTTATTTCACACTGGAAGTGTAATGTAAACAAATAAGGTATTTTCATTTCTTTTTTTGTATATAAAACTGGCTAAATATTAAAACTGTTCATGGACAAATTTCTTCGAACCAGTCCTTCATTTTTGTGCACTATGAAATTTATAGCCTGCATTTTGTTGTGCAAATTATCCATTTTTCATTCTGTTTAGGGAAAAGTTGTTTATTTTCTCCTATTCTGAAGTCAATTTTTTCTTTTTCTTTTTAGGATGCCAAAGATGAACGAAGGCAGTAAATTTACAAAAGGAGTAAAATTTTCATAGAAAGAGAAACCTTCTAAACTGGCCGTAATATTATGGATAAGCTTCATGCATCTGTTGTCGTTTCAAACTACGCATCCCAGTCAAAACATGAACCATATTCATATGAAGACAAATATTTGCTGAAATTTAAAAGCAGTGAGGACATTTCTATGGTGACTGCAAAAGAAATTAAATTTGTGTCCGTTAAATTACTCTTCCAGTCTACACATACATGTTTATATATATGTGTGATAATAAAAGATTTTATTTACA
Source organism: Mytilus californianus (assembly GCF_021869535.1). Taxonomy (NCBI): domain Eukaryota; kingdom Metazoa; phylum Mollusca; class Bivalvia; order Mytilida; family Mytilidae; genus Mytilus; species Mytilus californianus. Next base: position 112,180,886 of record NW_026262723.1, read on the forward strand.
CCAAGGATTTGTAAATGTACACATAAAATATTCTTTCTTTTAAAGAATGTAAGACAGAAAATCACAGGACAAAAAGTCACAGACAAAAAGTGACGGACAAAAAGTCACTTGACAAAAAGTCACAATTCAGTTTGAGATTATTTTTCTTTGAACAAGAAAACACTTATTTAAAAAAAAAAATACTTTTGTATTTTCTTGAAGTTTTGTATATAAAGCTACTTTGTAAACAAAATTATTAACAAAAATGATCATATAATCGTTTTTTTTTTAATTAATTAATTTTATTGCACCTTTGCTGTTAACTATTTACTCAATCTACAGCTTCAACTAAGGTAGCACAATACAAAGATTTTATACCTCCAATTCCCCAGTTTTAAAATGCTGTAACTTTCTTTATAATGCTTGAAAATTTATAAAAGTGGTATTTATGGATAGCTAACAGATTACTCTTTCAAATTAATGCAATGTTAGTATTATACAATAATTATGTAATCAATTATAATGTTAACTGTGTCTACAAAATTTTTAAAGAAATTTCCACTTTCAATTGAAATTAGCTTCTTCATGGTAACCCCTAGAGGGTTGATTTTATTATATGTTGTTCCTAGAGCCATTAACTACAAAAGTGTGTGTCTCAGATTTTGGATAGAATGTATAGATAAAATTTTACACCTTATCAAACATTATCTACTTTTATGTGGTAAGGATGTTTACACTAATTACAGATTTATGAGAGAATGGAATACCATAGCGATAATTTGAGACACCCTTTTGTAGCTCCTGCTGTGTTGATTAAGATTTCGTTAAAATTTCCTGTATAGTTATAGAGATGAAAGAGCTAAATTCATTCAAGTGAACTGACCAAGATTTTGCCATTAATTGCATTATAATTGATAACATAATGATTGCATAACAAAAATATTGCATTCATTTAAAAGATTAATCTTTTATCTATCTATATGTACCTCTTTTATTAATTTATATGCATTTTTTAGAAAGTAACAACATTTTAAAGGTTGGAGATGGAAGTAAAAAAATCTTTGTATTGTGCTACCTTAAGTATCCCTTTAAATTAGTAATTGAATATCTAGGGAAAGATAGATATCGTATATTGTTTTTTTACCGGAATACGGTACGTTTCTTAACCTATACTGTATATGATTTTTTATTAAAGCTTCACTGAACCGCGAAATTGATGATGTTATTGATCTTTGATACTGATAGCATGACTCTTCAGCCGACAATAGAATTTTGAACTTAAAACTTTTTGTTTTGTTTACAACACTGCATTATATAAGAAGTCTTGGATGATGAGGTAAAAATGTTTTTTTTCCACACATTATTTTTTAACTGTAAATGTTAATTTCTATGATAAAGCTGAAGATCGAAAGTTGATCAAAAGTAAAGGTGGTCTTCAAATAATACATGTATGCAGTAACGTTGCATTGTGTTGTGTATTCTGCTCGCTCTCCTGCTCATTATAATTTTTCATTGTGAACAGGAATAAACATATTTAATAACAATATTAATTCAGTGTAGCTGTAATAAATTATGAAAGAGTAAAATTGCGAATTTCAGTTAATGCACACTAATTGACTGGACACATGTGCAGTCATGTATTAATGAGGTCACAGCTAAGACTTGTATCTTATAATTGTCATTTCATTTAAAGGAATTAGAAATATTTCCTTGTTTTAAATATTATTTTCTTGTTTTTTTTGCTTCTGATTTTATTTATGCTAATAATGTCCCAGATTTCATTTTTGAAGATTTTGAAGATATCAATGACCTTATCTTTCTTGTCAGACATATAATATGCTTTATAGATGGAAGAGAAAATTATAGTTAATAGATAGTTCATATCAAAATAAGCTTCATCATCAATTTTATAGCCGGTTACTTAACTTTCAAGACTAAGTATATGCTTATCAATTTTTAAAAATGCTAATAGCTGGTCAACTTTATGCCAATAATGAACTTTATATGAACAGGAAAAAAAGAAGTGTTTATAATCATCATGTTGCTTACAATGGAAGCACAAACCTCTTGGTACTTTTTCCATTTATAAATTATTTATTACAGGCTAATATATAATGTATTATTTTCCATTTAAACATTTTAAATTTGTTGTTTTCAAGGTAGTTAAAAATAAAGTTAAATGTGGACTTCAATTTTGTAGTCATTTTTTTATGAAGAATTCTTTCCCACATTAAAACTCCTGTCGGTTTATTATGTGTAAATTGCCTTTGCAAGAAAGTATATACTTCTTTGTTACTCATATCTGGTGAAATTTCATGTTTTAGTAGTATATTTAACCAGGGGTATGTCAAAGAACGTCTCGTCCTTTTTCTAAAAAAGTTCATCGGAAGGTACCAAGACCTTGTTGATAAATATTCCGTATCAACTTCACAAATAATACATGATGGTCTTGAAGTATAGATTCTGCATACTGACGTTGTTTTTCATCTTAACAACGTGTAATATTGTTCTTTCATTTGTCTTTGTTCTATTATTAATATTACTTTTACTGTTTGGTTTGTTTTCTGTGATATCTATTTGACGTGGCTAGGTACTTATACATCCCGTCAATGTGTTTGTATTATCTTTCATTTTTGCTGGTGTGTTTTGTATATGCGACTTATTGTGTTTCTGTGGTTCTTATAACGTGACTCTGTACTTTAAAAGATCCCGTCATTATGTTATTGTTCTATTATATGTCATTATGTTATTGTTCTATTATAAATTTGAAAATACTTTGAACGACAAACGACAAATTTATTTTACTCCCGTAGTGGTATTAACCATATGTGGATTCTTAAATATTCTAAAGAACTTCTGGACAATTTTAAATCTCGGTCTATTTCTGAAATTAATTCTAACATAACTTTTGATTTTTTAACCCTGTATACCAACATTCCACATGTGAAATTATAAAATTGTTTTGAATAAAAATTGAATGACAAAATTTCTTCTTATGTGACGTTTACATTTTCTGACGTCAGACACGCGAAGCAATGAATGTGGTTTTTTATTTGATAGATGCTTTTGTTCTTTTTTGTAAATAATTGTTTGTTTTGATATTGTAACACAGTGATGACTGCTGTACCCATATTTTGACTATTTTATTTATAATGTCTGTTTTGTTCACGCATCGTTGTAAATATAACGGAATTTGATAAGACTGTCGTACAAATGAGAGGTTTAGCGCTATAAAACCAGGTTCAATCCACCATTTTCTACATTTGAAAATGCCTGTACCAAGTCAGGAATATGACAGTTGTTGTCCATTCGTTTGATGTGTTTTGTCATTTGATTTTGCCATGTGATTAGGGACTTTCCGATTGAATTTTCTTCGGAGTTCAGTATTTTTGTGATTTTACTTTTAACTTCACTGATGTTTTTATATTGACAACAGTTTTGTAAGAGCTTTCTTGTTTTAAAATATTTTGCCAGTGCTTTGGTATAGCTTTTTTAACTAATGAAAATTCTCTAATCCAATCTTGTTTATTCTTTAAATTTTTTAGTACAGTTTCTGATGAGATGTTTCCGTTTTCATCTAATATATTATTGATGTACAAAATATTACTATTAATCCAGTTTTCAAAGAACAGACATTTCCCATTTTCTTTGATAAGATGATTTCCCCATATAAGTTCTTTTCTAACCCGAAGAAAGTCTCTTGGTATGATTGTTTGACCTCCTTTTATTTACCTATGTTTTAATTAATTGTTTATAGAATTCAGGTAAAGATTTATAATCTATTTTATTAAGCAAATTATCATTTGTTAAATTCATTCTGAATAAAAGAAAATATTTCCCAAATTTATCAAGGTAAAATCTTGGAATAATTTTCCAGTTATCATTTTCCTTTTTTATTAGTTTTAAAACCCATCTGATTTGTAATGATTTTAGATAGCAGTCTAAATCAATCTTTTGTAATCTCCCCTCAAGATATGGTTTACATAATGTAGTACGTTTAACTTTATCTTTTTTTCCACTCCATATAAAATTATATATTAAATTCTTGAACTGTTGCTTTATTTCCTGTGTTATTATCATACAGTTATCTTTCCTATTAATGTTAAGTTTCGTTTGTTCCATCCTTGAATTAATTTTTCACATTTGTCTATTTGCTTTTCTGTATTTAATTTATGACATTCTTGATAATTGTATCCAAAATATATTCCTAGACTTTTAATGTGGTCTTGTTTCCAGTTTATATTTTCAAATTTATCTTTTGAAGTTTCCCAAGCCACAAACCTTCTGTTTTATTTCTATTCAATATAAGTCCAGAAAGGCTTCCAAAATTTCAATAATGTTAAGGGCTAAACTTATTTCTTTGCGTGTTTTTAAAAACAGTTGAGTATCGTCTGCCAATTGACATATTTTTAGCGAGCAAGATTTTCCATCTAATTTGATTTCAAATCCTTTTAGTTCGTTATTTTCCCTTAATTTAATTGCCATTATTTCAACAGATAAAACGAAAATTAACGAGGATAACGAACACCCTTGTCTAATCCCACGGAATGTATTGAAGGGGGCAGACACCCATCCATTATATAAAATACACCCTTTTATATCTGTATACATAGTTCCAACCCATTTAATGAATTCCTTTTTAAAACCAAATTTTTTTAAAGATTCAAACATAAAACACCACTCCAGTGAGTCGAAAGCTTTAGAAAAGTCTAAAAATAAAATTACACCATCTACTTTAAATTTTTCAGAATAATCAATGATGTCTTGGATTTGTCTAATATTAAATCCTATGTATCTGTTTTTATGTAACCTTTTTGATCAGAGTGAATGATTTTTGGAAGTACTGATTTTAATCTTTGCACTAAGGCATAGGCTAATAATTTAACATCATAATTTAATAATGTGATAGGTCTATAGTTATCAAGGGAGAGTGGATCATTATTTTTATACAAAAGAGATATAGCTCCAATTTTTTGGGAGTTGGTTAATTCACCTTTTTTAAAGCAATAATTGAAAACGGGTACCTTCAATTCTTTAATTTGTTCCCAGAATTTTCTATAAAACTCAACATTTAGTCCGTCCAAACTTGGGCCTTTGTTCAGTTTCATTTTAAATATAGCCTCTGTGCATTCACTTATAGTAATTTTTCCTTCACATGTATTGCTTTCATTTTCATTAATTTCTTTACATTCTTTGATAGTTTCAAAGTACTTTCTTACCTCTTCTGTGTCAGGTTTTGTTGAAGTATATAATTTAGTATAATAATTAACTTCTAGATTTATTATTTTGTTTTGGTCATATGTTACCTGTTTATTTTCATCATACAGTTGAGTTATAGTTTTTTTACTTTGCCTTGTTTTTTCTAGGCCAAGAAAAAAGGATGTGTTTTTCTCCCCTTCTTCTAGCCATTTCACACGTGATCTTATTTGATTTCCTTTAATTTTTTCATTATATAAGCTTGTTAATTGTTTTTCTATGTTTTCTTTTAGGTTAATTTTCCTCTCATGTGTATTGCTGTCACAATCAATTTCAGCAGATAATGTTTTTAATGTGTTTTCTAAAATTTCAATATTATCTTTTCTAATATTTGCTTTTAATTTACAGTATTGAATGGTATAATCCCTTACCTCAACTTTAAATTATCCCATAAAATATCTAGGTTTAGAGATGTTTCTGCTTTTATATGTTTTAATCAACTTTGAAATAATTTTTAGATACTGTTTATCATCTAGGATGCTACTGTTTAATTTCCAGTAACCTCGCCCTTTTGAGTTTCTATTTATGTTGATTTTTAATGAAACGGCGTAATGATCAGTGTGTTGTAGAACTATTGGTCTTATATCGCATGAAATGCAATCTTTATTAACTTCGTCACTTACTAAAAAATAATCAATTCTTATAGATTCTGATAAGTTTTTTCTTCTCCAGGTAAATTGGGTTTTATTTATGTTTTTGCCTCTCCAGACATCGGTTAGTTTTAGATTCTTAATCAATGTTTTGAGGTTATGAACTGGTTTATCAAATTTTTTATTTCCTAATTTTTTCTTGGTATCTTTTATAGATATTATGTCATTGAAGTCACCCCCAATTATTAACTGGCCAATACTATGATCTTCAATTAATTGCTTTACTGATTTAAAAAAAGTATTTCTTGTTTTACAATTATTAGGTGCATATAGGTTCACTAAGGTGTATATATTGTCATCTATTTCTATATTAACTAGTATGAATCTACCTTCTGAGTCTTTATATTGGTCAATGATCTTGTAGTTTAATCTGCTTTTTATCTATATAGCCACCCCTCTTGCATTACTTAACCCATTATTTAAAATTAATTCACCTTTGAATTCTTATTTTAGCTTTGATTCTAAGGTGTAAGTAAAATGAGTTTCTTGTAGGAATACTATATTACATTTTTGTTGATTAGCCCATTCAAAAATTCTTTCCTTTTTTCAGATTTGTGTAACCCGTTGGTATTTACAGTGCAGACATGGATACAGTTTTTATGTATCATATTGTATTATTATTAAGAAGGTGAGCTAGTATAATTAAGGAGTTCTGTTCAGTTTGAAAGAAAGTTGAACGTGTAGATCCACATGAATTTGAATTTAAGATTTTATCTTTATCCTTGCTTTGTTGGTTTTTTTGTATGACATTTGTATCAGTATTAAATTCTTTATATATGTACATCTATATACAACCATAATTATTATGATTATGTATGTGCAAACATTACACAACATATCAGTTGCTGACCTCAATATATAGGTCGTGAATTGGGTCAACAATGTGACTTGAAATACAGACCCCTTTGTGTCAAAAAAAAAATATTTTGGACTCATTAAGTTTGTATACATACATGCAAATACAATCATTCGACAAATATATACAAAGATGATTAATAGAAAAAAAACATGACTTTAAACTAAACACTATATTAACAAAATTGCTAAATGTTTTTACATGTACTATAAAAATACATACTGGACTATTATTTACATGATATTTACAGAGCCAATGTTGTATAGTATTGTTGGCTACTTGATAAGCTAAGTGAAATACTAGTATGTTTATGATCAATATTTGTATTGTATGACTTATGAATGTTTTTGTGTCAATTATAATAATCGATCTTTGTTTTGATTTTTGTAGGTGTACTTTATCCTTTTGAGGTTTGGTGTATGAATTCACTGATGATAATCCCATATCTGCTTTAACCAAAACTATTGAAGGATTTATTACAATTATATAGGAAAGAGTTTGTTTCCGACAAGCTTTTTGAAAACATAAATGTGAAGTGAATGTACATGTGCAGCTTTGCAATAAGTGATAAAAAAAGACACAAAGAATTTTAATAATAAAAAAAAATCTAAAGATGTTGAGATTGTGCACACGCTGCTTACCACTGGACATGAGAAATTGTACATAGTCACAAAAGGATTGTAAATTACTAATAAGAGAGGAGATATTTAGTTGTGGTTATGTAGACTGATAATTGAGTGATATAGAATTAAATGATGACTTATAGTTTTATGGTCTATTAATTTTGAATTGTGGTTAAATGATACCTGTAATGATAATAAAATATTAATTTAATACATCATTATATTAATATTGTTGTGTTTTTGATACTTATACAAACACAGGTAAATTATAAAATTGAGAATGGAAATAGAGAATGTGTCAAAGAGACAACAACCCGACCATAGAACAGACAACAGCAGAAGGTCACCAACAGGTCTTCAATGCAGCGAGAAATTCCCGCACCCGGAGGCGTCCTTCAGCTGGCCCCTAAACAAATATATATACTAGTTCAGTGATAATGAACGCCATACTAAACTCCAAATTGTACACAAGAAACTAAAATTAAAAATAATACAAGACTAACAAAGGCTAGAGGCTCCTGACTTGGGACAGGCGCAAAAATGCGGCGGGGTTAAACATGTTTATGAGATCTCAACCCTCCCCCTATAGCTCTAGCCAATGTAGAAAAGTAAACGCATAACAATTCGCACATTAAAATTCAGTTCAAGAGAAGTCCGAGTCTGATGTCAGAAAATGTAACCAAAGAAAATAAACAAAATGACAATAATACATAACTACATGTATGTATATAATTAGGTATCAGTTGTTTTGGACCTCTTGGCAGTAGAATCACTCTCTTTGTCGTGAAGCTTCTCATTTGGTGTTACTGGGGACTTCAGAAATGTAATACTAACAGGTTGTTTTGATGGAGTTTGAGATTTTTTGGTTGATTCTTGTGTGCTCTGATTACCGGACATGAATGAGGTTATTTGAGCTTGACTGGGATCACCCTTTTTATTACTGTTCTTTTTTTTATTTTCTTTCGTTTTTGTGGATCAGCTACAGGATTGATAATAGATTGCGACTGTCCATTGTCATCTTCACATCCAGTAGTTGATGCACCTTCACGTTCAGAAGATGATGCGCCTTCATGACCGCTCACTTCGGTAGTTGATGCACTTTCACATGTTACATCATTGTTGGTTCGGACGGATATTTGTGTTGCATCAGTGCCAGTTCATCATCCGCATCACTTGTTTCATTGTTTTCTTTATCTGATTGTTCGGGGACGTCTGAGAAAGTATCCTTGGTACAGGCATTTTGTTTGTGTCCTTCTTGTCCACATGATCTGCATACCCAATCATTGGTACAATCTTTTGTTTGGTGACCTTCTTGCAGACATTTCGAACATTTTTTATTTTGAAAGTTGTTTTTAGGCTGATCACGATAGAGGATGGTGGCTCTATATTTGCCAATGAGAATGGATCTTGGGATGTGCTCTGTTAGCGGTCCATCACAAATGATGATCCTGTCTCCGGTTAGGCAGTTGGTCAGTTTGTAGTTATATCTTAATCGTTCTCTAAAGTTGCTCAAAATTGAGCAACCATATTTTTCAAACTCCCTAATAATTTGTCCGTCGTCTGCTGAAAGAGGTACGTCTCTTACTCTTATTCGTACATTGTTGATGTTTTCATGTGCAGTCACACGTGGATTTCTTGAGTAATCCAGACTGATTTACCACGAACTGTGATGCATTTGGATATACGGATATCTCTTTCAGATTCCACTTAAGGACTAGAACTACATACAAGCAAGCAGCTATAATACTATGAAGTGATTGTTGATGAGAAAACAAAGTTAATTACGATTTTTGTCTTTAAGTAGTTACACACCCGTTACCTTAGTCAAGGGCCTTAACTCAACTTTGTCATATAATTGTTAAGAAAACAAAATGTCAAAGTGGCTTGTACTTATATGGCTTCTTGGTGCCATGAAATATAACATTTGCAGGATTAAAATTTAATAAATCTTCATTTATCTAGTCTTATGAACTATTTCCTAAACTGTGAAATGAATATATGGAATAAAAAGTAAATATTTCCAGATCTTTCTCTTAAATATTCAAACAATTGTATACAAAGTATTTGTGACTTTTGTCCTATCAAATCTGTGACTTTTTGTCCTGTGACTTTCTGTTCGTTTACCCTTTTAAACTGTCATCTCCTTTCCCCAGAAAATAGACAAAAACCACTACAAAAAATTGTCCCGTGGAAATAAGTTTGTAAAATACCCTTAAAGTAGTGTCTTCCATGTTGCTTTGATGTGTGACCTCGGCTCCCACTTAAAATTTTTTTTTAGATTTTTGTTGCACAGAGGACACACATATCCTTGTATATATGCACTATTGTTCAATTTTTTTTGTTTTTTTGGCTGGTCTCTCGCTTATGTCTTCGTCACTATCATTATCAACAGAGTTCGTTGTCAGTTTATTCAACTAGGGGTATATCTAAGTCGTAACTATTAAGATCGTCATCCCACGAAATAAAATCGGACTTTGCCATATGAATGAAGCTTTATTCATATGAGAAAATAATTGTAATTTTCTTTAATATTAATCCTCAATACACACTTAGAACATGTAGAAACCATAAATTTACAGACAATCATTTACAAAAACAACCCAACGCAAGCCAATAATGAAACTGTCAAAACACACTTAGAAATCATACATTTACTGACAATCCGAAAGAAAAACTCAATGCAAGCCCAAATAATCATGAACACAATAATTAATCAAATTTTAATGATTTATAAATATAACGAATAAAAGACAAAGCCGATCATGATTAACAATAAATTAGCAAATAAATAAAAATTAGTTTTTAAAAACAATATTTAATTTTACAATTTTTGAATTTTACTTTTTGAAAGAGTCTAGACTCGATCCTGGAGCGTAACAACTTCTTGTGTACAAGGTGTCAATTAAAACTCATCTTAACATGTTGTGATTTACCTGGTCATCGAATAATTCATACCTGATGTACATGTCACACTGAAATTATGTCTCTGAGACAGGTGTATGTTCAATAGAAGCCCACTATGAAACTGTCAAATAAAAATGAAAACACAATAAAATTAATCAGCTAAAAATTAATCAACTGCATATATATTCTACGTCAATAATACAAAACTTAATTCAGAGTAAAAACAAATTAATTAAAATAAAGTGATTAGACATGAACCTAAATTATATAAATATATATTTGATTATGATAATCTTAACATTGAAAGCCGATCTATTTCATATCAGTTATTTTAGAACATTCATCATTACTTCGAGTACTTTTAATACTTTTAATTTCCTAAGAAGATCTCCCGAGGATTTCCTAGTGGCCGCGAGATATTACGTTAGTTTACCGAGTTGCAAATATCTTGTATTATATGTCTCTGATCATGTTAATAGCAAGCATTGCACATCATCAATGCACATATACAATTGTAAGCTATATTTTTTAAACCTGGAATTACCATATTAATTACATTTGTAGCAAAGTTGTCAAATACTGTAGAAAAAAATAAATATCAGATAAATTTATATTCCCATCAATATTTATTATTTATAAGAAAAAGTTAAAAATTGTAACTTTTAGCTTAATGTTATAATTTTTTAATTGTACTGGTCAACAGGTGATTTATTGGTCAATCAGTCAGTAGTTTGTTTACTCGGCAATTAAGTTTCAATCAGCGACTTTTAAATTTTAGTTATATCAGTAAAATTGAAGCAAAAATAAAGCTTGCTTGGGCATGACATGACATCTTATATATACGTAATCTAGAGTCAATAATAAAGAGAAAATATTTAAAATACAAATCCAAAATGTAACATGTGTTAAAGCTACCGAAATGTATCAATGGACAGACAATACATAAAATAAACTTTTTATACTTTAAATTAAGTACTAGTACACTGATTTTTTCAACACTCAATAATTTTGTCAGTAAACTGCAACAACAATCATGAAAAGGTACAATGTATTTTAGATGAACGTACCCGTAATCATCAAAGGAGTTTAGCCGTTTACATTAACATGCGTGAGAAACGAGAACAAGTTCTAAAAATAAATATTGCCCCTTCCGTACCTCAACAACACTCTGTCTAATTTACATTCGTGAAAAAAAAATCATCAGATAAAGGATGGACCAGACAAATAACAACAATTATTTAAGAGATATATGAAAATAAAGAAGTGGGAAATTGTTTACATTAGTAAGAGAAAAGATAAGAAATGAACTCGATTTTTGAAACGAAATAAAAGGTTCGTTTTTCATATGTTGACCGCCGCTATTCAAGGTTTAGGTCATCGTTCTTAACTGTTCAACACATTCCTGCATAATTAATGAGCTATGCATCTGTCAAAAACGAAAAACGGCACTGTTTGCTGCTAAAAATACCGAAAATAACATAAAATTTATTGTATTCATTCGTGTCTAATATATACAAATAAACACATATACTCATATTACTTTTTGCTTTACCCTAAAGTCTATATTTATCGCATGTATATACGAAGTTTTCTGTCTTTATCTCACAACTCAAAATATTTTTCTTTAAAACTGCAATTATTTTTTTCTAAATTAATTTTCATATAAATTATGTCTTTCGAGAAAACAAAATTTGGACTAATACGTAAACACATTCGTATTTGCCAGACAGACCTGAAAAGTAAAGTAAAGATATAATTTTAAATCGATGTGCTGATTTAGAAATTTATAATTATGATAACAGCTTATGCAGAATTCTGTCAAAACACATCAACTGTGACACATTGCACATAATGTAATTAAGATTTACATGAGATGCCTCACCTGTTGTTACTTTATGTATTAAATTAATCACCTGGTACAATTGGCACGTTCCTGTACGGTTGACTGGGGACACCTAATCCGATGATTATCTCGTTTATTAATCAAACAAAAGGTGAACATATGTTCGACATGTAGGTCCATCATGGTCACCATAAATTTTATTGCCGACATGCATAAGAGAATGTTACGGGTCGTACAGTACATCATATGAATTCTAAATTAACATAGAACTATACCCGATACTATATTTTGAATAATGTCACCATTTTATCCAAGCGGAATCAATATACCTGTATTTATACATCAGACCGTACTGCACTGGTTTGTATTAATCAAACATATCAGTAAATTGTGTGTTCTACAAGGATCACTAGTCCTTCACTTTCATCTGATACCTTAATTATTAAAATATATATGCTACATAGTTTAACATTTAGCTTTATACGCAGAACTATTTTGTTTTAAATATGTACTACTTTCCAGTTTGTTCTTTTTTGATCGGGCCCAATTAGGTGGTGTTATAACATTTTACAAAGTTTATCCAAACTATTTTAATAAAATAGATAAAATAATAAATATTTTTTTTAAATTGTGTTAATTATATATAATAAAGATAATACATGGTACACTATGACTTAACTTCTTCAAGCTTGGTCCAAATTAATTTACCAATGATAAGGTCATTAGTTAGCTTTGTCTACATAACTACTGAATCAAACTCAGCAATTGGCTTGGGATAACTCTTATTTGTCACTTCATAATCTATGGCTTGCACAATTCTTTATAATTGATAATGATAACTGAGAACTATTCACATTCTTCAAGTAAGTATAAAAAAGTGAGTGTATCCACTTAAAGTATATCAGTTTTCAATTGACCTTGGCAGGAGCAATGCTACATGTTGAGTTCCTAGAGACCAGTAGAGGAGGCAGGCATTTGATATGGAATGGCTACACACACCGCCAGAACAACAAAAGAGATACTTGGATCTCTTGGAAGTGCATAGACAGAAATTGCAGGGCTACAATATGCACAAGTAATGATGTACCTTCAAAGATTGGCCAACCACACAATCACCTACCAGAAGACCATGCATCAGTCAATAGTAGAAAGATATTAGCATCTGTTAGATCTAGATGCAGATCAGAAACTACACCTATACCATCAATTTACGATGAAGACAGAACAATCTCAGAGATGCATCATGGGATGCCCAGACCCTGGAGACTGCACAAAAACTGCCTACCTTCGAAAGTAAGAGATCAGCACTCTATCGTACCAGACAAAAACTGTACCCAGGCATACCAAATACTAGACCAAGAATACAACTTGAAGGAAAATTTCGCCAGACCACAAGTAGAGAACCATTTCTACAAGCTGATGATGGTGACATCAACAAGCTACTCATATTTACAACTGCTGAAAATCTACGACAACTGTGCACTGCAGACACTGTATACTGTGATGGAACTTTCTACACAGCACCACCAATATTTGACAGCATTTTCACCATTCATGCATTTGTTGGGACAGCCATGTTTCCATTGGTGTATTCTTTGCTTCCACAGCGAGATGCTGACACTTATATAAGATAGAGGATAGAGGGCAGATACCCACAACCAACCTAGAACCACCACCAAACAGAAGGACCCAGGACAAATAATCATTTAGAGGGCTGGCATAACAAGCTGAAAAAAAAGAAGTAAAATCACAAAAATACTGAACTCCGAGGAAAATTCAATCGGAAAGTCTCTAATCACATGGCAAAATCAAATGACAAAACACATCAGACGAATGGACAACAACTGTCATATTTCTGACTTGGTACAGGCATTTTCAAATGCAGGAAATGGTAGATTGAACCTGGTTTTATAGCGCTTACCTCTCACTTGTACGACAGTCTCATCAAATTCCGTTATATAGAGAAAAAGAGAGTCAAAACCGTACATCCAAACATATTTGAAATTTTCAATGTGTACAAGAAAGATCAAGCATCTAACGAGGTAGAGAAAGTACAGTATGCAGCAGGTGGCAAGATGAGAGGGAAAGCAAAGAAGTATAGAGAAATAGAAGAAAGATTCGCCACTTTGAAGGAAACCCTACACAATGGTACAACTGACTATATATAGTATGGTGATGCAGCATCATACATCCTCAAACTTGGAAACTAAATGAACTTTGAACATTCAAATGTGTACATCAGTGCCTTGTTTTTCACAATATGAACTATATGGAAATAATTCTTATGTTTTATGTATAAGTGCTTATTCTCATGCTATTATTTATAACATTGTGCTTTGAATTCAGTGCTGATTCAGAAATAAAATATTTGTTATGATAGTTTGATATTTGTCTTTATTTATTCATTAAAAAATGAAACATCCATATCCAATTTGTCATCTCTAATAAGACTTTATTTACAAAATATAACACATGAGTAAAAAAAATACAATTTCAGAAAAAGAAGAGCAACTATTATAAAAAAAATTTTAAAAGTATGACACAAAAAATCTAAAAAAAAAATATCTTCTTTTAAATAGTATTTCATGGTAGAATTTGACATCAAAATAACAAATATCAACTAATTGCAATACAAACAAAACATCACTTAATTACATTTTTTACAGAAGCTCCCATTTCGCCTTAGTTAAGTCTTGTGTACCTGAAAATTTGTACTAAGGCACACTGGGATTAATTTTATATAATTATTTTGACAGCTAAGGCGAAATGAGAATAAGCCCGCAGACCTCATGCATATATATATCCATCTTCCTTGAGTATTATTATAATTCAAGGGAAAAATATCCAACATCTTTCTTTGTCAACACTATATTTAAAGAAATTGCATATACACTCGAGAAGAATAAACTTGAACTTAGTATACATCTGGTATTCTATAAAATGAATATTCCTCATTTTCTTTTTTTGGAAAATACAACGACTTTTCCCAGCAAATGTGGGTGAGCAAAAATGTATTTATCAATTCATTGACAATAATAAGTGCAATTTTGTACGTTTTGCACATCTATAAAAATCCAACCGTGTGATTACAAATGTAATCCATGCTTCTATTAAAATATATACAAATGTACCATTAAATAACTGTCCCATATTCGTACAAGGTAAAAAAAAAAATTACGTAAATATTGTCTGCTAACTCTACACGTGTACTTTAATCCGTAATTTGGTCATCTATAGTAAAGGACTAGGCTCAAGCTAGTAGCCACTCGCTAGCAGCTATCATATTACTCAGTGTAGCATGGTAGTTATGTTTAATGACTTTACATAAGAGAGTACAACATACAGATACATCAAATAACCCAATACAATATAAGACCAATACATGACATCCCCCTTTTTTTGAAAAAATGTTCTTTGTAAGTCTGCTGTTCAACTCAAATTAAATTAAATTAAATTACAGTTCTTTCTTCAAGAATAAAGTCTATTTCAATGTATGCAATATAGAAAAGTTCTACTGGATTTCACTATTAAAGTTTGAGTTGTCACATCTTAATCAAATAAAGTTCTAACTGATTTCACTTATGATATAAATTGTCATTTCGTAAATCTTTATGTTTTTGTTGCATAAATTGTCTCCCTTAAAAGAATGTTAATACTGATTATCAATCATTAGAATAAATTTGTTTGTTGTTGTTTTTTAACCATGTCTATTTTTCAAGATAAAGCATAACTATTCTACTGAGTATTGAATAAAAAAAAATACTAGATCTACTGACTAGAATTACTAAATAATATGACAAAAAAAAATTTCAGAACTTTCACTAATTTGATATTTTTATATCTTAGATTTTCACTTCATATCTTATTTCTTCACTTGATATCTTAGATTCTCACTTTCTTCACAACATTATTGATATTTCACACACTATATATTTGATTTTATTTTAGATGCACATATTTTTGCTATTTTGCTTTGGTATATTTTCCATAGAAGAATGCTATTATGTTAGCAATTTTTATACATAAATTTCCTTTCCTCCTGAGTTTACACTGATTAAATTGCATACATAATCATTATATTTAATCGGCACTTTAACGGATATTACTGATCTTGTGCTGCAAGTTGGTTCAGCGGATTTCCCTTCTATTCGAAATTCCTGATTTTGAACGTGTTTGTTAACTTCTGTTGGTTGTTTGAAATTTTCAGTGATAGGATAATTTCGGATTTCTTGTTGAGGTGTATTAACATCCAAATAATTCTGTTCAATTTCCATTTCTGGTTGAAATGTTGCTTTTGTTGTTTTAAGATGTTTACGGTCTTTTCTTAGGCGGTTACCTCCAAGAGTTTCAACTATATAGGATATAGGTGTTTCATGTTTTTGGACAACCTTTCCTGGTGTTAACTGGTTGAATCATAACTGTTACGTTGTGTTTAAGTTCTCTCAACGGTTTTCTGAGTTTGTAGTCTTTTGTTATATACTAGTTCTAGTAGATTTTTTAATTTTTGTTCATTTACAAAAATTGGTTTCAACAATGGCGCTGATGTTGGAAGACTCGATTTTAAACGTCGTCCAATGTGCAATTGTGCTGGTGATAGTTCGATTTCATCTAACGGTGTGTTCCTGTAATCCAACATGGCTTTGAATGGATTTTTGCTCTTCTTGTTAAATTTTTCACCGTTTGTACAAATCTTTCTGCTTGTCCATTTGCTTGTGGATAATGTGGACTAGTTATCGAAAAGACAAATCCATATACTTTTGCAAACTGTGCAAATTATTTGCTAGCGAATTGGGGACCATTGTCTGTGATCAACTGATCAATGTTTCCAAATCTAGACATTTGCTTTTTTAAGTAGCAAATTATATTTGATGAACTTAATTTATCCAGTTTATCGATTTCTGGCCATTTTGTATAATAATCAACTGTTAGCAAATAATGTTCTCCTTTGAATTGAAACAAGTCAGCTGCTATTTTAGATGAAGGTCTATCTGGAAGCTTTGAAGTTATCATAGGTTCCTTGATGTTAGTTTTCTTCTTGTTTACTGCGCATGTTTCACATTTTTCTACAATGTCTTGTATATCGGACACCATTCTAGGCCAATGCATTAACTCTCTGGCTCTGATTTTGTATTTAACGATTCTCAGATGTGTTTCATGGATAAGGTGTAACATTTCTTTGCGTAAGTTTTCTGGAATTATAAGCTTTAGTCATTTGTACATAAAATTATCAATGCATTTTATTTCATTTCTAAACTGCCAATACGGTTTCACTTCGTCTGGTAGATCTTCTTTTTTTCTGTGGCCATCCATCTTCGGTCGTTTTCTTCAACCGTTGCATAATTTCATCAATTTCTGTTTGTTTTCTTAACTGTTCATATTTTGTAGGTGATATAGGAAGATGAGCATTTAACTGAATCTCATTAATTTCTATATCTAGTACCAGTTTTTCTACTGTTTCTTGTAAGTACATTCTTGACATATCTTTGTTGAGTTGGAGTTAGTGCTCTTGATGCATAGGCAATAGGCTTGTCATTTTGGAGTAACACGGAACCTAAGTCTTTTGAGGTTGTATCGACACTCAATGTTAGTGGCTGTTTTGGATCATAGTAGGATAGAATAGTCGCA
Organism: Mytilus californianus; assembly: GCF_021869535.1. Classification (NCBI taxonomy): domain Eukaryota; kingdom Metazoa; phylum Mollusca; class Bivalvia; order Mytilida; family Mytilidae; genus Mytilus; species Mytilus californianus. The sequence continues at coordinate 112,198,622 of NW_026262723.1, forward strand.
TTTGTGGCCATGTCTTTGAGTTTATTAAAACTAGTGTCTTGTTTTTTTTCCCAGCACCACATATTCTTTTCTTCTAAAAATACTCTCACTGGTGCACTGACATGAGCTATTAATTAAGATGGCCGCTCAGGTAGTGAACTGAGTTTTGGGCTCTGCAGTATTTTGGTAATTTTATGTGATTTTTAACAGAACTGGATGTTCAGTGTGATTATCTCTACACAGTGATGTAACTTTTATTGAGAAAATTTGGATTTTGAACTTTGGAAATTTTGAAAAAAAAAATTTTCAAAAGTGTAGTGAGAACATTTCAATAACACTGTTCACAGTTTGTAGTCTTCTATTTTACTTGTCTGAAGTATTTTTGGGAGTTGATTTGTAAATACTTCTTTACTTAAGCAATGCCAGGTGAAAATTCTTACAACAGTAATGAAAAAGGTGACAAAAAATGTACAAACTGTACAAACATTGCTGGCAGCTAAAAAAGGTAGTGACAAAGGAAAATACAGGTAAAAGAACTCATGCAGATGTTTCAATGGATAGTAGTGCAGATATGACAATTGAATTGTCAAATCTCTACCATGATTTATATAGTATAAAGGAAAGTCTGGAGAGTGTTGTTAAACGAACAGACCTGACAAAGCACTGAACAACAACAAGAGGAAGAAAAGATGATTTGGAAACAATAGTGACCTAAATTGTTACTAAATTGGTTGACAGCATGAAAAAAGAAAGTGAAGGTAACTTAAAAGATCAGACAAATAAGCAGACAAAAGCTGTTGAAGAGCTGTCCAAAGAGAATGAAGGCTTAAAAGAGTTGATTGCTAGCCAAAGAAAAATGCTCCATAAACTTCAGACAAATGTAAAAGAGATAATGTAATTATAGCCACACAAGCTTACAAATGTCTAACTATAACCGGCAGTATAGCAGAAAGTTCAACAAAAAAAGTGATGCACTTCCCAGAAAACAAGGATGACAATCTCTGAGAGATCTTTAAAAATAAAATCGTTGAAGACAAATTGAAGGTTACCATTCGACCTGAGGACATCCAAGCTATTCATAGGATACCAGGTAAACAAGGAGGACATAGACCAGTTATTGTAAAACTCCTCAAATCTGAAGTAAAATACCGCATTATGAAAGAAAAGAAAAACATGTCTCAACAATGTACTTTTAGATTAGTTGATGATGTTACAAAATGCAACATGGAACTGATTACTAGACTCCGTGATAGTGGTAAACTTGATAGTGCTTGGTACTTTAACTGTGCTGACAGATAAAGATTCACCTGAAATTCTATATTGTCTTGATATATAATATTTCACTAACACACAAAAAATAATAGTATTTATGGGAATTGTACACTATAATTTTCATTATTTTTATGATTAATATTATTATTTTTTATTTTTATTATTTTTTTTCTACTTAAAATTATCATTATTAAGTATTTTGCAATGTGAAACATTTATGATTAATAGTGACCTCTCATTTCTTATCCTTTGGTAAAGATTCAATTCCTTGTTTTGACATATTTGCTTAGTTGAGCTTTTTGTATATCACTTCTATATAATTGTTTTTTCTTTAAAATCGATTAAAATAGAAAAAAAAATTGTTAGTATGAATAACATGCATTTCGGAAACTGTAGTATTTAATGCCATTCAAGCTGCAACACATAAAATAGAACATGTATATGGATGTGGGTTATCTTAACAGTGTAAATGTGAGAGAGAATGATTGTACAAATGCAGTTTATTTAAGTTTATTTCATTGTATTAGATTATTTTGCTTGCTCTTGTGTATAGATAAAAACATTGTATCTCAAGTCAATATAACATAATGGAAAATCATATTAAAATTTGTCAATAAATGTTAGGAGTCTTTTCTCTAGTGCCAAGAAAAGATCTGATGTCTTCAACTGGGCAAAAAAATAGTTTAATTACGTGTTTTCAAGTGACACACAGTACTAGAGAAATAGAAAATGGGGTCATCAGTGTTATTTTAGTCATGGTGATAGCAGAAGTGCTAAAGTTTGTGTCATGTTCAGGGGTGGTTATGATTATGAAGTTCATGACTCTCTTCTAGACCAGTATATACGATACATCATATTAGACGTGGTGACTTTATAGGACCAAAGATTAACTCTGGTATGTTTATATGGTTATATATTACACAGATAAACCAGAATTTTTCTGTGATATCCTACAGAAAACTATGAGATTTTCAAATACAAGTTTCATTTCCTTGGGTGACTGGAATGTAGTGCAGAATAAGAATGATGATACTTATAATGTTATACATGACAGAAACCCCAACTCCAGGAAAAAGATTGATGAAATAAACGAAACACTTTTATTGTTAGACCCTTGGAGGACTTGTAATCCTAGTGTGAGAAAATTTACATGGCGTCAGACACCTCCCATTAAACAAAGCCGTCTTGATTATTATCTTGTATCTGAGGACCTTTTTACATTGATGGAATCAAAAAAAAGTATTCCTAGATACAGGACAGATCACTCTGCCATTATGTTTACTTTTACATCATCCTTTGCTAAGCGGGACAAAAGATACTGGAAATTTTATTCTCAGCTTTTAAGAGATTCTGAATAAGGAGAATTAGTTAAAATTTGCATCAGAGACACTGTTTCTGAGTATATCTCTGGGTGTGATTTCGAAAATGATCTTCACGTTCAGTTATCATGTAGTGAGCAGCTATTTTTAGAGTTTCTAAAAATGAAGATTCGTAGTCTTACTATCTCCTACTGTATTAAAAAATCAAGGGAAGAAAAAGAGATTTTCAAAAGACTGGATTTGGACAACATTGTAAATGTAGACCCTTGCGAAATAAATGTCACGTCACTCAATAAGAAAAAGTGTGAATTAGAGAAGAGACGACAGACCTTAGTTGAGGGTCTCATTCTCCGTTCTTGTGCAAATTAGCATGGGAATGGAGAAAGATGCACCAACTATTTTGTAAGTAAGAAAAGAAAGCCTTCTTAAATAAAAACCATGGCTGAACTCATTGATAACCAAGGAAACCAAATTTCTGATCAATCTAAAATTTTCATTTCTTCATCAAGAATTAAAAGACATTTGTATATTTTATTAGCACACCGTGCTGCACGCTGAAAGGGTGAGAAATAGATAAAAAAAAAGAACACTGAAGGAGTGGAGGAATAAGGAATTTCTTTTTTAAAACACAATGTTAAGCAGCATTTTTCTTTAACAATTTAACCCTAAAAAGCATGGAAATGTGGAATAAAATTTTTGTTAGAAAATCTTTAAAAAATATGATTTACCTCCCTTTAAAACTAACTACTTTAGAATAATTGAAATATTAAGTCTTCTTTGATGCGTAAAACAACAATTTCTTGTATCATAAGGTGTCAAGCATTTATTTTTTGACTATTAATGATCATGTAACAAACAGTTGCAGTAATTATATATAATCAAGCTATTTTCAGTTTCATTTTATGCCAATTTCATGATATTTATTATGAATATTTATGAACTTCGAAAAACTCATTTTTAAGTTCAGGAATCTCTATCGTCATTCATTGGAATGAAAAAAAATATAATAATCATTTAAGAGATAGAAAAAATCTTTCTAATGAGCAAAAAAAAAAAAATAACAAAAAACTAGTCTTCAAAGAGAAATATAAATTAATCTTAGAGAAAAATGGAAAAATATATCCCATTATGCTTTCATTGCTATCACACTGACAAATATTATCAGAAAAAAGGAAGGGACTTCTATCAATTTCGAATTCGGTTGGGGAATTTTAGCTAGTTAGAACTGATAATAAGTAATGGAATGAATAAGCTTGCGTAGACGAAGTTAGAACTGAACATAACCTATCTTGTCGAAAACAGGATGAAATGAATAATCTACCCAAAATAAGAAATTATTGTGTACGAAATCGAAGGTAAATTTTCGCGCGGCTTTACCGGCCTCCAAAAATGGGCTTGCATAGAAACCGGTAAACATGAATGACTATTTTGAAGCTAACCGGCGATTACAATCGGCCGCTTACTATTCATGAGGCCAACTTGCATTAATATTTTTGAGTCTGCGGTAATATTCATGAGATTACCTGGGCTCGATGAAGTGTTGTAAGAAAATATTGATTATAAAGATAAAAGGATGTTTGCTGATTATATTTGATATTGCTATAAATAAAAATAAATTCATAACTCAACGGGTGTCTTCTTCGAGGTCTGCATTTACGTAATCATTCATAAAAAGGGAACGATTACGTAAACCAATAATTACAAATATTTTTCGGTAAATTATAAAAAATGCCACTTGAAACATCAATGAATAGCTTTTATATCTAAAAATTAAACTGAACCAGAAATACGATCTACAGCTGCTTCTAAGTAAAGACACATTCCATATAAAATTACAAAATGGTTCTTATTAAATTCTCTTACATGCCGACGTGTCATTTTTTACTGGTTTTAAATCACTTTCAGAATTATACAGTACTCATATTATATACAATCGTTTTCGACCATATGTAACAGTTTAGACTCCTCTTCCCCAAACCTGCTGACAAATTCGTACGGGTCTAGTCATAAATTCTATTGGTATTTTAGAGGCAATGTCTTCTACTGCAGATATTATGGCCAACGTGGTGAATCTCTTAGTTTGATCAGCCAGCAATAGTTGGACAATGAGACAAACTAGGCCCCCCTAACCCTATTGTGAAAACTTGTACGGGCCTAGGCCATAAGTTTTATAGGTCGTTTTAGAGGCAATGCATACCTCTACCTCTCGTATCATTGTCAACGTGAAAATCTTTTAGTTTGGCCAGCCAGTTATAGTTAAATTTGGGCTATGTGGCATACCACATGCCCCCTTTTTATCCAATGCTGACTAACTTGTACGAGTCTAGGTCATAAGTGAAATGATCCATTTCAGAGGCAATATCTACCTCTACATCTGGAACCAAAGCCAACGTGGAGAATCTCGTAGTTTGGCCAGCCTGCAATAGTCGGACTATGTGACATACCAGGTACCCCCAACCTTATGCTTAAAACTCGTACGGGTCTAGAGCATCAGTGCTGTGAGCCATTTCAGAGGCAAGTATACTTCTACCCCTGGTATCATGGTTAACGTAAATAATCTCTTAGTTTGGCTAGCCGGTAATAGTTAAATTGGACTATGTGATATAAAACAGGTACACCCCCCATCCCCCCACACACACTTTTTTCACAATATACTTCCTCGCCCTAAGCTGAAAAAATCGTATAGGTATAGGTCTAGGCCATTTTAGAGGTAATCTCTATCTCTACCTCTGGTACCATGGTCAACGTGGAGAATCTCTTAGTTTGGCCAGGCGGCACTCGTTAAGTCAGACTATATGACAAACCAGGTACCTCTACCCTTCATCCAATAGTGACAAGCTCGTATGGGTCAAGGGCATAAGTACTAAGGCCTATTTAGGGGCAATATCGTCTACCTCTTGTATCATGGCCAACGTGGAGAATCTCTTAGTATGGCCAGCCAGCAATAGTTATGTCGGACTATGTGACATTCCATGATCCCAAACCCTATGCTGACAAACTCATACGGGTGTATGACATAAGTACTATAGACCATCTTAAAGGCAATGTCTCCCTTTCCTTTGGTAGTACTGGATTAAAGAGAATAAAGTATTGCATGGGACCATGGCTAACGTGGAGAATCTTTCAATTTGGCAATTCGGCAATAGTTAAGTCGGACTTTGTGACATAACAAGTGTCCCCATCCCTCCACCCCCTTACCTGGTTCTGACAAACTCGTAGCCATTTTAGAGGCAATGTGTACCTCTAATACCATGGCTTACGTGGAGAATCTCTTAGTTTTGGCAATAGTTTAGTCACACTATGTGACATACTAGGTACCCCTCCGCCCCCTGTTCACCCAATGCTGACAAGCTCGTTTGGGTCAAGGGCATACATTATAAATGCCATTTTTTGGCTTCCTCTACCTTTTGTTTCATAGCCAACATTGATAATCTTTTAGTTTGGCCATCCTGCAATAGTAAAGTCAGATTATGTGACATACAAGATACCCTAAACCCTATACTGACAAACTTTTATAGGTATAGAGCATAAGTGTTATAGACCATCTTAGAGGCAGTGTCATCTTCTACCTTTGGTAGTATTGATTTTAGAGAATAAAGTATTGTATGGCATGGATAATCTTTTAGTTTGGCCATCCGGCAAAAGTTTAGTCGGACTACTTGACATACCAAGTCCCCCCCAATGCGATGCTAACACACTCGTACAGGTCTAGGGCATAAGCGCTAAGGGCCATTTTAGAGGCAATGTCTACCTATACCTCTCGTACCATTGCCAACGTGGGGAATCTCTTAGTTTGACAAGCCGGCAATAGTTAATTTGGCCTTTGTAATATATAACAAGTAACCCCCCCTTTTTTCCATCATATGCTTGCAAAGTGTACGGGTGCGCAAAAGTAAATGTGATTTTACATTGTACGATTGAAAAGATGGTTGGTGAAGGAAGGAAAAAGACACTTAGTTGCATTGTTGGACAAAATATTCACAAAGGCGACCAACTTTGAAGATGTGTTGAAAATGATGTAAAATAGCCTTGGAGAGAAATTTGCAAGTAGGACATAGTATAAAAGTGAAAAGGCACTGAAAGAGGTGATAAGTATAAAATTTGATAACGGAAAATATAGATCAATTGCCGGATCTCAATACTTGATCTTACATAATTGGCCGGCAATTAATACAGCCAATATTTTTTGTCGTGCATTGTTTTTGCCATGGCATGGTCAGTTTGTTTTCGACTTGTGAGTTTAAATATCCCTTTAGAATCTATTGCCTCTTTTTAAATCACTTCCAAAGTGACCCTATCCAAGCAAAAAGATTAGTTAGATATAAGAAGATGTGGTATGAGTGCAAATGAGACAACTCTCTATCCAAGTCACAATTTGTAAAAGTAAACCATTATAGGTCAAAGTATGGCCTTCAACACGGAGCCTTGGCTCACACCAAACAGCAAGCTATAAAGGGCCCCAAAAATGACTAGTGTAAAACCATTCAAACAGGAAAACCAACGGTCTAATCTATATAAAAAACGATAATAATTATAAGTCAAGAATCAATTAAGATACATCATTTTGTTATAAAACTTGTGTTATTTCAATGAAAAAAATAAACATCTCCTTTATTCATACTAAAAATAGGGAGAAATACAAAAATGCCGTATATCTGGCTTACCCGATTAATTTCTTTTGAGTCATACCCAGCAAGTAAGAAAATTAAGTTTTCACAAACAATACTGCCATAATCATTTCCACAGAACTCACGCGCATTCGAGCTAATAAAGTCGGAGGATGGCAGAAATTCACCTTTGCCTAGCAGCTGGAAAAGTGTCTACAAAAGTGTATAAAAGATAAAAGTTTTATTCACAAAGTTGGTGCATAATAAACATATATCATAAGCTCTGTATAAACTTTAAAACAGTATTTCAAGGATTAAGAAAAAATGAAAAATGTTCCTTTTAATGTTTGTTATATCTTTCGATCAACTCCTGTGTCATTGAAAAATGTTCCTCTTAATGTTTGTTATATCTGACGATCAATTCCTGAGTCATTGAGAAATGTTCCTTTTAATGTTTGTTATATCTGTCGATCAATTCCTGTGTCATTGAGAACTGTTCCTTTTAATGTTTGTTATATCTGTCGATCAATTCCTGTGTCATTGAGAAATGTTCCTTTTAATGTTTGTTATATCTGTCGATCAATTCCTGTGTCATTGAGAAATGTTCCTTTTAATGTTTGTTATATCTCTCGAACAATTCCTGAGTCATTGAGAAATTTTCCTTTCAATGTTTTTTATATCTGTCGATCGATTCCTGAGTCACTGGCGAATACCATGAATCTTCTTTTTATTCATAATAAACAATTCCTTAGTAGAAATTAATACTTTGCTAAAAGTCAGTCGTCAAAATGAGAATGTACATTGCAAAATTATTATAGAAAGTCTCCGTATAATTGTATTGAATACAGAAGCAAGCAGTCATTTATACAGATAGTATACATGGTCTCAAGAGTAACTGTTTTATGTTTGTTTTTCTTGAAATCATGTTCATGTCTGAGCTGACTTAGGTGATTTTTTTGAGTTATGTGATGTTGCTTGTCAATTGTGATTTAAGTATACAAAAATGTTTAATTGTCAATCTTTTCTCCAGGGTTTGCAATTCATGATGATTGTTTACAAGAAACTTGCATCTATATCTTGAGCATATGGAGCCACTGCCTTGAAGGGCCCAGTAGCATTTCCCATTGTAGCTACCGGTGCAAGAGCAAAGAAATGTTTTATTTTAACAGCCAGTGTTTGATTTCGTCCTAATTCAGCAAATATAATCTCCGTCCCTTGGGAATGACCGGCATAATATATCTGACTGACATTGGTTGTTTTCACTATGTAGTCTACTGTGGAAGGAAGGTCGTATTTTGCCATTTCGTCCCATCTACAAAATTTCAATCATATAATTTGTATGAAAATGAAAACATAAATGAAGTTAGAATATTTTTTTCTTCAAATTCTTGATTTTGTAACCCTTATCGGAACATTAGTGGAATTTGTTATCAAAATTTTAGTTTAAAATTTCATAAAGAAAAAGAAAACCATGCATTGTCCGATGAAAATCTAGACTGTATAGAAGAAGAAGACGTTTTATTTCCATAAAATGGGCTCTCGAACAATATTAAACTGTAAGACATCATTTTAAAAACAACAGGATTAATAGTGAGGAAAAGAATCATTTGAATATGTTCTATAAGGACATTTTAATGGAATTTTCACCGTGCACTGTTTGAACTTTTAAAAAAAGAATCAACCAGGGCTGATAGGTCCAATTAGTCTCAAAACTAATCTTTGTCAAATACATTTGTGTGTTGATTTTTTCCTAAACTTACGTAAAATCCCAGAATTTTTCATCTGTAGGTTTTAATGTTTTATGTCGTTTTGAGTATGTGTTTCCTCTACTGTTTCCCATCCAGACATCCATCCCTCTGTCAGCCAAGATGAAACCGAGACTCTGGTTGGCTAGATTTTCTACCCAGCATGATGAACATGACAACAATCCATGTTGGAGTAAAACTACAGGTCTACTCTGGTTACTTCCTTCAACGATCGAATTCCAATGTTATCATATACAGTCTATGAATTAATTTGTTTTGTGTGTAAAATCACAAACAAGAGCAGACAAGTATATACCGTACGAAGTCGGTATGGTATACCAGTACCTGAAATAACGAAAATCGATGCCGGCTGTTATTATAAATTATAGATATACGTTACTTTAGCCCTTACATGCTTTTTTTCTAATATTAATTTAAACTAAATTGTAAAATACTAGTATGCATACAAATAAGAGAAAGAGAGAGAGAGAGAGATATGAACATATATGTATGACATGCATGCTTAGGAATCTACCCGAGCTGCAACGATATACCTTGTTTATGTATTGGAGGTATCCTGTGTAAACCAAGTATGTATCCATCTGCTGTCTCGACTAAATGTTCTTCGAAAGGATATCCTTTGCTGTTTATCAACTGTGACTAAAATAAGACATCATCAAATGAGAACCTTGAAGTGGAACAGACAGAAAACGAATTGAGAGTCTAATATACAAAGAATATTAATGACACTCAAGAAAATAAAAATACGTGAATATTACAAATTATTTTAACATTTTAATAGACGCCGTATTTTTTATCATTTATTAATTATAACTGAAAGAGATGCATGTATAATATGAAAAAGAAGATGTGGTATGATTGCCAATGAGACCACTCTCCACAAGATCGAGAGTGTGCATGTTTTCAGTAGATTTTATCATTTTGTCACGAGGGTACATGATAAATGCCATTCCAGTAACACAACTTGTGCACATTGATATGGTATCATTTTTCTTGAGAAACATTCGTCCTAAAAGTATATCAGAAATTCACCTCCTTCGTTAATATTTGGAAGTAATGTCATGTACTTAGCATTTTCTATATCTCACTGGTTTTTTCTAAAATGCGAAGCACTTACCACGTTTTTATATGCATCTGGGTCTATCTTCTGTCCCGAGATTATTCCATTTGTGAAAAGCGGTGTTGCAATAGTAAAAAAAAAAGTACAAGCTAAAATGTTTCTAATATGCACAGACATTATTTTGAGGAGTCAAAATGATAAAAGAAGTTTTAAAATCTCTTATGCTGCAACTTTTACCATTTTAATTTGAGAATAACCAATAGTAGATTTTTATTGGATGACAGTTACCATAATCTTACATAATAACAATGACCTCTAACTATCAAAGAGTGAACTTATCTTGTCTTACACAAGACTGAATACACTTAATCAGCGGTTGTATTTCAATATCGGCCTGTATGGACTATTCAATGATTTTTTTTTGCAAAACGAAGAAAATGACATGAAAATAAATCGAAGTACATGAAAATGTTAAGATTTAAAAAATGTTTGACAAATAAGTATTAAAACAACAATTTGGTGCGTGTGAAGCACTTTTCTGGATTTACCTTTATCAGGAAGGCTCAAATCAAACATTTGAAAGGCAAAGATATATAAATATTTTAGGAGCTATATCCCCGAAAGGGATCTAAAGAAAATAGCCAAAACTATCTAAGATATGTTTTTGTAGTTGAAACCTATATATTTCCAATAATTTATCAAATTATTAATGGAAAATTAAAGAATTTGAAGTTGATGACATCAAATATAGAGCCAATGACTAATTAAAAACAAAATCATGGTATCATTCATATTAAAGTAGAAAATTATTTAATCTTATCTATATACAAGATAAAACTACTTGTCGACCGCAGAGATCATTCAACTTAAAGTTGTTAAGTTCAGATGCTTATCAATTTTCTCATAAGGCAAATCTGATGAATCCTATGATATAATGCTGATCCTTACGAACAAAAGCTCTTTCCTATAGGTCCAGTCAGATGAAGCATTAAGAACCCCAAACAAATTTTTGTGCATGTATTTCTTTTTATACTGATATAAGAAAATAGAATTTGTTTATGACGAACAGTGGGTATTTTTTTTTTACAAAATTTTAAGTCCTAAATCGCCTCTGATCAAAATGATTGTGAAAAAATAATGATATTATCAACGATCTGCAACATTTTAGTCTAGTTTCAAGCTATTGATAAGCAAATTGATATCCGTCATTTAAAATATAAAAATTACCAATGATACATATCAGATATAAATTGATACACCTCTAATAAAACCAACCTAATATAGCACTGAACATCTGGAAACTACAACATCGTCATAGACATCATCACCGGTGTGAAAATAATCATTCTACCTCGCAATAACAGTGCCTTTGGATTTATAAATCTTGAGTTATGCATATCAAAAACAGTTTAACCTAAGTCTTTACAAGTTTCAGCTTTCTAAAAAGCTTTGGAGTGCTTCGCTGTATCATAATAAAGTAAGGTGTGGTTTATGTGGTTGTTTAAGTACGAGAAAAGTTTATTTATCCCCTATGTGCATATTCGAGGGTCTGGATGGGGGTCCTTCATTTTTGTTTTCTTTATTTTTTTAGGCCATTTTTCTCTATTCTTTATAAATTTTGTCCATTAATCTCCATTCTTTATATTTTAACCCTCCATAATTCTCTATGCTTTAATTTTTTTGCCTATTTTTCTCTAATTCTTTATTTTTCTGGTCTTTTATTCTGCGCGTTTTGCTCATTGTTCGCTATTCTGTAAACCCCATCCATACCTCCATATACTCACAAGTGTGGTCTTATCAGCCCGTCTTAGATGGGTGCATTGTGGTATACTGTAGTTCGTTCATGAATACTTCCTACATAACTTAAATTTGCTTTTACCAATTCACACGAAACTAAAACGGAACATTAGGATTGAAAGACGAAAACTTTCTTTTGATTTTAAAATTCTTATGTGTCGTCATACAGTACATAAGATACAGTTTGATTTTTGAAAATTTATTATTTGTCATTCCACAGTTATCGGACTTATGGTAATATTCTACATGGCATACTCTAGATCTAAAATGTTTGAGGGTCTGATGGGGGGGGGGGGGGGGGGGGGGGGGGCGGGGGAGGTCCTTCATTTCTGTATTCTTTAACTTTTTATGCCATTTTTCTCTATTCTTTATACTTTTTGCCCATCAGTCTCTTTTCTTTTTTGCACCGCATTATTCTCTATTCATTATTTTTTTTATCCATTTTTTTCTATTTTTTATATTTTTTGCCTATTATTTTCTATTCTGTAAACCCCCATCCACACCCTCATGTTTGGATTAACTATTTACTTTACGCTGTTGTTAATATTGGCGAATCTAACCTCACTTTGGATTTAAACATTTTATAGTTCGTCGTTCCATAAAGTTATGGGACTTTCAACAGTCAATTTTGTCGCAATATCTATTTGCATATGGATATCCTAATGCATGTTTTCTTACACAGCAATGTTACTAAGTTGTTATTAGATGCATAACTATTTCAGATCTTCTCACGATAATTCTAATGCACAATTCGAGTGTATCATATGGTCTTGACGTAGCTGTGTTTTTATATCAATTTTTGTTTTGTTTTATAACATGGAATACACGTATTCTGACAATTTTCTTGAAGATCACTGGCAGTTATGTGTATTTTAAGTGTTGGTGTATATGCATATTTACACCAAGATGTCGTTAAATGAAATTAGATACACTGCATTTATCATGCTTTTCAATAACATATGGTCAAATCGCTGAAAGACACCCCTCCTAAATTATTGAAAACTATCATTCTGCATTGACAATAATGTCTTAATATCAATTAGATACACCCATTCGGGATTATGCCCTTATGGTGTATCTAATACATAATCAGATGAGCACTCAGAAACTTGTTTATCTTTGCCCCTCTTCTAATTTATCAACACGAATTGACTCGACATTATATAGCAAGGTAAACCAGTAAAGGCAAAATTAATCATTGGTCGGGTACTCATACTGTAATTTTGTCCGTATTTAATATCTTCTCCTCTCCAGGACATGTTCCCAATTCTATATCTCATTCCAGCCAATAGAATCTTTCCCACATCATTAGGCAACCAATGAGAACTGATGTTTGTTACGTAATAATTTAAAGATGGCGGGAATATCGTATGAAACTGTCAATAAATATTAGGGAATATTTAATAAAGCGAATGGCTTCGAGTAGCAAAAACGCAAAAAGCAAACATTAAAAAAAGTTTAAAAAATATAAGACGTCACAACATCTTCCAAAAAACTAAAGAAATACATACTACTATGTATAGTACACACACATACGTTGGAGTCTATATATGCCTTTGCTATCCCATCATTAAACCTGTACTTTAATTATGAAATACAACATGAGGTCTCGAGGTATCTTGTTTGCTTCAAGTGAAAAGGTCATTGATAGCAAGAATGCCGAAGAAGATGTGATTTTCTCCTAGTCGGAATGATGTGTCCATGTGTGGTCACATGTGATCTTTGTTCGTTTTTAGTGCTATTCCTAATTAACATACGACCAGCTTCTGCCTTGGTTCTTAAAATTGAGCTAAGGAATTCAAATCGCTCAAAATGGCGCATTATTGAGGAAGGGATGACTAAGTCCTGAGGAGAAATCATACGATAGCAGCAACAAGGATATATTGTACAAAAGTCAGAAAATATTATCCCGGAGCAAGTTGAGATCCAAAAACCAAATGCTACGACACATGCTATATATTAGTAAAGTAAGATCCAAATATTTTAAAAGAAAAATTAGGATTCTACACAGAAAAAACGTACAAGATCCAGGCAAAACAAGCGAGCGACACATTTTAAGAAAATCGGAGTATACCTATTCTAAAGACGAAAGTAAGACCCATAACACAAACTAGCATCGGGAAAGATGACTCAGTGCAATAAATAAGCAAGATCAAGACATCACAAAGCCGCAACACAAACACAAAACATCATAGTTTATCATCAATAAAGCTTGATACAGATAACGAAAACCAGCATCTCAGGTATAGAACACAGATCATTTACAAGAATAAGGCATGCTTCAGAACATGATAAATGAACTAGGCACGATACAGACAACACAAACCAGCAACCCGTTCACGCAAATTCAAAATATCAAGTAAGGCAAGATATATATCAACACAAAAACAGAAAAAAAGCCAACTAATAAAGGTGGTAAGTAAAAACACAGAAATGACAATTGTTTAGATAAGAACATTACTCCATAAATTGTTTATGTCATATATTATGTTTTTAACCTTGTGTAAACAGAGTACAACGTTATATCTCCGCAATATAAAAATATATATTCTATAAAAATCAACAGATTTCTTTAATTAGAATACACAGTGTGGGAATGGAACTGTGCGGTTTTGTAATGTTTTGGTCATTCGGGAGACTGTCAAGCGGGGCTCCGTTATTCGAAACAATAACAAGTTGCTTGATGGAAAGTTTGATGAACTCAAATGTTACTATATAACGTTTCTGCTGCAAGTTTTGGTAATCAAAACATTCTATATGTAAATATGAACCAATAAAATAATGAAAATGACATATGCATCCAAACGTTTTCCTTAGAATGGTGGAGCTCCCAGTAAGTCGATCAAAACTGTCACGGAGCAGCAATCAAAAATGTTAAATAAACATCGAAAAACCCATCGTTACTACCAGAATTTTCACATGTACCTTTTCTGGTATATAGTCTTACCTGTCTGAAAGTTTAAAAGCCATTGTCCCAGTAGAAATCCAAATATATTCATTTTCTAAATGTCGGATATTTAATTGACTGTACAATCGCTTGCAAGTTTACTGTACAATCACTTGGAGCTATCCTGTACAATCGCTTGGCCAACTTTGGTTAACAAAAATTGAAAGGAAGTAGAAATATCTTAATTGGCTTGATTTGTTTGACTTGTAATTAAATGTTCTATATAAAAACTGGCTTAGCACTGATATTTTCGATTGCAGGTTAAATTAAAGCGCAAATGTCATTACAATTATTTTGTATCATCATATTTTCGTGATACATAGCTTTAAAAACATATTTTATTTGAAATATATGAAACACAAAATATGATTGCAGTTATACACAAAGAGATTGAGAACAATGTTGCTCTTATATCAATCTCCCTGTTAAAAGATAAAAGGAAATGACTGCTTTTTAAATGGTTAAAACGTGACATTAGGATATGTGTTTCAATGCTCTTCCAAATCGGAGATAAAGTCTATTAAAGAGGAATTCATTATAGGCCAAAAAGTAAATTGATATTTTAATGGAACATAATAGTTTCTAGTGTTTACGTTTTGGGCATATGAATAATTATGACACTCAAGTAGGAAATGCTTACTGTTATCTATTCTGCAACATTCATGAACAGTTTTTTCTTTCAATGAGATTTATGTCATATAAATGTTCATTAAAAACTACTGCAATCCAATGCAACATAATATATATGTCTGGCATGAGTTTGTTTTCCTTGTTCTGTAATGATTTAATAACAGTTATTTGGTATTGTTATCAATTTTTTTTATTTAAGCCTCAATAACACATTCGAAAGTCTCACTAATGTGTGAAGGTTTTATTTTCAATTAATGGATGCAGTCTGCATTAGCGGATCCGGTGTGCGGGGGAGGGTGTTCTGGTGGTTGAAACCCCAATTTTTTCGATTTTATTTATTTTGTGAAAGTTTCATGATGTTCCATGGTTTGGATCACCCTTTGTTCAGAAAGGATGGATCCACGTCTCGTATGCTATCGTCAATGATAGTTTTACGTGATGAAATGATCATTCAATTGATTTTTTTATAGTTTGGTCTTGTGTGCTGTAACACCAGTTTTGGGGAGGACTGAGCGCACACAAAAATATTTAACCCGCCACTATCTTTATGTGCCTGTCCCAAGTCAGGAGCCTGTAGTTCAGTGGTTGTCGTTGGTTCATGTCTGTCTTTTTTGGGGGGGGGGGTTGTTATAAATTAGGCCGTCAGTTTTTGATATTTAATTGTTCGTCGGATGTTATAGTTAGGAATATTAAAAAGTTAATGGAGGATGATACTGCTTACTATTAAGAAGAAATTCATAAAATATAAGGATTTTGTGTTTTATTTGTCTTTTAGATAACAACTCACACCCCTTATCCTTGATACATTTTATTAAGAGAGCTTTATACCACCAGTAGCAAAGATAGGTTTAATCCACCATTTTCTACATAGGAAAATGCCTGTACGAAGTCAGGAATATGACAGTTGTTGTCCATTCGTTTGATGTATTTGAGCTTTTGACTCGTTTTGCCATTTGATTAGGAACTTTCCGTTTTGAATTTTCTTCGGATTTCAGTATTTTTGTGATTTTACTTTTTTTTTGTATTAAACAGAATATCTTATTGGCAATTATACCACATCTTCTTATTTTTATTTTATGTTCATTGCCATATACGTGTATTTTCTTTGTTCCGCGAAAAGCTACCACCATTCCACATTCGAATGCATTTATCAAGTTAGAATATCCCTCTGATGAAACATTCTTTGTTGTATTGTTAATATACGTATATATTATTTTTTAAACTGTTGGGATTAATAAATTAAGTGAACATAGGCGGATCCAGGGGGGCTGGGGGGGGGGGGGGGGGGCCCGGGCTCCCCCTTTTGTGGGAAAAATTTGGTTGATTATATAGGGAATCACTGAAGCATGACTGGAGCGCCCCCCCCCCCCCCCCCCCCCCCCTTAGGTAAGTCAGCGTCCCCCCCCCCCTTATGAAAAGTTCTGGATCCGCCACTGGTGAACTACAAAATATGATTACCCTTCCAGAGCACCTACTCACCTTTTCATTTATTTATTTTTGTACGAGCACTATTTTCTTTAAAATGGTTTCTTTACATTTGTACTGCCCTTTTATTTTGTCTTGTATGCTTATTGTTCGAATGTTGAGTTTCTCTCTGATATAGACACCTTAAAAAGTTTCCTTGATATAATCTTAATCGGCAAAATGACTGAATTCGTACTCATTTTTATTTCAAATACTATAGATGAATATAATAGGACAGACAAGGAACAACCAATGAAACCACCGAGGCCCCCTGCGCATAATGAAGAAGAGTTACTCGAGAATAGTGAAGAAGGTTAATTGGACAAAGTGAAGAAGGTTAACCTGAGCATAATGAAGAAGGTTTACATGAGCATAGTTAAAAATGTTTACCTAAGCATAGTGAATAAGATTTACTTGAGCATAGTGAGGAAGGTTTACCTGCTAATAGTGAAAAGGGTTGACTGAAGAAGCAGTACCTGATCATAGTGAAGAAGGTTATTTAAGTATTGTGATAAAGATTTACCTGTGCATCGTGAAGAAGATTAACCTGAGCGTAGTGACGAACATTGATCTGAGCAAAGTAAAGAAGGTTTACCTAAGTTTAGTGGAAAATGTTTACCTGTGCATAGTGATTTTTTTTTACCTGAGCATAGTGACAAAGGTTAATCTGAGCATAGTTAAGAGGGTTAACGTGAGCATAATGAAGAAAGTTTACCTGGCCATAGTGAAGAAGATTTTTAACCGATGTTCCTGCTGGATGTTCTTCGACATAGACTGGTATCCTTGTCTGACAAAAAAGTGAATTGCTAGATATTAGACATTAAATACTGTATATTTATATTGAAATTATGGAAAATTTATATCGTGAGTATATGTCGGTTTGATGTTCTGAATTCTTTGTTCCAGTTAATGCTTCATTGTTTTTTTTTTATTGTGTTACTTCTAAATCCAAATATCAGAATGTTATGATATGAAAAATGCAATATATCAGAATTGTTTTGAATAAAACATGTTATTTAGTAACTAATTATGTCTTCCATTTATTTCTATTTACATCTTTTAAGTCGGTGACAGCTTCCATGGTTATTTTCTATCTTGACTCACCCGATTCATCTGTTTTGAGTCATAGCCAGCAAGAAAGAAAAGAAAATTTTCACAAACAATACTTCCGAGGTTGTTTCCACAGAAATCATGTCCAATTAAACGAATGAAGTCAGATGTTGGTAACAATTCTCCTTTCCCGAGCAGATTAAATAATATCTGAAACAGTGTATTACAAGGTTATTATTGTCAAGTGCCTTTACCAAAAAAAAGAATAAAAATGAAACCCACAACTTGCCATACATGGTTAGCATTGTATAACATTGCAACTGTTTTCGTGTTGGTGCTACTATAAAGCAATTTCGATAAATTTGTAAAAAACGGTTAACAATAGAGAGATAATCATCAAGCCTGAAACCAAAACAAGAGGCAAGCAATTAGCCCTTATGCCGGTACCAAGTCAGGAATCTGACAGTTGTTTTCCATTCGTTCTGTTGGTTGATACAATCGTGTGTATGATTTTGTCAGGTTTTATGGATTTCCCCCGTTTTGAAATTATCATGCAGTTCGGTATTTTTGTAATTTTTTTTTTTTTTTTGCAGAATGAAATAATAAACAGGTTTATTCATATTCTAAAATGGTAAGTAATTGCAAAATTTCGTTATGTGGTAAGAAAAATATATACATAGTGTTTAGCATGTACCTGTTTTTATTTTTGGAAGAAGTATGTCTAATTACCCTGAGTTTATATTACAGCAGGGACATTTTTAAAAGTATTCTAATCTTTACTAAAATTCACATTATCAAATACTTAAGGGCTTTAAACAACATAACAGAGTATTTTATGAACACTTTCCCATTCACTAAACTCTTAAGATGGCTCAATACTGCAATCGTGATTGATTAGGACAAATTTTCATTTTTTTTTCTCAAATAAATTTACAAGATCACTCAGAAACTAAACAAACATATATGTCGGGTATAAAGTCATGTATTGTCTTTCAGATATGAATAATTACATTTTGTTAAACGATGATACTCTCTCTACATGAGGCGTCGGACTAAACGTCTTTATTATGACTGGACATGGGCGCGTACTTATCATCAAGCACAAAAACGGACGCCTTTTTAAGCAAGGGTTTTACTACCAGAAAGGGAGAGGTCCAGGAATGACTTCATCTCTATACTCTAGTCAACCCTTGCATGGTTTCATCTAATTATAATGCTCTGAGTAAAACAAGAACAGGGGAAATTTGTCATAACTCTTTTTCATGCTAATAATAACAATTATTTATAATAAAAAAATTTTACTTTATATTTATGACATGCAAACATAAAATATTTAGAGACACAACACACACCTTTTTTGCATTTTGTATCATAGCAAATTAACTTTCGACTGGACAAGAAACTTACATCAAGGTCTTTTGCCAACGGAGCCACTGCCTTAAAAGGTCCCAAGAGTAGCCACAGGTGCAAGAGCAAAGAAATGTTTTATTTTAGAAGCTAGTGTTGGATTTCGTCCTAATTCAGCGAATATAATCATTGTGCCTTGAGAATGACCTGCATAATATATCTGACTGCTATTGGTTGTATTCACTATGTAGTCTACTGTGGCAGGAAGATCGTATTTTGCCATTTCGTCCCATCTACAAAATTATCAGATTCAAATGGAATCCAACTCTTTCTAGCAGTATTGACTTCATTAGAGGTTTGTGGCATCGTGAGGTACATTTTGGTTTGAGACCCCAGCGTGTTTATACTAACACATTGTTAGATGACCAGATTTTCGGCTTCAAGCGTTCAAGTTTTGTTGGAGATACTTTCATTAATATAACAGAAGAGATTTAAGGACTTTACGAAATTAAAATTAGAAAGTAACCTTTTCACGATGATATTTTAAAATCTATAAATTCGACTTTACTCGATATTTCATTTTCAACATCTTAAAAGTCATGACTTCGAAGTCTTGACTTTCAAATTTCGAAATTTCTGCTTTAAAAGCTAAAAAAATTTCATTTTTTCAAACTCGAAATTTTAAACTATAAATTTCGACATTTTGAAACTTAAAATTTGACATTTTAAATCTTAAAATTTGACATTTTTAATCTTAGAATTTGACATTTTATATCTTAAAATTTGACATTTTAAATCTAAAATTTGACATTGTAAATCTTGAAATTTGACTTTTTAAATCTCGAAATTTCAACTTTTTATAATTAAAATTTGCTAGATTTAAACGTCGAAAATTAGACTTAATTCAAATTTTGGCGATAGTCAGAGAAGGAGATGGGGACACAAATTATAAAAATCATCATTCTAACATTTTGGCTATTGATATTAATAAATTGTTCTGTTCTTTAACGTATGATACGGATAAGCATTTAACATGCAGATGATTACTTCAGAGAGACAATGTATGTAGGCGCAGAAAACTGATTTTTTTGACATTGCAACTTTAATTGATTTTAAAAAAAGAGGCGGAAGATACCAAACGAAGGAAATAACACTGTATAAATTATATGAGTCCTTAGCGCTTTTCTGGATAAACTTTCATCAAAAACAGTTTAAGCCAAATATTGAAGACTGAGGAACACGAACAATATGCACAAATCATTATTACTAAAATTACCAATTGCTAGATGGCTACGTGACTTATGTAATTGATATTTACTAAAAAGACAGGACTGATTTCACATTACTTCGGGAAAAAATACACAGTTGATATACTGTAAGAGTTTTATCTTACGTAAAGTTCCAGAATTTTTCATCTGTAGGTTTTAATGTTTTATGTCGTTTTGAGTATGTGTTTCCTCTACTGTTTCCCATCCAGACATCGATGCCTCTGTCAGCCAACATAAAACCGAGGCTCTGACTGGCAAGATTTTCCACCCAGCACGCAGAACATGACAACAGTCCATGTTGAAGCAAAACGACAGGGTTGCTGCCATTAGTTCCTGAAACAAATAGTTGAACTATATGGACTCACATATTTTCAATTTCTTATACATGTATGTCTCATTTAAAATAACAGATTTTTTTATAAAACAGATAAATCAAAATTGTCTATATAAAAAACGAGAAACGAGAAACACATATAAACGGCATCAACAAACGACAACCACTGAACAACAGGCTCCTGACTTAGGACAGGTGCAAACAAATGCAGCGGGTTTAAACGTTTTAATAGGCCCCAACCTTTACCCTACCTGAAACAATAGTGTAACATCACAAAATAGAAAGACACACTATAAAATATCAATTGAAATGGCTTAACTCAATCAAAAGACATATTAACAAAAACAAGTGAACATACACTGAACGAATAAATTTGATCTATGACACAATGGAAATACAAAATTAATAAAAAAAGGATGTTAGATGTAAAACAATATTAGAAAGACAACCATAACCTTGAACAAAATGCCGCCAAATAAAATAACGTTCACAGGTAAATAAAAATAATTTTGTTGTAAGGTAGACATGGAGAACGGAAATACTTTTAAAAAAATAAATAATTTTGTTGTTCCTAGTACAAGAACAAAAGTGAAAATTTATCGTCATACTAAACATTTATCAAAGGTGGTATATATTAGAAATAGTGAGACTAGATATAACACTGAATAAGTAAACATTAAATAACAAAAATACATTACAAATTGTATCAACAGGTCAAATTAACACGAACGGACGATTTGAGAGTACTCGCAGTTACTGAAAGCTAGTGTTAAAAGCCAAAAACAATTAATAATAAACATCATGCATCAGAGACTAAAATCAACTAAAACACATCCAAGGGTAACAACATCACAAGGTAATAACACGATAACTGCGAATGTTAAGATGCCAAATCATGGGGCCTAAGAAGATTTAAAAAACCATATGAGAGCAACGAATGTTCCATTATTTCGTATTTTCATTTGAAGTCATCGTTTTGTTGAAGTATTCTCTTTGCTAGGTTAGTGTCTGATCACTTTGGAAGTGATTAAAAGAGAAGCAAAAGATACCAAAGTGATATGTTACCTCACAAGTCGAAAACAAAAAATGACTATGACACGGCAAAAGACAAACCATGACAAAAACACAAACACCAGTACACAAAACACAACATAGAAAATCAAAGACTGAGCAAAACGAACCCATCGAAACCCGGGGGGGGGGGGGGGCGATCTCATGTACTTCGGAAGAGTAGGCAGATCCTGTGTCCACAGATCCACATGTGACACCCGTCGTGTTTCTCCTATAAAATATATTCATTAGCTATATCAATTAATTCAGCATCACGCAATAGCGGATTGGTATTTGACTTTTATCTAACCCTAAGAAAGCACAAAATTAATAAATCATCAACGTTTATAAAGTGTTATTTACATTTGTCATTCAACAAACTTATACAAGTTTGAAACTCCTAGATTATATGGCTGTGCAAAGTTTTTACACACTATATGAATGTGTACATGGATATGCTAAATATTCGCGTATTCACGTCAGCTTGGTAGTCGTTTCTATTTTAACTCCTTTGATGTAGCAAGCCCTTAATTGGAAATCATCCGGATGATTCACAATGTACTCTTACAATCGCTTATCCACTATCTCTCTTATGGTTATGTTCCTACCATTTCTCCGAATCGTGTTTTACTTTAAATAATTCCAGGTCAATGGAACTTTCTCCAGACACTTTCTGTGTAAACATGTCTTCTTTTTTTTGTATATTTTAAAAATGTCATCATCTTTTGATAAATTGACGTTTTTGATTAACATTATAAACAAGAAAGCTTGTAGACAAATTTGTTTTGGTTAAAGAGGAGCAAGCATTGTTACCCTTTTTGTGAACTTTGACGTGAATGATCATCGTATCCTTTATCCGAGACCCGGGTATCCCCAAACTGTGGGATAAAAAAACTTTGAGAAAAATACGACCAAACATCAACATAGTTTAAGGGAACTTACAAACGGAAAACAACGATAAAAGTGGACAAGTCTGAATGTGTGTCAACCAACGATGGTTAAATGAAAACAGATCTAAATATACAGAACCACTCAATCCAAAATCTACCTGAGCAAAGTCAATAGATGAACCCATGACGTACGGCTGGTTTCAAAGAGTTTTCACGAATTGGTCGCAAACAAGAAAAGAAGATTTATGAGCTTGTTGAAAGCATGTTATCGATAGGCGAAGAAACCAGGGAATACCTCGACAGGGTGATTGTTCAATTGAAACATATGGCTACTAAATTTAAGTGATCACTTACAACCGAAGATGACAAAATAGTGGTTACTGACATAAAAGTCCTTTGTTCCATACCAGGTACAAACGTAATATGGGAAAAAAAGGAATGCTTGATAAAAAGATCCGAGGTAAAGTATCTTTTAGATTTGTTTGAATAGATCCAAAGTTTTGATATGACCCCCTACCCCATCCTAAATTTGAGAGCTAAGAAAATTCCATACGGCAATACTTTTGTCCGCACTAGGTGCAAACGAAAGCTGGGGACTTGAGGTCTACTTGAGCAAAACTCCAGGGTGTTGTTCAGCTTATTATTTTTTAAAGAGGTCCAAAGAAGGGGTCTGACACCCTACCCCACCTTTACCTTAAAGCCAATCAAAAATTTCCTACGGCAAGACTTTTGTCCGCACTAGGTGCAAACGAAAGCTGGGGACCTGAGGTCTACTTGAGCAAAAATCCAGGGTGTTGTTCAGCTAATTATTTTTGAAAGAGGTCCAAAGTAGGGGTCTGACACCCTTCCCCACCTTAATCTTAAAGCTAAAAAAAAAACCCTACGGCATAACTTTTGTCCGCACTAGGTGCAAACGAAAGCTGGGAACCTGAGGTCAACTTGAACAAAAATCCAGGGTGCTGTTTAGCGTAGTTTTTTTTAAAGAGGTCCAAAGTTGGGGTCTGACACCGTACCCTACCTTTACCTTAAAGCTAATAAAAATTGCCTACGGCAATACTTTTGTCCGCACTAGGTGCAGACGAAAGCTGGGGACCTGAGGTCTACTTGAGCAAAATTCCAGGGTGTTGTACAGCATAGTTTTGTTTTTTTTTTGAAAGAGGTCTAAAGTAGGTGTCTGACACCCTACCCCACCTTAATCTTAAAGCTAAAAAAAAAACCCTACGGCATAACTTTTGTCCGCACTAGGTGCAAACGAAAGCTGGGAACCTGAGGTCAACTTGAACAAAAATCCAGGGTGCTGTTCAGCGTAGTTTTTTTTAAAGAGGTTCAAAGTTGGGGTCTGACACCGTACCCCACCTTTACCTTAAAGCTAATAAAAATTCCCTACGGCAATACTTTTGTCCGCACTAGGTGCAAACGAAAGCTGGGAACCTGAGGTCTACTTGAGAAAAAAATCAGGATATTGTTCAGCTCAGTATTTTTTAAAGAGGTCCATAGTTAGGGGTCTGACACCCTACCCCACCTTTACCTTAAAGCTAATTAAAAAAAATCCCTATGGCATTATTTTTGTCCGCACTAGGTGCAAACGAAATCTGGGGACCTGAGGTCTACTTGAGAAAAAAATCAGGATATTGTTCAGTTCAGTATTTTTTAAAGAGGTCCATAGTTAGGGGTCTGACACCCTACCCCACCTTTACCTTAAAACTAATTAAAAAAAATCCCTATGGCATTATTTTTGTCCGCACTAGGTGCAAACGAAATCTGGGGACCTGAGGTCTACTTGAGAAAAAAATCAGGATATTGTTCAGCTCAGTATTTTTTAAAGAGGTCCAAAGTTGGGGTCTGACACCCTACCCCACCTTTACCTTAAAGCTAATTAAAAAAATCCCTATGACATTATTTTTGTCCGCACTAGGTGCAAACGAAAGCTGGGGACCTGAGGTCTACTTGAGAAAAAATCCTGTGTGTCGTTCAGCTTAGTTTTTATTTTAAAGAGGTCCAAAATTGGGGTCTGACACCCTATCCCACCTTAACCTTAAAGCTAATAAAAAATTCCCTACGGCAATACTTTTGTCCGCACTAGGTGCAAACAAAAGCTGGGAACCTGAGGTCTACTTGAACCAAAAATCCTGGGTGTTGTTCAGCGTAGTTTTTTTTTAAAGAGGTCCAAATTTGGGGTCTGACACCATACCCAACCTTTACCTTAAAGCTAATAAAACATTCCCTACGGCATTACCTTTGTCCGCCGCAATAGGTGCAAACGAAATATTGGGACCTGTGGTCCACTTGAGCAAAAATCCAGGGTGCTGTTCAGCTTAGTTTTTTTTAAAAGAGGTCCATAGTTAGGGGTCTGACACTCTACCCCACCTGTACCTTAAAGCGAATAAAAAATTCCCTACGACAAAACTTTTGTCTGTACTAGGTGCAAAATAAAGCTGGGGATCTGAGGTCTACTTGAGTAAAACTCCAGGGTGTTGTTTTTTTTAAAGAGGTCCAAAGTAGGGGTATGACACCCTACCCCACCTTTACCTTAAAGCTTAAAAAAAAAAAAACTAAGCTGAACAACACCCTGATTTTTTGCTCAAGCAGACCTCTGGTCCCCAGCTTTCGTTTGCACCTAATTTTTTATTAGCTTTAAGGTTAAGGCCGGGTAAGGTGTCAGACCCAAATTTTGGACCTCTTTAATCAAAACATATAATTGTTTACTTTTTACACATTGTAATTTAAATATTTATAGTATTTAGAATTCAATTATACCTTATCAGAACCAACTGTTGTATTTAAAAGAATATAGGACAGAACCAAGCAATATTTTCTCAGGATAAATGTTTTTATTTCACATTTAGTCGTGACCTCCTAAGAACCAACGATTATTACGAGTAATTTGAACATTACTTTGATAGTAAGAGTTCTATTATATACATTATCAGTACACGCGATGGATAGTAAACTATTGTGTGTTAATTTACGTTTTTTGATTGAGTTAAGCCTTCCAATTGATATTTTATAGTGTGTTTTTCTATGTTGTGATGTTATACTATTGTTTCAGAAAAGGGAGAAGGTTTGGTACCATTAAAACGTTTAATCCCGCTGCAAATGTTTGCACCTGTCCTAAGTCAGGAATCTGATTACAGTAGTTGTCGTCTGTTTATGTAGTCATACGTGTTTCTCGTTTCTCGTTTTTATATAGATTAGACCGTTGGTTTTTCCGTTTGAATGGTTTTACACTAGTAATTTTTTGGGGCCCTTTATAGCTTGCTGTTCGGTGTGAGCCAATGCTCCGTGTTGAAGGCCGTACCTTGACCTATAATGATTTACTTTTATAAATTGTAACTTTGATGGAGAGTTGTCTCATTGGCACTCATACCACATCTTCCTATATCTATATAGCAATTGATAGTAACAAATGTTATTGTTAGTATATTTAATAAAGTCCAACACAGAAAAACACGAAATTCATTGAAATTAAAAAATAATGGATTTGGGAAAAAAGGAGGAGGGAAAACAAATGTTCTGCCCCCAAGTACCTGTGTTCACTTAGTTCGCTTATCTGAAATACTATAGATATATAAAATTGACAATATATCATACTAAAGAGTATGCTTCATATATACAAAGATATTTCGATATATCATTTCGTCGATAATATTAGACTACACATCCGGTGTATGGGGTTGCCAACGATACAATTCATTGGAGGGGCTTTAATACCAACCGATAAGAAAGGACAAGGTACGATAACCCCCGTTTTGGCCCCCCTATTTTCTTATTTTTCAAATTTTGTTTTGGAAAGCTACTTATCATGTTAAAATATTCCCTGAGGTTTGAAGTTTGTTTGGATGAACTTCAAAACCATTAATTTCAGCAACTGGGTGAGGTGAGGGGGGTAAACTTTCCGTTATTATTCAGATATTGTAATTATTATTCACTTTGGAGGTTTCCGTACAAGGATTTTTTAGTTTTTAAGTGCCTGCGCCAACGTGACTCAGGAATTTTTTTATTACAATGTCATTATCACTGTTTTTGCTGTCTAGATCGCTATATTTTTCTCCGGGTCACGTAGGCGCCCGCTATTAAATTTTAAGAAACACAGGCCAAAAATCGTAATTTTTCCTACTTTTGGCGTTTTTGATGCCCTTTCTCCCCCTTACGTCACCTAGTTGCTTAAATTAATGGTTTCGAAGTTCATCCAAACAAACTTTAAACCTAAGGGAATATTCCAACATAATAAGTAGCTTTCCAAACCAAAATTTGAAAAATGAGAAAATAGGGGGGGGGGTGGGGGGGGGGGGGGGGGGGGGGGGGCAAAACGGGGGCTTATCGTACCTTGTCCTTTATTGGGTGTTTGTATGACGGGCTTGCTTCTCCCATATCCGCCATATAAGGAGATCGAAATGGGACGGTATCTTATTTTTCACAACACACAATGTAATGTTATTCTATTATAGTGCAGATTGACCTGAGACTATCGGACTCTCGTGTGCCACAAAGTATTTCGCTGCATGTGACCTAGAGATTTAATAGCACTTCTTTCATCTTTTGGACTAGACTATATATTCCAACCCGATAACACGTTTAGTTTTTTTTTCAATTCCTCATGTCCGGAACACCGTTTAAAACCCCTTTGAAAGAGTTTTATAATCCTGGGGCACTTCCATTATTTTGTGGTGGGGATGAGCAGCTGAGACTTCTAGTACCCCCAACCTTTTCGAATACTTTGATTATCAAAATTACATAATTTCAAGCGGAAGAATATTTTAATATCGAAAAAAATGTTTCTCCAGAAATCAACCAGCAGTATTGTCGAGAATGCAACATGGAACGTTTCTGTTAGAACTTAAAAAAGGGAAGTTTTAGAATCACTCCCGTGAAACAAAGAAAATGTAAAATGTGTGACAGTGACGATGTTCAGAAGATGTGCTCCACGTAACAACTACATCCGTTACGAGCTCCTTTGCAACTCTAAGCCTTACATGACTGTGACTTCTCAAACCTTTCGTCCATAAACAAATTCGAAAAACTCCTTAACAGAAATAATAGCTATAGATTTAAACTGTCATAAATGTCTCTCCTCGAGTAGAAATCTGTTAAGTACAACGAATTTCAATAGCGATGGTTTATTTAAACATTCGAAATGTATACCATTATTCTTTCGCGCTTCAAGAAGTCAACAAAAACAACTGCATTTAATATATATGCACTACTGAATAAGGGTCCCCATTAAAAGGGCATATATGTATTCGTGTGCATTTAATCCGACTATGATAAAAATTAACAATATATATTTATCTTTTAAAGAAAAATACATGAAAACTACATTAGCTATCAACCAATTAAAATCCAGGATACCTACATGAATTCAAGCACTTGTCTCTGATTTAAAAAAAAAACCTGTATACCTTTATATAACACAGGTAAAAAGTATAGAGACACGTGACAGTGTATCATGTGACAAGGTGTAGTTAAAAAAAAATCTCATGAGACGTAAGGATGACGGGTTGTGTAAGTTGAAAAATACCACTTCACTTATTGAACTTCATTGTGTAATCATTTTTTGCTCCGCGTTGAAGGCCTCGTGACTTTGAAATGAAGAACAGCAATGAAAGCGCTGTTCCTTTGCTCTTTGTGTGATTTTGCTGTGCATATACTGATTTTGTGTCATGGATGGATATCCCATATCCTTTGTTTTTCTATCATGTTTAACATATATTAATAAGAACTGCATGATTATGTAGTTTTCATAACATTTTAATATATTGTTTAACACCTCTTTCAGCACTATTGCGCTATTTGTGGCAGTTATTTTTGTTTGTTTGTTGAGGAAGCCGGAGTGCCCAGTGAGAATAATAGATAGAATATGTGTTTTATGGGTAGTGTATTCGACTTGAAGACCGGCGATGAAATTATAACTGTTGTGAATAAACTTGGACTTAAAAGAAATAATATTCTAGTCATAAACCTTACCGACTCCCTATATATATATTCCATATTTAAGAAAACAAGTGTATTAGAAGAAAAATGCATTGTACATGTAAATTCGGAAAAAAATATTTAGAAAGAAAAGAAACCAAAGATTAAGAAACCAATTATTTTCATATTTTATTGTAGGAAACATTATCTAGCACATACAATCAAATTCTAATATGTCTCTTGGGACCAATAGATCATGAATTAAGTGTTCTTATATATAACTGACAAAGATAATAAAATATAATTAAAAAGTTATATAATTAAGGACGCATCTCGAAACATTTACATACTGACCCCAAAACACCGACTAACATGCAATTAATGAAGTCTTTAAAGTTTTATATTTTATCATTAAATCAGCGACATATATACACATGTGTATGTGTATATATGTCTCTGATTAGATCAATGTACCTGTCGTTATTATTGGTGTACATTCAGGTCGGCTCTGGCAAAAGTTTGTCGGTAATAAGCTAACAAGTGCTGCGCATGACTTTTGAATTTCTGGAGAAGTATTCCGGTGCTGCATTTGCATGGTTCTGTGCGCGTGCCGGCTGACGTATATTGATGCCAATTTTTGACATTTTTACCAATTATAAAATTTAGAATGGAAATGGGGAATGTATGTCTGTTTGTTTTGCTCACACATTGTTTTAAATATAATGGAATTCAATATGACTGTCATACAAGTAAGAGGTTTAGCTAGCTATAAAACCAGGTTTCATCCACCATTTTCTACATAAGGAAATGCCTGTACCAAGTCAGGAATATGACAGTTGTTTTCCATTCATTGATGTGTTTGAACATTTGATTTTGCCATTTGATAAAGGACTTTCCGCTTTGAAGTTTCCTGGGTGTTCGGTATTTCTGTTATTTTACTATCTACTATAGTTTCCACTAAATACGCAATAAATTGGCAAACCCTGCCTTTTCTCGGTTATAGGGAGTCGACAGACAATTCGACCATGATGACTAATTTATAGATCATGTCCTTCTGAAGAAACAATAGAGATGTATATAGAGAAGCAGAAGCACTTGCTTTTATAACGAATGTAGATAGGTGAAATCTTATTGCAGATATATTACTTTTCCGAAATGAGTCTTATGACTTCATGAAGTTCATATCATTGCACAATTTTTAAGCTATGAGGTTTGGGCTTGAAATACCTGTAGGATCGTTATGGGGCTTGAAGGGAAGGATTCTATCCTTTTTAGCCTTCCTTATTTTGATAAACTTTAGAAACTAGTCTGAAAAAGCCCATTGCAAAATATTTTATTGCTTTGGCTTTTTAAACATTGATAACGCAGTGCTACAAAATGTGACATAATATTGTCAGTTGTAGATATTATTACACAATCCATTAAACAGATTATGAACGTTATAGCGCCACAGGGAAATTATTTGTTGATAACATAATAACAAATATTGAAATGTTTTCATATCTTATACCCTAATCATTCAATCTATTTCAGAATGTTATAAATGAAATAAAATATTTTCATGCTTTAAATCAGACTGTTTTACCGAATCGCCTAGTTTCAGAAATGATATAAACACAATAACACCTCCATGTCTAGACATTTGTTTAGTTCAATTCTGTGATAATTTGCATATTAGTTGATTCAGTAAATTGTTACATGGAAAATCCATTGTCTACAGCGAACAGCAAACAAGCTTGAATACTGATATTCTTTTTTTTTTAGCTAATACTTGATAGAAGGGAAATAAGGTCTACAGTAAATAAGATGTAATATATAAAACCTCATCAAAGATACCAGGCTTATAGTTTGGTACACCAGACGCGTTTTTGTCTTCATAAGACTCATCGGTTGCGTTCAAATATAAACCAAGGAATCCTGATTATCTTCAGAAGGAGAAGTCATAAGTATGATTTGATGTAATTGTGATTACAACAATAAGACTATATCCGTTGTCATCTGTTCGCCATAACGGCTATCAAATCATGCTATCATAAAGTCCTTTAAGACTTTACAAGATAGAGCTTCCTTTTCAGAAGCACACATCTGTTAAGGTAATTAAATATGAAACCAAAGCACTTGAAAATCGTATTATTGTTGATGGGGTTCCATGTTGATCCGTCTTTTGTTCTTGTCCTGCCTGCAAAGAAAGTCGCAAAATGCAAGACATAGGGATGACAATCTGGCAACAACGGCGACATCTTAACCTTTTAAGTAGAACTTTATATTTGAGGGCTCGAATACCTGGATGATACAAATCTCGTTTACAGAGGTGTTATGTTACGAAACGTCCGTCTGCCATATAACCATTGTCATTGGCCTTTTTTTCATTGTTCAGCGACTTTTTTTTTGTCAAGCGAATTTCTCACTTTTTATGGAGTAATATGATCACTTTATTTGGTTTAAAGGATCCTTGCAAGTCGACATGTCCGTCAGACAGGGTTCACCTGACTTTCACCTTATTTCATGGATCATGTCGTTGCAGTTCGGTAAGAAAACAAGAACAACAGGCCCAAGTTTATTCTAATTGATGAAATTTTCAAATTTCCTTTTCTCTGAGGGTACAATGCTAAAGGATTTGAACCTTTGTTGGAATATGGATTTTGAGACTAATATATTCTATTGAACACAGATTGATAAAAGCCGCTAGTTGATTGGATTTCATGGCGGCATTGATTCCACATAGTTTATCACCGTATTCAGACATTTTAAAGTTTTTTCTCAGAATTACCTGAATGATCTACTATTATCTTGCCATACATAACGATTAAATTTTTTGTAATGATTTTCATTTCACCTTGACCAATTAAAAACGTTGGCGACTAAGCTCGTTCATGACTGATTCATAAGTTTTCTTAGGAGGACTTCATGACCAAACTATTTTAGTCGTCAATTGAATGACAATGTGGAGAC
The DNA here is from genome assembly GCF_021869535.1 of Mytilus californianus. Classification (NCBI taxonomy): domain Eukaryota; kingdom Metazoa; phylum Mollusca; class Bivalvia; order Mytilida; family Mytilidae; genus Mytilus; species Mytilus californianus. The sequence goes on from NW_026262723.1 coordinate 112,230,264, forward strand.
CCTAGACAAAGAACAGTCGTTTCACAACAACCAGGTGACATACATGCCAGCAATAATTTATTTCCATCAGTTCCATCGAGCCCTATAAGAAATTATATTTACATCATTTTCTCTGAAACTACAGAGCATATTTGCTGGTTTTTGTTGTGATTATGATTAAAACACAATGTTGACTGCTGTACGCCTATTTTTGACATTCTTACCTATTATGTCTGTTTGTTTTGTTCACACATCGTTGTCAATATAATGGAATTATATGCGACTGTCATACAAGTGAGAGGTTTAGCTTGCTATAAAACCAGGTTTAATCCACCATTTTCTACATAAGAAATTGCCTGTACCAAGTTAGGAATATGACAGTTGTCATCCATTCATTCGATGTTTTTGAGCTTTTGATTTTGCCATTTGCTTAGGGACTTTCCGTTTAGAATTTTCCTTGGAGCGGTATTTTTGTTATTTTACTTTTTAAAACAAAAGTTTCATTCGACTAGAAGCAAGTGCTTCGGTGTTAGCATCATAATTCTAACACTTAAGATATTGTATTATTTATCTATTTGAAGGTTATAACATTATATTATGGCATTTTGCATGAGATAAGGTTGCATCTCCTTGTGGCAATGGTGACATACGGTTTCAGATCTTCCCTTCAGACCCTTTCAAAACATATCAAAACTATTTATTCTTTCAAAATTGTAAATCTTTTTGTATGAGTCCTTGGCCCAGGTATAAATAAAAATATGGAATCCAAATGCGACAATTTTGGCAGATTATCGAACTGCATTTAATAAAACTAGGAATTTGAATTAAAGGCAACAGCAGAGTACCGATGTTCAAATCTAATATTCCACTGAGGCCCTACACCGAATTTGTAGGACACAATAAAATATATAGATACTGTTATCTGACTGTATTTTACAATCTGAAGGATGTTTTTTGAAAGATTTGTAATCAATTTCAAAGTCAAAGCCTGAAAATGGCCTGATCATACCCTATTTCTTCTATGGTTGTATACATATTTCACATAATATCAATAATGTCTATTGTCAATATTAGAAATTTTTAGAATATTAATAATTATGCCATGTGTCCCGTTTTAAGTTGCACATAGTATCACATAGTATAACTTTGTTGTTTTTGAATGTAATTTGTAATAGAAATTATAGTCTAGTAAAGGAAAACTGAGTTCATTATATTGATTATGATAAACAACTCAGTAACTCAGATACTTTCACAAGTTTTAAGATTTAGTTCTCGAAGGACCTGTTTGCTAAGTCAAGTCCATTTTAGTTTTAATGTCCTTTGCTTACTTAAATTTGAATTATTGGAAGATGGGATATCGTAAATATAAACTAAAAAGTACATTTCGGTAGATGATTTTTGTTTTGAAATATGAAAAAAATCAAGCTACAAAATATCACTCTATATATATTTCTACAACCATCATCAATCGAAATAAGCTTGTTAAGAGAATCACAAAATCATTGGAAAACCGACTTTTCATTGGAAGTTCAATTCATCAACCCTAAAATTGTTTTTCAATCTTGAATTCTGATAATTTTATCTCATTGCTTAATTAATATGTATTGAACTGATGGATGTTCCATAACTTCTATTAAGCAATGTCAATACAGTCGTATTACTTATCCTTACTGAACATTTGTTAACGGTAACTTGTTTCCGAAGGAGAACATATCCCTTACCAGGTATGTAAACATTTGCGCCTGGTCAATTTTATTTAATTTAATATTTCAGGTAATACAAGGAACAAATAAAAAGTAAAATAACAAAAATACCGAACTCCAAGGAAAATTCAAAAAGGAAAGTCCCTTAAAAATCGAAAGTTCAAACACATCAAACGAATAACTTGGTACAGGCATTTCCTTATGTAGAAAATGGTGGATTAAACCTGGTTTTATAGCATTCAAAACTTGTGTTACAAATTGGAAAAACTACCAATGTGCAAAAATCGTAAAGCCTAAGTAAATGAAAGACAAAAAATACCACGAAAAACAACCCCCCATTAAAAAACCCAAACAAACAAAAAGTGTACGACAACCAAATGTAAAGAAGTTGGAAGTTAACATATTAGTTTATGGCTGTTAGGGCTAGGTGTTTTGATATTTATAGCTATTGAAATAATAGCAATGCCTGCCTATTAGATAATAGCATCGATTAGAGTATTCATTTACACATATAGAACTTTTTAAATATTGTTCTTCGGTAACATATCAGATTTGATTATCGTAATCATGTTAATTTTCATATGTTTATATGGCAGATGCTAGAGTTTCCTATCTCTTTCATCATTTTGTCTTGACATGAACTTTTACTGTACACCATTCTGCAGTAAACTTGCTGCAACACATACTATTCTAACGTTGATAAATTCCCTGTTTTAACTTCAGTTGTTTCAGATGACACTTCGTTTTGTCTCAATCCATCATTCTGTAAAATCGTATTTCATTCCTACACGCAAAACAGAAGTCATATGATCAATACTTCATTCTATGACACCAATTATGAATATTTATATATACTGTATTTTATGTCACAAGGAATAAAATATAACATATAAAAGTTGACGAAACTATTTTTTACGTAAGAAACGCTATATGTTGTTGTAACTATGTTCAAAAGATTTCGTTGTTTAAAATATTTTGTAGATTTTTGTCAAAAAGTAAAATAACAAAAATACCGAACTCCAAGGAAAATTCAAAATTGAAAGTCCTTTATCAAATGGCAAAATCAAAAGCTCAAACACATCAAACGAATGGAAAACAAATGTCATATTCCTGACTTGGTACATGCATTTCCTTATGCAGAAAATGGTAAATTAAACCTGGTTTTATAGCTAGCTAAAACTCTCACTTGTATGACAGTCATATAGAATTTCATTATATTGACACCAATGTTCTTTGAATAGAGATAGGTTATAATTAAACGTATCGGAATGCTCTGCGTTTTATATGCATTTCTTGAGTTACCCTTATTTAAAAGAATTAATCTTTTCTATCACTAGAAAAGTTTTCTGCATTGATTTGTTCCTGTTTCATAATCCTTGTACAAATTGTAAATTTTAAAGTCATCAAAAGATGCAAATAACTCGATGGAACAGAAATTAGTCAAAGCAAATGGAGTTTGAAAAGACATGTATAAAAAGCAATGCACACAATTTGTTGTTGCTTAGTCGTCAATTATCTGAGTCGTTGGTCTTAATATCCCCTTTAGATTGTGCTGCAGTGAAAATACTTTAAATTCTGTTTCATAAAATTACCTTCCAACTATGAACTTAGGTTATGCCTTTCACTTTTCAGGCTCTGCAGAAAATATTCTGATCTTTTAGTGAAATTTTTTATAGACTTTATTGTATTTCCATACAATAACTATATAAAAGTTGTCCACAATTGCTATGAGGGAAAACTTTTTATTCTTTTTAGATTGATATTTTCATATTTTCTGCTCGCTGAAATCCTTAAGGAGACAACATAGGATTTTGCAACATTTAATGATAATTTGTTTGTTATTAAACGAACAATACATGGTACGGATAGCCTGGTAGAGGCACACCATGAGGTGAGGTTAAACAAGGTTAACTTCCGATAAAAATGCCTTATTTGCTGATCTAGACCATATGTTGAAGAGGTAACACACACAACAAAACAAAACATGCACATTCCAGCTAACAACAAGAAAACAAATATGAATTGGTGCATAGTTTGGAAGATAACATAAATTCGCTACTACAGGAATCTAACTAAGGTAGATAAAGCTGTTGGTAGAATACAGCTGCTCAGGAAGGTAGGGTACACGAGGGGTCTCTTCCTATATGAAGGTATATACATATGTGGGGCTGGAATGGGTCCCTTTTTTGATACGTCAAATATATCAATGGGGTGCAATTTTACCGAGGAAATATATCAACAGGTAGTAATTGACCAATTGTGATATATCAATGGGACATAATTTTTCAGTTTGTTGTGCAACGATCTTCACTGAATTTCCCAAACTTTTTGCCATTAAAATTACCACATCTGCTGAAACTTAATAAATATATGAATGGGTTATGATTTCGTTGTAAAATATTTGTATAGGTAGGGATTTCACAATTATTCAATATATGAATTGGGGGTGTTTTTTAAATCCCAGGTGCACAGCTGTACCTAAAATCCCATGTTGAGACCCCCCCCCCCCCCCCCCCCCCCCCCCGTGGTAGGGTATAGGTTCAATCAATTCTGTAGCCTGAGATATCAAAAAAGTCAATGTACATTATTAAATGAAACACAATTTAACTTGATAGTGAAGATTTAGTTTATATATTATAACTAATTGATTTTGAATTTTTCCCATAGAATTGTCTGCAATAGATTCAGAAACAACGTCTCAAATTATCAAATTATCAAATTAAAAAACAAAAGCGTAAAACAGTCTGATTCATTTGGCATAACAACTCGGTAAAACAAACTGTCTCAATTCGGGGTAAATAATGCCTTAATTATCAATTGTCTGGAAGAATTTGAAATCAGTATCAACGAGACTGCATTAAAAAATTGTTCTATTGCGCGAGTAGAGACTCTATATTGAAAAGTTTTACTGTTTTCTGATTTATTTATATAAGTATTAAAAAAAGTATAACACAAATACCGAGTTCCAAGACCAATTCAAAAAGGGGATGTCTATGAGAACTGAAAGAGCGACTACCATAATCCTGACTTGGTACAGGCATTTTCCGAACAAAATGGGGAGTAAAACCAGGTTTTAAAGCTAGCTAAACCTCCTACTAGTATGACAATTGTTTATAGATCCGTTATATTGCCAAATTGGGTGAGCAATCCTAACAGCCACTATAGGCCAATGTGACAACATTTGGGATCCAGCAGCCAAAACTCAGTAAATAGACATCATATACATACAACACAGTATGACTGAAAAATTCAAACAAATTAATATAGCAAAAAAGGTGTAGTAGATAGTAAAGTTTGAATTTGACAATGACGTCAACAAAAAAAAAGTTTTATCGTAGGACAAAGAAGAATAAACAAAGTATAAACAAAATGAAAATAACAATCTCTTTAAATTATGCTTTATGCTTAATTGTTAGACTATTTTCTTATGCTGTATATTATATGTTGTGTGCCGGTCAAACGACAGCTCAATTTGTTTTATTGTTGATTTTTAAATACCGATTTGACACCGTTAATTAAGTAATAACTATTTCCTAATTCTCTGATGAACTATTTAATTTTGTTGCTGACAATTGCAGATATTAGTTCTGACATTTATAAGGCTACCGGAAAACAAAAACTACAATATATGAATTGAATTAAGTTTTTTGCATTCATACCAGGATAAATTAAAATCTGTTTTTCTTTATATTTCCAAGACGATGATGCATGACTCAACATTTCAAAATCTACGATACAAAAAAAAAAGTTTCCAAAATACATGTTTTGCTGTTTAAAATGATAGGCTGGATACTTAATAACAGATATTTGAAGTTGCTACATGAAAGGTAGCACATTTTTTAAAGTTGCAGTCTCCTTCATATAATGAATTAACACGCCACATCCCTTGAAAACTACAATCATATATTTGTAATTTCTGTGAAAATGTAACCCTCTAAGACATCAAATCTATTCACATACTAATAGTGAATAACGATTCAGATGTTAGTAGTTCAAATGGGAGTATCTCCGAGCATAAAATATTTTTCATAGTTTAATAAACGTTAAAAAAAAGAAATAGGGAATGGTTTAATTGTTTTAAGAGACTCTTCTTATTTTCTGTTTCGTTAAAAGTGGACAAAAGGTGATTTAAGATACATTTCTGGTCTCATTTATTCGTTTATTTAAAAGATTGAAGAAACTTCGTCTGTCCAAAAACAATTTCTTGTAGAAATTTGAGACATCAGAAAAGTACACTTAAGAAATGCATGTGTTTTCAGACAATTCAAGAAGAATATCAAACAGTCCATATTATTATTTTCATTGTTAACATCTTATAGTATCATGAAATTAGAACGGCGGGTTTTGTATAAATATGAGTACTTGTGGCCACGTTGTTCAATGTGACCTTCATATTGTCCTTTACCAAAACGTTATGATTTTCATTTAAAGGAATAAAACGGTCAGTTAAAAAAATTAAAACAACACGTGACTTATTGTATACGTCTGAAGCGCTTTTCTTGATTTACCTTCATCAGAAACGCTCAAAGCCAAATATTTAAAAGCCGAGGATGTAAAAGAACCGAAACAGTTGACGAATGATATGATCACAAAGGACATAAACAAATAGTCTTAATTCATCTAAGGTCAACTTTGCCCAAGGGAATTGAAACCTTAGTTAACCTTGAAGTTATTAATCCTCACTATTTTATATAAAAAAAGCAATTTGTAATAAGTCAAATGGAATCATTCGATTTAATTTCATATTCATGTTGAAACTTAATATACTGCGCTATTATCAAAGAACTTGTTTTCCTTGCAAAATATAATTTGCACAAAGTTGCAATATAAAGTATTACATCGATTTGCAATATATAAGATAACATGAAAATGACTATATTTAAGATTACATGAAGTTGCAATATACAAGACTACATGAAGTTGCAATAAATAAGATAACATAAAGATGAGATGTATATAAGATTACATGAAGTTGCAATATAAAATATCGCAAGAAGATATAATATATAATATTACAGCCATGTTCCTTTATTTTTTTTTAATAAAAAAATTATGAAATAGGACACGACATTTCATTATGTGATGTGTGAATAAACTCATCATAGACGTTTGAATTAAAAAAAGCTTAAAAGGTCAAATAATTGCGAAGTTGAAGAGCATTGAAGACCCAAAATTCAGAAAGGTTTCGTGATTTTTAAGTAAAATATCATGTACTTTACTACGTATTCTCTTCCAAACTACTTTCCATCAACGGCAATGTTGTCTTAACTTCCTATATTGTATTCAATCATTTACAAATGCGATATTGCATCACACGTTTAAACCTCTTTGACTTATTGGACGTTCATCAAAAGAAGTGAACAACATTTTTTGTTGATTCGGAAATGCCCAACCTTTTTGGTATTGTTTCCAATATCCAAAGAAATCTATCTAAAATATTAAGTTCTATATCACAATACTACAATGATTAAATGCCTTTATAGTGTCTATGAACAGATAGGAAAACAAATCACATACAGTGCGTAGCCACAACCCGTCCTCTGTTACCCGAATGTGACCTATCAAATTAGACTTATCACCGGATTTGAGCAACACGACGGGTGCCACATGTAGAGCAGGACCTGCTTACCCGTCCGGATCACCTGAGACCACCGGTTTTTGGTGGGATTCGTGTTGCTCGGTCTTTAGTTTCCTATTTTTTTTTATTTTTGTATATTATTGTTTTTCATTTGGTCCTTTTCCTTTTTTTGCCATGGCGTTGTCAGTTTATTTTTGACTTATGAGTTTGAATGTCCCTTTGGTATCTTTCGCCTCTCTTATACATGTTCACATCAGGAGAGAAAAAATACAGCTGAAAAAAATTAAATACTAGAATAAACAAATATACTTCGGATAAATCTTCGTCTTACATCACTTCGTTTGTTTTAAAAATCTAACCTAAAATGCCTTTAAAAATATTTTTAAAAGTAGTTTTCTATGAAACATATAGCAAAATTTTAGGTTTGGCCTTACTTATGGACATGCACTGTATGTGTATCTTCGAACGTCGATTTGAAAATATATTAGTAAGTAATTTTTGCATGGTAAACACTGTTCTTTTCCTGTACTGAGATTTCTTATTTTCATAATATTTGCAATATCAAATGTTCAATTTCTACCTAATGAATGTTTGTAATCTCGCATGAAATTGTTTTTTTCGACTTTATTATAATAGGAAGATGATATATTTAATGTCAAGGACTTCATCAGTAGTCGTTTTCTGTCATATTGTCGTGTTTTCCTTTAGTTATATTGCTTTATAATTGTTGATGGCAGGCAGATCTTTGGTAATATCATAAAATAATTAAAATATTTTAGACTCGGGGTGTATGAAGACTTTTGTTGATTGTGATGAAGACAATGTGATGTCCAGATGTGTTTAGGTTATTTGTGTTGTTGTTGTTGTTGTGGTGTTATTTTTGTCACGTATATCAACATCTTCTTTAATTCAAATGTATATCATATATCATAAGTCCATAACAATTAATGGTATTATTATATGCTTTGAGAAAGAACTTTCTGAGAGATTATGTTTAGCGTATTCTGTTAAATTATTCAATGGAAAAACAATTGCCTAAACAACACAATAGTTGTAGAAATGACCAGAGCATATGTAATGTTATGAGGAAAATCAATATATATCTGTCATGCAAGTGGAAGAATTAAGTGGTTTAATCCACCAATTTCTTCGAAAATTACCTATACCAAGTCAGGAATATGACAGCTGTTTTTCATTCGTTCCGTTGATTGAGATTTTGTCAGTTTTTATGGACTTCCCCTTTTTGAATTTACATAAGTATTTTTTTTTACATTATTTTTGTATATTTCTATTTTATTTGTCTCTTAGATACATTTATCGTCCTCAATAATGAATAATAAATTAAACTGTATGGACTCACAAAAGATATTCCCATGTTGGGCAAACTTATCTTTTGGCTTTTAATCATATTTTTTGTGAGTATAAAACTTAGTTTTTGTAAAAATCAGTATGTCACGAAAGTAGTTATACCTCCTGTCCAAAGAACCTTTCTTGCGATATAGAATTGTCAACTACATCACCTTGTTCCCAAAGTGAGGATGACTACTTTATGTATGTTTTATGATATTTTCGATGAATAACTGAGTGATTGATGTTATTTTACCAATGTTGATGTGGTTCATTTAACCTTATTAATTTAGCTAAAAATGTGGGACTGCTCCCTGCTGAACAAATTAATTCTTTTATTTAAAATGCCAACTAGTAATTCATTATGACAGTACAAAAGCTACTTGAAAACACCTAGCCAAATCATTTTGTAATGTTTTAAACCATTGTTGATTGAATTAGTTCATGTCTCAAGAGACTTTGCAAGCCAGACAGTTTCATCACATTTTTTGGATAGATATAAAAGTTCATGAACGTGCTATTCCTATCGGTTAACACAGAAGAATATAGAACATGAAGGATGATAAGGTTTCCCTTATTCATGTTAAAAATCTGTGTAAAAGCACGTGTTAATTGTGCAAATCTTATTCACACTCTTTTTACCGATATTTCTTACTGGTTTTAGGGGATTTTAAAAATATTCAGTTTCATTTTAATAACTAAAATCCTACTAGAATTTGCTGATTCTGGCGAGAAATTAGTTGACTACCCTCTACAATCCCCGTTAAAAATGATAAGTTTTCACCCAGGGAATCATATTTTGTTCATTCGACTAAATTTATAATATTTCAATTAAGTTGAATTTGCTCTACGATAAATTTTCCATCACGAATAGATTGACGTGTCTCAGATATGTTTTCGTGGTCTTTCATCTTAAGAAACCAAAATATTTGTCTGTTCTGTATATTAACTGATTTTTTCCTGTTCTATAGTGTCACTTTTTGAATGAGTTGGGATTCGCATGAGAGGTGATGCAGACATGACATGAGACGCTAACCCTGTACATCCTGTCAATATAGATTCGTTTGGATTTCATGCGATTTCTTCAGATTTTTTTCTTGCAATTTATTTTTTTCAAAAATGTTTTTATGAGTTTTAATATCGGTATTCTAATGTTGTCGCTTATTCACTTGATTTCTGTGGATGATATCTTCTTTAACCGAAGTCGAAATGTCTGAATATAAAAATAGGAAGATATGGTATGAAGGGGAAGGCCATCTTCGCCTGGGGTAGGAAACCTTAGTGTTTATAGTGATTTTTTATTTAATTTTTAAACAGAAAATTAGAAAATAGTAAAATAAACGGAAGAATTCAAACTTAAATAATCCTAACAATATACTATTTTAGCTTTGACATCACGAACTTCATTTTCTTGAATGGCGATGTTCCTTGTCCCATGAAGTGTACATTTGACAACTTGTAAGGTTTGTTAGACTATATACTTAAAAATGCAATAATGAAAATACCGGACTCCAAGATAAATTCATATAGAAGTTCATTAAAACTGACAAAACCCAACGCGCGACTATATCAACCAACGAAAACGACTTGAGAAACAACTGTAATATTTTCTTGATAGTGGTAATTTCCGCAGAAGATGGGTTTTATAGCTAGCTTAACCTCCTACTTAATTGACAATGCTGAAGCTTGTTCTAGAAAAGCTGACTTTAATAAACTTAACCTTGCATTAACACAAATGTTAATCAAAGAGGGTTACAGATGCAACAGGTTTTTAGATAGTCGATATCAACTTCTGTCATAATAATGTTTCTTGTAAAAACACCTATTATAGATGGCATTTCGAAACCGACTTTGATGTTAATAGTACAAAAACACCGTATTAAGATATATCTAAACTTGTAAAATTTCTAAAATCTTTCATAAGCAAGGGCTACATGCAATGTAGATTTGCTAATTCATTTCAGATTGTTCTGGCCTGACGATTACAAGTACGCAATAGCCTCTAACAAATACTGCAGATGAGACTTCGTGAAACTGTTAGGTGTTATTTCTGATTTAATGCGTTTTCTTGGGCGGGAATATCCAATCACCAGCTGTAACAACATTTGCCAACTTGCTGTAGCGATAGGAAGACTTTGATCCTTCTTTCCATTCTAATGGATTTCATTATTTACTTCGGTACTGACATTTATATACTGATATTTATAACAAATCTTTCTTAAATTGTCCGTTTATATATTTTGAAATTATAAAGAAACTAAGGTTCCATCTCCCTCAGGTAAATGTGACTTTAGATGGTTTTGGCTATTTTATTTGCCTTTTTTGTAATATAGCTCTTCAATTATTTCGGTTCTTATACATCCTGGCTTTCAAATATTCGGCTTTGAGCGTTCCTGATGAAGGTAAATCCAGAAAAGCGCTTCGGACACATGAAATTTCTACCGTTTTTTATTTCCTTGTTCAATTTAGTGGTCAACCTGTTGGTTATTACAAAATTCTATTTTTTCTTTTCTTTTTCTTTTTTCTTTATTTTTTCAATAGTCAGGGTTTTACATCACCCTTTCAGCATCACCTGACTAAGGTGTTACAGGGTTTTAAGAATATAACAACAAAATACTATTGTTTTACCAAGATATGAAAAAATTTAAATATAAATCATTTGAAAATCTCCTGTTGTCTCTTTGATTCTCTCCTTCTCTCTCTCACTCTCTCTCTCTCTCTCTCTCTCCTTTTTCACAATCTCTTTACACAGAAATATCAATAGATAATAAAATAGAAAAAAAGGTTTATGTGTTGTGTATATATTGCATGTTGTTTGCTCTGTTTTCATAAATAAGTCAGAAAGATATATATTAATACAATATGGTTGTAAGACTACCATTGAGAATAGATAATAAGATATGGGCCAAAAGTTTTTCAAGTGCACAAACTCTGTTGTATTTTCTTGCTGTATATAATTCTAACTTTAAAAGGTTTTCAGTCTATTTTTTAATTCAAGTGCATTAAGAAGCTTTTCTTCTAGCTTGAATTTGTATATGTATTATTTGGCAAAAATTACAAGAAAATTCAAAAATAAGCTTTCTTCTACAAAACCTAAAAAAAGTTCTTTTTGTTGAATTCAAAGTTTACATAGACATTTTTCGGACATGCACAGAACAAATCTAAACAATTTGATGTCACTTGACAATCATAAAATAAATGTCCAATAGTTTCATCTTCATATCTACAAAAAGAACATAACTCTGTGTCTTTGATTTTAATTTTAAATAAAAATGTATTTGTAGGAGTAATCCTATGCAAATATTTATGTTGGAAATTATACAAATATGTATCTCTGCAACCGTTCTGAAGTATACAAAAATATTTTTGCCAGTCTTCAATGATAGTATGCAGCTCATCCTCCCATTTTGAATATTTTACAACTGGAGGATGTGCATGTTTTACAATAAGATTATTATATATGAATTTAATATCTTTGCTGCTGGTAATTTGCTCCAAAAATTATCATGTGGAGTAAAATTATCTAAATCAGTATCAGTGTTTTCCCTAATACACTTTTTTTTACCTCCATAGGGATATTTGATATCAAACTGTAATAGTGCATAACATTATTTGTCTGTACCTTTTGTTTAATCTGATCAATTGTAAAAAAGTCTCTCCTTTGATAATCAACAATGTGACAGAGGTTTTGCACACCAGCAACTCCCCATCTATTATATAATGGGAAATCTTCTGTTTGTACAAAATTCAAGATATTAAGAGAGAGGCATTCCTTGACGTCAGTTTTAGCATGTGGTTTAGATGAGTGTAAAGCTTGAAAAAACGTCCTTCAAAAAAGGATTGCTGAGTTGATTACCAATCTCCAAAAGTTTGAAGTTATGAAAAGAAAAATATCTTGTACCTCCAAATGTATTCAATATCAGTTCAAGAATATTTTGCCACTCCCCATTCAAATTTGCAAAAATTAGCCTCACTCAACCAATTTTTAAATAAAAGTTGAAAGATTGTAAATGAATCATTTTCAATCCTCCATCTTTTTTTTTTTATCTGCAATAAGTATATCGCGTTTGATTTTTTCTGTTTTTCCAACCCATATGAAGTTAAAGAATAAATTGTTGATTTCTTTCAACATGTATTGACATGTATCTTTTATTTCAAGTTCGATGGGATAGATGCGTTCAACGTAGTCACCAAACTTTAAATCATTTAGTTAGAGGACACTATTTATATCAAGTCGACAAGAAGAGCACAATTGGATCCCATCAGAATGTCAATTGTTTGTTGAAAAACCCTTCCTGCAAACGTAACAAATATGTTGTCAATCAAGAAATCAAGCATCTTGAAAATGTCTGTTTCAGAGATTATTTTGTTTGAATAAGAGTGGTTTTTTTTTTACAAAATACGATGTATTCCTCTCAATGACAAGGTACTTGTATCTACGTTGGACATTATTTTTTCATGGAATGGGGAAAAATTGCGTAAAGGGTAGACATGTCGAATGTTTTAATACTATATCAAGATGAAAGAGTCTTAAAATTGAGAATGGAAACGGGGAATGTGTCAAAGAGACAAAAGAGCAGAAAACAGGCCAAGGCCACCATTGGGTCTTCCACACGCCGAGAAAATCCCACACCCGGAGTCGGGCGTCAGTAGATTGTATGTATTCTAACATATATTTGGTATTGCTTAGTATCCACATCTGATGCACACCGCCTCTAGAATAGTAAGCGACACAATAACTTGGAAGTCCGGTTTTGATTGCTGTTACGATTCATGTTAATAATATAGAAAGAAGTTTCGTAGAGCAATTGAAAGACCCAGCAATATAACACTGTTTGTTAGGACACTTATGTAATTTAGGTATCAAAATGCATTGAAGGAAGATCCATTTCTTCATCTTTGATTGAAATTATAAAGGAATATACACAGTGTGACTTGGATGGAGAGTTGTCTCTATAGAAAAGACTGGTTATTCATGATTTCCTCCTTGATAAGTGTCGTTGGGGTATATGTTTAATTTCCAAATGCATTAACACTACCTAGTAAATTATCGAGCAGTTAATGAAATATGATATACACACAAAAATTACATTTGTTTGGGGCGTTATATGCTGAGACAACAACATATTTGTCGTGGAGGTAGAACAGGAGCTTTGCAACATTTGAGTTTCTAAAGATTGATGTAGCTTGTGCATTCATATACCCATTCAGTTTTTTAATCCTGATTTGTACCAAAGACCTCATAGTCTTAAACAATTCGGAAGGAGTATATATGTATTCTCTCTCTCGTTTAACCCATTTCCTGGCATAATGACCTGTATTCTCAATTATGGTTCATTGACTTTAACTTATTTTCACACACACACATATATATATATAATATATATACAAGTCTAAATTGAAAACAACGTTGAAACTTATGATTGCTTTGGATAAAAACCACAATTATATATATATACATCTACCATGTAAATTATTCATATAGAATTTATGGTTAAGGGTTGATATTTTGTTTTCAACTTATATCTTGATGTTAACAGTCAACCTTTTGGTAAAGATGACAAGTATTCCAATATTTGCCTAAATCATGGCGTTTGCCTTGCTTAGAACATCAGAGTTTCTGCTGAGAAATCACGCTGTTAATAATGGACCTTGATGCCTCAGTGCATCTATTTTCATAGTATGACTTTAATGTATTTCTTGTATAACATTTATGTCCCATTATGAAATTTTCGTTAAAATGTCCATTGTTAATCCAATTTAAAAAAAACTCTATATATGAAATGTTATTAAAACATTGTAAAATGCGATTTTAATGTTTCTGTGACTTAATTGCCTGTATCAATTTCCACGTCCATGCTGAGAAAACTCATTTATGTACTGAACATAAAATCCCAAAGGTTTTTATAAGATGTTTTTTATGTAATAGAGAACATTAAATCTGGCAGATAAAACATGTATTGTATATTCAGGTAAAAATTCTATCATGTTACGAAAAAATCATAACCTGTTATCTATAATGGGAAATGCCGGTTCGAGCATTTTAGCAAGTCATAAAATATATGGTTCAAGACCTGAAAAAAGAACGGTCAAGTCAACCTGCAGAAAAAAAAAAATTATTCCACGGGAAACTGTTCAGCAATGACACGTGCAATTATCGTATATTAATCTTAAGGCTTAGTGTTCCAGGTGGATAGTTATATCATTGACAATCATATCACATTTACTTGTATCTTAATTGAATTCCTTGACATTTTACTATAGAATTCCACTTTTTATTCTGTATGTTACCTTCAGTATTTGCATATTATTTTCCCAATATAGCAATTAGGTGTTACCTGATTACAATAGGTTATTAATTATGTTACATTTCTGATATAACTTCATCCGCTGAAACAATCTAATTAGCATTTGGACTACTGCTTTCATTGAAATACATTATCATTATATTGTGTAGGAGAAATTATTTTCTGTAGTTTAAATATGATAGAATTAATTACGTATTCTTAAAGACTTAAATGCTTTAGTGCATTCAGGTCACCAATGACACCTTGACCAGAGTATACAGTTAAAGGGATGTATAAAGGGATAAGAAAAAATCCGAATATTAAGTACTATGATAAATTTAGTAATGGTAAACAAAGTATCAACACAAATACCTAACTCAAATAAAAAAACGGAGACAAAGGTCCATAAATCCTGATAAAATCAAACGCTCGACTATATGATCCTATATCAACCAACGAAACGAATAGATAACAACCGTCATATTCCTGATTTGGAACGACAAAATACTGAAAAATAACTTCAACAACGGACATAGCATATATTATTTGATAAAATCTTAATAAAATGATAATGAATATTCAAATTTAGAAAATTCTCCAATAATACATATGCAAGAAATACTATAACGTTGGATTAGCTCTTTGAACTCTTTTCAAAAAGTTCTATAGATTAACCATTTCATGTAACGCTTTAGTTTCACCACTGTTGCTATCAGAATCTACAATGCCGATGAATTATTTATTTTATCTATTACCATTAGGAATTGATTATAATCCTAAAATATATAACGCGATATTCATTAGAACCCATACGGAACATTTCCCTGTGGTACTATAATGAACCTAATGATTGAATTTGATATTTTTAATTCCATTAAGCTGTTATTCCCGACTGATGTTTCGTCTGATATCTGTTTTTGTAGGTCTAAATGGCAATTATATGGCTGGTTGCATAAAATTCTACTTTTGGAATGAATAAGCGAACAGCTGCATTGATCATCAAAGCATAAATGAACAAAGTTTTGATATGCTAAATTAAAACAAAACCACAACATTTATGAAAGAATAAAAGTGTTATGTTCACAGTTTTTGAAACTATTACCATTCTCATTATGTCAAATTGTTATATGAAGAAAAACAATAATTTACATCAACTCACAACATGCACTTTACCATCATGTCATACTTTTAAAATTAGAGGCAAAAACTATTTACTTTTCTATCATCAATAAATTAATATGTGACAGTAATCCGTATGACGTTTTGATGTAAGACGGGAATTATTGCACAAAAAATGTTGCACAAAGAATATACACCGACGTAATTTAGCATCGAAAAAGGAAAATGGGATCGTCATCATTAAAAACAAAAGATTTTCTATAGCTAGCTAAAAAATGAGCACATTGACCCCAATTTCCCCCCTTTGCAATCGATTATTGACAACTTCAAGAATGTTTTATCGAAATGGCACGGAAAAAATCAACGGTACATTTTCTCTGAATGCATTTATATTGGCAAGAAAATTGTCTACGACAATTCATTACGAATAATTGTATGATTTAAAAAAAACATATTTTCATTCAGCGTCCATGGATGACCTTCTCAAATGCATATCAGCTAAAAGAGAGGCGAAAGATACCAGAGGTACATTCAAACTCATAAGTCGAAAATAAACTGACAACGCCATGGCTAAAGAAGAAAAACCGACAGACAAGCAGTAATACACAAAACACAACATAGAAAACTAAAGATTGAGCAACACGAACTACACCAAAAACTGGGGATGATCTTAGGTGCTCTGAAAGGGTTAGCAGATCCTGCTCCAAATGTGGCACCCGTCGTGTTGCTCATGTTAGTGCAAACCCGGTAATAAGTCAAATTCAGTAGGTCATAATCGGGAAAAGTGGGACGGGATTGTAGAACATATCCGCTATCATCTGTGAAACGGGTGTTCCATAACGGTCAACAAACTCGTAATGGCGTCCGTAAAACTTACGAATGGATGATTTCAACTTCACCAATTGAACTCTTGGTTTAATAGCTTCCCTGGGAGCATCAACCTTCTATAAGGAAATCATCATAGGAAATACAAGCCCTGGAATATCGTTTCAACTGGGAGATATATACTCCATATACAGGCGCTGCTGGAATGTTGCTTCAAGTTCACAATGGGGAAGCTGAAATCATCTCTTTTGTCGTAAAGTTTTGTTTTCAACCGATCCTCATTGTCAATTCCTAGATGTAAGTCAAGATATGGGGCAGACTTAAATGTATCTGTTGTAATCTTTATCTCAAGTTCGATGGGATAGATGCGTTCAACATAGTCACCTAATTTTAGATTATGTAGCGAGTGAACAAAGGAACGCTTTGCCAAAAAAAAAAACGTCTGAAAATCTCTCTTTTCGTTTTCGGAAAAGTATTGAAAAAAGAACTTTTGTGTTTTTACATCAAACATGCCTATTTCAAGCTAAGTTATCCTGATCAGTCAGTCATGCAGGTGAATGTGTCTTTGTATATTCCGATAGTACATATCAAAATTGACTTTGTGTGAATATCGTAAGGAAAAATCAATAATGGATCGTTTCTGTATTGTACGCCCATAAGTTAATATCTATGTTGAATTCGGATGATAGGTATATTCATATATAAATTTAATTCATATGATGGAGTATCAATACAGCACTTCTTAATGAATATACGTGAATGCAACTAAAAACAATTGTAGGGAACAAAAAAAAAATGTGTTTTGAATATTACGGACAAAGGAAACAATCAAAATTGAATTCAACCGCACTTGAAACAAGAACAGTAACTGATGACTCCAAAGAGATTGTATTAATCATTTTCTTTCTTAGGGTAATGCCAAGGATAGTCCTTATTCAACCCACAAAAAAACTTTCAGCGACAAGTTAGATACTGATTGCCCTTTAAAAGATTTCCAGATAATTGTTTATGTTTTTTTAAACAAATTTTGAAACATACCACTCAGACTATATGATTTCAACAGGCGTCCAGGTATGATATACACTGAATAATATTTACGCGTGGTTTGCGACAACTTCTGTTATTGTGTTGCTGTTTCTATTGCATATAGTATACATCTTCTTTTATTTCAATATAAACACCTTTTAAAGAATTTTATTTTCAAACTTCAATTTGTAATTTGATGACCACACATACCCCACACTAATGAATAACTGTCAAAAACTCTATTTGAAATGAAAAAAAATATCATTATGTGTCAGCATTTTCAACTAAATTAATGGTAAAATAAAACTTCGTGAAGTTATTTTTGGAGATTGATTCATTAATTTTAAGGGAAAGTTTAAGATACAGCCTACATTTTGAGCCTTAAGAGTGATTACATAAGAACTGTACTAGATATTGTATTCCTATGGCACCAACAAAACATTGTGATTGAAGTATTTAAGGTTGATTCTGCTTTCGTCAGCTGGCTTTTGATTTCCCAAAAGGCTTTTTGTAAAATAATTAATGAAAACTGATATCAAATATTGTTTTCTTATTGAACGAGACAAAACAAACAGTTTTGAATTACTCCACTCTTCCCGATAGTATTACATTTATCTCGTCCAATTGGTTCTTTATTTATAAGGCTTCTCTGTAGACTGCAAACGTGTAATTTTCACGGGTTAAAAATTTTAACATTGTATCGTATATAAAACTATTGTACTCTATTATTTGTCTGCTTCTCCCCATCATTAGTTTTCTATGTTAAGAAAATCTATCAAAAATGAGAAGAATTTAAATCAGACAGAATAATCTTTCCAAATAACAATAAGATTAAGTATCCTGCAAAAATAAATTTAGTATCACCTAATGCAGGCAATTTGCATTATATTTGAACGTATAGATGATAAGAAGTTCCTAAATATTTAGCAAAAAACAGTTAGTAATAAAAATACGTCATTTTACACCATGCCAACTCTACAACGACCTCAGTTAACTCTGACCTAGAGTCAATTTAAAAAAAAAAAAAAAAACGTATGCACGGAAAATATTTGTTGGGTGTAAAAGGTTTTGGAATTCGAAATTATCTTTATAAAATAAATCTAGAGCAGCATTCAAATGATCGTTCAAATGTAGGCGATAGTGATAAAAACAACAGTCTTCAAATGCAGACATTTTCTGCATTTACCGAAAACACTATTAGAATATAATGCATCTTTATTTGATTATAAATGAATTTGATAGTCTATACATTTTAAATATATAAAAGGAAATATTGTTTCTCCAGAAGTTTAAAATAGATAACAAACAAAAGCTCTTTATCTTTGATTGAAAGTGCAAAGGAACATAAAACAAACATATGGTTGTTCAGGATTTCCTCTTTTGCATTGTATATTAATGATAATAAAAATAAAATTGAGAATGGAAATGGGGAATGTGTCAAAGAGACAACAACCCGACCATAGAACAGACAACAGATAAGTTTCCAAGTGAATGGTAAATACATTATTTCATTATCAAGTAGCGTATGTAATGTTATTAATACACAAAAACGATGTTGTTCGTGTTTTTATCTGTTCTGAAAGTACTATATTTGTAATGGAGGTAGGGCATGTGCTTTGCAACATTCAGATCTTTGAGATAGACGTAGCATGAATGTTATTCAACTGTTTTATTTCTTAATTATATATACTACCTCACAGCCATAAATAAAGGCAATAGTAGTATACCGCTGTTCAATAGACAAATCGATTTTACTGAAACAAATCCGGGTCACAAGCCAAAACTGAGGGAAACACATCAACTATAAGAGGAAACAAAACGGAACAAGAGAAACACCGAACTGCTACAAAAACAAACGCCAACATACATAGAAACGGAGTATGTGATAACAACTGCCATAATCCTGACTTGGTACCGGACATTTTAAGAAAAAATGGTGGGTTTGGCTTGCCACAAAACCAGGTTCAACCCACCATGTTTTTCTTAACATGTCCTATACCAAGTCAGGAAAATGGCCATTGTTATGTTATAGTTCGTTTCTGTGTGTGTTACATTTTAATGTTGTGTTTCTGTTGTGTCGTAGTTCTCCTCTTATATTTGATGTGTTTCCCTCAGTTTTAGTTTGTAACCCGGATTTGTTTTTTTCTCAATCGATTTATGAATTTCGAACAGCGGTATACTACTGTTGCCTTTATTTTGAACCTGGTTTTATGGATAGCCAAACCTCCCGCTTATACGGAAATGTTAAAAATATCTCTACAATGACAACATTACGTAACAGGAATACAGTACAAATAAATGAGAGAACATTCAGGACAGAGAAATACATAAATAAATAATATAATAGTACAATTCAACATGAAAACCACAGAATAACAACGAACACCTAAAATTAATTTACGACAGAACACAAATACAGCACAATAGAATAATAAACTGTGCGTCACACGAATGTATCAACGGCACAAAAAGTGACGTCACATGTAAATTTCTAAAAATAGAATATAAAATTGGGATTAAGTTTGCAATGGTGTTATTTGATGTATTTTTTAACCATTACAAGATGTTGTTAGTTAGTTTAGACACAGAAACATCGTATAGATCAACCAATTCGTGATGGTGTCCATAAAATTTACGGAGTGTCATTTTTAATCTTTCCTCCTCATAACTCTGTTGGAGCAGTTTTTGCGTAAGGAGTACACTGTATATTAAATCTGCATAATGTGAACATGCACGAGCATAACGTATCAACTGAGATATGTAAACACCATCCGATGGGGCAGAGGGTATGTTACTGCTGAGCAATGGGAAATTGATAATTGGGAAGTTGAAATCGTCCCATTTGTCATAGATTTTAGTGTGAAGTCGTCCATCTGTGTCAATATTGAGGAAAAGATCAAGGTATGAAGCAGTCCTTCTAGTATCAGTAGTATCCTTAATTTCAAGTTCACTGGGACATATGAGATGTAAGTACTGGCTGAAATATGGGTTATTCAGTGATAGGACATCGTCAATATATCTGAAAGTAAAATAAAAGAATTTCGCAAGGTGCTTATTTTTGTCTTTAAGAAAGTTTTGAATGAATTCTGCTTCATACGAGTACAAAAACAAATCGGCCAGTAGGGGTGCACAATTAGTACCCATTAGAATATCGACTGTCTGTTGAAATATCAATCCTCCAAACTCAACAAATATATTGTCGACCAAAAAGTCCAGCATTTTGATAATATCATCTTCAGTATATATTGTGGTAGAATCAGTGTGGTTCTTCACAAAATAAGAATTATTATAACCCGAAACAAGAAATTTATATCTACGATTCCCATTTTTATAGAAAAAGCTAATAACCTTTTCCGTAAGAGTATCTACGTGTTTCGCGTTAAGCCTATCACTAGCAAAGTCCTTGACTGAATCAATTACTATTTCAAAGTAGGTGTTTCCGATTTATGGATTAAGGCTCATGGTATTGCGGTTCTTTTGTTAACACATTTCGAAGCAAAGTGTTGCTGACAATTTTCAGGTCTTCAGTAATTACATGGCCAGAAGGATTTAATATAAATAGGGCTCTAGCCCATGTGCAATCATGAGGTTTATGTATACGAAGTAGTAAAGTATTGAGGTCCAAAATTCCAAAAAGGTTTTGACATAAACAACTAAGGTAATCTATTCCTGGAGGTAGTAAATCCTTAGTATTTCTAAAAAGTTTTAACTAATGTCAAGACAAAAGCGCTGACTACTGAGCTGGTGATACTCCCCCACCAGTGGAGTCATTGACTCAGTAGTTGTCAATAAACTCATCATAGATATCAGTATCAAAATTGTGTATTCAGACGCGTATTTCGTTAACAAAAGACTCATCAGCGACGCTCTAATCAAATAGAGTTCAAAGTTGAAGAGCATTGAGAACCAAAAATTCTGAAAAGTTTTGTTAAAAATTGCGAAGGTAATCCATTCCTGTGGTAGAAAAACCTTAGTATTTCGAAGTATTATTTATTAACTGTAGATACAAAAGAATTTATCAAACAATCAGAGAAGTGTTATTCATCCTTATCTGCATAAACTTGGTTGTTCTTCTGTTCGATTGAATCATTTTGTAATAAAAAAAATCATCTGATCCATCAAAAAAGAGAACAGAAATTGGAATCGCGTAAACTCCATATGGATCACGACCGGGTAACGTTAACTTCTTTGCATGCATCCAACAGTTTTGTGAATCCAGAGTTATTGATAAGACAAAATCGATAAAATAGTATTTCAAAAATAAATCTTTGTCTTCGTTAATTAAAATGTGTTTGCTTTTTCCAGATCGGTAAGTAATATGGTATGTATATGTTATGATTGATGTACAAAAACGTCATTGATAAATAGTTAACGATTAAGACCTTTAACTCGTATGATCTCTAAGATATAAAAAGAAAAAATATTCCTCATGGTAAATTTGTTATTTCGAGTCTAAATGCTAATATTGGATCACATTAAAGGCATTTTCGAATTCTAAGAGTAATAAAAAATCATATATTATCAGTTGTTTGTCATTTTACAACAGAGGTACAAAAAGTTCATTGTACTCATAAAGTTATGAAACCCAGAAGTGCAGTCGTTATTCAAGAATTCGAGATTCGAGATTCAATATCTTGAGTTTGAAATTCGACATTTGTAATCAACATCAAACCTTGAAATTTCAGATAAGTAATTCGACATTCAAAGTCTTGATCGAGTTATGAAATAGCCTATCCGTAGGAAGGTTTCATATTTTCAAATATTTTCAAGGTCAACGAAGAAAAAAAATAAATGAAGTCTGTCATCATTATGTCATAAAAAGAGGTGGAAGACAAAAAGAGAAATCATGACTCATATGTCCAAGAGTGACCAACAAAATCATGGCAAAAACGAAGAATGATGAAAAGACAAACAACAGTAACAAAACACTACATTCTACTGAGCAACATGAAACCCGGAGTTGATCGGTGGTGCACAAGAACGGTAATCAGTTCCTGCTCCACGTGCTATTAAATCAAAATAACTCTTTATTAAATGTTGCGTCCGAAGCACTTTTCTGGATTTACCTTCATCTGGAATGCTCAAACTTTAACATTTGAAATCCAGGGAGGTATGAATACGTAAAAACGGTGGGAGATATAAGAGATCCTCAATGTCGAATCGAATGACATCGAATGAATAACGCAAAAGGCATAGTAACTAATACATTTTTATTTTATCCAATATTTAGGTAATTCCTGTTATCAATTTTATGAATTATAAAATATACTATTGAAAAAAAATATATATGACTTAGTTTCTGATTATACCTGACAACGTTCTTACCTAACTGACCGTACTCTGTAGTCCTTTGTTATTCCATAAAAGCGAGCAAAAAGCATTATAAAAAATTATTATTATTTTATAATGAGATCATGTTTTTTAATTGTACTATTGCCTTAATCTTCCAAAACAGCAAAAAAAAAAAAAAAAAAAAAAAAATGGGAAAATTGTTAATCGGGCGAATTTATAATATCATAATTTCAAAAACAACTTCGTCTTAATATTCTATCTCACTTGTACCATATTGTTAGATTGATCATAACTATATCGCTTAAGTAATGTTTGGTATATCTTCGTCATGAGAGTGACATATAAAACTGCAGCTATGTACAAAAATAACACAAATGTTTTGATAAATCATTCAGATGTCTTGAAATCTTGATTAATGCGGATTGTGCTGAGAATTGTAATCTTTAAATGGTATCCTTGAAGGTTTCAGACATCTACATGTTCCCGCTTGGTAAAAAATCACGAAAAGTACTCAACCGGGATTTAATTGCTTTCCAAATAGGAATTGTATAATTGAAGCCGAGAAGTCCTCTGAGATTTAATGATCGGTTTGTAAGATTGAAACTAAACTATGATTTTTGATTTTTTTATGAGTTATACTATTTAAACGGATGTTGATATAGGAGTATCATTGTTATTGCAAAAATAATTAGGATCTTATTTTTTCTTAGAGACGTGAAATAAGTTTTAATGAGAATACTTGTACCGATGTGAATTATATCAAACTTAACTGAAAGACATAACTCCTCTAGAATGTTATTTCAAAATAACATAATTAATATAGTATTCATTAAAACAAAAAGAAATCAAAATATAACTTTGCATGTGACTCACATATTTGCTCAAAGTACTATTTATACTAATTTTTTTCATGATATTTTAGTGACAGCAAATGTATCTCAAAAATCTCATACATTTTTTTGAAGAATCAATCAAAATGAGGTATAAACAGCAAGATTTATTAACTTTTAGGTACATTTTACGCTTCGATTTATTTTTCCGAATTTGTTCACTGAATATTTCGACATCTACAGCGATGTTATATTTATTAAGATGGTAATGCCGTTTTGTTGACGAATTATATTTCAAACACGTTAAATGTTTTATAATGTGTTTTTACCTTAAAACAGTAAAGCCTGTCAACTAGTAGAAACGTCTCTAACTGAACTTAAATGAGTTATCGAATTTTGTATGCATATTAACAGAAGGCAATCTAAATTTCCTTTATAAATCATTAATTGTATTGATCTGCATTCAGTCGTGATTTTAAAGATAATGTGTCTTTTAATTTTAAAATTCCATAAAACTTACGTAAAATATTTCATAATTTAATTTGTGTTGCTAGGATACATAAAGTTGGTATTTTATTAAAGCAATTGAAAAGCAACCATCGTGTAATGTCATTTTTTTATTTGAATTTCCAGGAAGAGATTGTCTCTAATGAAGTTTGGAGTTGACGTAAAACTTTGATAATTTGCTCTTTGTCATATTTATATGTTATTGATATCGTATTTTCTCCCCCAGTGAAACATATTAATAAAGCATCTATATATGCTTATAAATAACTGATAGCGGAAGGTTGCATACGGTAAAACTCTATGGAATTGGACGTCTTCGATCATCAATAAAAAGCCGAGGTATTGTCGCATGCAAGGTTTCCGTAACTTTACTCCGAGATGAATTAATGACGGAAATGGCTTCGCTACAAGTGGGATGGAAGTTTTTAAAATGAGAAATATTATTTTATCTTTTTGCCTATTTTTGATATTGAGAACAACGAACGGTGGACGGGTAAGTTATACCATTATACACTGCAGCATTCACTGATATTATGTTTCTATATACCTTAAAAGAAATGTTCGGCTAAGGTATAAGTTACACATTTTTGTAAATTAATTGCAATTAAGAAACATATTCTTTAAAGTTAAATTGTGTATTGATTGTATTGTGTTGATCAATATTATTAGATTATTGATAAAATATACATTAATTTTAAATCTGCATAGCATTCTTATTCATTAAATGATAAATGTGTAAATGCGATACTATAGAGAAACAAGAGAGAAGCTGTTGATCATGCATACTTAAAGAAAAAGACTTTCACTTCGCGTTATCGTCTTTTTAAAACTTACCCTTTTTTCGACTTATATATGATATACTCGATGCCTTTCAATATGTGTTATTTTTATAAAGGTTTTACATCATATTTGTTTGGCTTTTACATTAAAAATTAGCAGCCGTTCATACTACATTAATAGCCATTTAAAACATCATGTTTGTTAACTATGCCATACTTTCCCATACAATTGCATTGTCATATTAATTAAAGTAACGTGGTAACTGATAAATATTATAAGCTCTCAGCCTTTTTCGTAAGCATTTGCACGTAGTATAACTTGAGCTAAACATTGATAAAAATGAGAACACATTCTTTATCTGTAGCACATGAACATGTTGAGAATTTTATACAACATCATAATTTTTGTTTGCTTAAAACCGTGGTTGGATAATACATGAAAGCCGTATATCTAGTGATTTTTCAAAGTTAAGTTCTATATAGTTCAAACCTTCCTCTACTCATTTCCCATCAAATGACATATCAATATGATAATTAATGTGCTTTTGATACTCTAGTTTGTGAATTTGAACCTTAGGACTTTTGGCTATTTTCAATATTTTTTGTTATAACAAATCTATAAAACTTTGGCACAAGATAAGAAAATAGTTAAATCAACGGTACTAATTTTTTTTATGCACCCGAGGCGCATTTCGACAAGTAATGTCTCTTTAGTGATGCTCTAGGTCGAAATATTTGAAAATCCAAAACCTAATAAAAACGTTGGAAGAGATGATCAAAACAAAAATGAATATATATTCTCACACATATTTGTATTTGATTTTTATGAGACTAATCTTCGAATGACAAATTGTTATTTATAAAATATAATTGACAATTATTTGATTTCTGGATATTTGGTAAACAAAGGGCATTCAAAATTGGAATTCACATAGAAAACAAAAATCTTTTAGAATTCCTACAACCAAAGTCTCTTTCCATTTGCAATAGTACAACGTATGTTATCTCTTTCAAAATAAAACATTTGACTTATTTACTCTTTGCACTTTTATTCCTCATTCTAATCTTAAATACAGATTGAAAGAAATAGTCTAACTTCTCTTAATTCTTAAGAAAGCCAACGTAGGTATTATCGTGATTTTCTTGATAGAGATGTTGCATACAAGGAATTTATTGAACCAATGATTCTTAGTGGTTAATTTCTCTTCGAAATGCTTTACGGGTGCCAACATGAGTCTGTACATGAGTCGGTTGACCGTTATGGAATATCTGTGTTACAGTCGATCACGTAATTGTTTAAATTGTCGTAGCAGTTCTCCTTCCTGTATGGACTCATGGAATGAGACTAAACACCAAATTTGTATTAACCATGAGCAACACGACGGGTGCAACATCTAGATCAGGATATAACATCCTTTCAGAGCACCTGATATCACCTCTGATTTTAGTGGGATTTGTGTTGCTCAGTCTTTAGTTATTTGTGCAGTGTTTTATAGACTGTTCTTTGGTGGTCTCTCTTCGGCTCATGAGTTTTGATTCCTTCTTTGATATCTTCCGTTTCTTTGTTCCCGAATGATCTATTCGGAAAATCTAACAACAAAATTATTTTCATTTACCTGTGTTTAAAGTAATTGCAAATGGCTCATATTTTTGTTCGAGCATATTGTTTTTCTTAAATTGTTTAACATTTCATACCGATATAACATGTTACTTTTATAATTCTTCCCTTAGTTTATTTATTTTGTATTTACATTGTTTTATAGGTCAAATTTATTTGTTCAGTGTATGTTCACTGGTGTTAATATGTCCTTTGATTGAGTTAAGCTATTTCAGTTGATATGTTATAGTGTGTCTTTCTATGTTGTGATGTTACACTATTGTTTCAGAAAAAGGGTGAAGGTTTGGTACCACTAAAACGTTTAAACCCACTGCATTTGTTTGCACCTCTCCTAAGTCATGAATCTGATGTTCAGTAGTTCGTTTTTTGATGTGGTTCATAAGTGTTTCTCGTTTCTCGTTTTTTATATGGATTAGGCCGTTGGTTTTCCCGTTTGAATGGTTTTACACTAGTAATTTTTGGGGCCCTTTATAGCTTGCTGTTCTGTGTGAGCCAAGGCTCCGTGTTGAAGACCGTACTTTGACCTATAATGGTTTACTTTTATAAATTCTGACTTGGATGGAGAGTTGTCTCATTGGCACTCATACCACATCTTCTTATATCTATTAACGTCAAATTCACAAAAGGTCTGCCATTCAAACATGGCCTTAACAGCTGTTATACACTACGTGTAACTTGCATTTCACGACAATAAGCTGTATGCAATAATCGTTGTGTTTATAAAAATCAATAAGATGAAACTATAGAGAAAAGAAAAATGTATGAAAATATTTCTATAGATAAAAAGTTTAAACATTTACATATTTATTTCATGACGCAAACTATCATAACTTTTTTTTATGTAATAGCAACCATCATATAAACGGGAAACCAAAAACAAGCATAGTCAAAACCGTCTTAGGTCAATTTTACCTGAAGGAGATTTATTAATCTAAAAAATATAGTTCAAACATTGCAGTTACAATAGAAATATCACTCAAATCATGCCAATATAAAAACGTAGCTCACGTTAAGTGTTGTTAACTCTTTAAGTTACAAAATTTGAGACGCTACAAACTTGATTTCCATTCCCAAGTGTGTAGTAATCAATTCATACGAACACTTTCAATTATTAGCACATCTTTATCAAATATCTTTCTACCAAATCTTGCTACAAGGAATAAATATAAATATGTAACGGTCACGCACATTTCATATTCATTAGCACGTCAATATTCAAGGCAGGATTTGTCTATTCGGGAAATGTACTGAACGTTCTAAGCGTCTTATAAATTGATTGATGATTTGTCTTCGAAAGAAATTAGAAACATCCATCTTTGCATTGAGTTATTAAATGAAAATGTATAAGAATAAGCAATGTGTTTTCATTATATAATAAAATCTCAGTAAACTCCGTAAAATAACTTTGATCCCTTATAATTCAAATTAAATACATTAAACATAGAGTCCAAAATAAAATTCTTAGCAAGACTTACAGAAATTACTCACATGTATAGAAAGTAATACTCTTGACGCAATTTAACGGATTTATACATCTATGTACCGTTGCGTTGCCATGTTTTACTTGTATTTTTATTCTGATGTCGGATATTTGAGTGAACAGATTAATTTCACTACGTGAAAACGTCCATGTTTTAAATTTTCCTATGTAAAAATAGCCATGTCCATAATTCTACTAGGACAATTTGATATTTTTTTTACGGTTGTACATTAATTTTTCATTATTTCCTTAAAATATGGTTGTTTTTTTAGTAATCATTTCATAATAGCAATATTTACAAATTTATTTTCCAAGAGAAATTGATATGATGTACTTTTCACTGCTCTATGTTGAGTTTATATACTTAGGAAAGTAGTTCACATTCAGATGATAATCCATCGACGATATTTAACCCTTTTACTGTCAAGTGTAAACTCTATACCTTACGTTCAAGTAGAAAAAAAAAAAAAACACGGAAAAGAAAGGAAAAGACAAAGGCGCGGTTTCAGCATTTTTGAAGTTTCATTTTGTGATTTCATTTTAAAATGTATAAATAAATCAACTGATTTATATTACATATGTCAAAAGTTGTATTTCTTTACAAATCTAAGCTGATCAAAGGGATATTTAAACGCATGATTCGAAAAATAAACTAATAATGACATGACGAATAACGAAAAACTTTTAAAAATATACCGTAGTAAAAAAAAATGAACATATTCGATATCACGTCTGGTTGCCTTTAGTGAATAATGATTTCATTTATATACAGTGTACTCCTTGTAGAATGACATTTCTGAATTTTTGAAATTAAAATCTCTGTGAGTTTATATAAATCCGTATTTCGACAATAATACAGTTTTAATTTCTGAAGGACTAATAAGTTCGGTGCTTACTTTTACTTTCATTAGTTTTGATTTAAATTGCTCTGTAATATCCTGTGCGGACATAGCGTGTATAATGAATACGGAATGACAGGCATCGTCTATGTCATTATCTGTTGATTGTCTCAAATCTCCTTCAATGCTTTCTTGATAAGATGGGATTGACACTACTTCTTGCGGTCTGCTAAAGCAAAGTAGAAGTAAAAACATGCCATTTAAATTGCCGTATCTAAATTCGTTATAATTTCGAGAAACACAATATACCAGTAGTAAATACGATAGACAGAAGAACATATATAACATAAAAAGGGTAGTCAGAGAGCTTACATAACGTCTACATTGCGCAATATTGACTCAAATGAAAACTCTATTTCGAGGCAATTACGTCAATTTAAATAATGTGGTCGATAAGTTTACAATAGGAAATCTTTGCATCTTTTTCATTGATCCTGATATTGAATTACCCATAACGGTAATATTCAATAGAAAAATTCAAAATATGAATTAAGACAAAAGTATTTTATTGTTGTTCAAATCATATTGATTGATTAAGAAAACAAATTAAATGTTTAGACTACTATTCTGGTAAGAACATTGCAACTTTATGTCGCTAGTGAGTTGGGACGCAGACAGATGGTATCGGTCAACCAATTCGTGATGGTGAACGTCAAACTGATGTAGTAACGATTTCAGTCGTTCTTCCTCAAGACTGTACGAGTTATAAACCACACCTCTGTGTGCATACAGTGTCCTTATTTTCAAATTCAGTGAAATAAACGAGAACAAGAATGATGCAGTTCTGCTTATATAAGTACAAGAACATGTCGACTAAGAAAGGAGCACACATAAAGCATTTTAACCATAATTACACCTTATGTAAGAATCCTGGGTTTTGATTGGTTGATAGCCAGTGTATTTTTCACCAATTTACTTTTATCAAATGAATATCGTTCATTTTTAAACAGCGCCGGGGTATATGCAAAAAGGATATGCCTTTTTTACCCTCTCTGCCGTGGTATTTGCCAAAAAATACTCTATCCGACTGGACGCTTGTAATGTCACGATCATCAATGCGTTTTGTACGTTAACATTCGGTGTAATTAAACAGATATAGCATGTTCTTGAGGGGTATTTGCGAAAAATACCAGTCTTGAGAATGAATTTCCCTCACCTTACGGCTCGCGAAATTTAACATTCTCTCGACTGGTATTTTTCGCAAATACCCCTCCTGAACATGATATATCTGTTCAATATTTTGTCAATTGAAATATCCATATTTTTTTTCTATCAAGTATTTTGAATTGAAAACATCGTGTTTCCTTAGTAAGGATTTTTCGACTTAGAAAAAGAAACTGGTATTAAACGCATGAACTAATATTGTTAAGGAATAACAGTCTAATGAGAATGTTTAGATAATCTCCATATCGGATTTTGAATAAAAGGGTAGAATTTAGTGAAATAGACAATTTTTATTTTGTTGCCAAATTTTAATTCTGTTGGGTATTTTCCAGAATATATAATCTCCAAGGAAAATGTATGATGACAGAATGTAGATAATATTGATTTCATTTATAAAACATCAATATGTCAGATATAGAGAGATCATTAGTGAATATCTATATTTAACAATTTATGATTTTTGGATTCAGATTTTTTACAATAAACAATGTGTTCCACAGAATTGTCTGATATTGCCAATAAATGCATGGGTTTAAAACGAAAATTAAGTTTAGAAATTATTGATACACTTATGATCGTTGTTAATAAAACTGATCTACATACATTCTGTGTGTCTATGATGAGTTTCCTACTCATACTAAACTATTATAATTATATTCTTAATCTATGTAAATACAACATATTATTTGATTTAAGTCTCGAAAAAAAAAAAAAATAAATACCCACTGCTATAATTCTAATGTTTGGTCCAACGTATGAATTGTCAATGTAGAAAACAATGTCCTTATGTCTTACTTCTTGTCAAATACATGTTTCTTGAGAAAGTACAACCATGGCCAAGAATAGTTTTACAGTAGGTATATTCTGTTCACTTAATACCATGAATAGAATCCCTCTAAATAAAAATTAAATTGCATCGATTGAGCACTTTTCTTATCATCTCTTCTTTAATATATAGTTTCCCTTTTAAACGTAACTGGAGTATATTTTTCTCCAAAATTTTATCATTTCTTTTCTTATTTTTCCCTCATTACCAGACAGAACCGATTTGAAATATGTTAGTGTATTGCATTATATCTCCGCACAAAAAAATTCAACATTGGTGACTTTCAAAGGCTTCTGAATTCTTCTAAGATATTGAATTCTTATAAGAATCATAACAATGTACAAACTTTTTTTTTAATTAATCTTAAATCTTAAGGAAGTGACAAACAACTTATAAAGGGATTTTTGTAGTTAGCTCATCTTTTTTGTTTCACCGTCATTACGATGTACTGTGTTGATATCAACGTCTATCATATTTATGTCACTTGTAAAATATTCATGAATAAACTTTTGACTGCATCAAATTGAAAATTCATCTAATATAATTTTAAAAACTGGTTGCATAAATACTATAGAATGAAGATTGTATTCAAACCATAATGATTTCTCAATTTCAAATTCATGTAAAATGTGGGCTACTATATTTTATAGCCGTTAAATGCATACATGCAGTAGACGCTCACCCTTCCGATGCATTCGGTCACGCTTTTGTTTGGACTTAATGTTATTTCTTAAGGGTTTTTATCTCTTGGTTTGGTTTATTTCAAATTTAAAACAATGGTAAACTACTGTCAACTCGTATAAAAAGTATTTAAACAAAACTTAAATTTAAAAAATACACAAGTAGATTTAAACGACACATCTTGATTCTTGATGTAAACTACTACAAAGGTGTAAATGAATATTATAACTAAATTGAAACAGAAACACTATTAGACTGCACACAGATCGCAAAATTGAAGTACAAGCAATTTTGTGGTTTACATCTAGAAATGTATATATTTCAAGAGACAAGTACCTTTGCACACTTTTAATTATAATGAAAACAATGATAGTTAAAATCATAACAATAAGAAATAATAAATAAATAAATAATGAAAAAAACCAAAGAATCCTCCCCGTCCCCCCAAAAAATATCCACCAAAAACCTTGCACACAAATACATAGTAAATCGGATTATCCGGATACTGCTTGTAAAGTTTAAACGTGACAGATTGCTAAAACCTTTCGTGATGGACAACTGAATACAGACATTTTACTATACAAATTTAAGTATCTAAACTAGGACTTCGGTATTGCTTATATCATATGTAGAGAGTGATTGTTTAATGTTCGAAGACGAAAATGTCAAAAAGATTCCGAGATAACTTTGATAGGGTGTTTAAATGAGAAACTTATAATTACTAATTGAAAAGAATATAGTTACGAACCATTACAATGAAAGATTCTTGTATTCTTATAACCTAATGGCCCGTTTGGGTGCCATAAAACTGATAAAAATCGAATTTAGTAAGCAAATCTTGTTAACAGTGAGATTCTAACCCTATCCTCAATGAACACGGTGCCTAAAATATAAAACTAATTGTGAAAAGTCTGATTTTAAAATCAAGTTGTTCATTTTGAATTATATCATTCTGTCTGTCAATTACTTTCTGAATTTTAGCTCAGGTAATGAAAAGATTGTATGTTAGATTTTATACTGAAATATTATTAATAAGGTTAATAGTAGGGAAATGGTAAATGAATGGACAGTGAAAGGAACTGTTCGGGTGTGTTTTTAAGGAATCTAAGCAAATAAAGTGATAATAATGGCATTTTGAATAGGTAAATAAAGGCAACAGTAGTATACCGCTGTCCAATATTGGTGTTATTATTTGTATTTTCTAACCATGTCGGCTTTTCTTCTAAATCAAAACTGTGTATAAGCAAAAAAACCCTGTGCATATAGTTGCTTTAAACTAAAAATCATATAAATGAAATAGCTAATGAATTATCTGAACTTTTACATACATAATTATAGAAAATAAAAATAGAATAACTGTAATATAAGGCAAGATCATGTAAGACCACACAAACAGTAAACAGACTTGAAACAAACAACAGGAAACAAAAACACTGTAGACGAACCACGAGTAACTCGACTATACTGACAAATAAGACATATGTGAAATGTACCAAAAATACAGAATTTGAACCGCAAACGATAAGACATAAAGCATTCATCTTGGTCCAGGACATAAAATTTGTATTTAAGTGAAAGGTATAATCAGTTAAAGTTGTTTTCCATTCGTTTGGTGTGTTTGAGCTTTTGATTTTGCCATTTAATAAAGAACTTTCCGTTTTGAATTTTTCCTTGGAGTTCCGTAGTTTTGTTATTTTACCTTTAACAATTGAATGTATGTTTTGACCATAAAATTTAATTCCAGCTCTACCGATTGGATTGCGAAAAAGTTGTTTTTTTACAGTTCACAAAATATTCTGGAACCAATTGTCGGAGCTCGTATAATTAAAAAAAAGTTGGGGTGCAATGACATTAACGGTACTGATTTTACTGCAGCAGATGGGTATTACGACCATTAATGCATCTTCAATGATGCACGATGCAGTTATATGAAATTCCAAGACATAATACAAATATTGAAGAGCAAATAAGCTACTACTTTGTGAAAAATTTTCTTTATGATTTATTTTGGAATGTAATAGAACTTAAAAGGACAAACCTCCCTCATGATAACATTCAATTATCTTTCTATTTTCAGTATCAGTATTGTTCAGACGGATGCTGTGAACATCAATTTTGTGCCTTTAAAGCTATTTGCTATCCCAGGCTTAACTGTAAACAAGGATGCCCAGATGGCTCCTGTGAAAATGGATTATGTATGCCACACAAAATGTGTTTCCTTAACTCAGCGTGTAAAATGGGGCATGTTTGTACAATGAACTTTAACCTTGGTTACAGAACATGTCAGTATGATCTGGATATTGGAAGATCGTTGTGTGTTGATAGATTTGGTCGGCCGGATGTCAAAAAATACCCATGATTCAGTATCGTTTAATTGATCTTTGCAATTATCACCTCTTCGTATTACTGTCATGTTTGTCTTAATCACAGCAACGTGTACAATGCACGTCAATCAGAACTGTCTGTGATTGAGAGATTAAAAGCAAAATAATTAGGGAACGAACTATTCATACCGTGCTTAATTCACTGAAAGATATACATCACTACATAAAATTGAAAAGGAACAGTTAAACATGATTTTTAAACAAGATTGCGAATAAATGTTGGACATGTAACTGTTTTTTTCTTGTCTCTTTTTTAATTAAATTCATAATTATCATTCATTTTAATAAAATAAGAAAAGCAAGGACAGTTCACTATTTACTTTAAAAAAAACTACATGTGTATTAAAAAAATATGCATAAAGAACTTTATCTAAGAAAAATTACACATGCGAATTACAGACTAGCTGCCAAATGTAGTTTGAGGTCTTTAGTGGTCTAAAAACATTTTGCAATTTTCAGATAATAATCTCGTGAAAATCATCTAACAAAGCAAGACAGAAAAAAAAGAAAAGAGATAATACAGATATACATCCAATATTTTATTGTAATATCCTTTACAAAGCACAAAAATGTCGGCATTCACATCAAAAGCTAACCAAACCTTTAAACAGACTTATTCGGAAAGGATATAGTTACGATACTGTTGTCAAGTCATTAAGGATTGCATATTTTGGTATTAATATTGATTCACTCATAGGGTCTTTGCATCGGAAATAAACACATTTATTCTAAAACCAGTTGTTGGCATGATACGGGTTATGTTCTTCTCATATATTTTATGATGGTATAATACTAAACCCCTAACGGGAGGGATTGTACTTGATTTTCATATGATGAAGACATAATCTTTCAATCAGTTTAATTGAGGTCTGGAGCTGGCATGTCAGTAACTGCTAGTAGTCCTTTGTTAATTTATGTATCATTGTCATTTTGCTTAGTTTCTTTTGTTACCTATTCTGACATCGGAATCGGACTTCTTTTAAACTGAGCTTTACTGTGCGTATTGCTATGTGTTTCTTTATCATACATTGGCTAGAGGTATAGGGGGAGGGCTGAGATCTCACAAAACATGTTTAACCCCGCCGCATTTTTGCGCCTGTCCCGAGTCAGGAGACTCTGGCCTTTGTTAGTCTAGTATGTTTTTTAATTTTAGTTCATTTATATGTTTTGGAGTTTAGTGTGACGTCCATTTTCACTGAACTAGCACACAATTTTATTTAGGGGCCAGCTGAGGACCACCTCCGAGTGCGGGATGATCTCGCTGCATTGAAGACCCATTGGTGGCCTTCGGCTGTTGTCTGCTCTTTAGTCGGGTTGTTGTCTCTTTGACATATTCCCCATTTCCATTCTCAATTTTATACACAAAGATAGCAAATTTTCTTGAAAATGGTGCATTGTTAAGGTACCCAAAAATAACGTTGTCATTTTTAAATTTTGTGAAAGAGTGTTTTTCCCGAATATATTTTATTCTAGAACTATTTTTATAAAGGCTTGCAATCTTTATATATACTTTACCGATATAATCTATACTAGGACCATTTTGATAAATAAAGGCAACAGTAGTATACCGCTGTTCAATAGTCATAATTCTATTAATCAAAAACAAATACGGGTAACAAACTAAAACCGAAGGAAACACATCAATTATAAGAGGAAAACAACGGAACAACAAAATCACTGAACGAACTACAGCAAAAGCAAACGCCAACATACATAGAAACGGACTTTTCATGTGAAGAATATTGATTTAATGTTTTATTTAGGCAAAAGTAGAACTACAAAAAAACAAACAACAGTACACATTACACAACATAAAAACCTAAAAACTGAGCAACACAAACCCCACAAAAGCCAGGGGTGAAACCTGTTGCACTAGTGGCACCTGTCGTGTTGCTCATGTAAGTGCATACCCGGTGATAAGTCTTATTTGGGAGGTCACATTCGAGGAAGAGAGGACTGGATTGTGGTTACGACAATTGGAACATATCCGTCGTCCTCTTTTAACAGTTATTCCATAACGGTCAACCAATACGTAATGGCGTCTATAAAAATTGCGAAGGGATGATTTGTGATCAGCAACCTTCTATCAAGAAAATCA
This sequence comes from Mytilus californianus, assembly GCF_021869535.1. Taxonomy (NCBI): domain Eukaryota; kingdom Metazoa; phylum Mollusca; class Bivalvia; order Mytilida; family Mytilidae; genus Mytilus; species Mytilus californianus. The sequence continues at coordinate 112,266,686 of NW_026262723.1, forward strand.
TGATAGGAAATGCAAGCTCTGAAATATCGATCAACTGGAAGATATATACTTCATATTCAGGCGCTGCTAAAATTTTGCTACATAAAAATGGAAAGTTCACAATTGGGAAGCTTAAATCATTCCTTTTGTTGTAAAGTTTTGTTCTCTACCGACCCTCATTGTGAATTCTAGATGTAAGTCAAATGGTGTACCAGTTCTATTTGTCAGTAGGATATAACATAGCAAGAGATCCTTAAACTGTCGACGATCACTTCTCGCTTGTTTATGGCCTAATGAGATGTCGTAAGTGGTTGTTTGCAACCTTGTTGAGATTTAAATATCTGTAAACTACTGTTACTGTATTAAGGTATTTGTATCCACGATGATCATTCTTTTTCATGAGACAATGTTAAATTTATTCTATTAATCAAATTTAAGTTGATAATAAAGAACCTTTGAGAATTGGTGTAGTCAAACAGATCTGCGGAATTTATAGTACCCACATCTGGTTCCCATGGGCCTCTTAGTAGGCAGGATCACAGGAACTCTAAATCTGGATTGTGGTTTGAAATTTCTGATTTGCACATAAAAACGGTATTGTTAGGGAAGTATTTAGCTGAATGCTTGACAGAACATAAGATAACCAATTTCACAATGGGGATTAATATCAATAACATGACATATTAACACTATTATAAAGAGATGAAAATCAATAATTTACCGTGAAAATGTCTCATTATTGTAATCGTCTGTCTCAGGTGCATGATTTCCTTATTAGATGAATTGTTGACCTGTCTATATTATTCCTTCAAGAGTTACTTGATAAGAACAAAAATGAATTCGATACTGCAATGCTCAAATGGAAAAAAAGAAGGGGACATTATTAATGTTTCTGATCTCTTTGAATTTTTTTTTATTTGCCAAACATAATTTTGTCTGAAATCACTTTCTGTTACATCATACGTGGAATTATGAGTTTGTATCCGCATTTATAATAGAATAAAAAAAGAAAGATATGGTGTAATAAATTCATGACTAAAAATCTCTACACACATATGATACTAGTAAGCGTAGTCTTAGATACATGAGTTTTTTTATTAGTTGTCATTGGCTTTGAACGTGCTGTCAGTAACTGCAAGTACTCTCAGATCTTTACTAAGTGTCTTTTTGTTGTGGGATGTATATGCAGGTTAGGGGGAGTGTTTGGCTCCAGCAAACTATATAAAGCCCGCCACATTCTATACGTGCCTGTCCCAAATCAGAAGCCTGTAGTTCAGTGGTTGCCGTTGTCTCATATCTGTCATATTTGTTTTTCGTAAATTGTTTTTTTGTTAAAAATTAGGCCGTTATTTTTCTCAATTTAATTGTTTTATATTTTTCATGTCGGGGCTTCTTATAGCTGACTATACGGTATGGGTTTTTCTCATTGTTGAAGGCCGTACAGTTGCCTATAATTCCTTATATCCACTTAATTTGAACTTTGGTGGATAGTTGTCTCATAGGCAATCATACAACATCTTTTTTTTATAAAGCAAATTCAGTTATAAACCATCATATCAATGGTTGCCTAATAAGTGACTTTATGATATCCTTAACGATATAATTATCAGATTATTCATAGAAGTTTTCCATTGAAAACATCCAATATAAGATAGTGCAACGGTGCCATCTGAAAAAATTAAAACAAATGAGAAATTATTAATATTTACTAAAGTAAAATAACAAAAAACCGAACTCCAAGGAAAATTTAAAAAGGAAAGTCCCTTAAATACATTAGACGAATGGCAAACAACTGTCATATTCCTGACTTGGTACAGACATTTCCTTATGAAGAAATGGTAGATGAAACCTGGTTTCATAGGTAACTTAAAATCTAACTTGTATGACAGTTGCATAGAATGTCATTATATTGACAACAATGTGTGAGCAAAACAAACTAATATAATAAGTAAAGATGTAAAAATTTGGAAAAACGGTTGGAATTCTCTGATTTTATATTAAAAACTTCATAAAATTCTCCAAGACACCTGATTTTGAATATATCTAATATAGTCACCAACAGTTGTCCTTTTGCTGATATTGATATTTAGTTTCACACGAGAAACCCTATAAAAAAATGAGAATTATTTTTGTTCCCTATTGTTAATTTTCCTTTTTGGACGACGATGTTTTTCTTGTGCTTTTTAACGATGTCTAAATATCCTAGTTCGTTCACGTTTTTCGTGTCTGAAATGACTTTGTAGAAGACAGTGGTCATTAACTGTGTAAAACTGATAGATTCCGGGGTTTCGTTACCAGAAAACACTTAACCCTCAACTAAAAGAGGGGCGAAAGACACCAAAAGGACATTCAAACTCATAAGTCGAATATAAACTGACAACGCCATGGCAAAAAAAAAAAAGACCAAAAAGTAACAACAGTATGCAAAACACAACATAGTAATCTAAAGACTGGCAACACGAACCCAACCAAAAACTGGGGTTGAACCCAGGTGCTTCGGAAGGGTCAGCAGTTCATGGTCCACATGTGGAACCTGTCGTGTTGCACTTTAAATGTAAATATTGAATAGATACGAACATAATTTGGTGATGGAGTTTGGCTGTACTTGTAAAAACCTTTTTACTAATGACAAATCATTTCATATCCTATTTTTTTCAAACACCACTGTCCTAGGTTATGGACCTTAGTAAGCGTATTTACGTAAACGCATTAAAACCGGCCATATTCTTTTTGCATCTGTCCAAAGTCAGAAACCAGTCATTTTGTTTGTGTCGTTGGTTACTATCTGCGATAGTCATTTTTCGTTTATTGTTTAGAATAACTTGGACCATTGGTTTTCTCTTGTGTCATCCAGGGGCCTTCTATATTACTTCCAATACTGTACGGGTTTTGCCCACTGTTGAAGACTGTATGGTGCCCTATAGTTGCTTACATTCTCGTCCTTTGATCCTTTATGTCATGGATAGTTCTCTTGCTTGCAATCATACAGCATCTTCTTTTTCAAAACATTCATAATGGCGATCATATTAGATAATGATTTTAGTCGTTATTCTCCATAACCATATTGGAATTTATGTAGGATATTAGCTAAAAAGGATATTTCTTTGTTATTGAAATCACCATGATGAGGAAAATGCGTAGACATGTTGTTTCAACCGACATACATGAACACAATAGTACATTTCTTCTCAGGAATATAAAATTTTATTTTAGTAGGAATGCCTAAAACCAAAGATTTGAAATTGAAATATAACCAATAAGGTTTTTGGGCAAAAATTGCCAAAAAACTAGAACCGACGAATTCAAGCTAGAAATGACGTAAATTACAGACTTAGTTATTTAATTTTCGTTTATTGTTTAGAATAACTTGGACCGTTGGTTTTCTCTTTGAATTTTTTAGAATTCAAGCTAGAAATGACGTAAATTACAGACTCAGTTATATAATTTTACACTGGTAATTTGACTGAAAACATTTGTTAAATCAAAAATTAAACTCTCAAAGACTTACAGTTCAATAATGGCGGTCCCGACTCAGTGCACATGATAACGATACTAAATGTTTGAACTCGGAGAAAAAGTTCGGGCAAACAAATATAAACAAGACAGAAAACAGAGAAAATTAGCTTGATAGCTTAATTAACATCTCTCTAAAGTACTTACTATCATTTTACTACAGTAAAATAGGGCTTTCAGAAATAAATATTGTGACGATGTAATAGAATATTTAACCAGCGAAGTCAGTCATATGTGGATTCATTAGAAAATTTTGTAGATCAACTGAAAAATTATAATTTTTACAGTTTAGCAGTAGTATCAAAACTGTTTTTACTACTTTTACATTAAAATTTCCTATGTTTAATTGAAAGCTCGAATACATCGTCTCATGAAACATTCTGTATACAAAAACAGGCATTGAAGATACAAATATCTTTCTTCTTAAGGGGGCATTGGAAATCTTACTATTGAAGAACAGAACTGATTAAAAAAACAAAAAAACAAAAAACAAAAAAAACAAAAACACATTATCCGAGGATTATATCACCAAATTGCTGAACATTTTAATCAACAACATCTTTTTTGAGTTTGACGAAAGATCTTCTGCATCATATCGTGATCTTTTCCTCATAATCGATAGATATAGTCAACTTTAAAGTGGAACATCAGACAAACTTGATGATTTTAACTTACAAGTGTCAACTTCCTATTTCCCATCAGTAATACGTCTTCTGTCCAATCGTATGACGTTTACATATCTCAAACAATACAATTGTGTCACTTTCCCGGTTGTGAAATTTTGACTTAGGGTGCAGTATACAGATATCGATGCAGAGGTTATTTAAGGAATCATAGCATTATAACAAATATAACAATTTGTGTAGAATAATTATCAGGCTTTGCATATCAGTTGCTATTTGGGGAGCAATAGAAAATTCCTCAATGATACCATGCTTTTAAGGAAATGCCTGTACCAAGTCATGATTATGACAGTTGTTTTCCATTCGTTTGATGTGTTTGAGGTTTCGATTTTGACATTTGATAAGGAACTTTCCGTTTTGAATTTTCCTTGGAGTTCGGTACTTTTGTTATTTTACTTTTTGATATTGTACACCAAACGCGCGTTGTGTCTGCATGAGGCTCATCAGTGGCACTCTAATCAAAACAATTGGAATGACAAATAAAAGACAAGTGGATAAGCATAACAAACACTTCCTTTCTAAAAAATTGTGTCAAAACGGACAAGGTCATGTTTTTCTCTGACTGTAAATGACGTCTTTACACTAAATCCATTGGATGTTGATGTGAACTGATTGATATTTAGTCTTAGACACATTTTTTATTAGTTGTATTGGCTTTGAACTTGCTGTCAGTAACTGCGAGAACTGTCAGATCTGTACTGAGTGTCTTGTTTGTTGTTAGGGATGATGAATCGATAAATACCCTGCCACGTCCTGTCTATGTTTTGTTGGATGTTTTTCTCTGTATCGATCTGATGAGTTAAGCCTTTTTCAACTGATTTTTATAGTTTGTTCTTATGTTGTGCTGTTACACCACTGTCCCAGGTTAGGGGAGGGTTGAGCGCTCACAAACATGTTCAACCCCGCCACATTCTTTATGTGCCTGTCCAAAGTCAGGAGCCTGTAGTTCAGTGGTTGTTGGTTCATCTGTCATATTTGTTTTTCGTAAATTGTTTTGTTATTTATTAGGCCGGTAGTTTTTTCAATTGAATTGTTTCATATTTTTCATGTCGGGGCCTGTTTTATAGTACGGTATGGATTTTTTTCTCATTTTTCTAATATCAACACATGTTCTTCATTTCCATTCTCAATTTTATACAATACTCATAACTACTGGGCTGGTGATACTCTTTGACTGTACTTTTTGTCCGATTTGGTTTTATCAGCTCTTCAATTGTGGAATAATATTTTGGCCTCGAGCAACACTGAAGAGACATTAATTGTCGAAATGCGCATCTGGTGTAGTAAAATTGGTACCGTTAATGTTATTCAAATCGTCCTCCAGCAGTGGGATCTACCCAGTGCTTTATCAAAACTTACCAAAGACAACTGGCTTATAATTTTGTACGCCATACCTGCGTTTTGTCTGCATCAAAGTTATGATTTCAACTACACAACTTGAAACCCTAATTCTTATTTAACTTGTAAATAATGTTTTATACTGTTTATGCGAATATCTACTTCAAGAATCATTTAATTACGTCAAACCTGAAAAGTTTCTATATCTCGTTTCTATATATTAGTTACGCTAAGAATTCTTGGACACTATCTCATTACCGGATTTCTTTACCAGAATAGCATTTCTACATTCCATTGTTATCATCAATTTCGAACATTGCTTTTAAGTTTGATTTAATAAATATCATTTTCTCCTCATATTACAATGAAGAATCGAAAAAAATGTTTGATTTTGCCTCAGAGAACATTTAACACTAAAGAGAGTACGATGCTTTGATATCATTAATGTTTCCATTCTTTATTTGATAAACTAATGATGATGCCTCAAGAAACATCGTCGACGTAAAATTTACTTATTGATAAAGCATTGAATGAACGGAAGATTTAAGTTGTTAAGCATAAATAACGTTTGTGTTAAAACTACCTTATCACGAATAGCAACCGACTTTGGCTATACTTTTTTGTCCTTTTTGGTTTATAAGCTCATCATTTTCATATAATCTTTTGATGTTTGGATAGTTAAAGTGTTCAATTTTTCCAATTTCAAATTGTCGTTATACATCTTAAATATAGAAATGTAGCTTTATTGCATGAAATTCATATATCAGCAGATACGAAAGGGAAAAAGGTCGATAAACGACAACATCGTGACATAAAAAAGGACGAACAGACAAATAGCAGTTCAGAAAACCCTCTGTAAAAAAACTATAGATAGAGTAACACGACCTTGACCAAAACCAGGATTGTACTCAGCTAGATATGAGTATGTTATCTAATGTTATGACTCCATAGATTCTTCAATCGGTTATTGTACATCCCTTAATCAGTCACTGAATGAACATAAGTTTATGTAAATATAAATACGATGGCTTGATTTTGTTAATTGTAATGACAACAAGAGATACCACCGCATCTTATCTATCGAAAAATTTATCAGATGTGTATGCTTAATAAAATAATGAAGCTGTGTCTTACAAAAAGTAAGGAAATCATTTCTTAAGTTAAGTAAAAGTTGATGTCACTGTTAATTAATTTTTGTCACTTTTTGTAGGTTTGCAGTCATCCTATTGGTAGCTTTACTCTGAAGGTTTGTTTTAATGTGTGTTTAAATCAACAACATATGGTCGAGATAGCCAAAATTGTTAAATTAAAATACCGAACTCCAATGTAAAGTCAAAAAGGGTAAGTTCATAAAAACCGGCAAAAGGAAACGTTATCAATAAATGGAACGAATGAAAAAAACCGATAAAAGTTTTTGTAGTTGATAGTACATACCGTATAAAGTATAAAATTTATTCATAAAGTACAAATTAAGTAAAATACAAATATAAGGGTAAACAAAATTGAAACAACACTGTAAAAAAAAAAAGAAAAAAAAAAACTCTTGCGTCCGAATCGCTCCTCTAAGCCAAACCTAGGGCGCCCAAAGTCAAAAACCCGATAGCGGAATGCATAAATACCGAAATGGGATGTTTATGTTCAAGTATAAATGGTGGAAACTCACCACATGTTGTTCCTGTACCAAGTCAGGTTCACTGGACGATACGCTGTTTGTTGTCAACGTTCTCGAAAGAGTTGGGTGTTGAAGGATGGAATGACCTGATATATTGTTCATTATTTTGTAAAGTTTAATGGATTGCTGTTGATGGGCAAAAGTGTATATTATCTTGAGATATAAAGAAACTTTTGACTTACAAACACCCATTTTGCAATCAAAAACATATTCACCAAACGCAATTCAGGGATATAAATTTCTATGTGCAAAGTAGTAATATAAGTCATCCATATTATCGAAAAATATTACGAAAAAAAGATGACATACAGATATGCAGAATCAAAACAAGCAATGGTTGTGGAGGTTATCATGTTATGAATTTTCTGCCTCTGTCAAGCTTTATGGATTGTTGACATTATCTTGTTCTTTTGGACCAAAGTTGCTTTTAAGTTCATGCAGTCAATGTGTAACATCTACGTTTAATGTCTAATTATATACTGTTTCATTTGACTGATATCATGAATGACAAGAACTTGACAAAATCGGTGTGCCATTTAAGGATTGAATAATTTTGTCAGGAATGGATTGAATAAAGAACGTTTTTTTTTTAAATTTTGGTATCAAACATCAAAAACAATTACTATGAAAAAAGTAAAATAACAAACTCCAAGGAAGTTTTGCACAATTTTGGTGTTGATTTGAGTAGAATAGTTTTGCAAATATCTAAAAACCAAAATTGAACATTAGAATACATTAACTACAACACTCTTATAACTATTCCATTGGTTTATTTTTTATGTATTATAGATCAGAATTTGTATTTATTTAATGTATTTATTCTCAGAATAAACACTTTAAAAATTTCACGAGTCCGAAGCCCTTCTCTGGATTAACCTTCATCAGGAACTGTCAAAGCCGAATATTTGAATTCCAAGGATGTATAAGAACCGATACAGTTGAAGAGCTATATTACCGAAAAAGGACCTAAAAAATATAGCCAAATCCATCTAAGGTCAACTTTGCCTGAGGGAGTGGAAATAGAACGTAATACCTATAAACAGGGATATTATATTTGTTATATTTATTGTGACGATAAAGCAAAAGCAATGCGCTTACAACCGAAAGCTGGAATATGGTCTGTTTAAAAACAAGCTGAAAAAGGAACAAGAAAATGCAAGGTCAACATGCATATATCTTGTTTGTGAATTTACATCTTAGAATAGGGAAAGCTTCAAGAAATAATACTTGTAGTATATAAAAGTGTTGTAAATTTGTTCCCTGTCCATGGTATGTTATTGTAAGAAAAGGTCTTATACTAATGACAACAATTACTTCTAAAGCTAAAGCCATCTGTTTTATTATGAATTTGCTTTATTGTAACAAATAGAATAGCACAACATGTATGAACAAAGGTATACAGAATGGCATATTCACAGCAAGGAAGTTTTAAATCAAAACCAACAATTGAATATATAATGGTATAACACAATGTTCCATATTAAGTAATTATCTAATAACAAGTGAATCTTATTTGTTCTTTGATATATATTTGTGGTATTTAAAATCAAAACTGATATACCAATGTGTTCCTTAAAGTAATGTTTTAAAGCATGTAAATTTGGCAATACTTTTTGTAATTTTGTTACGGTAAATAAAGTATTTTGTTAGCAAAATAATCTTAATTCTAACAAAATTCAATTTAATATTTTCGAAGTTACCAAATAGAATAATTTTGATATTCAAAGGCAGTTCAATATTTTGTCATTTCAAAAATCCAATTGTTTAGTGCATGCCAGAGACTGTAGAGAACATGACAACTCCAAAATAGATATTCTATGGTCTCTGGTTCTTCTTTGCAAAATGTACATTATATTACTACTATTCATTTTCATCTTGTTAAATGTGTATTAGTTCCCAAAATTCTATGGATAATTCTATATTGGAACCAGCAAAGCTTTGTGCTTATAGTATATTTTGTACACGAAGTGTGTATTTTTTCCCAGTAAATACCGTCTCATATTAAGATGGTTTTCCCATTTTTCCTTGAAGCAAAAGTAGTATATTTCTCATTCAATACTTTGGAATTCTATATAAATGTTATACAAGTGAGAGGTTTAGCTATTTGATAAGGGACTTTCCGTTTTAAATTTTCCTTGGATATCGGTATTTTTGTCATTTTAATTTATTTTGTAAATGTCATTTGAACCTTTCTTTGAAAAGAAAATATTTATATTGAAAGGTATCATTGCCTGATATCTGTTTTCCTTTACATCAGTTATGATAGCGTTTAACCACTCTTTAAGCGACCGTGCTATTCCATAATAAAGTAAAAAAAATGGTCTAAATTGATATAATTGATGGAAATTTTGAAATGACATAATTTTGCTCCAATTATCTAACAAGTCATGTACTGTCCAAATTCCAGCTTTTGACCAGTTTTTATAATAAACACTTGAACCACCTATTTCAATGTTTTCTACCTTCAGAAAGGATAAGATAGAACATCTAGGTTTTCTACTTTGCTTAAGGGTTTTCCAAGCATCACAAAACTCTTGCCAAAATTTATTTGAAGACCTTTTCATGGACCCAATGTAACATAGTTCAATGAAATTTATTTGCTCCACAACAGAAACTAATCGCACCCAATTTGAATTTGAGTTAAAAATTCTTCTTATTCATGTAAGTTTCAGTCCTATATAAATGCTTTTAAATTTAGCCTTTTTAAACCACCAATATAATAATCTTGACATAAAAGATATCGCTTGACCTTATCTGGTTTATTATCCCAGATAAATGCAACCATTTTAATTGTTAAATTACGTAACATATTCTCATCTGACCTAGGGATAGATAGAAACATATGATTTAATCTAGATTTGGATCAAAGTTTTCAAAATGATAATCTTTCCAAAGGGGGTCAGATACTTTTTTGAACATTTTTTCTATTTTATCTAACACAGGCCTGTAATTTCAATAAATAATTCTTTCTAGATCAACTGAAAAAGTAATTCCATGGAGGTTAAATGTACTGGAGCTCCATTTAAATCCCCACGTAACACAAATTTGATCATGGCCATGCTTTTTGTTACCTATCTAAATGATATTTGTGTTTTCTATATTAACATAAGTCCATAGTTTTCAGCATAGAATTAGAGAACACAAAGAGATGCATCGAGTGATTCTGGTGAGCCATCTAATATTAATGATGTAGCATCCGCATGTTGAGGAAGTACACATTCTGTATCTATAGTAATACCCTTTATCTCCCAACTGTTTCTTACCAAAGTGTTTAATATTTCTTCACATAGCAAAACATATAAGGGGATAAAGGACCCCCTGTCTACAGCCTCTCTCTACAGTGAAGACTTCTGACAGAAAACAGTTTTGTGTCACTGCAGCTGTTATTCTATTAAAAAAAGTTTTAACCCAGGATATAACTGAATCAACAAAATTAAAATATCTTAATGTATCATAAAGAAAGGACACAGATATGGAATCAAATGGTTTCTCAAAATCAAGCAACAAAATAATTCCTGGAATAATATTTTCACCAGTAAAATGAAGAATATCATATATTAATCTATAATTTTTCCTATATATCTACCTGGAATAAAACCAGTTTGATCAGAACTTATTTATTTTGACAAAGCAGATTTTCTTCTCTCGGCTAAACAGCTTGATGCTAATTAATGTGTAGAATTTAGATGAGTGATAGGTTTCCAATTATTAAGAAACTGTTTTGGTTTACTTTCTTTTGGAATACATGTAATCACTCCCTGCCTTTGGATGACTGACATTTGACCCTTCCCATATCCAAAATTTATAGATCTAAGAACAAATTCACCAATATCAATCCAAAAATATATAAAAAATTTTGTAACCATCAGAGCATGGACTCTTCTTATTTTTCTTTCTCTTTAAGGCTGCAGTTAATTCAGAGAAACTAACATTTCCATCCAATAACTGCTTTTCATCATCGCTCAACTTTGGTATATCATCATAAAAATATCTTGTATTAAATCAACACTTTTCAAACAATGTTGTTTTTATAAGGTTTTTCATAAAACACTTTAAATTTTGTCTGACTTAAGTTTTTTTTTGTTCTTCCACTAAAACCCAGTTTTCTATTATAAGTTTCTGTATAGTGTTATTAATATAATTCTAGTCTCTAGATTTAAAAAAGAGTTAGTAGATAAAAGAAAGTAGGTTTTCCCCCTTCTTCAATCCACTGACTTGTTGACCTGATATATTGTCCCTGTTCCTTCTTTTGTCTATATATTTTTAGTTCTGCCTTTTTCTGGTCAATTTCTTCTAGGTTTTTTTTCTGTTTGCGCATTTTCTTCTGATTCTTTTTAATTTTAAAATAATGTCATTTTCTATATATACACTCTCCCTTTTTTATAAGATGCATATGAAACAGTTTTACCACGTATTTCTGCAAGTTAAGTTTCGAAAAATAACTAGTCATCTATGGTAAATTCAATTTTAGAGTTGTCAATATTTTGTATAATTTCATTTCTGTATATCTTGACTGCATATTGTTCTTTTACTGTACTTTTGATTTTTTTCATTTCTTTAACATAGTCATTATCATGGAGAAGGGAGTTATTAAAATTCCACAGACCTCTGCCCTTTATAAATTCATAACTCTTAAAAGAAAAGATCACTGTTGAATGATCATACCTGTAACTATAATCAATTTTAACATCACTAACAAAGTGAAAGATATTATTAGAAATCAGAAAAAAATCTAAAAGAGATTGTTTTAAAAGGATTTATTTTTCCAAGTAAATCTATCCATATCCGGGTATAATTCTCTGAATGGATCAACTAGACTATAGTCTTCCATTACCCGCTAAAGCCATCTTATTAAAACGTAAAAACAGAACATATTTGCAATAGCGATATCTATCGACTATTGATATAATACGCATGGTTAGATAATAGCAGAAACAGATTAGCAATAAAAGAATACACATTTTCCATAGCCTTTTTCCTTAAAAAATCAGGATTCTCAAATAAAATAAACAGGGTCTCGGTGGATAAGCCATTAAAGCCGGTCAACACTGAGTTGTGAGTTCTAACTCATTTCTTGGCGAGGTATGTTCAAGTCCGATTTTAATTGACAAGGATAGCCAGTTTTCTCCCTAAGGAAGACAATTATATCCCAAGCACCACGGCTTTATCCATCAATAAATAACTGTCTGCCATGATATAGCAAAGACGCTTAAAGTTGCTTTACACACAAAAACAAACATACAAGCAAGAAGATCATGTAAAGAAGTATAACTATTTGTCACCAAATTCCAGAAATGTAATTGATTTCATTCTCATGATCTAAAATTGATATTTCGATTATTCATTCGAGTTTAGTTCTATTCAAAGCCTTTGCATGAATAGATGAATACAACAAATGTTTTACAAATAAACAAGATTTTAAAATGGTCTTTTTACAAGTAAATCGTTTCCGAGTACATTTTATGTACTTAAGAAACGTCGTCGGGGACTTTTTTTTCTCTCATATTATCAAAATCAAAAACAGAAAAAAAAAAGTGAAAAACATTACTAAAAATAAAAATGAAACTGACAAATTCCAAGTAAAAAAAAAAGCATCGCTAAATCTTAAAAAAGTGAAAGAAGACTCTGAAAGAAAAAGAGTACAAAGAAATGTCAGAAAAAGCAATACAGAAAGAAATTTTGAAATGACATAATTTTGCTCCGATTATCTAACAAGTCATGTACTGTCCAAATTCCAGCTTTTGACCAGTTTTTATAATAAACACTTGAACCACCTATTTCAATGTTTTCTACCTTCAGAAAGGATAAGATAGAACATCTAGGTTTTTTACTTTGCTTAAGGGTTTTCCAAGCATCACAAAACTCTTGCCAAAATTTATTTGAAGACCTTTTCATGGACCCAATGTAACATAGTTCAATGAAATTTATTTGCTCCACAACAGAAACTAATCGCACCCAATTTGAATTTGAGTTAAAAATTCTTCTTATTCATGTAAGTTTCAGTCCTATATAAATGCTTTTAAATTTAGCCTTTTTAAACCACCAATATAATAATCTTGACATAAAAGATATCGCTTGACCTTATCTGGTTTATTATCCCAGATAAATAAATTTTAATTGTTAAATTACGTAACATATTCTCATCTGACCTAGGGATAGATAGAAACATATGATTTAATCTAGATTTGGATCAAAGTTTTCAAAATGATAATCTTTCCAAAGGGGGTCAGATACTTTTTTGAACATTTTTTCTATTTTATCTAACACAGGCCTGTAATTTCAATAAATAATTCTTTCTAGATCAACTGAAAAAGTAATTCCATGGAGGTTAAATGTACTGGAGCTCCATTTAAATCCCCACGTAACACAAATTTGATCATGGCCATACTTTTTGTTACCTATCTAAATGATATTTGTGTTTTCTATATTAACATAAGTCCATAGTTTTCAGCATAAAATTAGAGAACACAAAGAGATGCATCGAGTGATTCTGGTGAGCCATCTGATATTAATGATGTAGCATCCGCATGTTGAGGAAGTACACATTCTGTATCTATAGTAATACCCTTTATCTCCCAACTGTTTCTTACCAAAGTGTTTAATATTTCTTCACATAGCAAAACATATAAGGGGATAAAGGACCCCCTGTCTACAGCCTCTCTCTACAGTGAAGACTTCTGACAGAAAACAGTTTTGTGTCACAGCAGCTGTTATTCTATTAAAAAAAGTTTTAACCCAGGATATAACTGAATCAACAAAATTAAAATATCTTAATGTATCATAAAGAAAGGACACAGATATGGAATCAAATGGTTTCTCAAAATCAAGCAACAAAATAATTCCTGGAATAATATTTTCTTCAGTAAAATGAAGAATATCATATATTAATCTATAATTTTTCCTATATATCTACCTGGAATAAAACCAGTTTGATCAGAACTTATTTATTTTGACAAAGCAGATTTTCTTCTCTCGGCTATACAGCTTGATGCTAATTAATGTGTAGAATTTAGATGAGTGATATGTTTCCAATTATTCAGAAACTGTTTTGGTTTACTTTCTTTTGGAATACATGTAATCACTCCCTGCCTTTGGATGACTGACATTTGACCCTTCCCATATCCAAAATTTATAGATCTAAGAACAAATTCACCAATATCAATCCAAAAATATATAAAAAAATTTGTAACTATCAGAGCCTGGACTCTTCTTAATTTTCTTTCTCTTTAAGGCTGCAGTTAATTCAGAGAAACTAACATTTCCATCCAATAACTGCTTTTCATCATCGCTCAACTTTGGTATATCATCATAAAAAATATCTTGTATTAAATCAACACTTTTCAAACAATGTTGTTTTTATAAGGTTTTTCATAAAACACTTTAAATTTTGTCTGACTTAAGTTTTTTTTTGTTCTTCCACTAAAACCCAATTTTCTATTATAAGTTTCTGTATAGTGTTATTAATATAATTCTAGTCTCTAGATTTAAAAAAGAGTTAGTAGATAAAAGAAAGTAGGTTTTCCCCCTTCTTCAATCCACTGACTTGTTGACCTGATATATTGTCCCTGTTCCTTCTTTTGTCTATATATTTTTAGTTCTGCCTTTTTCTGGTCAATTTCTTCTAGGTTTTTTTTCTGTTTGCGCATTTTCTTCTGATTCTTTTTAATTTTAAAATAATGTCATTTTCTATATATACACTCTCCCTTTTTTATAAGATGCATATGAAACAGTTTTACCACGTATTTCTGCAAGTTAAGTTTCGAAAAATAACTAGTCATCTATGGTAAATTTAATTTTAGAGTTGTCAATATTTTGTATAATTTCATTTCTGTATATCTTGACTGCATATTGTTCTTTTACTGTACTTTTGATTTTTTTCATTTCTTTAACATAGTCATTATCATGGAGAAGGGAGTTATTAAAATTCCACAGACCTCTGCCCTTTATAAATTCATAAATCTTAAAAGAAAAGATCACTGTTGAATGATCATACCTGTAACTATAATCAATTTTAACATCACTAACAAAGTGAAAGATATTATTAGAAATCAGAAAAAAATCTAAAAGAGATTGTTTTAAAAGGATTTTTTTTTCCAAGTAAATCTATCCATATCCGGGTATAATTCTCTGAATGGATCAACTAGACTATAGTCTTCCATTACACGCTAAAGCCATCTTATTAAAACGTAAAAACAGAACATATTTGCAATAGCGATATCTATCGACTATTGATATAATACGCATGGTTAGATAATAGCAGAAACAGATTAGCAATAAAAGAATACACATTTTCCATAGCCTTTTTCCTTAAAAAATCAGGATTCTCAAATAAAATAAACAGGGTCTCGGTGGATAAGCCATTAAAGCCGGTCAACACTGAGTTGTGAGTTCTAACTCATTTCTTGGCGAGGTATGTTCAAGTCCGATTTTAATTGACAAGGATAGCCAGTTTTCTCCCTAAGGAAGACAATTATATCCCAAGCACCACGGCTTTATCCATCAATAAATAACTGTCTGCCATGATATAGCAAAGACGCTTAAAGTTGCTTTACACACAAAAACAAACATACAAGCAAGAAGATCATGTAAAGAAGTATAACTATTTGTCACCAAATTCCAGAAATGTAATTGATTTCATTCTCATGATCTAAAATTGATATTTCGATTATTCATTCGAGTTTAGTTCTATTCAAAGCCTTTGCATGAATAGATGAATACAACAAATGTTTTACAAATAAACAAGATTTTAAAATGGTCTTTTTACAAGTAAATCGTTTCCGAGTACATTTTATGTACTTAAGAAACGTCGTCGGGGACTTTTTTTTCTTTCATATTATCAAAATCAAAAACAGAAAAAAAAAGTGAAAAACATTACTAAAAATAAAAATGAAACTGACAAATTCCAAGTAAAAAAAAAAGCATCGCTAAATCTTAAAAAAGTGAAAGAAGACTCTGAAAGAAAAAGAGTACAAAGAAATGTCGGAAAAAGCAATACAGAAAGAAATTTTGAAATGACATAATTTTGCTCCGATTATCTAACAAGTCATGTACAGTCCAAATTCCAGCTTTTGACCAGTTTTTATAATAAACACTTGAACCACCTATTTCAATGTTTTCTACCTTCAGAAAGGATAAGATAGAACATCTAGGTTTTCTACTTTGCTTAAGGGTTTTCCAAGCATCACAAAACTCTTGCCAAAATTTATTTGAAGACCTTTTCATGGACCCAATGTAACATAGTTCAATGAAATTTATTTGCTCCACAACAGAAACTAATCGCACCCAATTTGAATTTGAGTTAAAATTTCTTCTTATTCATGTAAGTTTCAGTCCTATATAAATGCTTTTAAATTTAGCCTTTTTAAACCACCAATATAATAATCTTGACATAAAAGATATCGCTTGACCTTATCTGGTTTATTATCCCAGATAAATAAATTTTAATTGTTAAATTACGTAACATATTCTCATCTGACCTAGGGATAGATAGAAACATATGATTTAATCTAGATTTGGATCAAAGTTTTCAAAATGATAATCTTTCCAAAGGGGGTCAGATACTTTTTTGAACATTTTTTCTATTTTATCTAACACAGGCCTGTAATTTCAATAAATAATTCTTTCTAGATCAACTGAAAAAGTAATTCCATGGAGGTTAAATGTACTGGAGCTCCATTTAAATCCCCACGTAACACAAATTTGATCATGGCCATGCTTTTTGTTACCTATCTAAATGATATTTGTGTTTTCTATATTAACATAAGTCCATAGATTTCAGCATAAAATTAGAGAACACAAAGAGATGCATCGAGTGATTCTGGTGAGCCATCTAATATTAATGATGTAGCATCCGCATGTTGAGGAAGTACACATTCTGTATCTATAGTAATACCCTTTATCTCCCAACTGTTTCTTACCAAAGTGTTTAATATTTCTTCACATAGCAAAACATATAAGGGGATAAAGGACCCCCTGTCTACAGCCTCTCTCTACAGTGAAGACTTCTGACAGAAAACAGTTTTGTGTCACTTCAGCTGTTATTCTATTAAAAAATGTTTTAACCCAGGATATAACTGAATCAACAAAATTAAAATATCTTAATGTATCATAAAGAAAGGACAAAGATATGGAATCAAATGGTTTCTCAAAATCAATCAACAAAATAATTCCTGGAATAATATTTTCTTCAGTAAAATGAAGAATATCATATATTAATCTATAATTTTTCCTATATATCTACCTGGAATAAAACCAGTTTGATCAGAACTTATTTATTTTGACAAAGCAGATTTTCTTCTCTCGGCTATATAGCTTGATGCTAATTAATGTGTAGAATTTAGATGAGTGATAGGTTTCCAATTATTAAGAAACTGTTTTGGTTTACTTTCTTTTGGAATACATGTAATCACTCCCTGCCTTTGGATGACTGACATTTGACCCTTCCCATATCCAAAATTTATAGATCTAAGAACAAATTCACCAATATCAATCCAAAAATATATAAAAAATTTTGTAACCATCAGAGCCTGGACTCTTCTTATTTTTCTTTCTCTTTAAGGCTGCAGTTAATTCAGAGAAACTAACATTTCCATCCAATAACTGCTTTTCATCATCGCTCAACTTTGGTATATCATCATAAAAAATATCTTGTATTAAATCAACACTTTTCAAACAATGTTGTTTTTATAAGGTTTTTCATAAAACACTTTAAATTTTGTCTGACTTAAGTTTTTTTTTGTTCTTCCACTAAAACCCAATTTTCTATTATAAGTTTCTGTATAGTGTTATTAATATAATTCTAGTCTCTAGATTTAAAAAAGAGTTAGTAGATAAAAGAAAGTAGGTTTTCCCCCTTCTTCAATCCACTGACTTGTTGACCTGATATATTGTCCCTGTTCCTTCTTTTGTCTATATATTTTTAGTTCTGCCTTTTTCTGGTCAATTTCTTCTAGGTTTTTTTTCTGTTTGCGCATTTTCTTCTGATTCTTTTTAATTTTAAAATAATGTCATTTTCTATATATACACTCTCCCTTTTTTATAAGATGCATATGAAACAGTTTTACCACGTATTTCTGCAAGTTAAGTTTCGAAAAATAACTAGTCATCTATGGTAAATTCAATTTTAGAGTTGTCAATATTTTGTATAATTTCATTTCTGTATATCTTGACTGCATATTGTTCTTTTACTGTACTTTTGATTTTTTTCATTTCTTTAACATAGTCATTATCATGGAGAAGGGAGTTATTAAAATTCCACAGACCTCTGCCCTTTATAAATTCATAAATCTTAAAAGAAAAGATCACTGTTGAATGATCATACCTGTAACTATAATAAATTTTAACATCACTAACAAAGTGAAAGATATTATTAGAAATCAGAAAAAAATCTAAAAGAGATTGTTTTAAAAGGATTTTTTTTCCAAGTAAATCTATCCATATTCGGGTATAATTCTCTGAATGGATCAACTAGACTATAGTCTTCCATTACCCGCTAAAGCCATCTTATTAAAACGTAAAAACAGAACATATTTGCAATAGCGATATCTATCGACTATTGATATAATACGCATGGTTAGATAATAGCAGAAACAGATTAGCAATAAAAGAATACACATTTTCCATAGCCTTTTTCCTTAAAAAATCAGGATTCTCAAATAAAATAAACAGGGTCTCGGTGGATAAGCCATTAAAGCCGGTCAAAACTGAGTTGTGAGTTCTAACTCATTTCTTGGCGAGGTATGTTCGAGTCCGATTTTAATTGACAAGGATAGCCAGTTTTCTCCCTAAGGAAGACAATTATATCCCAAGCACCACGGCTTTATCCATCAATAAATAACTGTCTGCCATGATATAGCAAAGACGCTTAAAGTTGCTTTACACACAAAAACAAACATACAAGCAAGAAGATCATGTAAAGAAGTATAACCATTTGTCACCAAATTCCAGAAATGTAATTGATTTCATTCTCATGATCTAAAATTGATATTTTGATTATTCATTCGAGTTTAGTTCTATTCAAAGCCTTTGCATGAATAGATGAATACAACAAATGTTTTACAAATAAACAAGATTTTAAAATGGTCTTTTTACAAGTAAATCGTTTCCGAGTACATTTTATGCTAAAGAAACGTCGTCGGGGACTTTTTTTTCTCTCATATTATCAAAATCAAAAACAGAAAAAAAAAAGTGAAAAACATTACTAAAAATAAAAATGAAACTGACAAATTCCAAGTAAAAAAAAAAGCATCGCTAAATCTTAAAAAAGTGAAAGAATTAGATTGACATAAAACCCAACTTTTGGGTTATTTTGCAGATAAGTGTATGTATTTTTAATTTGAACGGAAAATGCAAATATTTGATCATGGATCTTCGAAAATTTTTGAAAATGAATATTCAATATATTATATCATGCGACTGTTATTATTCACATAAGTAAAACCCTAGCATGTATTTCTGAAACACGAAATCAAATAAATAATTCCTTTAGTTATAACCCTTATCGCCTATAATATTCTTTAGATCCATGTCAAAATCTTCTTTTTATTTAGAACTCTAGTTTTTTAACTTCTGAATTCTTTTTGTTTTAGGTAAAACAAATTTAATTTCCGTTTAAAAGTTATAAGTTCCAAGTGAACGCTGTTAAAAGATGTAGGGTATGATTACATTTCATTTGTTAGTATGCTACTACTTGCAAGCATACTATCTGATAATACGGGGAACAATTTCCTGTTTTGTGAATAAATTAAAGTAGATACGAAATAATCACAGGCGATATGTCGAAAGGCAAATCATTTACAAGGTTTAAAATTGAAAATTCTGAAGTTTCAATTCTAGCTAAGGAAATCTATGCTTTAGGGTAGAAAATTCGAATGATAATTTAGCTTTTATAAACTAAAAACCCTGAAAGGAAATTTTTGAGACACACGAACAAGACCAACAAGTAGTGATCTGATATTCTCCAGGTAAAACAGGTCCTGTTGTATAAACAGTACCAGTTTTACTGCGCCAGATGCGCATTCCGACAACTAATGTCCATTCAGTCTGCCCAAAAATCCAAAACTTAATACAAACGTTGAAGAGCTGATTATACTTATAAGGAACAATGGTAAAGCCAAACCAAGACTGAATTTAAGACGATTAACAAAACCTTATAAAAGGAAATTTTCGAAAAACTCAGGATTTTCTACCCCAGGAATAGATTACCTCAGCTGTATTTAGTAAAAAGTTTAGGAATTTTGGGTCCTTAGAGCCCTTTAACTTTGTGTTTTATTTGGATTTTTTTTAACTTTTTAATTCAAGCGTCACTTTAGTCTGTTGAAGACGAAACGCGCATACAGAATTTCAATCCTGGTATCTATGATAATTTTGTTTTCAATAAAACATCATCAATTTTTTAAATTGTTGTAAGACTTTGATTTTCTGTCGCATTCTGTAATGTCACAATTAGGAAAAGGAAGGGGTTGTGGCTTCGACAAGTAAAGCATTCCCGTGAACAAGATATTTCTTTACTATCAACAAATCATCATGATGTCCTTCAAAAAACTTTCCAAAAGATGACTTTGAATTTTACATTTGGTTCATTAGATTACTTCTACGCAAAAGGAAAATGTGATAGAAAACACAAGATATGCAATACCTCTTTTGTAATAATAGAGAAAAGGAAATGTCATGAAAAAAAGAGAAAATTCATTATTCTTATTCAGATTACCACCATTTGGTATCTAACACGGCTGCAGATAAATCAACAAATCAATCAATCAAATGTATAATGCACACCAAATGCATTTGGTCTATTGTATTTTAGTTTAATTTACAAGTAACCGTTACATCGACAATCAAGAATAAGACATATCTTTACTACTAAAAATTGAAAAACAAAGAGTGGAATGTACTGAAGGAAGAATCAGAACTAATAATCCGAAGAAAGACCGACTAAACAAGAGAAAAAAAAAAAGGGAAACGACAGCCTACAGAACGCTTTCTTTTCACGTTAGAAATTAAACGCGTGAATTTTAATTCCACCAGACTACAAGTACCCGTCCACGTCTACGTCTGTGTTTTTGTTAGATGGATTTCTATATGTATGCATCTGATGAGTTAAGCCTTTTTCAACTGATTTTTATAGTTTGTTCGTATGTTGCACTGTTACACCACTGTTCTAGGTTAGGGGAGGATTGGGCGCCGGCTAACGTGTTTAACCCCGCCACATTCTGTATGTGCCTGGTCCAAGTCAGGAGCCTGTAATTCAGTGGTTGTCGTTTGTTGCTGTGTAACATATTTGTATTTCGTTCATTATTTTGTACATAGATAAGGCCGTTAGTTTTCTCGTTTGAATTGTTTTACATTTGTCATTTCGGGGCCTTTTATAGCTATTTAGCGGTATGGGTTTTGCTCATTGTTGAAGGATGTACGGTGACTTATAGTTGTGAATTTCTGTGTCATTTGTTCTCTTGTGGAGAGTTGTCTCATTGGCAATCATACCACATCTTCTTTTTATATCTTCTATTGTAAGTATTTTTTTTACGCCACTATTATATTGATTACTCAATACTATGGATGTTATCCGCTACAGTTTGCAGTTAATAATGCTATAGTATGCGTGTACAGACATAAGGTTTCCGCCGTAACAAACTGAACATCTTGCATCCACTACATTTTGGCCAGGTGATAACGTTTACTTTAAAAAACATTAATTACATTGTAATTTTGTATTCAATGTCAAGATATTTGTTCGAAAATTAACAAACCCTTGTCCTCTCAATCTTCTATATGCAAAGTCTGAATCGGCCATTGTGATTTTACAAATAATTAGTTACGTCAGACAATGCGATCTGTCAACTGATGTTATATTCAATGACACAGAATTGTAAACATAGTAAAACCTGTGCCATATGGTGCAAATTGTAAATTAATTAAATTGTGTTCACAGTAAAACATTATTTCAGTTTTATAGTTTATGATTCGAGCGACACTGATAAGAGATTTTTATACACGAAACATATTTTTGAATTATTAGTAAATCTGTCTAAATACTAATAATTCAATTTTTTTTAACCTTATTTCAAAATCGGAAACACAACTTTAGAATATTAATGAATTTAGTAGATGATTATGTGAAACAAGGGGCTAACACAATAAATAAGACATATGTTGTTTTTCCCTCATAATTTGAGGCTATGAAGTCATTGATATAAATTAGAATTAAAAAAGCAGTGGCTCTATGAATACTCGTGCAAAACTATCTTTAATGACCCAAATGTTGCTGATAATCTGGGTTCATGATAAATATGGTGTTGCCCATTAAGAAAAAGGCCATAGTAACACCGCTTTTGTGTGTAAATCACATTATATAAACGTCTTAATAAAGAAATAGCGTATTGGCAATTCACTTTGAAACAATTACAGGCCTGTTTTATGTTCCCTTTGTATTTCAACCAGAAAAGAAGAATTGGATTGCATTCACTATTATACTGTTAGCTCCACAAAACATCTTTTTGTTACTTATTTTAAAGCATTCAAAATTAGGCATCATATTTACTGTGAAACTACATACTCTTGGGACGGAGTGAATAAACATTATATACTAAATAAAGACCTGTTCGAGTACATACAATTCAAGTCTATTTCCTAATTCAATAGTATAACCAATTTGTCTTCCAACCCCTTACACCGGTATTGTTCATTTTTAACGAATGAGTCCAACTGTGTTTCATAACAAGAATTTGCTTACTTAGATACAAATATTCTGTTTTATGAAGAAAAAAATGTTTCTTTGAAAAAACGCTTCGATTCAAATAAAAAGTTACATGAAACTTATATTAACAAGATGCCCTTTCAATTGTATATGGTAGACTTTATAATCTCTATAATTGACGGTGGGATTTGTGTTGCTCAGTCTTATTGGACCTAAATGTGCTCCTTTTCTATCATCATTTTTTAACTTCAAGTTCTCATATATATCTGCTGCGTTTCTCGTATAACTTAAAAATAACAATAAGGGTTAGTTAGGTCAGATGTTTGTTTTTTTGTATAATGTTTACTTTTTTCAAGAATTTTGTCAATTGAGTTAGTGATAGCGGCTCTGTTCGGTATACACTATGCTATTACTTACCACTTTGTACTATGAAAAGATTGTATGAATTTTTCTTTGCAGTAGATAAAAGCTAGTGTAGCTACATCCATATCTTCCTCTTCACTTTTACAAATGAAATTACCTTCAATGCTGATGTTTCGATATGTCATGCTTTAAAAACTTTAAATGTCAGACCTGCCTATTGAGAATCATTAATCTTCATGTGACATTAAGTTACCTCTTTTCGTCTCGTTTTAAACCAGTAATGATTTCATTATAAATTCGTTTATAGTTTCCGCTTACTAATTGTCTGCATTATTTCCTCAATCCCAATTAAGCTATAGTAAGACTTTTCCCATCAACTATCGTTAAGTCAGAATACTTTCCTCAACACCAAAGTAAAATGTCTTAATTAAATTTCCTACTGATGGAGTGTATATTTAGGGTAATGATACAATATATTGTCAAAATATATTTCGAAAGTTATGATAGTGTTAAATACGTCAATGCACTAAGGATTTGGATAACAGTTCGAACATCTTTACGTTACGTTGACCAGCGTAATTTCGCACTATCATTTAAGTATCTGTTGCAATTATACCTTCGACATTAACTCTATTTCACACTTCTTTGGTTTTCTATATCGAAGTTAGCTCAAATTAAGCTCTTAAGCAATAACCGCAGCAGTTTCTAAATTGGTCAATAGTATTTTTTTCAGAAATAAAGAGAAGAGATTATAGCGGCATTATTTTATTATTGTAATAAATGTTGGATTTAAAAGTAAATATACAACCAACTGTTATTAGCTGTCATCCGGACCCTTCTCAAACACAATTCGGGTGCATAAAATGAAAACGTTTTAATAAACGTTTTGAGTCGACTATATATATTTTGAAATTTCCATGGTTGAAAAATAAAATGCATTCAACCTAATGAGTATTGGTAATCAGAATGGATCACATCAAAACTGTCTTTCCAAGACTTAGACATTCGGTTATTAACAATTTGAATCAATAGTATGAATACCATTAAGGCTGTATTTGGATTGGTTAAAGAACTTTTGTTTTATTGTTGTCATGGCTTTTCTGTACATGGATTCAATTGGAGGTTAAACCAAACAGGTGCATCAGATGAACCCATTTCATTAAGTTTTGTTTTCATTGTAAAAATCATAATATTTAATTTTCATTCCTGTCAGCCGACTTTGCGTCTCCTCTAATGAAGTAGTATGTATGCAAAACCTTCTGAAAACTGATTTTTTTTTTATTTCACCTGTTTTTATCCTGGTTGTGTCATTCCACTCAATGCTTTTTTTTTTAAATCGTAAAAGTGCTAATTTCAAATCTAAGGAAAATTATCATTAATTGTGCGCTCCTAATCAAATCGTTCTTGCATAACCTAAAGAGACGTTTTTTACAAAAGCCTCTTTTGTCACGACGAAAACCTTTGGCAAAATTCTTTCACTTTCAGATACATGATTAACAGAAATGTTTCTGTATATCAGCTTGAAGGTTTGGACCAGAAAGTCTCTTTGTTTTGCACATTGTTGTCAATATAATGGAATTTTATGCGACTCTCATACAAGTAAGCGGTTGAGCTAGCTATAAAACCAGGTTTAGTCCACCATTTTCTACATAAGGAAATGCCTGTACCATACCAGGAATATGACAGTTGTTTTCCATTTGTTTGATGTGTTTGAGCTTTTGATTTTGCCATTTGATAAGGGATTTTCCGTTTTGAATTTTCTTTGGAGTTCGGTATTTTTTATTATTTTCCTTTTTAATATTTAAATCTTGGTCTTGAAAATTACTCTATAGACAATCTAAAAACTAAGTTATATTACAACCGCAACGATTTCAACTCCCAGCCGAATGTCAGACAGTCAGAAATATCATATCATATGTCCCAACTCAGCACGTTTTCGCGTCCGTTTAGACAATATTCAAAAGCTCGTTTCATTAATGCCATTACATTTACAGGAATATATTTTTATTTCAAAAGTTACTTAAAGTTTGTAAAACGGCTGAAAATCATCACATCACATGTTTAAAGTCACTGTTTATTACGAATAGAAGGATTTCAGTTTCACAACTCACTAGAAATATTTTCTTTTCTCATTGTTAACGGTTTTGTCATATTATTGCTATGACAGTAAACATTTCGAGATGAGAACCCTCTGACGTCTGACGACCTAATTGGACTTGCTCGCATCATGGAAATAGCCGACTCAGACTTCAGTCTCGAAATCATTGCAGAAATATTGTTTAGCAAATAAAGCATTCACTTT
Source organism: Mytilus californianus (assembly GCF_021869535.1). Classification (NCBI taxonomy): domain Eukaryota; kingdom Metazoa; phylum Mollusca; class Bivalvia; order Mytilida; family Mytilidae; genus Mytilus; species Mytilus californianus. The sequence continues at coordinate 112,292,230 of NW_026262723.1, forward strand.
TGTTTTCCTTATTAATCTTTTTTAAAAATATTTACTAAAATTGAGAATGGATATGGGGAATGTGTCAAAGAGACAAAAACCCGACAAAAGAGCAGAAAACAGCCGAAGGCCAACAATGGGTCTTCAACACAGCGAGAAAATCCCGCACCCAGAGGCGGGCTTCATCTGGCTCCTAAGCCAAAATACTGTTTGTTTGCCGGTTAACCCCGTTTGCCGGTTAACCCCTCTCCAATGTAGCAAAACAGATACTTTATCTATTTATGTTCTTTGTACGGTTGAAGGGTTTAGTCGAATATCTCAATAATCACCAATAACATATAATTTTAAGATATAAATACGCAGGGATAATCTATAGAGTGCATATCATTGAATTTGTTATCACGTTGAACAATAATTGAGATGTTTAGAATGCTGATAGTTTATCTACCGAACCTTTCTAAGTGTCGCTTCTACTATTCTATTCGTAGCTTTTCAAGTAATTTATCAAATCACATTTTCTCCTTGTAAAACAATACAGATTCATTTCAGTAATTTGTTTTTTTTTGCTATAGGAATTTTAAATACTTTAAAAAGTCATTCCTGTACGATTTGTATTCCGCTCTAGAGAACTTTAAATACTTTAGAAAGGTATTCCTGCATACTTTGTATTCAACCAATGATGCTTTGGTTTCATTAACGAACGTTCAAGAAATTTTATAAATCAGTGTGAACACAGAGACAAGTTTTGTTAAAGATACAATAGAAAATAAAGTCGATGAAGGTGTTTAAAAACCAAGAAAAAAATTCCAAAATTGATAAAAAATCATCGTCTCTTGGTACTCTCTGAATCTGTACACCTATTTATGTCAGAACATACATCTGACACTTGAACTCTCACTCACTCAAGTTTTGTATTTATATTTTTTTCATTCTGTATTGCAAATTTGTCTTTGTGCTTTATTTTGTTTTTGAAATACCGATATTCCTATTATGTTGTTCATTAAAAAATATTTTATTGTTTTTGTTTGTATTGAATAGAACTACAGCTGAATCAAGCTCTCTCCTGCTTTTATGTTATATTTAAACGTACCTCTAGTTTTTAATCAGGTCTGATGATCAGATAACATTTGCTTGGGGACAAAAAGGGATATATGAATGATATATTTTGAGTGACGTGAAAACAGTTATAGCTGTAAAATAACTTATTAGATAGTTTAACTTTTCAATATATAAGACCTTAATGTTACTAAACATAGATATAAGAATAGTAAATAACAGAAAACTAACCCTACCCCGAAATTTAAAAAAAAAAACTCTTCACGAATCTACTAGATTAAGGCCTAAAAATATACTGTTATCATCAATTATGTTAGGCCAAACAGAAACAACGTTGTACAAGCTTCACTTACATATTAAATATGCCATTGTGCTGATGAGCAATAATTGCTCAAAGTATGAAAGAATTGAGTATAACAAATTATTAACCGTGCTAGTTTTGTAACTATCTGGGCACATTACTGTAAAAGGTCGTACAAATTCCTATGTCCTTTTGTTTTATTATCAGGTAGTTATTGAACATGAATCTTACAAATAAAAAATACAATAGTAAGTTGATATTTTTATTAGCGATAATCTCTATCATACATCAATTATATTAGAGCAAATCTCCGTGGAATTTCCACTATATCTTTCCATATAAAACATTCATTCGTAGTTGGCTTTATGCATAGCTATTGTATAGATACAATTTTTTCATTTGTTTCCTCTGTAGGTTATCAAATATAGTTAGTTATAAAATCTTTCACGTGGGTGTTTCGATGCCTTATTGTCAGAGACGCCGTCGAGGGTGATATTTTCTGAGAATCATTACTACTATAACCAAAGACAGTTATGCGTTCTGATTTTTTTTTCCATTTTACTGAATCATTGATATGGTGTGTCTATATACAAGTTTTCAATGATAAAAATAGAAATAAATGTTTTTAAAGAACAAAATTAAGGCAACAGTTATTCAAAAGTTTCAAATCGATAAGGAAAAGACATATCAAGATAACAAACGGGAATTGCCTGAACTGCAAAAGGAGCAAGACTGGATGAGTCGGCAGGATAAATAGATCCATCATAAATACCAGGCTTAAACGTTTGTACGCCAGACGCGTGTTTCGTCTAAAAACGACTCACTTGTATCTCCTGCTTTGCATATATCTTCCACCATGCGACTTCACACTCAGTCAAAATGCCACAATCAGGATTATTATAATGTTAATGAAGACCGTATAACGTAAACATGCACGAGCGTAACGTACTAATTGAGATATGGAAACGCAACAGTACGATATTGTATAGATAATGATATTGACATGTTATGTCAGTTTTAGCATCGAATTAAAAATGCTCATCCAAAACTTGATAATCACCAGATGAAGATCTAAGTACTTAATTACCTGATAATGATCACGGAAAATACATCGGTTTTCATTCATTGAAATCATAGTATTTCATAACTTCACTGACAATACTTTAAGGCTTCATGTATTTAAATGAAAAACTATGAAGACAATAAGTCCGCAAAAAATGTACAAAATCTAAAATTGTTCATGCACTTGACGTTTTTAACATCGGTAATAAGCGTTGTTGATGAGGTTCCAAAAGCACGTGTCCTGCCTCAGGATATTGATATCATATTTTGTAATGCTACTTATGTCATTTTATATGTATTCAATTTGCGGAAGTTACTGAACGAATTGCAAAACCTGTAAGAGAGCTGTTGTTTTCGATTCAACCTTCTGTGAAAACTTCAGACAATATCACTTGTTGCTATGCATATGTAAAAATAACCATACGTTACTAGAAAAATATAAAAGTAATAAGATGAGACCACTATCCACCAGAGACCAAATGACATAGAGGTTTACAACTATAGGTCACCGTACGGCCTTTAACAATGAGCAAAACCCATACGGATAGTCAGTTATAAAAGAGGTCAAAAAGAAAATGTAAAACAATTCAAACGTGAACACTAACGGCTTGATTTATGTACAAAACAAATACAAAAAACAAATATGATATACAGCAACAAGCGACAACCACTGAATAACTGAAGTCTTTTTTTTAGAAAATATTTTAAGTTGCTTTTATTTAATCACACGTGTCAAACGGACATTTATTTTTATTGATCATATCAATTTAAATAAGTGAATTTTAGACCTATGATCTTTTAGATCAGTTTACACAAGCGAAACCGCCGATAATATAAAATCCCTGCATAGTTGTAGTACATTAATGACCATTCAAAATACTGATTCGTAGTTTTTTTTCCCGAAACTGACACACAGAGTAAGAGGTATTTTATCACATTGTCGTGAGCTTTACGTTAAAAATACTTTACACGCTTTTATAATATATTTATAGACTTATGGATTATAGATGTATTAAGAGGGAAACTAAATGACTAACAATAAAATGTAAAACTATTTTCAATGAAATAAAATTTTGCTTATTTCAATTTTCTATATATGGATATAGTAAGCTTTCAGTGTTTATAACATAGTCTGTAGCTTGTCAGGGTTAATCTCATCAATATATCAATGCTATCTATAACATGAGTTAACATAAAAAGTAGAGAACAAGTGACTTAATATCAATTACACGACAGATTAACGCTATTGTTTGGGAATAGAAATAAGAGAAAATCAATACTCAGATGTTAAAGGTCAAATAATAGCAAATGTCAGTCTCTTAATGTCTGACTTATTTCAAATATTGTGCAGCGTAACCGTAAAACAGTTAGGCCAAGTAGTTTAATTTTCAACTTATGTATTGCTTCTTAACAGTTGGTTATTTCGCATTTCCAGTATGATGTTTCGAACACAGTCATAGCAAGGAAGTCCCTTTTGTATATTTCGCCTCTCGTTTACGAATGCGTTGATGGTGATTCAAATATTACCTCATATACCAGTTGTTCGATAGAATTGATGTTGGTCAGTAATTAACTAATGGTTACAGGAGCCGTTCTCTCGGCTGACATGATATGACGTTGTAATGGATACTTGGTTAAATGTTTGATTAATGAAAAGATAAAATATTCATTCAATCAAAATTGATGATGCTGTCTGTTGGCCCCTCTGAGATTGATGAATGCCCCCTCAATTTGGTATTTTCACCCTTTTTCTTGCTTTCAAAACCAAATTGTTTTAATCCATTGTCGTACCAACATGTCCGTATAAAAAGCGTCGTACTATATCTTATTTGGATATTAATAACATTATTTAAAGCGATTGGCAGGATATCATGTTATTTTTTTTTCAATTCGAAGCATACTCCATCTCGATTTTTAAAGAGAAAATCATCAACAAAATCATAAATCTGTCCGTTTGATGTACTTTTGGAATGACAAACAAAGATTAATATTTTGATGTTTCTTCACTCAGTTAAGTTGAAGTCATCCATTTGAAAATTTTACGGACGCAATCACGAGTTGGTTGACCGCGATGGAATATATGTTTCACAGATAACGACGGATATTTTCAAATTGTCGTTACTACAATTCCTCCCACTTTTCCTCAAATATGACAACACTGGATGAGACTTATTACCGAATTGATACTTACATGAGCAACACGATGGGTGTCACATGTAAAGCAGGATCTTCTAACCATTCTGGAGCACATTGGATTACCTCCGGTGTTTGTGGGGTTCGTTATGCTCAGTATTTAATATTCTGTTTCTATGTTTTATTTTCCATACAGTTTATTACCATAAGGGATGTCTAACATTCCTAATTTATTTGGAGAACAGGTCAATTCAAAACACATCATTATATCAATCTTTAGACACGTAGAATTATTACAAATGCATAAAACATTGAAATTCTTACCTTCGATTACAAAACTTTACTATCTCTCTCAGCTTAAACTAGTATCAATATCCGGGGTCGCTCCCATACGGTGGTTGTTTTCTTTTCATCGTTTATTGACATGGCTTTGTCAGATTGTCTTTGATTTACGCGTTTGGATATTCCTTTGGTATCTAACACCCCTTTTTGTACCTTTATTGCACATTAAATATATTGCATATTTGAGTTCAGTTGTTTGTCTTTTGGTGTTTTTCTTTTTGTACCATGGCGTTGTAATTTTATTTTCGACTTATGAGTTTAAATGTTCCTTTGGTATCTTTCGCCTCTTTTCTTTAAGTCTTCTAACAATAAAATGAAAAGTGAAATTTCTGGGGTTGCAAAATGGTCAATAAAACGAATTTAAAGGTTACTCGCATTTTTATCAACAATAAAATTGGAATTCAAAGTTACTGTAAAGCTACCTACAATAAAAGCAGTGTAAATAAGATATTGACACTTAAAAATTTCCAAACATCTGCAAGAGTACATACAATTTGAGCCTCCGTCCTTATGCAATAGTTTGAAAGGTTTAAATTTGAATCCTTGTCGCAGGTTTTCCTTATTCTAGTCAAGAATGTATAAGAATCTAAACAGTTGAAGAGCTATATGACCAAATAGGACCTAAAAATAATAGCAAAATACATCCAAGGTCAGCTTTGCCTAAGAGAGTCCATCCGTAAGTTTCTTTATAATTATCTAAATTTATAAACGGACAATTTGAGAAAGGTTATAAATAAAGTCATGACGAAAGTACTGGCTACTGAGCTGATGATACTGTCGTGGACTGATAGTCGAACAACAGCGGTATCGACCCATTAAGAACGCTCAAAGCCAAGAATGTATAAGAACCAAAACATTTGAAGAGCTATATGAAAAAAGAAAGAAAAAGAAAAATAATAGTCAAATCCATCTACGGTTAACTGTACCTGAAGGAGTTCAAACCTTAGTTTCTTTATAACTGTAACTGACATAATCACGATGCTTTGATGTGTTTTATTGAAATCATATTTTTTTTGCGTTTTGTGGATGTGTTTTTTCATAAGCCGTTCAACATTCTTATGGATGCGCTATGTGCTCCTAATCTTATCTTCTTGCTTCTTTGATCTTGGTGGTATGCAGAGCTAGACGGTAATTAGACGAGTGCAGAATATAGAGCAGGATACACGTGCTGATTTCACCAGAGTCATGAAAGGATTATATATGAGGTAATATTAACAAACCTTAAGAGTAAATATTGTCTGAAGCTTACAGTGCAATGATCAGAGTATGTTTTATTCATAAAAAAAGAACAGCCATCTTTTCTGTATATTGGAATATTAAAAACTTCTTAGTTCTGGATAATAACACCGTCTTTTAGCCTGCTGTTCTATGTAAAACACTCAAGATGGAAGTTAAGTTTTTTCAGTGGATGAATTTCAAATCTATAGGATTAAATGTCTTGTAATATGTTAGTTGACGTAATTTGATATATGTTTATGCATCATGTAATAGTTTTGAGGACAAAAAAGCCAACTTTTATTAAAGGTTATGTAGATAATATAAAAATGAGAATTTGTGGTATGATTCCAATGAGACAACTATCCACCCAAGTTGAAATGAAGTGGATGTAAGCAATTATAGGCAACCGTACTGCATTCAACAGTGAGAAAAAAAACCATACCGTATAGGCTATAAAAGGCCCCGACATGAAAAATATGAAACAATTCAAAATAATTTGTGGTAACGAAATCTCTGACTTAATAATTTACCAGTAATACATAAATTACACTCACTGAAATCCAAAACATCACTACGGACACGGGCATAGCAAACAAGTTTGGATATATAAACACCGTAAGACAGTGTCAAAGGAACATCACCGTCCAAAAAAGGAAAAGCAACAATAGGGAAAGAAAAATCACTTTTGTCGTAAATTTTTGTGTAGAGTTTCTGGTGTAAAATTGAAATGTCTTAATCAAGGAAAGGATACGTATTGCTGTTAATATTTGATTTATTTAAGGTAAGTTCCTTTGGGTAAAATTCGGTAGTACATTGAGAGAATTCTTGATTATTTAACGAAAAAATATCTTTAAGATAACGGTAAGTGTTGTTGAATTAATCAGTTAAATGGAATTTAGACGGGTCTTTACTGAGTTTGGCCATAAACTGTGATTCATAAAAATACAGGAACAAGTCTGCTATTACAGGGCATAATTGGTGCCCATCGGAATATCTCTTACAGTTGATGTGTTTCCCTCGGTTTTAGTTTGTAACCCGGATTTGTTTTCTCTCAATCGATTTATGACTTTTGAACAGCGGTATACTACTATTGCCTTTATTTATCTACAATCTGTCGATACACTTTATTGCCGACACGTGCATGAATGTTGTCAAGGAGAAAATGTATTGCTTTACTGATCTCATCAGACCTTCAGTGAGTATATCTAGCATATTTACCTTTCTCATTTGAGGAAAAGGCTTTATATGAGTTGCAGCTCAGATTTATCAAACGACCATTTAATTAAATAGAAAAAACGTTTGTTTGATTTTGTGCGGAAGTGTAGTTTAAAGAGTGGAAAAGTAAAAACTGTCAACCGAATCAAAAGGATCTTTAAAAGCAAGTGAGTTATCAAAAACATCCAAAGATCTTTTTACCCTCGCTAAAATGGTTAATTCCACTATTTTTATATATATTTTTTAATATATTACAAAAAATAATGATAAGCTCTTTAATAGTAGTTAAGGAACTCGTTTAAAGCACTCAAAGATTAGTAGTAGAAAACATTAACTAGAGGCCGAGATGAAACGATATTTTACAGGTTTTTTGTGTAGGTTAGGTAACCAATACATAAAATCTACCTTCAAATGTTCAGAGGAGGTCTTAAGACGAGCTGTGGTAGTGACATGATTATTTTACAATAAGATGAAAGAGCATCTAGATGTGACAAACTACAAAAGACAAGTCCGTCAATACATATATTTGTTTGCTATATTTAGGAATTGCAAACGTTGAGAATTTGAAAAACCATTGCTAACGTACATTTCATATAGTAATTAGAAAACTTTATGTAGCCAGTGATAGATAAAGAGTGGACTGATTTACAGATTTTAGTTTTTGTGGTGTTAAAAATCAATGAGCTCAGATGATTTGAATTCAATGTTAAGAATATCTGTTTAAACATCTGATTTTCACATCTACCAGTAAATTTAATAACAAGACAAGAATATGATTGTAGTTTTTAACCATCCAGTCTGTCAATCCTACGTCATATGTATACTTTAAAATTATCAAAAGTTATTATTATCTTTTGCCTTTCCGGAGCACCTGAGATCACCCCCAGTTTGTGGTGGGGTTCGTGTTGCTCAGTCTTTAGTTTCCTATGTTGTGTTTTGTGTACTGTTGTTTGTCCGTTTGTCTTTTTCCATTTTAGCCATGGAGTTGTCAGTTTATTTTCGACTTATGAGTTTGAATATCCCTTTGGTTTTTTATCTCTCAGTTACAACTTTCCCAGAAGATAATATTGTAAAATAATTGATTGTACACTCTCTACAGTTACCGATCAGGACATGTTAGAAATTGATACAACAGAACCGACCAAATGTAAATAATGACGGAAAGTAACTTTGATTCTCGGCTCTTTGAATTAGTAGGATTTCTCGGTTCTCTGGCCATAATCTCCTGATTCATTACGTGGAGGATATCTTTGTGGTAAATAGTTGATTAAGTAAATCATAGCTTCCTGTTTTTGAAAATTATAGTGATTTCCTCGAACTTCATTCTAATGGAGACAACAGAATAAATACAAAAGACGAAATAAAGATAGTTTGTATTCGCGTCAACATGTAATTGAAATCAATCAAGTTTTTTCGGTTAAAACATTTTATTATATATTTTTCTTCATATCATATGTGATTATCGTTTCCTAATTATAACATGAATATGAAACAAAATCAAGCAGTTTAAAAATATAAGTAATGCAGCATTTATTTAGTTATACGTTCAACGAAAGGATTGATTGGGTAATATAAATATGGTAACCCGTACTTCTGCCTTTCAACAGTAAAAATCAGACTTTAAAAACATCTATATGGTTGTGCATGGTGTACCTACGCAGTTAAGGCCGTTTAAATTGGTTGTTAAATCCAATGTCGCTTGTTAAAAGAGTTATATCCTATACGTGAGTTGAAAGACTTTAAAAAATTTCCGTAGGTTAACTTTTTGCACTGCAAATAAATATTTGTTGACCTTCATCCCGGTCAGTCCACTACTCAGAACCTACAATTTTGACTTCTTGTACATTTTGTTTTGGTCCAAATACACCTGAAGTATTTGCAACGGTATGATTGTCGAGCAAAAATCAATCAGTTTAATTGCATAAATTCAATTTAGAATATTCGTCATATGATTTCGTTTTGTTTTTATCAGGATATTAGTCTGTTTTAATTAGCGTAAACAAGTTTAACAAATCAGCAACCATACGACATAAATATAAAACTAAATCAAGATGTATCTACAAATAAGAAGATGTTGTATGAGTGCCAATGAGACAACTTTCCATCCAAGTCACAATGTATAAAAATGTATCTGTACGGTATTCAATAAAACGCAGCTGTCTTAACTAAATCGTTCCGATTTAAGAATTTTACGGATACAATGATCTGATATCAACATCGACATATAAATGGCAATCAAACATCAAAATATAACTACTGACCATCAGTGAAGAGGTTCCTAAGGGACTTGCAGATGCACTTTATGACGAGATTAGATAAGTTATTTAATCTGAAATCTCCCCTCATATGTCGATCACTAATTCGATAATTGGTTCAAAGAGAAAAAAAAAAAAGAAAAAAAAAAAGAAAAAAAAAAAGAAATACGTTAACAAAATAACTTAACGATTTAAAGCACTTAACTCTATACTTGCAGGTATGATTAATAAAAACCCACAAATACAAACAAAAACATTAACACACAATACCGTAACAACTTTCAATAACGATATTCAACACTTTTTCTAAAGATTGGATTATTATTAAATAAAATGAAAAATCAAAATCATTAAAATATTTCTTAACTAACTCACGATTAAGAAAATTTAAGCCTAACAATTAAAAAATAAACTTTATGAAATAACAGTTGACAATGAAAGAAGATGGATAATCTATGAAGATTCTTTTCAATAGTGTAGATATATAACATGTTATTAGTCTCTGAAAATCTTTTCAATTCAACATCAGTAAAGATCTGATTGGCATTTGTTTTCACCGAACATAAGACAAAAGAAAGGAACAAGTGACTTAATATCAATTATATGACTTATTAACCCAATTGTATTGGAATAAATAGAAGAGAGGAATAAAACAGAGATGTAACAGGTCTAAATATGGCAAATGTCAGTCTCACAGATGAATATATTACATCATCTAAGTTTATTGTTCTGTCTGTTTGTATACGTAATTCAGTAATTTAATAATCCGCTTACAAATGAATAGACTGCTTATTTCCTTTGCATAAGAAAAGAAAAGAAATTATATATCCACTGTCATTGAATATAAAACGTACTTGAAGCTACAACTACGTTATGGTATCGTGACTTTTAAAGCTGAGAGTACCCACAGTTACTGACAGCTGGTTCATTGCCAATTACAACTAATAACAAAATTATGTATCTAAGACCAAAATATCAATCAGTACACATTCAACATTCAATGTATTTTGTGTAAAGACGTCATTAACAGTCAGAGAAAAACATGACCTTGTTATGTCTGCTTGGGTTGCTCACCCAATTTTGTCAATATAATGGAACTATAAACATCTGTCATACAAGTGGGAGGTTTAGATAGCTATAAAACCAGGTTTAACCCAACATTTTCGTCAGGAAAATGAGTGTTTTTTCCCTCGCCCCGTTAGTTAATAAAAGTCTTATGTTTGATTTTGTAAGATTTTTTATGGACTTTCCTGTTTTTTAAATTTACCTTGGAGTTCGGTATTTTTGTGATAACATTTTTTAGGAACTCAATTTATCGACAAATGTGATATAAACTGTGACCATTCTTTTTCTATGAAGCAGCATTTTAGCAGATCCTACATATTGAGTACATTTTTCCATGATGAAACTATATTCCAACGGTTGTTTGTGTTTTCTGTAACGATGTCAATAATAGATGATTTCTGCTTTTGAAGAAGCTCTTGAACTAAGGGTTCCAAATTGTCGAGGTAGCAGTCTCCCCTTCGAAAGTTAAACGGTCGCCATCATGATTTGTCAAAAATGACCACGGATATTTTCCAACTGTCATAGCCACAATACCGATGTCTTTTTCACAATTGTTATATTACCCTTGATTTTTGAGGTGTCTTGTTTTTTCACTGTAGTATGTCTGGGAATTTTGAGATTTTAGGTCTATGATAATTAAAGCCACTACAGGAGGTGAACGAAACATATATTTTAGTGGGTTAATTTCAATTACATGCCAATGCTTGACGTTAGTAGATAAAATATTTTTCAGATCAGGATGAAAGGTGACATCAAACGGAATAACATATTTTTGGGTTGTATTATCGTTGTATCCTTTCTGTCGTTTTTGGACTGAAGGAATTCGTTTTGTTCAAATAATGTTTTGTATCTTGAAAATGAGTTGCCGGTTTTCTAACATGAGTTCTTATGTGGTTATCAACAAATTCCGATTTTTTTCCCTTAGTTTGAAATTGACGGATATATAAATATGTATACTTTTATTACCCCTTAAAATTGTAATTACAATTGTCAACTGCTCACAATTAAATTTCTCATGGTAATTGATATTGTTAATCATCTGCCTACACTACATGCTGATTAAAGTGTTGTAGCTTGATATTTATCATTGTTTATATATCTTATCACTTGCGGAAGGTCATAGTTATAGTGTGTTTTGGTAACCGGTCACTCTGACTTGGAAACAACCTGAACTAGTTAATTACAACCTAAAAATTCATATTAGAAAACTACCATCTCAAACTATTTTCAACATTCTGTCACTTGAATTAATCATAACTGCATTTTTTGGTATACCATATGTATTACTGACCACTTTGTACTAAGAAAATATTGTATGAGTTTTTCTATGGAGTAGATTTAAGCTAGTCATGCTAGTGTAGCTACATCCATATCTTTCTCTTCACTTTTACAAATTACATTATTTTAATAATGAAATTACCTACACTGCTGATGTTTCGATATATCATGCTTTAAAAGCTTTAAATGTCAGGCATGCCTATAGAGAATCAGTAATGTTCATATGACATTAAGTTACCTCTTTTTGTCTCGTTTTAAACCAGTAATGACTTCATTATAAATTCATTTATAGCTTCCGCTTACTGATGGTCTGCATTATTTCCTCAATCCCAATTAAGCTATGGTTAGTCTTTTCACCATCACCAAAGTGAGATGTCTTAATTAGATTTTCTTCTAATGAAGTGTACATTAAGGGTAACGATACAATATACTGACAAAATATTTTTCGGAAGTTATGATTGTGTTAAATACGTCAATGCACTCATAAATGAAATAAAAGCCCGAAGGTCTTTACGTTACGTTGACCAGCGTAATATCACACTATCATGAAAGTATCGGATGCAATTATACCTCCGACATTAACTCTATTTCACACTTCTTTGGTTTTCTATATCGAAGTAACCTCAAATTAAGCTATTTAGCAATAACCGCTACATTTTATAAATTGGCCAATAGTATTTTTTCAGAGTTAAAGAGAAGAGATTATAGCGGCAATATCTTATTATCCTAATCAATATTTGACCTAAAAGTAAATCTATTATTAGCTGTCATCCGGATCCTTCTCAAACACAATTCGGGTACATAAAATGAAAACGTTTTAATAAACATTTTGAGTGGACTTTATATATATTGAAATTTCCATGGTAAAAAAATAAAATGTATTTAATACAATGAATATTGGTAATTAGAATTGTTCTCATCAAAAATGTCTTTCCAAGATTTAGCTGTCATCCGGATCCTTCTCAAACACAATTCGGGTACATAAAATGAAAACGTTTTAATAAACATTTTGAGTGGACTTTATATATATTGAAATTTCCATGGTAAAAAAATAAAATGTATTTAATACAATGAATATTGGTAATTAGAATTGTTCTCATCAAAAATGTCTTTCCAAGATTTTTTGATTTTTGATTTTTGGTGTTTTAACGCCACTTTTAAGCACCGCTTTTGGGCTATTTCGTGGCGGCCAGTTTTTATTGGTGGAGGAAGCCGGAGCGCCCGGAGAAAACCACCGACCTTCGATAGGAAAACTGACAATCCTAGTCAATTAAGATTGGAGTCGAGTGCACCCGCACGAGCGGGGTTCGAACTCACAACCTCAGTGTTGACTGGCTAGTGATTACAGTAGTAACTACTTAGACCACTCGGCCACCGAGGCCCCTTGTCTTTCCAAGACTAAGACATTCGGTTATAAACAAATTTGAATCAAGTGTATGAATACCACTAAGGCTTTACTTGTATTGGTATAAGCATCTTTATTGTATTGTTGTCATGACATATCTCCTTTTCTGTTCAAAAGGGGGGGGGGGATTCTATTGAAGGTGAAACCAAACAGGTGCTTCAGACGATCCCATTTTATAAAGATTTATTTTCATTGTAAAAATCAGAATATCTAATTTTCACTCATGTGAGCCGACTTGCTTCTCCTCATATGAAGTAGAATGTATGCAACACCTTCTAAAAACTGAACATAGTTTCATCTTTTTTTTTATTTCACATGCAATTATTCTGATTGTGTCATTCCACTCAGTTTTATTTATTTAAATCGTAAAAATAATAAGTACTTATTTCAAAACTAAGGACAATTATCATTGATTGTGCGCTACTAATAAAATTATATTTGCAAATCCTAAAGAGAAATTATTACAAAACCCTCTGTTGTCACGACGTAAAAAATGTTTGCAAAATTCTGTCACTTTCAGATACGTGATTTACAGAAAAGTTTCTGTATGTCAGAGTGATCATTTAGACCAGAAAGTCTCTTAATATTCAAATCTTGCTCTTGAAATTGACTATAGACAACTCAAAACAACCACAACGATCTAAACTCCCAGCCAAATGTCTGACCTTAAGAATTAACATATCAAATGTTCCTACTCAGGACGTTTACGTATCCGTTCAGACAATAATCAAAAGCTCGATTTAGTATAGCAATTACATTTACAGGGATAAACTTTTAATTGAAAAGTTACTTAAAAAGTTTTTAAAACGGCTGAAAATTATCATATCACATGCTTTATAGTCGCTGTTAATTACGAATAGACTAATCTCAGTTTCACAACTTACTAGAAATATTTTCATTTCTCATTGTTAACGGTTTTGTCATGTTATTGCTATGACAGTAGACATTTCAAAATGAGGACTCTTTGAAGCTGACGACCTTATTGGACTTGCTCGTATCATGGAAATAGACGACTCAGACTTCAGGCGGCAGTTTATCAGTCTCGAAATCATTGCAGAAATATTGTTTAGCAAATAAAACATCCATGTTTTTTTTCCTTATTAATCTTTTTATTTATAAAATATGTACTTTTTGTTTGCCTGTTAACCCCTCCCCGAAGTAGGAAAACTAATTCTTTATCTATTTATGTTCTTTGTACGGCTTAAGGGTTAAGTCGTATTCCTCAATAATCATTCATAACCACCAGTTACATACAATTTTAAGATAGAATACGCAGGGATGATATATAGAGTGCATATCATTGAATTTGTTATCACGTTGTAAATTCATCTCGATGCCTAGAATGCTGATAAATTAACTACAGAACCTTTTTATTTGTCGTTTCTACTATTCTATCCATAGCTTTTTACGCAATTTAACAAATTACATTTTCTCCTTGTACAACTATAAAGGTTCATTTAGTAATTTGTTTTATTCTGTTCTAGAGAACTTTAAATACTTTAGAACGTTATTACTGCACACTTTTTATTGAATCAATGATGATTTGGGTACATTTAAAGACACTCCAAGCAATTTGTATCTTAATTTCTTATATCAATGTGAACACGAAGGGTAGTTGTGTGGAAGGCGCAATAGGAGATATAGTCAAAGTATTGATGAAGGTGTTTAAAAACATTGAAAAATGTCCATATGCATGGTTGTCACTATAAGACTTTTATTCTATTATAGGTATTTTTTAAGACAACGTGAAATATTGACCTTATCAGAATACAAGCGTATGACATAAAACACTAGATTATAACCAAATAAAAACATCGTGAAAAGTTCAAATAATTTGGAATAATATTGATATTAATGGAGGTTGAAAAAGAAATGAATATTTGGAGCATAAAAGCTGGATCACGCTTCACTACAATTACAGGGCAGCTAATGGATGCTGAATATTTTTCTTACAAAGTGGACTTATTTAATTCTGTTATACTTTTAACCCTACCCAAGAATACTTTCAATCCATGAGCCGGTTTTATTTTGATTTCATCTATAAATCTTTATTTAAATTTTTATTAACATAAACGGTAACAACTCCATAAGGTGTAATACCACCAAATCATAGTACGTCACATCTGCTTGCATACGAAAAAGGGTCGAACAAAAATATTCCCTTGAATTTGACGGTTTTAGGAAATTAATCCTACATTTCATTGCAGTAAAAAATTTCTGAATCATAAACATATATATTGGGTGTATCAAAGCACCATTATTTTGTTATTTGGTGTTTCTATAGAATATTTTGGAAACTTGAGGTTACATGGTTACTAAAGCTTGTACACAGGGAAAAAAAGGGGCGAAAATTTGATTGGTTAAATTCCAGTGATGGTTATTTTCTTAAATGTAATGAAATGTTATGTGAAACTTTGTCTATAGTACTGGACAGGATAAAACTTTACTCATGCCAAGTATTTCTTTATTTGAAACAAAGACAAATTCTGCACAATTTCTTGAAAAGTGCAAATTTAACAAAGACTAATAGGGGAAAAGCAATGGTGGTATTACACCTGTCAAAGACAGGGTTTGGATACAGTACATACATTTTATCCCTCCTTGCACAACTCAAAATCCAATAATTTTAGTGGTTGTCATTTGTTGCTGTGTTTCATATTTGCTTTTCGTTTATTGTTTTTAGCACAACTTTCCTAATTGTCAGGCAATACTCTCAGAATGCTGGATATTATCCACACTATTTTGTGTCCACACTTATTAATTATACATTAAAAACCTAAAAGCAAAAGAAAAACTTTGATGAAAAATGTAAATAAAAAACTACAGGTGAGCGATTCAGGCTCTTGTGAGCCTCTTTTTTTCGGTATCATCAGGTACACAGAAAAGCAAAACAGAACTCCCAGAAAAGGGAATGCCTTATCTTAGTTGCTTATTTATTAAAAAAAACCAATTAAAGAGTCACCCTTCATAACCTGTTATGTCTCAGTCAAATATCTATGATATTGCGCTTTTAAACTTCATATCCAATTTCCCAACAGTTAGAAAAATGGGGAAAACATCAGTACAAGATGCTAACGACAAAATTATATCATTTTTCAATATTTTCATTCTACTCTAGACATTAAGATAGAAGGTAGTGTGATTATAATTTTTATTGACAAAAATTAGGTTTAGAAAATAAGAATAAAGACCCTCAGACCACTAAAATTCTTGTGTATGATCTAATCATGCTGTTTATTTTAAAACATTTTATAAGGGAAAATGAGAAAGCATACATTTATTTCTTGTAAACCTTTTTGTCGTTTTCAAAGGCACATAAAAGACAAAGCGATAATAATGCTGAAATATTTCAAATAGAACTACAACTGAATCAAGCTCTTTCCCGCTTACAAGTTAGATATTAACGTATATCTGGTTTTTTATCGGGTCTGGTGATTAGATAACATTTGCTTGGGGACAAAAAAGGAAATATAAATAATATATTTTGAATGACGTGAAAAGACAGTTACATGTATAGCTGTAAATGCATTTATAAGATAGTTTGACTATACAATATATAAGACATTAACCTTTAATGTTACTAAAACAGAAATATACAAAGAGAAAATAGCAGAAATCTTACCCTTCCAATAAATTGTAAAACAGAATTATTTTTTACAAATGGACTGGATAAATGGCGTAAAATACACTACTGTCATCAATTATGTAAAGCCAAATAGAAACAACGTTGTACAAGCTTCACTTATATATTTTATGTCATTATGATGATGCGAAATATTTGCTGAAAGTATTAAACAATTGAGTATATCAAATTATGAACAGTGCTTATTTTGTAACTATCTCGGAGCATTTTTTTACATCTCAAGCTCATACAACTCATATGTCCCTATCATCAACTAATTACCGTACATGTATTTTGAAAATAATAAAAGCATTTTTTTTAGATTATAAATACAATATGAAGGTGATATTTTTATAAGCGATAATCCCTATCGTACTTTAATTATCTTATAGCAATTTCCTTAGAATTTCCATTATATGCTTCTATAAAATATTCATTCGTAGTTGGCTTTAATCATAGCTATTGTCTAGATACAAATTTTTCATTTGTTTTCTTTGCAGGTTGTTAATTACTTCCATAGTTATACAATCTTTCACGTGGGTGTAACAGTGCATTATAGTCAGGTATGCCGTTGAGGGTAACATTGTCTGAGAATCATCACTATCATAACACCCTAAACCAAAGAAAGTTATGCTTTTTTTTGTACTGAATTACTTATACTATAAATAAGATATATTGTAAGCTTTTAATAATAAAAATATAAACGAATGGTTTAGAGTACAAAATTAAACCAATAGTAATTTATCGATATTCGAAAGTTGTAAAATTAAAATCAAGGTAACAAACAGAAAATGAGAGAGCTGCATGAACTACAAAAGGAGCAAGACTGGATGAGACGACAGGATAAATAAATTCATCATAAATATCAGGCTTAAAAGTTTGTATGCAAGACGCATGTTTCGTCTACAAAAGAATCATCAGTGTCTCCTGTTATGCATGTATCTTCCGATACACACAATCAGGAAAATCACAGTGTTAATGAAGTCCGTATTGTGTGAACATGCAAGAGCTTAACGTATGAACTGAGATATCGAAACGCAAAAATCAGTTTACATTTTGAAATCATCATTTCTACATAGATTTGATACTTTATTATACTTATACATATATGCAACAGTATGATATTGTATAGATAAGGATATTTATATGTAATATCAGTTTAAACATCGAATTAAAAATTTTAATAAAAACCTTTTATACGGCAGATGAAGATCTAATTATTTACCCGATAATGATCACGGAAAATACATTGGTTTTCAATCATTGAAATCTTAGTATTTTGTTATGTTGATTTGTTGTTACTTCTTTGACCACGCTTTAATGCTTCATGTTTTTAAATGAATAACACTAAGCACAAAAGTCCCCCAAAAACGTACAAAATCTAAAATTGTTTATGCATTTGTCGTCTTAACCATCGGTAATTAGCTTTGTTGATGAGGTTCCAAAAGCACGTGTCCTGCTTCAGGATATTAATGTCATATCTTTCAATGCTACTTTTGTCATTTTATATGCATTCAATTGGCAGAAGTTACTGGACAAATTGTTAAACCTTTAAGAGAGCTTTGTTTTTTCAAACTTCTGTGAAAACTTATCACTTAGCAGACAATATCACTCGTTGCTATGCATATGTTAAAATTACCATACGTTACTAGAAAAATATAAAAATAAATAGATGTGATATGATTTCCAATAAGACAACTCTCCACCAGAGACCAAATGACATAGAAGTTTAGAACTTAAACAATGAGCAAAACCAATACCGTATAGTCAGCTATAAAAGGTCCCCGAAATAAATATAACAAATGTAAGAAAAACAAATATGATATATAGCAAAAAACGACAACCACTTAATTACTGAAGTCTTTTCAGTTGTATAACTACAGCAATAAGGAAAACAGAAAGACTTTTAATTGGCTTTAATTTGATCACATGTGTCAAATGGACATTTGTTTTCATTGAACATAATCATATCATCTTAAATTAATGAATTTTAGACCTATGATCTTTATGATTAGTTCACACAAGCGAAACCGCCAATATTATAAAATCCCTGCATAGTGATCATACATTAATGACCATCTAAAATATTGAACCGCTGTTTTCTTTTATTGAAACTGACACACGAAGTAAGAGGTATTTTATCACCTTGTCGTGAACTTTACGTTAAGAATACTTTACACGCTTTTACGTTATATGCATAGACTTATGGATTAAAGATGTATGAAGAGAGAAACTAAATGGCTAACAATAAAAATTAAAACTGTTTTCATTGAAATACATTTTTGCTGGTTTCAATTTTCTATATATATGGATATAGTAGGCTTTCAATGTTTATAACATAGTCTGTAGCTTGTCAAGCTTAATCTCATCAATATATCAATGCTATTTATAACATGAGTTAACATAAAAAGTAGAGAACAAGTGACTTAATATCAATTACACGACGGATTAACGCTATTGTTAGGGAATAGAAATAAGAGAAAATCAATAGTCAGATGTTAAAGGTCAAATAATAGCAAATGTCGGTCTTTAAGTGTCTAACTTTGTTTTTAATATTGTGATGTCCAACTGTAAGAAATGTATTCCAAGTAGTTTAAAATTCGACTTTTAAGGTAATTAAAAAAATCCTTAGGAAATTTATGTATGCCATAAAGTTTGTGTTGAAAAAGCATTAAAATTAATATTCATATTGAGAATGTCCTGACATATAAGTATTCAGTGTGGTTGTGCTGTAGTGAAAAAGATGCACTGTATTATGTTTTCTTTAACTGATTGAGTGACCATTTCTTTGTCTCTTTTATCTTTGATGTATTGCTTCTTAGCAGTCGGTTACTTTGCATTTCCAGTTATGAGGTTTCAAACACACTCCTAGTAATGAAAATATGAGGTCCCCTTGGTATCTCTTGTATCTCTTTTACGAATGCAATGATGGTGATTCAAACATAACCTCATATACCAGTTTTTCGATGGAATTGATGTTGGACAGTAATTCACTAATGGTTACAGGAGCCCTTCTCTTGGCTGACATGATACGATGTTGTAATGGATACTTGGTTAATTGTTTGTTTGATGAAAAGATCCAAAATTCATTCAATTCAAAATTGATGATGCTGTCTGTCTAGTATTTATGATTGCCCCTCAATTTGGTATTTTCACCACCCTTTTTCTTGCTTTCAAAACCAAATTGTTTTAATCCATTGTCTTACCAACATCTCTGTATACAAAGCGTCATACTATATCTTATTTGGATGTTAATAACATTATTTAAAGCGATTGGAAGGGTCTCGTGTTACTTTTTTTCACTTCGAAGAATACTCCATCTCGATTTTTAAAGAGAAAATCATGAACAAAATACTGAATCTGTCCGTTTGGGTACTTTTGGAATGACAACCAAAGATTAATAACTTGATGTTTCTTCACTTAGTAAAGATGAAGTCATCTATTTGAAATTTTTTTGGACGCAATCATGAGTTGGTTGACCGTTATGGAATATAAGACTTACAGATAACGACATGAACGTTCAAATTGTCGTTACCACAACTTCGCCCTCTTTTCCTCAAATATGAAAACACTGGATGAGACTTATGACCGAATTTGTACTTATATGAGCAACACGATGGGTGTCACATGTAAAGTAGGATCTTCTTACCATTCTGGAGCACATTGGATTACCCCCGGTGTTTGTGAGGTTCGTGTTGCTCAGTATTTTGTATTCTATGATTCTATGTTGTGTTTTCTATACAGTATATTACCACATGGGAGGGACACCGGATATCGGTACTAGCTGAAGTGGAGAGAGGTTTTTAAATGCAAGCTACCGTACATATCAATACAAAGTTGCCGTACTTTATCGAAACTTTGTCGTTTGTGATTAACATAACCTTTAAAGACAATCTATGAAAATGATGGTCTTGTGTATTTATAGTGGGTCATACTAGGAATCAATCCAATATTTAAAAGCATTAAACCGGCTACCTCTCTTGATCTGAGGTAATCGATGTCTCTTTTTCCGATATTAGATAGTAGTTCTAAATGTAGTTTACGCTGATGTCTAACATTCCTAACTTTTTTGGGGAACAGGTCAATTCCAAACATATCATTATACCAATCTTTAGACGATTATTACAAATGCATAATAAATTGAAATTCTTATCTTCGATTTCAAAAATTTACAATCTCCCTCAGCTTCAGCTAGTGTCAATATCCGGTGTCACTCCCATACGGTGGGTGTTTTTCTTTTCCTCGTTTTTGTTTAGTTTGTTGTCATAGCTTTGTCAGTTTGTCTTCGATTTACGCATTTGAATATTCCTTTGGTATCTAACACCTCTCTTGATACCTTTATTGCACATTAAATATATTGCATATTTGTGTACAGTTGTTAGTATTTTGGTATTATTCTATTTTTGCCATGGCGTTGTCATTTTATTTTCGACTTATTAGCTTGGATGTCCCTTTGGTATATTTCGCCTCTTTTTTTTCAGTCTTCTAACAATAAAATGAAAAACTAAATTGCTGAGGATGCAAAATGGTCAATAAAACGAATTCAAAAGTTACTCGCATTTTTATCAACAATAAAATTCGGATTCAGAGTTACTGTAAAGCTACCTACAATAAAAGCAGTGTAAATAAGATATTGACACTTGAAAATTTCCCAAAATCTGCAAGAGTACAAACAATTTGAGCCTCCATCCTTATGCAATAGTTTGAAAGGTTTGAATTTGAATCCTTGTCGCAGTATTCTTAATTCTAGTCAAGAATGGATAAGAACCGAAGCAGTTGAAGAGCTCTTTGAACGAAGAAGACCTAAACTAGTAGCCAAATACATCTAAGGTCAGCTTTGCCTAAGGGAGTTTATACCTAGTTTTGTTTATAATTTCAAAATTTATAAACGGACAATTTGAAAAAGTTTTGTTATAAATCAAGTCAATACAGAAGTACTAGCTACTGAGCTGATGACACCCTCGTACACTGATAGTCGAACAACAGCAGTATCGACCCATTATGAACTCTCCAAGCAAAAAATGTATAAAAACCAAAATAGTTGAAGAGCTATTTGAAAAATAAGACATAGAAATAATAGCCACATCCGTCCACGGCCACTTTTACCTGAATGAGTTCAAACCTTATTTTCTTCATTATTATAAATGACATCATCACGATGCTTTAAGTGTTTTATTAAAAACATATTTTTGCATTTTGTGTATGTGTTTTTCATCAGCTGCTCAAATTTCTTATGGAAGCCAAATGTGCTCATAATCTTATCTACTTGCTTCTATAATCTTGGTGGTATGCAGAGCTAGACGGTAATTAGACGAGTGAAGAATATAGAGCAGGATACACATGTTGATCTCACCAGAGTCATGGTAGAATTATACATGAGGTGATATTAACATACTTTAAGAGTAAGAATTGTCTGAAGCTTACAGTGCAATGATCAGAGTATGTTTTAGTCATAAAAAAGAACAGTCACCTTTTTTGTATATCGGAAAATTAAAAACTTCTTAGTTCTGAAAAATAACACCGTCTTTTAGCCTGTTGTTCTATTCAAAACACTCAAAATGAAAGTTAAGTTTTTCAGTCAAACAATTTAAAATCTATAGAAGTAAATAAAGGCAGCAGTAGTATACTGCTGTTTAAAAGTCATAAATCGATTGAGAGAAAACAAATCCGGGTTACCAACTTATATTTGATAACAACTGCTATATTCCTGACTTGGTACAGGACATTTTAAGAAAAATGGTGGGTTGAACCTGGTTTTATGGCTAGCCAAACCTCCCGCTTATATGGCAATGTTAAAAAATATCGCTAAAATGACAACACTACGAGACAGAAATAAAGCACAAACGCAGGCAAGAACACTCATCACAGAGAAACGCACAAATAAATAATATAATAGTCGATACAACATGTAAACCGCAGAATAACAACGAACATCTTCCATTAACGACAGACATCACAGGACATCACAAACAGTGACGTATTTTTGTATATATATAATCTTGAAATTCATATAATTATTTTCACAATACTAGTCCAAAAAAATTATCATGATAATGACGATATTGATTTGCTATTTTATAATTTTTTGGACTACAAAGGATAAGACATTACACATTATCCAACAGAAACCACAACAAAAACATCATAAATAAATACATTAATGTTGGATGTATAAAATACCGTGACACGTCGTATAGCAATGCAAATTCACACTCGGAAAAACAGTCATATTCGGTACTTAGCAGACAGACGATATAGATGTTAAACCACAATCTAAGACGTGGTAAAAATGTCATTAGTTAGTTTAGACACAGACACATCGTACATATCAACCAATTCGTGATGGTGTCCATAAAATTTACGGAGTGTCATTTTTAATCTTTCCTCCTCATAACTCTGTTGGGGCAGTTTCAGCGTAAGGAGCACACTCCTGTATATGAAGTCCGTATAGTGTGAACATGCACGAGCATAACGTACCAATTGAGATATGTAAACACCATACGACGGAGCAGAGGGTATGTTACTGCAGAGATATGGGAAATTGATTATTGGGAAGTTGAAATCATCCCGTTTGTCATAGATTTTAGTGTGAAGTCGTCCATCTGTGTCAATATTGAGGAAAGGATCATGGTATGAAGCAGTCCTTCTTGCATCCGTAGTATCCTTAATTTCAATGACACTGGGATATATGAGATGCAGGTACTGACTGAAATATGGGTTGTTCAGTGATAGGACATCATCAATATATCTGAAGTGATTTTTCTTTTTGTCTTTTAGAAGGTTCTGAATGAATTTTACTTCATACGAGTACAAAAACAAGTCGGCCAGAAGGGGTGCACAATAAGTACCCATTGGAATACCGACTGTCTGTTGAAATATCAATCCTCCAAACTCAACAAATATATTATCGATTAAAAAGTCCAGCATTTTGATAATATCATCCTCAGTGTATTTTCTGATAGAATCAGTGTGGTTCTTCACAAAATAAGAATTATTATAACAAAAATAATGTCTTGTAATATATTAGTTGACGTAATTTTATATATGTTTATGCATCATGTCATAGATTGTGTACAAAAAAGTCAACCCTTATTGATGTGTATGTCGTAAATTTTTGGGTAGAGTTTCTTGTGTAAAACTGAAATGTCTTAATCTAAGAAAGGACACGTATTGCTGTTAATATTTGATTTATTTAAGGTAAGTTCCTTTGGATAAAGTTCAGCAGTATATTTAGAAAATTGTTGATTATTTTACGAAAAAATATCATCAAGATAACGGTTAGTGTTGTTGAATTTATCAATTAAATGGAATTTAGACGGGTCATTATTGAGTTTGGCCATAAACTGTGATGCATAACAGTACAGGAACAAGTCTGCTATTAAAGGGGCATAATTGGTGCCCATCGGAATACCTACAATCTGTCGATAAACTTTATTGCCGAATCGTACATACATGTTGTCAAGGAGAAAATATATGGCGTTACTCATCTCATCAGACCTTCTGTGAGTATATCTAGCATATTTACCTTTCTCATTTGAGGAAAATGTAAAATAACAAAAAGGCTTTATATGAGTTGCAGCAAATAAATTTGCAATCAGATTTATCAAACGACCATCTAATTATATAGGAAAACTTTTGTTTGATAAAATTGTGTAGAAGTGTAGTATAGAGAGTAGAAAAACCAACACTGTAAACCAAATCAAAAGGACCACAAAAGCACGTGATTTATCTAAAACATCCAAAGAATTTTAAACACTCCAAAAATGGTTAATTCAATTATTTTCATATGTTTTATTACAAAAATTAATGATTAGTTCTTTGATAGTAGTTAATGAACTCGTTAAAAGCACTAAAAGATTAGTAGTAGAACACTTACTAGAGGCCGAGATGAAACGATATTTTACGGGTTTTTTGTGTAGTTAAGGTAACCAATACATAGAAGGGACCTTCAAATGTTCAGCGGCGGCCTTAAGCTGAGCTGGGTAGTGACCTGGTTATTTACTATATGACTCTCTGTGAAGCGTATATTCTTAAGGACTTCCGTGTAGTATTTACGGCATACCACCACCACATTGTTGACTGCTTTGTCGGCCGGTGCGAACACAAGACGCTTTGCGAGTACTTGAATTTCATTTTTTAATCCTAGAAATGGGCATATTGCTAATTTTTTTATTAATTTTTAAATTATTTTTGAAATGTATTATGCGAATATCAAGAATATTGAGACATTTATTCAAATAGGAATCAAGTGACTTTTTGTCATATTTCTGCAGTTTACACCAATTCTTACAATGGGATGAAAGAGCATCTTAATGTGACAAACTACAAAAGAGAGGCGAAAGATACCAGTGGGACATTCAAATAAAGGCAACAGTAGTATACCGCTATTCGAAATTCATAAATCGATTGAGAAAAAAACAAATCCGGGTTACAAACTAAAACTAGGGGAAACACATCAAATATAAGAGGAGAACAATGACACAACAGAAACACAACACTAAAATGCAACACACAGAAACGAACTATAATATAACAATGGCCATTTTCCTGACTTAGTACTTGACATTTTAAGAAAAAATGGTGGGTTGAACCTGGTTTTGTGGCTATGTTAAATATAACACTAAAATGACACCATAACATGACATGAATGCAGTACAACATTAGGGACAGAGCATTACGCAAATAAACAATACAATATAGTACATTTGGACAACGAAACAACAAAAACACTGAAGTGAACAAACAACAAACGACAATGCAACACACACAGAAACAAACAATACGATAACAATTGCCATTTTCCTGACTTGGTACAGGACATTTTTAAGAAAAAAATGGTGGGTTGAACCTGGTTTTGTGGCTAGCCAAACTCATGAATCGAAAATAAACTGACAACGCCATGGCTTAAAAAGAAAAAGACAAACAGACAAACAATAGTACACATAACACAACAGAAAAAAAAACTAAAGACTAAGCAACACGAACCCCCACCAAAAACAAGGGGTGATCTCAGGTGCTCCGGAAGTCAAGATCAAGTCCGTCAATACATATATTTTCTTGCTATATTTTAGGAATTGCAAACGTTGGAAAGTTGGAAAACCATCGCAAACGTACATTTCATATAGTAATTTGAAAATTTTATGTCTCCAGTGATAGAAGATAAAGAGTGGATTGATTTACAGCTTGTTAGTTTTTGTGTGGTTAAAAATCTATAAGCTCAGATGATTTGAATTCTATGTTAAGAATATATGTTCAAACATCTGATTTTCACATCTACCAGTAATTTTAATAACAAGACAAGAATATGATTGTTGTTTTTAACCATCCAGTCTGTCAATTTTATGTCATATGTGTCCTTTCAAATTTTGGAAAGTTATTATTATCAGTTTCCCTTCAGAAGCACCTGAGATCACCCTCAGTTTGTGGTGGGGTTAGTGTTGCTCAGTCTTTAGTTTCCTATGTTGTGTTTTGTGTACTGTTGTTTGTCCATTGGTCCTTTTCCTTTTTAGCAATGGCGTTGTCAGTTTATTTTCGACTTATGAGTTTGAATATCCCTTTGGTATCTTTCGTCTCTCATTTGCAACATTCCCAGAAGATAATATTGTAAAAATTTAAATTGTACACTCTCTACCGTTACTGATCAGGACATGTTAGAAATTGACACAACAGTACCAACCAAATATAAATAATGACGTAAAGTAACTTTGATTCTCGGCTCTTTGAATTAGTATGCTTTCTCGGTTCTCTGGGCATTTGTCTCCTGAGTCATAACGTGAAGGATAAATAGTTGATTATGTAAATCATAGCTTCCTCGTTTTGACAATTACAGTTTACTACTTTATTTGATTTTCTCGAACGTCATACTAATGGAGACACTCCAAAATGAATACAAAATACAACAAAATGACAGTTTGTATTCGCGTCAACACGTAATTGACATCAATCAAGTTTTTGGTTAAAACATTTTGTCATATATATTTTTTCATACCATGTGTGATTACCGTTTTCTAATAATAACATGAATATGAAACAAAATCAACAAAAGCTGTTTAAAAATATAAGTAATGTACCGTTTATTTAGTTAAACGTTAACAACAAGGATTGATTTGGTAATATAAACATGGTAACCTGTACTTCTCCCTTTCGGCAGTAAAAATCTTATAAGACTTGCAATGCAAAATATTTGTTAACCTTCATCCCGGTCAGTCCACTACTCAGAACCTACCATTTGGACGTCATGTATATTTGTTTTTGTTCCGAATACGCATGAAATATTTGCCACGGTATGATAATCAAGCAACAACTGATCAATCAATCAGTTTAATTGCATAATTTAATTTAGAGTATTCATATGTTTTCTTTTTGTTTTATTAGGATATTAGTCTGTTTCAATAAGTATAAACAACTTTAACAAATCAGCATCCTTACGACATAAACATCAATCGAAATCAAGATGTATCTGTACGGTTTTCAATAAAACGCTGGTGTCTATAGTAAGTCGTCCTGATTTAAGAATTTTACGGATACAATGATCTGATATCAACATCGACATAAAAATGGCAAACAAACATTAAAAATATAACTACTGACCATCAGTGAAGAGGTTCTTAAAGGACTGGCAGATGCATTTTGTGACGAGATTAAATAAGTTATTAAATCTAGAATCTCCCTCTCATATGTCAATCACTAATTCAATAAATGGTTCACAGAGAACAAAAATAAACAAAAATAAACAAAATAACCTAACAATTTGAAGCACTTAACTCTTTACTTGCAGGTATAATTAATAAAAATCCACAATTACAAACAAAAACATTAACACACAATACCGTAAGAACTCTCAAGTACGATATTCAACACTTTTTTTTAAAGATTTGATTGTTATCAAGTAGAATGAGAAATCAAAATCATTTAAATAATTCTTAACTAACTACCGATTAAGAAAGTTTTAGTCTAACAGTTAAAAGATCAACTTTAAGAAATAACAGTTGACAATGAAAGAAGATGGATATTCTATGAAGATTCTTTTTAATAGTTTAGAAACTAAATGGTTTGATATATAATATGTTATTAGTCTCTGAAATTTTTTTTTCAATTCAACATCAGTAAAGATCTGATTGGTATTTTGTGTGACCGAACATAAAACAATAGACGTCATTAATATCCAGAGAAAACATGACCTTTTTATGTCTGTTTGGGTTGCTCACCCAATTTTGTCAATATTACGGAACGAAAAACAACTGTCATACAAGTGGGAGGGTTAACTAAAATCAGGTTTAACCCACTATTTTCGTCAGGAATATGACAGTTGTTTTCCCTTTGCCTTTGCTCCAATGGTTAATAAAAGTCTTATGTTTAATTTTTTCAGTTTTTTTTAAACCCTGTTTTTTTTAATTTATTTGGGTTCCGTATTTTTGCTAAAACTTTTTGAGGAACTCAATTCATCGACAGATGTGATGTAAACTGTGACCATTTTTTTCTATGAAGCAGCATTTTAGCAGATCCTGCATATTGAGTATATTTTTCCATGATGAAACTATATTCCAACGGTTGTTGTTGTTTTCTGTAACGATGTCAATAATAGATGATTTTTGCTTTCGAAGAAGCTCTTGAACCAAGGGTTCCAATTTGTAAAGTCGAAGTTGCAGTCACCCCTGTTAACAGCCGCCATTATGATTTGGCACATATGACCACGGATATTTTCCAACTGTCTTAGCCTAAATACCGATCTCTTCTTCCCAATTGTAACATTACCCGAATGCATGGTTTATTACCCCCTGATTTCGAAGGTGGCTTGTTTTTTTCACTATAGTATTTTTAGTAATTTTGAGATTTTGTGTCTATGATATTTAAAGCCATAACAGTAGGTGAGGGAAAAATATATTTTGATGTTTTTTTTTTATTAATAACATGCCAGTGCTTGACATTAATAGATAAAATATTTGTCTGATCAGGATGAAAGGTGACAACAAACGGAATTACATTTCTTCGGGTTGTATTATCGTTGTATCCTAGGCGAACCTTTTTGTCGTTTTTGGACTTAAGGAGTTCGTTTTGTTCCAATAATGTTTTGTATGTTGAATATGAGTTGCCTGTTTTCTAAACACGAGTTCTTAGGTGGTAAACAACAAATTCCGACTTTTTCTCTTGGATTGAAATTTGGCGGATATATAAATATATATATACTTTTATTACCCCTTAAAATTGTAATTTCAATGGTCAATTGTTCACATTTGAATTTTCATGGTAATTGAGATTGTCTATCTGCCTACACTACATGCTGATTAAAGGATTTTTTTTTATAATTGTTGATATATTCTGTCACTCGGAGAAGGTCATAGATATAGCGTGTTTTTGTAACGGGTCATTCTGACTTGGAAACAATCGGAATTAGTTGGTTACCACTTAAGAATTCATGTTAGAAAACTGCCATTTCAAACTATTTTTAACGTTCTGTCACTTGAATTAATGATAGCTGCTTTGTTAAGTATACCATATGCTATAACTGACCACTTTTTACTACGATTAGATTGCATAAAATTGAGAATGGAAATATGGAATGTGTCAAAGAGAAAACATGTTAGTTTCTATTCATTAAATTAAAGCTAGTGTAGCTTCATCCACAATTTCACTGCACTTTACAAATGACATTATTCTAATAATGAAATTACCTATACTGCTGATGTTTAGATATGTCATGCTTTAAAAGCTTTGAATGCCAGACCTGCCTATAGAGAATCATCAATGTTCATGTGACATTAAGTTACCTCTTTTCGTCTCGTTTGAAACCAGTAATGATTTCATTATAAATTCATTTATATTTTCCACTTACTAATTGTCTGCATTATTTCCCTAATCTCCATTAAGCTATAGTAAGATTTTTTCCCATCAACTATCGTTAAGTCAGAATGCTTTCCTCAACACCAAAATAAGATGTCTTAATGAGATTTCCTACTGATGAAGTGTACATTTAGGGTAGCGATACAATATATTGACAAAATATTTTTCGGAAGTTATGATTGTGTTGAATACGTCTATGCACTCAAGAATAAGATAAAAGCACGAAGGTCTTTATGTTACGTTGACCAGCGTAATTTCACACTATAATTAATGTATCTGATGCAATTATACCCTCGACATTTTACACTTCTTTGGTTTTCTATAATGAGTGAAGTTACCTCAAATTAAGATATTAAGCAATAACTACACCATTTGTTTCAGAGTTAAAGAGAAAAGATTATAGCGGCAATATTTTATAATCGTAATCAATGTTTGATCTAAAATTAAATCTACAGCCGACTGTTTTTAGCTGTCATCCGGATCTTTTTCAAACACAATTCGGGTACAAAATATGAAAACGTTTTAATAAACATTTTGAGTCGACTTTATATATTTTGAAATATCCATGGTTGAAAAATAAAATGTATTTAACACAATTTATACTGGCTTTACTTGGACTGGTATAAGAATCGTTGTTTTATTGTTGTCATGGATATTTCTCTTTTTTGTACAGGGGGGAGGAGGGGATTCTATTGATAGTAAAACCAAATAGGTGCATCAGACGTACCCATTTCATAAAGTTTTACTTTCATTGTAAAAATCATAATATCTCCTGTCAGCCGACTTTGCTTCTCCTCATACAAAATAGAATGAATGCGTAACCTTATAAAAAATTATAACACAGCTTCATCTTTTTTTTTTATATCTTCTCTAATAATTCTGATTGTGTCATTCAACTCAGTGTTGTTGTTTTTTTAAATCGTAAAAATAAAAAGTACTTATTTCAAATCTAAGGAGAATTATCATTGATTGTGCACTACTGATCAAATTGTATTTGCTCTTGAAATTGACTCTAAAGACAACTCAAATCACTTTCTATTACAACCGCAACGGTTTCAACTACAAGCCAGATGTCAGACCTTCAGAAATAGCATATCTTATGTCCATACTCAGGACGTTTCCGTATCCATTTAGACAATATCAAAAAGCTCGATTTATTATTGCAATATACATTTACAGGGATATACTTTTAATTCAAATGTTACTTTAAAAAGTTTGTAAAACGTCTGAAAATCATCACATCACATGTTTTAAAGTCGCTGTTCATTACGAATAGACTGAGCTTAGTTTCACAACTCACTAGAAATATTTTCATTTGTCATTGTTAACAGTTTTGTCAATTTATTGGTATGACAGTAGACATTTCGAGAAGAGAACACTCTGACGTCTGAAGACCTAATTGGACTTGCTTGCATCATGGAAATAGTCGACTCAAACTTCAGACAGCAATTTTTCAGTCTCGAAATCATTGCAGAAATATTATTTATCAAATAAAACATTCACGTTTTTTTTATTAATCTTTTTTTTAAGAATATGTACTTTTTGTTTGCCGGTTAACCTCTCTCCAATGTAGCAAAACCGATAATTTATCTATTTATATTCATTTTACGGTCAAAGGGTTTAGTCGCATTCAATAATCATTCATAACCACCAGTTACATACAATTTTAAGATAGAATACGCAGGGATAATCTATAGAGTGCATTTCATTGAATTTGTTATCACGTTGAAAATTCATCTCGATGTCTAGAATGCTGATAGTTTATCTACAGAATCTTTCTAAGTTTCGCTTCTTCTTTTCTATCCGTAGCTTTTCATGTAATTTAACAAATCACATTTTCTCCTTGTACAACAATAAAGATTCATTTCAGTAATTTGTTTTATTTTGCTCTAGAGAACTTTAAATACTTTAGAACGTTATTCCTGCACACTTTGTATTCAACCAATGATGCTTTGATTTCATTAACGAACACTCAAGCATTTGTTTCTCAATTTCATAAATCAGTGTGAACACAGAGAGAATTTTAATTAAAGGCGCAATAGGACAAAAAGTCGATGAAGGTGGTTGGTATTCAAATATTAAGACATCATGAAAAATAATCCTATCAAAATGTAACATATGCCATAAAACACTAAATTATGATAAAAAAAAATATCGAAAAAACCCGCAAACGTTTTTAAATAATATCTATTTTGCTGGAAGCTGAGAATAAAATGAATCAGTTAGAGCATAATATCTTGAACAGTCATGACTGTAAATACAGAACAGCTTTGATTTATCTTATGTCTTGTATGCAAACGGAAGCTGTGCAATTTTGTTAACAAAGAGAACTTATGTTAATCTGTCGAACGTTTAGCCCTATCTGAAAGTACTTACAATTCATTTTACAACTTAATCAATACCCCTTTATTCTCAATGTTAAACTTCTTAACTAGACTTTCAAGTTCAATTGATATTGCAACTCACTTTGGTCAACTTGATCTTACACGGATTTTGTTTTCTATCTGTAAGTGATTGTTCTCCAAATATTAGATATTTTAGGAAACTTAAGCTCACAATGACTTTTAAGTTGACGATGGTAGTTACAACTAAACTTAGCTATGGGTCATTCCGAAAGATGTGGCTGTATACATGCTCAATAAACAAAAAAATAAGAGAATTCATTTTAATTTCAAAATGAAATCAGCTATTTATTAACAGTATTTGATACTATTTTTAATCGTCTGACTCTGAAGAGCTGACTCCAAAGGCTCTCAAAAATGTAGGAATTTTCTTAGACATGAACTTCTCATAGTTCAACTCGTTCTTTTAACTAGCTGCATCAATGCTGTTTCTAGTTCAGTTTTCTTTTTTGTTGTAGCACTAGGTCCGGGCTGCTGCTCGTCAGATAGTTGCCCTACCTCCTCCGTCACTGCATGACGTTTTTGTTGCCCGTCATCCTCCTACACTGCAGGACGTTTTTGTTTGTTATTTATTTTAATCCCCGGATAACATTTGTAACATGAGATTTTCACGTATGTCACTAGACGGATAAAATATATCTTAATATATATCCTCGTATGACACCCTATACATGCCAACAAAAACAGCGAAAACTGGACACCTTAAAAGGGAGGTGTCGGAAAATTGATAATTCCATCAAAGAATACAGAGTTTCTGTTGAAAATTCAATTAGAGAATTGAAGAATTATAGCGTTATGAGAAGTCTTGGAGACATGAATTGTTAAGTTGATACAAATAAAAGTGCATCTTTTGCGTTAATCGCTTTACAATTTGTCAACATTGTACACTTTGAGATGGCCCATATATAATTATCTGTAAATGTCATCATCAATGCAACATAACAGTTGCCAATGAAGTTATAACTTTGAAAATACTTTGAACTTCAAAATTATTTTATATTTCTTCCTGTGTGACGTTTACATTTTCTGGTGTCAAACACGCGACTCTACACTAAGAGTAGATGTGAATGCAGTCACAAAACTTTAAATATTTCAATCCTTTATGGGTTGATTTATAATACATATATAAGTAAGCAATGAATGTGGTTGTTAAATTTGATAGATGCTTTTTGTGTTTCTTTGTTAAATGTTTGTTTCTTTTGAGATTGTGACACAGTGATGACTGCTGTACCCATATTTGACAATGTTAACTATTATGTCTGTTTTGTTTACGCATCGTTGTAAATATAATAGAATTTGATGCGACTGTCATACAAGTGAGAGGTTTAGCGCTAGAAAACCAGGTTCAATCCACCATTGTCTACATTTGAAAATGCCTGTACCAAGTCAGGAATTTGACAGTTGTTGTCCATTCGT
Organism: Mytilus californianus; assembly: GCF_021869535.1. NCBI lineage: Eukaryota > Metazoa > Mollusca > Bivalvia > Mytilida > Mytilidae > Mytilus > Mytilus californianus. The sequence continues at coordinate 112,325,819 of NW_026262723.1, forward strand.
TTGATGTGTTTTATCATTTGATTTTACCATTTGATTAGGGACTTTCCGTTTTGAATTTTCCTCGGAGTTCAGTATTTTTGTGATTTTACTTTTTAAAACAGTTTTCGAAAATGTTAAATAAGAAGTTTTAAGAATGTTGTTCCTCGGCACATGTCATTTCATTGATAGAGGTATGATATATACGTGTACATGTTATCATTTTGAATTGTCAAGTTCTATTGTCTAACAATTAAATACATTCTTGGTTATACGTACTAGTATACAATGCAAACATCTTATCTATATAATCAATGTCTCTGGGTACTCTTTGGTTCTGTACACTTATTATTAATTTCAGAAAATACATCCTACACTTGAACTCTCACTCACAAGTTTTGTTTCTATATTGCAATATTTTCTTAGTAATTTGAAATACAGACATTCCTATCATGTTTTTTTCATTATAAATGTGTTGTTGTGTTTTTTTTTTTTATTTTGAACAATGTCTGTAATGTTGTTATAACTTGTATCCAATCAACTTTGATATTCGGGCAAGTACAATATGTTTAAATTAAAACATTCCAAAACAAAGATATGAAACGTTGAGCAGTCTATCAATATCAACACATTGGTAAAATATGATAAAATATATTCACTGCTTATATTTTTTGGAATAAACATCAGGTACAATGGACAGCAAAATTTCAGAAGCTGAATGACAAGTTAAATAAAACATCAGAAAAATAACGGGAATTATAAAACAATTTGGACAACACTGGACTTTTTTGAAACATTATCGTACAAAGAAAGACGAATAAGAAAGAACTACATGGTACTACATAAAGGGCCTTAAATACACTGATATCATCAATTGTGTAAGATCAAATAAAAACAATGTTGTACAAGCTTCACTTATATGTTTTATATGTTATTATGCTTACAGTATTAAGAATTGAGTATAGAAAATTAGTAACCGTTTTAGTTTTGTAACTATCTAAGAGCATTTCTTTAGAAGGTCATTCAAATTTCTACGTCCGTATCATCAACTAGTAACCGTACATGTATTTTGTAAAAAATAAATACATTTCTTATTAAGTTACAAATACAATAATAAGGTGATATGTTTATAAGCGGTAGTCTCTATCGTACTTTAATTATTTTATAGCAAATCTCCTTGGAATTTTCATTATATGCTTCCTTATAAAATATTCATTCTATATATAACTTTACAATAATAACCATATAAATAAATGGTTTTAGAGTACAAAATTAAGGCAAAAGTAATTTACCGATATTCATAAGTTGTAAATCGATTAGGAAAAGAAAAGTGAAGGTAATAAAAAGAAAATGGATTATTGCATGAACTGTAAAAGGAGTAAGACCGGATGAGTCGACAGGATGAATAAACTTATCATCAATTCCAGGCTTAAAAGTTTGTACGCAATGCGACTTCACACTCAGTCAAAATGTCTCAATTAGGAAATTCACAGTGTTAAATAATTCTGTATATTGTGAACATGCACGAGCATAACGTATGAACTGAGATATGGAACGGCAAAAAAAAACAGCCTTTTATACGGCAGATGAAGATCTAAGTATTTACATGATAATGATTACGGAAAATACATTAGATTTCAATCATTGAAATCTAAGAACTTTTTTATAATGAATTTTTGTTACTTCAATGACCACACTTTAATGCTTCATGTTTTTGAATGAAGAACACTGAATTCAAAAAGTCGCCCCCCCTCCAAGAAAATGTACAAAATTTGAGATTGTTCATGCATTTTGCGTCTTTTTAAAAATATCGGTATTGAACGTGCATTTTGTAGTTGATGGGGTTCTAAAAGTAGGTGTTATGCATCAGAATATTGATGTCATATCTTTTAATGCTACATTTGTTTGTTTATATATGTATTCCATTGGCAGATTTACTCGAAGTTACTGGACAAATTGCAAAACCTTTTAGAGAGCTGTTGTTTCGATTTGACCATCTGTGAAAACTTCAGACAATTACACTTATTGCTATGCATATGTTACAATTACCATTTGTTGCTAGGAAAAGTCGGAACTTCTAAGCAGGACAGCAAATCATTCGAGACCTGAAGAATATCAAGCAAATAAATCAAAGAATTTTATAAAATGTTACCAATGAATTATTGAATATTTTAATAAAATTGCTTTTGTCTTCTTCAGTTGTATAACTACGGCAATGAGGAAACAACAGAAAGTATTTTTAGTGGCTTTAATTTAATCACAAGTGTCAAATAAACATTTTTTTTTATTTATAAAACATATTAAAATCGAATTAAATAAATAACTTTCAGACCTATGATCTCTAAGATAATTATACACAAGTGAAACCTCTAATAATATAAAATCCCTGCAAAGAGATCGGACATAAATGACCATTCAAAATATTAAACCGTTGTTTTCTTCCTCCTGAAACTGATGCACGAAGAAAGAAGTAGTTTACCACCTTGCCGTAGGCATTACGTTAAGAATACTTGTTTGTATAATATATGCATAGACACAGGGACGATAGATCTATTCAGAGGGAAACAAAACGGCTAACAATAAAAAGTAAAACAATTTTCAGGGAAAACATTTTTGCTTATATCCCTTTTCTATATATGGCTATAGTAAGCATTCATTGCTTATAACATTGTCTGTAGCTTGTCACGGTTAATCTTATCAATATATCAATGTTATCTATAACATGAGTGAACATAAAAAGTGGAGAACAAGTAATGTAATATCAATTACACGACAGATTAACGCTATTGTTAGGGAATAGAAATATGAGACAACAATAGTCAGATGTTAAAGGTCAAATAAAAGCAAATGTCAGTTCTCTTAGTGTCTAACTTTTTTTAATATTGTGCTGTCTGACTTTTTTAATATTGTGCAGTCTAACCATAAAAATGAAGGCCAAGTAGCTTGATATTCGACTTTTAAGGTTATTGAAAAAATCTTTAGGAAATGTTTGTATGCCATAAATTTTTCAACTGTGTTGAAAAAGTACTAAAAGTAATATTCATCTTGAGAATGTCCTGACAAATTGGTTTCCAGTGTGTTTGTGCTGTAGTGAAAAAGATGCACTGTATTGGGTTTTCTATCACCGATTCGGTGACCTTTTCTTTGTCTGTTTTATCTTTGACGAATTGCTTCTTAGCAGTTGGTTACTTCGCATTTCCAGTATGAGGTTTCAAACACATTCCAAGTAATGAAAATATAAAGTCCCCTTGATATCTTCTGCCTCTCTTTAAAGAATGCGTTGATGGTGATTCAAAAATAACCTTATCTACCAGTTTTTCGATAGAATTGATGTTGGACAGTAATTCGCTAATGGTTACAGGAGCCCTTCTCTTGGCTGACATGATACGACGTTGTAATGAATACTTTGATAAATATTTGGTTGATGAAAAGATCAAAATTTCATTCAATCAAAATTGATGATGCTGTATGTCGGCCTCTCTAGGATTTATGAATGTCCCCTCAATTTGGTATTTTCACCACCCTTTTTCTGGCTTTCAAAACCAAATTGTTTTAATCTATTGTCGTATCAACTTCTCCTTATACAAATCGTCATACTATATCTTATTTGGATAGTAATAACATTATTTGCCAGGGTATCGTGTTATTTTTTTCACTTCGAGCATACTCCATCTCGATTTTAAAGATAAAATCATGAACAAAAGCATACATCTGTCCGTTGGATGTACTATAGAATGACAACCAACGATTAATAACTTGATGTTTCTTCACTCAGTAAAGTGGAAGTCATCAATTTGAAAATTTTACGGACGCAATCACGAGTTTGTTGAACGCTATGGAATATTTCCTTTCTCTTTTTCTCAAATATGAATCACTGTATGAGACTTATTACCGAATTTGTACTTACATGAGCAACACGATGGGTGTCACATATAAAGCAGGATCTGCTTACCATTCTGGAGCACATTGGATTATCTCCGGTGTTTGTGGAGTTCGTGTTGCTCAGTTTTTAGTATTTTATGTTTCTATGTTGTGTTTTCTATACAATTTATTACTTTGTGGGAGGGACACCGGATATTGGTACTAGCTGAAGCAGAGAGAGGTTTTTAAATGCAAGCTACCGTACATTATCTAAACTTTGTCTTTGTGATTTATATAACTTTTTAAGACAATCTATGAAAATAATGGTCGTATTTATAGTGAGTCATATTTGAATACTAGGAATCAGTTCAATCTTTAGAGGCATTAAACCCGCTATTTTGTATTTTATCTGAGGTAATCGATGTCTCTATCTTCCGATACTTGATGGTAATTCCAAATTTAATTTATGTTGATGTCAAATATTCCTAACTTATTTGGAGAACAGGTTAATTCCAAATATATCATTATATCAATCTTTAGACTCGTGGAATCATCAAAAATTGCATAAAACATTGAAATTCCTTCCCTCGATTACAAAATTTTACAATCTCCCTCAGCTTCAGCTAGTATCAATATCTGGTGTCACTTCCATACGGTGGTTTTTTTTCTCTTCTTTGTTTTTGTTTTGTTTTTTGCCATGGCTTTGTCAGTTTGTCTTTGATTTATGCGTTTGAATATTCCATTGGTATCTTACACCTCTCTTGATACTTTTATTGCATATCAAATATATTGCATATTTGTGTACAGTTGTTAGTCTTTTGTTTTTTTTCTTTTTTTGCCATGACGTTGTCATTTAATTTTCGACTTATGAATGTCACTTTGGTATCTTTCGCCTTTTTTTTCTCTTTTAAGTCTTCTAACAATGAAATGAAAAGTTAAATTGCTGGGGATGCAAAATGGTCATTAAAACAAATTTAAAAGTTGCTCACATTTTTATCAACAATGAAATTGGGATTCAAAGTTACTGTAAAGCTACCACAATAAAAGCAATGTAAATAAGGGATTAACATTTAAAAATATCCAAACATCTGCAAGAGTACATACAATTTGAGCCCTTATGAAATAGTTTGTGAAAGGTTTGAATTCGAAACCTAGTCGCAGGTATTCCTAATTCTAGTCAAGAATGTATAAGAATCGAAGCAGTTGAAGAGGTATATGACCAAAAAGGACTTAAAAATAATAGCCAAATACGTATAAGGTCAGCTTTGCCTAAGGGAGTTCATACCTAAGTTTCTTTATATTTTATAAATTTATAAACGGACAATTTGAGAAAGGTTTTTTTATAAATCAAGTCAATACGGAAGTACTAGCTACTGAGCCGATGATACCTTCGTGGATTGATAGTCGAACAACAGTGGTATAGACCCATTAGGAACAGTCAAAGCCAATAATGTATAAGAACAGAAACATTTGAAGAGCTATATGAAAAAAAGACAAAGAAATAATAGCCAAGCTCATTTACGGTCAACTTTACCTGAAGGAGTTCAAACCTTAATTTTTTCATTACCGTAACTGACATCATCACGATGCTTTAATGTGTTTTATTGAAAACATATTTTTTGCGTATTGTGGATGTGTTTTTTCATAAGTCGTTAAACATTCTTATGGATGCCAAATGTGATCCTAATTTTATCTACTTGCTTCCTTAATCTTGGTGGTATGCAGAGCTAGACGGTAATTAGATGAGAGCAGAATATAGAACAGGATACACGTCCAGAGTCATGGTAGAATTATATATGAGGTTATATTAACAACTTTAAGAGTAAGTATTGTCTGAAGTGTACAGTGCAATAATCAGAGTATGCTTTATTCATAAAAAAGAACAGTCACCTTTTCCGTATATTGGAAACTTAAAAACTTCTTAGTTTTGGATAATAACACCGTCGGTAAAGCCTGTTGTTCTACTCAAAACTGTCATGACGGAAGTTAAGTTTTTCTGTTAAACAATTTCAAATCTATAGGAGGAAATGTCCGGAAATATGTTATTTCACGTAATTTGTTATGTTTATGCATCATGTAAGAGTTTAAGCACAAAACATCCAACCCTTTATTAAAGATTATGTAGATATAACGAAATGTAATAAACTACAGAGGACGAGTCCCTCAATACATATATTATTTTACTATATTTAAGGAAATTGCAAACGTTTGAAAGTTGGAAAACCATCGCCAACGTACATTTCATATAGTAATTAGGAAACGTAATGTAGCCAGTGATAGATAAAGAGTGTCAATTCAATTCATTTCCGTGATCAGCGACATAACTGAAGCAAAGACTGATTTACAGATTTTAGTTTTTGTGTGGTTAAAAATCAATGACCTTAGATGATTTGAATTCAATGTTTAGAATATCTGTTCAGACATCTGATTTTCACATCTACCAGTAATTTTAATGACAAGACAAGAATATGATTGTTGTTTTTCAACCATCCAGTCTGTCAATTTTATGTTACATGTATCCTTTAAAATTATCGAAAGCTATTATTATTAGTTAAAACTTTCCTAGAAATAATATTGTACTAAGGCTCTAAAGAGTCTGTGTCGCTCACCTTAGTATATGTGCATCTTCAACATTGTAGACGACTGTTGACAGTTTCTCTCTATCTTATTTAGTTTTTGTCCAAAACACAAAAGAAGGTAAACCAAAATCGTCATTTAAGGGCAATCACTCCCATCTTCTAACTGTTTTGGCAGAAGTTAACCTGATTGTAGATCTTGTCTTGCTGATCACTTTGGTTATTTAAAGTTTTTATCTTTCTTTTATTGTTTTCAAGATAATAGGCCAAAACGCCAAAAATTGGTAAAAATCATCTTTAAAGAGCAATAAGCGAATAACTTCAATAAACAATCGACTGAAGAATTTAGCTATAAGACTTATTTGTAAATCTTCTTTTGCTTCCCACTTATGCTGTTTAAATTTCTATCGATCTATTGTAGTTTTTTAAGATTTTAGGCAAAAACGCAAAAAAAAGAAGGTCACCAAAGGGCAATTAGTTTACTAAGAGTCAATTGACAATTTCCGCAATTTTACTCATTTGAAGATCCTGTCTTGCTGATCAGTTTTGTTGTTTAAAGTGTCTCTCTATCTATTATAGTTTTCAAGATAATAGGCAAAATGGAAGAAAAGTAGTAAAGTAGTAAAGTAATAAAAATAAGATAAAAAAGAAGTTAATAACTCCAATAAGAAATTGTCTGACGTTTCAACGTACATAGATAATAGGTAGAGCTTAACATTCTGAACATTTCTATTCTGTCAGATTTTCTCTTTTTTTAGCGGTCTTCAAATTAATGGTGAAAACTTACATTTTACCTCTATGTTCTATTTTCAGACATGTCGGCCATCTTGGTTGACAGACGGGGTCATTGGACACATTGTTTAAAACTATATAACCAAATATCTATTGTGGCCAAGTTTGGTTAAATTTTGCCCAGTAGTTTCAGAGGAGACGATCTTTGTAAAAGTTAACGGACGATGGACGACGACAGACAACGACGACGACAGACGACGGACGCCAAGTGATGTGAAAAGCTTACATGCCCTTCGGACCAGGTGAGCTAAAAATGAAATTGTACACTCTCTACCGTTACCGATTAGGACCTGTTAGACATTGATACATCAGAACCTACCAAATATAAATAATGACGGAAAGAAACTTTGATTTTTCGGCTCTATGAATTAGTATGATTTCTCAGTTTTTAATTTCTGGAGATTTGTCTCCTGAATCATAACGTGTAGGATATTTTGTGGTGAATAATTGATTAGGTAAATCATAGCTTTCTCGTTTTTGACAAATACAGTTTACTACTTTATTTGATTTCCTCCAACGTCATGGTAATGAAACAACACAGAATGAATACAAAATACAGTATAAAGATATTTTGTAATTGCGTCAACAAGTAATTTACATCAATCAAGTTTTTAGTTAAAACGTTTTATTATATATGTTTCTTCATACCATGTGTGATTATCGTTTCCTAATAATAACATGGATATGAACAAAGCTGGTTAAAAATATAAGTAATGTAGCATTTATTTAGTTTTATGTTAACCACAAGGATTGATTGGGTGATATACATATGGTCTCCTACACTTTTCGTCATTGGCAGTGAAAGTCAAGATAAGAAGGCGTCCATTTAGCTGTGTATGGTGTATACTTACCCAGCCACCTCCGAACAAAATTGGTTGTTAAATCTAATGTCGCTTGTTAAAAAATTGTAATGCTATACGTAAGTTAAAGAGACTTTGAAACATTTGCGTAGGTTAACCTGTTGCATTTGAAACAAATATTAACTTTGTTGGCCTTCATCCAGATCGATCCTCTACCCAGAACCTACGATTTGGACTTCTTGATTTGTTCTCGTACTAAATACGCATGAAACATTTGCCACTATATGATTATCAAGCAACAACCAATCAATCATTCAGTTTTATTTGCATAATTTAAGTTTGGAGTATTAATTATCTGTTTTCGTTTTGTTTTAACCGCTTTGCTGTTCTTGTACCACATGATTTTTTGTCTAATAAAAAATATATTGGTCTGTTTAAATTGGCATATAAAACAAGAGTACTTTTAACTTTAATAAATCAGCAAATCAACGACATAAATATCAAACGAAATCAAAAAGTATCTGTACGATTTTCAATAAAACGGAGGTGTCTTAACTAAATGGCCACGATTCTAGAATTAAACAGAAACAATGATCTGATAACATCAACATCTAAATGGCAAACACACATTAAATAAAACTACTGACCATCACTGAAGAAGTTTCTATGGGATTTGCAGATAAACTTTGTGAAAAGATTAAATAGGTTATTAAATCTCAGCCCTCCCTCTTAAATCTCGATCACTGGTATAATAAAAGGTTCATAGAGAACGAAAAATAAAAATACGAACAGATAAAACACCTAACTCTAAGACGCACGTAACTATATTACTGCCATAATTAATAATAAAAACCCACAATTACATACTAAAAATTAACACACAATACCGAAAGATAGCTCTTAATTACGATACTCGACACTTTCTTTAAAGATTGAATTGCCATTAAGTAGAATGAAAAATCACAATTAGTAATATATGTACTAACTAACCAACAATTATGAAAATTTTAGTCTAACAATCAAAAGATAAACTTTTAACAAATAACAATTGACAATGAAATAGGGTGAATATTCTCAGCAAAAGGCGTTTTATTAGTATATAAAGTAATTAAACCAGCTCTGGCTTGTTAAGTTTGATATATAATATGTTATTAGTCTCTGAAAAGCTTTTCAATTTAACATCAGTAAAGGGCTGATTGGCATTTTTGTTTGACCGGAAATAAAATAAAAGAATGGAACAAGTGACCTAATATCAATTATACGACAAATTAACCCTATTGTATTGGAATGAATAGAGGAGAAGATCAATACATTGAAGTAACAGGTCTAATAATGGCAATTGTCAGTCTCTCAGGTAAATATATTACGTTAATAAGGTTAGTGATCTGTCTGTTTGAAGACGTGCTTCAATAATTTAATTATCCTCTTACAAATAAAATAAGCTTATTTCCTTTTATTACACAAAAAAAAAGAAATTATATTACCACATGTATTGTATTGTATTGTAATGTTTTGCTGTTAAAAATTTGTGGTATAAACAATACTTTTAGCTACAATCATGTTATGATATTGTGATTATTAACAAAATGCCAGAAAAGATTACTTTTAAATCTTGAAGTTTATAATGAACGACCATTCTCATGAAGGTATCGAAGCGTTATGAAAAACAGCACCAAAAATCCAAAACTATAAACGTATAAATGAAATATACATCTACATGTGAAAGTTTGAAATGAATTTAAAAAAATATTTCAGAACAAAGCATGAATAAGGGCATGGAAAAAACAGCCAAAGCCGCACAAAAAAGGAAAGAAAAGCAACACGAACACCATTGAAAAGCATTAGGGTATCAAGACGCTGCAGAAGGGTAGATAGATATAAGAAGATGTGGTATGAGTGCCAATGAGACAACTCTCCATCCAAGTCAAAATTTATAAAAGTAAACCATTATAGGTCACAGTACGGTCTTCAACACGGAGCCTTGGCTCACACCGAACAGTAAGCTATAAAGGGCCCCAAAAAATAGAGTTCATTTCTGTATTTAAATTTAACATGTATCTTTTAAATGCTATGGAAAGGCAAACAAATGGTTCAGCTTGTAGCACACATTGTGCTTCTTTTGAAAGGCCATATGTTCGATGATAATCAGTATTAAGTTCCACTGACAATACAACATTAATTATTTACTTATAATTATAGTCCTAGGTCTATTTTGTAATTATATAATAAAGGCTTCAACAGATGCATTCCAGTCTGCCTCAATTCTTGACTTACATCTAGGGCAACGAGGGCAGTTGATAAGTTTATTGAGAAAAAAACTTGACGATGATAGGAATGATGTCAGCTTTCAAATGGTTAATTTTCTATTTCTATATAGCAATATAGCACAAGTGTAGCACTGTTAACATATGTAGTATACATTTCGCAGTCGATACGATTTTTTTTAGAGCTTGCATTTCCTATATTCACTTTCTTGATAGAGGGTTGCTTGTAACTGGAAACTATTGAACAAATGGTTGTATGTGATGAACATGAGTCTTTCGTTTAATTAACGCCACCAATTTAGTTGCATTAATGTTAGAGGAAATCTTTGTCACAGATAACAATGGATAAGTTTATATTACCGTAACCAAATTTCTGTCCTCTTTTACTCGATTGTGATCCTAAAAAATAAGACACATCAGGGAATTTGTAAAAAACCAATAGCAAGATGGCATATGCCAGTAGATAAATAGGATCTGTTACCTTCCTGAACACCCTAATTCACCTTCAAATTTATTGGGATTCATTTTGCATAGTCTTTAGTAGTAGTAATGTAGTGTTTGGTGAACTTGTTTGCCTTTTCGTCATCTTTCATTTTTGCCATGTCATTGTCAGTTTCTCTCGACGTATGATCTTTGAATGTCCCCTTGGTATCTTCCGCCTTGTTTTTAAAAGGTTATTACGTTGTTGGATTGTCTGCTCATTTATGTTTTACCTAGATCGTCTGTCTGTACATTTTAGTTACTCCTTATTCAACAGTCAAAAGCACCATTATTTTCCTGGGTATTTTTAAATACCACCAAATAATACAAAAAAAAAAAAAAAAAAAAACATTTACAGGATTTACGCTTAATATTTATTTTCATCCCGCGACAATATGACGGGAGAACATTGCTTCACCGTTGTCCGTCCGTCCGGCCAACCGTCCGTCCCACACAGAGTATGTGGTTTATACACGTCAGATAATTCCTTATGACCACAGTTTTCAAGCTAGAACCGTTATAGTATTTAACTGGTGTTACTTCATGTACTAAAGATTTGCATATTGTCAGGATTTTAGTTTTTCTATAAGTTATCAACAAATGGCACGTTGTTATACTGTTGATAATATAAGGCATGCAAGGGTTTGTACGGCTTACTCTTCCTACAGTTTTTCAAGCTTCAACTTTTATATTGCACTGAGTGTTTTACAAATAAAGTTTTGTCCGACTAAAAACTCATACAAATAACACGTGTACATTATACAGGGTATACTATATTAGGAACGTATATTATAATTGGACTCCATTTTTAGTCCAACATTTCATCGGTCCGACAACCTATTGGTGCGACTCCACAATATACTGATACCTTATTAGTCTGACATCGGAATATTTCTTAAAAAGTATTGGTTGTTTTTGCTGTTCTGTTGTTTGTTTGTTTTAAATTACACTACATGAACATTAATGTACACATGATGGTGGTAAGTCATTAGCACAGACACGTAAACTAAAAGTGGTGTTTCGAAAAAAAAGCGTTTTACGATTATTTCGATGAAAATTTCGATTTAGATAATATGTTTTTCTTTATGTTTTGAACAAAAATTCCTTTTTATACAATGAAGATTTTGTTTTTCACGGCTGAAAACACATCTTATATTCATAATCACTCTAAATATCAGCACAACAATGTTAATATATATATATATATATATTTAGAGTAATTATGAATATGTGTTTTCAGCCGTGTATCACCTTCACTGATGATCCAAGGGATGAATCTGTCGTAGCATTGTCACTTGTTTAGACGTACTTATCAAATAATTATTTCTGTTATCTTACGATCCTTTACGATAGACAATTTAGCTAATTTACAATCAATTCCATCTTCATGCCTAATATATCATGTACTGTGTTACAACTCTACTGACGAAGAAAGGTAACACTAGGCCACCGAAAGCTGAATTTTTAGTTCAGTCTAGGTGGCCAAGTGGTCTAGAGCGCTGGACACAGTGCAGGCGGTGTTGTCTCGATATCCCAAATAGCGTGAGTTCGAATCCCGTCGAGGGAAGAACAAAAATTTGCTTTCGCAAATTTGAAGATTTAACATTGTTGTGCTGATATTTAGAGTAATTACGAATATAATACCTCTTTTCAGCCATGTATCACCTTTACTGGTGATCCAATGGATGGATCTGTCGTAGAGTTGTCACTTGTTTAGACGTACTTATATATATATATATATACATTTCTTTTTGGCGTTTCATAGGTATATTTTAGGTTTTGGGAAAGTTGGAAAATCATCGCAAACTTATACTTTATTTATCATTCAGAAAGTTTTATTTAGCCAGTTATAAATCAAAAGTGTCACTTCAATTAATTTTCATTATCAGTGGCATAGCTAAAGCAAAGTCTATTTTTCAGATGTTACTTCTGTGTGTCGTTTAAAATCATTATGCTCAGATGATACTAATTTTGTGTTCAGGATATCAATTTCAACATCTGGTATTCACACCTACTACTTGTCTTTCATTAACTAGACAAACATATAATTGTTGTTTTGCAACCCTCCCGTCTGTCTATTTTATGTCATATGTTTCCTTTAAAACTAGTTAAGAATTCTCTTTAATTACACCAGCAAGATAATATTGTACAAACATTAAAGTGTTCACTCACTACATTACCGCCCAGGACATGTTAGAAATGATAACAACAGAGCCGACAAAATACCAATAATGACTGAAAGTAATTATGATTTCTCGGCTCCTCGAATTAGTATGATTTCTCATACATCATAACGTAAAGGATATCTTTGTAATGTATAGTTGATTAGGTAAATCATAGCTTTCTCGTTTGTGACAATTACAGTTTACTACTTCATTTGATTTCCTTGAACGTCATACTGATTAAAACACTTCAGAATTAATACTAAATGCAATAAAGAGATATTGTGCTTTCTCGGCAACACTTAAATGACATCAATCAGGTTTTCAGTTTGAATATTTGATTTCATAATGTTCGTTATACTAAATGAGATTACCGTTTCCTAATAATGTTTCATAACACGAACATGAAAACAAAGCAACATAAGATGAAAACATATAGAGTTTTTGATTTTATGTGAACCCCAAGGGTTTAGTGGGCTATATAGATATGGTTACTTCTCCTCTCCTGCAATAAAAACCAGGCTAAGATGGTATCTGTTTGGTTGTGCAGGTGTATAACTACACAGCCAAGTACGATCGAAATTGAATCCAATGTCGCTGGTTAACAGAATGTAATGCACTCAGTAAGTTGAAGAATCCTTGAAACAAATGTAAGTTGTCCGAATGTTACCTGATGCAATGGTAAACATTTGTTGACCTTCATCGCAGTCGAATCCCTACCCAAAACCTACCATTTAGATTTATTGTACATTTGCTCTTGTCCTGAATATTCATGAAATATTTTGCCACTGTCCAATCAACCAGCAACAGTCAATTAAGCAATTAAGAAAACTGTTTTTGCTAAACGAATTGTTATCTGTTTTTTTACCGCTCAAGTGTTCATTTATATCTATTCAAATTAGGTCAGTCTGTTTCACGAAGACAAAGATTAAACGTTAACAGAGCAGCAACCTAACGACATCAAGAGGTATATATACGGTCTTCAAATCATCCCGAGTGTAGACTCGCCGAAAGGTTTAATAAAGACAGTGCTCTGTCAATATAAAATGGTCTGGGCACCAAACATTAATAACTACTGATCCGTCATTGAAGAGTTTTCGAAAGGACTGACAATGTCATTTGTGAGGGATTAAATATGTTGGACTCTAAAGTGCGATGGGGACGCTTAAATGCGATGGTCACGCTAAAGTGCGATTGACTACGCTAAAGTGCGATGGTCTGTGCTATTTGATGGAACACGCTAAAGTCCGATGCCGCGATACGCTAAAGTGCGTTTTTGTTAATAAACAAGAAAAAAGAAACAAATGATCCCAATCCGGAATATTTTTGATCGGTGCTAGAAGAGTTTGTATGCGAAGGAGTAATTTCCCAAAAAATCATCCACAGTAACAGAATTGCAAACGTTTGATCCCGCTGTGCCGGCGGGGACAAACGTGTTTCTGTAAGGATACTGGAAAAAAAACCTTCTCATAAACATAGAAACTGTCGACGGTAAGGGGAAGGTGTATACCGTAAAAGAGAGCGAAAACGGCAAAATACACCAAAGTGTCAAAGTATTTACTTCATCCAAATTTAATTTAGAAACTCCTTCTATGTTTTTAATCCCATGTCATTTACTTGTGTAAAATAAAAGCTACTTTTTAACTTTCTAATTCAATTATTTTATAAAACATCTTTTTACAATATGGTTCGTCATGTCTGTGAAAGAGATGGATACTTGTCGACAAGACAGTAACATCACGACCAGAATTGTAGTATCTAATAATATGATTTCTAATGAAACAAGTCTCTATCCAAGGCTAAATGTCATTAATGTAATACACTATAGGCTACTGCTTACCCTGCAGATAGTATTCTATAACGACCAAAGGGTATCGAAACAACCTGTGTAAAACAATTCAAACGAGAAAAATAACGGACTGATTATTGTAAAACAATTCAAAAGAAAAATACAACGGCATGATTTATAAACAATACAAAACAAAAACCATTGCCTGAACCCCATTCCCGTTACACCATCGCACTTTAGCGTGTTAAACCAACGCACTTTAGCGTGTCATATACCATCGCACTTTAGCATGTCAGACCATCGCACTTTAGTGTGTCATCTAATCGCACTTTAGCGTAGACCATCGCACTTCAGCGAAACCATCGCACTTTAGAGTACCATCGCACTTTAGAGTCCTACAAATAAGTTGTGGAAATCTGAACCCTCCCCCTTTTAATCTCGATCACTAAAATAACAAAAAAGTTTACAAAAGAAAGTAAGAACAAAAATCAGTACAGAAACATTACTTAACTCTGCATGTATACTTCAGGTATAATTGATAAGCTATGTTATACTATTAGACAGCTCTCAATTACAAGTTGCTCGACACATTTGTTATGAAAGAATTATATTACGAATATGAAGTATCACAATTATGAAAATAAACATTTAGACCTTGATGAAGAGAAGTGGAAAATACCAAAGTTATATTAAGACTCACAAGTCGATGACAACCTGATAAACTATCCAATGATGATAAAAGTATTGATTTTAAAAACCAAAAGAGTAACATTAAGAAATAAAAGTTCACAATGAAATAGGTTTTTGCAATTAAGATTCTCTAAATTGACTTTTTAACAGATTTAGAAGCTGAATGAACCATTGCTTATCAGCACTGTCATATATATTGTTTGATATATAACATGTAATTAGTCTCTGGAAATCTTTCAATTCAACATCAGTATAGAGCTGATTGGCAATTTGTTTGGCCGAACATAAAACAAAAGAATGGAAAAAAGTTACTTGATATCAAATAGCCTGTACCAAGTCAGGAATATGAAAATTGTTATCTACAGTCCGTTTTTATGTATGTTGGCGTTTGCTTTTGTTGTAGTTCAGTGTTTCTGTTATTTCGTTGTTTTCCTCTTATAGTTGATGTGTTTCCATCAGTTTAAGTTTGTTACCCGGATTTGTTTTTGCATAATCGAAGTATGACTATTGAACAGCGGTATACTACTGTTGCCTTTATCTATATACGACAACTTAACCCTATTGTTTGGAAATAAACAGAAGAAACAATCAATACATTGATGTAGTATTAGGTCTAATAATGGCAAATGTCAGTCTCTCAGGTGAATATAAAACAGTATTAAGGTTATTGTTCTGTCTGCTTGAATACGTGCTTCAGTAATTTAATTATCATCTTACAATAGAATAGAGTGCTTAATTACCATGAAGAGAAAAGAAACGAAATTATATTAAATATTACCACAATTATTGTATTGTATATTCATATGTTAAAAATTGCATGTATAAATGTTACTTTAATTTAACAATAGTGCATGGTATCATGGTTATAAAATAGCTAGAAACTCAAACCTTTAAATCATAAAGTTCTAACTAAGTAAGCTACCATCTTTACGAAGGCTACTAAAATTCCAAAAATCTACCAATATAATTCAAATATACATCTTCATGTGAAAGTTAAAAACAATAGAAAGTAAAGTTTTTGTTAGAACAAAAAAAAATAAACAAGGGCATGTCCAAAAACAACACATGCATTACAAAAGAAAGTTGAAAAAAAAAAAAAAAAAACACACACAAAAAACTGAAACTAAAGAAACACGAACACCATCGAAAAGCATGGGGTTATGAAGATAGTGCAGAATTTACCTTTAAATCAACAGGTAATTCTATGATAGTCATGTTGAAAATTACAAAATTCAATAAACAAATCAAATTTGACTGTTCGATTGTCGCTCATGAATTGTTAAGCTAGATCGTCGGACTGTAAATGTTAGTCAACAATCACAGAGTCCACGTGATTTGATATGATTGAAACAAGGTTGTTGGTGTCATAGTATTTTAATCTCTCTCTACGTCCCTTTTATTTTTGGGATTTTGCAAATTTACTTTAGTGATGTATGATGAAATTTATTTAGAAAATCAGGTTAGTGAAACATTAAAATGAACTTATACTATCAATAATATCTCTAATAAGAAGAAGGAAGTGTACTAGTAATACAAAGTTATATATCAATATATTTTGCACTAGAAAAAGAGAACGTCAGTAAATTATCAGTAGAACTCATGTCCTCGAAAGTTTTATGGACGCCATCATGATTTAGTTCACTATTACACTGTAAATCGACCGATGACAATGGATATATTGAGTATGTATCTTACTGAAAATCCCATTCTGTTTTCCAGATATTTTAAAAGAGGGACAAAAGATACCAGAGGGACAGTCAAACTCATAGATCGAAAACAAACTGACAACGCCATGGCCAAAAACAAAAAGACAAACAGACAAGTAATAGTACAGATGACACAACATAGAAAACTAAAGACTAAGCAACACGAACCCCACCAAAAACTGGGGGTGATCTCAGGTGCTCCAGAAGGGTAAGCAGATTCTGCTCAACATGTGGAAAAATCGCAAAATACGGCATGTCACTATTGCGTTTAGCTTAAATGAAATGAGCAGCACGTCAGGTGCTACTAGTTGCATACCAACAAAATTGAAAGTGCTTCTTTGAAAGACACTAACTTACCTTACTTGCATTACGAATGACTGCAGTTAATTGGTTTCAGTCAAATAACTTAGCATTATTGCCAATGTACAAACAGATTGCAGAGAGATACTTTATATTCAAGTTAAGACTTGTTCTCTTACAATTAAATTTGGACTTCATTATTCGATATATCAGCTTATGCATGATGAAGTTTTGATGAGATGTTGTAAGAGAAGTGACATAGATTTGAATCCGATATATTCTACAAAATGCAATAAATATTTTTCCAAAGAGTTAGATAAGAAAGTCAAATGTTTGTATGTATCAGATGGCATTTTGTAGATAAGGTTTTTCATCAATGGCAAAATTAGTTCTGGTTGGTACTGACGCGATATTTAAACAAAGAAATTAGCATATAAAAGATATGTAGGATAAGCCAAGACCGATACAGCTATGACAGGGCAAAGACCCCTGGACAAGATTTTAACCCACTCATAACAAAATTATGTTATAAGAGGATGTACGTTTGAAATATGTGACCAATGCGTTTTTATTTCAGTGTTTAAGCGAACTATTACAACAAATCATGAAGAATTGGAAAATTTACATTCACCACAAGCATTTCTTTTTAGAAGTTAACAGTTATGCACATAAAAGTCATATAAAAAGCACCGTTTAAATTGTTTTTGGTTGCTTTGAGATAACAAATTTTCGATGTAGCGTTCTTTGAGGTGTTATTTTTTCAACATCATAGTTGATAGCAAAGGTTTCATATTCACATGGCATAGTTGGTTGAAATCTAGACTGGGCTCCTAGCTAACAATGACATTTTTCTCTTTTTTGTATAGATTGAAAATTTTCGTTTATGGCATGCATAACAAAAAATGTATGCCATGGAGTTTGTAATTATGGTATACATTTTTTTTTGTTTGGCATGTATTTCATAGAACAAAATGTATATGATATAATTGAAATATATCATACGAGGAGATAAATGTTGATAAAATGTACATTAACGCCGAAACAGATTCATGTGACTTTAAAGACCACTTATTAAACGTTATAAATGTATGTCTTTTCTTATTTCTTATTTGTGTAGTCGGGTTACCGTCTTATTGATTTTTCCCCCACAACTTATTTTATTCAAATGGAAATTAATTGATATGCGGACCACCCTTCTCCTTTTTTTTTGTTGCTACAAAAAAAAATGATGCTGAATAGCAATAGATGAGAACGTGTTGACAAGGGTCATACCAAATATTTTAATGGTTTACAAAGGCAAATACCACTTTTTTAAATGTATACATTCGAAGTGCTTTTGTAGATTTACCTTCATAAAGGCTCTCAGAAATAAATATTTGAAAGCTAGGTATGTATTAGAATCGAAATATGTGACGATCTATGTGACAAAAAGGGAACTTGATATATAAGCCAAATCCATTTATGGTCAACTTTGTCTGAGGTAGTTGGAACATTAAGTAAAAGCACTTTATTATAAAAGCAATTCATCTCAATTGCCTGTATTCCTATTTCTTGTTATCTGAGTTTTCTTAAAGACAATTACATAACTGAAGTTACCGATGATAAATTCATATAATGTTGTATTAAAAATGCCCCTTTTTTGTAGAAAGTACATAATTGATTTTTAAATTTTCATCCACAAAACAATACTCCCTTCTATCTGTGTTCATGTTCAGACTTTAAACATAACGAATAATTCTCTTTTTCGCCAATGTTAAAAGCTTGTATCATATAAAAAACTTTTTATAAATAATGGTTTTGTATTATACCCCGGTACTTTACTTTTCTAATACATCTTTGTCTAGATTCAATAAATGTTCATCACATTAATTGTTTAAATTATATCAACAGTAGCGATTGTTTTCAGTATCACTTTATTTGTTCTCCCAATTTGATCAGTATTTGGATTGAGTTAATGCTTTTCTAGACCGTCAAAAAGTTTATTAGCAGGGAACATAAATGTTAAACAAACTGATTTTCAACTAATTGCAAAGGAAATCAGATTGCTACATTCAATCAATGTTTTATTAAAATCTCATTTATCAAAAAGTAGAATATACAGCTATCAATATATAATGCATGATACATGAAGTGAGTGCAATTCTATATAAAATTATAATTGACTGTTAAAATGCATAGGAATATAATGTTTAAACAAAATTAATAACATTCGTATTACAAAAAAAAATACGAAATATATACATTCCTGGAACAAAATCAGAGGGGATGAAGGTTAATGGAGAAAAGAGCTTCGGACGCCCTAAATTTATATTTTCATAATCTAGCATAGCATCAGGGTACAAGTAGCTCAGTGATCAGTGCTTCAGCTCTGTAATGATTTATAAAATACATACGTTTCTAAAATTCTTTTTTGATAAATATTGGAATGATTTAAAGACAAAGATTCAATTTCCCTTTGCCAATTTGACCTTAGATGAATTATGATATTCGTTTAAGTCTCTTTTGGTCATAGATCACCTCAGGATTTGATAATAACCTTGGCTTTTATTTTTTTGTTTCTACGTCCCTGGCTGAAAATCCAGAGAAGTGCTTCACACCAAATTCATAAAGTGTTTTTCATTATTACCACAGGTATCATAGTTAGATCTGATAAGGAAAAAACTTATTTATGAATGTTATCTCAAAATTTAAACATTTCATTACAGGTATAACTTTCATCATCATAAAAACGTCAAAAAGAGGACTTTCCATTTAAACATGCAAATCGTCTTCAATTAGCACATTTCTTGAAACTTATTTTTTTCTGTCTAGAATTTGGTTATTGGTATGAGCTTGTATTTACAACGCGTTTTGTACTGGAATGGACTCCGGACTTTCCTTACGTTTTTTAAATGAAGACACGAGGTGTCCATTTGGCGTGTTTCTTTGATGAACTTGTGTTTTATGGTTGTCGAGTACTAAATATAACGTAAAACGAATCTTGATTAAAATTAAGGGTCTATATACATTTTTAGTAAATACATATACTTTATCAAGTTTTTAAAATTCACGAAAAGTTCAGTTTCCTCATCCGTTGCAACATATTAAGAACTGTTTTTAACCGAACATAAATACCATTTGCCTTCATTCCTTCTTATTATCTTGTAATAAAAGACTATAATTTTCTAAACTTTCCATAATTCGACTCCTAGTCTGGTTGTGAACAATGGCAGTTGATTGCAGTCATAACTAAATCGACACAATATTGTATGTTGTTAACTGAAACAATCTTATTTGCGGGGCTTTAAATCTATATATTAACTCTTTAACATTCGGATATTCTATTCAAAATTAGATAACATTGTCTGATGTGGTTGAGTGTTTCTCCAATATCAATTGTAATTGAATAACAGCCGATAAAAAACTCAAGTAGAACATGATACGTTTTATATTTTATTGTAATTCTAATTAAACGTTTTAATATATCAGTATATGTTTTGGGGAAATATTATATTGTATAATTTATTTGTTTATGTCTCTCAACCTCACATATTTAAGAAAAACTTCTATATGCTGCCAATTTAATCGTATTTTGATACACGTCATTAACACTAACAGTATTTCAGTAATAGATCGAAATATGACGTCATTAATAATTAAAGAAATACGTTATTCCGCAATATAGAAAAAAGTAAAACAATAACAATACCGACCTCCAAGTAATATTCAAAACGGAAGGTCTTTTAACAATTGGCAAAATCTTTAACACATCAAACGCATGGAAAGCAATTGTCGTATTCCTGACTTGTTACAGGCATTTCATTAGATAATGATTTAAGACAGTTCTGCACTTAAGGTAGTCTTATATCACGAATTGCCGAATGCGAATGAAGTTTTACTGACACAAGTTTAACCTTTCTAAAAGGGTATAGAGTGGTTCTCATAAATTCACGTCTGATTTTGTTTGTGTGTATTTGGGATTTGTTTTTGGATATGACGAAGGTTCTTCGTTGGATAAGGTTGTCTTTGGATATGACGATGGATAAATCGTACTTTGTAAAAAACACTCTGATTCAAATACAAAATACTCTGAAACTGATAATATCAAGATGCTTGATTTCTTGATTGACAACATATTTGTTAAGTTTGGAGGACGTGTTTTTCAACAGACAATCGGCATTCCCATAAGAACCAACTGTGCTACTCTTCTTGTCGACTTGTTTCTTTATTCATATGAGGCTGACTTCATACAGGGACTTCTTAGAAAGAAGGAAAAGAAGTTAGCAGTACCCTTTCACTTCACTTTCCGCTATATAGATGATGTTCTCTCATTGAATAATTCAAAAAGTGGTGACTATGTTGAACGCATCTATCCCATCGAACTTGAGATAAAGGATACAACAGATACAGTTAAGTCGGCCTCTTGTCTTGACTTACATCTATAAATTGACAATGAATATCGGTTAAAAACAAAAGTTTACGACAAAAGAGATGATCTCAGCTTCCCAATTGTGAACTTTGCATTTCTATGTAGCAACATTCCAGCAGCGCCTGCATACGGAGTATATATCTCCCATTTGATACGATATTCCAGGGCTTGAATTTTCTATCATGATTTCCTTGATAGAGGGTTGCTGATCACAAGGAAGCTATTAAACCAAGAGTTCAAAGTGGTGAATTAAATTTTACGGAAGCCATCACGAGTTGGTTGACCGTTATGGAATATCCGTTTCACAGATGACATCGGATATGTTCCTATTGTAGTAACTACAATTCCATCCCCTTTTCCCCGAATTTGACCTACCGAATTAGACTTATCACCGGGTTTATCTTAACATAAGCATCATGACGGGTGCCACATGTGTAGCAGGATCTGCTTGCCCTTCCGGAGCACTTGAGATCATCCAAGTTTTTGGTGGGGTTCATGTTGCTCAGTCTTTTGTTTTCTATGTTGTGTTTTGTGTACTATTGTTTTTCTGTTTGTCTTTTTGTTTTTCAACCATGACGTTGTCAGTTTATTTTCGACTTATGAGTTTGAATGTCCCTTTGGTATCTTTTGCCTCCCTTCTTATTTTTATTTCATAAGTGTTGATCAGTTTTGTTGGTATATTTTATAATACTTTAGAAGGAAAATTGTGCCAAATACGACTAATATAAAAATAAGGAGATGTAGTATGATTGCCAATGAGACAACTATCCATCAAAGTTCAAATGAAGTGGATGTAAGACATTATAGGCAACCGTACGGCCTTCAACAATGAGATAAACCTATACAGTATAGTCGCCTATAAAAGGACCTGACATGAAAAATATGAAACAATTCAATAGAGAAAGCTAACGGCCTAATTTATAACAAAACAATTTACGAAAAACAAATATGACAGACACGACTTTGAACTAGCTGTCATTAACTGTGAGTACTCTCAGATCTGTACTTAGTGTCTTTTTGTTGCGGGGATCTATAAGTTCCCTGCCACTTCCGCTTGTATTTGTGTTACTTGTTTTTGCGCTTTGTATCGATCTGATGAGTTAAGCCTTTTTCAACTGATTTTTGTAGTTTGTTCATATGTTGTACTGTTACACCACTGTTCCAGGTTAGGGGGAGGGTTGGGCACCCGCTTACATGTTTGACCCCACCACATTCTGTATGTGCCTGTCCCAAGTCAGGAGCCTGTAATTCAGTGATTGTCGTTTGTTGCTGTACATCATATTTGTTTTTCGTTTTTTTTATTTTGTACATAAATCAGACCGTTAGTTTTCTCGTTTTAAATTTGTCATTTCGGGACCTTTTATAGCTGACTATGCGGTATGGGTTTTACTCATTATTGAAGGCCGTACGGTGCCATATAGTTGTTAATTTCTGTGTCATTTAGTCTCTTGTGGAGAGTTGTCTCATTGGTATTCATACCACATCTTCTTATTTTTATATGAACCAACGACAACCACTGAGCTACAGGCTCCTGACAGGCACAAAAAGAATGTGGCGGGATTAAACATGTTTGTGAGCGCTCAACCCTATCCATAACCTGGGACAGTGGTGTAACAGCACAACATAAGAACAAACTATAAAAATCAGTTGAAAAAGGCTTAACTCATCAGATCGATACAAGGCAGAAAAACTTAAAACAAAAACACAGACCGGACTTAAGGTTATTTATGCATGTGGTATAACACCTTAGTATTCAGAATTATTTTTATATATTACAAACACTACAATACATTTATAGAAAATGAATATATCAATGATATTTCATGTCAAAATAAAAGTGCTGACTACTGGCCATGGGTTGGTGACATCCCCAGGAATGAAACGTTCACCAGAAGTGGCATCGACCGAGTTTTTGTTAAAACTCATCAAAGATGCCAATACAATTTGACATTGTATACACAATTCTATCATGTTTAGTTGATACTTCAATGCTCCCTTACATGACAAGTATATGTTTCCTTATTTCAATGAAATATGATTTATGCAGGATAGTAGCATTTATCTCATTAAGCAAAATGATAGACCAAAGAATGACTCATATCCTATCTCCTCATTTTGAACAATTTCATTAGATATTAAATTAGAAACAACAGTAGTTTATCGATGTTCAAATCTCATAAATTCATTAGGAGATACAAATCAAAGTAATACTACAAACTGATGTAATGTCTGAAGGGAAAACCACAAACTAAGATAATGTCTGAAGGGAAAACCACAAACTGATGTAATGTCTGAAGGGAAAACCACAAACTAAGGTAATGTCTGAAGGGAAAACGACAAACTGAGGTAATGTCTGAAGGGAAAACCACAAACTAAGGCAATATCTGAAGGGAAAACCACAAACTAAGGTAATGTCTGAAGGAAAAACTACAAACTGAGGTAATGTCTGAAGGGAAAACCACAAACTGAGGTAGTGTCTGAAGGGAAAACGACAAACTGAGGTAATGTCTGAAGGGAAAACCACAAACTAAGCTAATGTCTGAAGGGAAAACGACAAACTGAGGTAATGTCTGAAGGGAAAACCACAAACTAAGGTAATATCTGAAGGGAAAACTACAAACTGAGGTAATGTCTGAAGGGAAAACGACAAACTAAGGTAATGTCTGAAGGGAAAACCACAAACTAAGGTAATGTCTGAAGGGAAAACTACAAACTGAGGTAATGTCTGAAGGGAAAACCACAAACTTAGGTAATGTCTGAAAGGAAAACCACAAACTGATGTAATGTCTGAAGGGAAATCCACAAACTAAGGTAATGTCTGAAGGGAAAACGACAAACTGAGGTAATGTCTGAAGGGAAAACCACAAACTAAGGTAATGTCTGAAGGGAAAACCACAAACTGAGGTAATGTCTGAAGGGAAAACCACAAACTAAGGTAATGTCTGAAGGGAAAACGACAAACTGAGGTAATGTCTGAAGGGAAAACCACAAAATAAGGTAATCTCTGAAGGGAAAACGACAAACTAAGGTAATGTCTGTAGGGAAAACGACAAACTGAGGTAATGTCTGAAGGGAAAACCACAAACTAAGGTAATGTCTGAAGGAAAAACGACAAACAAAGGTAATGTCTGAAGGGAAAACGATACAAAACTAAGGTAATGTCTGAAGGGAAAACCACAAACTAAGGTAATGTCTGAAGGAAAAACGACAAACTAAGGTAATGTCTGAAGGGAAAACGATACAAACTAAGGTAATGTCTGAAGGGAAAACGACAAACTGAGGTAATGTCTGAAGGGATTAAAAACAAACTGAGGTAATGTCTGAAGGGAAAACGATACAAACTGAGGTAATTTCTGAAGGGAAAACCACAAACTGAGGTAATGTCTGAAGGGAAAACGACAAACTAAGGTAATGTCCGAAGGGAAAACGACAAACTAAGGTAATGTCTGAAGGGAAAACGACAAACTGATGTAATGTCTGAAGGGAAAACCACAAACTAAGGTAATGTCTGAAGGGAAAACCACAAACTGATGTAATGTCTGAAGGGAAAACCACAAACTAAGGTAATGTCTGAAGGGAAAACCACAAACTGATGTAATGTCTGAAGGGAAAACGACAAACTGAGGTAATGTCTGAAGGGAAAACGACAAACTAAGGTAATGTCTGAAGGGAAAACCACAAACTAAGGTAATGTCTGAAGGGAAAACGACAAACTGAGGTAATGTCTGAAGGGAAAACCACAAACTAAGGTAATGTCTGAAGGGAAAACCACAAACTGAGGTAATGTCTGAAGGGAAAACCACAAACTAAGGTAATGTCTGAAGGGAAAACCACAAACTTAGGTAATGTCTGAAGGGAAAACGACAAACTAAGGTAATGTCTGAAGGGAAACCGACAAACTAATGTAATGTCTGAAGGGAAAACCACAAACTGAAGTAATGTCTGACGGGAAAACCACAAACTGATGTAATGTCTGAAGGGAAAACGACAAACTGAGGTAATGTCTGAAGGGAAAACGACAAACTGAGGTAATGTCTGAAGAGAAAACCACAAACTGAAGTAATGTCTGAAGGGAAAACCACAAACTGAAGTAATGTCTGAAGGGAAAACCACAAACTGAAGTAATGTCTGAAGGGAAAACGACAAACTGAGGTAATGTCTGAAGGGAAAACTACAAACTGAGGTAATGTCTGAAGGGAAAAGAACAAACTAAGGTAATGTCTGAAGGGAAAACGACAAACTAAGGTAATGTCTGAAGGGAAAACTACAAACTAAGGTAATGTCTGAAGGGAAAACGACAAACTAAGGTAATGTCTGAAGGGAAAACCACAAACTGATGTAATGTCTGAAGGGAAAACCACAAACTGATGTAATGTCTGAAGGGAAAACTACAAACTGAGGTAATGTCTGAAGGGAAAACGACAAACTAAGGTAATGTCCTAAGGGAAAACGACAAACTGAGATAATGTCTGAAAGGAAAACGACAAACTAAGGTAATGTCTGAAGGGAAAACGACAAAGTAAGGTAATGTCTGAAGGGAAAACGACAAACTGAGGTAATGTCTGAAGGGAAAACGACAAACTAAGGTATTGTCCTCAGGGAAAACCACAAACTGAGGTAATGTCTGAAGGGAAAACCACAAACTGAGATAATGTCTGAAAGGAAAACGACAAACTAAGGTAATGTCTGAAGGGAAAACCACAAACTGAGGTAATGTCTGAAGGGAAAACGACAAACTAAGGTAATCTCTGATGGAAAAACCACAAACTGAGGTAATGTCTGAAGGGAAAACGACAAACTGAGGTAATGTCTGACGGGAAAACGATACAAACTAAGGTAATGTCTGAAGGGAAAACGACAAACTGAGGTAATGTCTGAAGTGAAAACGACAAACTGAGGTAATGTCTGACGGGAAAACGATACAAACTAAGGTAATGTCTGAAGGGAAAACGACAAACTGAGGTAATGTCTGAAGGGAAAACCACAAACTGAGGTAATGTCTGATGGAAAAACGACAAATCTGAGGTAATGTCTGAAGGGAAAACCACAAACTGAGGTAATGCCTGAAGGGAAAACGACAAACTGAGGTATTGTCTGACGGGAAAACGATACAAACTAAGGTAATGTCTGAAGGGAAAACGATACCTTGTTGATCGATGTTACACGAATTGTAACTTATTGTGCATATATGTACAATTTCTTTTAATTCTTGTTAAGTGGAGTGTTGTGTTTTGGCAGTAATATTACTCCACAAGTCATTCTTTGGTATCATCAATGTCTGTACTATAGTCTAGAAATAACTTTCTGTCTGGCCTTGAAATCGTAATATCGATGAATCATATAAATATAATAGGAATACACTATGATTGAACATCTTTTGCTGCATGCATGGCATTTATCTTGACTAAATCTAAGCAACTCTAAATTAATTATTGTAATAAATATAAAATGCAGTAGTTTCTGCACTCAAGCTATTGTGAATCAAGCGCCTCCCTCCCCCGCATTTTCCCTGCATCTCATATTTTCAAGGGTCAAAATTTCAATAAATTTCATCCTTAAGCACTGCTTTTCGACCTCAGACGAAATATACTGTTAAAATATACATCATTTATATAATTGTTTGAATTAAAAAAAATTGGAGGAGATCTCTTTTATATTTTTCTATGTCTGAGGGACATTAATCCTAAATATTGTAAATCGGCATTTGTCTTCAAACATAATTGGTTTTCGAACATAACATTGCATAATAACGATATTGTTGGCATAAACCGCTTACAATTGTTAAGAACTGCAATAAGCAGAATACTCACATGGCGATTTCACATGTTTTATATTTCAAAGGGAAGGGGAAGGGAGGGAGGTCGTACAACTACCATGATTTTTGTTCAAGTTGCCCTCGGTTTTCGAACAATAACGTAGTGGCATAAGAAGTCAATTATTCTTCATAATTTGCTTATGACGGTTGTTGTTGGAAATGTGCTACGATCTTAGACAGTAGGGTAATATATGTATTAGGTGCTTTTAGTTTGCTTTCAGTATTGCGAGCATTTTTATCTATATTTTGTTTTGCCATTCCTGTTTTTTTTTGTTTCCATTATTTCGATATTTTAGATGAATTGCTTATTCTTATAGTTTGTTGTAATGTTTTTGTTAAATCTTTTTTCTGTTTTTTGTGTTTTTGTATTGTTTTTAAACAATTAAACATAACTTGATTCGACAACTGCTTTATTAATTTAGTCTCTGTTAATATTCACAATGTTTCTAAAGTGGGGGCAATTTAGGGCTCGACATGTAGTACTGTATAGAGATTTTTACTATTGCTCAAAACCTACAGTTGTCCAATTTTAATTTATTTTGTGTTTCATTGGGTTGCTGACTCCTCACTGAAGTAAACCTAAGATATTCACATTTTCTATAATTTCTTTTTACTGTATGGGCTGTATCCTCACTTTTGTATCAATAAACTCTGCACTTTTGTCCATTGGTTCGGCCACGGAAAGACAATGGTGTGTTTTTAAAATTTAATCAAATTGACAGAAGAACATAACTTTATGTTTTAACGTATAATAAACGTTCAATGCAAATGAGCTTTTTAGATTTCTTTTAACGTCTTTACAAATAATCCGTTGAAGATGTACTCATTGATATTTTAGTCGCGTAAAAAATGATTATATCACTACAAACCAGTAAAAGTCTGAAATGGCCTATATCTGTACTCGACTGTACTGATTTTTACTCGACCAGTCTGAATTGGTCTGAATTTTACTTGACATTACTAGACCCCAGTCTTAACCATACTCGACTGTACTGATTTGTACTTGACCCTTATCTTTGCCATTGAAAATAGTCTGAACCATACTCAACCAGTCTGAAACAGTCTTAACCCATTCTCGACCTGTACTCGACCTATTTTTTTCAGTCTAAACCATACTCGACCAAAGGTCTGAACAATACTCGACCAGTCTAAACCATACTTGACCAAATAACCTCTACTTTTTCTAAATTTTAACTGTTAAAATAAATTTCTTTTCAACTGACATGACAACAGCCACAATAAAATAAAGATATATTATAAAAACAGTTTTTTTACATTCTTACATGATTCTCAGATTTATAGAAGAGATAGTTAAATCAAATTATCTTATATAATAATTTAATCATATTAATTTTAAAGTTTTAGAGTTTTTTCTTTTACCTAAAAACCACACCTATACTGAGGGTAATTAAACCTTATTAAGGTGCTTCTTGTTTGGCATGTGTTTTTTTTTTTAAATTAATTTTCCTAAATTCCTAAATAAAAACTACATAGGTTTCATGGTTACATACAAAAAATGTACAATAGTTATATAATTATCTTTTTAATGAGATAAGAACAGCCAACAAAATCACTGAAATTGTTTATTAGAAATATATCTATTATTATAATTTGGGATATATTATATACAATATAAAGCAAAAAGGGATAAAAATTAAAGAAATTAAAAAAATTGTTCTTCTGATTAGTGGTGAAGTATAAAGTAATACCTCCTGCTTTTTGGCAAACTCATGAAAAAGATCACACCTGGTCAGAGAGTATTAAATTCTAAATAACATTCATTCAAAATTGCAACATCCTGTGAAACTTAAATCGCAAGGCCTTTTGAATTCACTAGATAAGTAATACACGAGTTTAAGAAAAATAGGGCTTTCTTTTTACCTGTAAAACACACATGTACTGAGGTAATTAAACCTTATTAAAGTGCTTCTTGTATGCCATGTCTTTAATTTTGACAAAAATTATTTAAATTTAATTGAAATAAATTTTTACTGTAACTTTGGAACACATTTCCTTTTTTAAAAGTTTATCACAGGATTATTATGGAAGTTCTATTATCATGATTATATTAAATTCTTGGTTTAACAAAACAAAGGTGTCATTTTTTAAATTTATTAAGTTGCTTTATATGCTATTTTATATATATTTTAATAAAAAAAATGTTCACTGCATTATTAACTAAACTCATGTGACACCATAAATCTATACGAGGCTTAAGTTTATGGTGAAAATTGTCCAGTAACCATAAAATATATCTGAAACATTCAAAAAATTTTGAATAACATTGAAAATATTAGTCACAATTCAGTTTTGAGATTATTTGATCAGCTTGTTATATTTTTATTTTAAAGGTGATAGATATATATGTATGTATATAAGATTAGTGTTGATGAAAATGGTGATGAAGTTATATTATGTTTATTGTGAAATTTTGGTTTCAATGCTATATTGAATACATTTTTAATTTCAAATTCTTGTTCAAATTTCTAGCCAGGGGGAATAGCTGTTGTTAAAAACAGTTCCTAAATTGATGAAATACAAAAGATATATACAAAAAATAGGTCTAGGTTGGTTAAGACTTGGTCGAGTATGGTTCAGACTAGGTCGAGTATGGTTCAGACTAGGTCAAGTATGGTTCAGACTAGGTCGAGCATGGTTCAGACGCGTATAAAATGGTTAAGTACTGGTCGAGTAAGGGTCGAGTACAAGTTCAGACTGTTAAGTATGGTTCAGACTACAGTCGAGTATTATCAAGTAAATTTCAGACCAATTCAGACTGGTCGAGTAAAAATCAGTACAGTCGAGTACAGATATAGGCCATTTCAGACTTTTACTGGTTTGTAGTGTATGTAGTTTAAATTGGGCTTTGAACAAGCTTACAGTAACTGTGAGATTTTTTTTTTTTTAAATCTGTAGTATAGACAGAACATATCAACAATTGATCAGTTTAATGGTACAATCATGATATTGCTTTCATAATTGAAATCTCTATATATATTGTTTGCTTTGAAAGACACCATAGATCTCATATGCTCGGATTGGAAGGCCAGTAGAAAGAATAGCAACTCTTGATATTTTTAAAAGTTAGAAGAAAAATTCATGCAAGATCGATCAATTTCTCCCTTTAATCAAATTCATACTTTAAGCAATATCTATTGTTTAGTTTAGTAAACGCATACATAAAAACAACTTCAACTTAAAATGATAGATTATAATAAGGGCAAAGGGTTTCTTAAAAATGACAATTTCAACATGCACCGAGCTTTTTCAACCTGCATGTTTACATATCAGATCACAGACGTTAAAAACAGATTTGTCAGTACTTTACAGTGTGTCACGGTTATAAAAGCCTTATATTTTCACAGCACTTTCCAAAATAATACAGAAGTTACTAAAAATAATTGCGAGTAATAAAACTAAAGGTCAACTCATGGAAATCGTTTTATGTCCGTATCAGACAACAAAGCAACAAACGACTTGTGTGGTAGCGCTGTGACTAGGGATCTGACTTATAATAAATCTAATGATGAACAGCAATAATTGCCATTTTCATGATTTTAATACTTCAGTTTTACAATGGATCTTTTATACTAAACTATGACAAAAGAGATGATTTTTGACTCCCTATTGCACTTTTTTTTCTTTTTTGAATGTTGGTGTTATTTTGAATCCTTTTTTTCAGATTGAACCTATTTATTTCCCAAACTCGTTCTCTTTGACCGTAGTGACATTTTGGATTTCAATCAACATATTCTGTGTTCTCAAATTTAATTAAAAACTTGATTAAAATTCATTCATATGTACAGATTTGATTTGGAATTTTTGCTGTAGCTGCAGATTTCTTTTTACAAAAGGGAGATCACATCCTAACTTTTACGGTAACGTTATTTATTGAGCTCGTAGATTTAGATAAAAGCTAAGTTTAATACATAATTTCACATTTTTCTTAACCAGTTATCAATTATAGCCTTGCATCCTTTCGATACTTATAAATTATGGTACTGCACAAGCTCGGTGTGTTATTTTTTCAGAATGCCTTTGGCGTCTTACAATAAATTCGTTGGAGGTGTATTTAGTCGGGAGAACGTGGGTTACTTATTAGTTAAAAGATCTTTAAAAAAACTAGATACATCAGTAAAAGCAAGTACTCTTTGATTGGTACTTTCTGTCTTTTAGTTAGTTGTTTTTGTTGAGTATCGATCGGATTTTTCACGCTCTTTCTATTCGATTATAGTTTTCTTAAAAATTTTTCCTGATAAATTTGGCAAATTTTTTATCGTAGTTTTTTGGTGGATCAGAAAGATGTGGAATCTTCAGCAAACTTATATAACAATTATAATATAATTATTATTAACAATGAAATGTATCCAAAGGTTCAACTTGAATCTTTAGGAATCGCTGCTGCCGTGTTTGCATAGTTTTACCTTGACATTAACTCAAACATCGTCGGTGATGCGAGTCAGTAATTCTGACTTGTACATGCATACTTCTACACGTAAATTATTACTTTGCAAATGTTATACTCACAGAAATTGTTGATATCTATCTTTTCAAGTAGTGAAAGGGATATACAGGATTCTTGATAATGAGTTAAAATGTCTCTTACTTTTGAAGACCTTATTCTAGCAGAATTTTGTACTTTTGTGAATAGATGGGTGCATTAAAACATTGCTGTTTCCTGATAAACTGAGTCCCAAATTATCAATCACTTGATGATTTTATTATTTTAACTGCTTTTCTGGTATCTTAGTTTATTTTACACAAATGACAGCAGCAGATTTCTACAGACCAATATCACACTTATAATAATTCTACATGCAAAAGCCCTTCTATATAGTCTTCTCGGTATAAATGTTGATTGTGTTATCAATTAATTAAAACACAACTAAATATTATTGCTATACAGCTTTTGACATTCAAGGTCCTATATTCTGACGATTAATGACATATTTACACTAAACCCATCGCATGTGTACTGACTGACATTCAAGTCTTACGTACTTGATTTTGTCATGTAGTTATTTGCTTTGCTTTGATTTGTACCATGTGTATTTAGTGTTTTTGTGCTTTGTATAAATCTGATGAGTCAAACCTTTTTCAGCTGATATTTATAGTGTGTTCATATGTTGTGCTGTTAAACCACTGTACCAGGTTAGGGAAAGGGTTTGGCGCCAGCAAACATGTTAACCCTTCTATATTTTGTATGTATCTGTTCCAAGTCAGGAGCCTGGAATTGGGTGGTTGTCGTTTGTTTTTTTCGTTTTTTGTTTTGTACATAAATCAGGCCATTAGTTTTCTTGTCTGAATTGGTTCATATTTGTCAGGATGTGAATTATTATAGCTAGTTATGCAGTACAGCTTTTGCTCATTGTTGAAGGCCATACAGTGATTAATAACTGCTAATTTTTACGGCAATTGGTCTCTGGTGGATAGTTGTCTTGTTTGCAATCATTCCACATCTTCTTATTTTTATATTAAAATACTCATAAAATACTATTAATATTTTTTATTGTTTAAAACGATGTCTTCTTTTTACGTCAAATCTTTTGTAAATTTTGATTTACATAGGAACTATTCATGCAAGTGTATTAATTTCAAATTTTAATCAATTCAGCTCCATTTTATTTAATAGGAAAATTAGATGGAAGGTTGGTGGTAAATGATTAAATTTGTGTTTTATATACTATGGTTTTATTCTATATGGCTTCCATGCAGAAATCTGTTCAATCTTAAAATACAGAGTTATGAGCTTGCTGGCTTAATAATGGCATTAGATTTGTTACACAATGGCTGTTAGAATACAGCTATTCTGTGTTTTGTAAAGTAGATGGTGAATTGATATATTACCTTGTTCTAATGGGATCATGATAAAACAAGGTAGTGAAAAACTGAAAAAGTTTATAACAAATAGTTTTTATTATTAATAATAATCAAGCAATTAGAAAATAATATAACAATAATGGTCGTATAAATTAACAATACAAATGCTATTTCTGTCCAAAATACTGAACTAACATCTGTACAGAAAAAAATATCACACAACTTTTCTATCCTCATCCATATGATAAAAAAATAATGATTTCCTATTTTACAGTTGTTGTTAAGTTCATATGATTCTCTATCTCGCACCTCCACAATACAATCACATGACTATCACCATTACATTATATGACCCTTTGATCAAGTACTTAATTTATCAATGCCATAATGTTTAGAAAAAAAATATTGTTTAAACATGTAACATGATAGTTAATATCATAATAGCTATAATTTCAAACCAATCAGTATGTACATGACTGTCATTCTAAAGAATTGATTTAAAAGAAAATGTCAAATCAGTGGTCTTTAAAACAAAGCAGTTTTTCTTAGATATATATATAATTATGTATGACAATATTCTGATTCTATATTAAATTTTTTTGATCAGCTGTTCTTTTAAATTACAAACCTATTATTAAACTCCAATGATTTCAAATATGGTACTTGATTTTATTTTTTTAATCTAATTAGTCAAGACTATTTAGTACATAGTCTGTACAACCTTTGGCATGTATTAACTATACTATCCACATAAACTATCTATAACTGGATTACACATTCATTCATAATTAACAATAAAAATTCAATTGACTATATATTAGTATTACAAAGCACTATTAACTGACCAATCAATTGCACATTTCCACTTCACCATACTTAAACATTTTACATACAACCATATTCTTCATACTAATATCCTTTAATGTATAAGAAAGTAATCATCGCGGGCATGTCTTATAGGAGATTTGAACACAAGTCACACTGCTTGCATAAAATTATAGCCTCAAGCATTGCTTCATTAGTGAAGGTTAAATTTTAGCAAATGAAGCATTTCCTGTGTTAAGATCTCCCATCAACCATTTTAATTATGTTACGCTTGTCAAGTTGTCTGAACAAAATCATTGTGTTTATCTGTCAATTGACAATTCCCTCCCTAATCCCAATTATCGTCACATGTCATGGTCAATGCTTAAATATGTTGGAAACAGTTTGTTCAAGCATTTTTTTAAAATAATACAGGGTTATTACATGAAAATTGTCCCAAGTAGATTTATATGTTGCACAAGGTTGCGGTAGACAATATTCAAATATATTCATGCAATAACCCTTTTAATGTAAAGAAAAATTTAAACAAACTGTCTCAAACACATTTTTGTCACTGATGAACATGATATTTTGAAGCTATATTTGCACTTCTGCAATATATATAGAATAATGACATTCTTGGTTTTTGATACTGACTTAATCAGCAAGAATATCAAGCAAGAGAGCAGATATTCCAGCTGATATTCCAGCTGATGATTTAGTATCAAAAAGTAAAATGCCATGTTTTTTTGGTTAAGATGATATAGTTTATCAAGAATTTCTTAGATTTATAAGTGTCTTAATAAATATACATACACTTATTACTCAAATCAAAATAATTAACACATGATTCCTTTTGAAACCTCATTCTTACAGAACAAATATTCTACCCATAAAATGCAGATACTATAAGTATCAAATAAGCTATTACTTACATGAAGTAAATAAAATATTTTGTAAAAACAAATAAAATACATATACCATTAAATGGTAAAAAGCTGCCTGAGTTTTTGCTGCGTCATTCTAATGTTAGTACAAAGCACTTAAGTGTGATTTCATAATTTTTGGTAAAGGGAGACAATCCACACAGTCATTATAAGCCTCATTATATGCCAGTCGACGTTTAATAGCCTGGAAGCACTTTTCTTGTAAAGACAAGTATCGACATCCTCTTGTTCCCAGACCTAGCTCTGATTCTGATGCTGTGGAGCTTACAATTGGATATAAAGGTTCTCCAACTTGGTCTAGTCCGGTAAAGGCTATGCCCAAGCTTTGACCATTGCAGTAAAAGGTTAAAGTCCCTGAGTACAAGTCTAACTGGCAAGTTATAATGGTGGTCTTGTCAAAGAATGGTTGGCAAAATTTCTTACTCTGACCATTGTGCCAGATTTTCCCCTTGTATGATAATCCCCAGCTTTGTGAATCCATACCTGCAACAAGACATTTAAAAGTAACACATATTCTTCCGAAATATCACATATGTATCCTCTGACAATTAATACAAAGGGCATTACCGTAGGGGTTAAGATTAATTACTTGACAGTACTGAGGCAACACTAAATAAGGATTAAATTGATCCCTTTACCAGACAGGGGCACTACTTAAACAATCTTATTTTTTGAATAACCTACATACATGCGAGTTATTTTGTAAGAAAATATATCAGTCAATGCATCATCGGTGCTGCAATCCAGCCAATTTTGAGCTTGTCAGACATTTTTTCTGATCCAATTTTCAATATTTTTTTCATTATACCAACTCCTATAAAACATTTCAAGACAGCCATCAGATTATAAGATGGGAATTGCTGAACAATGATGCACAATCCTTTTGATATTCAATAGAAGGTGAGCTGATTTTTCACAATTGCTTTATAAATATATATTCTACCACTGTATCGAGTGTTATACAATATTTCTCCATTCTAGACTGT
Organism: Mytilus californianus; assembly: GCF_021869535.1. Classification (NCBI taxonomy): domain Eukaryota; kingdom Metazoa; phylum Mollusca; class Bivalvia; order Mytilida; family Mytilidae; genus Mytilus; species Mytilus californianus. The sequence continues at coordinate 112,361,995 of NW_026262723.1, forward strand.
TAAATTTTCTAATTTAAAACATGATTCTAGAGTGGAGAAATATCCTATTGCACAAGATTAAGTGGTAGATTCTGTTTCTATAGTAATTTTTAGATGATATTCAGACAAAACTAATCCATCTTTTCCAATGATCTACAAAAAAATGTTTTCTTTTTATGTAACGTCATCAGACATTGTGGCCTTTTTTTAGTGACATCACAATAGGAAATTCAGAGGAAAGCAAGATAATTTGATGTCATCATTGAATTTTTACCAATGAAGAACTGAGATCAAACAACCATATGTTGATTAAATCACCAGGTCAGGAAAAGGATAAATCAGCAAAGAACAAGTGAAACTGTGAGCTACTGCTCACTGATGATACCCCCGCCCAAATACTTGACGGTAAACAGGAAGTTGTTGAGTGATGAATCTGAAAACACATTACATGGTATAGCTGACTTATATAAACCCTGAAACCAAATTTCAGAAATCCTTATGAGGTAGTTCCCGAGAAAAATGCAACGAAAAAATATTCATGGGACGGACGGACGGATGGACAGACAGATGTAAAACAGTCAGTGATATTGTTGTCTTTTTTCATAACTACCTCTACCTTTTTTGGGGGGAAAAATGCATCATTTTTTTTGAAAATTTGGAAGTTTTGAATAAGAATTTTTCACGTAATATTTTAAATTGTGAGACATTTTCAACCGGAAAGGAACTTTTTGGGGAGGGGAAAAAACGGAAATAAAATGCTTCGCTGAGTGCAGCCTGATACGACTGCAGAGGTTGAACCCTGAACAGTTGGGGCAAGTTTGGACACAATATTCAAGCTTGATACTGTCTGAATTTGGATTGTGATCAAATTTTGACATAACACAAAATAAATGTGGTCATAGATCTTAAAAACTTGAAATGGGACATTTAATTTACCTAGAATGGTCTGATATCCAAAATCTAACAACATGGTTAGATTAAGCATATAAAAAAACACCAATAATTTAATTTTAGTTGAAATCAAACAAAGTTTAATTTTGGACCCTTCAAACCTTAATATGAACTAATTTGAAAACAGGGCCCAAAATAAAAATCTAAATGCACAATAAGATTCAGCAAATCATACAGCTGCAATAATTCAGTTTTTGATGAAATCAAACAAAATTTAATTTTGGACCCTTTTGACATCAATGTAGACCAAAAAATGGGGTCCAATATCCATAAAAATTATACAAGGTTAGAACCCCCAAAAATCAAAATTGGTTAAAACATTTGTATTTGTTGTCAATTGACTATTTCTTGCTAGTGCGCAATACTGTGCAATTGTAGACTTCTTGCTATTGTGCAATACTGTGCAATTGAAGATTTTTTGCTATTGCGCAATACTGTGCAATTGAAGATTTCTTGCTATTGCGCAATACTGTGCAGTTGAAGATTTCTTGCTATTGCGCAAAACTGTGCTATTGTGCAATAGAAGATTTCTTGCTATTGCGCAATACTGTGATATTGCACAATACTGTGCTATTGCGCAATACTGTGCAATTGAAGATTTCTTGCTATTGCGCAATATTGTGCTATTGTGCAATACTGTGCTATTGCGCAATACTGTGCAATTGAAGATTTCTTGCTTTTGCCCAATACTGTGCTATTGTACAATACTGTGCTATTGCGCAATACTGTGCAATTGAAGATTTCAAAAATTTTGAAGAAAAAGAAAGAACCCCCCCAAAAATATTGGAAAAAAAAATCCCCCCAACTTTTTGAACCCCCCCCTTTTAGAGTAATTACCCCCAAACTCACTCCCAGCCTTCTCTTTATGGTATGGAACCTTGTAGTACAATTTTAGAGAGATCCATACACTTGAACACAAGTTATTGTCTGGAAACTAGAAAAATGCTTATTTTTGGCCCCTTATTCCTAAACGTTTTGGGCAATTACCCCCAAACTCAATTCCAGCTTTCCCTTTGTGTTATGGAAGCTTGTAGTACAATTTCAGAAAGATCCATTTATGTACACACAAGTAATTGTCATGAAACTAGAAAAATGCTTGTTTTTTGCCCCTTTTTTGGCCCCTAATTCCTAAAATTTTGAGGCAATTACCCCCAAAATCAATCCCAGCATTCCCTTTTCTGGAAGTAACAAAAATGCTTATTTTTGGCCCCTTTTTGGCCCCTAATTCCTTAATTGTTAGTACCATAACCCCCAAAATCTGTCCCAACCTTCCTTTTGTGGTATTGAACCTTATGGTAAAATTTCATAGAGATCCATTCACTTAAACTAAAGTTAGAGTGCGAAAACCAATGTGTCTTCAGACGACGACGCCAACGTCATACCAATATACGACTTGTTTTTGGCCCCTTATTCCTAAACTGTTAGTACCATCACCCCAAAAAATCAATCCCAACCTTCCTTTTGTGGTATTGAACCTTCTGGTAATAAAATGATTCGCTGGGGCGCAGCTTGATACGACCGCAGAGGTCGAACCCTGAACAGTTGGGGCAAGTATGGACACAACATTCAAGCTTGATACAGCTCTGAATTTGGATTGTTATTAAAAATTTGACACAGCATAGGTTTCTGACACAGAAAGAATGTGGTCTAAGAACTTGAATTTTTTTAATTTACCTATTATGGTCCAATGTCCAAAATCAAAATACATGGTTAGATTCAGCATATCAAAGAACCCCATATATTCAATTTTTGTTAAAATCAAACAAAGTTTAATTTTGGACCCCAACTTGGACAAACTTGAAAACTGGGCCCATAATCAAAAATCTAAACACATGTTTAGATTCAGCATATCAAAGAACCCCAAGAATTCAATTTTTGCTAAAATCAAACTAAGTTTAATTTTGGACCCTTTGGACCTTAATGTAGACCAATTTAAAAAACGGGACTTAAAATTAAAAATCTAAATACACGGTTAGATTTGGAATATCAAAGAACCCCAATAATTCAATTTTTGATGAAATCAAACGAAGTTTAATTTTGGACCCTTTTGACCTCAATATGAACAAATTTGATAGGGGGGCCCACAAATAAAAATTCTAAATGCATGGTTAGATTCAGCATATCAAAGAACCCCATATATTCAATTTTTGTTGAAATCAAAAAAAGTTTAATTTTGGACCCCAACTTGGACCAACTTGAAAACTGGGCCCATAATCAAAAATCTAAACACATGTTTAGATTCAGCATATCAAAGAACCCCAAGAATTCAATTTTTGTTAAAATCAAACTAAGTTTAATTTTGGACCCTTTGGACCTCAATGAAGACCAATTTAAAAAATGGGACCCAAATTAAAAATCTAAAAACACGGTTAGATTTGGCATATCAAAGAACCCCAATAATTCAATTTTCGATGAAATCAAACAAAGTTTAATTTTGGACCCTTTTGACCTCAATATGAACCAATTTGATAGCGGGGCCTACAAATAAAAAATCTAAATACATGGTTAGATTCAGCATATCAAAGAACCTCATATATTCAATTTTTGTTGAAATCAAACAAAGTTTAATTTTGGACCCCAATTTGGACCAACTTGAAAACTGGGCCCATAATCAAAAATCTAAATACATGTTTAGATTCAGCATATCAAAGAACCCCATATATTCATTTTTTGTTGAAATCAAACAAAGTTTAAATACTGGACCCTATCTTGGACCAACTTGAAAACTGGGCCCATAATCAAAAATCTAAACACATGTTTAGATTCAGCAAATCAAAGAACCCAAAGAATTCAATTTTTGTTAAAATCAAACTAAGTTTAATTTTGGACCCTTTGGACCTCAATGTAGACCAATTTAAAAAAAAGGACTCAAAATTAAAAACCTAAATACACGGTTAGATTTGGAATATCAAAGAACCCCAATAATTCAATTTTAGATGAAATCAAACAAAGTTTAATTTTGGACCCTTTTGACCTCAATATGAACCAATTAGATAACGGGGTCCACAAATAAAAAATCTAAATACATGGTTAGATTCAGCATATCAAAGAACCCCATATATTCAATTTTTGTTGAAATCAAACAAAGTTTAATTTTGGACCCCAATTTGGACCAACTTGAAAACTGGGCCAAAAATCAAAAATCTAAATACATGTTTAGATTCAGCATATCAAAGAACCTCATATATTCAATTTTTGCTAAAATCAAACAAAGTTTAATTTTGGACCCTTTGGACATTAATGTAGACCAATTTGAAAACTGGACCCAAAATTAAAAATCTAAATACACTGTTAGATTCGGCATAACAAATAAATAAATGTGATCAAAGATTTTACAAATCTAATGCGCCATACTGTGCAATTAAAGATTACTTCTTGAAATTTTTCAATATTTGAAATTTGAAAAAAAAATAATATTTGAAGAATAATTCTTTTTAATTTCTGAAATCTGAAATGAGAAAAAATTGGCCCCCCACAATTTCTTTTTATTCCCCCCCCCCTTTTTCCCCCCAAAAAATTCTTTCCCTCAAGATATGGTCATAATCTCAATTCAAATTTCCAATGGAGTTGGCAACCATAATTACCCATTTAAATTTACCATAGTGCTAACTTAATCTATTTTATAATAGAATTAATAAAAATATAGTGTCAAATCTTTCATATGGATTTTTTTGTAAAAAAAAAAGATGAAAACATTTGCAGATATTTTTACTGGTCTTCCTTTATAAATATGCATTTCTTTAAACATAATTTAAAAGCAGTGTAAGGGAAGTAACCAAAACGTTGTATTTGGATTACCTCCCTTACACTGTTTTAGATTATCTTTATTGTTCATTAACCATTACTTTATACATAATTTAAAAGCAGTGTAAGGGAGATAATTTCAATGATGTATTTGATTTATCTCCCTTACACTGCTTTAAATTATGTTTTGTACTAAAGTATTTGTCCATTAACCAGGACAACCTTGTTTTTCCCCCTTTTTTGCCCCTAATTCCTTAACTGTTGGTACCATAACCCCCAAAATCAATCCCAACCTTCCTTTTGTGGTATTTAACCTTATGGTCAAATTTCAAAAAAAACCATTCACTTAAACTAAAGTTAGAGTGCGAAAACCAATATGTATTCGGACGACGACGCTGGACGAGGACGACGCCGGACGACGACGACGACGCCAACGTCATACCAATATACGACCACAAAATTTTTTGCGGTCGTATAAAAAGTCATAGAGATCCATTCACTTAAACTAAAGTTATTGTCCGGAAACCAAATGTGTCTTTGGACGACGACATCATAGCATGACAGTACTTAATATATTGAAAACCACGTGTGTTACAAACCCCGCAATGATTCTAATCAGAAACCCGGATCTCAAAAGCACTTTCATAATATAAAAATAATAACATGAGTACGAAATTTACCTACATTACTACCTATGCCATCACCGTTTGGGAAAAATGTACAACTTATTGGGAGGAATTTTATGCCATTTTTTTTAAGTGATTGGGAATTTTCTCTAGGGGAAAAAGCCGAATTTCGGAGGTAATTTGAGGCAAACAATATTACTGACAGCATACCCCCCTTTTTTAAAAGCAGGGGTATAATTAGAGAAACATTTTGATATGAATGGAAAGAAGAATCTTCAAAGAAAGGTGGTTTATTTTTTTTTATTGAAGTCTGACTTAATAATTTCCAGAAAGAGGCATTGAAATGTACTTTTTAACAACAACAAAATGTTAAGTATTAATAATTTTATATGTAGCATAGATCAAAAGTATAAGGTATACTATTTAGGTCAAGAATTGTGTATTGAACTGTACAAAAAGTGTCTGTTCAATTATGTGATACAAGAAATATTAGCTTTGGTCAATAAAGATTGGCAGTACATTATATTGAACATGATTCCAGTTAATATTCACACATTTGAGTGTAATTATTTGTAAATCATGACAAATGTCAATCATACTGGTATTGTATCAGTACTCTTATTTGCCACAGGAAAGAATTGGAATAATAGTAGTTGAAAAAAGTGTGGGAATAAACTTTGATATCAATACACAGCTTGTTTTGATTTTTTTTTAGCAGTTATTCGACCTCTCTTTTCTTTATTTAAAATCAAATAACATATTAAAAGTTGGCAGTAGATGAATAAATTAGTGTATAAATTTTCTCCAAGTCATATAAATTAAAGACATCATTAGTTTCATAAGCCTTCAATTCAGAATTCATAAAATCAGGAGCGATGACATAGATTCAGCATGTCTGGATAAAAAATTACAAGAGACCCTAGTTTTTATGAGTTTTTGCATCATTATGAAATCAAATTTAGAATTAATTATAATTGAATGGAGTTTGCAGAGCAGATAAAACATGTAAAAAGCAACTCGAAAAAATAATTAATAAATACATTTTTTATGAGTATATTCAATATCTTTTTGGTACAAATTATAAATAACCTTGAGTCTTTAATTTTTGACCCTTTGGACCTTAATGTAGACCAATTTGAAAACGGAACCCAAAATTAAGAATCTAAATACACGGTTAGATTCGGCATATCAAAGAACCCCAATAATTCAATTTTTGATGAAATCAAACAAAGTTTAATTTTGGACCCTTTGGACCTCAATGTGGACCAATTTAAAAACGGGGCCCAAAATCCAAAAACTTAATACACGGTTAGAATCATCATATTAAAGAACCCCAAGAATTCAAGAATAAAACCCCATTGAAATTGGTCAAGAAATAAGCAATTTATACGAAGTATCTTCTTTTGCACAATACTGTGCAATTGAATATTTCTTGCTATTGCGCAATACTGTACAATTGACAATTTCTTGCTATTGCGCAATATTGTGCTATTGGATATTTCTTGCTATTACACAATACTGTGCAATTGAAGATTTCTTGCTATTGCGCAATACTGTGCAATTGAAGATTTCTTGCTATTGTGCAATACTGTGCAATTGAAAATTTCTTGCTATTGCACAATACTTATTATATAATAATTTACACATCCTGTTTGGTGTGTATCTCCTACCATATCATTATTATTTGCTTTTAAATATAAAACAGAAATAACCAACTTAAAATGGAAAATTTTAAAAGAAAAAAAAAGGAAAAAAAAAAAATTCCCCCCCCCCCCCCCCAAATTTTTGAACCCCCTTATGATTCATCACCCCTAAACTCAATCCCAGCCTTCCCTTTGTGGTATGGAACCTTGCAGTAAAATTTCAGAGAGATCCATACACTTGAACACAAGTTATTGTCTGGAAACTAGAAAAATGCTTATTTTTGGCCCCTTATTCCTAAACGTTTTGGGCAATTACCCCCAAACTCAATTCCAGCTTTCCCTTTGTGATATGGAACCTTGTAGAACAATTTCAGAAAGATCCATACACTTACACACAAGTTATTGTCATGAAACTAGAAAAATGCTTGTTTTTTGCCCCTTTTTTGGCCCCTAATTCCTAAAATTTTGAGGCAATTACCCCCAAAATCAATCCAAGCATTCCCTGTGTGATATGGAACCTTGTGGTACAATGTCAGAGAGATCCATACACTAACACACAAGTTATGTCTGGAAGTTACAAAAATGCTTATTTTTGGCCCCTTTTTGGCCCCTAATTCCTTAACTGTTGGTACCATAACCCCCAAAATCAATCCCAACCTTCCTTTTGTGGTATTGAACCTTATGGTAAAATTTCATAGAGATCCATTCACTTAAACTAAAGTTAGAGTGCGAAAACCAATGTGTCTTCGGACAACGCCGGACGACGCCAACGTCATACCAATATACGACCGCAAAAATTTTTTGCGGTCGTATAAAAATTGAGCCAGTTATACTCAGCACTCAATTAAGGCTATTAAAACAGTCATCTCTGCGACTTTAATTTCATTGTTGGTTGCCATTTAGCGACTGGTACTATTTGGACCTGGCAACCGTTAAATTCCAGATAATCAACCTGCCTCTAGTCGTATATTATTTAATTTTATTCACAGTCATAAGAGCGCTTGAATGTATGCTAAATCTTGAATACGACTTCAAGCATTTTTAATCCTAACAGGGTCTATAAAGGGCTTAACTTAACTGGGAATTCAAGCGTCTGATGAAGTGTTTTCGGGGCCAATACATCATGGCAGTCAAACAGATGTTGCTATCCGGATTTTTCAAAACAACTACCCAAAACAAAGATGTTTCACCAGCTAAGAAACAACTAGAGGCTCCAAAGAGCCTGTGTCGCTCACCTGATATTTTTGTTTACAATTGATGCATGAAACAATGCAACAATAATACTTTTTTTAAAGGAATCTGTGTGGATCAAAATCTAATCTTTCGTTTGATTTTAACTGCTTTCAACCCATTTATCATTTTAAAAAATTGAATTTGTCTATGTAGTTTCAGAGGAGAAGATTTTTGTAAAAGATGACAAAAATTTACGAAAAATTGTTAAAAATTGACTATAAAGGGCAATAACTCCTTAAGGGGTCAATTAACAATGTTGGTCATGTTGACTTATTTGTAGATCTTACTTTGCTGAACATTATTGCTGCTTTCAGTTTATCTCTATCTATAATAATATTCAAGATAATAACCACAAGAGTGCACACGCTGAAATGTCTCGCCTTCTTTACTTATCATTGATATTATGTTGATAGTCCTAAATATAAAGCTTTATTACAACTGTCACATAAACTTAACATTAACCAAATAAACTAAACATTGACCAATGAACCATGAAAATAAGGTCAAGGTCAGATGAACCATGCTAGGCAGGCATGTACAGCTAACAATTCTTCCATACAACAAATATAGTTGACCTATTGCTTATAGTTTAAGAAAAACAGACAAAAACACAAAAACTTAACACTGAGCAATGAACCTTGAAAATGAGGTCAAGGTCATATAAAACCTGCGTGACTGACATATAGATCATAAAATATTTCCATACACCAAATATAGTTGAACTATTGCATATAGTATTAGAAAAAAAGACCAAAACTCAAAAACTTAACTTTGACCACTGAACCATGAAAATGAGGTCAAGGTAAGATGACACCTGCCAGCTAGACATGTACACCTTACAATCATTCCATACACCAAATATAGCTGACCTATTGCATGCAGTATTAGAAAGAAAGACCAAAACTCAAAAACTTAACTTTGACCACTGAACCATGAAAATGAGGTCAAGGTCACATGACACCTGCCAGCTAGACATGTACACCTTACAATCATTCCATACACCAAATATAGTAGACCTATTGCATACAGTATAAGAAAAACAGACCAAAACACAAAAACTTAACTATAACCACTGAACCATGAAAATGAGGTCAAGGTCAGATGACACCTGCCAGTTGGACATGTACACCTTACAGTCCTCCCATACACCGAATATACTAGACCTATTGCTTATAGTATCTGAGATATGGACTTGACCACGAAAACTTAACCTTGTTCACTGATCCATGAAATGAGGTCGAGGTCAAGTGAAAACTGTCTGACGGGCATGAGGACCTTGCAAGGTACGCACATACCAAATATAGTTATCCTATTACTTATAATAAGAGAGAATTTAACATTACAAATAAAATGCTTCGCTGGGCGCAGCTTGATACGACCGCAGAGGTCGAACCCTGAACAGTTGGGGCAAGTATGGACACAACATTCAAGCTTGATACAGCTCTGAATTTGGATTGTGATTAAATATTTGACACAGCATAGGTTTCTGACACAGAAAGAATGTGGTCTAAGAACTTCAATTTTTTTAATTTACCTATAATGGTCCAATGTCCAAAATCAAAATACATGGTTAGATTCAGCATATCAAAGAACCCCATATATTCAATTTTTGTTGAAATCAAACAAAGTTTAATTTTGGACCCCAACTTGGACAAACTTGAAAACTGGTCCCATAATCAAAAATTTAAACACATGTTTAGATTCAGCATATCAAAGTACCCCAAGAATTCAATTTTTGTTAAAATCAAACTAAGTTTAATTTTGGACCCTTTGGACCTTAATGTAGACCAATTTAAAAAACGGGACCCAAAATTAAAAATCTAAAAACACAGTTAGATTTGGCATATCAAAGAACCCCAATCAAACAAAGTTTAATTTTGGACCCTTTTGACCTCAATATGAACCAATTTGATAGCGGGGCCCACAAATAAAAAATCTAAATACAGGGTAAGATTCAGCATATCAAAGAACCCCATATATTCAATTTTTGTTGAAATCAAACAAAGTTTAATTTTGGACCCCAACTTGGACCAACTTGAAAACTGGGCCAAAAATCTAAAATCTAAATACATGTTTAGATTCAGCATATCAAAGAACCCCATATATTTAATTTTTGTTGAAATCAAACAAAGTTTTATTTTGGACCCAAATTTGGACCAACTTGTAAACTGGGCCCATAATCAAAAATCTAAACACATGTTTAGATTCAGCATATCAAAGAACCCCAAGAATTCAATTTTTGTTAAAATCAAACTAAGTTTAATTTTGGACCCTTTGAACCTTAATGTAGACCAATTTAAAAAATGGGACCCAAAATTAAAAATCTAAAAACACAGTTAGATTTGGCATATCAAAGAACCCCATTAATTCAATTTTTGATGAAATCAAACAAAGTTTAATTTTGGACCCTTTTGACCTCAATATGAACCAATTTGATAGCGGGCCCACAAATAAAAAATCTAAATACATGGTAAGATTCAGCATATCAAAGAACCCCATATATTCAATTTTTGTTGAAATCAAACAAAGTTTAATTTTGGACCCCAATTTGGACCAACTTTAAAACTGGGCCAAAAATCTAAAATCTACATACATGTTTAGATTCAGAATATCAAAGAACCCCATATATTCAATTTTTGTTGAAATCAAACAAAGTTTTATTTTGGACCCCAACTTGGACAAACTTGAAAACTGAGCCCATAATCAAAAATCTGAACACATGTTTAGATTCAGCATATCAAAGAACCCCAAAAATTCAATTTTTGTTAAAATCAAACTAAGTTTAATTTTGGACCCTTTGGACCTTAATGTAGACCAATTTATAAAACGGGACCCAAAATTAAAAATCTAAATACACGGTTAAATTTGGCATATCAAAGAACCCCAATAATTCAATTTTTGATGAAATCAAACAAAGTTTAATTTTGGACCCTTTTGACCTCAATATGAACCAATTTGATAGCGGGGCCCACAAATAAAAAATTCTAAATACATGGTTAGATTCAGCATATCAAAGAACCTCATATATTCAATTTTTGTTGAAATCAAACAAATTTTAATTTTGGACCCCAATTTGGACAAACTTGAAAACTGGGCCAAAAATCAAAAATCTAAATACATGTTTAGATTCAGCATATCAAAGAACCCCATATATTCAATTTTTGTTAAAATCAAACAAAGTTTAATTTTGGACCCTTTGGACCTTAATGTAGACCAATTTGAAAACTGGACCCATAATTAAAAATCTAAATACACGGTTAGATTCGGCATAACAAATAAATAAATGTGGTCAAAGATTTTACAAATCTAATGCGCCATACTGTGCAATTAAAGATTACTTCTTGAAATTTTTCAATATTTGAAATTTGAAAAAAAAATAATATTTGAAGAATAATTCTTTTTAATTTCTGAAATCTGAAATGAGAAAAAATTGACCCTCCACAATTTCTTTTTACCCCCCCCCCCCCCTTTCCCCCAAAAAATTCTTTCCCTCAAGATATGGTCATAATCTCAATTCAAATTTCCAATGGAATTTGCAGCCATAATTACCCATTTAAATTTACCATAGTGCTAACTTAATCTATGTTATAATAGAATTTAAAATATAGTGTCAAATCTTTCATATGGATTTTTTTGTAAAAAAAAAAGATGCAACATTTGCAGATATTTTTACTGGTCTTCCTTTATAAATATGCATTTCTTTAAACATAATTTAAAAGCAGTGTAAGGGAAGTAACCAAAACGTTGTATTTGGATTACCTCCCTTACACTGTTTTAAATTATCTTAATTGTTCATTAACCATTACTTTATACATAATTTAAAAGCAGTGTAAGGGAGATAATTTCAATGATGTATTTGATTTATCTCCCTTACACTGCTTTAAATTATGTTTTGTACTAAAGTATTTGTCCATTAACCAGGACAACCTTGTTTTTCCCCCTTTTTTGCCCCTAATTCTTAAACGGTTTGAGCCATAACCCCCCAAAGCAAATCCTAACCATCCCTTTGTGGTATGGAAACTTGTAGTATAATTTCAGAGAGATCCATACACTGTTCCACAGTTATTGTCTGGAAACTAGAAAATGCTTATTTTTGGCCCCTTTTTGGCCCCTAATTCCTTAACTGTTGGTACCATAACCCCCAAAATCAATCCCCACCTTCCTTTTGTGGTATTGAACCTTATGGTAAAATTTCACAGAGATCCATTCACTTAAACTAAAGTTAGAGTGCGAAAACTAATGTGTATTCGGACGACGACGCTGGACGACGACGACGCCGGACGACGACGACGCCGGACGACGACGACGACGCCAACGTCATACCAATATACGACCACAAAAATTTTTTTGCGGTCGTATAAAAATCTGAACTTTTTTTTCAAGTAGTCACTGAACCATGAAAATGAGGTCAAGGACATTGGACATGTGACTGACGGAAACTTCGTAACATGAGGCATCCATATACAAAGTATGAAGCATCCAGGTCTTCCATCTTCTAAAATATAAAGCTTTTAAGAAGTTAGCTAACGCCGCCGCCGCCGCCGGATCGCTATCCCTATGTCGAGCTTTCTGCGACAAAAGTCGCAGGCTCGACAAAAAACTGCAAAATTTCCTTAAAATTACCAATTCAGGGGCAGCAACCCCACTACGGTGAAAATTTCAGGACAGATAGATGTTAACCTGATGAACATTATTTACCACTGACAGATTTGCTCTAAATGCTTTAGTTTCAAAGATATAAGCCAAAATCTGCATTTTACCCCTATGTTCTATTTTTAGCCATGTCGCCATGCTGGTTGGTAGGCGGGGTCATCGGACACATTTTTTAAACTAGATACCCTAATGATGATTGTGGCCAAGTTTGGTTAAATTTGTCTCAGAAGTATTAGAGGAGAAGGTTTTTGTAAAAGATTACAAAAATTTACAAAAAGTTGCAAAAAATTGACTATAAAGGGCAATAACTCCTTAAGGGGTCAATTGACCATTTTGGTCCTGTTGACTTATTTGTAGATCTTACTTCGCTGAACATTATTGCTGTTTACAGTTTATCTCTATCTATAATAATATTCAGATAATAACCAAAAACTGCAAAATTTCCTTAAAATTACCAATTCAGGGGCAGCAACCCAACAATGGGTTGTCTGATTTGTCTGAAAATTTCAGGGCAGATAGATCTTGACCTGATGAACAATTTTATCCCATGTCAGATTTGCTCTATATGCTTTGGTTTCAGAGATATAAGCCAATATCTAAATTTTACCCCTATGTTCTATTTTTAGCCATGGCGGTCATCTTGGTTGGCGGGCTGGGTCATCGGACAATTTTTTAAACTAGAAACCCCAATGATGATTGTGGCCAAGTTTGGTTAAATTTGGCCTAGTAGTTTCAGAGGAGAAAATTTTTGTAAAAGTTAACGACGACGGACGACAAGTGATGAGAAAAAGCTCACTTGGCCCTTCGGGCCAGGTAAGCTAAAAGGACGGGACAGAGAGTTCCTCTATAGAAACTCAGGCTTCTGAAGAGCCAAGTACATCTTCTAATGCTACGATTAAGCGTGAAAATGCGGCAACAACTTCAAGTGGTACTGGAAAATTTATAAGAAAATTCCAAAACAGCTGGCTATACGAGTTCTCCTGGTTGATCTATAATGAATACGAAAATAAAATGAGCTGATAATTTTGACAGGGCCTTCCTGATTTAGCTGGCCAATCGGATTTCATTGAGGGATCTTAATCACAACAAAAGATATATAAAATGCTTTGCTGAGCGCAGCCTGATACGACCGCAGTGGTCGAACCCTGAACAGTTGGGGCAAATTTGGACACAATATTCAAGCTTGATACTATCTGAATTTGGATTGTGATCAAATTTTTGCCATAATATAGGTTTCTAACACAAAATAAATGTGGTCAAAGATTTTACAAATCTAATGTGCAATACTGTGCAATTGAAGATTTCTTCTTGAAATTTTTCAAAAATTTGAAATTTAAAAATGTTAAAAAAATGAACCAATTAAAAAATATTGGAACCCCCCCACCCCCCCTTTCAAACTTTTTGAATCCCCCTTGGAGCATTAACCATCAAACTCAATCCCAGTCTTTCCTATGTAGTATGGAACCTTGTAGTACAATATTAGAGAGATCCATACACTTAAACATAAGTTATTGTCTGGAAACTTTAAAATGTTTGTTTTGGCTGCTTTTTTGCACTTAATTCCTGCATGTTTGGGGCAATTACCCCCAAACTCAATCCTAGCCTTCCCTTTGTGATATGGAACCTTGATGTACAATGTCAGAGAGATCCATACACTTACACACAAGCTATTGTCTGGAAGCTACAAAAATGCTTGTTTTAGGCCCCTTTTTGGCCCTTAATTCCTAATCTGTTGGCACCATATATAACCCCCAAAATGAATCCCAACCTTGTACTTGTGGTATTAAACATTGTGGAACAATTTCAGAGCAATTGAATTACTTATACTCAAGTTATTATCCTGAAAGTAAAAAAATGCTTGTTTTGTGTCCCTTTTGGGCTCCTAATTCATAAACGGTTGGGACAATCATCTGCCAGATTAAATCCCAATCTTCCTTTTATGGTATTGAACCTTCTTAAAATTTTTTTCATAGAGATCCATTCACTTAAACTAAAGTTGTTGTTTGGAAATCAAATGTGTTTTCAGTTGACGACGATGCAAACGATGACGACATCATAGCACTATATGAACCCATACTAAATTTTGCAGTCTTATATAAATTGCTATTCAAAAGATAATGGAAAATTAAGGGCATATTTTAAATTTAAATTTGCTTTCAAAATTTCCAATGGACTTTGCAACCATAAAAGCCCATTTAAATACATCATAAAAGTATAAAAATAGAAAATGACATCATAGTCATGGCTAAAATTAGAAAACCTTGATCAGCAAAATTTAATAGTAATATCTAAAAATAAAATTCCTTTGTCAACTTTAAATATAACTTCAAAAAATAAATGTACAGCTAATCACCTCAAGAGATTACAACATTTCTTTATAACAAAACCATTGTAAGGGAGGTAACTCTAATGCAAAAAATAAACCAAACCCATTTAAATACATCATTAAAGTATTAAATGGAAAATTCAAATACATCATTAGTATTAAATTGAAAACAACATCATTTATTTTGCAAAAAAAATAAAATATAAAGAAATTTTCTTTTTAATTTCTGAAATCTGAAATGAGAAAAAAGTGTTCCCCTCCCACAATTTCTTTTTTACCCCCCCCCCCCCCCCCACTTTTTTTCCCCCTCCCCACCTTTTTCCAAACAAAAAATTCATTCCCTCAAGATATGGTCATAATCACAATTCAAATTTCCATTGGAGTTTGCAACCATAATTACCCATTTAAATACAGCATACAAGTCTTAAAATAGAAAATGACATACATAACCATGGCTAAAATCAATATTCCTTAATCATCATAAATTTAATAGTAACTTCTTAAAGTAAATTGACAGCTGATCGCCTCAAGACAATACAACATTCCTTTATACATAATTTAAAACATTGTTTGTGTTGGATTACCTCCCTTACACTGCTTTTAAAATGTCTTAATTGTACATTAACCAGGAAACCCTTGTTTTTCCCCCTTTTTTGCCCCTAATTCCTAAACGGTTTGGGCCATAAGCCCCCAAAAGCCAATCCTAACCATCCCTTTGTGGTATAGAAACTTGTGTATAATTTCAGAGAGATCCATACATTTAAACACAAGTTATTGTCTGGAAAACTAAATAGATGCTTATTTGGGCCTCTTTTTGGCCCCTAATTTCTTAACTGTTAGGACCATAACCCCCAAAATCAATCCCAACCTTCCTTTTGTGGTTATAAACCTTGTGTTTAAATTTCATAGATTTCTATATCCTTACACTAAAGTTATTGTCCGGAAACCAAGTGTTTTTCCGACGACGACGACGTGATACCAATATACGACCGCTTTTTTGCGGTCGTATAACAAGGGTCAACTATAGGCAATATTTGCTTTGAACTAAGACTAACTTATTTTATGTCTACTATTCTATATAATAGAAAATCTATCGATATGCTTTTTTTTACTAGTCTTCATTAGCTCTACTGACTAGACTTTCATAACAAATTTCTTAGGCGACCTGAAATTATTTCCTGGCCACTGAAATTTTATATCTGGTGGCCAAAAGGCAACCTGGTCTTTAAACCTACTTTGAGGGCTGCATACATTCTTTTTCAATCTTGTTTTTAATTTCTCTCGACTTTGTAACTAAAGACAATCAAGATTATCACCAGGGAATTAAGGACACAGACCGACAGCTAGGATAACTATTACTTTGTACTTATGATACGGATTCCGTAAATTGACATTAGTGTGTACTTTTAGCTGACGGTATATCATGGAACACTGGCAGATTTCCATTTGCGCTTTATTCTTTATTATTACAATTACATACGGAAAAGTAATTTTACTTTGTTTTATGCATATGGTAAAATTTCTAATATCAGATGTGGACTTGACAGTGATGAAGCTCAGAACCAAGATGGAAACCTGAAATCAGTGTATTTTTGCATTGTCTAATTTAAGTAGATTTCCATGTTATTTCTTTTTCAATTTTAAAAATACTTAAAATGAACAAAAGACAAATGGTATTATTTAAAAATATAATTTTCATCATTTTGAAAGCTGTTAAATGCATAATTCACACCTGTACATGTGCACATGAAAAATTGTCCATGCCCATATTACTAGAATAGCAAGTCCATGAATATTTTTACTAGGAAAATAAATGCCAGACATAATTTACTAGCTATGGGCTTATTTTCCTAGGAAATTTTACCCTAGGACTTACTTTTCTAGTAAAATTATGGTTATGGACAGTCAGGGGTAATACTTATACAAGTAATTTTTGTTTACTTGATGAATATTTACTTGTATAAGTAATTTTGTAAGATTTTTATTTTATTTTCAAGGTTTGAATTATGTCCCCTTAATCTTTTCCAAAAATTTATACAAGTAATTATTTTTTACAACCCCTTAAATTCTTAAGTTTTGGGAGGTCAAATTTTCTGGTTTGCTAATTAATTTTTAATTAGAGTTCAACCTTTTATCTCAAGAACTAAGCAAAGAAATCCATTGCGCTAAGATGTTAACTGCACTAGGCCTTTAAAAATTGCAGTAAATAAGCAGTATTTTGAAGATACCAGACAAATGAGATTTTCATAGTCCATGAAATTATACTTTTATGAATAGTAAAGACAACTATTAATGACACACAATTAAACACTCTATTAGAGCAATGTAGTCAAGAGAAATTCAAGAGTAGATGAAAATAAGACTTTTTTACTTACATAAGTAAAAAATATCTGAATGTCTAAGGGATATAACTCTACCTCTAAGATAATTTACCTGTACCACTAGTTTTGGCCTAAAATTCGAAGTACATCTGATGAAAGATTTTTGACATTTTTTAAACACTTAAGTGTCTACTTCAGTCGATTCAATTCGTTTAAGTAAAAGATTTGAACTGATTTGATGTTTAAAGACGCTCAAATTCAAGCTTAAATATGAAAAATCCCATAAAACGTCACTTTTCAGATGGTTTTTGTCTAAAATGTAAGTGGACGCATCCGTCTTCTGTCTCAACCTTTATATATGTTATGTATTATCATCAAATACAATATATATCTAAATATTAAGACTGAACACAAATGCGGCCACTTCAATTTTAGACAAAACCGTCTTAAAAACAGCACAAATGCTAAAATTGTGAAGATTTCAGTAATTTTGCATGAATTTATGATGCTAGTACCTGATACATGTGCATTGTATTGTCAGAACAGCCAATATTTATGGAACAAAAGCATTCTCCTTTCTGCTCTTTGGTCGGGTTGTTGTCTCTTTGACACATTCCCCATTTCCATTCTCAAGTTTACTTTCCAATAAACAGCTAAAAGTTTACATTTCAACAAATTTGTAAATATGTTATATTTTGGGGCCAAAAGCGGTCTTACCGAACCTACTCCTTTTACTACGGGACCAAATTTACTGTTACAATTACTCCTATAAGGACACATTAACAATTTCCTACCACTAAAAAGAATGACAGATCATTATCTGCTGAATGTTTTGAGGTGACAATGTTTTGTATTTGTTATAATATTTAAAATATAAGCCAAAAACATGACAACTCTTATGTTCTATTTTTTGCAAAAGAAGTAATTCTTTTTTGCTTGGCTGGCATACACAATCTAATTTTTATGTAAATTTATTTATATATATATATATATATATATATCTAACAGATCAGTTCTATTAGTTTTACCTATAAGGTCAACATAACTGTAGTCCCCCTTGTGCAATAGTGCTCTCTCTGTGCCAACACCAACCATTACTGAGGTACCATTTGGGGGCTCAAGGAAGTGTACATCCCATACATGTATTCCACTTGTAAAACCTTTAGTTCCTCTCACACCTGTTAAAAAAACAAAAACAGCTTATTAGTAACAACATTAAAATAACAATAAATTAATTTGAATGATTGTGAACTCACATCAGTTCTTAATTACACCAATGTTAATTCTTAATTAAATGAAACATTTTGTCTTTTAAAACTTGGTATCACTGACTTTAATTCATGCACATAACAGCAACCATGACCTTAATAATCTCAAACATACACAACCAACAGGTAACACATACAACATAAGTTTTAGGCACTGTTCAGAAATCATGTGTCTGTGGACACCATAATGATTAATTGATTGTTGTTTTTTTTTTGTCCAGTGGCAAATATTTCATGCATGTTCAGGACGATGGACACCAATATCATTTAATGATATGTTCTTAGGTCTGTATAGGTATGGTATACACACATTCAACTGATTTAAAAAGGTATAAGATGACATTATATTCATAAGTTATGGTTTGCCGAGGTCTCATCGCTATACATATTCATAAATAGAAGGGATGTTTATAAGTTGTGCAATTTGTTAATCGTCAACTGATATAATAAGCACGCTAAAATACTACATGTGTTGAAACAACAGTACACAATACACTAGTTATGTCAATAAAATACAGAATTATCAGAAGAATGAAATCACCAGACTTGAATGTAATCATATAAAACTCGCACAAACATGAAGAAAAGTCCAATGATACCAAGATTACTTTTAAACCCGTTGTTCCTACAACATCTCAATAATTTATACAATGTATTTTATTCAAATTCATAAAAGTCTGTATCTTCTCACCAAGCAATATCAGTTTTTTAAGCAAAATTTTCATAGAAAGTACATTTGTATTCCTTTGTTTCATTCAGGGAATACTCTGCCATTCTTTTATTTCATCAAAAACATTACTGTAATACAAATGTATAACTCTATGATAATGGACACTAAGTGAGGATATGTTTTACAAGGCCAAAATGCCATGCAAAACTTTTAAACACAATAGTTACGATAAACTGTGCCATTTATAATGGCTGTTGATTTACCTCCACTCAAACATCTTTTCTCTGGAGTTGTCTCCCCTCACCTGTAACACAAACCATTAATAATACATGTTCAAAAAACACGTATAAAACGTGTTGTATAAAAATCAATGTAGTGAAAATCCTTCAAAAAAGACCAATACTATTTACAATTAAAAAAATTCTTTGGCCATTACTTTTTTTTTAAATGTAGTTATAAATAATTTATTTATATAAGAACGGAAAAATCTACCAAATGTCAATATGAAACAAAAATGTATCAAAATAATAAAAGCTTACATTTAAAAAATATTAAAAAGAATCAATAAACCTGAATAACATAGCTGAGAAAGTGATACAGAAGATTGTTTCCCCGAGAAAAACATTGTCAATCAAGGTACTCCAAGATTATTGACAATGTTTCTTCGACGGTAACAATCTGTTTTATCACCCTCTCAGCTTTGTGCTATAAAATGAAAATACTGAATCTATTGTTATCAAGTTAATTTATAATGTCTTTATGAATTATTGATTTAAAATTAAAATCATTGTCTTTTTAAATTATTGATTTATAATTAAAATCCTTGTCTTTTTAAATTATTGATTTAAAATTAAAATCCTTGTCTTTTAAATTATTGATTGCTCTGTATGAGAGGGTGACATTAAACAAATTGTTATCCCCTCATATGTAAGAGTATCAACCAAAAAAAAAACGGCATTTTAACATTAAGTATAATAAAACTGAATATCCCTATCAGGATTTAAGAAATTTATTATTCCATAATATAGTTTTAAAATATTGATATAGGTAAAAAAGACACAGCACTGTAACAGGATATAAAAGGTCTTTTATATAAGGTAAAAGTTATACATATGAACATATAAAAATACTTTATATACAAAATAAAATAAAGAATTTAAAGATCTTTATCTTAAAGTATTTATACATAAATTATATAACAAAGTTACATATTTATTAAAATGTTGAAACTGTGTATAAAAAAAAGGTGTTGGAGATACATGTATTTCATACTTTCTATTAAACTGTTTACCCTAAATGTAAATTAAAAAAACATGATTGCAAAATGTCACTTTGTAACTATACAATATAAAACAAGTTACATGTATGTTCTTTCTCAAGTGTTGATTTCAGGACAAATAAATATATATTTTACATAAAAATTGAATGATTTTGATAGAACATTGTATTTTACACAAGAATATGAAACACCCTACTCATAAAACAAGCTGTCACATCAAAATCATTCAAGAATTGCTTGCATGCAGAAATATAAGCCAAATTAAAAAAAAAAAATCCATAATTCTGCAAAAAGTAAATCTGTGGTTAAGTATGGTCATCAACTACTCATCATTACTAATATGAAAAAGGTTGTACAAAAGGACAAGATAGACAATATCTGCCTAAATAATACTTAAAATAAATGCACAGGAATTGGAAATATTCTGTCATTAAAAGTTGATCATTTTTGCACCTATAAATTTTATATCAGATCTGCAGAAGTCATATACAATTCAAATAAATTCTATTTAAATAACTTTAAAAAAGTCTGATTAAATCTCATATCATTTTTATGTTCAAAATCTCATTAAGTCATTTATTAGAGTGAAAGTACTCTATGTCACTCCAATAGTAAGATTTTGAACATAAAAATGACATTCCTACAAAATATATCTTTATTTCAATCACTGTTATTTTTTTTTTTTTATGTTTTTAGCATGCATGAAAAAAGTTTATAACAAGTTCCAGTGCTGTGTTTCTTTATGAAATACAATGTAGCATTTGATTTGTAATCATGGTAATGAACAGATATAAATAACAGTACAGAAGAGATGAGATTACCTGCAGTGCCTGTACTTTGGTAGACTGGATCTGTATAGAAGTAGACATTCTCCTGGTCTGAGGAGAGCAGTACCTCAGGAGACTTGTTTAACTGGTCCCACACCCAGTTATCAGGATTATAATCAATAGAAGTCCAAGCAAAATTCTCAGGCATCTGACCAACTGTTAATGCTAAAATAAAACATAAAAGTCTGTTAACACTGGTCATTAACTCTGTTATAATCAATATAAGTCCAAGCAAAATTATCAGGCATCTGACCAACTGTTAATGCTAAAATAAACAAAAAAGTCTGTAAATCCTGGTCATTAACTCTGTTGTTTATCTTATGATCAGCAGATCAATGAACTTTTTTAATTAACTATCATGCAGTACTACAATTTAATTAGCAAGACTCAAGATGTATCATATCTGATGCAACACTCCACAATATTGGTAGTTAATCAACATATGACTGAGATCTCCATAGAAAAAAACTGCTTCTATGTTGTTCAACTGTGCCAAACAAGAAATACACATGAAAAATGTCAGGGGAATTACTAAAATAAGTGATTTATAAAATCACTTATTTAAGTAGCAAATTAGAAATTCTGTGATTTTATAGTTTTACCAAAATTTTAAAAACATACAGGTTTAGATTATATCTTATCATTAGTAAAATTGAAAAAAAAATAAACCTTTTGATTCTTTTAAGTAGCAAGGTTTATGCCTTTGATGCAATCATTCAGCTGTAAATTCTATATTTGGTGAAAAAATGCTATAATGAAGGCTTTACATAATGAAATAATACTTTCTTAACAGATTTTTCCCAGCAGTGGGAGTATTTTTCCTGTTAAATTCAAGGTTTCATCTTACAGATTATGTAATAAAATTTTACTGTTCGGGGGTGTTGAAATTATTGGGGGTAATTAAAATAATAATACTTAAAGAAGTGATTTTTTGGAAGAAAATAGAGGCATGATACTTAAACAAGTGATTTTCATGTCATTATCCCAGATTCAGTACAATGTCATCACCTGACATGACCGGTCATCCTATAAACACAGATGTTGGTTCTGATAATTTTAGCAACATAATTAGTCCCTGGATAATTAGTAGTGTATATTTAAAGCTACAATAAAATTAAATCACTTAGTCTAGTGATTTATTTGTACTACTTAAATAGGTGATTATTAAAGAAAGACAACTCTTACTTCCAACATTTGTGAACAACATGTTACTTGAATCAGTGATTTAGAAATCATTCATTTAAGTAAGACCCCTGACTGATACATGTACATGCACAATAACAGGACTTACGTATACACTACTTCTGAATCATAGGGAGAAGTGACTTCTCTTTTAGAAATTGATAGGGAGAAGTAGTGAGACTTAAAAAGAGAAGACTGCTTCTGAAGTTCCTCTCTGGCGGCGCTATAATGTTTGATTTCAACAATGATATATCAGTGTTCCAGCTAGGATTTCAAAAGGGCAGGGAGCCAATCATGAAAAGGGCACTTTAGCACGATGATTGATATTTCAAAAAGGGCATGTCAAACATTGTCTTATGTTAACTGCAGGGGTTTCAGCTAGGAGTTTTGAGGGAGTTTAGTCAATTTTACGCTAGATGAAAATCAACCTTATTTTGGGTAACAATATTAAAGGGACCATGCAAGGATGTATACTAGCTCAGTCTTCCCTAGAACATTTTTGATGCATGGTAGGTCTAAGGTTAAGATGCAATGCAGCGGCATTTTGTAGAATTATTTTTATTTCATTGTGCATACATGTCAGTTAAATAACTACACATAAATCTGCAATACAGTCAGGAACAATACCTAACATTTTCTCCAGGGGCCAGGGTGGATCCCAAAACTTTTTTCCAAGGGCCCAGTAGAAATTTTAAGGCCCTACCAGGGTATTTTTACTACAGGTACATACTTATTAATAGTCTTGAATGTTCTTATAAAGGCAATAATATATGTTTGAAATGCCTAATACATGTAGCCCAGTGTTTCTGATTATGATAGAAATAATAAATGAATTATAATAAACCACATTGAGTTTTTCAGGATTTAAAATCCATTTAATCATGTCTATTCAGACTGTTAAACTTATATTTGTAATATTATATATGAAAAATATATAAAAAAATCCCCCCCCCCCCCCCTTTTTCCATTTTACACACCTCTAGATGTAGAGTATTAAAGTATTATCAGTTTCACCCCAAAAAAGTATTCATTTTTAAAGAAATAATCTTAGCAGTTAATCAAAATGAAAATCTTACTGTCTATAAATAAAATGTAACTGTTTCTTGTTAAAGGGGTTTTCCGAATTTTCCTGCCAAAAAAGCACATGGCTTTCAACAAATGTAAACAAAGCAGTCAATTTGTGATCATGGATTACAGCTTTAATTAATTTAATTTGGATATACATGTAGATATTCAATGAAAGGTACAGTCAAGCATTGTTTTTACTTTTTCGGGATTGAAACTAGTTTAAAAGATCAATTTAAAAAAAAAATCTTTGACATATAAACAACTGACGATCTACAGATACATCAAACGCAAATTGTCACCTTTTGAGAAATATTGAAATTTAAATGCTGACTGACCGAATTAAATGAGAAAAATTATTACAATGATCAATTATGAAGTTTAATTAACGGATTAATGACCCATCCGATGTCGATAAGCGGATATCTGTAATCACAACTTATTACACCTGCTGTAAAAGTTAATTAGCTGAGGGTCATAAACTTGTCATAAATATGAAGACAGGTAGAATAATTGTATTTTCATCAAAATATTACGGCAATAAAGGCATGGACTTACGAAAAAAGGGCAGGGCGTCTTAAAAAGGGCACAGGGCGTCAGAAAAAGGACACAGGGCGGCACTCGGGAAAGGGCGGGCGAACCGCCCTGTGAAAACGTCCTAGCTGGAACACTGTATATCTTACCACTTGTATCCTATTCATTTAATTCTTTTTGTATTGTCCATATTAAATCACGTCTGAATATATTATTACAGTAACAGTAGTCTCAGTTTATGTCTTAAGTTGTCCTTTATTTGCAGTAGACAAATTACTAGACTTACCTATACAACCAAGAGAAACTTGGTTAATTCTGTTCTCTATTTGACTGAAAAGACTAAATGTGTGGCTAACAAGGGTATGTCTATTTCTGTTAAATCTGACTGATTTCTTCTGTATAATCTGCTTTATCTCTTTAATACAGTGCCAACTCTTCTGTGATAAACAAGAATATTTGTACTATTGAACACATTGCTGTTTTGTATAAATCATAACTCGTACACAAATTTCTTATAAGTTATCAATACTTTCCAAACCTCTTAAAATAATTACAAGAACATCATTTCACTTCATTTTTAATAAATAAATTATCTATGCAAGTCTCTTAGATCGGCAATTTGTACATATACAAAAACGTATGTTCGTTGTTTTTCCAATTTTTGTGCTTCATGCTGACCTGAAGAGACAAGCCATTTCCAACTGATTTTTGCAGTTTGTTTTTTTCAAGTACATGTGAACACGTATGTTGTGCTGTAACACAACTGTCACAGGTAAAGGGAGGGATGAGCACTCACAAACATTTTTAATCCTGCCACATGCTATATTTGCCTGGCCTACATGTAAGTCAGGAGCCTGCAATTGAGTGGATGTTGTTAGTTGCTGTCTGTCATATTTGTTTTAAAGTTATAGTTTTGTCATAAATCAGGCTGATGTTTTTTTCGTTCATCTTATATCTTAATATATAATAGTCCATCAATTTACAATACAAAATCACAAAACAACACTACTGGAAGGCAAATTATACTGTATGTACCAGTAATGTTATCGCCAAGTTCAGGTGATCCCAACGTTGTCACGAGGCCCACAAGTCAAATTGCCTTTTAATAAAATGCTCCGCAGGGCGCAGCTTGATACGACCGCAGAGGTCGAACCCTGAACAGTTGGGGGAAGTATGGACACAACATTCAAGCTTGATACAGCTTTGGATTTGGATTGTGATTAAATATTTGACACAGCATAGGTTTCTAACACAGATTGAATGTGGTCTAAGAACTTAAAAATTTTAAATTGGACATTCACCTATTATGGTCCAATATCCAAAATCTAAATACATGGTTAGATTCAGCATATCAAAGAACCCCAAGAATTCAATTTTTGATGAAATCAAACAAAGTTTAATTTTGGACCCTTTTGACCTCAATGTGGACAAAGTTGATAACGGGGCCCAAAAATCAAAAATCTAAATACATGGTTAGATTCAGCATATCAAAGAACCCCATATATTCAATTTTTGTTGAAATCAAACAAAGTTTAATTTTGGACCCCGATTTGGACCAACTTGAAAACTGGGCCCATAATCAAAAATCTAAATACATGTTTAGATTCAGCATATCAAAGAACCCTAAGAATTCAATTTTTGTTAAAATCAAACTAAGTTTAATTTTGGACCCTTTGGACCTTAATGTAGACCAATTTGAAAACGGAACCAAAAAATTAAGAATCTAAATACACGGTTAGATTCGGCATATCAAAGAACCCCAATAATTCAATTTTTGATGAAATCAAACAAAGTTTAATTTTGGACCCTTTTGACCTCAATGTGGACAAAGTTGATAACGGGGCCCAAAAATCAAAAATCTAAATACATGGTTAGATTCAGCATGTCAAAGAACCCCATATATTCAATTTTTGTTGAAATCAAACAAAGTTTAATTTTGGACCCCGATTTGGACCAACTTGTAAACTGGGCCCATAATCAAAAATCTAAATACATGTTTAGATTCAGCATATCAAAGAACCCTAAGAATTCAATTTTTGTTAAAATCAAACTAAGTTTAATTTTGGACCCTTTGGACCTTAATGTAGACCAATTTGAAAACGGAACCCAAAATTTAAGAATCTAAATACACAGTAAGATTCGGCATATCAAAGAACCCCAATAATTCAATTTTTGATGAAATCAAACAAAGTTTAATTTTGGACCCTTTGGACCTCAATGTGGACCAATTTAAAAACGGGGCCCAAATTCCAAAAACTAAATACACGGTTAAATTCAGCATATTAAAGAACCCCATGAAATCAAGAATAAAACCCCATTGAAATTGGTCAAGAAATAAGCAATTTATAGGAAGTATCTTCTTTTGCACAATCCTGTGCTATTAAATATTTCTTGCTATTGCGCAATACTGTACAATTGACAATTTCTTGCTATTGCGCAATATTGTGCTATTGGATATTTCTTGCTATTGCGCAATACTGTGCAATTGAAGATTTCTTGCTATTGCGCAATACTGTGCAATTGAAGATTTCTTGCTATTGTGCAATTGAAAATTTCTTGCTATTGCACAATACTTATTATATAATAATTTACACATCCTGTTTGGTGTGTATCTCCTACCATATCATTATTATTTGATTTTAAATATAAATCAGAAATAACCAACTTAAAATGGAAAATTTTAAAAGAAACAAAAAAGGAAAAAAAAATAAATCCCCCCCCAAAATTTTGTGAACCCCCATTATGATTCATCACCCCCAAACTCAATCCCAGCCTTCCCTTTGTGGTATGGTACCTTGCAGTACAATTTCAGAGAGATCCATACACTTGAACACAAGTTAATGTCTGGAAACTAGAAAAAAATGTGTTTTTTGGCCCCTTTTTGGCCCCAAATTCCTAAACGTTTAGGGCAATTACCCCCAAACTCAAACCCAGCTTTCCCTTTGTGATATGGAACCTTGTAGTACAATTTCAGAAAGATCCATACACTTACACACAAGTTATTGTCATGAAACTAGAAAAATGCTTGTTTTTTGCCCCTTTTTTGGCCCCTAATTCCTAAAATTTGGAGGCAATTACCCCCAAAATCAATCCAAGCATTCCTTTAGTGATATGGAACCTTGTGGTACAATGTCAGAGAGATCCATACACTAACACACAAGTTATGTCTGGAAGTTACAAAAATGCTTATTTTTGGCCCCTTTTTGCTTTACTGTTATTACCATAACCCCCAAAATCAATCCCAACCTTCCTTTTGTGGTATTGAACCTTGTGGTAAAATTTCATAAAGATCCATTCACTTAAACTAAAGTTAGAGTGCGAAAACCAATGTGTCTTCGGACGACGACGACGCCAACGTCATACCAATATACGACCACAAAAATTTTTTTGCGGTCGTATAAAAACAGAGAAGGTCTTACCTTTCATATTTTTATAATCCCTTATTACAGCCGTAAGCAGAAATAATCTAATCACCAATAAACTGGATAATACTGGTTTAACTCGGGTAATATTTATCCAGACTACTGTCATTTAGTACTCCGTTAAACCAAAATACCAGACATAATTAGTTATCAAAATAAAATAATTAAATCTTTAAAAAAGAAATACAATTTTATGATTACTGTAGAGGTGTTTCGCTGACCGATCTGTGTGACCAATATACTCTGCAATCAATAGGTTTGTTTACAACTATGTCAATGGTTTCGGGTGAAGGTCAATCAAGGCAAAAGAATAACGGAAAGACTTCGGTAATCATCGCTATTAAGGACGTGGATGGGGGTCGTTCTTTTCCTTATTCTTGCTTTTTTGAGCCCAATATTTTCTATTCTCTATATCTTAGCACTCCCATTATTATCTTTTCTTTATTCTTTTAGCCTTTTTTCTCTTTTAGAAATTGATAGGGAGAAGTACTGAGACTTAAAATAGAAGTGCTTCTGAAGTTCCTCTCTGGCGGCGCTATAATGTTTGATTTCAACAATGATATATCTTACCACTTGTATCCTATTTATTTAATTCTTTTTGTATTGTCCATATTAAATCACGTCTGAATATATTATTACAGTAACAGTAGTCTCAGTTTATGTCTTAAGTTGTCCTTTATTTGCAGTAGACAAATTAAATTACTAGACTTACCTATACAACCAAGAGAAACTTCGTTAATTCTGTTCTCAATTTGACTGAAAAGACTAAATGTGTGGCTAACAAGGGTATGTCTATTTCTGTTAAATCTGACTGATTTCTTCTGTATAATCTGCTTTATCTCTTTAATACAGTGCCAACTCTTCTGTGATAAACAAGAATATTTGTACTATTGAACACATTGCTGTTTTGTATAAATCATAACTCGTACACAAATTTCTTATAAGTTATCAATACTTTCCAAACCTCTTAAAATAATTACAAGAACATCATTTCACTTCATTTTTAATAAATAAATTATCTATGCAAGTCTCTTAGATCGGCAATTTGTACATATACAAAAACGTATGTTCGTTGTTTTTCCAATTTTTGTGCTTCATGCTGACCTGAAGAGACAAGCCATTTCCAACTGATTTTTGCAGTTTGTTTTTTTCAAGTACATGTGAACACGTATGTTGTGCTGTAACACAACTGTCACAGGTAAAAGGAGGGATGAGCACTCACAAACATTTTGTCACGAGGCCCACAAGTCAAATTGCCTTTTAAAAACAGAGAAGGTTACCTTTCATATTTTTATAATCCCTTATTGCAGCCGTAGGCAGAAATAATCTAATCACCAATATACTGCCTTAACTGGATAATACTGGTTAACTCGGGTAATATTTATCCAGACTACTGTCATTTACATGTTAGTACTCAGTACTCCGTTAAACCCAAATACCAGACATAATTAGTTATCAAAATATAATAATTAAATCTTTAAAAAGAAATATACCTTTATGATTACTGTAGAGGTGTTTCGCTGACCGATCTGTGTGACCAATATACTCTGCAATCAATATGTTTGTTTACAACTATGTCAATGGTTTCGGGTGAAGGTCAATCAAGGCAAAGAATAACGGAAAGACTTCGGCAATCTTCGCTAATAAAGATGTGGATGGGGGTCCTTCTTTTCTTTATTCTGCATTTTTTTTTAGCTGAATATTTTCTACTCTCTATATTTTAGCACCCCCATTATTATCTATTCTTTATTCTTTTACCCTTTTTCTTTTATATTTTTCTGTTTTTCAAATCTGCACTTTTTGTCCATTATTCTCTATTCTATATACCACACCCAGACCCTCATATAACAGTTGTTTTTTTAAAACGTTTTACAAGTGAGGTCGTCTATTACTAGGGTAATAATGAGGGTCTGAATGTTAACAGAATAGTATAATCACTATTCATGTAGAATAAAAAAAGATAGAACAGTTCAAACAAAGATATTGTAACATTTCAGTTATATGTTAGGTCAAGTGTGTTATCTGATTGTATCAGGTTTACGTACTTCTTCTATGTTATGGCATCCAGTTATCCATCAGACTTTTGATGATTACTAACTGTTGCGCATGCGTAGGATAATAATAAATAAATATTTACAAAATAATAGTGCCAAAAATAAACAAATACTAACATGACATGTGATTAAAACTATATACACAACTACTACCTTACCCTGGGAACAGTATATCTAACATATGTTCCTGCCTTATCTAACCTCTGTATCTTTAACCCCCTTTGTAGAGGAACCATACGCTAGTATGTAGAACTTGTGATCCGCAATTTCTATGTACAGTGATGCCTCCATCAATATGTTGCAGTGCTCTATATTTACAGTGAAATCCTACCCACACACACTTATATTAAAAATCCTTTGTTTTATAATTAAAATGTTTCTGTGCCTATCATACGGTGGTTAAAAGTCAGTCACTATAAAATATAAAATTCCTTTCCATTTGTTTTCGGTTCCCCTAACCGTTTTGTATACGTAGCTAGATATGCTTTAAAAGTATAACTCATTTCTGTAAGATATCAATATCATTATTCCATAAAATCATTTGTTTTCGTATCACGGTAAGATGATAAAAGAATGAGTGCCTCTTCCTCATGATTTAAAAGATATAAAGTAAAGTATTGTCTAAAAGTTATATTCGGTTCTTCTAAAAAGTCCTTTATATAATCCATATATTGCTTAAAATTCTGTTGGCTATTTATAATTTAAGATAATTTCGATATTAGATCGCACACTTTAGTAAAGTGTCACCACTAGTATGTATATATGGTAAAATAGGTTCATTATTTTTCACTCTGTAAATTGACTAGTATATATGAGTTTTGTGGTTAAGATATTGTTTCTTCTGTTATGGTAGTGGTTAGCTTTTCCTTTTAAAGTCATTATCCTTATTATTATCAACCGCATACTATCTTATAACGGGCTATATGTAGCTGGTATATCAAGCGTCTAGTTAGGCGTTCTACTTTTGCTACACTGGCTGGAGAGAGTTTTCTTGATGTTGCAACCGGTGTGATGTCCAGAATTATTTGCAACTTTTCATTGTCCAAAAGTTCATTAAATTTGATTCCAAGACTATCTAGTACAACAACTGTTTCTAGTAGTATCTTATTCCTCACATTACGGAGTTGTTCACATTTTAATATGAAATGGGTCACAGTTTCGTCATCCTTTGAGCATAGTAGGCATTTCGGATCGGTTTCGTCCTTGTACATTTTTATCCGTTTGCTTTGTAGTATATAGGATCCAGTAAGCAGCTTAAGTTTAACTGGTAGTCTTGTCGTATCTATGGCTGAATGGCAGTTAATTTTGAACAGAGGATGAATTTTCCCTTTTTCCAGGTTTCCTGTTGTGAGATGGTCCAGTCCATTATATAGTGGCAGTAGTTGCACTATTGATTTACTCCAGTAGTTATGTACTGTTCTCTTGATGTTTGAGGTCCATAAGGATTTTTTTACGGGGTTATCCAGATACAATGTAGCCTCTTGTAGATCGTACTTCCTGAGCATATGTTTTATAGCGACAAACCAACTAGAACTTTGGTTGTTTTTTAGGATAAGTTGTCGTCTAGCTAGTGATTTTTCTATGCTTTCTTCGGGCTGATTACAGATGTTGTTGAATAGTCCAAGTGCTCGGATATGTAGTTGGGCTTCTATTGGTAGTATTCCGGTTAAGATGTTAATAGTTATATCTGCTACTAGGTTTACTGTTCTATATTGTAGAGAACAGTAGGTGTCAACTGTTCTCTAAAAATATTTAGAGTGGAAGAAAGTACTACCTTTGGAGGTAGTACATTCCATTGTGTAATAGTAAACGGAAAAAATGAATATTTGTAGCAGTCTTTAAATGTAAGTAGGTGTCTGTAAGTTTGTGGATGAATTTGTCGGGTTCTATTGTCTGTTGGTATGAGTAATTCTGATGGTACAGCGACAATATGGTGAACAATTTTATAGAACATTATAAGTCTAGTTTTAAGTCTGCGTTGTTGTAAGGTAGGCCAATTTAGAGTATTGAGCATGTCTGTAACGCTACTGGTGTTGTGATAACGATTACAGCCATACCTAGCAGCCCGACGTTGAACCATCTCAAGTTTATTGCATTGTTCAGCAGTATGAGGGTTCCAAACCGAACAAGCATATTCTAGTTTTGGTCGGACAAGTGCTAGGTACGCCTGAGACTTAATGTTTGTGATGGATGTTTTTAGATTTCTTTTTAGAAAGCCTAGGCTTTTATTATCATTACCAATGATGTTGTTTGTATGCTGGGTCCATTTTAAGTCGGATTGCAGTGTTATACCAAGATATTTAGCGGAGGAGACAGATTCTAGGGTATGGCTGTGAAGGATGTAGTCGTGTTTAATTGTATTTTTCTTGTTTGAGGCAGTGAGAACTGTACATTTGTCAGGATGGAAAGCCATCAGCCAGTCTTCTTCCCACTTTGCAGCAGCATCAAGATCTTCCTGAAGGCTATCACAATCTTTTTTAGATTTGATGCTTTTGTAAATGATGCTGTCGTCTGCGAATAGTCTGAGTTTACTGGATTTCAAATATTCTGGTAGGTCGTTTATATATACCAGAAATAGAACGGGACCCAGAACTGTTCCCTGTGGGACACCAGAAGTAACTGGAGCAACATCTGATGACTCTCCATCCAGGACAACTGTTTGTGTGCGGTTGGATAAAAAGGCAGAGATCCAGTTAAGTGTTTCATTTTGTATACCATAGAAATGTAGTTTGTATAAGAGTCTTTGATGTGGGACTTTGTCAAAGGCTTTGGCAAAGTCCATAATTATAAGGTCTGTTTGGGTGTTATAATCTGAATTTGAAGCTAGTTCTTGTATGAAAGATAGAAGTTGTGTTTCACATGATCTAGAGTGTCTAAAGCCGTGCTGGAGGTCGTATAATAGGTTGTTTTTTTCTAAGTGGTTAATTAAGAGTTTTGTTATGACGTGTTCCATTAGTTTGCAACTGATACAAGTGAGAGAGATTGGTCTGTAGTTACCTGCATTGTATTTTTCCCCTTTTTTGTATGCTGGTGCGTACATCTGTATTTTCACACATAGCCATTTAATACAGTTAGAGATCATCAGAGATTATATTAATTAGGAGTTATATTTAGATTTCTTTGTTTGACTAGTGAGCCCTAATGATTTGCATATGGTGCCCTAGTAAATTTATGTAAGGAGCACGGAACACTAGGAGCCCGGATCACCGGAGCACCCGGACTTCCGGAGCACGGACTACACGGAGCCCAGTTGCCCTTGTAGTCTATATTTGTATACGGGCTTGTAGGAGTCATATAAAAGAGAGAAAGAGCGTGAGATAAAGAATAGAGAGAATTTATAGTGAGGAGAGGACAGTTACGTTTGTAGAGTAGAGAGGAGAACCGTATTGTTGAGCCTGAAGTTAGATGTAAATTTTGTTATACTTGTATAATGTGATTTTGATAATACAGTATTGAACTTTTATTCGACTTCGTGTTTATGATCACTTACAAGACTTCGTTCAGACTGCACCAGGATCCATTTATTTATTTATGTGACCAGGATTCCCTTAATCACGCTACCAGTAGATTTCTAGGGTAACCCTGTTAAAGAGTATACTTGGCATTTGTCGTCCGTGTATGAGTGAAAGGCACGACCTGAAACTTATACACCCAACAACACAGCACAAACACACGGATACGCACTTTTGTTCAAGTACCATACTAAACTTTTTCGTCACATTGGTGGCAGCGGTGGGATCTACTGTGTGTGACTTCAACGAACTTGTAATTATATAATGGAAACACCAAGAAGAAGAATAAGGACATCAAATCAGGCTCCAACGCTTTCTCAGGTAAGGCAGAATTGCTTAAGAAACCAGATATTTTCCCCAGTAGATTCTGGGTTAGGTAGTTCGCCTGCCACTGGTACTCTCCATGATGTTCACACGGAGACTATGCCAGATATCCGGTATCGCCGGAGAATCGGGCATTGTTCACCGAGGAACAATCAGGATAGAGCTGTCCAGGAGATGAGCAATACGCAAAGTGGTAAAGAAAATGGTTGGAAGAAATTTTGGCAAATATGGATTAGTTTGCTTACTTTCAGTAGCGGCCTCGTTGCAACAGCATGGATTTATTTTCCTAACAATAGAGCAGTACAGAAGTCTCAGGAATATGTAGTGATTGGATTATTAGCGATAATATGCCTGATAATTTCAACGATAGTTTTGAAATTAGTATGGAATTCCGTCATTCCTGGCTATAAGTCAGAAAACACTGCATATACATGGTCCAGGAACAGGCGAAGCCCTAATCATATGTATAATGGGCTAAACCGTACTCCGGATAATGTTATCACTGATACTGGTAAGCCCTATGACTCAGATGAAATGCTCTCGTACTCGAGCCCTTGGCCTAATTGCCCTGTTATAAACGGGCAAAGGCAAATGGAGCTTGAGTCACCCGGGCAAACATCGGAAAACATGGGCTTATCACTAGGACATGTCCAACTGCCAGAGTCTGATAGTATAGAAAATGAATGTACTGACATAAACGGAACGACTACGGAATACCCGAATACTTGGTGTATCCGTGGAAGGAACGTTCCTCCATCTAATGAATATCCTGTACGGAGGACCTTTTCCGGAGCAAGGAATGATGTTTGGAATGAGTTTATTCAATACTTCGAGAATATATCCGAGTTAAATGTATGGAACAACGAAAAGTCTCGAAGGGTCCTACTAAGCACTCTTAGGGGACAAGCGGAGACGTATGCATACGGGATGCCAGTTATAATACAGAGAGATAATAATCGTCTTAAACAAAAGATGGAAGAGAGATTTGGACATACGGCGATGAAAGAAAGGTATGTGACAGAGGCAAAACTGAGAAAGAGAAAACCGGAAGAATCTTTGAGAGATTTTGTTCAAGCCATAGAGGATTTGTACCGTAGAGCGTATCCGGGCAATCCTGAGATTGTAGAGGAGAACTCTATCAAAGCGTTCCTTGACAAGTGCGGACAGTCAGAAGATTTTCGCCTTGCTGTCAAGCGAACCAGACCTAATACCCTGCAAGAGGCGGTAATTAATTCAATGCAGGAAGAATGCTTAAGAGTAGGAGAAAAGGACCTCGCCAAGCATTTCAAACCAGTTCAGCGTCCTATATTTGAAGTTGAAGACGGGGATAGTGATGAAGATGTAACTGCAGAAGCAGAAGGAACACGAAGAGAAAATGTCGACAGAAATAAAGTTCCTGATAATTACCCACGGAATAACGGTAAAGGATCCCAAGGGAGATTCTATAACCGTGATATATGGCATGGAAGAGACAGATCCCCGATGTTTAAAAATCGTCCACCAGAATTTCCGGAACCGAGAAGGGGACCGTAGAGATTCTCGAAAGACAGATTTTGCGCAGAGGAGATCGACACCAGAGGCCAGATGTCGGTCATCCGGCATGGACGGTCTAATGAAAAGAAAAAACCCACAATGAAACGACGGAAGAAGATAGTGAATAAACCAAGTGACTTTATAAACAGTTGTTTATTTATTGTGTAAACTATGTTGTTTTATACAGAAGTTTGTCTGTGTTTGTTTATAAAGTAGAAGTTTTGCTTTATTTGGTGCTCGAAACCCTGAATACATTTTTATGGTGTCTCGAAGCCCTTTAAAATTACAATATGTCGCTTGAAACCCTTCAATCATGGTGTCTCAATGCCCATTAAACAATGATTAACTACATTTTGTTAAGACCAGTAAACCTCATTGTTTTGAAAGTCTTAAATCTAAAACTATTATGTAGACTTAAAATATATCATTGTCAGCACTATATAATTTTTGTATTTTTGTTATATTTATTATCTTTAATAAGTGGTGCTTATTTTACATAGACTTAAATTTTGTTCGCAAAATTAGTTTAAAGTAATTTTGTTTAATACATGTATATGGAGCCCTGTGACCCTTGTTATTTACTTGGTGTTACCTGGCCCAATTTTGAGTGTACGTTTAAACATTTTAAAGAATCAAATCTTGGATTCCGATGTTGTTTTTTTTTATATTCCATGATAAAAATATGATATCTCTGTAAGTTGTGTTAAGTTTTGTTATTTAGAATCGCATAATACTCAAAACTAGTTGTGGTAGAGCTATATTTTTATGTTTTACATTAATTAAGGTTTTATGTTATTAGAATATATACTTGATATATTCTATTTACATTTATTATAATTTGTAGTCTGCTAGTTTATTCAGGTAGAACATTACCTATTGATTAATTTCTTTTCTATTGGTCAGTATGATTTAGGCGGGAATCTTTTGTTTAACTTTTCTTTGTTTTGGACAGTTGGCTAAAGTCTTTATATGAAGTGGTAGCCATTTTCTTCAGCTCATTTGGAAGTTGTTATATCTTAACTTTTGAAATAGTCTAGGACTATCATATTCTTCTATAAGGTCAGTTTATTACTAATATATTCATTATAATAACATTCCAGTTTTAATATCCAAGAGTGAGTGATATATAAGTGTATAATTGAATGAGTAGGTGACAGTATTATGAAAGGTGTATGATAGTAAATGATTAAGTATTTAATATATGTGTAAACTATTCATGATAACATATAAAGTAATAATGATAAACTTGATAATATAGTTTTATCTGTAAGATTTAGTAAAATATATGAAATCTGCATAAAACTGATAAAAGTATGATTAATACTTAAATTTCTAGTAACAGTAATATAAAATCTATTTTAACAGTTTGTATGAGTGAGCGTTAAAAGATTTTATACTTCTATAAAGTTAATACAAGTAAATATTTGATTAACCAGATTTAAGGGGAGATAATTCTGTTTATTCTAATCTAGCAGTATTGCATAAGGTTTTTATAATTTTAATATTTTGTCTTCAGGTATTACATATATTGTAAAGAATGTAAACTGATTCAAACCAATCAGTTGGTGAAGCAAAGACCTTTGCACTACATGTGAGGTATGTTTATATGTATACAGTTTGTAATGTTCATGTTACTTTTATGTTGCTTTGCTTAAATGTATTGTCTGCTTTGTGTAACTGTTGCCAATACGTAATGTCTTGTTTGCACTTACAATTGCGTTGTATTATTATGTTAAACTAACTATTTTTGGTATGATACTACAAGCGTAGCTATGTATTTAGCTGTGAACTTAGTCTGTCGTTGCATATTTCACAATGCACGAAATACAGAGATATATATTATGTACTCGTTTAATACAGAATTCGAAATGGTGTAATATCGTTTTGTGTGGCTTGTTAAACTATTATTTTAAAGAGCAAAGAAAATCTACAGTTTTCTTGTATGCATATAGATATATTGATTTTATAGTAATTGATAATTACTACTTATTGAATTGTATAAGAATTATATTTGTTATTATTTCAGGGTCATTTTTCACTTAGAATATTTACATCAATTCTGATGAAATAAAAGAACCATAGACCCATACAACGTGTTTGTGTTTTATTTAAATACAAGGGAAACACGACTACATTTTGGCGCCCAACGTAGATTTCATCAGTGTTATTAAAGATCAACGATTTCCATTACCTGTGGAGGGAGCTCCGTTACTACGTAATAGATATTAGTGTTTTGATACGTCACCAGAAGTAATACGTCACTAGTCGATATACGTATACTGAACTCTGTGTTTACCTGCGGAAGTCAAGAAATAGGACAACAACAACACATGGATTTTCAGTGAAAATATTTTGCAGTTTTATGGTAACTATAATCAATGTCATTGTTCACTGTTGTGTTTGTTTGCTGTTTTGTCTATACATGTGTGTTCATATAATATATGTCATATAGATTTGAACTTTGATTTTTTTTTTAAAAAGCGAACTTTAAAAAAAAAAAACTTTGATGTTTTTTTACGTTTGTAAACTTAGAAACATTTAGATACTTAGCATCAGAAAACAAATTTGAAATTTTACGATTTGGTTTAACTGATATAGAAATATTACATTGTGATTGTGAAGTAGATATAATAGTATATAGACATTTATATATGATGTGTTTGTAGTTGTACTTTGATTTTTTTTGTAATTGAGACTTGACCCCTCCATTTATTTACCCCCCATTGTGAGGTCAAGGTCAACCGGAAGTCGTATACACAAAGCTTGTTTACATTAGCAACCACTTATTACATAAAGCTATAGTGATTAAGATAGACTTTTGCACAGCTGAAACTTACTTTGAACATACACACATACACTTAGGGTGTACATTTAAAATATTTTTACACACTTTACATATCAAGTTGGACTTAGACTTGATATAGTCATACATGAATACACACATGATTGATTGATTGTAGCTATTACATACACAGTTACAGTTACTTGTTTACTTGTGCATACTTACTTACATACACATAGCATACCTAGTACCCCATACCTATTAGTTGGTACTTGAACTTTATTTGTGTTACATTTGTATATGTGATATAGTGTGTTACTATATTTGTATTGTCATTGTGTATTGATAGATTGTATTTGTATTTGTGTGTTGTCACTGTGCATCGATATTGACTTTTGTGTTTTGATACTTAGTGTACATTGTGTTTATGTTGAATATTTGTATATTGATTCATTGTTGTGTGTCATATTGATATAATTCAAATTTTGAATTGAAATATAAATATAAATAGGACATACATTAGTTAAATCTTAAATTTTAATAGGTACATATTAAAAGTTTAGATAGAGCAGTAGTAGTCAGTGAGCCTGAATACCTTGATAACACTTTGTCACTTTAACCATATTAACTATCCTTATCCTTCAACCATGACACTATTACCCACTTTAGCACTTGTCTGTTAGTTAATTCTTTCAGGACTTAGTGAGTTATCTTTTCAGAGTTAGGGTAGATCACTAGTGTGTTTAGTGTAGTTGAGTTTAGTCTTGATTGGTTGTTGAGGTGGGTCATATTGGATTTGTCTATTGCCATACTCTAGTCTTATATTTGTATACTGACTTTACCATACTTATAGATAGTTTATATTAGTATATATAGGTACTTTCTTTTTGAGTTGAGTGGTAAACGTAGAAGCTTTACAACTCAAATCCAAGTTCAGGTACTGTATCCAGTAGGTAAGACATTTTGATTGTACTTATTGTGTATTATAATACCTTGTCTGTTTATATTGTATAGATTACATTCACTAATCTTGATTCATTTTCAGTTGCATTGATTTGTATATATATATATTTTCATATTCATTAATACTGATTACTTTAGTTTGAATTTCAGATAGTATACATACATCATACCTATTGTACTTAGTACATACTTCTTTGCATATATTTATTAATATTATTTTTTTTACAGGACATATTTCATATGTATTTATTTGATTGATTTTTTTTCTCTCTACTACATGTAGATTACTTTAATTAATAAGCTATCTTACTTTTCAGATTGTTTACAAACTATTGTTTGTCATTTTTTTTTCATTGGCTATAGTTAGATAGTCTTTAAGTACTTGACATTTTTGTCAGATAGTTATCTTTATTTCAGACTTTGATCATATTTCATTTTTTTTTTCTTATTCCTCACACTATCACTAATTATACTAGGACTTATACTTCATCATCATGTCAAAAGAAGATGCAATATCAGCTGAGGATTTCGCACTCTTGCAGTTACTCAAGAAGGAAGTAAAAGAGAAACCAAAAGGAGATGGTGCTCAAGGATTGAAAGAGTGGATGAAAGAATACTTAGCCACTAGTGGAGAAATAGTAACACCGAAAGAAGAACCACAGGAGAAGGATATATCTAAAACAAAGGAAACTGTCACATATACTAAGATGAGAGATCCACCCAAGGTATCAATGTTTTCAGGATCAAACAACAAGGGTGAAGCCACTTATGCCTTTTGGAGATATGAAGTTTGTGGACTCATGGAAGATAAAGTACATGACAAAGATAATATCAACTATGCTGTACGCAAGTCACTCAAAGGAGAAGCAGGAACTATTGTTATGCATCTTGGTCCAAAAGCTAGTCTACCAGAAATCATACACAAGTTGGACAGCATTTATGGAGATGTAGAAAAGAAAGAAGACCTACTTGCTCAGTTCTACAGAGCCAGACAAGGTGATGATGAAAGTGTAACTAAATGGAGTTGCAGATTAGAGGATATTATTGGGAAAGCAATTGAGAAAGGAATGGTACAACACAAGGATGCCAACAGTATGCTACATTCCATGCTTTGGTCAGGACTGAAAACAGAACTTAAAGATATATCTGGGCATAAATACGATACGATAAAAGACTTTGATGAACTGAGGATAGC
Source organism: Mytilus californianus (assembly GCF_021869535.1). NCBI lineage: Eukaryota > Metazoa > Mollusca > Bivalvia > Mytilida > Mytilidae > Mytilus > Mytilus californianus. Next base: position 112,402,081 of record NW_026262723.1, read on the forward strand.
ACTGAGACACATTGAGAGAGATCATGAGGAAAGGAAAACATCAAAGAAACCACAAACAGCCAAAGCTTCAGCAATATCAGAACCTATCAACCATCCCTCTGAATTTGAAGAAGTAAAAGGACTTATTCAACAACTCACCACAAGGTTTGATAGAATGGAGACCGATTATAGAGGACGAGGCAGAGGCTATACTAACTACAGAGGTCAGAATACCAACAGATATAACAGACAACCACAAAGATGGCAAGACCGATCTAAACCACAAGCTTCATCAGCCAACCAGGATGAACGAAGATGTTTTAGATGTGGAAAGCCAGGTCACTTAAAGGTTGGATGTATTGAGAAACTGGATAAAGATGGAAAACCTTTAAACTTCAAGAAGTCTATGGAGCAGGACCATCAATAGACTTATGTACATCAGGAACAGCATCAGGTCCTAAAAGTTTACCACCAGGATTGTATGGAAAGCCAACAGAAACTGAAGTTGTACTATATGGAAAAACAGTGAAAAGTTTACTTGACACAGGATCAACAGTGTCTACTATTAGTCATACATATTACCACAGCAACCTTACAGATATACCTTTACTTCACATCAACGAGCTACTTGATATTGAATGTGCTGATGGAAAACAACTACCATATGAAGGATATCTGGAAACTGAAATTACAATACCACATCAGGACAACACTTATCCATGTTTGCTGTTAGTGATACCGGATAGCAACTATAACACTCAGATACCATTGCTTCTTGGAACTAACACTCTTCAACCAATTATGGAGTCATTGAAAGATCAACATGGAACAAGATTTTTACAGTCATGCAACTTAACAACACCTTGGTACTTGACTTTTCGATCCATTACACTTAGAGAAAAGGAACTTAGCCGCAATAACAACGCATTAGCTATAGTCAGAAATGCTGTGAACCAACCTGTTACTATCAAACCGAATTCAACCATAAAGATAGAAGGATACACTGACAAAGAGATACCATACAGTACAACTGCAGCAATGTTACACTCATCTGAACTTCAACCGAACTGGAAAGATCTAGATATAGAACCGATCCTTTTGGATTATAGATACAGGAACAACGGAAAGATAGACGTTCAGATTGCTAATGTTACCACAAGGACTATTACCATCCAACCAAAAGCTGTTTTATGTGCAATACAACCAGTCAACATTGAACAACAACCGAAAGATACTTCATCACCATCATCAATATTTGATCAAGTGGAAATTACAGAAAGTGACTTAACCGAAGATCAACTACAAAGAGGGATAGATTTCATCAAATCATTTGAAGATATATTTGCCAAGAATGATGAAGATATTGGAAACACAGAAGTTAAACACCACATCGATTTGATTGATAACAGACCATTTAAACAACGATATAGACGAACTCCTCCAGCTATGTACGATGAAGTCAAGTCACATCTTCGACAACTATTGTCAAATGGTACCATCAGACCATCACACAGTCCATACGCATCTAACGTGGTCCTCGTGCGTAAGAAGAATGGGAAACTGAGACTGTGCGTGGACTATCGTCAATTAAACAACTTAACGATAAAAGATAGCTATGCGTTGCCGAGAATAGAAGATCTACTTGATTCACTAGCTGGAAGTACATTTTTTTACCTGCGTAGACATGAAAAGTGGATATCATCAGGTAGAGATCCTGGAAGAGCACAAAGAAAGAACTGCATTTACAGTAGGTCCACTTGGATTCTTTGAATACAACCGGATGCCATTTGGGTTGACCAATTCACCTGCCACATATCAGAGGATGATGGAAGAATGCTTATCTGACTTACATCTAAAGATCTGCTGTATTTTCATCGATGATGTCATCATCTTTGGCAAGACCTTCGAAGAACAACTGGAAAATCTTCGCCTTGTTTTCAACAGGATACGTCAGCACAACATGAAGTTAGCACCAGACAAATGTTCCTTCTTCAAGAGGAAAGTTAAGTACGTCGGTCATGTTGTCTCAGCAGATGGTGTTGAGATTGATCCAGCAAAGACAGAGAAGGTAGTGAGTTGGCCTAAACCTACTAACCCGGAAGATGTTAGAAGATTTCTAGGATTTGTTGGCTACTATCGACGGTTCATTAAACAGTTTAGCCAAATCAGCAAACCACTTACCGATTTGATGCCAAATCCGACTATCAAGAAATCATCAAAGAAACACCAACAGAAACCATGGCAATGGGGAGAAGAGCAGGAGTCAGCATTTAAGAAGTTAAAGGAGTTGCTTATATCAGCACCAATACTAGGATACGCCAACAGTGAATTACCCTATGAATTGCACACAGACGCCTCCGGTACAGCACTAGGAGCAGTTTTATACCAGGAGCAACAGGGAATCAAGAGGGTAATCAGCTACGCCAGTAGAGGTCTTACAAAGTCGGAAAAGAGATACCCACCGCATAAACTGGAGTTTCTGGCACTGAAGTGGGCGGTAAGCGACAAGTTCAAAGATTATCTCTATGGAAGCAACTTCACAGTACTCACAGATAATAACCCCATGACCTACGTGCTTACAACAGCAAAGCTTGATGCCACTGGACACAGATGGTTGGCCGCTTTAGCCGCATTTAACTTCAACATAGTTTATCGTCCAGGAAAGACGAATGGTGATGCAGATGGACTTAGCCGTATACCACAACCAACTGAAATAGATTCCACCAACAGAGAGACTATCTCCATAGAATCTGTGAAGACCATCTGTAATTCCATCCTTCCTAGAGCATACATTGACAGTCTTGCTGTTAACCCAGCTGTAATACCATCACAAGAAGAAGATATACCGGATGCTGAAACAGTTGATTGGGCAACTGCACAAGCCATGGATCCTACCATCAAGTCTCTTGTGAAGTACGTCATCGAAGGAAGGAAACCGACATCTGCAGATGTTGGACCAACACCACTACTGCGACAGTTCCAATACCTCAAGATGAAAGATGGTGTACTGTACAGAGAAGTAATTATAGGTGAAGACAGGAAGTCACAGTTAGTTCTACCATCAGCAAACGTCAACGTTGTATTAGAGGCACTTCACAACGACATGGGACATCCCGGAAAGGATAGGACTCTATCACTGATCCGTGACAGATTTTACTGGCCTGGGATGGACAAAGATGTGGAGGATTGGATACAACAGTGTGGTAGATGCATAAAGAGAAAAACACCAGCCCGTCAGAGAGCACCTTTGGTCAGCATTGAAACTCAGTTTCCACTTCAACTTGTCTGTTTAGATTTTCTCACACTGGAGCAGTCGAAAGGAGGTCACCAGAACATACTGGTTATTACCGACCACTTCACCAGATATGCTCAAGCAATACCAACCAGAAATCAAACAGCAAAGACCACAGCTCAAGCACTTTTTGATAACTTTATCCTGCATTACGGAATACCACAGAGGATCCATTCTGATCAGGGAGCTAATTTCGAAAGTAAAGTTATCAAAGAGCTATGCACTCTGACTGGAATGAAGAAGTCAAGGACTACACCCTATCATCCCATGGGGAACGGGATGTGTGAACGATTTAACCGTACCCTTCTTTGTATGCTTGGAACCTTGGAATCTCATCAGAAAGCCAACTGGAAACTCTACGTTTCGCCCATGGTGCATGCGTATAACTGTACCCGACATGAGTCCACTGGAGTAGCACCTTACTTTCTAATGTTTGGAAGAAACCCAAGACTACCCATCGACTTAGCATTTGGCCTACATAAAGATACCAAGTTACCAACAACTCAGTATGTGAAGGATCTACGAGACAGATTGTCACATGCATACCAACTGGCAGCTGACGCATCGAAGATTGCACAAGCGAATCAGAAGGATGGTTACGATCTTCGTGTAAGAGGAGCAGCAGTGCAGAAGGGAGATCGTGTACTTGTAAAGATTGTGGCTTTTGATGGCAAGCACAAACTAGCAGATACATGGGAAGATATTCCATATGTAGTTATTGACCAGCCGAATCTAGATATTCCTGTTTTCACAGTCGTCAAAGAGAACGGAGAAGGACGAACAAGGAATCTCCACAGGAATTTATTACTACCTGTCGGGTATATCAGAGAAGAAGATCCAACTGTTATACCTAAACCAGTTCCAAAACCAAGGACAAGACTACAGAGGACAATAGCTGAACACCGGACTACTTCAAGTGAATCCAGTGATGAGTCTTCTGATGATTCAGTGGATTATTTTGATGTAGACTATGTGCTGGAAAGGACAGTTGACAGTGAACATACATTTACTGATGAACCAGCTGTGGATGAAACAGAACCAGCACAGGATGCCTTCATTCCGTTTGGGGACGCCCAGCCTGAGGGGAACCAAGGGCCAGAAATGGAGACAGCTACAGGAAGCGCTTCCGACATTGATGAGGATGCTAATCCACAGGAAGATACACCAGTAGAACAGGAAGAGCAACCTCAGGAACCAGATACGTCACCGGTACCAGTCAGACGATCAGGGAGAGACCGTAAACCACCAGCATGGATTTCTTCTGGTCTGTACGACATCGCAGCTATTGGAACTACCTCTGTTTGTCATACTACTACCACAGAACATTTGAAGCCAACAGCTGAGTGGCAACAGAAGGCTGAGTACATTTCATCTCTAGCTAGAACACCTTTGTTCTCAGGATTACAGCGAGAAGCAGCCTTAGCCATTCTGGATATAGTTAACCCCCATTAGTTTGTGGAATGACGGGACGTCATTTTATAGCTGGGGGGAATGTGTGGTAGAGCTATATTTTTATGTTTTACATTAATTAAGGTTTTATGTTATTAGAATATATACTTGATATATTCTATTTACATTTATTATAATTTGTAGTCTGCTAGTTTATTCAGGTAGAACATTACCTATTGATTAATTTCTTTTCTATTGGTCAGTATGATTTAGGCGGGAATCTTTTGTTTAACTTTTCTTTGTTTTGGACAGTTGGCTAAAGTCTTTATATGAAGTGGTAGCCATTTTCTTCAGCTCATTTGGAAGTTGTTATATCTTAACTTTTGAAATAGTCTAGGACTATCATATTCGTCTATAAGGTCAGTTTATTACTAATATATTCATTATAATAACATTCCAGTTTTAATATCCAAGAGTGAGTGATATATAAGTGTATAATTGAATGAGTAGGTGACAGTATTATGAAAGGTGTATGATAGTAAATGATTAAGTATTTAATATATGTGTAAACTATTCATGATAACATATAAAGTAATAATGATAAACTTGATAATATAGTTTTATCTGTAAGATTTAGTAAAATATATGAAATCTGCATAAAACTGATAAAAGTATGATTAATACTTAAATTTCTAGTAACAGTAATATAAAATCTATTTTAACAGTTTGTATGAGTGAGCGTTAAAAGATTTTATACTTCTATAAAGTTAATACAAGTAAATATTTGATTAACCAGATTTAAGGGGAGATAATTCTGTTTATTCTAATCTAGCAGTATTGCATAAGGTTTTTATAATTTTAATATTTTGTCTTCAGGTATTACATATATTGTAAAGAATGTAAACTGATTCAAACCAATCAGTTGGTGAAGCAAAGACCTTTGCACTACATGTGAGGTATGTTTATATGTATACAGTTTGTAATGTTCATGTTACTTTTATGTTGCTTTGCTTAAATGTATTGTCTGCTTTGTGTAACTGTTGCCAATACGTAATGTCTTGTTTGCACTTACAATTGCGTTGTATTATTATGTTTAACTAACTATTTTTGGTATGATACTACAAGCGTAGCTATGTATTTAGCTGTGAACTTAGTCTGTCGTTGCATATTTCACAATGCACGAAATACAGAGATATATATTATGTACTCGTTTAATACAGAATTCGAAATGGTGTAATATCGTTTTGTGTGGCTTGTTAAACTATTATTTTAAAGAGCAAAGAAAATCTACAGTTTTCTTGTATGCATATAGATATATTGATTTTATAGTAATTGATAATTACTACTTATTGAATTGTATAAGAATTATATTTGTTATTATTTCAGGGTCATTTTTCACTTAGAATATTTACATCAATTCTGATGAAATAAAAGAACCATAGACCCATACAACGTGTTTGTGTTTTATTTAAATACAAGGGAAACACGACTACATAGTCAGGGGTGCTATTTTTATATTTTAAAAAATTATGATAAGGTTTTTTTTTTATTATCATCTATCTCAGGGTACATGTACATTTTTGTTTATATATATATTTTTTTTATCTTAGAAGTTCTTTTGATGCAAACCATGATATGTTTTTGATATATATACATTTTTTTTTATATACATGTACTTAATTGTTGGCTACGTGTGTATTTGTTATAAGGTGCTCAAGAACAGTATCTAATTAGATTTTTTTTTTGGATATATAATGCTGTATACTGAACAGTGGAAGTTCATAGTTAAGAGGGGGCTGTGTAACATTTTATATGTTAGGTCAAGTGTGTTATCTGATTGTATCAGTTTACGTACATCTGTATTTTCACACATAGCCATTTAATACAGTTAGAGATCATCAGAGATTATATTAATTAGGAGTTATATTTAGATTTCTTTGTTTGACTAGTGAGCCCTAATGATTTGCAAATGGTGCCCTAGTAAATTTATGTAAGGATCACGGAACACTAGGAGCCCGGATCACCGGAGCACCCGGATTACCGGAGCACCCGGACTTCCGGAGCACGGACTACACGGAGCCCAGTTGCCCTAGTAGTCTATATTTGTATACGGGCTTGTAGGAGTCATATGAAAGAGAGAAAGAGCGTGAGATAAAGGGGAGAGAGAATTTATAGTGAGGAGAGGACAGTTACGTTTGTAGAGTAGAGAGGAGAGCCGTATTGTTGAGCCTGAAGTTAGATGTACATTTTGTTATACTTGTATAATGTGATTTTGATAATACAGTATTGAACTTTTATTCGACTTCGTGTTTATGTTCACTTACAAGACTTCGTTCAGACTGCACCAGGATCCATTTATTTATTTATGTGACCAGGATTCCCTTAATCACGCTACCAGTAGATTTCTAGGGTAACCCTGTTAAAGAGTATACTTGACATTTGTCGACGGTCTGTGTATGAGTGAAAGGCACGACCTGAAACTTATACACCCAACAACACAGCACAAACACACGGATACGCACTTTGGTTCAAGTACCATACTAAACTTTTTCGTCACATTATCATCATTTCTTTTTTTTAAACCAAAAAAGCTAATGATCAGATTCATATCAGGATTCATATATGGTCAGATCATATGTTTTCGTATGTCATATGAATTCTTACCATATGGAAATTGTGACGTCACAATGCATTCTTAATAGCACGAAAACCCATGAGACGAGGATACAACATGTACAAAAGCAACGAAATAGTAATTATCACAGAAATGTATCTATAGTCTAAAAATCCATATATTTGTCTTGTATATCATTAAGGAAATATGTTCACGAAACGTAACACTTAATCTGTATGTTTATTCACCATTTGTTTGCATATAAAGTTGTATTTATGTATATAGAGACGGCGTGCATAAAGCTGAGTCCACAAACGTAACGTCTTCAAATTACTTCAATCATTTACGACGTCGGCATTTTTCCCCAGAAAACAAACGCGTAACAAAAACACTGGACACTTAATTTATCACATAGCTTTAAACGTAAACGTTCAACATATTTCTTTTTTTTAACAACAAAGTGCAGCATATGCACATTCTGGAAATATAAATAAATATATGCTAAGAGCAGTGTAATGGAAATAATAAGCGACTATGTCGTGGACCCTATTCAGAAAATAGCGTTAAAACGTCATTTCTTTAAATTGTAACATACTAGCTGGACATTAAAAAAATTCAGGTGTTCAGCCTGGACTATCGAATCATTCATATTTTGCAGATTTTTTAAACCTCGTGTTATGCACATTTGGAACATCAAGCTATTTTGAAATAAAAAAAAACAATTAAATATTTTTTCCTACCGATTCTTCCATTTTCGAATATTAATCCTTCCAAATTACTACTTCTTACACATAACGAACTACATTCCAAACTCATCTACCTGGCCGTTTTTTTAATTTTTTTGCGGTGAATTTCGTATGACGTCATAGTCCGAATCCTAAAAATTCTATTATACGAAAATGTGGGAAAATATGTTGAATTTGTATAAATTTTAGGTCAAAAACTCTATTTTATGCTTATTTAATGTTACAAGTTTCACATATTTTTGCCGTTTTCTCTATGTTTGTTTCATACTTTATAGATTTAATTTTGATAACCTTATTAGTAATGTGGATTTTAATGGCTAGCATTCATCATTTTATCATAAAAAAAACTTCCTATTTAAAAGATATTTTAAACACGGTTGTATAAAACTACTTTTAAAAGCGCCTTTTACAGTTGGCTTCAACTTTGTGCACGCCGTCATTATATTATTATATTTTGAGTTATTCAGAGGGCATCAGGCGAGATTAGTATTGTAATAACTGATTGTACCCTCTTTAAAGTATTTATTATTATTATTATTATTATTATTATTATTATTATTATACAGTTATATAATAGAGCTAATTAGCGACAAGAAGGGACAAGAAGAATAATTTAGCCGCTTACAAGTAAAACTAATTTAGCGACAAGAAAATAAATTTAGCTCAAGATATCTAAATAATGATTATTTCAAATAAATAGATGTAGAAACATGCATTAAAGTGTGTGTGGTTTTGTTTTGAATATATGCATATTTTTTTTTTATTTCATGATACTGAGATAAGAATATAAACATTTGTTCATTTAAATTTGTTCTAGAAAGATTTTTTTTTTGTTATCAAGGATATGAATAAATCGATATATTTATAGTTTACAGTTTGGTGTATAAATGAATGATATAACATATAATATTCTTAATATGATAGGATGGGACATGGGATTGTTACAAAATGTTGAGATAGGTACATACTTTAAAATAATGTAATATATATTTATTACATAAAATAATTTTTACTAAAAATTCATTACAAGACTAACGTTACTGTACGTAGTGCTACCGTAGTAACTATACTTTATAAAACAGCAAACAATCAACAGTAATTAATTGATTTTTTCTATAATACATTTATTGTTTTGGTAGTATATACACTTTCTTGTCGCTAAATTTGTCTTCTTGTCTCTAATTTTTTCTTCTTGTCGCTTCTTGACGTTTCTTGTCGCTTAAATTCTTCTTGTCGCTAAAACCGAAGAGAACAATTGCCAAAGATAACAGAAATCATGCAGGGACAAATAATTTGTCTCTGCAAAAATGATGGGACCTCCAGCCACACCCTCAGTAATGGACTTACCGTCTATCATGATAGTGCCTTTACCTTAAGGGGGAAAGGGGGAGGGGGTATGTTGCTAACATTGGCTTCTGAACAGGTCCGAGATATGTCTTCAGTCTTAGAAGGAGTTTTTATAGCTAGTATACATGTATGCAAACATATTTATCTATGAGCGAATCGGCGTGGGACGTTTGCGCTTTTTCATAGGACATTTGCTCTTTTTTTAATGGACATTTGCGCTTCAATTCATAGGACAATTGCGCTTTTTAAATATGGACATTTGCGCTTTTTCTATAGGACATTTGCGCTTGTACAATATTTTCTTTATGGTTAAAAGTTAAATAGTCATTCAATAGCACATTCGTGTTTAAAAGTAATTTGATAGCACATTGATATAGTTATATATACCTAAAAGTAAACATTAGGAAGACAGCAAAGGCACGCATACTTATCACAGGTCCGTTTTCGCTTGATATCTGAAGCCCAATGAATAAACAATTTTACTCTTGTAATTTTTCCTGACTGGTATTTCGCCCTCATTTCAAATACATATTCTAGTCTCTATTTCTCAATTCTTGACTGAGATGCCTGTTCATCAATATAACGAATTTTAATGTAATTAACCGACTGTTGTTCAATGATAAAAATCCATCGTGACATATACATTTTTTTCCTGTACTTGTCTCTATAACGTTATACTCTTATGTTTAAGACTGTGCCAATGTGAACTAGCTAACGACAAATACAAGTTGAATTTATTTACGTAACTCATTAAAATTACAGGTAGACAAGTAAAGATAAAAAGCGCAAATGTCCGGTCAATTTTCTACAGGTGTATCAAAATTTAAAGCGCAAATGTCCTATCGTGTTACAGGTAAAAAAGCGCAAACGTATTGTTCCCGAGCGAATAAGGAGCTATAATAACGACACACAAAATCAAAGGCATCTAGATAACACTAGACTAAAGCAAAATGGACGAGTAATGTTTTATGCTAATTTGTAGTTTTAATAAAGACTTGTTGGTCCTTTGAATTGAAAGGTTAATAAAATATTCAACATAACAAGCTTTAAACTTCTTGCAACGAGGGGGGGGGGGGGGGGGGGGGGGGGAATGGGATCTCCCAATTACCATGTAGACATGATAGATATGAGCTGCTAATTCAAACAGATATTTTGTCACCTAATGCCTTATAAAACAGAACATCATCATATTAGAAAAATTCTTTTTATGCCCGCGCGACAGTATGCCGGGGGCATATTGTTTATAAATAATAATAAAAAATAGTACAATAAAATTCTTTATTTAACGAAGGAAACTCATTTAAAAATAACATGTTAATCTTCCCTGAGGCCTTCAAAACCGTTGATACAAATAGAAAAAAATACAAACAAATATAAAGCAGATTACATATTCATATTGAATAAGTACATATGCATTCAATAGAAAAAAAAGATGACAGTTTTTTTCCACTGTGTTTGAGCTTGTGATTTTGCCATTTGATAAGGGACTTTCCGTTTTGAATTTTCCATGGCTGAGTTCGGTCGTTTGTTATTTTACTTTATACATCTAATTTAGGTATCTTAATTCTGTAAAGTTAAAACATAGTTCGAACATTTGATCTTAAATGTGTCTAAAATATTTGTTTCCTTAATATTATTTGGCAAATTATTCCAGGTAATAAGACCAGAATAATTAAATGTTCTCTTAAAAAAAATCAGAATTAGCTAGTCTTAATTGGTACACGAAGAAGTCCTGATGTTGTCGATCAGAGTGAATAATTATATTAAAGATCAGTACATGCAGTAAATTTATTAGATAGATAATCAGGTTATAGACCATTCATACATTTAAACATTAAGACAGCTTGAAAATATTGTATCCCGGTAAATATAGTCATCCGTTCAAGCTCTTTAAACATTAAAGTTGATGGAAAATCAAAAGAAACACTTAAAATTAATCTTGCAACACGTTTTTGGAGCTTATAAATCCTTTCCAGATTACACGTTGTGGTTTTACTCCTGTCCATTCCACCCAGGGTATGTATGGTTGTCCAGCTTACTTATATTGGTTTCCAGACAGAACATTTTATATGATATATAGGGTGTTAGAACATATGCTTAAGGTTAGTCCTATAATATAAGACTTCGGAGTTTCATATCATTTACATTCAACGTTTTTTATCGGATATTTTTTTTTTACTATCAATGTTCGGGTTTCAACATTGATAGTAAAAAAAAAAAATATCCGATAAAAAACGTTGAATGTAAATGATATGAAACTCCGAAGTCTTATATTATAGGACTAACTTAAGGTGTGCATATTGTCAGGATTTTGGTTTTTCTCTAAATTTTAAAACAAATGACAAGTTGCTGAATTTTGTCATTTATTGGTAATATAAAAGACATACTGGTACCGACAGTAACCGTATGGTTTGTCCGGCGGCTCCTACATATTTTAAACTTAAACTTTTATTAAATCCAGGGTATGATATATTAAATAGTGTGCAATTTATCAGGGCTTTTTGGCGGGGCATCACATGTGTCTTTTAGATACAAACATTTCAAATCGTATACATATATATATACTTCAACATCACTGTTTACTTAATCCATTTTGAGTGGCATGCGGCGGTAGCATTATCTTTGTTTAGTTTATTTGGGTTAAGTTTATTTAAAAAAAAATCATATATGAGATGTTAGGTAAATTCTGAATTAGAACAACCATATCTAGATGCAATCATACGGTTTTTCACAAAAACACAATAATAATACAATATATCGACCATTAAATTTCCATGAGTCTGAAAACGTTTTTGAGTTATTTGAGTAATTCATCTGGACTATCAAAGAATTACAATCAACAGCGCATATGTCAAGAGAAAACAAACAACATCGCATATGTCAAGAGAAAACCAACGACACTGCTTATGTCAAGAGAAAACAAACAACATCGCATATGTCAAGAGAAAACAAACAACACCGCATATGTCAAGAGAAAACAAAAGAAAATCACTGAAAAGTTTCTTGACCTTGAATTGCATATGTACAGTAACATCATTATGGCGTGCTTGAGCTTTTTTTTCTTTTTTTCTTCTAAACCTTTCCCGTTTTATCAGTTGAATAACAAAAGGTACATCAAATATCAGTAAATAATTATTTCAAAAATGAAAAAGAATGCAACTATACACACCAACAATAAATAATATTCTCAAAAGAGAAACACCTTTATTCATAATACACATTATATTTAATGTAATTTGTTAAAGTTGAAATATATTCAAATTCTTTAATGTTCAATTTCCAACAACTGTTCGATATATAGACTATGAATGAAACAGATACACAATTAAAAGACGATTCTTAGCTTTCTTACACAATGCAAAGTAATTAAATCAAATGTCTTCTTAAAAAAAATTGATTCAAATAAAAACCGGAATACCTACCTAAAATTGTATTGGACTTTCCTCTAGTCCTGGGTTGGTAACCCCAATACATTTTATATGCAAATGATTATTCTGAATGAATGAAACTACAAAGATATAAACAATTTTCAATATAATCACCAATTAGAAGGCAAGTTTCTTAGAAAAGCTATTACATGTGTTGTATATATATATATTAGACATATTATACTGTATGTGTAATATACATGCAGAAAATTTATCATTTCCCTATCTTAATCGGATCAAACAAAACGGAGTTTTAAAAATATAAAGTAAAACAATTTGTCTGAAGATATCAGCAGTATATTGGTTCTACACAACGCTTCCGTTATTGAATTAAATGGTAGGGGACGGTAACTGCATGGTAACTGACGGTAACTGGTCCTCAACCTGTATACATTGTACATATAGATCACAGATTAATAACCAATTTCCTAATCATGAAATGTCTAAGTTAAACCAATCAGTTTATTTGGGTAATGATAAACAAGACGTCTTTATCTCTTCTGTATGCATTTTTAAATTTATTTTTTCTGAGAGAATAAAAAACCCAGCAAATTTGAATACCGAGTTATAACTATCCTCAGTCTGTTTAGTAAAAAAAATGTCATGCAATTGTATCTAGTTATCTCTCTTTATTCATCTTCTACATCAGTGATGTCATGATGATTATTGTGTTGTTACCGATTAACATAATCAGAATGAGCGGAGTGAGAAAGGGGTGTATGAAAGTGTGAATGTATGTGTCAAATTTTGTGATGCCCGAAAGGATCTTGTGATTAGATGATAAACAATTTGAATGGAAGAAATACAGAGGACACAGGTAACTTTCAGACTATCTTTTTAGATAATGTACTGATATAAAAACGGCATTTAATAGTTCATAAAACATTGAGAGACTTTGACCATTATCCAGTCCAGGGATTGCCAGATTTCAATTTGTTCATTTTGTTCGGAAAAACTTGTACCAAGTCAGTAGTATGACCGTTGCTTTCAATTCTTTCCGTTGGTTGATAAAGTCTAACGTTTGATTTTGTCAGTTTTTTATGGACTTCCCCCTTTTTGAATTTACCTTGGAGTACTTTATTTTTGTTATACTTTTTTCATGGCTTTTTGTATCTCTGAGATGTACACATTTTTCTTTTCAAATAGTTTAATGTTTTGTTAACCCTCTTAAACATTACCCACTTTATCTGGAGAAACAGACGCTTAGTTTGAAAACAAATAGTTGAACCAAGTGTTCGATACTACTCGCTTCAATGTTGTGTTTTTCGTCATCATGTAGAGTTAACAAGGGACCAGTATTCCTTTGACTTTTTTATTTAGATTTTTTAAACGATCTAAAATAAGTTGGTTGAACTCTGATTTTTCTTTTTTCACAGCTTGGCATATTTACCGAGGTCGAGGTGGCACTTCGTCATCTATTTATTGTGGTCTTACATGCCTTTTTGTTGAGTCATGTATGTTTATTTATCAGTTGTAACTCGTACATGTAAAGCTCTATTTGAACTTAAATTGTGATATGTTGTTTGTGGTCTTATTTGACTATTATTAGAAACGGTAGTATTCATTTCAGTTGGTGTGGTTTGTACATTTCTATTTTATCTAATAGGATTAATTTGTATCAGATTTTCATTACAGATAGTTGTTTGTTGAATAACAGACCCTTATCATTCGCAAGAATAGTGCACCCACTGACCATTTTTGCATTCTGCCCCACGAGTTTTCCATGTTCTTTTGCATAAAAACATTTAACAGTTAAAAAGAAAACTGTTGTTCTATTATATGGTCGATGCCACAACTGATGGACGTTTCGTTCACATTTTTAGTGTTGACATGACATATCATTGATATATGGTCATTTTCTTTAATTTTCAGTTTATAAAATGTTAAATTATTCGAAACACCAAAAACGGCCTTAGCCGTAATTGCACAATTTTCGGAATTTTTTAGCTTGCAATTTCGCTTTCTAACTTTTCTGATTCGAGCACCACTAATTAGTCTTATGTAGAAGAAACGTTTGTCGTATCAAATTGTAAGCATGGTTTCTTTGATGAGTTTTTATTTCCCTAGTCAATAGTAGATGTACTGGGATCATTTTCATTTCTATCATATGTTAATGTATAGATTGTAATTTCTATGACACTAGATTATGAACAATAATGCTTATTTATGTTTATACATAAATCGAATCATACTAATACATAAATATTTAAGTATATCATAAATCGATTTAGGCATAATATAAATTATGTATCTACTTCAGGTAGCACAATACAAAGATTTGATACCTCCAACTCCCCAGTTTTACAATGCTGTAACTTTCTTTATAATGCTTGAAAATTTATAAAAGTGGTATTTATGGATAGCTAACAGATTACTCTTTCAAATTAATGCAATGTTAGTATTATACAACAATTATGTAATTAATTATAATTTTAACTGTGTCTATAAACTTTTACAAGAAATTTCGACTTTCAATTGAAATTAGCTTCTTCATGGATACCCCGAGGGGGTTTATTTTATAATATGTTGTTCCTAGAGCCATTATCTACAAAGGGTGTCTCAGATTTTGGATAGAATGTATAGATCAAATTTTACACCTAATCAAATAATCTCTACTTTTATGTGGTAAGGATGTTTACACTAATTACAGATTTATGAGAGAATGGAATACGATAGCGATAATTTGAGACACCCTTTTGTAGCTCCTGCTGTGTTGATTAAGATAACGTTAAAATTTCTTGTGTAGTTATAGAGATGACAGAGCTAAATTAATTCAAGTGAACTGACCAAGATTTTGTCATTAATTGCATAATAATTGATTACATAATGATTGCATAACAAAAATATTGCATTCATTTAAAAGATTGATCTTTTATCTATCTATATATATATACCTCTTTTATTAATTTGTATGCAGTCATAAGAAAATAACATCATTTTAAAGGTTGGAGATTGGAAGTAAAAAAATCTTTGTATTGTGCTACCTTAATCCCATTATGTACATGTATACACGTAAATGTTTACTCATATACAATTATGTTTATATATACATAATTCGATTAATTTATATACACGAATAAGCTTTTTTTAATCTCGAGCCATACTGTCGGCTGCTGAAGACTGATTCATATGTTCAATGTTGACACGAGTCCCATATATCTAGACTTAGTGATTAATATTATATCACCAATTTTATCAATGTCTTTTTTCTGCAAATAGTTCTGGATTTTTTAAAATTTATCTATATGGAGCCTTCAGTTGGGTGTGTATGGACGGTAAATCGATAAGGTACTTAATCTGACATGATATGTTTCTTGTACTGTGCAAACAGTTGTTTGTGTAACTTCATGTAAAAATAAGGAGATGCGGTATGATTGTCAATGAGACAACTCTCCACCACAGACCAAATGACGTTGATGTAAGCAACTATATATAGATCACCGTACTGTCTTCAACAATGAGAAAAGCCCATACCGTATAGTATTTTTTGGATTGTGTCCCCTTTCATGTCAGATTGGGAAGTTTTTGATCCGCTGTTTTCTTCAAAGTTGTTGGATTTCTAGACTTCCAAAGTTCGTCATATTTGGTGAGATTGTTTTTTTTACACACAAACATCAAAAATCAACAACAAAATTAAAACATTTAAGCTCGTAAAGATGTTTTCCATGTCTAATTAAAGGCAACAGTAGTATACCGCTGTTCGAAATTCATAAATCGATTGAGAAAAAAACAAATCCGGGTTACAAACTAAAACTGAGGGAAACACTACATTTTATATCGTTTGATTCAAAACAAAATGAACTGTATTTATCACCTACAAGTATATACATATATATACATGTACCGGTAGACATTGGATAGTGATATGAGTACTTTTTGTCATTCGCCTGGTGATCTAATATATACTGAACTACAAAACTGTGCATTACAGCCATCATACGAAAGTTTTTCGAATAACTTTATCAGTCAAGATTCGCAATCTAGTCTAATAAATGAATCACAACAGTTAGCGAAATACTTTCTTGACGACGCAAGTGATACAAACGTAGTCTCATTCCCAGATCCATCTCAAATCATAACTGATCGTATTGACTCAGAATGTAATGGTCTACCCAAAGATTCGTTTGTTGCTTCTTTACTAGAAATATGCCAAAATGACACTGATACGCTTGAACAACTTATATTATACTCTTTCAAAGTTGCAAAATGTAGAGAAGTCTTCCCCATTCAATGTCCAGTTTTGAAACGGAGAGTTAATCCGAAAAAGAAATCTAGTGAACCACTTGTAAATAAACTTGGGCGCGATTGTTACGCACTTCGGCTTGCATCAAGGGGTGAAATTTGCGATGATCTTAAAGAAACTTTTAGCTATAATTCCGTTTCGACCAATTTGTCAAATATCGACGTTGATGTCACTACTTCGGCACCAAATTTCGACACCATTCTGCGAGAAAAACTTATCCAATTAGAAAGTACTGTCCTCGAACTAAAAGCATCTAAATCTAAAACTGTCTCAAACCTAACTAACAAAATAGACGGATTTTACACTGAGAATAAAAAGCTACATACTGAGTTGAATAAGCAAAAGGAACGTCACATAAACATTCAAAGTCAGCTAAATATAATTCGCTCAAAAAACAATATGTTGAATGATGCCGTTGCGAATTTTGGGAAGACGCAGAAAACAAATATTGATAATCTAACAGAACTATCCTAATATCATAAAAACAACGAAGTTACTATGCGTGGCACCATTGAGTCAATGAACAATCTTACGTCAGTTGATTGTCAAAATGAAAGTACGATCAACAACATAAAAACCAAATTAGATAAAACTACAACATTATCGAATGAAACAAAATCTAGACTTGATTCTGAAATCATCAGAATCACAAAGATTAGCGACAGTCGTGCATCTGGATTGTGTAACCTTAAGTCTAAAGTGTCTATTATGTCTAATGAACTTAAAGAGATCAATACTTCCGTTCTTAGTTTAAATAACAATACTTTGTCCAATAATCAATCTGTAACAGAACTCCGAAAACGTATGAACGCGTTGGAGAGTAAAACGTCAAGCAACTAACATGTTCCAACCAAATGTCTTATGCACTTGCTACTTCAAAGCCTGTAACTACTGATTTGACAACAAATACAGAGATGCGTGTTGATATGGCAAATGTAAACAATGAAGCTGATTCTTTACTTTTGAGAGATGCAATTGTTGAACCTGTTCAGGTCAATCACCCCAAGAAAAACGTTGAAAAAGGCTCCCTACAAAAAAAGTCATTTGCATCCGTCATTTCGTCTTCAAACATTACAACAAACTCTGTGGAAAATGTACGCAATAAGGATCAACTATTTGCAAATAATGGTCAACACAAACTTCCGGTTCATTTTCCGAGTTTAGTATGCTTAACATTCAAAGGCGTTGTCCAAAAGAAAAACGTCAGTCGGTTTTATGTCGGTGGTATCGATATGCGTAACGGATCTGAGAAACTTATGCGGAAGTATTTAGAAGATCGAAATGTAAAAGTGACTTTCATTCGCTATTTTGACAGACCTAATAAAAGGACAGCCTCCGCACAGTTAAACGTCATATCAGATGACGAACCGTATATTTGTGATCCACATTTCTGGCCATGTGGAATTTTTACGAAACCATGGCTTTCATGGCAACAATTTGTGAATGAACATTTATAATTTCGATAGTATGTAACAGACGTAATGGCATATAACAATCTAAATTTGATGTGCTGGAACTGTAGGGGACTTTTTTCTAGTATATCATATCTCTCCGATTTATTAGCTGAAATCAAAGTTAACATTTGTGCTATTTCCGAACATTGGTTACGTACATACCAGCTTCATGTACTTAACACTATAGATAATAACTTTGTCTCCATAGCAAAAGGTGTGGACATACATAATCCTGAATCAATGTCATGCAACAGTCGGTGTGGTGTAGCATTCTTAGTGTCAAAAGACATTGTTTCATTTGTTACTGAACTATACATTGACAGTGACAGAATCATAGGCATCCAAGTTAACTTATCTAATGTACAAACTTATTATTCTATCAATTTATTTACCAGGTACAACACAGCCTCATCAATTGTACCAGTATAATGTCGAACTTTTGCATAAAATTTGTTCTGTATATAAAGATATGGGATCTTTCATACTAATGGGCGACTTCAATACAAAGATTCAAGGCCCGCGTTATAAATTTAATCCCGATGAAAGAAGTAGGCTTATGTATTCCTTAATACTAGAGTACGAATTGTTTTCCGTAAATACGCAGATGTTTTGTTATGGACCAGAAACAACGTTTCAATCATACGACAATGGTCCGTCTACTGGTATCGATCATATTCTAATGCCACTATCAGAAATTGGAAAGGTATTAAATGCAAAAGTTATAGACAATCAAACTTTTTCAGTATATGACCATCGACCAATATTATGATCAATAACATTAGTTAACTCAGTTTTTACTCGTACTGAAGGTGAATAATCAACTCGTTCCGTTTCGTTGGATCGTGCACGCAAGTATGGTTACATAAATGATTATTCGTTCGCATTATCACAACACTTGTGGACGAATGAATTTCCAAGACACGACATTATTCAATTCATTATTGAGGAGTACTACAACAAGATAGTGTCCGCAATTAAGCAAGCCGAACAAGAGACACTGCCGTATTCTATATTAAAACCTTATCTAAAGCCATATTGGAATAAAAGTCTGACTCATTTGCGCGACATAATGCGTTTGAACAGAATCGAATGGTTAGACAACTGTAACTGCCATGATATAAAATGTGATGTGTTTTATCATTACAAGCAGGCGAAAGGGGCTTTTCGTGACACTCAAAGATCCTAATTTAGGAATAAGAAAGTGCGATTGCGCAGAAAATTGAAAATGACATTGACGTTGACCAAAAGTCCGTATGGATCATTCTTAATAAGCGAAAACAGAAGTCACACACCTGTACAGAAGCCACACACCTGTACAGAAGCCACACACCTGTACAGAAGCCACACACCTGTACAGCTTTAAAGAAAGATGGTACTTTATTTACGGATAGTAACGATCTAATGAGTATATGGTATGACCATTTTCAAAATGTTTTTTCGCAATCAGTGTACAGTGAACTAGACCGTGGGACCTACATATCAGACCGCGTATCAACCATTCGTGAAATAAATAGAACACTCAATGAGGAGGATGGTGTACAATTCAGTTACTCTGATGTCATTAACATTTGTTTGCATTTGAAAAACAACAAAGCGTGTGGCCATGATCGTATCGCATACGAGCACATCACATACGGAGGAAAACTACTGATGAAACATTTACATCACTTGTTCAACATGATAATACAATGCGGATATATATACCTGGTGAGTGGCGAAAAAACATTATTTTCCCTCTTTTTAAAGGTGACACTGTCCCACACGACTGTTTGGGCATCAAATTGTACGAATATGGCATTTCGGCAAAATTATGGTGTCTACTTGATAATATGTATTCTGATCTCACGAGTGCGGTATTCTCTGATGGAAAGTTGTCAAATTTGTTCAAATTGCATCGTGGTGTTAGGTAAGGAAGTGTACTTACAGCAAAACTGTACCTAATTTTTATCAACGACCTCATTGACAAATTAGAGTCTTGTCAACAAGGTGCTTTTATACATGACATTAACGCTAGCACGCCTGTTCAAGCTGACGATATTTCAATAATCGCAACTGATCGCCAATCTTCACAAGTTATGGTCAAAATTTGCGAAGAGTACAGCATCCGTTGGATATTTGCGTTCTCAGCAGGGAAAAGTCAGCTCTTACATTTTTGTAAATCTACAACTGGAACCGATGTGCTTCTATATAATGAACCAATATCGACAGTTAAGACAGCAAAACATTGTGGAATTAAGCTTTATACGTGCCTTAAGTCGATGGAACGTACAATAGACATTTGCAGAACCCTGCGTGCAACCGTTATATCTTTAATCCGTATAGGTGTTCATCCAGCTATTTTAAACCCTATTGTATGTTCAAAATTCGTAAAACAAGTGTGTTATCCGAAGGCGTTGTACGGATGTGAACAATGGGGCAAACTTACTTCAACTGAATGGTTAATGTTGGAAAGAACTCAGCACTACATTTGCAAAAATATTCAAGGTTTACCACGACGCACACGAAGTGTTATGTGCCTTCCGATGATCGGTTGGTTCAGCATTGAAAGCTATGTGGACGAGGAGAAACTTCTATTCTTAAGGCGGATATGTAATCTTCCGTGCGAATCTGTATCTTTCCGTATATTAATTCGTAGAGTTAACGACTTTAGATACAACGACGGAAGCCATTCAAATTTGGGATTCACTGTTGACATTATGAACATTTTGCAGAAATTTGATTTATCGACATATTTTGATGATTTCTGTGAAACCGGACTTTTCCCATCACCTCTAGTATGGAAGCGTATTGTGAAAACAGCAGTGGCCGCTTTCGAGATTGTTAATTGGACAAGACGTATTAACATTGATGATGACTTTGTTGCTTTTAAAACGATCAAAAAAAAAGCATGTGTACCTCACTCTGCATGGACTGTAGCATTGAAGCATCCAAACCTACGAAAACAAGCACATTATTTGATTTCTGTTTGCTGTTTAGTAAGAGACAAGGGAAATGGATAATACATTCTCTGTGACAGATGTGGTAGAATGTTTTTGGATCCATTAGTTCACGCTATTGCTTCATGTGACTATCTCGACGAAACACGTGATAACTTTTGTTGTGAAATCATTAATATCAATCCAATAACTTTCAGTATCTTCCTAGCAAACATGTCTGATGAAGAACTTTTTTTTTACATACTTTCCTGCAGTTCGGACAATTTCCCACTAGAAACCGACCAATTAGAGACATTCCAAGCCATATGCGTTTGATTTATCTATAAATTTGGAACTTTACTACAAGATTAGAATAACTGTAATATCCGTTACTGACAATTACTCATTTCAACTGATCATGACATTTCTGATTTAATTTGCCTATTTTGTTCAATTGTTTAATTTTGTGTTTATTATGTTTATTATTTACACTCTCCTTCTAGAGGCAATAAAAATATTTCTGTAATTCTTCGTCAATTTATCCCTTTCTGCACCCATTGTATAAAAAAAATTTAATCAACGTGTGGTTCGTTTGATCTCAGTTCTTCATTGGTTAAAATCCGATTATGACGTCGAATTTTCTTGCTTTCCTCTGAATTTCCTATTGTGACGGCATGAAAAAAGGCGACCATGCCTGATGACGTCACATAGAAAGAACACATCTTTTTGCAGATCATTCGAAAAGAAGGAATAAATTTGCTTGCGTGTTGTTTGAAAATCATTAGAGAAACAGATTCCACCACCAAATCTCGTGTAATACGATATTTATCCACTCTCGACAGTTAAATTTCAAATATTTAAAACGCTCGGCGAGCCTCGCGTTTTAAATTTGGAAAATTTAACTGTCTCGAGTAGATAAATATCGTATCACACTCGATGCAGTGGTAGAATCTAAATATATATATATATATATATATATATATATATATATAATTCGATTAATTTATATACACGAATAAGCATTTTATAATCTCGAGCCATACTGTCGGCTGCTGAAGACTGATTCATATGTTCAATGTTGACACGAGCCCCATATATCTAGTGATTAACATTATATCATCAATTTTATCAATGTCTTTTTTCTGCAAATAGTTCTGGATTTTTAAAAATTTATCTATATGGAGCATTCAGTTGGGTATATATGGATGGTAAATCGATTTTTTAGGTGCTTAATCTGACATGATATGTTTGTTGTACTGTGCAAACAGTTGTTTGTGTAACTTCATGTAAAAATAAGGAGATGCGGTATGATTGTCAATGAGACAACTCTCCACCAGAGACCAAATGATTTTGATGTAAGCAACTATATATAGATCACCGTACTGTCTTCAACAATGAGAAAAGCCCATACCGTATAGTAAGGTATAAAAGGTCGCTAAATGAAAAAATGTAAAAAAAACAATACAAACGAAAAAGCAAACGGTCTAATTTATGTTCAAAACAATAAACTAAAACAAATGTGATAGACATCGACCTCTGAATTATATTGAGACTGCTCCCTTTTTTGTTAACTGGTGGCAGTTGTTTGTGTAATTTCATGTAAAAATAATAAGATGTGGTATGATTGGTAGAACAAATTGCTACAATATTTTAAGGATATAATAATAGATTTATCCTTTTCCATGCAGAAATCAGGACAACTCAGACCAAAGACAACTCGGAACAAGATAACTCGAACCAATTAAAAGACAACTCGGACCAGTTTGAAAGACAACTCGGACCAGTTTGACAACACGGAATGGTTTGAAACATTTGTCAGACCAGTGACTCTTCATGGCTTTTACGTTTAATATGATTTTTGTTTGTTTTGTGTAGAATTCTTTCTTCTCAGTTTCCCCTAACTGACAATCTTAACTTGGTGTGACAACGTTTCCATTTAATACATTTTAATAAGCTTGTTTGTTTTACCATATTTTTGTTACTTTTAATGATTTTATGACGGCCTAATGATCAATTAGGATCCGATGATCATCTCATAATTTTATTGAAAATAATTGATTTAGTCTAATTGTTTTTATTGCCAATTAATGAGTTAACTGACGGTATCATATCATGTGTTTGAAATAGCAATAGTAACTTAAAGTTGTATATGATCAAAATAGACATCATGATGATTTTTACGAAAGTAGCCATAGTGGCTAAATTACATTTTTTCTTACATTTATGAGAAAACACAGTTGCATGAACAGATACATCCATAAAAATAATAAAACAACAAATATTTTTACATGCAATGAAAATATAATACAGTTATATTTTCATTTTTTTCCATATCCCAGTTTGCCTACGTGTTGTAATAAGTGATCCTAGCAGTCTTTCAAGTGAGTTGGAATGCTTTTTAATCTCAGGCGTCAAATGGTAATTTTCGACTATCGATTAACTTGATTAAAATTATATTGTGATTCGTCAAACTATCCTTATCATGATTCGTCCGAGGGCTTAATCATTTAACCGTTACCAATATACTGTGTATCATCAAAATCAGCTGCATGTTTTTTTTGTCGTCATGGAGAAGAAATGAAATCTGTGTTTCTCTGTGGAGTTTTTGTGGACTCTTGTTTGTATATTTGTCGAGTTTTTAATGCACCCTTTGCATCGTTTCCTCGTTGTTTGTTTTTAAAATAAAAGTAACTGAAGTTACATTATACATATACACGAGGGTCTGCATGTGGTTTACAGAATACAGAATAATGACCAAAAGATATAATGAATACAGAAAAATGAGCAAAAAAAAAAAAAAAAAAAAAATTCATGAGAATCTTACAGAATAAGCGTTATTTTAAAGATAAAGAAAAATACCCTAAAATTTTAAATAATAAAGAAATTAAAGACCCCCCTAATCCAGACCCTCCAGAATGTATTACATTTGAAATTAATTCAAACATTTCAAAGTACAGACCCCCAATAATTCCGTGTGAATATTCTTAAAGGTTATATGTTTAAGTACACGGATGTGAACCCAATTTTAGATTTAATGATAGGTTAACAATTTATTTTAACGATGAACATTATTCATATTATTTCACTAATATTAAAATAAGGAGATGTGGTATGATTGCCAATGAGACAACTATCCACCAAAGTTCAAAATGTCTCTCTATCGTGACGTCCTAAAAAGTATGTCAAAAACAGATAAAAGTACCGTTAACGTTATTTGGCAAGATTTTAAACGTTATTCGTCATGAAGGTACCTCCATTACGACATTCTTTCAAACTTTTCTGTGCCTTCATAAGTGGTCTGAACTGTCTTTTTTACTGGTCCCAGTTGTCTTGAAAAGTGGTCCGAGTTGTCCTTTAAATTGGTCCGAGTTGTCTCAAGATTGGTCTGAGTTGTCTTGGTCCGACTTGTCTTTGGTCCGAGTTGTCATGTATTCATTATGCAGTATCAAGCATCATAGAATAGAGAATGGAAAGGATGAATGCATCAGAGAGTCAACAATCCGACCAAAGAGTAGATAAACAACCACCAGAATATATAGAGTCAACAATCCGACCAAAGAGTAGATAAACAACCACCAGAATATAGAGAGTCAACAATCCGACCAAAGAGTAGATAAACAACCACCAGAATATATATCAGCAACTTAAGAATAAAATTCCTTTTCCGAAATTTTCGTGATCATCAAAAGCAAACAATGTTCTCCATTATTACTGTAATGATCATATATTGGACCTCAGTGACTTTTTTCTCGAAAAAATATCCCCCATTTCTTTCAGCGGATCTGTTTGCACTAGGTATAAGAATTATAAAAACTTCGGATAGTTTTGAAATATAAAATTAGTTATTGGTTCACACAATGCCTTCGGGAAATACGATTTTCTTGGGTGAAAAATCTTCATATCTCCCTCAGGCACGGGGAATAAATGTATACTATTCCATTACATTGATACTAGTTTTGCCGGATGACGTCATCAGGGTTACCGTCTCCTGCTAAAACGTTTAATAAATTCTTTTACAGATACAAAGATTTGGTTTGGAAGCTTGACTGTTTTCTCGATTGATTTATATTTTGTTATGTCGGAACTTTTATTAGCCGTTCATCGACATAATGTTATAACATTAACGGTACCAAATTTTCTGCAACAGATGCGCATTAAATCAAAGTCAATATGTCTCTGCTTGATAGTTGTGTCGTTGGCATTTAACCACAGTTCCTTATTGGTATAATGTTTTCCTCACCTTAGCAGTGATATACCAACTTCACCTGCGTATGAAGTATACATTTCCCAACTCATACGATATTCAAGAGCTTGCATCTGCTACTAACACTTTGTAAAACGTCATCGGTGTCTGAGGAAAAAATTAATGAACCACGGTTTTGTCAAAGAACGTCAGGTCCTTTTTCTCCTAAAGTTCGTCGGAAAGTACCAAAACCTAATAGATAAATATTCAAAGTCTACTTCACAAATAATACAAGATGGTCTCGAGTTATATCTTTTACCTTTCTTGTATATATTTCATATAACAAATTTTATTATGTAGTTATTTACAACAAAAAAGTTTGAGTTTGATGATCTTCGATTGTGTCATTCAAATAAACTCAACACAGATACCAGGTTAAAATTTTGAACGCCAGACACGCGTTTCATCTACAAAAGACTCACCAATGACGTTCGAATAAAAAAAGTTAAAAAGGACAAATAAAGCACGAAGTTGAAGAGCACTGAAGACCAAAAATTTCATATCAAAAGTTCAGTTAAGGTCTTTGATTGATTAAAACATGTCGCTTTGTGTCGTTTCTGTGCTATAACTTAAAAAACGTTCAATTGATTCTAAAGACATTTTAAAATGGTATTTCTGATAACAAAATATAGGTCAAATTTGATGTCGACAATTTCTAATTATGCTGTTCTGAAAAAAAGTACCTTGGTTGCTTTAGAAAAGACACTCTCAATGTTGGTATGTTCATATATGGACTTGGCTGCGATTGCATATTTAGAACAGTGAACATTTTCGAAAGGACGACCATGCAATCAATTCGATATTGAAATTCCTTTTCCTCAAATGACAGTATAAGCAGCCATATCACATTGTGCTAGAGTTTTGTGTCAACTGTCTTATGTCATATATCAACTTTTGTAAAAAAAGAAGACAACATGAGCTTCATTCCTTGCAGTATTACTTAATTTAACAATCAAATATGTTTTAAGGGAAGCAAATTATTCCTATGATCCTGAAAGGAGCACTACTGATATAAAGGTCGATTTGAGTCTATATACCATGGTCTCGAAAGACTTTCAACAACATGACGCCGATGAAAAACCTTTGCGGTTTTTGTTCCTATTACCTCACATAGGAGCATACGATTTCCCTCAAATTTTTAACTGATTAAACCAAAAAAAGTATCATGCAATTTCCCGCAAATTTGTATATTTTATTGCCAAAAAAGTATGATGGAATGATATAGAAATAAAAGAATAAAAAAAATAAAAAATAGAACAAAATTCGTAATCAATATTACCTTCGGAAGCCTGTCTCATATTACTCATTATTAAAGACAGGCGACCTTCAGATGCTAACATCGAAATCATTTGGTCTCTGGTGGGTAGTTGTCTCGATAGCAGTCATACCACTACCGCTTTTTTTAAATAAGTAAAATTTGTATGGTCCCGTACCGTACAGAAAAGGTATAAAAAAGAGAGGCTAAAGATACCAAAAGGACATTCAAACTCATAAGTCGAAAATAAACTGACATCGCCATGACAAAAAAAAAAAAAAAAGAAAAAAGAAAAGACCAAAAGACAAACAACATTACACAATACACAACATAGAAAACTAAAGACTGAGCAACACGAAACCCACCTTAAATTGGGGCGATCTCAGGGTCCATTTGATTCTATATAATACTGCATTCAAAACATTCATTAACAGGTAGAACATTATCTTTCCGGTGTTTTTCCGGTGAGGAGCATACGATTTCTGCAAATGTGTATTTGATTACACCAAATACAACACTTTAGGTAAGAACATCCATAGAAAGAAATGATCTACAATAAGAAAACCTACTTGGCTCTCTATGCTCAGAATCAAAGTAATCAATCCTGAAAAAAAATTAGATAAACTCGGGCTATACAAAATAGACTCTGTTTTATTTGCAAAAACAGGTATTTACGAAAACATTTCATTTCTTGGAACTGAAAATGGAGAAGGGACAATGCCATGGGAGTATGGAAGAGTTTGCATTCAAAAAGTTTAACAAATTATACAGACAGGTAAGTGATACAGTGTTAATTCTTATTACGTATAATTGAATAATGAAAGAAACTGAATCCTTAAATAGAATCAATCATTCTAAATCCATACAGACGAGCTTTCTCCAAATTACTGACATCTCTATCGTCGCTGTTACAGCAATACTCAACCCAACTTTGCAAAAAAAGATTAGCTTCTATGAAGCCTGGTTTAATTTGTGGATATGCGTTAAAATACTTCTCATCAAAGGTAACCAATCCCATTGCTTTCAGTGCTTCCCTAACCTCTTCTTTGGATATCATATTATCTTTGTTAACATCTGTGATCGATACCAATACAGACATATCCTTTCTGACGGATTTCTCAAATTCTTTTCCGTCTTTTTGATATTCCTCTCTCATCTTTTTAACGAATCCATCCTCTGTCATTTTCTCTTCTCCTTTCAGGAGAAAATCTCGAAACCAATTTAAAAATTTTGTCTTGAATTCTGTGGCCTGCTCACCCTTCAGTTTGTTGCTTTCAATAAATCTATCCCTGTAACAGCCAATGCAATAAATACAACACTGATATATATATATATATATATATATATTTATTTTAACAAAACGCATTTGACTAACAGGTCGAACAACAAATGTTCTTAAACCCTGCTGACTGCCATTGGCGATTGCCAAATAAACGGATCACCGATGTAATAAATGGATCTTAATTATAAATTTAATACTAAACAGAAAACAATAAAATATACTTTTGTTAAAATATACTTTTTCACTTTTTTGGTCTTTTGGAAAATGTTGTTTGTGCTGTATTTAGACCCCTCTAACAAGAAATTTGTTTTGCATGCACACGTATAAAAATTGCGGTTTTTATCCAACGCAACCATAGGTTTGAACGTTGTTTTCAATTTAGACTTGTTTATATTTTTTCGTTTGGGCTTGTATAATATTTACCTTCGGGTTTATATGATCCGTTCATCCTATTTTGACTCCTCAAAATTCAAGAGTCTATCCTAAATTGAGGTAAATTGTATGGCTTTCCAAATACCGTTTCGATTCCTAACATCACTGAAGAGATATTAATTGTCGAAATCCGGATATGGTGTACTAAAACCTTTGCACCTTTTGTTTGCGGTATATCATCTTTTCCGCAAGTTTATTGTTTTCTGTTTAGTATTAAATTTATAATTAAGATCCATTTATTACATCGGTGATCCGTTTATTTGGCAATCGCCAATGGCAGTCAGCAGGGTTAAAGAACATTTGTTGTTCGACCTGTTAGTCAAATGCGTTTTGTTAAAATATACTTTTTCACTTTTTTGGTCTATTGGAAAATGTTGTTTGTGCTGTATTTAGACCCCTCTAACAAGAAATTTGTTTTGCATGCACACGTATAAAAATTGCGGTTTTTATCCAACGCAATCATAGGTTTGAACGTTGTTTTCAATTTAGACTTGTTTATATATATATTAAGATATACTATACTATAGTTGATAACTCATTCTCATTTTATGTCTTTGTTATATCTCAATTAAAACGATACGCACTTGCACGATTACATGTTTATTACTCCGATTAATATTACATTGATTAAAAGCATTTTTAAACTAACATTGTATTTGAAAAAAAAAATGTTTCTTTTAAACTATGTTTTTCTTTTGAACAAAAATATCTGTAAGTACATATTATCCTCCTTTAGTAATGTACATAGGACAAAAAATTAGAGAGTTATTACACTATTTGTTCTTAATTTGTTAATTTTTTTCTGCATATAAATCTACAAAAATGACATATATACACACTGTAATGCACTTTTCAGACGTCAATGATATTAAAGAGTATTCCTGATAGTCCTAAGAATATTACAATTTACAGAAAACTACAACAAAACTTAATGTTCGGACAAACCTGTATTCAATTGCATGAAGAGGTTCGTTATAAAAATATTATCTAAACGTGAATATACAGTATATAGACAAAGTTTTTTTTATTATATGTTTTTGATATATCAATACATTTTCAAAATGTCCCTTTGAACTTATTTCTTCTCCGCTTTTTCAAAAAGTTTTCTCAAAGGCTGTCACAATTGCTTCTTTATATTTCTGTCAATGACTTATTGAAAGTTTCTAATTTTCGAAAATTCATGTCTCAATTTTAAATTAATATCCGGGGGTATTTAGGCGAGAGACATTTTTCAAAAGGACTATTAGTTAAGGACTTGAATACACCCATCTAACACACGGCTATATTATATATCAGTCGAAAGCTTATTATCTGTAGTTTCTGTTTGCAGAATGTAGTTTCTGTTTTTTGTCCGGTCCTAAAAATATAGTACAGTGCAATTTCCATTAAATCGAGATTAAACATTCTAAAATATTGCTATAATGAAACAAAATGCCATATTTTAGTTTTTTTTATGATAACAATTTTCAAAATATCATATGAAACCTTTAGAACAGAACACAAATAGTTAAAAATGTTTCGCAAATTAAGAGGTTAATTGACGCTTTTGCAGTTGCCCCAAAATACCACATTCTGCAAATAAGAACCATTTTCCTTTTTTTATGTTTAGATACCACATCAATTATTGTAAATATCAGATTCAGTGAATTATAGGCAACGGACTTCCAATCTATCAACAGGCAATACTCTCAGACTGTAGTAAGGAAAGAGATATAAACAGGCAGCAACCTCAGAGTTTATTAAAGAAAGAGAATAACAAAATGCAAACTTTTTGAAGGAAATAGATTGATAATACTTTCAATTAATTTTTAAGCCAAAACAATCTTTATGGCGCCTGTTAAAACGTTTAAACCCGCTGCATTTGTTTGCACCTGTCCTACTAAGTCAGGAGCCTGTTGTTCAGTGGTTGTCGTTTGTTGATGTGGTTCATAAATGTTTCTGATTTCTCGTTTTTTATATAGAATAGATCGTTGGTTTTCCTGTTTGAATAGTTTTACACTCGTCATTTTGGGGCCCTTTTTAGCTTGCTGTTCGATGTGAGCCATTTACTTTTTACACATTGGGACTTGGATGGAGAGTTGTCTCATTGGCACTCATACCACATCTACTTATTTGTATTTATGCCAAAATTTGTTAGTTTTTCATCTTTCTATTTACAAACAATATATAACTACATTTGTGTGCAGTCATACTCTAAATATACTTACGAAAACAAATTGGCATCATCAACTGTTAAGACGTCGTCTTTGTTTAAATCAAAAGTTTTATACAGTCTTGTCCATTTCTTCATTAAATAAGCGTTCGCCATTCTACGTAAGATATAAGTCAATAATTTACAAATTGTCAACGTAGAAATTTACAGTCAAAATATTTAGCAGTAATTGTCGTTAATATAATTGCAAGATTAGAAAAAAATTGTATTGACAAACAATTTGTTCAATAAATGTAAATTCACGTGGTGTTCAGTTCGTAGAAGAACATAAATTTGTGGACACTAAATCGGTAGGAACAATAGTGTTAATACTTGGTGCATTTTGAATTATGTTCTATAATACTATCTTGTTTGTCGGTGCTATTCTTTCACAGATACTGATCTAATATATCTAAAAACAAGGTCAGGTAAGTTATATATAGAAATAATTGTTACATTAAGTAAACCTTACATTAATGCTATTGGGATCATCAGATCAGTTTTCAGTGCTTCTTTGAATGTAATTTGCATTTCCTTATAAGGTACGTTCAATATCAGATTTAAAACTTTTCCCATGAGGTCCACGGAAAACCGAGTTTTAAATGTATATGAAGTATCAATTTGCATGCACAATTACGCCGCTATTTCGTTAAGTTAGGAGAATACGATTAAAGGATAATCAATAATATTGCCAACCATAACTTTAAAAAAGAAATTACTTAACTACAACGAAAAAATACTAAACGCAGCAAATACCTTAAGTAACTTTTAATTAAAAGTTTTATAAATCTATTAAAGGGTTTTGTCAATGGAGGTTACTATTTTTTTTGTAATTTTTTTTTGAGGGGGTTTGGGGGGGGGGGGGTGGTGAAGTAAATCGTAAATGTTTTTATCAATCAATGACATACACACCTTATGGCAAATGAAACAAATTAACCATTATACAAAAAGAGGTTTTACCAGTTCCATCTTTATTCTAACCACCCACACCGAACATATTATTAAGTTAATTGATAAAATTTACAGGAATATGAATATAAAAGAAATATTTTTTCTTTGCAAATTGTAACTTTTTTTAGCTACATTTCGTAACCGTATTATTGAATAACAATTTTTTTATTCATTTTATTTTCATTGAATGATTTCTGGAACCAAATACAATGTGTGTCTATGAGACTTAAATTCGCTTTTCATAGAATTCTATTTTTTGGATTGGTAGATTGATTGTTGGCTGCTTAACATCCAGATTGGATTATAAGATCTTTTGAAACTTTTCAGATTTCTAATTTGCCCAAATCCATCAATTGCAGTTTTCAGTTATATATAAACATTTCTGTTATTATTTTATAAATGCTCTGAAATATGATATGAAGAAGAGACTTTTGTACAAAAATTTGAATTTTTCGAATTACTAAGGATTTTCTATCCCAGGGATAGATTACATAAGCTGTATTTGGCAAAACCTCTTGGAAATTTGGGTCCTCAATGCTCTTCATCTTCGTACTTTATTTGGCCGTTTTATCCTTTTCGATTTGAGCGTCACTGATTAGTCTTTTGAAGACGAAACGCGCGTCTTGCGTACAAAATTATAATTCTGGTATCTAACATGAAGTTATTAACAAAGCACTAACAGTTAAAGTGTCTCTGATGGTGAAAAAGTCGTGAAAAATTGACTATAATCTATTAACATGTATGCATTAAGAACATTGTCTTATATTATATAGCGAATAGCTTCATTTTAAAGATTATAGTCAATTTTTCCCGACTTTTTTCACCAGCAGAGACACTTTAACTGTTAGTGCTTTGTTAAACAACTTGATATGGTGCATCTAATGTGTCTTATCAGTAAATGGTTTAAATTTATAAAACCGATTGAATCAGTCATATCAGTTTCAACTTATTCATGATTCACCAATTTTGATAAATGACTAAATTTTGAAACAATAAACGGGTGTGCTTCAGATATGTTTGACATGTATTGAATATCATCATATGTATTGAAATTTATCAACAATTTCAACCAAATACACATATTATAATTACAGATATTTCAGACAATATAGTTTGATTGAAAACTATAATTAAGGAAAAAAGCAATTCTTGTTCAATCCAAATATCAAATTGTACTTTAGGGTTCACATTAGACCTGATTTGAAGTGCAATCCATTAAAATGTATATTACATCTATGATGATCATGATTGTGTCCTCCTGAATCTTCTAAAGGGCAAAGACATATATTCACATATTTTAGATATGAAGACTTACCTTCGAAAATATACTGGTAAACTTTGCTCTACAAGGAAAAAAGAAATTGTCCTGCACTAATGTTAACACCTTTTTATGAAATTATTATATTACCTTTCAGTTCAAATATATTGTTAAAACTTTCACTTAACTTTTACATGTACTAATGCGGAACGATCGACGCAAAATATAATCGTTAATATCAAAGTAGTTTACACAGACCATATTCTGATCATATTCTATGCTAAGATATTGACAAGACAGAAGTAAATATGTTAAAAGTCGTTTTAAATCAATTCATTTCACAGCTGAGGCAAATGTTCCTTCCCATTGTTGAATGGAGGTTAAATAAATGTGAACAATAAAAAAGATGTATATTTCTTAGGCATGGAGCTAGGCATTTCTGAAGTATCTTTGATAGCATTTTTTTCCTATCAAAAATGTATGCTGGTATATATGTAACTCTAGGTGTTTACCTAAAATGTTATGTATATGTAAAAGTTTAAGATTTTTTTTTTAATATTTGCCAAAAAAAAAAACATTATCCGGAAAACCATATAATGGCGTTTTGTCCTTTAATTCTTTTTTTGTGATTTTCTAACCTACCTTCTAATTGATACGTTAATCCAAACAGTGCAAGTGTGTAATGCAAACATACAAAATTCGGCTTTGGTGTATCATGTTAAAACAATACCCATAAATTATGATAATTTTCAATAATTTTAGATAAGATTATGCAAGGAAATGTGTTATTGTTTTCTATTTATCTAGCAAAATTGTATCTTTTTTTACACAAAGATGTCGATAAATAAAACTTGATACCCTGCATTTTTCATGCATTTCAATAGCATATTGTCAAATTGTTAAAAGATCAGCATTCTCCTCCTTAACAGGGAATCCGTTAGTATTGAAAGTCCCTGTCCTAAATTATTGAATTTGTCATTCTGCATTGACAATATTCAATTTATCTTGGTGTAAGTAATACGCGCTCATTCGGGCTAACGCCCTTAATGTGTATCTAATACATATTATTTTCTCGCTCGTTTCACCCCTCCGATAATAAAGTTTTTTCTTAACTAGATATCGTAGAAAACCAAACACAGTATAGGGTTGTGCGTTCGCTACAAGATCGCCTTGAATTTAACATGTTCAACATAAATATATACAATCAGCCATGCAAAAAGGCATAACATTTGTGTCAACTAATTCTGCCTCTTTAAAGGTCAAATGAAAGTTAGTCATTTCACTCTACTATGGAATGAAATGAACGAGAAAACTTTTGACGTGGTATAGTTATAATATAACTGTTCTTTATACTTATGCTTAGTTTGTACTGCAAGCCGAAAAATCCACTTTGCTCTCTGGATGTCTCTTGGTTTTTGTTTTTGTTTTTGGTTTGTTTGCTATATAATTGACGTAAATAAAACCGACAACTCCTTTTATTCAGATACATAATTTGAGTTCTGTAAATTTCTAGACGTACGTAAGAATGAAAGACGAAAATGCAGGTTTCATAAGTGGTCATCAAAGAGCGACACAATTAAAAACAAATAAAAATATAGTTATTACAGCTACAGTCATTTTTTTTTCTCTATTAAAACATATTTGATACTTTTTGCGCTATTGTCATATATCAAAAAAAATCTAACAATTCCATAAGCTTTCTGTGATTTCCCCGATTCACCATTATGATGTCATGCCACTTGCTATATGGATTCAGAAAACAAATTTACGAAATCTATGACCACACAATTGTAACTGTTCCTATCTTTATTAACAAAATTTAGCGTAAATATTTACAACTATAAAAATTAGTAACAGTGGTGGTCTATTCTGCCCGGAAAACAATGCGGACTAAATCTGTGTACAGTGCACGTGGCGGATCCAGTCTTTTTAAATTGGGGTTCCCAACCAAGGATAAAGGGAGGGGATCCAACCGTATGTCCTTATTAACAAAAGGGGGTCCAAAATCCGCCCCCCCCCCCCATCCGCCACTGTGTGTACCACTGACATTAAATTTAACAAATATGCAAATCGATACTTGTTCTGTTAGATAGAGGAATTGTTTACCCCCGATCAAGAATCTCATTAAATTGTACAGATGTGCATACGTATTAGTCTAAAATATAATCTTTCATCTTATCAAATTTGAATCTCATGATTTTTGTAAAAAGGCGGAATTACATTTCCAAAGTGATATTCAAACTTATTATTCAAAGACAAACTGACAACGCCATGGCAAAATAAAAAAAAGTCAAAATGACAAACTGTACAGATATGCTAACTTAGAATATATAGAACATACTTTATGACTTCATAACCATAGAAAGACAACGAAAGATCATATCATAAACAAAATTGTATTGAAAGGTCAATGATGAGAAAATTTTAACATTTGTTATACCTAGTACTTCATAATCTTTTTCTGAAAAGTTTTGTCGTCCTGAATATGCATGAAATGTTTGCCACTGGACGTTAAGCAACCAACAATCAATTAATCTTTTGCTCTAAAAAATTAATTAAACAATATAAGCCACAATTGTATCCATCACTTGGTGTCTGTTTAGGAGCCAGCTGAAGCACGCCTCCGGGTGCGGGATTTTCTCGCTGTGTTGAAGACCCATTGGTGGCCTTCTGCTGTTTTCTGCTCTGTGGTCGGGTTGATGTCACTTTGACACATGCATTCCCCATTTCCATTCTCAATTTTGAATAGTATAAAAAGTTGTTTTATTTAAAAGAGACTTTGAATAATAACTTTAAAACACAGTTATATTATAATTGAACGAGTTCATAAAAACTAGAAATAAAGGACTATATATATACTGGAGTAAAACCAAAAGTTTGTTCCGACACTAGACTTGTAGGCAACGGCTCAGATATACTTATTTATACTGGATAACCTATATGTGTGGTCATAAAAATTACAGACTAATTTCCTCTATGTAAACACAAGGAGATGTGGTATATTAAGAATTGCTTATGAAACAACTAAGTTCCAGGTTTGTGAGATTTGTTCCTTACCTGGTGAAATAAGTTCCTTGTCTGTGAAATATGTTCCACTGGTTATACAAGTTATCTTATATACTGAGCATTGTTATCAGTGAGCTTAAAGTTATAATTCAAGTACATTATAAAAACATGTATTATATTGATAATGTAATAAATAAAAGGTGTAAACATCCAATATGGATTCTGTGGAGTATAGCAAAATGTTTAATTACATTATCCATACAAAAATATCCAAATGACAATAATTTAATGAGGCAGATAAGCGAAGAATAAGAAAAATCCGTCAGAAATTTTTTATAGATCAATCATTTATTTATGAATATTGCAATTCAACATATGTTACTTCATATCAGAATTTGTAGATAAACTGTTATCACAGAAATATGTCTCATCCTTTTGTATTTTTGATTATGCAAATGTTGAAATTAAAATAGCAATACTTTAACATGTTTCATAAGTTATGCAAATATTCAAAGTCAATGAACCATGACTGAGGTACATGGCTAAACAATTTCCATGTAAATGAAATGTGCCAAAGCTAATACAACTGCATACCAAATACCATTGAATTATTATAAGTCGTTCCCTTTAAACAAACCTAAACACAAACATTAACTTATAAACTATGTAAAAGTTTCAAAGTCAATAAACCATGAAGAGGGGGTGAGGCTATATAATATCCATGGAAACGATATTTGCAAATGCCAATAAATTTGCATACCAAATATCGTTTACTTAACATTAGCAGTTCATCTTAAACTGATCTAATCACAAACTAATACATGTAAACTAAGCAAAAGTTTCTAAGTCGATAGACAATGACTGAGGGGGCGGGGCCAAATATTCTCCATGGTAATGAGATGTGCTAATGCTTATACAACTGAATACCAATTAACATTTGCCTACCCTAAATGGTTCCCCTTGAACTGACCTAATCACAAACTAATACATGTTAACTTAGCAAAATTCTCAAAGTGAATAGACCATGACTAAGGGAGCCAAATAATCTCCATGGAAATAAGATGTACCAATGCTAATACAACTGCATACCAAATATGATTGACCTACCACTTGTGGTTCGCCATAAACTAGACCTAATCACAAACTAATACATTGTTGACGACGCCGCCGCCGCCGACGCCGGAAACAGCATACCTATGTCTCGCTTTTTGACTCCGTCAAGGCGAGACAAAAAATGAAATAGTGTGTTTTAAATATTTATCGCAGTTGTTAATCATAGTTGTGCATTTGTTTTTTAATCATATTATCTACGTACAATATATATGCTGACTTAATTTGAATTTCTCAAAGATTTACCTTATTTTGAACGTTGTCGTGTTGTTTAAAGACTTCAATGTTGAATATTAAACTTGTCAGGTACAACTATAGAATGTTTTGCTTGATATAAAGTTAATGCATCATGTTAATCTATAACACCCGGAACTTATTTAACATTTAGTAAAAAAATTAGTTCCGGAACAAATTTTACAGTGCTGGAACATATTTTCTTAAAATATATATTCCGGGTAAAAATTTTCTGTGATATAAATTCCGGTAGAACATATTTCCTATGAAATAAGTTCCAGCGGAACAAATGTCACGCCGGAAAATTTTTTTTGTTACAAAAAATAATCTTAATAGCAAAAAATAATTCAGATATTACTTGGAACTATGAGCAGGGTCAGGAACAAACTTCTAATGTTTGTTTTGAGGTTTATTGACTATTTATACTAGACATGCTAAATGAGAGAAAGAGAAATAAAAGAAAATTATAAATTTAAAAGACGAAAATACTGTTGGCACTTTAAAAGATTATTCTTAATTGTATGTTTTCTACAAGAATTGTAAAAACAAGTATAAACATACATATACTATGATCATAAAACAAAAAGACATTTATATGTCAACATACGAACGGTCTCCCACAAAAGATTATGTCAATCCAGTATGTCAAGCTTTTAAGGGTAAGTATGATAAGGGCCTTATTCGTCATCCAACATTAAATGGTATAGTAAATAAATATGAAGATATGTACAAGTAAAACAATAACAAAAGATACAGTATCAAGCTGTATGCTTGATTAAGTTTTGGTCAAATTTGTTGATTCTCTTATGTTAATGGCCTCATAGTGAACTTAAAGTAGCTTTGCAGAACTTATCACCTTCTTTATAACCAACGACGTCTATTATGATTTGAAAAAAAATGGCGGCGAAACTACTTTGTTTTCAGGCGCTTACAATAGGTCTTATATAACAAATTATCCGTCTCACGACTCTGAGTATTTTTCATCAAAAAATAAAATCAAGAAGTCCAATAAAACCAAATAATCTGAAAAAAAGAAACATTTAATTGTTAAGGATACTCATTATTCAAATATAGAAAAAGAGGCGTGGGGCATTCCACATTGCAGTCCAACTACAATGAATAGACAAAATCTTCATCGACAACAAAAAATAACCATACATATATGTGAAGCTTTACATTTTAAGGATCATTTTTGAAAAGATGTGAGATACCGTTGGAAATATATTAATTGTGTTCTTATATGTTTAAATTTACTACGTTTCACATTTACCAGGCATGGGGCGAATTACATTGCAATGTTATGCATTATATTACAATTACTTTGACCAAACCATGCATTATATTACAATTATAATTACATGCATTTATCAAAGTAATGCATTATATTACAATTACTTTTGCAAAGTAATGCCTTGAATTACACATTACATTTGAAAATTTTATTAGTGAATAGAAAAATTAAACATTTTGAAAAACAACTACAAGTCACAAAAGATTCTAGCATATGCAGTAACTGTTCCATGAATTGAATATAAGTATACATGTAAAAAGTCTATTTAATTTGACTTTTACAATTTTTAATTATTTTAACTTAATGTTGACTTTACTTTTATAAATATATTTTTTGTTGTTTTTCTTTAAATTTTAAACGAAATATTTAATTACTGTGAATTACTTCCCTAATTATAAAATAAACATAGACCTTAATTAAAATTAACATATTCTTAATTAATCAAGAAATCTTAAATTTGGTTTAGTTAAAACTCCAACAATATGTTAAAGATGTAGTATGTGAAAAAAGTAATGACATGTAATGCCATGTAATGCATGAAATTACACAACTTTTTGCTAAAGTAATGCATTATATTACAATTACATGTAATGCACAAATTGCTGCATTACACATTACATGCAATTACTTGGAAAAATGTAATGCATTACCATGCATTACAATTACAAATTTGCATTACCCCATGCCTGCTCTCTACACTTTTCGATGCCTATTATGAACGAAAAACTTTCAGGTGGAAGCGGCCATACTTTTCTAACACAAATAAACAAGCAAACAACCAAAGAAAAAGCCAACGAACAACTCCGATATCTGTTTGAAAAAAAATAATCGATAAAAAGACATTACCCCCAATTTCCAGTTTTAATACTTTCCCCCAAAAAAAATTGGTAAATCTAAAAAAAGGTATAAGCCTTTTATAATTTTTGTTATCTACTACAATTTACATACAATTTTGAACGAATTGAACTACAAAGAGAAAACATTTTCCACTTTCATCAGCTATGAGACGGCTAGCTTTTTAGAAAAGCATAATTGAAAGGGTTATTTGCATGAGTATAGATCAATTGCTTTTCTTTCACCCAAGCCATGCATATACTCAGAGGACAAAAAGGATAAAAAACTTGAACACAAGTACAGTATAAGTAATTTTTTTGAAAATAAAATAGTTCCCTACTTTACCATCTTACTATTTTATGACGTATTAGGACCTAAATTAAATAAAATTTTTTGCAAAGTTTTAAAATATCCAGTTACCTTTAAAGAATAATGATAAGATCCGAAATAAGGTAACTTTAAACTGTGAAGGAAAACATGTATATATGATGAATCGTTCTAAACCCCAACCCTTTT
The DNA here is from genome assembly GCF_021869535.1 of Mytilus californianus. NCBI lineage: Eukaryota > Metazoa > Mollusca > Bivalvia > Mytilida > Mytilidae > Mytilus > Mytilus californianus. The sequence continues at coordinate 112,442,091 of NW_026262723.1, forward strand.
ACATAAGTCTTATAAAATAACCTTCTCATTATAAATTCTGATGTACGTATAGCACCTTTAACTAACAATTATAAGAAAGTTTAATTTAAGACCACTTAAATTCTAAATTCTTATTTGTAAATATATCCAGTTCTTACTTAACTTATTCTTACACTTCAGCACATTATGAATATTATTTTTTAAAATTTTATGATGACAATCCTATGAATTAGTTATAATATTAATTATTTAGTAATTATTATTGCCTAAATTCAGTCATCTGTACATAATTAAATGTTTCCTTATGTTCTATGGTGTATATAGTTGCTACAATTATACCCTATGGGTAGTGCTCCACAATTAATGGAGGAATATACAAGAAACTGAACTGAACTGATTAATCGTAGAGAGATGTACCTAAATTTATGGTACATAGTTAACAGAAAAAAGTTTCATTCTCAGTCTTATTTCAACTGTATTAATTTTAAAGACATGTCACATCCAAACGAAGTCTACGTATATGTACATGTATACGTCTTGTCTTGTCTATAGTCGGGAAATTTTCAATTCAATTCATTTCATTTGAAAACGTTAAAAATAATATAGATCTTATTCATTGCAAAACGTGACGTCCTTTTTGGATAAAACCCCTGTTTCATCTACGAGGAAAGTCCTATAATATAAGAATGCATATATAGGTGTGGTTGAACATTGATAGTAAAAAAAAGGAAAATCTGGCATCAATAGAGCGCATAATAAATTAAAAAATAATTCCCGAAATAAATGTATATAAAATATGTGTGTGACTATTGAAAGTGTATCCACATATTTACAAGACGCTGTCGCTTTTTTCACTCGTTCTTGTCCAGTAACACCGTGTATCATCGGTACAGCGGATATAGGTACTAACCAAGCGGACGTGATCGATTTTTCTTCTGACACGGTAAGAAAGTCTTTGTTGTGTTTACATAATATCAATGTGTACCTCAATCTAAACATAATTGTTGTTTTAAGAAATGATTTGGTCGTAGGTTGATGATTAGAGAAGTCTCATTATTTTCCTAAAACAAGAACACTTACTAAAACATTCGCAAATACTTGTCAAAGAAGTTGGCGCTCGTCTCATCCGATATGATTCTATATTCAATATTGCAACTCTTTTTCTGATAGAAGGCCATGCACTGTGTGTACGTAATAAGTATAGCTGTTTCAATAATTGGCATTGAAATCTTTCATACATATGTTATTTTTCGATATTTTATTCCGAAAAGAAGCGTTGTGTACAGTGTATAGCTGACCACATAAATCCTTCTGTACAGTGCATAGTTAAATGAATGTACGGTATATAGCTTTTCACCCTTCGAAGTACCTATTAAGCTGTATCCGCTGTACCGATGAGTGAGTAATAAATTCCTCAAACGAGTTTGAATAGGGAAATAGAATCTGAAGAAGGAATTTGTCATCAACATTTTAATAAGGCAATATTTGGTTTTGAATGAAGCCCGTTCTTATCTGTATTTGTTGCCGTACTTATCAAAATACGATTTTCAAATAATCAAACTCAAACAGTAAAGTTTTGTTTCTCCTTAAAATCGTTCTTCTCCAGTATTACCATGATTACAAGCCTGAACGAATTTCAATGAGAAAATAAATTCTGAATAATGAATTTGACTCCATTTTTCTGTCAGTTTTCTGTCCCAATCAAGACCGACCCCCCCCCCCCTTTTCACAAACGGGCTAAAATAATGCGTACATTGAACTCCCGTCATTTATCATATTTGGTTTTTTTCTTAACATTTTCAGGTAGTAAGATTTGGTTTTAAATCGAGCTCATGAGAAATTATGAACTTTTTGGTCTTACAGAAAACATGTTATTTCATATCAATTTAATATTGTTTTTGCAAGACTCATAATCAAGAACAGCGAGAAAGACTATTTCGCAGACTGTTGAAAGATACTCAGTCCGTTCTTACAACGAATAAGTCCTTATGCACAGATGTTAAATAAAAATAAAACAAAAACTTGCCCATAAGCCAAACCAAAGAAAGAAACCAATAAAAGCACGTACTCTACCAAGATATTAGACTTATCAAAACAAAACAAAAAATACTTTGTATGTTTATATTAAATAAAATATGATATTCGTTTATTTAATTGATGTTGGAAAGGAGAAAAAATTCACGAAGAAAAACAAAAACGAACTGATAATAGACAAACTATAAAACAATATCAATTGTTATTTCTTTTACTTTAGAACTGCAGAACGTATAATAACAAAATTAATTAAGCTGACTCATTACGCATAAACTGTATAAAAATACATTAAATGGGACTTTTGAGGTTTTTTTTCTCCATTATCGTTAAAGTCAATACACAAAGTATTTAATTACATAAATCAATTTCGAAAAAACTTTAAAATTTCGCATTATTAAATTTTTATAAAAAACACTGTTTTAATAACATAATATTCATAAGATAGATTAATAAAATATTGAATCTGAATATTCATAAGCAATAAGGATAATCCAATCAATTTTGTTGATTGGATTATTCACGGCTGAGTAGTTGTGAATCAGTGACACGTGCCCTCATTATTTTATAAAAATATTGAATATCTATTTAAGTTCGTTTTCAAAATATTCCAAAAGTTTCCACTAAAATAGACAACGTGAAAAGAATGTAAACATTTTTCCTGTGTGCATATACGATGACTTTAAAAGAGTCCTGGGTGCACTTTGTATGTCCTGAGTGCACTCAGGAGGTCCTGGACAGTGTTTAGACGTACCCGTTGATTTGCAACTGTATTTTTTCTGTTTTGGCACATACTTATATATGAACCTCATTAAATTCGATCTCAAAATAGCGAATATAAAGGAACAGATATTTTAAAGTCTTAATAAATTCCATTGAGCACAAAACTAATCCAAATTCGATTTCAATTATTTCGTGATTCTAAAATACTTTTTTTTTGTGGCAGAAATTGCAATTATGTTTTTTATCTGATATGACTTTGAAACACTGATTTAAGATTTATATTGTCCACAAACTATCATAAAATATAAGGGATAAAAAAGACGCTTTTCTATTATTTTTTTTACAAGGTTGTTAATTGTTTAATTATGTCGTAATTTGCTTGGTCAGTGGCGGATTCAGGAGCCGACATATCGCTTCCCCTTTGATTGGATAATATATCATTTTTAGCATAATTAAAATCATCATTTTTTTTATCCTGGCTACACGTGGCGTTATTTCTCCGTCTGTATAATACAGCTAGTGAATTAGTCTAAATATCCATCCAATGCATAGTAATATTTCTTTTTCATCACTTTTTTTATTCTTAAATATAAGCGTTGTCTATTTCTATCTGACAAGCACACACATGGACTTTTTCATTAGTTTAGAAAGTCCCTGGCCAACAATAGCAACAACGTCCTTTTGATGATCAATTCATTATAAAAAAAACAACTAAACTCTCTAAACTAAACTATGTGGACAGTGGGTCATCGCACACAGGTTTGTTTAACAAGACAGCTGATTGGATAAATGTGATAGATTGTCACGCCTACATTAAACTGTTGTCCAATCAAATGCCAGCAGAAACCTGTCAATAAAAAGGTTATTGCAAGCGTGGATAAGTTAGAGATTTTATTGTGTATTCGATATTTGAACAAAAAGTTAGATAATCACTATTCGTTTAGAATTAAATTGCGAAGAAAGTGTTCGTGTAACAACCCTCCCCTTTTCCCGTTTTCGCCTTCTTAATTTTACACTTTCTTTTTTAACAGAAAGTATTAAATATGAGCGTACTGCAAGTTTCTGAATTTTACAAGCATTCTATATAGCGACTTGTGATTTCCGGGAACGTCATATTTTCAAGATTTCACAGACCTCTGAAAAAGTTAGAACATACAAGTTTCATCTACCATTTGCAGAAAAAACAATACCAAATTATATTTGTAAATTGGAAGAGATTAAGAATTATAGTTTAATATCCGTACTAAAAATCGTCTGAAATATAACAAAACATATTTCTCTCTGCCTCAATGCAATCGAAAGCAAATTTTCATTTTATTCTTCATCTATTTGCAAAAGACGAAGAATTCTCTTTAAAACTGTAAATTATTAAACAGGCATACTAACTTTAAAGGATAAAATACAAGTTTGTACTACCATCCAAGGAAATAAGTGTTCCATAAAGTAACTAATCCTTAATTCACAACCGTCAAAACTCAGGACGAATTTTTGATATTTACCTGAGAGATCATAAAGGACATACATCTACCAAGAACTTATTCTAACCAAAATGGCAAAAATGAAACAATATCTATTTTTTTTTTGGTAGACGAGTAGAAAATTGAATAAGGAAATGTTATTGAAAGAGAATTAAGATATATGATAATTTTTCCAAGCAAAGTGGCAAAAACATGCATATATAGAGTTATGTAGGTGCAAAACAAAACTATATATTAATAGTCAATTTCGACTATTTAATAAAGGATTATAGGTCGAACACGACACACGATTCTTGATTTCCAATGTACATGATTTAAAACCGTGTTTTTTCTTCTACAGATTGCATTTTGAAGAACACATGCTTGGCCATGATCGTTGAATGTTCAGCGTACAATATTACATAATATTCAGGATGATTTCAACGAAAAGCAAACGAAAAAGATTTATTTTTTTAAATCCGAGCATTCCTTAAATTCAACATTTAAAACCGTTTTGTTTTACGCAAAACATATAAAATTGAGAATGACTGATGTACTTTTTATTCTCTCTAACACTTAGGATTGGTAGTCCCGACAGCTTTCTCTCCATTAGTAAGGGAGGTCCTTGGTAAGGGTAAGGGAGGTCCTATTCTTAACAGTAAGCAAACACTGAAAAGTCACAGGACAAAAAGTCACAGGACAGGAAGTGACAATTGTTTAAGTATGTAAGAGAAATATCTTGAAAAATTACTTTGTATTACATATATTCTTTTTACAGTTTATGAAATTGTTCATTAGCCTTGGTAAATGAAGATTTATTAAATTTTAATCATGCAAATGATATAATATTTCTTAGCACCATGAAGCTGTTTAGGTACCAATCCACTTTGATAGTTTGTTTACTAAACAATTATTTGTTCATTTAATACATTTGTTTACAGAGTTGGTTTATATATACAATAGTTCAAGATACATACAAAATATATTTTTTTAAATAAGTATTTTCTCTTTTTCAAAGAAAATAGTCTCAGAAACTGAATTGTGACCTTTCGTCTGTGACCTTTTGTCCACAAGCACGCATTACTTATGAGTAAAGTTGGAACAAAGGTCAATTTGGCTCTGATTCACAACAATTGTTCTCTTGTAAACATGACCTTTTTTGTCGACACGCGCTCGCCGTATCAGGCTAGAACAAACCAATGCATATCAATGTCACATGTGTCTTTTCCTCGACTGAATGTTATTAGCAATATTAATATTGGATACAATTGTAACGAAATGAATTGCATTTGATCCTAGTCCTAAGTTTAATTTTTGGTTGAATCAGTTGAACATCTAAGTGATCATTGATGTGTAATATTTGACACTGGACATTATTTTAGGAGCGATGCAATACACATAATGTATTTCTATCAATCATTTACTTCAGTTAAAGACTTTTGAATGTAACAATATGGTACAAATCGATTTGATTTACTGAATTGCATATTTCTTTTTATCGAAATGAAAATATTATAAACTGCTCCCGGTTAATATAAACATAGATGTATGTGTGCCAAATAATCATCTCCATCCAAGTTACAAAGTATAAAACAATTATAGATTAAAAATACGGCCTCAACACGGAGCTTTGTCTCACACCGAACAGCAAGCTATAAGGGTCCCCAAAATGACTAGTGTAAAACAATTCAAAATGGAAAAACAAAGGTATAATCTATAAGTACAGTCATTTCGCTACGTTATTCTATAGCTTTTTGGTCAATTTCGAAAAAGCAAGTAAGCATCTCACTGTTTTTTAAATGAGAAGTAACGCTGGTGTTATAAAAAAAATCTGATACGAAACAGAAATATAAACCGTACACAAGATTTTATCAATCGTTGTTTGATATTTTTCTATAAGATTTATTCTTGTATTAGTTCTTGCTAAAAAAACTTGATGATAAAAAAAATCAAGAGAGGTATCGAAATCGGTCTTTATAGGTACCTAATGGTAAATATAAACTGTCAACTAAATTCTTAAAATATTCTTTATTCTTGTTGCATTTTTTTTGAAAAAATAATGTTTTATTTGTCAATGTAATAATTTTACCCGGTAAATCCTTATATAAGATAAAACATGGAACTTTATTCATTTTACGTCCATAGATAAAACATCATAAGCGTTGCATGGGTAATTATTTAGATAGTTTATGACAACCCGTTTCGGTTGACTGCTTAGATAATCCGTTTATTGAAATGTAAATAACTTTCACCAAGCAACTGTCATCTGTATAATATTTAAAAATTTAAAGTAAATTAGATACTTAGAATATATTTTTCTTGACAAATTGTATATGAATCAGAACTATTATTTAACATTAGAAACAAAAAATGTTTAAGAAAATTTCAGAACATCTTTGGGATATATTACTTATCATTATATCTTTACGGGCGGCATATCCAACTAAGTCAGACATCACGTGACTTTTGTGACGTATACTAGCCGCCATTTTGTATTATATTGCCCCATATAAAATGCATAGGTGCTTCAATAAAGTTTAGTTTTCTCATGAACCTGACCCGTTTTCTAACTTTTGCAAATCAATCCTTGATATTCAAACATATTTCTATCAAACAATGTTGGTCCTAACAGTTTAAATTTTGATTAAATTCTGTCACTGGAGAATCGTAAAAACATGTACTTTTTCTCGTTATTTCTCCGTTGACTCAATGCTAAATGTACCGATACCCATGTCTACTTGTATAAAAAATAAAGAAATTCCGTTAATAAAAATAAAACTTTGCAAATCGATTAAGTATATTCAAACATATATCTGGCGAAAAATACTATTTAAAACAGTTTAATTTCTGGGCAATTTCGGTCAAAAATCGATTCAAAAAAGTGAATATTTCGGGATTTTTCAAAATGGCGGATGATGTATATGGAAATGTTGCATCAAATCGAGGATTTGTATAGTAAGACTTTCCTTGATTTAATTTAATTTTCATGTAGAATCTCTGATGTTTCTGTTATTTTCTTTGGTGATATTTCGATATGATTGATTTCAAAATTTGTTGATTAAAAAAATATTATTTTAAGTGTGACACGGGAACATTTTATTTTGACAGATATCCAGGATATACTGTTACCAGAAAATAGTTAACAATAAAATTTATAATAAAATTTTTTCTCTTCTTTTTTTAAAAGTTTTTTTTCCTGTTTTCTGTTTAATTTATCTTTCTTTAGAAATATATTTATACATTCCTTTTAGAACAAAAAAATATTTACGTCCCAAGAGAGAAAAAAATCCCAACAATTATTATAGATAAATATTCCATACCTTCAAAATCCCATCACTTGACGAACAGGTGAACTCTGACTTTGGATGTAATGTTACATAACAATATATTGTCAGGTAGACGTGCAAACCAAAAGCAACCAGGTGACATTAAACATCCTGTGTGAACATGTATTACCAGAGTTTAAATTTTGTGATATACAAAAGTTTTCATAACTGTATAAATAAATATCTTCTCTTCCCCGTGTCAAACCAGAAGAAGTATGTATCATAATAAACTTTAAGAAAATATGAATATTATAAAAAAAAATCTTTAAAAAAATAATTTTTGCTTTAAAAGATAATCAAACTAATATTTATGTTTCTATAATTATTTTAAAGAAATATTTTGATTCAAATTTTAATTTAAATGGATTTTGTATTATTTCGTAAAAAATTAAACGAGATTTCATTGAATATGATTTTATTATTTATTTTTTTAATTCAATATTTTAAGCAAAATCCAGGCATTCAATAAATCGATATAAAGTTAAACTTGTGTAAAAAAATTTGTTATTGTATACATTTCTACAGAGACATATAATACAATTGCTCTGATTTCAACAACATTATATACCCGACAATATTTATCGACAGAGTTATCGGTCCTGAATAGGACTGATATAGTTGGGTATGGAATGAATAAATACAGGACTACTTTATGTCAGAAAGCACGACTGCAAAGTTTTAATGACAAACACATTTCCCGGTTAAGACAACTAATCTTTTCTTATATAACCAATTAAATGTTAAAAATTCTATCGGGAAAAAATGAATTGTACGTTTGCATACGTTATTTAATGAAATAGATATACAGTATTACATTAAAAGACCACAAAAGAATATCCTCCTAGCTATGCCGATTTTATTCATAAAGGGGAGTAACCCCTGATAAACACAGATAAAGTGTCGCTCGTTTTATTTAAAATATTTAAAATCTTAACACGACTGAACACGATCTTACAGCAACTAAACAGATTTTTTACCTTTGGTCTTATTTTATCTAAACGTGATCTAATCAAGTCTTATTTGAACGCTAGAAGAATCTGTCTTGTTTATCTTGACCCGACTGATATGACTGAACACGATATATCGGAACAGAGTCTGAAAGTCTAAACCGGTCTTAACGTTTTTCCCTAGCAGTAAATCAAGGCGATTAAGACTTGATCAGACCAAAATGACCGTTTCAGACTTAAATCTTGCTACTATTGGCCGTCTAAACTACCTATCAAAAACGAAGAGGTGGAAGAGGGCCAGAAGATCCTCCCTATGCCAAAAAACAGAAATGGACCTCTTCTGGCTCACTACCGAAGAACAAAAAAACACGCCCCTGTTTCTTGTTGAAGACTGATTTACCGGGTACGTCTAAACACCACCTAGGCCGCCTTGGTGCACTAAGCTCTGAAAACTGCACTAATCCCATGATGGAACAGTCATATAAGTACCAAGGTCATTCAGTATGATAATGTTGTAAATAAAGAGCATATATTTAAATTTTGGTGTAAATGTATTTAGAAATGAAAGAGTTATTAACATTTTACATGGCACGCGCCGACTTTTGTATAATGTGTCCAGTTATCATAGTGTTGATTGAATCCACCGAAGCTTGACGAGTTCATATAAACCAATACCAATATCTTTATTCCCATAACCATTGCAGATACATAGGTACAGAGAGAGTGCAAAATATGTACATGAATATGCATCTATTTACAAAACATATATACAATACAGTGGTTTCCAAATAATATACATTTTAGCTAGGAGGACCCACATGTTTATTTATACACTTTATAAACTTACATAATCTTTTTAGCTCTGAATTTTTGTTTAATTTGCTCATCAATTTTCTAAACTTTAGTGTATTAACATAAGCCAAATAGTACTTATCAAGGTATAATTTTCTACTGTCGTTAAAAAGTGGACATTCTAGCAGATAATGAAATTCGTCTCCAATGCTACCAATATTACAAAGATGACATTTTCTATCATTTCTATTAACATTATTCCACCTCCCTGTCTCTATTGAGAGTCTGTAGTTTGTGGTTCTATATCTACATAAAATAATACTTTCGTGCATATCCAACATATCAAAATATTTTTTTTCAAAATTTAATTCTAACTTAAAAATTCTATAATCTACTGATTATGTAGACTCTTGAAATTGTGTATTCCACAACTGTTTGTATTGGTCTTGTAATCGCAACTTTAGTGCATTTTTTAATCATATATCATTACCAAAACATTGAGAAATTCAAATATTTGAAAAACCACATTCATCCAATATATTTTTAACTTCACTCACAAAAAATGTACATACATTATTAACAGTAAATAGTGTTTTTAATAGTGTATATGCGATAGAAGATAACTTAGTCTCTTTAGCAGATACTAATTTACACCAATAAGATACTATTTTTAATTTAAATGATATCTACCAAGTTCTCCGTATACCATATAGCTAGGTGTGGAATTTTCAGTTTCAAAAGAAGTTTACAGAATTTCTGATGGATTCTTTCTATAATTTCAACATCACCATGCCCCCAAATTTCACATCCATACAAAAGTATGGGTTTCACAACTTTATAGAAAAGATCTAAGTGACACTGAGTGGAAAGATTATGTATGCGGCCTGATTTCAACACCTTAAACATAGCTTGTGTGGCTTTTTCTGCTAGGTGTTTCTGTGCTATTTTAGTATTACCAGTTCTAGATAATAATATGCCCAAATAGTTAAATTCTTTTAATATTTTCAATGTCAGTGCCGTCTATAGCTATATAAAAATGTAAATTTGACGGCATTCTGCCTCTAGAAAAAATCATCACTTTAGTTAACTTTAAGCTTCCAAATATACAGTATTCACTGAAAGAATCCAGCTGTTTCTGTAAATCATCAGCACTTTCTGCCAATAGTACTATGTCGTCTGAACTAAGGATATGAATGGAAAGGTTAAATATGCACCAAGATCGTAAATTAAGATTGATTATTATAATGTAAAAAAATATGTTCAAAGTTGGTTCGAAAATCTTAAGAGATTTAAAAGTTATCATAAAAAAGAAGATGTGGTATGATTGCCAATGAGACAACTCTCCACAAGAGACCAAATGACACAGAAATTAACAACTATAGGTCACCGTACGGCCTTCAACAATGAGCAAAGTCCATACCGCACAGTCAGCTATAAAAGGCCCCGAATGACAATGTAAAACAATTCAAACGAAAAAACTAACGGCCTAATTTATGTACAAAAAATGAACAAAAAACAAATATGTAACACATAAACAAACGACAACCACTGAATTACAGGCTCCTGACTTGGGACAGGCACATACATACAGAATGTGGAGTTAAACATACTAGCGGGATCGCAACCCTCCCCCTAACCTGGGACAGTGGTGTAACTACAACATAAGAACGAACTATAAAAATCAGTTGAAAGAGGCTTAACTCATCAGATGGATAAAATACAAATACTACAAATACAAGTTAACATTTTTACGGGGCACGCGCTCTTCTTGTGTAATGTCTGATCACCTTGAAAATTAATCCAACCAATCTTTAACTGGTAAATTATGTTTCCTTGTTGCTAAGTAGTAATGATAAAAGGGCTGTTGATCTTTTCTTTGATGCTTTGTTAGAAAAAATATATTTGGAAAAAGTGATTGTTTAATTGCGCTATTTGAAATAAAAACAGTGAAACAATAGAAATTGGCTTTTACTCAAAGACATATCTGATTTACCTATGGCGTTTTTGTCGTTTGGTTGCTGTCAAATTGAAGTTTATTCCACATCTCCTATAGTTTGAGTTCTGTTTGATTACTTTTTATTACCGTCTCCTCGGAGACGGTATTAAGAGTTGAACGATGGACAGTCTGCGGGCTGAAGGCTTTCTTACTACCTAATTGGAAGATATTACTGACGCTGTCATAATTAAATTTCGTTCATTGGTTGGGACAATTCAAACCTAGTAAATGTCTTTTAATCCCGTAGAGTGTCGGATCTGAACTCTTTATTTTAGTAAATAGATTTGCCTGGTTACCAATCATGCATATCGGTACACAGGTAACACTTATCTATAAATAGCCAAATCTCCTGAAGATTTGTAAACACACACGTGATTATTTCATGTTACGTACATTTTATACGTGAAAACATAAGAAAACTTTTAGGAAAATGCCTTTTTCTTAGGTTATATTTATTTATACTCAGTAAGATTTGATTTGATTTGATTTTTGGTGTTTTAACGCCACTTTTAAGCACCGCTTTTGGGCTATTTCGTGGCGGCCAGTTTTTATTGGTGGAGGAAGCCGGAGCGCCCGGAGAAAAACACCGACCTTCGATAGGAAAACTGACAATCCTAGTCAATTAAGATTGGAGTCGAGTGCAACCGCACGAGCGGGGTTCGAACTCACAACCTCAGTGTTGACTGGCTAGTGATTACAGTAGTAACTACTTAGACCACTCGGCCACCGAGGCCCCCTACTCAGTAAGATAATCTAAAGGCAACACAAACATTTTAAAACGGAGATATCAAATTATTTCTGTTCGATTAATATTAATTTACACAAGAATTTTTATCTCAGGGGGCGGGGGCGGCGGCGGCGGCACTTCGACCTTTCTATGGCAGAGGTGAGCAGCTGAGACATCCAATACCCCACCCTTTATATATAGGTGAGGTGCTTATCTGGATTTCGACAATTAATGTCTCTTCAGTGATGTTAGGAATCGAAACGGTATTTGGAAGGCCATATAATTTACCTCAATTTAGGATAGACTCTTGTATTTTGAAAGAGTCAAAATAGGATGAACGGATCATATAAGTCCGAAGGCAAATATAATACAAGCCCAAACGAAAAAATATAAACAAGTCTAAATTGAAAACAACGTTCAAACCTATGATTGCGTTGGATAAAAACCGCAATTTTTATACGTGTGCATGCAAAACAAATTCCTTGGTAGAGGGGTATAAATACAGCACAAACAACATTTTCCAAAAGACCAAATGAGTGAAAAAGTATATTTTAACAAAACGCATTTGACTATATATATTGAATGATAAAAGAACATACATGCAGTTACCCTAGCTATCATATATTTTTTACAATAAGTATATATACCTACACATAGCTATCATTGTTACGCTATTTCATGGGGAGATACTAGTAAATAGATTTGACAAATATCTTAAACATTTACGAAAGTGATTTTAGAGACATATATACACAATCTCTGGTGATTTTAATTGCATCTGTAAAAAAATATCGACATCTGATTAGTTTCAGATTCAATCATCAACCTTGTCTTATATTTCACCTAATTTCTCGACCTCATGCAATTTCATGAAGCTTCAAACAGTGACCTATCCCAGCGACTCATCCTTTCCACTCATTACATAATAAGTGCCCCCACACACACCCCAAGATCGTTTGGCTGAGTTGGATGTTGTCTAGATCTACCTAGCTAGCTCTTCCTAGCAAGATATAGCAGAGGTTGAAGAACAGAAGACTAAAAATATATCTAAAAGGGAATAAAAGAAGAGCAAAAAACTACTCTCAGACGATGTATGCTAACATATTTTAAGCAATGTTTAATTTCTATGAATGATTTTAAAGGAGATGTGAAGTATACATAATTAATTTAGACAGCAACCCAATTAAGCAACAAACAAAACGTGACAATTTACTTCTAAAGTTCAATCTACGGTCTTCTTCAATGGACATGTCATTACAACATTTTAAAGTTTTTTATCCTCCCAAGTCTAACTATAATATATAGAACAGTTGTGAATATGTGAGCCAAAATTAGTTCCTGTGAAAAAAGTTCCAGTGGAACAAATATCACAGTAAATATATTCTGGGAGAACTTTTTTCACAGATAATTTCTATATGATTTGTTCCATCTCTATAAAATAAGTTCCACAATTTACCTGGTGAAATAAGTTCTGGGTTTGTGAAATTTGTTCCTTACCTAGTGAAATAAGTTCCAGGTTTGTGAGATTTGTTCCTTACCTGGTGAAATAAGTTCCTTGTCTGTGAAATATGTTCCACTGGTTATACAAGTTATCTTTTATACTGAGCATTGTTATCAGTGAGCTTAAAGTTATAATTCAAGTACATTATAAAAACATGTATTATATTGATAATGTAATAAATAAAAGGTGTAAACATCCAATATGGATTCTGTGGAGTATAGCAAAATGTTTAATTACATTATCCATACAAAAATATCCAAATGACAATAATTTAATGAGGCAGATAAGCGAAGAATAAGAAAAATCCGTCAGAAATTTTTTATAGATCAATCATTTATTTATGAATATTGCAATTCAACATATGTTACTTCATTTCAGAATTTGTAGATAAACTGTTATCACAGAAATATGTCTCATCCTTTTGTAATTTTGATTATGCAAATGTTGAAATTAAAATAGCAATACTTTAACATGTTTCATAAGTTATGCAAATATTCAATGAACCATGACTGAGGTACATGGCTAAACAATTTCCATGTAAATGAGATGTGCCAAAGCTAATACAACTGCATACCAAATACCATTGAATTATTATAAGTCGTTCCCTTTAAACAAACCTAAACACAAACATTAACTTATAAACTATGTAAAAGTTTCAAAGTCAATGAACCATGAAGAGGGGTGAAGCTATATAATATCCATGGAAACGATATTTGCAAATGCCAATAAATTTGCATACCAAATATCGTTTACTTAACATTAGCAGTTCATCTTAAACTGATCTAATCACAAACTAATACATGTAAACTAAAAAAAAGTTTCTAAGTCGATATACAATGACTGAGGGGGCGGGGCCAAATATTCTCCATGGTAATGAGATGTGCTAATGCTTATACAACTGAATACCAATTAACATTTGCCTACCCTAAATGGTTATCCTTGAACTGACCTAATCACAAACTAATACATGTTAACTTAGCAAAATTCTCAAAGTCAATAAACCATGACTAAGGGAGCCAAATAATCTCCATGGAAATAAGATATGCCAATGCTTATACAACTGCATACCAAATATCATTGACCTACCACTAGTGGTTCCCCATAAACTGACCTAATCACAAACTAATACATGTAAAATAAGCAAAAGTTTCAAAGTCAGTAGACCATGACTGAGGGGGCAGGGCCAAATAATCTCCATGGAAATGAGATGTGCCAATGCTAATACAACTGCATACCAAATATGATTGACCTACCACTTGTGGTTCGCCATAAACTAGACCTAATCACAAACTAATACATTGTTGACGACGCCGCCGCCGCCGACGCCGGAAACAACATACCTATGTCTCGCTTTTTGACTCCGTCAAGGCGAGACAAAAATGAAATAGTGTGTTTTAAATATTTATCGCAGTTGTTAATCATAGTTGTGCATTTGTTTTTTAATCATATTATCTACGTACAATATATATGCTGACTTAATTTGAATTTCTCAAAGATTTACCTTATTTGAACGTTGTCGTGTTGTTTAAAGACTTCAATGTTGAATATTAAACTTGTCAGGTACAACTATAGAATGTTTTGCTTGATATAAAGTTAATGCATCATGTTAATCTATAACACCCGGAACTTATTTAACATCTAGTAAAAAAATTAGTTCCGGAACAAATTTTACAGTGCTGGAACATATTTTCTGAAAATATATATTCCGGGTAAAAATTTTCTGTGATATAAATTCCGGTGGAACATATTTCCTATGAAATAAGTTCCAGCGGAACAAATGTCACGCCGGAACATTTTTTTTGTTACAAAAAATAATCTTAATAGCAAAAAATAATTCAGATATTACTTGGAACTATGAGCAGGGTCAGGAACAAACTTCTAATGTTTGTTTTGAGGTTTATTGACTATTTATACTAGACATGCTAAATGAGAGAAAGAGAAATAAAAGAAAATTATAAATTTAAAAGACGAAAATACTGTTGGCACTTTAAAAGATTATTCTTAATTGTATGTTTTCTACAAGAATTGTAAAAACAAGTATAAACATACATATACTATTATCATAAAACAAAAAGACATTTATATGTCAACATACGAACGGTCTCCCACAAAAGATTATGTCAATCCAGTATGTCAAGTTTTAAGGGTAAGTATGATAAGGGCCTTATTCGTCATCCAACATTAAATGGTATAGTAAATAAATATGAAGATATGTACAAGTAAAACAATAACAAAAGATACAGTATCAAGCTGTATGCTTGATTAAGTTTTGGTCAAATTTGTTGATTCTCTTATGTTGATGGCCTCATAGTGAACTTAAAGTAGCTTTGCAGAACTTATCACCTTCTTTATAACCAATGACGTCTATTATGATTTGAAAAAAAAATGGCGGCGAAACTACTTTGTTTTCAGGCGCTTACAATAGGTCTTATATAACAAATTACCCGTCTCACGACTCTGAGTATTTTTCATCAAAAAATAAAATCAAGAAGTCCAATAAAACCAAATAATCTGAAAAAAGAAACATTTAATTGTTAAGGATACTCATTATTCAAATATAGAAAAAGAGGCATGGGGCATTCCACATTGCAGTCCAACTACAATGAATAGACAAAATCTTCATCGACAACAAAAATAACCATACATATATGTGAAGCTTTTTTTTTTTAAATCCGAGCATTCCTTAAATTCAACATTTAAAACCGTTTTGTTTTACGCAAAACATATAAAATTGAGAATGACTGATGTACTTTTTATTCTCTCTAACACTTAGGGTTGGTAGTCCCGACAGCTTTCTCTCCATTAGTAAGGGAGGTCCTGGGTAAGGGAGGTCCTATTCTTAACAGTAAGCGAACACTGAAAAGTCACAGGACAAAAAGTCACAGGACAGGAAGTGACAATTGTTTAAGTATGTAAGAGAAATATCTTGAAAAATTACTTTGTATTACATATATTCTTTTTACAGTTTATGAAATTGTTCATTAGCCTTGGTAAATGAAGATTTATTAAATTTTAATCATGCAAATGATATAATATTTCTTAGCACCATGAAGCTGTTTAGGTACCAATCCACTTTGATAGTTTGTTTACTAAACAATTATTTGTTCATTTAATACATTTGTTTACAGAGTTGGTTTATATATACAATAGTTCAAGATACATACAAAATATATTTTTTTAAATAAGTATTTTCTCTTTTTCAAAAAAAATAGTCTCAGAAACTGAATTGTGACCTTTCGTCTGTGACCTTTTGTCCACAAGCACGCATTATTTATGAGTAAAGTTGGAACAAAGGTCAATTTGGCTCTGATTCACAACAATTGTTCTCTTGTTAACACGACCTTTTTTTGTCGACACGCGCTCGCCGTATCAGGCTAGAACAAACCAATGCATATCAATGTCACATGTGTCTTTTCCTCGACTGAATGTTATTAGCAATATTAATATTGGATACAATTGTAACGTAATGAATTGCATTTGATCCTAGTCCTAAGTTTAATTTTTGGTTGAATCAGTTGAACATCTAAGTGATCATCGATGTGTAATATTTGACACTGGACATTATTTTAGGAACGATGCAATACACATAATGTATTTCTATCAATCATTTACTTCAGTTAAAGACTTTTGAATGTAACAATATGGTACAAATCGATTTGATTTACTGAATAACATATTTCTTTTTATCGAAATGAAAATATTATAAACTGTTCCCGGTTAATATAAATAAGAAGATGTGGTATGTGTGCCAAATAATCATCTCCATCCAAGTTACAAAGTATAAAACAATTATAGATTAAAAATACGACCTCAACACGGAGCTTTGGCTCACACCGAACAGCAAGCTATAAGGGTCCCCAAAATGACTAGTGTAAAACAATTCAAAATGGAAAAACAAAGGTATAATCTATAAGTACAGTCATTTCGCTACGTTATTCTATAGCTTTTTGGTCAATTTCGAAAAAGCAAGTAAGCATCTCACTGTTTTTTAAATGAGAAGTAACGCTGGTGTTATAAAAAAAATCTGATACGAAACAGAAATATAAACCGTACACAAGATTTTATCAATCGTTGTTTGATATTTTTCTATATGATTTATTCTTGTATTAGTTCTTGCTAAAAAAAACTTGATGATAAAAAAAAATCAAGAGAGGTATCGAAATCGGTCTTTATAGGTACCTAATGGTAAATATAAACTGTCAACTAAATTCTTAAAATATTCTTTATTCTTGTTGCATTTTTTTTGAAAAAATAATGTTTTATTTTTCAATGTAATAATTTTACCCGGTAAATCCTTATATAAGATAAAACATGGAACTTTATTCATGTTACGTCCATAGATAAAACATCATAAGCGTTGCATGGGTAATTATTTAGATAGTTTATGACAACCCGTTTCGGTTGACTGCTTAGATAATCCGTTTATTGAAATGTAAATAACTTTCACCAAGCAACTGTCATCTGTATAATATTTAAAAATTTAAAGTAAATTAAATACTTAGAATATATTTTTCTTGACAAATTTTATATGGATCAGAACTATTATTTTACATTAGAAACAAAAAATGTTTAAGAAAATTTCAGAACATCTTTGGGATATATTACTTATCATTATATCTTTACGGGCGGAATGAATAAATACAGGACTACTTTATGTCAGAAAGCACGACTGCAAAGTTTTAATGACTAACACATTTCCCGGTTAAGACAATTAATCTTTTCTTATATAACCAATTAAATGTTAAAAATTCTATCGGGAAAAAATGAATTGTACGTTTGCATACGTTATTTAATGAAATAGATATACAGTATTACATTAAAAGACCACAAAAGAATATCCTCCTAGCTATGCCGATTTTATTCATAAAGGGGAGTAACCCCTGATAAACACAGATAAAGTGTCGATCGTTTTATTTAAAATATTTAAAATCTTAACACGACTGAACACGATCTTACAGCAACTAAACAGATTTTTTACCTTTGGTCTTATTTTATCTGAACGTGATCTAATCAAGTCTTATTTGAACGCAAGAAGAATCTGTCTTGTTTATCTTGAACCGACTGATCTGACTGAACACGATATATCGGAACAGAGTCTGAAAGTCTAAACCGGTCTTAACGTTTTTCCCTAGCAGTAAATCAAGGCGATTAAGACTTGATCAGACCAAAATGACCGTTTCAGACTTAAATCTTGCTACTAGTGTCAGTTAATACGTTACGCTCGTGCATGTTCACACACCGTATTTTGACTTCATTAGCAGTGTTGTTCTCCTTAAAAAAACTACTCCAACAAAGTTATGTGGAAGAACGACTAAATTCATCACTACGTTAGTTTTACGGTCAATATCATGAATAGGTTAATCGATACAATGTCGGTGTCTAAAAACATAAGCGACATTTTGTCCCGGTCTGATAATTAAAGGCAACAGTAGAATACCGCTGTTCGAAACTCATAAATCGATAGAGATAAAAACAAATCCGGGTTACAAACTAAAACTGAGGGAAACGCATCAATATAAGAGGAGAACAACGACACAACAAAAACACAACATTAAAAAATAACACACACAGAAACGAACTATAATATAACAATGGCCATTTTCCTGACTTGGTACAGGACACTTTAAGAAAACAATGGTGGGTTGAACCTGGTTTTGTGGCATGCCAAACCTCCCGCTTTTATGGCAATGTTAAATATAACATTAAAATGACAACATTACATGACAGGATTACAATACAAATAAATGGGAAAACATATAAGACAAAGAAACACACGAATAATAGCTAACAAAAGGCACCAGGTTTAAAATCCAATACGCCAGACGTGCGTCTAGTCCACACAAGACTAACCAGTGACGCTCAGATGAAAAAAGTTTGAAAGCCAAAACAAGTACAAAGCTGAATAGCACCAAGGACCAAAACTTCCCAAAAGTTGCGCCCAACACGGCCAGGGTTTTTTGCCTGGGACAAGAACATCCTTATTATTTAGAATAATTTATAATTTTGCAAACAGTAAATTTTATAAAATGACTATATAATAGATATACATGATAAAACCGAAGTGGGGACTAACTACATAATAAAAACGGATACATTACATAAAACAACTTAATCCAACACATAAAAATACACAGCCGAGTTAGCCAAAGCATCAACGCACAAAGTGACGTCACATTTGAAATTCTAAAAAAAACACACAAAGTGACGTCACATTTGAATTTGTAAAAATATTTCCCAAAAATAAGATAGGATTAGGATTGATTCAAGATTAGATTTGTAATACTGACGTTACATTTATTAATAAATATGAAAATTACAATACTTATTAATATCAAATTGTGGTAGTAATTAGATAATTAATTGTATTATCTAGCTATGTCGGTGTTTTTCTGAATCAAACTGTAAACCAAATATATCGTATAAATTTCGTTGAACCAAACTAAAATCTAATAAATGAAGGGGGTGATTAATTATCTTTACCATAACACACGAATATAACAGAAAAGACGTCATCATCTGAGATCGTTAGTAACCAGTTTAGTCGTGTGATCTGTAATTTAACCTATTGTGTTCTATTCACGATTGCGACATTTTGATGCAGTTCATGTGATTCGCTCAGGATTCGGTTGTTACCTTGATTTGCCTTTTCCTAATCGATCAACATGATTTGAACATCGATTAACTACTGTCGCCTTAATTTGGAACAAGCCTCCCCTAACCTAGGACAGTTGTGTAACAAGACAACATTAAAACAAAATTAAAAATCACTTGAAAAGGACTTGACCTGAGATCGACACGAACCACAAAAAACAAAAACAAAAAGAAAAACGACAAAAAATATATACGAATACTCTCAGTTCAGGCCATTTAAAATATGTCCGTTAACCTTTATGATTCATCATATACTGATGTTAATTCCACAAGAAAATCGTCAAGCGATGCAGTCGCATCCGGATTTAATCCTTTTGGAATTCTTGGAATTTGATTAGTTTTTTTTTTATATTTTACTTGATTTATATCTTCTAAACTACTGTTGCCTCAAAATGATAATGAATATGTTCAATCCAACAGCAGGAAACATTATGTGACATTGACTGTAATTTAAATCTAGATACCAAAAGAAGATTTAGTATTATATATTAACTCGTCAAAGATACCAGGTTTATAATTGTGTACACCAAACGCGCGTTTCGTCTTCAAACGACTCATCAGTGAGGCTCGTATCATAAACGTTAAAATGCAGAATAAAGTATGAAGTTGAAGAGCATTATAGACCCGAAATTCCTAAATACTTTGACAAATACAGATAAGGTAATCTATTCCTGGAGTAGAAAATTCCTTAGTACGTATATGTATCAAGTCACATGAGGGGAAATAATCTAGAATGCACTGAAAAAAGACTATTTAATAAGATGCAATTTAATAAACAGAAACCATGATACACTTATTATTATTTATGGAAAATTTCTAAAACAAAAGACGATAATGTCATATCAAAACAAGTTTGTTTGTGCAAAAGTTAAATAGTTAGTTTAAGATCAACTATAAAAGTTAAATAGCTAGTTTAAGATCAACTATAATTCATGGATTAAATTAATATTACTGATAAATACGCCTTGGTCGTACTTTCTATTTCGGTAAGTCTTCCTTCGGTTTTATTGTTTTGACCTGTTTTGTATCTCCTGACGTATTATAACTATTTGCTTTGGAACTTCCTTACTTGATATGTAGTCTTGTGATAACTTTAGCTTGTCTTTTGTTGTGGTATCATTTGATGCAATAATGAGACCAACAGCCTCTTTCCAGAAGCTTGCTACGATGTTTATGATGCCGTATGTTGACCGAACAGGTTTTTTCCTAACTGTTGTAATACCTACATTTAATGTTGCATTCATCATTGTCATTAGAATCCACAACAAAAACAAAACGAAGAAGAAGTAATAGGCTCTTCCCAGAACCGGCTCCACAGAAAACAGATCATTGATACTGTTTTTACCGATAATAGCATTGACCAATGTCGTTGATGACACGAATAAGTTTTTGTATGTTTTTAAATGCCTGCCAAATATTAAATGTCCGAAAGTCACAAACGCTACATACACCATCAGAAACATTACGAAACATCCACAAAGATCACAACTCACGTGAGCAAGAACCTTTCCAAATTGATTTATTCTTTCATTGTAGCTTAAAATTCGCATGATTCGCACTGTTGTCAGAAATATAATGAATGCCAATAAAACATTAAACAGTTCGTCCCATGATGCAATATGCCTGAAGTTGACGAATTTATTCTTATCATTTTCCCAATCTTCCATTGCCAAATTAATCATTATCCATCTACCAATATACATTACGGCGCAAACCAAGAATAAGAATATAATTAAAATGTCGAGAGCATGCCATAATTCTTTCAGCATCTTCTTACCGTTTCTCCAAAACAAAAGGCATTTATGAACAGAAAATATAGTTATTACAATTAATAAAATAATTTCACCAAAAAAGATGAACATACCAAGACTTCCGATATGTTGATAAGGCCGAAACGGTTTGATTGATGTACTTGTAATGACGCCACCTGTTTCAGGAAATTCAGCCAAAAACGTGATATATACAAACACATTGTCGTTCACGTTGTACAAGGTGAATTCTGTAAATATGGCTCTCGTTTTACGATCTATCCATGCGTATCTATACAAATCATTAAGAATAAGACGTGATATGTTGTAGTTGACAATAAATTCTGCTATATATCCACCACCGCCATAGGTAGAATGTAGTCCTGTGACCGGAAGTCCCCAAATATCAACAGACGACACAAACTTCCAGGCAGCAGATGTCATATTATATACAGCTTGACCTCTGACACAAGGGCGAGGCTCCCAGGCTACACAGTAGTTTTCATCATCCTCTCCGTTAATGGAATAATCATCATAACAGGTAAAATTTCCCCAAAACTTTGTCCTACATGGCTCTGAAAAAGTTAACGCCTGCATTTATATCGCTTGAATTGCATGTTCAGATGAAAATGATAACGCTGAATTGAATTGTAGAAACTTTTTTCATACAATCAAAGGAGTAGGCCCGGTAAGACCCTTTTTGGCCCCAAAATATAGCAGTTTTACAAAATTGTTAAAATGTAAATTTTTAGCTATTCATTGGAAAGAAAAATACTTCTGCTAAAAAAATATGGGCTGTTTTTGACAATACAATGCACATGTATCGGGTACTAGCATCACTAAGTCATGCTAAATTACTGAAATCTTCGAAATTTTAGCATTTTTGGTTAATTTTTAGACGGTTTCCGTCTGAAATGGAAGTGGCCGCATTTGTGTTCATTCTTAATATTTAAATGTAAGCTGTATTTGAAGATAATACATAACATATATAAAGGTTGAGAATGAACATGGATGCGGCCACTTTCATTTTTGGCAAAAACCATCTGAAAAGTGACATATTATGGCATATTTGATAGATTTTTCATATTAAAGCTTGAATTTGAGCGTCTCCAATGACTAAATCAGTTCAAATCTTTCACATACACTTATTGAATCGACTGAAGTAGACACTTAAGTGTTTAAAAAGTGTCTAAAATCTTTCATCAGATGAACCTGAATTTTGAGGCCAAAATCGGCCCTTATCGGACCTACTCCTTTATTTTTGATTGCATATATAAAAATTTAACAATACTAGTTGATGTTCATCATTCCATCAAGTATCCCTGTGGAATTTACCACTATATATTCAGGGTGAATATTCAGAAAAAAATTTATATAAACAACATTACTTTGAAAATCTGAATAAATAAATTACTATTATAAACATTCTTTACTACTACAAAATTAGTTTATAATTAATATTTATAATGATATCTATATTAACACTAGTTTAATTTTTTGTCAGTATTTGAACGGAAAATTATTCGTTACTCCGGTATGGTCTGTTAAAACTATCTCTAATGTATCAGAAACGAAATGCGGTCAGTGACCTCGCACGTTTTGTGAGCCTCATATTTGGATATATTGTTTTGCAATATTTCAACAATTTGGAATAATGATTCGAAAAGGTAGATTACAAAAATTTTGGAACTTATTATAAAATAAGGAATATATCTCCCTCATCCATAGCTCTGATTCCTTGCCAGGCGTTTGCTATACTCTTCATCTTTTTAATAAGTTTTGGATTTTCAAATATTTTGGCCTCAGGCATCATTGAAGAGACATTTATTGTCGAAATGCACATCTTGTGCAGAACAAATGGTACCGTTAATGTTATTGTCGTACTAATATTTTTTTTTCTTTTACAACTTGATTATTAGATACACTTTTGTAACGATTTGACCAAAATAAATATCTCGTGTCATGATCAATTGTGTGTAAACAATATATAACGTACAGTACCAATGTAGTCAAAAACACACACGCACACACACACATACTCCAACCTCTAAATACACAAAGAAACATACCTAGATACATACATACTTGTGCAATTAAAGCATCACATGCATTAACATATTGACAGCAGCTACATATAACAAAAATACTATCTGTAGCTTTACCAGGTCAATTTTATGAAATTTCATCAATTTCTGCTCAGAGTATAGAGCACTTTTGCTAAAAAAGTATATGACACATACATTTCATACTGCTGTGCACATTTTGTACTCATTTCATTACATCAATTGTAGAAACTCAGTTGAAATCCTATGATGACTTACTTGATATAACAGTATTGTCTTTTCATATGCATGTCACGTTTTTATAAAGCTACCTTAAATTCTCCCTGTCAATTTTTTCTGAATTATGTGAAGACTGTCAACATGTATGATCATGTCTTGTATTATTATTTACTATAGTATTTAAAATAGATTAGTTAGTTAAACTTGATAAGCTCTCAAATGTTTTGGTTAGACTATCAATGTTGTTTTAAATGTGTTGTATCTTCTAACGTTTTTTCGTATTTATATATACCTGGCTTTCAAATTTTTAGGTTAGAGCGTTCTTGACGA
The DNA here is from genome assembly GCF_021869535.1 of Mytilus californianus. NCBI lineage: Eukaryota > Metazoa > Mollusca > Bivalvia > Mytilida > Mytilidae > Mytilus > Mytilus californianus. Next base: position 112,466,581 of record NW_026262723.1, read on the forward strand.
AAGTAAATTCAGAACAACGCTTCGGACGAATACAGATTTCATTTAAAGGAAATCAAAAGGAAAAAGAAGTGTATACGTCGTTATGAAAATTAAAGAAATCGTTCCTGAAGGAGGTAAAACTAGAAAGGGGATTCGGACGCAAGAATCTTAAAATGTGTATTTTCATTTTACAACTTGTGAATACGAATATTGTTTGATTACCTTGAACTGCTCTTAGTTGTCTCAGTCTCATTGGACCAACGCGAAAATTTACTTGGTCCTGTACATACAATCTTCTTTCGGCATTCAGTAGATCTCCATTAGTATGATACCGTGGAAATAGAAATGCAATAAGGGTCTCATCAATCCAAACATATAAATTAGATGAAGTTGTAACCTGTAAAACAATCTAATAGTTCAAGACATATGACAGAAGTTATCAGGTGAATTTCATATTTTGTGTCTTAGTTAAACATATTAAATTATGAATGAATGACATTATCTACAGATATATTTGGTTTCTACCTCAGAATTAATGACGAAACTATTAAAAAATGGTAGATAACAAAGGTAATAATAGGAAAATGGCAAGATAAAAAACTCAAATTTGTTCTCAATTATGACATTATTTTGTTCAACATTTGTCGCATGATAAAATTGGAAATCGTGAAAATTGAGACAATAATGAGACCAAGAGATTTATGTTTTAAGTTTACACACGGACGCACAACAGTATTCTATAATACGTCCTGTCTAAGACGGGCGTATAACAACGGAAATAATATAAGATTGAGGAAGTGGATATTCAGTATCTATAAAATCTCTTCAAAGATGAAAAGATTTTAATTTGGTAATTCCGATGCGGGTTTCGTCCACACACGATTCTTTAGTTGCGCTAAAATTCAAGCAGTTATAAAGTCAAATAGAAATTGAAAAGCAGTAAAAACCAATACCTAAACAAAACAAAACAAAACAGTGGAAATTTAAAGTTGTATGAATAGTAAATTTACAAAATGACGTAGAAGAGTTGTAATGACTACAGGACATGTGAAAAGTAAAATCACAAAAATACTGAACTCCGAGGAAAATTAAAAAAAGAAAGTCCCTTATCAAATGGCAAAATCAAAAGTTCAAACACATCAAACGAATGGATAACAACTGTCATATTCCTGACTTAGTACATGCATTTTCTTATGTAGAAAATGGTGGATTTAACCTGGTTTTATAGCTAGCTAAACCTCTCACTTGTATGACAGTCGCATCAAATTCCATTATATTGACAACGATGCGTGCAAAACAAACAGACACGATAGGTAAAAATGTCAAAAATAGGGAAACAGCAGTCAACATTGTGTTATCATCTTAATCACTACAAAAACAAACAAATGTAACAAGGAAGCACAAAAAGGCATACATCAAATTTAACATCCTAGTTTTGCTTTTTTAATTATACGATTTTATTTATCTATGTAAAATCCACCCATAAAGGATGGAAGGTTTTAAGTACTGGCGTAGTATCGCGCGTTTGACGTCACACAGGTAGACATACAATAATTTTGTCGTTCAAAGTATGACGGGATACATAAGAAGAGTCACGTCAAATGAATATAAAAAACAGACTTAACAGTAGATTTACTCGGAGAAGAAACGTACACAAGCAGTAGTTTCGACAAAGAGGTTGTAAAAGCTCATAAAAATACCAGGCTTACAACTTAACAAACAAGACGCGCGTTTCCTCTACAAAAGATCTGCTCCGTTATGTCCAACAAAACAGTTGAATAAGAAATTGAATAGCATTAAAACCAAACATTTCAAAAAGTTGACTGGAGTATCATTGATGAGATTTATGCAGTCGATACGAATTTCTGACGCTTATTTACAACTCTGGTATTTTTGAGTAGTTTTTGTTTGAAATGTCACTAGTAAGTTAAAAGGTAGTCACACCACCTTATTCATAATTTTCGCCGCGACATAGCCTTTTTGTGCTGAGGCGGCGTAAAGCAAACACCAATCAATCAATTATTCGTAATTTTGATGCATAACTTGTGTCCCTATTCACAACTCATTATATTATATTATAGATGTTGTGAATAACTTCTTTGCTGGTATCCCTGCCTCAGCATCGGATATCCCACCAGGCTTATGAGTGGTTATATGGAAGCATTTGCGCTTTGTTCAAGATTTTTGAATTCCTTATCGTATGTTACCCTGTACTTGAAGTGTTATGTGGTTGTATTCTTCTCGTAATGATTTTCCCCATTAAACGGTACCTTAAACAGGAAAGACAACGAACCTGATCATATTTCAACGTTGAATCTCCAACTGAGATACTATTTGATGTAACAAGCTGCTGCTCTAGATGATGTTTAACATTATACCATCTAGAATCCCTGTTTCTAAAACTGACGCAATACAAAACAGCAAGGAATATGATATATAAAACAAGTTCTATAAAAATCTCTTGCATTTTAAGTCGCTGCTGTCTTTTTTCTTTTAAGCTAGCAACTTTTTGGGGTTCCAATGGTGCTTGCGTCTTTTTGAACACATCTTAAAAAAAACAAAACTAACCAAAATTATGAACAACATTATATTATACTAACATTTGATTTTGTAAGGTTTTATCGATTTCCTCCTTTTTTTAATTTACCTTGGGATTCAGTATTATTGTTAATAATTTTACACTAATAGTAAAATATCGGATTTTCCAGAAAATGCTTATCGATTAAAAAAAAAATGCTATCAATAACTGAGCTGAATAAACACTTCCGGTTATAGTTTAGAGATGGAAAGGTCGACTGACAATTTCGGCTCTTTGACTTATTTGTAAATCTTGTCATTCTGATCGTTTTTGTTATATACAGTTTTTCCATATCTACTATTGTGTTCGTCAAAAATGAAAAATCACCATTAAGGTGTCGTCTGAAAGATTCAGCTACTGTGGATTCATTTATTTTCGTGGGTATCAATTTTCGAGGATTGAGGAAAACTTGCATTTTCGTGGATATTTGATTTCGTGGTTTGCCAACCTCTGCATGCAAAGCCTATTATAAATTTGTAATTCGATGGAACATTTAAATTCGTGGTTCGCCTGTACCCACGAAACCCACGAAAATTGGTATCCAACGAATAATAATGAATCCACAGTATTTGACGTTTTTTAGATCTTATTGTGAAGGAAAGGGCTTGAGAAAAAGGCTATATTACAAGTATAACATAGACTTAACATTATTAATGATTCATGTAACTGAGTTAAGATCATATGAACCATGTCAGATGGAAAATCATTCAATATATCAAATATAGTTAACATATTGCTTATGGTATCCGGGAAACAGACCAAACCTAGAAAACAAATCTTTGACAAATGTACCATTAGATTGAGGTCACGGACAGATGCACTCTGCCAGGCAGACATGTCCACCTTGGAATCATTTCATACACCACATATAGTTAACTTTTTGCTCATATGTCGAAGGCGAGTCAATCCGGTAAAACATCATGTAAAAGGCAATAACTTTTTTAATGATTCGACAGACAATTTTAGCCACGTTGACTTATTTACAGATTTTGTCTTACTCATAGTTTTTGTTTGATAATGTTTCTCTTTGTTTATTTTTTTCTTTGAGAAATAAATTTGGCTATATATTTGAGTCCTTTTTGGTCATATTATATCTGTCTTTACCTCTCCGTGACATTCAAATCTTTGGTTTGAACTTTACCGAGGAATGTAAATCTAGAAAAGCGCACCAAATGTAGAAAAAGTTTTTTTAGTCTATTAATTTTCTCCATTCATGATTTTAAGACCGGACTGTATATTTGTTTTTTAACCAAAAGGTGAACAGAACAATTGTATAAAAAGGTGTTCTATGTCTTGTTTGAAGGTTTGATTTTATATTGAATACATGTTTAAATTGATGACATGCCCTTGCGTTTTACCAAAGTATTTTAAATGAAACCAGATGAAATGGGGACCAATAAGCTTGATAAATAGATATTTCTTTGATATTCCTAGTTCAATAAGAACAAACATTACCTAAAAGATATGACAATGGACTTGCTGTACGTCTTTTGGTCTCCAGAAGAAGTTTCTCTCTGTCGTATTTCACAGTTTTCTCTTTATAACTCTTTACAATCCAAGAGAATACGAGGGAAAGCAATATTATCTAAAACAAAGTGAAGTTTCAATGTGTAGGTATCAAATTTTATTTGAGTATATGTATAGAACCACTAATTTGTCCCGATCAGAAAGAATTTACAAAAAGTAGTATATATTTAAACAAAATAGATTCTACTCATTGACAATTTACAACTTTGCGTAGGATCTATTTTGTTTAAATATATACTTCTTTTTTGTAGATCTTACGCATAGTTGTAAGTTTGTCAATGAGTAGAATCTTTGGTTAATTTTGGTAAAAGAAAACTTTTGGACTTGGGATAACTGTAAAACACTTGTTGAAAGTCTTTTATATTAATAAAAAATATATATACAATTTTAATGGGAGGGCATATTTTCCCTGATGTTCACATTAGAAGAACTTGTTTTTGTTTTAACAAACTTCCAGGAACCAGTTCGTTTTATCAAGCATTTGAAGGTATATTGATTTTTTTTCCAGAACAAGTCAGGATGCTATAGTTTTGACATGAAATGAGTTTCACTTTATCTAATCAATAGACAAAATAGCTATGAATGCTTGAAATTGCAGAATTTAACATAGGATGCAATAGGGTTAGGAAGTAGTGGTTTTATACCTATAATGTGCTAGCTGTGAGTGTAATCGTTCACATTATTGTCCTTTAAACTTTTAATAGTGATAGGCGTCATATACCACATCTTTAGTTTTCTATGTTGTGTTTTGTGAACTATTGTTTGTCTGTTTGTCTTTTTCTTTTTTATCCATGGCGTTGTCAGTTTATTTGAACCTTATGAGTTTGAATGTCCCTCTTGTATCTTTCGCCTCTCTTTTACAACCACCTGGTCGATGTCTCTGCTGGTGGACATTTTGTCCCCGAGGACATCATCTGCCCAGTAACATAATATGCATGAGTTTACAAAGATCAAACAGAATACCGGCTCGGACGTCGCCCAGTATAAAAGGGTCCGAAACAGACGTCACCTTGGACACGGTGTTTTCTGATATGGTAGGTGTCCCCTCACCACCAAACATGACAAATATCCCTAACATGACACCTTCAGATCATCATACTAATGACAACAACAATAATTTACGTACGCAACCGTGTTCAGTTCTTCTACAAGACATTTTGGATTTTGATGTCACTGAACAACACTGTCTTATTTCGAAATGTGAAGCCAATGGATGCAAAACCTGTGGAATTTTAATAACAGGTGTTCAATTCACTAGCAATTTAACTAAAAAGTCTTATTTTACCAGAAGTTACAATGATCTGAATTGTAAATCAACAAAATGTCGTCTACGGGTTAGAGTGTAACCTTTGCGGATTGGTATACGTTGGTGAAACGAAGAGAAGGCTAAATAAACGTAGGTGCGGCCATAGTTCAGACATCAACAACAGTGCAAGCGAAATTGTTTACCAGCATTTTAACCAGCCTGATCATTCAATTCTTTCTATGCAAGTTCGCATCATCGAAAAAAAAAAAACTACAGGACTAACAATCCTCATCTTGCAACACCTCTCCGTAGACAAAAGGAAAACTACTGGATTAGACAATTGGGAAGTGCGACACCATATGGTTGCAATGACAAGATTGATGGTATAGGTATTCTATCTAGTCCATCTAATGTAGCACGGTGAATGTCATGAACATTTTCAACCCTACTCCTCGACGTAGACGCAGTCATGGTCATCGTCATTATACATCACCTACTCTCCATGATGTCTCTACTAATGACCTCCTGCCATTTATACAAAAGCCATCATCACATTCGCACAAAGCTTTATTCATTTACCTTTTTCAAAACTTCATTCTTTGTACAATTTATGTTTGGAAACCCACTGTTACAAACCCTCATTCAAACCAATACAAACTTACAGCTATCATTTCGGATATTGCAAGTCACAGACTTTTCAAACAAGTTCGCATTGGAAAAGATGAAAAGGAGGAAAGATCCTTTCTTAAACTTTCCTTTCCTAACAAAGGTCTCGACGTCATAAACTTGGGCAATATCCTTCATCATAAATCAGTTCACTCGAAAATACCTACCTATTTTAAAGATCAGTCTGTACTTATCATTTCTTACACCTATACCAAACCAATTGCTACTCAAATTTTGAATTACAAACACGTGTTGCAGGATCTCGATATTGACGACGTCAAGTCTAAACCTCTTGATTGCACCTGTGCTAGTTTCGCATTCATATATAATCTGGCTGGCCACGTTATTACCGGTGACCTGAACATTGTCAAAAAAAACCTTCTCTGCGAAACAGGTTATCAAAAAGCCCGAAATATCGTGAGCCTTAATCCATCAATTGGAAACACAACTTCAAAATACTGATGGATTCAGTCGAGGATTATGCCAGGCAATGGGTTAAACGCGAGAAAGAAGACGTTGATACTCTTTACGAATGGATTAAGGCTGTGAAGTTGTTGATACAAATCAGAATTAAGAAACTGAATGGGTCTATTAATACCCAAGATACATCAATCTTTAAAGACCCAAATGTTGCAAAACACTTGTCCTACCTCCATGACAAATATGTTGTTGTCCCCGCAGATAAAGCCTCAAACAATATCGTTTCTGTGTGGAAATCACATTACATACACTACTTGATAAATGAATTAGGTATTGACAATTCACTTGGAAACTCAACATATACCCCCACGACACTTACTAAAGAGGAAATCCTGGATAATTATAGTTCTGTTCTATATTCCTTTGGATTTTCAACCAAAGATGAAGAACTGTATCTTCCATCACTTTATTGGATACCTAAACTACATAATTATCCTTACAAACAACGGTATATTGCTGGGTATTCCAAGTGCTCCACGAAACCTCTTTCTAAATTATTGACATCAATTTTATCAGCAATCAAAGTCGGCCTTCAATGTTATTTTGAAACTACCTATTCTAGAGATGGCGTGAATCAAATGTGGATACCAAAAAAAATCCAAAGATCTTTTAGAGTACATACAATCTAAGACTCTTTCATCTTGCAATAGAATTAAAACATTTGACTGTTCTACACTTTACACAAGTATTCCCCTTTCCAAACTAAAAGACAAATAGAAAGAGTTGGTCCTGTTTTGTTTCATAAAAAAGAATGGCCAACGTAGATACAAGTATCTTGTCTTAGAGAAGGATAAATCCTACTTTGTAAAAAATCACTTTGATTCAAACAAAAAATTCTCTGAAACTGACATTATCAAGATGCTTGATTTCTTAATTGACAATATATTTGTTACGTTTGGATCAAACAATCGGCATTCTCATGGGACCAAACTGTGCCCTCTTCTTGCCAACTTGTTCCTTTTTTCATATGAGGCTGACTTAATACAGAAACTTGTTACGAAGAAAGAAAAGAAGTTAGCAGTATCCTTTAACTTTACTTTCCGCTATATAGATGATGTTCTCTCACTAAATAATTCAAAATTTGGTGACTATGCAGAACGCATCTATCCTACCGAACTTGAGATAAAGGATACAACAAATACAGTTAAGTCTGCCTCATATCTTGACTTACATCTAGAAATTGACAATGAGGGTCGGTTGAAAACAACCAGCAGTGCCTGCATACGGAGTATATATCTTCCAGTTGATACGATACTCCAGTGCTTGTATTTTCTATCATGATTTCCTTGATAGAGGGTTGCTGCTCACAAGGAAGCTTTAAATCAAGAGTTCGAATTGGTGAAGTTGAAATCATCCCTTCGTAAATTTTATGGACGCCATCATGAGTTGGTTGACCACAATGGAATATCCGTTTCACAGATGATAGCGGATATGTTCCTAATGTCGTAACTACAATCCTGTCCCCTTTCCCCGAATATGACCTACCAAATTAGACTTATAAACCGGGTTTGTACTTACACGACGGGTGCCACACGTAGAGCAGTATCTGCTTACACTTCCGGAGAACCTGAGATCACTCCTAGTTTTTGGTGGGGTTCGTTTTGCTCAGTCGTTAGTTTTCTATGTTGTGTTTTGTGTACTATTGTTTGTCTGTTTGTCTGTTTGTCTTTTTCTTTTTTTAGCTACGACATTGTCAGTTTATTTTCGACTTATGAGTTCGAATGTGCCTCTGGTATCTTTCGCCTCTTTTTTTTTGTTTAAAGGACGACGGTATTTGAAAAAAGCGTTATAGAGAATATTTGCTAATGCTAAATAAGGTTATACATATTTAGTGTATTGTACTGCCTGTCCCATTGGGAATGTAAACGAAATAATCGATAGATTTGTAATAATCTGTTGAATTGAATTCACTTGAAACAATGAAAGATAGAACTGTGAAAAGAAAACTTGTGATTGCAATGTTTGCAACAATGAACATTTTTTTTATATGATACTTCGAAAATGCAGCGTAAGAATAATAATTTAAATATACTTGTACATATCTAATAAATTGTATTATTCTAATGAAACAAGGAGTTGTCACCTATCAAAGTATATTAATAAAAAAATGAAAATAACACTTCATACTTTCATGCGGTCGAAGTGCTTTTCTGGATTAACGTTCATCATGAACGAACAAAGCCGAATATTTGAAAGCCAAGGATGTTTAAGAATCGAGACAGTTGAAGAGATAGATTACAAAAAAAGGACATAAACATAATAGCAAAATCCATTCAAGGTCAATTTTGCCGAGGGAGTTGAAACATACTAATCTTAAAAGTCGGTTGTGATTAAACGTCTAACAAGTGTTTATTTCAAATATGAAAACTGTTGTGAGACCCACAATTATAATCAAAATCAATATATCAATTCATGAATCATAATAACAGTATCTGTCTGTGTGTAATATAAGGAATTTCATTGAATAATGCTATTATACATAATGTACAGTACAATCCATCTCAAAGTTCAAAGAACGGAAATTTTGAAAAATAAATTCATTTTATGTTTTACCAAACCAATTTGGAACGTCATTAAAAATTTATATCAAAGCATACTTTTAACTGACAATAAGATGCTTTGTTTGACATTTTACATTTAAAAAATATATGTCATACAACATATATGTTGATTATTGTATGCATTAACTATTTGTTTTCAACTTACTTGAAGTGTTACTTGCGACGTATATTTCATTTTTATAGCTTTAGATATTAAAATTGAGAATGGAAATTGGGAATATGTCAAAGAGACAACAACCCAATCAAAGGGCAGACATTAGCCGAAGGCCACCAATGGATCTTCAACGCAGCGAGAAAATCCCGCACCCGGAGGTGGTCCTCAGCTGGCCCCTAAATAAAATTTTGTACTAGTTCAGTGAAAATGGACATCACACTAAACTCCAAAACATATAAATGAACCAAAATTAAAAAAAACATTCAACACTAACAAAGGCCAGAGGCTCCTGACTTAGGACAGGCGCAAAAATGCGGCGGGGTTAAACATGTTTTGTGAGATCTCAACCCTCCCTCTATACCTCTAGCCAATGTAGAATAAAGAAACACATAGAAATACGCACAGTAAAACTCAGTTCAAAGGAAGTCCGAGTCCAATGTCAGAATAGGAAACAAAAGAAACTAAGCAAAATGACAATGATACATAAATGAACAAAGGACTACTTGCAGCTACTGACATGCCAGCTCCAGACCTCAATTAAACTTATTGAAAGATTATGTCTTCATCATATGAAAATCAAGTACAATCCCTCCCGTAAGGGGTTTAGTATCATACCATCATAAAATATATGAGAAGAACATAACCCGTATCATGTCAATAACTGGTTTTAGAATAAATGTGTTTATTTCCGATGCAAAGACCCTATGAGTGAACCAATATTAATACCAAAATATGCAATCCGTAATGACTTGACAACAGTATCGTAACTATATCCTTTCCAAATAAGTCTGTTTAAAGGTTTGGTTAGCTTTTGAGGTGAATGCCGACATTTTTGTGCTTTGTAAAGAATATCAACATAAAATATTGGATGTGAAATACCCAATCTGTCTGCATGTTGATTTATATTTACGAATGATGTCCTTGTACCGATGATAAAATTTAGTAAATGTTTTGACTAGTTTGTGATATCGAAAACCCTGGTGTAATAATTTTTCAGTAATACAGAGATTTCTTTCGTTGAAATCAAATACATTGTTGCACACACGAGCGAATTGAACAAGTTGAGATATATAAACACCATAAGATGGTGATAAAGGAACGTCACCATCTAAAAATTGATAATTAACAATAGGAAATGACAAATCATCTCTTTTATCATAAATTTTGGTATAAAGCTTCCCATTAAAGATATAGATATCAAGATCCAGGAAAGGGCAGTGTTCATTGTTAGTACTAGCTTTATTTAGAGTCAGTTCGGCAGGATAAATCTCTTTAGTGTACATACTGAGGTCGTCATCATTGAGAGCAAATAAATCATCTAAATATCTAAAAGTGTTATTAGATTTTTGAATCAGATGTTGTTTCGATGGGTCTTTGCTGATTTTAGTCATAAATTGTAACTCATAACAATACAGAGACAGGTCCGCAATAAGAGGTGCAAAGTTAGTCCCCATGGGAATCCCGAAAACCTGACGATATATGGAATCTCCATAGCGAACAAAAATGTTATCTAGTAATATTCAAGGGCAGTTATAGTATCAAAGCAGGTCCAATTGACATAGTTCTTTCGTTTGTTGTAACCAAAAAAATGACCTAAAAGAGTTTGAACATATGTATTCTTATTCCGACTTTTTAAATGCCCATTTAATCAGGTGTGTGAATTTTTTCTTAATAAGATTATGAGGCAAAGTGGTTTAAAGGGTAGAAAAATCAAAACTTTGAACAGATTCGAAATCACCAATATAAGCATGCAATTTATCAAGTGCTTCCAACGAATTTTTGACACCCCAAAAGTAATTAATTCCACTAATTTCAAAGGCCTTATTTGAACAATTAATCACCAGGTTTTTTATTGTACCAAGTGTACTAGTAAGTATAATAGATAGTTTAGTAGTGGAACAATGGCTTGAAGACGAAAAAAATCTATATTTGTAAGGAGTTTTGTGCAGCTTCGGAAGCCAGTACATTGTTGGAACTTTCATTGCATTTGGTTCTGCTTGTCAAGAGCTAGCTAAAAGTTTATGTTTGTTACAGATTTCATTTTCCGAAAATGGAATCCGTTGGAGTGTTGGTAAATTCGTGATTTCCTTTTGTAGAACTTCAATGTAAAATTTACGTCAAACAATAATGATATTGTTAGCAGCCTTATCAGCCAGGACAAAAACATATTCCTTGGCGAGTTCTTTTAGCTTATGTTTGATACTAGAAATTTGGCTATTATGTTTGTTGTTAGGAGTAAAATGATCTTTGAAATGTTGAATACGTATATCAACTATGTTCATAACCGAATTAAAAAAGAATCTAATGATTTCTTGTCAGTTTTTTCTTGTTTTATCCATTTAGAGCAGTTAGTACGGAGTGAGTCGTGGATGATGTTACGACACTCACTCCAATTAATAATTGACGGGGGACGATATTTTGGTCCTTTACTGAGAAATGATTTCAACTCTCGGTCACACACAATGTTAAGGTATCCTGTTATAACATGGGAACTGGGGCCATAAATGTATTCGGAATTACTGCAATTTAATTTTTTTTTATAACGCCCTAACACTGTTATAAGAAGTTTGGCTGATTATTTTATATGTATAGCGAAACCTGGATTTTCTTACCTTGAGTGGATCAACGAGGAGCATTGATTCGATGAATGACATAAAGAAACATAGAAGCCATTCCTCTGACTTCGTCTGTCCCCATTCCATGCTATAAAGAATTAGAAAAAATCCGGATACAAAAACGGCTAATGTAACAATTCCCCATGCAACATATCTACACCAAAACGGAAGTGAAAATTGAGGGTCGTCTGTTACATCTGCGTTGGGATTGTTTTCCTCATCGGTCTTGGATTTAAGTGTCCTTTCATGATTTGCTTTAGTATTTGTTAAATGTTTCTTCTCATTTGTTGGATGAGGTCTCGAACTTCTGAACATATAAGTTACTAAGAATATTGGAGGTGCAGCAATTATTGCACTGATAAGTGAAATGTATATCACAGAAAGTGATAATGTGATAGGTCCAATTGAAAAGCGACTTCCGGTACTTTGTCCATAAAACATTGCGTTTGAGATCATAGTAAGAAACAACAATGTCAAACAACAAGCCAGTCGTTCTATCCTTGTAAAGTTACTGTCTTCAGGTCGAATTGCAACCGATAGCCATAAGTGATTGTCTGTTGTATTTTGCCTAGTTTTTTCATTAAATAAAAATGAGAATTTGTGTTTATCCAATTCATCTGAAACAGGAATGGCACAATCAATGCAGCCATCATCATAGTCCAAAGACAACCATTGATCACATAAAAACATATACCTGTCAATAAAAAAGAGGAAGGATGATAAGGCTATATTCGGCAACTTTAATTTGAAATTATAAAGCATCAATAATCTACCAAATAGAATCATTCAGATATTAAACTATTTTAGGCCAAATATGTTATCTTCGACATGCTTATGACCTCATAGTGACATCACATGCAAAATGTGTGCGCGTAAATTATTAATTTATTACAAACATAGTCATTCATTAAAATCAACAAAATTTTGAAAGGTTTGAATAATTTTACTATTGTGAAACTTTCATGGGCCACAAATTGTCTCTTTCATTCCTTCTTCACCATATCACTACAAAAGAGAACAAAAACAGAATATGTTTCTATGTAGCTTATTAATCATTTAAGGAGACAACATAAAGTTTGCAAGCTTTACCTTCCACCAGTTTGTACATCCTCCAGTATGATTTTATTAAGATACCATGATGCCGTATTTCCTTGTCCACTATTATCATGCCAAATTTTTAATACTGTTGGGTCATTTATTGGTTTAGGAACGCTCATGACAAATTTCCGGATGCTACCAACATCAAAACCCTATTATATAAGCATAACAACTTGGTTAATCCCGTCAAATAGTAATTTCCCTGTCCGAGTTCAGAAGCACTGTCAATCGTTGTCTTGTGTAGAATTTCACTTTTTTCCCTATCATTTGAAAAAAATTGCAATGATCATGGCAGATCTTTGCATTGCTACAATTAAATTTTGTTAACAAACTTTATAGACTACGGACGGCTAAAGTCTAGCAACATTGTATAGATATATGTCCATTGTTGGTGGCTGTATACTGCCCTCTAGATGTCTTATTTCATTGTTGTTGGGTTGTTATCTCATTGACATATAACCAACATATGTTCTTCAAAACAACACATAAGTTAAATAATCATGCCTGCAACATTTGGATGGCATATAATTCAGATTTGCATTGTTAAGTCTAGGCAATACGGAAACGCTACTAATTTTACTAATTCATGATTTTCTACGGTTTAAAATCTATGGATACATTAAGGTCGTATGATATGTGATTAGACCAATTGTGTCTTGTTCCCGATTGTGACATTTTGACAAAGTGTTGCCTTAAGTAAAGTGTAGGTATGGATTCAAAGAATGTTTAACACAGAAAAACCTAAAACAAATCACGGATGGGTTTAAAATCTAGCGATAAGATTTCTCACGACGTTTAAACCCGGCGGTCCAATTATCTAAGTAAGTCATGTATTGAATTTTTATAATCAGAACAAGTATATAAAGCATGTATATAATATCTATGAAGATAAATCATGATTTGATACAAAAAAAAAAAAAAAAAAATGCACAAAACATGTTTCATTTTAAAATTCGTTCGTATACATGTACTGTTTTACATGTTTTGTAATAAATGTGTGTTTGTTTGTCGTATATTTGAACATATGTATTAAATCCATCTTACTACGCAAATGTATGTAACTCTAAAATTTAATTTTCATTATACCAAATTCATGCTGCGCTATTTTATCATAACTTTTATGACTCGTGTTAATTATGGATCCGTGCTTTCTACTTCAGATCAACGGATAATGAAATATACCCTCTACTTTTTCCTTGGACATTTGTATCGTAATATATCGTTTCAATTTTTTAGATCGTGAAATGAACTGTAATTCTTAATATTGTTATCCTTTGTTTGTTTTCTTGTGGATAGTTTATACAGGCAATCATACCACATGTTGTTTTTATATTAACTGTATTTAAAAAAGAGAAGTCAGAGAATTACTCAATAAGTTCCAGTTCTTTTTTTGTATCCTAAATATAAATCATAAAAACTTTTTTTTTTTATACTATAAGCATATATATACTCACTCGATGTGTTTCATCATCTAATATTCGTATATCTGGTTCATAAAATTTGCTTTTCTTTGGTGTGCCATCAATTATCATGAAACCTATTCTAGATTTTGTTCCTGCATTTCTGTGTAGTCCTGTGAACACCGTTAGAATGTACAAGTAATCATCGTAAGGTCCATTGTCACTCAGATATGATAACGCCCACTGTAAGATTTACATTAAAACTTCAGTTATGATAAGGGTAATGTTGATTTTTTTTTCACTTTCAATAAAGAAGCCACACAATTGTTTCTTTTTAATAGATATACCGTTATATATGTTGATTAATTGATTGTTGGTTGCTCTACGTCCAGTGGCAAATATGTCATGCATGTTCAGGACGGTAACAAATTAACAATAATTACTATACGTAGGTCCTGTAATAGAGGCCGTCCGGAATGAAGGTAGGGGAAATTCGGACTGCCAATAGAAAATAAGGATATATTTGATAGAGACAGAAATTTTGCCTTGCAACAGGCCAACTTCGGACCCCTCAAAGAGTTGTTGCAAGGGTACTTAACGTGCAGAGAGCGTGTCACTTTCTCTACACGAAGCATCGGATTTAACGTCAACATTCTGACAGGACGTGGCTGTGTACTTGATACATCCCGTACAGCCAAACGGAAGCCCCACATCGGCGAGGGTTTTACTGCCGGTCTGAAGAAGACAAGAGTGACCATATTTCTATTCCCTAGTCACCCTTGGGGATTTCATGCAGCTGTAAGTTTTAATTGTTGTTGAATAAATGTCTCATTGACTTATGACCACGTCTCTTTTTATTCATATATATTGTTTATATACATTAATTGTCGAAATCCGGATATGGTGTACAAATTTTTGACCTCATGTTTGCGGTATACCATCTTTTCCGCAAGTTTATTGTTTTCTGTTTGGTATTAAATTATTAATAAAGATCCATTTTGTTACATCTTGTGATCCGTTTATTTGGCAATCGCTAATGGCAGTCAGTAGGGTTTAAGAACATCCGTTGTTCGACCTGTTAGTCAAATGCGTTTTGTTTAAATATACTTTTTCACTTTTTTGGTCTTTTGGAAAATGTTGTTTGTGCTGTATTTAGACCCCTCTAACAAGAAATTTGTTTTGCATGCACGCGTATAAAAATTGCGGTTTTTATCCAACGCAGTCATAGGTTTGAACGTTGTTTTTAATTTAGACTTGTTTATATTTTTTCGTTTTGGCTTGTATTATATTTGCCTTCGGGTTTATATGATCCGTTCATCCTATTTTTACTCCTCAAAATACAAGAATCTATCCTAAATTGAGGTAAATTGTATGGCTTTCCAAATACCGTTTCGATTCCTAACATCACTGAAGAGACATTAATTGTCGAAATTTGGATACGGTGTACAAAAACCTTTGCACCTTTTGTTTGCGGTATACTATCTTTTCCGCAAGTTTATTGTTTTCTGTTTGGTATTGAATTAATAATAAAGCAACATTTTGGTACATCTTATGATCCGTTTATTTGGCAATCGCCAATGGCAGTCAGCAGGGTTTAAGAACATCCGTTGTTCGACCTGTTAGTCACTTGCGTTTTGTTTAAATATACTTTTTCACTTTTTTGGTCTTTTGGAAAATATTGTTTGTGCTGTATGTAGACCCCTCTACCAAGAAATTTGTTTTACATGCACACGTATAAAAATTGCGGTTTTTATTCAATGCAATCATAGGTTTGAACGTTGTTTTTAATTTAAACTTGTTTATATGTTTTCGTTTTGGCTTCTATTATATTTGCCTTCGGGTTTATATGATCCGTTCATCCTATTTTGACTCCTCAAAATTCAAGAGTCTATCCTGAATTGAGGTAAATTGTATAGCTTTTCAAATACCGTTTCGATTCCTGACATCTCTTTACACATAAAAAATGTAGTTTTGTCGTATGCATGCTGTCAGCATCGAATGTGCTACCTTAGACACTATACCTAACTGTATATTATGTTTATATACGTGTTATGCATTGGATTGATGGTAAAGCTTGCAATACGGTTATATGCTCACCGTTTTTCCCAAACGAAGGAAACAGACGTTACGTTGTTACTTTTATTGTTGCTGTGTTGTAATTTATAAAAGGCAATGTTAATAAACATCAGTTATAATTGTCTCTGGAAATGAAAAGATAAGCTTTGTTTTATCTAGGTTTATATGTTTTGCTATTCACTGTATTTGACTTTATTTCCTTGAACCTATTGCTATCATTAACTTAAAAAATTTGAATACTGCCAATTACACATAATCTTCAAAAGTTTTATAAACAAGCCAATTATATTACCTTTGTATGATCCTTTCTGTCCTGTCTGAATGCCCATACGCATAACAAAATATACAACAGTACCAGTGATACAACTGTTGCAAACACCGCTGCATTGTTTTTCAAATCAAACTTTTCAAAAACACTTCCAAAATCGATTGTGTTTGGAGGCACGTAGAAAGTTGTGGCAAAACTGTTTCCGGGTGGACTGAAACATTCACAAACAGTCTCATTGATGGTTGATGCAGCAGAAAGCTAAATAACAGAAAACGTGGGTGTATAAAGCACCATTAATAAACACTACGAGTATTATCAAGCTTCAGACAATTGTCGTGATCTTTAAAAATAAGATTGTACAAAGAACAATCCATCATGTCTGCGACAAAAAATAATCACTATGGCTTTTTGTATATATTTGAAAGTTACATAGTCATGACATACGTGCACGTCAACCGTAATGATATACAACAAAAGACCCGCTGAAGGAAGAGTAACCTCTCTGTCTATAAAATATATCGACTTAAAAAAAAAAGTCAAAAAGTCGTTTCGATACGCATTTTTTAATAGACCCTATCGGAAGCAACCAGGGCATAAGGTTAGAGTCCAACCAATAGGGAATAACTATATAATGGAATGAATACCCAATTAAATTAGGACGACATCAATCATAAAAGAAAAAGGGTTCACTATAATCATACCTGACATGAACTTTTGTCCCATTTCTCCTTTGCAGTATCCCATACTCTACAACCAACCGTAGCACCAAGAATTTCATATTCAACAATAGTAGTACTCAATGACCTTTTTCGCCTGCTTAATGTAGGGGCGGAAGATGTTTCTGCCATTACAAAAACCAGCATTATTATGTTATAAAGCAAACAACGATAAAGAAAAAAAATATAAGTGATATAAATTTGATAAAACAATATCTATTCAAAGTATGTGTTTTTTGTACACACTTTGATCTGCTCGGTCTTGTACACATTATGTTATTATGAGTTTTTTAATACAGTTATTAATCTGAACATAAAAAAGATGTATGATTGCCAATGAGACAACTATCCAACAGAGACAAATGTCGTAGAAGTATATAACCACACATACACATACGGGCTTCGACAGTATGAGCAAAAAATAAAGGCAACAGGAGTATACCGCTATTTGAAATTCATAAATCGATTGAGAAAAAAAACAAATCCGGGTTACAAACTAAAACTGAGGGAAACACAATAAATATAAGAGGAGAACAACGACACAACAGAACCACAACACTAAAATGCAACACACACAGAAACGAACTATAATATAACAATGGCCATTTTCCTGACTTGGTACAGGACATTTTAAGAAAAAATGGTGGGCTGAACCTGGTTTTGTGGCTAGCCAAACCTCCCGTTTTTATTGCAATGTTAAATATAACATTAAGATGACAAGAATACATGACAGGACTACAATACAAATCAATGGGAGAACATACAGGACAGAGACACACACTAATACTAGCTTTCAAAAGGTACCAGGCTTATAATTTTATACGCCAGAAACTCGTTTCGTCTACATAAGACCCATCAGTGACGCTTAAATCAAAAAAGTTCGAAAGCCAAAACAAGTACAAAGTCGAAGAGCATTGAGGACCAAAAATTCCAAAAAGTTGTGCCAAATACGGTTAAGATTATATGTCTGGGATAAGAAAATCCTTAGTATTTATAATAATGCATACTTTTGCAAACAGTAAATTTAAAAAAAATTACTATATAATAGATATACATGTTAACACCGAAGTGGTGACGAACTACAGAATAAAAACGAATACGTAGAACAACCTAAATCAGCACATAAAAAAAAACACAGCCGAACAACGTATTAAATGTTAGCCGAAGAGATCGACGCACAATGTGACGTCACATATAAATTTCTATAAATTTCCAAAAAATAGGATAGAGTTAAAGATTAGGTTTGTAATACTGATATAACATGTATTAATAACAATGAAAATTACGATACCTATTAATATACAATTGTGGTAGTAATTAGATAATTAATTGTATCATCAAGCTATGTCGGTATTTCTTCTAAATCAAACTGTAAACCAAATACATCGTATAAATTAGTTGACCCAAACTAAAATCTTATAAATGAACTGGGTGATTAATTATCTTTACCGTAACACACGAATAGAACAGAAAAAAAAATAAGATTTACAACTACAAACGATAAGACATTTGACAAAAGAAGCTTTGTTTGCATATTACAATATTTCTGCAGTACTCTTCATTTCAACAGTTATATTCATTTTTTGTGTGTTTTCGTTAGTTTTCATTGGGTTTTAATGAGGTAATAACATTCATATTAGTCGTATGAAAACAAGAAATGACCTAAATAACCTCAGTAATTACCAATAAATGCAAACTATTTTGTGTGTTTGAGTTTTTTTCCCGTCTTCCCTCAAGTTAAATAGATATACCTTTTTGAACAAGGACTCCAATATACACATTAGCTGGGGCTGTGTATAGTCCACCGTCCAGTATTACTTTAATTTCGCTGGTCCTCAACCAGTCACTGGATTGTGTTATTTTCATCCAGTCATATTCGTCTTCCGTTGGATGTTCTTTCTTCCGAATGTAAATAGTGTGATTAAGGTGGTCCATGGCGTTATTTATACTGATTATCAAATTATCTGCAGGTGTCTTCCAGTACATTTTATACATCAGCATCTGTGAAGTGGTTTCGTTTTTATCTACTGGAATGGCTATTTTGATAGTTTTTCTTTTTGGTACTAAACCAGTATTTTGGAGTTTGATTTTTGATAGTATTGCTGAGTTTGTTGTATTGCCTTCTCCCACTGACACAGTTACCGTCTTAGATGATATGAACTTGGACTCATCATCCCACGAAAATGGTGTGTGGTCATATAATGTTACCTTTAAGAAAAATTACCATCATTAGTTATATCGAAAAGTTGGTAAGACATTCATGTGATGCATATTAATTCGTGGACATAAAGGTAACGCAAAAAAGGAAATAACTGCATCTACTGCAGCTATTTCCTATTTATGTGTTATCCTTGATTGGTTTTGTTAATATTATTATCAACGAATAACAATGGGAGATCTCTTTACAATGTTTCATATAGTAGAGATGTATCGATACCTTGCATCAAGCTTTAAATATCATAGAATTCAAACAGGTTGTTAACATCATTAACAGAAATTACAGAATTGAAAAATATGTGAAAACACAATTACGATGAATATTTTTTCCACGTTTTCCTTTCCTTTGTTTTGATATATAGTATTGACCAATCATAACAATTAATGTTAAAAATCTCTTATTATTCCTTGTACCTGTATGGCTTGTTCTTGTGTAGACTGGGAATTTGATTCTACAAAACTTAAATCTACTTCATTGTTTTGAAACCCTTTCTGAATCAGCTCTCCAATCAGTTTCTTGTCCTCAGTGGAATTAATGTGTCCATTTTGAACGTAAACAGGCATCTGTTTACGAAAGTTCAACATCTGAAGCACGTGGCCTAAGTCGGAAATACTATCCAATAGTATTTGAACCTCGTTTTTTACCTACATATAGAACTTGTTCAGCATAGAATACAAATTAAATATATTTAACTTTAAAAGCTCATGTAAATAGACTAAACATTCCAGACCAGAGGGATTGTCCTTTAATATATCATATTTAAAAAGATAAGAAGGAGTATGAGTCTGCCTCATATGAATAAAGAAACAAGTCGATTAGAAAAGGAGAAAGGTTAGTTCAAATAGGAATGCCGATTGTTTGTTGAAAAACACGTCCTCCAAAACTTAACGAATATGTTATATTTTTTTACGAAATTTCTTTTTTTTTTGAAATGTGTTTAACCATTGTGAATAGCTGAAATGTGTCAGTCAAGTATCCTATAAATGAACTTAAATTGTAATAATGATTTTTAAACTATACTGTATGATACTTTGAGCCGGTGGTCAATTTCTTGTATAGCACATTGTATTACATCTAAACTGTATAAAGTAAATCAGCTATAATTGTGAACTTTACTTACAACATCATTTTTTATATCCGCATCCAGTTCATTCTTCATAGCAATCTGTGAAGCAATGAAAGCTCTTTCTGCAGGAGTAAGATCAGCCTTGTTTGGTTCAGATAACTCCTGTCTGCTAGATATATCCGACAATATTGTATATATATCTAATGTTATTGGTGTATCCACTGATGTCTTGGGTAATATGGCTTCCAAAGCATTGTTCAAGACCCTTAACATACCTGAAATAATATTATTTGTCAGCATAGTTAATGAAATTGAGAGATGTGGTTGGAGTGAGGAAAGTTTTGCTATTTGACGTTGAGAAAAAAACAAAGCAAGTTTTATATTTTTATTTGAGGATATATTGTATTTGTATAAGTACTGGAAACATAATTTTTGAATTCTTGTCCTACATTTTTGCTTATGTGCTTTGTCTATTTTTTAAAGGACTTTCCGTTTTGGATTTCCCTTGGAGTTTGGTATTATTGTTATCTAATTATCATACATCTTGTATAGTTTTAAGACATTACCTTGACACGTAGAAATGTAGTCTTCATACTTTGGATATGTCTCATTACTTGTCAATTTTACAAGTTTTTCCAACAGACCTTTATTTCCTTCAAATGCCTTGGACTGGAAAATGTACAAATAATAACAAACTATAATCATAATAAAGAATAACTATATTTTCGAGAATTAAAAAGGCACAAACATCACGTAACGTTATTAGTAAAAACTATTGATTATTTATTCTTTAGACTAAAACTGTAAACATCATCTCTCCGAACGGGTTTAACAGGTGCAGAAGGGCTTCTTGAAAAAAAAATGCGATTATCAATTTCTTATGTTTTGTATAAATTAAAACAAAACAGCATTCAATGTGTATAGTGTAACGTGAAGTGAACTTGTTTGTATTGTTTGTCGTCTTTCTTTTTTATTTGAGCTTTTGAGTTTTGAAATTCCATTTGGTATCTTCCACTTCTTTTTTTATAACCAGAGATCATTGAACTTAAAATATATATTTAAGTAGCATTTTAAAGCTGAAAGTAAAACTTGAAACACAAACATTTGGCAGAAATTATCTAGTGAGATGAAGACAGTTCAATGAGATGTGAAACAATTATACGCCATACAGCTACAGTTTACATAATGAAGATATCAATCCATTCGCCAGACTTGTTTGAATTGGAACATAGTACAAAGGGGTATCACTCTTGCATATAAATGACACACCAACAGAATGAATTACATGTAACAATGAATTCAAGCTACAGTTACTATTCTGATTCGTAACCATCAATATAACAAACAGACGTACACCTATAGGATGAGGACTGCTAACGAAACGGCTAACCCACA
This sequence comes from Mytilus californianus, assembly GCF_021869535.1. Classification (NCBI taxonomy): domain Eukaryota; kingdom Metazoa; phylum Mollusca; class Bivalvia; order Mytilida; family Mytilidae; genus Mytilus; species Mytilus californianus. The sequence continues at coordinate 112,488,624 of NW_026262723.1, forward strand.
GTAGAGTATATTTAAAAAAAGATTTCAAACCTACTTAGAAAAATACACGAACTGCCTGATGTTCATAGCTTATAATTAATGTGTTTATACATTATTTGTATACATATATAAAGTTATTTCTTTTCAGAACGATATGTCTATCAATTTCCAATAAAATGTGCTTCTTGGCATACAATCACCTGTGTAAGATAATTTTTTACCCGAATCAAAATACAAACTACAGTTTGTTAAAACATTTAATTCATTTGATAGTGACCGTGTGTTGTTGTCAAGTGGGGTTATACTGCACAAGTTTCCTTCTTAATGGTCTTTAAAGGTTTTAGGCAGAAACAATCTTTTCCTTCGTTCATTTTAGACTGAAATACCAGAAAAATTCGTTAACGCACTGTTTAACCTTCGAAAAACAATATGTAAAGTTTTGTTAATTTATTGCTACAATAAAGGTACAGTATATGAGATACATTTGATGATTGCAAACTCATCATAACACTAAAAAAGTCACTCACATGTAGGATTATTAAAAACGTTATAGATCGTAACGTATTGGAAATCGTACTATGATGTCCGTTTTTCATGTTACATGTATATTTCGATTTTGAGCTATCTTTGTGCCAGTTAGTGATTTTTTTACATTTATCTATATCTTTTACACTTTCAAATTACCAAATATACGTATTTTCTATAGAGAACAGTCTCGTAATTTAATAGGGGTATAATATTCTATCCTTATTCTGATTTTATTAAAGAAAAAAATGTATAGCCAGGCAAAAGAGAGAAAGCAATTATTCTGAGAATACGTTTAAAATTGTTGGAAATATAATCTGCTTTTCCGCAGTAAAAAGTGTCTTGATACCAGAGAGAAAAATTTATATCTCCTTTTATAAAGCAAATATAAATAAATTACTAACCAAATGACTTGATGTATTTGCACTAAAAAAGTCACTCACATGTAGGATTGTTAAAAACGTAATAGATCGTAACGTATTGGAAATCGTACTATGATGTCCGTTTTTCATGTAACATGTATATTTCGATTTTGAGCTCTCTTTGTACCAGTTAGTGATTTTTTTACATTTATCTATATCTTTTACACTTTCAAAATACCAAATATACGCATTTTCTATAGAGAACAGTCTCGTAATTCAATAGGGGTATACTATTCTATCCTTATTCTGATTTTATTAAAGAAAAAAAATGTATAGCCAGGCAAAAGAGAGAAAGCAATTATTCTGAGAATACGTTCAAAATTGTTGGAAATATAATCTGCTTTTCCGCAGTAAAAAGTGTCTTGATACCAGAGAGAAAAATTTATACCTCCTTTTATAAAGCAAATATCAATAAAATTACTAACCAAATGACTTGATGTATTTGTTTTTATACATCGTAACAATTCATTTTTTCCATTTTTTCCATTTGTTTCTTGCTTCATGCAATTACAGAAACATTTGAAATATAACTGGTCAGTGATAACTAACGTTTACATCTTGATTAGTAAGTTTTATTTCACTTAATAATGAGCAGTTCGGAGTGGTTAAAGGTATAAAATAAGACTTACCACCTATATCCTTATATCTTCAGGTAGTATCGCAAGTACATCTTTAGATGCCAGAAAATTAAAAATTACAGAAGCTGTCATCTTGATTGTTATATGTTGACTAAATTGTCAATTTGGGGTCTTTTATAGCTGACTATGCGGTATGGGCTTTGCTATTTGTTGAAGGCTGTACGGTGACCTAAGTTGTTATATTTTGTGTAATTTGGTCTCTTGTGGAGAGTTGTCTCATTGGCAATCATACCACATCTTCTTATTTTTATAAGTGTGGATACGCATGACGGGTGAGGCATGCATACATGTAGCATAACTTTCTGGCCCTGGCAATGCACCACCCGGTCGCGTTCTTTTTGGAGTTTAGATTGTTTTAAGCTTCATTTCTATCTAGTTAAGAACAATAAATGAAACATACTGCTGAAGAATTTGCAGTGAATCGCTTGTTTCCAATAATTGTGCCAATACTATTAGCAACCTGGTCTAAATTCACAGTGGATGTTCCATCAACAACATAAGATGTTTCAGCCAGTATCGTGGAAAAAGTTGTCAATTGCTAAAATGAAACAGAGAATCTCTAAGCTATACTGAAACTATTTATATGTGAGTTTAGAGTTAAAACATTACATAAATTGGGGTTATATATTCAAATACATTTATAAATAACGATATTTGTACATGTAATAAATTGAAATATTCACAATATTGGATTGTATTACCGCTTTTTATTTCATTTAATGTCGATTAGTAAAATTACTTCCTATGTTTTTTATCAATACCCCCCTCCCCTCTTACAAAAAAGGAATTCTCTGTATTCAAAACTTGCGTATCATTTCTGCAAAAAGAAGCACATGAAAAAGGTGCCCAAGAAAGATACCATGTCACTAATAAATAAAATAAAAAAAACAACAATCAGTTGAAATACTATATGGAAGAAATATTTCATGCACACATAATTTAAAGATTATGTCCATTATATGCAAAACTAATACATAAGGCACATATCCTAAAATAGCAAACCCAGCTGCCAAATAAAAAGAAAATAAATTGTCTCATTAGCATTTAGCATATACCACCGTTCCCTTTTTAAAAATCATTAGTTATTGGCCAATATTCCGAGACAACGTCTATAAGAAGTCTGAAAGTGAGGATAACATCAAAAGTGTACGTGGATTTAAAGAAAGCAAATCGACAAAACGGAGTCTAACAATAATTTACCATCTAACAGTCACTTGATACAATTTTCCGTTTTGAAATAATACATTTTTGGAGCAGGATCTGTTACCAATTTTGAGCACCCGAGATCTCCCAGTTTTTTCGATAGGGTTTTTGTTTCTAAATATTTAGTCTCTATGTACTGTTTTGTCTTTTGTATGTGTTCATTTTTTTTGCAACGAAGTTAATTTCTTTTCAGCTTATTTTTCAAAAGTTATCATTATAGTTTTCAAATAACTACAATATATTCTACCGATTAAACACGTGCTAAAACACGTTTTAGAAAAATCTGCAAAATTGATTAGCTGTTATAAAAAGTTGTTTAGGGTTGATTCAACTCATTGTTTTTTTTAAATCTGTAGACAATTAGGATTCTTAAAAGAACAGTATCGGAATGCAAATTTTATCAAGAGGTATATTGCAACTAAAAGTTAAATCATGATATTAAAACTTGAATTTAATAAAGTCAATGTTCTATTCAGCTCAATATATTTACCTCTTTTATATCGCTTGTTACATCTCCATAATCAGGATTTAAATACATATTCCACAATTCATCAAATGTTTTTGTAACATTTGTACCATCAGACAGTATTTCAACACCAATATTCACCCATTGTGCAGGTTCGGTATCAAATATTGTTGTAGTTGTATTCTACAGAAACAAATTCTATTTGTAGAAAATGGCACTATTTTTTAGATTTAGTATTGGAAGCTTTTTTTGTTGTCTATTATACCTATTGGATAGATATGTTGATGTTGTTGTATGTTTGTATATTGTATTTTATTGGTTATCAGCTTTGAATACTAATTTTGTCTACTAACGGTTTCATTTCGAGCTCCAGACGTGCACAATTATAATTCTAGTATATCGGATAAGTTTTGATACCTTAAATTACACACATATACTTTCAGTCAATACCGAACTTCGATGTAGACTGAAAGTATAAGGACTTATATTGTTGACAAATTTTCTATCTAATCATTACAATAAAATTATAAAAACAGAAATAAATTGCTCATGGATTTTGACGTTGATAAAATAACATACCAAATCTGTGACGGGTGTTCCGGCTACCTCTGCATTCATGGCCACTTGTTTTACATTCCCAGTTTTCCAGTAATAATCCACACTTTCAGACGAGGAATATAAGAATGACGATACACTTTTTTGGTCTGATGTGGTATAAGTGGGATGAACCTATAACGTGTCTCAGTAGTATTTATATGTATGGTAGAACTAATTTTTCGAATATAAAACGAAATTGGTCTAGAAAAATGTAGTATCTCAAGGCATTGCAAAAGTAACAATTTCTAATAATAGGACAATAAAATGTATATGTACATGTATATAAAATTAAATCTAAAGTTGTCATTTTCAGTCTTTAATTGTAGATAATTCTAGATATCAAATAGTTTTTCATATTTGATGTATTCGATTATTATACCATAAATCTAAATTGTTATTGTCATGTCTACATTATTGTCCGATAAATTTTCTTTATGTAAAGACCGTAAACTACGATAGACTCCTACCCCCCAAAAAAAGTCCAATAATTGTAAAGTATTTTGTAAAACTAATTGAGATAGCATTTGTTTATATGTACATCTCTGATCGACATTTTTTTTATATTTGTGCTCATACTTGTTCGATTTATTTGGTTGATTGTTATATGTGCATACCTGTCAGATGTTTTGTTTACTGAAATATGTATCTCTCTGTCCGATATTTTGTTTCTTGTAATAAATGCAAATAAACTCATCATAGATACCAGGACTAAATTTTGTATATACGCCAGACGCGCGTTTCGTCTACAAAATACTCATCAGTGACGCTCGAATCCAAAAAAGTTAAAAAGGCCAAATAAAGTACGATGTTGAAGAGCATTGAGGACCAAATTTCCTAAAAGTGTTGCCAAATACAGCTAAGGTAATCTATTCCTGAGGTAGAAAAGCCTTAGTATTTCATACTGTATTATTAAAGAAGTTTCGTACTGTATTATGTGTAACTTGTGTGCATCAATGTTCGATATTTTCGTTAATTGTTTCGTGTCTTTACCTAACCGACTTTTATGTTTGTTTTATCTAAATCCCCGTCCGATGGTTTGTTGATCGTTGTATATACACACCTGTCCCATATTATGTGTATTGCTCTGTGTACATACCTGTCCGATATGTTTAGTACATTCTGTATGATCAATAAAAATGTCATAGATCTGTATTTTTATTGTAACATGATAATCATCGGTACCGATACCAGGTTTTACTTTGATATAATTCTCTTCCTCTACTGTAATCAAACATTTAGGAAACATAAGCTTTGATATAGATTAACAAAACTGTACATGACTTGTTTTGTTTCAAACATTAATAAAAGCGGAGTATTGAAATAAAAGGAAGAACTGTGACATCTTGCTCACTTATGATACTCACGCTCTAAGTATTTTGTAAACATGAAGTTGAAGTTGAATGTAAAGAAATCTGAAAACGCTTACACGTTAAAGCATGTTCAATAAAACCTAGTAGCGAATTTCAGGAAGCTCTTGTTTGTAGTTCTGAAGATTCATTGCTAGTTTATGTTGGAATAATTTCCTTTTGGCTTGACTCGGTACTTCTGCATCCCGTCAATGTGTTGTTGTGCTGATGTCATTTTTTGTATTCCTGTCTTTCATTTTTGCTTTTGTGCTTTGTCTTTATGCCATTTTGTTTTTCTTTGCTGACATATTTGTTTGTTTTTATAGTGATTAAGATTATAACACAATGTTGACTGCTGTACGCCTATTTTTGACATTTTGATTTCTTGATTGACAACATATTTGTTACGTTTGGAGGACGTGTTTTTCAACAGACTGTCGGAATTCCAATGGGAACCAATTGTGCCCCTCTTCTTGCCGACTTGTTTCTTTATTATTATGAGGCTGATTTCATACAGGAACTTCATAGGAAGAAAGATAAGAAGTTAGCAATATCCTTTATCTTTACGTTCCGCTATATAGATGATATTCTATCACTAAATAATACAAAATTTGGTGACTATGTTGACTTACATCTAGAAATTGACAATGAGGGTCGGTTGAAAACAAAACTTTACGACAAAAGAGATGATTTCAGCTTCCCAATTGTGAATTTTCCATTTCTATGTAGCAACATTACAGCAGCGCCTGCATACGGAGTAATTATCTCCCAATTGATACGATATTCCCCGGCTTGTATTTCCTATCATGATTTCCTTGATAGAGGATTGCTGCTCACAAGGAAGCTATTAAACCAAGAGTTCCAAATTGTGAAGTTGAAATCATCCCTTCGTAAATTTTACGGACGCCATCACGAGTTGGTTGACCGTTATGGAATAACCGTTTCACAGATGATATCGGATATGTTCCTTATGTCGTAGCTACAATACCCTTCCCTTTTCACGAATGTGACCTATTTACCTGATTTGTAATAACATAAGCAACACGACGGGTGCCACATGTGGAGCAGGATCTGCTTACCCTTCCGGATCACATGAGATCACCCCAAGTTTTGGTGGGGTTCGTGTTGCTTAGTCTTTAGTTTTCTATGTTGTGTCATCTGTTCTATTATTTGTCTGTTTGTCTTTTTATTTTTGGCCATGGCGTTGTCAGTTTGTTTTCGATCTATGAGTTTGACTGTCCCTCTGGTATCTTTTGTCCCTCTTTTAAACAAGGCAAATATATTCCAATGTATAGAAAGTTATTTAGGACTTAAAATACTTAAAATATATCATATCATCAACATAACGACATTATTCCAAACTTAATGTATATGCAACTTACAACCGTAATATAGAAGTGTTTCCTTTCCTTCAGAATTCGTCTGAACTATTCGATAAATCAGCTGTTCTTTCCAGTCATAACTGGTATCAGTTGAGGTTCGGAACCCTTCGTCATTCCATCCATTTGTTGTTACTTTCTTTTCCCCTAAAACGGAATGGATATTTAAAAATATTGTTACCTAAAATCAATATTTCAATCATTTCTCGACAATAGTTTGTTTGGGGTATTTCGTTTTCAAATTCAGTTGAACATTTTATTAATTATATGTAACATAACTTAGTGGTCTCGTGGTAGAGTGCTCATCGCCTCAAGTACATAAAGTCAAGGGCTCGACTCACGGCCGAGTCAAATCAAAGACTTGCAAAATGATATTTGCATCTTCTTCTGAAGCATGTGCGTTTTAACCAAGACTAGTCGGACCATAGTCAGAATTAATGTATTCGAGTAGTAATATATGTCTATCTGTGGACTGCTTCCGGTGAACTAGGGCGTACATAATCAGGCTGATCATGTTTGTCAAGTACAAAGCAGAGTTCATATCTAAATGAAATCAACATATTTTGTCCTGAATATGCGTTTAACTTGCCTAGGGATGTTAAAAAGCCATCGTAGCATCTATCCAGTTAAAGATATGAGGAAAAGGCAATTACATCGAATAGATAGAGTGGATGGAAAAAATCACAAAGAATTATAAGATAAATCTTACAAGGTGTCCTGAAATAAAGTTAAATGAATTAATGTTCATTGTGTATAGGTTAGACCATACGTGGTCATGTTTTATGAATATTTAAAGCCCAAGGCGTAGTCGATGGTTTTAAATGTTCACAAAACATGACCAAATATTTTCTGACCAATTTAGAACATATTAACACTTTCGAGTGACATTACAAAATTATCCTTTCCTATTGTAATATTCAAACCTTAATAAGAATTCCCTTTTTATAATTAAGCGTTAATATAGTTAATAAAAGGAATACATATCATATGTAATGGTCATTCCAATGGATGAAATAAAATAGCACTGAGATAGTTTTGTGAGGACAAAATGGATAAATTGTTAAACATCTGAATTTTTCCTGCTTCAGGTAAAATTTAATACTTATATATCTTAAATTTCTTGATTATAAAAAGCACAAAATGTTATATAAATCAGCTTTTTGACATTTGTATATTTTTTGATAATCATAAAACTCACTCAGTAAATATCTAAATTATGATCATTCAATATCAGATACTTACTTTTTATTGATGAATGTACATGAATTGGTTTTTTTTTTTTTTTTTTTTAAAGTTTCTTTGCTTTATATATCAGCAGTAATTGTTTTCTTTGAAAAAAAACATTGACTCTAAGGTCTGGTATAAAAATAAGATTAAAGATTATTTTACCTTCACCTTTGCCCCTATTCAATGTTTTGTTTTGTTCCATCTATGTACTATTATAAACATTTGCAATGTTCAAAATGTTTTTTTATTACAATTCCATTCTCTTTTAACGTTAATCAGTAGGCTATTTTCTTATGGAAATTACCTCAGGGGATTGTTCATTTCATTAGTGTAGCTATTAGAGTTCACTTTCATAATTAATCACAAGTCATTCATGTATAGCATTTTATAGTGCATGGAAATCCATGTATTATGAAAAATAGAAGGGAAAAAACTGATTTTCCATTGGACGAGAAGGGGTGAGTTTGTTCTAATTAATAATAATACAGGTCGACGTATTTATTCTATAGAAATATGGGATTATAATTAAACAATTGTGTAAAATTGATATAATTGGTTCTTTCCACTACACCCTCTCCATAAAAACCCCTTAACAAAATACAAAAAGTCAACAAACAAGAAAGAAAAATAGAAATTCTGTTTTAATTTTTTTTTTGTGTAGGCGTAAATATTTATATCGCTTTTAGTTTAGCTGAAAAACTTTACGATTATCATATAGGACCGTCGTAGGATATGTCTAAGACTTTAAATCAACCAAAGTTAGTTTCTACTTTATATACTTGTATGCTACAAATAAATGAAAAGTTCATTATTGGAAATCTGAAATCATCTCTTTTGTCATTTTAAGATGTAAGTCAAGAAAGGAGGCAGACTTAACTGTATATGTTGTATCTTTTATTTCAAGTTCGAAGTATGAAGCTCCTGTATAAAATCTGTTTCTTTTGAATAAAGTAACAAGTAGAAAAGAGGAGGTGAACAGTGGTTTCCCGTCAGAATGTTGATTGTTTGCGGAAAAAAGTCCCCCAAATGTAACAGATATAATGTTAATCAAGAAATTATGCATCTTGATAATATCAGTGTCATAGTTATTTTTTTTTGAGTCATAGTCGTTTTTTTTTAAAATACAAAATATGATTTGATTGCTGATTAAATTTATGTTCATAGTTTAGATTTCGTGAAGCACTTGAAAGACCCAGCAGTTCTTTGTAAAGACTGACATGTAATGACGTATCACATACAATGAAGGAAGATTCATCTATGGTTGAAATTCCAAAAAAAACTTATAACAGATTTATCATTATTCCGGATTAATTTTTTGGTAAGTGTCGTTAGGATATATTTTATTGCCTTAATTATACGATAATTTTCCGAATTCATCCAATAGTTTTAAGTCACTTTCATAAACATCACCAATGACTAAGTTCAAAGACCATCTTAGGATATGTCTTAGCCCTAAGATACCTTTGAAAACAAGGACTCAAGGTTCATGATCTTAAACGCCAGTCATTCGATGCTATCACACAGAAAACCAAACAGTTCGAAGAAAAATGATTGACGAAGGTTAAAGAGCATTGAAAATAAATAAAATGATGATGTAGAGCCAAATCTGCCGAACGATTAAAAGTAGAAAAATGCATTCTGTTAGCAAGAATCTCAGCCAACTTACCCCAGTTTGCATCCTCCATTTCACAAGAGCCACCATACGGTAATATGTTTGTATTGACGGCCCAAATACCAATGCTCGTCTCCCCTGTTGCAAGCTGCATGTGAGCCTCTATAAGGTATCCTGCACTAGCATTCAAAACGTTGGCTTTCATAACAAATGAATCGCTTTCCAATTCTAAGATTACCACAAAACAAAGCATTTACATTTGATAAATTTACGATAGATCTATAAATCATTTTTTAAACAGAATTGAATGTAAATAAAGTCATGAATGTCACGTTATCGATAGTATATATTTAATTAAGCAAAGAGTTCGGTTGCAATAAAACCGCTAAATCACATTCCCTGTGTGATCAATGCCTTTGCAAGAAAAATATTATTGCATTAACTCACAGAGGAGACTCTAAGTGACTTATTCATTGCACTCAATTTGCAGAGATCCCCAAACAAAATTGTTCTCATCTTAATTATGAATGAAATATTTGCAACTTGGTGTTCTTCAATCTTGGCTTCTATTTTACGGTTGAGATTAGCAATGACAAAGATAGAAGCCAAAGGAGACAAGACAGTGCACTTGACTCGTACTCTGGCGTCAACCATGGCTAATGATAAACATTATTCTATCGGTATTTGTCTATTAGTAGGAATGAATGTGAAATAACATTTGAATGTTACTGAGAATGATTTGTCATTTGATTTCCACTGGGCATGATTTATCATTTGAATACCAAGGAGTAAGATTTATTATTTGACTACCAATGGGTATGTTTTATCATTTGACTACTACTGAGCATGAAGAACTGCGAGAAAAAAGTTACCAAGGGAACAATAAAAACAAAACTTAAGGACAACAGATAAAACAATGACACATATAACAACGAAAAAAAAAAAACAAAGATCAAGAAAACGTTTTACTGAAGATTAATCAACATGCCCACAAAACATGGGATACACTCAGAAGGAAATAATGTCTTGCTGCGCTACTGACAACCGTGATGTTGCTGATAACAAGTTAAGATATGGTGATAACTCGCAATCATAGATGTCACAATCGATATCAAGCTATATGACAATCTATCGAAACGTATTGGACCTAAATCAAGCTAAATTAGAAACTATCATAACTATCGAAATATATGGTTGTCCAACAGTGTAGATAGATATCACAGTGCTTATCTCGCAGATGTGACTGCTCGATAGATTGAACCAAAGTGGCATTCTATAAGAAGTAATTGTCCGACAGATTTATTCAAATTGTTATCTAACAGAAAGTGACTGTCTAAAATTTAATCAAAGTGTCATCTAACAAAAATTGATTGCCCGAAAGATTTAATCAAAGTGTCACCTAACAGGAAGTGACTGCTGACAGATGTATTCAAGTGTCATCTAACAAGAATTGACTGTCCGACAGACTAAATTAAAGTGTTATCCTACAAAAAGGGACAGCCCGACAAATTTACTCAAAGTGTAATGTAACAAGATGTGACCTCCGACGGCTTAAATCAAAATGTCATCTAACAAGTCGTAACTATCCGATAGATTTAATCAAGTATCATCTAAAAAATAATGACTGTCCGACAGATTTAATCAAAGTTTCATCCTGTGAGAAGTGACTACATGTATGTAATGTATAAATTTTTTTTCTGCTTATAATATTACCAGATAGCATCCAAGATTGCCAGTAATCATTTGTTGTTGATTTTCTACTGAAGATATCAAAATCTTTGACTCGCCACCAAAATTTAAATCCTTTTTGCTGTTCAAATGTACAAAAAGGACACGAAGATTTGAGCGACATTATAGAAGTCAAAGCTGTCTTCTTCATGCAATTTAATCTGCATCTACAAAAGAGTACATTTGAAGTCTGAGAGAGTAACATTAGGTCAGAATTCAATGCGTCGGTACGGGTTTGATTATTCTTTAGATCATGCTTGATTTGATCAGGTCTTAAACGTTTAGAACAAATACAACATCCCTTTTTTGCGTGATATATCAATACTTGAATAAAGATTTATGATATTTTCTGAATTAATCTTTTTTTCAAATAAAATTTCAATTCTTGAGTAATGAAAATAAATTTAGTTTGGAGCGTTCGAATCGCCTATCTGGATTAACGTTAAGGGCGAAATGTTTCAAAGTAAAGAATGTTTAAGTACGTAAATGCGCAAAGAGCCATATGACCAAAAAAGACCTTAAAAGAACAGCTAAAATCATCTAAAGGTCAACTTTGCTTAAGGAATGTTTTTAATGAAAACGACTTGGATAAAATCACCTTTGTAAGATCTTTGTGTCTACTCAGGTGATATTATCGTTATTTTCTGACACTAATTGTTTTGAATTGGAACTGAAAACTGTACTTACTCTATTGCCAGTACTGGGGGATTTCCAGAAACTGATTGGGCATGTTGTATAAAATAACTAACCGACTCCTCAAATTCTACTCTTAAATACACTAAAAATCCCTTTCCCTCTGAGACATCTTGTGAGGTAACAGTGAGACTTCCGGTTCCATCATCGATTCCGTTGAACAATTTACAGGCACTAGAGTTGAACAGATCATCCTCTAGCCATTTCAAGTAATATTTTTCTTGATTTTTCATTTTATGCCAATCAAATGAGTTAATCTTATCAAATCCGTTAAATATATTTCCCAGATAATCCATCAAACATTGTCCAGAGTCATCAAGGACAAGTTTGAAGTATCCTTCGATTCCTATTAATTCTACTAAATTTGTTGTTTTTTGGATGTAAGATTGGACATATCTAAAGCTATCCAACAAATCCCGCAGCTCATATGCAAATTGTTTCGATACATTTGCGTTTTGCAGCCATTCTAGTAGATTATCAAAAAATGTAGCATTAGCACTTGCAGGCAACCCAGAAAGTTCACTTAATTTATATAAACTATCAAGAGTTAATGAACTATCAGATAACCTTTCAAAAAAGTCGTCTGTATCCTGTAGAAAGGCTTCAGATTCTTCATCATACAAAATTGTTAGAAATTCTAACATTTCGTTTAAAACAAGTGTGTAATTTTCTTGAGAAGGTAAGACAAATTCTGTGCTGTTCAGTTCGGATTTAGGTTTTGACTCCATGTCATTCATAAAGTCAATTTCAAAAAATCGCGTAAGAGCTATCAGATCATAAAGAGGCGCTGGCGTAGTTGTCTCCTCTGTTGTTGTCATTGCTTCAAATGTTGTCATATTACTCAATGTACTAACAGTATCATTTCCTTGAGTAACAGTTGTTTCTAGTGTTGTCATTATTGAAGTTGTAATATTGCTCCCATTCCATGTATTGGATATTGATGTCGAAGAAAAATTATCGTATGCTTCTATTGTTTCGTCTATCTGTTTTTTGGCTGGGGGATATTTATAAAGTTCAGCCTTGACGTAAAACTCATTACCAAGCATGCATGTGGAATTAGAATGTTTTAGGTTATTTACAAAGGCGGCAAGTGTAGAGCCATGGATGAATGCGACTTTGTTTTTTATATATAGAACAAAGTTAGTTTCGTACCATTTCTTTTTATAATCACTTTTATCCTTAAAAGCTAATACTGGTTTAATATCAAATTGCAGTAGATTATAGATATTATGTGTGACAAAATTAAGACATCTCCAAGAAAAAATAAGACCTGAAGGATCACCGGGTCCTTTAGTTAAACTATACGACATAGAACGAGCGTCAAGTTCTGAGATTCCTTGACCAATAGTCCTTCCAGCTCCACCTTTTATAAATGCATGTGGTGGTGGTTGCTCTATTTTCACAAACATTGATTCTTCCATCCAGTGTTCCATGCTTGCAGGATATCCTATCCTTGCATATAAACGATAGTATCCTATGTCATGTTCTCCTGGGTTAAACTTGAACTTCACACTGTAGTCCTTCCCCCCGACCTGCACTTCTGTGTTAGCAGTTATGTTTGTTATCTTGTATAATTCAAAATACGTATGAATTATAGTTGCCGTCGTACACTTGTTTTTTGTCAGAAGGTATATATTTACTTGTGCTGAGGTATAAATTGACATAGCATTTTCTTTTTTAAGAAATTTGTCGCTAAACATTTGGTATGTAAGACATGGAGGCACAACTGCAAAATACAATTTATTTGTTTTAATACCAAAAATTCATAATGATGGTACTTTTTCTCATTTCATTGAATAATATAAGTTTACACCAGAGTCTAACATAAAAAGGCATCGAAAACATAAAAAATTAATAGAGTATAGAAATATGATAAAAAAGTAAACTAAAGTATCGAACTCAAATGTAAATTCAAAAAGGTGAAAGTCCAAAAAAACTTACAAAATTAGTAATTAGTTTTTGATTTCCAAATATTTCGGCCTTGACCATCATTAAAGAGACGTTAATTCCCTAAATGCGCATCTGGTGCAGAAAAAAATTGGTACCGTTTGTATAATTATCCCATCCATCGAGTAGTAAAACTGGTGATGAAAAAGGCGTACGTTTTGTTTTGCGACATGTAGAGAGGGAGAGAGATCTAGAGAGGCGATTCATATTTGCTGACCTTCAGCACGATCGACTCACCTTGTAATATTTCATATTTAGTTTATTTTTTTCTTCCTGAATCCACATGACATATTTGCCACTGGCCGTTAATAAATATAAAAAAAAACAATCGAAGGTATTCGTCGTAAGTTCAGATTGTGTAATTTGTCCAGTACGATTTTTTTTATCCGAATGAACAATATTGCCAAATCTTTGTTCCCTCCATGAGAATTTCAAATCAATATTATTTTTAGACAAAATAGGATTTATTTGCGAAATCAACATTTGTCTATATAAATTAAATCTCCATGCCTACAGATCAATGATCGAATAATAGTGTATGGGTGATACATGCAAACCAGTGTATGGGTGATACATGCAAACCAGGGGACGAACACTCTCTTTAATCACTCGGTCTCGATTCCTGGAGTTTTTGTGATTGCCTAAGTTTTTTTTAATCTAGGTTTGTTTTTTCTGAATGAATCTATGAGATTTGAACATCGGTAAACGACTTTTGTCTCAAATTTTTATCACATTATATCCACCAATAAATTACATTCTTAACCACTCTCTCCGTATAAAGTTCTTTTTTACTACACTTGAATTAGGTATTTGTTATAAAACTATACAAATCTCACGCTGTTCTTTGTTGATTAAATATGTTTAAGGAACCTTCATTACAGTCCAATAATCAGTTGTGATCAAGCAATATTAATTGACATTGATGCCTTGTTTTGAGTTCAAGTTCTCTTAGTACTATTATTCCTTACCTCTGCAATTTCCTTCAGTCTGATTTACTCCTATGCAATATTCGCCTTCACAAATATTAACTGGATTATCACATTTTCGTGAACGTAGATAGGTTCCAGTTCCGTAAGTGCCAAAGTTAGGCTTTTTGCAGTCCCCCCAAGCTCCCCATTCTCCCCATTGTCCTGCCACTGGTCCTAGTGAAATAACATAAAATGCGTTAAACATTTTACTTTTATTGTTTTGTCAATGTCAATATTGTTTATGGTGGTGAATGTCGAATTTCCTTTATTCAAAAACGGTGTTTTCAAATTGGATCATGTTTTTTTGTTGGAAAATTTTCATATTCCGATGTTTTATGTATTTTGTGATACCTTAGGGTTATAAAAGAGACCTAAATCAATCCGCTATTTTATGATACGTAATCATATGTTATGACGCATCATTATCTTTTACTGAATTAAGGATGTACTTAGGTGAAATTTAAAAAATCTAGAATTCGAAATTGATATTGTAAGTTAAAAGAAAATTAGTTAAGGAACAAAATAAGCTAAAATATTGATAGGTTAAGGAACTCCTTTTTGTGATATTTTTTTTTAAATAGCGGGAAAGGCTGACTCGGACGTTTACCTTATATTTAGCATTGACATTAATAGGGTCTCAAATCGTAAGAAAGAACATCTAGAATCTGCTTAAATTTTGGTAATGATCTTTTTATGAGCTATTGAAGACTTCTGTGAAAAGAAAGTGGGTGATATGGGACATACTATTTTACCCTGTATCGTAGGAAAAACACAAAAGAAGTCAGAACATCTGACAAAAAATTCATAAACCTCACCTGAGTACATCCTTAATACAAGATATGACTCTTCAGAATTTTTGACATGACTATTAAGACAGGTATCACTAGTGGAATAATAAACTCATCGTAGGAAAAGGGACTGTTGATCATTCCAGAGCACTTGAGTCTGTGATTTGGATGATCCATCTTTGACAGTAGTTTGCTGTTGTTTGCCGTCTTGTTTATTTAGCAATGGTATTGTCTAATTCTCAAATTATGGTTTTCATTGCAACCTTAGATTTACTCCCCTGTTTATGTGAAGAAACTTATTGAAATGTCAAAATACCATTACTCGAGTATAATTGTACTGAAACGACCAAATTTGGCTTTGTTGTTATTTGCTATTTGTTTTTGTTTTGTTTTGTATTTCTTTTAATTTTAATTATACAAATATGACTGACACTCATCATAAAATTGACAATTTTCGCTAGGATCCTTTTACGTCTTTTTTTCAATTTCAGAGCCCTTACCTACTCCTTTGTAATAACATATGAACACATTAGTAATTTCTATCACAAACCAGTATTACATCACTAAGACCGTTGTCTTTATCGCTATACTTTCAGAATATAGGATAAATATATACCAATGAGACATTATCTTGTATGTTCGAGTCCCAAAGTTCTTATAACCAAATATGTAAACACTGAATTTATCTGAATCTCCACAGAAAGAGGCATAGGCATAACAGACAAGATTTGGTGTTGGGCATTAGCTACGATTTAAATTACGATTCTTTTTGTTTCAAGTATTAATAAAATCAGAATTTTGAAACAATTTTTCGTTATAAGCAGTCAGCCCAAATTTGTCAAAATAAGCTAAAAAAAACATTGCTTATGTATTCATGATCAACCTTTTGAATTCGTGTTCATGTGACCTTTAATTTAACCCTTTAGCTGGAGATGAGCTAGGCACGTACTAGGCGTGTTCAGCAATTAAAAGGAAACGAATATCAACATTGAAAGTGAAACAAGGGTGAACCATTTCGTTGACTGATTCGATCCACCAAAAATTGATTCTTAAACAGGTAAAAACGAAGATTAATATATTTTTTTTACCTATACCATGAATCAAACAGACCAAGACAAATCGAACCGCTCGTGGTCGCTATCTATTTATATTTATATTTATGTTTCTATCGGGTAATATGACCGTCGGCAGTCTTCGAAGGTCATCTCAATGGTTAATAAGGTGGCAACTATACTGAAATACACACGAAATGCAGATACTTATCGAGTCCATACATTTTTAATTGTTTATTTCAGACTTATTGTAATTTGGATATACGTTTAAGTATGTTATAAATCGAATATGAGAATTTGAGTCAAATCAATGAACATTAATCTGACATCTATTGCACCTTTAACTCTGTCTATCTGATTTCTAATCCTATTTTGTATTATTCATCGATAATTTGGTAAGTCAATATTAATATTACAATCACATTAGAATCGAAGCACTTGACAATAATCTATGTGATGTATTGGTTTATGTCATAGAATGTCCATATAGGCACATGTACAGTAGTTTAGGGTGTCAATATATAAAACACAAAAGTCCGTCAAACCGAAACGTCATTTACAGATCAGCCAGAATGGACATTGGTCAACGGTAATTGTCAAAGTCTACATGTCACTTTAAACTTGCATACAATTGACAACAGACTTCACTTCATATATCAAAGTCTTTTTAAAAAATATTTTATCCTTACTTTTGAGAGCCATTGTTTATTACATTCTTGTAAATTTAGATGGCATTACTTGCTTCCCGTTATCCCTAATTAGTGTATTTTTTCATCTTAACGCATACATATCTCACAATAACTTTCTAAACCTTATTAATATTAATTTATTTTCCTCTTTTATCATCTGGGTATAGAAATATAGTCAACTTGATTCCTCCTGTTCCACCAGTAATACCCTTGATACAGTAGGCGTCCGTTTGGTTGTCCGGGATGTATAAATTTGTAGTCATGTCTGGTCTTAATAAAGATTTCCAATAAAATTACTCGACATAACCAACCTGTCTAATTATATCGTGGCCTATTCAACTGAAGCATGACGGAGGGGAGGATATACTGTATGAATATTTTGCTCGTTGAAATATATAATAATATATTGCGTTGGAATTGATATTATTAAAAAACTAACCTAATCTGCTATTTTAAATCTTGACATATTTTGGACGATTGTATTGACAACAATCTCTCAAGGGAACAATTAATGCAGTAACCAAATAACGCAGATTATTTGGTCCATTTAATGGACCCATATATTTAGCTTTTCTCAAAGGTTTAATTCTCAAAACTTTTAAATGAAGTTTATATCTGACTGAAAAAAGTAGAATATCAAAAAATACCGAACTCCAAGGAAAATTCAAACCGGAAAGTCCCTTATCAAATGGCAAAATCAAAAGCTCAAACGAATGGAAAACAACATATTTCTGACTTGGTACAGGCATGATTCAAGATGGTACTCTTATTCTTTGTTTATTAGTTAAAAGGCCAAAAACAGGAGTTTCAAACACGCCCGAATGTAAAAGGTGCACACGATCTTCTGCCTTTTCTCAAAGAATATTTCTATAATTTATTTCAAGATTCCTTCAGTTAGGTTCTCATAACCTGTTGATTTAACTTATATTCTAGCGTTGCGCAAAGTTGTGATCTTCCACACTGCATTGGGAAAAAAATATCGAAAAGGCAAAAATTAGCATACCGTTTTGGCTTAATTTCATTGACATACATTGTACTTATAATTATTTATTGAATTGTGTGAAGCAATATTTTCAAAATACCGTTTTATTACATACCTAAGTAAACTATAGTCATCGAATATTCTTCAAATGTTTCCTTCTTTTCATTTTGCACCTTGATAATCTTATTGATCTATGATGAGTTTATTGACAGTTTATGTTTTCCCCTTAATTCCATACATTAGGAATTTTCATCAAATACATGTAAACTATTTCATTACATTGCATCCGCACCTCCATCGTTTATAATAATTCCCTTAAATTCCCCTTTGAAAACAAGAATTGATGTTAAAAAAAAAACAAAAACTAAGGTTTATATATTTTCAGGAAATATTTCCTTTCTCCGGATTTAGAAAATCCTTAGAGAATTATGTCTGTTTTGATCAGATAGATCTTCACGGCATTTGTAGATAAAAGTTTCCAATATCGGACGACAGTTTTGTTTTCTATAAAATTGAGAATGGAAATGGGGAATATGCCAAAGAGACAACAACCCGACCAAAGAGCAGATAACAGCCGTAGGCCAACAATGGGTCTTCAACGCAGATAGAAAATTCCGCATCCGGAGGTGGGCCTCAGCTGGCCCCTAAATAAAAATGTGTACTAGTTCAGTGAAAATGGACGTCATACTAAACTCCCAAACATATAAATGAACTAAAATTGAAAAACATACAAGACTAACAAAGGCCAGAGGCTCCTGACTTGGGGCAGGTGCAAAAATGTGGCGGGGTTAAACATGTTTTGTGAGATTTCAACCCTCCCCTATACCTCTAGTCAATGTAGAATAAAGAAACACACCGCAATACGCACAGTAAAACCCAGTTTAAAAGAAGTCCGAGTCCGATGTCAGAATAGGTAACAAAAGAAACTAAGCAAAATGACAATGATACATATATTAAGAAAAGACTACTAGCAGTTACTGACATGCCAGCTCCAGACCTCAATTAAACTGATTGAAAGATTTTGTCTTCATCATATGAAAATCAAGCACAATCCCTCCCTTAAGGGATTTAGTATCATAACATCATAAAATATATGAGAAGAACATAACCCGTAGCATACCAACAACTGGTTTTAGAATAAATGTGTTTATTTCCGATGCAAAGACCCTATGAGTGAATCAATATTAATACCAAAATATGCAATCCTTAATGACCTGACAACAGTATCGTAACTATAACCCTTCTGAATAAGTCTGTTTAAAAGTTTAGGTAGCTTTTGAGGTGAATACCGACATTTTCGTGCTTTGTAAAGAATATTACCATAAACGATTGGATGTGAAATACCTGAACGCATCAGATGTCTGCATGTTGATTTATATTTACGAATAAATACTTACCGCATGCTTTTACGAGTGTATCTCTCCCTAACTGGCTACAATCTGAACCTTCATTGCATGGTGTGGGGTTATTACACGTTCGTCTTTTTGTTGTTTTTTCATAACATTTTTGTGAGCAATCATCCCATTCACTCCACAATGTGTAACCTCCAGGAACTGTTTCTAATCAAATTAATGAATTAACATAATTATTTGCAAAGATCATTACCCCTCAGCCTCTTTCATTCAGGATAAGATTATTATTATAGTATCTAAATATTTCTGACACACTTATCGTTACATTATATATACATAAAAAGTCTAAAACAGCATTACCTGATTCTTTAGATAGGGACAAAACTTGTATTAAACAAAGTATACGATATATCTTGTTTAAATTCTTGTGTAGATTGGTTTGTGTCGTTTGTGTGTCGTTCTCTATCATTATAGGGGAAAGTATATACTAACATTGAATTTCTATAAGAATTAAGAATTAAACGCACAAATAAAACAAACAAAAAAAAAAAAAAATAATCGGCAACTCCTCTCTTTTTATTTTACTGTTTATAAAAAATCAGTTCTCTGGATTATTTGTATAAAACAATTCTTATATCAAGAAAAGATAACGGTCTTCTTTTATAAGAGTTGACAATTTTCAAACAATTAAAAAAATGAAAACTTTACGTACAAAGATAAACTACCAATGCAGACTATCTATACGTTAATTATATGTCTGTCTAATAATAAATAAAAAGGGGACAAACCATACATGTACTTTTCGGGTGTTAACTGTGGACTAATTACGTTGGTTTTAATATATGATATTGATATATGTTTTTTGTTGCTTATATAAATAAGAAGATGTGGTATGAGTATAAATATATATAAAAAAAGCAGAAAACATTTTCAATTTGCTTGTAAATTTGTTTTATAGGATTACTATAAATACCTAACCAAAACAGAGTAGGGGTACTTTGAATAATGCATTTATATTTTCACAGATACAATACACTTTGAATCCACTATTTTGAAGAATAGTTTGTTTATTCTTTCAGAACAAATATCTACCATTTTATTACTTTCATCAAATAAAATCTATAGACGATTTAATATGTATCTCTCGTGACAACACGCCAGTTTCCAATTGTGAATCAGGATCTACTTACCTTACCGGAGGACATTTGTGTTGTTCAGATTTTAGTTTTTTATACAGTATTTGATAGACTTTTGGTTGTTCTTTCATGTTTTGTTTCCATTGTTTAGTCGATCTCTCTTTTGTATCGTATACACCATTTTTCAACGACTTACCGTATGTAAGATAACATTCTCTTGTCTCTAGATTGTAACTAAAAGCTCCAGTTGAAGTGTCCTCTGTGACATTCGTTCTCGTCTGTGTTCCTTTGCAGTTTTGATCCGGACTTGAAATATTTTTATTACATGATCCCCAAGAGGTCCATGTAGACGTTACCTCAGCTTCAGAAATAACTATTTGATCTAGAAATAAAAGCCGATATATAGTTGCTATATTGTAAGTGTCCGTTCTATATGCTACCTACCGTTGAAATTATTATCATAGAAATAGAAAAGCAGAATAACCAAAGGACAATCAAAACTCATAAGTATAAGAACTATAGACGACAACACCATGGCCAAATGCACACAGAAGAAAAGACTAAAAGAGTCCACACAATAATACACACACAATTAAGTTTGAGCAACATAAACCAAAGATCATATTCTATCATGTAGTTACTGAAGCTAAATCAAAGTCAATCACGACCAATATAAAATCATGTATCTAAGACTATAATAGTTTTTTATTGTGAAACATTTAACGACTTAGACTTATCACTTACACGAGCAATTCAACGGGTGCCACTAGTGGAGCAGAATCTGCTCATCCTACCTGACCACCTGTAATGCTCTTGAGAAATGACTGTTTCTGATTCGTTTAAGATAATGGTTTGGATTAGTTGAGTTTATCTATAATAAAAAGGAGATGTGTTATGATTGCCAATGAGAAACTATTCACTAGAGTTTGAATGACGTTGATATAAGCAATTATATATCACCGTACGGCCTTTATCAATGGGAAAACTCATACCGTATAGATACTTGTTTATTTTTATTTTTTGGACTTTGTATACTTAAGAATTTCGATCATGTTTTAAGTATATCAAGATAAAATTTGTCTAAAAAGTTTTCACAATTATATTTGATATCATATTTCCTTAACCACCATTGGGCTATCGTGTTCCAGTAATTGTTTTCCGATAACTGGAATACGAGAGCCAAATGGTTGGCTATAAACTATTACTAGTAACTCCTCATTCAAACCGTGAATCCTTTTTTTCCTCAAAACTTGTTATCTAATGTTTTAAATTTTTTTTTCACTCATTTACTCAGTTTGGAGGCTGTTTTGATTAAAAAAACGAAGACAATTTTCTATATCATGTCGTTGCTGTCTTTTTTTAAATGTCTACGTAAAAGATTAATAAAAATTCTATGTATGCAACTATCTTCATCAGTTGCGATAAGTGTAATTGTTTTAATTATTAATTACCTAATAAAAGAAACAAAAACAAATACACACAGATGTGCATTATTTTTGTTATTCAGATAGCCAATTGTAATTCTTTGGTAACATATTGTCAATCATGCGGCAGTTTGGGTTATCTATTTTCTCAATGAAATTTATCCAAAGACTATTTTGTTAAAACTAATTGACATTAATAAGTTTTCATATTTCACGAGATATTTAAGAACGTCTGAATATAGGGTTTATGTCACAATGGTTTCTAAACGCGAATATTGTCCTTTAATTGTTTGCCTGATGATATTAAAAGACATATCAAGATGCATTGTCGTCGTTTTGTCGGACTGAACAACCAAACAAAGTTGAGGTTAATTTCATTACTAATATAAATTAAAATACTTTAACAGCTAAAAAAAAATAACAACATTCACCACAGAATGTACTATACTGAAACTTGTTGTTCAACCGTAAATAACAAAACATCAGATTCTATTCATATCCTGTGATAAAAATATGTATTTTATTTAAAGTTAATTACGTTTCAATATAATTCAAAAGCTTAGAGTATCGGACTGACAATTAATTTTAACCAAACCGTGGTCAATGAATCAGTCCTTTTTAGAATTGTAGGCTCTTTAAACGTTAATTGTGTTATTTATAATGCACCCTTCACATACAAGAATTTTTCTAACCAGTCCTTACGAATCACATAAATTCACGGATCCTTACGATTTGCCCATTTTACGACGTATTTCAATACTTGTTACGAGTTATTACGAGCTATTCAAGGTTTTATTACAATGTTCTTGCGGCAAAATTCCACGATTTGTGACGAGTTATCACGGATAACTACGAGCAATTAACAGGCATTCTATGAGATTTTTACGGATTGTTACGAGTATACTGTAGAATGTTACTCTTCATCGAAGCTTTTACGTGTTAGTTATAACTGTTTATGTGTTGTTACCAATATTTACGAGTATTTACGAGTCCTTACGATTTTCCAGCTTTCACACCTTTCGCATAATCGTTATCAATACGTAAGAATACGTAAAGTATACATATCTATTCATAATGTACTCATAAATAAACCGAATGAAATCGTAGGATAAATGTAATCACCCATCATAATCCATAAACAAATCGCAAACTAACCCTATCAAATCGAAAAAAAAATTCGTAACGAGTCATTTACGGATTCTATTGAGAAGTTTACGGATGGTATCTTGTTGATGCGAACGATTTACAATGCTTACGGATTGTTACGAGTTATTTACGGAATAATCCATCCGTGGTCAATCTTGAGATGCTTTTTGACATGTCAAAAAAGTTGCCTCCCCCTTCAAGGATCCTTATTGCGAGCTGGCGATCCGTAAGGACTCGTTAGAGAAATCCGTGTATGTGAAGGGGGCATAAGATACTTACTTATCAATTTCTAAATGTGTTGTTTAAACCAACAGAAAAAAAACAATGACAACAAAACAAGCAAAATGAAAGGTATTTAGATAGTCAAATTGATAAATTGTTAAAAATGCCCGAGAAAAGGAGAATAAATAATAAGCAACTAAGTTGTTAAATATGTCTACATAAAAATTAAAAGACGTCCACATAGTAAGCAACAACTACATCATTTGTCTCTTGTAGACTTTTACCTGGACCGCTTCTGAATTATTGATAAACAAATATATACCTCCATTAAAATTATGTTATCGAGTTATCTATCTTTATCGATTGAATTACAGAACAAACCATAGATATTTACGAGTACATATCGGTCATTCCATGTACATAATGTTAATCTATGAAAGCAGACTGTTTTGAGGTATCTTCTAAATCAGTCCTGGAACTGGATAAAAGTTAATTATAAATGCAGAGTTTGTTCTAGTTCAGGTTTAAAAAAAAAGACTTGCCCTAGAATACATTTTTGTGACCAGATGTTTTTTTTTGGTTATTTGGGTCGTTTGGTTTTCTGTCTCATTGACGTATACCAAACACCTTCAATTTTCATATATGAAGGAATATAAATGATAATTTAGTGCTCTTTAGTATTAATTGAACAATCGAGGATAATTTGAAAATAAGATGTGGTATGATTGCCAATGAGACAACTCTCCACAAGAGACCGATTGACATAGAAGCTAACAACTATAGGTCACCGTACGGCCTTCAACGATGACGAAATCCAGACCGCATATTCACCTATAAAAGGCCCCGAAATGACAATAATGGAATATATTAACAATTTATAAAGCCGTAACAAGAATTCTTATAAAAACTACATTGAACAGCCCGACAGAATGACGTTAGTAATAAAAACCAGTCATATAACAAACACTAGTACTGGTCCGAGAAAACAGTTATTTCGTAGTGAATTTGTTTAAGACACCTGCGCTATCCAAAAAATATTTTTTCAGTGTAGTATTATTGGGACAAATTATATCAATATTATAGAAAGGTCTATAGGTTGTAACTCAAAATAAGGACAATTTTATGTTAAAGGCCCCACCGGGGTCTATACTACAGTTTGACAGCTTCAGACATACTAATTTTTGACCTTTTCAAACTAGACCAATTCACTACATTACCAAACAATTCATACTCCAAATTGTTTACACATGTAATTTCACCCCTTACTTACTATTATAGGTATAATATATAAAAATTGTATCCCTATTAGTGTTGCAGGATACAATTTTTTCCCAGTTTGTAGATCACAGTCCTCAAATTCAAGATTTTATGGGGGCCTTGGTATACTAATAAAGAATATTATCCGTCCAGGCATAAACATTTTGCAGAATACCAGTAAAGATTATCAGTGGATTAAACTAAATAAGAACTTTTTTAATCTAACAAATGATATATTTCTGTGTCTAGCCTATATAATTCCAAATATGTCAAGTTATTTACATCAGTCTGATGATGATGTATTAGACAGTATTGAAAGGGATATAACAGGCAAATATAAACAGTTAGAAGATATTATATTATGTGGTGATTTGAATGCTCGGTCAGGATCAGAGCCAGATTTTATACAAAATGATGTTTATGATACTCATTTATCTATATATGATGATTATGATTGTGATACTATTCAAGACGTAAGACATAGTTACGATAGTAAGGTTGATGGTAGAGGTAAACAGTTATTAGATTTATGTATATCTACAAAAATGAGAATTTTAAATGGAAGAGTATTGGGTGATTTGTATGGTAAATTTACATGCCATAAACCCACAGGATCTAGTGTTGTAGATTATGTTATTGTTTCAGAGGCACTTTTACCTAAAATTTTATCTTTCAAAATATCTGATTTCATCCCAAATTTTTCAGATTGTCATTGTAAGTTGTCTTTTGGAATTTTAGCAATTTATTCTTCACATTTATCTGTTAATAAATTTAAAATGCATGCATTTCCAGGTGGTTATAAGTGGACAAAATCATCAACCAGTAAATTTCAAGATGCACTTTGCAACCCTGTTTGCAAAACTCTTTTAAATAATTTTATGAATCATGATTATGACAATGAAGATTCAGAGAGAGCAGTTTCTGATTTTTTAAATATTATAAATGTTGCTGCTTCAAAGGCAAACATTTTTCGCAATGAATCATCTTAAAAAAGAAGACCTAATTGTAAATGGTTTGATTCTGATTTAGGTGTAAAGAGGAAAACTTTAGTATCAACAGATGAATTATTGTCAACATTTCCGTATGATCCTATCATCAGAGGTTCATATTCTAAATGCTACAGAGAATATAAGAAATTGTGTAAATATAAAATGCGCATATTTAAACAGTCCATCATGAATAGTCTTGATAATCGAAGAGATTCTGATCCAAAACAATACTGGAAACTTATTAATTCTTTAAAGGAGTCTACAGATGATAGTAAAGAAAAATTGGTAGAACCAGAAGCCTGGTTTAATCATTTGTCAGATTTGAATAAATCTCCTTCAATCAGTGAGACAAGAATTAAAGAAATTAATTCTAAAACAGAAAATATGGAAAAAAAAAAACTTTCTGTGAACTATATTATAGATTCTCTACTAAAGAAATATTTTAATCAATATCTAAACTCAAAAGTTGTAAAACATCAGGTCTGGATGGTATACCTAATGAGATGCTAAAGGCAGGAAGTTTAGTTCTTAAACCTTTAATTCAGAAACTTTTTAACCATGTATTTTCATCTGGTATATATCCAATGCAGTGGTCATCAGTTTATTTATCTGCTGTTTTTAAGTCTGGTGATCCAAGTAAAAGAGATAATTATCGTGGCATTGCCATTAATTCTTGTGTTGGTAAATTATTTAACTCTGTTTTGAATAACAGACTAGATAATTTTTTGGTAAAAGAATCATTGATTAATCCATGTCAAATTGGATTTTCAAAAAAATGTAGACCATCTGATCATGTTTTTGTTTTAAAAACCATTATTGATAAATATATTAGTAAAAAGGGGGTAAACTATTTGCCTGTTTTGTAGATTTTAAACAGGCTTTTGATAAAGTGATGCATGAGGGTATCAGATATAAGCTATTAACAAACAATATTACTGGAAAGTTTTATTCTATCATTAAAGATATTTATAATAAAAGTGACCTATGTGTTTAAATTGATAATGAAATGACCCCATGTTTTAAATCATTTATAGGGGTTAGACAAGGTGATGTTTTAAGCCCAAATATTTTCAAAATATTTATTAATGATCTACCTGACTAGTTTTTGTCATGTCCTGATCCAGTGAATATTAATAATCGTAGAGTAGATTGTCTTGTGTATGCTGATGATGTCGTAATTTTTTCAGAACCACAGGAAGGTTTGCAAAAGAGAATTAATATGTTACATGAATATTGTTTAGAATGGTGTTTTGATGTTAATCTAAAAAAGACAAAAAGTATAATTTTTAATAAGCCAGGAAAAGTTTTAAAATTCTGTTTACATTTTGGAGGTAAAGAGATAGAATGTGCAAAATTATATAGATATCTTGGAATCACATTTACGTCTAGTGGTATATTCAAGCAGTGTATAGATGAATTATACAACAAATCTTTAAAAGCATGTTTTAAGCTACAGAGATGCTTGTCATCATCTAACCCTAGTATTGCCACTTTTTTACATCTTTATGATCATAAAATTAAACCCATACTATTATATGGCAGTGAAATATGGGGAATGTTTCGTACTGATTCAGCTGCTTGTAAAAAGATAATGATTATATATTGGAAAGGTTTTTGGTCAGGATTCCTCTGAAAAAGCTCATAACAAATTTATGAAATATATTCTTGGTGTAAACAGAAAGTCCAGAAACATAGCTGTGATGTCAGAGCTTGGTAGATTTCCTATTTATTTTACTATAATTTTATCAATGTTAAAATATTGTCATAGACTGGAAGGTTTGAAAGAAGGATTATTATTTGATGCATTCATATATTGTAAACAATTACATATTTCTAATGTAAATACATGGTACTCTAGTATATATTATATTCAGAGAGAGATTGATTTACCAAATTTTGACCAATCAATTGGTTCTTTATGTCAGTATGTTAAAAATAAACTATGTGAAAGTTATTTAACATTTTGGAATAGACTGTAGTATTAAACAATTAATTCTGAAAAAGGGAAGCTTGGTACTTATTTTTCTATAAAAAATTGTTTTAAAAAAGAAAAATATTTAGAACTACAGGATTTTAAAAAAGACAGTCAATTTGTAAATTAAGAATAAGTGCTCATTCTTTAAAAATTGAGACAGACAGATATTCAAAAAAAATATATAGAAAGATCTGAGCGTCTTTGTTCAAATTGCTCACTTCGTAAAGTTGAAGATGAGATGAGCTTCATTTTTTGTTAGAATGTCCTCTTTATGATACTCAAAGGGAAGACTTTTTTCAATACATATCTGACAATTGTTATAATTTTAAAAATTTAAATAAATCTTCTAAATTTATATGGCTCTTGAATCAAGAAAATGTAACTCTTATGGAAAAACTGGGCTGTTATATTTGTGACGGTTTTGAATTAAGGAGATCAGGTATGCATATTGACACTAAGTCAAGTAAATGATTTGAGAATGAATGCATATAATGTAATTTTATTCTTTTATTCACAATATGTATGTGGTTTTTGGCTCTGAATCTGACCAATGCTAATATACTAAATATATATTTTCAAGCGACTATTATTGTTGTTACCAATTATGTAAATCAATTGTATCTGATTTTATGCCCTTTATGGGCCCTGTAATTTGGGAAATAAAATATTCTATTCTATTCTATTCTATTCTATAAAGAAATACATTTGGAAGGTGTATGTAAAGATGTGTGCAATTAATACACAGTCCGCAGTAGGGATTCTATTTGACAACGAAAATCAAAGGACGATAACTGTGTCACCGGACCTTATACAGGGCAAATACAGAATGATATAAGAAATCTAAGTAAAACCATAAAAGAGGGCAGAGATAAAATGCAGTAAAAGAAATAGAACATTTATATAATTGAATATGTAGACAGATCTCTGACAGGCCAAAACCCTAACTGAAAAATATAAGGGCATACACTACAGGCATGGACACACATTCTACTACACGAGTAACAAAGCATGATTCCTTTTCAATTGCTTTATTTAAATGTCATGCAATTCTTATACGAAAAACTACTTTTTAGCAGTATAAAGCATTTTGTGGCTACCAAATCCTTGACTTAATAAAAAACCATTACACATAGATTTATTGGAATATAAAACATCACAACAAACACGGGCCTAACGAATCAGTCGGGAAAATACAAACCTGAATAAACTCATAATAGATACAAGGATAACAAATGTGTACGCCAGACGAACGTTTCGTCTACAAAAGATTCGTCATCATTGAAATGCGATTAAAAAAAGTCAAAGATGTCATATAAAGTACGAAGTTGAAGAGCATTAAGGACCCAAAATTCAGAATGGTTTTTGGAAAATACAGCTTAGATAATTTCTTCCTAAAACAAGGGACCGAAAGAACATCATCGTTAAAAAAAAAATATTAAAAATAGGGAACCAAAAATCGTCTTTTGTCGTAAATTCAAAAAACAATTTTTGAAGAAAAAAGATCGCTATTCTAAAATGCAATTGTAACAACAGTTAGACAACATCCATCAACGCTAATGATATATAGGTTACGAGTGAAACTAGTAAACCAATAACGATCTGAAATATTCATTTCGATATAAACAGCTCTTTATAAACTGAACAATAAATCGTTAAGACATTTTGAGTCTTTCAGTCCATTTTCAGATTTTTGCGGTAAATTCAGAGCTGTTCAGACAGTAACAATTGTTCGCTTGCAATCAATCAAGATCTGTTCAGTTCATGTTCAGACTGTGAAGTAGATGTTATTTACCTGTACACATCAACATCATACTGAAAAAGATAGGCGAAAGATACCAAAGGGACATTCAAACTCACAAGTCGAAAATAAACTGACAACGATATGGCAAAAAGAAAAGAAAAAATCCCAACAGACATTAATTGTCTGTAAAGCTACTGAACATTACTGATTTGACTGCAAGCGAATTGTCTGAACAGTAGTGAATTAATCGTAGTGCATAAGTCTGAAAATTGACTGAAAGACTGGACACGAATATATAATCAATTTGTTCAGTCTTTTCAGATGTTGGTAAGATCAAAATGAGCGTTTAATACTAAAATGCATTTACTGGTGTAATATACACGTTTCCTTTAGGGTTTTAAATTTTAACAACATAAAAAAAGGACAAGTGGAACAAACAATAATCCTTAATATAATAATAAAAAAGCAATCCAAATTAAATATATGTGTTTTTGACTCCATTGTTGGTCAACGAAAGTTCAAGATTTTCAAATGGTTAACCTTGATAAGAAAGAACATCTATTCTAAGCGATTAATTACAGTTTTACAGAGTTTCAATCCTTTAATCGTTAAAACTACGCATTTTATGTACCGTCTATATAATTGTTATTTAAAGGAGGACCATCATCTACTTTCATTTTTAGAAGTTTACTTAGTCGACACGCCTTTGTGTCGTTGTGTTAGCATCTAAAAGAAATTTCATATCGATATACTCTGGCTACAAAAACGCATATGCACAGGATTACACCCGTTTACTGACGGAAAATATTTTGTATTACGGTAATGGCTTTTTATGTACAAGTGGAATGTTAATATTTGTTCTGACAGAATTTTCATGTTACAAACATGCGCAAACTTACCTGAATTGTTAGTAGATATTCATTGCTTCCAATATTGACATATCGCTCTGAACATAATGTCAAGGGTTGATGTAACAGTAGAGACAATTGATCATGTTGATGATACATCTTATATAGTTTCATATCATTTTAACTTTGTTCAGATTCAGAACAAGGACGTGTTAATCCTATAATGTCCTTTTTAATTTTTTTAATAACAACGTTAGCCTACTTCGGCCTTATCTTTTATTTCGTCTAAATTATGATAATTATACAGTACTTAGTAGGGCATAACTTTTTCCAATGTCTAACCTTTTGAAACTTAACAAGAATATTTCTTCCCAATAAATATAGAATATTTCTTTACTGTAAAATAAAATATATCTTTACTGTAATATAAAATATTTCTTTACTGTAATATTGAATATAGTATTTATTTGTACGAGTTTTCGAATTAGTACTAAAATTGAGGCTAGCCAACATTTTCTCCTGTTTGTAGCGAGTAAAAATATTTTTGTCATACTTTCCTTCATAATACAAATATTGTTTTTATTCTACGAATTTTTCCTTTTTGTATTTTATAAATTTGAGATTTACTAATTCCAAACTGTTGCATATAATTTTACAGCAATCGATATGGCTTTAATATGGATCGCACAATGGACCACAAAATAAACTGTAAATTGAACAGTTATTTTTGTATTAATATCTCTTCAAAACACAGGAAGTATACTTATTGGATTTGATTGTACACTACAAAAATGATGCACATATTTATTTGTACAATAGCCTGTCGGTTGCAGAATAACAATTGCATTAAAAAATTGAGAATGGAAATGGGGAATGTGTCAATGAGACAACAACCCGACCAAAGAGCAGACAACAGCCGAAGGCCACCAATGGGTCTTCAACACAGCGAGAAAATTTCGCACCCGGAGGCGGGCTTCATGTATATACATTCTTAAAAAATAATTCTAATCGTGAAATAATGGATTCTTAAGAAAACTTTGCCTAACCTAATGAAAGAGCAGCCATTTCCGTGTAAGCTGTAACTCGTATGCAGTAAAGTCAAATCTATATACAAATAAGAAGGTCTGGTATGATTGCTAATGAGAAAACTCTCCGCCAGAGACCATTTGAAGTGGTGTTTTTTTCATTATTTTTAAAACATATTACTTGACAATTACTCTGGTGAAAGTTGATATATAATTTCGTTTAGGTTAAGCTAATATGATACTGTATCATGTTGCTTAGCATTTCGTCTTTGCAATCAGTAATATTCTTAAGATTTTCCCCAGTATTCAAAATTGACATCAAGTTAAAAACAAAACTGTTTTGTTAGTTATCAAAGGAGCTGGAATAACCAAAGTGAAACAATTGGAAATGAAAAAAACCATTTGCCTAATTGATGATTTAAACAATGATCAAAACACAAATAAGGCAGACAGCAACGAACAAAAATGCTTAAATACAATTACTGACTTGATTAGCAAATACTTTGATAAATTTAGGCGCCTAAATACCAATCTGCTTTCCCAGATTGTTAATTATAAAAAGTTAACGTAAACTATCGACGGAAACAACATTCGAGAAAACAACTGTTGGGAACGTGAGATGAGAGCAATTACTGTATAATTATAAGAAATTACAAAATTTAATACGAATTCAATTTAGATATACTGAATATACTCGAATATATAATAAACAGTAATGTGTGTACCTGTAATCTAATTATTGCTATTACTGTACCAAGCCGGGAATATGGCAGCTGTTTTTTTTTTAACTTGTTCTGTTTATTAACAACGTTTGATTTTGTCATTTTGTATGGGCTTCTCCTTATTGAATTTCTCTTGCAGTTAAGTATTTTTGTTATACTTGTTTGCTTGAAATTCTGAAACAAGATTTCAAATTTCTTCATTATGGTTGCAGGATGTTAACCGTGATTGAATTGTTAAATAGTTGGAAAGGTGTGATGACAGCAACTACTGTATAATTATCAGAAATGACAAATAAAAAATTTGATTTAAATATTAAAACATTTCATCTGATTTATGTTTTTATTTTGGAAGCCAAATATCTATATTTTACTGCATTTAAATGACTATTAACAAACACAAAATAATAATAATTAAATTACATGTACACACATCACATTCGTGTATAATGAACAGTGATATGTGTACATGTTATTTAATTATTATTATTTTTTGTTTGTTAATAGTCATTTAAATGCAGTAAAATATAGATATTTGGCTTCCAAAATAAAAACATAAATCAGATGAAATGTTCTAATATTAAAATTGTTAGTAAAAATATAAATACATATCGATATTTTGCATTACTAATGCAATCGATCAATTTAAGCAATTCTTTATAAGGATACAAATATTTGTAGTAAATTAAATGGTTTCTGTCTGTCATATTTGTTTTTTTTTTTATTGTTTCGTTATAATATATAAATCTGGCCATTGCTTTTCGTGTTTAAATTGTTTAAAAAGTTTTCTTATCATGGCCTTTTATAGCTTACTTTACATATGGGTTTTGCTCATATTGAGCGGTGACTTATCGCTTCTTGCACCCGCGTCATTTGGATAACGGTGGTTATTTGTCTCAATTCAAATCATAACATATCTTTTTATTTTAATAACGAATCTGAACTGAACTAGGCTAAGCTAGGCTTAACTGAAACGCTATAAAATAAAATAAAATAAAATGAAGTAATATGAATCGATTAGATTGGATTAGACAATTTTTCTTAAATAAGAGGCAGAGAAAATCTAAAAAAAAAATCAAATTCTTACGTCGAAGAAAGACCGACAACCCATGCCAAAGAACAACAAAAAAATGAAAAAAACGACGGAAAGAAAAATAACATTCTACAAAACAATAAATTAAAAACTACTGATTAAAACTATAAATTTGTATATTTCAAACACATAAAAAATACCAGGCATGTTATTTTTCTGTTAGGTATTAGTATGAATATATAACCTTTTACATTTATTTACAGAAAATGACAACACCAACAATATTGCTTGCCAGCACAGAAACTCTGACTAATTTGCAGGTGTTCCATCGGGAATTAAACGTCTACCAGGTGTGACATCGACATATCGTTTGTAAAATCGCAGAGAATATAAAAGAAATATATAACTTTTTAGACGAAACGAGTGTTTCAGTCCACATCAAATCCACCTTGAACTGTGCTTGAATTCAAACAGCTGGAAGGCAAGATTAACGAAGAATTTAAAGATTATGAAAACCAAAAATCCATTAATTTTTGTCAGATATTTAAGATCTGAATAGTCGATATCGCAGAAATGTTCTTTTTTCTACAATATGTTTTCCTTTAAATGCTGTCAGTTTTCAAAAGCCTGTAACGGTTGTTACACAAAGGTTTCACTTTATAAACGGTTATGACAGTTGACTTGTTTAATAATACATACATCTTGTTGGGAGTGTCACAGGTATAAATAGATCAGCGTTTTTAGCCTTGTGACAGTCTTTTTCTGATGTTTCAACTATTTAGAAAATCTAGAGGTTTTGATGTGGATATCCATAATGTAGAAACAATACAGAGACAAGTGTTAACTATTAAGATATCAATTCTTTTAAAAGCTATAGAAGTCATGTATAAATGGGACGAATTTTTGCAGGCGTTGTTACAGTTGATTTAAGATTTTGTCGAAACGTAATCTTAAACATATGGATATATGACCTTCCTTTAATAGTTCATAACTAAAATCTCCCGGATTATGTTGCAATTTCATTAATTTTTGAGAAGGAGTATAAAATGGAATTCTCTACATTTTTAGGCGAATTTATCAGCGAATTTATCAAAATTTGTAAATATGACTTTATTTTTTTACTACAAATTTTAGGACGATTTTCCTTATAAAAATAAACCATTCACTTATTATAATTTTTATAGTTTATTTTATATCAAAATGTATTAAGTCGTCAATACTCTTATCTAATGTCTAGGTAATTATGAAACAAACTCAACTGTTAGAAGATGCAGTAATAAAATGATTTTCCTCATTTTAAATCTTCAATTAAGTTCCAGATAAAGCTTATACTGAAACTCACATTTTTCTGCTCTCACTTTATATATCAAGGATGGATAGTCGAATGCTATGAATATTAAGTTTCACTTCCCATTTAATGATTTAAATGAATATTGAATTCTAAGGCGATCCAATAGCTCTCTAGTGTATTTGATCATTAAACTATTAAAGTATTAATGTAAAGTTACAAATATAGGAAAAATTATGTTGTTAATGTCATTCAAATTTGATCTTTATCAAACGTTACGAAATTATAAAAAAAGTAATATTGGTTAGTGAACTGAATATCATATTTGCTTATTTAGATATTTGCTTACATCATATAGCATTGTTACAATCATATATTTTTGCATCACTTTATATATCAGGTATGGTTCGTCGTATGCTTTGAATATTAAAAATTCACTTCCAATTTAATTTTCTAAATGAATATTGAATTTTAAGGGGATCAAATATAGCTATCTAGTTTGATTGATCATTAAACTATTAAAGTATTGAAACAAAAGTTACAAACAAAGGAAAATTATGTTGTAAATGTCATTCGAATTTGAAAAAAAAAAGATATTGGTTAGTGAACTGAATATCAAATTTACACATTTTGACATTTGCTTACATCAGATAGCATTGTTACAATGACTTTCTGTAGCTGAACTGTTCCTTAAATCTTTAAATAATTCGAACCCATAAGTTTAACCACTCCAAGACTGACTAAGCTGAAATCAGCACAACTTTTTGAAACATTTTGTTTTGAATGGTTTTCACCTTCGTGATTTATTGATCTCAAAACTAAATTTTTGTTCAATGGTGGGATCTGTTTAGATCTAATTAACGTCTAACGTATTACATTTGTTTTTATTTTGTAATTTAAACAACATGTATTGTTGATGACTGATTACAAACACTTGGTCAAGCTTGATAACTGCTGGAATCGGAAATTATCAACGGCCAAATAGTCATCACATGTGATGACAAACACTATAGTTAATGCGGTCATTTTTGTAATTTAAGTGTTAATTTTTCTATGTAAATGAAATAGCAATCCAATGACACATAACACAAAACGACACCCAATGTTCTGACATCACCAAAGGCAGGTAGGTACATTATACTATGTCAAGTTTTAGATTGCACGAGTTGACAAGTTGTCATCAAACAAAATTCACTAACGGCTGATAACATTATATAATATAACATAAGACAACCATTGGCGATCTTCCTGACAGACACATGAACATTTTGAAATCTCAGACTCCCTTTTCATCTCGTTGGGTAAACATAGGAAAATGTACATAAAAGAAAGCACATTTATGGTCAGTACAGGACAGCATCTTAAATAAATGTATAATGTATAACAAAAACGAAAAGAAAAAAGGTATTGTAACTATTTGTTATTAAACGAATCTCTGAATCAGTATAGATCAGCACTTTCACATCCAATCAACATCAAACATTTCATAGTTTTTATATAACTAATTATATGTTTTATCTGCCTTGAATGTTGTACATCTGAAAACACCTTAAATTGAGAATTAAATATTTATTGCGCACATATTTTGTCTCTTACTTTTAATTAATTGATACTCAGTTTGGATAGTTTTCTCGTGAATAACCCTTAAGCATAATACAATAGCAAAACAGCCTTGAATCATCTATGACTTTTCCGTTTCGTTACGTTTATCTGCCTTGAATATGGTTTATCTAGAACACCTTAAATTGAGAATTAAATATTCATTGCGCACTCAGTACATATCGCGATTTTAATAGAAACTATATATCGATCAGCTCTACTCTTGTCAATGTGCACACACAGGAAATATTTCAATATATTTTTTTTTTGATGATATAAAATTTGTTTGTCACAAACATAAAACTTTTTCAAGAGTATTTGGTTTTATTTAAAATCAGTAATGTTAGAATAGATGCAAAGCAAAATACTTATCTGACTACGAAATTAGTAGCAAGTAAATCAATTTGAAAAAAAAATCGTTAAACGCGCAGGTTTTATTTTCATGTTATTCAAAGATACGAGAGATAATTATGGATCAAACACATACACACCAATTATACCATCTTACATGTTGTTTTTGTTTTAACTGTTCTACGTCTTCATGAACATATTTGACAGTTGACAGTGAAAAAAAAAAAAAACATTATATTTTGCACTGTACGATCAACAATTTGTCAACACTTTGTTTAAGTTGTTGATTATGTCAATTGGGTTGCTGCTCACAAAGAAGCTATCCAACCCAGGGTTCCAAGTGGTGAAGTTAAAATCATCACTTCAAAAGTTTTACGAACGCCATCACGAGTTGGTTGACCATTATGGAATATCTATTTCACAAAATTGATTGTTGTTTAACGCCACTTTCAACACTACTGTGCTATTTCGTGGCGGTCAGTTATATTGGTCGAGGCAGCCGAAGTGTCTGGAAAGAACTACAGACCTTCTGAAGGAAAACTGACAATCCTAGTCAACAAAGATTGGAGTTGAGCACACTTGCCATGTGCGGGATTCGAACTCACAAATTCAATATTGATAGTAGTTCGACTCCTTAGACCACTTGGCCAGCGAGGCCCCCGTTACTTTTAAGTTTTGACGCCACTAAAATGTGAACTATATAGAACAATATCACTTTATGCGTGGTTATCAGAGCATTGTCTAAAATGAAAAACGAAAGTGATTATCTGTACCACTAAATTATTCGTTAATCCGCAGTCCCATTAGAGTCAGAATGTTTATTTTACACAAAAAAATTATCAGCTACTGTAATTTTCATTTTACTTCGTGTTCTATTAAATACATGTATATTGTTTTCAAAATTCATTCCTTTACTTATGTGTCATTAGTCTGATATACAGTATTTTAAAAATATTCTTCTTCGACTGCACTACCTTTTGTCTACTCATTCTGTAACTATGATCCCAATCCAAATCTTTGATTAGCGTCCTCTTTAACTTATATAGTTGCTTAAAAACCGCATTACTAATATAAACTTAACTGCTGCTAATCAAAATTCACCTTCAAAATTTAGCACATTTTACAAATGTGTTATAGGAGGCAATGCCTCCGCGGCTTGATTGTTCAACAAAAACACTATTGGATATCCACAAATATTCCCGTGCAATACAAGAAGATGACAAACCTGCTCTAGATTATCTTCAGATATGGTTGGAAAGGTGTGATGAGTGCGACTACTGTATAATTATCAGAAATGACATACACATTATTATTTGAATAGACTGAATACAACAGAATATATAATGAACAGTGATGTGAGTACTTGTTATTCTATTATTACTAAGTTTTGTTCTTTAATATTTATTTAAATACCCTGAAATATAAATATGTGTCTATCAAAATAAAAAGTTAGATGAAATGTTATAAAATTGATACTATTATTGAAAATATGAATATAAATCGATCGTATGCATTACTGATGCAATCGTTACATTCAAGCAATTGAAAATATTTGTCAAATATTTTGTAGTAAATTAAAGTCTTGATACGATGCAATCAACAACATTAAACAAATGAAAATTTATCTTTACTCTCTGAATGGTTTCTGTCTGTCATGTTTGTTTTTTGTTAATTGTTTTGCTATACATCAGGCCATTGGTTTCCGCGTTTAAATTGTTTAACAAGTTTTCGTTTCATTGCCTTTCATAGCTTACTTTACATTATGGGTTTTGCTCATATTAACGGCTGAACAGTGACCTATAGCTTCTGACACCCGCGTCATTTGGATACCGGTGAATATTTGTCTCAATTTATATTATACCACATATCATATGGCTAGGCTTAACTTAAACGCTATCCGATAAAGTAAAATAAAATGAAGTAATATGAATTAATTAGATTTGTTAAGGCCATGTTTCCTTAAATAAGAGGCAGGTAAACGAAAGGAAGAATCAAAACTCATACGTCGAAGAAAGACCGACAAACTATGCCAAAGAACAAATAAGTGAGGAAAAGAAAAACAACAGTCCACAAAACACTAAATTAAAAACTAAAGACTTAAATATTATATTTCAAACGCAACAAAATACTAGGCATTTATTTTTTCTGTTAGTGTTTAGTATGAATATATATAATTTTACAGTTAGAGTTACTTTACAGAACATGTATACATGAAACAACTCATAACTTTATACACCAGACGACGTTTAAGACTATATCAAATCCTACTTCTGCGCTTGAATTGAAACAACTGGAAGGCAAAATTAAGGAGTAAGATAAAGAATTATGAAAACCAAAAATCCATTAATGTTTGCTAGATATCTAAGATCTGAATAGTCGATGTCGTAGAAATGTATTAATAAGAATATGTTTTCCTTTTTTAATGCTGTTAGTTTTCAGGTTATAACAGTTGTTACATAAAGGTGTCACTTTATAGACTGCTGTGACAGTTAAGTGGTTAAATAATCTATACAACGTTTTGGGTTGTCACATTTAGATATAAATAGAACAGCGTGTTCAGCAATGTGATAGTCTTTCTCTGGTGTTTAAACTATTAAGCAAATCTAAAAAAAGTTTTAAACTATTGCAGTCATTTATAAATGGGACGAATTTTACAGGGCTTGTACATGTGTATGCAAATGTATGAAAAAAAGTTATCAAAGTTTATATATATATAGATTTTTTTACATGAAATTTTAAAGAATTGTTTACAATTTTATATCATATTATTTTCCTGAAGTATAGACTCATTTTCTATTTAGAAGTTTTTATATTTAAGTTTTAAAATTTTAATATTGTTTTAATCTTGTTGCACTTGACAATTATCATTTTTAAATATATCATTCACTTATTTTTTATCTAGTTAATTGTCTATCAAAGTGTATTAAATCGCCAGTTTGAGACTCTTATCTAATGTCAAAATTATAATAAAAAAAAACTCACCTGTCAGAAGATACAGTAATAAAATGATTTTCCTCATTTTAAATCTTCAATTAAGTTCCAGATAAAGCTAATACTGAAACTCACATTTTTCTGCTCTCACTTTATATATCAAGGATGGTTAGTCGAATGCTATGAATATTAAGTTTCACTTCCCATTTAATGATTTAAATGAATATTGAATTCTAAGGCGATCCAATAGCTCTCTAGTGTATTTGATCATTAAACTAATAAAGTATTAATGTAAAGTTACAAATATAGGAAAAATTATGTTGTTAATGTCATTCAAATTTGATCTTTATCAAACGTTACGAAATTATAAAAAAAGTGATATTGGTTAGTGAACTGAATATCATATTTGCTTATTTAGATATTTGCTTACATCATATAGCATTGTTACAATAATTTTCTTTAGCTGAAGTGTTCATGAAATATTAAAATAATTCAGAACCCCCAAGTTTAACCACTCCAAAACAAAGATGCACTAAGATGAAACATTTTGTTTTCAATGGTTTTCAGATTCGTGATTAATTAATTCCGAATCAAAAGTTTGTCACATGTAGGTTCTGTTTAGACCTCATTTTCGTCCCACGTAATACATTTGTTTTTATTTTGTAATTTATAAAGCATGTATTTTTGATGACTGGTTACAAACACTGTTTCTTGATAACTGCTGGTATTGGTGTCAACGGCCCAATAGTCATCACATGTGGTGACATGACATATCATTTTTTTGTAACTTGAGTGTTATTTATTTTATGCAAATGGAATAGCAATCCAATGACACGTAACACTAAAGGACATATAGAGGTCTTCACCAAAAGCAGGTGTAATATAGTATGTTATGTTCTGAATTACACGAGTTAACAAGTTGCAATCAAACGAAATTCACTAACAACAGATAACATCATATTATAACCCCTGGAATAGATTACCTCAGCTGTATTTGGCAAAACCTTTTCGGAATTTTGGGTTCTCAATGCTTTTCAACTTCGTACTTTTTTTGGCCTTTTTTGATTCAAGTGTTCCTGATGAGTCTTTTGTAAACGAATTGCGAGTTTATTATATTATATAACATTACTCAAACAATGGCTATCTTCCTTACAGAAATATGAACATTTTAAAATCCCAGACTCCCTTTTTATATCGTTGGGTCAACTGAGAAAATGTACATAAAAGAAAGCACAATTATGGTCAGTACAGGAAACACTGAACAAAATAAGGTGTCACAACACAAAAATACAAGCAAATCAACTATAAACAATAACTTATCAACGACTGCTCTGATTAACTAGACCGCTCATATGAAATGATGCTATGCTACAATTCTATATGCGTTACTGTACATTAGAGTATATTTTGTAAAATAACATAATAAACCTCACAGGCGATCTCAATCTTTTTAAATTTCCAGAACAATGTTTTGATGAAAAAGGTAAAATGACGTTTTAATCTTGATTCGTACTTTAAATTAAAGTATTGATGTTTATATAAAAAAAAACATAATTGAAAAAAATTAAAGGCAAAGAATATGATCACAAATTTAACCTGATTTATAACCGACATGATACTAATACTGGTCGAAATGTAAAATTGTTGAAAATTATATAAAAAAGGGATGACTGGAAGTAAGTCTTGACAAAAGATACTTATATTGATTTTTATTATCCGACTACCTTCCGAATTTACATTCAGCTTTTCAAAATTAGTTTTATATTTAAAACAAAAGCATAAAAACGGAATATTCCCAGGTGGCAATCAAATACCATGTCGTAGATAGACAGATAGCAGTATTGCCAAAAAGAAGTAATTGACAAACAAAGTCAACAAAAGCTTCACAGAAAACTAAACATTCAGCAAACAGAACACTACGAAAACTATGCGTCTGTCGAAAGGTAGGCAGTTCCTGCTCAATTATGGCAAATGTCCTACAAAAATGAAAATTTCACACAGAACGTCCATATTTGTATTTATTTCGTTATCATTTAAGATTAATGATTGATATCAGTCTTTGTTCAGACAAGCCTTATATAAATTGTTTTTGGTCTATAATATTTGACAATAGTTTCACTTTCATTATCTAAAGTTTAAATGTTCTTTTGTTATTCCTTTGAGGTTAGGTTTGTGATCTTCTGTTTTTAAATTTATTTGAGCAATCGAATTTTATTTGAACTTTATTTTGCACATATCTATTTTGTCTCTTACTTTTAATTAATTGATACTCAATTTGGATAGTTTTCTCGTGAATAACCCTTAAGCATAATAAAATAGCAAAACAGCCTTGAATCATCTATGACTTTTCCGTTTCGTTACGTTTATCTGCCTTGAATATGGTTTATCTAGAACACCTTCAATTGAGAATTAAATATTCATTGAGCACTCAGTAAATATCGCAATTTTTACTAGAAACTTTATAACAATCAGCTCTACTCTTGTCAATATTCACACACCGGAAATATTTCAGTACATGGGTCTTTTTGTCACAAAGACAATACGTCTTAAGTGTGATTTTAAATTATTAATGTTAGAATATATACAAAGCAAAATACTTAATTGACTACAAAACTACTAGCAAGTTAATCAAAAAAAAATAATCGTAAAACCAACAAGGTTTATGTTAATCAACTATACGAAAGATAATAATGGACGCAAAACATACACAAGTCATCAATCATGCGTACCTTTTTTTGAACCATCTTATATGTTATTTTCTTTCTGCTTTACGTTTTCATGCAATCAAATACATTCTTGGCAGAGAACACAATATTATATTTTTTAGGGTTTGATCAACAAATTGTCAACACTTTGATTAACTTTGTGATTATGTCAATTTGGTTGCTGCTCACAAAGAAGCTTTGAAACCAAGAAGCTTTGAAACCAAGGGTTCCAAGTGGTGAAGTTGAAATCGTCTCTTCGAAAACTTTACGGACGCTATCACGAGTTGGTTGACCGTTATAGAATATCTGTTTTACAAGGTTGATTGAATGATTGATTGGTGTTTAACGCCACTTTCGAGAGTATCAGGCAAGAACCACCGACTTTCGGTAGGAAAACTGACAATCCTAGTTAATGAAGATTAGAGTCGAGTGCACCTGCCACGTGCTGGAAGCGAGCTCACAACCTCAACGTTGAGAGGCTTGTGATACAGTAGTTGCACTATTTAGATCACCTGGCCACAGAGGCCCCGTTGTTTAAGGTTTTACGCCATTAAAATGTAAACAGTATAGAAAATTATCACTTCGTGCATTGTTAGCAAAACATTGTTTAAAATGAAAAACGAAAGTGATTATCTGTACTACTAAAGTATTCGTTAATCCGCAGTAACTTTAGAGTCATAATGTTTATTTCTCATAAAAAAATATCAGACACTTTTATTGTCTATTTACTTGGTGTTTTATTAAATACATGTATGTTCTTTTCCAAATTGATGCCTTAATTACTTCTGTGACATTATTCTGATATTTAACCATAGTAAAACTTTAATTGATTCAAAACTAGCTTGACTATCACCTGTATTTTTGTATTTATAATTAAATGGTATATTTTGATTTGTTTAAACAAATTTGAAACCTTTACTGTATATACAGTATTTTAAAATCAAATTCTACGACTGCAAATAACGGATATATTTCAGAATTTGTTTCCTTAAGAAAGGGGTCCGCTAAGGGTATCCCCTGTCTCTTAATCTGTTTATTTTAGCGCTTGAATTTCTCTTGCTTGAATAGTGCAGCTATCAAAAATGACCCTGATGTTGCTGGTGTAACAATAAATGACTCCGAAATTTCTTTGAGTCAATATGCCGATGACTTTTCCTTAATCCTGGAGATGGTAATCAAAAGTCCCTAAATCTATGTTTACATTTGTTTGATAATTCTCAGAATGTGCTGGTCTGAAGTGTAATGTGTAATCGTGTTTGGAACCTTTCTAGGAGGTTCAAACTGTAAGGGATATCGTTTAAGCTTGCCAAAATTGATAAGACTCTATGTAATTTTACAGCTTAGATGAACAGTACACTTTCAATATTGGTTCTGACTGTCCTTCCTAACCCCTAAAAGGGGTTTTGCAGAAGATTCAGAACATATTTTTCATTTTTTTATGGAAAGGAAAACCAGATCATGCAAAGAGATCAGTGGTATTTCCCTAACACTGTGATGGAAGTCTTAAGATGCCTAATATTTACTGTTTTTTCTATAGTGTAAAAAATTTTTTGCTGAATATTTTTTGATCCACACAATTACTCGCCTAGGAAAGTGTAGATGCTAAGTTATATACAAAGATATAGGGAAGACTAAATTTGACATTTAAGTCAAGATGGATTACTTTATCTAGCTAAGAAGGTCAACCCCTTTTGGCATAATATCCTGGTAAATTTTTCCAAGTTGCAAAATAAGTCTAAAGTTGAAAACAATACTGAGAGTCTCGCCCAGTCCATATAGCTGAACCCAAACATCAAAACATATGGCAAGATGACTTTGAAGATCAAATATATTGAAAATTGTGTATTCTTTAATAATGATCTGGTGTCAGATAATAATACATTGTTCTCATATGGAGAAAAAAAAGTACAATATTAATACTAATTTTGTTGAGTTTTTATGTTATTATAAGTGCGATTCCAAATAGATGGAAAAGTACAATAGAAGGTTGTTCTAAATTGGACAATATTGAAAATAAATTGATAGACAAAATTAAAAAGGAACCAAAATCCTGTATTTTTTTCTATAAATTATTTTTGGAAGACGATAAAGTAGATTTAAATATACAGATTGAAGATTGAAATACTATT
Source organism: Mytilus californianus (assembly GCF_021869535.1). Taxonomy (NCBI): domain Eukaryota; kingdom Metazoa; phylum Mollusca; class Bivalvia; order Mytilida; family Mytilidae; genus Mytilus; species Mytilus californianus. The sequence goes on from NW_026262723.1 coordinate 112,532,735, forward strand.
TACTCTATGTCTTTTTTATAACCAGAAATTCATTTTACTATATATCTATTTAAGATATCAAATTGTTCATGTATTCTACAATGTAATTCATTTTTATTGAAATGTAAATTAAAAGAATGTGAACTACGTACTTTTTTCGTTCAGAAATCAGAGAAAAAATTTCTCATATTTTTTGGGAATGTAAACCTTTCTAAAATTGTCCGTTAATAAATTTTGAAATAATAAAGAAATAAGGTTTTAACTCCATCAGGCGATTAAGCTATTATCTTAGGTGCTTTTTTGGTAATATAACTCTTCAAATGTTTCGGTTCTTATACATACTAAGCTTTGAAATATTCTGCTTTGAGCGTTCCTGATGAACGTAAATCCAGAAAAGCGCTTCGGAAGAATGATATTTATAACGTTTTTATTTTGTACAAATTTTGGTTTTTCGTGATAAACTGGATTAGAAATTATGACATATTCTTGCTTTTTAGCGCGAAAGAAGGCATTTTAGGTTTGTCTGACTATTTTGTTAACAGTAAAAGAGTAAATAATATTTTCTTGCTATTTAAATACTACATATACAAATGTAGATGTCAGAACATGTTGCACATAAAATAGGTTGGGATAGAATATCTAAAGTATAGGATAAATATAGAAAAAATACTCTGTATGTTTCTTAACCCCTGTACAAAAAGTAAAAATAGATCATAAGTGGTAATTGTAAGCATTTAATTAGTTAAATTAATTGACTAAATTAATTAACATTATGTTATTGTGCTATGGAAAATTTTTGTATTCTTGTCTTTCTTTTTTTGCTTTTGTGCTTTTGTCTATATGCCTCTTTGTTTTTCTTTGTTGACATATTTGTTTGTTTACATAGTGATTAAGATTATAACATAATGTTGACTGCTGTACCCTTTTTTGACATTTTTACCTATTATGTCTGTTTGTTTTGCTCACACAGTGTTGTCAATATAATGGAATGTTATGCAAATGTCATCCAAATGCGAGGTTTATCTAGCTATAAAACCAGGTTAAATCCACCATTTTCTACAGAAACAAATGCCTGTACCAAGTCAGAAATATGACAGTTGTTATCCATTCGTTTGATATGTATGAGCTTTTGATTTAACCATTTAATTAGGGACTTTCCGTTTTGAATTTTCCTCGGAGTCTAGGAGTTAAAAATATAAAAAAAAAATTCTCTGACTGCTCTGACTTTTGCCTAGTAATTCTGTAATTATGATCTCAATTCAAAGCTATGACTTTCGGCTTCTCTTACTTATCTATTTATATGGCAAAAAATATGATGATATCAAGAAAGATTACAAAAAACCTCTCCACACTACGAATATTCACATGCTTAAAAACCGCATTCTTAATACAAATTCAACTGCTACTAATCGAAATACACCTAAAAAAAAATTGCACATTGTAAAACTGTGTTAAAAAAGGAAATGCCTCTGCAGCTAGATTGTTCAACAAAAACACACGTGGTTATCCATAAATATTCTCGTACAATGCTAAAAATTGACAAACCTGCTCCAGTTTATCTTCAGATAATACTGTTCGGTCATCATTGAACGGAAGAACTATTTCTCTCTACTTTTCATATGACATTACTTGAAAAATCAAAAGCCTCATATGTTTTGTGATAAACGCGAAATGTAATATTCAATATGTAGTCCAGATACAACTAGGACAATCACATAAACTGTCTCATAAAATTTGCGAACTGACTCGGATAAAACGACTACAGACAGCGTATCTCCTAGGTCTGAATGACACTATCATGGACCAAGGGAACATATCTAAAACTTCCTCAATTGAAATCATGATCATTGTTGATAAAAGACAACACAATCATAGGTATCATGGCATTAACCGAAAAAGACATCGTTCTAATTTTACATTTGATGATCTTTTGTATTTATTCCAAAACAATGGTAGACATCAATTATTATGCACACTGGGTCAAATAACAATTTGCAAACTGCATGATATTTATGACGAGTATGATACAATATATCTAAAATATGAGTGAACACGTATCATTTCAGATTTCTGTCACCATAGACTGTTCCCTCGAATAGACACATCTGAAGATCATAAAAGGTATTTATGGTAAGCTATTTTCCTCAAATAAAGGCAACAGTAGTATACTGGTGTTCATAAGTCATAAATCGATTTAGAGAAAACAAATCTGGGTTAAAAACCAAAATCGAGGGAAACACATCAACTATAAGAGGAAAACAAAGGAACAACAGGAACACCGAAGTGCAACAAAAACAAACGCCAACACACATAGAAACGAACTATTTGATAACAACTGCCATATTCCTTACTTGGTACGTGACATGTTAAGAAAAAAATGGTGGGTTGAACCTGGTTTCATGGCATGCCAAACCTCCCACTTGATGACAACGTTATCAAACATCGCTAAAACGCTACGTGACAGAAATAAAGCACAAACACACGCAAGAACATTCACAACAGAGAAACGCACAAGCAAATATAACAACAGCCGACACAACACATAAACCACAGAACAACAACGAACATATTTTCCATCAACAAAAAATACCACAGGACATCAAAACAGCAACGCGCCCACACAACCAACATGCAATCTGGAACTTTATACAACCATCTTCACAATATCGGCCCAAACAACCCCACGAAAATAACGGCATTGAAAGGCAATTTCACATCCATTCCGACCACAAACGATAGGACATAACAGATTAACCAACTTAAACCATAACAAAAATAACAAAATAAATCCATTAATGTTGGATGTACAAAACACCGAGACACGCCGCACAGCAATGTAAATTCACTTTCAGTAAAACAGTCATATTCGGGAATATGACAATGATGGTATTGTGGGGCAATTTTATAATTATTTGGACAACAAACGATACGACATAACACACCACCCTACCGAAACCATAACAAAAACATAAAAAAATAGACACATGAATGTTGGATGTTCACTCTCGGTATAACAATCATATTTGGGATTAGGTCACGTTCGGTACTTAGCAGACAGACGACATAAATGTTAAACCTCAATCTAAGACGTGGTAAAAAAGTCATTAGTTATTTTAGACATAGACACATCGTATAGATCAACCGATTCGTGGTGGTGTTTATAAAATTTACGGAGTGTCATTTTTTATCTTTCCTCCTCATAACTCTGTTGGAGTAGCTTCTGCGTAAGGAGCACACTCCTGTATATGAAGTCAGTATAATGTGGACATGCACGAGCATAACATATTAATTTAGATATGAACACACCATATGACGGAGCAGCGGGTATGTTACTGCTGAGAAATTGGAAATTGATAATTGGGAAGTTGAAATCATCCCGTTTGTCATAGATTTTAGTGTGAAGTCGTCCATCTGTGTCAATATTGAGGAAAAAAATCAAGGTATGAAGCAGTCCTTCTTGTATCAGTTGTATCCTAAATTTCAAGTTCACTAGGATATATGAGATGCAAGTACTGACTGAAATATTGGTTATTCAGTGAAAGGAAATCATCAATATGTCTGAAAGTAAAATTATAAAACTTTGCAAGGTGCCTTTTCGTTTTGTCTTTAAGAAGGTTTTGAAGGAATTCTGCTTCATACGAGAACAAAAACAAGTCGGCCAGATGGGGTGCACAATTAGTACCCATTGGAATACCGACTGTCTGTTGAAATATCAATCCTCCAAACTCAACAAATATATTGTAGATTAAAAAGTCCAGCATTTTGATATTATCATCTTCACTGTATTTTCTGATAGAATCAGTGTGGTTCTTCACAAAATAAGAATTATTATAACCAAAAACAAGAAATTTATATCTACGATTCCCATTTTTATAGGAAAAGCTCTTTTAAATGATATGGTGAAGTCGATCTTTCAATTGAGCATTGGGAATAGTACAGTAAAAAGTAGAAAAAGCAAAGGTCTTAATGTTGCTGCAAAATTGCAGTGATTGTGATCTGAGATTTAGCAGTAAATCTTTAGAATTTTTGAGAATCCACTATGATTAAGCCATTTCACGAAGAATGTTCACAGTGAGATTTAAAAAAAAAACACACACTCAGTTTATTAAATCTCACTGTGTATTTTTGAGATCCCAGTGTGCAATTTGAAATTAGATTAGATCAGATTAAGGTCTCCTTTGAATTTGAAGGTTCCCATTATATATTAAATACCTAAACAACACAAAAAATCCGTAAAATATCGTTTTTACTCGACCTTTATTAAGTGTTCTACTATTAATCTTTCAGTGCTTTTAACTAGTTCATTTACTATTCTCATTGGTTGATCATAGGCAAATATAATGATTAGATTATCTTAGTTGGTCATCAGTTTGGCTCAGAGGCTGTACCGTATTATCAGAGTGTTAATTTTTAGTGATCTGTTATCAGGATGAAACTCATTAATGACATAAAGTTTAATTCGGATATTTTAATGGAACTTATAATAAAGATTCAAAATTCTAGACATGTGGAACAGTTACACGGATTTACTGAAGAATCTTTATATACTCTTGATCACGACGATCTTATAAAATCTATAACAAAAAGTTTGGTGTTGACATTGAAAGAGAAGAGGCAATTCTCAAAAAGTCGCTGGACACCAATAACTTGGTAAAATTTGCTCATTGTGCTATTGAACTAGCAAACGAATATGCTAGTAGATATCATTCGAATAAAAAGCGAAAAGGTGAAAGAGATAATCATGCGGGTCAAAGCAATAAAAGCAAGACAAATGAACCATCGGTTAGATCTTTAATTTTACTTAAATGTGTCGGTCGTTAATTCAGATTTGGTTAGATTAGACATAGAATAAGGCGTATAATACAGCTGGGTTGTTTTATCTGGTATACAGATGTCATTGACAATGAGTTTGATGAAGTATTAGGTTATCTGAGGATAGGTAAGAGTAAACATAGAATAAGGTGGAGAAGGTTAAACGAGGATAACATTAATAATTTTATCTGGTATACAGATGCTATTGACAATGAGTTTGATGAAGTATGAGGTTATCTGAGGATAGGTAAGAGTAAACATAGAATAAGGTGGAGAAGGTTAAACGAGGATAACATTAATATTTTTATCTGGTATACAGATGCTATTGACAATGAGTTTGATGAAGTATGAGGTTATCTGAGGATAAGGATGTCTATCCTGGTAAAAATCCACATGGTATCTGTATTTATAGCATTTACAAAGCAGCAGTTGTTTTTTTGACAGATATGATGTTATGAATATTGTCAGACTGCTTTTTAGTTTCGGACGTCAGGTGGATCTGTGACATCTAAAATGCAGTGCACCTCCAAAAAGTAATAATTGTAATGCAATTTAGAAAAAATCCATGGCGGGCATGCTATGAACGGGAGCCATGGTATTTTAGGCTGCATGCGTTGGTTCGGGGCGAACCATGAATTTTATTAAAATTCGATACATGTGGATAGGGAGAGAGATATATATGGGAGAGTGAAATATATTTTTTGATATTATTTGTATTATAGGCTGCATGTGTTGGTTCGGGGCGAACCTTAAAATTATTAAAATTTGATACAAGTGGTATGAGGCGAGATAAAAAATATGTGCTTATAGACTGTGTTGGGTCTTGGTTCGGGGCGTACCTTGGAATTGTTTAGAGTGTCATTAGGAATATGATACGATAGGGAGAAAGATATATATAGGAGAGTGAAATATACTTTTTTGGATATTATTTGTATTTTAGGCTGCATGTGTTGGTTCGGGGCAAACCTTAAAATTATTAAAATTTGATACAAGTGGTATAGGGCGAGAGAACAATTATTTGCTTATAGACTGTGTTAGGTCTTGGTTCGGGGCGAACCTTGGAATTGTTTAGGATGTCATTAAGGATATGATCCTGGGAGAGCCGTATCAGACTACGAAAGTTAAGAGTATGTGATATGAGTCGAACCATGGAAATTGGTGTATTGGATATAGATCTTGGTTGATATGGTTCGAGGCGAACCATAGAGTTAAGATTATAAATTATAAATGATAAGTATGATAATAATTAAACAACAAAATTTAAAAATCAAACAGAAATAATTATAACTACTTGTTATTCAAGATATTTGTTGTCGTTAATGTTCTTTCTTTATTCCTTTACATGAATTGGATGCACTCTTACAAAGTACAAAATACTCCAAACAGAAAGAAGCTTTAAAATTAGAACTTATTAATTTCCTAAACAATTTGAATCCTCAGAGAGATTTATCTTCTGCGCTGCCATTAGATATAAGAATGTTTTTAATTTTTTAAAGATGGAAAAGGAAAAACACAGGTACATAAATCGGGGTGTTCTTCGATGGAAATTACTAAAAAAATGTGACAAGTCATGTGAATGTCCCTTTAGAAGATCCGCGGTGTCAGTAGACAGTCTCATTGGTCAATTAAGGGGAGTTTTTCGGGATTATGGTAGAGGTACTGACTGGAATAATGTTACAGGCTTTGGAAATCCTGAAGCAGCCTCTGTTATAAAAAAAAACATTTATCAACAATAAGACTTGAACAATCCTCCAGTGCTACCATTCTAAAGCATTCAACGCCTTTATTCAAAAACAAATTTTCATAATTTCCAGACATATTTCATACAAACCCAGAGCTTTTGAACACACAAAAACATATCTAGCTAAGAGATCTCGCATTTTTTAATTTGCTCGCTAGCACCGGGGATAGAGCAGGTGATCTTGGTTCGTTATCAACAAATCAGATTTTTGTACTTCCGGAGAATAATGACATTGTAATACAACTTACCAAAGGCAAAACTGTTGATATTCGTGATCCAAGAGTTGTTGTCGTTTAAAAAACTAAACATGCTGAATTTTGTCCAGTCAAAATGTTACAAGATTATGTAAAGCTATGTGATAGCATAGGATTTAATTTAAAGTTGGGCTATGCTTTTCGTTCATTAGATTCACATCAGAAATTGAGCAGTAAACCATTGTCTTCGTTGGCAGCGAATGCTAGGTTAAAATTGTACCTTACTAAGATAAATTTGTGGGAGGGAGAAACCCCTCATAGCACCTGCATTGGATGTGTATTGACATTAGCATGGTTAGGAATAGATAAAAATGCAGTAAAACTTCATGTAGGTTGGAAATCATATTCAATGGTGCGTCAATATACATTAGGTAACGAGATTTGCAGTAGATTTACATTTGCAGAGGCTATAGCCACAAAAGATAATTCTTCTTTACAATCGATTTTTGAACATTTCAAGGATTTTTCATAATTCAAGAATATAACTGATTAAATTTATGATAAGGTGAAGCTTATTATTAAACATAAGATTTGTGTCGTTTAAGAATTCTGATTTGAAGCAGCAAATTGAAAAAGTTTAAATGTAGACACAGTAGCTCAAACTTTACGCGAAGTTAAAGAGTATGCCGCTAGAGCGGGAGAGATTAATGTCGATAGTTTGCAAATGAAACTAATGCATTTAGATGAGATGGGTCGCAGATATGACCACAATGATAAAGAGTTATTTTCTTTAGTGTTGCAACGTTTTTTATGCAATAAATCTCAACCCAGAATTGGCCATCTTGTTACATCCTTGTTATGTTCCGCAGCGGAGGCAAAAATTTACGAAAAAGAACAGAAATTTCTAAAGCTTCATGGAAAATTCGATCAAAGGTTGAAGGAAATAGTTTTAGGTAAAATGCTTCAAATTTCTTAGATCAGCTCACATCTATGTTCCAAATGATGCAACATTTTATGCCTCGTTTCCCCAACTCAGCATCAACAAGGTCATACTATAGCCAAAACATAAGAGGGGTAGTAACTCAAGAATAATTTGGGTGTCATACTTGTGGTGATATGTCTCATTTTAGAGTTGACTGTCCACGTAAATAGTGACGACTTATTTTGTAGATTTCATCTGGATCAGCGACTGTAAAACCAAATGAATGGGAATATATGCATACTTTTCAACCATGGACAGTAGAGAAGCGGTGCTTTCCTCCAAGGCTAGTAACTGAAGATAATAAAATTGTCGATTATTTACCGAACTTATATCATAATTCAACTCCGTTAGATGTAAATATGATTCTCCATGATCCCTTTGCTGTTTATGATCCAGCATACTTGTTGCAGAAAATTTACATAGTCATGTAAACAGTGGCGTTCTATAATTGCTGATGAACAATTTAAATGGCTTGAGAAAAGAGTTAACATCATGATTTTATGCAACCTTACAAAGGAGAATTTTGGGGAATGAATTATGATGACAATTTCCCACCCGCAAGGCAATTTAAAAAAATGCTCGCAATTGTGAAAATTTTGTGGATTTTATAAATTTTGAATTAACTGAACGTATTAAATCTAGTGCCGTTACTTACCTTGGAAAAGTTAGAGAAGTTCATTCACCCCATATAGTTTCACCTATCAGAATTGAACCTTTAAACCCAAGACTATGTATAAACCTTATGTATTTTCAATGTAACACCTTGGCTTTTAGGTGGAAAAATTCTGCTTTCGTGTATAACACACTAAATTTGATGGCTATATCGTTATAAAGACAGTTATCTGTGTCCTGTCTATTGTACATTGATGACTGTCTCATCGGAGAGTTCAACGATCCATTACCCAAAGAGTTAGATAACCCCATGACTCGGGCTACGATTTCAATACATTTAGCGGTTAGTTTATTTTCAAACTTAGGCTATTTTTTAACATAGGTAAATCGGTTCTCACGCCAGTACAATGTATTACTTTTCTTGGAATGACGATTGACTCAAAAAGTCAATTGTTTTTTTGTCACAAAAAAAAAAGAAAACTAAAATTAAAAAATCTCAGAAATGAAATCTTATAGAGTCAGAGGGTACCAGTTACCACAATACAGAAGTTAACAGGTTTACGAAGAAAATTTACCATCATTATACTGGATACCAAAACTCCACAAAACTCCATATAAAGAACGATACATAGCTGGGTCATCAAAATGTTCGACTAAACATCTTTCTAAAGTACTGACTACTATTCTTTCTACAGTTAAAGATGGGCTTCAAAAATATTGTGATGAGATATATTCTACCAGTGGTGTTAACCAGATGTGGATTCTCAAAAATTCGAAAAATCTACTGCGTAATCTTCGATCACAATCTTTGCAATTTTGCAGCAACATAAAGACTTTTGATTTTTCTACGCTTTACACTACTATTCCCCATGCTCAGTTGAAAGATCGATTTCACCATCTCATTAAACAGAGCTTTTTCTATAAAAATGGGAATCGTAGATACAAATTTCTTGTTTTGGGTTACAATAATTCATATTTTGTGAAGAACTACACTGAATCTACCAGAACATATACTGAAGATGATATTTTCAAAATGCTGGAATTTTTGATCGACAATATATTTGTTGAGTTGGAGGATTTATATTTCATCAGACAGTCGGTATTCCAATGGGTACTAATTGTGCACCCCTACTGGCCGATTTGTTTTTGTACTCGTATGAAGCAGAATTCATTCAGAACCATCTAAAAGACAAAAAGAAAAAGCACTTTGCGAAATTCTTTAATTTTACTTTCCGATATATTGATGATGTCCTATCATTAAATAACCCATATTTCAGCCAATACTTACATCTCATATATCCCAGTGAACTTGAAATTAAGGATACTACTGATACTAGAAGGACTGCTTCATACCTTGATCTTTTCCTCAATATTGACACATATGGACGACTTCACACGAAAATCTATGACAAACGGGACGATTTCAACTTCCCAATTATCAATTTCCCATTTCTCAGCAGTAACATACCCTCTGCCCCTTCGTATGGTGTTTACATATCTCAGTTGATACGTTATGCTCGTGCATGATCACACTATACGAACTTTATATACAAGAGTGTGCTCCTTACGCAGAAACTGCTCCAACAAAGTTATGAGGAGGACAGATAAAAAATGACACTCCGTAAAGTTTACGGACACCATCACGAATTAGTCGATCCATACGATGTGTCTTTGTCCAAACTAACTAAGGACATTTTTACCACGTGTTAGATTGTGGTTTGACATTACGTCGTCTGATCTTTTAATTACCGAACGTGACTGATTCCCGATTGTGACTGTTTTGCTGATTGTGAATTCGCATTGCTATAAGACGTGTCACGGCACTTTTCTATCCAAAATGTATGTATTTAGTTTTGATGTCATATTTGTTATTCTCATCGGATTTTGTCAAATGTCTTATCGTTTGTAGTTGTAAATCTTATTTTTTTCTGTTGTATTTGTGTGTTATGGTAAAGATAATTAACCACCCGGTTCATTAATTAGATTTTAACTAAATTTATGCGATATATTTGGTTTACAGTTTGATTCAGAAGAAACATCGACATAGCTAGATAATACTATTAACTATCTAATTACTACCACATTATATATTAATTTGTATTGTAATTTTCATTGTTATTAATAAATGTTATATGAGTATTAAAAACCAAATCTTGAATTCTATTCTTATTCTATCCTATTATGGGAAAATTTCAGAAATTCAAATGTGACGTCACCCTTTTTTTTCGTTGATCTCTTTGGCTAACTCGGCTGTGAATTTTTATGTGCTGGTTTATGTTGTTTTATGTATCCGTTTTTATTCTGTAGTTAGTCACCACTTCGGTGTTATCATGTATATCTAATATATAGTCATTTTTATAAATTTACTGTTTGCAAAAGTATGAATTATTCTAAATACTAAGGATTATCTTATCCCAGACATATAACCTTAGCCATATTTGGCACAATTTTTTGGAACATTTGGTCCTCAATGCTCATCATCTTTGTACTTGTGTTGGCTTTCGAACTTTTTTGATCTGAGCGTCACTGGTTAGTCTTGTGTGGACGAAACGCGCGTCTTGCGTATTAAATTTTAAACCTGGTTCCTTTGTTAGCTATTATTCGTATGTTTCTTTGTCCTATATGTTCTCCCATTTATTTGTATTGTAGTCCTGTCATGTAATGTTGTCATTTTAATGTTATATTTAACATTGCCATAAAAGCGGGAGGTTTGGCTAGCCATAAAACCAGGTTCAATCCACCATTTTTTCTTAAAATGTCCTGTACCAAGTCAGGAAAATGGTCATTGTTATATTATAGTTCTTTCTGTGTGTGTTACATTTTAATGTTGTGTTTCTGTTGTGTCGTAGTTCTCCTCTTACATTGATGTGTTTCCCTCAGTTTTAGTTTGTAACCCGGGTAATCTGACAAAAAAACTTTAATAAAATCATGACATTCTTAAAGGACAAGGTCCGATCAGTATCAGCGAGGCCGCTCATGGGGGTGGAGGTTGCTTTGGTAATCAGAAATTGGTTTTCTATAAACTAAAAGCTAGTTAATCATTAAATAACAAATTAAATGTAAAATATTTGATAACAAAAAAAGCTTCAAAAATTGTATCACTTGCATCTTTTGCTGGTGGAAGAATAGTTGCCGTGTACAATTCTTTTGTAAATATAGTTGTATAATCTTCTTTCTCAACATCTTCAAGCTTTATTGTTCCTAATATACTACTAACTTATTCGTGTATGTATTGATACATTTATATTTAAATTCTTCATCAGCGGTAAGCTGAAATCGGCAAAACAAAAATAAATAGTTTGGGTCATTAAATAGATTTAGAATATCAAAATGATAATGCATCTGGTATACAGTGTCAGTGTATTAAGCAGTGAATGTTGATTGGTTGTAATGTCTTTGAGGAATGTACTGCTCATCCCAAAATATGGTTTCCTATTGAGTACTAGTAAGTTATATCTGATTGGAGTCCGAGCTCGTACAGGCTTGACACCTGTCGTCACCTGTGAAACAGATATTTCAAACAGGTTTTTTTTCAATTAGTGCGTGGTATATCAGAAACTGCAATTAATAAAATAAAAGTTTAATATTCATATGTTCAAATGAACATACACGCTAAAAAAACCTGGAAAATTCTTATTTTATAGAATTGATGCTTTGTTGCTTAAACCCCCCCCCCCCCCCCCCCCCCCCCCCCCCCCAATATCCCTTTAACTTTAGTGCGAGTTGATTTAAAGTGTCTCATTTGTTGAAAATACATTACAAGTCTTTTGATTTGTGTCGTACCTGCGACAACAAACCTATATGCCGTCGTCCGGTAGTATCGTCGGCGTTTTCATCATTTAGGTTGTTAGATTTCTAGTTTGAACTATTTTTCTATTTTTCATTTCGCGACCTTTTTAAACTTACTATGTGGTATGAATTTTGCTCATTGTTAAAGACCATACAGTCACACATATATGTTAACTTCTACGTCATTTGGTATGTGGTTGAGAGTTGTCTCATTGGCAATCATACCACATTTTTTTTTGATTTCTATGTAAGGTTTTTTTTTTGCATTGAATATTACCGAATTAAACTATTTTGACATGATACATTTGTAAACCTCTATGAATTGTTATAAAACTTGTATAGGAGTTTTTCTTGAAGACCAAGATAAAGCAGTGTTCCTTGGAATCATTTACGAATTTATTATAATACTGCTTCCATTTGAGAATCAATGAAAAACCGGCAAGTGGTTTTGGATATCCCCCTTATGTCCGAATTACTGTAAATGTTTTAGTACTTTTTTTCTTAATTTTGTCTGTCGTTCCCCTTTTTCATACCAAATAACTACGAACAACAACTTGAACTTTAATTTGAACTTTAACTTAATGAATAGCGGTACTCATCTAATGCGCTTTACACAAACGACATATGGAAATCTGTCTAAAAATAGAACAATTGTTTTCCAAAATGGTCACGTGGTTTCACCTCGCAGTAGTAAAGGGATAACCACATCAAAGAATGACATGACCACATCAAATACTGAAACAAACACATCATGTAGTGTAAAGTCGTCAAATTTTTGAAACATCATTACGTAATGTTATAGCCATATAAGAGATTTCCAATAAAATGACTTTACTCGACATAACCGACCTAACTCAACGTATATCGTCCTATTGCATCGGAGCATGACGGAGGGGAGCATACACTGCATGCATTTTTTGCTCTTTGAACACGCATTTTTTGCTGATGTAGACTTAATGTAAATATCAAATCCAACTACTTTTTTTAATCTTAAAATATTTTGTTATTAAATTTTTAATGATTTTATTGACAAAAATATTTTAATGGAATAAGTAAGCTAGCAACTTGTAATCAAATACACCCATTATTTCTTGTCATTTCACTTGACCCATATTTCAGTTCTTCTCAACATATGAATTTTAAAAACTACCAAGTAAACATTTAGCATGAAAATATTAAAATAACGAAATCCGAAGCGAGAAGGTTATCTCTTTTTTTGTTTTTATAAGTTTTAACGTTTAAAAAGTGGATTCTAACACACCCGAATGTAAAAGGTGTACGCGACTAACTTAAAAAAAAAATTCTATAATTTAATTCAAGATAATTTGAAATGGGCAGAAATTCATATCATTGATACATTTATCAAAAGGTACTTTTTAGTCTTTAACTATAATAATGCATGGGACGAGGTTTTGATCATGTATGCCTAAACGTGCATTCGCAGATACAGGGGTAGAGGGCGTACTTCCCCCTTTCGATCGCCAAGTAATTTTGAACATCTCACATTTTCCACGTTATCTATACAAATGTTTAGTATAAAATCGTCCAATATTTTTTCGCGTTGCTTCGCTCGGCAGTATTAATTCAATTATCGGGAAGTACGCCCTCTTTCAAATATCTTGGATCCGGCCATAATCACAAATTGTATAGCACAAAAAAAAAATTAAATGATTGTCGTTTGACTTTGATAAATACGTTTTAAAAACAACAATGTTTGAACATTAGACATCTCGCACGAGATTAAAAAGTTTAAGACTACATACTGAATTGGATTTTTTCCTGGATTTAGAGCTCACTTAACACGGAAATGTGATACTGGCGTGTAATCTAATGGACACATATTCTTGTTTCTGATGTTTCTTTTAATATAAATATTCATTTATTTAGTTATATATAATCCCACTAACAAATAATCATGTATCTTTTACTAATAAATTATCATTACATATTATAGAAACTACATATAATCTGCTATACAGTTATGAACACTAATGGTCCTACAGACACTCTGTGCTTTTGACATGACACAAGGTCTTGCTTTTCTGGAGTGTTTATGTACTTAATTTGTGATATGTACAAAAAAGATGTAGTATGATTACCAATAAGACAACTCTTCACAAGAGACCAAATGACACAGAAATTAACAACTATAGGCCACCGTACGACCTTCAACAATGAGCAAAGCCCATACCGAATAGTCAGCTACAAAATCACAAATGTAAAACAACAAAAACGATAGAACTAACGGCCTAATTAATGTACAAAAAAAAAAATGAACGAAAGCACAGCAACAAATGATAACCACTGAATTACATGCTCCTTACTTGGGACAGTCACCGCCATACATAATGTGGCGGAGTTAAACATGTTAACGGGCCAACTTAGTGACTTACTTGGGATAGTGGTGTAACAGTACGAAATAATTGATTAATATTCTAGACTGGATAATTATTCTGTATTTATTAGTTGTAATTGTTTTTAAGATAGTGTTCAGTAGCTGTGAATACTCTAAGATCGGTTCATGGAGTTTATTTTGAAATGCTAGTAGTTGCTGTTTTTGTGCTTCGTTTTAGTCGGACGAGTCAATCCCTTTCTTACTGTTTTAATTATGAGAAGACATGATCATTTGATAAACATACTTCTATGATCTCTATTGGCTTTAACTTGGACATTTATAGCATGTAGCAAAGATATGCATGCATAAAACAAGTTCTCGACATAAATTGGCTAAAATATCAGATAAGAATTTAGCATCAAGCTATAAAACTTACAAGCTATAATAAATACGACGAAGATTTAGCCTCAGGCTATAATACTTATGAAGATGTTGATACTGATGTATGTCTTATATCCAGCGACAAATATTACATATATATTAAGGATGGTGAAATGATAGTGATTCGCTGGATCGAATTGTCCAACAAAATAATTGAACCCAAAATCGAGGCTGGCCTGCTACCAGTTTATTCCATATTTAATAAAAACCTGTTTATATATTTTATGCTTTCAGTGCATATATTATTATTCTAGCAACATTTGTTTTGTTTTGATATCACTTTTTGTTGCATAATTTGTTTGATTTTTCTCCTTGTTTCTTTGTATCAAAAAGCTTAGTTTTTATTGTAAAATGGTGTTTCACAGCTTCCATTATCCTTGTGACTTGCTATTGTACTATTATCCAGAAGGCATGCAATTATTATTCTAAATAGTAAAAAATACTTTTTAACAAGTAAAGATTTCCCCGTTTTGATCCAGACTTCCTTACCACTAGCATCTAAGATACATACACTGACAAAATATTGTACCCGAACTCATATTACAATCATCCTGTCTGTTCGTCCGCCAGTCTGTCCGTTCAACAAATATTTTCAATTTTCTCTTCAAAGGCATTAGTATGCTTAGCATGCATTCTTTTTTCGATTTATTCTTTACACTCCTGGGGTCAAATGATGCTTAATAAAGTATGATGCGATCCAAGTTATCAACTTTAACAGAGACAAATTCTGACTAACACTTTTAATTCGATATTTCTGAAATTGCTAGAAAAATCTATGTCATATAATAAATACCCAAGGAAATTATATATTATAAAACATTAAGAGACGAAAGGAAAAAGGGACACCAATCTGATAACGACAAATAAAAGCATGTCAAATATTAAATAATAAAAGGTTCATTTGCAAAGTATATCGAAAATCAAAGTCATGGTCAAAACCATGAAAGACAACTCAAATCAATCGTATGATAGGTAAAGATACGTGTACATACGTAGTCTTATGACAGTGAAGTTTTGGCGGGAATCTCAATAATCACGTGATATATAAAAATCATGATTTCTTTCGTTTTTCATCATCTTAGAAATACTTGATATTGATAAAATTGATCCTGAATGGGTTTTATAGCTAAGGAATACTTAGTTAAAACTTGAATGACGTATTTAACAAAATTAATAGGTTAGGAATAAACGGTCCCGTTACGTGCGTACGTCGAGTTAGGTACGTATGTCATTTTATTGGAAATCTCTATAAAGAATTGACAAAACATCATTACGTAATGTCAAAACCATATTATGTAAAGACAAACTATCATCAAGTAATAATAGAACAACATAACGTAATATCAGAGTTCCACATAAGACAGCTATTTTTCTATTTTCTCAAATTTATAACAAACGTACGATGATTTACGGTCAGAATACTTATAACAGAGATGTAAACGACGAAAGTCAGACATTTCAAAAGTTCTTTATATTCACATAATGATTCAACTGGCTTAATATGAGAATGCTACATGCTTCCTATATTTATCCGTTTAGCTTGAGAAGTTATATTTGTTTTTTCTTCTGTAGGCTTTGGATGAAAATTGATTCTTATTTCAATCGAAAATCTGGATATGAAAGAGTGTTAATCTGTAATTACTGAAAAATACGCCATATCAAAATTTGAAGTTTGATTTTTTTTAAATATCCTCCTTCCAGCATTATTCCTTTAAGAATAAAAAACACAATACAATCTAACCAAATTCTCATGCTTTTGAGGTAACAACTGTCTTGAATTTCATGAATATTTGAAAAAAGGTTTTATTGATGCAATATTTGAAAAAGGTTACGTTGATGTTTGTTCCTCGGTTTTGGTTTGTGACCCGGAATTGTTTTCGCTTAATCGATTTGACTATTGAACAGTGGTATACTACTGTTGCTTTTTTTTTGATATTTGTAAATTAAAACTTCAACCTTAGACTGTATCTGAATGGAGACTGGCACAATTCAAATTATATAAAAAAAAAAAAAAGGTCTTTCCACCCTATCTAGATATATCTAGACAGGAAAATATTACATTTTGGTTTAAAATGTCAATTCTGGTGAAAAATAATAGCTTAAGTTGAGCTGATTCCAAAAAATATATGGTTTTATTATTGTTTTGAGAAAAATAAGGGAGATTAGAAGGTAATTCCGGTTTAGAAAATGCTACTTTCGGTTTCGCTTTTTAGATTTGAACCTTACTTCACACTGATTCCAAAAATATAAAGTTATAGTAAATTGTACATGAAGTAAGCAAACATGGCTACTTTCGGTTTACAAAAGGTCACTTCCGGTTGACCTTTATCAAGGTCATATATATCTCTAACCCAATGTAAAAGACCCTTTGACTTTATCGATCCAATAAGGAAGTTAGAGCAAAGGTCAAAATCTAGAACGCCAAATCAAACTTTGACCTTTGGTTATTAAACAAGAGCCTCAAATAAAAAGACACTAGGTCTCTACTATATATCGTTAATGAGTTATATTACAATAATGCTAATATAAGGTATAAGTGTTGAGAAAACTCCAATTAAATGTCTACGTACCCTTTCAACTAAAATGTACGTGTTACGACATGTCGCAACTAACAATTCTGTAAAAATATTTTGTCGATATCTTATACAATTTCTGAAAATAAGTAATAACAAGGCAAAATTAAAATTAAAACATGACCTTGACCTTTGAACTTGACCTCATTTACTTTTTAATGGACCAAGGACCTCAAATCAAAAGACCCTATGTCTCTATCACTTATGGTTTGCCAGTTACAAATACATTTCACTTATATCAAATACAGAAAGGGAAATAACTCTTATATGGAATCTCTATACCGCTTTGGTCAAATTTAAACAGAACATCCTGAGGATATAACGAGCAATTTTGAAAAATAAATTTGTCGGTTTCTTTTATTGCTGCGAAGTGTTAGAAATAACAGGAAAAACAGTGTTCGGGGAGATAACTCTTACAAGGAAAAGTATTCGGTTAGACAGGGTCAGTTTCAAAAGCGTATAAACTGTTGGATATCATACACCAAATATCTAAGTGACATCTTTCAAAAAAAACAAAACAGCGCATAGGCGGATCTAGGGGGGAGGCGGTCCTTGGGGGCCGAGACCCCCATTCTGTGGGAAAAAATTGGTTAATTATATAAGGAATCACTAAAGCATGACTTAAGCAGGCCTTCCTTAGGTCAGTCAGTGCCCCCCCCCCCCCCCCCCTTATAAAAAGTCCTGGATCCGCCATTGCAGCGACAGAAAAATATTAGGCGGAAGAAAAAAAAAACAAAATAATAATCAGAACAAAAGCAAAATGTCTTTCCACGGACAAGTGGAAAGACCTAAAAAAAAAAAAAAAAAAAAAAAAAAAAAACACGTTTGTTCCTAGATCTTGTCGAAGCGTATATCCAATTTTCTGACAATTTAAGGAAAATTGAAAAAAATAATAAATTGATTTCTAAAATTAACTAGCACTTATACTTATCTTAATTTAAAATAATAGGAAATAAGAAGAGATGTGGTACGATTGCTAATGGCAATACAATAAATAAAGAACATAGATAACAGATGTGTTCAATGATAAGTCACCTCACAATTGCAATTTTCAATAATGAGCACAAGTTTAAAAGCTCCAGTATGACGCAACAAAGCAATTCAAAAGAAAAGACCAACAGCCGTATTTTGCCACAGCAATGAATGAAAAAAAATATATGATAGACAGCAACCAAATTCAACCAATTGATTAAATGTTCCTGGCTTATTTCAATTTTTTTTACCTATAGTACGCCCTAAATGCGAGTATTCATATACTTTGTGTCGTAATTCATAACGCTCGTTTTGCACTTCATTAGCAAGCGTGTTCATTTTTCTTTAAATTTCCTGTACCAAGCCAGGAATACGGCAGTTGTTATCTACAGTCAGTTTCTATGTATGTTGGAGTTCGTTTTTGTTGTACTTCAGTGTTTCTGTTCTTCCGTTGTTTTCCTCTTATAGTTGATGTGTATCCCTCGATTTTAGTTTGTTATCCGGATTTCTTTTTGCTTAATCGAATTATGACTATTAAATACAAACTGTTCCAACAAAGTTATGATGAAGAACGACTGAAATCGTCACAACTTAAGTTTTACGGTCAATATCATGAATAGGTTGACCGAAACGATATCGTTGTCTCAACACATTAGCGAGTCGCGGTCTGATATCTCTCTTTACCAGTTTTTTCGTGCGATCTCTAATCTAGATGACTGTGTTTTATTCCCCATTGTGACATTGTGTTTTATTCCACCACCGCTATAGGTAGAATGTAGTCCTGTAACGGGAAGTCCCCAAATATCAACAGACGACACAAAATTCCAGGCAGCAGATGTCATATTATATACAGCTTGATCTCTGACGCAGGGGCGAGGCTCCCAGGCTACACAGTAATTTGCATCATCCTCTCCGTGAATGGCATATTCATCATAACAGGTAAAATTACACAAAAACTGTGTCCTACATGGCTCTGAAAAAGTTAAAGCCTGCATTTTATTACATGACTTTAAATAAATGAATTGCAACTTCAGATGAAAGGACAACTCCCGATTGAATTATAAAAATCCAGTTAAAACCATTTGTTTATTATACTAGCTTTGTCATTTCGTATACAAGTTGCGTTTTTGAGTTGTTATCTTATATTCACTATGACAAACTCTTCCGAATTATATGAAGACTGTCAATCTGCAGGTTCATGTCTTGTATCATCATCTACTTTAGTGCAGTTTACGTATGTATATATTATGGGTTTCAAATATCTAGGTTGGAGGGTTCCTGATAAAGGTAAATCTAGAAAAGGGGCTCGGATGCTAGAAACTAAAAATTTGTTATTTTCATTCACCAATTTGTGAAAACGGATATTGTTTGATTGAAATCTAGATGACTGTGTTTTATTCCCCATTGTGACATTTTGATTGAATGTGAATTCGCATATGACAGGTAATGTATGCATATAAGGGGACGCTTACTAAGTCATTTGGAGTTCATGTGATTCCCTAAGTATTTGTTTGTTACCTCGATTTGTCTTTTCCTTATCGATTCACAAGATTTGAACATCGATAAATTACTGTCGCCTTAATTTGTAACAAGCCTCTCCTAACCTGTGACAGTTGTATAAAAAGACAACAATAAAACAAAATGTCAAAATCACTTTGGAGGGACTTGACTATCAGATCGACTCGAACCACAAGAAACAAAAACACAAAAACACAAAAGGAAAAACAACACAACATGTAGGCTCGTATAAAAAACGTTAAAATGCAGAATAAAGTATGAAGTTGATAGCGTTATAGACCCCAAAATATTGAATGCTTTGACAAATACAAATAAGGTAATCTATTCCAGGAATAGAACATCCTTAGTATGTTATATGTATCAAGTCACACGAGGCGAAATAATCTAGAATGCACTGACAAAAAAAGAATATTTAATAAGATGTTATTCAATAAAAAGATACATTATTATTTATGAAACATTTCTCAAACAAAACACGATAATGTCATATCAAACACAAGTTTGTTTGTGCACAGTTAATTCCAGAACAAAACAATTTAAATGTGCTATTTAATGATCGATTGCATCAACTGTTGATGTAGTCGTTTAATATATGGTCTCGTTTTTATACAAACAAATGGTATACATATCTCATTTTGCAATGTATAACTTAAAGTTCAACTATAGTTCATGGATTCAATAAATATTACTAATGAATACTACTTGGTCGTTCTTTCTTTTTCGGAAAGTCTTTGTTCGGTTTTACTTTTTCGACCTGTTTTGTATCATCCTGACGTATTATTATTAACATTTGCTCTGGAACTTCCTTACTCGGTATGTAGTCACGTAACAACATTAGCTTGTTGTTTGTTGTGGTATCATTTGATGCAATAATGAGACCAACAGCCTCTTTCCAGAAGCCCGCTAAAATGTTTGTGATGCCGTATGTTGACAAAAACGGTCTTCTCCTAACTGTTGTAATACCTACATTTAATGTTGCATTCATCATTGTCATTAAAATCCACAACAAAAACAAAACGAAGAAAAAGTAATAGGCTCTTCCCAGAACCGGCTCCACAGAAAACAGATCTTTGATGCTGTTTTTACCGATAATAGCATTGACCAATGTCGTTGATGACACGAATAAGTTTTTGTATGTTTCTAAATGCCTGCCAAATATTAAATGTCCGAAAGTTACAAACGCTACATACACCATTAGAAACATTACAAAACACCCACAAAGGTCACGACTCACGTGAGCAAGAACCTTTCCAAATTGATTCATTCTTTCATTGTAGCTGAGAACTCGCATGATTCGGACAGTTGTCAGAAATATAATTGAAGCCAATAAAACGTTAAACAGCTCGTCCCATGATGCAATATGACTGAAGTTGACGAATTTATTCTTATGATTTTCCCATTCTTTCATTGTCAAATTAATCATTATCCATCTACCAATATACATTACGGTAGTAACAAAGAATAGAATTATGATTAATATGTCAAGAACATACCATAATTCCCTAAACATCTTCTTTCCATTTCTTTGAAACAAAAGACATTGATGAACAGAAAATATAAGTATTCCAAGAAGTACAATAATTTCACAAATAAAGATGAACAAACCAAGGCTTCCGACATGTTGATAAGGCCGAAACGGTTTGATTGATGTACTTGCAATGACACCACCTGTTTCCGGAAATTCGGTCAAAAACGAGATGAAAACAAAAACATTGTCATCTACGTTGTACAAGGTGAATTCTGTAAACAAGGCTCTCGTTTTACGGTCTATCCATGTGTATTCATACAAATCATTAAGAATTAGACGTGATATGTTGTAGTTGACAATGAATTCTGCTATATATCCACCACCGCTATAGGTAGAATGTAGTCCTGTAACGGGAAGTCCCCAAATATCAACAGACGACACAAAATTCCAGGCAGCAGATGTCATATTATATACAGCTTGATCTCTGACGCAGGGGCGAGGCTCCCAGGCTACACAGTAATTTGCATCATCCTCTCCGTGAATGGCATATTCATCATAACAGGTAAAATTACACAAAAACTGTGTCCTACATGGCTCTGAAAAAGTTAAAGCCTGCATTTTATTACATGACTTTAAATAAATGAATTGCAACTTCAGATGAAAGGACAACTCCCGATTGAATTATAAAAATCCAGTTAAAACCATTTGTTTATTATACTAGCTTTGTCATTTCGTATACAAGTTGCGTTTTTGAGTTGTTATCTTATATTCACTATGACAAACTCTTCCGAATTATATGAAGACTGTCAATCTGCAGGTTCATGTCTTGTATCATCATCTACTTTAGTGCAGTTTACGTATGTATATATTATGGGTTTCAAATATCTAGGTTGGAGGGTTCCTGATAAAGGTAAATCTAGAAAAGGGGCTCGGATGCTAGAAACTAAAAATTTGTTATTTTCATTCACCAATTTGTGAAAACGGATATTGTTTGATTGAAATTTGCTTATACAATAAATAACAGACACAACTATCAAAATAATGGATACCAGCGTAAGCTACAATCTTGATTTCATTAGTCCGAACTGGTAGTTAAATTCATCATACAAGACATACTAATGAAGTTATATGTATTATGTATCGTACCTAGAACTGTTCTTAGTTGTCTCATTCTCATTGGACCAACACGAAAATTTACTTGGTCTTGTACATATAATCTTTTATCTGCATTTAGTTGATCTTCATTGGTATGGTACCGTGGAAAAAGAAACGGAATAAGGGTCTCATCGATCCATACATATAAATTAGACGCAGTTGTAACCTGCAAAACATTTTATAGTTCAAGACAGATTACGGAATTAATCAGGTGAATTTCATATTTTGTGTCTTGGTTAAGCATATTGAATTATGAGTGGTTAACATGAGTTACAGATATATTTTGGTTATTACCTCAATATAAACGACGAGCATATTTAAAATTGGATTTTTAACAAAGTTTATAATAGGAAATTGTAAAACAAAAAACTGAAATTTGTTCTCAATTTTGAAATTATTTTTGTACAACATTTGAGAAAGTTTCTAATTCTCCATGAATAAAGTCCTTTAACTCTGTTAAAATAAAATTGGAATTCTTTAAAATCGAGACAATAACAAGACCAGGTAAATTATGTTTTGAATTGGCAAACGGACGGAAAACAATATATAAGGGGACATACTAAAAATAAAAAAATATTGTTTTTTAATTCGAGATCATGATAAAACATTACCGTTTTACAGAGACCTTGATAAAAAAAATATGTTCTTTTTTTTGTGTATGTCCCCTTACGGCTTCCATAATACGGATAATACGCTTTGTCTACGACGGGCGTATGACAATTTAAATAGCATAAGATTGAGGTAGTGGATGTTAAGTATCTATCAAAACTATTCAAAGACAAAAAGCTTTTAATTTCGTATGTCTGATGCGCGTTTCGTCTTCAAACGTTTAGTCGGATGCACTTTTCGTTGTCAAAAGTTTCGTCAGATGCATGTTTCGTCGTCAAAAGTTTCGTCAGTTGTGCCAAAATCCATTCAGGTTCAAAGTCAAACCAATTTAGAAATTGAATCGCAATAAAAACCTAGAATGATAAGAAGAAAAAAACCAATGTAGACTTTAAAGTTTTATGAATAGCAAAATGTACAAAATGACGTATCATTGATATCTTATGCAGTTCTGACTACATGGCTTGTGATTTGCTTAGGGAAAGAAACGTCCACAAACAGTAGTATCGACAAAATGGTTGTGTTAGCTCGTAAATTACCAGGCATGAAACTTAGTAACCCAGATGCGCATTCCGACAAATAATGTCCCCTCAGTGATGCTGAAGTCCGAAATATTTAAAAATCCCAAACCTGGTCCTATCGTATCGCGAAATAGTAAGTTTATAAGTAGTCGCACCATCTTATTCATTATTTTGATGCATATATTTCTACATAAGAAAATGCCTGTACCAAGTCAGGAATATGATCCGTTCGTTTGATATGTTTGAGCTTTTGATTTTGCCATTTGATTAGGGACTTTCCGTTTTGAATTTTTCTCGGAGTTCGGTATTTTTGTTCTTTTACTTTTGTCTGTACTCACAACTCATTATATTATGAATGTTATAAAAAAACTTCTTTGCTGGTATCCAATGCCTCCGCATCGGATATCCTTCCACGTTTATGGGTGTTTATATGGAAGTATTTGCACTCCGTCCAAGATTTTTTTATTCTTTATTGCCCTTTAATTGAAGTGTTTTCTGATTGTATTCTTCTCGTAATTCTTTTCCCCATTTTGCATTCTAAATTAAAGGGTATCTGAAACAGGAAAAACAACTAACCTGATCATATTTCAACGTTGAATCTCCAACTGAGATATTATTTGATGTAACAAGTTGCTGCTCTAGATGATGTTTGACGTTATATCATCTAGAATCTCGGTTACTAAAACTGACGCAATACAAAACAGCAAGGAATATGATATATAAAAGTAGTTCAATGAATATCTCTTGCATTTTAAGTCGCTGTTGTCTTTTTTCTTTCAATATAGCAACTGTTGGTGGTTTTAATGGAGCTTGCGTCGCTTTGAAGACATCTAAAACAACAGAACTAAACAAAATTATGAAAAATAATATATTATACTAACATTTGATTTTGGAAGGATTTTATGGCCTTCTCACCGTCTTTAATATACATTGGGGTTCTTGATATTTGTGAATAATTTTACACTAATAGTAAAATGTTGGATTTTCCAGGAAAAACGTAGTCAAATTAATATACCAAATACTGTTCTCAGTAAGACACTTGTATTTCGTGTACTGATAAATAAAAAATGTCTCTACTTTTCGAAGCTGTTCTTATATCATTCGTTTTCCTGATTATCTATGCTGTCAATATAGTGGAATCTTATGCAACTGTCATACAAGTGGGAGGTTTAGCTAGCTATAAAACCAGGTTTCATCCACCATTTTCTACATGCGGAAATGTCTGTACCAAGTCAGGAATATGACAGTTGTTTTCCACTCGTTTGAAGCGTTTGAGCTTTTGATTTTGCAATTTGATAAGGGACTTTCCGATTTGAATTTTCAGTGGAGTTCGGTATTTTTGTTATTTTACTTTTTTCAAACCACTTTAGGATAACCTTTATATATGTTTACACTTTTTTTTATACGGGAATTACAAGGATACATCATTTTACAATAACACATTCTTTTTAGAACACCAAATGCTTATCGATTCCAAATATACTATCAAAAACTGCATGGAATAAACACCTCCGGTTATAGGTTAAGACCTAGAAAGGCATACAGGTGAGTAATTACAAGCAATGGAACAAAACGTGGGTCATAGATGTTTGGAACACTTGGAAAAAAACCTCATCAAAGATACTAATTCATTAATGTATCAGTGATATTTTATCATCATGTTTTGCTTAGTTTACTTGATATACGCTTAAACTTCCGATACTAGGGTGAAAAAATCCAAAACAAGGTTGAATTTAGTTTTGTTTTCAGTACCGATCCTTTATTCGCGTGGTCACAAGTGTATATGAAGTTAAAACTGTAGAAATAGGGTGATAAATCAATCTGGAAATAATCTAAAGGCCAGAAATAACCTATGTAGCTCACCTAGATCTATGTGCATTTTTAATAATGGCAGTCTCCAAAAAAAGTAAAAGAATTCATGACTAGAATTTCGTTTTTTATCAGGTAGTGCTAATCAT
This sequence comes from Mytilus californianus, assembly GCF_021869535.1. NCBI lineage: Eukaryota > Metazoa > Mollusca > Bivalvia > Mytilida > Mytilidae > Mytilus > Mytilus californianus. The sequence continues at coordinate 112,558,391 of NW_026262723.1, forward strand.
TGTTTTTTTATCAACATTTTTTCTGTATCTACTATTGTTTTGACAGATATGCCTAAAATTATAAAAATCCTTATTTAAGAACAATAACTCCCATAACAAGTCGACTGACAATTTCGGCTATCTGACACATTTCTAGTTCTGTTCTGTTTTTGCTGATCATGTTTGCTTTTACAGTCGCTTTCTTCTGGTATAGAACCACTAATTCAGGTCTGGTCGGAAAGAACATACAAGAAAGTAGTACATACGTTAAACAAAATAGTTCCTACGCATAGCTGTATCTTTGTCAATAGGTGAAATATTTGGGTAGTTTTTGGTATCAAATGAAAGCTTGGGGACTTTGGATCACTGTAGAACCCTTGTTGAAGGTTTCTTTTGAATAATAAAGAAGTATATAAAATTATTATAGTAGGGCACATTTACCCTGTTGTTCAGATCAGAAGTACCTGTTTATGTACTATCAAACTTCCGGGAACCAGTACGCTCTAATATGCAATTAAAGGTATGTCGAATTTTTTCAGCACAAGTCAGGATAAGGTAAAGTTTTGACATGAAATGACTTCCACTTTAAACTTAAGACAAGTAGTAGCCATTAATGCTTGAAATTGCAAAATTTAACATAGAAAGAAATGGGGCTATGAATACGTGGTTTTATACCTATTACTGAAAGGCATGTGAAATTAAAATTTTAGAAATCATACCCATTACAATGAAAATTGGTCACATTTGTTGTTAGTAATAATGTTACATTATTTTTTCTTATGTAACAATTATGTTGGTGTCAAATTACAGCCCTCAAATTGCTACAAAAAGGTATTTCAGCCTTTTTTGGTCATTTAGCAAGCACACAGTTAAGACTTTACCTGAAGTTTAAATTTTTGCATTATCTAAGACTGAAACCAATGAAACATGTAAATCATGACTGGTTTATAGTATAAATATAGCTTTTGGTCAAATTATCTAGTAAGTGTACATGTTTTATTGGGTTTCTTAGTGTATCATTTATTTCAAAGGAAATGGTGTATACTTATATAGGAATTCCAAAATCTCACTTGAAATGCAATTCATAACCAGTTTAGAAAGTTGTCTAGCTGGGAGATACATGAATTGCTCTTGTTGATCCATGTTTATACATAAAAGTATGGTTTTACCTAATCGCTCTCCTTTTTCAACACGTAGAAAAAAGGGAGGACAAAATTATCAATTATATTTCATGTTTGGACCACTATATTTATATTTAAGGAAGAATCTCTGATAAAAAAAAGATATATAGGTAAGAACATTGTTATTTGAGTCGATATTAGCAAATAAGAACTGGTTAAAATTGAAAAAGTCTCATATCTGTCACTATTTAGTATCCATATGGAGTTTTCTCTGTATAACGCATATGTTACTACCAGTCCAATTTGAGCTTGCATTCAGTGATATAGTGTTTTGACAAAAACTTTATGTGTTTTTCCATGCTAGAAATAAATCATAGAAGGAAATTAAGTAAAGCAAAGGTCAATATAACAAGTTTGGTGCTGTTAGGTATAGAACCACTAATTCAGGTCTGGTCGGAAAGAACATGCAAGAAAGTAGTACATACTTTAAACAAAATAGTTCCTACGCATAGCTGTATCTTTGTCAATAGGTGAAATATTTGGTTAGTTTTTGGTATCAAATGAAAGCTTTGGGACTTGGAATCACTGCAGAACCCTTGTTGAAGGTTTCTTTTGAATAATAAAGAAGTATATAAAATTATAATACATTGTAGTAGGGCACATTTATCCTGTTATTCAGATCAGAAGTACCTGTTTTTGTACTATCAAACTTCCGGGAACCAGTACGCTCTAATAGGCAATTAAAGGTATGCTGAATTTTTCAACACAAGTCAGGATAAGGTATAGTTTTGACATGAAATGCTTTCCACTTCATTTAAACTTAAGACAAAGTAGCCATTAATGCTTGAAATTGCAAATTTTAACATACAAAGTAATGGGCTATGAATTAGTGGTTTTATACCTTCTTTAGCATTTGTTTAAAACGTAAGAATAGAATCAGAATAGATACGAGGATGCTATTTTACGTGTGTCTTTTTTTTTTAGATTATTAGATCTTATTTTGAAGGAAAGGCTTTGAGAAAAGGTTATATTACAAGTATAACATAGACTTTACATTTTCAATGATTCATGTAAATGAGTTAAAATCATATGAACCATGTCCGACAGACAATCATTCACCAAATATAGTTAATCTATTTCTTATAGTATCTGGGAAACAGATCAAACCTAGAAAACAATCTTTGACAAATGTACTATTAAAATGAGGTTACGGTCAGATGCACCATACCAGACAGACATATCCACCTTGCAATCCTTCCATATAACACATATAGTTAACTTTTTGTTCTTATGTCGTAGGCAATTACAAAACCGGTAAACACATCATTTAAGGCAATAACTTCTTTATTGAAGTCCACAGAAAATTTCAACCATGTTGATTTATTAACAGATTTTGTCTTGGTTATTTTTTATGCTTGATAATGTTTCTTTTTATTTATTTTATTCTTTATATGATTTAGACCTTTTTGGTCGTATAGGTCATTGCGTGTCCAAGGCATTCAACATTTTTGGTTTGAACGCTACCGATGAAGGTAAATCCAGAAAAGCGCACCAATTGCAGCACGATTTGTTTCTATCTATTGATTTTCTTAATCGATGACTAAGACCGGATTGTAAACTTTTTTTCTCCAAAAACAGGTAAAAAAATCAATTGTGTAAATAGATGGTCTTAGTCTTGTTGTTTTTATATTGAATACATTTAAATTGGTGACATGCCCTTGCATTTTAACTCAGTATTTTAAATGAAAACAGATTAAATGGGGACTAATGAGGTTGAACAACAAATTGTTTTTTTTTAAATTCATAGTTCAATGTAAATAAACTTTACCTAAAAGATATGACAATGGACTTGCTGCACGTCTTTTGGTCTCTAGAAGAAGTTTCGTTCTGTCGTATTTCACAGTTTTCTCTGTATAACTCTTTACAATCCAAGAGAATACGAACGATAGCAATATAATCTAAAAAGTTTCAATGTGTAGGTATTAATTTTATTTGTGTACAGGAATAGAACCCCTTATTTGTCCCGATCAGAAAGAATTTACAAAACATTAGTCTTTACGCATAGCTGTAAATTTGTCAATGAGTAAAATTTTTGGTAAATTTTGATAATAGAAATTTTTGGGACTTGGGATAACTGTAGAACCCTTGTTGAAAGTCTTTTTTAATGATACAAATAGTATATCAAATTTAAAAAGGAGGGCATATTTTCCCTGATGTTCACATTAGAAATCTTGTGTTTGTACTACCACACTTCTGGGAACCAGTGCGCTCTAATAAGCAATTGAATATATGTTGATTTTGTTCAGCAAACGTCGGGATAAGGTATAGTTTTGACACAGATGGACGACTTCACACTTAAATATATGACAAACGGGATGATTTCAACAAATTATCAATTTTTCATTTCTCAAAAGTAACATATCCTCTGCCCCATCGTATGGTATTTACATAACTTAGTTGATACGTTATGCTCGTGCATGTTCACACTTAAGGACTCAATATACAGGAGTGTGCTCCTTACGCAGAAACTGCTCCAACAGAGGTATGAGGAGGAAAGATTAAAAATGACACTCCATAAATTTTATGGACACATCACAAATTGGTTGATCCGATGTGTCAGTGTCCAAACTAACTAACGACATTTTTACCACGTCTTAGATTGTGGTTAAGCACCTACGTCGTCTGGCCTGCTAAGTACCAAACGTGACCTATTCCCTAATACGACAGTTTTGCACAGTGTGAATTGCTATACGACGTATCTCGGTCTTTTTTGTCAGTAAAGTCGAATTACTAATGGTTCGTCTACATTTTTGTATATGTTGTTTTTTTTTAAGTGTGTTTGCTGTTTAGTTTTACATGTTCTTGCCTTATATTATAGTTATGTTAATATTTTCTATATGTATGTAAAAGTTAAGACAATCAGCTATTTCATTCATATGATTTTTAGTTTAAAGCAATTATATGCACTTTGTTTTTGGTTTATACACTGTTTTGATTTAGAAGAAAAACCGACATGGTTAGAAAATACAAATAATAGCACCATTACAAACACAATTACATTTTAATATTCTTGTCATGGTTACAAAATACATAAAATAACACCAACAAACTCAATCTCAATTTTATATTCTTGTACGTGTCTACAATAAAACAAATCTATTCTATTTTTAGAAATTCATTTGTGATAATATCAACGTCACAAAAAATACGTCACTTTTTGTGGTGTTGAAACATTCGTGTGACGCGAGTTAATAGTTCGTTTGGATTGTCCTAGTAAACTGTCGTGAATTCATGGGAGGTGTCCGTTGTTTTGCTGTGTTGTAATGTACTATTATATTAGTTATTTATTTCTCTGTCCTGAGTGTTTATATGTACTGTATTCTTGTAACGCAATGTTGTCATTTTAGCGGTTTTTTTCAACATAGCCATATAAGCGGGAAGTCTGGCTAGCCATAACGCAAGGTTACTCCCACCATTTTTTCATAAAATGTCCTGTACCCAAGCAGTAATATGGCAGTTGTTATCTAATAGTCCGTTTCAATATATATGTTGGCGTTTGTTTTTGTTGCAGTTCAGTGTTTCTGTAGTTCTGTTGTTTTTCTCTTATAGTTGATGTGTTTCCCTCGGTTTTCATAGTTAATCCGAATGTGTTTTCGATAAATCGATTTATGACTATTGAATAGCGGTATACTACTGTTGCTTTTTTTGACATGAAATGAATATCACTTTATTAGACTAAAAAGCTAAGATTGCTTGAAAAAATGCGGAATTTAACATAGTAAGCAATGGGGTTAGGAAGTAGTGGTTTTCTACCTATAATTGTGCTAGATTTTGGTGTAATCGTTCGCTTATTTTTTCTTTTAGTCTGTAAATGTTAATAGGCGTTTTAAACCACATGTAGTATGACATCCAAACACGTTGATCCCAATTTTTACGTTTGTTTAAAGTTAGGGTTTTGAAATTGCAACGTAATTAACATTCCTTTTAGAATAATTGGTGATCTTTAAAACAAAAGTCATAAACATGTTAGTTTAATATTGAGAAGCAATATAGATCGATTAAAGTTGTATTAGGTTTTCATAAATCCAATGACATATGTAACCCTAATTAATAAATACAACAAAATACAAATACACAAATAAACAAATAAGTAATGATTAACTGTTATTATATCTAAGTTTCTGTTACAAAAGGAAAGTATTTTTTTTCCGACTTTGAATTCGTATCACGTCCTTATTATAGACATGAGGCAGAAGTTATCTGTGAAAGAGAACGAAATCTACCACAATAATTATTTAAATACAGAATTAAAAAACTAGATTAAAATTTACCAATACATGTTAAAACATTACGACGTTGAACAATACAAAATGATCACTATCATGTAAAAACATTCCGTAAATTTTTGATTGAAATATTTTAGACACACAAAAAAACGACTCATTCAGAAAATCGAATTCCTTTGAAATAAATGTCATTAATAAAATGAAGAGTGTCATAATGAACCCCCAAAGCCGAATAATTATGTTTCACCTTACCGATTTGCAACGCTATTAAACATTTACACCAAAGCATACAGGTTATTTAGAACTTTTAACTTACAATAATATTATTTGGTTGACATTTTATTTTTGAAGTGTATATGTCGTGCAAAATATATGTTGATTATTGCATGCATTACTTATTTGTTTTTTACTGAAGTATTATTTGAGCCGTGTATCTATTTTTTATAACTTTAGATATTGTTTTTTTTTTGTAATGCCCTAACGTTGCTATAAGAAGTATGGCTGACTATTTAATGTGTATAGCGACACTTTGATTATCTTACCTTGAGTGGATCAACGAGGAGCATCGATTCCATGAAAGACATAAAGAAACATAGAAGCCATTCCTCTGACTTAGTCTTTCCCCATTCAATACTATACAGAATTAGGAAAAAACCGGATACAAAGACGGCTAATGTAACTATTCCCCATGCTACATATCTACACCAAAACGGAAGTGCAAATTGAGAGTCATCTATAACATATGCGTATGGATTGGTTTTCTTATCAGTCCTGGATTGAATTGCCATTTCAGGATTTTCTTTAGTATTTGTTAAATGTTTCTTCTCGCTTGTTGATTGCGGTCTCGAACTTTTGAACATATAAGATACTAAGAATATTGGAGGTGCGGCAATTATTGCACTTATAAGCGAAATGTATATCCCAGAAAATGATAATGTGATAGGTCCAATTGAGATGCGACTTCCAGTGTCTTGTCCATAAAACATTGCGTTTGAGATCATCGTTAGAAACAACAATGTCAAACAACAAGCCAATCGTTCTATCCTTGTAAAGTTACTGTCTTCAGGTCGGATAGCAACCGATAACCATAAGTGATTGTCTGTTGCGTTTTGTCTAGTGTTTTCGTTAAATAAAAATGAGAATTTGTGTTTATCCAATTTATCTGAAACAGGAATGGCACAATCAATGCAGCCATCATCATGGTCCAAAGAAAGCCATTGATCACATATAAACATATACCTGTCGATAAAAAAGAAGGATAATGAGGCTAGTTTCGGCACATTTCATTTGAAATTATAAAGCATCAATAATCTACCAAATAACAGCATTCAGATATTAACAAGACTTTAGTATGTACGATATGAGTAATTATTTATTAAAATATGATCTGGAATATTTACATTTCATCTTAAAACTTCGAATTTTCTGAAAAACAATAAAATGTTTTATTTCATTTTGAATTGTGTCATTGATATTTACCTTTTATCAAAAATATTTTGCTACATGATGTATTTCATAAATATTTTGATATGTGTAAAATATATTTTTGAGTGAGACTTTAGCTTATAATTATATTGTCTATAAACTATATGTAAAATTACTATTTCAATCCATATATGTCAATTTCGACTATGGACATCACAGGCAAACTGTGTGCGCGTAAGTGATTAACTAATTGCAAACATGGTTACTCAATAAAATTAACAAAATCTAAAAGGTTTGAATAATTTTACTATTTTACAACTTTCATGGGCCACATATTGTCTCTTATCATTCCTTCTTCCCTATATCACTACAAAGAAAATAAAAACACAAACTATTTCTATTTAGCTTATTCATTATAAAAGGAGACAAAACAATTACCTTCCACAAGTTTGTACATCCTCCAGTATGATTTTATTAAGATACCATGATGCCAAATTTCCTTTTCCACTATTATCATGCCAAATTTTTAGTACTGATGGATCATTTATTGGTTTAGAAACACTCATGACAAATTTCCGGATGCTTCCTACTTCAAATCCCTATAATATAAACACAACAACTTGGTTATCCCCGTCACATAGTCATTTTCCTGTTCGAGTTCAGAAGCAATGTCTATCGTTGTCTTGTGCCATATCGTATTATTATTTTTCTATCAATGAAACATTTGCGGTGTTCATGGAACATGATCGATTATGAGAAATAATTTGCTTTAACACAAGACAATATCAGTCTTTTTTATTCGTATTGTCTGATGTCAATTTGTCTGTTTATATACTGATGGACCTTAAAACGCATCATTGGATCATTTTGTGATAATTTGCATTTTCAAATATGCAATACTCACATAATACATAAATAAACAAACATTTCATTCATTATTTCATCGTCTGAATACAGTTGGCAGTTCGAAAGTGAATTAATTACGCAACGCTTAATGTTTGTTTCCTTATTAAAGAACGTGACCACGGTCAAAGGCAAAAGGATAGTTAAAACCAACACCTTAATGACTGAATGAAAAATTGACCAGTTATGTGGGGATGGAGATCATGACCTGACATTCAGTAACTTGGTAAGCAATTGTGGTTAAATTCGTAAATCTCTCTGGCAAATGGCATTGCGTAATGAATGTGAATTAAAGTGGTCTTGTAACGACATGTTGACCTGATATTTGTAGTTCAGTTATAAATGCCCTCTGCCTGTACCGTTGTTGTGAGGATTAAGAAGGTAGGAAATCTAGAGAAAAGAACAAAAGAAAATTACCTCAGAGAGTCGAGAAAAATCAACAATAAAACAATGGCGGTGACGACACTGATCAAAAGTCATTTCTTAATAACAATCGTACATTTTCAGGAAATTAGTTGTTGAACTGTGTTATTTGAAATATACAGCCATGCAAATATACGATGTTTTATGTTCATTATGTATCAATATAGTTGAACTAGAAGCTCGTGAAAATGAAATTTGAAACATGCCAATCTTTGGAGCATTTTGATAAAACAAAATTGGACAAGATCATGTGCATACACAATCGAAATATCTTTCGGGTCAACAATTTTAGGAGTGTTCCACAAAATTAGCATGTTACAATTTCTCCGAATATACTTATTTTTCACATTCTAAGTTTTCGAGTACTCCGGTTTGCTCTTGTCACATGAAAATTCAATATAGAAATATTGTCTTTCATTAATATAATAATATAAAAGTCTGTATGTGCAGGTTATATAAATAAAGATTAATATTCTTTTAATTAAAGTAGGCATCTTTTTACTATTTTAAACAGTTTTTTAGGAAAAAGTCGTCTCGATTTTTGTCGTTTATTTGCAGTCTTCTCGATCTATTCACATTAAATGTTTACATCGGGATAATTTTGAATTTGCTTAGTAACTTAATTTCAAAAGTGCCAATCTTTGCTGCATATCAATCAATGCCTTTGTAATTTTTTCCCTGACATTTTCTGATCTAGCTACATATATATACGGATAGTTAGCATGTTCCAGAGAGGTATGCAGCCAGTAAAAAAAAATTGAAGTTGGTACTTCACGAATTTTATCGCATTGCAACATTTTAAACAAATTTTACACCAAGCTCCTTGAGTCTGCTGTACTCGTCGTTTTCTGTTTAAGGAGGGAAATGATAACATTAAATGGAAATTTTGTTTTTATTTCAACTTATTTCTATTTTTACAATTTACCAGAACGTTTTCCCGTGAATTTATAATTGATTGCGTCCTTGCTAAAATGGGACAAACATTGAAAATATCTAGTTTTCTTTTTTTTCATTTTATTCAACAACAATATTACACATGCTGTTAACAGATTTCTTCATTGGTATAACTATTTCAGTGGAGCTCCCTGTATATTAGTACCGAAAGACAAGGGTATCTTCAGGTATATATTTACAGTTCTGTTAGTATATATGTAGGACTCAAATCTATGGCGGGTTCCAAATCTATGGCAGATTCCTAATCTGTGGCAAAAGTGACGGTAAAAACGTCAAACAAATCAAATCTATGGCAGATTTTTGTTTTTTCCAAATCTATGGTAGATCTTAAAATTGTATAATTTCCCGGGAAAAAGAATAACATATAACGTCACAATTGAATAACGTCATATAACACCATGATCGCCGCTGCTAACGATGGCGGAACCAATAGATCAGAACACCATTCCAGATGAAGGTATTTTCCTTCACATTAATTTGCGGATGGTTTAAAGGAAGATGTGACCTATTATCCAGAAGAGGGACACATTGTGCTGTAGCAGCCTAAGCCCGCGATGAAAAATTACACCGCTGTTTTCAGTACCGGATATTTTAAAAAAGTAGTCAGTATAGTAAATAATTTACCGTCTACGGCTGGCAAAGTTTATAAAGTGAAAGATAAAATTACCGGATACCAATTTGATTAAAATTGTCATCAAATACAAAAGATGTACTAACGATGAAATAATATTATTTCACATCTGTTCATTGCAATCTTGAAGTCTGTATTATTGTATATGAATTCATCATTTACGAAATTTTTTGGTTGCCATTACCGTTTGGTTGATCATTATGGAATGTTTATTTCACAAATGTTTATAGACATGCTCCCGTTGTCGTACATTTCCACTGGTTTAAGACAAGTCATTGGTCGTATATGTACTGCATTGTTTTGCCATAGATTTGGGAACAACCAAAATTCGCCATAGATTTGGGAACAACAAAAATCCGCCATAGATTAGGAAATTACAAAACTTGCCATAGATTAGGATTGTAAAAATTCTGCCATAGATTTGGAATGGCATGACGTCACATTTGCCATAGATTAGGAATCTGCCATAGATTTGGAACCCACCATAGATTTGAATCCTACATATATATTATTTATCATTAATACATTATTTATCAATAATACATTATTTATCCTTAATACATTATGTCTCTATCATCTTACCAGTTTAACTCTAAATAAGAACTTAATATCAAAAACAGTATCCCTTAGTATATCATTATTGATCTGGTAGATATTGAGAGTAAAAAAGAATAACGGGTTATAGTAGTATTTTCGGATTTGATTTGTGGTTTGATATGTTTCTCTATCGTCAAGCTATAACGGTATTTTCAGTTTTCAGTGTTTACAGGGGAGGTACTATTTTGAAGAGTGGAATATCTGTCATGAATTTGTCTAGCAAAAACACGTTGATTCATACTAATTTATGATTTTCTACGGTCTTAAATCTGTGGATACATTAAGGTAGTCTAATATATAACTTGACCTATTCCCAATTGAATCATTTTGACTGAGTGTTACTTAGTCAGGTGTTGAATTTTACTAATCAGAACCAGTATGGTAAGCATGAATGTAATATCTATAGAGATAAATCATGATTTGATGAAAACAAATTCACAAAATGTGTGCTCCATTATAAATCATTGTGTTTGTTTGTCGTATAATATTAAAAATTAGTATTAAATCCGACTTACTACTTATAATGTATGTAAGTCTAAAATTTTCAAAAAATATTTTCTTAATACTAAATTCCTGCTGCTCTATTTTATCAGAACTTTTATGGCTAGTGTTAATTAAGGATCCCTGCTTTCTACTTCAGATCAATGCAAATGTACCTGCTACTTTTCCCTTGGACATTTGTAGCTTAGCGTAATGTACCGTATCAATGTATCAATTTTATAGATCGTGTATGAACTGTAATTGTAAACATTACTGTCCCATGTTAGTTTTCTTATGGGTAGTGTTCATAAGCAATCATATCACATCTAGTTTTTATATTAACTGTATTTTAAAAAGAGAAGTCAGAGAATTATGTAATAAGTTTCAGTGCTTTTTTTATCCTACATATAATTAATAAGAACGGTTTTTTAAACTATGAGTAGATAAAATACTCACTCGATGTGTTTCGTCATCCAATGGTCGTACATCTGGTTCATAAAAATGGCTATTATTTGGTTTGCCATCAATTATCATGAAACCTATTTTGGATTTTGTTCCAGCATTTCTGTGTAGTCCTGTGAACACCTTCAGAATGTACAAGTAATCGTCGTAAGGTCCGTTATCACACAGGTATGATAGAGTTCAGAAGCTATGTCTATCGTTGTCTTGTGCCATATCGTATTATTATTTTTCTATCAATGAAACATTTGCGGTGTTCATGGAACATGATCGATTATGAGAAATAATTTGCTTTAACACAAGACAATATCAGTCTTTTTTATTCGTATTGTCTGATGTCAATTTGTCTGTTTATAAACTGATGGACCTTAAAACGCATCATTGGATCATTTTGTGATAATTTGCATTTTCAAATATGCAATACTCACATAATACATAAATAAACAAACATTTCATTCATTATTTCATCGTCTGAATACAGTTGGCAGTTCGAAAGTGAATTAATTACGCAACGCTTAATGTTTGTTTCCTTATTAAAGAACGTGACCACGGTCAAAGGCAAAAGGATAGTTAAAACCAACACCTTAATGACTGAATGAAAAATTGACCAGTTATGTGGGGATGGAGATCATGACCTGACATTCTGTAACATTTTAAACAAATTTTACACCAAGCTCCTTGAGTCTGCTGTACTCGTCGTTTTCTGTTTAAGGAGGGAAATGATAACATTAAATGGAAATTTTGTTTTTATTTCAACTTATTTCTATTTTTACAATTTACCAGAACATTTCCCGTGAATTTATAATTGATTGCGTCCTTGCTAAAATGGGACAAACATTGAAAATATCTAGTTTTCTTTTTTTTCATTTTATTCAACAACAATATTACACATGCTGTTAACAGATTTCTTCATTGGTATAACTATTTCAGTGGAGCTCCCTGTATATTAGTACCGAAAGACAAGGGTATCTTCAGGTATATATTTACAGTTCTGTTAGTATATATGTAGGACTCAAATCTATGGCGGGTTCCAAATCTATGGCAGATTCCTAATCTGTGGCAAAAGTGACGGTAAAAACGTCAAACAAATCAAATCTATGGCAGATTTTTGTTTTTTCCAAATCTATGGTAGATCTTAAAATTGTATAATTTCCTGGGAAAAAGAATAACATATAACGTCACAATTGAATAACGTCATATAACACCATGATCGCCGCTGCTAACGATGGCGGAACCAATAGATCAGAACACCATTCCAGATGAAGGTATTTTCCTTCACATTAATTTGCGGATGGTTTAAAGGAAGATGTGACCTATTATCCAGAAGAGGGACACATTGTGCTGTAGCAGCCTAAGCCCGCGATGAAAAATTACACCGCTGTTTTCAGTACCGGATATTTTAAAAAAGTAGTCAGTATAGTAAATAATTTACCGTCTACGGCTGGCAAAGTTTATAAAGTGAAAGATAAAATTACCGGATACCAATTTGATTAAAATTGTCATCAAATACAAAAGATGTACTAACGATGAAATAATATTATTTCACATCTGTTCATTGCAATCTTGAAGTCTGTATTATTGTATATGAATTCATCATTTACGAAATTTTTTGGTTGCCATTACCGTTTGGTTGATCATTATGGAATGTTTATTTCACAAATGTTTATAGACATGCTCCCGTTGTCGTACATTTCCACTGGTTTAAGACAAGTCATTGGTCGTATATGTACTGCATTGTTTTGCCATAGATTTGGAACAACCAAAATTCGCCATAGATTTGGGAACAACAAAAATCCGCCATAGATTAGGAAATTACAAAACTTGCCATAGATTAGGATTGTAAAAATTCTGCCATAGATTTGGAATGGCATGACGTCACATTTGCCATAGATTAGGAATCTGCCATAGATTTGGAACCCACCATAGATTTGAATCCTACATATATATTATTTATCATTAATACATTATTTATCAATAATACATTATTTATCCTTAATACATTATGTCTCTATCATCTTACCAGTTTAACTCTAAATAGGAACTTAATATCAAAAACAGTATCCCTTAGTATATCATTATTGATCTGGTAGATATTGAGAGTAAAAAAGAATAACGGGTTATAGTAGTATTTTCGGATTTGATTTGTGGTTTGATATGTTTCTCTATCGTCAAGCTATAAGGGTATTTTCAGTTTTCAGTGTTTACAGGGGAGGTACTATTTTGAAGAGTGGAATATCTGTCATGAATTTGTCTAGCAAAAACACGTTGATTCATACTAATTTATGATTTTCTACGGTCTTAAATCTGTGGATACATTAAGGTAGTCTAATATATAACTTGACCTATTCCCAATTGAATCATTTTGACTGAGTGTTACTTAGTCAGGTGTTGAATTTTACTAATCAGAACCAGTATGGTAAGCATGAATGTAATATCTATAGAGATAAATCATGATTTGATAAAAACAAATTCACAAAATGTGTGCTCCATTATAAATCATTGTGTTTGTTTGTCGTATAATATTAAAAATTAGTATTAAATCCGACTTACTACTTATAATGTATGTAAGTCTAAAATTTTCAAAAAATATTTTCTTAATACTAAATTCCTGCTGCTCTATTTTATCAGAACTTTTATGGCTAGTGTTAATTAAGGATCCCTGCTTTCTACTTCAGATCAATGCAAATGTACCTGCTACTTTTCCCTTGGACATTTGTAGCTTAGCGTAATGTACCGTATCAATGTATCAATTTTATAGATCGTGTATGAACTGTAATTGTAAACATTACTGTCCCATGTTAGTTTTCTTATGGGTAGTGTTCATAAGCAATCATATCACATCTAGTTTTTATATTAACTGTATTTTAAAAAGAGAAGTCAGAGAATTATGTAATAAGTTTCAGTGCTTTTTTTATCCTACATATAATTAATAAGAACGGTTTTTTAAACTATGAGTAGATAAAATACTCACTCGATGTGTTTCGTCATCCAATGGTCGTACATCTGGTTCATAAAAATGGCTATTATTTGGTTTGCCATCAATTATCATGAAACCTATTTTGGATTTTGTTCCAGCATTTCTGTGTAGTCCTGTGAACACCGTCAGAATGTACAAGTAATCGTCGTAAGGTCCGTTATCACACAGGTATGATAGAGCCCACTACAAGATTTACATTAAAACTTATAAGGGTAAGGTTGATTTTTTTCAGTTTTAATAAACACGCTACTCGTTTGTTTCTTTTAATAAATATACCGTTATACATGTTGATTAATAGATTGTTGGTTGCTTTACTCCCACTAGCAAATAGTTCATGCATGAACAGGACAAAAAAAAATTAACAATAAATGCAATAGGTAGGTCCGATAATGGAGTCGTTCGGGATGAAAGTCAAGAAAATTCGGACTGCCAATTTCGGACTGCCAATGGAAAATGAGGATAAATTGGATAGGGACAGAAATTTTGCCTTGCAACAGGCAACCTAAGAACCCCTCAAAGAGTTGTTTCAAGGTTCCTAACGTGCAGAAAGCGTGGCACTCTCCACACGAGGCATCGAATTCAACGTCAACATTCTGACAGGACGTGTCTGAGTACTTGTACATCCCGTAGAGCCAAACGGACGCCCCACTTTGGTGAGGGTTTTACTACCGATCGGAAGATGTCCAGAGTTACCATATTTCTATTCCCAAGTCACTCCAGGAGGTTACATATATATGTAAGTTTTATTTGTTATTGAATAAATGTTTCAGTGACTTATGTCCACGTCTCTTTTTATTCATTTATATTCACTTTTTGGATCTTTTGGAAAATGTTGTTTGTGCTGTATTTAGACCCCTCTAACAAGAAATTTGTTTTGCATGCACACGTATAAAAAATGCGGTTTTTATCCAACGCAATCATAGGTTTAAACGTTGTTTTCAATTTAGACTTGTTTATATTTTTTCGTTTGGGCTTGTATTATATTTGCCTTCGGGTTTATATGATCCGGTCATCCTATTTTGACTCCTCAAAATTCAAGAGTCTATCCTAAATTGAGGTAAATTATATGGCCTTCCAAATACCGTTTCGATCCCTAACATCACTGAAGGGACATTAGTTGTCGAAATCCGGATATGGTGTATAAAAATTTTTGCACCTCATGTTTGTGGTAAACCATCTTTTCCACAAGTTTATTGTTTTCTGTTTGGTATTAAATTAATATTAAGATCCATTTTGTACTGGTGATCAATTCATTTGGCAATCGCCAATGGCAGTCAGCAGGGTTCAAGAACATCCGTTGTTCGACCTGTTTGTAAAATGCGTTTTGTTAAAATATACTTTTTCACTATTTTGGTTGTTTGGAAAATGTTGTTTGTGCTGTATTCAGACCCCTCTACCAAGACATTTGTTTTACATACACACGTATAAAAATTGCCGGTTTTTATCCAACGCAATCATAGGATTGGACGTTGTTTTCAATTTAGACTTGTATATATATATATATATATATATAAGTCTAGAGATTTGCACAACGATACTAATATAAGATGTTGTTCTTAAATCGTGTTGACAAATATTTCGGCTTAACAAATAGCCTTCTTCAGTGTCAATAATTTTAACGTTGTGCAAATCTCTAGACTTATATATTTTTTTCCTTATCTGCACAGTATCGTCTATTCTAGACGATCCGGTACATAGTAAATTTGCTGGTTGGTCCTTTTTATAGACTTCTATATATAGTACACCATATCCGGATTTCGACAATTAATGTCTCTTCAGTGAAGCTAGGAATCGAAACGGTATTTGGAAGGCCATATAATTTACCTCAATTTAGGATAGACTCTTAAATTTTGAAGAGTCGAAATAGGATGAACGGATCATATAAACCCGAAGGCAAATATAATACAAGTCCAAACGAAAAGCTATAAACATGTCTATATTGAAAACAACGTTCAAACCTATGATTGCGTTGGGATAAAAACCGCAATTTTTATACGTGTGCATGCTAAACAAATTTCTTGGTAGAGGGGTCTAAATGCAGCACAAACAACATTTTCCAAAAGACCAAAAGAGTGAAAAGTATATTTTAACAAAACGCATTTGACTAGCAGGTCGAACAACTGATGATCTTAAACCCTGCTGACTGACATTGGCGATTGCCAAATAAACGGATCACCAGATGTAACAAAATGGATCTTAACTATTAATTTCATACCAAACAGAAAACAATGAATTTGCGGAAAAGATGGTATACCGCAAACAAAAGATGCAAAAATTAGTACACCATATCCGGATTTCGACAATTAATGTCTCTTCAGTGATGTTAGGAAACAAAACGCATTTGGCTAGCAGGTCGAACAACTGATGTTCTTAAACCCTGCTGACTGGCATTGGCGATTGCCAAATAAACGAATCACAAGATGTAACAAAATGGATCTTAATTATCAATTCAATACCAAACAGAAAACATATATTAATATATATATAAAGAAAATACTCAAGCTCAAGTGTTCTAACAAAGCGCTATAAAAGATACCGAACAGCAAGGTAATTTTAAAAACGAAAAGTCCATAAAAACTGAAAAAATCAAACAATAGACTTTATCAACCAAATGTCAACACCTTTATTGTTGTTGTGTTGTAATCAATAAAAGGCAATGTAGGTAAACATCAGTTGTAGCTATTTTAAGTAATGAAAAGTTAAGCTTTGTTTTATATATATTTCACTAGTAACGGGTTTACTACTGAAACGGTCATTTTAAACTGAACAACTTTTAAATGCCTGAATTTACCGCAAGGAAAAATGTCAAGATCTTTTTCAGTTGTTCAGTACATGTTCAGTACACTAACTATCGCGATCGATTAAGTACCAGTCAGTACGATTCAGGTAATTAAGAAAAAACGCGTAGCGTTAAATCTAGTACTGTTAAGTACATTTTAGTACACGTCAGTTCATTGATAGAATCGTTGTCCAGTACTTTGCAGTGTATCAAAATAATATGAGGATAGCTTCCCTTTGATTAGCAGAGGAATCGTAATAAAAAAAAAAGCGAAAAACAAGTTGCTTTAAAAAAAAAAGACAATACATGAACCTTAGAACTTTTTTTATTCTAATTATTAATTCAACTGAATAAGAAATTATATATCAGTGTTTGCATGGTCATGTGTGTGGAAGATAATATTTTCTTTTTATTGTAAATCATTACAATTTTGGCATGTTGGGAGAAGTGTTAAATATAAAGCAATGAGGGAAAAAAATAGATTTTCTTAAAGAATAATAATGATTCCAAACATGGGGGACACATGTACCTTCTTCCAAAAATTCATAAGATTAATCTAGAAATAAGTAATGAGGCATTGCCAACTGGTAAGCTAGCAGGACACATTAATGTTCGTTACCGACCAATCATCAATAAATGCAACTCTCCCGCGAGAGATACTTACTTGATCTAATTATAAAACCATTATTGAAGAGACATAACTTTTACATTCAAGATAAAAAGATTCCATTAATAAAATATAGTCACACGAGGTAAAAAAAGAATGCATTCTTATTGCCTATGATGTACGTCAAGGTACACAAATATGATTATTGATAATTTAGAAGAAACTGTTATCAATGCATTAGAATTAATTGACACACAGGAGAATATACTTTAAAGATTCTCAACAAAATAGATTTAACTGCATTTGTTAAATTAATTTTTAGAAACAATGAATTTGAGTTTAATGGACTGTTATACAAACACATTATAGGAGCGCCCATGGGTGGTATATTTTCACAAACATGCACAGATCTGCATCTGTCTTCCTATTCATTAAAATCTTAGATAAGTTCCAATGGAGAGAAAACATCAAATTAAACTGTCAATTTGGATGACGGTTTTATGGTCTTCACAGGCAAATTAGAGCAAGTAATTGACCATCTACTTTAGTTCTAATATGGGGTGTCGACATCTAGTATGACCTATTTAGAGGGTGGTAACGGGTTATTTTCGTGCAACGTTTTCGGCCTTTTTATTTCACGTGATTTCGTGTTTCGACGTTTTATTTCTCGTTTTCTTGTGTTTGGTTTGACGTGCGTGCTTCGTGTTTTCTCTTAATTATTTTCCGTGTTTCCTGTCGGTACTCTTATTTTTCTCGTGCTTGTCCCGCATTTAATTAAAAGGAAAACCGGGACTAATTCAAAGTCAGCCCAGATATTGTTTTTAATTATAAACTAATTACTTGGTCCCAAGATATGTATTAATAGATACAGGAAGATGTGGTATGAGTGCCAATGAGACAACTCTCCATCCAAGTAACAATTTATAAAAGTAAACCATTATAGGTCAAGGTACGGCCTTCAACACGGAGCATTGGCTCACACCGAACAGCAAGCTATAAAGGGCCCCAAAAATTACTAGTGTAAAACCATTCAAACGGGAAAACCAACGGTCTAATCTATATAACAACGAAGAAAGAGAAACACGTATGAACTACATAAACAGACGACAACTACTGTACATCAGATTCCTGACTTAGGACAGGTGGAAACATTTGCAGCGGGATTAAACATTTTATTGGTACCAAACCTTCTCCCTTTTCTGAAACAATAGTATAACATCACAACATAGAAAGACAAACTATAAAATATCAATTGGAAGGCCTAACTCAATCAAAAAACGTAAATTAACACACAATGAACGAATAAATTTGATCTGTGATACCTGAATGCAAATACATAGTTAATTAAAATTATAAGGGATAAATAATTAATGTCAAAAGTAAATAAACAGGTTTAAACAAAGTTAAAGTATGATACCACTGTGAAATGTTAAACAATATTTAGAAAATAATCACTTTTGAAAAAACCTGCGTCATATTATACACAGGTAAATGAAAATAATTTTGTTGTTAAGTATACTTCTTCTTCTGTGTGTATAAAATCTTCCGTTTAGGAATACCAAGAAATTTCTTTAATATCAATAAAACTAATCTAACACTTGGTACATATGGGGTGAATATCAACAATAAAAATATACAATAAGTGCTAGATAAAACTTCCTGTACAGGTGCAAGAACAGTATTTAAGGAGAAATGAAATAATTTTGATGTTCATAGTACGAAGAAGTGAAAATTTGTAGAAATACCAAATAATCAAAGCTGATATAAAGACAAGATCCATGTTAACATTAAATAAAAAATAGCATTACAAATAGTATCAACAGGTCAAATTAAAAAGAAAGTACGATTTGAGAGTACTCGCAGTTACTGATAGCTAGTTAAAAGCCAAAACAATTAATAATAAAAAATCATGCATCAGAGACTGAAATCAACTAAAACACATCCAAGGGATTTAGTATTTTAACGTCATGAACAGTCAAAGAAGACTTGACTTGTGCAATGCCAAAAATAAATGTATCGACAGGTAGTAGGATAGTTAGGAGTGACATCTTTATAGATAAAAATGATGGGATTTAGTATTTTAACGTCATGAACAGTCAAAGAAGACATGACTTGTGCAATGCCAAAAATAAATGTATCGACAGGTAGTAGGATAGTTAGGAGTGACTTCTTTATAGATAAAAATGAACGTGTGTGTGTCTCTATACATCCCGTTTGAAAAGAAAATACAAATTTAGTTATGTTTTAATTTGCTAATGACAAAATCGATATTAGTGCCAATGTAAACTATATTCAGAGATCTAATTACAACATTGGATAACCCTTACTAATAAGTTTGCTTAAAGGTTCGACGAGTTTACACGGATCACATATCGATTTCCGCACTGTAAGTACAATATTACCGTAAAATGTAGGATGTGAAATACAGGTTTTAATCAGTTTTCTACAGGTACAGCCAAATGTACTAATCAAATCTTTGTATCTATGAAAGAATTTAGTAAAAGTTTTAAGTAATTTATGGTAACGAAATCCCTGATTTAATAATTTACCAGTGATGCATTGATTACGTTCGTTAAAATCTATGACATCACTACATACACGGGCATACCGAATGAGTTGGGATATATAAACACCGTATGATGGATCCAAAGGCACATCGCCGTCTAAAAGAGAAATTAACAATAGGGAATGAAAAATCGTCTCTTTTGTCGTAAATTTTAGTATGGAGTTTCCCTTTAGAAATTGAAATGTCTAAATCTAGAAAAGGACAACTGCTGGTGTTTATGTTAGGTTTAGTTAAAGTAAGTTCTTTTGAGTAAATTTCGGTAGTATATTTAGAAAACTTTGGATTATTTAACGAAAAAATATCATCCAGATAACTGTAGGTATTGTTGAATGTATCAACCAAATGTAACAATGATGTGTCTTTACTGAGTTTGGTCATAAACTGAGATTCATAGCAATACAGGAATAAATCTGCTATTAAAGGGGGCAGTTAGTGCCCATAGGAAAACCTACTACCTGACGACACACTTTATCGCCGAAACGTACATATATGTTATCTAGGAGAAAATTTAAAGCTTCAATCATATCCTCACATTTCCAGTAAGTGTATCTAGCATACTTTCCTTTTTCGTTACAGAAAAAGGCGTTAAACGAGTTAAGGCAAATAAATTTACAATGAGATTTTTCGAAAGACCATTTTACTAAATATGAAAACTTTTTCTTTATTAGATTGTGTGGAAGTGTAGTGTAGAGAGTAGAAAAATCATAACTGTAAACAGAATTAAAAGGACCATCAAAATCATGTATTTTATCTAAAACCTCTAAAGAATTTTAAACACTCCAAAAATAATTAATACCATTATTTTCATAAGATTTATTACAAAAGATAATAACCAGTTCTTTGATAGTAGTAAGGGAGGTAGTAAGAAGCACTAATAGATAAGTAGTAGAACACTTACTAGATGCGGAGATGAAACGGAATAGAAATGTTTTTTTGTGTAATTTCGGTAACCAGTACATGGTAGGGACTTTCAAATGTTCGGAAGAGGCTTTAAGCTGGGTAGTGGCAGTAATATGCTTGTTAACGATTTGACTCTCAGTGGTGCGTACGGACCTGAATGTAGAGGAATTGATATATCGTTTTGAAGAACTTCCGTGTAGTATATGCGTCATACCACCACTACATTATTGGCTGCTTTGTCTGTCGGTACTAACACAAACCACTCTGCGAGTACTTGGAGTTTATTTTTTATTATAGAAATAGGAGTATCATGGACCCTATTATTAATTTCAGAATTGTTTTCAAAATGAGATATTCGAATATTAACAGTATTCATAATTTTATTCAAATAACTGTCTGGAGATTTTTAATCAGATTTTTCACGTTTGCACCAATTTTTACAGCAGGCAGACAGAGCGTCTTTAATGACCTGACGACACTGTTTCCAATCTATTATAGATGGAGGACGGTATTTCGGTCCTTTCTTTAGAAAAGTTTTGACCTCACGGTCTTCGACGATGTTGAGGTCTCCTGTAATAACATGACCATAGGGAACATATCTAAAACTAGATGTTTCACAGTCTCAAGTGGAAGGACCATTATTGTCTATATTGACGTCTGATGTAACTGACGTATTATTAAAAATCAAACTTCTGCTCGGTTTTTTTATAAGAATCCGAAATAATGGGTGGTTCTATCTTATCAAAATATGGAGGTATTTGGCTATAGACGGAAGAGTCATTGAATATGCTAGATAAGTTAATAAAATCAATACTTCTAGTTCTATATAATTTAAGAAAATGTCGTTTATGATTTTCAGGTTTATCGATACTAGGAAACAGCCTGTGATGACAAAAGGCTGTAATAATACGGGTGTATTCATAAAACGGGCTAAACAAAGAAATTGTATCACATTCCACACTTGATAAGGTACCCCATAGAAGATTGATAGCCAACATTAAAAATCTAGGTATTAATGAAGACATAGTAGGGTGGATCACAAACTTCTTAGAAGACAGGAAACAAAAAGTCATAGTGAATGGTGAAGAATCAGATTGTGCGAATGTTACATCAGGGATACCCCAAGGATCAGTATTAAGACCACTACTATTTGTTCTATATATATAAATGATCTTCCAGACCAAATGGATTATGATGTCTACCTTTTTGCAGATGACACCAAGATCTTCAGTATAATAAAAACTCAAAACGACAGAGAAATTCTACAAGATGATCTACATAAGATGGAAGCCTGGAGTGACAAATGGTTACTCAAATTTCACCCTGAAAAAAGTAAATACATGAAAATATGCAAGAAATCAAACAGCACTGATCAATCACCAAATTATAGTCTATTAAATCATCCAATAGCAAAGGTTAAAGAGAAAAGAGATATAGGAGTCCTTATCGACTCAGAACTCACCTTTGAGAATCACATAAGTGAAAAAGTGAACAAGGCCAACTCCATATTTGCAGTTCTCAGAAGAACATTTAAATACTTGGGAATTGAGACATTCATACCACTGTACAAAACCATGGTTAGAACTCATTTGGCCTATGCAAGTTCAGTTTGGTCTCCATACAAGAAAAAAGATATTGATAAAATAGAAGGAGTCCAAAGAAGGGTAACAAAACAACTACCAGGTCTCAAAGACATGAGCTATCCAGAGAGACTTAAAAAAACTAGGCTTACCAACACTATCTTATAGGAGAATAAGAGGAGATATGATTGAAACCTTCAAAACAATCAATGGCTACTATGACAAAGAAGTAAGCTCATTTTTAAAAATGGCAGATGATTCTCAACAAAGATTTAGTAGCAGGACAAACAGTAACAAAGTCATTCACCAAAGATTCCAATCAAATATCCGTAAACACTCATTCTCTGTTAGAATTGCTAAAACCATGATAAAACTACCAGATAAAAAAAAACAAAGGCCCCATCTATAAATGCCTTTAAAAACAGACTAGATAAATATTGGTCCGACGAAGAGCTGTATTATAATGACTACAGAACAGAAATATCCGGAAGTCACGGACAAAAAAGTACTAGAAAAAATTTAAATTATGAGTCTGGTGAAGAGGAACCTTAAGGGATCCTGTACTGGAAATCAACTATAAGTAACTATAAGTATATCCACGCTATGATTTCACGCCATTTGTCTTTTGACAGTTACTTGCGGTGTCCGACTGAAGGAGCGTAAGTATATATTTTGAAAACATTTTGACAGTTTCGATTGATATGCATATACATTCCTTACTTTACAAGAGTGTTTGTTTGATTTGTGAACTAGTTGAATGATTATTAACTGTTTATATCCGACGACTTTCACAAGAAGGGGGTTTGCTTATACAACTGTTCATTGAAATTCCTGTTCTTCCGACATTTAAAACAAAATAATCTAAAACGAGAAGCTGATCAATTTCAAGCATTAATTGTATAACATTTAGCCTTGGCATCAAAATAAACATAGACAGCAGGGGCGGATCCCCAACCCTTGATAAAGGGGGGTTCCAACCTTATGTCCCCATTCAAAAGCATTGATCGTCTCAAAAAGGGGGTTCCAACCATGGACCCCCCCCTCTGAATCTCCCACTGGGCAGATCAGCTGTGTAACATTATCAGTGACAAGCATAACAAGGGAGCTGTCGAACCTAGACCATGTAGACTATTATATTAGTGTCATAGTCCAAGATCGGACGAATAGAACTTAACATTGTTTTATATGGAAAAGAAAAGCATTTGCTATAAATTGTTATCACCGTTTTATTTATACAACCAGAAGTCAAAGTTTTATCTTTATACACCAATCTCAAGTTTTTTTAAGAAGGAGTTACCAAACAGCTGCCCTGCGTAATCGGTTCCTACTGTGACATATTAACATAAGCATTGTGACATATGAAATTAACTGGAAAGTGCACAAACTCGAAAGTTTTGATGTAAAAGAAAACACACTTTGTTATGTAAAAGTGGCCCATGTGTCCCTTTCGGTTTGAAAATTTCCCATTAAAAGATATGTTTTTCCTATACAATGTAACCAGAGACATATAATACAAGTATTATATGTCTCTGATGTAACTGAATGCAAAGATGAATTCTGGTAGGAAAAAAATTATCATTGGTAAGACATTATTTTGTCATATCTCATGATATTTCTTAACAATTTCTGTTTCTGTCAGGTACATGTCTAAAACTGCAAAAAAAAAAAGATTCCTCTTCACCAGACTCATAATTTAAACAGGTGTATAACATTTGCATAGATTTGGGGATTAACATATGTTACATTTGCACACAAAAAAAAATATCACATTTGTGCACTTTAACCTATAGATCTACCTGTATATTTAGCATGCTATTAAATACTCAAAGTCCTACGAATTCAAGGAAAGAAGATAGGATGACTTTTTTACTTGTATAAGTAAAAAAGTCTGAATGTCTAGGGGACATAACTAAGCCCATTTTTTTTTTTACCTATACATGTAAATAAAATACACTTGTATAAGTATCCTACAAATTTACTTATATAAGTATATTATTATTTACTTCTTCAAGTAAATAAAAAATTACTTGTACAAGTAGTACCCCTGACTGTAATACAATGTCGGTTTCAATATTAATTTTAAAATTAATTTGTTCCTCAAAAATATTTTTATATAGAATAGAATAGAATAGAATAGAATAGAATAGAATAGAATAGAATAGAATAGAATAGAATAGAATATTTTTATTTCCCAAATTACATGATGTATTATATATTTACTGAAAATGAATTGATAATAGTTTACTTTTATAAATTTTGACTTGGATGGAGAGTTGTCTCATTGGCACTCATACCACATCTTCTTATATCTAATAACCATACAAAACTGAAATTAGAATAGGTAATAATCAGGATGTTTACATTGTAATTGTAATTATCAGAAATCAGAATATACATGTACATTCTGTACATAACGTGTAACGGGCGATCAATGGATCCGTATTTGAATAAATCAGGATTTCAAGTGTTAAACACAAATTTGCACCACAGCCAGTTGTCCTATTCAAAACAATTAACACATCCTTAAATGGATTCACAACGCAAAATATATACACAGCACAATGTACATAAATCAAAATGCAAGGTGAAGTACCTCATTCACAATGCATAAACACAATGTTTCATAACTGAATATATATACACAATGTCACTATGCAATCACTATGCAACATGTATAAGACCGATTTATTCACAAGGTCACTAACAAATCACTAGACAACATGCAACTTGCCCTTTATTACACAATGTCACCAACAGATTACTATGCAACATGCATCAGGTAAGTAACACACAAAACATATGAACACAAAAACAAACATATATATATATATAACTTCTATTTACAACGTCCACCAATATGTAGTATCACCTTGTGAGTATGCAACTAACTACAACAACACAATGACACATTTACACTTGCACAAATCCTTCCATGCACAAGGAATATATATATAAACACAGCTGAACTCGCGCACTAACTATCCCTATGAGTTCCCGCACAATGAATATTCTCCAAACTGGTAAGGTTAAACGAAGTGCACTTTCACTTATACACTTCCACAATATAACAACTTGCAACACCAGCAAGTATACACCATGTATTCTCACTAATATACATCTATGAAGTATTCAAACTTCCACAATAGTACAACTTGCATTCTCACTAATACAATAACTTATTATATAAGTTTCACTTTATATCACAATCACTATTGCAATATCCACATATAAATCCGAACACTATTTATATATCCTTTGGAATCACTAAATTCACTCTACTTACCAGTTGGAATATAATCCGTGATGTTATCACTTCAACGGTCCACATAAAACTGACAGAGTTTCTCTGTCTTGGGCTGGTTTATATACTACCATCTGGATCAGTCCATTATACTTAAAGGGGTAAAAATCAAGACTATACCAACTTTAGGGGTGTTTTAAGTAACAGATGGTGCTCCAACTATGGAGAAACTTATATACATATAGAAACACAATAAATAGGAAAAGACAACTGGTATTTCACATTAAAATAAATGAATTGTGACCGATTTCCGTTACAATTCTATACATGCTACAGGTAATAAACAGATGTCAACAAAACCAGTATATTGTCTTGAGGGGTGAATTTCAAGGGTCATACATGTAGGTATGGCACACGACTACGATTTCCACAAATGTTAAATTGCACCACTTATCATGTACCTGCTCACGTAATTTTACTGGATATTCAAACCAATTTGAAAAAGAAGTATGAAGTAACATGCTATATTGTATTCTGTTAAGAAATGCATTTTTAAAGGTTATATTGGGTATTTATTTATCAACTTAAAACATTATTACAAAATGTAATGATGAAAGGAATTAAAACACAAATGTAATATGAAACCCAGGGTTTACTGATAAATTTTAGAAGGAAATTATAGCTATTTTAGTTGGCCGACTTGAGGTAAAGTTTTCCCAGAACATGTACTTGTACTAGGACAAAGATCATAAAAATTAACCAGAGACCATTTAATTTTCAGGACCAACAGTGAATTTATTGCTGGCCTTTTCTTTAATCTTCTGTTCTTTAAGTAGTTTATTTACTGTAACAACAGACAAAAGGCCAATTTTTAGATAGTATTTGATACAGTATCTTATATATGCCTGTTGAGAATAAAATTGCATTCAAGTTTTTCACTGAAAAGTGAAAAGTCTTTGTATCAGGCCATACTGTTTGCAAAAAAAGTTGAATGCAAGAGTCCTTTTGTACTCGGACTTCTTGTATCATGTCACCTGAGTATAGAAATGAGCAAAAAGAAACAAATTTGTATTTCCTATAGCTTCAGATGCACTTTTAAATGTGAATATGTGCTATGGCCTAAATTGACCTTAAATTATTTTCAGTCTTACTTGGCCTAAGACCATTTTGTACTCACATGATATGCTATTTGTAATTTTTCTTTCCATGTAAAGTACATTAAATACATATGGAAGGATTATTTTTAACAACAAAACTTCACAAATTTAAAATTGCTGAAAAATATTACATCTTCATGTAAGGCCCCCCTTCATTCAAAAACCTCTATTTTCATTCACAGGCTCATATAAATTTAACTTTTGAATAATTGTAATAAATCTGATACATCAAATGAGTGTTCTTTTGCTTTTGATACATGATATATTAAATATTAGGGCATTTAAAAGGTATTTTTTTGCAATTTTTGAATTTTTAAAGCCTCAAATGTTGATAGTTGAAATTCTTCAATTTTAATATCAAAAGCTACACAGTTATGTCCTTTGATTTTCATTGTCTACAAATATAGTCCCTAGTGTGGACACTGTGTTACTTGCTATTTTTTTTATACCCCTTCCAAATTTATTTCTTCATGTTTTATGCCTCAAATAGCAAGTAGGGGGATAAAATTACACTGTAAAAAAATTGGGTCATGAATTTTTAAGTAAAGTTGTGATTTGGTCCAGCTAAAAAGGTTAACAATTAGTATTTCGGAAGCTGTCAAAAGAATTCAAGACCCCCTTAACATAAATTTGTCCATGTTTCGAGTTAGAGCTGATGAAGTTTTCTATTATTTGTCCCAAAAGTATTACACCACATTGTAGAAAATATTCATGATATTGTTGAGAAAGTGCAGGTGGGATTTTTTAATTTTCATTTATTGTCTAAAAGAAATCACTATGAAATAACTGTGTTCTTGGGCCATGCTTGAATGCTTTCTCCTACCTAAATATAAAAGTTGTTGTAATTGTGATTTTCTTGGAAGATAATTTTAGAGTACTTACACAATACATATAAACAAAAGAAACAAGTCCATTCTTAATATATATATATATTTTTTGTAGACGATTCCCAGCTAGAAAAATGAAGCAGTCTACAAATGATAAATGTGCACTTATGAATTGTAGGAAATATAGATGTCAATCGCTTGTTAGTTGCAAGTTATAAAAGAGTGGATGAATTCATAATTTTGTGTATGTTATTCATTGTTTTTGGAAAAATGGATAGCTCAAACAGCATTGTACAACAGTACTACCATGAAGTGGTGTTGGGATTAAACTGGACAAGAAGCAAATAGTGCATTGAATAAATAGCAAACTAATAAGTTGTTAGAAAGATCATACAACTGGATAGCTGTTATTGAATTTTAAGCCTAGTACCTTTTGCTAGCTAATATTCGTGTGTTTCTTTGTCCTATATGTTCTCCCATTTATTTGTATTGTGGTCCTGTCATGTGATGTTGTCGTTTTGGTGTTGTGTTTGACGTTGCCATAAAAGCGGGAGGTTTGGCATGCCACAAAACCAGGTTCAACCCACCATTTTTTTCTTAAAATGTCCTGTACCAAGTCAGGAAAATGGCGATTGTTATATTATAGTTCGTTTCTGTGTGTGTTACATTTTAATGTTGTGTTTTTGTTGTGTCGTTGTTCTCCTCTTATATTTGATGCGTTTCCCTCAGTTTTAGTTTGTAACCCGGATTTGTTTTTATCTCTATCGATTTATGAGTTTTCGAACAGCGGTATACTACTGTTGCCTTTATTTAATACCGTGGATAATTATTCATTTGAAATAGCAATTTGGAATTATAAGAATTCAAAGTCTTAGTGCATATATTTGTAGTGCATCATACATGTATCTGAATTTGATTAGTGCCTTGGATAAATATTTGTTTGAAATAGCAATTTGGAATGACAAGATTTTATAGATTCAGTGAATATCTATATTATAGTACATGGTCACCAAACTGGCATTTTATTCTGGTCAAGCATATTAACAATACTTCAAAGTATCATTTTATTTATATGACCATTGATCACAGCTGCATTTGCTATTAAACAAAATTTAGACAACAATAATCATTCAATTACATGTACATGTTATTATATTCATGATATTGTAGTCTTGTATAATATAAAATAAGGAGATGTGATATGATTGCAAGTGAGATAACTATCAACCAGAGACCAAATGAGATAGATGTTACATGTAGCAACTTAATGTCGTCACTGTATAGTCTTCAAGGATGAGTTAAACTGATACTGCATATATATAGCAAGCTATTAAAGGACAGACATAAAAAAAAAGACATAAAACAATTCAAAACTGAAACCCAACAGCCAAGGTTATGTACAATATGTATGAAAAACAACTATGATGTTGCAAGGAACAACAACCGCTGAAAATTTGCCTACCAAATTTAAGTAAGGGTGATTGTAAGTTAGATTCTTATTCTAGACTTAAAATTAGTATTTGCTACTCCTCAGTATACATGACAAAGCACATAGCATTCAGTAAAGGAGTTGAATATCTTTCAGCAAACTCTTTCTTTCTGAGGTAGCATGCTTAAAATCTAGTTAAACTTTGATCGGTCTACTACAAATTAAATCAGGTTTCTTACATACATGTATAAAAAATGTTTCCTTAATATGCATAGTGTTTTCCATTGATATAAAGCCACCTTCATTCATTGGAACAGAAAAAAAAACATGTGAATACCTGTGTTAATAGAGGTCACCAGCTGGGGTTGAAGTCACATTTAAAAAAAAAGTTCAGTAAAGGCTATGATTCAATACCAGTAATTCATAGATGGTAATAGTATGTCTCATTATTTGACCGGATTAAAGAAGTCCAAAACTTTCTTGTAGTCTGGATGGGAGCTCCTTGAACATGTTAATTTCTGTATTCTTTAAATTTGTAGACCATTTTTCATCATCTTTGTTAATTCAGTTGAATTCTTTTGAAAATCATTTTACTATTAAATTTTATTATACCCCTGCTTTAAAAAAGTAGGGGTATACTGTTTTACCTCTGTCTGTCCGTCCCTTCATCCGTCCGTCCGTCAGTCCGTCCGTCCGTCAGTCCGTCCGTCCGTCAGTCCGTCCCATGAATATTTTTCGTCGCATCTTTCTCAGGAACTACACTACAAGGATTTTGGTTTCAGGGTTTATATAAGTCAGCTATACCGTGTGATGCGTTTTCAGATTCATCACTCAACAACTTCCTGTTTACCGTCAAGTATTTGGGCGGGGGTATCATCAGTGAGCAGTAGCTCACAGTTTCACTTGTTATGTCCCTGCAGTAGCGGAGGGGGCATTAAGTTTTACCCTTGTCCGTCTGTCCGTACGTCCCAAAATTGGTTTCCGTTCTCTAACTTTAGTTTGCCCCAACCAAATGTTATGAAACTTATACACAATGCTAATTACCACAAAACACAGATCAAGTGTGAATTTTGGTGGCGTCACTTTTACTGTTCTAGAGTTATGCCTTTTACAAATGGGAAAATTGCTGTATTTTTCTTTTCCGTTCTTTAACTTTAGTTTGCCTCAACCAAATGTTATGAAACTTATACACAATGCTTATTACTACAAAACACAGATCAAGTTTGAATTTTGGTGGCGTCACTTTTACTGTTCTAGAGTTATGCTCCTTTACAAATGGAAAAATTGCTGAATTTTTCGTTTCCGTTCTCTCACTTTAGCTTGCCTCAACCAAATGTTATGAAACTTATGCACAATGTTTATTACCACAAAACTCAGATCAAGTACAAATTTGGGTAGCGTCACTTTTACAGTTCTTGAGTTGTATCCCTTTATAATGTTATATGCAAGCGGGGGCATCATCTGTGTCCCATGGACACATTCCCCATTTATTTAATTAGTTATACAAGTGTATGATTTCTTTATTCTGTACATCATTCATTTCTGTAATCAGTATTGTAATTTTTATTTACAGGCGTTATTCTTTATACTTTGGCACCCCATTATTCTCTATACTTTATATTTTTTTGCCATTAATGTAAATTGATTTTACCTCATCCAGACCTACATTACTGCGGATTCTTATATTTAAGCAAATTCTTTTCAGGAAAAATTGTATTCTTGTGGATATTCAATTTAGTGGGTTTGCCAAAGTCTAAATACAATTCTTTAGAAAATGTGTACTTCGTTGAACTTTGAATTTTGTGCTTTATCTATTACCACGAAATTCAATATTTCGTATCCCAAACACTAATGAATCCAAAGTAGCAGACATCCACCCATCAACCAAGAATTAACAAATGTCTTAAGGTCAACATACAATGTATACTTATAAAAATTTTTTTTTGAAATTTTAACTAGAGAATAAAAAAAAATAAGGTGTGGTATAGTAGTTGCCAATGCGACAAAGACCCACCAGAGACTAGATGACCTAGAAGTTAAACAACAGGTCAACGTACGGCTTACAACAATGAGCAAAAACCAAGAATGTATATATAAATCCTTGGCAAAACCCAAACAGCATATTTTCTCCAAAGAAAATTTGGTCACAAAGATTGAACCTCCCAGACTGTAATTTTGTAAAATAACCTATTTCATCTCTATTATGATTCATTGCATGCACTGTGTTTCTTATTCTAGTCTCATAGACATTCACACGATACATAGACCTTTCAATTTACATTTATAGTGAATAAAATTTCCGTTTTCAATTGACTTTACCGGTCCATGTAACCACGTTCCTCTTTGCTCTTTAACGAACACCTAAAAATACAATTGCATGTACCACCATCGTTTTTGGTGTTATTTAAGCATGTATGCATATATTTCAAATATGTTGTTAATATCTATTTCCTTGTCAACCATGTCAACAGAAACCACTTATAACTACAACAAACACATTTTCGGGAGACGGATTTATAAAAGATTTTCCAAACTTGTTTCCGAATCCCATTTTTGAATTTCATGTACCATCTGTACTACTTAATTGTTATAATTTTTTCATTCATAAATACTGTTTAAATTAAACACATTTAATTTGCCGCAAACTTTATAGTTACAACAGTTATGCCGTCGACAGGTTAAGTCCTTCGGCCATCGGATGTCAATTTAAGCAAAACTAATGAAATTAGGATTTAAGTTATTTTTTGTAAATAATTTGTAAAAGGGAACCCCACGGGCTACGATTACCGGCATAGAGTAACAATAAGAAATAATTATTGTTACTTCCGAGACTAGTTGCCGAAATGTTTTTAAGGACAGGGACCTGATTTCACACGGAAATTGCATTACACCCCAGTTCTATTGTTATACTTCATAGTTTCTATTTCTGAAACAAGTGTAAATTGAATAGATCTATTGTTAAGAATAACAATGGATTTTGACCACAGGGTGTGACGA
The DNA here is from genome assembly GCF_021869535.1 of Mytilus californianus. Classification (NCBI taxonomy): domain Eukaryota; kingdom Metazoa; phylum Mollusca; class Bivalvia; order Mytilida; family Mytilidae; genus Mytilus; species Mytilus californianus. The sequence goes on from NW_026262723.1 coordinate 112,590,709, forward strand.
GCGGGGTTCCTGGAAACCCCTGCTTCTACATCTCGAAAACAAAGTCCATTGTTATTCATTACAATATAAATTGATTATTCTTTAAATAGCATGAACATAAGAAAATACGTATAGTGTTTACTACAAGTTGTTACAAGATATTAAAAAACACATTTTAGGAAATTCCAATAGCGAAAAAAATATTAAGCATTTATTTTGAATTAAAAAAATTCTTCAAGGGAAAAATAATTTTATTGATAGCGTTGAAAAACTAAATAAAATTGTTCGCGATTTGCGAGAAAAAAATTTCTGACTCTGACAAAAAACCATAATCCCCCCCCCCCCCCCCTAAAAAAAAACCATTTGAAGTTAAAATGGTTGCTCCCTAAATACTCCTTTGCTTGAAGGTAAAATTTTTGATTCCAGTCATATGTCTCTATTCTAAAGCATTGATCTTTAAAAAAAAACAGGGATTCTAAGTCCCGGACCCTCCCCCCCTTCCTGGATCCCGGTCGTCGGGTTTCTAATCCAGACACACCTATCCCTCAGTGTGTCCGAATATGTTTGTTTATTCTCGAAAAGGGGGGGGGGGGGGGGTTTATAAAACCGTAACATAAAAAATACATTTATGATTACCTTCATTAAACTGAAACAGGTAAGTACTTTGGGTTATAATGTTGCCTTTATCTTTAGTCTCTTCTATCAAATCCAACGCTTGACTCAAAATGTCGTCCGTCTTATACCCGTCCATATTGATAACTGCATACAAGGAGCATGATGTATTTTTTTTTTTTTTGTGATAAGAATGCACGAAACGGTCAACCTTGAACTTCTGATCCATATTAGCACCAGGATTTAACGGGAATATGCAAAACAGCAACTTTGACATTTGTAAAATCTACTCACTTGTCAAAGTTTGAAAGAACATAGCCAAAGTAAGGTTACTAGTGGGGTTTCATGTAAAAAAAAAAAAATCTTATAATTCATGGATCAATTTTGTCAATAAATATGCTATCAATTCTTTTTTCATTTAATAATCAATGTTAACAAATATAGGGTTTAGCATTGGGTGTAAGTTAGTTATACACCTCGGGATACGGCGTGCCTCCGGCCGTTGGGGTTTCTTATCCAGACACACCTATCCCTCGGTGTATAACTATTACGGAAACAATAATATCGTTTAAATACAAATATATGATTTTGACACCATTCATAAAGTATCACATTTTTTTCTGGTTCAATAATCACAATTTACAAAAATACTGTTACAGATCCGGGCACGTGCCAAACTGCCCCTTTTGAATTTGATTTTACAACTTTACAAGAGAAGAAAGGCGAAGAATACCAAAGGGACAGTCCAACGCATAAGTCGAAAATAAACTGACAACGCCATGATTAAAAAGGAAAAAGACAAACAACAGCACACAAAACTAACCTAGAAAACCAAAGACTGAGCAACACGAATTCAAACCCCACCAAAAACTTGGAGTGATCTCAGGTGCTCCGGAAGGGTAAGCAAATCCTGCTCCGCATGTGGCATCTGTCGTGATACTCATTCAAGTTCAAACCCGGTGATATGTCTTATCCTGTAGGTCATATATATGTGAAACAGATATCCCATAACCGCCAACCAACTCGTGATGGCGTCCGTAAAATTTATAAGATACGCAATTATTTCTTGATTATATTGAACTTTGAACATTTACTCATTAGCCACATTCAATTGACAAGTGTACGAAGCATTTAAAGTTGTTTTAGTTAATAGTGCATTTTAGATGCACCTTAATATCACCCTTCCAGTCTTAGTAGGTCGTAGAAGTTCAAGTAGCCTGGCATCCTGGTCAACCTCCTTTTTGCGTCGGTACGAATCAAATCGACATGTAACCGAATTTATGTGACAATTTAAAAGATTCTAAACAAGGTAAAATGGTCCGTTCGCTGTTTACATGTAACAGATCGGTATAATATAGTTCGGCATTTCTATGGGTTACACGTCAGTATGACAGCAACTGGACGACAGAAAACAACCAAAAGACATCTTGAGAGCAGCATGGAGTATTCAACAAAAGACAGGAGTATTAGACATGATCATGATGATAGAATATAGCAATCTACATTGTCCAAAGTTTATAAAAAAAAACATTAAAACAACATGTTAATAATTTCATGTGTATTAATGTCATTATCAAATTGTGAATAAGTCAAACAAAAACAATAAAAAAATCTGCATGAGACAATGGTTAGTTTCTTTCTTTGAAACAGGTTTACGTCTATCAAAATCACCCACAAGAGTTTTTGAGTCGGACATATATTTGTATCCATTCAAGCACGGTATTTTAAAAAAAAGGAGATGTGGTATGAATGTCAATAAGACACCTATCCACCTCAGTTCATAGGAAGTGGATGTAAACAATTATAGGCAACCGCGCGGCCTTCAACAATGGGAAAAACCCATATAAGAGGCCCCAAAATGAAAAATATGAATAAATAAATTGAGAAAAACAATTTACCAAACACAAATATGACAGACATGAACCAACAACTACCAAACTATAGGCGGGGATAAACATGTTTGAAGGCGCCACCCCCCTTTTTTTTACCTAGGGCAGTGGTGTAACAGTACAACATAAGAACAAACTATAAAAATCAGTTGAAAAAGTCTTAACTCATCAGATCGATACAAAGTAGAAAAAACATCTAATAAAAACACAGACTGGACGTTGCATGGTATTAATACATCCCCGTAAAGTACAGATCTGAGAGTACTCGCAGTTACTGACAGCTAGTTCAAAGCCAATAACAACTAATAATAATAAAAAAAAAAACAATGCATATAAGACTAAAATGAGCACGCTGGTTAAAACCCTGGAAAAGTCTTCTTTTCTATTCATAACAAATTACTTTTTCATTTGTGTGTTAAAAAGGGAGTTCCTTTATTTGATACACTTGATTTTTTATCAACAGGATAAAATGGCCTGGGACATTACACCTGATGCACCGGCCGGGTTAATCCAGTGCTTGGACACTGGAAATTAAAAAAAAACCACAATGATCGAATTCGTTCCAGTGAATTTTTAAAATGAATATTGTGGATGGTTAAAAGTTAATTCTATCGATTGAAGAAAAATAGTAGACAAAAAGGTATATGTTAACAAAGAATACAAAACAGATAAAAAAACATAACCCGCTTTAATGGTCGGTCCCTATGAACAAATTACATGAGAAGCTATATGAGCAAATGGGACCTTTTTCATATTTGAATGATTAAATTTGTTAAAAATATTATAAATACATGTACATGTATATCTTAAGATTAATAAAGTTGAATAACGACAACTAGAAACCTATAGTACAAATGTATATTGACCAGTAAAATGCAATATACTGTATAATGAAAAAATATAATTCAAGTGTTTCTTACTGATTGAAAATGCCGTTAAAAGCACTTTAATTTTAGGGGTACGTCTAAACACTGCTCAGGACCTCCTGAGTGCACCCAGGACTTAAACGTGCACCAAGGACTCTTTATAGTTATCGTATGTGCACACATGACGGATATATGTATTCGTTGCAATCTGTTTATTTTAGTTGTAAATTTTGGTAGATTTTGAAAACAAACTTCTAGAGATATTTATAATTTTTATAAGATAATGGCACGTGTCATTGATTACACAACATTTACTACTCAGCCTTGATTATCCAATCAACAAAATTGATTGGATTATCCTTATTCATGGCAGGCCTGAACCACTTTTATTAAATAATCTTAGATTATCTCAGATAAACTAGGATTATCTCAGATAAACTAGGATTATCTCAGATAATCCCAGTTTATCTCAGATAAACTAAGATTATTTCAGCTTAATTCAAATCCGAGAAAATCCTAGTTTATCTCAGATTATACAGCAAATTCATTATCTGCAGAAAATCCCGGTTTATCTCAAAATATTAAGAAAATCTAGGTTTTTCTGAGCAATTTTCAGATAATCCTAATGTATTTCCAGATAATTAATTATCTCACTTTCAGATAATCAATTATCTCATTTCTCGAGAAAATCTAGGTTTATTTCGGATTCTAAATATACCAAAGAACAATGTAACGAGTGTTTTAATTGGACGAGAATCGTTTGACGTTTTACTTTCTCTTTGAAACCATGGGGGTGGCGAATTCACTTCCTATTATTGGATGACTGAAGGGGATGTGCCAAAATATGGGTCGTAATTTTGCGAGATTTTATATAAAAAAAACGTCCTTTTTCAGAGGAGGGGCGATATTCTGCACACGGCACGCAATTTTTACTTATATATTGATAGATCGCACATGTTATTGTGTCCGATTTAACATGTTAATATCAAACTACTCGTGGTGTGGACATCACCGTTATTGACACCTTGACAAGCGAAATTTGTTGAATCAATTAAAAAAACAAATAATATACAGAAGGGCTGATTATACAATTACAATATACATATACTTTGTACATACATAGTAAACAAATTTGGTATAGCTAATTCTTTTACACAAACTGACTGTGTAATACCGACGGCTAATTTCGACATCGATAATCATTGAATTCTCATATTTTAATTTATTCAGTCTGTTTTGATTTTTTTATCGTGACAAAGTTTTGTAAAATATTCAATTTTAACTATTTCATTACTTCGTCATTTTTCAGTAAACAAAATCGAGATAACAGTAGAGAGAATGCAATTAAATCCAATACACAAATAATGCACGATTCAATTATGGAAAAAAAACAATTATTTCATCATGGTTATTCATAAGACATAATTTTTCATTTTGTTTTCAAAATAATTAAATACATAAGAGTGTATATGCCTTTAACCTTAAAGCGCCAGATATAAATTGTAGGATATAATCAATAAATGTACGTTGTCGGAAATACTAAATGTATGTGTACTCGCTAAGAAACAGGAGAAAACCTCTTCGTTCTGTTTCTAAATCTTGAACCAAAAAGTTTAATTTTTCTAGGTTAATGTAATTACAGGTGACATGAGTGTCAAAGCTTTACCTGTTATATTGCTAATATATAACAACTGCCCTCAATAAATGTTGACATAACAGGAAAAACGTAATAAAAGTTTTTTTAAGACTGTTCATAACAATAAATTAATTCATGCACGAAAAAGAAATTTTGAAAGATTTATTTCTTACTGTTTCTGCTTTATATTTTTCTCTAATATTTTATTCTAATAATCACTTTTTACTCGAAAACTAGCATATTTCAACACAAGACACAAAATCACAATCCAGTGATAAGAAAACTGTTTCTTTGATTAGATTTAAGGAAGGACTTATCTTTTCACACAATCAGTTGGATTATTTTATACTGAAATCTATAAAACATTTTTTTATATTTTGTGGAATTACTGTTTAAAATATTACTAAACAGTTAACCAAACAAGAAAGGCTTTCTTAGAACAAAAATAAGGATAAAAGTTGCAAAAAATGTTAAATAAACGTTTCTTTTTGTTTGTTATAATATTAAAGCCATCTGAGAAATCTAAGAAATCCTTTCAGTTTATTTTATTTGAAAACATTAACAAATATAGATCTAATTCATTGCAAAATGTGGCGTCATTTGGGGATTAATCCCCGTTTTAACAGCGTTTGTTTAATGGTTAATTATGCACTGGGCACGAGTCGTTTTAAAAAGAACTGATTTACAATATAATAGAGTTGTAAGGTAATAAATATTTCAGGTATTGGGAATTTGTCATCATCATGATTAGATTATCTAATTGACCAAAAACTTTATAATAATTATTATTATTTTATTATATGATAATAAATAATAATAATTTATTTTATTAAAGTGTCACATACTTGTCTACAGATTTTTATACAGGTTATATAAAATACATTGCATAACAATAAAATAAGACAAATACTCAGCCTAGACTGGCTTATGAGACACTATATATACAAATATATAACTATTTAACAAATACAAATTGTAAAACGTAATAAAATGTCAAAAATGTTTAAAATTATCCGAATTTTACACAATTTTTTCATTAATTAAATAAAAAAAATAACTTAAAATAGAAATGACACAATTAAGTATGACGTACATTAGTAAAAAATAAATAATATGTGATAAAAAAAAATATGTTTTAAGGGGGGGTTATATAAACAGATTGCGAAGAATAAATTGAAATAATCTTGGTTGTTTTAATAATTCAACTTACTAAATAAGTATTAAAATGTAACACTAAGTGACTTAGCAATAAAATGGATGATAAATTCCTGCACCATATTTTCACTGTTTTAATAGAGATAAATTACGGAAAGAATAACGGCGCGTGATATTTTTTTTTATAAAATTACAACTTTCTAAAAGGAAACTCTTTAGAACTTCGAAATGGTGTATTTCAACTTTGCTAAACTTATTTCAACATTTTAGTTATTTGTCCTAGTTAAGTGTGCAGATGCCATATTTATGTAACATATTTCACTGTCTTCATAAAGAAAAATACGAATATAACATGCAAATTCTCTTTAAAGAAACTCTCAAGACAAACTTCTAAATTGTTCAATCCCTCTGATCTCCATTATTATCGATATACTTGTCATACATGTACATCCTGAATAAATCGATTTTTTTTATCAAAGTTGGAAAATTAAACGTTCTAAAACGTTTCCTGTAAGATCCTTATCTTTCATTCTTCTCTATCTGTATAGATGCACCATTGTCTCTATATCTCATCCCTTATAACCATGAAATTTTCCTCCAATGTGTCGTGGCTTTCTATTGGTTCCTTTTTAATTATTTATCTTATTTTGTGAGGAATATAATGAATTATCTCAAATATGCATTAAGCTGAGATAATCCCGGTTTATCTTAAAATTCTGAGATAAACCGGTATTATCTGAAAAAAATCGAGATAATCCCGGTTTATCTGAGCTTAATGTAAAATAGTGAGATAATCCTAGTTTATCTGAGATAATCTGGGATTATCTATAAAAGTGGTTCAGGCATGCCATACTTATTGCTTATGAATATCATCTTGTTAGAACAGTGTTTTGAATAAAATTGAATTATACATTTAAGTTGTTTCGGAATTGTTTCATGTTACATGTATAAAATTTATTTTATGCGTAGTGCATTTTTACGATTATGAAGAAAACAATAAAAACTCCCTTTCAATGCATTTTCATACAGTTTATCTTATGACCGTGACCTGTTATATATTTCTTGCATGAAGACATATTTCTCGTATCACACTGCACGGAGTGTGATACAAAAAACTCAATTTTGATTATTAGAAAAATACCTAAATATGATAAATGACAGAAACTGAGAGGAAAACGGAGATAAATTAATATTTCAGAATTTATTTAAATTCATCTAAGGCTTGTAAAACTGGACAAGTACAATTTTAATAAGAAATAAAATCTTACTATATGAGATTTGATCATATGAAGTGCTGCAAATTCAAGAAATGTATTACTGGACAAGAATGAGTTTCTTTTTTTTTTGCATATGTAAGCTGTCTGTTAATAATGTTCAACACTATCAGGGGGTACAAAAAATTTAGGGGGGGGGGAACGATTAAAGACTATGCAAAAACAGTCTAACTTGCGAAGCCTACTTTGATATTCTATATGACAAACATAGTGATTCTTTTTGTAGATTTAGATCTTTGAACACAAAAATTTCTATTGAAATTGGTAGATGGCAAAATAATCAGAGAGAAAATGTTATTTGTACTTTATGTAATTCCGGTGATATTGGCGACAAGCTTCATTATGTTTTAGAATGTTCGGCAATAGACAAAAGTAGACAAACGCTGTTAAAACGGGGTTTTGATCCCCAAGGACGTCACATTTGGCAATAAATTTAATCGATATTTTTTTTAACGTTTTCAAATGAAATAAATTGAATGGAAAATTTCCCGACATTGTGAAGATTTCTCAATTGGCTTCAATAATTACAAACAAAACGAAAAGTTTATTTAACATTTTTGCAATTCAGTATGTTTATCATTTTTCAAAAGAAAACTTTTTTGTTTGCCAAGTTTACTTGTATGTGTTTATTACCATCACTAATCACAGTGACACTCCTAATTATTAAAGATCAACATGATAATTGGTATTGAATATGACCATCGGTCATGCATATCCCAAAATACGGCGCATGCCGATAAAAACTTAAATAACTTCTCAAATATTGAATTGATTTTATGAAAACAAAAATTATAAGATCAAAAATTAAATTATCTATCGAATGCATACCCTTAACGCACACTAAAACATCTCTTACATTTCCTGAGTGCACTTTTTATGTTCTGAGTGCACTCAGGAGGTCCTGAGCGGCTTTTAGACGTACCGTAATTTTAGTGACCGATTAAGGCTAATTCAATGACCAGGGGCCGTGTCAACGAAGCGGTCTTAGGACTAGGACGTGTCTAAGGATGGTTTTAGGACACGTCTTAGTCCTAAGTCAGGTTAACGAAAGTCTCCTAAGTTAAGATATGTCCTAAATTTGGTCCTAAAATTAGGATATATGAATAGGTGTCTTAGGATGGTCTTAGGATAGTCCTAAGAGTCATGATGTCCTCAGTTGAAATAAAAACAACAAATAAGGCCGCTGTGTATGTTCATGTAAGACGACGAGCGAATAATATTCGCCGAAACAGAGTGTTTAGGGACAGAGACAATCCATTAGACTATTTGGACGATGCTGATATTGTACGTAAATATAGACTTACAAGACCAATGATTCTAGAACTTTGTGGAATGTTCCAAAATTAACTCGCTAGGCCGACTAAAAGGTCCAATGCATTTCCTGTCTCATTACAAATAATGGTAGCCCTAAGATTTTATGCGACTGGGAGCTTTCAACTGGTTAATGCTGATGTCCATCGTATTTCTAGAGCTAGTGTTTCTACTATTACACGTGACGTCACACAATGTTTGAAAAATGTATGCAATCAATACATTTCGATGCCCACAGATCAAGCATCTCTTCAAGCTTTAAAGCAAGGTTTTTTATGACATTTCAAATTTTCCAAATGTTATTGGTGCTGTTTATGGTACTCATGTGCGTATCAAAAGCCCAGCTGTTGATGAACACTTGTACGTAAACAGAAAAAAATACCACTCGCTTAATGTAATGGGAGTTTGTGACTCAAACTTGAAGTTTTTAAACATTGCGGCAAAGTGGCCTGGTAGTACACATGACTCATTTGCATTGCGCAATTCAAGGCTTTGTGAAATGTTTAGTAGACGGAGACATACGCGATGGATGGCTTCTTGGGGACAGTGGATATCCACTTCGACCTTGGTTCCTAACACCAGTCATAAACCCAACAACAAGACAGGACCAACGTTACAACAGTTGCCATATGAGAACAAGATGTGCTGTTGAGAGGAGTTTTGGAGTGTTGAAATCTCGGTTCCGATGTATCGATACCACTGCAGGAACATTGTTGTACAGCCCAGTTAGATGTTGTGACATTATAGTAGCTGTTGTTGTTCTACACAACATGTGTATTTACAAAAGAATTCCATTGCCTCCAGGAAACAATTATCCAAGAGATCATGGAAACATTGGTGGACAGCAATATGTTGGTATCCAAAATGATGGTGCAGTTATTCGTACTAGATTGATTAATAACAGATTCAACAATTAATAAAAAAAAATATTCTTATCCTTCTTTTTTAATCACTAATGGGTTGTTCATTGCATTTATTCTTGTATTCTGATACCTGGATGACAATCTCACAGACATATAACCAATAAAATTTCATTTGGTGGTACAAAGGAATTTAACAATTTTTAGGTTTAAAAGAAAGGAAAAGGATTCTTAAGGGACACTCAAACTCACAAGTCGAATATAAAACTGACAAGACATGGCAAAAAAGAAAAAGAAAATGTCCAAGACAAATAAGAGTATACAAAACACAATATAGAAAACCAAAGATTGAGCGACACAAACCAGTATGGCGATTATCATTGTAAACTTATAGTTTTCAACGGAAATTATCATTGTATACTTATAGTTGTCAAAGGAAATAAGGTAAATTATTCACTGAAATGATAACTATATGATTATTCAAAATTGAACTATGACAAAAAGTATATTTAATCAATATGATAGAAATAGCAATGTATCACTCGTGATCACTGGCTCGATCTGAGTTTTCTGGAATCTGCAAACTGATACCAAGTTAGGCAAAACGCAACTTTTCTTTGGCCTGTTCCAGCTGAAGGCGTTGGCAGTCAACAGATAGTTTATCTTTTTCTACGCGAAGTCTTTCCTTTTCAACGGTAAGTCTCTCCTTCAGCAGCCTCATCTTTTCTTCTTTCAATTTCAGTGTATCCTTTTCTACCTGCAGTCTTTCCTTTTCAATATTCAACCTTCCTCTCTCAATTAGAATCAGCTGCTAAGAATCACTATCGTCCATGGTCGAAGCAGTGGTGGTAATATTTCTGGTTGACGTAGTTCTATTACTAGCACCGCTGATTGATGGTTCTGAAATAGAATGTTAAACATTAAGCTAATTCATAAAGACAATTTTTTGAATCGACAAAATGCATGAAAAGAATAACGTTGATTGACATATTTTGGTGATTACTGTGTGTGTGTGCGTGTGTGTGTGTGTGTGTGTGTGTGTGTGTGAGACGTTGTGGTCTATATACACACACATCTCTTTGTTTTCAGTGTATTATCAAAAAGTTGAATCAAGAACAGATGGTTATTAAATATATTTCAAATATCAAAAAGGACAATCATTAAAAACGGGAAGAATAAATGTATTTCAAGCCAAAATTCGATTAATTAATGATCACATCCAGTGGCAAACATTACAATCCCATCACGAACGGAGCAAGTTCAAAGACAGGCATGTCGAACCAATCATGTCGTCACCTCCCTCCCCTTTTTGTCGCTCTGTTTTACACAAGAACTATAAGAAAATAAACAAATTACCTGATTCATCTGCTGAAGAGTAGGAGCTCCTTCTTGAAGATGAACATGACGGCATCGACAAATCCATCGACGTTTCTTTAAAAGAGGCTGTATATATTCCTCCGTCTATTCCATCTATAAGCGTGTCTCCAATAATTCCTACCACCTGGTCTCCCATGGAGGAAATGTCTTCTGGGGGAGGACCTCCGCCTGTCTTTCTAGCCTCTCGTCTATTGTGTGCCACTTTCTTTTTGGCGTTGTTCATATATGTTGTCCATTTCTTTCGAATTTCTTCAACTGTTCTTTGGTGGTGGGTATTTGAAGAATTCATCTTTGTACAAATACCATCCCGTGTCGTCTTCTTAATGTTATTTGTCGCAACATTTGACAGCTTGCTGAATAGTATACCTTTATGTTTTTCAACTTCGGCCAGCATAATTTGAATTTCGATTTCGGAAAAATTTGGAGATCTTTTCTTGCTCATGTTGATTCAGTATACGAATTGAAATCGAGTGGACCTAAGTACAAAACTAGTTTATATAGTTAAATTGCAGCTCAACAATAGCCTCTAAAAAGTTTTGAGACAATTAATTTAATCGTTTAAAGAATTTTATTCTTTCATTTTAACAGTTTATATTATGTTTCTATTATTATATGTTAATCACGGATTTGACAACTATTTTTGGACATTTTATTTGAAAATCGTCGTTTTTTAGCGACTCATTATGCAGCAACAAATGGAGAATTAAGGAGCCTTTTATGTTTTATGCTGTATAAACAATATTCTTTAACTGTTATAAATTTCGTTTTTTTTTAATGCTAACTAACGAAGTATAAATAAAACTTTGTGTCTAGTATTTTTACAGACCTCGAATAAAAGTTCCTGTCATTATGGAACATAATCTTTATAGATATGATTTACCAAAAAGAAGTGGAAAATACATTACAGTTTTTATGTAAAAGTTATTTTCGATCATCAATATTTTTTTCCATTTGAAAACTTGCTATATTTTTATGATTGCAATAGAGTATATTTGATATTAAAACATGAACAAATATACATTGCAAATTTAATGATATTCAATGAATTTTAATCTCATAAAACTACATGTCATAGTTACAGTTAACATTGATTTTTACAATAACAAGGTAAAATTGTCAAGTCCGATTTAATCAATTGAGTATACATTTTTTAAAGGTTAAAAGTTGTAGAATTTTACCGAAAGCCGTTAAAGCTAGGTAAATTTGTACGCAATTCCGAAAACATATTTCATTTTAGTTGTAATTTATGCTCATTTAATCCTCACATATATTTTATTTTGGACAATTGAACAAACCAAACAAATTTTCACGGAAGGACATGAATATAATTGAGAAATCAGGGTATTACAAACAAGCTCGAATAAAGGGAGACAAACCTTATGAATCTGCACAAACAATGTTATGTCAAAATTGATAGATTTACCTGGTACTGGATGCTACTGAAAATTCCCAATCAACTATTTTATCGATGACTGACGTGTACTAAAATGTACTTAACAGTACTGGATTTAAAGCTACGCGTTTTTTCTTAATTACCTAAACCAATACTGACTGGTACTTAATCGATCGCGATAGTTAGTGTACTGAACATGTACTGAACAACTGAAAAAGATCTTGACATTTTTCCTTACGGTAAATTCAGGCATTTAAGAGTTGTTCAGTTTAAAATGACCGTTTCAGTAGTAAAACCCGTTACTAGTGTTTGCATGTTTGCTATTCACTGTATTTGACTTCATTTCCCTGAACCTAGGCTATCATTTACTTTAAATATTGTGAATACTGCCAATTACATATATTGGTTTTTTTTTCGAGAAAATATACATAATTTGTCAAATATTTTAAAAGTAAGCCAATTACATTACCCTTGTGTGGTCCTTTCTGTCCTGTCTGAATGCCCATACACATAACAGAATATACAACAGTACTAGTGATACAACTGTTGCAAACACCACTGCATTGTTTTTCAAATCAAACTTTTCAAAAACTCTTCCAAAATCGATCGTGTTTGGAGGCACGTAGAAAGTTGTGGCAAAACTGTTTCCGGGTGGACTGGAACATTCACAAACAGTCTCATTGATGGTTGATGCTGCAGAAAGCTAAATAACAGACAAAATGAGTGTATAAAGCACCATTCATAAACACTATGAGTATAACCCCGTCCGGAGTAGCTGACACCATACTCGTTTTTATAGGGTTTGTATTGCTCAGTTATTAGTTTTCTGTGTAGTGTGTTATAGTCTGCTGTTTGTCTTTTCGTCGTTTTATGTTTTTTTGCCATTTCCGTTACTTTTCTCTCGAATTTTGATTTTTTTTTACTCGTTTTGTTTTCTTTGGTTCGTTTTTTACATTACATTAAAAAAAAGTATTGTAAATAACACTTTATAAATTTCTCCGAAGTGCGATTTAGGATTGACCTATATCTGGAACGTTTAAATCCATACATTTGAAAGCCGTGAATGTAACAATACACATGGAGTTACAAACCAAAAGGGACACTAAACAGGATTGCGTAAACCAACACAAGGTCAACTTTGTCTTTGGAAGGTTAATCTTTTTATCCATAATTTCTTCATCAACAGAAAATTCAAGCAATGTATGTAATTAATCATGTCAGTCGCAAAGATATGACAACTTGACTGCATATTAACTTTGGGACAACTTGTTCATAATCATTAGTTTCCATTGCTTGAAAATTATTAATACTTATAAATCTGCTTCGTTAATTGTTATTATTAAGCTTCACACAACTGTCGCGATCTTTAACAATACGATTATGCAAAAAAACATTCCATGATGTCTGCGACAAAAATTATCACTGTGGCTTCTTGTATATATGTAACACTCCCAAACGTGTCCATCCCCCCAAACGTGTCCGATTCCCCCAAACGTGTCTATTTCCCCCAAACGTGTCCTTAAAAGTTGATATCGCCCAAACGTGTCCAATTTCATAACCCCCAAACGTGTCCGATAATTGTTATTCGCCAAAACGTGTCCACTGAAAACGCCAGAACGTCTCACGTCTTTTAGCGCTAATACATGTATGTTCTAAATGAAATCAATAACGTTTACGGCAATTGTACGATGGGGGACACAGTTGACTAAGTGGTCATTTATTAGCATTAGTTTGTTCGATACCGGTTGTTAATGATTATCATAATTGCAAATTTAATCTGTAACATACCGGTATGAACTAACTTTTGACTGAAATTACTTGTCCAGTTGCAAGTATTTCATGCTCATTTAGAGCGAACATACAAATAATTCTAGTACAGTTGAAATAATCATTTTCTATGTAAATTATTTTTTACTAATAAACTCCGATGATGCCTTTTATATTAATCCGAATATTGCACATCAGCAGAATTGACTTCCATTTTTTCAACAGTTCTGATATTTTAAAAGCTCTTCAAATTATAAACTGCATGGTTATCAGATTTTTTTTAATGAATTGTAGGTTTCGAGCATCACTAAAGACACACGAACAAGAGACATAACGTCCAGTGCCAAATATGTCATGCATTATTTGAACGACATCATGTTAACAATAAATACTGTAGATAAGTTCTATCATCATACCGGACATTTAGGATTGGGCCTAAATTTTTACGGTTATTCGGGATTAACACTAGTTGGGATTTTAATCTAAAAAAATTAAGAGCGAGTAAAGACCAATTTTTAAATGACTTCAGTAAGAAACTACTTCAGTCTCTGTTATGTAATAGAGGCCGTTTTAAATAAAAGTTGCGGAAATTAAAAAAAAAAACGTTGGCGGAAATTTAAAAAAAAACGTTGCCTTCCAATATACAACTGATATCACCATGAAAGAGTGAAATCCTACAAAGGTTTTAATGCACAGAGAATGGGACATAGAGGTATCTAATTTAATATCTACAATTAAACTGAGCCTGGATCCAACGTAGCCGAAACTGACGCCCCCACTTTTACCCAGGTTAGACTGCCAGTTTAAAAAAGACCTAAAGTAATGTATTTCTATTTTTTAATGAAATAGTAAAATGAATATACGTTAATGAAAAAGCAATAACCAAATAAACTACGTATTTATAATATGGACACGAATGATAGTTTCAGTAAAAGAAAACAATTAAGCTTGATATGGACACGTTTGGGTGTTTAATAAAAAAAATGGACACGTTTGGGCGTTTATACAAATGACACGCTTTGGCGCCCTTTTACAACTAGACATGTTTTGCAGTTCAGTGACGTTATGTGGACACGTTTGGGGGAATCGGACACTTTTCTGAGTGTTACATATATTTTGAAAGTGATATAGTCTTGACATACGTGCGATACGCATTTTTAAATGGGCCCTATCAGGAGCAACCAGGGCATAATGTTAGAGTGCAACCAATAGGACTGAATACCCATTTTAAGTAGGACTACATCAATCAAAACAGAAAAAGAGTTCACTATAATCATACCTGACATGAAGTTTTGTCCCAATTTTCCTTTGCAGTATCCCAAACTCTACAACCAACCGTTGCACCGATAATTTCATATTCAACAATAGAAGTACTCAGTGACCATCTTCGCCTGGTTAATGTAGGGAAGGAAGATGCTTCTGTCATTACAAAAACAGTATTATTATGTTATAAACAAAACAACGAACGAAAACGATATAAATTTGATTAAACAATATCTATTTAAAGTATGTGTTTCATTGTACTCACTTTGATCTACTCTGTCTTGTACACATTATGTTATTTTGAATTGTTCAATACAATTATTAATCTCAACATAAAAAGATGTATGATTGCCAATGAGACAACTATTCACCAGACACACGTGTCGTCGACGTAAATAAACTCACATCACCACACGGCCCTGGACAACATGAGCAAAACCAATACCATATGGTAAGCTATAAAAGTATTTAGTATTATATTTTACTTAAGAAGCTTTGATCGCATATTACAATCTGTCTGCAGTTATCTTCATTTCAACAGTTACTTCATTGGTTTTTCAACGTTAATAAAAATAAGAAGATGTGGTATGATTGCCAATGAGACACAAAAGCCAAAATGACACAGAGGTTAACAACTATACGTCACAGTATGACCTTCAACGATGAGCAAAGCCCATACCGCTTAGACAGCTATAAGAGGCCCCGAAATGACAAATGTAAAAACAATTCAAACGAGAAAACTAACGGCCTAATTTATATCAATACAAAATAATGAACGAAAAAATAAATATGTTGTACACAGCAACAAACGACAACCACTGAATTACAGGCTCTTGACAGACAGAATGTGGTGGGTTTAAAACTAGTTTGAAGGCGCTAACCCTCTCCTAACATAGGACAGTGGTTTAACAATACAACATATGAACAAACTATACAAATCATTTGAAAAAGGCTTCACTCATCAGATGGATACAAATTGAAAGCATTTAACAAAAACACAGAGTGAACGTGGACGGGTACTTGTACATACAAACAAACAAAAAGGCACTAAGTACAAATCTGAGAGTACTCGCAGTTACAGACTTCAAGTTCAAACCCAATAGCAACTAATAAGAAAATCATGCATCTAAAACTACAACATCCCTTGCATGGTTGTGTTCTCGTCAGTTTTCATTGGAATTTAATGAGGTGATAACATATTAGTCTTATGAAGACAAGAAATAACTTAAATAACCTCAGTGATTACCAATAAATGCACACTATTACACGTATGTTTGAGGTTTTTTTTCTGTTCCCTCAAGTTAAATATATATACCTTTTTTAACAAAGACTCCAATATACACATTTGTTGGTGCTGTGTATAGTCCACCGTCCAGTATTACTATTATTTCGTTGGTGCCCAACCAGTTACTAGATTCTGTATTTTTCATCCAGTCATATTCGTTTTCCGTTGGATGTTCTTTTTTTCGAATGTAAATAGTGTGATTAAGGTGGTCCATGGCGTTATTTATACTGATTATTAAATTATCTGAAGGTGTCTTCCAGTACATTTTATACATCAGCATCTGTGAAGTGGTTTCGTTTTTATCTACAGGAATGGCTACATTGATAGTTTTTCTTGTCGGTACTAAATCAGTATTTCTGAGTTTGATTTTATATGGTATTGCTGAGTTTGTTGTATTGCCTTCTCCCACTGACACAGAAACCGTCTTTGATGAAATGAACTTGGACTCCTCATCCCACGAAAATGGTGTATGGTCATATAATGTTACCTTTTAAGAAAAATTATCATCATTAGTTATATCGAAAAGTAGGTAAGACACTTATGTGATCCATATTAATTCGTGGATATAAAGACAACGCAAAAGTGGAAATAACTGCAAATACTGCAGATATTTCCTTTTTTTTTTTTTTTTTTTTTTTTATACTAAATTGGTGTTGTTAATATTATTTTCAAGGAATAATAGTAGGAGATCTCTATACAGTGTTTTATATAGCATACATGTGTCGACACCTTGCATCAAGCTTTAAATTTCATCTAATTCAAACAGGTTGTTAACATCAACAGAAATTACAGTGAAGAAAAATATATAAAACACAATTACAATGAATATTTTTCCACGTTTTCCTTTCTTTCCTTTTGTTTTGATTTATAGTATCGAATTATCATAATAATTAATGTTTCAATCCTCTTATTATTGCGTGTACCTGTATGGCTTGCTCTTGTGTAGACTGGAAATTTGATTCTACAAAAATTAAATCTACATCATTGATTTGAAACCCTTTCTGAATCAGCGTTCCAATCAGTTTCTTGTCTTCAGTGGAATTGATGTGTCCATTTTGAACGTAAACAGACATCTGTTTACGATAGTTCAACATCTGAAGCACGTGGCCTAAGTCCGAAATACTGTCCATTAGTACTGGAACCTCGTTTTTTACCTACATATAAAACTTGTCCAGCAAAGAATGACAAAATAGAATACATTTAACCTCAAACGTTCCCTTGTGAAAAATCATGAAAATAGAATAAACATTCAAGACCATTGGGATTCTCCTTTAATCATATTTAACTAGAGGCTCTCAAGAGCCTGTGTCGCTCACCTGATTCTACTTTGGTTTTGGAAATCATGTAAAAATAGATTAAAATCATAACAGATACCCTAATAATGAGTGAGGCCAAATTTGATTAATATTGGTATTGTGATTTAATAAAAAATCCTGGTGTCTATCTTGAACAGTAAATAGTAGCAACACTTCATCAGCACCTCATAAGAAACATTTATGCCATGTTTTGGTTTCATTCCATTCAGTGCACCTCTAGAAGAAGCATTTGTATGTATTTCCCATAGGGTCTTATGTTAAAGGAAGTCCCCCCATTGGCGGCCATCATGGATGAAGGATCAGCTTCAAAGTAACAAAACTTAGTCAGCACCTCATAAGGAACATTCATGCCATGTTTGGTTTCAATCCATTCAGTATGTGGTTCTCTAAAAGAAGACATTTGAATGTATTGTCCATAGGGTCCTTTGTTAAACATTGTCCCCATCTGGCGGCAATCATGGATGAAGGATCAGCTTCAAAGTAACAACACTTGGTAAGCACCTCAAAAGAAACATGCATGCCATGTTTGGTTTCATTCCATTCAATGGTTCTCTAAAAGAAAACATTTGTATGTATTTCGCATAGGGTCCTATGTTAAACTAAGTCCTCCGCTGGCGGCCATCTTAGATTATGGATCGGCTTCATAGTAACAACACTTGGTCAGCACCTCATAAGGAACATTCATGCCGGGTTTGGTTTCATTGCATTCAGTGGTTCTCTAAAAGAAGACATTTGTATGTATTTACCATAGGCTCCTATGTTAAACTTAGTCCCCCGCTGGCGGCCATCTTGGATTACGGATCGGCTTTAAAGTAACAACACTCGGTCAGCACCTCATAAGGAACATTCATGCCATGTTTGGCTTCATTCCATTCAGTGGTTCTCTAAAAGAAGACATTTGTATGTATTTCTCATAGGGTCCCATTTCAAACTAAGTCCCCTGCTGGCGGCCATCTCGGATTATGGATCGGCTTCAAAGTACCAACACTCGGTCAGCACCTCATAAGAAACATTCATGCCATGTTTGGTTTCATTCCATTCAGTGGTTTTCTAAAAGAAGACATTTGTATGTATTTCCCATAGGGTCCTATGCTAAACTTAGTCCCCCGCTGGCGGCCATCTTGGATAATGGATCAGCTTCAAAGTAACAACACTTGGTCAGCACCTCATAAGAAACATTCATGCCATGTTTGGTTTTATTCCATTCAGTGGTTCTCTAAAAGAAAACATTTGTATGTATTTCCCAAAGGGTCCTATGTTAAACTAAGTCCCCCCGCTGGCGGCCATCTTGGATGATGGATCCGCTACAAAGTAACAATACTTGGTCAGCACCTCAAAAGGAACATTCATGTCATGTTTGGTTTCATTCCATTCAGTGGTTCTCTAGAAGAAGTTCAAAATGTAAAAAGTAAACGACGACGACGGACGACGACGGACGACGGACGACGGATGCCAAGTGATGAGAAAAGCTCACTTGGCCCTTCGGGCCAGGTGAGCTAAAAAGGCTAAAAGGAGTATAATTCTGCCATATATGAATTAAGAAACAAGTCGACAAGAAAAGGAGAACAATTGGTTCAAATAGGAATGCCAATTGTGTGTTGAAAGACACGTTCTCCAAAACGTAACGAATATGTATATATAAATGTCACTAAAGATACGTCACTTTTTGAGGCGTTGATCCAATTATGTGACGCGCAGGTCATACTTCGTTTGTGGTGTCCTGGTGTACTGTCGTAAATTCATGTGAGGTGTCCGTTGTAATTCTGCATTGTACATGCTTTAATGTACTATTATATTATCTATTTATGTATTTCTCTGTCCTGAGTGTTCTTACGTTTATTTGTACTGTATTCCTGTCACGTAGTGTTGTCATTTTAGCTGTATTTTGAAAAATTTCATATGAACGGGAGGTTTGGCTAGCCATAAAACCAGGTTCAACACAGCATTTTGTCTTGAAATGTCATGTACCAAGTCAGGAATATGGCAGTTGTTATCAAATAGTCCGTTTCTTTGCATGTTGGCGTATATTTTGTTGCAGTTCTGTGTTTTTGTTTTTCCGTTGTCTTCCTCATATAGTTGACGTGTTTCCCTCTGTTTTAGTTTGTGATCCGGAATTGTTTTTCGCTTTATCGATTTATGACTATTGAACAGCGGTATACTACTGTTGCCTTTATTGATCTTTTTCTGAAATTTTCGTAGTTTTTTTCGAAATGTGTTTAACCATTGTGAATAGCTGAAATGTGTCAGTCAAGTATCTTCTAAATGATCTTAAATTGCAATAATGATTTTTAGACAGACAAAAGTACCCATACTATATGCTGCTTTGGGTTGTGGTGGTCAATTTCTTGTATAGCACATTGTATAACATCTAAACTGTATAAATTAAATCTACTTTAATTGTTAACTTTACTTACAACATTATTTTTGTTATCCGCATCCAGTTCATTCTTCATAGCAATCTGTGAAGCAATAAATGCCCTTTCTGCAGAAGTGAGATCAGCGTCGTTTGGTCCAGATAATTCCTGTCTGCTGGAGATATCCGACATTATTGTATATATATCTAATGCTGTTGGTGTATCCTTTGATGTCTTGGGTAATATGGCTTCCAAAGCATTGTTAAGGACCCTTAGCATACCTGAGAAGATAGTATTTGTCAGCGTAGATAATGAAATTGAGAGATGTGGTTGGAGTGAGAAAAGTTTTGCTACTGGACGTTAAGAAAATAACAAAGCATGTTCGATATTTGTAATTCGAGGATGTATTGCTTTTGTTTTAGAAATGGTAACTTATATATATAAATAGCTTCAGTGATATGGAATATTTTAGATAATTATCAAGAAATCTAATGAATCTCTTGATTTATTTTATCTCCCCCTCCTATATTTCGAAAGAACAAATCAAACAAATATTTAAATCAACTGCATAATGTCTAAATTTCTTTCCCTTACGATTTGCCAAATTGTCTGTGTAAGTTGTCTTCCAACCCTTTCACGCTGGTCATACAAATGAGATGATTAGCTAGCTATACACCAGGTTTATACATTTTCTACACGAGAAAATGCCTGTACCAATGACAGTTGTTTTCCATTCGTTGGTGTGTATGAGCTTTTGATTTTTACATATAAAGGATTTTCCGTTTTAGATTTCCCTTGAATTCGGAATTTTTGTTATTTACTTTTATACATCATGTATAGTTTTAAGATATTACCATGACACGTAGAAATGTAGTCTTCATACTTTGGATATGCCTCATTACTGGTCAATTTTACAAGTTTTTTCCAATAGACCTTTATTTCCTTCTAATGCCTTGGACTGCAAAATGTACAAATATTAACAAACTGTTATCATAATAAAGAATAACCATGTTTTTGTGAATTAACTTTTTTTATAATCACTGAAATTAAGATATATATGTACGTAACATTTTAAGTCTGAAAGTAAAACTTAAAACACAAATATTTGGCAGAAATTGTTTACTGAGATGGAGGCAGTACAATGAGATGTGAAACAGTTGTATCCCGTACAGCTACAGCTTACATGATGAAGATGTCAATCCTTTCGCCAGACTTATTGGAATTGGAACATAGTACAAAGTGATGTCACTCGTACATACAAATGACACAACAACAGAATGAATTAACAATGCATTCAAGCTCCAGCTACTATTCAGATTCGTAATCATCAATATAACCAACAGTCATACACCTATATGATGGTGACTGCTAACGAAACGGCTAACCCACAGTAAAGTATATTTGAAAAAAAAGATTCCAACCCTACTCCGAAATTACACAAACTAATTGATGCCCATAGCTTATATTTAACGTGTTAATACGTGATCTATATACATATATTTCGGTTTTTCCTTTCAGAACGATATGTCTATCTTTTGAAGAAACAACCTGGACGATACCAATTTTCAATGAAATGTGCTTCTAGGCATACAATCACCTGTGTGAGGTAAATCTTTACCCTAATAAAAATAAAAGCTACAGTTTGTTAAAAAAATAGTTCATTCGATAGAAACCGTGTGTTGTTGTCAATTGGGGTTATACTGCACACTTTTCCATTTAATGGTTTTTGAAGGTTTAAGGCAGAAACAATCTTTTCCTCGATCATTTTAGACTGAAATACCAGAAAACATCGTTAACGCACAGTTTAACCTTCGATAAGTAAAGTTATGTTACCTTATCGCTACAATGAAGGTACATTATACGAGATGCATTTGATGCTGGCATAACACTTTTAAAAAGCCACTCATGTGTAGGATTATTAAAATTAAGAAGTGAGAACAAAATATGGAGGTATTATAAAAGGTATCCATCGTAACGTATTGGAAATTGTACTGTGATGTTTGTTTTTCATGTAACATACAATAAGATGTGATATATAAAGGCAACAGTAGTATACCGCTGTTCAAAAGTCATAAATCGATTGAGAGAAAACAAATCCGGGTTACAAACTAAAACCGAGGGAAACACATCAGCTATCAAAGGAAAACAACGGAACAACAGAAACACTTAAGTGCAACAAAAATAAATGCCAACATACATAGAAACGGGCTATTTGATAACAACTAACATATTCCTGACTTGTTACCGGACATTTAAAGAAAAAATGGTGTGTTGAACCTGGTTTTATGGCTAGCTAAACCTACCGCTTATATGACAATGTTAATAAATATCGCTAAAATGATAAAACTTCGTGTCAGGAATACAGTACAAACAAACTCAAGAACACTCAGCACCGAGAAATGCATATGATTGCCAATGAGACAACTCTCCACAAGATACTAAATGAACATTTCGATTTTGGGCTCTCTTTGTGCCAGTGTGTTTTTTTTTTACATTTATCTTTACCTTTTACACTATCAAATTACCAAATATACGCATTTCTGTAGGGAACAGCCCAGTAATCTAATAGGGGTATAATATTCCATCCTTATTCATATTTAAATAAAAAAAAATTTATAGCCAGGCAAAAATGAGAAATCAGGAATTCGTTTTAAATTTGATTTTGAATATATATATTTTTCCGTGGTAAAACTTTCATGATCCCAGAGACAAAAAACCAACATTTTACCCCCAAAGCAAATAGATAAATTCCTAAGCCATTGACTTGATTTATTTGTTTTTAACAATCGTAACAATTCATTTTTCCCATTTGTTTCTTGCTTCATGCAATAACAGAAACATTTGAAATATAACTGGCCATATCTTGAATAGTGAGTTTTATTTCACTTCATAATGAGCAGTTAAGAGTGGTTCAAAGCATAAAAAAAGAATGTCCCACTTCAATTTGGTCGGTAGAATGGGATACAATTTCCTGCAAGACTTAACATACGGTATGTTAGTCACATAATGCGCATTCTTTAAGTTTTTCTTGTCGTTTGACACACCTTGGGGGTATCAGGATTGCCCAAAGTGGAGGTCGTCTGCTCGGCAAACCCGACACCCCAATGTGTGTAAAACGACAACAAAAAAACAACAAAAAAAAAACAAAATATACAAACCGTAAAACTTGCATTATCTATAAAATAATATATTCTTTTGAACATATTTTGTATCTAACTGTCTGAAAAAAAAACCCAGATCGTATGCTTGATCAACTTACCCAGATAAGTAATTCACTAAATCCTGTTTTTTTTTTTTTTATATTAGTGACGGTATTTGATACTATAACAAATTCCGGTTAACATTCGACTTACTACCCATATCCTTATATTTTCAGGTAGTATCGTTACAACAGTTTTAGATGC
The DNA here is from genome assembly GCF_021869535.1 of Mytilus californianus. Taxonomy (NCBI): domain Eukaryota; kingdom Metazoa; phylum Mollusca; class Bivalvia; order Mytilida; family Mytilidae; genus Mytilus; species Mytilus californianus. The sequence goes on from NW_026262723.1 coordinate 112,614,450, forward strand.
CAGAAAATTGAAAATTACTGAAGCTATCTTAATTCTGATTGTTACATGCTGACTAAGTGTGGATTTACATGACGGGTGATGCATGCATAACATAACTTCCTTGCCCTGGCAATGCACCAGCCAGTCGCGTTCTTTTTGGGGTTATTGCAATTCCGTTAGTTTGTTTTAGCGTCATTTTTATCTAGAAAGAATAATAAATAAAACATACGGCTGAGGAATTTGCGGTGAATAGCTTGTTTCCAATGATTGTACCAATACTGTTAGCAACCTGGTCTAAATTCACAGTGGATGTTCCATCACTTGCATTAGATGTTTCAGCCAGTATCGTGGAAAAAGTTGTCAATTGCTAAAATAAATTGGAGCATCTATAAGCTATAGTGAAACTATTTATATGTGAGTTTAGGGTTAAAACATTACATATTAGAGGGGTATCTATTCAAATACATTTATAAATAACGATATCTATATATGTAATTTGATGCAATATTCACAATATTGGATTATATAACCGCTTTTTTTTATTTCATTTAATGTCGATTAATAAAAATAGTTTCCCGTTGTTTTTTTTTAATATGCCCTCCCCCTGTTCCAAAAAAAAATCTCTATATTCAAAACTTGCGTATCATTTCTGCAAAAAGAAGCACATGAAAAGGGTACCCAAGAAAGTAACCATGTCAGGAATAAGTCAAAAAAAAAAAAAAAAAAAAACAATCGGTTGAAATACGAAAAAAACTATATGAATGGAAGAAGTATGTTCATTATATGTAAAACTAATACATAAGGCACATATTCTAAAACAGTAAACCCACCTGCCACATAAAAAGAAAATAAATTGTATCATTGGCATTTATACCTCATCTCCCTTTTTAAAAATCATTAATTATTGGCCAATTTTTAGAGACAACGTCTATAAGAAGTCAGAAAATTATGAAAACATCAAAAGCGTACTTGGATTTGAAGAAGGCAAGTCGAAAAAACAGAGTCTTACATAATCTTACCAATTTTACAGTCACTCGATACAAAAACATTTTTGTAGCAGGATCTGTTATCCATTATGAGCACCTGAGATCGCCCTTTCTTTCGTATGTTTCGTTTTATTTTGCAACGGTGTTAATTTCTCTTCCACTTAAGAGTGCTAAATGTCCCTTTGGTATCTTCCACCAATGTTTCTAAAGTTATCACACATAGTTTTCAAAAAACTTCAATATATTCTGCCTATATGAATACTAAAACACGTTTTAAAAAAAATCTGCCAAATTGATTGGCTGATATAAGAAGTTGTTTAGGGTTGATTTAACTCAAATTTGTTGAAAATCTGTAGACAATAAAAATTCTTAAAAGAACAGTATCGGAGAGCATAATTAAGCAAGAAGCACTAGAATATTGCAGCTAAAAGTTAAATCATGATATCAAAACTTGAATTTAATAATGTCAATGTTATATTCAGCTCAATATATTTACCTCTATTATATCACTTGTTACATCCCCATAATCAGGATGTTTATACATATCCCACAGTTCATCAAATGTTTTTGTAACATTTGTACCATCAGACAGTATTTCTACCCCAATGTTCACCCATTGTGCAGGTTCAGTATCAAATATTGTTGTAGTTGTATTCTGCAGAAACAAATTGTAATTGTAGAAACTGGCAATGTTGTTTAGATTTAGTAAAGGAATTTTTTTATCTATTATTCCTATTGGATAGATATGTTGATGTTGTTGTATGTTTGTATATTGTATTTTATTGGTTATCACCTTTGAATAATAATGTTGCCTACTAACTGTTTTATTTTGAGCGCCAGGCGTACACAATTATAATTCTGGTATATTTGATAAATTTTAATACCACAAACTAAACACACATACATATCGGTCAATACCGAAATTCGATGTGGACTGAAAGTATAAGGACTTATATTGTTGACAGATTTTCTATGTAATCATTATATAAAATAATAAAAACACAATCAAATTGCTTATTGACTTTGATGTTAGAGAGAAATAACATACCAAATCTTTGACCGGTGTTCCGGCTACCTCTGCATTCATGGCCACTTGTTTTACATTCCCAGTTTTCCAGTAATAATCCACATCTTCAGCCGAGGAATATAAGAATGACGATACACTATGTTGGTTTGATGTGGTATAAGTGGGTAAAACCTAAAACGTTTCTCAGTATTATGGTTATGTATAGTTTGTCTCATTTTCGAATATAAAACAAAATTGGTTTCACGCTAGATGATTTATAAAATCATTATCGATTTTTGTGGAAAGGTTATGTTTTTTTTTAGATTATTAAAATATTTGTGTATTTAGAAAAGTTAATATGCAATAGAGAATTTATAAGAAGTAGTGGGTTCGTAAACGATAATCAACGAGCGACGTTAGTCTAAAGTTGATTATCGTTTTCGACTCCACTACTTTTTATAAATTCTCTAGTCTATAGATATAAAAAGTTGTGGTATGAGTGCCAATGAGACAACTTTCCATCCAAGTCACAATTAGTAAAAAGTAAATCATTATAGGTCAAAGTACGGCCGTCAACACGGAGTCTTGGCTCTCATCAAACAGCAAGCTACAAAGGACCCCCACAAATGACTAGTGTAAAACTATTCAAACAGGAAAACCAAAGGTCTTATTTACATGAAAAACGAAAAACGAGAAACACTTATGAATTTGATGCGACTGTCATACAAGTAAGAGGTTTAGCTAGCTATAAAACCAGGTTCAATCCACCATTTGCTACATAAGAAAATGCCTGTACCAAATCAGGAATTTGACAGTTGTTATCCATTCGTTTGATAGTAAGTAAGTAAGTAAGTAAGTAATGACTTTATTTAAAGAGAGTGACTCAATAAGCATTCACTAATCTACCTTGAGGCCCTCACTAAGAACAAACAGTACAAATATTACAAAGCTCACAATTTTGAACATATTATGTAGATGCAATATTCATGCTAACTATACATTGTCGTCTGTAGAACAAGAGAACATTAAATTCATATATATATACATACAATACAAAATCATTAGAATATATGAGTGAGTTGTTATAAATCATTGACAGTCAAGAAATTTACACATTTTTGTTTAAAAGTGTCCAGGATTTTACAACATTTTATTTCATTTGGTAGTTTATTCCAAAGTATTGAGGAGATATGTGAAAGATTTCTTCATTGAATTTGTGTTCGGTCGTTCAACAGATAAATTATCATTTGCAGATGACCTTAGATTTCTACTATGTAGGTTAACAATAGGACAACCGAGTAATCAGGTGCTTTATCGTTGAGAATTTTATGAATAAGTTCATGATATGCAATTCTAGGTTTGAAATTTAACCATTTTAGCTCTTTAAATAATTTTTACTAGGTGTTAGTATTGGCGCATCAAGTATAATCCTTGCAGCTCTTTTCTGCATTTTAAGAATTTTTTTATATCGATCTTTATAACAGTTTCCTTATATTGAGCAACAAAAATCAAATATGGGAAGAATATAAGCCTTATAAAACAGCTTTCTACTATCAATATCCAAAAATTTCTTAATTCTAGATAGCAGTGCGATACGAGAACTTAAGTTTTTACATACATAGTCAATTTGAAATTTCCAGTCCAAATTTTTGTCTATATTTACACCCACAAGTCTCTGTATTTCAACAGGTGTGATTGTGCTATCTTGTTTTGACACATTCATATGATTTCCTAGCAACATTCGTTTCTTATTCATTCCAATTAACATGGAAGTAGTTTTTTAAGGATTTATAACCATCATATTGTTCAAACACCAATTATGATGGTGTTGGCATCGTAATGTGATTTTCTGTCTATCTCTTCCTTATTTGATCTATATGTATGAAGTGTTGTATGATCGGCATACATATCAATGGCTGTATGAGTGGCTTTTAAAGTCATGTCATTTATGAATAAAACAAACAGAAGGGGACCTAAAAGAGACCCTTGGGGAACTTAATATTTGATACATTTAGAATCTGAGGCTGTATTACCAGAGCACACTTTTTGTTTTCTGTTAGACAGGTACGACTCAAACCATTTTATTGAATGACCAGAGACTTTGTATAAATGGAATTTAGACAGAGAATGACGTGATTAACCAGATCAAATGCTTTTTTTAAATCAGGAAAGATTGTTCCTACAATATTTCCATTATCAATACATTTAAGCCAGTAGTCAATTAATTTGGTAAGGTCTGCCTGACATGAGTGGTTAGATCGGAATCCAGATTGTGCCTCATGTAATACTTTATTTTTTACAGATATAGATAAAAATGTATTGTGACATGTTTTTCAATTATTTTTGATAGAGTAAGAAGTATTGATATAGGTCTGTAGTTTTCTGGCGTGTGTTTATCATCATTTTTAAATATTGGATTTTCTTTAGCTAATTTAAGATTTTCTGGGAAAACACCTTCTAGTATACTTAAGTTTATTAATTACGTTATACTTAGGGCTAAAGCTTCCGATTACAATTTGATGAAAAAAGGACCAACTTCATCAAGTCCAGTCGCTTTGGATGTTTTTAGTATAGAAAATAATTTCTTAGTTTCATCTAGCTTAATAAACGGAATCTTAAATTTAACACCAGCGGGTTTTTTATCTTGAACATAATCATTTATTTTTTTTTGCTTAAAATTGCGTGTTATTTGCAATATATTTATCACCTAGTGTTGTAAAGTGTGTGTTGAAATGATTTTCTATATCTTGCATATGATCATATTCTTTATTGTCAAAATTCATGGTAGATGGAATTTCATTTTGTGCTTTGGGTTTTAAATCTTAAAGTAAAGCCCAAATTTCTTTCGGTTTTTGTTATTTTCTATTTCTTGCTTGAAATAGGACTGTTTAGAGTTTTCTATTAATTTGGTACATTTGTTGAACCAATAATGGAAGTTGTTTCCAATCCCTCTTGCTTTGATTGTAGTTTCTTTTCTTTTGAGCGTCTTTCACCTCATCTGCAAGCCAATCTGGTTGGCGTATACGTTTAATTCTTTTAACTTTGACAGGAGCGTGTCTGTTAATAATTTTGGTATCCTCTGCCTCATTTTTGTATCTTTTTCCTCTTTTTTTTTTAAATATTAAGGTTTTTTTTTATGATTTGAAGGTTCAATTTCACATGCGATACGCGACTAATATTTTTTTTGTCTTCAATAAATCTGATTTGACCGGCATTTTTTGCGCATAAAGCAAGATGTTATGTTAGAAATACATGAACAAAGCAGCAACCAAAAGACATTTATCTGTTCTATAAGAAAAATATTGTTTTTCAAGACATTGAAAAGAAAATATTTCTCATAATAAGACACTAAGAATTATGTGTATATAAAGATAAAGTTGCCATTTTCAATGTTTGATTGCAGATAATTTTAGATATCAATATTTTGGGCAAATTGCATGCATTTGATTGATATACCATAGTTCTAAATTGTAATTGTCATATATACATTATTGACCGATATATTTTCTTAAGTCGATTAACTATGATAGAGGTCTACCTAATAAAGATCAATAATTATAAAGTATTTTATATTTCTAAGGAGACGGATTTATATAAGAGCACTGCTCTTGTTTCCTAATCCCAATTATTGAATCTTTTGTATATTTCGTTTCTATGTCTTTACCCTTGTAGCTATATATTATAACGATTTCTTAAATAAAATATGTTTACAGTTCAAACTGATAAAGATATCATATGTTTTATGTTTGATGTTTGAACGTTCTTCTCTGACAGATATTTTTTTTAATTTGTGCTCATAATGTTCTGATTATTTTGTTGATTGTTATATTTGCATTCTTGTCAGATGTTTTTCTTTACATCAATATTCTATATATATATGTTGTTGCTTGTTATAAATACATACGAGTCTAATATGGAAGCAGGACAAATCGCCCCACTGGCAAATCGCCCCACTTTTTCACCAACTCGCCCCACTTTTTCACCAACTCGCCCCACTTTTTAAAAAATCGCCCCACTTGTGAAAAGGGTTAAATCCTGTTATTTTTTCTCCTGCCAACTCGCCCCACTTAATGAAAAAGGTAAAATCTAGATGAATATGTAATTTTCAGGTCTGCCAACTCGCCCCACTGACTTAAAACGAAAGTTAATTAAATTATTTTTATTGACTATGAGGTGGCATGACTCAATTCATCAGGACTTTTCTATTTTTCATAAGTGGGGCGAGTTGGCAAGACTCAATTCATCAGGATTTTTCTATTTTTCACAAGTGGGGCTAGTTGGTATTCATGTCACAGAAATACTGATACTCACTTCTTTCTGCTTTATTTTAACAAAAAGAAAAGAACTACAAAATAGATATAAGAAGATGTGGTATGAGTGCCAATGAGACAACTCTCCATCCAAGTCACAATTTGTTAAAGAAAAACCATTATAGGTCAAAGTACGGTCTTCAACACGGAGCCTTGGCTCACACCGAACAGTAAGCTATAAAGGGCCCCAAAATGACTAGTGTAAAACCATTCAAACGGGAAAAGCATGGTTTTTGCATCAAGTTGGTCGAGTTGGCATTACTAAATTCATCAGGATTTATCTATTTTTCACAAGTGGGGTGAGTTGACAGACCTTATTTCAGAGGGATTTTTACCCTTTTCATAAATGGAGCAAGTTATCCAAACTATTTTTAATGGGATTTTACCCTTTTTCATAAGTGGGGCGAGTTGGTAAACAAAAGTGGGGCGATTTTTCAGAAAGTGGGGCGAGTTGGTAAAAAAGTGGGGCGATTAGGTGTGGGGCGATTTTCTAGTGGGGCGATTTGTCATGTATTATGTCTAATATTATATTATTTGTAACATGTGCATCCATGCTCGATATTTGTTTTAATTGTTTTGTGTTCTTTTTTGTTTATTACTATTTGTCAATACCTGTCCGATATTTTTGATACACTCTGTATAATCGATAAAAATATCATAGATCTGTATCTTTATTGTAACATTATAACCATCTGCATCGATACCAGGCTTTACTTTGATGTAATTCTCTGCCTCTGCTGTAACAAAACATTTAAGGGACATAAGCTATGATTAAGATAAAAAAAAATTGCATGACTTGTTTTAAACATTAATTAGAGGGGATATTAAAATAACAAGTAGAACTGTAAGATATTGCTCACTTATTATACCCCCGCTCTAATTGTTTGTTAAAAAGGAAGTTGACGTTGATGTTGAAGGAATCTGAAAACGCTTACACGGTAAAACATGTTCAATAAAGCCTAGTGGCGGATTTTCAGGAAACTCTTATTTGTAGTTCCGTAAATGCACCGAAAATTTCATACATGGCTACTTTGTGTTGGAATAATTTATATACCTAGGAAAACTAACAGGAAGTTATTATTTGTAGATCCAGAGAATAAAACAACAGAAATGTAATGGAAGAACGGTGGTAAAACACTATAACATGTTTCACCCCGCCACATTCTTTATGTGCCTGTCACAAGTCGAGAGCCAGTAGTTCAGTGGTTCATGTCTGTCATATCTGTTTTTCGAAGATTGTTTTGTTATCAATTAGGTCGTTAGTTTTCTCAATTGAATTGTTTCATATTTTTTATGACGGGGCCTTTTATAGCCGTCAATGGTATGGGTTTTTCTCATGATTGAAGGCTTTACAGTTGCCTACAATTGCTTACATTCACTTCATTTGAACGTTTGTGGATAGTTGTTTCATTGGCAATCAAACCACATCTCCTCATTCTTATATACCCCCTCTTTGCAGAGGGAGTATGATAATTCGGAAACAGCGGTCAGTTCGGTTCAGTTTTTATGACATAAGCTACACCATATCGGTTATTATGGGAATTGTCTTGTAGACAACAATTCGACCTTATTTTGGTCCTTATGAATGCAACCTATGAGTTAGCCCTTAATTGGTGATGGGTTTCGCTTGTTCTCAGCATGTTCGGGTAGTAAAAGAAAAGAATATCGAATTGACAAAAATAAAACAAAGGAGCCATCAGAAAGAAAATATTTCATTTTACTCATTTGGCCCACAAAAAATTTTCATATACAGGTAAAACGATGATTTATGTATTTATTTTTAAATCTAGATATGTAACTTTAATACATTATCTTTATAATATTTCATGTGCTTCTCTCTCTTTTAATATGCTTGTATATAACGTAACACAGGAGTATAGTTAATTATTTTTTGTTTGTTGTAACTCAAATATCGGAGTCGGAGTCAATTTAATGGTAATGACCACATCAATCACACAGTTCACAATCTGTTCGAAAAATAAAATCTAATTTATTACTCAACATTTAACTGTTTCTGATATCACATATTGTAAACTTGAAAAATTATGTCATTGAATATCGTTTTAGGCCTTTTCTTGATTCTCATTCGTAAAGCATTCTTTCTTTGTCGTTTTACTGTTTGTCATTGTGTTATTTATCTCTATTTATTACGAATTCCTTATAAGCAGCTTACAGAGTTTTTTTTACTTGTGAAACTGGATTGAAATCAATTCAACATTCTAAATGAAAAAAAAAGTCTAAATTTGATAGGTCTAATACAAGGCAAATATATTCTAATGTATGGATACTAATTTAGGACCTTAATAGTTAAAGTATAATCAACATAACGACATTATTCCAAACTTTATGTATATGCAACTTACAACCATAATATAGAAGTGTTGCCTTTCCTTCGGAATTCGTCTGAACTATTCGATAAATCAGCTGTTCTTTCCAGTCATAACTCGTATCAATTGAGGTTCGGAACCCTTCGTCATTCCATCCATTTGTTGTTACTTTCTTTTCCCCTAAAACGTAATGGATATTTTAGATGCTGTTTGAATAATTCAATCAGTTCGACAATAGTTTGTTGTGGTATTTCGTTATAAATTCAGTTAATAGTTTTATTAATTATATGTAACACAACTTTTTACAAAAAATACGACTGGGTGGTCCCCGCCTCAAGTACGTACAGAAGATCGTGGGTTCGATCCCAATTGGGTTAAACCAAAGACTTGAAAATGATATTTGTTTCATCTGAAGTACGTGCATTTCGAACCAATACTAGTCGGACCATAGTCAGAATAAAATATTTGAGTAGAACTAAATGTCTATCTATGGACTGCTACCTTGTAAACTAGGACGAAAATAATCAGGCTGATCATGTTGGTCTAGGACACAGAAAGGTTATATCTAAATGAAATCAACATGTTTACGCCCAGAATATGCTTTTAACTTGCATATGGATGCTAAAAAGCCATCGTACCATCTATTCAATTAAAGTTATAAGAAAGAGACAATTCCATCGAATAGATAAAATTGATGGACAAAATCACAAAAAATAACTTAAAATAAATCTTTCTCAAGTTTACCTTAATAAAATTAAATGAATATAGGTCGACGCATTTATTTTATAGAAGTATTGGATAATAATTAAAAGATTGTGAACAAATTAAATAATAAGTTCTTTCCCCTACACCTCTCTCCATAAACTGAAAAGTAAAAGTCAACAAAAAGAAAGAAAAACAGAAATCTGCTTTTTAATATGTTTTGTGAAGGCGTTAATATATAGATTGCCTTTATTTTAGCCGAAACATTTTACGATTATCATATGGGTCAATATCATTAATGTGCCTCAAGTTGAGGAACACAATAGTTGTGTGCATTGGACATGTTTCAATCTTTAACAAGTGACTGAGATTAACTATTTGTGCTGATTTTGAGAGGAGAGGACCATAGAATAAAGGTGTAAAAACTATTGAGTTATTAAATGTATGTAAAGAACTAAATTTCGAAAGGACTTATTGTGTGTCTCAGGTTTAAAACAAGCAAGTTTTCGATATGAGCAGATGAATGATGGTAAAGGCTACCATTACCGGCTACCTGAAATGAATTGCGCTTGTGTACCCATATAGGACCGAAAAATTAAAGTAAAAAAATGCATTCTGTCGGCAACAAAGCCCATTTCAGCTAACTTACCCCAGGCTGCATCCTCGATCTCACAAGACCCTCCATACGGTAGTATGTTTGTATTGACGGCCCAATACTAATGCTTGTCTCCCCTGTTGCAAGCTGCATGTGAGCTTCTATAAGGTATCCAGCACTAGCATTTAAAACATTGGCTTGCATAACAAATGCACTAGTTTCCAATTCTGAGAATGCAATAAAATACATGTAATACATTTACAATTGATAAGCTTACGATAGATTTATAAATGATTTGTTAACGTTAATAAGAATAAAATGTAAAATCGTCATGAATATCACGTTATTGCTAGTAAATAGAAAAAATAACTAAAATACCGAACTCCGAGGAAAATTCAAAACAAAAAGTTCCTTATAAAATGGCGAAATCAAAAGCTCAAGCACATAAAAAATTGATAACAAATGTCTCTTTCCTGACTTGGTACAGGCGTTTTCTTATGTATTAAATGGTGGATTTAACCTGGTTTTATAGCTAGCTAAACCTCTCACTCGTATGACAGTCGCATAAAATTTCATTATATTGACAACGATATTTGAACAAAACAAACAGACATAACAGGTAAAATTGTCAAAAATAGGGGTACAACAGTAATCATTGTGTTATAATCTTAATCACTATAAAAACAAACCAATATGTCAACAAAGAAACACAAAAAGGCATATAGACAAAGCACATTAGTAAAAAAGAAAGACAAAAATACAAAAAGTTACCATAGCGCAATAACACAATGACGGGATATATAAGTACCGAGCCACGTTAAATGGATATAACCGACAATAGACTAAACAGTAAAAGTAATATTCACAAAGACAAATAAAAAAATACTATAACACGTTATTAAGATGATAAACAACGTCAGTACCTAGAATCTATACTTCAAGGCCATCGTGTATTATGGCGTATTAAATTATAAGCCTGGTACCTTTTGATAGCTATTATTTGTGTGTGTCTCTGTCCTATATGTTCTCCCATTTATTTGTATTGTAGTCCTGTCATGTAATCTTGTCATTTTAATGTTATATTTAACATTGCCATAAAAGCGGGAGGTTTGGCTAGCCACAAAACTAGGTTCAACCCACCATTTTTCTTAAACTGTCCTGTACCAAGTCAAGAAAATGGCCATAGCTATATTATAGTTCGTTTCTGTGTGTGTTGCATTTTAGTGTTGTGTTGTTGTTTTCCTCTTATATTTGATGTGTTTCCCTCAGTTTTAGTTTGTAGCCCGGATTTGTTTTTTTTTTATCTCAATCGATTTATGAATTTCGAATAGCGGTATACTACTGTTGCCTTTATTTGTGAAGTTGATACGGAATATTTATCAACAAGGTCTTAGTATCTTCCAATGACCTTTTTTTTAGAAAAAGGACAAGACGTTCTTTGACATACCCCTGGTACATCAACCTTTCTGCTCAGACACTAATGACGTTTTACAAAGTCTGAGTAGGCTAGCAGCTGCAAGTTCTTGAATACCGAATAAGTTGGGAAATGTATATCCCATATGCAGGTGAAGTTGGTATATTACTACTACGATGGGGGAAATTGAAAAATTTAAAATTAAAATCGTCTCTTTTGTCATAGATTATGATACTGAGATGACCGCGTATGTCAAATTCGAGGTATAAGTCTACAAATGAAGCAGAGGAAGACATGTCTGTTGTTTCTTTCATTTCTAGTTCTGGAGGATATATTAATGGAACCCGATAAAAAAAATGTGGATTGTTTATGGAAAGAACTTCATCAATGTATATATGAATGTGAAATTAGGTAATCCGGCTCCTTTGAAATTATTGTTTTTGACAAGTGTCTGAAGGAACTCCAACTCATATGAAAAGTGTCATCTAACAAAAAAGGATTGCCTGAAAGATTTAATCAAAGTTGAATCCTATAAAAAGTCACTATCCGACCTTTTTTTGACAAAAGGTGACTACTGACATATTTTATCAAGTGTCATCCAACTAGAAGTTACTGCTGGCAGATTCTATCAAAGTGTCATCTAACAAGAATTGACTATCCGACAGATTAAATCAAAGTGTTATTTTACATGAAGTGAATGCCCGACAGATTAAATCAAAGAGACATTTAACAAGAATTGACTGCCCGACAGATTTTATTGAAGCGGAAAGCTATATATAAGGGGCACACTATATTAAGTCACTGCCCGAAAGATTTAATGAACTTGTTATCTAACACAAAATGATTGTCCAACGGATTCAATCTATCTAGAAGAGACTGCCGACAGATTAAATCAAAGTGTCATCTATCAAGAATTTACTGTCCGACAGATTTGACAAAAGTGTTATCTAACAAGAAGGGACTGTCCGACCGATTTATTCGAAGTGTCATCTAATGAGAATTGACTGTCCGACAAATTTATTCAAAGTGTCATTTAAAAAGATGTGAATGTCCGTCAGCTTTAATCAAAATGTCAACTTACGAGAAGAGACAGCTCTATGGATTATTTTTGTCAAAGTTCATTCAACAAGAAGCCACTACCCGACGGATATAATCAGTGTGTCATCTTACAAAAAGTGACTGTCCGACAGATTTATTAAAATTATTACGTAACAGTAAGTGACTGTCCGACGGATTTAATTTACGTGTCATCTAACAGGAAGTGACTGCTGATCGATGTAATCAAGTGTCATTTAACAAGAATTGACTGTCCGACAGATTTAATCGAAATGTTATTTTACAAAAAGGGACTGCCCGACTAATTTATTCAAAGTATATGTAACAAGATGTAACGTCTTTTATTAAAGTGTCAACTTACGAGAAGTGACCACCCGACAGATTTTCTCAAAATTTTATCTAACAAGAAGTGACTTTCCGATGGATTTAATCAAGTATCATCTAACAAGAAGTGACTGCCCGACAGATTTCATCAAAGTGTCCTCTTCCAAGAAGTGATTGTCCTCCAGATTCAATCAAAGAGGCATCCTGTACGAAGTAACTATGTAATGTATAAATAACTTTTTCTGCTTATATTATTACCAGATAACATCCAAGATTGCCAGTAATCATTTGTTGTTGATTTTCTACTGAAGATATCAAAATCTTTGACTTTCCACCAAAATTTAAATCCCTTTTGTTGTTCAAACGTACAAAAAGGACATGAGGCCTTTAACGATATTATAGAAGTCAAAGCAGTCTTCGTCATGCAATTCAGTCTGCATCTACAAAAGAGTACATCTGAAGTCCGAGAGAGTAAAATTAGGTCAGAACTCAATGCATCGGATCAGGTTTGGTAATATTTAGATCATGTTTGATTTGATCAGCTGTTAAGCGACTTTATTAGGTTTTGGATTTTCAAATATTTTGGCGTCGAGCATCATTGAAGAGACATTATTTTTGTTTTTGTTATAAACTTGCACCTGAATGTCGAAAAAGCTACCAAAATATGCATAATGTTCTTTTCAGAAAGCAATTAATAAAAAAAAACCTTTAAAAACTAAATGTGTTTTAAGAAGAATAGTTATTTCTATAAACATTTTCGTTTTGGAATATAAAAAAGTTCGGATGTTGGCACCGATATATTTATTATGTTAATTCAAGCGTCACTAATAAGTCCCTTGTAGACAAAACTACTGTACATCAATTCACAAAGATTCGTCATGAGCAGTTTGAAAGAGAACATTGTGTCTTTGATAACATATAAATTCATATCAAGTTTGAACATGTGACAGAAAATTATCCAAAGGCAAGTTTAACACTGAATATGTAGCTATATTCTTATTAAAACATTTATCATACACATAAGTAAAGACCATCTTCGCACACAAGTACTCTATTTAGAGTACTAATACAACAACAAATACAACATTCCTTTTTTTGGCATTATATATCAATATATGAATAAGAATTATGATATATATTTTCTGCATTCATCTTTTTTCAAACAAAATTCAATTCATGAGTAATGAAAATAAACTTTAGTTTGGTGCGTTCGAATCGCTTATTAAGATTAACATCAAAGGCGAAATATTTCAAAGCAAAGGCTGTTTAAATACATAAATGCGCGGAGAGCCATGTGGACAAAAAGGACCTTAAAAGAATAGCCGAAATCATAAAAAAAATCAACATTGCTTTAGGTTTTTTTTAAAATCTACTGGGATAAAAGCACATTCGTAAGATCTGTGTGTCTTCTGTTATCATATGATCGATATTTTCTGGCACCAATTGTTTATAATTGGAACTAAAAACTGTACTTACTCTATATCTAGTACTGGAGGATTTCCCGAAACTGATTGCGCATGTTGTATAAAATAACTAACTGACTCTTCAAATTCTACTCTTATATACACTAAAAATCCCTTTCCCTCTGAGACATCTTGTGGGGTAACACTCAGACTTCCGGTACCATCATCGATTCCGTTGAACAATTTACAAGCACTAGAGTGGAACAGATCATCCTTTAGCCAGTTCAAGTAATATGTTTCTTGCTTTGCCATTTTATCCCAATCAAATGAGTTAATTTTAGTAAATCCGTTAAAAATTTCTACTAGATAATTCATCAAACATTGTCCAGAGTCATCAATAATTAGTTTCAAGTATCCTTCTATTCCTATTACATCTACCAACTCTGTTGCATTTTTGATGTAAGGTTGAACATATTTAAAGCTATCCAACAAATTTCGAAGATCGTATGCAAATTGTTTCGATACATTTGCGTTTTGTAGCCATTCTAGTAGATTATCAAAAAATGTATCATTAGCGCTTGCAGGCAACCCAGAATGTTCACGTAATTTATACAAACTATCAAGAGTCAATGAGATATCAGATATCCCTTCAAAAAAGTCGTCTGTATCCCGTAGAAAGGCTTCATATTTTACATTATATAAATCATTTAGAAATCCTAACATTTCGTTTAAAACAAGTGTGTTATTTCCTGGAATAGATAGGATATACTTTAAATCTTCCAATTCAGATTTAGGATTTGACTCCATTTCATACATAAAGTCAATTTCAAAAAATCGCGTCAGAGCTATCAGATCATAGAGAGGCGCTGGCGTAGTTGCCTCCTCTGTTGTTGTCATTGCTTCAATTGTTGTCCTATTACTCCAGGTACTAACAATATTCTCTCCTTGATTTACCGTTGTTTCTAGTGTTGTCATTATTGAAGTTGTAACATCGCTCCCGTTCCATGTATTGGATATGGATGTCGATGAAAAATTATCGTATGCTTCTGTTGTTTCGTCTTTCTGTTCTTTGGTTGGGGGATATTTATCAAGTACAGTCATGACGTAAAACTCACTTCCTTTCATGCATGTGGAATTAGAAATTTGTAGGCTATTTACAACGGTGTAAAGTTCATACGAATTGATGAACGGAACTTTGTTTTCTATATATGAAAGAAAGTTAGTGTCGTACCATTTCTTTTTATAGTCACCTTTATCCTTATAAGCTAATACTGGTGCAATATTAAATTGCAGTAAGTTATAGATATTATTTGTTACAAAACTAAGACATTTCCAAGAAAAAATAAGACCAGAAGGATCACCGGGGCCTTTAGTTAAACTATACGACACAGAACGAGCGTCAAATTCTGCGGGTCCTTGACCAATATTCCTTCCGGCTCCACCTTTTATAAATGCATGTGGCGGTGGTTGTTCTATTTTCACAAACATTGATTCTTCCATCCAGTCTGCCATGCTTGCAGGATATCCTATTTTTGCATACAAACGATAATATCCTATTTCATGTTGCCCTGGATTAAACTTGAACATTACACTGTATTCATTTTCCCCATCCTGCACTTCTTTATTAGTAGTTATGTTTATTATCTTGTATAATGCAAAATAAGTATGAATTATTGTTGCTGTTGTACAATTGTTTTTCGTCAGAAGGTATATATCTACCTGTGCTGAGGTATAAATTGACATAGCATTTTCTATTTTTAGAAATTTGTCGCTAAACATTTGGTATGTAAGACATGGAGGCACAACTGCAAAATACACCAAAGTCTAATATCAAAAGGTATCGAAAAAAAAATTGAATGGAGTATAGAAATATGACAAAAACGTAAACTAAAGTATCGAACTCAATGGAAAATTAGAAAAGTTCAAACAACTGACAAAGAGAGAGAGAGAGAGAGAGAGAGAGAGAGAGAGAGAGAGAGAGAGTATTATTTGTCCAGTAGGTAAAAAGGCGTTATTGAAATAACTCGTTTTTTTTATCAGAATGATCAATATTGCTAAATCTTTGTTCCCTCCATGAGAATTTTAAGTCCTTATTATTTTTAGACAAAATAGGATTTATTTGCGAAATCAACATTTTTCTATATAAATGAAATGTCCATATCAACAGATCAATGTTTGAATGATAGTTTATGGGTGGGACATTCAAAACAAGAGATACACACCCTCTTTAATCACTCGGTCTCGATTCATAGAGTTTTTCTGTGTTTTGCTTTGTTTTTTTCTGGGTTTGTTTCTTCTGAATGAATCTATCAGATTTGAACATCAGTAAACGACTGTTGTCTCAAATTTTCATCACATTCTATCCATTAATAAATTATATTCTTAACCACTCTCTCCTTTGAAAATATTTTTTATTACACTTTAAGTAGGTATTTGTTATAAAAGTATACAAATCTAACACTTGTCTTCTTTTTTGTAAATATGTTTAAGGCACCTATTGTGATCAAGCAATATTAATTGACAAAGAAGCCCCATTTTGAGTTAAATGTCTATTAGTACTATTATTCCTTACCTCTGCAATTTCCTTCAGTCTGATTTACTCCTATGCAATATTCGCCTCCACAAATATTAACTGGATTATCACATTTACGTGAACGTAGATAAGTACCAGTTCCGTAAACGCCAGAATTCGACTTTATACAGTAGCTCCAAGCTCCCAATTCTCCCCATTGTCCTGCCACAGGTCCTAGTGAAAAAACATAAAAAGCGTTAAATATTTTACTTTTATAGTTTTGTCAATGTGAATGTTGTTTTCTAGCGGTGAATGTCGAATTTACTTTATTTAAAACGGTGTTTTCAAATTGGATCATGTTTTTTGTTTGAAAATTTACATGTTCCGATGTTTCATGTATTTTGTTATGCCTTAGGATTGTGAAATTATCTTTTATAGAGACCTAAATTATCCGCTATTATATGATATTTGGAATTGGGAATACATATGAAAGTTGTAGAAAAGTAAAATGTTTTTAATACAATTGTAAGATGAAAGAGTCTTAGATTTTATGTACTCTAAAAGTTCTTTGAAATTGTTTAGTATCCATATTTGATTCACACCACCTCTAGAATATGTGGTTTCACAATAACTTAGAAGCCCGGCTTTGATTGCTGATAACATTGATGTTAATAATTTAGAAAGTGGTTTTGTGGAGCACTTGGAAGACACAACAATATAACGTTGTTTGTAAGGATACTTGTGTAGTTTAGGTATTTTTACAGTGAAGGAAGATCCAGTTATTCATCTTTGGTTGAAATTCCAAAGACACATAGAACAGACCTTAAATTATACAGGATGTCCTCCTTAATAACTTGGTAAGTGTCGTGGGAGTATATGTTGAACACACCAATTATATTCGAGGACTGATTTCATTATCGGAAATCTACATTCTAAACAAATTAAAGATCAAAATAAACTGGATCGCTTAATTTGATAAATTAAAAAAAATCTCCCCCAGGAATCCAAGTTGTTCAAAAAGAAAATTCGAATAGAAGTACAGTTTATTTTCAGAGAAATAAGATTATATGAAAATATAATTATACTGAGAATTCATTATTAACAAATACAATGTTATATAACTCTTTAATAAGTATGAAAATAGATCAATCTATAGGGACAAACAGATGACTTAGAATCCTAGAAATACAAGAAACTCTACATATCAATTCACATGATTCATTTACCAATTTATTTTTTGAATATCTGAATGAAAGTAAATTAAAAATATTTAGATGTAAAATTATCACAATATATTGCTCCAACGAAAAAGCTTTTATTGCAATAGAAAATAACAAAGACTGAGAAGTATAATGTTTGTGATCAAGCAGAAAATTGTGCACACTATTTTCTATATCATTCATATTTGACATGATTTTGTCAAGAAACTTATGATCTCTTCAAAAGAAGTAAAGTATTATTTAAAAAAAAAATTAAATTACAATATATTATATTACATCTGATATTATATTTTTAACTACAAGTCATATTATGTATCCGAGTAGAGAACACAAATCATTGATGTCTAGAGTATTTTCGACGATGAATTTAATAAGAGTAGACACAAATAGATATAAATCAGTATGGCCAATGTTATTGTCAATTAAAAAGAATATTGACAACAATTAGTCTTATTATAGGACACTTATAGATTTGTATAAGTTTTTAAGTTGAATCAGCTGATTATTTCCCTTTATATCAGTGGAGTGTAACATGGTATATCAAAAAAAACTTGGACTCTTAAACAACTTTGTAATTAGCAAGCTTTGATAAATAAATCATATGGCATATTCCTAGGTACTTTATTCATATGATTTGCACCACTTGACTTCTGCCCTTTTGATTAAATTACTTCCCTTAGTTGTAGATTGAAAACATCAATTATATCAAATTTGCGGATAATCCAGTCCTTTTCCGTCTTATATCTACAAATAAATGTGTCTTTGAAAACTTCCTTTGGCGGATATTAACAAATATGTTGTGTAATTCTAAGGGAAAATAATTAAAATTTGACTATTTTCGAAATAGGACGGATAATATCGTTTTGTTTTTAAAATAATTTGGTCGAAAACTATAGAAAGCAGGTAAGATAATAGTTATTTAACCTGAATATTAAACTTGCAAGTTGTCTCCCTATATGCGGATAAATCATGAATAATCTCATTTCAGTACCAGAAACTATGACAAACAAGACGATTTTAATTTTGAAATTATCAACTTCCCCCATCTTAGTAGCAATATACCAACTTCACCTGCATATGGGATATACATTCCCCAACTTGTTCCGTATTCAAGAGCTTGCAGCTTCTACTCAGACTTTGTAAAACGTCACCAGTGTCTGAACAGAAAGTTGATGAACCAGGGGTATTTCAAAGAACGTCTAGTCTTTTTTCGAAAAAAGTTCATCGGAAGGTACCAAGACCTTGTTGATAAATAATCCGTATCAACTTCACAATAAATACACGATGGTCTTGAAATATAGATTCTTGGTACTGGCGTTTTTTATCATCTTAATAACTGTTACAGTATTCTTTTATTTGTCTACTTGAATATTACTTTTACTGTTTAGTCTATTTTTGGTGATACTCATTTGACGTGGCTCGGTACTTATACATCCCCAAACAGAAAAATAAATGAACAAATTGCTTTCAAATCGTATTCAAATCTCTTTCAAATCGTGATTCTGCGATTTGTTAGTACCATTTGCTTGTGATTCATTAAACAAATTATAAACAAATCAGAATTTGCCAAATTCCCTAAAACTGATTTCTTTGTGATTTCTTTCAATTGTATGATTTGTAAGCAATTTGTTTCTGTTTTTGCGTGATTTCTTTATGATTTGTTTACTTAGAATATTGTATGAAGTGATTTGAAAGAGATTTGTTAACTTTGTTAGCTAAAATGATGTAATTTCGTTATGATTTGTTTACTTAGAATATCATATGAAATGATTTGAAAATGATTTGTTAACTTTGTTAGCTATCATGATGTGATTCATTGATGATTTGCTACAATGAATAAAATGTTAATGCATTCGAATTTTCTTTGTTTATCTATCTCTCTGACTTCCGGTTGAGATCAAATTCAAATTTCAAATACTGTTCTATATTAACTGAACAAAGAAGGTTGCAAGATGAGGAGTTGTACTATCAATGATGAGAGTGGTAAGGAATCTCAGTTATTTATTTATAATTTCACACATTCAATTAATACTATTTAACATGCAAAAGGTGTGAAATTTTTAAATTCAGAAACTGTGCATTTAAGTATCTCGATTTAATTTTGAACTGCCAGGATTAATTTTCAAACTAAAAATGTGTAAAAGATGTGTAAACAGATCGAGACATGCAGTTAAAGACTAGATTCCCGAGCCAGCAGACAAAATTCACTGGCAAGTTCCATGTTTTAATTTTTCATGTTTACTGGCTAGAACCCGAGCAGTAGGGGCAAAGCTACATTAGCAAATTTGGACCAAGACTAAGACTCATCACCTATATATATTCGACATGCATCCTTTTAGTATACGTGGTTGCCCAAGTTTTGTCAAATCTTGTTAGAGTCAAATTCGGAAGAGAAGTAAGAGAAACCTAAACAGAGGGAACGATTCGACCCTCATCGCAACCAAAGATAGTGTTCCTTTTTACAATTAGAGGAGTAGCTAAGGTAAAATGAAGACAAATGCACCTCAAAATTTGGGGGTAGTCAGGGGCAGAAAATATTTTTGATCTGGATGTAAATGATTTAATCTGTGAATTGATGATTGTTGCAAATTTATTGACGATTTGCTTGTGATTTGCTTGAGGTCGAAATATATGATTTACTTGTGATTTGTTAAAGATCTGATAAAACAATTTTTTTGTGATTTCCTTGAGGTAGGAATATGATTTACTTCTGATTTGTTAAAGATTTGATAACAATTTCTTCACAATTTCTTTACAATTTGAAAACAATTTGCTTGTGACTTGCTTGAAGTAGGAAAGCAATGATCTCTGATTAGTTAATGATTTCAAAACAATTTCTTGACAATTTGTTTGTGATTTGCTTATGAATTGGAAGCAATTTGTTCGTGATTTGTTGTTGTGATTTGTTAGCTCATTTGCATTGTGAAATTTTATCACTTTCAAATCATAAAGAAATCATACGATTTGGTTATCATTTGTTACCATGATTTGTTCCTCAATTTTTTTTGTTTGGGTCCCGTCATTGTGTTATTGTGCTATGGTAAATTTTTGTATTCTTGTTTTTCGTTTTTCCTTATGTGAATTGTCTATATGCCTTTTTGTGTTTCTTTGTTACATATTTGTTTGTTTTTATGGTGATTAAGATTATAACACAATGTTGACTGTTGTACCCCTATTTTGACATTTTTACCTATTATGTCTGTTTGTTTTGTTCACACATCGTTGTCAATATTATGGAATTTTATGCGACTGTCATACAAGTGAGAAGTTTAGTTAGCTATAAAACCAGGTTTTATCCACCATTTTCTACATAAGAAAATGTCTGTACCAAGTCAGGAATATGACAGTTATCCATTTGCTTGATGTGTTTGAGCTTCCCTTTTGCCATTTAATTAGGGACTTTCCGTTTTGAATTTTCCTCGGAGTTCGGTATATTTGTGATTTTACTTTTTTCTTGTACCTTTATTTCTATTTTAAATCTTGACTTTTTTACGATATTTTATATAACAATTATACTACGGTTACGCTTCCGATTTTCAAACAACAAAAAAGGCCGAAAAATTTCATAGTAGACAATGTTTGTTTGTACACGGACAGAAGTTAAATATGTACAATACACCTATATGCAGGCAATTTGTTGATTCAATTCGGAATTGGCAGATTTGCATTTTTATTTTTAGGGGACTGTATAATCCTATTTAAATGGCTGATGTCATGGTTAGGCAACATAGCCGATATGCAAATTAGCAAATTACCCTAAATTTTGCCTATGTATTATTGTTTGTTAAAAAAAGATATCTGACAACTAAATGAAAAAAGCGTGTAAAATGCAGAATAATGGAACGTCATCTGCAAAGTATATTGATGAATCAAATTTTCATAATAAAAACCATGAAAGATAACTGAAATCAGACAAATCAATCGTATGAAAGTTGAAAGAAAATACATGTGTATATGTGATCTGATGAAAATGAAAATGTAAGCAGTAATTTTGAGAACTCACGTGATAAATAAAATTACGAATTCTTTTAAGTGCGTTCGATGAGTTACATCCGTATGTCATTTTATTTGAAATATCTAAAGGGGACGTTAAATCCGCTGCTACATGTGTCTTATTGACAGTTTCTTTGTCTTTTTTATTGTGTACATCTTCTAAATATTCTACAGTCATGAAAATTATTGCTTACTTATTCTTTTCTTGTGTATCTCTTTTAAATTCTTTACAGTAATACACATTTTTATATACCACAACCTTTTTGTTTACATTTATTAAACAAAAAGGTTGTGGCAAACTATCTACTAGTAATCGTATTGCGTCGGCACCTCCATAATTTATAACATAGCTCTCTTAAACTCACCGTTATTAAAACAAGATTTCTTTTAAAGAATAATGTTTATACATTTCCAGGATTAACCTTTGCCGGATATAGAAAATCTTAAAAAATCTATGTCTCGTTTGAGCAGATATATCCTCATAGCCTTGTGGATAAAAGTTTTCAATATCCGACTACGGTTCTGTGTTCTATAAATACTTACTGCATTTTTTTTTTAGTATGTCTGTTCCAATATGCCTAATACAATCTTCACCGCCATTGCATGGTGTGGGGTTATGACACTTTCGACTTCTAGTTGTTGTTCCTTTACATTTTTGGGAGCAATCATCCCACTCACTCCATAATGTGTAACCGCCATCAATTGTTTCTAATTAATGAATCAAAATAATTATTTGTAAAGAGCATCTTTCCTCATTCTATCATATTCAGAATAATAATATTAGTATAGCTGACGTACGTATCGTTACAATATATATACATTAGAAGTCTAACTAACAACTGAGTTACCCGAGTCTGTAAAAAGGGAGACATGTTTTATATAAACTTTGAATAATGTATTTATATGTTCCCAGATTCAATACAATTTGAATCCACTGTTTTGAAGAATATTTTGTTAATTTGTACCTCTCGTAACAACACGGCAGTTCCAAATTGTGGATCAGGATCTAATTACCTCACCAGAGCACATAGAATCATCGCGAGTTTTGGTGTAATTTGTGTTGTTCAGATTTTAGTTTTTTTATGTAGTGTTTTATAGACTTCTGGTTGTTCTTTCATGACTTGTTTCCATCGTTTTGACGATCCCTCTCCACCTTATGTGTTTTAATAGTTCTTTTTGTATCGTATACCTCTTTCTTTAACAACTTACCGTTTGTAAGATAACATACTCTTGTCTCTTCATAACTGTAAGTTCCCGCTACAGTGTCTTCTGTGTCATTTGTTCTTGTCTGTATTCCTTTGCAGTTTTGATCCGGACTTGAAATAATTTTATTACATGATCCCCAAGAGGTCCATGTAGACGTTATTTCAGCTTCAAATATAACTATTTGATCTAGAAATAAAATCCGATATATAGTTGCTGCATTGTGAGTGTCCATTCTATATGCTACCGTTGAAAGTATTACCATAGAAATAGAAAAGCAGAATAACCAAAGGATAATCAAAACTCATAAGTGAAGAACGATAGACGACAACACCATGGACAAAAGCAAACAGAGGAAAAGACTAAAAGAGTCCACATAATACTACACAGAAACTTAAGTTTGAGCAACACTAGCCAAAGTTCATATTCTATCATGTAGTTATTGAAGCTAGATCAAAGTCAATCACCACTAATACAAAATCATGCATCTAAGACTATTATAATTCTTTTTGTGGGTTTTTCTCATTGTTGAAGGACGTACGGTTGCCTATTATTGCTTACCAGTTTCTGAGCAGAAAGTTGAACCAGGGGTATGTCAAATAAAGTATCGTCCTTTTTCTAAAAAAGTTCATCGGAAGATACCAAGACCTTGTTGATAAATATTCCGTATCAACTTCACAATTATACACGACGGTCTTGAAATATAGATTATAGGTACTGATGTTGTTTATCATCTATTAAAATAACGTGTTATAGTATTCTTTTATTTGTCTTTGTAAATTATTACTTTTACTGTTTCAGATATGCACAGGATTACACCCGTTTACTGGCGGAAAGTATTTTGTATTACAGTATTGGCTTTTTATGTACAAGTGGAATGTTAATATTTGTTCTGACAGAATTTTCATGCTGTGTGGATGCAGTAGAATGTGTCCCCGTGCCTGTAGTGTATGCCCTTATATTTTTACAGTTAGGGGTTTTGTTAATTTCTCTGTCATTTGGTCTCTTGTGGAGAGTTGTCTCATTGGCAATCATACCACATCTTCTTTTTTTTTTATATATATATCGCTCTGAATATAATGTCAAGGGTTGATGTAACAGTAGAGACAATTGATCATGTTGATGATACATCTTATATAGTTTCATATCATTTTAACTTTGTTCAGACTCAGAGCAAGGATGTGTTAATCCTATAATGTCCTTTTAAATTATTTTTAATAACAATGTTAGCCTACTTCGGCCTTATCTTTTATTTCGTCTAAATAATGATAATTATACAGTATTTAGTAGGGCATAACTTCCTTCAATGTCTAACCATTTGAAACTTAAGAAGAATATTTCTTCCCAATAAATATACAATATTTCTTTACTGTAATATAAAATATATCTTTACTGTAATGTGAAATATTTCTTAACTGTAATATTAAATATAGTATTTATTTGTACGAGTTTTCGAATTAGTACTAAAAGTGAGGCTAGCCAACATTTTCTCCTGTTTGTAGCGAGTAAAAATATTTTTGTCATACTTTCCTTCATTATACAAATATTGTTTTTATTCTACGAATTTTTCCTTTTTGTATTTTATAAATTTACAGCAAATCGATTTGGCTTTAATATGGATCGCACAAGGGACCACAAAATGAACTGTAAATTGAACAGTTATTTTTGTATTAATATCTCTTCAAAACACAGGAAGTATACTTATTGGATTTGATTGTACACTACAAAAATGATGCAAATATTTATTTGTATAATAGCCTGTCGATTGCAGAATAATAATTGCATTTTAAAATTGAGCATGGAAATGGGGAATGTGTCAAAGAGACAACAACCCGACCAAAGAGCAGATAACAACTGAAGGCGACCAACGGGTCTTCAACACAGCGAGAAAATCCAGCACCCGGAGGTGGGCTTCATGTATATACATTCTAATAAGATAATTCTAATCGTGAAATAATGGATTCTTAAGAAACCTAACGAAAGAGCCGCCATTTTCGTGTAAGCTGTAACTCGTGTGCAGTAAAGTCAAATCTATATACAAATAAGAAGGTCTGGTATGATTGCTAATGAGAAAACTCTCCGCCAGAGACCAATTGAAGTGGTGTTTTTTCATTATTTTTAAAACATATTACTTGACAATTACTCTGGTGAAAGTTAGTATATAATTTCGTTTAGGTTAAGCTAAGATGATACTGTATCATGTTGCTTAGCATTTCGTCTTTACAATCAGTAATATTCTTAAGATTTTCCTCATTTTTCAAAATTGACATCAAGTTAAAAACAAACTGTTTTGTTAGTTATTAATGGAGCTGGCATAACCAAAGTGAAACAATTGGAAATGAAAAAAAACATTTGCCTAATTTATGATTTAAACAATAATCAAAACACAGATAAGGCAGACAGCAACGAACGAAACATGCTTAATTGCAATTACTGACTTGGCGAGCAAATACTTTGATAAATTCAGGCGCCTAAATCCCAATCTGCTTTCCCAGATTGTTAATTATAAAAAGTTAACGTAAACTATCGACGGAAACAACATTCGAGAAAACAACTATTTGAAAGTTGGAAACGTGAGATGAGAGCAATTACTGTATAATTATAAGAAATTACAAAGTTTTATACGAATTAAACAATAATGTGAGTACATGTACTCTAATTATTGCTATTACTGTACCAAGCCGGGAATATGGCAGCTGTGTTTTTTTTTAACTTGTTCTGTTTATTAACAGCGTTTGATTTTGTCATTTTGTACGGGCTTCCCCTTTTTGAATTTCTCTTACAGTTAAGTATTTTTGTTATACTTTTTTGCTTGAAATTCGGAAACAAGATTGAATTGATAAATAGTTGGAAAGGTGTGATGAGAGCAACTACTGTATAATTATCAGAAATGACAAATACAAAATTTTATTTAAATCGACTGAATATACCCGAATTTATAATGAACAGTGATGTGTGTACATGTTATTTAATTATTATTACTTTTTTATTATTAATAGTCATTTAAATGCAGTAAAATATGAATATTTGTCTTCCAAAAGGCCGTACAGTGACCTATAGTTGGTAATTTTTGTGTCATTTGGTCTCTTGTGAAGAGTTGTCGCATTGGCACTCATACCACATCTTCCTTTTTATATATAATATTGAAATTGTTAGTGAAAATATAAATATATATATATCGCTGTTCTGCATTACTAATGCAATCGATCAATTTAAGCAATTCAAAATATTTATAAGGATACAAATATTTGTAGTAAATTAAACATACTATACATATGAGTTTTGCTCATATTGAAGGCCGAGCGGTGACCTATAGCTTCTTGCACCCGCGTCATTTGGATAACGGTGGATATTTGTCTCAATTTAAATCATAACATATCTTTTTAACTGAACTAGCTAATCTAGGCTTAACTAAAACGCTATAAAATAAAATAAAATAAAATGAAGTAATATGAATCCATTAGATTGGATTAGACAATTTTTCCTTAAATAAAAGGCAGAGAAAATCTGAAGAAAGAATCAAAATTCATACGTCGAAGAAAGACCGACAACCCATGCCAAAGAACAACAACAAAAAAAAAAAAGAAAAACAAAATTCTACAAAACACAAAATTAAAAACTACTGATTAAAACTATCATAAATTTGTATATTTTAAACACATCAAAAATACCAGGCATTTTATTTTTCTGTTAGTAATTTGTATGAATATATAACCTTTTACAGTTATTTACAGAAAATAACAACATCAACATATTGCATGCCAGCACAGAAGCTCTGACTAATTTGCTGGTGTTCCATCGGAAATTTTCTACATTTTTAGTCGAATTTATCAAAACATTTATCAAAATTTGTAAATATGACTTTATTTTTTACCACAAATTTTAAGACGATTTTCCTTAAAAAAATAAACCATTTACACTAAATCCATTGGATGTTGGATGTGTACGGATTGATAATTTAGTCTTAGATGCATGATATTTTTTTTTATTAGTTGTTAGTGGCTTTGGACTAGCTGTTAGTAACTGCGAGTACTCTCAGATCTGTACTTAGTGTCTTTTTGTTGTTTGGATGTACAAGTACCTGGCCACGTCCACTTGTATTTGTAGTATTTCTATTTTTATCCATCTGTTGAGTTAAGCCTCTTTCAACTGATTTTTATAGTTAGTTCTTATCTTGTACTGTTACACCACTGTCCCATGTTAGGGGAGGGCTTGGATCCCGCTAACATGTTTAACACCGCCACATTCTGTATGCATGTGCCTGTCCCAAGTCAGGAGCCTGTAATTCAGTGGTTGTCGCTTGTTTATGTGTTACATATTTGTTTTTCGTTCATTTTTTGTACATAAATTAGGCCGTTGGTTTTCATGTTTGAATTGTTTTACATTGTCATTTCGGGGCCTTTTATAGATGACTGTGCGGTATGGGCTTTGCTCATTGTTGAAGGCCGTACAGTGCCCTATAGTTGATAATTTCTGTGTCATTTGGTCTCTTGTGGAGAGTTGTCTCATTGGCAATCATACCACATCTTCTTTTTTACATTCACTTATTATAATTTATCTAGTCTATTTTATATCAAAATGTACTAAGTCGTCAATACTCTTATCTAATGTCCAAGCTATTATGAAACAAACTCACCTGTCAGAAGATACAGTAATACAATGATTTTCTTCATTTTAAATCTTCAATTAAGTTCCAGATAAAGCTTATACTGAAAGTCATATATTTTTGCTCTCACTTTATGTATCAGGGATGGTTCGTTAAGTTACAAATAAAGGAAAATTATGTTGTAAATGTCATTCAAATTTGAAAAAAAAAATTGGGTAGTGAACTGAATATCATATTTGCACATTTTCACATTTGCTTACACCAGATATCATTGTTACAATGACTTTCTAACATGTTCTTGGATTAATTTACACTTCTCGTGAGTGCAAATTGGAACCACACTTTTTTAAACGGTAGAACCATCAAATTTGGCTATAATGTACCCCTGGGGATAGGTAACACAATACAAAAAAAATTTGAGTGTGGCTCGCCGGGTTCGGCAACTGGAGTGAAAACAGTGACAAAATCCTATAGGATATAATTTTCTCCCATAGGATTTTCAAAAATCCTACAGGATTTTGAGAAATCCTATAGGATAAGGTCATAATCCCGTAGGATATTTGTAATATCCTACAGGATATTTAAATCCTACGGTATTTATAATCCCTTAGAAGAATAAAAATATCCTTCAGGATATATGTTCTCCCTTAGGACTAAAACAATCCTTTAGATGAAATAAAAGCATTTCCTACAGATTATTTTTTTATCCTATAGGATATTTGTCTAATAAAATAATCCTGTGGGATAAAAAATATTCGATAGAATTAATAAATATCCTAAGGGATTTCATTACAGAAAAAAATATCCTGTGGAATAAAAATAAATCCTAAGGGAAAATAAAAATCCTATGGGAGATTAAAGCAAATCATAAGAGAGAAAAATCTCCTATGGGAGAAATGAATATCCTATGGGAGAAAAAAATATCCTATGGGAGAAAAAATCTATTTGCAAACAAATCCAAAAAAAAGAGAATAATTTTTATATGTTCCGGTACTAAGTAAAGGTATTATTTTATTTGACCAAATATCCCCAGATTTCATTGTTCAAGAAATGTTAATTTTACTACCAGTGACACAACTTCCCGATTATTGTACATTGTACTTCAAACCTGTATCTTGCATGTCAGTTTCTGCTACTGGTCCTTTGTTTTTTTATGTTTATTATTGCCAGTTTCTTCTGTTATCTATTCTAAATTCAGACTCTGACTTCTTTTAAATTGAGTTTTCCCCTGTTTTATGCAGTGTGGTTGTTTATTCCTCATTTGCTAAACGTATAGGGGCAGGTTGAGATATCAAAAGTCATGAATTACATTTTTTCGCCTGTCCCAAAACAGAGACCTTTATACTTTGTTAATCTCGTGTGCTTTTGTTTTTCTTTAATTTATGTTCAAAAGCATATTTTGGTGTTTAGTGTAGCAACCATTTCGCTGAACTAGTATACATTATTGTTTAGTGACCAATAGAGGTCCGCTTTCATGTGTGGGATTTTTTCTCTGCATAGAGGACCCATTAGGGCACCTGTACTCAACCCTATTGTTATACTGAGACAAGACTGTGACACCATCTAAACCAAAACTTAATATGTGAAAAAAATTAGAAGCAAATTCAAACAACACATGGTGTTGAGGCTAAGAATACCACCAAGTAAGAGCAAGTCGGAAATATGCGTCCAACAAATCTATCCAAATAGTTCATTGACAGACAGACAGACAGACAGACAGACAGAGGCTCATTCTACAATTACATAAACAAATCCCTTAGAAAATCGTATATAAGTGTTTTTTTTTTATTAAGTATAGGTAGCATTCCATGAAGATTTATTTTACGTGGTGATGCCTGAATAGTTTTGCCAGTTACTATATTTCTTCGATTTTGTCCTCAATATTCATGTAGTATTTGCAACTGAACATTTACATTAACTAACAACAATAAATCCTTCAACAGAATTTGATAACCCAACTTTTGTGAAACTAAAAACAAGATGTTCTAAAGAGAGTGTGTTGTTCACCTAGGTCTAGGTGCATCTGCAACAACGGATACACCAACACGTTAGACTAGAATATTATTCGTGACTAAAATCTTTTTTTTTTTTTAAATTACCGGTATATTGCTGATAATTTCATAAAAATGTA
Organism: Mytilus californianus; assembly: GCF_021869535.1. Classification (NCBI taxonomy): domain Eukaryota; kingdom Metazoa; phylum Mollusca; class Bivalvia; order Mytilida; family Mytilidae; genus Mytilus; species Mytilus californianus. The sequence goes on from NW_026262723.1 coordinate 112,644,217, forward strand.
TGTACTTGTTGATCATTGGTTTATACAGACAGAAAGTTACGGAACTATTATAGATAGTCACAATTTAAAATATATGTTGGAAATAAGAGAGAAAATAATCATATAAATTGCACACATTTAGCATATTTCTGTACATAAAAGGAACGAGTATACGAAATTTTCTAATATGTTGAAAGGGTAAATACACAAATTATTTAATTTATAAATATAAAGATAATAAATACACACATCTTATAGGAATAAAGTCTCACCAACTATAGCATTTCATATATAATTGTCATTCTTGGTTGAAATAGTGGAAGGAGTCATTTAAAAAAATGTACATGTACGCTGTGGTTAGTAGTAGTTATTCAACTTCCTAGAAAATGTGCATTGCCTCATTTGCATTATACACACCATAAATATATTTCCATAGATGTGGTATGAGTGCCAATGAGACAACTCTCTCATCCAAGTCACAATTTGTAAAAGTAAACCATTATAGGTCAAAGTACGGTCTTCAACACGGAGCCTTAACTCACACCGAACAGCAAGCTATAAAGGGCCCCAAAAATGACATGTGTAAAACCATTCAAACGGGACTATTTCTGTCATTATTTTTCTACGCCTACGATAGAAGAAGGGCATTATGTTTCCGTTCTGTGTGTCCGTTCGTTCGTTCATTTGACCGTTCGTCCTTCCGTCCGTCTGTCCCGCTTCAGGTTAAAGTGTTTGGTCAAGGTAGTTTTTGATGAAGTTGAAGTTCAATCAACTTGAAACTTAGTACACATGTTCCCTATGATATGATCTTTCTAATTTTATGCCAAATTAAAGTTTTGACCCCAATTTCACGGTCCATTGAACATAGAAAATGATATTCCGTGTACTATGGACACATTCTTTTTATATGGAGGGGGTATGTATTGTTTAATCGTATAGTCAATTTATGATTTCAACTATTCTAAAAAAAAAAAGCATTGTTCAAAAGGGGTCGCCCCGATATTCCGACAACCCATTAGTCCGACACCCCATTGGTCCGACACCCCATTAGTCCGACACCCCATTGGTCCGACACCCCATTAGTCCTACACCCTACTGGTCCGACACCCCAATAGTCCGACAAAGGTTAATAACTGCCAAAATAGAAAATCTACTACATGAGGGTGTGGATTGGGGTTTACAGAACAGAGAATATTGAGCAAAAATATAAAGAATAGAGAAAAATGAACCAAAAAATAAAGAATAGAGAATAATGAGGTGCTGAATTATAAAGATTAGAGAATAATGGGCAAAAAGTATAAAGAATAGAGAAAATGTCCTAAGAATACAGAAACATATTCTACTAAAAAAGAAATGTCACCAGCAGTACAGTCTCTCATCATAAAGAATAATGTTCACGTGATTAGGTCTCGGATACAGTCAAAACTGTAAAAAGTGTCATTTCACCACAAAGAGAGACTATCGTTTCCAAACATTACCATCTCCATTCATCTATACTGTACACGAACTTAAAGATCGAAAACTTTAAAAAAAAAACTGAGAGCTACCGAATTAATTAGTTAATTGATAATACGCTCGAAAATTGATGAGTTTAAGTTTATAACATCGATAGTAAAATTGTCCAATCGGTAATAATTTTTCTATACAAAAAAGACTTTATTAAGGTTGAAACTTCGATAAAAGTGGATAAAATGTGCTGTCAGAATGAATTTGAACTAAATATAGTCATGAAAAATTTGCCACTGGAAATTAGACAAGCAAATAACTACCAATCTATCTACCATTTTTACATTGATTATTTCTGATTTCTATAGACTATACTACTAAAGGAAGAGACTGATTTCATTGAGCCGCAACTCCTCTGAAACCATACAAAGTCGGAAATATTTGTGATATGACGTATAAATGTTTTGAACATCCTAAATTTGTCTTTGAAACAATCTTTTTTCCACAGAAAACGCCAATTTTTTGAGAAAATATCCAAATTCGGAGACCGTTATCGATCCGTGTTTTATACGATTTCGCTCATGCTCAGTCGAAATCCAAATATTGACCCCTTTACGTAGCTCATACGGTTACTGAGTTAAAAGGGTAAAAAAGTACTGAAAATCACACTTTGCAACACTTTTCTTAGGGTATTTAATACTTTTATTTTCAAACCGAAAGGAATGGGGTCTTTTGCATTATGTTCCTCATTTTTATCTCTTTAAAGAAATAGAATTAAATGCATTAACCGTGTCAAAATCCTTACTGTGTCCACCATATTACTCTGTCCACACTCTTTGTTTAAAAGCTTGCCCAATGGTACCGCGATTTCTCAGGCTTCTTCTAGTATTAGTAAGCGATAATATACAATTATGGCCTTCATCAAAAGTTAATATCCAAAATTATTAAATCGAGAAAAGGCTTATTTTCCTCGAGGTCTGTAGGACCGAGGGAAACTAAGTTTATTCGAGATGTAATAATTTTGGATATTAACTTTTATGAAGGCCATAACTGTATTATTATACTGAACTGAACGTGAAGTTGTTATTTGAAAGACGTCGTGCAAATTGCCACTTAAGGAGTTATTTTGCCTACGCGCTCATTCCCACACAATTACTTTGCCTACGCACATTAGCCCGCGGGAAATATGGGGTTATTTTTTCGACGTGCATATTCCGTAACAGTTATTCTGCCTACGCGTAGTCACCCGCGGGAAAGAGGGGTTATTTGTGATGGTCATTTTATTAGTGGTTACTATAGTAAAGTATAATCATATTTGTAATTGCATATGAATAAAACAACAAACTTTTTTTCTGTATATAATTATTTTCATTTGTGTTCTTTGTTGCGTCTTAAAAAACACAACTTATCGTATGTCTTTTGAACAACACAAGCAAACATGCGATATGAAAATAACTCGAGCAACACCACTTCACTTGACGTTGTCACTGTCACAAGAATGTACATGTTTTCATTATCAAACTCGTATCCTCAAACAGATTCCTTACGGAGAACGCACCAAACAATACAAAGTTCTGTTTGGTATACCACTGTCTTAAGAGTTCAATGTATTAACTTTAAATAAATCACTCCGGCTTCAATTACATACAAAGTTTTTAACATTGTTGTATAATGGCAAACTAAACTAATCTTCTTCTCAAAATAATTCTGTACATACAATCGTTTAAGCAGTAAAGCCTAATTGGAGCCTTAACTTTCTCAGCTTTGGGAGAGATACAAAGCTGCGTATCTTCATGTTAGTTATTCGACAAAAACTTCACAAAGTATATTTAGTTTGACAAAATGTTCGCTACTCAGCGTCTCAGTCATTCTATATTTTGTTTGGATAAATATATCCCACTATTTTCACTTATACATATCTATACCAACCAACCTTGATAAATTGCATTACCTGTTCTTAGTCATTCGATGGACAAGGTCAAATGAGTTCTTATATATATCTAAAATGCAAGTGGGAATAGAAATATGGTCACTGTGGTTTTCTTTCGACTGGCAGTAAACCCTTGCTAAAGTTGGACGTCCGTTTGATTGTGCGGAGTGTATAATTTTCAACAAATGCTAGAGTGGTGACGTTATATCCGATGCCTCGTGTAGAGCGAGTGCCACGCTCTCTGCAGGATAGGAATATTTGCAACAACTCTTTTGAGGGGCCGTCGGTCGCCTTTTGTCTGAGCCTGTTGCAAGGCAAATTGCTGTCCCTATTCAATATACATGTACTTTCATCGTCTTGTGGCAGTCCAAGTTTCATTGACATTTTTCATCCCGGATGGCATCTATTATAAGACCTACCCATTGTATTTATTGTTAAATTGTTCTCGTTCTGAACATGAATAATACATGTAATATTTGCCACTGGAAATTAAGTTAAATAATGTTATTGTAAGAACTTTATGAATATATTATTATAATTTTAAGGACTCTCAGGGGGACTAGTTGTAACAAATTTATTTATTTAAAATATTGTTCAATTATTCCGTGTCGGACTATTGGGGTGTCGGATTAATGGGGCGTCGGACTATTGGGTCGTCGGACTAATGGGGTGTCGGAATAATGGGGCGTCGGACTATTGGGGTGTCGAATCAATGGGGTGTCTGACTAATGGGGCGTCGGAATGCCCCGTTAAAAGGGGAATTAAAAAAAAACACACTTCTATCGAAAATTACAGATAAAAACGTAAATTTACAAATAAAAATAGTTCTTGGATGTAACTTAAAAAACTAAATATTTATTTTAGTGATTAAAGTTGAGTAAGAATTTAAAACATTTATCCCACATAGAACACCTAGGAAGCGTAATAGCACCACACAACTTTATTTTTTAATATTTTTTCCTAACGCAAACGTTTCCGATATAACTTAAACCTTTGCGAAATAACGCAAACCGTTTGCCTTATAAAGCAAATATTTGCGATATAACGTAAATCTTTGCGAAATAATGCAAACTTTTGCGATATAAGGCAAACCTTTGCGAAATAACGCAAACCTTTCCTGGTACAGGATTGTGTGAATGTTTGCCAACGTCGCCAACATTTACGAAATCATTACTGTTCGCCAACGTCGCCAACGTCGCCAACATTTACGAAATCATTACTGTTCGCCAACGTCGCCAACAAGTACGAAATCATTACTGTTCGCCAACATCGCCAACATTTACGAAATCATTACTGTTCGCCAACGTCGCCAACGTCGTCAACCTTTATGAAATCAATACTGTTCACCAACGTCGCCAACCTTTACGAAATCATTACTGTTCGCCAACGTCGCCAACGTCGCCAACATTTACGAAATCATTACTGGTCGCCAACGTCGCCAACATTTACGAAATCATTACTGTTCGCCAACGTCGCCAACATTTACGAAATCAAAACTGTTCGCCAACGTCCCCAACGTCGCCAACCTTTACGAAACCAGTACTATTCGCCAACGTCGCCAACATTTACTGTTTGCCCAGTTTGCTTACTTTGCAAACATTTACGAAATCATTATACTGTTCGCCAACTTCGCCAACATCTATTAAATCATTACTGTTCGTCAAGTTCGCCACTGTTCGACAACATTTATGAAATAATTACAGTTTGCCAACTTCGCCAACCTTTATGAAATCATTACTGTTTGCCAACTTCGCCAACATTTACGAAATCATTACTGTTTGCCAAATTTGCCAACATTATCGAAATCATTACTGTTCGCCAACTTCGCCAACCTTTACGAATTATTAGGGACCAAGCAATATTTATCAGGCAGGTGGGACCAGTGCTAACCATAGTTCGACAAACATATTTTTCATCCACTTCAGGCATAGGGTCTCCACTTTTTTCACCTTTGGTGACCATAGGACATGAAGATTTATTTAAACTAAAAATTGTAGCTTTTTCTTACCTATTAATTAAATCCCTAAATTTGACAGAAATAAACCAAACTACCAAATAACCTGGCATTTTGTAAGATCAATATATAATTGAGATAGCTGTAGATTTTTATGAAAATCCAAGCTGATTAAGAAAAGTTATACAAATTTTTAAAGTTGACTATCTGAATTTAGCCTAAACTGAAGAGTGTAGCTTTTTTACCTATTAATTAAATCCATAAATTTGACAGTAACAAACCAAACTACCAAACAACCTGGCATTATGTAAGATCAATATATAATTGAGATAGCTGTAGAGTTATATGAAAATCCAAGTTGATTTGAAAAATTTATAGAAATTTTTAAAGGTGACTATCTGAATTTAGCCTATACTGAAAATTCTAGCTTTTTTTTACCTATTAATTAAATCCATTAATTTCACAGCAAGAAACCAATCTTCTGAACAACCTGGTATTCTGTAAGATCAATATATAATTAATATTGCTGTACAGTTTTATGAAAATCCAAGTTGAATTGGAAAAGTTATACAAATTTTTAAAGGCAACTATCAGAATTTATCCTTAACTGATAGTTCTAGCACTTTTTTACCTATTAATTAAATCCATAAACTTGACAGCAACAAACCAAACTACCAAACAACCTAGCATTATGTAAGATCAATATATAATTGAGATAGCTGTAAGAGATAATGACAATCCAAGTTGATTGGAAAAATTTATAGAAATTTTTAAAGGTGACTATCTGAATTTGTCCGAACTGAAAATTTGAGCTTTTTTTTTTCCTATACATTTAATGCTTAGATTTGACAGCAATGAACCAAACTAGCTACTAAATAACCTGTAATTTTGAAAATCAATATATAATTGAGATAGATAAGCTGATTCAGACCAGCTGACACTAAATTAAAAGGTCAAGACAGGTTGAGACTGGTCAAGACTGAATCAAGACAGGTCGAGCAATTTGTTAAGACCATATTCAGATCATACCTGGATTATCAAGTGCTCAATCAGACTTATTTAGTAAAGTTGAGACCAAATTTGAGTTAAGTCGAGTCATGGCAAATCTGTGCTAGACCAGTCAAAATATGGTCTATGGAGGATTTTGAAAATAAATAACTCAGCCTTGATAATAACAAAAATGAATGGTTTGGTCTGTGGTAGTTTGAAAATAAATAACCTGACTTACAATGTATTGAAAATAACTTGGCAGGTCTTTTAAGACATTTTATAAATGCTATTCTGAAGTATGAGATGGCACCAGATTCTTCCAAAATTCGTCTTTTTTCATATTTTTTTCGGGAAAAACTTCCCAAATTTTTTAATAATATAAATATTAATGTATTTGAAATGTTTGAAAATGGGTTTCATTTCACTTGAGGTATATTGTCTCGTGAACATTTACCTCACTTTTATTACAGGGCTGTAACTACATTGAGGCAAATGCCTCATGTTGGAAATTTCAAAACAAAAGCTTGTCTTCATATCAAATTGTTTTCACGGCAAGTGTCTTGCAAGAAGCAAGTTCTGTTCACCCTCTGACGTAGCGCCTGTTTTTTGAGATCCATGTTTCTCATTTATGTATTTTTTTCAGTGTTGATTGTCTATAATGTTTGTCGTTTTGTGTTTTATCTGTTCCCGGGTTTGTCTTTTGTTCATTGATTGCCCTTATTAAAATTCATGACTATTCTCTTAGTGTTGCATTCTATTTGTAATTTAGTAATTATGTTTTAAACTTAGGTTTTATTATATTTAAGGACCTTTTGTCTATTACAAACTACATTAAATTGTATTCCAGTTAGGAACTACATCAAGTTGTAATTGAAATGTGTTATAAAAACTGACTTGACATAGTTATATCAATGATAATCAGCCCCCTCTTAACTTAATTTGAAAAAAAAAAACATAATTGACAGGTATAAAAGGTTTTTTCTGCAAACTGAAACATTTTTTGCTTTTTCCTACATATTAGTCTTTTGATGTTGTCCCTAAAAACTAAAAGTCTTACACTGAATCTATATATTTTGCTTTGAAACCATTAGTTGAATATTGTCAAAAAATTAAAACAGAACTTGGGTTTCAGATTAAGAAAGGGTCTGGGAAACGCGCATAATGAATGATTTTGCGCCATTTTTTCTATAGCTTCTTGGGGCCTTCAGCGAACCCCAGACTCTTCGCTGATTTATTTAAGAATTTAAAAATTGTATGTTTTCAAATATTATAAATATAATTGTGAAAATAGATAATCTGTCCCTTGTTTAAATGAAAATGAAAAATCATGCTTCAACAGTGCAGAAAATAAATAATCTGTCCTTTTGGTCCACACAATAACCCATCCAAAACAAATCCTCCTGCCCCCCCCCCCCCCCCCCCCCCCTGAATATCAAATGGTCGTCCCCCTAACCAGAAAATTTGCACTGGCAACATAATGCTCCAGGAGAAAAATCAAACTATTAAAGAAGGACGTCCGTCGGGCAATAAGAATAGAGATTGCTAAAATAAGAGACAAGGAGAAGGAAAATATTCTCGAAACAAGAGTAAAGGATACAAAAATGTTCCATAAACTCGTACGTAATAACAGGAAGAAAGGAAATGTTGTAATCACGGAGCTAGAGGTTAACGGAGTCAAATACACGGAAAGCGAAAATATCATCATTGGATTTGAGGAACACTTTAGAAGTCTAGCAACATTTAACAACCAGACAGACATAGATAGCACATATCATAACCAAGTTGAAGATGATATTCAGAGTATAAACCGACTCGTGATGATGGACACTGGGGACTGATCAAAGATCTACACGAAAACGCTAAAAGTGCTATTAAATGGGAAGGAAACATCTCGCAGCCATTCAACGTTAACCAGGGAGTGCGACAATGAGGTATACTTAGCACCAATCTCTACAAAATATACATCAACCAGCTATTAAACATGTACGAAACAACTGAGGCAGGATATAGAATAGGAAACATAAGTGTAAATAGTACTGCATGTGCAGATGACATCGCACTAATTAGTGAAGAACCAGACCAAGCGCAACTGCTTATAAACATGGCATGTGAGTATGCATATATGGAAGGCTACCAATTACAACCTACCAAAAGTGTAGTCCTCAACGTAACCAACAGGAAGCGTAACAACAACCTTTACCATGGGCTCCCACGAAATACCATCAGTGAAGAGTGCCACACACTTAGGAATCATCAGAACCACGTCACTAAAAGAAAACATGACTGCTAACGTGGAGGAAAATATAAAAAAAAGCAAGGAGAAGCGCATATAGCCTCCTTGGGCGAGGATTTCATGGTCATAACGGATTAGATGTAGAGACAATGGTGCATCTATACAAAATAGATGTATCTCCAGTACTTCTCTGTGGTCTAGAGCTAGTATTACCAACAACAAGCTCATTAGCACTAGTCGAAAACTTCCAAAAAAGCTACTTAAGCAAATACTTTCATTACCAACTTGCGTAGCAGATATAGCTATTAACATCTTAACCGGAATACTACCAATAGAAGCCCAACTACATATCCGAGCACTTGGACTATTCAACAACATCTAGCTGTAATCAGCCCGAAGAAAGCATAGAAAAATCGCTAGCTAGACAACAACTTATCCTAAAAAACAATCAAAGTTCTAGTTGGTTTGTCGCTATAAAACATATGCTCAGGAAGTACGATCTACAAGAGGCTACATGGTATCTGGATAACCCCGTAAAACAATCCTTATGGACCTCGAACATCAAGAGAACAGTACATAACTACTGGAGTAAATCAATAGTGCAACTACTGCCACTATATAATGGACTGGACCATCTCACAACAGGAAACCTGGAAAAAGGGAAAATGCATCCTCTGTTCAAAATTAACTGCCATTCAGCCATAGATACAACAAGACTACCAGTTAAACTTAAGCTGCTTACTGGATCCTATATACTACAAAGCAAACGAATAAAAATGTACAAGGACGAAACCGATCCGAAATGCCTACTATGCTCAAAGGATGATGAAACTGTGACCCATTTCATATTAAAATGTGAACAACTCCGTAATGTAAGGAATAAGATACTACTAGAAACAGTTGTTGTACTAGACAGTCTTGGAATCAAATTTAATGAACTTTTGAACATTGAAAAGTTGCAAATAATTCTGGACATCACACCGGTTGCAACATCAAGAAAACTCTCTCCAGCCAGTGTAGCAAAAGTAGAACGCCTAACTAGACGCTTGATATACCAGCTACATATAGCCCGTTATAAGATAGTATGCGGTTGATAATAATAAGGATAATGACTTTAAAAGGAAAAGCTAACCACTACCATAACAGAAGAAACAATATCTTAACCACAAAACCCATATATACTTGTCTAGTCAATTTACAGAGTGTAAAATAATGAACCTATTTTACCATATATACATACTAGTAGTGACACTTTACTAAAGTGTGCGATCTTATATCGAAATTATCTTAAATTATATATAGCCAACAGAATTTTAAGCAATATATGGATTATATAAAGGACTTTTTAGAAGAACCGAATATAACTTTTAGACAATACTTTACTATATATCTTTTAAATCATGAGAAAGAGGCACTCATTCTTTTATCATCTTACCGTGATACGAAAACAAATGATTTTATGGAATAATGTTATTGATATCTTACAGAAATGAGTTATACTTTTAAAGCATATCTAGCTACGTATACAAAACGGTTAGGGGAACCGAAAACAAATGTGTAACATGTGTGTATATATATATAAAAAAAGAAAGGAATTTTATATTTTATAGTGACTGACTTTTAACCATCGTATGAACATTTTAATTATAAAACAAAGGATTTTTAATATAAGTGTGTGTGGGTAGGATTTCACTGTAAATATAGAGCACTGCAACATTGATGGAGGCATCACTGTACATAGAAATTGCGGAGCAGAAATTGCGGAGCACAAGTTCTACATACTAGCGTATGGTTCCTCTACAAAGGGGGTTAAAGATACAGAGACAGACAGACAGTTTTCAAACTCTCCCTGGAAATTGACCGCTAATTTATAATAACCTTTTACTGAGTCCTACTTGGTGCTGAGATTATAGAACATAATAATGCTGTGACTAAATGGTATACAGTATGTCCCTTATTTTTGTAAGTCCCAAACACTAAATACCGACCAAAATGAATCAAATTTCAGTGCAAGAGTGATCACATGTATTTTTAATTCAAATTTCCATGACCATGTATCAACTTAAAAGATTGTGAGACATATTACTCAAATTTATTTAAAATTTAAAACATAAAGGTAATAGAGAAATGAATTAAAAAGGTAAAATTAAATTGTATAATAAAACAAAGGGAAAGGGATACATGTATTCAACGTCCTTGGGGGACTAATAATGGACGAAATCGTTTCTAAAATCTAATTTTACTGCTCTCAATACACCTCATCGCTATTTGGTCCAATCCGTAAAAAAACAGTCACTTAGACAACTCCTTGTTTGGGTCATCCAGTGCCAAAACAAAGGTCATCAGTAACAAGCTGAGGGAGGAAAAAATTTAGAAAGCCAACACTTTGAAACTTTAATAGATTATGATCCACTTTTTCGAAACTCAAATTAAAGTAAAAAAAAAATATTTTGTTTGAAGTGCTTACGATGGTTTAAACCGGTCTCTTTAAAAAAGTATTATGCATTTTACATTGTTTCAACAGGGCCCCAGATAGCTTCAACTGGATGAAAAATTTGTGTAATTTTAGGACTTACTTGGAATGGAATAAATAGCTATAAGGTGTACAGTATACAAGTTTAATAAACAATAATCATCAATTCTAATTGAAAGATTTTTTATTGCTTTTTGTTTTTATATATATATTGGACATTAACTCATTTTAACTGCATATTTTAGCGAAGAAAAAGAAACCTTTTATTCTAATTTTTTTTTTATTTTGTCACCAAATTGCACTGTTATTCAATTTAAAACATACATGTAGTATCTTAATGAGAACTTTTGAATTTTTTTTAATGTGTATTCATTTTATTTGCTTAGAGATTGTTTCAAATATGGTTTTTTTTTCATAATTTTTATATAACCATGATAACAGATTTCATTTACCAGTAAGAAATTTTAAGAAATTTCTGATTTGTGGGCCCAAAGAGAACCATTTTAATAATTCAAGGGAACAGTATATTCCTTTTCATTTTTTGCTGATATCTATATGGCTTATTATAAAGTTCGCCTTGTCACGTGAGGTTTTATTTTTAATCTTTACACAATTATTTTTAAATTTTCTTTATTTTATTGAACAGAAAATTATTTTTTAAATGAACTCTCCAGCAATGTTTATATTATGTTCAGTTATGATTGTGGACAGGTGTTAATGTAGTGACTGATAGTCAGTCTGGGGACTTACTTAAATGAGTGATTTTCTAAATCACTGATTCAAGTAACATTATGTCCATAAAGGTTGGAAGTAAGAGTTGTCTGTCTTTAATAATCACCTTTTTAAGTAGTACAAATTAATCACTAGACAAAGTGATTTAATTTTATTGTAGCTGTAAATATAGAATACTAATGATCCGGGGACTAATTATGTTGCTAAAATTATCAGAACCAACATCTGTGTTCATAGAATGACCGGGTCATGTCAGGTGATGACCTTGTACTAAATCTAGGATAATGACATAAAAATCACTTGTTTAAGTATCATACTTCAATTTCCTTCCAAAAAATCACTTCTTTAAGTATCATTATTTAAATAACCCCCACTAATTTCAACACCCCCGAACAGAGAAATTTTGATGGCGAACAGTAGAATTTTATTACATAATCTATAAGATGAAACCTTGAATTTTACAGGAAAAATAGTCCCACTGCTGGGAAAAATCTGTTAAGAAAGTATCATTATGTAAAGCCATTTTTATAGCATTTTTTCAACTAAAATAGAATTTGCAGCTTAATGATTGCATCAAAGGCATAAACCTTGCTGCTTAAAAGAAGCAAAAAGTTCATTTTTTTTCAATTTTTCAAAATTTGGTAAAACTACAAAATCACAATTTGTGACAAAACTTCGAATTTGCTACTTAAATAAGTGATTTAAAAATCACTTATTTCAATAAGTTCCCTGACTGATAGTGTCAGAGCGTACTAAGTATAACAACCGTATTATTAGGGTTAAGACAAAAATGGGAAAAACAATTGATGAATTGTGATATATTACTCCTTTCAAGGGTAATGATATTTACCCTAAAACTTTTATTTATTAGGGTAAAAGTTAAACTTTTGAGGGAATGGACCCTAGAGACCTTAAAATGAAGGCATAGAGAAACATAAGTGGTGTTTATAATCTTAAACTCATCTATTGTATCATGTTCTGGTGTTTTAATGGAGATGAAATCATAAAACAAATATTTATTGGTCCACACTATATTTTAATTTTTTTCATTACGGGCATGATTTGGATTTTTCTTAGAAATTTTGCTGAAATCACTGTAGATGTTATCATTCATGTACATTATACTAAATTTATATTAAACTTTTGAACCGATCAAATAATAAAACATGACAAGTTGACAGTTATGCTTGAAATAACCAATATTTCACAGAAAAATAATCACATTTAGTTTATTAAAAAAAAAGGTTTTCTTTATATTACCATCAAATCATAGTACAATGAACTAAATGTACATGACATCCGGTTTCATATAAAACAAATGGTAAGAAAAAAAATGTTTTCTTGGATTTGACAGTTATAGGAAGCTAACCCTGCATTTCATTGAAGAATTTTTTTAGTCATAAACATATATCTTGGGAGTTTCAAAGCACCGTTTTATTTTTATTTAGTCTTTTTATAAAATGTTTTTGAAATTTGAGGTTACATGGTTAAATTTCTTTTAAAAGCTTGTAAACAGAAAAAAAAGTGTTGAAAATTTGATTTGTTAACTTCAACTCTTCCAGCATTTGTCCAGTGATGGTTATTTTTTTTATATGCAATGAAATGTTATTTGAAATTTTGTCTGAAATCCTGGACAGAATAAAACTTTACTCATATCAAGTATTTCTTTATTTGAACATGTTGACACAAATAAATTCTGCACACTTTTAAACAAAAACCAAATTTAACAAAGACTAATATCATGAATATAGGAAAACAATGGTAGTATTAATCATAGTAATAATACAATAGTAAAGTTAAATATATACATTTAAATTTTGACAATTTTCATTTTTGCCTATAATCATTTATAGTTCTTTATAGATTGGAAATTTGCACTTTATGTTGTTTTTATGCAATTACTAAATGAACTGTTAAGCCAATGCTCTTTATCATGTTTATATATTTTGATATGCTCTTACCATGGTTACTGCATTACAAAATGGTGATTAATTTAAATATTTGTAATATTTATTTTTCTGTTTGGGAGTTATGGTCCTTTATAAATTTGAAAATAGGCTTAGAATGTTGAAGGTAAAAAACGCCTGAAAACGCGATTTAAGATACAGAAAACCCAATTTGATGTCAATTAAATTTTACAGCTTATTCCTTGTTGCCTTTAAATGTATTATCTTAAAATATGTCATAAATGTACAACATGTAGATAGATAAAAACTTTAATAAGGAAAACTGATGAGCAGGACAAGTTTAAAAATAATTCAAATATCATAAAGATTGCTGAAATTTTCTGTCAACTTTTTATAGGAATATTGCCATGATGATTTTTCCCATATACATTGTATATGCATTTTTGGGGAAATATTTGGGGGATTAAAAAAAATGTAAACAGCAAAAATTATCAGCAAGACAATTAAAAATAATTTTTTGGCCCCATTTATGGGCATTGTGTTTTCTGGTCTGTGCGTCCGTTCATTAGTTTGTCTGTCCGTCTGTCCCGCTTCAGGTTAAAGTTTTTGGTCAAGGTAGTTTTTGATGAAGTTGAAGTCCAATCAAATTGAAACTTAAACTTAGTACACATGTTCCCTTTGATATGATCTTTCTAATTTTAATGCCAAATTAGAGTTTTGACCCCAATTTCACGGTCCACTGAACATAGAAAATTATAGTGAGAGTGGGGCATCCTTGTACTTTGGACACATTCTTGTTTAGTCATGAATTACATTTTAGATTTATAATACTATGTAATGAATATTGGTGAGTGGACATTCATTTGCCATTGTTGAAGGTCCAAACTTATGTATCTTGGTGTGTGACACAGGCTGTTAAGAGCCCCTAATCAGTCCCCTATCCACGAAGTGGGAGGGGACTTTTGGTTTGCACTCCGTCTGCCTGTCTGTCCCTCCATCAGTTCTGCAAATCACTTTTCCACACTTTTTTTGTCATTCTTGAAGATATTGATTTGATATTTGGTGTTTTATTTTATCATGACAAGTTACAAATCAAGTTCGAATTTTGTTCCGGTCTAATGATTTTGTGCAGAGTTATGGTCCTTTGACTTTGAAAATTCACTAAAATAATCAGTTTTCCTCACTTCTTTTGTCATTGATTCTTGAAGATATGGATTTGATAATTGGTATATAGTTTTATCATGCCAAGTTACAGTTCAAGTTTGAATTTTGTTCTGGTCTGATAACGTTGTGCAGAGTTATGGTTCTTGGGCTTAGAAAATTCACTAAAATTATCAGTTTTCAACACTTTTTTTTGTCATGTTTGAATACATTGACAAGTTATAGATCAAGTTAGAACTTTGTTCCAATACAATGAATTTTTAACAGGTAAGGGACTATGTATTGCCATGTAATACTCACAGAATGCTTGTTTTTTTTTTAAGTAGCAGAATTACATACATAGAGATTTCAATCTGGGGGGCAGCGATGACATAAACATGATACACTGTATAAAGCATTTTTAGATCACCACTTGGCGTCTGTCGTTGTCATTGTCTGTCGTTAAATTTTACAAAAATCTTCTCCTGAAACTGCGAGGCCAAATTTAACTAAACTTGGCTTAAATCATTATTGGAGTATATAGTTTAAGAAATGTATCTGATAACCCCACCTGCCAACCAAGATGGACAACTTGGCTAAAAATAGAACCTAGGAGTAAATTTCAAGATTAGTCTATGATTTAGAAAACCACTATAAATAGAGAAAATCTGACAGAACAAAAATGTTTAGTATGTTGAGCTCTACTATTTGTTCTATATGTCAAAACCGTTATAAGACTTATGGGAGTTATTGCCCTTAAATGAAAAAAAATACCTTTTTTTTCTCAATTTTGCTTATTATCTTGAAAACTAACTTGTATAATAGATAGAGAAAAACCTTAAAATACCAGAATGATCAGGAAGACAAGTTCTACAAATAAGTCTAACGATCGAAATCATTGGTCAATTCCTTATTAGAGTAAATTATTGCCTTTTAAGACTATTTTTAGTAATTTTTTGTGTTTTGCCTTAGCTCTTCATTATCATAATATATATATTAAGATAGAAACTTAGATAAGCAAAAATGATGGGCAAGATAAGATCTTCGATAACAATGGAATGGAGTTATTGTCCTTTAATGTCGATTTAAAATTGTCTGTTTACATGGTTTACTTTTACAGAAATCTAATCCGAAACTTGTAGGTAAAATTTTACCAGACTTGGCTACAATCATCATTATAGTATCTATTTTTTTTTAAATACCGCCTGCCAACGAAGATGGCCGACATGGCCAAAAATAGAACACAGGGTAAAATGCACATTTTGTCCATTTTTTTGAAAACTGTTATGAATTGAGAAAATCTGACAAGAGCAATGTTGGAGAGTGTCCCCTGTAGAATATGCACTTAGATCAAGGTCAACCACACAGGCTCTTTAGAGCCTATAGTTTTGTTAGAAGTTAAAGAACTGGATGCTTTTTACATTCTATTGCTATGCAGATATATAATGTTACGAAGTTTTGTCTGTCATATATGTACATGTCCTTTACCTGATTTTCACTGTTGAGTTACTGCTAAGAAATTTTTTGAGAGTTTTTTTCGTTAGGTTTTTCATTAATCATGTTAATTAAGTGAAAATAATGATTGAAAGCTGTACATGTTGGCTAGCAGGGTTTATCTGATTTTGGACTCATTATTATGGCTCATTGGTTAATGTTTGGCTGTTTTAATTAGGTTTATGTATCATTTGCTACAAGCAATAGGATTACTAATTTTATTTGGTGAATCGCAGGATTGCAATGTGAACATGTCATATTTGTGTTATGTTTATGTTTATATTCTTTTTATTTTAAAAGCACTTGTTACATTTTATAATGATGTTTGAAATGGCTGTTAGTAGACTGTTAAGTCTTTTTTGAAGATTTTTGTATTCCTTTTTGGAAACTATTTATGGGCAATAGCTATTTAATTATCAAATGTAGCACTATTTAGTTTCTGGATAGGTTGCAATTTTTCAACTGGATTTAGCTATTACTTTTTAGAGATGGTATTATATTTGCATGAATTTTTTATTCCACAAAAGATGTGCAAGTATATCCCTTAATTCTTTGTTTTGATTGTCATTATTTGTTTTTTTATTTATTCTTACTTTTATTAGTTTGCGATTTAGGCAAATAGGTGGTACTTGTTTGAAAGATTCCGAAACTGTAGAACAGGGGTACTTGTTAAAATCATTCAGAAATTGTGGAAGTTGTCGAACTGGTTTATGGGATTATATCTATATATCCCTTCTGAATAAAGTTTTGTTTAAAGGTTTGGTTAGCTTTGAGGTTAATGACAACATTTTTGTTGAGCCTGTGACTTTTGTCGCAGAAAGCTCGACATAGGGTAGTGATCCGGCGGCGGAGTTAACTAACTTCTTAAAAGCTTTATATGTCAGAAGGTAGAAGACCTGGATGCTTCATACTTTGTATATAGATGCCTTATGATATGAAGTGTCCGTCTGTCATATGCCCATTGTCCTTAACCTCATTTTCATGGTTCAGTGACTACTTTAAAAAAAAGTTAAGATTTTTTGTACAGTAATGTTAATTTCTCTCTTATTACTGTGGATTCATTATTATTCGTTGGATACCAATGTTCGTGGGTTTCGTGGGTACAGGTGAAACACGAATTCAAATTACAATGAATTACAAATGTAAATTTGGCTTTGTATGCAGAGATTGGCAAAACCACGAAATCAAATATCCACGAAAATGCAAGTGTTCCTCAATCCACGAAAATAAATGAATCCACAGTATGAGTAATAGGATAACTATATTTGGTATGTGCGTACCTTGCAAGGTCATCATGCCTGTCAGACAGTTTTCACTTGACCTCGACCTCATTTCATGGATCAGTGAACAAGGTTCAGTTTTCGTGGTCAAGTCCATATCTGAGATACTATAACTATAAGCAATAGGTCTACTATTTTTGGTGTATGTAATGATTGTAAGGTGTACATGTTCAACTGGCAGGTGTCATCTGACCTTGACCTCATTTTCATCGTTCAGTGGTCATAGTTTAGTTTTTGTGTTTTGGTCTGTTTTTCTTATACTGTTTGCAGTACGTCAACTATATTTGGTGTATGGAAATATTTTACAATGTACATGTCAGTCTGGCATGTTTTATTTGACCTTGACCTCATTTTCATGGTTCATTGCTAAATGTTAAGTTTTTTTGTTTTGTTCTGTTTTTCTAATACCATGAATACTGTATGCAGTAGGTCGACTATATTTGGTGTATGGAATTATTTAAAGATGTATATGTCAGTTTGGCAGGTTTTATTTGACCTTGACCTCATTTTCATGGTTTATTGCTTATGTTAAGTTTTTGTGTTTTGGTCTGTTTTTCTTAAACTTTAAGCAATAGGTCAACTATATTTGGTGTATGGAATGATTGTAAGGTGTATATGTCTGTCTGGCAGGTATCATCTGACCTTCACCTCATTTTCATGGTTGATTGGTCAATGTTCAGTTTTCCTGGTTAACTTTTTTTCTTTGATACCTTAAGCAATAGGTCAACTATATTTGATGCATGCATAGATTTTAAGGTGTACATGTCTGTCTAGCAGGGTTCAAATGACCTTGACTTTTTTTCATGGTTCATTGGTCAGTATAGAATTTCCAAGGTGTGGTCTGTTTCTTTTATACTATAAGCAATAGGTCATCTATATTCTGTGTATGGAGGGATTGTATTAAAGGTGTACATGTATTTCCGGCTTGGTTTATCTGACCTTGACCTCATTTTCTTGGATCATAAATGTTAATGTGATATTTGTAGTAAAACTTTATATGTAGTACTTTTAACATAAAATCAATGGTCAGTATAGTAGGTGAGAGATTTCAGCGTGTGCACTCTTGTTGTGTTTTGTATAGATTATTAACATAAAAGATTGGATGTGAAATACCTCATGTACCTGAACATGACATATAAGATGTCTGCATGTTGATTTATATTTACGAATTATGTCTTTGTATCAATGATAAAATTAAGTCAATGTTTTGACTAGTTTGTGATAATGAAAACCCTGGTGTAATGATTTCTTTCGTTAAAATCAAATGCTTTGTTACAAACACAAGCGAAATAAAGAAGTTGTTATATATAAACACCATCAAATATATTTGAAGTTTGCGAACATGCGTTATGTTTAGAAAGTAAGCGAACAGTGGTACTGTTTAGAATGTTTCTAAAGTTGAAGAATTTGAATAACTGTACAGGGGTACTGTTTAGAATGTTTTAAGACGTTTGTGAACAGGGGCACTGTTTAGAATGTTGGCCAACATGGGTACTATTCTGAATGTGGGCGTCGTTGGCGATGTTGGCGAACAGGGGTACTGTTCAGAATGTTGGCGACGTTGACGATCAGGGTTACTGTTCAGAATGTTGGCGACGTTGGCGACGTTGGCGAACAGGGGTACTGTTCAGAATGTTGGCGATGTTGGCGAACAGGGGTCCTGTTCAGAATGTTGACGACGTTGGCGACAAGGTTAGCGGGTTGGCGAACATTTCCCCAAACCTTTTGCGTAATAATGCAAACATTTGTTTTATCTTATTTCTCATTAAGATTCAAAGGAAGCAGCGGTTATTAATGGAGGAGGCTGCATAAATTTAAATTTACCCCCTTTGTATACTCATTGCAAAGTAATATGCATGAATATTTGGAACATACTATTGACTTATAATGAGCAGGATAATAGATATAAAGATATGGTTTGAGTGCCAATTAGAAAACTCTCCATCCAAGTCACAATTTGTAAAAGTAAACCATTATAGGTCAAAGTACGGTCTTCAACACGGAGCTTTGGCTCACACCGAACAGCAAGCTATAAAGGGCCCCAAAAATGATGTACATGATAATACATGTATAAATATTACACAGAAAATTGAGTGTTTGAAGTTATACCGAAAGAAATAAAAATCAACCCTGCTTATAAAGCTATAGCCGATAATAGATATACTTCCAAAGTAAGCTCTCGTTTGAGGATTGTGTAAGGTTGGTAAGATTCAAACAAGCTAACCTTTTGCAATAAACGTATAAAATGAAGATGTTTTATTAATAAAATCATTTTCTCAAATAGCTACCCAAGCATCTTAAAGTTACCTCACTAGATTGAAATGACAATTTCATGACTTTTTATCAAAGAATCTTTATCATATTCTGAGATTTCTTACATCAAATTAAAAAAAAAATGTTTCTTTGAATTCTTAATCATTCATTTTAAAAGCAGAAAGATCATTTTGTCTAATTTACTTGACAGTTTTACAATTGTATGACA
The DNA here is from genome assembly GCF_021869535.1 of Mytilus californianus. Classification (NCBI taxonomy): domain Eukaryota; kingdom Metazoa; phylum Mollusca; class Bivalvia; order Mytilida; family Mytilidae; genus Mytilus; species Mytilus californianus. The sequence goes on from NW_026262723.1 coordinate 112,664,257, forward strand.
TTATTTTTGCTCTTATGTACTTAAACAAAATTTTCAAAATGTTGGCCTTTCAATTAAAATATGCCTATACTATATCTTTTTTCTTGTGAAATTATATACTTTTCTGATGCTTTATTCCTAAATGTGCATATTTATTATAATGATTTGGCCTTCTATTTATGGTTTGTTTTCTTAACTAAATCACAACCGAAATTGAATGACAGACGGACATAAATATACAAAACTTACTGAATAATTGAAATCAAGATGTTTGCATTATAACGCAAAGGTTTGCGTTATTTCGCAAATGTTTACGTTATAACGCAAAGGTTTGCGTTATTTCGCAAAGGTTTGCGTTATAACGCAAAAGGTTTGCGTTATAACGCAAAGGTTTGCGTTATTTCGCAAATGTTTGCGTTATAACGCAAAGGTTTGCGTTATTTGGCAAAGGTTTGCGTTATAACGCAAATGTTTGCGTTGTTTCGCAAAGAATTGCGTTATTTGGCAAATGTTTGCGTTATAACGCAAAGGTTTGCGTTATTTGGCAAAAGGTTTGCGTTATTTCGCAAAGGTTTGCGTTATTTTGCAAAGGTTTGCGTTATAACGCAAACGTATGCGTTATAACGCAAACATAGGAGGAAATATAAAAAAAGAAAATGTGTGGCGCTAATACGTTTCCGTAGTACGGTACACCTCTTAAAAGATGGCTGGTGATGCTTTACAATCGTGATAATTTCTGTGACATAGTACGTTCTGTATAGGTAGTGATTTACTTTGACATTTTCGGGTATTACAGCGGAGTTACATGTGTATTACCTGCATATGGTAAGGTAATCCCCAATCTCCAATGAAGTCTCACGTATAGACTGGTTTATATTTATATTGGTGTTCAGTGTCTATTCATGACAATAAGGTTTTATAACATTCACCATTCTGCATGTTCTGTATTTCAAATTCACATTTTATTTTCAGACCGAATGTCAATGAGGATATGTTATTTTTGGAGGAAATATATTGACTTTCAAATTGATTTCGGTGTTTTTTACTATGTATTAAATCATTGAAATTTAAAAAATTTAATACGGCTTGTCCACTAAGAAGTGTAGACGATATTAGGGAGTATTCTATGATTTTCATGGATGTAATACATAATTGTTTATTTTTCCAGTTAAGTGATACAAGTTGAGAAAAAAAATCTAGTCAGAATTCCCCTCACCTAAGACCCCTCTTAAATCATGAATGGTAATGCTTTAAAATCGGGAGAGTTTCTTTGGGCGCATTGCATTTGCGCAAATTTTTGCAAAATCCAATCTTTCATTTGCGCCACAAGGTTATATTTCATTTGCGCCTAAAAATAAAAACTACATTTGCGCAATTTTACAGGTAACATTTAACTGAAAATTTTAAAATATAATTCATGATTGCTACATCGTGAATGGTTTTATTAAGTATTCCCCCTAGTTGACTACATAAGTTCATACTTATTTTTTAATATAAAACTGAGAACCACTTAGGGTTAAAATCATATAGTTGTTCATATTTATGAGGTGTCAAGATGGACATTGTCAATTCTGAGTTAGTTTTTTAGAATTGGATTAGTTCATATTTTTCATGTTGGGGCCCCTTATAACCGACAATACTATACGGAATGGGTATTTGAAGGCCGTATGGTTGTCTATGATGGCTTTCATCTCCTTCATTTGAATTTTGGTGATAGTTGTCTCATTGGAAATCCTTAATTGTTAGTAGAGGAAATAAGTCTGTAATTTTTTTATGACCAGTGTATAGTGATTTCAATATGGTTACGATGACTGGTTTCGGATTATTATGAATTGTAATTTGTCATTTGTAAGACTGTGTTTTAAAGTTATCATTAATATAAAACTATTTTTTATACTATTTACCTGTATTTACCTGTGTTATTGGCGCAAATGAAATATGGTTTTTGGCGCAAATGAAAGATTATTTTTGCGCAAATGAAATGCCAATTGGCGCAAAAGTCTTCTGTATAGGTAATGATTTACCTTGACATTTCCGGGTGTTACAGAGCTACATGCATGTTACCTGTAGATGATAAAATGCTGTCCCATGAGGTCTTACGTATTTAAGTTATTTTTCTCTCGTGTAAACAGCCATTGGCAAACTCTTATTATAACACTTGATTATTGGTGATCTTAAGATTATATCTTCGTTTTTAAACTAATTAAATAGAGAAATCGTTTTGGTTTTAATTACTTCTACTTTAAATTTATAAATTTATACATTATTTATCATTTTATAACATCTGATTTATCCATCCTACATGTATATGAAATACATGTTCAAAATCATCATTTGGTAAACAACGGAATTAACCCTAAATATAATTTAATATTCCCCGGCGATCTATTTGTATTTGCCACCTCCTTTAATATGTGTTTTAACTTTGTGTATTAAACTCGACCTTCTATCTTATGGTCCATTCGAATTGACAGTCACACCTGACACGTGTGTCCTATAGGCACGGCTAATTTCCAATCTGTTAATTACCTTTTACCTTGTTACAAGCCTTCCACGAGTACATTGTATTGTCATAGAACACATCGCATATATACATGTACCTAGTCCAAGCATAGATTGTAAAAGGCCAATAAGCGTACACCTATATATTGTCTTTACAGTTTAAGTTATTTACTTTAATTTGTTCACCATATCCGTCGGAAAAAGCAAATATTAAAAAAAATAAAAGATTTAATTTTTGTGCTGTAAACAAAAATGAATTGAAACGGAAACGATAAATATAGACAATTATATCTCATGAATGTAAAAAGTAGCATGCCTGACTGTTCATTTTATTTTCTAATAGCCTGGGATCCTGGGCTGATACATGTACAAATGTATGCATAATAAAATTGAGAATGGAAATGGGGAATGTGTCAAAGAGACAACAACCCGACCATAGAACAGACAACAGCAGAAGGTCACCAACAAATAAAATAAAACCACTCAAGTTAAGATATCCAATCGTAGTACTAATCTATCGTCCGACATGTAGAAAAATCCGTCCGTTCGGAACAAATCTTTAACTTGGGATATTCGGTCAGGATGCCAAGCTAATTTTCTTACTATCGGATGGTAATTAGTTATCAAAATTAATCATCGGTGCGCTTATAATTATGTTAAAATACGATTAAAGACCAAGGGCCTGTTTATTGATCGGTCCTAAGAATTTCTTAGGACAGATATTAGGATAAAGTTAGGACCGACTTAAGAGATGTCTCAGCATGCACATCGAAGCTATCTTAGGATTATTTAAGCTAGGATGTCCTAACCTAAGACTTTAACTGATTGTACTTTAAATACAGACATGCAGTACCAGGCCCCAGTTTCACAAAGCTGTTTTAGGACATATCTTAGTCACAGATATATATATAGAGAACACTGTGGATAGTAAACTTGGAATTGATGGTAAATAGCAAATACAAGTTATTTGTAGTATATTTATGTTCTTATAATACAGAAAAACGCAAAATTAGTTGAAATTAATAGAAACCAAAAAATATGCGGATTTTGGAAAAAGGGGGAGCCTCAGGGCCAAAAAAAAAAGTTCTGTCCCCAAGTACCTATGGTTTCAGCTAGGAGTTTGAGGGCTTAAGTCACTTTACCAGAGATGGAAATCAACATTATTTGGGGCAACAGTAAAGGACCAAGGACGTATATTACTAGCTATACATATGCCCAAGTACTTCAAGGATCTTTGAGGGCCTTATGAATGCTACAAATGTAGGCAGTTGTTGCATGATGTGATGTTTAAATATGAAGATAAGAACAAGGATCCGGAAATCTAGTTCACAATTTCACTTCACCTTAGTTATTTTCAGGGGACATTCCTGATCAACAAAAGCGAAACCAGGAATCACAGCATAAAGGAACGACTATTCAACTTCAAAGGGAACGGGATGGGGTTTTGTTTTCTTCCTAAAAAATATATTCTGATCCCCAATTTAATGCAAAATATATTGTGGCCAGGAGGTGAAAAAATATATTCTGAATTCAGATTTTCCCAATAACTTATAGTGATAAATTTTGAAAAATAGTCTGATCGATAGCATTAAAAAACTAAAATTACCTCAATCAGACAAAACAATCATGATCCCCTCCCTATCTTTATTGAAGTTAAAAAGTTGCTCTCTTAATGAAATTGTAACAACTATATCTCCGTATAATCAGTATCCCGATTAAATCGATATGTGGAATTCATTTTTATAAACTTGAAACGATTCAGTAAAATGACAGTATATTTAAATTTATCAAGAATAGATTACGTTTACTTTCGATTTTTAAACGAAATGAAATCAGGAAGTGACAAGAGGATAACAAATTTAGAATGAATCCAAATTCATATACAGATTGGTGTTTAACAAAAAGGCGGGAAATTATCAATTTTTAAATTAAGTTGCTCAGTAAAAAATAAAGTCTCTCGTTTAATTTTATACTAAATGATTTCGTATTTTACTTTTTAGTGTCTATTAAATTTTTAAGAATACTTTCCCGCATGCGTCGAACATGATAAAGATAGCACCTGTTTGACTCGTGAAAATATTTTTAAACGTTTTAAAGTTTCATCTTTGTGATCGAAATTGTTGAAAGATTCTGATGAAAAAATATATAAAATGGGACGCAAATACAAGGGACCAGATGATATTATATAATTGGCACAAAGGACATGAAATATAGAAGTAGACTATTTCAAAATAAATAATTCAACATTTTATAATTACATCTTTAAAAATTACGAATTTATTTAATGGTTTATCGACACGTGCCACATTCAATATTGATTGCCGCCTGTGTAATCGATTGAAATTCATTATCATTCAACCAGGAACAGTTTATTACGCACGTATGTTATTTCAGCATGTTCTAGTTGGTTTTTTTTCACGTGTTTTGTATTTGGTTTATAAAATAAAATTATGAATAAGGTCAAACGAAAACTAAAAAATGCATGCCTATTTGGAAAGATACAAAAAGATTTAACACTATGAAGATATAATATAGAGCTGTCTTAGAAAATGATAATTACGTTGAGTAAACTTGAGCGGTCATACTTAGCCCTATTTAGACTAGAGGGTATTCAAACGTAACTCTACATAAAATACTATGATATTTTGTAACAGTTGAAAAAAAATTGAATTGAGCTCCATTTCATCTTTGACTGTCCTCTATATATATATTGACTGTCGAAATAACAAATTAGCAAAATATATAGTCCGTGCATGTCATATAAGACGTGAGTTGCTGTATGACCCATAACTTTTAAATTATGATCTAAATATTTGAGAATTTATTTCAATTTTGAATCGAATGAGATACATTATATATGTGGAGCGGGATCTGCTTACCCTTCCGGAGCACCTGAGAGCACCCCTAGTTTTTGGTGGGGTTCGTGTTGCTTAGTCTTAATTTTTCTATATTGTGCTTTGTGTACTATTGTTTGTTTGTTTGTCTTTTTCTTTTTAGCCATGACGTTGTCTGAGTATAATAGTCCCAGATAAGATTCATTGAACACGAAGATTTGGAATTTGTACTTTATCGTGTGTCACGTGCCGGTTGGCACGCTCTGATTAAAAAGGCAGTTAACTTCAAAATCAAAATATCTATTGATACTAAATTTCATATTTATTGTTTACATGCTTATATCTTCTTTTATCCACCTTATTTGTGCTCCTAAAACACCATTCAAGTGACCTTAGTGCAAAATCTTTGTTTTTAATGCTACACACTTCTTTACGGAGTCGTTCTTTTTTTTAAGATATTAAGTCAAACAAAATAATTTTTGGTAAAAATAAGTTCCTGTCAAAAATGACGGTCTTGTAATTATTTCACTTGTCACATCTTAGCTGACACTTTGTTATTCACAACAAAAGATTATAAAGAACACCTGTGGTTGGTGTAGGTAAATTCAAGCTAATGCCACCCTCAAGATGTCTTTTCTAACGGTTCATTAAAAAGAGGGTCTGGATGGGGTTTACAGAATAGAGAATAATGGGTAAAAAGTGCCGAATAAAGGCAAATAAATAATGAATACAGAAAAATCGAAAAAAATAATGAATAGAGAATTATGAAGTGCTAATATATAAAGAATAAAGAAAAAGACTGAAAAAATAATAGAATACAGTGTTTAAGGACCCCCATACAGACCCTCATATAATTGACACAAATTTCTTACATCTATTTCATTTTCACCCCTAACAATTTCTGGGTATATACACATGGTGGGGTTTGAAAATTTTAATCTGGTAATTGAGATTAAATATAAATAAAAATATGAAGACGTTAAAAAAATATTTAAACCCTTTTCACGGACGTTTTTCCCAACGTGTACAATATGATGACATTTTCTAACATATATGTGACTTTTATCCTACTAATATCAAATATGTGTGGCTTTTCCCGCATCATAAATGTAAATCATGTATAGACAAATTACTGGATAAGAACGATTTAATTTTAAATGGGGGAATAAATCTAACTAAATGAAATTTGAAATTAGATCGTACGATTTTTTTCACAAATAGGCTATCTCTATAAAGATAAAAGCTTTAAAAAATTATTATTTCAGAATTCCACTCGTTCAAGAAATGTTTTACTGGACAAGAATGAGTTTTAATGGCGCAATATTTTTTTAAAAATAAAATCTGCATATGTAAGCTGTCTATTAATAATGTTCAACTCAATCAGGACTTTCAAGAAATTTAGGCGGAAAAAAACGATTAAAGTCTATGCAAAAAACTAAGTTGCGAAGCCTACTTTGATATTCTATATAACAAAAATAGAGATTCTTTTTGTAGATTTAGAACTTTGAACACAAACATTTCTATTGAAACTTGTAGATGGCGAAATAATCAGAGAACATTTTATTTGTACTTTATGTAATTCCGGTGACATTGGCTACGAGTTTCATTATGTTTTTGAATGTTCGGCAATAGGTAAAAGTAGACAAACGCTGTTAAAACGGGGATTTAATCTTTAAGGACGCCACATTTTATATTTATAATGATTTCAAATTGGATGGGAAATTTTCCGACTTTGTGAAGATTTCTCAATTGGCTTCAATTATTACAAACAAAACGATAAGTTAATTTAACATTTTTGCAAAAACAATATATGTTTATTACTTTTCAAAGGAACCCTTTTTAATGGTTTACCAAGTTTACTTGTTTGTGTTTATTAACATCACTAATCACAGTGACACGTAGACAACTTATTTAGCAAAAGTTAATCGTGCATGACTAATAACACATATACCGCTAAGAAGCAGGGGGTCCAAAATAGGATCGGGAAAAGAAAAGGCAAGTGAAATATCATAATTTCAAACATTTAAAGTGCCTTTGTTTGATTATCTACGGTTATATCGATAATCTGAGTACAAATTAGAGTACAAATCCAGACTTTGCTTACATCAGCTTCATCTGAACTTTGGTGGATAGTAAAAGTGTAATAGTTGACTCATTGTCAATAGAACCAAATCTCCTTATTTTTTATTCTGTCCAAAACCAGGAAATTGTAGCTGCAATAGGCATTTATTTAAAAAAAAAAAACCACCATAAATCATTTACTTAAAGAGGCCGTTATAGTCTGTTAACTCATTTTCGTTTTTTGGGGGATTAGCGGAGAGGGGAGGGCAATCATCTATCTACCGTTGAAAAAAGGGGTAGGTTGGGGCGGTACTAGCTTACCGTAAGGTTTTAATCATGGTTCAACTTTATTCTAGTGACTTTTATCCTTGCCAAAGATCAATCTTATTCAAAACGGACGTAATTTTTCAGCAAGGTTTACTGTCGAGCGGGAAAAGTCAAGAGAGGACAATATTTCTATACTCAAGTCAACCCTTTGGGTTCAAATAAAAGGGGATAAGGGTAAATAATGATGAGACAACAAACCAACGACACAGACAATCAAGAAATTTAGAGTCAACATGCAGTATTTTATAATAGAGAGATCCCTATACAAAATATCAAGCTAAAAACCGCCCCATGTATAAATAAAGTAAGGAGGTATTTAAATATTACCTATCATTAAAGATATCCCAACAGGCACATCAATTTTTTGTGTGGACGAAAAGTTAAACCATCCCATTTTTTAATCTTAATCAGTTGAAATCAAAACAGGTACATGAAATAAAAAATCAGTACAAGAAAAATACTTCACTATATATATGTTAACGGTAGAGTAGATGATGAACGTGGATGATGATGGCTTTATGTCCAGCGGAAAGTTAAATGCATGCATGTTCTGAACGAGATTGACCCGGCCGGGGTACGAACCCACGACCTCCCGCACTAGGCAAAAACGGCAAAAACACCACCACGAGAAATCCGAAGCTGTCATAAAAATAGAATATCATACCAAAAATTTAAACTAAAGTGCAATAAATAATCCATTCTCAAAGAACTCTCCCTTTTACTTGAGCCAGCAAAAAGTATTTAACCAATTGATATCATTGAAAACGTCAATTGAATATCGATGGTTGACTTCAGAGTAGATTTCATGCACGAACGCTTTCTGCACATTAGGTACTCTTGCAACAATTATTTCAGGGATCCGTGTGTGGCCAGCTGTTGCAAGGCTAAATTTCTTTTTTTTTTTATCCAATATACCCTCATTTTTCAGTGGCATTCCAAGTTTCATGTCCATCCTCACATTCAACCTTTTATTTTTTCTATGAAGGGCCTACCTATTGTATTTATAATTAATGTGTTCTCGTTATGAACATATATGAAATATTTGCCACAAGACGTAAAACAAACAACTTCATAAATAATTCCTTGTAAACAGTATACGAATGCAAGATATTATAAGTTATCTACGTTCATATCCGTAGATATGGATATTTTAACACCCTGAAGTATCCAAGTACATCCTGAGGCGCAGCCGAAGGGTGTACAGGGTACTGAAGGGTGCTAAAATATCCATATCTACGGATATGAACGTAGATAACGAATTTATCCCCGGTCTTAGTCTAAATCTGGCGATTTGTAGAGAAATTCGACCACAAAGTTAAACGTGAAAGCAACGTTTTTTTCATTTTTTAAATATCTTTTATTGAAATTTGGGAATTTGACATATTTTTAACGGGGTGTAGGGTACTACCTTTGGTAGAACCCTACAGGTAGACAAATATAAGACGTTTTTAAACTAGAGACAGAAAAACTGAAATGGGTCGAATTTGGCGCGCAATGTTGTGAGAGTTACATCATGAACGGTGTGACGTCAACGTGGGTCATTTGCATAGCTAGGTCAGTAGTACCATTCCTTGACAATGTGGCTGCATAGTGATGCATTTACTAAAATGAGTGCAAATAATCGATGTAACAAGATAAAATCGTTAGTGGATTAAATATTTAATTATACAGACATCATGGAAAATCTACAGAATTCGATATTTCCTAAGGAACAACCATGGAACTAACGAAAACGCGCGTGAAATTCCCCGATGTAATGGGTAGCAACGTCCGGGGATATGGGTTAGCAACACCCAGGGGCTATGGGTTTTGTAACGACGTGCGTTAACCAATCAGAATCCTAGAAATATACTAAGCCGGGGATAATATAAGTTATCTACGTTCATATCCGTAGATATGGATATTTTAACACCCTGAAGTATCCAAGTACACCCTGAGGCGAAGCCCTGAAGTATCCAAGTACACCCTGAGGCGTAGCCCTGAAGTATCCAAGTACACCCTGAGACGTAGCCGAAGGGTGTACAGGGTACTGAAGGGTGTTAAAATATCCATATCTACGGATATGAACGTAGATAACGAATTTATCCCCGGTCTTAGTCTAAATCTGGCGCTTTTTAGAGAAATTCGACCACAAAGTTTAACGTGAAAGCAACGTTTTTTTCATTTCTAAATATCTTTTATTGAAATTTGGGAATTTGACATATTTTTAACGGGGTGTAGGGTACTACCTTTGGTAGAACCCTACAGGTTGACAAATATAAGACGTTTTTAAACTAGAGACAGAGAAACTGAAATGGGTCGAATTTGGCGCGCAATGTTGTGAGAGTTACATCATAAACGGTGTGACGTCAACGTGGGTCATTTGCATAGCTAGGTCAGTAGTACCATTCCTTGACAATGTGGCTGCATAGTGATGCATTTACTAAAATGAGTGCAAATAATCGATATAATAAGATAAAATCGTTAGTGGATTAAGTATTTAATTATACAGACATCATGGAAAATCTACAGAATTCGATATTTTATTAGAAACAACCATGGAACTAAGGAAAACGCGCGTGTAATTCACCGATGTAATGGGTAGCAACGTCCGGGGATATGAGTTAGCAACACCCAGGGGCTCAAACTCCATACAGCGTTATCGTTCGGGTCATACTTCACTTTCTCTAAAGAAGCGTAGCCAGATGTCACCACTGTTTCGGAGTTTGCCAGGGGCATTGGGTTTTGTAACGACGTGCGTTAACCAATCAGAAACCTAGAAATATACTAAGCCGGGGATAATGCACAATGCTATAAAGTAATATTTCCATGTATATGTTTCGATAATTATGGAAACTTTAACGGCCTTTTTTCAGTTATCTCTTTGAAAACCACTACACGGATGAACAGTAATACCTATTTCTTTTTTAATTTTTTTTTCTTTCGTTCTTAGATCTACTGTTCACGGTCTATCATATAAGATTATGCCATTTTATTATGGAACTAAGAAATGTAAGAATAGATTTTCAAGGGGTGATTTCTTAGTTAAGACGTGCGAAGGAAATGACGGATGACTAAAATAAAAGTGTTTATCTTCATGTAATACATTGTATTTCAATTTAAGAACGATTGTCAATCTTGCCAAAATATCTATTATTTTTATTCATTGAAGTTAACAGGCACAGTTTTGAATAAAGACAAACAAAAAAAACCAATATTTATTAATCAATTGGACTGGACAGAGAATCGCTGTGGTATATTGTGATATATATGAGACTGCAATCCAACAATACAAGCTAAACAGTTTTTATTGTCTTAATATCTTTCCTATTGATTTGTGATGCTCCTTAGTCTGGACCACACAAATTATTTGCATTGACAATCATAACAGTATTGTAAACGTTTGTAAAATACCAACAAAAATGACAAAACCATCTTAGATGACAAAACGTATCCAAATTTTATCCTATGGGAGAAAAAAATAATCCTATAGGACAAAGTTTAACCTAAGGGAGAACAAAGTATCCTACAGAACAAAATTTATCCTAAGGGAGAAAATAAAATCCGGTAGGAGAAAAATTATCCTATGGGAAAAAAAACATCCCACAGGACAAAATAAATCCATTAGGAGGAAAAATAATCCTAAGGGATATTTGTTTCTGAGAAAAAGTCGTTCATGATAATCCTATAGGATAAAAAAAATCCCATCGGATTGAACACTTTTTTTGAAAATCCTACAGGATTTAAAATCCCGTAGGATATTAGTTTTATCCCATAGGAGATAAATTTTCCTATAGGATAAATAAATCCGATAGGATTTAAATATCCCATAAGATATTAGTGATATCCTACGGGATTATGACTTTATCCTATAGGATTTCTCAAAATCCTGTAGGATTTATAAAAACACTATTTGAGAAAATAAAATCCTACAGGATTTTGTTACTGTTTTCACTCCAGTTGCCGAACCAGGCGAGCCAAACCATATTTTTTTCTGTATTGTGTTACTTATCCCAAGGGGTTACATTATTGCTAAATTTGATGATTCTACCGTTAAAAAAAGTGTGGTTCCAATAGACCACTTTCGAGTTTGTCCTTCACCGGAAAAAACTAGTCAATTATGCGCGCCTTTATGACGTCATTTACCAGATAGAGGGGATGGCCTGTATCCCTGCACTATTAACGTTCATCAAAAGCGTCTTAGTGACCGCCATTGTGCAGGATAAACTAGAAATAATATTTGTTCTGTAGGTACTTAATCACAATTCCTTAATGACAGCAATGCTGATTGTCAAATATGATAATTCAATTTGCCGAATAATTCGTGCAATATAGCATTATAGTTTTCGAAACACTCGCTCAACATGGGAACGGAAGTGACGATGCCCCTAAACGCACGAGTGATGTTCATTAAAACCAAAGTTTTTGACGGAAATGCATCGAACTCGAAAGTTGTCTATTTGCACTCATGAGAAGTGCAAATTAATCCAAGAAGCTGTTTTCTGTAGCTGCACTGTTAATGAAATCTTAAAATAATTCGAATCCTTAAGTTAAACCACATAGTCAGCTTTAGAAGGCCCCGAAATGACAGACATAAAACAATTCATACGTGAAAACTAACGGCCTAATTTATGTACAAAATAATGAACGAAAAACAGATATGGTACACAGAAACAAACGACTACCACTGAATTACAGGCTCCAGACATAGAACAGGCACATACATAATGTGGCAGGTTAAACATGTTAGCGGGCGCAAAATCCCCTACTAACCTGGGACAGTGGTGTAACAGTATAACATAAAAACAATTCATAAAAATCATTTGAAAAGGCTTAAATCATCAGATGGATACACACAGGAATACATATAACAAAAACAAAGAGTGAACGTGGCAGGGTACTTATACATTCCCAAAACAAAAAAGACACTAAGCACAGACCCGAGATTACTCGCAGTTACTGACAACTAGTTCAAAGCCAGTAACATCTAATAAAATAATCATGCATTTAAGACCTAAATATCAATCAGTATACATCCAACATGCAATGGATTTAGTCAAACGACGTCATTAACAGTCAGAGAAAAAAAACATCACCTTATGCAATGCCAAGATACAGGTATCGATAGATTGTAGGGCCATGAATGTGCATATGTATATAACAATGATATTCAGTTTTATTTTAATTTACTGATAACAAAATCAATATTAATACCAATAGACACAAATTCAGAGATCTAATTATAGTGTTGAATAGTAACCTTTTAGAATAGCTTTATTTAAAGTTTACAAGTATCGTATCTGAATGTCCGCCACGGTAATCAACATCCCCGTAAAAATTAGGACGTGCTATCCCGTTTGAAATAAGTTTTCTACAGGAACATCCAAACTTCAAAACCAAATCTGTATACATTTATTTCTTTGGAAGAATTAAGGAAAGGTATTAAGAAATTGAATGATGCATTGTGGGCTATGCATGCATAGCACGAGACCTTTAGCCAATCGACGGACGCGGTTTGGATCAGTTCAGGATATTCCCTCATTTGTATATTTAAACAAAAGGCTCTCAAGAGCCTTAATCGCTCACCTGTATTTCAGAGGAGAAGATTTTTAAATGTTAGAAAACTTGATGAACAAATTGTGTAAAATTGTCTTTAAAGGGCAATAACTCCTTAAGGGGTCAATTGACAATTATGGTCATGTTAACTTTTTTGTAGATCTTACTTTGCTGAACATTATTGCTGCTTACAGTTTATATATATCTATAATAATATTCAAAATAATAACAAAAAACTGTAAAATTTTGTTAAAACTACCAATTCGGTGGCAGCAACCCAACAATGGGTTTTTTTTATTCGTCTGAAAATTTCAGAGCTGATAGATCTGAACTAATTGAACAATTTTTACCCCATGTCACATTTGCTCTAAAAGCTTTAGTTTTTGAGATATAAGCCAAAAACTGCATTTGACCCCTATGTTCAATTTTTAGCCATGGCGGCCATGTTTGTCGATGGATCAAAACTTCGGATACAATTTATAAACTAGATACCCTAAGGAACATTTAGCTAAAGTTTGAGGGTATTTGGCCCAGTAGTTTCAGAGGAGAAGATTTTTGAAATAGTTTACGACGACAGACGACAGACGACGGACGACGACGGACGCCAAGTGATGGCATAAGCTCACATGGGGCCCTTCGGGCCCCGGTGAGTTAAAAAATGGGTGGACGAGTATACTACTTTTGTATCTTATTTATATGAGAAAAAAATGTTCAGAGCATTATTTTATTACATACTGCATTAGTCTTAAACACAATTAGACAATCTGTATTTTTGAATTCATAATAATCTACATCAGCGAGATGCTCTTCTTGAGAATAAACGAAAAATGATTTCATTACCCTGATAACCATAATACGGATTAAAAGTTATTTGGAAGTTAATATTTTTATCAAAAAAACCTGTTTAAATGATTTTTTATGCGTATACAAACGAGAACATATACTCTTTCTCGAGTTACTTATCTAAGAAAATATTTTGGAAAAAGCATTAAAAAGTTTGATATTGATTTTATAAAATGTATTTTTTTTTGCTGCATATTAACTTGCAAAAATTAAATATAACCAACCCTCATGCTTATTTCAGACTTCCATTATAAGAGGTTTCCTCAAAATATAAAGTATATCACCTTAACATAAATCTACAAATTTTGAACTACACTTATGTCTAATACTTTATTTTCGGCCAACTTTATATAATAAACACTCAATATAAAGATATTGTCTTGTTGTAAGCATGTAGTATATGGACAAAATTCATTCTTTTACAAAGACATTTGTCAATATGTGTTTCATATAAAGCAATACATATTCAAGGTGATATATTGAACTTTTTCCCGAATGTTCCTGTAATATGCCACATATACTCTCATAAATTTAGGCGACTTTTGTTAACCAATGTTTTAGTAACAAACATATACTGAGGCAATCACACAAAGTCTAAAAGAAGAAAAACCGGGTTCATCGACAGACTTAGGGTCTTTTGCTATGAATGCAGCTCTTGCCATGCGAATTCACAGTCAGTCAACTTGTTACAATCACGAAAAGGACAAATTAGATTAATTCAACATGTCATAAGTCTATGCTGGTATCTTTAGATCTATGACCTCGAAAACGTAGCTAGCGGGACATCGTATCAATCTACCAAACTCAAACAATATCTTGTAAATCAAAAAGTCCAGCATTTTGATGACATCGTCTTCGGTGTATTTATTATAGGAATCACTGTGGTTCTTCACCGAGAGTTTACATTACTTAAAACAAGACATTGGTTACAACTTCCTTTTGTAGAAAACAAAAAAAATTTAAACAGTTTTGATTGAGCATCTGCAATAGTAGTGTAAAAATCTTAGAATAATTGAAGGTTTTGCTATTATTGCATAATTGTAAAGAGTGGGATTGGGATTGAAGATTTAGGATTAGATCTTTTGAATTTTAAAAAAAGTACATATTTGATGACACCGCTGGTTGAATAAACCTCATCATAATTTGTTATTGCAATATTTTACTGTAGAGGGCATGGTGGTAAGAACTTATAAGTATATTTAGTCAAACATCTTGAAGACCCGCCTGTTTATCGTTTTGTATAAGGATTTCTGTAAATTTAAATATCCAGCATACAGATTTTTATCGACCTTTTTTATGATAATACCAGAAAGAGAAAGGGATGTATTTTCTACATTCTGTTCTTATGTGAGAGAAGTAGGGTATATGTGGAATTGAATTCTCAGTTTTGTTGTATATTAAGTTCTTGAGTGAGACATTCCAAATAATGGTTTTTGCATTTTAAACACTATTGCTAAAGGCTTTTCTTCTGTATAAATAACATATTTGTCAAGAAGAGAGGACAAATCATAAAACAATCAGGCTTCTTGAAAGATCCAGAAAGCCGTGAGATCATTGTACATCAGAGATTTGCGCTTCTAACTGCATGACCAAACTCTTTGATCCTTTACTGCACACATTAGTAACTCGAATTTGTTCTTCGAGTTTATGGGCTTGGGAATGTAATATTTCTGGCATTTGGCTAACAATTCATAGCTTGTTAATTGTTTACGATGCCGAGGTCTTCAGTTAAAACAAGACCAGTAGTACTATATTTGTATGAAGACGATGCACTTGTGAATTCTTAACTTGAAGTAAAAGTCAATCAATACTACGAAGAAAAAGCACAAAAGAAACAGCAAACATGTTGGCAATAAGAGCAAACACGCGGAAACACAAGATGCTAAAATGCAGAAAATATTCAAAAACGCCGTTGAAAATTCACTGCCTTTAACCCTTTCACTTAAATAATTGTAAATACAACCTAGCCTTCAACTAAACATTTTATTAAATTAGAGTCATGACGTCATAACACATTTTATCCATTACATGTAATTAAGTTTTATTTTACGTTAAATGTAATGTTAAAATTCGCAAAACACACACACATATATACATGTACATCACAACCTTAAAATAAGTAAATTTTATTTCAAGTGTGTATATTTTTGAAAGCATTTGTAGTAAGTACATATAGATGACCTGCTTAGCCCACGACCATCTAAGATTTCTCATTCACATTAGATCATTTAGATTATTTCAGCCCAAAGATATAATAGAAAGCAACTGACTTACGCTTTACCAAAAAAAAGAGAACAACAGGTAACACCCTCACAGCCTTAGCGGGCAACTATCTCACAATGTATCAAGGAAAGAGAAAACAACAGGAAATAAACTGACAATTTATCAAGGTAAAAGAGAATAACACAAATGCTTGTAGCAGAACCTTTAACGATTTAGGATGCCAACCATTTGATAGTTTGTCACCTTTTGGTAACGTTAGAATGTTATTTCATTACATTACAAACAAGTTGATACCATATGTGTACATATGATTACGCATATGATTACGCTAGATAAACTTACGAAAACAAAATGGCATCAGCAATGGTTAACACGTTGTCTTTGTTTAGGTCAAACGTTTTATACAGTCTTGTCCATTTCCTTATTTGATAAGAGTTCGCCTTTCTACGTAAGATAAAAGTTAAGAATTTAAAACTGCGAACGTAACATTTTTAGAGCTAACATATGGTAGTAGTTGTATAACATATACATGCAAGATTGGAAATGTATTACTCCATGGGAAGTAATTGTGTCCATCTAATTGAATATTATTTTTGTACTTGTGAATTGAAATTTATCACGAAGCCTAAAAGGAGAAATACCAGGTGCGTTAACAGGGTATGTGTCTCCTGCAATGCATGTATCGCCCGTCATGCAAATTCATACTCAGTCAAAATGTCACAATCGGGAATAGGACACACAAATTGTTTTTTTTTTTTACTTTCGCTATAGTTTGTTCTTAGAATTGCACAAAAACATGTTTTCCTGTACTTTTTTACATTGCTTTATCAAATTGTCTATGAAGAATATTAACCAATATAAAGTGCATCAGGCTAGAATCTCTGATCAGCAGTTTAAGGAGTTTGAGCTTGCTGATAGTAAGTGCGCGAATTCTTTCAAACAATTTTTATTTGTTTTTCATGTTGTGTTATCTTTTATACTGTATTTTAGTGAAAAAGCGCTTTACATGTACTATATAGTATATCAAAATAAAAATAGAGGCGGAAGATATCAAGGGGATAATCAAAACACAATACGAACGACGATAAAAAGACAAATAAGTGCACAAAGCATTGCATAGAAACTAAAGACTGACCAACACGAACTTGTTTATATCATGTATATCATTTGATTTTCAAATAAATTCTTTTGGGATTATCGGCTCTGTATTCAATGCGTCTGTACTGACAGAACTAATACAATACTTTTTAAAAGTAACTTATAATTCTTTTTGAAGCACGTTCAATTATTCTTTTTGAATAATCAGCTTTAGTGACAGTTGATTTGTATTAGAATGACTAATTATGTATGTTTTATTGTGTTTTAATTTGTTTGTAAAATTACTCGACAATTTCATTTGTGAGAGATAAGAATCTAAAGGTAATACATACTATTGCCATCAATAACATTAAAAGATAAAACAAAATCACCAATGAATGCAGAAAATACATGAAGCAAAGTTTTCAGGAATTTTACGAAATGCTTAAATTTATAAAATACCTATAACATATAAAACTCAAAACTACAATTGATAGATTTTGGTAAAATGTAAAAAATTT
Organism: Mytilus californianus; assembly: GCF_021869535.1. Lineage (NCBI taxonomy): Eukaryota > Metazoa > Mollusca > Bivalvia > Mytilida > Mytilidae > Mytilus > Mytilus californianus. The sequence continues at coordinate 112,682,159 of NW_026262723.1, forward strand.
GAAAAGAAAATATCTCAAGCTCCAAAATGAAAATTCTTTGAAGGCAAAATTATGCCTCTCAGACTCAGACTTATTCATTGGTTCCGACCGAATTGCTTTCATTGAAAAACAATGCAAATATAAGCTTTACCTCTTTTAGGTTTTATTAACTTAACAATATGTCCGAATAGAGCAATACAAATAAAAATGATAATAGATAAATTAGTTCACTTGACACAAAATTTACGATTCACTTCATGCTCGCTCCCCTTTTCCCCCAAAAAAGAAAAAAAAAAGACGTCAATTAACAAAAATCTTTGATAGGCCTTTAAACATGTTAAAAAACTTCATATTTCTTTGTGCAGTTTTTGGTCTTTTGTTAAGTTTAATTCTTTTGAGTTTTTATTTTATGGCTGGCAATAATATTGATTACCTTTAAATTCTTATCTCTCAAACATAGAAGTTGTCGAGAAATTTTGCAAATAAATTAAAGCTTAACATATATTTATTACCCGGATCCTTCTTGGTCACATGTTTTGAATTTAAATTGATTGATGTTTCTAAGTCATAAAAATACCATTAGAAATATGTTATAAATTTGTTAATACCAATGCACTTACTCAGTATCCCAAAAGAATTGAACGTGCTTTAAAAAGAAATATGAATTTAAAAACGTATGCTAGAGATCAAGTCAGTACAGAAGGACTACTTACTGAGCTGATGATCCCAAAAGAATATACTTTAATAGATGAAAGATTTAATGTATCAGTTATAAAAGTTTATAACTAAAATGACCTATATTAGACATAGCAGATCAGTATATTGAATGATGAGCATCTGTTAACTAGAGCATGAGTTAAATGTTCCATCCAATTGTTTCAAGACTCATTTTAAATATCGATCCTTAGGCAAATGATAATGACTTGAAAGTACTAATATTTCTTCTCTGTCTTGTCATATTTTATTATATAATCTTCATCCTTTCAATTATGACCTGTGTTCATTATTCCTTGATAACTTCATTTTCCTTTTTGATGAAGAATCTATACCAAAAGACCCCGAACAACCTCATTTGAACTTTTAACAATATTGTTATCATATGGGATAGCCAATATTCAGAACCTCTCGATAATGTAATTGGAATCGTCAATACATAAGATAATTTGTCAACGAAATTAAAAACACTTTCGAAAACCGAACGAAATAACTGGCAATTGAACAAATAAGCCAGTAAAAAGTCTTAGTATATATTTTTGTCGTAATACAAAATATAGTCAAACACTAGATTTTAAAAAAAGTTCTGCAAAGACTTTTCTTATTGGAAAAATGAAACTTTACTATGATAAGAAGAATAAAAGAAATTCGGTTCGGTATTCATGGATTCCTATTTAAATTAAAGTGTTAATATCAGTCACAACCAAACATAAGGAGTTAGTATTCCATTTTGAAAAATGATACATTAATCTATATAGAATAAAAATAATAAAAAAGGAACGATTGTTTTTAAGAAAAGAATAATTACAGGTTGGATTAAAAATTGGTTAATTAAGATAAATGCATCTTTGAATTTTCCTTGAAGTTTGGTATTTTTGTGTTATTTTACTCTTTTCTTATACACCTGGTCAGCATAAAATCAATGAAAACAATGAACTTATCTTACGTAGAAATCTGGAGAATTATATACCAGATATAAAAGAGTTCTTGTTGCCAAGTCTTTAGTGTTCTGTGCAGTGTTTAGTGGACGTGTTTGTCTTTAGTTTTCTGTGCAGTGTTTAGTGAACGTGTTTGTCTTTAGTTTTCTGTGCAGTGTTTAGTGGACGTGTTTGTCTTTAGTTTTCTGTGCAGTGTTTAGTGGACGTGTTTGTCTTTAGTTTTCTGTGCAGTATTTAGTGGACGTGTTCGTTTTTAGTTTTCTGTGCAGTGTTTAGTGGACGTGTTTGTCTTTAGTTTTCTGTGCAGTGTTTAGTGGATGTGTTTGTCTTTAGTGTTCTGTGCAGTTTTTAGTGGACGTGTTTGTCTTTAGTTTTCTGTGCAGTGTTTAGTGGACGTGTTTGTCTTTAGTGTTCTGTGCAGTTTTAAGTGGACGTGTTTGTCTTTAGTTTTATGTGCAGTGTTTAGTGGACGTGTTTGTCTTTAGTTTTATGTGCAGTGTTTAGTGGACGTGTTTGTCTTTAGTTTTCTGTGCAGTGTTTAGTGGACGTGTTGGTCTTTAGTTTTCTGTGCAGTGTTTAGTGGACGTGTTTGTCTTTAGTTTTCTGTGCAGTGTTTAGTGGACGTGTTTGTCTGTTCGTCATCGTTTGTTTGTGTTGTCAGTTGTCATCGACTTGTAAGCTTTGAAGGTCCCCTTGGTATCTTTCGTCTCTTTTTTATATTGAAAAACATGTACTAGCAAGTAGAAATGAACAAAAACTAAAAGTTATCAAAACAAACATATCAAACAAACTTCAAAAGAATCTGTCAACAAGTTATTTGGAGAAATAGGTTTATAATATTTCAGAAAACAATCTTATTCCGTATTTGAATCGATATCAATATTATTTCCATTAATGATAATATTGATGAAACTGAAGATATTATAGAGAATCTTATAAGACTAGAAGACTAGATGAAAGCTAAAAATCAAAGATACTGATGAATGTTTTACTTGGGACATGCATATGTAAAATGAGCCAAGATTACACTAACTTTTCTCAACCCAAACCCTGTTGATCAGTAAATTACGAAAACGTACATACAAAACATACAGTAAAACAAGAACATGACAAACACTTTACACTAAAAAGCGGTAACACAACATGACTACTGCATTAACCCGTTTACAAGAATGCGCGCACTTACAAAAATCCCGCTAAAAACTTCTGAACCTGGTGAAATGACACCCTACGGCCATACACCTTATATCAGTTACTTTACTTCATAGACAGTTTGATCAAGCAATGTAAAAATAGAACAGGAAGACGTTCTATTGTGCAATCTATACAGATGAAATATAAGAAACATTTTGTGTGTCCTATTCCCGATTGTGACATTTTGACTGAGTATGAATTTGCATGATGGGTGATGCATGCATAACAGAGACGTTTACCCTATCGATACACCTAGTCGGTCTCTTAACAAAATGCTTAAACTTAGAAAAAAATACTTGTAACATATATAATAATTTCCGATATCATTTTGTAAATGCTCCGAAATATGATTGAATGTTATTTAAAAGTTTACGCACGAAATATTTACAATGAAAGTGTCTCTACTTGTGAAAAAATAGAGGAAATAATTCCCCGGCTTTGGCTATACTTTTTGTTTGATTTGTTTGAAACTTGTTATAAGCTCTTCAATTTTTGATTTTTATGGATTTTTAAATATCTTGGCTTCGATCATCACCGAAGAGATACTTATTGTCTAAATGCTTATCGGATGCATTGATATTGTTACTAAATTCATTCATCATTATGATAACAAAATAATAAATAATAAACTTAGTAAATATTCATATATAATAAAAGCAATAATAATCATTATACTAAACACATAACACATGCTAAACATCTTGATATGGCGCATCTAATATGTCTTTTCAGTAAACTATTTAGATTTATAAAAACGAGTGTATCAGTCGTATCTGTTCTAGCTTCACCAATCTAGTATGATGACTGAATGTGGGTGCTATTCAGGTAGATGCGCCTCAAATATATTTAACATGTATAGAAGACTGTCATCCATATAAAAATTTATTAACAATTTCAATACAATGCACATGTTTAATGGCATATATTTCGGACAAAATAGCTGAATTGAAAACTATAACAAAAAGAAAAAGACGAATCTTTTACACTCCCAATATCAAACATCAGACCGTCCATCCACCACTTTGGGTAGATACATGAGTTGAGGGTTTACATTGTAACTGATATGGAGTGTGATCCGTTAAATGTATAAATAAATTGATGATAACAATGATGCCCTCTTTCACTATCCTGTATACAGATACACACCGACATATATCTAATGTGAAGGCTTACCTTCAGAAATACACTTGTAATTTCGATTCTTTAAGGTTCATAATATCTTTTCTGCACTAATGTTCATACCTTTAACAAATCATTATGTAGCCTTATGTTGTATGCATCAATGCATTTTTTACCCATTAAGATGACAATCATACTGGTAACTCCAGCTTAGGTTAGCTTTAGCTTTAATATTATTTAATTAACATTTTCAACTTTAACATTACGTTTTATACGTGAATTTTTAAAGAACACCTCAAAGCAATAACAATATTCAATGTAAACTATGGTAAAAAGCACTGCCCAAACAGTATGAAGTGTAATTTAATTGTAGACGAACCAACCTAGTTTGCTGCTCAGGTTTCAGTTTCCGACACTGTATCTCATTTGGTGTTCTATTCAAAAGTGGTATGTATACAACAACGTTATACATGAAGTATTATAAATATAATTTAAAACAAAGGAAAACAATAAATACGAATGGAAATGTAAAATTCCTATCACTGCTATAAAGTCAAGCTATCTATTTGTTCTTATTTACAAGCCTTGATTTTTCTTTGGAATAAAAACTTGCGTTGTAGTTATAACTATTTCATGTTTTACAACAATAACATTCGCCTTTGTACTATGGCTTTTTTTAAAAATACATATATATTAGTTTATTAAATTCACATTTGAACAGATCAGATTTTTTTGTAAAACAAATCATCGAGTATTATTCAAACAGTTTCTAATAAATCACATTAGTTTCGTCGTAAATGCTTACTTTATAACCCTCCCTTCCCGGTGGACGAGATAAAAAGTTAGACGCTAGATGTCAGTTTAAGGAACATACCATTGCTGAACTATCGAAGTATGTCTGGTAAACGATGTTTTACCGATATTGTCAACACCGCAATGATTCCTGTTTCTCCTGTATTGTGTCATTACTGTGTTTTCACTATTTACCTAGTAGACATTAAGATGTTGACAATAGCTGGTCAACATCGTGTTAATATTGTAAACCGAGTCTATATCTTTCTATTTACATCGTTGACATTGCGATGCTGATAATATCGAGTCAATATCCTGTTTATATTGTTTATCTTGTCCTTACCTTTGTGTTTGTATCGATCACAGCATCAGCATCGCGATGTTGACAATAGCCAGCCAACATCGTGTTTATATTACATATCGAGTCTTTACCCATTTTTAACATCGTATACGTCGTCGACATCGCGATGTTGACAATATTTATATTGTAAATGTTTTTGATTGAGTTGATGAACTATCTTTTAAATAACTAATGTACGAGCCAGCTCACATCGTCTGCTAAATCACTGTTCCCTCAGTGGTGTCTGATTGCGTATTTAAAGTTGTTTATTGATATTATGGTTACTAAAGCTTTTTTAAATAATTTTCTGTTCAAAGACAATCTCTGGACAACTTGAGATGATTTCAATTCTATGTTTTTCTATACCTTAACATTTTATAGCATGTACAGTTTCGGCTTTCCGGAAAGGATAAGTATCCATCGGTTCAGTTTGTAATATGGCACTCACTCTTTTAAGTTTTGTATAAACACGTGCGAGCACTCAGTAATGACAGAATAGACAACAGGTCTGCTGGCGGTAAGAACAATGCAAATTTTAATTAATTGTAAATAAAGCAATCAAACGCATTCGGTGAACATTAAAATGATGTAATTAAAAAAAAACTATCAGTCCGCCATACAATTGTGGATGCTGGGATTTTAAAAATGAACGTAATTAAACAATAAGAACTGTTTTATAGAGATGATGTGATGAGAAAAGAAACATGTAGATTTGACCTCAAATAAACAATTAGAAAGGATACATGTACTTTTTTTATTGAATTTTATGATCAGAATTTTGGGATTATTTCATGAGGAGAGTGACATTTTTCACCATCTTTCGGGGTCCGCCAATTTGTGAAAAAAGTAATCTCACTTGCCACCCCGAAAATTATAAATGTATAAATGTCTCAGCTTCGATATGAGCCATCATACATATTCAAGTAAACGATATGGACTGAACCAGAGGAAAATGTTACCATTACCGGCAATGGAAAATTCATTAAGAATCTTGACCCATATCATGGAAAATTAATAGTATTGTTGTGCAGTTAGCTTTCTACTGCCACATCGGATGCCTAAATTATAATTTTAGGCTGTATATTTATTTATATTCTATCTACGATATGATTGTTAACATGCTTTATTTATAGTTTTTTAACCAGTTGAACGAATAAAACTGTTAACATTGATAATGTTACTCTATTTATCAATCTTGAATACACACAATAAAAATATCATTTTACACTGATTATAAATAATTGCTTGAGAACATTCTTTCAAATACAAAACTATAAAAGCCGTTAGTTACAAAAATAAACGGAAACACAGAGATAAAGGAAACCTTTAAGTACATGACTGTTAATAAATCATAGGAACTATACCTAACATAGTAACCGTCGAAGTTCATTAACACATATGGAGGTAGGATTGTTTATTTGTAAACTGCCCAGTATAGGACAGGAAACTTTCGGTTTGCTTACAATATATAACGTCTTCATATGACTCATAATGAGCGCTCGAATGCAAACCAATTCAGAAAAGAATATTGACTTTAAATAGCACTGAATACTTCTTTAAGTCGTTCCTAATCTGGCTTCATTCAATGTGTAGGAAATCCGTAGAGATTAACATTATTAGAACATTTTACAAAATACATTCACATAACATGACCAAATCAATAATTGTTTATGATTTTACAGGACTGCAACTGACTAATGGACTGATCGTATAGGTCAATCTTGCCGGAGGCTGTTGATACATTAGTTTCGTTATATTTTCTAAATAAATACACGCAGAATTTTGGAAAATCATGTTATATATCATGTCATGACGACCGCACCGACTACTGAGCGTATAATATCATCAAGGACTAGCAGTTTCCAAGAAGCGGTATGGTCTTATTGCTGGAAAAATATAACACTTGTCAAAGGGTGATAGCTACAAACAGGTGAGCAATATTTGGTAATTGTAAGCAATTGAAATAATTTATATTAAAATTAGTGATATATACTTTCTTTCTTACATTATGCTGTAATCAATTTACACTCATTTGCATTCGTCCCTTATCACATGACAATATAAAGTAAATCACTTACTACCTGTTATAAAGTTTCGTGAAAAAAAGGAATAGGAACACAAACTAAGTACATCAGTACTCCATTGTCAAGGTTAACTAATGTTTGACTGTTTTGTGGTAGTCTGTCGAAATACCAAGCCAACATGTAAAATCCTTTTTAAAATTTTATATTTGTCACAAATCCTGAAGAATTAAGTTATTTAAATCATATTGATACACAAAACCTGTAACATAGGGTTATTCGTAATGAATTGAATCCTTTATTTTGACAGCAAATCAGTAGGCACCAAATATGAAAACGAAACTTTGTAAACAGCGTATTAGTATCAAAGTATTTAGAATAATGACGATAATAAACAGCTACGTATTGTAATAATTACATTACATCGGATTTTGCATACGATGTAAAATTTAATGGACCGAGGAACCTCTAAAAATATAGATCATTTTCTCAATAAAAAACAACAAAAATACCTGCAGGTGTGCTTCGATAAACGCCTTAACACCCCAATAAAATTCCAAAAAAGGAGCGTTCATTTCTTAAATACCTTATTAAGGGCATACCATGCACACATATTCGCACTTAATAAAATTCTAAATGTATGGTAAAGGTCGTATCAAATTATACAGGTCTCAGTATAGCTTTATAGCTTACTTCTTGGAACATCATGTACAGAAAATCACCATACTTATTTTACATTTTTCAACTTTTGTACCGTACACACATGTCATAATTACATGTATGACGGACAAAAAAATAAGTTAAAACTATGAAATAAAGGGACAATTATTATTTTTATTCAAGTCTGGTATCAAACTGACTAAATACATGTAGCAGATTCTCAGACAGTTTGGACAGAAAGACGAGTTTAAGGGGCAAAATTGGAACGGATATAAAGTATATTTCATATCTATGAGTTATTGGTAATGCATAATCATCAAACCCTCTCATGAACGCATACTAATTGACAACGCGATTTTTAATCAGACTTTGCTTTAAAAATATACAGGTTAATTAAGATATGTTATGAGCAACGAACATGTTCTGCACTATGCATTAACACATTCTTTTAACGTCAATGATGACAATGTAACTTTTAAACTTAGCCATGTTACTTTCTGTGCCTCTAATTAATTATATATATTTTATTCATCATGTTCATTGTAATTATTCATTTTGAGAAAAGATGAAACCTCCACAACACTTGTTCAATAAGAATCCTTATAGGTACACGCCCGGGGGTACTGTACATGATGAAATAATTAACTCATTTTGTTTTATCAACTGTTTTTAAATGGCAACTGTTATGACTCTGTGCATTGTTTCAGGAATATTAATTTAATAACATTGTTGTATTTTGATGATTAATTTTATTTTGAAACATTTAATAGATATTCACTTTCAATGCTTTATTATATTATAAAATCTATTCATGTATGTTGTCCATGACTCAGGAGTTATTTGAAAAATATACTGAACATGCATTTTTGCTAAATAAGTCAATAAAATTAATAAGTTTCACAACATTTTATATATAAATATTTGATTTGTAGTAAAATTCAACTTGAATTATCTCAAAATTCTATTAAATAGTTTTATAATAGTAATTATTGTACATCGGCATCGCCCACAACGGGTACAAGGTAATTAAGTAAAACAAGGGACATACTTATAAACCAGCGTTAGCAAAGTTATTATATGAATATGGACATGTAAAGGTTGGTTGGTTGCTGGTAATAAAAAATCCAGTGACAAATTATTCATGCAAATTTAGGACGAGACAATTATCAATACATTAACATTATCATACAATATGTATAGGTCCTGTAATAGGCCATCCTGCACAACCAAACCAATGCACCACATGTTAGGGTTTAACAGTAAGACCATGAACAGGGGTGGATCCAGCCATTTTTAAAAGGGGGGAGGGTCCCGACCCAGGATAAAGGGGGTTCAAACTATATGTCCCCTTTCAAATGCATTGATCCTCCAAAAAAGGGGGGTCCAATCCCAGGAACCCCTGGCCTCGCCAATGGATGAAGACCAAGAGTAACCTTTTTTCTTTTCCTTTCAATTAAGTTTGTCACTCTTTGGATGTATTTGAAGTACATAAGTCGTAAGGGTTTAAATGACATAATTTCATAAACATGATAAAGGGGAGGGGAATGGTGTCATACATGAATTTCAACGATGCATAAACTTTTTACAATCCTACATCCTAACGTTGCATTAGAACATGCCACTATGCACGAGTGCGATGATATAGAACGTTGATTCATACCTTCAAAATCTTGGATCCATGATTATTCTCAAATTCTGATGGACATGCTTTAAAATATTGTTCATTTCTACTCACCGATTGCAATATTCAGAGCAGCTTATATTGTACTGTAAGTTTCCCTTCTACGATTTTGTGTAAACTATAGTTTGCCAACCTGCTTTACGCCGACAGATAAACTGGACCCCTGCTGTTGTTTCAATCTTATCTACACGTGTCGAAGTATCAATCAGCGGGTGGCCAATTAAGCCGACAGAATGCAACAAATAAGGCTACAGTAACGTTAAATCGTTTACGGGTGAAGAATTGTTTTCTGTTATTTATAAAACTTGACAGATTTGATTAATTATTATCGAAAAATGTCCCTAATGGATAGTAACCAGTTTTATTATGCTGTATAATATATATGTAACTTAGTCATATTCTTTAAATTTACTTCACATACACCGACGGAACATTTTCACTTTCGCATAATCATCATGATAATTTATCAAATATATTTCAAATATAAATTTGAATTTATGAATTCATAAACCATCATCTCCAATAATATATAAACTCTATTTTTAAACGAAGGCTTCTGGTATGTAAAACAAGTTATAAAAGACTCTAAATAGACAGAATAAAAAAATGAAAGATACCTTTAGGAAAGTCGAATGCACAAGTCAAACACGATCGCAAAATAATTAAATAAACAACAACAACAACAATATATATTTTTTTTAATATGAAACATGTTTAATAATTACATAGGAAAAAGTAAGAATTGAAATTGTTTTATTTTTTTAATTAAGTAGACATGGTAAACTATCAAAGTAACATAAACCGTCTTCTTTCTAATTTGTATTTTACTCTTGAAGGGGAGCAACCCCTGATACACACTGGGAAAGTTTCACTCGTTTTGTGTCCAAATTATCAAAATCTGAACACGACTGAACACGGTCTGACAACATCTTGACGTAATTTTGTATCCATGGTCTGATTTCGACTGAATCAGTCGTAACGGATCTTAACAGCTCGCTAGAAGATTCAGTCTTGTTTATCTTGACATGCCTTAACGGACTGATTTACCTGATGCGACTATCGATCGGAACGGCGTCTGAAAAGTTCTTAAAAGTCTTGACGTTTTTCTCTAGCGGTAAATCCAGTCGATTAAGATATGATCAGACCAAAATGACCGTTTCAGACTGAAATCGTGCTACTAGTGTAATATGTATACATTTTCTATTGTTTGATTACTTAACTATGGAATACATCAATACAACGCTTATAATATAGTATGGTCCACTGGGTGCTGAACTCTTGAAAAAAAACAATAGATATGCACTCTTTAGATCGAAACATTATGTCTGAATCATAATTCGAATGTTATGGAGATATTCTCATCAACTTTAATTTTTTTTACATTAATTTTTCATTGTCGTGCTGAAGTATCCGTAACACAAACTGTAAACTATTTTAGGATTATTTCCACGGACACAACTTTTCTTCTTTATCTGATTATAATATCATTACATAAATGTTTCATAAGAATCCGTTATTTTGATTACAAGACAAAAGTCGCAAGGTTGGGCAAAATGATACTTTATTTCTTTAAAGTGCAACATCCATGACTTCACATTGCATAGAGAAACAAACCATAACACGTATGATTTAACTTTGTTTTAAGGGATAGCAAGAAAATGTAGTTATAAGTATTGCCTGACTGCATCTTTTTGTAATTGTATATATAGAATTGACCGTGCGCACATTGTCAGTATGAAGATGTTCTCCGATTCATCCAAAATGTGCCTCAGTAAACGCATTTACACTCTCTTTAAATTAACAAAATAGCATTTAATTCTTAAGTATTTGCAATTTAAAGTTATGTAGAAAAAGTAGTTAGAATAATGTGTTTCACATCCTTAAATATATAAAAAAAAAAAGCTCATATGTAGCATATAATTTCTCAAGTATTTGAAATTTGAAGTTGTGTAGAAAGCTAAGTAAGAAAAATATATTATGACAAAAATACCAAAAGCACCTTATTTCACCCCGGTATGATTGAATGTCCCTTTGGTATCTTTCGCCTTTCTTTTACAGATTTTTTCTATTTTCTCAAATTCAGAGCAAAATGTAGGATGATTTACGATCAGAATACTTATAACAGAGATGTAAACGACGAAAGTCGGACATTTCAAAAGTTTGTTATATTCATTTATATTTTATTTATATTGGCTTACTACGAGAAGATCAACAATGCTACATGCTTCCTATTTTATCCATTTATAGAAGTTATATTTGTTTTCTTCTGTAGGCTTTTGATTAAAATTGATTCCTTATTTAATCAACAATAAGGCAATGAAAGAGTGTGAATCTGTAATTACTCAAAAAAAAAGCCATATCAAAATTTAAAGTTAGATTTTTTTGAACATCCTTGTTCCAGCATTATTCCTTTAAAAATGAAAAACACAATAATATACAAACCGACACCATTCTTGAATTCTAATGTTTTTGAGGTAACAACTGTCTTGAATTTCATGAATATTTGAAAAAGTTTTTATATATGCAATATTTGAAATAGGTTTAGTTGATGTGTTTTCTTCGGTTTTGGTTTGAGACCCGGATTTGTTTTCGCTTAATTGATTTATGACTATTGAACAGCGGTATACTAATGTTGCCTTTGTTAATTGATATTTGTAAAACTTCAACCTTAGACTGTATCTAAATGTAGACTAAATCCGTAATGATTGAAAATTTTTTGAAAATTAAAAAAAAAAATTGATGTCTAAAATTAACTCATTCCATTATATTTTTATAGTTAGGGTATTTTGCTTGTGATAGAGCGGTCTACAAATTCCATTTTATTAATGCTTTATTTTGTTTGTCTCATTGGCATTCATACCATATCTTCTTTTTTATGTAACCCTTATACTTATCTTAATTTGAATTAATAGGAACTAAGAAGAGAGTGCTAATGGCCTTAAAATCCATAAGGAACATAAAAAAAAGATGTTTTCAACGATAAGTCACCATACAACTTTCAACAATGGGCACAAAAAATTTGAAAGCTCCAGTATGACACAACAAAACAATCCCAAAGAAAAGACCAACAGCTGTATTTTGCTACAGCAATGTACGAAAAAACATATATAATAGAGAGCAACCAAAGACAACCAATGGATTACATGTTCCTGGCTTGTTTTCAATAACTTTACCTTTAGTAGGCCTCAAATGTGAGTATTCATATGCTTTGTGTCGTAATTCATAACGCTCGTTTTGAACTTCATTAGCAAGCGCGTTCATTCTTCTTAAATTTCCTGTACCAAGTCAGGAACACGGCAGTTGTTATCTACAGTCCGTTTCTATGTATGTTTGCGTTCGCTTTTTGTTGTAGTTCAGTATTTCTGTTGTTCCTTTGTTTTCCTCTTATAGTTGAAGTGTATCCCTCTGTTTTAAATGATAACCCGGATTTGTTTTTTTTTTCAATCGAATTATGACTATTGAACAGCTGTATACTACTGTTGCCTTTATCTATTCCTTAAATACAAACTGTCCCAGCAAAGTTATGATGAAGAACGACTGAAATTGTCTCAACTTTAGTTTTACGATCAACATCATAAATACGTTGACCGATACGATGTCGTTGTCGCAACACTTTGGCGAGATGTTGTCGCAGTCTGATATCTCTAGTTACCAGTTTAGTCGTGTGATCTGTAATCTAGACGACTGTGTTCTATTTCCCATTGTGACATTTTAATTGAGTGTGAATTCGCATGTGGCGGGTAATGTATGCATAGTAGGAAATGCTTACTAAGTCTTTTAGAGTTCATGGTATTCCCCAAGTAATTGTTAGTTACCTTGATTTGTTTTTTTCTTATCGATTTACAAGGTTTGAACATCGATAAATTACTGTCGTCTTAATTTGGAACAAGCCTCTCCTATGGCAGTTGTATAACAAGACAAGAATAAAACAAAATGTCAAAATCACTTGGGAGGTACTTGACTATCAGATCGACTCAAACCACAAGAAACAAAAAACAAAAAACGACACAAAATGAAGGCTCGTATCAAACACGTTAAAATGCAGAATAAAGTATGAAATTGAAGAGCGTTATATACCTTAAATATTAAATGTTTTGACAAAAAATACAAATGAGGGGATAATCTATTCCATAGTAGAACATACTTAATATAATATATGTATCACATGACACGAGGAGAAATAATCTAGAATGCACTGGAAAAAAAGACTATTTAATAAGATGTAATTTAATATTATTTTTGAAACATTTCTCAAACAAAAGACGATAATGTCATAACAAACACAAGTTTTTTTTGTGCACAGTTAATTCCAGAAAAAAACCAATTTGAATGTGCTATTCCATAATCGATTGCCTCAACTGTTTATGTAGTCGTTTTATATATGGTCTCGTTTTTATACAAAAAAAATGGTATACATATCTCATTTTGCAATGTAAAACATAATTTTAAGTTCCACTATAGTTCATTGATTAAATAAATATTACTGATAAATACGCCTTGGACGTACTTTCTTTTTCGGTAAGTCTTCTTTCGGTTTTACTATTTCGACCTGTTTTGTACCATCCTGACGTATTATTAATATTTGCTTTGGAACTTCCTTACTCAGTTTGTAGTCACGTGACAACTTTAGCTTGTCGTTTGTTTGGGTATCATTTGGTGCAATAATGAAACCAACAGCCACTTTCCAGAAGCCTGCTACAATGTTTGTGATGCCGTATGTTGACCGAATAGGTTTGTTCCTAACGATTGTAATACCTACATTTAATGTTGCATTCATCATTGTCATTAGAATCCACAACAGAAACAGAACGAAGAAGAAGTAATACGCTCTTCCCAGAACCGGCTCCACAGAAAACAGATCTTTGATGCTGTTTTTACCGATAATAGCATTGACCAATGTCGTTGATGACACGAATAAGTTTTTGTATGTTTCTAAATGCCTGCCAAATATTAAATGTCCGAAAGTTACAAACGCTATATACACCATCAGAAACATAACAAAACACCCACAAAGATCACGACTCACGTGAGCAAGAACCTTTCCAAATTGATTTATTCTCTCATTGTAGCTGAGAACTCGCATGATTCGCACTGTTGTCAGAAATATAATGAATGCCAAGAAAACGTTAAACAATTCGTCCCATGACGCAATATGACTGAAGTTGACGAATTTATTCTTATCATTTTCCCATTTGTTCATAGCTAAATTAATCATTATCCATCTACCGATATACATTACGGTAGCAACAAAGAATAAAATTATAATTAATATGTCAAGAACATGCCATAATTCCTTTAACATCTTCTTTCCGTTTCTCCGAAACAAAAGACATTTATGAACAGAAAATATAATTATTCCAAGTAGTACAGTAATTTCAGAAATAAAGATAAACAAACCAAGGCTTCCGACATGTTGATAAGGCCGAAACGGTTTGATTGATGTACTTGCAATGACACCACCAGTTTCCAGAAATTCGGTCAAAAACGCGATGAAAACAAAAACATTGTCATCTACGTTGTACACAGTGAATTCTGTAAACATGGCTCTTGTTTTACGATCTATCCATGTGTATTTATACAAATCATTAAGAATCAGACGTGATATGTTGTAGTTGACGATGAATTCTGCTATGTATCCACCACCGCCATAGGTAGAATGTAGTCCTGTGACCGGAAGTCCCCAAATATCAACAGACGACACAAAGTTCCAGGCAGCAGATGTCATATTATATACAGCTTGACCTCTGACACAAGGTCGAGGTTCCCAGGCTACGCAATAGTTTCCATCATCCTCTCCGTAAATGGAATATTCCTCATAACAGGTAAAATTATCCCAAAACTGTTTTCTACATGGCTCTGAAAAAGTTAAAACCTGCATTTATATAACATGACTTTAGATAAATGAATTGCACATTCAGATGACAAGACAAATAAAGGCAACAGTAGTATACCGCTGTTCAAAACTCATAAATCGATAGAGATCAAAACAAATCCGGGTTACAAACTAAAACTGAGGGAAACGCATCAAATATAAGAGGAGAACAACGACACAACAAAAAACACAACATTAAAATGTAACACACACAGAAACGAACTATAATATAACAATGGCCATTTTCCTGACTTGGTACAGGACATTGTAAGAAAAAATGGTGGGTTGAACCTGGTTTTGTGGCATGCCAAACCTCCCGCTTTAATGGCAACGTCAAACACAACACCAAAACGACAACATCACATGACAGGACCACAATACAAATAAATGGGAGAACATATAGGACAAAGAAACACACGAATAATAGCTAACAAAAGGTACTAGGCTTAAAATTCAATACGCCAGACGTGCGTCTCGTCCACAAAAGACCATCCAGTGACGCTCAGATGAAAAAAAGCTTGAAAGCCAAAACAAGTACAAAGCCGAAGAGCACCGAGGACCAAAACGTCCAAAAAAATGCGCCTAACACGGCCAGGGTTTTCTGCCTGGGACAAGAACATCCTTATTATTTAGAATAATTTATAATTTTGCAAACAGTAAATTTTATAAAATGACTATATAATAGATATACATGTTAAAACCGAAGTGTGGACTAACTACAGAATAAAAACGGATACATTACATAAAACAACTTAATCCAACATATAAAAATACACAGCCGAGTTAGCCAAAGCATCAACGCACAAAGTGACGTCACATTTGAAATTCTAAAAAAAACACACAAAGTGACGTCACATTTGAATTTGTAAAAATATTTCCCAAAAATAAGATAGGATAAGAATTGATTCAAGATTAGATTTGTAATACTGACATTACATTTATTAATAACAATGAAAATTACAATACTTATCAACACGGAGCCTTGGCTCACACCGAACAGCAAGCAATAAAGGGCCCAAACAAATGACTAGTGTAAAACCTTTCAAACGGGAAAACCAACGGTCTAATCTATTTAAAAAAACGAGAAACAAGAAACACTTATGAACCACAGACTAATTCGAGTATTGTTCAAACTTGGTCGAGCATGGTTCAGACTTGGTCGAGAATGGTTACGACTATGTCGAGTATGGTTCAGACTCGTATAAAATGGTTAATTACTAGTCGAGTACAAGTAGACTGTTGTGTATGGCTCACACCGAACAGCAAGCTATAAAGGGTACCAACAAATGACTAGTGTAAAACCTTTCAAACGGGAAAACCAACGGTCTAATCTATATAATAAACGAGAAACGAGAAACACTTATGAACCACATCAACAAACGACAACTACTGACCATCAGATTCCTGAATTAGGACAGGTGCAAACAAATGCAGCGGGGTTAAACGTTTTAATAGGTACCAATCTTCACCCTTATCTGAAAGAATAATGTAACATCGCAACATAGAAAAACACACTATAAAATATCAATTGAAATGGCTTAACTCAATCAAAAGACATATTAACACGAGTGAACATACACTGAACGCATAAATTTGATCTATGACACAGTGTAAATACAAATCAATAAAATAAGTGTTGAATAAATAAAGGCAACAGTAGAATACCGCTTTGAGATGTTAAACAATTTCAGAAAAACCACAATAACCTTGAACAAAATGCCACCAAATAGAATAATGTACACAGGTAAATGAAAATAATTTTGCTGTAAGGTGTACAGAATAAATGGAGAACGGAAATATAATTTACAAAATAAATAATTTTGTTGTTCATAGTACGAGAACAGAAGTGAAAATTTATAGTCATACCAAACACTTATCAAAGCTGGTATATATTAAAAATAGAGAGACGAGATATCACCCTAAATAAGTAAACATTAAATAGCAAAAGAGCATTACAAATAGTATCAACAGGTCAAATTAACAAAAAAGTACGATTTGAGAGTACTCGCAGTTGCTGACAGCTATAAATATACAATGTATATCACATTTAAAATAAAAATAAAACAAGATGACCAAAGGAAGTAATTTCTGGTTGGATTAAAAAGATATCATGTAATAAATTAAGTTTTCGTTTAATGAATTTTTATATACATGATATCATGTTCACATTGCTTTATGTACATCAAAAATACTAGAACTTTCAACCCTTATTCGAATATCTTAAATGTTATTCAAATTTTGTTTATCAAACTATATATAAAATAGTTTATATGGAGCAACTTAGTAAACGTTCACATTGACACCTTTGTTTTGTAATACAAAGAATGTAATAAGATAAAAATAATAAAACGTTCATAGCAATCCTTGGTAACCTTTTAAAAAAGGAAATGTATTCCAAAGTTGCAGTAGAAATTTATTTTAATTAAATTTAAATACTTTTTGTCAAAATTAAAGACTTAGCATACAAAAAACACTTTAATAAGTTTTAATTACCTTAGTACAGGTGTGTTTTACAGGCAAACCCTATGTTTCTTAAACTCGTGTATTACTTATCTTGTGAATTCAAAAGGCCTTGTGACTTTAGTTTAAGAGGATGTTGTAATTTTAAATTGATTTTATTTAAAATTTATTACTCTCTGACCAGGTGTGATCTTTTTAATCAGTGTGCCCCACGCAGGTTGTATTACTTTATAGTTTACCCCTATTCAGAAGAAAAATATTATTCATTTCTTTAATTTTTTATCCCTTTTTAAAATATATACATATCCCAAATTATAACAAGAATAGATATGAATCTGATATATATTAAGTTTAACAATGACAGCGATTTTGTTGGCTGTTGTTTACTCATTAAAAAGATAGTTATACAAGGTAAAAGGACAGAAAGTCATAGGACAAAAAGTCACAGGCCATAAAGTCACAAATTTGATACGTCAAAAAGTCGCAAATTATTTGTTGACAATTGTTTGAATATATAAGAGAAAGATCTTGAAATATTTTCTTTTTATAACATATATTCATTTCTTAAATTAGGAAATTGTTCAGAAGCCTTGATAAATGAAAATTGCATAAATTTTGATTACATAGTTGCTTTATATAAACCAGTTTAAGAAAAAAAAAACAAAAATATTTGTTTTTAAATTAGTGTTTTCTTGTTCAAAGAAACATAATTTCAAACTGAATTGTAACTTTTTGGCCTGAGACTTTTAGTCCGTGACTTTTTGTCTTGTGACTTTCAGTCCTACATTCTTATATAACTATTGTATGTTTCAATAAAACCTATGTAGTTTTTATTTAGTAATTTAAGAAAATCAATATTTGTTTAAAAAAACAAATGCCAAACAAAGAGCACCTTAATAATGTGTTATTTCTTCAGTATAGGTGTGATTTTCAGGTAAAAATAGTCTTTTTCTTTTTATTTAAAAAGACTCAGACTTTAAAATTAGATAAATAAACTATCTTGATTTGATAAATCTGAGAATCATGTAAGGATGTAAAAATCTGTTTATATATATATCCTTATTTTATTGTGGCTGTTGCCATGTCAGTTTAAAAGAAAGTTATTTTACCAATCAAAATTATAAAGGTAGAGGTTATTTGGTCGAGTATGGTTCAGACTGGTCGAGTATTGTTCAGACCTTTGGTCGAGTATGGTCCAGACTGACAAAAATAGATCGAGTATGATTCAGACAGGTCGAGAATGGGTTAAGACTGTTTCAGACTGGTCGAGTAATAGTTCAGACTATTTTCAATAGCAAAGATAAGGGTCAAGTACATATCAGTACAGTCGAGTATGGTTAAGACTGGGTCGAGTAATATTAAGTAAAATTCAGACTAATTCAGACAGGTCGAGTACAAATCAATACAGTTGAGTACAGATATCGGCCATTTCAGACTTTTACTGGTTTGTAGTGATTATAGAAATCCAGTTAAAATCATTTGATGGCTTACTTATTTTACTAGTTTTGTCTTTTCGTATACAAGTGGCGTTTTTGAGTTGTTATCTTATATTCACTATGGCAAATTCTTCTGAATTATGTGAAGACTGTCAATCTGTAGGTTCATGTCTTGAATCATCATCTACCTTAGTATTGTTTACGTATATATATATTATAGCTTTCAAATGTGTAGTTTGGAGCGTTCCCGATAATGGTAGATCTAGAAAAGGGCTTCGGATGCAAGAAACTTATAATTTGTTATTTTGATTCACCATTTTGTGTGAATACCAATATTGTTTGATTGAAATTTACTTATACAGTAAAGAACAGAAACAATTACATTGTACTAAGATAATTGATGCCAGAGTAAGCTGCAATCTTAAATTTCATTGGTCAGAACTGGTCATTAAATTCATTATGTATCGTACCTTGAATTCCTCTTAGTTGTCTCAGTCTCATTGGACCAACACGAAAATTTACATAGTCTTGTGCATACAATCTTCTATCTGCATTTAGTTGATCGCCATTGGTATGGTACCGTGGAAAAAGAAACGGAATAAGGGTCTCATCGATCCATACATATAAATTAGATGCAGTTTTAACCTGTAAAACATTGTTATAGTTTTATGATATATGACAGAAGCTATCAGGTGAATTTCATAATTTGTGTCTTAGTTACACATATTGAATTCTGAATGTATAACATTAACTACAGATTATTTGGTTATTACCCCCAAAATAAATGACGAGCCTACATGTATTTTAAATTGAATATAACAAAGGAAATAATAAAAAATTTGCAAAATGAAAAACTCAAAAATGTTCTTAATTTTGAAGTTATTTTGTACAACATTTGAGAAAGTTTCAAATTGTCCATGAATAAAATCCTATAACTCTGGTATAATAAAATTGGAAATTGCCAATATTGAGACAATAATAAGACCAATAGAATTATGTTTTGAGTTTACAAACAGACGGAAAACAGTATGCTATAATACTCTGTGTCCAAGACGGGCGTATAACAACGGATTGAGGTAGTGGATCTAAGTATCTGTCAAATAAAGGCAACAGTAATATATCGCTGTTTAATAGTCATAAATTGATTAAGTAAAAACAAATCTGGGTAACAAACTAAATCCGGGGAAAACACATGCACTATAAGATGAAAACAGCGGAACAACAGAAACACTGAACAACAACAAAATCAAACGCCAACATACATAGAAACGGGCTGTAGATAACAACTGCCATATTCCTGACTAGTTACAGGACATTTTAAGAAAAATTGTGGGATGAACCTGGTTTTATGGTTAGCCAAACCTCCAGCGTATATGGCAATGCTAAAAATACAAACTATTCAAAGATAAAAAAGCGTTTAATTTCGTATGTCAGATGCGCTTTTCGTCTTCAAACATTTCGTCAGTTGCGCCCAAATCCTGGCAGTAACAAATAAATCATTTTAGAAATTGAAGAGCAATGAAAACCAAAAATAAAATAGAAAAAAAGCAACAATGGAGACTTTACAATTTTGTGAATAGTAAATTTACAAAATGACATATTACAGAACAGCAGTACTGACTATATGGCTTGTGATTTGCTAGGGAAAGAAACGCCTACAAGCAGTGGTATCGACTAAGTAGTTGTGAAAGCTAATAAAAATACCAGACTTAAAACGTAGTAACCAGAAAGGCTGGTCAATTATTTCGATTAAAAACCGATAAGAATAAGAAATTGAATAGCTATAAAACAAATTATTTCAAAAAGTTGTGCAGAACTTGCTTAAGACCATCTGTAACTACACAAATGTATGGTAGAAAAACCACAGTACTTTTATTTCAGAATAAACTTAGCAAAGGAATTTGCCTTGAACTGCAATAATGTCTCTTCAGTGATGCTGAAGGCCGAAATATTTGAAAATTCCAAACCTGGACCTAAAGTATAGCGAAATAGTAAGTTTATAAGTAGTCACACTACCTTATTCATAATTTCGATGTATAACGTGCCTGTTCTCATAACTGATTATATCATAAATATTGTAAATAACGTTTTTGCTGGTATCCCATGCCTCAGCATCGGATATCCTACCAGCCTTATGGGTGTTTATATGGAAGCATTTGCGATTTGTTCAAGATGTTTTAATTCTTAATCGAGCATGTCTATTGCCCTTATATTGTTATCTGGTTGTATTCTTCTCGTAATTCTTTCCCATAGTTTGCATTCTAAATAAAAAAAGTACTTGAAACAGGAAAGACAACTCACCTGATCATACTTTAATGTTGAATCGCCTGCTGGGATATTATTCGATGTAACAAGATGCTGCTCTAGATGATGTTTGACGTTATACCATCTAGAATCTCTGTTACTAAAACTGATACTATACAAAACAGCAAGGAATATCATATATAAAACAAGTTCTATCAATATCTCTTGCATTTTAAGTCGCTGCTGTCTTTTTTCTTTCAATGTAGCAACTTTTTGGAATTTCAATGGGGCTTGCTTCGTTTTGAATACATCTAAAAAAAACCAGAACTAATCAAAATTATGAAAAACAATATTTTATAGTAACATTTGATTTTGTAAGCTTTAACACCTATAGTAATATTTAAGATTTTCCAGGAAAAACGTAATCAAATATAATATACCAAACACTGTTCAGTAAGACTATTGTATTTCGTGTATTGATAATTAGCAAATTCTTATAATTTTCGAAGCTGTTCTTATGTTATATCTTTTTCATGATTATCTCTTAAACCTCTTTGGGATTACCTATTTATTAACTTTTCTATACGTGCAACTCTATTCTATATCGATTTTACAATAATATATTCTTTTTAGAACACCAAATGCTTATCAATTCAAAACAATGCTAATAAAAACTGCGCTGAATAAACACTTCCGATAATAGTTTAAGACCTGGAAAGGCAGACAAGTGTGTGATTACAACCAATGGAACCAAACGTGGGTCAAAAATTAATGTTTGATACACATTAAAAAAACTCACGAAAGATAATATTTTATAAATGTATCAGTGATATTTTATCATCATGTTTTGCTGCATATTTTACTTGATACATGTATGCGCATTAACCTCCGATACAAGTGGGTATAAACATAAAAGAAGGTTGAATTCAGTTTGTTTTCAGTACTGATCCTCATTTCCCTTTGTCACCAGTGTATATGAAGTTAAAACTGAAAATAAACTAGAGGTCCCAAATAGCATGTGTAGCTCACCTAGATCGATGTGCATTTCAAAAATGGCCAATCTCCAAAAGACTAAAATAATTAATGAATAAAATTTCTGAAAATCAGGTGTTGCTAATCATTGTTTTTTTTTACATGTTTTCTTTAGCTACTATAGTTTTTGAAAGATATGGTTAAAATGTTATAAATCCTTATTTAAGAAAATTTACTCCTATATCCGGTCGACTGAAAACTTCGGCTATCTGACCTATTTCTAGTTCTTTTTTTTTGTTTTTTTGCGTTGTCTCTTTCTTCGTTAGTTTTTGTTTAAAAAGTAAGAATAAACTCAGAATAGATTCGAGGATTACAATCCTCATTTCAATGAAATAAGACATATTAAAGGTCGACGGACAATTTCGGATATTTGACTTATCTGTAAATCTGATAATTCTGATTGTTTTGTAACATACAGTTTTTCCATTTCAACAATTGTGTTTGCCAAATATGGAAAAAAAAATGAATACTCATCATTTAAGGTTAATAACTCTCAGGAGTCGTCTGAAAAATTCAACTATAGACTTATCATTATGAATGATTCATGAAAACGAGTTAAGATCAGATGAACCATGTTAGATGAACAATCATTTAATACACCAAATATAGTTAACCTGTTGCGTATAAGTCCCTCTGGTATCTTTCTCCTCTCTTTTATAGTAACTGGAAAACAGACCAATTCCAGAAAACAAATCTTTGACAAAAGTATCATTAAAATGAGGTCATGATCAGATGCACCCTGCCAGAGAGACATGTCCACCCCGAAATCCTTCCATACAACACTTATAGTCACCTTTTTGCTTATATGTCGTAGGCAAATCAAAAACCGATAAAAAACAATCCTTAACGAATTCTTTATTGAGTCGACAAACAATTTCAGCCACGTTTACTTATTTACAGATTTTGTTTTGCTAATAATTTTTGCTTGATAATGTTAATTATTTTATTCTTATTCATCTATTAATTTTCTTTATTGATGACTTTAAGTATATATTTGTTTTTCCACTAGAAAATAATGAACACAATTGTTCATAAAGTCGGTATTGGAAGTGTTTTTGTGTTGTTTTTTTGTGTTTGTATGAATACATGTTACCTTAAATTGATGACATGCCCTTGCGTTTTACCTCAGTATTTTAATGAAAACTGATGAAGTGGGAAACAACAACCTTGATAAGTATATATTTCTTTAATATTTCTTGTTCAATGTGAACAAACTTTACCTAGAAGATATGACAATGGACTTGCTGCACGTCTTTTGGTCTCCAAAAGAAGTTTCACTCTGTCGTATTTCACAGTTTTCTCTTTATAACTCTTAACAATCCAAGAGAATACAAGCGACAGCAATATAATCTGAAAAAACAAAAGCGAAGTTTCAATGTGTGGGTAAATATTTCATTTGTGTTTAGGTATAGAACCCCGACCAGAAATAATTGATAAAAACGTGGTATACACTTAACTGCGGCCAAGCTTAGCGAAAGGTCGTGCAACTTAATCAGTCAAACAAACTTCATTAGATCAACTCTTTACGGAACGATTGTTTTCATTGGTCAATTCAAACATTCGACCTCACATAAACTTTCAAACTCCGCCCAAGCACAACTGCAAAAATAGAACACGCGTACTATAAACGATCAAAAGTTGAATGGACTGATCACGAACATGATTGTGTACTTGGTTATCTCATGGCAATTCTAACTTTATATACATGTGCATGTAAATTTTATTGATAATATAATTTTGTGCAACAGTTCTAATATAAAGGTCCTTTTTTTTTTAGAATTTTAAATTTAAGACTCTTATCGGCGAAATATCAAATCCAACTGTCTCCTCTCAAATAGTTCTGGAGTAACCCGTGCACCATTTCTATCTGTTAAGTTGCATAATTATGTGTTTGCAGTGGGACGAAATTAAGAAATATGAATGAAATGGCTTCGATGATGTTGGATAAAGGTAAATGAGTCCGTAATTAACTACAATAAAACCCAGTTACATACAACAGATATTGCACTATTTTACAATAAATAGGTTTGTGAAATAAACTGTTCACTATTCATATTCTTTCGCAAATATATCACAACCACTTCCTCGACCCTAAAACTAGGCTCTCTTATACGTAACTTTTTGTTTTTTTTTATAGATATGAAACTACATATAAATAGAAAAATGGAAGCCCAATGACTAGTTATGGATGCTATTTTTTGCTATTCTCAGTTGAAAAAAGAACGTAAATTATATGAATAAAAAAATATTACAAGTATAACATTTCAACCGCACTGTTTGAAAATCAGGCGACAACACAGCATTACAAAACATTTATTTTATTCTTTAACCAAGAATTTGTATACAAATCATTGTTTTTACGTCCGTAGTCACCTGTGTCAATTCACAAGCACACTACGATTGTTGTTGTATTTCAATCTTTCGGCCAATGAAATGAAACGTTACAATTTATTTGTTTGTGATACGCCAGAATGTTTTCAATAAATTATAAAACGCTAAACTTGACTGCAGTTCAGTCTAAATGTCAAATAGTTCTTACGCATAGCTGTAAATTCGTCAATGAGTAGAATCTTAGGTTAATTTTGGACAAATAAATCTTTTGGATAACTGTAGAACCCTTGTTGAAATTCTTTTTTGATAATAGAAATAATATATTAAATTTAATTAGGAGAGCATATCTCCCCTGATTTTCACTGAAGAACTTGATTTTGTACTATGAAACTTCCGGGAACCATTGCGCTATAATAAGCAATTGAAGGTATTATGATTTTCTTCAGCACAAGTCAGGATAAGGTATTGTTTTGACATTGAACTTTAGACAATATAGCTATGAATGCTTGAAGTTGCGGAATTTAACATTAGACGCAATAGGTTAATGTGATAACTGGAAGTGTAATTGCTCACACTTTTGTCCTGGATGTTCGCTACTCTGTTTCAAAATAACAAGCTTTTAAAAGACTGTTATAAATTGATAGTATATAAATACATGAACTAAAAATGCAGAAAAAATGAAGGGTCCGTGTGCTTGTTTTCGAGATATAAGCCATTGCAAATTTGGCGGGAAATAGTTCTCTCTAGACTTTCATACATTTAACATTGGCACCCTTTTTCTTTTAAAAAATATAAAAAAACAAGGATTTTATAGGATTTTCATATTTGGCTTTTTTAACTTTATGTAGTAAAATTATGAAAAGAAAAGTAGGGATTAGCGTGGATTTTTTTTAATGGCACTACATGGATAAAACCAGAGGATTCCGAGTATCTGGCAAAAATTCAAAAAACAAGAAGAGCAAACATCCTTAATATTTAAATAGTGATATGAGTCTAATACCTAATCTCCTTAGAGTATGTGTAGTATGACATCCAACACTTTGATTCCAACATTTTTGTTTGTTTAACTATTAAGAAATATTGGTTTTAACTTAAAGTCTAGAAACGTTTTAAAACGAAAGATAATGTTTAAAGGACGACGGTATTTGAGAAAAAGCTAAATAGTGGTAGCTTGTTGAAATGTGTTACTTGTTTTGACTTTATCATTTTATTGTAATTTTGCTAAAACAGTTAGAGTTTTGAACAAACAGTATGTTATACAAAATTCGGTTGCTATTAAAACAATTTATACTCTTCTTATGTTGTTATTTTCCGAAATCCTAGTTTTTGCAATTGCAGCCCAATTGATTTTCTTAAAAAAAAAAAATGCTGATCTCTAAAACAATTGTTAGATATTGAGAAGCAATTTAAATCGTTTTGATAAACCAAATTACATATTTAACCATTCTTGATATATAAAACACAACATACAAATATACAAATACTAAAATACAACGATTAACTATTAATTTCTAAATTTCTCTTACAAAAGAAAATTAATTTTTCCGACTTTGAATACGTATCACATCCTTATTATTAATATGAGACGTAACCTGTGAAAGAGAACGGAGTGTTCAACAATTTTATTTGAATACGGATTTAAAACTAGAGTAAAATGTACCAATACATTTTAAAAGAGGGACGAAAGATACCAGAGGGACAGTCAAAAATAAAAAATTATGACGTTGAACAATACAAAAATAGCAATATCATTTAAAAACAATCTTTAAGTTTTGACAATTTCTACATAATTGGTTTCATGACTGCGAGACGAAAACATTGAGCTTATTTTCCTTGTTTAACTGCCAATATTCGGCTTTGAGCGTTCCTGATGAAGGGAAATCCAGAAAAGCGCTTCGGATGCATGACATTTATAACGTGTTATTTTTATTTTTTCCTAACTCGCACACTATGCCCGTGTATGTAGTAACGTTTTAGATTTCAATGAATGCCATTGGTCTACAACTGGTATGATGTTTAACTATATATAACTGTATCTATGATAGTTTCAATTTTCTAATAGACACATTGGTTGACCGATATAATTCGTCTGTGTCTCAACTCAATAGCGATATGTTTATTGCAATCGTAAATCTGTAAATAACAGAATAGTCGTTCTTTCTGTAATTTTACAGATTGTCTTCTATTCCTGATATGTACATTTTGAGGTATTGATGATTTCATGGTGGGTGATGTATGCATAGCATTAATTTGTTCACATTTTGTCAAACCACTGCTTAAAAGAGCTTACTTAACTGTTTTTGTTTTTTCATATTGTTGAAGGCCATGCGTTGACGTATAGTTGCTTACATGACAGTCCTTTTGCATATCTGTTGAATAACTGTTATCATTGGCAATCATATCACATCTCCTTATCATTATATTAACTGTATTATACTGCCATAAAAACTAAACAATCAACAGATTTGTGATAAAGATATGAGTAAATGCGTCACTGTTAAGGTGGTAAACATCAAAATTAAGAAATGCATTTAGGAACGACCAGTATTTTATACACAAAAAGTACGACTCATTCAGAAAATTGAAATCCTCTGAAATAAATGTCATTAATAAAAAATCAAAATAATACTTTATATTTCCATGCGACTGAAGCGCTGATCTGTATTTATCTTCATCAGGAACTATCTGCCTGTTCATAATATGAAGAATTTCTTTGAACAATGTTACTGTGCAATATGTACAGTATGAAATATCTAAAAGTTCAAAAGAACAGATTTTTTTTAAAATTAATTCACTTTATGTTTTACCTCATCGATTTGCAAAAATTTACAATTAATCATACAGGTTATTGAGAATTTTTAACTTACAATAATATGTTTTGGTTGACATTTTATTTTTGAAAGGTATATGTCATGCAAAATATATATTGATTATTGCATTCGTTACCTATTTGTTTAAACTTACTTGAAGTGTTACTTGCGACGTGTATTTCAATTTATACCTTAGGATAGTGTTTTCATAACGCCCTAAGAGGTCATCCATAATTGTCAACCATTTTCCAAAGTGTACAAAACATACACTTTTGCAGACCTCCACCCTCCCTCAAAAAGTGTACATCAACCATTTTCAGATTCTAAGACAAGAATCAATCATTCTTAATAAAAAAGAAGATCCAGTCTATTATAGTTTAGTTTAATATTGAAATTTACACTGACTGTTTTATTTGATGACATCTATCTGTGATGCTTGTGTTTTTTTTTTTTCAGAATAAAGAGTATAGGGAAAACGGTACTATTACATTTTCCCAGCATTAGGTTGGCCTTTTGTGTACCCAAGGCAAGTGGACGAAGTCAACTTCGGAGCGCTGTGATTGGATGTAAGGGTACAATATATTTTTTTATTTATCTATGAATAACTGCAGTGTGTATACTTACAATATAAATTGTGAAACCTATTCAAATATTATCTAGAGAATTATTCGAAAAGACTTCCAAAATTTCATAAATTTGGTGTAAAAGGACGGTGGGCATGGATAACATAAACAAGCTCCGTTGGAAGTTGGTCATGGTACTATTTGGCTTCAATTTTTAAAACAGAATAAAAAAGTACTAACACCACATATAACTGTTTTATCCAGGTTTTTATTATAAACAGTGGTAAATTTAGAAAATGTTAGTATTGTCGCCTATGGCAGAATAAATAGTACCGTTTTCCCTATACTGAAGATAGCAAGGGAAATCAAAATCAATCAGACTTCAGTTATATTATACTATTTTGAAGCTTTTGATTAGAACATTTGATTTTTATCACAAAGAATAGAAATTTTTCACTGAGAACAATACTGTGTTGAGAAAAGTGCTGAGTCATCATAATATGTCAAATTGATGGATACTGACATAAAACTTTATTCTAGGATTTCAATATCAACTATATTGTATAAAATGCACCAAACTAAAGTTTTGTTTGTATTTGTTTTCACCTTTCGCAATGATTAATTTAATTGGAAACACCAGAATTCAAGTCGCGACAAATATTTTTAACTGAAATATTTGCCTTTTTTGCTGTGTAATTCCCTAAATGTATCACTTGGGTATTTTTCTAGACATAATCTATTAAAATGGGAAATTGTCTGGTTAAGTTTGTTCTGTTTATGGAGTAAGACAATATTTGGTCATACTAGAAGCATTTTCAGTGTTATAATTGTCCATCTAAGAAAAAAAGAGGCCCACTTGAGGATAAATTTAGATAGAATTTATACTCTTTTGTGTAAAGAATTGTTCACATTCTTGGCAATTCATGCAGCAAATATTTCAATAGTGCTACATTTTGTAGTTTCTATCTTTTATTATATCAGGTATATATAATTTTTCATTTTCTACTGTTTTAAAGGACTTTTGTTGGAAATTAATACTCCCAAGAGACATAATTCAGCTTTTTCAAAGATTATTACAGGCAACAAAGGCAACTTTACAGCTGAGTATTTTGCATATTTAATGTTTAAAGTGTTTAATATCTTTGTTATATCATTTCAAGACAGCATAATGGATTTTATAACAAGCTCTGAAATTTTGAACCACCATATGGTATATACTAAAGCATTGAATGGAGATTAGTATTAAAAATCTTGAATTTGTGCTTATGTTGTAAATTTTTTATAAAATGAATACAAATTAAATGGAACTGTTTAAATGGAACTGTTTATTATTCTTTTTAAATAAGATGAGATATGATTGGATACAGGTTGTTTATTAAGCCTTATCTGAAAGAAGCAGAGAAAGAGGTAAACCAGCATGTAGGGGTGGGGACATAAAATGATCCATATTTCTTTAAGTAATGGGGACATACAAGTATTTATTATAGCCAAGGTTTTCACAATAACCCAGTATTGCATTAATGGTGTCATAAGAATTCTTTATATCTTTATGTCACAGTATAGGGAAAACGGTACTATTACATTTTCCCAGCATTAGGTTGGCCTTTTGTGTACCCAAGGCAGGTGAAGGAAGTCAACTTAGGAGCGCTGTGATTGGATGTAAGGGAACAATATATTTTTTTATATATCTATGAATAACTGCAGTGTGTATATTTACAAAATAAATTGTGAAATCTATTGAAATATTTTCAAGAGAATTATTCGAAAGAACTTCCAAAATTTCATAAATTTGGTGTCAAAGGACCGCGGGCATGAATAACATAAAAAAGCTCCGTTGGAAGTAAAACATAGATTTTCTCACCTTGAGTGGATCAACTAAGAGCATTGATTCGATGAATGACATGAAGAAACATAGAAGCCATTCCTCTGACTTCGTCTTTCCCCATTCCATGCTATAGAGAATTAGGAAAAATCCAGATACAAAGACGGCTAATGTGACAATTCCCCATGCAGCATATCTGCACCAAAACGGAAGTGAAAATTCAGAATCGTCTGTAACATCTACATTGGGATTGACTTTCTCATCGGGTGTCAATTGTGTCAATTTAGGATTTTCTTTAACATTTGTTAAATATTTCTTCTCATTTGTTGAACGCGGTCTCGAACTTCTGAACATATAAGATACTAAGAATATTGGAGGTGCGGCAATTAGTGCACTGATAAGTGAAATATATATCCCAGAAAGTGATAATGTGATAGGTCCAATTGAAAAGCGACTTCCAATATTTTGTCCATAAAACATTGCGCTTGAGATCATAGTAAGAAACAGCAGTGTCAAACAACAAGCCAATCTTTCTAACCTTGTGAAGTTACTGTCTTCAGGTCGGATAGCAACAGATAACCATAAGTGATTGTCTGTTGTGTTTTGTCTAGTTTTTTCGTTAAATAAAAATGAAAATTTGTGTTTATCCAATTCATCTGAAACAGGAATGGCACAATCAATGCAGCCATCATCATGGTCCAAAGACATCCATTGATCACATATAAACATATACCTGTCAATAAAAAAGAAGCAGGATAAGGCTATTTTTAGCATCTTTAATTTGAAATTATAACAAGCATTAACAATCTACCAAATAACAACATTCAGATATTAACAAGACATTAACATGTACAATATGAGTATTTATCTATTAAAATATGGTCTGAAATATTTGTATTTCAGCTTTAAACCAAGCATTTCTTGCAAAACTTTCATCTCATTTTTTGAATTTTGTCATTGATATTTACTTATTATCCAAGAACTTATTGCAAAAAGTTAGCTACATAATGTATTTTACAAATATTTTAATTTGTTTAAAATATCTTTTTGAGTGATACCTTAGCTTATATTCACTTTGTCGATAGGCTATATATGTGTCAAATGACTATTTCGGTCAATATATGTCAATTTTCACATGGTTATGACATCATTGTGGTATCCCAGACAAACTTTATGCGCTTAAGTTATCATCTAATTGCAACCATGATCATTCAATAAAATGAGCAAATAAAATCTGATAGGTGTGAATAATTTTACTATTTTACAACTTTCATGGGCCACAAATTGTCTCTTTCATTCCTTCTTCACCATATCACAACAAAAGAGAACAAAAACAGAACATGTTTCTATGTAGCTTAAGGAGACAACATAAAGTTTGTAAGCTTTACCTCCCACCAGTTTGTACATCCTCCAGTATGATTTTATTAAGATACCATGATGCCGAATTTCCTTGTCCACTATTATCATGCCAAATTTTTAATACTGTTGGGTCATTTATTGGTTTAGGAACGCTCATGACAAATTTCCGGATGCTACCAACATCAAAACCCTATAATATAAACAAAATCACTTGGTTAACCCCGTCAAATAATAATTTGTCTGTCCGTAGCCTCGTCAATCGTCATTTTGTGTCACATCTAATTTTTGTCTATTGTTTGAAAAATTTGCAGTGTTCATGGCAGACCTTTGCATTGCTTCCATTAAGGTGTGTAAAAATTCTTAATAGACTAATAGACGGCTAATATCTAGCAACATATAGATATATATGTCCATTGTTGATGACTGAATGCTGCCCTCTAGATATTTTATCTTATAGTTTTTCGGTTGTTATTTCATTAACATATACTAATAACTAAATTTTAGTCATAGCAAACATAGTGATCTCATGTGCATCGGAATGGTAAGCACAGGTTGCACCCATTTTGTTGATCAATGTACGTACACATTCGGAGAAACATTTCACTAGATGATGTCATTATTGAAGAAAAGAAGACGGAAATTTGATCATGATTATTAAACCACGATAAGTTATCATTTACTTTTACTACGGGTTAAATGCTAGAACATTAAAGGATTAATAATTGAAAAACACTTCAATATCTAAGACTTGGTATGCGTATTTGGTAACAGTCGTTTATCTCTCTGGCAAATGTCATTGTATAATGAATGTCATTTAACGATGCGTTGTAACTAAAGATATCTTTGTAGGTCAGTTACTATGCTATCTGCTTGTACCGTTGTGAGGATCTGTAATGAAACCGTATAACAAAACCACGTTGACTTATTCCTGTTTGCAACATCAGGATGGCATATAATTAAGATTTGCATTGTTAAGTCTAGGAAATATTGAATCGCAACAATTTTCACATATTTAAGATATATACCGTTTATGATGCACTTTTTTATCATAATTTTAATGACTAGCGTTAACTGTGAATCCGTGCTGTCAACTTCAAATCAAAAGATCAGGAAATATACATGCTCCCCCCTTTTTGACATCTGTAGCGTAATGTATCGTATCAATTTTTTCAGATCGTGAATGAACTGTAATTGTTAACATTGTTGTCCTCTGTTTGTTTTTTGTGGTTACATAGGCAATCATACCACATTATGTTTTTATAACAACTGTATTTCAAAAAGAGAAGTAAGAGGTTTCTTTTAAAAGGTTCCATTTTATTCCTAAATATAAATCATAAGAACGGGTTTTTTAAGCGAAATAAACAATAAGCGAATAAAATACTCACTCGATGTGTTTCGTCATCTAATATTCTTACATCTGGTTCATAAAAATGGCTATTCTTTGGTTTGCCATTAATTATCATGAAACCTATTCTGGATTTTGTTCCAGCATTTCTGTGTAGTCCTGTGAACACCGTCAGAATGTACAAGTAATCGTCGTAAGGACCGTTGTCACTCAGGTATGATAGAGCCCACTGAAAGATTTACATTAACACTTATAATTAGGGTTCGTTGATTTTTTCTTCATTTTAATAAAGAAGCTACCCGTTTATTTCTTTATAATAGATAATAAGATGGACCTTTGCGGGTTTTAAATTTCATACAATGATTACAATAATTTTTGTTATGACAATGAAATAGTTATAAAATAAAATACAACACTATAGAACACTGCATAGCTATTGCATGCACATGGAAGAGAAAGTTAATATGGGAGACAATCAATAAATATGTAAGGATTATTTCCCTTTGAACAGTATCTAATAATCTTTGAAGACATGGTTTTCAGAGTTGCATAAAAAAGAAGCTCCAACTGATTACATATAAGGGTAGTTTTCTCCCATGTACACACAGTAAACAATAAGTAAATATTTATGTAGATGATGTTGCAATAACTTGATAAGCACCTTTACAAATTTGACTGTAGTTCATACATGTTGATTAATTGATCGATGATTGCTATTTCAAGTGGTAAATGTTTCATGCATGTTCAAGAAAAGAACAAACTAACAAACAGATGCAATAAATAGGTCCGATAATTGAGGTCGTCTGGATGAAGGTTAAAATGAATTTGGACTGCCAATGGAAAATGAGGGTATATCGGATAGGGACAGAAATTTGGCTTGCAACTAATGAAATGTATATCTTTAGAATGCATTCTATCATCATCGAATGGGCTACCATATCTACTATGTATAGAATGCATGCTATTATCATCGAATGGGTTACCATAGCTACTATGTATAGAATGCATGCTATCATCATCGAAAGGGCTACCAAAGCTACTATGTATAGAATGCATGCTATCATCATCGAATGGGCTACCATAGCTACTATGTATAGAATGCATGCTATCATCATCGAATGGGCTACCATAGCTACTATGTATAGAATGCATGCTATTATCATCGAATGGGTTACCATAGCTACTATGTATAGAATGCATGCTATCATCATCGAAAGGGCTACTATAGCTACTATGTATATGATGTTTATATGTTGTATGCGTCTGATCGATGCTATAGCTTGTATTTAATACGGTTATATGCTCATAGGAATTTCCAAAAAGGAGGAAACAGGCGTTACGTATACGTTGTTACTTTAATTGTTGTAGAGTTGTAATTGACAAAAAGCAATGTGGATAAAGATAAGGTATAATTATTTCAAGTGATGAAAATTAAGCTTTGTTTCTCCTCTGTTTGCATGTTGTGCTATTCTCTTTATTTGACTTTCTCTGAATCAATTCTATCATTTACTTTGAATATTGTGAATTTTGCCGATTACATATAATCTTTTTTTTTAAGTATATATACTTTGTCAAATGTTTTATAAATAGGCCAATTACATTACCCTTGTGTGATCCTTTCTGTCCTGTCTGAATGCCCATACACATAACAAACTATATAACAGTACTAGTGATAAAACAGTTGCAAACACCGCTGCATTGTTTTTCAAATCAAACTTTTCAAAAACACTTCCAAAATCGATTGTGTTTGGAGGCACGTAGAAAGTTGTGGCAAAACTATTTCCTGGTGGATTGGAACACTCACAAACAGTCTCATTGATAGTTGATGCAGCAGAAAGCTAAATAAAAGAAAAAATGGGCGTATGAAGTATCATTAATTAAAGCTATAAGTATAACCTCGACCGGAGTCGCTGACATCATACTCATTTTTATAAGGTTTGTATTACTCAGTCTTTAGTTTTCTGTGTAGTGTGTTTTAGACTGTTGTTTGTCTTTCCATCGTTTAAGTTTTTTACCATTTCCATTGCTGTATCCTCGAATTTTGAATTTTGTCAATCCGTTTTGTTATTTATTTCTTCTTTTTAACATGACATTAAAAAAACATAAAGTATTGTAAAAAAACACTTTATGAATTCAGGGCTTGCGAAGCGCGTTTTTTGGGTTTACTTTCATCTGGAACGCAGAAACCCATTCATTTAAAAATCAGTGAATGTAACAATACACGAGGAGTTACAAACGAAAAAGCGGAACTTAACAGGGTTGCATAAACCAACACGAGGTCAACTTTGTCTTTGGAAGGTCAAACTTTATATTCATAATTCCTTAAGTGATCAACAGTAAATCCAATCAATGTATATAATTATTCTAGTCAGTCCCAAAGATATGACTACCTGGCTGCATGTTATACCTTTGGGACAGATAAAATGTTCAACATCGATAGTTTCCAGTGCTAGAAAATGATTATTACGTATAAATCTGCTTCGTTCGGGTGTTGGAATGGTTATTATCAAGCTTAAGACAATAATTGCGATTTTTAAAAATAAGGTAAAACAAATAACATGCCATGATGTCTGCGACAAAAAAATAATCATTGTGGCTTCTTATATATATTTGAAAGCGATATAATCATAACATACGTCCACGTCAACCTTAATGATAAACAACAAATCGCGCGCTGAAGGAAGAGTAACTTCTTTGTCTATAAAATCTATTTTTCTAAATGAAAATGCATGTCGTTTCGATACGCATTTTCAAATAGACCCTATCAGGAGCAAACAGGGCATAGAGCTAGAGTGCAAAAATATGGAACAACTATGTAATGGACTGAATACCCAATTGAAATAGGACTACATCAATCATTACAGAAAAAGGGTTCACCATAATCTTACTTGACACGACATTTTGTCCCATTTCTGCTTTACAGTATCCCATACTCTACAACCAACAGTAGCACTAATAATTTCATAAGCAACAATAGTAGTACTATATGATCGTCTTTGCCTGGTTAATGTAGGGGCGGAATATGTTTCTGTCAATAAAAGCTCTAGAATTATTATGTTATAATGAATAAAATTATAAAAAACTATCTATTTGTATCAAAGTGTGTGTTTTATTGTACTCATGTTGATATGTTCGGTCTTGCACACGTTTTGTTATTTTGAATTTTTCAATATAGTATTATAAATTAATCTTTACAAGAAAAAATGTATGATTGCAAATGAGACAACTATCCACTGGAGACAAATGTTGGAGAAGTATATGACCACCGTAGGATCCAAGACAATATAAGCAGAACCTATAACATATGGTAAGTTACAAAATTATTACGTAATGTTTTATATTTGACTTATAAGGTTAATTTGCATATTGCAATACGTCGTCAGTACTTGTCATTTCAAATGTTTCATTTATTGATTTGTAAGCGTTTGCTTTCTTTTATATTCTCGTTAGTTGTCATTGCGATTAAATGAAGTATCAACATTCATGAAAACAAAAAATGACTTAAATAACCTCGGTGATTACCAATAAATGCAAACTCTTACACGTGTGTTTGAGTTTTTCTCTATTCTAAAAAGTTTAATAGATATACCTTTTCGAAGAAGGACTCCAATATACACATTTGTTGGGGCTGTGTATAGTCCGCCGTCGAGTATTACTTTTATTTCGTTGGAGCTTAACCAGTCGCTGTATTCTGTAACTTTCTTCCAGTCATATTCGTCTTCCGTTGGAGCTTCTGTCATCCGAATGTAAATCGTGTGATTAAGGTGGTTCATTGCGTTATTTATACTGATTATCAAACTGTCTGCAGGTGTCTTCCAGTACATTTTGTACACTAGCATCTGTGAAGTGGTCTCATTTTTATCAACTGGAATGGCTACTTTGATAGTTTTTCTTGTTGGTACTAAACCAGTATTCTGAAGTTTGATTTTCGATGGTATTGCTGAGTTTGTTGTATTGCCTTCTCCCACTGACACAGTGACGGTCTTAGATGATATGAACTTAGACTCCTCATCCCACGAAAATGGTGTGTGGTCATATAATGTTACCTTTTAAGAACAAATACTATCCTTAGTTATATAGAAAAGTAGGTTAGACACTTATGTGATTCATATTAACTCGTGGACATAAAAAAAAGATGTAGTATAATCCCCAATGAGACAACTGTCCACAAGAGAACAAATGACACAGAAATTAACAACTTTACGTACGACTCCACTGCAACTATTTCCTTTTTTGTGTTATCATTTATTGGTTTTGTTAATATTACTACACTTATATCAACGAATAACAGTAAATGATCTCTATACAATATGTCATATAGTAGACATATGTCGATACTTTGCATCAAGATGTAAACCTACTTGAACTCACACTGGTTGTTAACATCATTAACAGACATGACAGAATCGAAAAATATCTACAACACAATTAGGATGAATATTTTTTCACGTTTCCCTTTCTTTTGTTTCGATATATAGTATTGACCAATCATAACAATTACTGTTTAAAATCTCTTATTAATGTGTTTACCTGTATGTCTTGCTCTTTTGTTGACTGTGAAATTGATTCTACAAAACTTAAATCTACTTCATTGATTTGAAACCCTTTCTGAATCAACTCTCCAATCAGTTTCTTGTCTTCAGTGGAATTGATGTGTCCATTTTGAACGTAAACAGGCATCTGTTTACGAAAGTTCAACATCTGAAGCACCTGACCTAAGTAGGAAATACTGTCCAATAGTACTTGAACCTCGTTTTTTACCTACATATAGAATTTGTCCAGCATAGATTGACAAAATAAAATACATTTAAGCTCAAACGTTCATTTGTAAAAGATCACGAAAATAAAGTTAACATTCAAGACCATAGCAATTTTCCTTTAATCGTATTTAGAAGGTAAGGAGTATTGGTCTGCCTTATATGATGTCAGAAACATGTCGACAAGAAAAAGAGAACAATTGGTTCAAACAAGAATGTCAATTGTTTGTTGATAAATACACATCCAAAACGTAACGAATATGTATATATGAACGTCACTAAAATACGTCACTTTTTTGTGGCGTTGATCTATTCATGTGATGCGCAGTTATTAAGTATTCCGTTTCTATGTATTTTGACGTTGTTTTTTTTTTTTTGCAGTTCAGTGTTTCTGTTGTTTCGTTGTTTTACTCATACAGTTGATGTGTTTCGCTCTGTTTTAGTTTGTAACCCGGATTTGTTTTCGCTTTATCGATTTTTGAACAGCGATATACTACTGTGGTCTTTGATTATCTTTTTTTTTCTCGAAATTTCGATTTTTTTTTTTAAATATGTCTAACAATGGTAAATAGCCGAAGTCAAGTATTTTCTAAATAAACTTAAATTGCAATAATGATTTTTAAACAAACCAAAGTACCTTTACTATATGCTATTTTGTGATGGTGGTGAAATTCTTGTATAGCAAATTAATCTATATTTTAACTGTGTAAAATAAATCAGCTTTAATTGCTTACATCGTCATTTTTTATATCCGCATCCAGTTCATTCTTCATAGCAATCTGTGAAGCAATAAATGCTCTTTCTGCAGGAGTAAGATCAGCGTTGTTTGGTTCAGATAACTCCTGTCTGCTAGAGATATCCGACATTATGGTATATATATCTAATGTTGTTGGTGTATCCACTGATGTCTTGGGTAATATGGCTTCCAAAGCATTGTTCAGGACCCTTAGCATACCTGAAATGATAGTATTTGTCACCAAAGTTTTTTTTTTTTTAATTGAGAGATGTGGTTAGAGTGAGACAGTTTTACATCTGGACATTTAGAAAATAACAAAGCATGTTCGATATTTGTAACTTGAGGGTGTATATGATTTGTTTTAGAACTGGTAACTTACTATATAAATAGGTTTAGGGATATGGGATATTTTAGATAAATATTAAGAAATATAATGAAGCTCTTGTTTTTTTATCTTTCCTTCCAATATTTCGAAAAAAAACTAACAAATATTTAGATCAACTGCATTCTGTCTAAATTTTTTCACTTACGATTTGCCAAATTTGTTTGTGTAAGCTGGTCATACAAATGAGAGGATAAGCTAGCATTAAAACCAGGTTTATATATTTTCTACACAAGAAAATGCCTGTAACAATGGCATATGTTTTACATTCGTTGGTGTGTAAGAGCTTTAGATTTTTCCATTTTACAATACAAAGGTCTTTCCGTTTAAGATTTTTTATTGGAGTTCATTATTGCATACATCATATATAGATATAAGAAGATGTGGTATGAGTGCCAATGACACAACTCTCCATCCAAGTTTCAATTTATAAAAATCATGTTTAGTTTTAAGATATTACCTTGGCACGTAGAAATATAATCTTCATACTTTGGATATGTCTCATTACTGGACAACTTTACAAGTTTTTCCAATAGACCTTTATTTCCGTCAAATGCCTGGGACTACAAAATGTACAAATATAAACAAACTATTATTATAATAAAGATTTACCATGTTTTTCAGAAAAATTATTTAAAAAACCATAGATTATTGAAATTTAAATATATATATGTAAGTAGCATTTAAAGTCTAAAAGTAAAACTCAAATATTAAGACTGAAATTAAGTACTGAGATGGAGGCAGTACAATGAGATGTGAAACAATTGTACCCAATGCAGCTACAGTTTACCGCTGTTCAAAAGTCATCAATCGATTGAGTGAAAAAAAATCCTGGTTACAAACTAAAACCGAGGGAAACACATCAGAACAACAGAAACACTATATGCAATAAAAGAAAAATTTGAAATAAAAATGACCAGTGAAAACTAATGTTTATACACAAGAAAATGCCTGTACCAAGTCAGGAATATGACAGTTGTTTGCCATTTGTTTGATGTGTTTGAGCTTTTGATTTTTTCAATTTGATTACGAACTTTCCGTTTTGAATTTTCTTCGGTGTTCGGTATTTGTGTTATTTTACTTTTTATATCTTGATTAGTGAGTTTTATTCACTAAATAGTGAGCAGTTAAGAGTTCTTAAAATCATTAAAAAAAGAATGTCCTACTTAAAATTGTTCGGTAGAATGTGGTACAACTTCCTACAAAACTTACATACAATAAGATTGAGAATGGATATGGGGAATGTGTCAAAGAGACAACAACCCGACCATAGAGCAAACAACAGCTGAAAGCCACCAATGGGTCCTCAATGCAGCGAGAAACTCCCGCACCGGAGGCGTCCTTCAGCTGGCCCCTAAATGCATACTTTAATATTTTCTTGACGCTTGACACAACAATGGATATTAGCCCAAGGTGGAGGTCTTCTCCTCGGCAAACCCGATACCCCATGGTATGTAAAACAACAAACAAACAGTAACACCACATTGTCTATAATGTAATGTATTTTTTAACACATTTTGTCTCGAACTGTCTGAAAAAAAAATACAGTTCGTATGTTTGATCAACTCACCCAAATAAGTAATTAACTAAATCCTGTACTTTATTTTTTATTCTGTGTTTAGTCACCACTTCGGTGTTGACATGAACATCAATTATATAGTCATTTTTAAAAAGTTACTGTTTGCAAAAGTACGAATTATTCTAAATACTAAGGATTTTCTTATCCCAAGCATAGATAACCTCAGCCGTATTTGGCACAACTTTTTGGAATTTTGGGTTATCAGTGCTCTTCAACTTTGTAATTGTTTGGCTTTCTTTACTATTTGAATCTGAGCGTCACTGGTGAGTCTTATGTAGACGAAACGCACGTATGGTGTATTAAATTATAAGCCTGGTACCTTTGATAACTATTAGCATGTCGAAATGTCCTATTGTAATCTTTATTTGTGTATTTCTCTGTCCGTAATGTTCTTGCATTTATTTGTACTGTAGTCCTGTCATGTAGTGTTATCATTTTAGTGTTATATTTCACATTGCCATAAAAGCGCGAGGTTTGGCTAGCCGCAAAACCAGGTTCAACCCACCAAAAAATGTCCTGTACCAAGTTAGGAAAATGGCAGTTGCTATCTTATAGTTTGCTTTTTGTGTGTGTTGCATTGTCGTTTTGGTTTTTTGTTGCACTTCAGTGTTTCTGTTGTTTCGTTGTTTTCCTCTTATAGTTGATGTGTTTACCTCAGTTTAAGTTTGTAAGTTTGTAAGCCGGATTTGTTTTCTCTAAATCGATTCATGACTTTTGAACAGCGGTATACTACTGTTGCCTTTATTAATCCGTTTGATAAGTTTAAGCTTTTGGTTTTGCCATTTCATAAGAGACTTTCCGTTCAAACTTTTCCTCTGCGTTCGGTATTGATGTGATTTTACTTTTTTTCATACGTGACAGTATTTGATACTAAAGCAAATTTCGGTTAACATTCGACTTACTACCCAAATCCTGATATCTTGTGATAGTATTGCTAGAACATCTCCAGATGCCAGAAAATTGAAGGAATTACCGAAGCTGTCTTAATCCTGATTTGTACATACTGTCTAAGTTGGAGTTAACATAACGGGTAATGCATGCATATAAAAACATCCTTGCCCTGGTAATGCACCAGCCGTTCGCGTTCTTTTTTGGAGTCATTGGGATTCCTTTAGTTTGTTTTTAGCGTCATTTTTATCTAGAAAGAATAATAAATAAAACTTACAGCTGAGGAATTTGCGGTGAATAGCTTGTTTCCAATGATTGTACCAATACTGTTAGCAACCTGGTCTAAATTCACAGTGGATGTTCCATCACTTGCATTAGATGTTTCAGCCAGTATCGTGGAAAAAGTTGTCAATTGCTAAAATAAATTGGAGCATCTATAAGCTATAGTGAAACTATTTATACGCGAGTTTAGGGTTAAAACATTGCATATCTTAGGTGTATATATTCAAATAATTTTAAAATAATGATATCAAAATATGTTATTTGATGCAATATTCACAATATTGAATTATATAACCGCTTTTTATTTCATTTTATGTCGATTAATAAAGTTAATTCCTGTTGTTTTTATCAGTATCCCCCACACCTAAAACAAAATCTCTATTTGAAAAATTGCGGATTGTTTCTGCAAAAGAAGCACATGAAAAGGAAAGTAACCATGTAAGGTATAAATAAAAAAAACGATCAGTTGAAATACTGCTTGAAGAAAAAGTTCATGCACACATAATTAAAATTTTATGCTCGGTATATGCAAAACTAACACATGAATATCCGAAAATAGCAAACCTACCTGTCAAATAAAAGAAAAAAAAATTGACTCATTGGCATGTAACATATACCACCTATATCTCTTTAAAAAGGAAAGAGTAATTGGCCAATTTTTAGAGTAGTCTGAAATGATATCAA
Organism: Mytilus californianus; assembly: GCF_021869535.1. NCBI lineage: Eukaryota > Metazoa > Mollusca > Bivalvia > Mytilida > Mytilidae > Mytilus > Mytilus californianus. The sequence continues at coordinate 112,724,179 of NW_026262723.1, forward strand.
AATAAAAAGCGTACCTGGATGTAAAGAAGGCAAATCGACAAAAACGGAGTCTCACATAATCTAATAAAATTGAGAATGGAAATGGGGAATGTGTCAAAGAGACAACAACCCGATTATAGAGCACTCAACAGCCGAAGGCCACCAATGGGTCTTCAATGCAGCGAGAAACTCCCGCACCCGGAGGCGTCCTTCAGCTGGCCCCTAAATAAATATGTATACTAGTTCAGTGATAATGGACGTCATATTAAACTCCAAATTATAAACAGGAAACTAAAATTAAAAATGATACAAGACTGACAAAGGCCAGAGGCTCCTGACTTGGGACAGGCGCAAAAATGCGGCGGGGTTAAACATGTTTTTTGAGATCTCAACCCTCCCCCTATACCTCTAGCCAATGTAGAAAAAACAAACGCACAAAAGTACGCACAGTAAAACTCAGTATAAGAGAAGTCCGAGTCCGATGTCAGAATAGGAAACAACAGAAAATAAACAGAATGACAATAATACATAAATAACAACAAACTACTAGCAGTTACTGACATGCCAGCTCTAGACCTCAATTAAACTGATTGAAAGATTATGTCTTCATCATATGAATATCAGGCACAATCCCTCCTGTTAGGGGTTTAGTATTATACCGTCTTAAAATATATGAGAAGAACATAACCCGTGTCATGCCAACAACTGGATTCAGAATAAATGTGTTTAATTCCGATGCAAAGACCCTATAAGTGTATCAATATTAAAGCCAAAATATGCAATCTTTAATGACATGACAACAGTATCGTAACTATAAGTCTGTTTAAAGGTTTTGTTAGCTTTTGAGGTGAATACTGACATTTTTGTGCTTTGTAAAGTATAATACCATAAAAGATTGGATGTGAAATACCCGAACGTATAAGACGTCTGCATGTTGAGTTATATTTACGAATGATGTCCTTATACCGATGATAAAATTTAATAAATGTTTTGACTAGTTTATGATATCGAAAACCCTGGTGTAATAATTTTTCAGTAATACATAAATTTCTCTCGCTAAAATCTAATGCGTTGCTACATACACGAGCGAATCGTACAAGTTGAGATATATAAACACCAGAAGATGGTGACAAGGGAACGTCACCATCTAAAAATGAATAATTAACGATAGGAAATGAAAAATCTTCTCTTTTATCCTAAATGTTTGTATTAAGCTTCCCATTAATGATATAGATATCAAGATCGAGGAAAGGACAGTGGTCATTGTTAGTATTAGCTTTATTTAAAGAAAGTTCAACAGGATAAATTTCTTTTGTATACATACTGAAGTCGTCATTATTGAGAGCCAATATATCATCCAAATATCTAAAAGTATTGTTAATTTTTTGTATCAGATGTTGTTTCGATGGGTCTTTGCTGATTTGAGTCATAAATTGTAACTCATAACAATACAAAAACAGGTCTGCAATAAGTGGTGCACAGTTAGTCCCCATTGGAATTCTGATAACTTGACGATATACGGAATCTCCAAAGCGAACAAAAATGTTATCAAGTAAAAATGCAAGGGCAGATATAGTATCAAAGCATGTCCAATTGACATAGTTCTTTTGTTTGTTGCTACTAAAAAATGACCTAAAATAGTTTGAACATATGTATGTATTCGCATTCCGACTTTTTAAATGCCCATTTAATCAGGTGTGTGAATTTTTTCTTAATAAGAATATGAGGCAAAGTGGTGTATAGGGTAGAAAAATCAAAACTTTGAACAGATTCAAAATCACCAATATATGCATGCAATTTATCAAGTACTTCCAACGAGTTTTGGACACTCCAAAAGTAATTAATTCCACTATTTTCAAAGGCCTTATTTGAACAATTTATTATCAGGTTTTTTATTGTACCAAGTGTACTAGTAAGTAGAAAAGACAATTTAGTAGTGGAACAATGACTTGAAGACGAAATAAATCTATATTTGTAAGGTGATTTGTGTAGCTTCGGAAGCCAGTACATAGTTGGGACTTTCATTGTATTTGGTTCTGGTTGGATAGAAGTAGCTAATAGGTTATGTTTGTTACAGATATCGTTTTCTGAAAATGAAGTCAGTTGGAATTTTCGTGAATCCGTGATTTCCTTTTGCAGAACCTCAATGTAAAATTTACGTCAAACTATAATGATATTATTAGCAGCTTTATCGGCCGGGACAAAAACAAATTCCTTGGCTAGTTCTTTTAGTTTATGTTTGATACAAGAAATAGGATTTTTATGGTTGTTGTTAAGAGTAAAATGTTCTTTAAAATGTTGTATACGTATATCAACTATCTCCATTACTGAATTAAAAAAAGAGCCCAAAGATTTTTTGCCAGCTTTTTCCCGTTTTATCCATTTCAAACAGTAAGCACGAAGTGAGTCGTGGATGATATTACGACACTCATTCCAATTAATAATTGACGGGGGGAGGGGGGGGGGGGGTGGCGATATTTAGGTCCTTTACTGAGGAATGATTTTAACTCTCGGTCGCGAACGATGTTAAGGTCTCCTGTTATAACATGGGAAATGGGGCCATAAGTGTATTCGGAAATACTACAATTACATGAAGTAGGTGTATTTTCACTGATATTTACATCTTTACAGACTTGGCTATAATTAAACACAAATTTCCGGGTAGATTTCTTGTAAATATAACAAATAAGAGGAGTTCAGTATTATCAAAATATCCAGGAATTTGTTCTTCAACAGAATGGTCGTTTAAAATACCGGCAATATTTACAAAATCAAAACCTTTATTGACATACTTTATTTTACTGAAATGTTTTTATGATCTTCAGGGCGATCATTTTATTTTGAGAAACAGTTTAGAATAACAATATGCCATTATAATTTGAACGATTTCATACTTAGGACTGCAATATGAAATTGTGTTGCAATACTCTAAAATTTTATTTAATTTATTTATAGGTAAAGAACAGAGCTTTGTTAATAGATAATGTCTGCCGTTGTTTTTTGAAATAGCATTTAGATCCGAAATATTTGTATGGTTGGCCCGAAATTTTCTTTGATTGCGATTTTTTCTACGCCCATGAGAACGGTTTTTACGAACAGTTTTAGAAACTATATCCAAAATGTTAACAGAATCGGTTCTTGATATATTACCAATTCCCATGATATTATCATTAAGACCGAGAGGGTAGACTGTCTATAATATTTTAATCCAATTTAATTCGATTATTTTCCGTGATCGTACAAACTTTGAATGAGATTCACCAGGCTGCTTATTTACTACTTCTAAAGGTTGAACTGTTAAATATTTAATAGGATGATTGTGCTTTTTAAGATGTTGATAAATAATACTTTTGAATTTATTGGGTCTTTTAAAACGATACAGGTGTTCTTGCGTGCGTTTAGATAAATATCGTCCAGTTTCACCTACGTACTGAATACCGCATTCCGGTTTGTTTCATGTGAGTAAATAAATAATACTGTTTGTTTTTCAAGTTATATCAGTTTCAAAATTTAAAGAAAATGTGCGACCATTAAACGTAGACCTTACCGTATTGTTGGTGGAAAGACGGGGACATGTAAGTCATTTTTTGGCATGACAATTATCGATAGAAGGGTAACCACGATTTTTATTGTTAAAAATGTTAGCGATGGTAGTATTTTTAGATAAGCGATTTTGAAGATTGAGACGTGTAGATACCCTTTGAACGAGTTTAGTATTTAATATTTTTCCATTTCTAAGCTTCATATTTGTTTTTTGTAATGTGGATTTTATTAGAAAGGAGCAAAGACTGGCGTCCAGAATATGAAACAGCACACAATAAATTGAATTATGTAAATATGATAAAACTGTTCGGCTAAAGACGTCAAACGCTATCCGTCATAAATTACCCGAAAAATAAAACAAAAGATAGGGTATATCAAGGTAGCGACTGACGTCTGACTAAATAGAAGAATGGGGCTGAATGTTGAAATACTACTTTTTGATAAATATTCCTAAAGTAATGAACATAAAGAAGTTCTCGCTCGGACACACACTCCATAATCTAGTATAGTATAAGAGCATAAACCTGAAGCACGGGGAGGCACTCTACTGTCTCCACACGGCACTAAAGACAAACTCTATAAAAATCAAAATTGAGAATGGAAATGGGGAATGTGTCAAAGAGACAACAACCCGACCATAGAGCAGACAACAGCCGAAGGCCACCAATGGGTCTTAAATGCAGCGAGAAACTCCCGCACCCGGAAGCGTCCTTCAGCTGGTCCCTAAATAAATATGTATACTAGTTCAGTGATAATGGACGTCATATTAAACTCAAAACCATTTTTACAGTCATTAGATAAACATTTTCCGTTTGAAATAACACATTTTTTTAGCAGAATCTGTTATCCATTCTGAGCATCTGAGATCTTCTGTGTTTTCAGTAGGGTGTTAATTCCACTGTTTTTAGTTTCTTAGTACTATTTTGTCTTTCATTTGTTTGGTATTTCTTTTGCAACTGAGTTAATTTCTCTTCCACTAATGAGTACTAAATGACTCTTTGATATCTCCAACCAATGTTTCAATAGTTATCACACATAGTTTTCAAACGAATTTAATATATTCTACCTATTTTAATGCTAAAACACGTTATAAAAAATCTGTAAAATTGATCGGCTAATGAGAAGTTGTTTAAGGTTGATTTAACTCAGATTTTGTCATAAATCTTTAGACAATTAAGATTCTTAAAGAACGGTATCAGAAATCAAGTCATACCAAGAAGCATATTGAAATTTAAAGTTAAGTTATGATATTAAAACTTGATTTCAATAAAGTCAATGTTCTTTTCATATCAATAGGATTACCTCTATTATATCACTTTGTGTGATGACATCTCCATAATCAGGATGTTCATACATATTCCATAGTTCGTCAAATGTTTTTGTAACATTTGTACCATCAGACAGTATTTCTACACCAATATTCACCCATTGTGCAGGTTCAGTATCAAATAGTGTCGTAGTTGAATACTACAAAAACAAATAGTTATTTTAGAAACTAGCAATGTTTTTTAGATTTAGTATTTGTTCTCTTTATCTATTATACCTTTTGGATAGATATGTTGATGCTGTTGTATATAGATATAAGAAGATGGTATGAGTGCCAATGAGATAACTCTTCCTCCAAGTCATAATTTGTAAAAGTAAACCATTATAGGTCAAAGTACGGTCTTCGACATATATGCTTGTATATGTATTTTATTGGTTATCAGATTTGCATATAAATTTTGGCAACTTACTGTTTTATTTCGAGCGACAGGCGTACACAATTATAATTCTAGTATAAGTTGTTATACCACAAATTACACACGCATACATATCTGTCAATATCGAAATTCGAAGGAGACTGAAAGTAAAAGTACTTATGTTTTTGACAAAATTTCTCTGTAATCATTACATAAAATAAAAAAAAAGTTGTTTATTGACTTTGACGTTAGAAAACCAACATACCAAATCCGTCACTGGTGTTCCGGCAACTTCTGCATTCATGGCAACTTGTTTTGCATTCCTGGTTTTCCAGTAATAATCCACGCTTTCAGCAGAGGAATATAAGAATGACGATACACTATTTTGGTCTGATGTGGTATAATTTGGTAAAACCTAAAACGCGCATTAAAAGTGTTGATATGTATAGTTTTGTAAATTATTCAATTATAAAACGAAATTGGTTTTACGCTAGATAATTTTAAAACAATGATCAAATTTTGTGGTAAGGTTATAGATAAAAAAGATGTAGTATGAATGCCAATGAGACAACTCTCCATCCAAGTCATACTTTGTTAAAGTAAACCATTATAAGTCAAAGTACGGCCTTCCACACAGAGCCTTATGTTTATTTTCCGATTATTAAAATATTTGTGTTTTTTAAAAGTTAATATGCATTAGATAATTTATGAGAAGTAATGGACTCGTAAAAGATAATCAACGAACGACATTTGTATTAAGTTGCTTTCCGTTTACCTTGGAGTGCAGTGTTTTTGTAATTTTACTTTACTTTTCACAGTCGTATATTGTTTATATGAAACACTATATATTGTAATATGAATTCATAAACTAATTCAAGGTCTTATAAATCCGAATAATTAGACTGAGTGAATAATAATAGGGACTCGCATTCTGATATCCGCTACATTTCACTGTATGTAGTTTATAGTACTTCAGTTTTATTAATCCGTACAGGTATATAAATGATCTTATCAAACGTAAGGAATGAAATAATGTATCCAAGTTATTCAAAGACAACAGATCTTTGTTACATAATTACCAAAAGAACAGGTGCACGACTAATGACATTTTTTGTCTCAAACTAAAATCTGATTTGACCTGCATTTTTTTTTACATAAAGCAGGATGGTATATTAGAAAAACACGAACAAAGCAGCAAGTAAACGACATTTATCTGTTCAATAATAAAACAATTGTATTTCAAAAGAGGGGCGAAAGATACCAGAGGGACAGTCAAACTCATAGATCGAATAAATTTACAACGCCATGGCTTAAAAAGAAAAAGACAAACAGACAAATTACAGTACACAATACACAACACATAAAACTAAAGACTAAGCAACACGAACTCCACCAAAACCTGGGGGTGATCTCAGGTGCTCCGGAAGGGTAAACAGATCCTGCTCCACATGTGGAACCCGTCGTGTTGTTCATGTTATTATAAACCTGGTAAATAGTCTAATTCGGTAGGTCACATTCGTGAAAACAAATCTGGGGAAGGGGATTGTAGTTACGACATAAGGAACATATCTGATTTCATCTGAGAAACGGTTATTCCATAACGGTCAATCAACTCAAGACATTAAAAATGAAAATCTTTATCATAATAAGACAATAATAATTTTGTGTATATAAAAATGAAAAAAGAGTTGCCATTTTAAATCTTTAATTGCAGATAATTTTAGATTTCAAGTTGTTTTGCATATTTTATGTATTCGATTGATTTATCATAGTTTTGAATTGTAATTGTCATATATACATTAATGTAAGATATATTTTCTTTTATTTATAAAGACATTTAACGATGATAGACGTTTATCTAATACATTCCAATAATTATACAGTTTTATATATGTTTGTTTTGTTCACATATCTTTGTAAATATAATTGAATTTTATGCGTCTGTCATACAAGTGAGAGGTTAAGCTAGCTATAAAACCAGGTTTAATACACCATGTTTTACATAAGGAAACGCCTGTACCAAGTTAGGAAAATGACAGTTGTTATCCATTCGTTTGATCTGTTTGAGCTTTTGATTTTGCCGTTTGAAAAGGGACTTTCCGTTTTGAATTTTCCTCGGATTGAATTATTTTTGTTAGTTTACTTTTTGTACAACTAATAAAGATACCATATGTTTTCTGTTTTCTGTTTAAACGTAAATCTCCTTTTTATATATTTGTGCTCATATTGGTTTTATTTATTTTGTTGATTGTTATTTTTGCATACCTGTTTTTTTCTTAACATCAGTATCCTTATAAATATATATATCTGTCGGATTATTTCTTACGTGTTATACATAAATATGAGGGTTATATCTTATTATTTGTAACATGCGCTTCCGTGTTTTTGTTTTTGTTTATTGCGTCCTTACCTGTCCAATATGTTTGGTACATTCTTTATAATCGATAAAAATATCGAAGATCTGTATCTTTATTGTAACATTATAACCATTTGTATCGATACCAGGCTTTACTTTGATGTAGTTCTCTGCCTCTGCTATAATCAAATATTCGAATAGGTTAGCCCTTAGTTAAAGATGGGTTTTGCATGTTCTCATAATGTTCGGCTAGTTAAAAGAAAAGAATGACAAATTGAAAATATAAAGAAAAGAAGCCACCAGAATTTAACTCATTTGTCCCACAAAAACATTTTTATAAAACGATGATTTACATATTTATCTTCAAATCTTGAGATGTAAATTTGATACCTCATATTTATAAGATTGCATGTGTTTGTCTGTCTGTTAAAGTGTTTGTATATAGCGTATCACCTATACAATAGAGTTGTTGTTTTAGTTCTGGTTATTTAAGTATGTTGTTACTCAAATGTCAGAGTAGGGAGTTAATTTGGTGGCAATAAATTTGACTATATCAATCACACAATTTACAGTCGCTTTGAAAATTAAATTCTAATTTATTTCTAAGCATTGGAATGTTTCTGATATCCCATATTGTGAACATGAGATTTTGTAAGTTGATATCGTTTTAGGCTTCATTTTTTTGTTCCTCGTTCTTTAATTATTCTGTATTTGCCGTTTTATTGTTTGTAAATGTGTTATCTGTCTCGATTAGTTACGAATTTCTTATTAGTAGCTCACACAGTGTTTTGTTTTTAATTGTTAAACTCGATTGAAATCAATTCACCACCCTATCTGAAAAAATAAATCTAAATTTGATTTGTCTAAAATAAGGCAAATATATTCTTATATATGGAAAGATATTTAGAACCTTAATACTTAAAACATAATCAACATAATGACATTATTCCAAACGTAATGTATATGTAACGTACAACCGTAATATAGAAGTGTTTCCTTTCCTTCAGAATTCGTCTGAACTATTCGATAAATAAGCTGTTCTTTCCAGTCATAACTGGTATCAGTTGAGGTTCGAAACCCTTCGTCATTCCATCCATTGGTTGTTACTTTCTTTTCCCCTAAAACGTAATGGATTTTCAGTAATGGTGTTAGTTAAAATGAATATGGTATTTCGTTATAAAATTCAGTAAAAAGTTTTATTAATCAAATGTCACATCACTTATTATCACTATATGATTGGGTGGTCTCGAGGTAGAGTGCTCACGGCCTCTAGTACAGAGAGTCGTAGTCCACATCCTCAATTGGGTCAAACCAAATACTTGAAAATGATATTTGCTTCTTCTTCTGATGCACGGGCATTTTGAACCAATACTTGTTGTAAACTAGGACGTATATAATCCGGCTGTACATGTTGGTCTAGTACAAACAAGGGTTCATATTTAGGTGACACCAACATGTTTACGTTCTAGATATGCATTAAACTTGCAAAGGGATGATAAAAAGCATTGTACCATGTATCCAGGTAAAGTTACAAGGACATTGAAAAACACAAAAGTAGTATGCATTGATATTTGACCTGTTTCAATTTTGAACAATTGATTGAAATTAAGTATTTGTTCTGATTTGAAGAACAGGGGACCATAGAATTAAAGGTGTAAAAACTATAGTCTAAGATTAATAAAATGTATGCAAAAAAACAAACAAACAAAAAACGGATTTTTTACCAAACGAAGCCGCACCACAAAATACTTTTCGGGGTATGCTAAATAATGGAAAACGACTCTCACTTCGTACCCTGCAAATTTACCTATATAGTAGTATGTAAAAATGTCTCAGCATAAAAAAAAAACTAAAAATTATACATATTCAATTTACGACAAGAGCAGATGAATTGAGGAAAGGGGTACCATTACGAAGTTCGAAGTAAGAAGCTCCTGTATAAAACCCGTCTTTTTAGAAGAAAAAAAAAAGAACAATTAGACAAGAATAATTTCACAATGGGTTTCCATTAGAATGCCTATTTGTTGTTTGAAAAAGTTCCTCTAACGTTACAAATATGTTGTTAATAAAAACATAATGCATCTTGATAAAAAAAGGTGTCAATATAAAATGTATGAAGAATCTAGAGAGAATCATTTCTCGCCAAACTTTAAATAGCTTATACATCGAACACAAGAACACTGACCCTTCCATGTTTTAAACCTTTCTAGTTCCTTTATTAATATACTTTAAATTTCTAACAGCATTTAAAGAGCATGTTATTTTGAGATTAGAAAAAAACCCACAAGAGCATTAGAAATAATAAATGAAGATGATGTAGTGACACGTCTGCCAAAAATTAAAGTAAAGAAAAACAATGCATTCTGTCAGCAACAAAGTCCATCTCAGCCAACTTACCCCAGATTGCATCCTCAATCTCACAAGATCCTCCATACGGTAGTATGTTTGTATTGACGGTCCAAATACTTATGCTCGTCTCTCCTGTTGCAAGCTGCATATGAGCCTCTATAAGGTATCCAGCACTCGCATTTAAAACGTTGGCTTGCATAACAAATGCATTAGTATCCGATTCTGCGAATGCAATGAAATAAATCATATAAATTTGATAAATTAACGATAGATTTATGAATGATTTGTTTATAAGAATTATATATAAACATCGTCATGAATTTCACGTTATTGGTAGTATATCTGTTAGACTTAGATCGACACCAGGTCTATAATCGACGTACATTGCTCAAATCGACGTCCAGATATAACGTCACGTTCTCAAATATCGACGTCTAATGTAAAAGAGGGGCGAAAGATACCAGAGGGACATTCATCAATCGAAAATAAACTAACAACGCCATGGCTAAAAAAGAAAAAGACAAACAGATACATAATAGTACAAAAGACACACCACAAAACTAAGCAACACGAACATAACTCAAACCCTTGGGGCAATCCCAGGTGCTCATGAGGATTAAGCAGACCCTACTCCACATGTGGCACCTGCCGTGTTGCTCATGTTATTACAATCCCAGTAATTAGTCTTATTCGGTAGGTTACATTCGTGAAAAGGGAACGGATTGTAGTTACGACATAAGGAACATATCTGATATCATCTGTGAAACGGAAATTTAATTACGGTCAACCACCTCAAGTTGAAGACCATTGAGGTCAACCACCTCATGATGGCGTCCGTAAAATTACGAAGGAATGATTACAACTTCACCATTTGGAACTCTTGTTTTAATAGCTTCCTTGTGAGCAGCAACCCTCTATCGAGGAAATCATGATAGGAAATACAAGCCCGGGAATATCGTATTAATTGGGAGATATATAATATGTATGCAGGCGCTGCTGGAATGTTGCTACATAGAAATGGAAAGTTCACAATTGGGAAGCTAAAATCATCTGTTTTGTCGCGTAAAGTTTTGTTTTTAACTGACCCTCATTGTCAATTTGTTTATATACGTAAAGATATGAGGCAGACTTATCTGTAGTTCGATGGGATAGATGCGTTCAACATAGTCACAACATTTTGAATTATTTAGTAAGAGAACATCATCTATATAGCGGAAATTAAAGTTTAAGAATATTGCTAAATTCTTTTCTTTCTATCTATGAAGTTCCTGTATGAAGTCGGCCAACTTAATGAATCACAAAAACGACGTCCGATTGATGAGGAGACTCTCATCGCAATGTCTAATTTCAAGCAATCATTTATGTTCTAAATTATGAATAAATTCTTTCATGCTTATTTTAACAAGGGAAGGCATTATGTTTGTCAATATCGTTATACCGAATGTAAGCGAAGTGTAAACTGTTGACAAATATAATGCCTACCCATGTTAAAATGAGAAGTAAGCATGGACTAATGTCAAGTTATTATAAATATTTGAAGAAATGGAACAAAACATCTGTTATTCAATTTTTCAAGAATGTGAATTTAAGCATGGATGGAATTTGGATACTCCTCATAATGGAATCCTGGATCGCCGATTAAAAAGTAACAAAAGAAAAATGACGTCGACTAGAGGAGCATACAATTGACCTTCGATTTGGAATGTTATTTTATTGTGACGTCAGATTTGAACGTCAATTTTAGAAACGGACGTCGATTAGAGACTGGATGTCGATCTGAGTCTTAAATATATCTAATTAAGCATAGAGTTATGCTGAAAAAAAAGAATAGATAAAATACCGAATTCCATGGAAATTCAAAACGGAAAGTCCTGATCAAATTGAAAAAATCAGAAGCTCAAACACACCAAAAAAAATTGAAACAACTAGCATACACTTGACTTGGTACAGGCTTGTCGATAAAATATTGGAACTGGAGGATTAAACCTGGTTTTATAGCTAGGTAAACCTCTCACTTGTATGACAGTTGCATAAAATTCCATTATTTTCACAACAATATGTGAACAAAACAAACAGACATAATAGGTAAAATTGTCAAAAATGTATTCAAAGTGTTATGTAGATGTGACCTCCGACGTCTTTTATCAAAAGATTAACATACGAGAAGTGACTTCCCGACAGATGTTATCAAATATTATTTTTCAAATAGTGACTGACTGACAAATTTAATCAAAGTTAAATCCTGAATGCTATGTATAAATAAATTTGTTTGCTTATATCATTACCAGATAGCATCCAAGATTGCCAGTAATCATTTGTTGTTGATATTCTACTGAAGATATCAAAATCTTTGACTTTCCACCAAAATTTAAATCTTTTTTGCTGTTCAAACGTACAAAAGGGACATGTAGCCTTTAACGACATAATAGAAGTCAAAGCAGTCTTCTTCATGCAATTCAACCTGCATCTACAAAAGAGTACATTTTGAAGTCCGGGAGAGAAGCATTAGGTAAGAATTCTATGCATCAGTTCGGGATTGGTAATTTTTAGATCATGTTTGATTGATCAGCTATTTAACTACTGATTTATGTTTTGAAATTTCAAATATTTTTGCCTCGAGCATCATTGAAGAGACATTACTTGTTGGAATGCGCACCAAGCGCAATAAAATTGGTACTGATTTTGTTATAAACCTGCACCGGCAAGTTTAACATGAAGCTATATTCTAATTTTAAACTGTTACATAATAAAGACCATCTTTGCACACAAGTACTGTACTTAGAATACTAATAGAAGAACAAAAAAAAAACCCTCCTGTTCTTTTGGTATCATGTATCAATACATAAATTATGAAGTCTTATTTGGATTAACGTAAAAGGCGCAAAATTCCAAAAGCAAGTGATGTAAAGTACGTAAATAGTTATCAATGGTACCAGGATTATAACCCAATACGCCAGACGCGCGTTTTGTCAACATAAGACTCATCAGTGACGCTCAGATCAAAAAAGTTTTTAAGCCAAACAAGTACAAAGTTGAAGAGCATTGAGGACCCAAAATTCCAAAAAGTTGTGCCAAACAAATTAGTAAAGAGCAATTTGGACAAAAGGAACATAAAAGAATAGCCAAAGTCATCACTTGGCTTGAGGGATTTTATTTTATCAAAACTACTGGGATATATATATATATATAAGCACATTCAGACGCACTTTGTTTCTTCTGTAAGATAAGATCGTTATTTCTGGCACTAATTGTTTTAAAGCGAACTGAACACTTACTCTATTTCCAGTAGTGGAGGATTTCCCAGAACTGACTGCGCATGTTGTATAAAATAACTAACAGACTCCTCAAATTCTACTCTTAAATACACTAAAAATCCCTTTCCCTCTAAGACATCTTGAAAGGTAACATTCAGACTTCCGGTTCCATCTTCGATTCCGTTGAACAATTTACAAGCACTAGAGGGGACCAGATCATCCCCTAGCCAGTCCAAGTAATCTATTTCTTGATTTTTCATTTTATGCCAATCTAATGAGTTAATCTTAGCAAATCCGTTAAAGATGTTTATAAGATAATTCATCAAGCATTGTCCAGAGTCATCAATAATAAGTTTCAAATATCCATCAATTCCTATTACATCTACCAACTCTGTGGCATTTGTTATGTAAGGCTGGACATGTTTAAAGCTATCCAACAAATCTCGCAGTTCGTATGCAAATTGTTTCGATACATTTGCGTTTTTTAGCCATTCTAGTAGATTATCAAAAAATGTAGCATTAGCACTTGCAGGCAACCCAGAAAGTTCACGCAGTTTATACAAACTATCAAGAGTCAATGAGCTATCTGATAACCTTTCAAAAAAGTCGTCTGTATCCCGCAGAAATGCTTCAGATTCTTCATTATATAAATCATGCAGGAATTCTAACATTTCGTTTAAAACAAGTGTGTTATTTCCTGGAATAGGTAGGATATACTCTAAGTCTTCCAATTCGGATTTAGGATTTAACTCCATTTCAGACATAAATTCAATTTCAAAAAATCGCGTCAGAGCTATCAGATCATAAGGAGTCGCTGTCGTAGCTGCCTCCTCTGTTGTTGTCATTGCTTCAATTGTTGTCCAATTACTCCAGGTACTAACACTATTCTCTCCTTGATTTACCGTCGTTTCTATTGTTGTCATTACTGATGTTGTAACTTGGCTCCCATTCCATGTACTGTATATTGATGTCGATGAAATATTATCGAATGCTTCTGTTGTTTCGTCATTCTGTTCTTTGGTGCGAGGATATTTATAAAGTTCAGTCATGACGTAAAACTCACTTCCTTTCATGCATGTGGAATTAGAATTTTGTAGGTTATTTACAACGGTGTAAAGTGTAGACTCATTGATGAACGCGAGTTTGTTTTCTATATATGGAACAAAGTTAGTTTCGTACCATTTCTTTTTATAGTCACTTTTATCCTTAAAAGCTAATACTGGTGCAATATTAAATTGCAGTAGATTATAGATATTATTTGTAACAAAATTAAGACATTTCCAAGAAAAAATAAGACCAGAAGGATCATCGGGGCCTTTAGTTATACTATACGACACAGAACGAGCGTCAAATTCTGAGAGTCCTTGTCCAATAGTCCTTCCAGCTCCACCTTTTATAAATGCATGTGGTGGTGGTTGTTCTATTTTCACAAACATTGATTCTTCCATCCAGTCTGTCATGCTTGCAGGATATCCTATTCTTGCATACAAACGATAATATCCTATTTCATGTTGCCCTGGGTTAAACTTGAACTTCACACTGTATTCCTTCCCTCCGACCTGCACTTCTGTATTATCAGTTATGTTTGTTATCTTGTATAATGCAAAATAAGTGTGAATTATAGTTGCCGTTGTACAATTGTTTTTCGTCAGAAGATATATATCTACTTGTGCTGAGGTATAAATTGACATAGCATTTTCTATTTTGAGAAATTTGTCGCTAAAGATTTGGTATGTAAGACATGGAGGCACAACTGCAAAATACAGCAAAGTATAACATTAAAAGGTATCGAAAACAAAAATATGCAATGGAGAATAGAAATTTTGGAAAACAATAAATTAAAGTATCGATCTCAAAAATAAATTACAGAGAGAGATAGAGAGACGATTTATATTTACTGTCCTTCAATCACAATCGACTCACCTTGTAAAAAAACATATTTAGTTTTTTTTTTCGTCCTGAATCCACATGACATATCTGCCACTTTGTGTTAATAACATAAAACAGACAAATAACAATCGAAGGCGTTCGTCGAAGTTCAGGTAGTATTATTTGTCCAGTACGATAACAACGTACGGAATTGTTTAGTCTTTTTTTTTTATCGGGATGAACAATATTGCCAAATGGTTGTTCCCTCAAAGAGAATTTCAAATCAATATTTTTTAGACAAAAATAAATTGCGAAATTGTTCTATATAAATGGACTACTCATGGCTTGAGATATTGATTGGTTAATAGATTATGGATGAATCATGAAAAACAGGCGATGCACAACCTCTTTAATAATTCAGTTTTGATTCATAGTGGTGTTGTCACTCCCTTAGTTTTTGTTTGGTTTTAGTCTAAAAAATAATTCTGAATGAATTTATCACATTTGAACATGTCTCAAATTTTCATCACATTATATCTTCAATAAATTATATTCTTAACCATACTGTACTCGTAAAAATCGCATTTACTACGATTTAACTAGGTATTTGTTATAAAACTATACAAATATAACACTTGTCTATTTTTTTAATATGTTTCAGGAACATTCGGTATAGGCAAATAGTCAGCTGTAATCAAGCAATATTAATTAACATAGAACCTCATTTTGAGTTAAATATCTAAAAAGTTCTAGTATTCCTCACCTCTGCAATTTCCTTCAGTCTGATTTTCTCCTTTGCAATAATCGCCTCCACAAATATTAACTGGACTGTCACAATTTCGTGAGCGTAGATAAATACCAGTTCCGTAAATGCCAGAGTTAGGTTTTGTGCAGTTCCCCCAAGCTCCCCATTCTCCCCATTGTCCTGTCACAGGTTCTAGTGAAAAAACATAAAATGCATTTAACATTTTACTTCTTTGTATGGTCAATTATTTTGTTTCTTAGCGGTAAATGTCGAATTTACTTTATATAAAAACGGTGTTTTCAAATTGGATTATGTTTTTTTTTAAAATGTACATGTTCTGATGTCTCATGTAGTTTGTGATTACTTAGAATTGTTAATGAGACCTACATTATCCGCTAATATACGATGTTTTGAATTGGGAATATATGTGAAATTTGTAGAAAAGTCATATCTTTTAAATAAAATTGTAAGATGAAAGAGTCTTATATTTAATGTACTCTTAAATATCTTTGAAGCTGTTTAGTATCCATATCTGATTCATGGCACCTTTAGAATATGTAGTTTCACTATTACGTAGAAGCCCGGCTTTGATTTCGGATAACATGTATGGTAATAATTTAAAAGGTGGTTTATGGAGCACTAGGCAGACACAGCAATATAACGTTGTTTGTAATGACCCTTGTGTATTTTAGGTATTTATACAGTGAAGGAAGATCCAGTTATTCATCTATGGTTGAAATTCAAAGGAAACATAAAACAGACCTAAGATTATCCAGGATGTCCTCCTTGGTAACTTGGTAAGTGTCGAGGGAGTATATGTTGAAAAAAACAATTATTTTCGAGGAATAATTTGATTAAGAGTGATCTGATTTGAATAAATGATAATTAAGATCATACAATGTCGTTATCAGAAATCTAAATTCTAAACAAATTTATATTCAAAATAAACTGAATCGCTGAATTGATAAATTAAAAACAATCTCCTCTAGAATCCAATTTGTTCAAAAAGAAAATTCGATTAAAAGTACAGTTTTTTTTTTCTTTTGATAAATAAGATTAATCGGAAATAAACTTATACTGAGAATTCATTATTAACAAATACAATATTATGACTAGTATGAACATAGATCAATCAATAGGGATAAATAGATGACTTAGTATCCTAGAAATACAGGAAAATTTACATATGGATTCATTTAACATTTTTTATTTGGAAAATCAGACTTAAAATCAATTAAAAATATTTAGATGTGAAATTATTAATATATAATGCTCCAACGAAAAAGCTTGTATTGCAATGCAAAATAACAAAGGCTGATCAGTATACGTTTTGTGATTAAGAAGAAAAGTATTTACATTATTATCTATATTATTCATATTTGACCAGATTTTGTCAAGAAACTTATGATCTGTTCATCAGAAGTTGAATATTTATTTTTATTTAATTACAATATTTTATACTATATCTGTAATTACATTGTTATCTACAAGTCATATTATGTATCAGAGCAGAGCACACACATCATTTTTGTCTGCAGTATTTTCGAAGAGGAATTTAATAAGAGTAAATACAAATTGATATAAATCAGTATGTCCAATTTTATTTTCAATTAAAAAAATTATTGACAATTAACAAATAGTCTTATTATAGGACACTTATACATTTGTATAAGTTTAAAAGTTGTCTCAGCTGATTATTTTCCTTTATAATCAGAGTAGTTTAACATGATACATCAAGATAAACTATGACTCTTAGACAACTTTGTAACTAGCAATTAGATATCAGAAGATGTGGTATGAGTACCAATGAGACAACTCTCAATCCAAGTCACAATTTGTAAAAGTAAACCATTATAGGTCAAAGTACGGTTTTCAACACAGAATCTAGGCTCACACCGAACAGTAAACTATTAAGAGAAAACGACAACCACTGAACATCAGGTTCCTTTGATAAATAAATCATATCGCATATTCCTATGATTTTAATTCATTTATGATTTGCACCACGTTACTTCTGCCCTTTTGATGAAATCGTCATTTTTAAAAAGAATTTGGGCGAACACTTTAGAAAGCATGTAAAATAATAGTTATTCAACCTGAACATTCAACTTGCAAGGTGTCTCCCTATATGTGGACCAAACATGAATCTCATCTAAATACCATAATCTATGACAAACGAGACGATTGTAATTCTGAAATTATCAATTTCAACCACCTTAGTAGCTAAAGAGGGACGAAAGATACCAGAGGGACAGTCAAACTCATAGATCGAAAACAAACTGAAAACGCCATGGCCAAAAATAAAAAGACAGACAAATAATAGTACAGATGACACAACATAGAAAACTAAAGACTAAGCAACACGAACCCCACCAAAAACTGGGGGTGATCTCAGGTGCTCCGGAAGGGTAAGCAGATCCTGCTCCACATGTAGCAATATACCAACTGCATCTAATATGTGATCTGATGACAATAAAAATTTAACCAGGAATCTTGAGAACTCACGCGTTGAATAAAAATGGTATATCTTTTAGGTGCGTTCGACGAGTTGCATACGTATCAGGCATTGGGCGAATTACATTGCAATGTAATGCATTATATTACAATTACTTTGACCAAACCATGCATTATATTACAATTAAAATTACATGCATTTATCAAAGTAATGCATTATATTACAATTACTTTTGCAAAGTAATGCCTTGAATTACACATTACATTTTGAAAAACAACTAGAAGTCACAAAAGATTCTAGCATATGCAGTAACTGTTCCATAAATTGAATATAAGTATACATGTAAAAAGTCTATTTAATTCGACTTTAATTTAAAATTTTAATTATTTTAACTTAATGTTGACTTTACTTTTATAAATATACTTTTTGTTGTTTTTTTTTTAATTTTAAACGAAATGTTTAATTACTGTGAATTACTTCCCTAATTATAAAATAAACATAGACCTTAATTAATGAACAATTGTCTAAATGGTGAAAATATTGATTGTAAAACAAACTAATTAGTGTTTTATAACAAAGTTTAATTATCTTTTATGTAAGCAAGACAAGATAGTCTTTGATCTTATGACAACAATATAGTTATGCTTTTCAAATATCAATCTTTTTATGCAGGAAAATGTAAGGAAATAAGATGAAATAAAGAATATATTCTAATGATTAACATAGTCTTAGTTAATCAAGAAATCTTAATTTTGGTTTAGTTAAAACTCCAACAATATGTTAAAGATGTAGTATGTGAAAAAAAGTAATGACATGTAATGCCATGTAATGCATGAAATTACACAACTTTTTGCTAAAGTAATACATTATA
Organism: Mytilus californianus; assembly: GCF_021869535.1. Lineage (NCBI taxonomy): Eukaryota > Metazoa > Mollusca > Bivalvia > Mytilida > Mytilidae > Mytilus > Mytilus californianus. The sequence continues at coordinate 112,743,282 of NW_026262723.1, forward strand.
TTACAATTACATGTAATGCACAAATTGCTGCATTACACATTACATGCAATTACTTGGGAAAATGCAATGCATTACCATGCATTACAATTACAAATTTGCATTACCCCATGCCTGATACGTATGTCATTTTATTTGTAATAACTCATGGGAACGTTAGATCCGCTGATACATTTATCTTTTTGACAGTGTATGTTTTCCGTTCCACAAATAACTTTCTGAAAGAAAACTTCATCAACGAGCTGTTATGTGACCTAATGCTGGTACAGTTAAGAAAAGGACATTGGAAAGGATTACTATTTCCTGTTACTTGTTCCTACCGTTATTTGACAATTCTACTGTATTTTTCTAAGCTATCATCATTCATGACAGCTGATACACATATAAATAAACCTTTGTCATGTTTACTATGTACCTCTTCTAAATATTCTACAGTCATGAAACGTATAACTTACTTATTCTTTTCTTGTGTATCTCGATTAAATTCTTTACAGTAATACCTTTTTTTACCACAACCTTTTTGTTTTCATTTAAAATACGAAAAGGTTGTGGTAAACTATCTAATCACATTGCATCGGCACCTCCATGATTTATTACATAACTCTCTTAAACTCACCGTTATTAATACAAGACTTCTTCATTTTATATGATTCATGTTAACACATTTTCAGGGTTAATATTTGCCGGATTTAGAAAACCTTAACACATCTATGTTTCTGTTAATCTGGTATATCCCTATAGCATTGTGGATAAAGGTTTTCTATACCAAAAGACAGTTCTGATTTCTATAAATACTTACTGCATTTTTTGTAGAGTGTATCTACTCCAAGATTACTTTTACAATCTATGCCGCCATTGCATGGTGTGGGTTCATAACACTTTCGACTTCTAGTTGTTTCTCCTTCGCATATTTGTGAGCAATCATCCCATTCACTCCATAGTGTGTAACCTCCATCAACTTTATCTAATTAATGAATCATACTAATTATTAATTTTGTAAATAGCATCACCCCTAATTCTATTATATTCAGGATAATAATATAAGTATTACTGACGTACGTATTGGTATAATATATATATACATTAGACGTCTACGGAATTACAAAAACTGTTTTAATGGAGAAAACTTTTATTACCCGACATATACGACATATCATGTTTCAATTGCGTAAAATGGGAGACATCTCTCACTTTACCCAATTGATAACGTCGTGTTCTAGATTTGCCTCCCCTTGTTACTTCATCCGGGTTTTAGTTAGCATGTGGTTTAAGCAGAGAGCATGTTCCAGCAACATTTTATTATGTTTTTGATTTTGTTTTCTTTATCAATTTTCTTTATCATTACCCAGATCGGGTTCAGGTGCTTCATATTGACACTTTGTTAATTGTAGCTTATTGATACCATGTTTAGTATAATTGTATTTTATTGTGATTTTACTTTTTATTGCATTATTATAATAAAGCACCTTTTGCCAAACACTATAAGTTGTCAATTCTAACGTATATCTTTGATTTTTTAAGTCGTTTGTGTGTCGTTCTGTATTAGAATAGTGAAAATAAATATGTTTTTTGGACTTTTTGAATAAAACAATTCGCTTATCAGAAAAAAGAGCCGTCTCCTAAAACCTATATATGAAAGAAGAAAAAATTACAACAGGTATTCAGATATAAACTTTGGACTGATTAACTTAATTTTGTAATATGATATTGATATAAGTTAAAGCAGAACATATTTTCAATGTGTTTGTTATTATGTATTATATTATAACCATACATATATGATCAAAACAGAGTAAAGACACTTTGCATAATGTACATAAAAGTATTTATAAGTTCCCAGATCCAATAAAATTTTGAATCCACTATTTTGAAGATTGGTTTGTTTATTCGTTCAAAACAAATGTCCACCATTTTTCACGTTCATGAAATAAAATATACACACGATTTGATCTGTACCTCTCATCATGCTAATTACAACACGGCAATTTTAAATTGTCGATCTGGATCTAATTACTTTACAGGAAGACATAAAATCACCTCGAGTTTTGGTGTGATTTGTGTTGTTCAGATTAATTTTTTATGCAGTGTTTAATAGACTTTCGAGTTTTGTTTTTATTGTTATGTCGATATCTCTCCACCTTGTGTGTTTTAATGGTTCCTTTTGTATCGTAATCTTCTTTTTACAACGACTTACCGTTTGTAAGCAAACATACTCTTGTCTCTAGATCGTCACTGTCAGTAACCATTCCAGTTACCGTGTCATTTGTTACATTTGCTCTTGTTTGTATTCCTTTGCAGTTTTTATCCGGACTTGAATTACTGATATTACACGATGACCAAGGGGTCCATGTAAATATTACTTCAGCTTCAGAGATAACTGTTTGATCTAAAAATAAAAGACGATATATAGTAGCTGTCTTGTAAGTGTCCAATCTATATGCTACCGTTTAAATTGGGTATAGAAAAGCAAACAACAATCAAAACTCATAAATAGAAGAACTATAGACGACAACACCATGAACAAAAGCAAACAGAGGAAAAGACTAAAAGAGTCCACAAAACACTACACAAAAACTAAAGATTGAGTCACACAAGAAAAAGTTTATATTCTATTATGTAGTTACTGAAGCTAGATCAAAGCCAATAACAACTAATACAAACCCATATATCTAAGACTATAATAGTTCTGACACTGAACTGCAGTCAAGTTTAGCGTTTGGTAATTCATTGATAACATTCTAGCGTATCACAAACAAACAACTTGTAACGTCTCATTTCATTGGCCGAAAGATTCAAATACGACAACAATCGATGTGTGCACGTGAATTGACACAGGTGACCGACAATGGCATGTACTATGTTACTACGAACGTAAAAAGATTTTAAAAAATGTTTTTGTAATGCTGTGTCTTTGCCTGATTTTCAAATATTGGGGTCGATATATTATTGTAAATATCGAAACAAAAGATTGAAATGTAACATCGGCGATGATTTTTCGTTTGCACTGATGTGTGAAACTAAAAAGATTAAAAAAAAATACTTGTGTAATGATGTCGTTGTTTATAAGTACAATATAAATGTACTGTTTTGATTTTAATTGTTTTTTTATTTCATACTAAGATGAACCTACCGAAAGAATAGAGCTTTGCATATCATATTTGTGCCCGTGTTGTTTTGTGGAAATACAAAAATATAAATGTATATACACAATTGATTATGAATGAAATTGAATTATTGAAAGAAACATCCACATGTTCTTTTACAGTCTCTAATTAGTTTTTAACCTATAGTAAAATGTATTTTTTTATATGCCGTGGTTAAAATGTATTAGTCATAATGTTATCAAGACGAAGTATTTAAAACATATTTCATTTGCGGATTCAGATGTAGATTACTGGTAGTACATCTAAAAAAATATTTTGTTTACCAAAAACTAAGTATAAGTTTATCGAGAAAGATGCAACATTAATAGAAATACAATAAAATTCAAGGTACACAAATTTAGTATATAAAAAATACATTCTCATCTAAAATTAAAAATTCTCATTCACGGTCATTTGCCATAATTCGTACTCAAATATGTCGAATTATAGCTCATAAGACAAACGTATGCAAAAACGAGAAAAATAAAGGAAAACACGTTTTTCTTTTTATCAAACATTTGAAAATCGAGAATCTGGCATATTGAACACCTGGGGAATGCTGAACTGAATCTTAATAAATTAACTTGCATTTCTCAGGCCTGTATGCCAGCATACGAACCTGGTGTATGCTAAAGTCTACATTTAATTTATACATTGTATCTCTCAGGTCTGTATGCCTGCATACGAACCTGGTGTATGCAGAACGGCCAATATTGAATCAAATGTTGTATTTCGCAGGTCTGTATGCCAGCATACGAACCTGGATGTTTCCAGAATCTTCAATGTAATGCATTCGAATCAGTAGAGCATACAAACATGGTGTTGCCAAAATCCTTTACTTCAGTAGTTGTGTTTTAACACCGATTTCGATTTTCTTTAAACTACAAGTCTACGACTGACCTCTAAAATTTTCTCCCCATAGGTAAACAGAAAAGCGTTAATTTGCAAAGCAAACTGTTAAAGCGTTTACTGTTGTAAATCTAAAAATGAAAACCGATTCTCAAGTTCCACGACTATGATCACTTTCATATTGACATGCAAGTTATCTGTTTTGTTTTTTGCAAATTAAAATTACGGAAAAATGAGGCCATCATAATTTGTACTGCAAGGTTCCAAGTTGTTGACAAAACTTTAAATGACGTCAGGGACCTTGTGACGTAAGGCGGAGGGAATTACAGACGGATAGCACAATGAGGGCCTTGACTTACGCGAGCTTCTTTCACCAGTACACTTAATTAAAATAATAGCAATTAATTACAAAACAAAATTGTTTTTTTATACTTTGTATTGGTAATTGATAAAAAATCAAAGAACAAATGGACTATTTATCTGCGTTGAATGACCTCTAATAACACCGTATGTCACGCGCTCTTATATGACGTCATTTCTAAATGTAAACAATGAGAATGATCAATGACGGAGTTCCCGTCACGGAGAAGAAAATGGACAGTTCATTGAAAAGTACGCTCTATTATCATCTAAATTTTAATATACCAGAAGCAAAACAGAATGTTAGTACATTTAAGGTAAGTAAACCTCGCTGTTTTTGTACATTTTCCACGAATTTAATAGAACACCCCCTTTTTTAAAATTGACTCAATCCGACCTGAAAACTGTTATTTATATAATAAGATTATTGATTATAGATGCTAATTGTGTTTTCTCAAGAGGTTTGTCCACTTCAATCAATTTCATGCAGGACATCGTGTGGCTAACTATCAAGCTGCCCCCCTCCCAAAAAAAACCCAAAATAGCCTTGCAAGACGTCATAAGTATTTGGACTACCCCCCCCCCCCCCCCCCCCCCCCCCCCCACCCCACCCCGAAAGCATTTAGAGAAAACAAATGAATGGGAAATACGATTAGGTGTACATCCACAGTGATGTCTCCTTGCATTAGTTCCAGAGGCGGATTTAGGGGGTGCTTTGTGGGAAAAAATTGGTTGATTATTGCGGAAAGCATGACTGGAGCGATCCATCTCTGAGGTAGTCAGTGTCCACCCCTATCCCCCATATGCAACTGTGGATCTGCCACTGAGTTAAGTCTCCCGGCTTTTGTTTTAAATTGAAATTCAGCCCCTATCCAGATTTTCAAAATGCATGACCAATGTCCTTCAGTTAACCCATTCAGTTCTTATTCTAACAATTCTTAGGGAAACAACTGTCCCAGGTAAGGGCGAGGGTTGAGCGCTCACATGTTAAAACCGGCCACACTAGTCTTTATGTGCCTGTCCCAAGTCAGGAGCCTGTAGTTGAAGATGTCATTAATAATTGGTTCATGTATGTCGTATTTCTTTTTCGTAAATTGTTTTGCTATAAATTAGGTCGTTAGTTTTCTCAAATGCATTGTTTCTTATTTTTCATGTTGGAACCTTTTATCATCTGACTATACGATATTGGTTTTCTCTCATTGGTGAAGTCCGTACGGTTGCCTATACTTGCTTACATCCACTTCATTTGGACTTTGGTGGATAGTTGTCTCATTAGCATTCATCCCACATCTCCTTATTTTTACAAGGAGGTTGTATGATGTTCTCCTTGTTTGGGAAAACTGTACATTTGTCACATGATCATGCAGCATTCTGTGATGTGTGTATGTAAGAAGCTGTTACAGGGTAATTTATGAAAAACTATCAACAAAATCGAAAGACAGACAGAAAACTTTTGAAATTTAGTGATCAATAAAAACCAAAAAAGAAGTAATTCAAACAAATCAAACATATATTTATTGCGAAAGGATCTGAACAGCACATTTCAAGAGTGTTCAAATTGGAAAAATGAATGTTATTAAGGAAATTACATATTTCATTGATCTTCAATCATATGCATGGTTACACAAAAACTTTCAAGGGAACGACTTCAATTCAACCACTAAGAACCCTTAGTTCAATAAATTCTAAAATCAGTAACTGCGATAATGTTAAAGTTATGAAGTGTATAATATTTACATATATATATACGTATATAATATGTAGTTTCAATTTCTCGTTTCAGCATTTTTCAAACAGTGGCTATATCTTTCATGTAACTATTTATGTGTTGCTTATGAATTGAATTGTAACACTTCTTAGTGACTGGATAGGTTAAACCAATGCCTTCCTAGAAAACTACGACACCAATGAACAGCACCTGACCTTTTGATGTTCCTGCTTATAAAGTAAAAATAGCTTCACTAGAAAAGGACGACACCTAGAAAAAGCATCAATTCTTTGGCTTTCCTGATTGAAGGATTTATTTTCATAACTCCAGTGTATATGCCAGTATACATAATTTTTACCATAGTATAGTACTATAAATTCACTAATTTTCATATCTAAGCCAATCCAGTTAGATACCGACTTATGATATGCAGTCAAGACAGATCATTGCAAATTGTTTAAATTAACGATAATTAAAATACATGCATGTTTGGCATACATCTTTTTACAGCAAATTGTATACAGACATCCCCCCTAAAAGCATTTAAAAAAATACCAAACAAGAACTTTGTCATACACCATGTTGACAGGCAGAAATGCAAACACAATGACTTAAAAACTTTGCTGTATCACTATCTATTTAGTATGCATATTGCCATCTATATCAGATTTTAAGACAGTTCCATTTTCTATCCATCAATTGAAGTTACTAACTTAGAGCATGATGAAAAATAATAGTTTTACAATTTAAAATATGAATACAACATACGGCTAGTTAGAATTCAAACCGTTCAGCTTGCTAAATATCCAATAAGTTCCACCAAATATGCAGAAATTTTAGACTGGAGGCAAACCCTACACAATTACACTAGCTCATTGAACACCAGCTTGGTTGGACAATACTTAAATGTATGTAAAACTATGATCCAATAGAACATAGGTGGGTATACAGCAATCAAATCTTGTATATATCCAAGTAAAAAAAAAAATAAGTGTTCACCGTACACCAGTGTTGTATGCAAGAATACCGTGAACTGAAAATGTCAAACAAATATGAAAACTTTCATGTTCAAATGTGTATAGGACTATAGGTCGGTATGCCGACAAGCAAACCTATGAATTCCATTTTTTTCAAAAGAGTTTATTGAAAAGCGGGTTGATATACAGGAATAAACCCCTGAGTGTTGCAGTTAAGAATTGAGAGATTTCTTTCAAATTCAAACGAAGTTGAAGGCTATACATAAGTAATTCCTTACATCCATGTAATTCAGCCTTTGATGGAGATATGTCTCTTTCACAATCATACACATCTCCTTATTTATGTATATAGTAAATAAGAAATGTTACTACACAGTAAATGCTTAGCATTCAGGCATACAGACTTGCCACTACAAATATGTATCCAGAATAAGGTTTTAGAATCCATGCAGGCATACCTGGCTGAAAAATGCCAAAATAAATAATAATTTAAGTCTACATACACCAGGTTCGTATGCAGGCATACAGACCTAAACTATGCCAAAATAAATATATTAAAGGTTCTAAATACAACAGATTTGTATGCAGGCATACAGACCTGACAAATACTAGTATACGCAGAGAGTGAGAGTTTGGCATACGCCAGGTCGCAGCATACAGACCTGACAAATACTATAGTATACGCATACAGTGAGAGTTTAGCATACACCAGGTCAGTATGCTGGCATACAGACCTGACAAATTCTAGTATACGCATAGAGTGAGAGTTTAGCATACACCAGGTCGGTATGCAGGCATACCGACCTGACAAATACTAGTATACGCATAGAGTGAGAGTTTAGCATACACCAGGTCGGTATGCTGGCATACCGACCTGACAAATTCTAGTATACACATAGAGTGAGAGTTTAGCATACACCAGGTCGGTATGCAGGCATACAGACCTGAGAAATACAAGTAAGAGAAAAAGACTGAATTTAGCATATTATTCATTGAAACATCTGAAATAAAGATGGGTAAATGCTATGTTATGTATATATAGCAAAAATGGCATAAAAGTATAACAAAAATGCAGAATGAGTAATATTTTTAGGTTTATTTGCTTCAACTATTTCCTGGGTGTTGAAATAGTTCATTCTAGCATCCTATGAAAAAGGTTAATGATAAAATGATGAAGTTTTGGATTCGCATAAACAAAAAAAGACCAAAATTCTTGCAAAAAAATTACAGACAAATATAAATAATGCTATACAGTGACTTTTTAACGCGAAATATATCAATCATGCCAAAAGATGTAGCTTTTTCACACAAAAATGAGTTAAATGGCATATGAGAATTTCTAATTTTAGATGAGAACGTATTAAAAATAAGGAGACGTGGTATGATTGCACATGATACTTGATCTTCTTTGTAAATATTTACAATATATATTAATGTGTGTCGGTTTTTCAATTGAGAACAGCAAAACAAATAATTATAGATTCATCGACTATATATCGGCGGAGTAACATTTCCTTTCACTGCACCAATGTTTTGCCATATCCATTTTTCCCTAAACAAAGCACTGTAACCTGCTCTGAATTTACTGAGAATTTCGGGATTTATTTTCAAAAGGAAGTAAACTGAATTAGAAAAAAAAAACACTATCCCAAGTTGAATCCTAAAACCCAATTCTCCCTGCTTTAAACAGTTACTAGATTATGCCATCAAATGATGTAAATGTAAGTTGAAATCTATAAATAGTCATTGGAATCCCTTTTTTTCTATTTCTATGTATTTCATATCTATAAAAAAGGTTAAGTATAAGTGATTCTAATTTTAGGGTAGATTAAGTGGCTGTGATAAACTTGCGATGGAATATGAATAGTTATAATTATCCAGAACTATTAGAGAGGAGACAGTTGGATTCAAAACTGTTTATTCTTTGTATATAACAAATTCAAAAATTTAAATCAAAATACCGTATTAAAACTATTGCACAAAATAGTATTGTTAAATTTTACATGCGATGATGCACTTTATATAAGCTAGCATTGCCATGAGATAATCAAGTACACAATTAATTCTGTACGTGATCAGTCCCTTCAACTTTGAATCGTTTAAAGTACGCGTGCTCTACTTTCGCAGGTGTGCTTGGGCGGCAGGGATTAAAAGTTCATATGAGGTCGAAGGTTTGAATTGACCAATGACAACGATCGTTCCTTAGCGAGTTGATCTTATAAAGTTTGTTTGACTGATTACGTCGCACGGCCATTCGTTAAGCTTGGCCGCATTTAAGGGTATGGTGAGACATTTATCGTATTAGACTGATCACTTAGACGAGAAACACGACGGGAATGAATAATGGAGCAGGATCTGCTTATCCTGACTAACCACCTTAAATTATATTGAAAAATGACTGTTTCCAATTCGTTTAAGATAATGGTTTGGTTAAGTTTATTTATAAATCTTCTATAAAGAGAAGGAGATGTGGTATAATTACAAATAAGAAACTATCCACTAAAGTTGACATGATGTAGAAATAAGCAATTTTTATTTCTCCGTAAGGCCTTTATCAATGAGAACAACTCTTACCGTATGAACACTCTTTTTTTTTTGACTTTGTATACTTAAGAATTTCGACCATATTTTAAGTATATCAAGATGCAATTTGCCTAAGAACTTTTCACAATTATATTTGATATCATATGTACTAACCTATCATTTGTCTTTCGTATTCCAGTAATTGTTTTCAGATAACTGGAATACAATAGTCTAACGATTGTCTATAAACTATTTCTAATAACTCCTCATTCAAATCCATTAATCATATTTCCTCAAAACTTGTATTGAAACGTTTTAAATGTTTTTTGTACTCATTAACCAAAGTTGAAGCCTATGCTGATTAAAGAAGCGAAAACATGCTGTTAAAAGATACGAAGACAATTGTCTGCATCATGACGTTGTTTGTTTTTTAATATTTACGTAAAAGATTACTTTAAAATCTATATACTAGTATGCAATTGTTGTCATCAGTTGCGAAAAGTGTAATGTTTTAATCATTTATAACCTAAACACACACACAAACAAAACCCACAAAAGACACACATATGTACATTATTATTGTATTCCATTAGCCAATTGTAGTTTGTTTGGTAACATATTGTCAATCATGCGGTATATTGGTTTATCTATCTTCGTAAGTCTCGTTTGTTAAGACTATTTGACATAAAAAGTTGAATCACAAAAATACTGACCTCCGAGGAAAATTCAAAACGGAAAGTCCTTAATCAAATGGCAAATTCAAAAGCACAAACACATCAAACGAATGGACAACAACTGTCATATTCCTGACTTGGTACAGGTATTTTTATTGTGTAGAAAATGGTGGATTGAACCTGGTTTTATAGCGCTAAACCTCTCACTTGTATGACAGTCGCATCAAATTCCATTGATTGTTTTTATATTACGCAAGATTTACTAGAACTTCAGAATATATGGTCAGCACGGTTTCAAAACTGTTTGTTTGTTGTTACGAATTGATATATCAAGATGCGTTGTCGTCGTTTTGTCGGACTAAACAACCAAACAAATATGATGTTAATTTTATTACTAATATATTTAAAACAATTTTAGAGCTGTAAAAAACAACATGCAACCACATAATGCACTATACGGAAACTTGGTTGTTGTTCAACTGTAAATAGCAATACATCAAATTCTATTCATTCTCTCTGATAAAAGCAATTCAATATAAGGCAAAAGCTTAGAATATCAGACTGACAATAAATTTGTACTAAACCGTGGTGAATGTATTAGTACTTTTCAGAATTTTAGGCGCTTCAATTTTTTAAACGAGTCCTCATGAATCACATAAATTAACGGATCCTTACGATTTGGTCACTTTTACGACCGATACTAGACTAGTTAGTTACTAGTTCTTAAGAGCTATTTATTTTATTATTACGATGGCCTTAGGGCAATTTTATTTGGTTAGATGTTATCACGGACAACTTCGAGCAATTAACGTGCATTTTATGATATTTTTACGGATATTTACGAGAATGTTCTGGAATCTTACTATTTATCGAAAGTGTTACGTGTTTGTTATAATCTGTTTGCGTGTTGTTTCCAATATTTACAAGTATTTACGAGTCCTTACGATTTTTCAGCTTTGACATCTTTCCCATAATCTTTATCACGTAAAGTATACGTATCCAGTCATAATATAGTCGTAAATGAACCGACTGAAATCGTAAGAAGCACCTGTAACAATATGTAAACAAATCGTCAACTATAGTGTGTGATAACATTTTATGAGGGAATTCTATGTTTGCTATTCCACTGTTCATTCCAACGCATTTATTGACAATACCACTTTATCAATTAGAATGATTTTTTTGCAGTGTTTCAGGAAATGATTTTACATTGAAGTCATTATTTGTGAAACATTTAATGTTTAAAAAGGGCGAACTTTCTGTATAAAGTCAATTATTATGTAGATTTTTGAAGCCCACACTTTCTATTGCCCTAAACACTCAAATAAAAGATCCCAAAACTATATCAATACAAGACGACATGTTTATGAAATTATAGCAAAACTTTTGGTTGACAGATTTTTATTCGTTATTGCAAAATAATGAACTTAAAATATCTGACATTTTCTCCCTACCCAGTTTACCCCTATTACTTGTTATGATATGGACCAGTCATTGTTATTGAATTTTATGCAATTTGATCGGATTAAGTTATTATTAGATATCTTCAAACTGTTAATGCTTTTCATACATGACAATTGATTAAATTAGAACGTGCATGAATCTGTACAGTAACTTAAATGACCTTCAAACTGGACACTGGACGAGTCAATAGTATGTTTAATCAATGAAAGTAAAGGTATGAAAGGTAAGAATTGCCAATTCTTCTATTTGCACAAAATTTTCCGAATACAAAGTAGATATTTTTTTTTAAAAGCCAATTGCGGAGAAAAAAGAGAAAGTTTACAATTAAGACGTTTTATTCAATTAAACAAGACATTATTTGAAAAGAAATGCCGAAATACATTTTACGCACGGCTACACCAGGTAAAACCATGGTTTATCTTAACAAAAAAAAATATTTTTCAGTCTCATTTGAATCTATTAATTACAATTAATCCCAAACTAACGTAGTCATTAAATAAAGTCAAAATATGTCCGATCTGCTTATTTTTGGACATCAAAAGTCAATACGATCGTTTTAAGGTCAATTTCGTCTACCTCACAAAATCTTGTTAGGCACTATAACCCGAACAAATCTTTTTAAAAATATGGAACGAGCTTTTTACCGATTCTTGAGAGCAGTTTTTGGATGGTTTCTTGCTGATGCGAGCAATCTAAAATGCTTACGGATTGTAACAAGTTGCTTACGGAAAAAATGATCTGTGGTCATTTTAAATGTCAAGAATTTTACATCACCTTCAATGATCCTTAAGAGTGTTTATGAGTCATTACAAGGTGTGACGAGTTGTTTACGGATACAAGCGAGCTATTTACGGATGCTTGCGATTGACTTTGAGTTGGCAAACGTAAAGACACGTGAGATGAATCCGTGTATGTGAAGGGGGTATAAGATACTTGCTTATCAATTTCTAAATGTGTTGTTTACAACCCAAAAACAACAAACAAAATGAAATGAATTCAGATAGTCAAATTGATAAATTGTTACAAAAGTAGAATAAATAACATGTAAAATATGTCTACACACAAATTAAAAAATGTTCACACAGTAAGCAACAACTACTGACGCATCCTATGTCTCTTGTAGACCTTTTCTTGGATCAATTCTGAATTATTGATGCACATATGTATGTACCTCCATTACAATTATGGTATGTTGTTATCTCTCTTTATCGGTTGAATTACAGAACAAACTGTAGATATCAATAAATACATATCGGTCATTCCCTGTAAATAATCATAATCTATGAAAGCAGACTGTTTTGCGGTACCACCTAAAATCAGTCCTGGAACAGGAAATAGGTTGATTATAAATGCAGACTTTGTTCTAGGTCAGGTTTTGAAAAAAAATACTTGGCCTAATTTAAGGTTTTGTGACCAGATATTTTATGGAATACTTAAGTCGTTTGGTTTTCTGTCTCATTGATGTATACCCAACACCTCCTATTATTTATATATGAAGGGAAAAATATGATAATTTAGTGACTTTAAGTATTAACTGAACAATCGAAGATATTATAAAAAAAAGATGTTGTATGATTGCCAATAAGACAAATCTCCATCAGAGATCAACTGGCATAGAATGTAATAACTATGGGTCATCGTATGGCCTTCAACGTTGAGCAAAACCCATACCGAAAAGTCAACTATAAAAGGCCCCGAAATGAAAATAACAGAATGAATAAACTAAAAAAAATTCTTATAAAAATTATATTGAACAGCCCGACAGAATTACGTTAGTAAAACAAAACAGACATATAATAAGCACCGGTCTATTAAAACAGTTATTTAGTAGTGAATATTTGTTTTCAGTACAAAAACGCAAGTTTGAATAATCGCACCTGTTCTCTCTAAAAAAATGATTTAAACTTTGTAGTGTACTACTTTTATGACAGATTATATCAAAATTATAGAAATGTCTGTAGGTTGTTACTTAAAAGAGGACAATATTATATTAAGGGGATCTATATTACAGTTGACAGCTTCAGACATACTAATTGTTGATCTTTTCAAACTAGACAAAATTATTACTTTAACTAAACTTCACATACTTCAAATTGTTTATACATTTAATTTCACTCCTACTTACTATAATATGCATATTTATAAAGAAAATAATTCAGAAGTTGTCTGAAAACAATGTGTGCAAGTAATATACAGTCCGCACTATGCACTCTATTTAAAAACGAAAATCAAAGGACGATAACTGTGTCCTCATACCTAATACAGGTCAAAAACAGAATGATGTAAACATCTAAGTTAGACCATAGCAGGGATGAAATACAGTAAAAGAAATAGAACATTTATATAATTGAATATGTAGGCAGGTCTTTCACAAGCAAAACTACCTGTCTATAGAATATAAGGGCATACACTACAGGCACGGAGTCACTTTCTACTACGTCTTCACAGCACAAGGAACAAAGCATGAATCCCTTTGAATTGTATTTAATGTCATGAAATTCAAATACGAAATACTAATGTTTAACAGCAGTAACCAGTTTGTGTTTACCTAATACCTGTTCCAATAAATAACAAGCTACACATAGATTTATTGGAACAGAAAAATCACTTTCTACACGGGCCTAACAAATCATTCGGGAAAAGTATAAACCAAACAAAATCATCATATATACCAGCATGAAAATTGTGACGCCCGACGCGCGTTTCGTCTAAAAAAGATTTTCAACGACGCTCGGATAAAAAAAAAATAAAAAGGCCATATTAAGTACGAAATTCAGAATGGTTATGGAAAATACAGCTACGATAATTTCTTCCTAAAACAAGATACAGAAAGAACATCAGCGTTTAAAAAATAATATTAAGAATAGGAAACTAAATATCGTCTTTTTTTTGGGTAAATTCATAAACACAAATTTATAAAAAAGAAAATCGCAATTCAAAAATGAAACTAGTAGACCTATAATGATCTGAAATGGTCATTTTGGTATGGACAGCTCGTTAAAGACCGAATAATAAATTATTTAGACGTTTTGAGTCTTTCTGTTTATTTCAGATTTATACACTGCGGTAAATTTATTACTGTTCAAACATTTGTTTTTCTTTCTTGATATATTTGTTTGTTTTTATAATGATATATTATTGCTGTTCGGTGTGAGCCAAGGCTCCGTGTTGAAGACGTAGTTTGCATTTAATTGATAAATTCAACAATACTTACCGTTATCTTGATGATATTTTTCGATAAATAATCACGAATTTTCTAAATATACTGCCGAAATTTACCCAAAGGATCTTACTTTAAATAAATCAAATTTAAACGGTAATAACTGTCCTTTCTTAGATTTAGATATTTCGGTTTTACACGGGAACCTCCACACTAAAATTTACGACAAAAGGGTTGATTTTTCGTTCCCTATTGTTAATTTTCCCTTTTTTGATGGTGATGTTCCTTTGGCACCATCTTACGGTGTTTATATTTCACAACTAGTTCGCTATTCCTGTGTCTGTTGTGACGTTTTCGATTTTAACGAACGTAATCTATGTATTACTGGTAAATTATTAAGACAGGGATTTCGTTACCACAAATTACTTAAACCTTTACTAAATTCTTCCATAAATATAAAGATTTGGTTTTGAAGTTTGGTTGTACCTGTAGAAAACTTATTTCAAACAGGATAGCACATCCTAATATTTACATATTTACGGAAATGTTGTTTATCGTGCCCGGAAATTTAGAAATGATCCTGGTAAACTTATCGATCCTTAAATAAACGTATTCTAAAAGGTTACCAATTCAACACTGTAATTAGATCATTGAATATTTTTTTTATTGTTATTAATATTTTTTTTTATTATCAGTAAATTAAAAGCAAACTAAATAGTATTGTTATATACATATACACATTCATGGATCTACAATCTGTCGATACCCGTATCTTGGCATTGCACAAGGTCATGTTTTTCTCTGACTGTTTATGACGTCTTTACACTAAATCCATTGGATTTTGGATGTGTACTGATTGATAATTTAGTCTTAGATGCATGATTTGTTTTAGTTGTTAGTGGCTTTGAACTAGTTGTCAGTAACTGTGAGTACTCTCATATCTGTACGTTGTGTCTTTTTGTTGTTGGGATGTACAAGTGCCCGGCCACGTCCACTCTGTGTAGTATTTCTATTTGTGTCCATCTGATGAGATAAGCCTTTTTTATACTGATGTTTATAGTTTGTTCTTATGTTGTAATGTTACACCACTGTCCCAGGTTAGGGGAGGGTTGGGATCCAGCTAACATGTTTAACCCCGCCACATTCTGTATGTATGTGTATGTCCCAAGTCAGGAGCCTGTAACTCAGTGGTTGTCGTTTGTTAATGTGTTACATATTTAATTTTCGTTCATTTTTTGTACATAGATTAGGCCGTTAGTTTTCTCGTATGAATTGTTTTACACTTGTCATTTCGGGGCCTTTTATAGCTGTACAGGACTATGCGGTATGGGCTTTGCTCATTGTTGAAGGTCGTACGGTTAGCAATAGTTGTTAATTTCGGTGTCATTTAGTCTCTTGTGGAGAGTTGTCTCATTGACAATTATACCACATCTTCTTTTTATATTTGACCTATAATGGTTAATTTTTACAAATTGTGACTTAAGGAGTTGTCTCATTGGTACTCATACCACATCTTCTTATATCTATAGATAATAACGCAATGCTGACTGATATACCTTTTTTTGACATTTTTACCTATCATGTGTGTTTGTTTGTTCTGTTCGCACATTGTTGTCAATATAACGGAATTTTACGCGACTGTCATACAAGAGAGAGGTTTAGCTAGCTATAAAACGAGGTTTAATCCTCTATTTTCTACATAAGGAAATGCGTGTATCAAGTCAATAATATGACAGTTGTTTGCCATTCTGTTTGTTGTGTTTGAGCTTTTAATTTTGCCGTTTGATAAAGGACTTTCCGTTTTGAATTTTCACCCTTTAACCCTTATGTAATAGTACATATCAACATCACACTGAAATAGAGAGGAGAAAGATACCAAAGAGACATTCAAACTCACAAGTCGTAAATAAACTGACAACGATATGGCAACCAAAGAAAAAGACGAACAGACATGAATTGTCTTGAAAGTACTTAATTGACTGCAAGCGAATTGTGTTAACAGTAGAGAATTAATCGTATTACATTAATTGACTGAAAACTGAACACGACTTAATAATATATTGTTTAGTCTTTTCAGATGTTGATAAAAATCAGAATGAACGTTTAAGATTAAAACACATTTACTGGTGTAACATACATGTTTCCAATAGGATTTTAAAATTTTGCCAACAAGTAAAAAAGACAAGAGGAACAAACAACAATCCTTAATATAATTAAAAAAAAATTGTTCAGAGAACAATTTGAGGTCTTTCTACCCCAAATAGACATATCTAGAGAGGAAAATATAAATCTTAGTTAAAATGTCAATTCTAGGGTCAGATAACAGCTTAATTTATGCTGATTCCGAAATAAATATGGTTTCATATACTTTTACTAAAAATAAGGGAGATAAGTAGGTACTTCCGGTTTACACATAGCTTATTCTGGAAACATTTGAACTGACTTCACACTGATTCCAAAGATATAAAGATTTCGTTATACATGAAAATAATGCAAAAATGGCTACATCCGGTTTACAAATTGTCACATCCGGTTGGCATTCAAGGTCATATATCTGTAACCAAATGAAAAAGACCCTCTAACGTTATCCTAAACCAATAATAAGTAAGAGCAAAGGTTAAAATCAAGAACTTCAAATCAAACTTTGACCTTGATTCAAATTTCAAGGTCATTAAACAAGGACCTTAAATCAATAGACCCTAGGTCTCTACTATATATGGTAAATTAGTAATATCACCATACGGCTAATTTGAAATATAAGAGTGGGAGAAACTTCCCATCAAATGTCTACGTTACCTTTCAACCAAAATGTATGTGTTACGACCTGTCGCAACTAACTATTCTGTAAAAATATTTTGTCGATATGTTAAACAATTTCTGGAAAAAAGTGATAACAAGCCAAAATCAAAATTTAGAACATGACCTTGACCTATGACCTTGATCTTATTTTCCTTTGTTATGGACCAAGGACTTCAAATCAAAAGACCCAAAGTCTCTATCACTTATGGTTTGTCAGTTACAAATACATTTCATTTATATCAAATACAGAAGGGGGAATAACTCTCATATGGAATCTCTATACCGCTTCGGTCAAAATTAACAAAAACATCATGAGAATACAACGAGCAATTTGGAAAAATAAATGTGTCGGTTTCTTCTACGGTTGCGAAGTGTTAGAAAACAGTATTCTGGGAGATAACTCTTACATGGAAAAGTATTCGGTTAAGCGGTGTCAGTTTTAAAAGCGTATAAACTTTTCGATATTATATACCAAATATCTAAGCAGCATCTTGGGATACAACCAAATAGAAAAGGAAAAAATTAGGCGGAAGAAAATAAAAATAATGATCAGAACAAAAGCAATAGGTCCTTTCGGGGTAATGTGGAAAGATCCAATATTTCAAAAGCAATCCAAATTTAATAGATGTGTTTATGAACAATTATTTTTGGTTAACGGAAATTCAGGATTTTAAAATGGTGGAAAGACATCTACTCTAAGCGATTGATTAAAGTCTTATAGTTGTTCAATCATTCAATCGTTAAAACTACGCTTTTTATGTACTGTCTTAATTGTTATTTAAAGGATTTCATTTTTATAAGTTTATAAGTTTAATAAGTCGACACGCTTTTATATCGTTGTGTTCTCATCTGACAGAAATTTCACATCGATATACTGTGGCTACTAAAATACATATGCACAGCATTACACCCGTTTATTGAAGGATGATGTTTTGTATTACGATAATGGCTTTTTATGTACAAGTGGAATGTTAATATTTGTTCTGACAGAATTTTCAAGTTGCAAACATGCGCAAACTTACTTGAATTGTACGTAGAAATTCATTGCTTCCAATATTAACATATCGATCTAAATACATATCGAGGGTTGATGTTACAGAAGAGACAATTGATCATGTTGATTGTGCATCTTCTAAAGAATCATTAAACTTTGTTCATCCTGTAATGTCTCTTAAATTTTGTTTAATTATAATGTTAGCCTATTTCAGCAAAATCTCTTCGTTCGTATTTATTAACGGTTTTAATACAGATATTAGTAGGACACAACTTCTTTCGATGTCTGACCATTTGATATACAACAGGAATATTTCTTCAAAATACAGTATTTCTATACTACATTATGATATAGAATTTATTTGTACGAATTTAAGAATTTGCACTAAAACTGAGGCTAGTCATTATTTTCTCCTGTTGGCAGCAAGTACAAATATTTTTGTGATACAATTATTGTTTTTTTTCTACAAATTTTGCCTTTTTGTACTTCATAAATTTTTGATATATTAATTCCAAACAGTTGCATATAATTTTACAGAAAATCGACGTGACTTTGACCTGGATCGCACAAGGGGCCATAAAAAGAACTGTAAAATGAGCAGTTATTTTTGTATATACGTCTCCTTAAAAAACAAGAAGGCAGTATTTTGATAAAATTTATGTGAACATTTATTTGAACGATACCTTTCCGATTGCAGGATAACAATAGTATTTTGTATATATATTATAATAAAATAATTTTATTCGTGAAATAATGGATCCTAAAGAAACTTTGCCTAACCTAGAGAAACAGCCGCTATGTCCGTGTAAGGTGTAAATCGTGTGCAGTAAAGTCAAATCTATATAAAAGAATACGATCTGGTATGATTGCTAATGAGATAACTCTCCAACGCAGAACAATTGACGTGGTCATTATTTTATAAAATATATTAGTTGAAATTTACTCTTGTGTAAGTAAAAGAGAGGTAAAAATTGTCAGAGGGACATTCAAACTCATAATTCTGACAAACAAACTGACAACGCAATGACTAAAAAGAAAAAGACCAACAGACAAACAATAGTACACAAAACACAACACAAAAACATAAGGACTGAGCAACACGAACCGCACAAAAACTGGGGGTAATCTCAAGTGCTCCGGGAGGGTAAGCAGATCCAGCTCCACATGTGTCACCCGTCGTGTTGTTCATGTTAGTACAACCCTGGTAATAAGTCTAATTCAGAAGGTCACTTTCGGGAAAAGCAGACGGGATTATACATTTGTAGTTACGACATCAAGAATATATCCGCTATCATCTGTGAAAAGGATATTCCATAACGGTCAATCAACTCGTGATTGCGTCCGTAAAATTTAAGAAGCGATAATTTCAACTCGACCACTTGGAACTTTTGATTAAATAAATAGCTTCCTTGTGAGCAGCAATCCTTTATCAAGGAAATCATGATAGGAAATACATTTGGTCTTTTGTGGAGAGTTGTCTCATTGGCAATCGTACCACATCTTCTTTTTTATAAGCCCTGGAAAATTGTATCAACTGGGAGATATATACTCCGTATAAATGTATAACTTCATTTAGGTTATGCTAAGATGAAACTGTATCATGTTGCTTAGCATTTCGTCTTTGCAATCAGTAATATTCGTATGATTTCCCCCAATACTCAAATTTGACATCAAGTTTAAACAAACTGTTTTGTAAGTTATTAAAGAAGCTGGCATGAAAAATGTGAAACAATTGGAGATGAAAAAAAAACATTTGCTTAGTTTATGATTAAAGTAACTACCAAAACACAATTAAGGCAGGCAACAACGAATGACAAATGCTTAATGTCATTTGTTGCTGTGTAATATATTTGTTTTTCGTTCATTTCTTTTGTACATAAGTTAGGCCGTTAGTTTTCTGGATTGAATTGTTTTACATTTGTCATTTCGGTGCCTTTTTCAGCTGACTATGCAGTATAGGCGCGCATTGTTGAAGGCCTTACGGTGACATATAGTTGTTAATTTGTGTGTCATTTGGTCTCTTGTGAAGAGTTGTCTCATTTGCAATCATATCTCATCTTCTGTCTTATAATTATTTACAATTACTGACTTGTTAGGCAAATACCTTGACAAAATTTAGGCGCCTAATTGTTAATTATTAAAATTTAACGTAAAAAAATCGGGAAAACATCTGTTGATAAATTGGAAAGGTATTAGGAGAGCAACTATTGTAAAATTATAAGAAATTACAAAAGTTAATACAGTTTTAAATAAATAGACTGAATATATTTTGTTAATTATTTTGCTTTAAATCAGGCTATTATCTTACTTAACATTATGGGTTGTGTTCATATTAAAGGACGAACAGTTACCTATAGCTTCTGACACCGACGTCATTTGGATACCGGTAAATATTTGTCTCAAATATCATTATCTTTATAACGAAAATAAGCTGAAAAAAGTGAAATAACAAAAATGCCGAGTTCCGAGGAAATTCTAAACGGAAAGGTCCCTAAGCAAATGGCAAAATCAAAAGCTCAAACACGTCAAACGAATGGATAACAATTGTCATGTTCCTGACTTGGTACAGGCATTTTCTGAACTAGACTTGACTAGGACTAAATAAAACGCTATCAAATAAAATAAAATAAAATAAAGTTATATGAATCGCTTAGACTTGATAAGACCTTTTTCCTTAAATTTAAGGCAAAGAAAAACTAAAGAAATAATCAACGCTCTTACGTAGAAGAAATACCGACAAACAATGTTAAGAAAAAAATGGAGGAAAGGAAAAACATGGTATGTATAGTGTCCGGCTAAGATCGTGGTTTTTTGAGTGATTTGATTGGTTTTTTTGGAGTGTGACCACCTTTTTTTCGAGTGAATATGTAAAAAAATGTAAATAAACAGACTTCCTCTTTGAAAAAGACGTGATATAGAAGCTTGAATTTAATATACAAGGTTATATATGATATGTTACTATTTGAGATAAAAAGATATTATCAATCCGATATTATTTTTCGTTAAAAAAGTTAAATTTAGCCTTACAATGCTTTTATTCCAAAATACAGAATAAAGCCATTTTATACACATACCAATGCAAACACTTTACAAAAATTCTTGTTATTGCATTGAAAACGACATTTTGAGACTAAATTCATTTCTATATGTCCATGTTTTTTTCGAGAGCAGTCCATGTTTTTTCGAGTGCGTCCGTGTTTTATCGAGTGATTATACAAATTTCCTATAGCTTAAAGTGTTATGTGTCAGTTTATTTACGTTTAAAAACAATTAAAAAAAATTCAAATTAAGTACTTTTCAAGGCACCAAACCAATGCGTTCATCAGTTTGATAATGGTGTACTAACACTTACATTTTATAAACAAGTATCGTTTATTTGTATATATTGTTGTTTGTCACATCTTATAAATTACACTAAAACACAACCGCGAAATCACGGACATTTAGAGCGTGATTGAAAGTATGTAAACTGTTGTAGGATGAATTTTTGTTAAAAGATTTTTTGACTGGAAATTTCAGGAAAGGTATCTTTAACATGAACGGATGTCTATATAACATTTTTATTTTTCACCAGATTAAAAGAAATGGGATTTATGCACAAAACCGTCAAATTTTACTGAAATCTGGAAATGGCATCGGACTTAATAAGGTGTTGACTTTTAAGAAAGCAAATTAACTCTAATATGGGGTGCTTGTTACGTCATATAAATAGATCCATAATAAAAACCCAATAAACCACAACCACTATAAATTGACGACGTCACAATGAGATTTGTGCACAAAAACGCCATATTTTACTGAAATGGCGTCAAAGTTTTCAGTGGGAAACTTTACAATATTAGAATCCAATTAATTCATGCATTCCATAGATTTGTTTTCTCTTTACATGACATGGGTCGTTATATTCGTTAATTTTATCCCTTGCTTACGCTCGGGATAAAATTCCAATATAAACACCCAGGCCATGTGAAAATTTTCAACAAATCTATGGCTTGCATGAATTATTTCTTAAAATATACCGGTTCCAGGGGTCCCAAGACATTGGACCGAAAGAATGTTTGATACCGGTTCCTGTTGCTCAGGTACACAAAACATTGTATATAATCAAGTTAATAATTAAGGGTTATTTGTAAATTTATCAAAAATCTGTGTAATTATAAACAGTTCTTAACGGAAGGCTTGTCTATGACTAAAAAGTCCGTCCAATGACGGAAACAATATCCGGACGTCTTTATTTTTGTTTTCCTCCCAAAATAACCCAAACGGAATAATCATAAGCGAGGATGACAAATGCGACTATGCATGTTACCTATAGGACCCAGAGGCATGATGATTAATTTATTGTGGAAAGAAAAAGATAGATGTACAGTATATATTCGTGATTTCAACAATCTACTGCAAGCATAGACAATTTTGATTGAGACGTACATACATATAGTGTGTTAAGCTGATGAACTATTCATTTCATTGTAAATTATAGATGAAATTTAATTCAAATTTCGCTGTCAATGGGAATAAAAATGGGGCGGATTTAGTGTGTGTGTGTGTGTTTTTTTTTTTTATTAATGGATTTCGTTTTGTGGAGCTCTGACTAATTTACTAATTTACTATAGATCACCCCCAGTTTTTGGTGGGGTTCGTGTTGCTAAGTCTTTAGTTTTTCTATGTTGTGTCATCTGTACTATTATTTTTCTGTTTGTCTTTTTATTTTTGGCCATGGCGTTGTCAGTTTGTTTTTGATCTATGAGTTTGACTGTCCCTCTGGTATCTTTCGTCCCTCTTTTAATGGAGTTCTATGCCAGCATGGAAGCTCTGACTAATTTGCTGGTGTTCCATCGAGAATTAAACTTACGATGAAAGTTGTGGCACTGACACGTCGATTAAAGAATCGCAAAACAGATATACAACTCATAACTTTATACACCAGACGACGATTTAATTCATACCAATCACACCTTCTGCGCTTGAATGAAAACAGTTGCAAAATTAGGAAAAAAGATAAAAAATTATGAAAACCAAAAAATTCATTAATTTTTGCCAGATATCAAAGATCTAAATAGTCAACATGTTTTCTTTTTGTAATGCTGTCAGTTTTCCGACTAGAACAGTTGTTACGTAATTTATGCAACTTTTGAGTTGTCACATTTAGATATAAACAGAGTAGCATTACAGCAATGCGAACGTCTTTCTCTGAAGTAACTATTGAGCAAATCAAGAGGATCGCCTTGGAAATCCATAATGCAGAAACAGTACTGAGATAAGTGTTAACTATTTTAACAAAAATAGTTTAAACTGTTGAAGTTATTTGTAATTTCTAAATAGGACAGCTTTTGTAGGGCTTGTACATACATATGTAAATGTATGAAAAAAAGTTATCAAAGTTTATGTATATGTTTTTTTAATTTGAAATTTCAAAGAAATAGTTTCAATTATTTTCAATTTTTTTCCTTAAATTTTTACTTATTTTAGAGGATTTTTTTCATATCTAAGTTTTTAAAACCTTAATATTGTTGCAAACTTGATGCACTTGCCAATTATACTTTCGAAAATAAATTATTCATTTTTTGTCTAATTAACCGAATATCAAAGGTATTAATTCGCCAGTGTTGTACTCTTATTTAATGTCCAAGTGATAATAAAACAAACTCACCTGTCAGAATATACAGCAGTAAAATGATTATCCTCATTTTAAATCTTTAACTATGTTCCAGATAAAGCTAATACTGAAACTCAAATATTTCTGTTCTCACTTTATATATCAAGGATGGTAAGTCGTATGCTTTGAATATTTAAATTCACTTCACATTCAATTTTTAAATGAATATTGAATTTTCAGGCGAACCAATAGCTCTCTAGTGCAATTGATCATTAAACAATTAAAGTATTGAAATAAAAAAGTTACAAATAAAGGAAACATTATGTTGCAAATATCATCCAATTTTGATCTTTATCAAACGTTTCGAAATTTTAAAAAAATGATATTGGTTAGTGAACTGAATATCATATTTGCACATTTAGTTCATGAAAAAATTTGGCACAATTTTTTGAAACAGTTTGTTTTCAATGGTTTTCACCTTCATGATTAATTAATTCCAAATCAAAAGTTTGTCACTTGTGGGATCTGTTTAGATCTCATTTCTGTCTCACGTATTAGAATTGTTTTTATTTTGTTGTTTTTAAAGCATGTTTTGTTAATGACTGGTTACAAACACTTGTTCTTGAAGTTTCGGAAGGTATTAAAGGCCCAATAGTCATCACATGCAGTTACATAACATAACATTTTTTGTAACATAAGTGTTATTTATTTTATGTAATTGGAATAGCAATCCAATGAAACATAACACCAAATGACAGAGAGAGGTCAGCATTTGCACGTCGTTTAAGGCAGAAGTAATATAGTATGTTAAGTTGTAAATTGTGCAAGTTCACAATTTGCCCTCAAACGAAATTCACTAACGACTGATAACATCATATAACCCCAGGAAAAGATTACCTTAGCTGTATTTGAGAAAACCTTTTTCTGAAATTTTAGTCCTCAATGCTCTTTAACTTTATTTGGCCTTTTAAACTATTTAGATTCGAGCGTTCCTGGTGAGTCTTATGTAAACGAAACGCGAATCTGACGTATTTATAACATTAGGAAACCAATGGCTATCTTCCTTACAGAAACATGAACATTTTAAAATCTCAGACTCCCTTTTTATCTCGTTGGGAGAACTGAAAAAATGTACACAAAAGAAAGCAAAATTATGGACAGTACAGGAAACACTTTAAACAACTGAACAAAATAAGGTGTAACTGGAAGTAAGTCTTGAAAAAAGATACGAATGTTGATTTTTATTATCCGACATCTTTCTAAGTTTGCATTCAGCTTTTCAAACTTAGTTTTACAATTAAAACAAAAGCATAAAAACGGAATATTCCAAGGTGGCAATCAAATACCATGTCGTACACAGACAAATAGCAGTATTGCCAAAAAGATAGAACTGACAAATCGTCCACAAAAGCTACACAGATAACATTCAGCATTTCGAAAACAACAACAACAAGCTGTTAGTCACCTATTCTCGAAAGTTAGACAGTTCCTACTTAATTATAGCAACTGTCACAAAATTAAAAGTTTACACATAATTTCCATATTTGTATTTATTTCGTTATCATTTAAAGATTGATGATTGATATCAGTTTTTAAACAGACAAACCTTACGCAGATATTTTTTTTTTTTGGTCTATAGTATTCGACATTAGTAGTTTGATTTTCATTACTAAAAGTTAAAATGGTATTTTTTTATATATTCGGGGTTTGGTTGTTGATCCTCTGTTTTCACATTTATTTGGGCAACCAAATTTTATTCGGACTTCATTTTGTACAAATCTATTTTGTCTTTTAACTTTTTATTAAATGATAATCGTTTTGGATATTTTTCTTGTAAATAACCTTTAAGCAAAATGAAATAGCAAAACAGCCATTTAAATCACTTACGTTTCAATGTGTTTATGTCTCATTGACGATAATTGAGATTTAGATATTTATTGCTCACATTTTAACTGCAGTTAGATCGATCGCGATTTTTAATAGAAACTATATAACAATCAGCTCTACTTTTGTCAATATGCACACACCGGAAATATTTCAATATATTTTTCTTTTTGTCACAAATATCTTAAATGTTTAAGAGTGATTTATTTTATTTTAAATCATAATTGCAATTATAAATACAAAGCAAAATACTTGATTGACCCCAAAACAAATAGCACGTTAATCAGTTTAAAAACAATTCGTTAAAACGAACAGTATTTCAAAGATACGAGATATAATTACATATGAAACACATACACATCAATTATGCATATCTTATTTTGGAACTATCTTACATGTTGTTTTTCTTGTCACATTAACCAATTATGTCTGTTTGAGTTGATCATACGTAATACTGTAATACAAGTGGGAGCTTTAGCTAGCTATAAAATCAGGTTTAAACCACCATTTTCCTCTGGAAATGCCAGTACTAAGTCAGGAATATGACAGTAGTTTTATTTTGTTCCGTTGGTTGATAAAGTTTTATGTTTGATTTTGTCAATCATTATGGATTTCCCCTTTTTTTAAATCTACCTTGGAGAACAAAATTTTTTGTACAAATCTATTGTGTCTGGCCGACTTGTTTTGTACTCGTATGAAGCAGAATTCATTCAGAACTTTCTAAAAAAAGAAAAAAGAAAAAGCACCTTGCAAAATTCTTTAATTTTACTTTTAGATATATTGATGATGTCCTATCACTGAATAACCCATATTTCAGTCAGTAATTGCATCTCATATATCCCAGTGAACTTGAAATTAAGGATACTACTGATACAAGAAGGACTGCTTCATACCTTGATCTTTTCCTCAATATTGACACAGATGGACGACTTCATACAAAAATCTATGACAAACGGGATGATTCCAACTTCACAATTATCAATTTCCCATTTCTCAACAGTAACATACCCTCTGCTCCATCGTATGGTGTCTACATATATCAATTGATACGTTATGCTCATACATGTTCACACTATAATGACTTCATATACATCTATATATTTTATGGACACTATCACGAATTGGTTGATCTATTCGATGGGTCTGCGTCTAAACTAACTAATGACATCTTTACCACGTTTTAGACTGTGGTTTAACATCTATGTCGTCTGTCTGCTTAGTACATACGTGACTTATTCCCGAATATGACTGTTATACCGAGTGTGAATTTGCATTGCTATACGACGTGTCTCGGTATTTTGTACATCCAACATTCATGTATTTATTTTTGATGTTTCTGTTATAGTTTCGGTTGGATAATGTGTTATGTCTTATCGTTTGTAATCCAAATAATCATACAATTGCCTTTCAATTACATCAATGTCATGAAAATTGTTTTGACTGGTTTTGTGAAAATAATTGTATTGCGTTCGAGATTGCATGTTCTTTACGTAAGTAAGTGTGTCACTGTTTGTGGTGTCTATCGTTGATGGAAGATGTTCGTTGTTGTTCTGTGGTTTGCATGTTATGCCGACTATTTTATCATTTGTTTGTGCGTTTCTCTGAGGTGAGTCTTCTTGTGTGTGTTTGTGCTGTATTTCTGTCACGTAACGTTGTCATTTTAGAGATATGTTTTAACATTGTCATTGAAAGCGGGAGGTTTGGCTAGCCATAAAATCAGGTACAAGCCACCATTTTTTCTAAAAATGTCCTGTACCAAGTCAAGAATATGGCAGTTGTTATCAAAAAGTTCGTTTTATGTATGTTGGCGTTTGTTTTTGTTGCACTTCAGAGGTCCTGTTGTTCCTTTTATTTCCTCTTATAGTTGATGTGTTTCCCTCGGTTTTAGTTTGTAACCCGGATTTGTTTTCTCTCAATCATGACTTTTGAACACCGGTTTACTACTGTTGCCTTTATTTATACTTTATTTTGTCTAATTTTATGTGAAGATATATATCTCACTGTCTAGAAGCAGACAAATTTTATAGCTGAGGTTGATTGGCAAACTATCTACTGTGATTGACTTCCGTTAGTTTTTATATCAGTGTTTATGTCGTATGTAATGGGAAATTTAGCGATAGAAAGATAAATGAATATATTCAATATAAGAATTAAAATTACTTCAGGTATTGCTACTAAAATCGTCGCTCAATAAATAATACCCTAGCAATCTGTGATTTGCAAAAGAAACCATAAACAAAACTGACTGTGATAGAAACAACATAAGAGGTGCTTAGTGAAATTATTTGGTTACTAATATGAGAATGTTTCAGTAACTTTTGGTAGCAGGTTAAGTAGTTGAAAGGGTAACAAATATTACTAACTGTATGTTGTTGATTTGATACGATCCATATAATGTCATAGTAAAATAACATTATTCGTTTTGAATTGAATAAGGGGATAAAAGTATATTGTATTTAGTAGCTCCTTTACTATTTCACTCCTGCTCCAAATTTAACAAATCAATTTTGTATTGTTATATATCATTACTATATTACTAAAACGGTTGTAAGAGAGCCTGTTCAAACTAAACCAACTACTACTAATTTTTCTAATAACCCAAGAATCATAAACAATCGTATGTTCAAATCTTTTAACTTATGTTTTGGTGTGGTGAACTTTATTGACGAATGTCATCAATAATCCTTTATATAAGCTGTTCATAAAGTTTTTGTGTGTCTTATTTAGAATAAAAATTTTAATGATTTTGGAGTTCACATGATTCCATCAGTTTTTGTTTGTTTACTTGATTTGTCTCTTCCTTAATGATTTTCGAGATTTTAACAGCGCTAAACTAATGTCGTCTAAATTTACACTAGCATTTTTTTCAGATTTCATTGTGAATTGGCATTCCGCCTGGAATGTCTTATGGAGTCAACAATATTTCGATTAGAATTATACCACATTATATTATAGTATTTTGAAGTATTATACACAATCACAATACAAATGCAGTATGCATTCATCATGTATGTTAAATATTTCAATAGACACATTTTATCACATAAACGGTGATCTGTTTTCATTTAAATGACCTCTAGATAACAGATAATCTCGCTTACATATTTCAGGAGAAGTATTTCTTTTCTAATAAATTCTCTAAGCTATGGGCTGTTTTACAGGGACTTGTATTTATGTATCATATGACTCCGATCCTTAAAACCTCAACATTTTTTAAGCATTTAGCAAGTTACTGAATGCCCTTGCACTTGCTAAAAAAAGTACAATATTTAATTGAAATATAAATACTTCTTTCTATAATTTAAAATTGTAGGTCATATCATATCCCAATAAAAGAAAGATGCCCTGTTCTACAATTTTCATTCTCCTTTATATACTAATTACGAGGATAAGACTCCCTGAACGTTAAATGAGAAAGGGTGTTGATCATGACAGGTTGTTTATCGAAATCGTAACAAAACCTCAAATGCTTTGGCCGGTTAGTATCTAATATAAGATGGCATTATACAAATATATTTTTGGTAGTTTTGTAATCAAATCTACTCTGTTCTGATCAATGTAACAGTTATGATGAGAACACACAAATACAAATGATACGGAATGCAATATTCTCCATAGAACATCTGTCTGTGGAACCAAATATGTTAATTGTAGGTAATTAATCACCGAGCATTATTATGCTAAAGTTTTTCCGACGCTCAATTATAGGAATTTCATAAACTATTGATATGTACTATAATATTTCACAGTGAAAGGCTGTAGGTAATAGCTGAACTAGATCAAAGTGATCAGGATGAAATGTACGTAGCATAGAATTCACCTTTGCCATTTTTGAGACGTACCAACTTATATATTGTTAATTTTCCCTTTTTGGATGGTGATGTTCCTTTGGCACCATCTTACGGTGTTTATATTTCACAACTCGTTCGCTATGCCCGTGTCTGTTGTGACGTTTTTTTATCTTAACGAACGTAATCTATGTATTACAGGTGAATTATTAAGCCAGGAATTTCGTTACCACAAATTACTTAAAACCCTTACTAAATTCTTCCAAAGATATAAAGATTTGGTTTTGAAGTTTGGTTGTACCTGTAGAAAACTTATTTCAAACGGGATAGCACATCCTCATTTTTACGGAAATGTTGTTTACCGTGCCCGGAAATTTAGAAACGATCCTGGTAAACTTATCGATCCTTTAAATAAACTTATTCTAAAAGGTTACTAATTCAACACTGTAATTAGATCATTGAATATTGTTTTTATTTGTATTAATATTGATTTTGGGCCTTTTATAGCTGACTATGCGGTATGGGCTTTGCTCATTGTTGAAGGCCGTACGGTGACCTACAGTTGTTAATTTCTGTGTCATTTGGTCTTTTTGGAGAGTTGTCTCATTGGCAATCATACCACATCTCCCTCTTTTTAATATTATATAAGTATTAAATTTTCATTCGAGACATGAGAATGAGATAGACGACACAACTAATGGCTGTTGCACAATACCAACATGATAAAAAGACACAGAAGACATATCGATACTCATAAGTCGCAGATATAGAGATAGTGACAACAACGAAAGAAAAGAAATGTGTTAAAGTGAAAGCTCGATTGTTTTCCAATCCTTATAAATCGTTCATATTGTATGTTTATGTTATCATTTTCACAACAAAAATTGTTTACATTAAGAACAAAAGGAAAAACTGTCCTGGTCTTTTACCTATGATGAGACACTGCAATGTTCGAATGCAATTTTGAAATTTTGTATTATTTAACGCCCCATATATTCCGTAAATCGTAATAATTTGGCATACCAACACTGTTGATGAACAATATTATATTACTCAATATGAAATCTATTTGGAGTTAAGGTAGCCGATATTTAATGTTAAACAAGAACAACAAATAACGTGTTTCGAGCACCTCTTCAGTTACCTTGAAAGTTACTGTTATTCATGATTTTCCTTTAAAGGTTTTTACTTGTTGTGTCCATATTATTTTGTCAGCTTGATTTTAATGTACTGATGTCTTTTGTGGATTTCCTCTATTCTTTTCGTTATTTAACTGACCGATATGAAAGTAAGTGTTGAATGCTCACAAAATAACTGTAATCCCACATCATGTTAATGTACCTGTCCCTATTCAATAACCTTTCTATTGGGGTTTTGTAAGGTTTTTCCTAATGTCTTTTGTTCAAATAGACTTTGGTATTGACATTGAAAATCAATGATGACCCTGACAACTTTATGTACAACGTGGTTTTATTCTGTTTTGAACTATTAGATCTTCAAACACAACATTCTCAAAAAGAAAAACAGCAAAATTTCTTCCACATGATTGTATGGAATGTACGTACTGAACAAAGACTAGTCTCTTATGTTTGTGGTCTGTTATATATTTATTGTTTGATGATACATTTTTCGTATCACACTGCACGTAGTGTGATACAAAAAGTGATACGAAAACTGCGTAATATGAATGGCTTATACAGCATCATAAGACGATAACACGACATTTTCATTGGCTATTCGATAGGTCAGTGATGACTTTCAAATATTAAGACGAGGTACCTGTCGTCCATGGCAACGAGCAAGTGTGATATTTTTCAATTATAATAAAAAACAAACAATTTTCACCTGAAAATCTTCTTTTTGTCAAATGCTATACATTCTGAAGCGTACACAACGTTTTGAGATGTATGATGTTAAAGTTTGACGCCGGAACAGGACATATGACGTCATACTGGTTAGTGAAATTGACATGATCAACAATTCGCGGAAGTTTTAGTTCTAACGTAATTAGAGTGTTGACCATAACAGAAATATTTTTTAAAAAAACTCGTGATAATTGAATGCCACTTGATATCAACTCTTGATATAAATATGATTAAGAATATAATAATTACATTGAAATTAGGTAACTCGAGTTGATTTCAAGTGATATCTAAATCGCAGTCGTTATGGAACCTATAATTATCTTTTACTATTTCTAACTATTCAAAAGAAGATTTAAAAGTATTGGTGATAATGACATATGCATATGATTGTATTTGGTATGTTTCTACTGACATTTAGTAACACTTTTGTGTTGGCATTGGTTAAACTCTTATTTAAAGATATGAGGTTGTATGATGGTCAATGAGACAAATATCCAGCTGACATAAAAAGGCAAAGATTTGAAAATCATAGGTCATCGTACGGCTTTCAAAAATGAGCAAAATATATGCCGTATAGTAAGCTACATTGTATAATGAGTCCAGGCTTGCAAAAATGTAAAAAAAACAAAACAATTCAACCGATTAATGTACAAAACAAAATTAAAAAAACAAAACAAATGATAGACAGAAACCAACGGCAACCTCTGAATAATAAGCTTGGGACTTGGGACTGGAACATACAAAATGTGTTGTATTCACACTCGTTTGCAAGCTATTAATCTCAACAGTGATGTAACAGAACAACAGAAGGAACAAACTGCAAAAGTCAATTAATATACCTAATTTCTGAGATCGAAATAAAGCACAACAAATACTAACAAAAATGAAAAATGTACCAATTGAGAGTTATTATTGAAAACTAGTTCAAAGCATGTCACAACCAATAAATAAATAATGTGTTCAAAGTGCAATATGAATCAAAACATATCCAATGAATTAAGTGTAGTCATAAACAGTCTGAGAAATATGACCATCTGCAGTGCCAAAATATAAATATCGACAGAATGTCTGACTGTAATTGTTCATTACGGTATAGGAATTCATATTTAATAGAAATTACAAAATCAATGCAATTATTACTGACGCGATAGTCAAAGATCGTATTACAGTGTTAAACTCATAACCTTTTAGACTAAATTTATTCAAACGTTTGATCAGTTTACAGCGATTGTGTCTAAATTTCAGTATCTCATACAAATTGAGTTATCAATTAAATAAAAGTAACAGATGTTTGGGGTAAATAGTATATCCATTGGTGGTCTTCGGCTGTTTTCTGCTCTTTGGTCGGGTTGCTGTCTCTTTAACATATTCCCCATTTTCATTCTCAATTTTATTCATATTTAATTTTTTGCATGTTAAGTCTGTATAGTATAGAGTCATTAGAAATTCTCAATTTCATTAGTTTTGCTTTTTTTTAAACCCACGAAAGTTAATAAGAAAAAGAATCTGCTTGCATCAAATATCAGAATTGTTATTATCAGTTTATATTGATGTATAATGTTTTGAGTTGTGGACATTACATGAATCCACACCTACTTATCCATTCTTGATCCGTCCTCATCTAGGAATGTATATAACTGTTCAAAAACCTTTGACAATAATCTTTATGTACCAAAGTCATAACATCTATTGGTGAACTTGTTCAACATTCAACATTCGATTTTCAACATTCAACATTCGTTTGCAAAATTCGTGTACAACATTCAACATTCGTTTTCAACAAACGATTTTTAACATTCAACATTCGTTTTCAACATTCAACATTCGTTTTCAACATTCAACATTAGTTTTCATAATTCCATTTTCAACATTCAACATTCGTTTTCAACATTCAACATTCGTTTTCAACATTCAACATTCGTATTCAACATTCCATATTCAACATTCGTTTTCAACATTCAACATTCGTTTTCAACATTCGTTTTCAACATTCGTTTTCAACATTCAACATTCGTTTTCAACATTCGTTTTCAATTTTCGATTTTCAGCATTCAGCATTCGTTTTCAACAGTCGACATCGTTTTCAACATTCAACATTAGTTTCAACATTCGATTTCAAACTTTCAATATTCGTTTTCACCATTCAACATTCGTTTTCAACATTCCATTTTCAACATTCAACATTCGTTTTCAACATTCAACATTCGTTTTCAACATTCAACATTCGTTTTTAACATTCAACATTCGTTTTCAACATTCCATTTTCAGCATTCAACATTCGTTTTCAACATTCAACATTCGTTTTCAACATTCAACATTCCTTTTTAACATTCAACATTCGTTTTCAACATTCGTTTTCAACATGCGATTTTCAACTTTCAACATTCGTTTTCAACATTCAACATTATTTTTCAACATTCACCATTCGTTTTAACCATTCAACATTCGTTTTTAACATTCAACATTCGTTTTCAATATTCGATTTTTAACATTCAACATTCGTTTTCAACATTGAACATTCAAAATTTTTTTTTTTGTTAAAATGTTTTTTTATTTTATATACTCCATACAAAACGATTTTTTGATTAATATTACTGTATCTTAAAGTGTACTCGTATCCAACTGCTACTGTTTAAACATAACATATTTAGTGTATATATTTTTCATATTGTACTGAATTATATAATTGCTGTCATCTTGATATTTTGTATATTGTACAGTAACTTATTTGGAGGAGATAAGTTCTTATAACTTGTATCCAATCCTATTGTATATTTAGACAATAAAATATGTTTAAACTTAACCTATAAAATCCTTGTTATTTTTTGAAAGAAAAAGGCTGCCAATGTTATATGTATGAAAAGTCTAGAGAGAATTGTTTCCCGCCTATTTTTCAATGGCTGATATCTCGAAAACAAGCACACGCGGATCCTTCATTTTTTTCTGCTGGTTTAGTTCTTTTATTTATATACTATCAATTTATAACAGTCTTTAAAAAAGCTTGTTATTTCGAAACAGAGTAACGAACACCCTTAAAACACATAGCCCATAAGATTGTGTTGAGAAAATTAATGATATCATACAAGCCCTTAAGGGAAATATACTAGTACATGTACCAAAAATCATTGTTCCATTGCCTACCCCTAGACTAGATAATAGTACAATTAACAACGAGGCTGTCAACTAAGTGCAATGTTAAAGGAGAATTTTCAAAATGATGAAACTATTTACATGTGTGATAACAGTAACCTTGCCTAAAAGGGCGAGGCTCTAAGAAGATATGTTTGAGATGATGGTGTACATTAAACCACTAATGGTGTTGCCCTTTTTGTTAGAAATATACGAGATACTATTGATGAAGTATTGGAGTTTCCGAAACGAATACCCCTTAAGTCGTGGTCACACCTTACCGGATAGCTCGAACGGACGGCGAACGGATGAAAAAAAGTTTTCCGTTGACAAATTTTGTATCCGTTGGGAGTCCGTTGGTTTACTGACCAAATAAAAAGGACGCGTAACGAATGCCTAACGGACACACATAGGATATGTAACGTACGAGAAACGGAAACGTACCGTACAGAACGGATGTCGAACGTTCACCCAACGGAAGAGTAATGCATAAAACGGACACCTAACGGTAGCGTACGAGATAAAACGGATAGACAAGATAAGCGGAAAATTAAAGGCGACAATATTAATACATGTAAATCACAAACACGTGACCCTAACATAATTAAAACATTTCCGTTTAACTGGTTTTAGGTTATTCTTTAAAATGCTGCAAAGGATAAGGGTGGAAAAGGAAGAGGGGAAAATTGTTACAGAAAAGCTGCTTGATAGTGAAGACGTGCTCTTAATTCAAGATCCATCATGATTAATAAACATTCATGACACTCAAGAAATCTGACATGCAAATAATTGGCATTTCCGACGCGAAATTTTCAATTGGCATTTATCCGTTTTACATTCGGTACGTATCCATTATCCTTCCGTTCATCATCCGTTCATCATCCGTTACACATTCGTTTTATCTGTTATACGTCCGGTAGAAGTCCGTTGGTGAATTGGTCTACCGGACCTACAACGGATGTATAACAGACAAGTAACGGATACAAAACCGTAAGCACCGTAAAAACAGACGCCTACCGGACGTTCTACGGACAATTCATCCGTTGGACGTCCTTTCAAAGTTTTGAACATGCTCAAAATTTTCCACCGGACAGACCGGACGTCGACGGATAAAACGGAAGTTGAACGGACATGAAACGGATATGGACGGACGTCTAACAGATAAGAACGGCCGTATAACGAACACGAACGGATTGAAAAAAAGTTATCCGTTCGTCGTCTGTTCGCGCTATCCGGTAAGGTGTGACCGCGCATCAAGCAAACGCAATAGGAATTCAAATTATAGAGGTACAGGTGATTATTTTAACTCAAATTACAGAGGTAGAGGTGATCATTCTACTACAAGCTACATAGGAAGACCTGATTATTCAAACTCACACTACAGAGGGAGGGGTGATTATTCTAATACAAACTACAGAGGGAGAGGTGATTATTCTGATACAAACTACAGAGGGAGAGGTGATTATTCTGATACAAGCTACAGAGGAAGAGGCGATTATTCAAACTTAAACTACAGAGGGAGAGGTGATTATTCTAATACAAGCTACAGAGGGAAAGGTGATTATTTTAATACAAGCTACAGAGAGAGAGAGAGGTGTTGAATGTTGAAAACGAATGTTGAATGTTGAAAATCGAATGTTGAAAACGAATGTTGAATGTTGAAAACGAATGTTGAATGTTGAAAACGAATGTTAAATGTTGAAAACGAATGTTGAAAGTTGAAAATGAAATCGAATGTTGGAAACGAATGTTGATGGCTGAAAATCGAATGTTGAAAACGAATGTTGAATGTTGAAAACGATTGTTGAATGTTGAAAACAAATATTGAATGTTGAAAATCGAATGGTGAAAACGAATGCTGAATGTTGAAAACGAATGTTGAATGTTGAAAACGAATGTTGAATGTTGAAAACGAATGTTTAATTTTGAAAACGAATGTTGAATGTTGAAAACTAATGTTGAATGTTGAAAATCGAATGTTAAAAACGAATATTGAATGTTGAAAATCGAATGTTGAAAACGAATGTTGAAAGTAGAAAACGAATGTTGAATGTTGAAAACGAATGTTGAATGTTGAAAGTCGAATGTTAAATGTTGAAAGTCGAATGTTAAATGTTGAAAATCGAATGTTGAAAAAACAAAAAACTAAATTGAAAAAGAAATTTAACAAACAAAAAAAAAAATTTGAATGTTGAATGTTGAAAATCGAATGTTAAAAAAAAAAAAAAAAAAATGTTTAAAAAAAGAAAATTTCGAATGTTTAAAAAAAAAAAATTTGAATGTTGAATTTTGAAATCG
This sequence comes from Mytilus californianus, assembly GCF_021869535.1. NCBI lineage: Eukaryota > Metazoa > Mollusca > Bivalvia > Mytilida > Mytilidae > Mytilus > Mytilus californianus. The sequence goes on from NW_026262723.1 coordinate 112,780,490, forward strand.
AATGTTGAATGTTGAAAATGAATGCTAAAAAAAATTAAAAAAAAATAAATTTGAATGTTGAATTTTGAATGTTGAATATTGAACAAACTTGACATCCGTTGTACTTATTGCTGTGTTTCTTTCGTATTTTTATTATGTTTGGGGCTTTTATCTTTTTTATTTGATGCTTGTAGATTAGACTACTTCTTTGGTTTTGTAATCTTTTCTTTTTACTTGTTTGCAACTAGTTGTTTTGTATATTCATAGACTCTTGTCTCTTGCCTATGTACTTAAATAAAACACGAGTTACCTAACTCATGTATTTGAGAAATGTCATCCGGTCGCGAAAGTTCGTTACATTTCGATTCTGCGGTTGTCTATCACATTTAAACTTGTTATGTCGTAAATCTATATTACATAATCTTCACAATGGTGTATAACACGCCTATTTCTATTGTCGGAAATATTTGTAACATGCCTTACAAGTATATCAACCTGCAGTATAAAAATGTTAATCTCGCAGTGAATGAATAATTATAAAAAGTATTTCCCAAACACCTACTAATTTTTATCTGAATAGATATTATCATCCAGATAGTAAATGTGTAAGAGATACCGTGAACAAAATGTAATATTTTGGGTATTTCTAATGAGTGACGGGTTTTTATTTTCATACCCAAATATTCCCATTTCATCAATGTCGTTCAGACCCTCTTGAAATTAGTACGTTTCCATTGGGAACACAACCAAGAACTTCAATAAGTTAAACAAGAACTATGAAAGTATCACTAAATATCGTTTTATTTTTTTACAGATGCAATCTGCATGTTGCATTTGTTTATTTACTTTCCAACAATAACACGTTATTATTTTAAAGGCCCGTTTTGGTTTGATGCAATCAGTTTCAACTGGGACCAATTGGAATTATTACCTCAAGGATTCGAAGTTTTAAACAGGTTGATAGTGAAGAAGATAGGACCGGACCGTTACCCTTGCCTAGCGGTGATGGCTAGAATGCAACGATCGCAAGGTTCGAAAATGCCATAATTTTAGCATTAACTTTCATGTCACCATCTATATACTATAAAGAAACACACAAAAAAAATAATACAGTAAAAGGATAGTCTGAAAGTAACCTGTATTAAACATGATATGAAAGAAACTAAATTTGAAAAATTAAATATTATTGAACGATAGGTACGCAAATCGTCATCTGCAGTAAATAACTTATTCCAGTAAGAAGAAAAAAAGTATCTGCCCATGTAGGTATTTGGTAACATACACAAAATCATATTGCTATTAATGCGAAATCTGGAAAAAAAAAAACTAAAACTATAAAAAAAAAACACTTTCAACATTAAAGTTTTACGTTTGATAAAAAAGACTGAATGTGAACAACAAATTATGGTTATTATATGTTTCACTATCGTAATAAATATAATCTTGACTTCGTCGCGCGTGGTATTATTTTTTCTTTCAGCTATAATCTCGAGAGCACTATTAAAACATGTTAATAATTTCTTATTTTGGACACATGTTACGGTTTGTGGTTGCAATATATGTAGAAGTGAAATAGTTTTTACTTCATTGTTAAAAAACATTTTAGCCCATGCAAATATCATCCAGAGCACCAAGCGTATAAAACATAGCAAGGAATCAGAAAAATGAAAAATTGAATTTTTAAACAACACATTTATATGAAAAACGCTATGCAGTTTCACTTTTTTGGGATTAATAACAAGTGTGTGCGAATGTCAGGAACGATAGTTTAAGATCAAAATTCGAGATTTAAAGGATAAAAATGGCATTTTCGGGTCTTACTATTTGACGATAAAAATAGAATTTGTCATATTGATACAACTAGGTCAATTCAAATTGGACGAACACGCGAACCACTTATGAATTTAGTATATGTAAGAGAATGATAATCCCTTTATTCATGATTAAGTACGAGCGTAAGCGAGTACTTATCGTGAAGTAAGGGATAATCATTCTCTTACATATACTAATCGGAAAAAAGCCTATATTTTGTTCCGTCTTTTTACATTAAATACTGTTTCGTTTTGTCAAGGAAACGTTCTTATAAAATGCCTTTTAAAGTTTTAAATATATTCAAATCTTAAATAAAATTCCTGTTGTTTTTTATTTTTTTATTTTATCGGACTATTGGAACTAACTATTCTTCTCAACCGCTAGTTCAGTAATCAGTTTAAAAATCTAAAGATTTAGTTTATTTTTTATTTTATTTTATTATTATTTTTGATGCATTGCTTTGCTATTGTTTAATTTTTTAGTAATTTGGAGTTATTAATATTTTCATACTAACATGAAAGGTACAAATTTTACTGCACCAGTAAACTTCAACTTATTTAGATTTTTTGGTTTGAAAAATGACAAATTGAATTTTTAAACAACACATTTATATGAAAAACGCTATGCAGTTTCACTTTTTTTGGATTAATAGCAAGTGTGTGCGAATGTCAGAAACGATAGTTTAAGATCAAAATTCGAGATTTAAAAGATAAAAATGGCATTTTCGGGTCTTACTATTTGACGATAAAAAAAGAATTTGTCATATTGATACAACTAGGTCAATTCAAATTGGACGAACACGCGAACCACTTATGAATTTAGTATATGTAAGAGAATGATAATCCCTTTCTTCATGATTAAGTACGAGCGTTAGCGAGTACTTATCGTGAAGTAAGGGATAATCATTCTCTTACAAACTTAGAATATTGTAAAGTGCTCAAGGCTCAAATGATCTCTTGATTATTTGTATTCAAGAATTAGTTTCATTGTCAGTGTAAATTAAATGTTTATAATTGATGCATGACTTCATTTTTCAGCATTTCATTTATGGGTTAGTTTTTAGTGATGTAAGAACTTTCTTATAATTTGGGAAATATTTTTAAAAAAAATGCGTTATCGTCATTAGGTGACACAGCAGTACAAAGAAAAAAAAGGTCGGAATTGTATTATATGTTTCCTGATTGTGTGTATAAATGTAAATCATGTAATATTTTAGCGAGGAATTATCTTTTTTCATTTACAGTTTAAATCAATAAATATATTTGGTTACAACTAATATTATTTCACAGCCAATATATTGTTCCGTCTTTTTACATTAAATACTGTTTCGTTTTGTCAAGGAAACGTTTTAATAAAATGCCTTTTAAAGTTTTAAATATATTTAAATCTTAAATCAAATTCCTGTTTTGTTTTTTATTTTTTTATTTTATCGGACTATTCTTCTCAACCGCTAGTTCAGTAATCAGTTTAAAAATCTAAAGATTTAGTTTATTTTTTATTTTATTTTTTTTTATTTTTGATGCATTGCTTTGCTATTGTTTAATTTTTTAGTAATTTGGAGTTATTAATATTTTCAAAATAACATGAAAGGTACAAATTTTACTGCACCAGTAAACTTCAACTTATTTAGATTTGTTGGTTTGTTTCACGATTCAACTTTTAGTCAGTTTCAATAACTGTGATTAATTCCTTCCAATCTGATGAATGTGCTTCGGGTATTTGTAACTCATTTATAGAAACTCCTAGTTTTGTAGTGTAAATAGACCCACATATTATGATAATCCCTTACTAAGAACATGATTTACATTCATTCTTCACAATTAAGAGACATCAAATCCTACAATTTCATTGGTCGAGAGCACTTTGCTATATTCTAAATTCTAGGATCACTAATTACATACATTCCAATAATGATAAACACAAATGTGACTGCAATCAATCCTTTAATAGGTCTTGTAATTTGTGACAAGACATCAACCATTTTGTAGATCAATCAATATATGACATGATCTCAACCATTTTGTAGATCTTATATATTATGATTTGACCTCAATCATGATGTATATCTTACAACATGCACTTCAACCCTAATCCTGCAACATAGATCAAGAAATTTGTGAGAAAGGACTCAAATCCTACTAAAAATCTTACAATTTATGATAGGTCCCTAATTCTGTTATATAAATGGGACCTCATCCAATTTCTGGTAGATGTTAATCATGTTATAGGTATACACAATGTGTTATAGGACTTCAACTTTTTTAAAGTGGTAAAGTGAAATTATAACTTTTATGTTATTTTACATCTACCAATTTGAAAGTTCCTAATGCAGTTTGAAATCCATATTTTGTTATTGATTGTCTAATAATATGTTTTGTAAAAGAAACAAATAGACAAAAATAAAAGATCCATGCATTGGACATACATTTAATTAGGAAATATCAAATGCATCTATTTTGATGATGTCAATACCTATCGTTGCTATTGTAAACTATGTACATACAACTGCCAATACTTATGATAACAATTATTGGTTTTGTCTCCAATATCTTGAACAAATCTTTAAATTATTGCTTAATTGACACAAAATTATTCAAAGATATCCTTTTTAAATAAAATATGACTGGTAAATTATATTTAACACCTTTATTCAATACTCATAATAAATGTATGTCAGCTTTGTTTTTCGAATATCAATAAAACTGGATAAAGCCTAGATGATTTACACTTGGTAATGCTACCAATTTATTGGTAATGTTTACCTAATTAAATGCAAACTTTGTGTCATTGATGTTTAACGGCGTATAGCTTTCAAGAAGTCTATCTAATACATGGAACATCGGTGGCCTCATCTCAGCAAATCTGAATAAATAAACAGATTCTAATTTTTTAGATAATATTACAGCTTATGATATAGTGCTGTTAACTGAGATACATATTGGCAAAGATGTAAATATAGTCCGTCCAGGATATAACTATTTTCCTGTTTGTAGACCAAAATCATCAAACAATAGATATTTTGGTGGCCTAGGCATTTTTGTTAAGAATACCATTTTACCTGGTATTGAGATACTAAAAAATACAAGCTTAGACTATCAATGGGTCAAACTAGCCAAAAAATTCTATAATTTCGCAAAACATATTTTCCTGTGTTTGGCGTATATTATTCCAGCATCATCTAGATATATATTTCAGTCAGATAATGACCCATTAGAAACTATAGAAAAAGATATGATACATATGATCCATTTGCAATGGATGATGAAGATTATGAATATGATATTGGGTTACAGAAAAGGAAGAGTTGTGATACTAAAGTTGATGCTAGAGGCAAGCAATTACTTCAACTGTGTATTACTTTAAAACTCAGAATACTGAATGGCCGTATGTTGGGTGATTCAAATGGTAATTTTACTTGTTTTAAACCTAATGGCACAAGTATGGTTGATTATATTATTATGTCAGAAGATTTGATTGAACATACTTTGAATTGTAAAGTATCAAATTTTATTCCCTGTTTTCCTGATTGTCATTGTAAGGTATCATGTATGCTGCTTGCCTCATATTGTCCTGTTTTTATAAATAATAATGAAAGTACTCAAAACTTTCCAGGTAAATTTAAATGGAGTGACTGCTCAAAGGAAAAAATCCAGGATGCTGTATGTCACCCATCATGTAAACTTGATATTAATGCTTTTCTAACTAAAAATTATCAAGATAAATCAAACATAAACTCAGCTGCTACTGACTTGCAGAATATTATAAGTAAGCAGCAAAAAATGTCACTCAAGTTCAAATCTAATAAATATAAAAAGAAACTTATTAATAAGAAATAATAGTATGATCAAGATCTTTACAATAAAAAGAGAGAATTAAATATTAAAGCTAGACATATGTCTGAAAATCCATATAATATTAATATTAGAAATAACTATTTTAAACATTTTAGAGAATACAAAAAGTTAAAAAAAAAAAAACTATAAAAGAAGGGAGTTTAAATCAAAAATTGTTAAACAACTTGATAATCTGCTAACTAAGAATCCAAAGGAATATTGGAACCTTGGAAAAAAATTAAAGGGGGAAACAGAAGAAGCTCGGGATGCCCCAGAAATTTCTATAAATAATACCACATGGAAAAATTCTTCCAATATTTAAATTCTCTATCTGATACTAATCAATCAAAAATAAATCTATTAAATAACATGCTTCTTGATTTAGAAAAAGAGAACATGTCAAATGTATTAGAGTATAAAGTGACTAATCAGGAAATATTTAAAGCAATTACCAATTTGAAACCTGGAAAGGCATGTGGTTTGGACCTGATACTAAATGACATGCTAAAAGCTGGACAAACAGCCCTTATAGGCTGTATTAATACACTCTTTAATTTAATATTTACTCATAGCACTTATCCAAAACTATGGTGTGAAGGATACAGTATACCTATACATAAATCAGGAGATATAAATAACCCTGAAAATTACAGAGGTATAGCTATAACCTCTTGTATTGGAAAGTTATTTAATGTTGTGTTAAATACAAGACTTTCTAACCATTTAGATGAGAGAAATATTTTGACTGATTGCCAAGCCGGCTTTAGAAATAAATCAAGGACCACATGTTTATCCTCAAATGCTTAATAGATAAATATACTAATTACAAGGGAAGTAAATTTTATGCTTGTTTTATTGACTTTAAAAGAGCTTTTGATACTGTGATACACCTAGGTATCCTTATCAAAATGCTCAAGTCAGACATTGGGGGAAAATTCTACCATTTAATTAAACACATGTATACACTCAATAATTTAAGAGTAAAAGTTGATAACAAACTAGGTCCATGTTTCAACTCTTATATTGGGGTTAGACAAGGGGATGTTTTGAGCCCTGTCCTTTTTAATATATTCATAAATTATCTACCTAATTGTTTACTAAATTGTCCTGTAAAACTCAGCGCTAGTCGCATTGACTGTCTTATGTATGCAGATGATGTCATTGTATTTATGATTCTGCTGATGGACTTCAAAAGCGCTTGAATGCATTGGAATTATACTGTGATACCTGGTGCCTAAATGTTAACTTAAAAAAAAAATAACGTTTTAATTTTTAATAAAAGTGGACGCCACATAAAAGAACCATTCTATTTTAAAAATGAATTAATTGAAATGTTTTCAAATATAAATACCTTGGAGTTATATACCAGTCAAGTGACCTATTTAATTATGCAAAAGAAGACATATTTAATAAATCTTTAAAAGCTTCATATAAACTTAATAGATGTTTATCTGGCTCAGATACTAGTATTAAAACAAATCTACATTTGTTTGACCATACCATTAAACCTATTATTTTGTATGACTCAGAGATATGGGTAATGTTCAAAACTGACCCTTGTAAAAAAAATGCTACAAATGTACTTGATAAAATATACCAGAATAATGTTGCTGATAAAATGAACTTAAAGTTCTATAAGCATATTTTAGGCTTGAATAATAAAAGTTCAAATGTTGCTGTACAAGCAGAATTAGGAAGATTTCCTATATATTTTGATATTGTTATATCTATTATAAGCTATCTGCATAGATTACATCATTGTAACTCAAATCTATTGAAAGAAGCTTTTTTACGTAACAAAAATATGCATGAAAATAACACTATGACATGGTATTCCTCTGTTAAATTTATTTTGGAAAAGCTTGAATTGAAAGAAACATATTGTATTGATTATTCAATTAATAGATTAAAACAACTTATTATGAAAAAGTTAAAGACACTTTGTTTGAAAGCATGGTACAATGATAAAGATAATGTTACTGGAAAGCTAGATACATATTTTTCTCATAAAAGTTATTTCCAAATGGAAAAATATCTTGATATTCAAAGTTTTGAATCAAGACAAATATTATGTAATTTCGCATAAGTGCCCACCAATTACGAGTGGAAAAAGAGCAACATAAGAACAAACCTATAGAAAGGTCACAGAGGACTTGTAACTTTTGATCTCATAATGATATAGAAGATGAGTTCATTTTTTAATACACTGTCCATTATATGATAAATGTCGGGAATTATTGTTTGCACAAGCTCATGAGCACTGTCAAAATTTTAATAACTTAGTCTGCAAATCAAAATTTTATGGTTAATGACCACTGAAGATAAACATATACTAAAAAAGTTAAGTAATTTTCTTATCCAGAGTTTTGAATTGAGATCAATAAATTCTCTAAAGGGCTAAATCTCTTTCAGTGTATCTATATATATTTTAAATTAAAAAAAAAAAAAAAAAAATACACGTTACTCTATCTATGTACATGATGTATATGCATATTTCATCTACATATATGTTAATGCCTAATATATGCATTCTTAAACTGCAGTAAATTTTCTAATTTTTGCAATTAAAATATTATATACATAAATATCTAGTAATTGGTTGCTGTGTGTACAGGGGAGAAAACTACCCTTATATTTAATCAGTCAGGGCTGCTTTTTATTTAGCTCTGAACACCATATCTTCAAAGATTATTACATACTGTTTAAAGGGGAATACTCTTTACATATTTATAGATTGTCTACCATATTACTTTCTCTTCCATGTGCATACAATAACTGTTCAGTGTTCTATTGTGTTGTGTTGTGTTGTATTTTATTTTATTATCATTTCATTGTTATAAATCAATCATTGTAATCATTGTATGAAATTTAAAACCCGCTAGGGTCCATAATTGGTTTATTAAAGTATTATTGTTCTTATTTTTATTCTTATAAGAAAAAAAATACTAAACTATACATTTCAAAATATTTTACATCGACTAGACATTTCATTTTATCATGTTTAAAAATATTTACAGTTTAAATAAGATTCAATTCTGTTGAATATCCACTTGAACTTGTATTCGATGATCATCAATTATCTCATTCACTTTGTTTTTACCTTAAAACATCTTTAATGCACTTTTCTTTACGGTTTTAACAAATTGCTTGACCTTCATGTACATCAGTTAGCAAAATAAGCCAAATATTCATTTATATTTATATTAAGTATATATTGTTAATTTTACCAATCATCCTTTCAATCCTTTTAAGAATATATAAAGTTACGTGATTACGGATTTGCACTGTATTGTCCGCTTTTGTCTCTTAGTAATAGTTTTATCATTGTCCTTAACTTTTGAGAGAACTGTTATCAGGTAATCCTATAGCACGTTTCATTGTCATATCGACGATTATTGCAACAGCTTAATTAGCAACTAAATATCTTAAATGGGGAGTCTTGAATCGTTATAGCTTTATAGCAACATTATGATCGAGCTTTCATATAATAATAAGCATAAAGAAATCTACTGTACAGTACATGGGTTTTCAGTGATCCTGTCGTTTACATTTAGTACAAACAGATCAATGTAATGCTTGTATAATGAAACTTACAATTGATTGTTGTACCAAAATAATATTTACTTAACTTTTCATGATCATATTTAATACTTTGTATAACTCATTTTGCTATTTCATATATTGCAAGTCGAGTAAGATAAATGTTTCTTTTATTGTTTTCTGTACTTATTTAATCTCAGCATCGCACAAGGTAAAAAAGGAGATGTGGTATAATTGACAATGAGACAACTCTCCACAAGAGACCAAATGACACAGAAATTAACAACTATAGGTCACCGTACGGCCTTCAACAATGAGCAAAGCCCATACCGCATAGTGAGCTATAAAAGGCCCCGAAATGACAAATGTAAAACAATTCAAACGAGAAAACTAACGGCCTAATTTATGTACAAAAAATGAACGAAAAAAAAATTGTAACATATCAACAAACGACAATCACTGAATTACAGGCTCCTGACTTGGGACAGGCACATACATACAGAATGTGGCGGGGTTAAACATGTTAGCGGTATCCCAACCTTCCCCTAACCTGGGACAGTGGTGTAACATTACAACATAAGAACGAACTATAAAAATCAGTTGAAGTTGAAAAAGGCTTAACTCATCAGATAGATACAAATAGAAATACTACACAGAGTGGACGTGGCCGGGTCACTTGTATATCCCAACAACAAAAAGACATTACGTACAGATCTGAGAGTTCTCGCAGTTACTGACAGCTAGTTCAAAGCCACTAACAACTAATAAAAATATGATGCATCTAAGACTAAATTATCAATCAGTACACATCCAACATCCAATGGATTTAGTGTAAAGACGTCATAAACAGTCAGAGAAAAACATGACCTTGATCATGTCCTCCTGATCTGTTTATAACGTTGCTGTATGAATTCTACTCCGAAGTACAACCACCGACATAAGAGATAACGACATGAATAAATATAAGCATTTGAAGTACTTTTAAATTGCTTTCCGTAAATATGATTTGTCCCTCATACGGTACTGTTTATTATTGTTCAGCTTACGCTTTGATTTTCATGTTCTGCTTTGTATTTTACGTTTTTAAATATTGTTTGTTATTCCAGTGTTCGAGATATCAAAGGGATGATTAAAATCTTAAAAAGACTATTTCACCCTACCATGTGTTCACAAAAAATCAAAACAGGTTCCATTAGGCCTAAAAAATTGTTTACCGAAATCGTAAGTATATGTGTGAGGCCAGACTTGAGTTCTATTACAGATGTCTAACTATATTATTACTGCATGGTGAAAATTGTTCAGCTACATGTAGCTGATATGATCGAAATTAAGGTCGACATCAGCGAAGAGAGCAGATAACACACATTCAATACGCAATACAAGTGCTGTTTTATTTTATTTTTGTAATGCATTAGAATAGGAATACGAGTACTGTATACGTAGATGAAGAGATGCAGCCGTCAATTGGGATTTGATGCTCGCAAATATCAGTTTTATTGGCTCAGCTACGCGTTCAAGTAAAACTTCATTAGCGACCGTCAAATCGCCAATTGACGGCGGCAACTCTTTTTTCAACCTACATTGGGCTCAATATTTTCAGAGATCTTTAAAGAGATTAAGCACTCTTAAGTACTATGAAACAAATATTTTTATTGTATTTGTGCATTAAAACAAACGCGCCGAGCGGACTATTAAACAGCCTGGTGTAAAAGTAATATTAGAAATAAAGGATAGCTGAACATTACGTTATCAGTTTTCAAGCTGAAATAAAAAGTTCCAAAGAAATAAGTCATAGGCAAAAATATAAGAGAGACAAAGACAGTCACTACCTATATGTATGACATGTAAAGGAAGTCTGAGCATTAAATCGAAGATACATTGTAGTTATTGAAATCTCGTTCTTAAGGTGTAATACCACCAAATCATAGTACGTCACATCCGGTTGCATACGAAAATAGGTCGACAAAAAATATTCCCTTGAATTTGACAGTTGTAGGTAATTGATCCTTCATTTCATCGCAGTAAAACATTTCTGAGTCATAAACATATATCTTGGGTATTTCAAAGCACCATTATTTCTTTATTTGGGGTTTCTATAGAATGTTTTGGAGACTTGAGATTACATGGTTACTAAAGCTTGTACACAGGTTAAAAAAGGGGGAAAATTTGATTGGTTAACTTCCAGTGATGGTTTTTTTCTTATATGCAATGAAATGTTATGTGAATTTTTTTCTATAGTACTGGACAGGATAAAACTTTACTCATGCCAAGTATTTCTTTATTTGAAACAAAGATAAATTCTGCACAATTTTTTGAAAAGTGCAAATTTAACAAAGACTAATAGGGGAAAATCAATGGTGGTATTACACCTTAACAACGTTATTCGACATTTAATTCAGTCTTTGAATTTAGGAGTAATTAAAACTTGTCGGAGTTTGAATAATGCCGTAAGATTTGTTTTCCCCTTTAACATGTGAAAAACGACATAAAGTATCCAGTCCAATGTGTCTTTTAAGGAAAAGTATGCGTAATAGGCAATATGTCGTTTTTGCGTTATTTGTTTATACATTTCAAGTGACGATGTGTCTTATATGTTGTGTGAGTACTAGGTATTGTATGCATATACATTATATGTTATGATGTTTGTTTCATGTTTTTTGCATTACACGTGGTGGTATATATTCTATGGTATGTGTATGCATTACAAGACGTGATGTTTATTTGTGTATATGTACTATATGTCTATGCTTTACAGGTGAAGGTGTTTATCTATGTGAATGTATTACATGTCTATACTTTACAGGTGTAGGTTTTTATTCTATGATTTGTGGTAACTGTATGTGTATGCAGTTCAAGCCGTGATGTTCATTTACTGATGTGCGTGTATTTAGAATTATGAGTTACGACTAGTAATGTTGTGTGTGTACAGTATGTTTATACATTACACGCGGTGATGTTTATTATATGTTTTGTGCGTACTGTATTTTTATTAATTGCAAGTGGTGTGTTAAGGCTTATTTTATGTCGTGTGTGTACTGTATGTTTATGCATTACAAGCGGTGATGCTTTTTTTATTTTGTGCGTAATGCATGTTTTTTTCATTGCAAGTGGTGATGTTTCTTTTATGTTTTGTGTGTACTTTGTGTTTATGCAGTGCAAGTGGGAAACATCTGAATTTAAAGCTGTTGTTTTTGTCATAAAAATTAAAGACGTTTATTTAAATTAAAATTGATTAAAATGTTATATCTTTTAATTAAACCATTTGAAATCTTGTTGACGAGGTCAATTTAAGCCATGAATAATAAATGATAGCATTTTTTTCTGTTCTTTGAAATATAATACAATTGATAAAGTTTTCAAATGATAATATTGTTTGAAGGAAGGAAGTATTAATTTCTTATAGAATAAATATATAATTGTCAGATAATCGGTATATTTTAGAGTAGTCAGTTAGTTAATGAAGTGAATCAAAAGCAATCAAGTAAATTACACAGGCACATATGACAAATATTTTCAGATGTTTTGATATCTTGATATTCATATCAATTAAATTCTCAATCATATTTACGTGATCATCTATTAGCTGTGTAAAGCGGTTCATGTCTTGTATATTTTGTTAATAGTGAACAAAAAGGTAGAAAAAAGTAAAATCACAAACAGACTGAACTCCGAGGAAAATTCAAAACGGAAAGTCTCTAATCAAATGGCAAAATCAAAAGCTCAAACACATGAAACGAATGGATAACAACTGTAATATTCCTGACTTGGTACAGGCATTTTCTTATGTAGAAAATGGTGGATTAAACCTGGTTTTATGGCTTGCTAAACCTCTCACTTTTATGACAGTCGCATCAAATTCCATTATACTGACAATAATGTGTGAACAAAACAAACAGACATAATAGGTAAAAATGTCACAAAAAAAGAGAGACGAAAGATACCAGAGGGACAGTCAAACTCATAGATCGAAAACAAACTGACAACGACATGGCCAAAAATAAAAAGACAAACAGACAAATAATAGTACAGATGACACAACATAGAAAACTAAAAACTAAGCAACAAAACTTGGGGTGATCTCAGGTGCTCCGGAAAGGTAAGCAGATTCTGCTCCACATGTGGCACCCGTCGTGTTGCTTATATTATTACAAATCCGGTAAATAGTCTAATTCGGTAAGTCACATTCGTGAAAAGGAAAGGGTATTGTAGTTACGACATAAGGAACATATCCGATATCATCTGTGAAACGGTTATTCCATAACGGTCAACCAGCTCGTGATGGCGTACGTAAAATTTATGAAGGGATGATTTCAACTTCACCATTTGGAACTCTTGGCTTAAGGGTACAGCAATCAACATTGTGTTATTTTCTTAATCACTATAAAAACAAACAAATATGTTACAAAGAAGAACAAAAATTCATATAGAAAAAGCGCATGCTTCACAGAGGAATAAGTGATCAGTATGCTGGAGTTTCTTATTGACAACATCTTTGTTGAATTTGGAGGTAGACTTTTTCAACAAATTGTCAGCATTCCTATGGGAACGAACTGTGCGCCTTTCCTTGCCGACTTCTTTTTATTTTCATATAAGTCGGAGTTCCTTCAAACACTTGTCAAAAACAAGAAGAACACAGAAGACAGATCATTTTATTTCACATTCAGATATATTGATGATGTTCTTTCCATTATCAATCCAAACTTTTCTAATTGGGTTCCATTAATATATCCTTCAGAACTAGAAATTAAAGAAACAGCAGACACGGCTTCCTCCGCCTCATTTGTAGACTTATACCCCAGACTTTATAAAACGTCACCAGTGTCTGAGCATAAAGTTGATGAACGTCTCGTCCTTTGTCTAGAAAAGGTTCATCGGAAGATACCAAGACCTTATTGATAAACATTCCGTATCACCTTCACATTGATACATGATGGTTTTGGAGTGTAGATTCTAGATACTGACGTTGTTTATCATCTTAATTACGTGTTGTAGTGTTCTTTTTATTTGTCTTTTTATATTTTTAACCTTTACTGTTTAGTCCATTTTTAGTAATATACTTTTGGCGTGGCTCGGTATTTATACATCCCGCCATTTTGTTAGTGTGCTATGGTCATTTTTTATATTCTTGTCTTTCATTTTTTCTTATGTACTGTGTCTATAGAGCGTCTATATGCCATTTTGTTTTTCTTTGCTGAAATAGTTATTTGTTTTTATAGTGATTAAGATGTATGAAAGTATGCTACCTACTGATATGAAATACTGCCGTTCTACACTCTAATATCGGTAGATGTACTTCAAAGAAGATTATCCACAGGAATGTCATAAATAATAATAATTTTGCAAATGTTTTGCAGTATAAATGTTTAATACCGAATTGTTATTTGCTATTTACAAAGATAGTTCATTGTTTGGTGACTATGTATTAAATCAAACTTGAAATAAATAATGTTACAGTAACAATTTAGTCTGCTACACATCTTGAATTACAACTAGAAATTGATAATAACGGTCGGTTTAGAACTTAAATTTACGACAACAGATTACGACAGAAGGCTATGTAATAGATTTTTGTAAGATTTTGCAAGAACTTTGGCATGTTTAACTAAAAATTGAGAAACATGATTCATTGTACTTGCATAGATATATGTGAATGAAAATCCATACAAAAGGTAACCATTTATATAGTATGCACATAAAATATGCAAAACACTTTCCTAAAATTAACTTTAAAAACTCCTTTCCCTAGTCCATATATTTTTCTTCAAAATCGATATGTTTTAATGCCAGATAAGTCTCCGTTTTAACCATGTTAAATAATTATAGTGTTACCGACTTTATTTGTTATGAGGTATACATCAGTCAAAGTGGAGTTATTGGTCAAAAAGTACAACAACACATGAAAATAAGTCTAACTTCGATGCGCTTTTCTGCCGTAAAACATACTTTTCCGACGTTGATCACTACATCACTACCAACACTGTAATAGATTGGGTAATACTTAAAAAACCAAGTTGATGATTCTATGATTATTTGCAAACGTTAATTGAGATTTGATATATATACAGACATGCAGTTGTAAATTGGTACAATTTCCCTTTGATTTGAATTGACTGATATTGTTAGTATCATTTGACCTGCTCACCTTTTATTTCACCATGATAAAGCCAGTATTAAAAATATAAAGTCCTTTATTCTATATACATAGCAACGGTAATTTACTTAGTAACAACTTAATGGATAAACGTTTAAAGAAAAATGTATGAATTGGTTTAAGAGATTTGATGATTAAAAGACATTTTTAGAACTTTTTCGTCAATTTTACTTTCATACTTTACGAATATACATCTATTTCAGAGGTATTCATTCAATCATCCATGATAATTAAGAATCATAATTACTGATTTGTATGGAAAACGCATGGTTCAAACAGAAAAAAATATATAGTTTAAGGTTTACAAGATGTTCTTGCATTGCCATTTCTACTCTAACAGACATAAACTGTCTTCGAGGTTATTTGTAAATGCATTTTTATGTACTTTGGATGCTAAATTCTCCAAACCTATGATGTGTTCATGATTATTCTGGAAGTCTTTGATTCATACTAGATATTTGGGTGCAAAAATGTAACCAATTGTGTTTGACTTTGTATTATTTCAACCACCTAGACCCTCGTGTATTCTCTATAATCAATACTTACTGATATTTGATAAATCCTTTTTTTTACAGTCAAGTGCAAATTTTATAAAACATTGTTCCTTTGACCAGTCACATTTCAAACTGGCAGAAAATATAAACATGCGAAAAAATCTGACGATCGATTAGAAGAAAGATGACAAATTATTCCTCTTTGTTACAACCACAGGGCTATCTTTAAGTAAATAAATAATTACGTCTTATGATTATACGATAAACAACTATTTAAATTTGTCAGTAAAAGATTCGGTTGTGTTTCCATTTTGTATATGAACATATCGTATTTTTATCATAAATATTGTTTCAACTACCCCATTTCTATAATTGATGTCGTAGTACCCTGTTTCATTCATAAAATGGTGCATACCTAATCTTGCGCGTGTCACCTTCTATCATTTAGGAAATAACAGCGATAAGTGCATTATTTTTTTTTTAATTGTTAGTGAAGAAATAATTCTTTCATATCATGCTGTATGCCCATTGTAACATAGGTAAGCATTTGTCAATATCTGACATGACTAAGAAAATAAATTAAAACACTACAATTGTAATTGTGACATTACTCACGTGCACCACATATTCAACTGAAAGAACAAGATTTTGCTTGATACACAGCGAAATACAAGCGTCATATCAAAATTCAATTCTAACATGCTGAATAAAATTGAGAATGGAAATGGGGAATATGTCAAAAAGAAAACAACCCGACCAAAAGGCACCAATGGATCTTCAATGCAGCGAGAAAATCCAGCACCCGGAAATGGGCCTCAGCTGGCCCCTAAAAAAATGTGTTCAGTAAAAATGGACGTCATACTAAACTCCAAAACATATAAACAGTGATAAATGAACTAAAATTAAAAAACATACAAGACTAACAAAGGCCAGAGGCTCCTGACTTGGTACAGGCGCAAAAATGGGGCGGGGTTAAACATGTTTTGTGAGATCTTAACCCTCCCCCTATACCTCTAGCCAATGTAGAATAAAGAAACACACAGCAATACGCACAATAAAACTCAGTTTACAAGAATTCTGAGTCCAATGTCAGAATAGGTAACAAAAGAAACTAAGCAAAATGACAATGATACAAAACTTAACAAAGGACTACTAGCAGTTACTGACATGCCAGCTCCAGTGATTGAAAAATTATGCCTTCATCATATGAAAATCAAGCACAATCCCTCCCGTTAGGGGTTTAGTATCATACCATCATAAAATATACGAGAAGAACATAACCCGTATCATGCCAACAACTGGTTAGAATAAAAGTGTTTATTTCCGATAGGAATCAAAGACTTATATACAAATCTGTGAAATGTCCAATTTACTGTAACTTGTCTGTTGTTGAAGATCGTATGATAATATCTAGATGTCTTTTACATTCTGTTATAAAAACAGATTATGATAGTAGAACGATAATACATTGATTTGTTGTGATTATTTCGTTCAGTGTTTTATACACGCAATTAAATCGGAAACTACAGTAGTAAACCGAATCACGTAATTATAAAAAGAACATGCGGTATGATTGCCAATGAGACAACTCTCCATCAGATACCAAATGACACAGAAATTAACAACTATAGGTCACTGTGCGGCCTTCAACAATGCGCAAAGCCCATACCGCATAGTCAGCTATAAAAGATCCCGAAATGACAAATGTAAAACAATTCAAACGAGAAAATTAACGACCTATTTTATGTACTAAATAATGAACGAAGAAAAAATATGTAACACTGCAACAAACGACAACTACTGAATTAAAGGTTCCTGACTTGGGACAGGCACATACAGAATGTGTTGGGGTAAAACTAGTTTGAAGGCGTCGACCCCCTTCCTTACCTGGGACAGTGGTATTGCAGTACAACATTAGAACAAACTATAAAAATCAGTTGAAAAAGGCATAAGTTATGAGATGGATACAAATAGAAATAAATCTAACAAAAATACAAAGTGGACGTGGACAGGTACTTGTACATCCCAAAAAAACACAAAGTACATATCTAAAGGTACTCGCAGTTACTAGTAGCTAGTTCAAAGCCAATAACAACTAATAACAAAAATCATGCATCTAAGACTAAATTATCAATCAGTACACATTCAACATCCAATGGGTTTAGTGTCAAGATGTCATAAATCGACAGAGAAAAATATTATCTTGTGCAATGCCAAGATACAGGTATCTACAGATTGTAGAGCAATGAATGTGCACATGTATATAACAATAATATTTAGTTTGATTTTAATTTACTGATAACAAAATGAATATTAATACCAATAAACACAATATTCAAAAATGTAATTACAGTGTTGAATTGGTAACCTTTTCGAATAAGTTTATTTAAAGGATCGATAAGTTTACCTGGATCTTTTCTAAATTTTCGGGGTCGGAAAACAGTATCTCCGTAAAAATGTGGATGTGCTATCCCGTTTGAAATACGTTTTCTACAAGTACAATCAAAACCAACTCTTTATATCTATGGAAGAATTTAGTAAAAGTTTAAAGGTGGTAACGAAATCCCTGACTTAATAATGTACCAGTAATACATAGATTACATTAATTTAAATACAAAACGTCACAACAGACACGGGCATAACGAACGAGTTGTGATATATTAACACCATAAGATGGTGCCAAAGGAACATCATCGTCCAAAAAAGGAAAATTAACAATGGGGACAAAAAATCGTCCCTTTTGTCATAAATTTTAGTGTAGAGTTCCCCTGTAATATCTAATTCTAGGAAGGGATATTGAGGTCTCCCGTGATAACATGGGAATAGAGATCATATAAAAAATTCGACGATTCACAGTTTCAGGTTAGAGAAGTATTATTTTCTAATTTCTTATTACGTTTGATGTTATTGACACATAATTGAAAATTAAACTTCTGCTGGGTTTTTTGTATGTACACGAAATAATAGGTGGTTCTGTGTTATCAAAATAGGAAGGTAGAAAGTTTTGAATGGTAAAGTCATTAAATATACTCGATAAGTAGATGAAATCAATACCTCTGTTTATGTATTTAATTTTCATAAAGTGCCGTTTATGAACTTCAGGTTTATCGATACACGGGAACAGCCTATGGTGGCAAAACGTTGAAATTATACACGAATAAACATTGAGTGGGCTGAAGAACGAGATTGTGTCACATTCCTTGAAAACATTATGTAACTTACTTATTGGTATTTGACCTAGTTTACATAATAATTGATGCCTACCATTGTTTTTAAATATAGATAGATCATCAAGTGTAAAATTTATACGATGTTTAATTTGTTGATTACGATTTATATGTTTGCCACGAGACCTATTATTACGTTGTCTTTCATCAACAAAATTCATGATATCAATAGAAGAAGTTTTAGATATGTTCCCTTTTACAAGTATATTGACCCAGGAGATATGCTGTCTGCAGTCGTTTAATCCAAGACAGTTCGATAATTTACGGGAATCTTCAAATTGTTTATGCGATTGCCCTTGTTATTTCTGGATCGTTTCGAGTGATTGGAATCTTACGAATTTAATATTGTGGATGACCTCATAGTATTGTCAGAAGATAATCTAGATCAGTTTAGTTATTTTCTGGCATTGCACGAGAATATGTATGGATATCCACGTGCATTTTTATTTAAGAATCTGGCTTCAGCAGCATTACCACCTTTGACACAATTGTTAAAAGTGCTAAATTTAGAAGTTGAATTTCGATTGACGGCGGTTGAATTTATATTTGGAATGACGTTTTTTGAGAACGTGAATATC
Source organism: Mytilus californianus (assembly GCF_021869535.1). NCBI lineage: Eukaryota > Metazoa > Mollusca > Bivalvia > Mytilida > Mytilidae > Mytilus > Mytilus californianus. Next base: position 112,800,104 of record NW_026262723.1, read on the forward strand.
CTTGAAGGATTGGTGTATAGTGTTTTCTTGCCATTTCGTAAAATCATGATTAATTAAATGTAATGGGAAAATTAAATGAGGTCGAAAGCCATAACATTTAATAAGAATTATAATAACGGAATATATAAACAATTTATAAAGCAGTGGAAGAATTCTTATAAAACTATATTGAAAAGCAGGACAGAATGACGTTAGTAAAACAAAACAGACATATAACAGACATTGGTCCGAGAAAACAGTTCTATCGTAGTGAATCAATATCTTATATACATTAACGATAACAAAAAATCTAAAGGAATCGCATACGCGTTGAGAGGGAAAACGTCTCCTGCTATGGATGTTTCATCATTCATGCGAATCAACATTTAGTCAAATATGTTACAAAAGTGAAACGAACGAAATCGGAAAATTTACAGATCAGACTACAGATTTTAGACACCGCGAAAACATCGCTAGTAAATTGAGAGGCAGACACATTGTAGCGGTAAACCAACTCGTGATGGTGACATTACAACTTCTGCAGGGCATGGAAAAGCTAAAACTGTCATATGTTTGTCATAGATGCTCATCTGTGTCAACATCAGGAAAACGATCTAAATATGAAGCAAACATAGTTTCAGTAGTATCATAAATCTCATGAATCACGTTGATATATCAGATACAAGCACGCACTAAAATGTTAATTATTGAGTCACAGGATATAATCAATATATCTGAATGAGAAATTAAAGAATAAGGTAAAATGCTTTTTGTTTGAGAAGTTGTCTTGAAAGAGTACAGAATCTAATCGGGCAGTGTACACACAATTAGTACCAACTGGAATACCGATAGTTTGTTGAGAGATCATTCCACTAACCTTAAGAACTATGTTGTCGATCATAATGTCCAGAATGTATTTCTTCTTTAGATCAGTGTGGACAGATTTTTTATGTCCTAGAACTATAAATTTTACTCTACGATCCCCATCATTGTAGAAGAGAGGAGTAAGATATCACAGAAATATTCAAACTCATGAGTCGAAAAATAATTGACAATGCCATAGCGAAAAACTATAAACGGCCAAACGACACATAACATTATACAAACACAACATAAAAAAATAACAACTAAGCAGCACGAACCCAACCAAAACTAAATCAGTTAGATAAGTACATTGTTAACATTACCAACAACAATAGTTAAGAAAGTTATCATTGCCCTACAAAAAGTGCGTTCCATTGAAAATAAGAAAACAATATGTGCAACTTGTACAAATTCTTCCAATTTAATCTCTGTCTTAAATAACGGTCATGTTAACAACATACAGTTACAACTTATTCCTACTCCATTCCACAATAAGATTATATGTGGTAAACCACATTGAGCAAAATCCGACTACTATATCAAAAAGTTTCCTTAAATCTTGTTCACCTATATAAAACACAAAAGTCTGAAAGCTTTAACATACCACCACTTGGAAAAGAGGGTTCCCTTACATCTGATTCACCAAGCTAATATTGAAGGAATAGATCTGAAAAGCATTCCCACCTGAAACAGTCGACTCCATTCCAGTTAACGGATTTGAAATGAAGAAAAACAATTGAAAAGCTTTTAAACAATGTTACAAAACAATGTTAAGACGTGATCCAACGAAACACCTTATTTTGAAGTTTTAATGGAACAGTATGTTGCAAAGTCATCATCTAGCAATTTACAAATTAAGGGTCTAGGAGGTGAAGGGAGGGGGAAGCAGATTGTCTCACATATTATGGCGTTTGTCCATTATGTATGACTTATTGCAATATGAACTTAAATATTACTTTTTATGTATTAAATGTCATGTAATGCGCCATATTAATTTCAAGTCGATAATGTACCTGTCGGTACCTTACTCCAACTTTATGTCCCCATCCAAGTTCTTCACACTCCTCTTAGTTCATTATTTTGATTTTTCTATGTCTTGACGATAATGTACACAGCAGTCGGATAAGGACCGCAGACAAACAAACTGCACAATCAGAATGTTTCTGTCCAATGTCTTCACAGTCTCCTGTTTTGTTTTTTTGTTTTGATTTTTACGTAATATTTTTTTATCGTCTCAGCTGCATGTGATTACAAATTGATTTGACTACTTGTGATATGTAACTGACGTTGTCAAACAACGATAATTGGTTGACGAGTTGTCACATTGTTATTTAAGGTTTGATTGGTCTGTTGGATTGCTTTCTCTGTTCCATTAACTCATCATTCCCTTATTCTCTATTATATATTGATGGCAATTATGCCGGAAAATTGTCAAGCCCTTAAGGTGCATCCGGTCTCGCTCCTATTTCAGTTCATGCGTTCGCTTAGATTTTTTGCACCTTAATTTGTATCTTCTAAAGGGATTTATGTAATTTGAAAATTGAATATGTTCAATCCCACACCAGGAACATCTTTTTACACTGACAATGATATAAAGCCGGCAAACAAAAGCAGATTTGGTATTTTATGCCTCAAATAGCAAGAGGTGAATTAATCTAGAGCGCATTGAAATAAGATTAGTCAATAAGATGGCATTTTTAAAGAAAAACGATGATAAAAGATCTTTTATTGATGAAATATTTCTCAGACAAAACACGATTATTTCACATCAAACGAATATCGCACAAGTTTATTGGTGCACAGAAAAAAGGTTGATTTCAGAAAACGATTTGAATGCATCAACTGTTTAAGTAGTCACTTTATATGTTGTCCCGTTTTTAAACAAAACTCAACGGTATATATCGCATTTGCAATGTTAAAAATAACTTTAAGATCAAGTTGTGCACGTGGATTATATTAGTACTACTGATAAATACGTCTTGGTCGTATTTTCTTTTTCGTTAAATCGACGTTCGGTTTTATTATTTCCATCTGTGTTGAATCTTCCAGACGTATAATTTCTATTTGCTTTGGAACTTCCTTACTTAATACGTAGTGTGGTGACAATTTGATCTTGTCTTTTGTTGTGGCATTATTTGATGCAATAATGAGACCAACAGCCTCTTTCCAGAAGCTTGCTACAATGTTTGTGATGCCGTATGTTGACCGAACAGGTTTGTTCCTAACGGTTGTAATACCTACATTTAATGTTGCATTCATCATTGTCATCATAATCCACAACAAAAACAAAACAAAGAAAAAGTAATAGGCTCTTCCCAAAACCGGTTCCACAGAAAACAGATCATTGATACTGTTCTTACCGATAATAGCATTGACCAATGTCGTTGATGACACGAATAAGTTTTTGTATGTTTCTAAATGCCTGCCAAATATAAGATGTCCGAAAGTAAAAAATGCTACATACACGATCACAAACATAACAAAACACCCACACAGATCACGACTCACGTGAGAAAGAACATTTCCAAATTGATTTATTCTTTCATTATAGCTGAGAACTCGCATGATTCGCATTGTTGTCAGAAATATAATGAATGCCAAAAAAACGTTAAACAGTTCGTCCCATGAAGCAATATGACTGAAGTTGACGTATTTATTCTTATGGCTTTCCCATTTTTCCATTGCCAAATTAATCATTATCCATCTACCGATATACATTACGGTACAAACAAAGAATAATAAAATAATGATTATGTCAAGAACATGCCATAATTCTTTCAACATCTTCTTACCATATCTCCGAATCAAAAGAAATTTATGAACAGAAAATATAAGTATTCCAATTAGTACAATAATTTCACAAATAAAGATGAACAAACCAAGGCTTCCGATATGTTGATAAGGTCGAAACGGTTTGATTGATGTACTTTTAATGACACCACCTGTTTCCGGAAATTCGGTCAAAAACGTGATGAAGACAAAAACATTGTCATCCACGTTGTACAAGGTGAATTCTGTAAAAATGGCTCGTGTTGCACGATCTATCCATGTGTATTTATACAAATCATTAAGAATTAGACGTGATATGTTGTAGTTGACAATGAATTCTGCTATGTATCCACCACCGCCATATGTAGATTGTAGTCCTATCACCGGAAGTCCCCAAATATCAACAGACGAAACAAAATTCCAGGCAGCAGATGTCATATTATATACAGCTTGACCTCTGACACAAGGGCGAGGCTGCCAGGCTACACAATAGTTTACATCATCCTCTCCGTAAATGGAATATTCATCATAACAGGTAAAATTACCCCAGAACTGTGTCCTACATGGCTCTGAAAAAGTCAATACCTACATTTATATTATATGACTTTCAAAAAATAAAGTTCACCTTCAAGTGAAAAAGACAACGCCCGATTGAATTGAAGAAACTTAGTTAAAATCAATTGAGAGCTTGCTTATTATACTAGTTTTGTCTTTTCGTATACAAGTTGCGTTTTTGAGTGTTATCTTATTATCACTCTGGCAAACTATTATGAATTTTGTGAAGACTGTCAACCTGTATGTTCATGTCTTGTATTATCATCTACTTTAGTATGCGTTTAAGAATGTAAATATTATGGCTTTCAAATGTCTAGGTTAGTGCGTTCCAGACGAAGGAAAATCTAAAAAAGCACTTTAGACTCCAGCCACTTATATAATGTTATTATTCAGCTTGTGAATACGAATATTGTTTGATTGAAATTTGCCAAAATTCTAAAGAGAACAGACACAACTACTAAGATAATTGATGCCAGAGTAAGCTCTAATCTTTAATTTCATTGGTCAGAACCGGTCATTAAATTCATCGGCCAAGTTATACAAATTACATTACATGTTTTATGTATCGTACCTTGAACTGCTCTTAGTTGTCTCAGTCTCATTGGACCAACACGAAAATTTACTTGGTCTTGTACATATAATCTTCTATCTGCATTCAGTTGATCTCCATTGGTATGATACCGTGGAAAAAGAAACGGGATAAGGGTATCATCGATCCATACATATAAATTAGATGCAGTTGTAACCTGTAAAACATTCTAATAGTATAAGACATATGACCACAGATGTTATCAGGTGAATTTCATATTTTGCGTCTTAGTTATACATATTGAATTATGAATGGATAACATAAGCTACATATCTATTTGATTATTCGCCACTGGACGTTAAGCAAACAACAATCAATCAATCTATTTGATTATTACTTCAAAATGAATGACGGGCCTATTTACAGTTGGATAAAACAAAGGTAAAAATGAACAAATGGCAAGATAAAAATCTAAAATTTGTTTTCAATTATGAGATTTTTTTGTACAACATTTGAGAAGGTTTCAAATTATTCATGAATAAAGGCCCATAACTCTGGCATGATAAAATTGATGCAACTATGAGATCACGAAAAATATTTTTTGAGTTAACATACGGATGGACAATCGGACGGACTACGGTATCCTATAATATGTCCTGTATAAGACGGCGTATAACGACGAAAATAATATTAGATTGAGGTAGATGTTTGAGATCTATAAAAACTCGTACGTCAGATTGAAGAGCAAAGAAAAAATTATTATAAAAAAACAGTAGAGATTTTACAGTTTAATGAACAGTAAATTTACAAAATGACGTATCATTGATATTTCATGTTGGAACAGTAGTACTGACTACATGGCTTGTATTTTCTTTGGGGGAAAAACGTCGACAGGCAGTACTAGTGGTATCGACAAAAAGGTTGTAAAAGCTCATAAAAAATATCAGCCTTATAATTTAGTAAAAGATTGATTGATTGTTGGTTGCTTGACGTCCAGTGGCAAATATTTCATGCATATTCAGGACGAGAACCAATTAACAATAAATACAATATGTAGGTTCTGTAATAGGGGCGTCCGGGATTAAGGTCGGAGAAATTTAGACTGCAACGGGAAATAAGGGTGTATTGGATAGGGACAGAAGTTTATACCTTGCAACAGGTCACCTACGGACCCCTCAAAGAGTTGTTGCAAGGGTTCTTAACGTGCAAAGAGCGTGGCACTCTCTTTACTCGAGGCATCGGATTTAACGTCCCCATTCTGACCGGACGTGGCTGCAAATTTGTACATCCTGCACAGCCAAACGGACACCCCACTTTAGCAAGGGTTTTACTGCCGGTCGGAGAAAGACCAATGGTGACCATACTTCTATTCCCCAGTCACCCTTGGGGGATTTAGTAAAAGACGCACGTTTTCTCTGCAAAAGACTGATCTTTTATGTCAAATCAAAGCAGCCGAATAATTGAATAGCATTAAAACCAAACATTTGAAAATGTTGTCAAAATCTGCACAAGACCATCTATGACTAGTATAGAAAAACAATAGTATTTATATGCCAAAGTTCACTTCGTAAATGATTTTGGCCTTCCAACTGTTTTGATTATAGTGTCATTGATGAGATTTATGAAGTCGATAAGCACGCTCGGCCTGGCACATTACATTACGAATTTGTGACTGTAAATTATAATTCTGGCATAATTGCTCAGTTTGTATCTAAAATGTCACTAGTAAGTTTATAAGTAGTGACACCCCCTTATTCATAGTTGTGATGTATAACTTGTGTCTCTTTTCACAACGCATCATATTATACATGCATCGGATATCTCGCCAGGCTTTTATGTGTTTATATGCTTCGTCCAAGATTTGTTAATTCCTTATCGTACATTTATATGTGTATATGGTTGAAGTATTATCTGGCTGTACTCAACTCGTATTTTTTTCTTCACATTTTTTACATTGTAAAAATAACGTTATATAAAACAGGAAAGACAATTACCTGATCATATTTTAACGTTGAATCCCCTGCTGGGATATTATTTGATGTAACAAGATGCTGCTCTAGAAGATTTTTGACGTTATACCACGTAGAATCCCTGTTACTAAAACTGACACAATACAAAACAGCGAGGAATATTGTATATAAAACTAGTTCTATAAATATCTCTTGCATTCGAAGTCGCTGCTGTCTTTTTTCTTTCAATCTAGCAAGTTTCTTTGGTTTCAATGGAGCTTGCTTCTTTTTGTACACATCTTTAACAACAGAAATTAGAAAAATTATGAATAGCTATCTATATACTGACATTTGATTTTGTTAGGTTTCATGGACTTGTACAGTTACATCTTTTATGCTGATAGAAAAATTTTGGCCTTTTCTGCAAAAACGTGGCCAAATATAATATACCACATATAAAAAAGAAGATGTGGTATGATTGCTAACGAGACAACTCTACACAAGAGACCAAATGCCATAGAAATTAATGACTGTAGGTTACCGTACGGCCGTCAGCAATGAGCAAAACCAATACCTCATAGTGAGCTATAAAAGGCCCCGAAATGACAAATGTGAAACAATTCAAACGAGAAAACTAACGGCCTGATTTATGTACAAAATAATGAGCAAAAAACAAATATGATATACAGCAACAAACGACAACTACTGAATAACAGGCTCCTGACTTGGGACAGGCACATACAGAATGTGGCGGGGTTAACAGTGTTCGCAGCAAGACTTGTTTATTTCATGTACTTGATTATCTCCCAAACCACCTTGGGATAACCTATATTTAGTATAAAAGTATGTAATACGGGCATTTCAAAGATGTATAATCTATTGAACAATGATATTTTCTATTGGAGTGCAAAATCCATGTCCCCGTGGTAAGGACGTCGATATGGGACTGTGTTTAAGATAGCATCCGTTGCTATAACAATATGTTCTCAATATGCCACAAAGGGCGTGTCATGCGCTCTTGGTGCAGCTGCTAAAAGATACATATGCTTAAAATTGTTAAAATCCTCATTTGATAGCAATAACATCTATAACAAGTCGACTGAAAATTTCGGCTATCTGACCTATTTCTAGTCCTTGTCATTCTGACCATTTTTGCTCTTAAAGGCGTGTCTCTATCTCCTTTAGTTTTGGACTAAAAGGTAAGAAATGGGTTTAAATTTTCATTTCAAGGAGCTAAGGAGTCGTCTGAAAAAGTAGATTATTGACATATTTTTATACCTTATTTTGATGATTAGTTTCTCAGATTACAGTTTCTCTCCATGCACTGTAGTGTATGTCCAAAAGGATAACAAAAGTGAACACGCTGAAATATTTCGTTTGCTTTACTGATCATGATTGAATATATGCGGAATGTCTTGAGAAAACTGTTATATTTAAAGTATAAATTAAACTTAACAACACCAATGATAAATGTAGATTTCACGCCTTTAAATCATCGCATATACCAAATGTAGTTAATGTTTTTCTTATAGTATCTGGGAAACAGATCAAACCAAGAAAACAAATCTTTGACTACTGAACCATGAACATGAGGTCACGTTCAAATGAACTCTGCCAGACAGACATGTACATCATACAACGAGTATAGTTAACCTCTGAAATATATAGCTTTATATATATTATACAAATAGTTTACGCCATCGGGCCGCCGGAGTATTGTCAAATGAATCAGATAAGGTATTTAAAAACGTCTCGCAATATGCGACTTTCGGTACACCGATAAAAAATGTCATTTAAGGCAATAAAGTTTTTATGGAGTCCAAAGAAATTTTCAGTCGTGTTGACCTATTTACAGATTTTATCTTTCTGATAAGTTTTGCTTGATAACGTTTCTGTCAATTTATTATATTCTCCCTAATTTTTTCCCGTTGACAAATACAGATAAGGTTTAAGAAACTAAGGTTCCAACTCCTTGAGGCAAAGTGTCCTGAGATGAATTAGTATTTGGCAAATCTTTCGGAATTTTAAGGTTCTCAAAAAGAGAGGCGAAAGATACTAAAGGGATATTCAAACTCATAGGTCGGGACTAAACTAACAACACCATGGCAAATAAAGGAAAGACCAAAAGACAAACAACAGTATACAAAACACAACATATAAAACTAAAGACTGAGCAACACGAACCCCACAAAAAAACCCGGGGTAATCTCGTGTGCTCCGGTAGGATAAGAACATCCTGCTCAATATGTGTCACCCGTCTTGTTGCTAATGTGAGTACAATCCCGATGATACGTATAATTCGGTAGGTCACATTTGCGAAAAAAGAATGATTGAATTGTGGTTACGACAATTGGAACATATCAGTCGTCATCTGTGAAAAAACTGATATTTCATAAGTTTCCATAATGATCATATGCATATTTTTTCTTCATTGGTGACCGGACTGTTTAATTGTTCTCATCCAAAAAGTGAACAATCGAATCAAATTCTTTATGTAGTAATTACATGTTTTTTTTTTATATTTAAAATATATATTACTTTATATTGATGTCATGCCCTAGCGTTTCACCTCAGTGTTTTAAATGAAAACGGATTAATTGGGGACATATGAGGTTGAACAACAAATATTGCATTGCTTTGAAATGTATGTTTATGTAAACAAACTTTACCTAAAAGAGATGAACATGGACTTGCTGCTCGTCTTTTGGTCTCTAGAAGAAGTTTCTCCCTGTCGTATTTCCCAGTTTTCTCTTTATAACTCTTTACAATCCAAGAGAATATGACTGACATCAATATAATCTAAAACACATAAGTGAAGTTGTAAAATATTGGTAATTTTCTTTTTATAAAATTGAGAATGGAAATGGGGAATGTGTCAAAGAGACAACAACCCGACCACAGAACAGACAACAGCAGAAGGCCACCAACAGGTCTTCAATGCAGCGAGAAATTCCCGCACCCGGAGGCGTCCTTCAGCTGGCCCCTAAACAAATATATATACTAGTTCAGTGATAATGAACGCCATACTAAACTCCAAATTGTACACAAGAAACTAAAATTAAAAATAATACAAGACTAACAAAGGCTAGAGGCTCCTGACTTGGGACAGGCGCAAAAATGCGGCGGGGTTAAACATGTTTATGAGATATCAACCCTCCCCCTATACCTCTAGCCAATGTAGAAAAGTAAACGCATAACAATACGCACATTAAAATTCAGTTCAAGAGAACATTTGTCCTTCAGTTTTTAAATAATGATAGACATACTATACCCCATCTCCTTATTTAATATATATAATATGATATATAAACACATGGATTCAAACTTTTATAATTTGTGTTTAACATTAATATTGGTTTTAACTTTTATAATTTCAAAAGTATCGAAATATTGTACAAGAAAGAACATTGTTGAGTTTTCAAGATAAAAAGAAAAAAAAAGTTTAGTTAAACGACGATGTTATTTGAAAAAATCCGTTATAGTGAAAATATGCTAGTGCTATATAAAGTGAATCTGTTGAAATATGCAACTTGTTTTTACTATTTTTATATATATGTAACTTTGATCAGACATAATTGATAACAGCTAGAGTTATAAACCAAAAGTATCTTATTTTGAAAATTTGGTAGCTATTAGCACTTTCCAAAAATTATACTTTCATTCTGTTGTTATTTTGCGAAACTCTTGTATTTTTAACTGCAGCTTAATGAGTTTTCTATTAAGAACTTTACTGGTGATCTTTTAAAACAAGTGTTATAAAGTTTTTGATTTGATAATGTGCAGCAATTTAAATTGAGTAAAGAGGGGAACAAAATTTTAATAGAAAAAAAAATGTACAAAGAGTACTAAAATTTATTGTTTTAAAATATCTCTTAGGCATTGTTTTATTGAAATTCATCCAATTATCTCGATAAAACACCATATGAGAGTTACACCTGATATTTAACAAACTGTTTTGATGTATGTTGTTCATCCTTTATTCATATATATTGTACAAATGGTTAGGCTTACCATCTAGTTTGACGATGATTTATGTTACACGAAAGTAATTTTTCCGAATTTAGAAAAAAATACGTATTAGATTTTTGACTTCAAATCCTGATTATGAATATAAGGTATGCGACATTTGAGAGTCCACATACATAGTCATTAAAATACTGACATTTGCAAAATCAAAATTACAGTAAAAGGCCACCAATTATGTATACAAATTATAGTTTACATTAAACAATACAAGACATCACTATCATGTATAAACAATCCGTAAATTTTGAGATACCCTACATAATTAGTTCCATGACTGAGAGCCGAACACAATATTACTCTTTACCAAATAGTTTAAAAAATAAATTATTCCCAGCTTACTTTCTGTTGAAAATGTAACTAACATACGGAAAAGTTTCCAAATGTTGCATTGGCCATATATATATAAGAATTTCGTTTTAATGACGTTATTTTCAATGTAGATAAAAAAAAACGCTATCTTCAGATAACGTTTCGTCATACCAAAGTATTATTTATGTATATGTATATTATAATGTATACCTTAAAATGACAACGATACAAATTTTCGTGTAAATATTCAATTCCTTCTCAGAAAAAAAAAAATTGCCTGATTGATGAGGCAAGTTTCCAAAGAGAATTTTGTTTGTGATAAAACCATAATGTTGAATAAGCACTAGACACATTTTAAAATGATCCGAAATTTATTTTCATTGTTTTATAGCAAAAAAGTTTTAAAAAAATTAGTTACAACAAATTTTCATGGAATCATATGATGCTCCTTCCTTATAATTTAAGCAAAGTCCCTGGAAAAAGAAACGATACTAGAAGAGAGAAACTATAATGGACAAGAGAAACCCAAAGGGAAAGGATTTCTTCGCAAAGACGGAAATCTTAAAAAGGTTTAACTATTTTAGATTCTTTGGTATATCAATATTTTTATTGATTTTTGTTTTTATTGATTTTTCTACAGTTATTGAGGACTTCATTCTCGTAGATTTAATAATTCAGGGTCTAAATGTCTCGAGAAGAAGATTGTTAACTAAAAATAACAGACTCATAATTTTTCGGTGATGCACTTTTGCCCCTTATAGGTTTTCATATTTCCCAACTTGATCTCTATGCACATATTTGTAGTGACGTCTTAGATGTGAATGAACGCAACTGATCTACGACTGGTATAATGATTCCAATGTATATAATGGAATCCGTGATAAAATGATGATTTCAACTTTCGAATCGTCAACTTACCATTACACAGCATTAACAAACCGTCTGCTCCATCGTATGACGTGTATGTATCTCAATTGATGCATTACGCTCGTGCATTTTCAACTATATGGAGTGTATCTGCACAATTGTGCTCCTTACATAAAAACTGTCCTAACAGAGTTACAAGGAATAACGACTGAAAACGACCCTACATAAAGTTTAACGGCAACATCACCAATCGGTTGATCAATACGATATGTCTGTGTCTAAACTCAATAGCGACATGTTTTCGAAGTCCTAGGTGGGTAGATAACAATGTGTTGTCTAATCTATAAATTTACCGAGTTTGTCCTATTCCAGAGTTTGACATTTTGACTGATTATGAATAAGCATGGTGGTTAATACACGCAGATCAGGAGGCCCTAACCCTGTCGGACCCTCAGTTAAATTTTTGTTTTTATATTATATTTTCCTCAGTTTCTGTGTATCATCTTGAACTGTCTTCTTTATCAATTGATAAAATCTGAAGATCGGTAAAGATTTGTTGTCTACAGTTGCCTTAATTTAGCATCGCCACATGCATGATGTTTCTGTCTCAAGACAGGGGACTGTAATTCAGTAGTAGTCATTGATTTGCGTCTGTCACATTTTTCGTAGTTTGATGTCATATAGGAATCTATTAGAACTAAAATTATGGTGTTTTCAATTTGGCAATTGTGGTAAAAAATTTAATTAAATCTGAAAAGCGCAATATCATAAATATTTGATTGAGAAATAAAAAGTTATATAGGAATCAAGTTTACCTACATGAATAGTATTTCTTAGACACGAAACTTACAAAAATAAAGAATTCACTTTTCTTGAGATAGAACTCTTCACAAAAAACAATGTTCTTTTAAAAATTTATCCCTATATTTCTATTGGAGATATACCATGGATTTTTTAACAATGTTATATATCCAATTATGCTCATATATTAATATCAAAGCATGCAAACAATTTAAGCATAGCACTACTAAGATAATTTTGATAACAATTATTTTATTACAAAAATACCTGACATGTAGAGAAGATACAACACAATAACCAATTTTCTCAGAACTAACTAGATGAATATGTTATCATAATCCAATGGGAGTGTGGAGATAGAACAGTGTAGTTCTGACAAAAACTCGTAGGGTGAATAAATCTCGTATTATATAGTTGTATAGGGAGATAGACCATTGCACTTGGATATCAAATCTATATATTTTTATCAAAAGTGGACATATAACACTATAATATTCAGACAACGCATTGTTGGAGGCACTAATCTGACCTATTTCTGCATGCAATATTGGTCTTTTGTATCTGGTGAATAGTTTTCTCAGTGGAAATCATATCACATCTCCTTAGTTTTTTATATTAGTTGTATTATACTACCGGGCTCATTTGGGCATGTTAACTAAACAATTAATTTATTTGTAATATATCTATGGGACTATGCGTCACTATGAAAGTAGAAATCATTAAAATTACGACATGTTTACTTTGAGTTATTTTTAGATAAAAAAAAAGTACAACATTTAGAAAATCAAAATCCTTTGAACTAACTTGTAACAATAACATATAAAATTGTGAAAAGTTACATGAGCTTGAAAACAGTATGTTGTATATGTGTAAGATTTACGAGTAAACGGAAACATGAAATCGCAATAATTTTGCAACAATAAACAGCTTTGTATGTAGTGTTCCAAAAATGTAATGTTAATGTACAAACAGGTAGTGACATGACATCATTTGATATATATCGATAATTTAGATTTAATCATATAGGTTGTGATTTAACGTCTAACCAGTGTTTATTTCAAATATGAAATATATTGTAAGACACACAATTTCAACTACAGTCAACAAATTAATTCATGAATCACCATAAAATTATCTGCTTGTATATATATTATAAATTACTTTGAATAATACTACTATGCAGCATACCCACTTCTATCTATATACATTGTCCACTAAGAAGTTCCTAAGAACAGAAATTCAAATTCACAAACCACTGGTAATTTAGATTTTACCTATACAATTTGCAACGTCATTCAACATTTACATCAAAACTTACGGGTTATGGAGACCTTCTAACTTATAATAATATGCTTTAGTTGACATTTCATATTAAGCAGAGTATACGGAAATAGTGTAGTCCATGCAAACTATATGTTGAGTATTGTATTCATTACCTATTGTTTTTAATTTGTGTTACTTCAATCACGACGTATATAGCCTTTTATAGCGTAACACTGTTGTAAGAATTATGGCTAACTATATTATATGTATAGAGAAACCTCGATTTTCTTACCTTAAGTGGATCAACAAGGAGCATTGATTCGATGAATGACATAAAAAAGCAAAGAAGCCACTCCTCTGACTTCGTCTTTCCCCATTCCATGCTATAAAGAATTAGGAAAAATCCAGATACAAAGACGGCCAATGTAACTATTCCCCATGCTACATATCTACACCAAAACGGAAGCGAAAATTGAGACTCGTCTGTTACATCTGCTTTGGAACTGGTTTCCACATCGGTCTTTTTAGTGGATTTTAGTGTAATGTCAAGGTCTTCTGCAGTATTTGTTAAAGGCTTCTTCTCGCGTGTTGTACGATGTCTCGAACTTCTAAACATATAAGATACTAAAAATATTGGAGGTGCCGCAATTATGGCACTAATAAGTGAAATGTATATCCCAGAAAGTGATAATTTGATTGGTCCAATTGAAAAGCGACTTCCGGTGTTTTGTCCATAAAACATTGCGTTTGAGATCATAGTAAGAAACAACAATGTCAAACAACAAGCCAATCTTTCTATCCTTGTAAAGTTACTGTCTTCGGGTCGAATAGCAACTGATAACCATAAATGATTGTCTGTAGCGTTTTGTCTGGTTTTTTCGTGAAATAGAAATGAGAATTTATGTTTATTCAACTTATCTGAAACAGGTATGGCACAATCAATGCAGTCATCATCATGATCCAAAGACAACCATTGATCACATATAAACAGATACCTGTCAAATAAAAGAAAATATATCTTTATTGATATCACGGAAGCAGATGTATTTGAATTGTTTTTGGTAAAACATGTGTGTCTGTTTAAATCAACACGTGTTTAAGATTACCTTAAACCTTTATAATGTTTATAATGGTTTTTATTGAATGTTATTTGTCGCATTGCTGGTATAATCTCCGAACATGTACTTTAGGTACCGAAAGACTTTCTACGTACCCTCATCTAGAAAGGAATTTTTTGTTCTTGTATGAAAAAAAAGGCTATTTATAATTCTTAAATAACCATTACATTTTTTGTTTTGTAGATTGATGTATGTTCATGTTTGACTAAGTGGTTGTGTTTGAGCCTGTATATGAATGACTGTTTTATATAATGTCTGAGAATGAGCCGTAATGTGTTTAAGCAGATCATGGAGAAATTTGAACCAATTTTTAGAGAGTTTTATACGTTTGGTTTTTAGGTATACTTCTCTCAAAAAGAGCTCATTTCTGGTACATGTGTAGAGTTATATGTAAATATTTCATGTTCAGTTAAGCCTGGCGAATTAGCACACGAAGAGGAAGAATGATAAGGCAATTTTTTAGAACCTTTAATTTAAAATTAAAAAGTATTATCAATCTACCAAAATCAGTCAGATTTACACAAGACATTAATCTGTATAATATGTGTATTTATCTATCGAAATTTGGTCTGAAATATTTGCATTTCGGCTAAAAACCTTGCAATTATGGCAAAACAACAAACACCTTCAAAATAGTCTCAATTTGGAGATATTTGTATCTTTGATATTCAATTATTAGTCAAAAATATATCTAAAAAGATATTTTGCTACATGAGGTATATTATAAAGACGTATATCTGTGTAAAATATCTTTTCGAATGAGGCTCATATTGACATCATAAGTAGTCTTTTGCGCTTAAATTATTTTAAATGTATTCCAAACCTAGTCATTTATTAAAATTAACAAAAGTTTGTAAAGTTTGAATAAGTTTACCATTTTGGAATGTTCATGAGCTACATATTGTCTCTTGTCATTCCTGCTTAAGAAACCAGTACAAAATTAAAACAAAATTTCATTTTATTTACTCTTATCAATATACGGTTGAAAACTCTCATTGATACATAAATAGATGTATATTTCTATGTAGGCTCTTATTCATTAAGGGTAAAAAATTAATTAGGTTTGGAAGCTTTACCTTTCATTAGTTTGTAAATCCTCCAGTATAATCTTATTAAGATACCATGATGCCGAGTTTCCTTGTCCACTATTATCATGCCAAATTTTTAACACCGACGGATCATTTATTGGTTTAGAAACGCTCATGACAAATTTCCGGATACTACCAACACCAAAACCCTATAATATAAATAAAACAACTTGGTTATGCCCGCTAAATAGTAATTTTTCTGTCCGATTTCAGTTGTTTTCTTTATATCTAATTTTATCTGTCATTTGAAGAATTTGCGGTAGGCAGATGTATTGCTTCCATTTAATTTTTAGTGTTTTTTTATATTTTATTGTATATACTACGGACGGCTAAAGTCTAGCTACATTATATAGACATCTGCCCATTGTTCATGACTGTTTGATGCCCTCTAGATTTATTATTTTATTGTGGTTGGGTTTGAAATATAACCAGCATCTATTATTCATAACAAAAATGAGGAGGAGTGTACCAAGGTCCATTATAAATTAAAGTTGCTGAATTTACAACTAACAACGCCGTTGCAACCCTCCCCCAAATAACGAACACACATCAGTCTTAAGCTACAACATAGTAAACAAACGACCGAGAAACACAAACCCCAAAAAAATCCGTGAGTGATCGCAGGTGCTCCAACATGGTAAGCAGACCCTACTAGCAAAATGAATTATTCAACTACAGGTTGACCCGATCTGTGGTGGTTAAGAACAAATCACATCTGCATGGCCATTGTTGTGAGGCCTAAAGGGGAATTTCATACGTGAAATTTTCTAGTAACAACATTGTTACTTATTCCTGTCTGTAACATTCTTATTGCATATAATTCAGATGTTCATTGCTAAGTTTAGACAATATTGAAACGCAACAATGTCTTATAATGATTTTTGATTTACATCCTATGTCGTTTTCATATCCCAGTCAAAACGTTTCACTCGTGAATGTTCCCTATACAGAATTCGTTTACAGGCGTTACATAACTGAAATCGACGCGACATACGCTTTTATGGTCACCATCACAAATTGGTGACCGATACGATGTGTTTTGATAAATGTGTGTTTGTTTGTCGTATGTTTGTCGTATATTTGAACATAGGTATGTAATCCGTCTTACTACACAAATGTATGTAACTCCAATTTTCCACATAAAAAGTTCACGTGTTGTATCTTAAATATAAATCATAAACGTTTTTATTTAACTACATGTATAAACAGAAAACTCACGCGATGTGTTTCGTCATCTAATAGTCGTATATCTGGTTCATGAAAATGGCTTTTCTTTGGTTTGCCATCAATTATCATGAAACCTATTCTTGATTTTGTTCCAGCATTTCTTTGTAGTCCTGTGAACACCGTTAGAATGTACAAGTAATCGTCGTAAGGTCTGTTGTCACTTAGGTATGATAAGGCCCACTGTAATAGTTTCATTAAAACGTCAGTTATAATAAGCGAATTTTTAATTGTTTAAAATCCCTTTTTTGTTTCTTTCTGTTCTTCATTTACAAAAAGTGATAATTTTGTGCTCTCATTTGACATATTTGCAGAGATGACCACACTTCTACGTAGAAACTGGTGTAAAAACAACTTTCCCTCCAAAATTCTTATCTAAGATTTATGGACAGTATCGTGTTCTATCACATGGCATTGAGGAATTCCTAAGACATTCTATTTGTTTTATTTATTTTGTGTGTAGAACAGCTGAGATTCTACAGACATAATAAACATCAGGGTTTTATCTATAACTTTTATATGAAGAAATTAATCAACCAAATTAAAAGACAAATAATAGGTGTTGTCATGCTGTGATCCCTGGTTAGTTTTATGTAGCATTTTACTTAGCGGTTAGTACAGGATAAATTAATTAATTCTGTTATTTTCTTTTTCTTAAAATAATTCATATCATTGATTTCTTCTTTTTATTTAAATTATCTCAATAAGCAAGTTTGATCATTTCTACATAATTACAGAACTCCTGTTAGTATCCTGAAGATACAGGCTCACACATTAAGTAGGTATCAAGTTTCCCTCCTATACTTAGGTCCATTTTGTGCAAGTTGTTTATACCAAAATGATGGAAAATGAATCTAAAAGACCTCCTTGTTTCAAAGTATCTATACCTGGTGATGATAGTAAGAAAAAATCTGTATTGGATAAATTACAACATGTCCGAAGTACTATAGTCAAAGAGATGAATCACTCGGTCAATAATGCTTACATTTTGGAGAAGGTACTGGATGAATTTATTTCTACCCACAGTCTGGACGACTCTGAGACCAAAATGGAAAATATGAATTTAAACACATATATTCAGGTGGAAAAAAATGATGTTGATCAGCACCTTTTTGTGACAGCTGAAACTTCATTACAGAAATTGGTCAGTGTTTCAGAAAACCATTTAATCATTTTGTACAGGTCACTTTAAATTTAAAAAAACTAACTCAAAAAGGACATGTAGCAGCGATTAGATTTACATGTGACAAGGATAAGCATCATTCTGTGCTTTGGTCATCATCTCCGTATTTGCCAAATGGAGAATATATGGTTAATTCAAGAATCTTCCACAGATATGAATGTAGTGGAATGTTACCGGTACATTACAACAGATTTTCACAGGGGGACAATATTGGACAAATCAATAAGTCTAAACAAAGTTACATGCTCAATAAATATAAACAGTTTGTAGACGAAGAATGCAATGACAGCATTGAGACAGCATTGATGGAAGAAGTTGGCATGTATGAAGACTTAACAAGTATTGACATTATGACTGATGCCCGCCATGGCTTGAGGAAAAACGCTAAGGATACAAGTGTTGTAGCCATAGGAGAGAAAAAGCACAAGCTACTGAAATGTGAACATGTCACTAAAGCAGACGACTTTGTATCACAGAGACACGAAAAACTTGGAACTCAAATAATATATCAGTACTTAGAAGATAATGATGTAAAAGTGGGTATTCATTCACATGACAGGAACATGAGTATAAATAAGTAAGTTCTGGATTCTGATGTAGTAAACCAGAATGATCCATGGCATTGAATAAAAGCAGTGAAAAGTGCCATGAAAAAAGTATCCTCTGGACCCAAATATTTACGAGATAAAACATGGTCTGACGAGCTTGAGGACAAGGTAGAATCAGTAGCCACCCACTTTCATTGGGAAATTCGTAATGGCGAACAAACTCCTAAAGAGCTGAAGGCCCTCTTGCTTAATGTTGTGGAACATTACAAAAACAACCATACTAAATGTCACCGAGACTCAAGATGCAAAAGAGATTTAAATTATGAACCTAAAAGGATAGTCCTCACTAAACCTATAGCAGAAAAACTACTTCTAGGTGTGATCCATAAATCTGTAATTTTCAAAAGTCCAGATCATTTTGTTCTTGCACGGGATACATCATATGTAGAAAATTTTAACAATACAATGAACATGTTTCAGGACAAGAGAATTGTGTTCAGTGATGCAAATTATAACACACGAGCCTGAATAGCCGTCTGTCACTGGAATGAAAATGTAGACAGGGGCTTTACATCCATTTGGAATCCTGAAAGGAGAAATGGCACCAAGAAGCATGAAAGGAAAGAAAGTTATAAACCTCCATCTTACTCTTATAGAAACAATATATGGAAAAGACAAATATACTCCAATTATCTGTGACCACAATTTTGATAGACAAGACAGTTTTCAAAACTATAAAATTCTACATAAAAATTGGGAATTATGACCAAAAAATTAAGAAAGTGGATAAATTTTATTTAATTGTTTTTTTTCATTCTTTATATTTAATCTGAATATTTATCATGTAAATAATGTGTACAGTAAGTTATTTTATTTACATACATTTCCTGTCCATTTCAACATGTGTTATTGTTTACATTATCATCATCAGCTGTTTTATCCATTTCTTATCTATCATAAGACCGCCCATATCCAAATAGGCTTAATTGCTGTAGGGGTGTAAAATGTTCTAGGTCATCCCCGGTCTTTAATGTATATGATGATGTATATACATGGGATATGCATTAGTTGGATAGTATAGCTTGTTATGTTATACACATCCTAAAATATTACACTTTTCCAGAAGGAAGAATCAGAACTTACGTTGTTACTTTTGTTGTACTCGTGTTGTAATTAATAAAAGACAATGTGGATACACATCAGTTATAATTGTTTCTAGTAATTTAAAGTTAAGCTTTTTTATCTAGGGTTATATGTTTTGCTATCCACTGATTTTATTTCGCTGTTACCAAGGGTTTTATTCAACTTGTCGTAAACTCCAGATGCTATCATTTACTTTGACATATCTTTAATACTGCCGATTACATTATTATAATTTTCAAATTTTGGGAAAAATATACATACCGTGTCAAATTTTTTAAATTAACCATTTACATTACCCTTGTTGATACTTTTTGTTCTGTCTAAGTGCCAACATACTTAAACAAATATACATTATGTGTCAAGTGATTTATAATTAGTCAATCGCATTACCCTTGTTTGATCCTTTCTGTCCCGTCTAAATGTCCATATACATAACAAAGTATAAATTATAAGTCAAATGTTTTGTAAATTAGCCAATAACTTTACCCTTGTATGATCCTGTCTGTCCTGTCTAAATGTTCATTTACATAACAAAGTATAAATCATAAGTCAAATGTTTTGTAAATAAGCCAATAACATTACCCTTGTATGATCCTGTCTGTCCTGTCTAAATGTTCATATACATAACAAAGTATAAATCATAAGTCAAATGTTTTGTAAATAAGCCAATAACATTACCCTTGTATGATCCTGTCTGTCCTGTCTAAATGTTCATATACATAACAAAGTATAAATCATAAGTCAAATGTTTTGTAAATTAGCCAATAACTTTACCCTTGTATGATCCTGTCTGTCCTGTCTAAATGTTCATATACATAACAAAGTATAAATCATAAGTCAAATGTTTTGTAAATTAGCCAATAACTTTACCCTTGTATGATCCTGTCTGTCCTGTCTAAATGTTCATATACATAACAAAGTATAAATCATAAGTCAAATGTTTTGTAAATTAGCCAATAACATTACCCTTGTATGATCCTGTCTGTCCTGTCTAAATGTTCATATACATAACAAAGTATAAATCATAAGTCAAATGTTTTGTAAATTAGCCAATAACATTACCCTTGTATGATCCTGTCTGTCCTGTCTAAATGTTCATATACATAACAAAGTATAAATCATAAGTCAAATGTTTTGTAAATTAGCCAATAACATTACCCTTGTATGATCCTGTCTGTCCTGTCTAAATGTTCATATACATAACAAAGTATAAATCATAAGTCAAATGTTTTGTAAATTAGCCAATAACATTACCCTTGTATGATCCTGTCTGTCCTGTCTGAATGTTCATATACATAACAAAGTATAAATCATAAGTCAAATGTTTTGTAAATTAGCCAATAGCATTACCCTTGTATGATCCTGTCTGTCCTGTCTGAATGTTCATATACATAACAAAGTATAAATCATAAGTCAAATGTTTTGTAAATTAGCCAATAACATTACCCTTGTATGATCCTGTCTGTCCTGTCTGAATGCCCATACACATAACAGAATAAACAACAGTACCAGTGATACAACTGTTGCAAATACCGCTGCATTGTTTTTTAAATCAAACTTTTCAAAGACACTTCCAAAATCGATCGTGTTTGGAGGCACGTAGAAAGTTGTGGCAAAACTGTTTCCGGGTGGACTGGAACATTCACAAACAGTCTCATTGATTGTTGATGAGACAGAAAGCTAAATAACAGAAAAATGGGTGTAGAAAGCACCATTTATATACAATACAATTATAAGCCCGTCAAGAGCAGCTGATATCACACCTGGGTTTTTATGGGGTTGATACTGCTCTTTCCTTTTCTATATATTGTTTTGTAGACTTTTGCTTGTCTTTTCATCGATTTACGTTGTATGTCTTTTTTTATTAGTTTTATCTCGACCTCTGAAGTTTGTTTATTCATTTTGTTTTCTTTTACCTCTTTTTACATTACATTAGATGTATAAAGTATTCTAAAAAAGCTACTAAATAAATTTGCATGATGCTTCCTAGCGCTTTTGTATTAACCTCCATCTGGAACGCTGAAAACCATAAATTTTTAAATAGTGCATGCAGAAATACTCCAGAAACTATATAACCAAAAGGGGACTTAAGTAGATAGCCAAAACTATCATGACGTCAACTTTGCCTAAAGGATGAAAATCCTTAGATTTATAATCATTTTTAATTTATCAACGTATATTAGTCAGTGGCGAAGATATGACTAATTATTCCACAAACATTGGTTTTCTGTGCTAGATAATGAAAATAACACTAATAAATCTGCTTCGTTCGAAAGGTTAGATGTTTCTATAATTCTTGGGTCAATTGTTGCGAACTTTAAAAATACTATTAAAAGAACATGCATTTATTCTGCAACAAGAAATAATCGCAATTGTTTTCTTGTCGATATTTGAAAGTGATGAGGCAATGACATACGTGAACGTTAACGGAAATAATATAAAATGATATTACATTTTCTGTCTGAATTTAGGACAAAGAATATTAATACATTTTTTGTATATAAAACAGTTATGAAATGGGCTGATTCTACAAAACAAATCTTTTAACACTGAAAGAAAAGGTATATTAGAAAAGATATGTAGGTATTTTTGAATTATATGATGTATTAGTAATATGAACTGTGTGAATTAATTGATTCATTATATAATATTGTGTATATACTGTACAAAGATACAACCTATATCTTTTCCGTTACACTATGACTATCAATTTATTAAATATCTATAATTGACTTAAAAAATAAGAAGATGTGGTATAATTGCTACCTGAATAATATTCTAGATATGGTATTGCTCATGTACAATCTATTCCACAATTGGTTAATTGGAAACATGGACATTTAAAATAGTTTAAAAACAACGAGCTGAACCTCGGATGCTTTATGAAATTGCGATTGTCTTTTGCTTTTTAACGTCAGATAATATAAATACATTGACCTAATGACAGAATTGAAACAGGGATTATCACTGAAATAGCTGTGTCAGTGGAGTAATTGTTATCAGCGTGTGCAATATTGTTTTTGAATAAACAACAAAAAACAGAAATATTACTACTCGAAAGAGACGACATGCGTGCTAAAGTTAGAGTTCCTTCTCTTTCATAGAATATTAAATTCAGATTAAAGACGAACATGTTCTTTCGATGCACATTTTTCAATGGGCTCTACAAGGAGTGGCAAGGTCATAAGGTTGTTGGTGCAACGTTACCCATATGGAGTATTTGTATGATGGTCTTGAATACCCAATTGAAATATGACTACATTAATCATAAAAGACAAAATGTTAACCAGAATCATACCTGACATGACGTTTTGTTCCATTTCTGCTTTGCAGAATCCCACACTCTACAACCAACCGTAGCACCAATAATTTCATATTCAACAATAGTAGTACTCAATGACCTTCTTCTTCTGGTTAATGTTGGGGCGGAAGCTTTTTCTGTTATTTAAAAGTAGTATTAGGATTTTATAAACAACACAACGAAAAACAAACCGTATAATGGATATGAATTTGATCACATAAACGTAGCTTACTAATCTCATATTTTTACTTTTATTAAAAAGACACGGTCTTGTACATATCATATTATTTTTTAGTTTTTCGATACAGTTATTACTCTAAACATAATAAGATGTGGTATGATTTCCGTGGAGAAAACTATCTATCAAAGACCACGTGACGTAGACGAGCATTGTTAAATAGCCACAAATAGTCTAGTCAATTTAGTGAACAACCTGCAACTAATTGCAACACAAAGTTTTTCTCTGAAAAACAAGTCTGTTACTATCTAGGAACAACATACTAAAACTATACAAAAATATATTTTGCGGAAAGTGGTGTAATTTATAAAAATGTTTTGTAGTAAAAGTAAGATTATATGAGTTGCTTCCCCTTATTTGCCAAAGTTGAAAAAAATAAAATTATACAATCAATGTTCTGTATTTTTAAAAACAGTTGAAATAATACAATACAATACATAATTATTTCAATTTAAAAGAATAATATTACAAATGAATCTCTTTCCTGTCTCAAAATTTGTATATTTGAATAAAGATATAGATTGAGATTGTGTTCTACTATTTTACAATCCAAGAATCTAATTCTCCAAAATAGTGTTTGTAAGTAACCTATAAATGGAAAACTGTACTGAATTAGAGTAACCAACTTAGTCACATTCTTACTTGGTATTTGAAAGAGTTCTGCCCCTGTGTTAAAGGCACAGACAGTTTATTTTTTGTTGGGGGAGGGGTTCCAGAAACACATGTTTTGTTCTTTATAAAAAAAATGTTATTGCAAGATTCAAAGTCTTTAAAAAGGTATTTTTTCTCCACAACTTTAGAAAGAAAACACTATATTTTTTTCATTTACCTTCTGGAACAAACATGTTAAGATTTAGAATCCAACAATGTTTGATAAAAAAATAAGAATGATGAGTGTTAAATGATTTAATGTTAAATATTTTTTCACAAATAAACATTTCAGGCTCCTCGAAGCAAATAGCTACTCATGTAATTTGCGACGATCTCAGTACTCACACACCATAAAAATAAAGCTTTGACTGTAACACTGAATCCACTTTTCACTTTGGTTACTAATCGGATGTGTACTTATTTATATTTTAGTCGGTGCCAACAGTATTTATTCATCAACTGTAATTACTTAGCTTTGAACTAGCTATGAGAACTCAGTGTTTTTTTGTTAATTGGTTATATACTCCGTGCTGATCTTTTTGAGTTGAGCCCTTTCCAACTGGGTTTTACAATTTGTTCTAACGCTGTTTGCTATTTAAATAAAATTGAGAATGGAAATGGGGAATACTGTATGTCAAAGAGACAACAACCCGACCAGATCAAGAGCAGATAACAGCCAAAGGCCACCAATGGGTCTTCAACGCAACGAGAAAATCCCGCACCAGGAGGTGGTCCTCAGCCAGCCCCTAAATAAAAACTGTTCCTGATTATTGGAGGGTTGAGTGCTCGCAAACAGGGTTAACCCTGCACACTATGAATATTATTATCACAAGTCAGTGGCCCTTTATTACTTGGTTGTTATTGTTTGCTGTCTGTCATATTTGTTTTTCCGTTTATTATTTTAACATTAATCAGGCCTTTGAGTTTCTCGTTTGACTTGTTCTATATTTTGACGATGAACTATAGTTGTTTACATCCACATCCACATCATTGATATCTCTTGTGGAAAGTTTTCTCATTGGCAATCATACAACATCTTCTTATGTTTTTAAAGTGGGGAGATTTTATGATAAGTGATGGTTTCATTGGCAAGCGATCAAACTTACTACCAAGAGATCACTGATAGAGTTTAGTGGACCTTAAAAGCTAAAAATTTATATTCTTTTGGCATGAGGTGTATTTTTTAAATATTTTTATAGTTTCCTTCAAATGAGTTGAATACAGGTCAGCATTCCGGAAGCAGACAACCCATGTTAGTTCTTTGTCATTACCATTTGGTTGATGTTTCAGACCACCACATACATGCAGGTTTATAGGGTACACACATAAGGCGCTGTTGCTATTAACACTTCCTCCAGGAAGTGATCCCATTAATTCATTCAACAGTGCTTATCTCATTTTCAACATCCAAAATTGGACCACTTTAGTACAATTACTATTTAAATTCAAGCTCTTGAGGTAAACTTATAATCGTATTGACAAAGCTGCTCTTGAAATTGCCTTAAACAATATCAGATGTACATTTAACCTTCGATCTATGAGTTTGACTGTCCCTCTGGTATCTTTTGCCCCTCTTTTAATGATAAGTCAGTGACCTAGTGTATGTTCCTAAATTTAAAAAGCTTATATATCTGAAATTAAACGTGGATATTGGTAGAGCTTGCTAAATAAAATTAGCAACACATTAAGAGAAATCTGCAATCACATCGTTTGTGTTTAACTGTGACTTTATGCAATTCAAATATTGTAAAAGTAGCTTTGAATGAAAAAATACACAAAAAGGACTACAGTCAATGACGATGCAAGGACACTAGAAAAATGACTTTTCCAGTAATTAACATTACAAAATCAAAGTCCGTAACCAAACTGATTTACAGTTATTTTTTAACACAATCATTTTTTGTTTATTATACCTACACGTATAATTACTATAAATACATAACCGAAACATAAGGTAAAATTTCAAACTTCCACAAAATGCGCATATTTAAAACTGAGTTTTACTGTGTGTTTGTTTATTCTATATTGTCTAGAGAAACTAGGGGAGGGTTGAGTTCTCACACAACATGTTTTACCCCAGTCACATTATTGTACCTATCCCAAGTCAGGAACCTCTAGCCTTTGTTTGTCTTGTGTGTGTGTGTTTTTTTGGTGATAATTTTGGTTCATTTGTATGTTCTGGAGTTTAGGGTGGTGTCCATTTTGCTGAACTAGTGTACAAAATAATTAAGGGGTCAGCTGAAGCCCACCTCCGTGTGCCGAATTTACTTGCTATGTTAAAGACTAATGGCCTTGTTTTCTCTTTGACACATTCCCTGTTTCCATTCTCCATTTTTTCGTTTTTAAAAATCAAACTAGAAATAACCAAGATTTTAAAATTTTCATTTTATATGCCCTCACTTAGGGGCATTATGTTTTTCTGTCTGTGCGTCTTTTCGTTCGTCCGTCTGTCCTGCTTCAGATTAAAGTTTTTTGTTAAAGTTTTTGGTCAAGGTATTTTTTGATGAAATTGAAGTCCAATCATATTGAAACTTAGTACAAATGTTCCGTATGATAAGATCTTTCTAATTTTAATGCCAAATTAGAGTTTTGACTCAATTTCACAGTCCACTGAACATAGAAAATGATATTGCGGGTGGGGCATCCGTGTACTATGGATATATTCTTGTTTTGTAGTTAGTGTGTAAAACAAAATATTTCACTAAACATATTGATTATTATTGATATCGATTACAAGAGGAATATATGCAATAAACATAAGATAATAAAGTCTGTCTATAAAGATCCTATTTTAAAAGTTTTAACCATGAATAATCGAGTTTTTTATTTCCATTTTTCACAATTTTTCTCTATAAATCACATTTTACACAAGAATTACATTTTTTTAAATACTAATAACTATAGGACTTCTTAAGATAAACATCAGATAGTATTCTCTATTTTCTGTTAAGATCCCAATTTGAAAGTTTTAACCATCAATAATCGAGATATTTTCATTTCCAGTTTCTGGGTTTTCGGTCTTAAAAAATATATTCAACCAAAATTACCCAAATATTAATATTGATAACGAAAGGACTTCACAAATAAAACATAAAATAGTATGTTCTTTTTTCTATATAAATCAAATTTCAAAAATATTAACCATTAACAACGGAGATTTTCTACGTTTCCAGTTTTCAGCGTTTTTTCACTAAAAATCACTCATTTCACCTCAAAATTACTTCAATATGAATAATAGTAACTAGAGGACTTCATAATACTCTGTTAAGATAAGGTTTCTTGTCTTCAACAAGCTTTAGGTCTAAAAAGGTAACCATAAATAACAATTTTTCTTCTTTTCCAGTTTTCAGCATTTTTTCTCTAAAAACCACATATTTCACCCCAAAATAACCTTTTCCGCAAATTATATCAATGTATAGTTTTAGTATGTTGTTAGTACAAGTCTATATTATAATTTGCACTAACAAAACCTTGTGTTGCAATTAGTTGCAGGTTGAGCGATTTTAGAGCTAAATTGACTAGGCTAAAAACACATATCGTATGGAAAGCTATAAGAATTGTATTAATTTTTGTATTTTATTTTACGGTCGAAGTTTTGTTACATTATGTTTTACAGTTCTCTTCATTTTAATAGTTGTATTCGTTAATTTGTTTATTTGTGTGTTTTTAACTTTTTTTCAATTTAATTGTCAAATGCTGTTATAACTATATAGTAGTCTTAGAAAGACAACCTCAATGATAATCAATAAATGAAAACTTTCCATTTGTGTGTTAGTTTGTATTTGTTTGTTAACGTTTTAAAATTAATATACCGTTTTGAATAAGGACTCCAATATACACGTTTGTTGGGTCGGTGTATATTCCCCGGTCCAGTATCACTTTTATTTCGCTGCTGCCCAACCAGTCGCTGGAATCTGTGATTTTCTTCAAGTCATACTCGTCTTCCGTTGGAGGTTCTTTCTTCCGAATGTAAATAGTGTGATTAAGGTGGTCCATGGCGTTATTTATACTGATAATCAAATTATCTGCAGGTGTCTTCCAGTACATTTTATACATCAGCATCTGTGAAGTGGTTTCATTTTTATCTACTGGAATGGCTACATTGATAGTTTTTCTTGTTGGTACTAAATCAGTATTTTTTAGTTTGATTTTAGATGGTATTGCTGAGTTTGTTGTATTGCCTTCTCCCACTGACACAGTTACAGTCTTAGATGATATGAACTTAGACTCTTCATCCCAAGAAAAAGGTGTGTGGTCATATAACGTTACCTTTAAAGAAACATTACCATCATTAATTATATCGAAAAGTAGGTAAGACACTTAAATATTAATTCTACGTATACATAAAAAGAAAATAATTGTATCTACTGCAATTCAATTGGTACCGTTGATATTACTAACACCGAATAACAGTAAGAGATCACTTAACAATGTTTCATACAATAGACATATATTTATACCAAACATTAAGATTTATATATATTCCAATTCAGACATGTTGTAAACGTCTTTATAAGAATTAACAGATCAATAGAAGAACAAATATTTAAACACAATAAAAATAAATATTTTCTCCACGTTTTCTTTTCCTTTGTTTAAAGTTTTGATCTTAAGTATAAATTGACTTATGATAACAATCCATGTTTAGAATCTGTTATTATTGCATGTACCTGTACGGCTTGCTCTTGTAGCGACTGGGAATCAGATTCTACAAAATTTAAATCTACTTCATTGTTCTGAAAACCATTCTGAATCAGCTCCCCTATCAGTTTCTTGTCTTCTGTGGAATTAATGTGTCCATTCTGAACGTAAACAGGCATCTGTTTACGATAGTGCAACCTCTGAAGCACGTTGCCTATATTTGAAATACTGTCCAATAGTACTTGAACTTCATTTTTAACCTACATGTAGAAATTGTTCAGCAAATAATAATAAAATAGAAAGTAACTTAAAAGTTCATTTGTGAAAGATTCTGTGAATAAACTTTCCAGACATTTGTTAATTTTCTTATAGAGATAAAAAAAAAAGACACAAATGTAACAATATGACCAAAATAAAAAAAAAGCATAGCACAAATTTGCAGCACAACTGTGAAGAGAAAACGATGATTGAATAACGCGAAATTCAACATAAAAACGAAGGTAGACACATGTGCTGGTAATGACTGACAACTTCAAACTAGGATCCTTGACAAACTCCGTTCGGCACTCATTGTTTATATGTTGTGTGGACAAACAGCTCGATGATTAAGGGCAAAATCTTCCTTAAATTATATCTTTTCGAATATTTTACTTATATTATAACCATTCTCTAGGATTATTTTTTTTATCGGATTGAAGCAAAATTCAATTGAATTCTCTTCACCTGTTACAGCGTCTTCATACTCGAGATGCTGGTAAATTAACGTATAGAAGTTTTACCCCTGTGGAAACTTTAATCTATTTTTGACTTTCCAGACTATTTATTTTGACCGTTCCTAATCACAGACGTTACAGAAAGACAAGTTCTGTGAATTGAAGCTTTTTTCAATCCTTTTTATTGTTCTATTATAGGGGGTTATTTTAAGGATTAAATTTCAGAGATAACACTTTTTTCCATGTCTCTAGCATCTTCCCTAATCAAAACGCAATTGAGAATATTATACCCTCACTGAATAATTTTTGTAATTTTGAAGGCAGAAAGCTGACAAACTTGCTCAATGTTGTTACTTATGCAACGTCACTAGTGCAAAAGAAACTCTTACATTTCTAGGGCATCTGACTTTACATTAGTTTATAGTTGGGTTTGTTTTGCCAAATTTGTAGCATACTGTGTAGTGTTTTTATTGTCTGTTGATTGTTTTTATTTTAAGTGATTTTTTTTTTTTTTTTTTTTTTTTTTTTTTATCATGATGTTGTCTGTTTTTCTTGGTTTTGCATTGACCTCTTTGGTTCTCTTACCTTTTTAAATGGAACAAATTTTAGGAAGTTTAGAAAACAGAAAGAAATAAACTTGACCATATTTCACATTCTTAAATAAAAAAAAAAATTTCTTATGTCTTAAGTATTGAAATTTCGTATTTTACGAGACATGGTGTTAAACCATTTTACAAGCAATAAATAGCTGAAATGCTTAAAATTTCTTTTAAATTAAATTTAATTGCTGGTCAGATTTTGTTATGGTAAAAGTTCAATGAAAAGGCAATATTGATATTGAAAGACATCCGAACAAAAAGGGATGTTAAAATCACAGAGCCCGAAGAGCGAGGGCATTTGAACAGCCCGTATTGTGAGGAAGTCTTTTAATGGTAATATTAAAATTGAGAATGGAAATGGGGAATATGTCAAAGAGACAACAACCCGACCAAAGAGCAGACAACAGCCGAAGGCCACCAATGGATCTTCAACGCAGCGAGAAAATCCCGCACCCGGAGGCGGTCCTCAGCTGGCTCCTAAATAAATTGTGTACTAGTTCAGTGAAAATGGACGTCACACTAAACTCCAAAACATATAAATGAACTAAAATTAAAAAACATACAAGACTAGCAAAGGCCAGAGGCTCCTGATTTGGTACAGGCGCAAAAATGCGGCGGGGTTAAACTTGTTTTGTGAAATCTCAACCCTCCCCCTATACCTCTAGCCAATGTAGTATAAAGAAATGCATAGCAATACGCACAGTAAAACTCAGTTTAAAAGAAGTCCGAGTCCGATGTCAGAATAGGTAACAAAAGAAACTAAGCAAAATGACAATGAACCATAAATGAACAAAGGACTACTAGCAGTTACTGCCAGCTCCAGACCTCAATTAAACTGATTGAAAGATTATGTCTTAATCATATGAAAATCAAGTACAATCCCTCCCGTTGGGAGTTTAGTATTAACTTACCATTGAATTTTTACAAACCGTCAAAAACGTAAGAAAAGTACACATAAAAAGCATGCAGAAGTCTAATTCCCCTGAACTGGACGAGTCTATATTCAACTTAAATGATAGTAAACAGTACTCAGACTGATATATACAAATATATACAAATAACAGTTACCTAATTGCATTGAAAACCGACCGATTAAATGACAGTACATCTTTTATTTATTGGACCATGATCAAAATCGTAAGTTAAGCTATTAGAGCCCCCTCCTTTTTCTCCACGATTGACGAATGCCAAAAACAAAACGGCATGAATTTACAAGCAATAACGGTCACTATAAGTAAATGCATTTATTTTGCATATAAATTCCTATTGCAGCCAACATTTTCCGGTTTCGGAGATAATCAACCAAAGGCACTTTAATTCTCTCAAATGATAAATTATGGTATTTCGATGGCTATATATATTTATGGACCCCCTGATTCTAAGGGGGCGTGTCCAATTAGTCATGCCCGATTAACTTTTGGTAAATAGAACATCAACTTAAAGACCTACAAAGGGGTAATAAGTTTCGAGGTACAATAAGTAAAACAAAAGAGAACCTTTATGAAATGAGATCGCCCCAGGTATCTTAGATTATTATTTTGCGTTTAATAACAATGAAAAATGCACGAGCAGGTTTGTAATTAAATTAACTGTCTCACATGCTTCTTCGTGATGGTGATCAATTTTTGTTGCTGAGAGCAAGTGAAAATTCGATCTTATTTTTGGTACACCACATGTATTAAATCTTAACTGTGTAAGATAAATCAGCTATGGTTGTGAACTTTACTTACAACATCATTTTTTATATCCGCATCCAGTTCATTCTTCATAGCAATCTGTGAAGCAATGAAAGCTCTTTCTGCAGGAGTAAGATCAGCGTCGTTTGGTTCAGATAACTCCTGTCTACTGGAGATATCCGACATTATTGTATATATATCTAATGTTGCTGGTGTGTCCACTGATGTCTTGGGTAAGATGGCTTCCAAAGCATTGTTCAGGACCCTCAACATACCTGAAACAGAATTCTTCTATTTACAACTTATTGCAGAAATTAAGATAAGTGTTTATAATGAATTGTGTTTGCTACCAGACGTTAAAAATGACAATATAGAATAAAAATTTACATGTTGGAGATTTGTACTGTAATTTGATGGTTTATTGTGTTTTTTACTATTTATTACTGGTAACGTACGATATAAATTGTTCCAGGGATATGGATTATTAGATAATGAAATCAGAAATTCAATAAAAACCTTTTTTAAGCTCTTCCCTATTTTCCAAAGAAAGAAAATCAAACAAACAAACAACAACATAATGACTAAATTTCCTTCCCTTGACCATAAACAAAATTTGTTTTGTAAGTCGTCGTCATATGTACAATTTTGCAAAATGTACAAAACCAGGTTCAACCCACCATTTTTTCTTAAAATGTCCTGTACCAAGTCAGGAAAATGGCTATTGTTATCTTATAGTTCGTTTCTGTGTGTGTTGCATTTTAGGGTTTCTGTTGTTCTCCTCTTATAGTTGATGTGTTCCCTCAGTTTTAGTTTGTAACCCAGATTTGTTTTTTCTCAATCAATTTATGAATTTCGAACAGCGGTATACTACTGTTGCCTTTATTTACGCTGTTAACAAACCTTGTACACTAATAATTGAAGACATTACCTTGACACGTAGAAATGTAGTCTTCATACTTTGGATATGTCTCATTATCTGTTAATATTAAAAGTTTTTCCAATAGGCCTTTATTTCCTTCAAATGCTTTTGACTACAAAAATGTACAAATAAAAACATACTATTATTATCATTAAGAATTATTAAATAATCAACAATTATTTATTAATTTATTAAAGATTAAAAAAAAAATCACGTAGTGTAGTTAATGCCAAAAGACATTTATTTTTCATTGCTTAAAGAGGATACTTTATGAATCAGCTTCCTGAGTACTTCAAATAAACACGTCTGCTTTTCAATATAAAAATGGGAGCTATAAATTTGTTACTCTTGGATACCATACGGCATATTTTGTTAAAATTGAACAAAAAAGTAAAATATGCGACACAGAGGAACAAGTGATAAATATGCTGGAGTTTCTTATTGACAAAATATTTGTTGAATTTAGAGGTAGACTTTTTTCAACAAATTGTCGGCATTCCGTGGGAACTAACTGTGCGCCTCTCCTTTCCGACATCTTCTTATTTTCATACGAGTCGGAGTTTTTTCAGACACTTGTCAAAAACAAGAATATCAAAGAATCCAGATCATTTAATTTCACATTCAGATATATTGATGATATTCTTTCCATAAACAATCCAAACCTTTTTGATTGGGTTCCATCAATATATCCTCCACTAGAAATTAAATAAACAACAGACACGGCTTCCACCGCCTCATTTTAAAACTTATACCTCGAATTTGACAATCAGCGGTCATGTCAGTACCAGAATCTATGACAAACGAGACGATTTTAATTTGAAATTATCAATTTCCCCCACCTTAGTAGCAATATACCAACTTAATGTCCCAACTCAGTCGGTATTCAAGAGCTTGCAGCTGCTACTCAGACTTTGTAAAACGTCACCAGAGTCTGAGCAGAAAGTTGATGAACCAGGATTATGTCAAAGAACGTCTCGCTCCTTTTTCTAAAAACAGTTCATCGGAAGATACCAAGACATTGTTGATAAATATTCCGCATCAACTTCGCAAATAATACATGATGGTCTTGATGTATAGATTCTAGGTACCGACGTCGTTTATCATCTGAAATACGTGTTATAGTGTTCTTTTATTTGTCTTTGTAAATTATTAACGTATTACTAGTACATCCCGCCATTGTGTTGTTGTGCTGTGGTCATTTTTTTTTTGTTCTTGTGTTTCATTTTTGCGTATGTGCTTTATCTATGTGCCATTTTGTTTCCCTTTGTTGCAATATTTGTTTGTTTTATAGTGATTGAGTTATAACAAAATGTTGACTGCTGTATCCCTATTTTTGATATTTTAACCTTTTATTTCTGTTTGTTTTGTTCACACATTGGTGTAAATATAATGAAAATTTATGCGACTGTCATAGAAGTGAGAAGTTTAGCTAGCTTTAAAACCAGGTTTAATCCACCATTTTCTACACAGGGAAATGCCTGTACAAAGTCAGGAATATGACAGTTGTTTTCCATTCGTTTGATGTGTTTGAGCTTTTGATTTTAAGGGAATTTCCGTTTTGAATTGTCCTTGTAGTTCGGTATTTTTGTTTTTTTTAACTTTTTTCTGGAAGCGCTTCTTGTAAAAAATGTCATTGTTACTTGCTTTCATTTCGTATAGATTTAAAAACAAAACCATTCAACTCTAATAGTTACAGATCGTCTTATTAAACAGAATTTTCTTCAAAAATGGGAATCGTAGTTAAAAATTCCTTGTTTCAGGTCATAACAGATCTAACTTTTTGAAGAACCACACTTATTCAAACAACAAATGCACCGAAGATGACTTTTGATCGTCAACATTCTTGTTGAGTTTAATGGATTGATGTTTAAACAGCTATTATTCCTATAGGTACTAATTGAGCACCCTACTAGCCGACATGTATGTGTACTCATATGAAGCAGAATTCATACACAACCTTATCAAGGGAAAACATTATCTTGCTAAGGTCTTTAATTTCACTTTCAGATATATTGATGATGTCCTATCACACAATACCACATATTTCAGTCAGTGCTTGCATATCATATATCCCAGTGAATTTGAGATAAGGAATACTATCGAAACTATAAAAAGACTGCTTGGTAACTTGATTTTTTTCCTTTGTACTGACACAGATGGACAACATCAAACTAAAATCTATAGCTAACGTCATGATTTCAACTATCAAATTGTCAAAATCCAAGTTTGCAGCAGTAGTATACCCTCTGTCCCATCGTATGGCGTTTACATATCTTAATTAATACATTACGCTCGTACTGGTTCATACTATAGCAATTCATTAACAGGAGTTTGTTCCTTGCGCAAAAACTGCTCCAACACAGTTTTGAGGAAGTACGACTGAATTCGACCTTACATAATTTTAACGGTCACCTTCACGATAGGTTAACCTATACGATGTGTCTCAACTGAAAAGCAATATTTATTTGCGTTGTTGTATATTTCGATAGCAGAATAGTTGTTTAATGCGCACATTTACGGATTGTGTCCTATTTCCGATTGCTATTTTTCCATCAATTGTGGGTTCGCGTGGCAGGTGATGAATGAGACGCTTACACTGACAAAGAATACGGTCGCGCTCCTTTTGTAGTTCATTCGATTTCATCAGTTGTTTTTTTACCTTGGATTGGATCTTCTTAATGGACTTTTGAACATTTTTTGATATAAGCAGACAACTGTTGCCTCGAATCTTATTCTCTCTGATTTTTTTTCTGAATAAGTAGACGTAATTCGTACACTGAATTTCGAGCTTTGCATGCTCCTTCTGCCTATAGGATTACAGTTAAGGTTAGATGAGCTTCCTTAGTAGTATAATAACAGAATAAAGAACAATAAGTAACACATACGGCTGAGGAATTTGCGGTGAATAGCTTGTTTCCGATAATTGTACCAATACTGTTAGCAACCTGGTCTAAATTCACAGTGGACGTTCCATCAACCTCATTAGATGTTTTAACCAGTATCGTGGAAAAGTCTGTCAATTGCTAAAATATATCAGAACATCTCTCAGTTATTGATAAACTGTTGATATGTAAGTAAAATCTTTAAACATTACATATATTTTGGATATATATTTCAACACAAAGACAAATAACGATTTATTCATATCATATACTAATTTTATATTGTATTCAAGCTACAATGCCTGTTGACAAAATCTTTCCTTCAAAAAAGTCAACATTATACAAATAAAATAAAAACAGTGTGTTAAAATAACAAAGAAGAGTTTATGCATACACACATAGCCATAATGTATACATGAAATGAACTTCACACATTTTGTTTTGATAACAGACTCAAGTTCGTAAAAATGGTTCCTTTTCCTTTTTTTGGGAAGTGACAAACATTCAAGTAATGTGACATCGGAGGAACTATGACACCCAACTATGAACGCCATAGTTTGTTTTTGGTCTAACTTAATGTTTTGATCGGTAACTTGTAAGTGTATAGATTTCAGGTCCTTTTGATTTTGATGGGTAATTGTCTTATTGGAATGTGATATCTTACATCGTTCTTTTCAAATAATAAAGGTTTTGGTCAGTTTTTAGAGACAGACAACAGCTATTTTTTATACCCCACATAGGAGCATTATGTTTTCGGTCTGTGCGTCCGTTCGTCCGTCTGCCCCGCTTCAGGTTAAAGTTTTTTGTCAAGCTAGTTTTTGATAAGGTTGAAGTCCAATCAACTTGAAACTTAGTACACATGTTCCCTATGATATGATCCTTCTAATCTAATGCCAAATAAGAGTTTTGACCCCGTGCATAGAAATTGAGAGTGCGAGTTGGGTATTCATGTACTATGGACACATTCGTGTTTATATTATATATTTTAAACAGTTGATACAGAAATAGTTTCGAAACAGTTTATCTGACTTATGTTATATATATCTCATTTAAATAAGAAATTGTTGTGAAATACAATAATTTTCTATGTTAAAGTTCTACATTTCAAGATTAATATTCGATCGATGCCAATTACATGTTTATAAAACAGTAATCTGTCTTATTGATTAGCTGATATAAACACTTGTTTAGAGCTGATTCAACCGAAAGTAATTTAAAAAAAAACATTAAAACCAGCTCAATATATTTACCTCTATTATATTATTTTGTGTTGTTACATCTCCATAATCAGGGTGTTGATACATATCCCACAGTTCATCAAATGTTTTTGTAACATTTGTACCATCAGACAGTATTTCTATCCCAATATTCACCCATTGTGCAGGTTCTGTATCAAATATTGTTGTTGTTGTATTCTACAGAAACAAATTCCAATTGTAGAAACTGACAATTATTTTGAATTTAGAGTTGAATGCTTTTTGTGATATATTATTCCTTTATAATACTATTCTTGTTGTTGTATATTTCCATATTGTTTTTGCTTGTAACTAGCTTTGAATATCTGTGGTCATGTGAACATATACAACTGATGACAAACACAATAACATATATTTCAGTGAACAGCGAAATTCGATACGGAAGGGAAATTTAAAGTTTTCGATAAAATCTTAACATAAAGCAATACAAACACAATCAAATTACTCGCGGACTTTGACGTTAGAAAAATAACATACCAAATCTGTGACGGGTGTTCCGGCTACCTCTGCATTCATGGCCACTTGTTTTACATTCCCTGTCTTCCAGTAATAATCCGTGCTGTCAGCCGCAGAATGTAAGAATGATGATACACTTGTTTGGTCGGATGTGGTATAATCAGGTAAAACCTGAAACATGTTTCAATATTATTTGTATGTATGTTAGAACTTTTCTTTCGAATTTTGTGGAACAGTTTTTTCAGGTGATTAAAATGTTTGCCTTTTGGGGGAAAAAATTGAGTGGATAGACATGCGATATCATATAGTGATGAAGAATCAGAAAGCTAAAGAAGAAAATAATAGATGTATTTTTATGTATCTATGTAAAACAAACATATAATAGGTTAATTGTGAAATAAATAGTTCAATGGTAATGGCGCAGGATCAGATGACTCTTTCTGGGGATCTAGGATAAATACCATTTTGTTTGGCGGGTTAGTATTGCTCAATCTTTAGTTTTCTGTTATGTGTATTGTAAACTGCTGTTTATCTTTTCGTCGGTTTTCGGTTTTTGCTATAGCGTTCGTAATTTGTCTGCTAGTTATTAGTTAAAATGTTCCTTTTTTATCCTCCGCCTATTTTGGAATTTTCCTCCATTCTTTTAAAATAGTTATGATTTGATGATTTTAAGGAGATAAGTATCTACTTAAACAATATGAAACGAATATGCGACATGCGACTGATATGTTATTGTCTTCGAATAAAACGATTAATATATAATATGTAGTTGTGTTATTGTCATACCATAATTGTCGACTATATATATATATATATACAACTCGTCTAAACATCAGCCCAACAATGTTAGATCTGTAAATTTGCTTTCGCAAATATTTTTGTTCTTCCCTCACCGGAATTCGAACTCATGCTACTGAGATATTGTGACACCAAATCGCTTGCACTGTATAATCAATTATAATGAATAAAAGTCAAATCGGTGAACATATATTTGACAACTAGTGCCTCCTTAATCATTTTGTAAAGCTAAATAAGATAATAAACCTGTCCGATATATTATCTGTTTTTCTATTTTGTAAATTAATTCGTGTAAATACCTATTCGACATTTTTGTAAATTGTTATATGCAAATATCCCTGTCCAATGGTTTGCTTAAAGCTGTCAAATACTATGTTTATTACAATGTGTCCATACCTGTCCGATATTTTTCATACATTCTGTATAATCGATAACATACCTGTCCGATAATTTTGGTACATTCTGCATAAATAATAACATACATGTCCGATATTTTTGATACACTCTGTATAATCGATAACATACCTGTCAGATATTTTTGGTACATTCTGTATAATCGATAACATACCTGTCCGATATTTTTGATACATTTTTTATAATCGATAACATACCTGTCCGATATTTTTGGTACATTCTGTATAATCAATAACATACCTGTCCGATATTTTTGATACATTTTTTATAATCGATAACATACCTGTCCGATATTTTTGATACATTCTGTATAATCGATAAAAATATCATAGATCTGTATCTTTATTGTAACAGTATAACCATCTGTCTCGATACCAGGCTTTACTTTGATGTAATTCTCTTCCTCTGCTGTAATCAGTTATTAAAGTTGCGTTAGCCTCGAATACGACAATAAATATATAATATGACAATAACAACAATGAGCAAATCCCATACCGCTTAGTCAGCTATAAAAGGCCCCGAAATACTAAATGTAAAACAATTAAAAGAAGAAAACTAACGGCCTAATTGATGTATAAAACAATGATCGAAATACAATTGGCTCCTGACTTGGGACAGGCAAATACAGGATGTGGCGGGATTCAACATGTTTGGCGGGCGCCAAACCCTCCCCCTAACCTGGAACAGAGGTGCAACAGCAAAACACAAGAACAAACTGTACAACACAATAAACAAAAAACAAATATGATGTACAGTAACACAGCCATTAAATTACAGATTTTGGAATTGGGACAGGCACATGTCGGAGTATGGCGGGGTTAAACATGTTAGCTAGCGCCTAATCCATCCCCTAAACTGGGATAGTGGTGTAATAGTACAACATATAAACAAACTATTTAAAATCAGTTGAAAAGGGCTTAACTCGTCAGATCGATACAAAGCAGAAAAACAAGTAACAAAAACACAGACCGGACATGGTATGGTATTTATACATCCCTACAGCGAAAAAACACTAATTACATATCTGAGAGTAAATTCAACACTCAAACGGTTTAGTCTAAAGACGGCATTAACAGTCAGAGAAAAACATGGCCTTATGCAATGCCAAAATACAGGTATCGACAGATTATAGAACCATGAATGTGCATATATATATATATATGTATATAATAATGATATTTGTTTGGTTTATATTTACTGATCACATAATCAATATTTATTCCAATAAAATAATATCTAAAGATCTAATTACATTGTTGAATTGGTAACCTTTTAGAATAAGTTAATTTAAAGGATCGATTAGTTTACCCGGGTCGCATTTAAATTTCCGGGCTCAATTAACCACATCCCCGTATTCGGTTGATGAGTGACGAATCAGAAAGCTGTAATTCGTCGTTGATGATAAAAATGTGATGGAAATTCAATTGAAAGACGGACGGACGGATAGACGAACTGATTGAAAGGAGTAGCCAAGATAATATTCAACTCTTCCTAGAGAGGAATATTATCTTGACCAGTTTGGTTCACTTTGGCAAAAATAAGCTAATCAATATCGTGGATATGGTATTGTAGGCAACAATTCGACCTTATTTGGGTCCTAAAAGTTTGCTCTTAATTGATATTATATAACTGACTTATTGGTGCGCAAAAATCATTCTTATTTAGATAAAATGATGATTTATATGTTATTTGTTTAATATAAGACATGAATTTTGTTATCAGTAAATTAAAAGCAAACTAAATATTATTGTTATATACATATGTACATTCATAGATCTACAATCTGTCGGTACCAGTATCTTGGAATTGCACAAGGTCATGTTTTTCTCTGACTGTTTATCACGTCTTTACACTAAATCCATTGGATGTTGGATGTGTAATGATTGATAATTTAGTCTTAGATGCATACATTTTTTATTAGTTGTTATAGGCTTTGAACTAACTGTCAGTAACTGCGAGTACTCTCAGATTTGTACTTAGTGTCTTTTTGTTGTTGAGATGTACAAGTACACGGCCACATCCACTCTGTAGATGTATTTCTATTTGTATCCATCTGATGAGTTAAGCCTTTTTCAACTGATTTTTATAGTTCGTTCTTATGTTGTACCGTTACGCCACTGTCCCAGGTTAGGGGAGGGTTGGGGTCCCGCTAGCAAGTTTAACCCCGCCACATTATGCATGTATGTGCCTGGCCCAAGTCAGAAGCCTGTAATTTAGTGGTTGTCGTTTGTTGATGTGTTACATATTTGTTTTTCGTTCATTTTTTGTACATAAATTATGCCGTTAGTTTTCTTGTTTGAATTGTTTTACATTTGTCATTTCGGTGCCTTTTATAGCTGACTATGCGGTATGGGCTTTGCTGATTGTTGAAGGCCGTACGGTGACCTATAGTTGTTAATTTCTGTGTCATTTGGTCTCTTGTGAAGAGTTATCTCATTTGTATTCATATCACATCTTCTTTTTTATATGAAACTATAACCACCGTCATGTAAAAACGAAACCGGATTTTTTGTCGACAATTTTGAAACTACCAATCGCGTTTATTCGAAATGACATTTTTCACTTAGCAGAACTTACTGTCCAAACTTTTTAAGGTGATAATTTAACTTATATTCAATGACTTTATTCGAAATTAACTTTACGTATATACAACTTACAACCATAATAGAGGAGAGTCTCTTTTCCTCCGGAATTCGTCTGCACTATTCGATAATTCAGCTGTTCTTTCCAGTCATAACTGATATCAGTTGATGTTCGGAATCCTTCGTCATTCCATTTATTTGTTGTTACTTTCTTTTCCCCTAAAATGGAAAATATAAAATATTGTCCGCTGAAATGAATGTTTCAGTCAGTTCGACTATAGTTGATTAGGAGTTGGGGTGAGGGGTGGGGTGAGTCTATTTGATACAAAATTCTGTTATAAATTTAAGAATTATATGTCAAATGTCAAACTTAAAAAAAAAACTATCTAGTGCTCGCTGCCTCAAGTGGTAAGCTCTTGGTCTCGGGTCCGACTGGGTAAAATCAAAGTATTGAACATTGATATTTGCTACTACGCCTCAAGCATGCGGCATTTTGAACTGGTACTACCATAGTCATCATAAGGTATCCGAGTATAACTAAATGCCTTCCTAAATACTGCTACTTTATGAACTAGGATGATAATGAAACGGTTCGGGATGTCGCTCTAGTACAAAAAGGGATCATATTCAAATAACATTAACATGTTAACGTCAAGTATGTGCATTTAGCTTGTCAATAGACGTTACACATTCATCTTCCATCTATCTTATACCAAATAACCGGAAAATACAATTATAGTCTATAGTTAAATTAGAATTATATACGAAACATAGTTCATAATATTTCCCAAAATAGAGTTAATGAATATATATTCAGATGAAACAATATAAAATCGTTTTCCGTGTTTGTAGCAATAACTCTAAAAGATAGCATTATTACATTTTCGTCTAGTTAGCATTCCAAATCAAGTTTAAGAAGACTACTTCAAACTGAATTATAAACAATGAATCCGCCTTTCGAACTTATTCATATAGTATGAGAAACTTTAGGACTATCATATAGATCATCGTCGGATATGTCTCAGACTGAACATTAAAACTGTTTTAAGATAGTCCTCATCGAAAAGTTACCAAAGGGTCATATAAGATCATAATCGGTGAACAGTCCATTTTGGGGATGTCATATTCGGGGGAAAGAGGACGGAATTGATGATTAGGACAACCGCCATCTTTAAAACAGATATTCCATAACGGTCAACAATCTCGTGATGGTGGCCCTACAATTTTCAAAAGGATGATCTCAACTATCTTGCTTTCTTAGAAAGTATATGATTGATGTTAAAATTGCTGTTAATAGTTTAGAAACATTCGAGAAGTTTAGCCAAAAATCAAAAGTATAAAAATAAATTCAGTAAGCAACAGACAACAGACAACTTACCCCAGATTGCATCCTCAATCTCACAAGACCCTCCATACGGTAGTATGTTTGTATTGACGGTCCAAATACTAATGCTTTTCTCCCCT
Organism: Mytilus californianus; assembly: GCF_021869535.1. Classification (NCBI taxonomy): domain Eukaryota; kingdom Metazoa; phylum Mollusca; class Bivalvia; order Mytilida; family Mytilidae; genus Mytilus; species Mytilus californianus. The sequence goes on from NW_026262723.1 coordinate 112,842,909, forward strand.
GTTGCAAGCTCCATGTGAGCCTCTATAAGGTATCCTGCACTAGCGTTTAAAACATTGGCTTTCATAACAAATGCATTGGTTTCCAATTCTGAGATTGCCATGAAATAAAGCATTATATATGTAATACTCCCAAACGTGTCCATCCCCTCAAACGTGTCCGATTCCCCCAAACGTGTCTATTTCACCCAAACGTGTCCTTAAAATCTTAAATCGCCGAAACGTGTCCGATTTCACATCCCCCAAACGTGTCCGATAATTGTTATTCGCCAAAACGTGTCCAGTTTTAAACGCCAGAACGTCTCAAAGCTTTTAGCGCTAATATGTCCCAAACGTTTTTATAGCATTAGTTTGTTCAACGCCGGTTGTTTATATTTAGCATAATTGCAAGTTTGATTTGCAACATATACATTAATTCTTGACCGTTGATTGCTTTATGTCCAGTGGCAAATATTCCTTGCATATTTAGAGCGAACTTGAAAATTGCAATTAATTAGTTTTGTACGGTTAAATTTATAGTTTACTTAGTGAATTCTTTTGTACTAATATACTCCGCTGATGTCTAACTACATGCATATTAATGATGTTTGAAGAGATATCACGGATTCTTTTATCAGCTCTTCAAAGTGTGTACTGGTATTTAGTTTTATTTTTGAAGTTTTTTTTCGAACATCAATAAAGAGACATTAACAAGAGGGATAAATTTGCATGTATCATTAAGTAATTTTCAATGTGCATCATCATTTTAACTGGCACATTACGTATACGTGGAATCAATTGTGAAAGAAGTTAACTGATTGTTGCTTTCTTAACGTTTTGTGGCAATTTTTTCATGCATATTTCAGACAATAAATTGACTGACTGTTGGTTGGTTAACGTCCAGTGGCAAATATTTTATGTATATTTAGGACGAGAACAGATTAATACTAGATACAATAAGTAGGTCTATAATAAAGGCACTTTCCATACACGAGGTTTCGGATTTAACATCCTTTAGTTATTTTGACCGGACGTGGCGTCGTACTTTTACATCCCGCACAGCCAAACAGACGCCCCACTTTGGCAAGGGTTTTACTATCTGTTGGAGGAAGAACTTATCTCTATTCTCCAGTTACACTTGGGGGCAGGACAACCATGAGATGAAAGAGTAAAAGGAGTATATACGTAAATGAAAGTGCAATTATCAAATTTGTTGTTTAACAAAATTATATATTTAATATTGGTGGACATGTTATTGTTATTTTAGGCAAACAATGAACTTAATTAAATTAGCATTTAAAAATATGGACAAGATTGAGCGGTCACAAAAGGGAGATGTTTATGCTTTATATGGACACGTTTGGGGAAATGGACACGTTTGGGCGTTCAAAAAAAAATGAACACGATTGGGCGTTCTAATGAAAAGAGACACGTTTTGGCGCCCTTTAGCACCTAGACATGTTTTTCAGTTCAGCGACGTCATATGGACACGTTTGGGGGAATCGGACACGTTTGGGGGGATGGACACGTTTCTAAGTGTTACATATTTATTAAATTAACAATAGATTTATAAATTTTTTGTTGAAGTGAAATACATGTAAATATAATCATGAATGGCATGTAGCTCATAATATATTCATTCTTGTATTTTATGCGTTTTAATGTTCCCCTGTCTGTAGTTTATGCTATGATATATTATATCGTTCCTGCTGATACACATGTTATATATCAAAATTGCGCATTATTGCAGTATAATTGTACAATAGTTTATTGTCCGGTCGCACTGGAAACGCTAATTCCTATTCTTGGAGAGTTGGTTGCTTTGCAGAATAAAAAAAGAATTATCGCAATAACTCTACGGATCGTAGGTGACTCACTGTACTCAGTCTCCGGAGACTTCCCAATTATTGTATTCATCACATTTGTTCTCATTTTGAAAATGTATTAAATATATGAAATTTGCTGTGCGACAACCCTGCTTTCTATTTTACAGTTGAGTATGACTATGTGAACATAGTAGTCAGGGCGGACAAAGTGCAATTAACTAGTTCTATTGCATCAACCATGGCTAATGATAAACTACAACTGATTATGAGCTACTATTCAAAGAGTAATGAGACCTGCGAGAGAAACGTTACCAAGGGGACAATAAAAATATACACTGAATAAAAATAAGCAAACCCATAAAACAAAGTAACAATTAAAACACAAACATCAGTCAACAAAACACGTTACGGAAGATTAAGCAATGTGCAGCCGTCCATAACTGGAGATACGCAGAAGGATAAGCAGTTCTTGCTGCGCTAATGACAACCGACTAAAACCGGATATACACTCAGAAGCAGTTCTTGCTGTTCTAATGGCAACCGTAATGCTGCCCATGACACGTTACACATATGATAATTAATCGCATCCGTTTAAGTCACAATCGATATCGATATATGAAAACTGTCAAAACTTATTGGACCCAAATCAAGCGCATTGACAAGCTATCGCAATATATTGGGTGTCTATCTAGCTGAATGAATATCAACCGATGTATATATTTGATTATATATGCATTCATTGTAATTATATCCAATTGAAAAACGATCATAATATATTGGACTTATATCTAACTAACAATAAAACCTTTTTTTTTAATTTACATTGATTGGTTTCATAGTAGTGATACTGAATAACTTTTTGAATATTTTAAGTTTAAGTTATTCTGATTAGATATAAACTGTATTTTACTGGAAAAACTGACTTAATGTAAGCGTCATCTAACATATGTGACTGCCGATATGTTTAATCAAGGTGCCATCTTACAATAAGGGACTTTCCGACGGATTTAATCAAAGTGTCAGCTAACAAGAAGTGACTGCCTTACATATTTAATCAAATTGTCATCCAACTAGAAGTGACTACCCGACAGATTTACTCCAATGTCTTCTAACAAGACGTGACTGCCCGACTGATTTAACGAAAAAGGCATCTAAAAAACATGATTGTGCGACAATTATTGATTTTCCGACAAATTTAATCAAAGAGTTTCTAACAAGAATTGACTGTCCGCCGGATTTTATCAAAGCGTCAGCTAACAAGAAGTGACTGCCTTACAGATTTAATCAAAGTGTCATGTTACTAGAAGGAAATACTCAACGGATTTACTCAACTGTCTTCTAACAAGAAGTGACTGCCCGACTGATTTAACCAAAGTGTCATCTAAAAAACGTGATTGTCCGACAAATGTAAACAAAGTGTACTCTAACAAGAGTTGACTGTCCGATGGATCTTATCAACATGTCATCTAACAGGAAGTGACTGTCAGACGGATCATATCACAGTGTCATTGATTAATAAGTGACTGCCCGACCGTTGTAATAAAAGTGTCATCTAACAAGACGTTTATATCCGACAGAGTAACTAACGGCTTTCAAAGTTCACCTCAACATTACTATATCAACATCATTTGTTTTCAAAAATAAAGAACCAAAAAAATATGCAATGAAAGTTTTGGACGGAACGACGAACGAACATATGAGTGGACGGGCAGACAGGCAAGACAAATGCAGTATACCACCAACTCAGTAGAATATTTGTTATAGTTTTAATTGTATGAAATAGTTTGTTTAATAATAAGATTTTACAAGGTTGATACTAATTATTACTAATTGTTTTCATATAAATAAAATTTGCTCAAAATTACCAGATAACATCCAAGATTCCCAATACTTATTTGCTGTTGATTTCCTGCTGAATAAATCGAAATCTTTTACTATCCACCTGAATCTAAATCCTTTTTGTTGTTCATACGTACAAGAAGGGCATGTAGCCTTTAACGACATTATAGAAGTCAAAGCAGTCTTTTTCATGCAATTCAATCTGCATCTGCAAACGAGTATACATACAAATTATTTTTTAGTCAACAGCATATTTTTGTTATCTTAATTCGAATACCACTGATAAGGGTCTGGGTGGGGTTTACGGAATAGAGACTACGGGTAAAAAATAAGTAAAAAATAATGGAGAGCAAAATTATAAATAATAACTGTGGAAAATAATAGCAGACTTGTTCTTGTACTGTTATGAATCACAGTTATTGGCCAAACACAGTAAAGATCCGTCTAAATTCCATTTAATTGATAAAGTCAACGACACTTATCGTAATCTTAATGATATTGTTTCGTTAATTAATCAAGAATTCTCTGAATATAATGTCGAAATTTACCCAAAGGAACTTACTTCAAATAAGTCAAGTATTAACAGAAATAATTGTCATTTCCGAGATTTAGATATTTCAGTTTTACACCAGAAATTCTACACAAAACATTACGACAAAAGGGACAATTTTTCATGCCCAATTGTTTTTTTTTTCCTTTTCTTAACGATGATGTTCCTTTGGCACCGTCTTACGGTGTTTATATATTTCACTCGTTCGCTATGCTTGTGTCTGCAGTGACGTTTTGGATTTCAACGAGCGTAATATATGTATTACTAGTAAATTATCAAGCCAGGGATTTCGATACCTAATATTACTTCAAACTTTTACTAAATTCTTCCATAGATACAAGGATTTGGATTGAAAGTTTGGCTGTACCTGTAGAAAACGTATTTCAAACGGAATTGAACATCCTAATTTTTACGGTGATGTTGTTTGCCGAGCACTGAAATTTAGATATGATCCGGGTAAACTTCAACCCTTATTTCAAAACACTATAAATAAATCTTTGAATATTGTTTTTATTGATATAAATATTGATTTTATTTGTTAGAAAATCCATAGGGTGTTGGGTGTTTACTTATTGATTTTTAGTCTTAGATACATGATTTTTTTATTAGCTTTTATTGGCTTTGAACTAGCTGTCAGTAACTGCTTTGTGTCTTGTTTTGTTTTTAGGTATGTATAGATACACTGTCATGTCCGGTCTGTGTATTTGTTAGATGTTTTTTTCTGCTTTTTATCGGTCTGATGAGTTAAGCCCTTTTCATCTGATTTTTATAATTTGTTGTTATTTTGTACTGTTCCACCACTGTACCACGATAGGGGAGGGTTGGGGCCTTCCAAAAGGTTTAACCCCGCCTCATTTAATATGTGCCTGTCCAAAGTCAGGAGCCTGTAGTTTATCGTTGGTTCATGTCTGTCATATTCATTTTTCGTAAATTGTTTTGTTATAAATTAGACCGTTGGTTTTCTCAGTTGAATTGTTTCATATTTGTCATGTCGGGCCCTTTTATAGCCGACTATACAGTATGTGTTTTTCTCATTGATGAAAGTCGTATGGTCGCCTTTAAAGGGGCACTAGCTACGAGATTTGAAAAAAAATAGAATATGATTTTGTTTGGTTCAATCACTAATAAAAGTGAAATAATGAAGTAATAATTCGTTTTTAGCAGCCAATTCGGTTCAATTTTATCTAAATAAGCAAAGAAATATCGCTGATGAATTATTCACTTGCAAGTGAATAATTCGACCCCATTATATTCGTATTCATGTGACCTTCAATTTATCCCATTAGATAGAGATTGGTTACGCATGCATAAGTCGTGTTCGGCCATTAAAAGGAAAAGAATGTAAACATTGAAAGTGAAACAAAGGTGAATCATTTCGTTGACCGATCCACAAAAAAATCATTCTTATACCAGTAAAAACGTTAATCAACTTATTTTTTAACCTATAACATGAAATCAAACAGACCTATAAAAATCAAAATACCCGAGGTCGCTAGGCTATTTATACTTATGTTTATGTTTATATCGTGTTATGTGACCATCGGCAGTATTCGGAGGTCATCTCGATAGTTAATTAGATGGCATTAAATATTTTATCGTGTACATGCATTGTTAACTGTTTATTTCAGACTTATTGTTATTTGGATATACGTTTTAGTATGTTATAAATCAAATATGAGAATTTGAGTAAAATAGTTGAACATGGATTTGACAGCTCGTGCCCCTTTAACTGCTAACATCCATTTTATTTGAACTTTAGTGGGTAGTTGTCTCATTGGTAATCATACCACATCTCCTTAGCTTTATAAAATAAAATAATTAGGTAATATAATACTGATTACAGAAATGAAAAATGTGCAGAATAACAAAATCATATAATATTAGACAAATTTAATAGTAATATTAAATTTTGTGAATATTTTATAGAAAAACCGTTTTTTATTAAGAAAAATTCCACCAAAATGAAAAATAACGAAATTAAGGACCCCCCCCCCCCCCCCCCCCCCCAAGTTCGTAAATAGATGGAGAGCGATATGACCAAAAAAGGACATTTAAAGAATAGCCAAAATCATCCTTAGGTCTACTTTTCCTAACGGGGTTACAAACATTTTTCAATGAACATTACTGGGGTAAAAGTACCTTCATAAGATCTTTAGGTTTTCTCTTTACCTTTTATTGTTCTTTTCGTGTAATAACCTGTACTCACTCTATATCCAGTACTGGAGGATTTCCCGGATCTGATTGGGCATGTTGTACAAAATAACTAATAGACTCCTCAAATTCTACTCTTATGTACACTAAAAATCCCCTTCCAAATGAGACATCTTGAGAGGTAACTGTCAGACTTCCGGTTCCATCATCGGTTCCGTTGAACGCTTCACAAGCACTAGAGTTGAACAGTTCTTGGTCTAGCCAGTTCAAGTAATATTTTTCTTGATTTTTCATTTCGTGCCAATCAAATGAGTTTATTTTAGCAAATCCGTTAAATATGTTTCCCAGATAATCCATCAAACACTGTCCAGAGTCATCAATAATAAGTTTGAAGTATCCTTCAATTCCTATTAAATCTACCAAATCTGTTGCACTTTGGATGTAAGATTGGACATATCCAAAGCTGTTTAACAAATCCCGCAGCTCATATGCAAATTGTTTCGATACATTTGCATTTTGCAGCCATTCAAGTAGATTATCAAAAAATGTAGCATTCGCACTTGCAGGCAACCCTGAGAGGCCATATAATTTATACAAACTATCAAGAGTTAATGAGCTATCAGATAACCTTTCAAAAAAGTCGTCTGTATCCTGCCGAAAAGCTTCAGACTCTTCGTTGTATAAATTATTTAGAAATTCTAACATTTCGTTTAAAACCAGTGTGTTATTATCTGGAAAAGGTAGGACATACTGTGTGTCTTTCAATTCGGATTTAGGTTTTGACTCCATTTCATACATAAAGTCAATATCAAAAAATCGCGTAAAAGCTATCAGATCATAAAGAGGCGCTGGCGTACTTGTCTCCGGTGTAGTTGTGCCTGGTGTAGCTGTCTCCGGTACAGTTGTGTCCGGTGTAGTTGTCTCCGGTGCAGTTGTGTCCAATGTAGTTGTCATTGATACAAATGATGTCGCTGGAGAAGTGTTGTTTGCTTTTGTTTTATGGCCTTTCTTTTTTTTCACTGGGGGATATTTGTCATGTTCAGCCTTGACGTAAAACTTACTTCCAAGCATGCATTGGGAATTATTAGAATTCTTTAAGCTATTAACAACGGTGTAAAGTGTCGAACCATCGATGAACGCGACTTTGTTTTCTATATACGGAACAAAGTTAGTTTCGTACCACTTCTTTTTATAGTCACGTATATCCTTAAACGCTAATACTGGGTCAATACTAAATTGCAGTAGATTATAAACATCATGTGTTACAAAACTGAGACATCTCCAAGAAAAAATAAGCCCAGATGGATTACCGGGGCCTTTAGTTAAACTATACGACACAGAACGAGCGTCAAATTCTGCGAGTCCTTGACCAATAGTCCTTCCAGCTCCACCTTTTATAAATGCATGTGGTGGTGGTTGTTCTATTTTCACAAACATTGATTCATCCATCCAGTGTTCCATGCTTGCAGGATATCCTATTCTTGCATATAAACGATAGTATCCTATGTCATGTTCTCCTGGGTTAAACTTGAACTTCACACTGTATTCCTTCCCCCCGACCTGCACTTCTGTATTAGCAGTTATGTTTGTTATCTTGTATAATTCAAAATAAGTATAAATTATTGTTGCTGTTGTACACTTGTTTTTTGTCAGAAGGTATATATCCACTTGTGCAGAGGTATAAATGGACATAGCATTTTCTATTTTCAAAAATTTGTCGCTAAACATTTGGTATGTAAGACATGGAGGCAACACTGCAAAATACATTTTATTTGTTTTAATGATCTTTAGAGTATACCAGAAATTGATAATGATGGCACTTTTTCTCATTTCATTGAATAATTAAGTTAACACCGAGGTCTAAAATTAAAAGGTATCGAAAAAAAGTTAATGGAGTATAGAAATATGGCAAAAAAGTAAACTAAAGTATCGAACTCCAAGGTAAAGCCGTGAGAGAGAGAGAGAGAGAGAGAGAGAGAGAGAGAGAGAGAGAGAGAGAGAGAGAGAGAGAGAGAGAGAGGGCGATTTATATTTGCTGACCTTTACCACGATCGACTCATTTTGTAGAATTTCATATTTAATTCATTTTTTCTTCCTGAATCCAAATGATATATTTGCCACAGGCCGTACATAAAAAACAGACAAAAACAATCGAAGGCATTCGTCGGGAGTTCAGATAGTGTTATTTGTCAAGTACGATAACAACTGTAAATGGTATTGTTCAAGAATTGTTTTTATCAGAATGAACAATATTGCCAAATCTTTGTTTCCTCCATGATAATTTCAAATCAATATTTTTTTTAGACAAAATATTATTTAATTGCGAAATCAACATTTTTCTATAGAAATAAAATGTCCATGCCTACAATGCTTGAATAATAATTTATGGGTGATACATGCAAAACAGGGGACGCACAACCTCTTTAATCACTCGGTCTCGATTATGGAGTTTTTGTGATTCCTTTAGTTTTTGTTTAATAAATAATTCCTTTATGTCATGCTCTATAAAACTGAGATGGAAATGAGGAATGTGTCAAACAGACAACAACCCGACCAAAGAGCAGAAAACAGCCCAAGGCCACCAATGGGTCTTCAAAACAACGAGAAAATCCCACAACCGGAGGCGGGTTTCAGCTGGACCCTAAACAAATATGTCTACTATTTCAGTGAGAATGGACGTCACACTTAACTCCGAAACATATAAATGAACTAAAATTTAAAAAAAAACAAAACATACAAGACTAACAAAGCCAGAGGCTCCTGACTTTGGACAGGCGCAAAAATGAGGCGGGGTTAAACATGTTTGTGAGATCTCAACCCTCCCTCTATACTATGCTCATTTTAACATGGGAAGGCATTAAATTTGTCGATGTTTTACACTAAGCGTTACCTCTGCAATTTCCTTCAGTCTGATTTACTCCTATGCAATAATCTCCACCACAAATATGAACTGGATTATCACATGTTCTGGAACGTAGATAGGTACCAGTTCCGTAAGTGACTGAACCAGCAGGCATTACACACGACCCCCAAGCTCCCCATTCTGCCCATTGTCCTGCCACAGGTCCTAGTCAAATAAAATAAAACGCGTTGAATATTTCATTTATATTATTTTGTCGAAGTTAATTATGGCTTCTACCGGTGAATGTCAAAACGGTGTTTTCATTTCAAACATTGGATGTTCGTTCACTCCTCTTTCTTAAAATAGCAAGTTTTTTATGATTTCTATTGTATGATTTATATGATGAGCAATGGGAAATGTTGATCATTCTAAAGTACTTGGATTCAAGGATGATTTCGGTGTCAATCTTTGTTATTTGTTTTCTGTATTTTATGACCTGTAGATTGTCTTTTTGTCTTTTTTTCTTTTAGCAATGGTATTATATATATTTTTTTTCTTTAATTTAAAGTGTTTATTTCCATCTAAGATTTACTACCCTTTTCATGTTGAGTATCCTACTGAAATGTCTAAATATCATTATTCGAGAATATTTGTACTGAAACAACCTATTAAATTTGGTTATTTGTTATTTGTTATTTTGTTTTATATTATTTAATACAAATGTATACACATATGACACTGTTTTCCAAATACATACCTTCATCATTACCCTGTCAACACTTGGTTGTGATTTCGAACTTAACACGTGGCCGTTCGGCTCTAATCTTAATTGACTAGGATTGCCGAAGTTTGCTATTTCTCTCCTGTTTTCTCCACCAAAAAATACTGACAGCCACGATATAGTCAATAGTGCACTAAGTGACGTTAAACACGAACAAGCAATCGATCAATCAAAGCTGCTACCAATCTTCTTTTAAAATGTATATTTACACGTCATTCATTTCTATCACAGACCTGTATAAATTTAGACCGCCGTTTTCATCGCTTTACTTACCACAACCCTTTCTGAATGTATTATAAATATATACATACGAAAATTATTTTGTATGCTCGAGTTCAGCTAAATGTATAGATTTGAATTCCCAAACAATTCGACGAAATAGCTGTGATCTTTGATGACAGATTTATCATTAATCTGTGGTTTTTAATGTACATCGTTACCATGAATATGTGGTCTTTAATGCACAGATTTACCACGTATCTGTGATCTTTGATGCACAGATTAACCACGAATCTATGATCTTTGATGCACAGATTTACTTCGAATATATTGTCTTTAATGCACAGATTTACTTCAAATATATTGTCTTTAATGCAGATTTACCAGGAATCGGTGGTCTATAATGCAGAAATTAATAAGCCTTAATGACTTCTATCAAAGATTCCGCCTAGATTGGTGTTAGAGGCTCACTTGACCATGCAACTTAATGAGAGTGTGTTCTTTGTCAAAAAAATTTAAAAAAATGACCTTTAAATTAGTTTAAATTTCATCCATTGACAACAGAATTAACGTCGATTATCAAAGATATTTTAACAAATATTTTCACCTAATGTCAACCACCATTGTGACATTGTATTTGAATTATTTATTCTCTGTTGATAAAAGATGAAATTTTTATAAAAAAAAACTAAGGTTCATACTTTTTGAGGGAAAGTTTACCTTCGCTGGATCTGGCAAATCTTTAAAACTGTATGCCAAATTTGATCAGATAGTTCTTCACAGCAATTAAAAAACAAAGTTTTCAATTTCCAACAATAGTTTTTGAATTACTTACCGCAATCTTTTGTAAGGGTATCTCTTCCAAACTGACTACAATCTTCACCGCCATTGCATGGTGTGGGGTTATGACATGTTCTTCGTCTAGTTGTTGTTTGATCACATTTTTGTGAGCAATCATCCCATTCACTCCATAGTGTGTAACCTCCATCAACTTTATCTAATCAAATATAGAATAAATTTATAAATTCAGGAATTATAATTATTTGTAAAGAGTATTGCCCCTCATCCTCTATCATGCAGGATAACAATATTATCATTGTATCTTAATACAATTAATGCACTTATCGTTACATTATATATACCATTAGAAGTCTCATTCACAACTGTATTATACGATTGCATACTAAGAGAGACAATTGTCATTCCCCTACGTACACGCTATATCTTTGTATCATTCTATAAATTCTATAAATTCTAATGGATACCGTAGATTTGGTTGTGTGTTGTTCTCTATTTGAATAGTGAAAAGTATATGCTAACATTCAATTTGTATAATAATTGCGAATTAATTTCACTAATTATAAAACCCCCCTAGGTATCTCATCTCTTTTTTTATACTGTTCCTTAAAAAAATGTTTTTGTATTATTTGTAAAATTAATTCGTTCATGAAGAAAAGAGAACGGTCTTCTAAAACCCCTTTATAAAAGGAAAACATTGAACAACAATTAAAAACATAAAAACTTTAAATTACAAAGATAAACTTAGGTATTTTTATAAGTATGATACATGAAAGGGAATAAACATATACATGTATGTACTTGTCTTGGCTTTTCATATATGTGGATTAATTACTTAAGTCTAAATATATGATATTAATGAATGTTTTTACTATTACTTATATAGCGAAGCAGACGAAAATAATGTTTGAAATGCGTGTTACTATGTTTTATATCATTACCATAAATACCTAATCAAAACAGATTAGAGAAACTTTAAAAAATACATTTGTATATTCTCAGATACAAAACAAATTGAATCCACTATTCCGCGGATTTTTTTGTATGCGTTCAAAACAAATGTCTGCCACTTTAAAAGAGGGTCGATAGACAACAGACAAACAACAGTACACAAAACGAACATGGAAAACTAAAGACTAAAAACAAAAGACTAAAAACAACGACTTAAAACTAAAGACTAAAAAAAAAACTAAATTAATACTTCCTCTGAATAAAATCTATCAACGAATTTAATTTACGATGAGCCACACGACAGTTGCCACATGTGGATCAGGATCTAATTAAATTACCAGAGCACATGAAATCCCCCTGGTCTTTGATGTGATATTTGTTGTTCGGTTCTTAGTTTTAAGTTTTATATGCAGTGTATTCTAGACTGTTGTTCTTTTGAATTTTTATTTGTTTGCCATGGGTTTGTTATTCAATATCTATCTTATGAGTATTCATTGCTTCTTTGGTATCCTTCATTAATTATTTGCATCGACTCACCAGATGTAAGATAACAGTTTTGTGACTGTGAAAGAGGTGTATTAGTATTAGCTTCACTGTCCACTCTTAATCCTGATCTTGTCTGTGTTCCCCTGCAGTTTTGATCTAAATTTCCAGAAATTTTTCTACATGGTCCCCAAGGGTTCCATGTTGTCGTTATTACAGCTTCCGAGAAAGTTATTGGACCTAGAAATAAAATATCATATGTAATTGCTGTCATGAAGAGGTTATTGTTCTTAATCTAACAGTCGTTGTTAGTTTTATTGAGCATTTATTTGTTTTTAATTTTTGCTTTTTTGTTATCATTGTAACTGTTATATAATGAGGTTATCAACATTTCGACTATCAGAATTGTATAGTAAAGGAAAGCTATAATGATGACTACAACATGAAGTGATTGCACATGATAAGTTTGCAAAAAAAAACATCATGAGGAGAATACACATGAGAAGTTCACAATACAACATGAAGTGAACGCTCGATAGAATTTAACAAAACAACATGAAGTGAACGCTCGATAGAATTTAACAAAACAACATAAAGTGAACGCACGATAGAATTTAACAAAACAACATGAAGTGAACGCTCGATAGAATTTAACAAAACAACATGAAGTGAACGCTCGATAGAATTTAACAAAACAACATGAAGTGAACGCTCGATAGAATTTAACAAAACAACATGATGTGAACGCTCGATAGAATTTAACAAAACAACATGAAGTGAACGCTCGATAGAATTTAACAAAACAACATGAGGTGATTGCTCGATAGAATTTAACAAAACAACATGAAGTGAACGCTCGATAGAATTGAACAAAACAACATGAGGTGAACGCTCGATAGAATTTAACAAAACAACATGAAGTGAACGCTCGATAGAATTAAACAAAACAACATGAAGTGAACGCTCGATAGAATTTAACAAAACAACATGAAGTGAACGCACGATAGAATTTAACAAATTAACATGAGGCAAACGCTCGATATAATTTAACAAAACAACATGAAGTGACGCTCGATAGAATTTTAACAAAACATCATGAGGTGAACGTTCGATAGAATTTAACAAAACAACATGAAGTGAACGCTCGATAGAATTTAAGAAAACAACATGAGGTGAACGCTTGAAAGAATTTAACAAAACAACATGAAGTGAACGCTCGATAGAATTTAACAAAACAACATGAAGTGAACGTTCGATAGAATTTACCAACAACATGAGGAAAACGATCATTAAAAGAATAATGAAAATTTCGTCTTCAGATAATTTCAAAACCAAATACATTTTCTCGTACAGGTGACCAAAAGTATGGAATGCTCTTCCTAATACAATTAAAAAATCAAACACAGTATTAAAATTTAAACATAACTACAAATCTATGTACTTTTAACATTACCATGATATTTGTACTGTAATGCCATATAATAAATGTTTATTGTATTTAAATTGTATTGCATCTTTATTTATCATTATTATTGAATTTATATCGTTTATTTTTTTAATGTAATTATTATTTTATTAAGAGAGCCTTATTGAAAATTGGTGTAATCCAAATGAGATACTCTCTTTAAATAAAGATATTATTATTATTATTATTATTATTATTATTATTATTATTATTATTATTATTATTATTATAGACGATTACAAAACAACAAGAGACGAACGAACATGAGAAGTTTAAAACAACATGAGGCAAACTTTCATGAGAATTTGACTAAACAACACGAGAAGACCACGTAAAACGTTTACAAAACATGACGCAAACGCTCATTGGAAAGTGGTGAAACGACATGAGGCGAACGCTTATTAGAAGTTTACAAAACGACATCAGACGGACGCTCAAATGAAGTTTACAAAACAACATCATGCGAACACTCGTGAGAAGTTTACTTAGTATAAAACAACAATAGGGGAATATTTATAAGAAGATTACAAAATAATGAAAAATAAACAAGATAGGCGAATGCAAATGATAAGTTTACAGAACAACATGAGGCCAATGCACGTGAGAAATTTGCAAAACAACATGAAGCAAACGCTTATTATAAGTGTACAAAAACAAAATGAGCCAACGCACGTATGAAGTTTACAAAACAAAATGAGGACAACACTTATTGGATGTTAACAATACAACATGAGGAGAACATTCATTGGAAATTTGCAAAACAACAAGTGGTTAACGCCCATTAGGCATGTTCGAAACAACATTAGGCGAACGTAAGTAAACAGTTTACAAAAAAAACATCCTGCGATCGCTTATAAAAATTTTACAAAACAAAATCATGCAATAGCTCATTGTTTACAAAACAACATGAAGCCAACTCATGTAAGACACTAGGCAAACGCCCATTTGAAGTTACCAAACAAATGATGCCAACCTCATTAGAAGTTTACAAAATAACATCAGTCATATGCTCATTAGATGATCATCACAAAACAATATGAGGCGAACTCTCAGTGGAAGTTTACAAAACAGGATGCGACCAACCCATGTGAGAGGATTACAAAAGAACATGAAAAAAAAACCATGTAAGATATTTACAAAACAAAAAAGGCGAACGCTCATTGGAAGTCCACAAAATAACATGAGGCCAAGTCATTTGCATCTACATAGTACAGTTCTTAGGGAGTATTCTTTTAAGGAAATTTAAAATTATAGTGAAATCCGAATATGTGAAATGAAGATTTGAAAATAAAAGACAAGAGTAAAACGTTTCATTGCATTTCATACAGATACATGTAATAAAAAACAAGCTTCAAAGAACAAAATGATACAGTCTGAATATGTAATTAAAAATTAATAGATTGATCACTGACAGTCTGTAATTGACGTGTCGGTGTTTGTTTTAAAACTAAGGAAAATATTTAATTCATTAACATATTTGTAGTTATAACAAACTGTCAAGAACAAATGCTTTATTCAATGTTTGCTAAACTTTATTTATTTTTAACTAACGAATCATCAAACGCTTATTGATTTCCAATAAAAGTGAAACTTGAAAAGAAGCCTGGATATCATTTCAATTAATTACTAAGCCAAAGAAAACACATGTCAATATATTAGGTTACAAAGATTGCGTTCTCAAACACAAAGTAAGTCATGTAGTTCTTTAGTAACGCATTGTCTTTTCAAAGAGGGAACTATAGCCTGTATCTTCGTACATTATTGGCACTTATAAGACTTATGTAAGCTGTGAACAACCTCTACGATGGTATTGTGCCATTGTTAAAAAAAAATATATCAAAAGGGACTTCAGTTTGTTTCCGCCCAATCCATAGAATTGCAATGACAAACTATTTTTTAAACGTAAACAGTATACTTTAGCCAGAAACACAGATCAAATAAAAAATTCTTATTTATTATTTTTGATAAATGATATTGTAAAAAATATACTTGTTTGTGGTTTCAAATGAAATAAAATAAATATGTTGAGTTTTAGAATTCTCTAAAAGTAATTGATAATCTGCTGATCTTTTTCAGTAAGTTTGTTGCAGTGGACATTACGGGGTTCTCTATTCTTTATACAGAAGTACTTAATAACATTATCAAACAATTTGTGTCTATTACAAAAAGTCAAAATTCCAGATAATGAGTATAATAGTTTTAACTACTTTAGATTCATATATAAATCAGACCATGTTTCAGAGTGCAACGTTTAATGCACAGGTGTATATAAGATTTAGGGATGTGGTATGCTTACTACTGAGTCAATTCATCAGCGTCCAAATGATGAAGATGTCACCGTACAGTGTTCAAGCAAAACCTATACCGTATATAAAAATAAGGATATGTGGTGTGATTGCCAATGAGACAACTATCCACCAAAGTTCAAATGAAGTGGATGTAAGCAATTATAGGCAACCGTACGGTCTTCAATAATGACAAATCCACATATCGTATGGTCAGCTATAAAGTCCCCCGACATTACAAAATTTGAAATGATAAAATAAAAAAGCCGCTAGTTCAAATCAAATAACTATTAATAAATAATTTACTATAAATAATTAATTCATTTATGATTTGCATATATATCTCCAAATATTTGAATCGGATTGGTCCGTTAGCATTTGTTTCCTTGGTTACCACTCCGATAGACCATGGATGCAATATGATGTCACTATGATACTTCCTTGGGTAGACCATGTTGCGAAAACTATTTTCGTAACCATCAATGTGATCTATTCATGCGCGATACACATGCTTGGGATCAAGAAGTTCGTAACAAATACATAACATTTATTTCTTTTCTAATGAATAACAAAAGGAAATAATGGATTAAAGCTCGGAAAATGTATAAACATATATTTATATATAAAATAGTTTTGTATTCATGTAACGGATGTTTTAATTAAAATAAACTGTGTAACAAGTTCAGCAACATATATTGTTAATATCATATTTCACAAAAGTCTATACTTTAAAAAAAAAACAATTGAAAGTTATTGTTACAAAGAAAAAACACATTAGGTTTCAAATTTTACAAAAAAACAAAGCAAATGTATCGCTCGTGGAAAAATACTTAGCATAAAGGACCTATTCGTGGTAAAATCAATATAAATGCAAGCCCCATGAATTATTTCTATTCTTACAGATCAAAGACGGCAAAAATTTGCGGTTCCCGTTATTGAACTAGCTATTATTATTAATCAAAAGACACTAAAACAACCTGAACTAGTGACATGCTTACAATAACACATGATGTTAATTAATTGTTTGTGATTCAGTCAAAAAAAAGGATCGAATCTTTCTTGCACTGTCAAAAGAAGAAGGTTGGTTGTGTATTGCTTCCAACAAGTATTCAAATACATTGATATTTCACAATATGTATTAATTCACGTTGATAATTTAATGATATTCAAAAACAAAGAACAAAATAAAGTATGTTTTCAAGCAGTCTTCGAAACTAAACAATTATTTGATATTCGCACATCCTTTTTGTCGGAGTTCGTGAGGTGAACTATTTTAAATAACAGATAAAAAATGTATACAACTCAGTCGTAATAGGATAAATGCATTTGGATATACATGTATTAACAATATCATGTATGATATGTTGACTTCCGCAATGTTGTTCGTGATGTAAAGATAGTTCATAATCATTCAATATTTTTGAAAGTATTTCTTCGATTTCTTTGCCCATTATAATAGTTAGTTTGTTGCTATAAGTCTACAGTTGTATTCTTCAATGATCAGACGTAGAACGATAGAACATGCTTCAAGCAAAATATTCCACACAAACTAATGCTATGATACATATTTATTTCCAGTGATGTGTTGTGTATTGTTTCAAGTTGAAAGCCTCACTGTGCTTTTCATATGAAAAACAACAATACGATTCTTGTTTCTCTATTTTTGTAAAATTTAGAATGGAAATTGGGAATATGTCAAAGAGACAACAATCCGACCAAAGAGCAGACAACAGCCGAAGGCCACCAATGGGTCTCTAACGCAGCGAGAAAAACCCGCACCCGGAGATGGTCCTCAGCTGGCCCCTAAATACAATTGTGTACTAGTTCAGTGGAAATGGACGTCACACTAAACTCCAAAACATATAAATTAACTAAAATTAAAAAACATACAAGACTAACAAAGGCCAGAGGCTCCTGACTTGGGACAGGCGCGAAAATGCGGCGGGGTTAAACATTTTTTTTACGAGATCTCATCCCTCTCCCTATACCTCTAGCCAATGTAGAAAAAAGAAACACATAGCAATACGCACAGTAAAACTCAGTTTAAAAGACGTCCGAGTCCGATGTCAGAATAGGTAACAAAAGAAACTAAGAAAAATGACAATGATACATAAATTAACAAAGGACTACTAGCAGTTACTGACATGCCAGCTCCAGACCTCAATTAAACTGATTGAAAGATTATGTATTCATCATATGCAAATCAAGTACAATCCCTCCTGTTAGGGGTTTAGTATCATACCATCATAAAATATACGAGAAAAACATAACCCGTATCATGCCAACAACTGGTTTTAGAATAAATGTGTTTATTTCCGATGCAAATAAAATTGAGAATGGAAATGGGGAATGTGTCAAAGAGACAACAACCCGACCATAGAGCAGACACCAGCCGAAGGCCACCAATGGGTCTTCAATGCAGCGAGAAACTCCCGCACCCGAAGGCGTCCTTCAGCTGGCCCCTAAACAAATATGTATACTAGTTCAGTGATAATGGACGTCATACTAAACTCCAAATTATACACAGGAAACTAAAATTAAAAATGATTCAAGACTAACCAAGGCCAGAGGCTCCTGACTTGGGACAGGCGCAAAAATGCGGCGGGGTTAAACATGTTTTTTGAGATCTCAATCCTCCCCCTATTCCTCTAGCCAATGTAGAAAAAACAAACGCACAACCGTACGTAAAGTAAAACTCAGTATAAGAGAAGTCCGAGTCCGATGTCAGAATAGAAAACAAAAGAAAATAAACAAAATGACAATAATACATAAATAACAACAGACTACTAGCAGTAACTGACATGCCAGCTCCAGACCTCAATTAAACTGATTAAAAGATTATGTCTTCATCATATGAATATCAGGCACAATCTCTCCTGCTAGGGGTTTAGTATTATACCGTCATAAAATATATGAGAAGAACATTACCCGTGTCATGCCAACAACTGGTTTTAGAATATATGTGTTTAATTCAGATGCAAAGACCCTATGAGTGAATCAATATTAATACCAAAATATGCAATCCTTAATGACCTGACAACAGTATCGTAACTATATCCTTTCCGAATAAGTCTGTTTAAAGGTTTGGTTAGCTTTTGAGGTGAATTCTGACATTTTTTGCTTTGTAAAGAATATTACCATAAAATATTGGATGTGAAATACCTGAACGTATAATATGTCTGCATGTTGATTTATATTTACGAATGATGTCCTTGTACCGATGATAAAATTTAATAAATGTTTTGACTAGTTTGTGACATCGAAAACCCTGGCGTAATAATTTTTCAGTAATACAGAGATTTCTTCCGTTGAAATCAAATACGTTGTTACATACACGAGCGAATCAAACAAAATGAGATATATAAACACCATAAGATGGTGACAAGGGAACGTCACCATCTAAAAATGGATAATTAACAATTGGAAATGAAAAATCATCTCTTTTATTATAATTTTTGGTATTAAGCTTCCCGTTAAAGATATAGATATCAAGATCCAGGAAAGGGCAGTGTTCATTGTTAGTATTAGTTTTATTCAAAGTCAATTCGGCAGGATAAATCTCTTTAGTGTACATACTGAAGTCGTCATTATTAAGAGCCAATATATCATCTAAATATCTAAAAGTGTTATTAAATTTTTGAATCAGATGTTGTTTCGATGGGTCTTTGCTGATTTTTGTCATCAACTGTAACTCATGACAATACAGAAACAGGTCCGCAATAAGTGGTGCACAGTTAGTGCCCATGGGAATTCCGATAACCTGACGATATACGGCATCTCCATAGCGAACAAAAATGTTATCTAGTAAAAATTCAAGGGCAGTTATAGTATCAAAGCAGGTCCAATTGACAGTTATTTTGTCTGTTGTTACTAAGAAATGACCTAAATGAGTTTGAACATATATACTCGCATTCCGAACTTTTAAATACCAATTTTATCAGGTGTGTAAATTTTTTCTTAACAAGATTATGAGGCATAGTGGTATATAGGGTAGAAAAATCAAAACTTTGAACAGATACGAAATCACCAATATAAGCATGCAATTTATCAAGTACTTTCAACGAATTTTTGACACAAAAGTAATGAATTTCACTATTTTCTAAGGCCTTATTTGAACAATTTATCACCAGGTTTTTGATTGTACCAAGTGTACTAGTAAATAGAATAGATAGTTTAGTAGTGGAACAATGGCTTGAAGACGAAATAAATCTATATTTGTAAGGAGTTTTGTGCAGCTTCGGAAGCCAGTACGTAGTTGGAACTTTCATTGTATTTGGTTCTGCTTGTAAGGAGGTAGCTAAAAGTTTATGTTCGTTACAGATGTCATTTTCCGAAAATGGAGTCAGATGGAATGTTGGTGAATTCGTGATTTCCTTTTTTTAGAACCTCAATGTTTGTCAAGTTGGTGTAATAAATCAATATAATGTATCCCTACTATCAAAAACTAAGCAAGTAGAACAAAGAATGGCTTTTCCGTTCCGAGCGTTGTGAATTCTTAATTTAAAAGAGTATTACGAAAACAAATAGCTTACAAATAGCTTACGGTTGCCTATAATTGCTTACATCCACTTCATTTGAACTTTGGTGGATAGTTGTCTCATTGGCAATCATACCATATCTCCTTATTTTAATATCTATACTATTAAACGAGATGACCTCATTTTGTGTGTCGTTTCTCTTCCTTCCCCAATAAATTAATCATTATGCTTCAGTGTCCTATAGGTTCCATGCATAGTTGCATTCTTATGATTATTCAGTTTGGATTATTGTGGGAGAAAAACGAAGAAAAAGGCGACCGGATATTGTTTTCGTCAACAGACCGACTTTTTAGTCATACCCAAGACTTCCGATTTTAAACTTTAAAAGAGGGGATAAAGGTTTTTTTTTCGTGCAACGTGTTTTGCCACTTTTTATTTCAAGTGCAGCCGTGAAAAAAGTTCGTTATTCACCGTGTTTCTTGAAATCGATAAAAAGATCAACGTGCAAGAAATTTTTAATTGTTTGCTCATCGTGAAATGGCAATTTTATTTTGCGTTCATTCGTGCAGATACCTCCCTTTACTCCTCTCTTTAAACATAATTATCATAATTACTCGGGGACAGGACAATTATTTTCGCGTTATTCTGCATGTATACTATGATTATAATCCTATAATATATAGAGACTCTCTATTTGATATAGTAGTGATCGCCGTGGATGGAATTGATAGTTAATAGCAAATACACTTTATTTATATTATATGTAGATCAATTTTCATAGTATACAGAAACGCGAAAATCATGGAATTGAACAAAGAGCAAAAAAATAACGGACTTTGGAAAAAAGGGAGAGGGCTTAAAATAGTTGTCCTGTCTCCAAGTGCCTATGACTCAGTTTGATACCTTTTCTGAAATTCTCAAGACATAAAATCTTTTACAAAAATTCACCCTATAACAGTTTACATACTTACAACTAAGCTCTAAACACCCGCGATTTCGCGGGTGTGTTCTAGTAATGTATAAAATGTAAAGTGATGCACATGCATTATGCAAATGGATGCTTATTCTATGAAAGATTAGATTAAACGTGTAACTTCCTTTAATGGTCATTAAAGGAAAAAATACAGATAATAAAGTTGGTACCGCGAATTGTATCACATATCTAGATCATAAAAACTTTTATATCTTTCTCTGTATTTGAAAAGTAAATCTCTCATTCTCTCACAAAATCATTCTGGTTAAAAAAAAAAAAAGGCGCAAGATACCAAGGAGACATTCAAAATTAAGAAGTTAAAAAGAAACTGGCAATGCCTTTGTAAAAAACGAAGGACGAGAAAAGCAGTTAAAAGAAAACTACAGACTGAGCAAGACGAACACAACAACACAAAACTGGAGGAGGTCTTAGATGACTGGAAGTGTTTAGCAAATCCACTCCTTTATTCGACTCATTCATGTCGATCATTGTAAAATGATATCTATCTATATTTTGTCTTTTTTCACCGAGCCGTATTAATCATTAACAAATTTCTTCCGGGTATTTTATTTGTGTTTTCTTGTTGATAATTTGCTTATGTAAAAGTTGGATAGTTGTCTCTCTGGCAATCGTACCACATCTCTTTATTTTTATACTCATTGTCTTAATAAGATTCGATCATTACTTCAAGTATGATACGATATCTCTATTCTCCGGAAATGAAGAATATTGAAATTAAAATCATCAAAATGTTGAGCATTTGCAATACCTTAACTTGAAAGACAATAACTAGGGTTCTTTTTGACAGACATTTATAATTCATGGCACTCTTTTTCTCTCACGTCAATGGTGTTGATTTAAGGTCTCATAATTGATATTTAGACGAATTGAGAACTAATAGCAATCGAACCTACGATGATTCCCTTAACAAAATTAATTAAATCTACCCGGGGGAAAATTTAAAGGTTGCACTATGTAAATACTGATTATTCACAAACCACGCCTCTTTTGGTGAGGTATTTATTATACATAGATATTTTATTTGTTTAACTATGTTTCATCTCTTGAGAACTTTACCAGTATAAATACATATGGATAGCGGACACAATGAGTTCTCATGAATAATCGAAAAGGGTGTTAAAGGGTTATTTTCGTGCAACGTGATCGCCGTTTTTTATTTCACGTTCATTGTGTGTTTACTTTTTTATTTGACGTTCAGTCGTGCAAGACAGGTGCCTCGTTCAACGTGTTCTGCTTATCTAATTTTACGTGCATCGTGATTTTCAAATGCTTATTTTGCGTGCTCGGTATTTTCAAATAAGATTCAAACATTTGATCACACTTGGCAGGGATCGCCTAGAAAAAAATGGATTCAATTTTGTTTTTTAATAAAGCGGAAAGACCTTTGGTGTTGTTCCTTATCGATTTTGGAGCTTCCAAGATATATGTACTGGTTTGTCCTAACTCATTGTTCATTTTGAAAGTATTAAGAGGGGCTGACAGTAAAGATTGAGAATTTCATGGAAAGTATTTTTTTTTAGATTTTCCTAAAAACCTGTGTATATCATGTGTTTGGGTAAAGAAACAATTCTCTGTGTTTGAAAATTTTTAAAAAAATCATTTTATAAAAAAATACATTATCATTGTTGCCATGGATATGGCTTGGATTGAATCTGCAAAAATCAAATATATGGTTATTTCAATGCAGAATATTACTAAAAAAAGTCAGTGGTGTGTAGACATTAACATTAATTCCTTGTACCATATAAGTTCTTGTACAAGTAACATAAAAAAAAATCAACAACAAAATGTTTGGTGACCATGGCAACACCATAGTACCGTATATACTTGACAATTTGTCATTTTTGGTAGAAATTGGTCTTTTTAAAGACTGTATTGCAAAAGTAACTACATCACACTGACATTTTTTTTAAATAGGATCGAAATCTAAACACTGATGAGCTTTAACGTGTTTGCACTTTCCATCATCTGTCAGTTCAAACTTCCTATTTCTGACACTTTTAACCACGAGTCGTGGTAGGCATGGATTACATGACAACGTGTTTATTCTTGTTAAGAAAGACAATGAAATAGATCAAGAATACACTTTCGTATCTGCGGGATATTTGCATTTTAAAAGTTAAGAAGATCGTTATATACTTTTTTAAATGCCGTAAACCATTTATATTATAAATGTGTATACTAAATCGGGAATATCAAGTAAAACAGAGAGTTTATATATACAAGAAGACAGTGACTCAGTCACAAAAGGTTCACATCAAAGTCTTTATTTTTCGTGCAACGTTCATGTCAGAAATTATTTCACGTTCAACGTGAAATTATGTCTTATTTCACGTTTTTTCCGTGCAAGCACCCCCCCCCTTTTTTACCACCCTCATCGAAGTAAAGGAAGGGTATGACAGAATTTTAGTATAAGTTTAAACTCTTAGAAGTTTAAGGCATATAAGGGTCATTATAAAAAAACATGCATATTTCGATGAGGGAAATGTCGGGAAACTGATGTCATTATTTTAAAAATTGAAATCTGTCATGTTATTCTGAAATATGGTAGCAACTATATTCAGAAATCTGCAATGGGCAAAATTAGGAGCTCCTTCAATTTTAACAATTTTAGGTCATCCTTTGATAGAATCTTGTCAATGGTGTTACCAATATAAAACAAGCATTTAGTTGTTAAAAATATTTTTAGATACCAAACAACTGTTCCAATTTGTTTTTTAGGTTTAAATTACTACTTAATGACATTATTTTTATAGGTATGCATTCTATTTGAACATTTCAGAATAAATTGTTGTAAAAAACATAACTGTCCTAATTTTGGCTGTTGTTAATATAAAATTATACACTAAAACTGAATATATGTAAAATGTGTAATACTGAATAATTTAATAATGCCTAATCCTTCGTATACGGCCTAAAATACTTTCATTTGTTAATAAAAAATAAAAATTATTGCATTTTTATATAGTAACACCACTGACCCTTCAGTAACTACAATGACACAAAAGTATAACCATTGACAACAAAGTTCAAATTTTCCTTTTTTTAAATACTGAACACAAAACAAAGAACGCTAAGCAAAAGAAAAAGAAAAAAAATTCTTAGGCTAAAAAATCCCAAATTATATAACATTACATCAATAACTAAAAATGTCAATAGTGTAACTAAATAGTGTCATTGGTGTTACCAGCATACACTAGTTTGTGACAACTTGGTATAGGTAATACATTACAGTGTTAAAACATTGTTAGATAACTATTATATTTCATAAATAATATGATGTTTCGGTTGTTAAAAAAAAAATACAAAAAATTGCTAATTGTCATAATATATTCAGTGATGTCACTAAACTGGTTAATGGTGTTACTTTATTAAAGTGGTCTCACCATTTACAGTAACACCAATGACGTACAGGTGTATTTTTAGATTAAGTAACAAAATAAGTGCTCCATTCCCCTATTTTATATGTTGTTCCTGGTGCATGTTTCAACAATCAATATATTTTCATAAATCAAAGTTTAGGAAATCTTTCGGAAAAATGATTTTTATAAGGGTACACCATGGACACTAATTTCTTTTACAATTTAGTTTTTAGTTACTTTTAAGATTTTTTCACTTATTTTCAACATAGATTTTTTTTGTCGTCTGCACTACATGCTTACATGTAACTTTGCTAGGGGAGAAACTATTGTAAATGCTGAAATCTTGAGAAAGATAACTCTTACCCAACTAATTTGTCTTTTGGTTACACCAGTGACTTAAAGAAATGAGACTCTTCTTTTTGTTGAATATTTTTATTATAATACCAACATACATTTTCCAAATCATTAACAAATGTTTGTATATATCAAAATGCAGTAAATAGTGAGAAATCCTAATAACAAAGTGTAAATATATTTTAAAATGTTGCTCTGCGAAAATAATCCTTTAGTGCTACTTTCGATGTATTATTCTACTGGCAGTACACCTCACTGGAACATGATAATTACCCGTATATGTAAGCAGCTAGATCACAGAAGTTCAAAATAAATACCAAACGGATCAATTGATATGCAGCAAAATTCAAAACTTCTGAAATTTAGTTATTTCGCAAATTCAAACGGTCCTTAAACCGATGTAAACATTTAATGCGAATACATCGAGAAAACCGCATATACATGTACAAAAATTGAGACAGTATATTATTAAAATATAACAAAAAGTTGTAAAATTCTGTCAACGGATAAACTACTTTGTAAAACTATATATCTTAACTTTTTAAATTTCACAGATATAACGTTTAAATCGTTTAAATTTTCATATTCAAAGTTCACGTGACAATAAGCAGACCACCGATAAAATGAAGATATTGAAAATAGTTTTTTTTTTTTGCAAAATTGTAACATGCCATGTACTAGGTGGAACACTCTCAAAACGGATGACTCTAAATTTTTGTATGTTCAAGATATTAACCAATTTGTTTTATATCAATATGCAGCAAAGATTAACATTTTTTTTTTTAATTTCAGATTCATAAGCTTCGAATGCAATTATCTCGATAAAAAGTAAAATAACAAAAATACGGAACTCCGAGGAAAATTCAAATGGCAAAATCAAAAGCCCAAACACATCAAATGAATGGATAACAACTGTCATATTCCTGACTTGGTACAGGCATTTTCTTATGTAGAAAATGGTGGATTAAACCTGATAAATGATAAAAGTAAAACATCATGTATTTTCATGTCTATTTCTGATACCACAGTTTAACAAATATATTTTATAAAATGTAGGATTGCTGTTTAGACATTACTAACTTTTAATCAGTATCGTTATCGGCATTGTTTTACTATTGACTTTGGCGACTTTTTTGTAAGAAGAGTTACTTTCATATTCGGAGTTCCCACTGTTTTAAACAGTTTAAATTTGAAATCTTAAATAAAAAAAATAAAAGTATTATTAAAATTTCTTCGAGTATAAGCTGGAAAACCCATATATCTCCTGGTGAAAATAACAATTCTGATTAAATCGTAAATAAAACCCGCTACAAAGCATAATTCCAATAGCAATTCGATATCCAGATTTGTACTACTAGGATCCATAATATATCAATACTTATAATAAGAGAGGATCCTAGATTCATCTAGAACAAAGTTTTATAAGGAAACTAAAAAGAGTGAAATTATTTACTTCATAATGAAATAAACTTAAACACAATTCTTGTCTGAGTCGAACCCAACTGGTGTTATTATTTACCCCTAATATTGGTGCTGAACTATTTTTAGGAAGCACAGCATAGAACAACTTGTCAAAAGTTGGAACCATCAAAAGTTAATTCAATACAACCATATTTCGAGTTTTCATGTTATCCTCAACATGGTAAATTTTCCGACATTTAACAATAATCAACAAATAAGTTGGATATGCACATCGGTCTATGAATTGGACCTGTGTGAATTATTATCCGTTTATATAGGTTTTTTTTTACATTAACAGTCATACAAGTGGAGGTTAAGCTAGCTATAAATATAAAGATAAGAAGATGTGGTATGATTGCCAATCAGACGACAACTCTTTTACAGACACCAAATGAAATAGAAGTTAATAACTATACGTCACCGTAATGCCTTCAATAATGAGCACAACCCACAACGCATATTGAGCTATAAAAGGCCCCGAAATGACAAATGTAAAACAATTCAAACGTGAAAACTAATGGCCTGATTTATGTACAAAACAATAAACGAAACACAAATATGACTTACAACAAGAAAAAAAAAGACAACCACTGAATTATAGGCTCCTGACTTGGGACAGGCACATACAGGATGTTTTAACCCACCAGTTTCAGAAGTATGTTTCTAGTCAAGAATATGACATTCGTTTCCGATTCGTTCTGTTGGTTTTAATAGTCTAGCGTTTGATTTTTTAAGGTTTTATTTACTCTCCCCTTTTTGAATTTATAAATTTACCTTGAACATGTTGAAGTTCGGTATTTATTTTTTAATATTTGTTCTTCGAATATATATATATATGTAAAGTTGTTTTTTTGGTCCTTCTTAAGTATATATATTGTTTCAGAACTACAGATGTTACTTAGAAATAACACGCTATTCGTGGAATTGTATTTAAGAATCCATATTTAGTGTGTATTCATAACTTGACCCAATATAATCGAATGGCATGTGACCCCGGTTTGATTATAAATATAAACAAAAAAGTAAACCAAAAATATAAGTAGACAGATAAGCATGTGCAACAGAATAAGGTCAATTTTCTTATTTCTGTTTGATCTCAATACAAAGATACACCAGGCGTGCGTTGCGTCTACTCAAGACTCATTGGAGGGATCAAATCAAAACAGTTGCAAAGCCAAATCAAATACGAAGTTAAAGAACATTTATAATAAGACTGATTATTTTGGGCACGAATCAATCAACGAAATCTGTCTTCCTGCTGTTGCCTTCTCTAGTTTCACTTTCGTTTCAATTATGGAACATGCTGATTACATGCATAATCCGTCTCAATAAAGGTTAAATCAAAGGTCGCATTAAAACGGATTCAAATTATATTGCATTATTGACTTACAAACCTAGAAAACATCAGATATGTTTGGCAATTTTTAATCAAACTGGCTGCAAGTAGCAGAATATCATTTTAAAATTTCGCCTTTTTAAATATTTGAAATAAGACAAGAAATACAAAACATGACCATAGCACAATAACACAATGGCGGGATGTATAAATACCGAACATCATCAACAAACCCCAAACACCCTCATCCTTCGAATTTTCCTTACGTACATATATATGAACAGTCGATAAACACAACATAAACATCATCTGAGATGTGTCAACACAAAAATGTCAAGCTTAAGTTAGAAATTAAGTTATGTCTGATATTTTATTTTGTTAAATTCAATAAGTTCTGTACCCAGGAGACTGGTTACTGGAATGACGATGAAAACAAGATGCAACATGACCGGTTGCAGGGATTTAAAAAGACAATGATTTAGAACTTATGACTTGAATGAGAACACTCGCTTTAACTCCACTGGTAGAATTAGACACAAGTTCTATACAATAATTAACAAGTTTATACTTTCAGGTTGGAATGCGTGAAGTATAAATATAACAGATCGACTGTCCGACTCTCTCTAAAAACATACTTAAATTAAAAATTTGCTAGGTTACAGTTTCATAATAGAAACGGGATTAAAGCAGTGACAAATACATTTTAAACAAACAAATCATATTAGCACTTTTAAAACGATAATAAAAGAAGATTTTGGATTAAAGATTCAAGAAATGTTTGTAACAAGTAATTCCTACATAATATACAGATATAATTTGACAAAAATAATGTTAATACAAATAATATATATTACAAAACGTTTTAAAATGAAAAAATATTACATTGACGGACACATATTGCAAATCAAATTTGATAAAATAAGAATCAGTTTTATATTATAGTAATGACAATTTTACGAGCAACTTGTCAGTGACAGTCCAAAAAATGACCGAATTAAGAACAATACTCTTTTAAATAGTTGAAAATAAAGATAGACAATTTTCACAATTTCAGCGCTATCAAAGTTAAGTAATTTGTTTGCATTCAACTCCCAAGGATCTTTATTTAAACTTTTGGAAAGTTTGATCCTGAATGCTCTTCAATTTCGTACTTTATTCGGGCTTTTAACTTTTTTCGAGTGCCGCTGCTGAGTCTTTTGTAGAAACGGGCGTCTGGCGTACAACATTATAAGTCCGGTATCTTTCATGAGTTTTCTACTTATGTGTTATGTACTGATGAGTTTTCTACTTATAAGTTATGAGTTTTAAATGTGATTACAAGTTACATCAGTTGGTTGATTTGCTTTCGAAAGATTACTCGTATATCTTTTACTTATATATTTTAACAGTTATATAATCTTCTTCGTGTATGTTAATTTTCTGACATTTGAATTAAGACAGTAGTTTATCTTTACCAGGAACGCTCAAAGCCGAATACTTGAATGCCAAGGATGTATAAGAACAGAGCTATAGGACAAAAAAGAACCTAAACCTAGCAGAAGTATCGACTCAGTGCTGTACAAATTGACTACAACACATTATAAATGTATTGTGCGGGTTTTTTTAATTTGTGTTTATTTATCTTTGTGATTGACATAATTTTGCATGTATAGTCATTTTTCACAACTTTTAATTTGATTATAACAAGACATGACTCCACCAATTCATATCCCATAACTTTTAAAACGATTGCACATCAACACACCGTTTGTATTTTGGGGATAAATATTAGTTAAAGTGCTTTTTCAAAAAGAACCAAAAAATCAAATAATTCCGATTACTCAGAATTTGATAACTGTATAACTTATTCATAGCGCGATAAATTATGAAGAACCCGCAATGCTAAATACATTAATCTTTATCATTTTCATTTGTAATAATCAGTGTAATTGGTATCCAGTTTGATAAGTTAGACGTTCCAATGAAGTAATGTAATAGATATATTTTGAATGCCATAATTAGAGCATTTCTGCCATATTGTTTCAATTTATAGACACTTATCGCCATATTTTGGGATAGACAATTGGATGTTTATAATGTTTAACGTCCCGTAGAAAATAGTACATGCATACTATGACTAAAAACAAAAATTGTAATATGAATAAACCCTGCTTTGCGCAAGACCAGAATGCTGATTTCTTTTTTTAAAGTGCTAATACACAAGAAAATATGTCATCCTACCAAAGCATATTGTTTTAACTCAGAGCTTCCCATCGGCTCATAATTGCCGCGTAGTTAGCAGGGAAGCAGCCATTTTTAATTACACAGACTTTGGCAATAGCGAACGTAAATCTTTTTGGACTCTGGACCAGACGATGCAACGAGTCTACCGATACGGTTGGCGCATGTTACCCTTCTGGAGCACCAAAGCATCCCATCTCTGGTGTATTGTGTTGTCGTGTTGCTCAGTCTTTGGTTTTCTCCATTGTGTTTTGGATACTGTTGTTTCTCTTTTGATATTTTTTTATTTTTTTCGGCTAATGAGTTTGAATTTCCATGGCTATATTTCACCTCTCCTTGAAGAGATGATGTTTTTTATTACGGAAAAATTAGAATTTGGCTATCTTTAATCACATTATCGCCTAATCCTTCTTCTTTTTTAGGTGTGATTCATTGTCAATTTCAAGAAGTAATAAGATATGAAAGGACCCATTGCCCATGTTATATCCCAAATTAACTCAGGTATCAAAATTTCTACATCAACTAGTTCGCGTATCGTCACTTTCAAGCGCAAAGTCTTAGAGAATTCCATTAACAACCTAAAAGATATTTTAGAACATTGCCTGCAGTATGCAATATATTTGACCTTCTGGCTGCAGTTTCATGAATTTCTGATTTGTTGACACTGCCATGATCATAAGTGAAAGAAGTCACACAGAAATATATTTGCATAACTGGTGATTAAAGTGAGACTACCGAATTTGTGCTGCTTAATTGATTTGGTTTGTGATGATTGGCCTACGTTTAAAGTAAACATGGAACGTGATTCAGTTAAGGTTGTAGTCTCAGATTATTTTTTTATTCACTTGATAAGAGAGATACTTTTTCTAAAAATTAACGTTTACTAAAAATTTAATTGCGAATTTTGTTTAAACGTATCACACCTAAACCTCTGAATTAAATATATATTAACACATTAATATGCTGAATCACTTCTTATTCAGTAAATTTCTCTGTTCATTTATTGTTGTCCTTCATGATTAGATTATAATCAAACATACATTTTGGAGTAAAGAAAGAGATATTGTTTCAAAGGGAAGAGGTTTGACGCGCGTAAAACTGCCTTATCTACACTGTACCAATTCGTCAGGCTATCTATATGTGTTGTTTTTGTTTGTCTTTTTTGTATGCTTTTGTAAAGGGGTTGTTGGTTGATGGGTGATGATTTCAAAATAAGGAGATGTGGTATTATAGAAAATTCTGTCAAACACGTGAATTCAAGCAACTTTTGGTCATCGTACAGCCTTCAAAAATGTACAAATGTACATCCAGGAGATTTGGTGTAAACACGTCATACACTGTTTGTAAGTGCATAACCTTTCACACTGCCAAAATATAAGAACATAATTTCGACAGGATGTAGGACTATATACATTGTAAATAGTAAGCAATATGTATCTAGGTATGTGTAAAATAATCAAAATCCGATAAAAAGTATATTTAAAATCTTACCACTGTTAAAACGATATTCTAGAAAAAAAAGTTTTTTCAAAGTTTCAATAGGTTTACATTGATCTTCTTTTAACATACGTGCTTTATAAATGAGATCACTATAAAAATTAGTATGCGGTATGTCTGTTTGAATAAGAATTATACAGCAATAGTAAAAACTCAAAACAAATTGTTCGTATCTATTTTAAAAATTAGTAAAAGTATTCAGTAATTCAAGGTAAACAAATCTCTGGCTTGATAGATTACCAATTATGCATACATTAATTGAAATATAAAGCATCAATAAAAAGTAAAATAACAAAAATACCGAACTTCAAGGAAAATTCAAAACGGAAAGTCCTTTTTGAATGGGAAAATCAAAAGCTCGAACATATCAAACGAATGGAAAACAATTGTCATAATATTCTTTGTATTGCATTAATTGCTTTTTATGTACAAGTTGAATGCTAATATTTGTTCATTTTGCAAACATGCGAAAACCTAACTGAATTGTTAGAAGATATTTATTGCTTCCAATATTTACACATCGCTCTCAATATATATCGAGGGTTGATGTTACAGTAGAGACAATGTTTATTGATGGTAAATCTTATATAATTTCTAAATCATTTTAACTTTGTTCAGACCCTGAGCAACGATGTGTTTATCTTGTAATTAATGGTAATTAAACAGTTATTAGTAAGGCTTAAGTTCTGTCGACGTTTGAAAATTTATAATATGAGTAAAATAAAGAAATAAAAAACATTTCATATGTAAATTACTATTTTTTGTTTTGTTTATCTTCATTTAGATGCAGTAAGAATTTCAGATAGTTTTATAAATATTTGTCTTTAAAAGTGAAAACGTTAATCAGATGAAATGTTCTAAAATAGAATGGTACAATTTAAATATATACCGATACAATTTTGCCTTTCTAATGCAATATATCAATTTAAGCAATTCATTTAAAATATTGGTCAAAGGATATAGATATTTTTAAGTAAATTTAAGTCTAGATACAAAGCAATCAACAAACAAAAACAAATAATAATTAAATACAATAATTTATCTTGATGTTCTGTCTATCGTATTTGTTTTTTTGTTAATTGTTTTGTCATAAGTCTGGCCGTTGGTTGTCACGTGTTAATTGTTTGACATGTTTTATATCGGGAACGTTTATACATTATGGGTTTTGCTAATTATGGAAAGCCAAACGGTGACACATAGCTTCTTATATGCGCGTCATTTGGATACTTGATGATAGAATCAACAAATGCCATTATACCACGTTTTCTTCTTTTTTTATAACGATTCTAAA
This sequence comes from Mytilus californianus, assembly GCF_021869535.1. NCBI lineage: Eukaryota > Metazoa > Mollusca > Bivalvia > Mytilida > Mytilidae > Mytilus > Mytilus californianus. The sequence continues at coordinate 112,876,068 of NW_026262723.1, forward strand.
CTGAATTAAGCTAAGTTTACCTAAAACACTTTAAAATAAAATAAAATAAAATGAAGTGAGACGAATCGATTAGATATGATACGACCATTGTTGCTATCAGAAAAAAGAGACAGAGAAAACTAAAGCAAGAATCAAAACTCATAAGTCGAAAGAAAAATCGACAAAACCATGCTAAAGAACAAACAAAACGATGAAAAGAATAACAACAGTCTACAAAAAGTCAAGCCTTAAATAACGTTTAAAACAATCATACATTTATATATTTTTTTACAAATCAAAGTTACCGGACATTTAATTCAGTAAGTCAGACGGTAGTTTTATCTTTAAAGATTGTAAAGCGCTCGAATCAATGCTGTTTAAAGACGAGACAAAAAAGGACTAAAAACCAAATATTTGGAAAGTTGTGCCAAATTTGACTAGGACCTTCTTTAAATGGGCTTTAAACCAATATCACATTGTTAAACTACGGACTTTGCTCATTGTCGTAAACCGTTATTGCTTATTCTTCACCTAAGTGTCATTTGGTCTTTATTTCACAGTGTTTTTGGTGTTGCAATCATACAACATTTACTTAAGTTTCTATTAGTATTCAGAATGAATATATAACATTTTATGAGCACTAAGTTAACCGAAAAAGACCACATCAACGATATTTCAAGCCAGTACAGAAGCGCTGACTAATTTGCTGGCGATTCCTTCAGGAATGAAACGTCTACCAGGAGCAGCATCGATACAGCGACTATAAAATCGCACAAAAAAATAAAGGGGTTATAATTTTATACGCAAGATGAGCGCTTTAGTCCCAATCAAATTCAGCAACTGCGATTGAATGAAAACAGTTGGTAGACAACATCAATGAAAAAGTTTAAGAGTTATGAAAACCAAAACAAATCCTTAAAGTTGTGCCAGATATATAAGATCTAAATAGTGGATATCGCAGAATATGCTTTTTCTATAATATGTTTTCTTTTTTAATGCTGCACACTTTAAGAAGACTATAACAGTTAGTATATAGAAGTTATACTTATACCGTGACAGTTGAGTTGGTATATAAATCATACAACTTTTTTTAGTGTCACAGTCAAATATCTGCTCTCAATTGCCCTCAATGCTCTTCAACTTCGTACTTAATATGGCTTATTTAACTTTTTTTATTCGAGCGTCAATATTGAGTCTTTTTTAGACGAAACGCGCATACGGCGTATATAATTTTAATCAAGGTATCTAAGATAAATTTGATTATAATTGAAACAGCGGTTTAAGCAAAGTGACAGTCGTTTATACTAGTGAACTGCAGTGGAAATCCATAACGTAGATACAATATAGAGACAAGTGTTTACTATTTCAGCTTATGCAGTATTAGTAATGGGATGGGTTTTTTTCAGGCGTTGTTACAGTTGATTTGAAATTTTATTAATCCTTAACATATGAATCTATGACCTTCCGTTTATAGTTCATAACTAAAACCTCCCGTAATATGGTGTAATTTCTTTGACTTTTGAAAAGGAGTATATAACTGGAAAGTTCCAAAAATGTGTACATGTATAAGGAAAATTATTAATAAAGTTATCAACGTTTTTATACATGACTTGAATATTCTAATCTAATTCTAAAACATTTTCATTATTTCGTTTTAAATTTGTTCCTAAATGTAGACCTATAATAATTCAATTTACCCGAGACTATGGCATTCGGCACATCTGTTGTTCTAACAATAAATAATAAAATTTACATTATTTAAAATTATTTTCTTTTCAGAGTTTTTTTTTTTTGTATTTAAATGTTAATATTATAAATCTTCTATATTTAATCACGTTCTCATGTATTGTTTCAATTTTTAGCTCTTGACAATTTGCCGTATAAATCATCCACTTAATTCGTTTATTTAGTGTAGTGTATATTAAAGTATAGGAAGTCGTCAATTTCATTCTCCTAATTACTGTCCAAATTAATATGAAACAAACTCACCTATCAGAAGATACAGTAATAAAATGATTTTCCTCATTTTAAATCTTCAATTCAGTTCGATATGTAGCTTTTACTGAAACTCACATACTTCTGTTCTCACTCGATGTATCAGGGATAGTTATTCGTATGCAGTAAATATTGAAGTGCACTTCCCATTTAATTTCATAAATGAATATTGAATTTGTAGGCGATCCAAAAGCTCTCTAGTGTAATTGATCATTAAACTATTAAAGTATTGAAAGAAAAATTACCAATAAGTAAATCATAATATTGTTAATGTAATTCAAATTTTCTTTCTATCAAATGTTTCGTAAAAAAAAATTATATTTATAAGAAAACTAAATATCATATTTGCACATTTTTACATTTGCACATTTAAAATTTGCATATAACAAATAGCATTAATTTAAGAACGTTCTGTAGCTGATTTGTTCATGACATTTTACAATAATATAACACAAGACAAAGATTGACGTGGTTAAATTTGGTACACAACAAAAGCGATATACTACATATTTTAAAAATTATTCTATATATATAACGTGTAAGTCTTAAAATTAAATTTAATGGAACCAACTTGTCAATTTTGTAACAATTGTCATTGTTTTCGTTTAAATAAAATTATCGTAATCATAAACATATTTTGACGTAATCCTTCAATAATGTATTGGGGGAAATTCGTACAGATTCTGACGTTAATGTAATCAAAAGTATTCTCTTTCAAACAAAAATATGTTGATGTAATCCTTCAATAATATATTGGGGAAATTCGTAGTTTCTAACGTTAATGTAATCAAAAGTATGCCCTTTCAAACAAATATGTTTTGACGGAATCCTTCAATTATATAATATTGGTTGAAATTCGTACTGTTTCTAACGTTAATGTAATCAAAAGTATGCCCTTTCAAACAAATATGTTTTGACGGAATCCTTCAATTATATAATATTGGTTGAAATTCGTACTGTTTCTAACGTTAATGTAATCAAAAGTATGCCCTTTCAAACAAATATGTTTTGACGGAATCCTTCAATTATATAATATTGGTTGAAATTCGTACTGTTTCTAACGTTAATGTAATCAAAAGTATGCCCTTTCAAACAAATATGTTTTGACGGAATCCTTCAATTATATAATATTGGTTGAAATTCGTACTGTTTCTAACGTTAATGTAATCAAAAGTATGCCCTTTCAAACAAATATGTTTTGACGGGATCCTTCAATTATATAATATTGGTTGAAATTCGTACTGTTTCTAACGTTAATGTAATCAAAAGTATGCCCTTTCAAACAAATATGTTTTGACGGAATCCTTCAATTATATAATATTGGTTGAAATTCGTACTGTTTCTAACGTTAATGTAATCAAAAGTATGCCCTTTCAAACAAATATGTTTTGACGGAATCCTTCAATTATATAATATTGGTTGAAATTCGTACTGTTTCTAACGTTAATGTAATCAAAAGTATGCCCTTTCAAACAAATATGTTTTGACGGAATCCTTCAATTATATAATATTGGTTGAAATTCGTACTGTTTCTAACGTTAATGTAATCAAAAGTATGCCCTTTCAAACAAATATGTTTTGACGGAATCCTTCAATTATATAATATTGGTTGAAATTCGTACTGTTTCTAACGTTAATGTAAACAAAGTATTTCACTTCGATTAAGTATAGTAACAATGCTAAATTAATGTAAATTGCAAACATTATTCAAAACAAACTTGATTTTATTATATGCTCCTTAAGGGTAAGCATACCCTGCTCCACTAGGTATTATTATATGCTCCTTTAGGGTAAGTATACCCTGCTCCACTAGGTATTATTATATGCTCCTTAAGGGTAAGTATACCCTGCTCCACTAGGTATTATTATATGCTCCTTTAGGGTAAGTATACCCTGCTTCACTAGGTATTATTATATGCTCCTTAAGGGTAAGCATACCCTGCTCCAATAGGTATTAATATATGCTCCTTAAGGGTAAGCATACCCTGCTCCACTAAGTATTATTATATGCTCCTTAAGGGTAAGTATACCCTGCTTCACTAGGTATTATTAAATGCTCCTTCAGGGTAAGCATACCCTGCTCCACTAGGTTTAATTATATGCTTCTTAAGGGTAAACATACCTTGCTCCACTAGGTTTTATTATATGCTCCTTAAGGGTAAGCATACCCTGCTCAACTAGGTATGATTATATGCTCCTTAAGGGTAATCATACCCTGCTCCACTGGGTATTATTATATGCTACTTAAGGGTAAGCATACCCTGCTCCACTAGGTATTATTATATGCTCCTTAAGGGTAAGCATACCCTGCTCCACTAATGGCTCCCTCATATCATTTCCTCGAATGTTACATTAAGGCTACAGTAGATTGCCGTTATTCAAAATTTCGTTAATCATGATCAAATTTGACTTATCACAAATGTGTACTGTTTACACAATCTACAAAAGGCAGATTGCCTATCGTAAATTCAATGTGGTTTCTCTGAAGTGTTTTCTCGTTTAACTATCATCAGTAGCGCTCATACACACAACAAAATGAAACCAATAAAGAGATCGTGAAAAGACTTTTGTCTTATGGGACATTTGGCCTGAAATTTTTCTTCCACCAATAAAAATCAATATTTGACACGACACTCATTTTCTCAGTCCAAAATATATTTCCATCAGTCCAATGCTATAATTTTATTAAAATATTTATTTTTCTTGTGTCAAACAAATGAACTGACATTGTAACACCATATGTCAGACATTTCAAAGTTTTTTTGTAAAAAAATCTGGACTGAGTATGTTCAGGATCGTACTGTATCGTGAAGACCACAAAGAGAGACACTGAAACTGATTATTTTAATAGGGGATTTATTTCAGTGACTTAACATAGACTCTTTATCCCTGCTGGAATTGCTGGTTTTTCAGTACTGATGCAATTCCATCTTAATAAATTTATATGCACTTTACCAGAAAGTAGAGAAAAGTCCAGATAACAAGATTTTCAGGGCGTCAGTTTTCAAATTGTGAACTGGATATACAGGTATTATTCAACCGTTAAAAAAGTAAGAGTAGCCACCTAGGCAAACAGGTCTGTTAGTATTTACTGGACATTTAACCAAGTAATAATTTAGATATTACCGGACTAGATCATTGGGCAAAAGAAATTAAAACAAACTGGCTTTTAATTTTATCCACGATTACTTCAAAAATCCTATTCCAACAGTCCATTTCACTCAACCATCCTACACAATTAATCCTTTGATTCTTTTTTATATAACACATAATCCATTTCTTTCACTAACCCTTTCGACGAATTTCGAACAATAAAACTGAGAATGGAAATGGGGAATGTGTCAAAGAGACAACAACCCGACCAAAGAGCAAAAAACAGCCGAAAACCACCAATGGGTTTTCAACACAGCGAGAAAATCCCGCACCCGGAGGCGGGCTTCAGCTGACCCCTAAACAAAAATGTGTACTAGTTCAGTGATAATGGACGTCATACTAAACTCCAAAACATATAAATGAACTAAAATTAAAAATCATACAAGACTAACAAAGGCCAGAGGCTCCTGACTTGGGACAGGCGCAAAAATACGGCGGGGTTAAACATGTTTAGTGAGATTTCAACCCTCCCCCTATACCTCTAACCAATGTAGAAAAAACAAACACACATCATTACTCAGTTTAAAAGAAGTCCAAGTCCAATTTCAGAATAGGTAACAAAAGTAACTTAGTAAAATGACAAAATATATAAATTAACAAAGGACTACTAGCAGTTACTGACATGCCAGCTCCAGACCTCAATTAAACTGATTGAAAGATTATGTCTTCATCAAGTGACTGTAAATCTTAGTAAAAGTGAATTTTGTCAGGCCACAGTTGATTATTTAGGGCATACAGTTGGCCAAGGTGAAGTGAAACCTATTATGTCTAAAGTCGATGCAATTACCAAATTTCCTCCTCCTACAAATAAAAAAACAACTTATGAGATATTTAGGTATGATTGGATTTTACAGAAAATTTTGTTCACATTTTGATACTGTTGTTCAACCATTGACTCATGTTTACCGGAAAGATTCTAAATTTATCTGGAGTGATAATTGTCAAAATGCTTTTGAAAATAGCAAATCACTTTTAATTTATAGTCCAGTTCTGATCAAATCTTTGTTACAATGTCAGTCCATTTGTTTGACACAAGAAAAATAAATATTTTAAAAAAATTATAGGATTGGACTGATGGAAATATATTTTGGACTAAGAAAAATCGAGTGTCGTGTCAAATGTTCATTTTTATTGGTGGAAGAAAAATTTCAGGCCAAATGTCCCATAAGACAAAAGTCTTTTCACGATCTCTTTATTGGATTCATTTTGTTGTGTGTATGAGCGCTACTGATGATAGTTAAACGAGAAAACACTTCAGAGAAACCACATTGAATGTTCGATAGGCAATCTGCCTTTTGTAGATTGTGTAAACAGTACACATTTGTGATAAGTCAAATTTGATCATGATTCACGAAATTTTGATTCACGGAAATCTACTGTAGCCTAAATGTAACATTCGAGGAAATGAAATGAGGGAGCCATTAGTGGAGCAGGGTATGCTTACCCTTAAAGAGCATATAATAATACCTAGTGGAGCAGGGTATGCTTACCCTTAAGGAGCATATAATAATACCTAGTGGAGCAGGGTATGCTTACCCTTAAGGACCATATAATGATACCTAGTTGAGCAGGGTATGCTTACCCTTAAGTAGCATATGATAATACCTAGTGGAGCAGGGTATGCTTACCCTTAAGGAGCATATAATAATACCTAGTGGAGTAGGGTATGCTTACCCTTAAGGAGCATATAATACCTAGTGGAGCAGGGTATGCTTACCCTTAAGGAGCATATAATAATACTTCGTGGAGCAGGGTATGCTTACCCTTAAGGAGCATATATTAATACCTATTGGAGGAGGGTATGCTTACCCTTAAGGAGCATATAATAATACTTAGTAAAGCAGGGTATACTTACCCTAAAGGAGCATATAATAATACCTAGTGGAGCAGGGTATGCTTACCCTTAAGGACCATATAATGATACCTAGTTGAGCAGGGTATGCTTACCCTTAAGTAGCATATGATAATACCTAGTGGAGCAGGGTATGCTTACCCTTAAGGAGCATATAATAATACTTCGTGGAGCAGGGTATGCTTACCCTTAAGGAGCATATATTAATACCTAGTGGAGCAGGGTATGCTTACCCTTAAGGAGCATATATTAATACCTATTGGAGCAGGGTATGCTTACCCTTAAGGAGCATATAATAATACCTAGTGGAGCAGGGTATACTTACCCTAAAGGAGCATATAATAATACCTAGTGGAGCAGGGTATGCTTACCCTTAAGGAGCATATAATAAAATCAAGTTTGTTTTGAATAATGTTTGCAATTCACATTAATTTAGCATTGTTACTATACTTAATCGAAGGGAAATACTTTGTTTACATTAACGTTAGAAACAGTACGAATTTCAACCAATATTATATAATTGAAGGATTCCGTCAAAACATATTTGTTTGAAAGGGCATACTTTTGATTACATTAACGTTAGAAACAGTACGAATTTCAACCAATATTATATAATTGAAGGATTCCGTCAAAACATATTTGTTTGAAAGGGCATACTTTTGATTACATTAACGTTAGAAACAGTACGAATTTCAACCAATATTATATAATTGAAGGATTCCGTCAAAACATATTTGTTTGAAAGGGCATACTTTTGATTACATTAACGTTAGAAACTACGAATTTCCCCTAATATATTATTGAAGGATCACGTCAACATATTTTTGTTTGAAAGAGAATACTTTTGATTACATTAACGTCAGAATCTGTACTAATTTCCCCCAATACATTATTGAAGGATTACGTCAAAATATGTTTATGATGACGATAATTTTATTTAAACGAAAACAATGATAATTGTTAAAAAATTGACAAGTTGAGTTGGTTCCATTAAATTTAATTTTAAGACTTACACGTTATATATATAGAATAATTTTTAAAATATGTAGTATATCGCTTTTGTTGTGTACCAAATTTAACCACGTCAATCTTTGTCTTGTGTTATATTATTGTAAAATGTCATGAACAAATCAGCTACAGAAAGTTCTTAAATAATGCTATTTGTTATATGCAAATGTAAAATGTGCAAATGTAAAAATGTGCAAATATGATATTTAGTTTTCTAATAAATATAATTTTTTTGCGAAACATTTGATAGAAAGAAAATTTGAATTACATTAACAATATTATGATTTACTTATTGGTAATTTTTCTTTCAATACTTTAATAGTTTAATGATCAATTACACTAGAGAGCTTTTGGATCGCCTACAAATTCAATATTCATTTATGAAATTAAATGGGAAGTGCACTTCAATATTCACTGCATACGAATAACTATCCCTGATACATCGAGTGAGAACAGAAGTATGTGAGTTTCAGTAAAAGCTACATATCGAACTGAATTGAAGATTTAAAATGAGGAAAATCATTTTATTACTGTATCTTCTGACAGGTGAGTTTGTTTTATATTAATTTGGACATTAATTAGGAGAATGAAATTGACGACTTCCTATACTTGAATATACACTACACTAAATAAACGAATTAAGTGGATGATTTATACAGCAAATTGTCAAGAGCTAAAAAATTGAAACAATACATGAGAACGTGATTAGATATAGAAGATTTAAAATATTAACATTTAAATACACAAAAAAAGCTCTGAAAAGAAAATAATTTTAAATAATGTAAATTTTATTATTTATTGTTAGAACAACAGATGTGCCGAATATCATAGTCTCGGGTAAATCAAATTATTATAGGTCTACATTTAGGAACAAATTTAAAACGAAATAATGAAAATGTTTTAGAATTAGATTAGAATATTCAAGTCATGTATAAAAACGTTGATAACTTTATTCATAATTTTCCTTATACATGTACACATTTTTTTTTTAACTTTCCAGTTATATACTCCTTTTCAAAAATCAAAGAAATTACACCATATTACGGGAGGTTTTAGTTATGAACTATAAAAGGAAGGTCATAGATTCATATGTTAAAGATTAATAAAATTTCAAATCAACTGTAACAACGCCTGAAAAAAACCCATCCCATTACTAATACTGCATAAGCTGAAATAGTAAACACTTGTCTCTATATTGTATCTACGTTATGGATTTCCACTGCAGTTCACTAGTATGAACGACTGTCACTTTGCTTAAACCGCTGTTTTAATTATAATCAAATTTATCTTATATACCTGGATTAAAGTTATATACGCCGTATGCGCGTTTCGTCTAAAAAAGACTCAATATTGACGCTCGAATCAAAAAAGTTAAATAGGCCATATTAAGTACGAAGTTGAAGAGCATTGAGGGCAATCGAGAGCAGATATTTAACTGTGACACTAAAAAAAGTCGTATGATTTATAAACCAACTCAACTGTCACGGTATAAGTATTAATATTACTATATACTAACCGTAAAGTATATTCTGCGATATCCACTATTTAGATCTGGCACAACTTTAAGGATTTATTTTTATTAACTCTTAAACTTTTTCATTGATGTTGTCTTCCAACTGTTTTCATTCATTCGCAATTGCTGAATTTGATTGGGACTAAAGCGCTCATCTTGCGTATAAAATTATAAACCCTTTATTTTTTTGTGCAATTTTATAATCGCTGTGTCGATGCTGCTCCTGGTAGACGTTTCATTCCTGAAGGAATCCCCAGCAAATTAATCAGCGCTTCTGTACTGGCTTGAAATATCGTTCATGTGGTCTTTTCCGGTAAACTTACTGCTCTTAAAATTTTATATATTCATTCTGAATACTAATAGAAACTTAAGTAAATGTTGTATGATTGCAACACCAAACACACTGTGAAATAAAGACCAAATGACACTTATGTGAAGAATAAGCAATAACGGCCTACGACAATGAGCAAAGTCCGTAGTTTAATAATCTGATATTGGTTTAAAGCCCATTTAAAGAAGGTCCTAGTCAAATTTGGCACAACTTTAAAAATGTTTGGTTTTAAGTCCTTTTTTACCTCGTTATAAATTTTGTCTTCAAACTGCATGGATTCGAGCGCTTCACAATCTTTGAAGATAAAACTACCGTCTGACTTACTGAATTAAATGTCCGGTAACTTTGATTTGTAAAAAATATATAAATGTATGATTGTTTTAAACGTTTTTTAAGGCTTGACTTTTTGTAGACTGTTATCATTCTTTTCGTCGTTTTTTTGTTGTTCTTTAGCATGGTTTTGTCGATTTTCCTTTCGACTTATGAGTTTTGATTCTTGCTTTAGTTTTCTCTGTCTCTTTTTTCTGATAGCAACAATGGTCGTATCCAATCTAATCGATTCGTCTCATTTCATTTTATTTTATTTCATTTTAAAGTGTTTTAGGTAAACTTAGCTTAATTCAGTTTAGAATCGTTATAAAAAAAAGAAAACGTGGTATAATGGCATTTGTTGATACTATCATCAAGTATCCAAATGACGCGCATATAAGAAGCTATGAGTCACCGTTTGGCCTTCCATAATTAGCAAAACCCATAATGTATAAACGTTCCCGATATAAAACATGTTAAACAATTTACACGTGACAACCAACGGCCAGACTTATGACAAAACAATTAACAAAAAAAACAAATACGATAGACAGAACATCAAGATAAATTATTGTATTTAATTAGTATTTGTTTTTTGTTTGTTGATTGCTTTGTATCTAGACTTAAATTTACTTAAAAATATCTCTATCCTTTGACCAATATTTTTAATAAATTGCTTAAATTGATAGATTGCATTAGAAAGGCAAAATTGTATCGGTATATATTTAAATTGTACTATTCTATTTTAGAACATTTCATCTGATTAACGTTTTCACTTTTAAAGACAAATATTTATAAAACTATCCGAAATTCTTACTGCATCTAAATGAAGATAAACAAACAAAAAATAGTAATTTACATATGAAACGTTTTTTATTTCTTTATTTTACTCATATTATAAATTTTCAAACGTCGACAGAACTTAAGCCTTACTAATAACTGTTTAATCACCATTAATTACAAGATAAACACATCATTGCTCAGGGTCTGAACAAAGTTAAAATGATTTAGAAATTATATAAGATTTGCCATCAATACACATGGTCTCTACTGTAACATCAACCCTCGATATATATTGAGAGCGATGTGTAAATATTGGAAGCAATAAATATCTTCTAACAATTCAGTTAAGTTTTCGCATATTTGCAAAATGAACAAATATTAGCATTCAACTTGTACATAAAAAGCAGTTAATGCAATACAAAGAATCTTTCTTCAATAAATGGGTGTAACCCTGTGCATATGCATTTTTGTACCCAAAGTATTTCGATATGGTCTTTTTCAAATCCTGTCAGATGCAAACACGAAGAAACAAACCCATGTTAACAAAGCAAACAGGTAAAAATGAAAGTAGATGAAGGAACCCCTTTAATAACAAATATAACAACAGTAGTATTAAATGGGTGCGAAAACACAGATATTTCATTTGAATCTCGTTTTACTTATTATATTGAGAAGTTTTGTTTGTTCCTCTTGCTTCCTGTAATTTTTAGTAAGATATTAAAACCATAAAATCAACGTATATTTAACTCGTTACATACATATCATATGTTACTCGTTACTTACATATTTTATATTATTCGTTACCTATATATTATATGTCACTCTTCAAATTTATATAATATGTCACTCGTCACCTATATATTATATGTCACACCTCACCTATCTATTATATGCCACTAGTCACCTATATAACTATGTCACTTGTCACCTATATGTCACTCGTCACCTTTATATATATATATATCAGTTGTCACCTATATGTTATATGTCACACCTCACCTACTGTGGATTCATTATATGTTCCCTTTTGTTAGTTTACCTCTTTTGAACGATGATGTAATGTTGGCCCTTTCCTATGTGTGTGTATTGCCATACTAATTCCCTATGCCAATGCCTTTAAGTGAGAGGTTTAGCTAGCTATAAAACCAGGTTTAATCCTCCAGTTTCTACATAAGCAAATGCCTGTTCCAATTCAGGAATATGACAATTGTTTTCCATTCGTTTGATGTGTTCGAGCTTTTGATTTTCCCATTTAAAACGGACTTTCCGTTTTGAATTTTCCTTGAAGTTCGGTATTTTTTGTTATTTTACTTTTTATTGATGCTTTATATTTCAATTAATGTACGCATAATTGGTAATCTATCAAGCCATGGATTTGTTTACCTTGAATTACTGAATACTTTTACTAAGTTCTTAAAATAGATACGAACAATTTGTTTTGAGTTTTTACTATTGCTGTATAATTCTTATTCAAACAGACATACCGCATACTAATTTTTATAGTGATCTCATTTATAAAGCACGTATGTTAAAAGAAGATCAATGTAAACCTATATAAACTTGGAATAAACTTTTTTTTCTAGAATATCGTTTTAACAGTGGTAAGATTTTAAATATACTTTTGATCGGATTTTGATTTTTTTACACATACCTAGATACATATTGCTTAATATTTACAATGTATAGTCCTACATCCTGTCGAAATTATGTTCTTATATTTTGGCAGTGTGAAAGGTTATGCACTTACAGACAGTGTATGACGTGTTTACACTAAATCTCCTGGATGTACATTTGTACATTTTTGAAGGCTGTACGATGACCAAAAATTGCTTGAATTCACGTTATTTGTTTGACAGAATTTTGTATAATACCACATCTCCTTATTTTGAAATCATCACCCATCAACCAACAACCCCTTTACAAAAGCATACAAACAAAGACAAACAAAAACAACACATATAGATAGCCTGACGAATTGGTACAGTGTAGATAAGGCAGTTTTACGCGCGTCAAACTTCTTCCCTTTGAAACAATATCTCTTTCTTTACTCCAAAATGTATGTTTGATTATAAACTAATCATGAAGGACAACAATAAATGAACAGAGAAATTTACTGAATAAGAAGTGATTCAGCATATTAATGTGTTAATATATATTTAATTCAGAGGTTTAGGTGTGATACAGTTAAACAAAATTCGCAATTAAATTTTTAGTAAACGTTAATTTTCAGAAAAAGTAACTCTCTTATCAAGTGAATAAAAAAATAATCTGAGACTACAACCTTAACTGAATCACGTTCCATGTTTACTTAAAACGTAGGCCAATCATCACAAACCAAATCAATTAAGCAGCACAAATTCGGAAGTCTCACTTTAATCACCAGTTATGCAAATATATTTCTGTGTGACTTCTTTCACTTATGATCATGGCAGTGTCAACAAATCAGAAATTCATGAAATTGCAGCCAGAAGGTCAAATATATTGCATACTGCAGGCAATGTTCTAAAATATCTTTTAGGTTGTTAATGGAATTCTCTCATACTTTGCGCTTGAAAGTGACGATACGCGAACTAGTTGATGTAGAAACTTTGACATGTTTGATACCTGAGTTAATTTGGGATATAACATGGGCAATGGGTCCTTTCATATCTTATTACTTCTTGAAATTGACAATGAATCACATCTTAAAAAAAAGAAGTAGGATTAGGCGATAATGTGATTAAAGATAGCCAAATTCTAATTTTTCCGTAATAAAAAAACATCATCTCTTCAAAGAGATGAGAAATATAGCCATGGAAATTCAAACTCATTAGCCAAAAAACATTAAAAATTATCAAAAGAGAAACAACAGTATCCAAAACACAATGGAGAAAACCAAAGACTGAGCAACACCACAACAACAAAAACCTGTGATGGGATGCTTAGGTGCTCCAGAAGGGTAACATGCGCCAACCATATCGGTAGACTCTTTGCATCGTCTGGTTCAGAGTCCAAAAAGATTTACGTTCGCTATTGCCAAAGTCTGTATAATTAAAGATGGCTGCTTCCCTGCTAACTACGCGGCAATTATGAGCCGATGGAAAGCTCTGAGTTAAAACAATATGCTTTGGTAGGATGACATATTTTCTTGTGTATTAGCACTTTAAAAATAGAAATCAGCATTCTGGTCTTGTGCAAAGTAGGGTTTATTCATATTACATTAATATGTTTTGTCATAGTATGCATGTACTATTTTCTACGGGACGTTAAACATTATAAACATCCAATTGCCTATCCCAAAATATGGCGATAAGTGTCTCTAAATTAAAACAATATGGCAGAAATGCTCTAATTATGGCATTCAAAATATATCTATTACTTTACTTCACTGGAACGTCTTCTGGAGTCTAAAACAATCAGGTGACCATTTTTCTTACAATAAGCACAAGTTAGTGACTGTTTCTCAAAAGTATCAGATTTTGGATTAGACATATTATAACTGGATTGACTCTTATTCTGTGCAACAGGCTTACTATCAGTACGCTCAGTACTCTGATTCGTGTAATTTCAACTCGAAGTATTAAAATTTGAACTTTGAAACTTCTTTTATATGAAAGGGTATAATTATCGGAAATAACAGCTACGACTTGTAATGTCTCCACAGTTTTGTCATCTAAATGTGTTTTTAAGTCAAATGAACACATTGTTTGAACTCTTCTAATAACATCAATAGTCTTAGGTTATCAAAATCGTTATCTATTTTCTTTGACGTACGCCATTTATCAAAAATATCTTCTTTTTCCCTAGCAAATTCAACATAGGTTTGTGAATCAAAATTTTTATCAGATCTAAATTTCTGTCTATATGTTTCTAGTACTAGCTTATAGGCTTTCAAAACTTCTTGTTTTACCGTGTCATAATCAGAACTTCTTTCGAATGAAAGTGCTGAGTAAATTTCAGCGGCCTTGCCCTCATAAACACTTTGCACCATTGTAGTCCAATAAGACTTTGGCCATTTCAAATTTTTAGCAATTTTCTCAAACTGTGGAAAATATTTATCAACTGTTTTTTTCCCAAAAATCTGGGAACCTGATTTTTTCTGCTGCATCAAAATATTCTGATTTAGACACTACTTTAGTGTTGCTTTCTTCTTTGACCATTTCAATTTTCATTTTCTCCATCTCTAACCTTTCCCTCATTTCAAGTTCTGCCTGTTTTGATTTAGATTCAACTTCTTTTTCTTGGCTTTTCTCCATCTCTAACCTTTCTGTTTTTATGAACTGAATGTTTTGTTTACTTATGAAGATTTTTTATTTAGCCTTATTAGCTATCTTATGTCAAATGTCCTTTACAACAAGAATGAGGAAGAATTCAAAGTCATTATGAATAAACGACACGCTTATTTTTTTATTTTTTTTTTATTTTATTTGTTGAATTAACAGAGCAAAACCACTAACCCATTGATGCGTTATTGATACAACTTATTGATACTACTAACTGCCCATTTTCTTGTTTTGCTTTGTTTTATATAGTTTCGTTTTTTGTATTCTGTTTTCTGATCATATTCTCATATGTCTGAATTTATCTTCTGTCGTTGACATATCCAAGTGACCATTGCTAATTAAAAAAAATCACTTGATTATTTTCGTGCGTCTGAAATACTCTTTTAAATTGAAACGTATTTTAATAGATGTATTTGTATTTGTTCTACACTATGATCTGTTGTGTTGATAATATGTTTAAATTCTTCGTATTTAATATCTCATTTACTAATATATTGTCCTTTTAATTAAATAACCTCATGCTTACCTGTATTAAAACGCTCTTAATAGGGTATTCCTATTCTATGTTTTTATCCAATCAAACCTCATCTTTGTTTAATTTTTGGAAATGATTGGAGCTGGAATGTACACATTGAAGAAGTTATTACAAAGGTCTTTTTTTGTTGCAAATATCAAAATTTAAACTGGATAGAGGGTCTCCTGAACAAAAGTAGATTAGTTATATTAATCCTGTATTGGAATAGTTAGATGTTATTAATGATAACTGTCCAGATTATTTGACAGATAGACTTGCACAAATGAATTGAGAGGCAGCTCGTATTGTGACAGGTGTCACAAACCTAATACGTAAAATTTTAGTTCAAAAGGAATGTGGGCTGGCGTATACCTCTATTTTTACATAAAAATTGGAAGTATTTATGAAAAGCTATTTTCTAATTGCAATTAAATCAATTTTATTATTTAATGTTTCCTTGATAAGGCAAAGTTTCCCCATTACCATCAATTTGGAATAACTTCGTGATTTTGTTAATTTCAATGTACTTCAACGTTAAAAGAAAACAAGGTCCGTGACCCCCAGTTTTTATAATGAAATTTAAAAGTACATTGACTCAGGATTCTTTTATATGGTAATAATCATAAAAAATCTGTTTATGAAAAAAGTGTTCGAAATACAAAGAATTTTCTACTCTCATGAATAGATTACCTTTGCTGTATTTGACAAAACCTTTCGGAATTTTGGGTCATCAATGGTCTTTTTTTTACCTTTTTAACTTTTTTTATTAGACTGTCACTGATGAAACTTTAGTAAATGAAATGCGCGTCTGCTGTACATAATTTTAATCGTGGTATTAATGGATAGTTTATTTACAGAAGTTTAAAAAAAATCAGTCTTGGCAGAGTTCAACTTAAAAGATCAAGACGGTGTTTTCTTTTATTGTGCTATTAAGCTGTTCAACACGGTAATGTTTTAATACACATATAGTACATAATGAAATGGTGAATTGTTTTATGTTTTGTGTTTAGAACAGATAATACGTTTTCCTAACATACGTATGATGATTTTCTAATATATATATACGTTGAATAGGTTCCATTATATTAAATGGAAAAAACAGTAATTAATGGTTTTAACTGGCTTTCAACTAGATTCAGTAAGTTCTCGTAGATGGATTCATTGTATCGTTCGTCTTTTGTCCTTTAAATCCTTCTGTTTTAATTCTTCGTGCTGATCTTTTTACAGTTTACTCTTATGTTTGCTTTTAAAATATATATAGAAGCAAACATGATCTTAGTCAATAATGATGTAATATAATTTTACTGTGTCACAATTTTATATTTTTGCTTTTGATAATACATGTACTATATATAGTAAAGCACCAGCCTGTACTACAACTTCCTCTCAGTGACGTCAAAGGGTACATTATATCCCAATCTACGGATGTTATAGTATTGGATGTTATTATTGACCGACAAAAAAGTGCTTTTCATTGAAAACAAGAAAAATTATATGCGACATGTACAATTTTTTTCAAAATAATCTCTGTCTTAAACAACGGTCATGCAAATAATACAGTTACAATTTATTCCTACTCCATTTCACAATAAGATTATATGTGGTAAACCACACTGAGCAAAATCCAGCTACTATATATATCAAAAAGATTCCTCAAAATCCTGTTCACCTATAAAAAAAAGCACAAAAATCTGAAAACATACCACCACTCCGAAAAGAGGTTTCACTTACATCTGATTCACCAAACTAGTATTGAAAGAACAGTTCTAAAAAGCATTCCCATCTGAAACAGTCGACTCCATACCAGTAAACGGAGTCAGTCAACATCCTCAGATACTTTATATTGAAATATTGAAAAAAACAAGGCATTGAAGAGCTTTCAAACAACATAAAAAACCAATTGTTCAGAAAACAGTCTAAGGTCTTTCCGATTCAAATATTAATAATCATGAAAAAGCTGGTTTTTAATTATACAAAATAGTAACCATCGATATAGAAAAGGTTGTCAGAAAGTAGTAGATTCCTAACATATGCTGTTCGAAAACAATACGGTTTCTATATACATTTGCTTGCATTTAAGGAGATAATTTGCTATCTAAGGATAATTGAATATCCTTTTCGGTTTAAATTGATAGGTACCTTCACAGCGATTCAAGACATTTAGGGTATATATGTAACTTTACATGAAAATAGTTCAAAAATGGATACGTCCGGTTGACGTATGGTACATCCCGGTACACCTTTTTCAAGGTTATATGTCGCCAAGCCTAATGCAAAACACTAATGGTTTTATCATGTACCAATATGAAGTTATTGCAAAAGTCAAAATCAAGAACGTCAAATTAACCTTTGACCTCAAATTGAGATCAAAGGTCATATATCTTAATTAAAAACACCCTAGGTCTAGATGTTGCATGGTTGTAAAGTTATCTCACCGAACACTTTATTTTTGAATATTTTCATCGGAGAAATCTTCTATAAAAAGTAACAAGAGCACTTCGACCAAACGCATTGGCGTTGCAAAAGAGAGTGAAAGATAACAAAGGGACATGTCTTTCCTAAAAATTTTCCAACAATGGTATACTGGTAACTTTTACGGTTTCGGAGTATTTGCAATAACAAGCAAATTTCAAAACTTAGAACATGATCTTCACCTTTGACCCTGCCATCAATTTTCAGTTTATGGACCAATGATGTCTTAACAAAAATCTCTATGATATACCTTTTATGGGTCACAACAAAACAAAAAGGGAAATAACTCATGTTACATCTAACCGGACCGCTTCGTTTCTAATTTAATAGATCATCCTGACAAGGTACATGTAATGAACATTTTGGAGTGATAACTTTTGCGCTTTCTGGGGAGAAGCGATAAAATCAAAAAGTAAACAGACATATAGCTCCCACGTGGAAAAGTGTTCGGCGAGTTTAAGAGGCGCAGTAACTGTTAAATATCATGTACCAAATATATCATCGACATGTTGCGAAACAAAAGGATATTTTGGAACCGTGTCGATGAGGAAAAGGGAGGGGTTCTCACATACTATGGTGCTGGTACATTATGTATGAGTCATGGCAATATGAACACTAATAATACTTTTTATGTATCATATGCAAAGTAATGAGCCATATCCATTTCAAGTTGATGATGTACCCAACTGTTGGTAAAGCACTGTACAGTAAAAAGTAAAATAACAAAAATACCGACCCAGAGGAAAATTCAAAATGGAAAGCTCAAACACATCGAACTGTCATATTACTGACTTGGTACAGGCATTTTCTTATGTAGAAAAGTTTGGATTAACCCTGGTTTTATGGCTAGCTAAACCATACACTTGTATGAATAAAAGCAACAGTAGTATACCGCTGTTTAAAAGTCATAAATCGATAAAGAGAAACAAATCCGGGTTACAAACTAAAACCGAGGGAAACACATCAACTATAAGAGGAAAACAACGGAACAACAGAAACACTGAAGTGCAACAAAAACAAACGCGAACATACATAGAAAATGACTTGGTACAGGACATTTTAAGAAAAAATGGTGGGTTGAACCTGGTTTTATGGCTAGGTTAAAAAAATATCGCTTAAATGACAACACTACGTGGCAGTCGCATAAAATGCCATTATATTGACAAAAATGTGTGAACAAAGTAAACAGACATAATAGGTAAAAATAAATGTAAAATAAAAGGGTACAGCAGTCAACATTGTGTTATAATCTTAATCAATATAAAAACCAACAAATATGTCAACAACAACAAAAAAAAGCAAATATAGAAAAAGCAAGTTAGCCATTATAATAGTATTGATACCGTGCTCCAACTTTATATCCCCATTCAAGTTCTTTACACTCCTCTATGTTCATTATTTTGATTTTTCTATTTATTTCTTGGCGATAATGTACACAGCTGATGGATAAGGGTCGGGGCAAATACACTGCTCAAGCAGAATGTATCTGTCCAATGTCTTCACACTTTCCTTTTTTGTATTGATTTTTACGTTAGAATTCTTATCGTCGCAGCTGCATGTGTTTACAAATTGGTTTGCCCAATTGTCTTATTCAACTGACGGTTTTCAAACGACGATAATTGTTTGACGATTTTTCACAATGTTATTCAGGATTTGGTTTTTCTGTTTGGTTGCTTTTTTCTTTTCCTTTTATCAATCATATCTTTATTTTCTTTTATATGGGAAAGAAGTCCCCAATTACAGTATGAAAATCAATAAAATGAAGAAAAAAATATTTAATTTTCTAATGAACTATCTTTTTCGGTTTTCCGGATTTGCGCAAAAATATCTTTCTTTCTTCCAGTCTTCTTTGTCACGGGACCTTGAGTAAATGCACATGAATGAGGATCATACTGTTTTCCGCAAATTTGATGAATTTGATTACGGAAAAAAAACTGCCAGTTTAACAATTAAAATAAATTCCTTACATTTTAAAATGAGTCTGGAGCTTATTAAACATACGATGTTATTGCAAACCAAATGGGTTCTCTGGGGAAACTTGGAATCAACTTCAGATTTCAGTATCTCATAATACGACTTGGTATCGTTGTCTTTTAATAAAAAAATATAAATTATCACAATTCTATCTTAAAATTATTTGATATGAAACAAAAAACGTTACCAGAATGATGATAACGTTTGTTTGTATACATTGAAAAATTACGTTACAACTTAAATCCCTAACACCAGGACTTACATCGATAACAGTTCCATATTTCCGTTTCTTTTTCAACAGATTCTGAAGTTAAAATATGGGTGTGGGGACTATTACAAGTAGCACCTGCCTCGTAATATATTGATTCCAATTCTGTCGGAACGTTGCCAAGCCTTTAAGGCGCATCCGGTCTCCTTTTTAAGTTCATGCGTTCGCTTAGCTTTTTTTTTACCTTAAAACGTTTATTCTAAAGGGATTTATAAACGTTGAAAATTGAATATATTCAATCCAACATCAGCAAACACTTTTTGATACTGACAGTTATATAAAGTAGGGAAACAAAGGCATATTTGGTATTATATGTCTCAAATAAACTGAGATGAAAT
This sequence comes from Mytilus californianus, assembly GCF_021869535.1. NCBI lineage: Eukaryota > Metazoa > Mollusca > Bivalvia > Mytilida > Mytilidae > Mytilus > Mytilus californianus. Next base: position 112,896,819 of record NW_026262723.1, read on the forward strand.
AAACTTGAGTGCATTGAAATAAGAATATTCAATAAGATGACATTATTAAAGAAAAACGATGACAGACCTTTCATTTATTAAACATTACTCAGACAAAACACGATTATTTCATTTTGCACAAGTTTATTGGTGTACAGAAAAAAAGTGATTGCAGAACACGATTTGAATGAACCATTTTATAATCGATTACATCAACTGTTATAGTATTCGTGTTAATTGTTGTCCCGTTTTAAACAAAACTCAACGGTATATATCGCATTTGTCATGTTACAAATAACTTTAAGACCAACTATTGCACATGGATTATATTAATACTACTGATAAATACGTCTTGGACGTATTTTCTTTTTCGTTAAATCGACTTTCGGTTTTATTATTTCGATCTGTTTTGTGGCTTCCTGTCGTATAATTTCTATTTGCCTTGGAACTTCCTTACTTAATATGTAGTCTGGTGACAATTTTATCTTGTCCTTTGATGTGGCATTATTTGATGCAATAATGAGACCAACCGCCTCTTTCCAGAAGCTCGCTACAATGTTTGTGATGCCATATGTTGACCGAAGAGGTTTGTTTCTAACGGTTGTAATACCTACATTTAATGTTGCATTCATCATTGTCATTAAAATCCACAACAAAAACAAAACGAAGAAGAAGTAATAGGCTCTTCCCAGAACCGGCTCCACAGAAAACAGATCATTGATGCTGTTTTTACCGATAATAGCATTGACTAATGTCGTTGATGACACGAATAAGTTTTTGTATGTTTCTAAATGCCTGCCAAATATTAAATGTCCAAAAGTAAAAAACGCTACGTACACGATCAAAAACATTACAAAACACCCACAAAGATCATGACTCACGTGAGCAAGAATCTTTCCGAATTGATTTATCCTTTCATTGTAGCTGAGAACTCGCATGATTCGGACAGTTGTCAGAAATATAATGAATGCCAAGAAAACGTTAAACAGTTCGTCCCATGACGCAATATGACTGAAGTTGACGAATTTGTTCTTATGATTTTCCCATTTGTCCATAGTTAAATTCATCATTATCCATCTAACGATATACATTACGGTAGCAACAAAGAATAAAATTATAATTAAAATGTCAAGAACATGCCATAATTCCTTAAACATCTTCTTTCCGATTCTTCGAAACAAAATACATTTATGAACAGAAAATATAAGTATTCCAATTAGTACAATAATTTCACAAATAAAGATGAACATACCAAGACTTCCAATATGTTGATAAGGCCGAAACGGTTTGATTGATGTACTTGCAATGACACCACCTGTTTCAGGAAATTCGGTCAAAAACGTTATGAAAACAAAAACATTGTCATCTACGTTGTACAAGGAGAATTCTGTAAATATGGCTCTTGTTTTACGATCTATCCATGTGTATTTATACAAATCATTAAGAACTAGTCGTGATATGTTATAGTTTACAATGAATTCTGCTATGTATCCACCACCGCCATAGGTAGAATGTAGTCCTGTGACCGGAAGTCCCCAAATATCAACAGACGACACAAAATTCCAGGCAGCAGATGTCATATTATATACAGCTTGACCTCTGACACAAGGGTGAGGCTCCCACGCTACGCAATAGTTTCCATCATCCTCTCCGTAAATAGAATATTCATCATAACAGGTAAAATTACCCCAAAACTGTTTTCTACATGGCTCTGGAAATGTCAATATATACATTTATATCACATGACTTTCAATTAATAGATTTCACATTCAGGTGAAAAAGACAACGACCAATTGAATTGTTTGGATCTCAGTTTAAATCATTTGATGGCTTGATTATTATACTAGTTTTTCTTTTCGTATTTAATATGCGCTTTTTGAGCTGTTATCTTGTATTCACTCTGGAATAATATTCTGAATTATGTTAAGACTGTCAATATGTATGTTCATGTCTCGTATTATCATATACTTTAGTAAACGTTTACGTATGTATATATTATGGCTTCCAAATGTCTAGGTTAGAGCATTCCTGATAAAGGTAAATCTAGAAAAAATCTGCGGATGCAACCAACTTATGTAATGTTATTTTTATTAATGAACTTAATACGAATATTGTTTGATTGAAATTTGCCAAAACATTAAAGAACAGACACAACTACTAAGATATTTGATGCCAGAGTAAGATCTAATCTTTAATTTCATTGGTCAGAACCGGTCATTAAATTCAGCAGCCAAGTTATACAAATTACATTACATGTTTTATGTATCGTACCTTGAACTGCTCTTAGTTGTCTCAGTCTCATTGGACCAACACGAAAATTGACTTGATCTTGTACATATAATCTTTTATCGGCATTTAGTTGATCTCCATTGGTATGGTACCGTGGAAATAGAAAAGGAATAAGGGTCTCATCGATCCATACATATAAATTAGATGCAGTTTTAACCTGTAAAACATTCTAATATTATAAGACATATGACCACAGAAGTTATCACGCGAATTTTATATTTTGTGTCTTAGTTAAACATATTGAATTATGAATGGCTAACATTAGCTACAGATATTTTTGGTTATTACCTCAAATTGAATGAAGAGCCTTTTAAAATTGGATAAAACAAAGGTAAAAATAAGCAAATGGCAAGATAAAAAAAATTTGTGTTCAATTTTGAAATGCTTTTGTACAACATCTCAGAAGCCTTCAACTTATCCTTGAATAAAGTCCTATAACTCTGGCATGATACAATAGAAAATGGTTAAAACTGAGGCAACTATGAGACCACGAAAATTATATTTTGAGTTAACATATGGATGGACAATCGGACGTACTACGGTATCTTATAATAAAACTCTTAAAAAGATAAAAAGCTTTTAATTTTGTACGTCAGATGCGTGTTTCGCCTTCACACACTCTTCAAATCAGTTATAAAGTCAAATCAACTTAGAAATTGAAGACCAAATAAAAAATTATTTAAAAAAAATTGAGATTTTACAGTTTTATGAATAGTAAATGGACAAAATGACGTATCATTGATATTTCATGTCAGAACAGTAGTACTGACTACATACATGGCTTGTGTTTTTCCAGAAAAACGTCATGCAGTATTAGTGGTATCGACAAAAAGGTTGTAAAAGCTCACAAAAAAGTACAAGCCTTACAATTTAGTAAACCAGATGCGTGTTTGCTTTACAAAAGACTGATCTCTTATGTCGAATTTAAACAGTCGAATACTTGAATAGCATTAAAACAAAACATTTCAAACGTTGTCAAAATCTGTCTAAGACCATATGTGCCTAGTGTAAAAAAACAATAGTATTTCTATGTCAAAATTAACTTCGTAAATGATTTCGGCCTTCCAACTGTTTTGACTATAGGTGTCAATGGTGATATTGAAGTAGTCGATAAGCACATTGAATTACGAATTTCTGGCATATTTGGTCAGCTTTTATTTAAAATTCGTAAGTGTCTCGCCTACTTTTGCTGTTGTCTATGTTTTCAGTGTGATAGGGTAATGCACATAATAGATTTACGGTTAATGAAATAACACGTTTGAAATGTATGAAAAAAGTTATGCTTGTAAAAAATGAATATAGTATGCAATCAAATCTATAGATTTATAAAAGAGTTGAAACATAAATTTATTGAATGAACAAATGATAAAGAAGATAATTTTTACAAAAGTTGCTGGCTCAACAGAAATGGAAAAATAATTATTAAAAATTTTCCTCTAGATACTTTTGCTTGTAAGAAGCTTCTGTCCAAGTTTGGTAAAAATCCAGGATGGTTTATGAATCTCATGAATGTTTTTAAAACTTTAACTGCAGACTGTATGTAATGTTAACTGGGAGAAAAACTTATTCCATTTATAAGTAATATACAGAGAAACAGGAAATATTTTTTTACAAAATTTCCTTCTAGATACTAGCTTTTGATCATAAACAAGCTTCTGTCCAAATTTGGTACAAATCAAGAATAGTTTTAAAAAGTTATTAAAATTTATAAAACTTTAACCACAGAGTGAATGTTATGATAACTGGCAGAAAAACTAAGTCCATTTATAAGTAAAATACGGATAAACAGGATTTTGTGTTTACAAAATGTTCTTCTGGATACTATTTTATGATCATAAACAAGCTTCTGTCCAAGTTTGGTAGAAATCCAGGATAGTTTAAGAAAGTTATTAAAATTTCAAAAACTTTAACCACAGAGTGAATATTTGTTGACGCTGCTGCCGACGACGACGACGGAATGTAGGATCGCTATGTCTCGTTTTTGCGAAAAAAGTCGCAGGCTCGACAAAAATGTCACTGGTAAGTTTATAAGTTTATAGCAATACCCCTTTATTCAAAATTATGATGTACATGTATAACTTGTGTCGCTATTCACAAGTTGTAAATAACTTTTTTGCTGATATCTTGTGTCGCTATTCACAAGTTGTAAATAACTTTTTTGCTGATATCACATTACGATGCATGGAATATCTCACCAGGCTTATAGGTGCTTTTATGGACGCCTTTTTGCTAAATTGTTTTATTCCTTATCGTACATTTATTTTACACTATACTTGAAGTGTAATATCGCTGTACTGATCTCGTATTTTTTTCTATATTTTTTAACATTGGAAAAACAACAGTATATAAAACAGGAAAGACAACTAACCTGATCGTATCTTAACGTTGAATCGCCTGTTGAGATATTATTCGATGTAACAAGATGGTGCTCTAGATGATTTTTGACGTTATACCATCTAGAATCTCTGTTACTAAAACTGATACTATACAAAACAGCAAGGAATATCATATATAAAACTAGTTCTATAAATATCTCTTGCATTTTAAGTCGCTGCTGTCTTTTTTCTCTCAATTTAGCAAGTTTCTTTTGTTTCAATGGAGCTTGCTTATTTTTGTACACATCTAAAAAACAGAACTTAAGAAAGTTATAAATAGCGGTAAGAAAAAATTCATTGAAGGCAAAAACTTCTGACATTTAAATGTGTTGGTTTGAGTGTTATCGATAGAGATCAATTGAGGAAAAGTACATCAAATGTATGAAGGTTCGCTTCTATAAATATAGACACTGCACATTCTTATAGAAGTTTCTCTTTCGAATAAAACTGTGCCAATTTTACTATGATGTTTTGTAAAACACCATGTTCCACATTCGAAAACTCACGTGCACTTCATTTTTTGCAAAGGTCAAACATATAGGGGAGTGTGGCATGTTAACATTTATATGCATCGGACGTCATTGAGTTTAAACCTACACTAAAATTTTGAAGCAACCAATATTTAATTTTACTAGTAATTGATCAGTAAGACATGTCTTTTACAATAAAATCAAGTAACAAGATGTCAAAAGGGCGCTTAATCATAAAATAAATCGTATCAAAAGAAAGTTGAAAGAAACCAAAAGGGACATTCAAACGCATTGTTGCGCCTGTGTCAAGTCAGGAGCATCTGGTCATTGTTTGTCTTGTACAATTTTTAATTTTAGTTCATTAATATGTTTTGGAGTTTAGTATTTTCACTAGTACACCTTTTTGTTTAGGGGCAACCTGAAGCCCGCCTCCGGCTGCCTGATTTTCTTGCTGTATTGAAGACCCGTAGGTGGCCTTCGGATGTTTTCTGCTCTTTGGTAGGGTTGTTGTCTGTTTGACACATTCCGTATTTCCATTCCCAATTTTATCATAAATCGGGAATGAACTGACAAATCGGTGATAGGTCTTTTATGGTAATTCATATTCTCGAAACAAAGGAGGGTTGGATTGTGGTTATGACATTTGAAACATATTCGTGGTCTTAATTAAAAAATAACAGATATGCTATAAGTTTACATGATGATCATATGCTTACTTTTTCTTTGTTGATGACCGGAATGTTTAATCATTTTCAACCAAAAGGTGAACAATCAAATCAAGTTGTTTAAGAAGAAAATTACATGTTGTTTTTTATATTGAATATAATCATGATATTCTATGATGATGTCATTAGTGTATTACTTCATTAGTTTAAATGAGAACGGAAAAAAGAGAACTAACAAGGTTAAACAACAAATAATTATGTCTTTGAAATTCATAGATGAATGTAAACAAACTTTCATAAGTGTTTCTTGTTTCTCGTTTTTTTTCATATAGATTAGACCGTTGGTTTTCCCGTTTGAATGTTTTTACACTAGTATTTTTTGAGGCCCTTTATAGCTTGTTGTTCGGTGTGAGCCAAGGCTCCGTGTTGAAGACCGTACTTTGACCTATAATGGTTTATTTTTATAAATTGTGACTTGGGTGGAGAGTTGTCTCATTGGCACTCATACAACATCTTCTTATATTTATTTACCTAAAAGATATGAAAATGGACTTGCTGCACGTCTTTTTGTCTCCAGAAGAAGTTTCTCTCTGTCGTATTTTACAGTTTTCTCTTTATAACTCTTTATAATCCAAGAGAATAAAAGCGACAACAGTATAATCTAAAATAAAAGTAAAGTTACAAAATGTAGGTTATTTCGTTTTTTGTTTTTTGTTTTATTATGTGTTATCTTTGTCCTTTAGTTTTTAAACAATTATAGACGTTTTATGCCCCATATCTTTATTTTATAAAATTGAGAATGGACATGGGGAGTGTGTACATATTATGTTTATCTAAACACATTGATTGAAAACAAATAAATATTAATTTTAACTTTTATAATGAAAAGATTTGAAATATTGTCAACTCCCCATCACAAAGCACTAACAAACTGTCGGCTTCATCGTATTACTTTCATCAATCTCAATTGACACATTGCGCTCTTGCATGTTCAACTAAATGGACTTAATTTGCACAATTGAGCTCCTTACATAAAAACTCACCAAACAGAGGTACAAGGAATAACGACTGAAAATGATGCTACATAAATTGTTACGGCCATCATCATTAATTGGTTGACCAATACGATATGTCTATATTTAACTCACTAGCGACATGTTTTCGAAGTTTTAGGTCGGTAGTCAACAATTTGAATTTGATGTCTTATCTATAATGTTACCGATTTTGTCCTATTCCTGATTTTTTACATTCTGTCTGAGTATAAATTAGCATGGTAGGTGATCACATAGAGCAAGATACTTTTACCCTGTCGGGACACCCAGTAAAACTCTTTTTGTTTATGTTATATTTCCTCAGCTTCTGTGTATCATCTTGAACTGTCTTATTTATCTATTTATTGATAAAATCTGAAGATTGATAACGATCTGTAAACTACTAATGTCTTAATTTAAACTTGCACCATGCATGATGTGCCGGTATCAAGGCAGGGGCCTGTTATTCAGTAGTAGTCGTTGATTTGCGTGTGTCCCATTTTTTGGTAGTTTGATATTTCATTATTAATCTATTACTATTGATTTTCTCCTTTGAATTGTTTCAAATTTTGTCATACTGGGGCCTATTAGAGCTAGAGTAAAGTGTTTTCCAATTTTGTAATAGTGGTCAAAGATTAGATTCAATCTTAAAAGCGCAGGGCCACAAACATTTGAATGAGACATTTAAAGTTATATATGGATCGAATATACCTACATGAAGAGTCATTCTTTGTTCGAATGATGGTTTTCGTGAGATATAACACTTCACTACAAACATTGTTATTTTAGAAATTTATCCCTATATTTCTATTTGAGATGGGGTTTTGTAACTGTGTAATATCACCAATTCTGGAGTGCTGGATTTGCTCATAGATTGATATCAAAGCATCCAAACAATTCAAGCATAGTACTACTAAGATAATGTTGTTAACAATTTTGTATTGCAAAAATACCTTACATACAGGGGAGATACAGAACTTACTAGATGAATAAGCTATTATAATCCAATAAGAGTGTGGAGGAGATAGAACAGTTAAGTTCTGACAAAAACTCGTAGTGTAGAAATATCGTAATGTATAGTTGTATAGGGAGATAGACCATTGCACTTGGATATCAAATATATATATATATTTATCAAAAGTTGACATATAACACTGTAAGATACACACAAGGCATCGTAAGAAGCTGCATGCATTATTGGGCTTCGGTATCTGGTGAATAGATTTCTCAGTAAAAATCATATAACATCTCCTTATTTTTATATATCTAGTATTCCACTACTGGGCCAATTGGGCATGTTACTAAACAATCAATTTATTTTGAATATATCTATGTGACTAAATACGTCACTGTGAAAGTAGAAAACATTAAAATTACGATATATTTACTTTAAACTTGATTAAAAAAAGTATCACCATTCAGAAAATCCACATCCTTTGAAATAGTTTGTAACAATAACATATAGATCTGTGAAAAGTAATATATGAGCTTGAAGAGAGTATGCTTAATATTTGTATGATTTACGAGAAAACGAAATTTGAGATCGCAATAATTTTCAACAAATGAACAGCTTTAATAATTTGAATATGAAGTTCCAAAATGTATCGCTAATGTAAAAAAAAAGTTATTTAATTTAGTTTTAATCATATAAGTCGGTTATGATTAAACGTCTAATCAGCGTTTATTTCAAATTTGAAAAATATTGTAAGACCCACAATTTCGACTAAAACTATCTGCTTGTATGGTATATAATGAATTGCTTTGAACAATGCGAGTATGAAGCATGTTCAGCATGTATATATTGTCCACATAAACGTTCCTAAAAACAGACATTCTATTTCACTAACCACTGGTAATTTCTATTTTACGAACACATTGCAACGTCATTTAAAATCAACATGAAAACTTACAGGTCATGGAGAACTATAACTTATGATAAAATAATAATACGTTTTTTTTGACATTTCATATTTGGCAACATATACGGAATTAGTTTATTCCATGCAACATATAGGTTGATTATTGCAATCATTATCTGTTGTTTTCAATTTGTGTTACTTGAATCACTACGTATATTACACTGTTGTAAGAATTATGGCTAACTATTCCATGTGTACAGTGATACCTGGATTATGTTACCTTTAGTGGATCAACGAGGAGCATTGATTCGATGAATGACATAAAGAAACATAGAAGCCATTCCTCTGACTTTGTCTTTCCCCATTCCATGCTATACAGAATTAGGAAAAATCCGGATAAAAAAACAGCTAATGTAACTATTCCCCATGCTATATATCTACACCAAAACGGAAGTGAAAATTCATTGTCGTCTGTAACATCTGCTTTTGAATGGGTTTCCTCATTGGTCTTTTTAGTGGATTGTAGTGTAATGTCAGGGACTTCTTCATTATTTGGTAAAGGCTTCTTCTCGCTTGTTTTACGATGTTTAGAACTTCTAAACATATAAGATACTAAGAATATTGGAGGTGCTGCAATTATTGCACTTATAAGTGAAATGTATATCCCAGAAAGTGATAATTTGATAGGTCCAATTGAAAATTGACTTCCGGTATTTTGTCCATAAAACATTGCGTTTGAGATCATAGTAAGAAACAACAATGACAAACAACAAGCCAATCGTTCTATCCTTGTAAAGTTGCTGTCTTCGGGTCGAATTGCAACCGATAACCATAAGTGATTGTCTGTAGTGTTTTGTCTGGTTTTTTCGTGAAATAAAAATGAGAATTTGTGTTTATCCAACTTATCTGAAACAGGAATGGCACAATCAATGCAGCCATCATCGTGGTCCAAAGAAAGCCATTGATCACATATAAACAGATACCTGTCAAATAACAGAAAATAAATTTATTGATATTACGGAAGCACATGTACTTGCTTTGATAAAACATTTGTGTCTCTTTAATGTTCATAATGGTTTGCATTGGATGGTATTTGTCGCTTTCTAGGTACGGAAAGACGCACCCTTATCTAGAAAACTTTGTTATTTCTTGTGTGAAAAGTAAAGGCTATTTATAATTCTTAACATTTGCAATCCATTTTCTGTTTTGTAGATCGATGCATATTCATGTTTCAATTAATGGTTGTGTTTGAGTCCGTATATATATGACTGTTTTATACAATGTCTGAGATTGAGCCGTAATGTGTTTAAGTAGATTTTGGAGACATATGAACTGACTTTTTGAAATTTTAAACGTTTGGTAATTAGGTATACTATTCTTCCAAAGAGCTCATTTCTGGTACATGTGTATATTTTCATTGTATAAATATTTTATTTTCGTTTAAGCCTGGTGAACCAATACACAAAGAGGAAGAATAATAAGGCAATTTAGTTGGCACTTTTACATAAATTTGAAATTAAAATGTGTTATAAATCTACCAAAGTCAGTTAGACCTTTACAAGACATTAGTCTGTATGATATGAGTATGTAACTATCGAAATTTTGTCTGAAGTATTTGCATTTCAGCTTAAGACCTAGCAATTAGGGCAAAACTGCAAACACTTTCGAAATAGTCTACTTTTGAGATGTTTGTCATTAATATCTAATTATTAGCCAAGACTTTGAAGATATTTTGTTACGTGAGGTAAAACGTGTATATTACAAGGACGTGTGTATGTGTAAACTTTCTTTTTTGTGAGGCTTTAGCTCATATTGACAAGTAATCTTTTGTAATTAGGTTATTAGTTTATTCCAAATCTGGTCTTTAAATAAAATTAACAAAAGTTTGTAAGGTTTGAAAATTTTACTGTTTATCAGTTTGCATGGGCTGCTTTTGTCTCTTCAAAAAATCAATATAAAAAGAAAAAGAAACACAATATGTTATTTGCATTTGTCAATCATCGGATGAAAAATCTCATTGATACATAAATATATGTATACTTCTATGTAGCCTTTTACTTATTTAAGGAAACAAATTTGATTAACGTGTAAGCTTTACCTCTCACTAGTTTGCACATCCTCCAGTAGGATTTTATTAAGATACCATGATGCCGAATTTCCTTGTCCGCTATTATCATGCCAAATTTTTAATACCGTTGGATCATTTATTGGTTTAGAAACGCTCATCACAAATTTCCGGATGCTACCAACACCAAAACCCTATAATATAAACAAAACAACTAAGTTAGGCCCGCCCAAAAGTAAATGTCTTGTCCAATTTCAGGAGCCATGTCAATAACTGTCTGTTATTATATCTCTATCATTTGAAGAATTTGTGGTTGGCAGATCTTTTTATTGCTGTTATTTAATTTATTTTTTTTTTAATTTTATAGACTACCCACAGCATAAGTCAAGCAACATTGTAAAGACATATGCACATTGTTCATGACTGTATGCTTTTTCATTGTGGTTGGGTTGTTATCTCATTGACTTATAACCAGCATTTATTATTCATAACAAAAAAGAGGCGGAAGGTAAAAAGGTCCATAAAAAGCACACAAATTGATGAATTTAAAACTAGCAATGCCTTTGCAACCCAACCCCCCCCCCCCCCCCAAAAAAAAAAAAAACAATGACGAACACACAACAGTCTAAAAATACAATATAGTAAACCACCGAGCAACAGAAACCCTACCAAATTCCACGAGTTATCACAGGTGTTCCGGAATGGTTAGCAGATCCCGCTAGAATGGGTGTTGCAAATTGAATTCTATTTAACTTGGTGTTGTGACTACAGGTTGCCCGATCTTTGGTAGTCATCGATAAAGCCCATCTACAAGACCATTGTTGGGAGGACTAAAGAGAGAATTTTACGTGAACTTTTCCGCCTGTAAAATTCGCATGGCATATAATTTAGATTTTCATTGCTTAGTCTAGACATTATTGCAACGAGACATTTTTTTTGTATGTTCACTATAGTTACTCGTTTACAAGGGTTCTAATAAAAATGAACGTCTGAAATCGACGTTTTTATGGTCACCATCACGAATTGGTGGACCGATACTATGTGTTTTGATAAATGAGTGTTTATTTATGGTATTTATGAACATATGTATTAAATCTATCTTAATACACAAATGAATATAACTCTAATTTTCCACATACAAAGTTCCCGTGTTTCATCTTACATATAAATCATAAACGTTTTTTTTTGTATAAGCGAAAAACTTACTCGATGTGATTCGTCATCTAATATTCGTACATCTGGTTCATAAAAGTGGCTTTTCTTTGGTTTGCCATCAATTATCATGAAACCTATTCTGGATTTTGTTCCAGCATTTCTGTGTAGTCCTGTGAACACCGTCATAATGTACAAGTAATCATCGTAAGGTCCATTGTCACTCAGGTATGATAAAGCCCACTGTAAGATTATTATTAAAACTTCAGTAATAATGAGGGAAGGTTGATTTCTTCTTGGTGAAAATCATGAAGTCGCATATCATAGACAACGTTAAAATCGAGGCCCCTCGTTTACTTTTTATTTCCATAAATGAACAGCTATAGATGTCTGTTTGGTTATATGTGTTGTTGAAGAAATATGTATGACGTATTTGCTATGTCTATTTTGTTCACATGTATTCATTAAGAAAATACTTTAGATCATATGTTTGTTTTTCAATTGTTTCCTTTGGAGCAAACGAATGTTTTTTATCGTACGGATGCTTTCATCATCGAATGTAATACCTTTGAAAATATACTTTAATTTAGATGAGGTATATATATGAGATTGGCATTGGATGGACGGTATAGCTTGTAATTCTATACATCTCAGACTTTATCATACTTTAATAGAAGGAGGAATCAGAACTGACGTTGTTACTTTGGTTGGTTGTTGTTGTGTTCGTCAAAGCCAATGTGAATAAACATAAGTTATAATTGTTTCTAGTAATTTAAAGTAAAGCTTGTCTTTTATCTAATTAGGTCTTTCCACTTTTCTGTGGAAAGACCTATTGTATTTGTTCTGATTATTATTAGGTCTTTCCACTTTTCTGAGGAAAGACCTATTGTATTTGTTCTGATTATTAGGTCTTTCCACTTTTCTGTGGAAAGACCTATTGTATTTGTTCTGATTATTATTTTTTTTTTTCTTCCGCCAAATTTTGTTCTTGCGATAAATGTTTGTTTCGCAATATGTCGCTTAGATATTTCTCATATTGTATCGTATAGTTTATGTGCTTTTCAATTTCACCCTGCTAAGCCAAACCATTTTCTTTGCAAGAGTTGTAAGAAATTAATATTCTAACTGCAGACATATATATTCGAGGGTCACGTGACTTCACAACACCATCTCGCGCGCGGACCTAAATTTAGAATAAAACATTCCATATCCAAATAAAGAAAAATTAAACTTCCAAGATAAAATTCACTCCGTTTTCCTACAAACTCAATCAAAATGCGTACAAAACAAATAGATGAGAAATGGAAGTCCGAGGTAACATAGAAACTAGAGAAAATTTATAAACGAATGATGCTAGGATCAATTTTTATGAGGACATCTCAGGCGTCCGTTTGGCTGTGCGGGATGAATAAGGACGCAGTCATGTTTGGTCAGAATATAGGCGTTATTTAAGTTAGCTGCGTCGCACCGAGAAAGTGCCATGCAATCAATCAATCAATCAATCAATCAATCAATTATCAATCAATCGATCGACCAACCAACCAACCAACCAACCAAAAAACCAATTAATCATGTTTCGGAGGGGAAAGACCGTTTAACAATTGTTTTTAAAACAATTGATTTATATTTATTATTATTTTTTTTTTCTTCCGCCAAATTTTGTTCTTGCGATAAATGTTTGTTTCGCAATATGTCGCTTAGATATTTCTCATATTGTATCGTATAGTTTATGCGCTTTTAAATTTCACCCTGCTAAGCCGAACCATTTTCTTTACAAGAGTTATCTCCCTATTCACTGTTTATCATCTGTGTGCATCTCCTTCGTAACAAAAAAAGATATCGACAAAATTCTTTTTCTAAATTGTTTGTTACATCCTCAGAAATTTTTGCCTAATTTGGATCGAAGCGATCCAGTGAGATCTTAAAGGAGTTATCTGCCTTTACCAAATTTATTTGTCGTTATATTTTTGTAACACGTAAACCGTAAGCCGTATAAAAAAAATTTGACCAAAATGTTAGTTGCGACATGATATAACTGGAAAGTTTTTGTCAAAATGGTACGCGTCATTGTTTTAGGGGTTCCATGCCACTGAAATAGTAAAATGAACAAAATGAACTAATTATAGCCTCAAACTTTGCAGCTATCATGATGTATACATGCATCTTATCTTAATTTATCAACCAAGGTCCACCATCCTCTACCTCTTCCCCCTCCCTCCCCCCCCCCCCCTTTTTTTTTCTTCTACTTTGAGGAATCCCATTTCGCCTTAAAGTTCAGTCCTCTACAGTTTACTGTAAAAAGTGCAATCCTTCTGATGTACAAACTTCTTAAATAGAAATTCATTCCTGCAAAAATCGGCTTCAATTCATGTTCCCGTTAGACGCGTTCCGCTTGATTGAGAAATCAAATTCAATGACGTAGAAAAATCGTAAATATTGCTGAAATCCTACAATCAAATTTTTTAATCATGCATTAAAATACAAATCTGTGCTCCCGTAAACATGTGTACGTAATATGCATGCATGATCCGTCATCAATGACCTGTAAATAATAAAACCAATAGTGATCATGTTTGTCCGATCAATACACATGTGCTCTGTTCAACGGTCTCCCCTGAAAAGAAATTAATATTCTAACTCCAGACATATATATTCGAGGGTCACGTGACTTCACAACACCATCTAGCGCACGGATCTAAATTTAGAATAAAACATTCCATATCCAAATGAGGAAAATAAAACTTCCAAGATAAAATTTACTCCGTTTTCCTACAAATTCAATCAAAATGCATACACAACAAATAGATGAAAAATGGAAGTCCGAGGTAACATAGAAACTAGAAAAAATTAATAAACGAATGATGCTAGGATCAATTTTTATGAGGACATCTCAGGCGTCCGTTTGGCTGTGCGAGATGTATAAGTACGCAGTCACGTTCGGTCAGAATAAAGGCGTTATTTAAGTTAGCTGCGTCGCACAGAGAAAGTGCCATGCAATCAACAAATCAATCAATCAATCAATCAATCAATCAATCAATCAACCAACCAACCAACCAACCAACCAACCAATTAATCATGTTTCGGAGGCGAAAGACCGTTTAACAATTGTTTATAAAACAGTTCATTTATATTTATTATTTTTTTTTTTTTTCTTCCGCCAAATTTTGTTCTTGCAATAAATTTTTTTTTCGCAATATGTCGCTTAGATATTTCTCATATTGTATCGTATAGTTTATGCGCTTTTAAATTTCACCCTGCTAAGCCAAACAATTTTCTTTGAAAGAGTTATCTCCCTAATCACTGTTTGCATCTCCTTCGTAACAAATAAAGATATCGACAAAATTCTTTTTCTAAATTGTTTGTTACATCCTCAGAAATTTTTGCCTAATTTGGATCGAAGCGATCCAGTGAGATCTTAAAGGAGTAATCTGCCTTTACCAAATTAATTTGTCGTAATATTTTCGTAACACGTAAAACGTAAACCGTAAGCCGTATAAAAAACATTTCACCACAATGTTAGTGGCGACATGATATAACTGGAAAGTTTTGGTTAAAATGGTACGCGTCATTGTTTTAGGGGTTCCATGCCACTGAAATGGTAAAACGAACAAAATGAACTATTTATAGCCTCAAACTTTGCAGCTATCATGATGTATACATGCATCTTATCTTAATTTATCAACCAAGGTCCACCATCCTCCACCTCCCCTCCCCCTTTTTTTCTTATTTTTTTTTTCTTCTACTTTGAGGAATCCCATTTCGCCTTGAAGTTCAGTCCTGTACATTTTACTGTATAAATGCAATCCTTCTGATGTACAAACTTCTTAAATAGAAATTCATTCCTGCATAAATCGGCTCCAATTCATGTGTTTTCTGAAATTAATCGATGAACGTTTTGTTAAAACACTATAATAACCCCGTTCTGTTTGTGTGCATGCATTGAACGACAACAATAGTTTACCTGTAAAATATAAGGGAGCAACTATTTGATTTTTATGGAGGGACTAGGATGAAAAATTTTGTCCTGCATTTGTTTTTAGTTGTAATCTCTGTCCTGCCTTTTTATTTTTCACTCTATTCGGTCCTGCCTTTTTTTTTTTTTTAGTTTATCCTGACTTTTTTTTACATAAATTGTCATCCTGCCTTTTTTTTGCAAAGTGTCTCATCCTCCCTTTTTTTTAACTCAAAACTCCTGTCCTACCTATTTTTTTCAAATTTCATCCTAGCCCCCCATAAAAATCAAATGGTAGCTCCCTAAACTGAATCAAGAAAAAATGTTCTCGTTAGGCGCGGTCCGCTTGATTGAGAAATCAAATTCAATGACGTAGAAATTGCTCCCAAGTTCATAAATATTGCTGAAATCCTACAATCAAATTTTTTAATCATGCATTAAAATACAAATCTGTGCTCCCGTAAACATGTGTACGTAATATGCGTGCATGATCCGTCATCAATGACCTGTAAATGATAAAACCAACAGTGATCGTGTTTGTCCGATCAATACACATGTGCTCTGTTCAACGGTCTCCCCTGAAACTCCATACATATATATTCGAGCGTCACGTGACTTCAAAATATCATTACGCGCGCGGACTTAAAATTAGAATAAAACATTCCATATCCAAATATGAAAAGTGAAACTTCCAAGACAAAATGTTACTCAGTTTTTTTTTCTACAAGTTGAAACAAAATGTACACACAACACATAAAAGAAACTATGAAGTACCAGTTCTTGCAGCAAATAGAGAAAATTAAAAAAAAAAAAGATGTTAGGATTTTTATTTATTAGGAAATCCTGAGGCTGTCCGTTTGGGAGTGCGGGATGTACAAGTACGCAGCACTGTCAGAATATGAACGTCAAGTCCGATGCCTCGCATAGAGAGAGTACCATGCAAACTTTCAATCAATCAATCAATCAATCAATCAATCAATCAACCAACAAACCAACCAAGCAACCAACCAAGCAAAAAACCAATTAATCATGTTTCGGAGGGGAAAGACCGTTTAACAATTGTTTTTAAAACAATTGATTTATATTTATTATTTTTTTTTTTCCGCCAAATTTTGTTCTTGCGATAAATTTTTGTTTCGCAATATGTCGCTTAGATATTTCTCATATTGTATCGTATAGTTTATGCGCTTTTAAATTTCACCCTGCTAAGCCGAACCATTTTCTTTGCAAGAGTTATCTCCCTATTCACTTTTTATCATCTGTGTGGATCTTCTTCGTAACAAAAAAAGATATCGACAAAATTCTTTTTCTAAATTGTTTGTTACATCCCCAGGAATTTTTGCCTAATTTGGATCGAAGCGATCCAGTGAGATCTTAACGGAGTTATCTGCCTTTACCAAATTAATTTGTCGTTATGTTTTCGTAACACGTAAACCGTAAGCCGTATAAAAAAAATTTGACCAAAATGTTAGTCGCGACATGATATAACTGGAAAGGTTTTGTCAAACTGGTACGCGTCATTGTTTTAGGGGTTCCATGCCACTGAAATAGTAAAATGAACAAAATGAACTAATTATAGCCTCAAACTTTGCAGCTATCATGATGTATACATGCATCTTATCTTAATTTATCAACCAAGGTCCACCATCCTCCACCTCCCCCCCCCTTTTTTTTTTCTTCTACTTTGAGGAATCCCATTTCGCCTTGAAGTTCAGTCCTGTACATTTGACTGTAAAAATGCAATCCTTCTGATGTACAAACTTCTTAAATAGAAATTCATTCCTGCAAAAATCGGCTCCAATTCATGTTCCCGTTAGACGCGGTCGCTTGATTGAGAAATAAAATTCAATGACGTAGAAAAATCGTAAATATTGCTGAAATCCTACAATCACATTTTTTAATCATGCATTAAAATACAAATCTGTGCTCCCGTAAACATGTGTACGTAAGATGCATGCATGATCCGTCATCAATGACCTGTAAATAATAAAACCAATAGTGATCATGTTTGTCCGATCAATACACATGTGCTCTGTTCAACGGTCTCCCCTGAAAAGAAATTAATATTCTAACTCCAGACATATATATTCGAGGGTCACGTGACTTCACAACACCATCTCGCGCGCGGACCTAAATTTAGAATAAAACATTCCTTATCCAAATGAGGAAAATAAAACTTCCAAGATAAAATTTACTCCGTTTTCCTACAAATTCAATCAAAATGCATACACAACAAATAGATGAAGAATGGAAGTCCGAGGTAACATAGATACTAGAGAAAATTTATAAACGAATGATACTAGGATCAATTTTAATGAGGACATCTCAGGCGTCCGTTTGGCTGTGCGGGATGTATAAGTACGCAGTCACGTTCGGTCAGAATATAGGCGTTACTTTAGTTTCAGAGAAAGTGCCATGCAATCAATCAATCAATCAATCAATCAGTAAATCAATCGACCAACCAACCAACCAACCAACCAAGCAAAAAACCAATTAATTATGTTTCAGAGGGGAAAGACCGTTTAACAATTGTTTTTAAAACAATTGATTTATATTCTTATATGTTTTGCTTTTTATCGTATTTGACTTTACTTCGCTTAAACTATGGGTTTTACACAAATTGTCATGAACTCCAGTGCTTATTATTTACTTCGACATTTTTAAATACTGCCGATTACATACAATCTTCATTTTGTTTGGAAAAATATACACACTTTGTCAAATGTTTTATAAGTTAGTCAATAACATTACCTTTGTGTGATCCTTTCTGTCCTGTCTGAATGCCCATACACATAACAAAATATACATCAGTACCAGTGATACAACTGTTGCAAACACCGCTGCATTGTTTTTCAAATCAAACTTTTCAAAAACACTTCCAAAATCGATCGTGTTTGGAGGCACGTAGAAAGTTGTGGCAAAACTGTTTCCTGGTGGACTGGAACATTCACAAACAGTCTCATTGATGGTTGATACAGCAGAAAGCTAAATAACAGAAAAAACAGGTGTAGAAAACACCAGTTATATCAACTAGGAGTATTAGCCCGTCAGCGGCTGTTGAGATCACACACGGTTTTTTTATTGAGAGTACTGTTAGGTCTTTCGTTTTCTTTATTTTGTTTTGTAGTCTGTTGCTTGATTTACGTTGTTTGCCTTTTCTGTTGGTTTTAACTCAACTTTTGAAGTTTGTTTATTCCTTTTTTTTTGGCATCTTTTAACATTAGATTAGATTTATGAATCATTGTAAAAAGCTACTTTGATAATTTGCATGATGCCTCATAACGCTTTTTTTATTTACCTCCATCTGGAACGCCTAAAACCATTGATTTTTAAATCATTCCATGCAGAAGTACACGAAGAGCTTTATAACCAAATGGGGATCTGAGCAGACACCCAAAACCATCTGATTGTCAATTTTGTCTAAGGGAGATAAACCCTTAAATTCAAAATCATTCTTAATATATCAACGGAAATTCGTCAACTGCGAAAATCTTATTAATTATTCCAAAAGTATCGGTTTCCAGTGCTATAAAATAAAAAAAACACTAATAAATCTGCTTCGTCCGAAGTGTTGAATGAGTCTATCAAGCTTGGGACAATTCGAGAACTATCAAAATACGACTACACAAAGAACATGCCATATGTCTGCAACAATAAATAATCACAATTGTTTCTTACCGAAATTTAAATGTTATAAAGCAATGACATACGTGCACGTTAACAGTAACAATATAACATAATATTACATTATCTGTCTTAATTAAATTTAAAACAAAAATGTTAATATTTTTTTTGCATTTAAAACAGGGTTTAAAAAGGTACTAATTATACAAAACAAATATAAAAAAAAGAAAAGAAAAGGTATTTTAGAAAAGATATTTAGGATCAAGGTGTATTTGCATTATATGATTCGTTAATAAGGTCCACTGTATGAATTAATTGATTAATTTTTTTAATACTATGGAACTATTTAAACAGGGACCTTTACTGAGATAGCTGTGTCAGTGGAGTAATTGTTAACATCGTGTGCTATATTGTTGTAAAATAAAAAAAGTTAATAAAATAAATCAAAAGACACAATGTGCAGGCTAAAGCTAAAGTACCTTCTTTGTCTATAGAATATTTATATCTAGACTGAAGTCGACCACGTTGTTCCGATACGCATTTTCAATGGGCCCTATAAGGAGCGGCATGATCATTAGGTTGTTGGTGAGACGTTACCAATAGGGGATATTTATTTTATTAACTGATTTTCTTGTTGAAATAGGACTACATCGAATATAATAGAAAATGGGGTCATCAAAATCATACCTGACATGACGTTTTGTCCCATTTCTGCTTTACAGTATCCCATACTCTACAACCAACCGTAGCACTAATAATTTCATATTCAACAATAGTAGTACTCAATGATCGTCTTCGTCTGGTTAATGTAGGAGCGGAAGACGTTTCTGTTATTTGAAAACAGCATTATTATTTTATAACCAGAACAACGAAAAACATATTTGGTAATGGACATAAGTCTAATAAAACATGTATGCGTTTAGTGTTTACAAGTTTTACTTGTATTAAAAAGACACGGTCTTGTTCAACTAATGTTGTTTTGAGTATTTTTAAACAGTTATTACTCTAAACATAATCAGATGTGGTATGAGTGTCGAGGAGACAATTATTCATCAGAAACAAAATAACGTAGACGTAAATTGTAAAATAACACACAACACATACCGTATGGAAAGCTATACGTATTGTATTAAGCTTTGTATTATATTTTATGGTAGAAGGTTTAATTTGTTACAATATATTTGCAGTTCCTTTCATTTTAAAAATTGAATTCCTTGATTTGTTTATTTTTGTGTTTTTCATTTTGTTTAATTGAGATAAAATCAAGTAATAGCATTCATATTAGCCTTAGGAGACACAAATGACATTAACGACCTCAGTGATAGCCAATAAATGCAAATTTCCCACTTGCGTAGTTTTTTTCTGTTTGTTAACGTTTTAAAATAAATATACCTTTTTGAACAAGGACTCCAATATACACATTTGTTGGGGCTGTGTATAATCCCCGGTCTACTATCACTTTTATTTCGCTGGTGGTTAACCAGTCGCTGGATTCTGTAATTTTTTTCCAGTCATATTCGTCTTCCGTTGGGGGTTCTTTCTTCCGAATGTAAATAATGTGATTGAGGTGATCCATGGCGTTATTAATACTGATTATCAAATTGTCTGCAGGTGTCTTCCAGTACATTTTATACGTCAGCATCTGTGAAGTGGTTTCATTTTTATCTACAGGAATGGCAATATTGATGGTTTTTCTTGTTGGTACTAAATCAGTATTTTGCAGTTTGATTTTAGATGGTATTGCTGAGTTTGTTGTATTGCCTTCTCCGACTGACACAGTTACCGTCTTTGACGATATGAACTTAGACTCTTCATCCCAAGAAAATGGTGTGTGGTCATATAATGTTACCTTTAAAGAAACATTTAAATCATTGATTCGTTTTAAAATGTTTTATATAATAGAAATTTATCAATATCACACATCAAGTTTTAGATTTACTAGAAATCAAACATGTTGTAAATGTCTTTAACAAGATAACAGATCAATGGAATAACAAATATTTAGACACAATGATGTTTTCTCCACTTTTTTGTTTTCCTTTTTAAAGATGTTGATCTATGGTAATGCCTTATAATAACAATTAATATCTATAATCTTTTATTATTGCATTTACCTGTACGGCTTGCTCATGTGGAGACTGGGAATCAGATTCTTCAAAATTCAAATCTACGTCATTGTTCTGAAACCCATTCTTAATCAGCTCAGCTATCAGTTTCTTGTCTTCTGTGGAATTGATGTGTCCATTTTGAACGTAAACAGGCATCTGTTTACGATAGTTCAGCCTCTGAAGCACATGACCTAAATCGGAAATACTGTCCAATAGTATTTGAACCTCGTTTTTAACCTACATATAGAAATAGTTCAGCTAATAACGACAAAATAGAAAACGAAGATTGGGTACCACGACATTCAGCATTAAAACGAGGCTAGACAAATGTACAGGAATATAAAGGTAAAGGTCTATTGAGTGAACCTGTTGTGACAACTTCAAAAACTAGGAGGACAAAAAAGGGGACAAACGGCTATGCGTAACTTTTCTAGTCCTATTTTTAGAATTAAGGGGAAAAACTTTTAAAATTAAGGAAAAAATATCATTTATATCATGTTCACCATTATTTATGATTTTTAATCTGATTGACGCAAAATTCAATGAAATTCCATTCACCTCTTACAGCGTCTTCATACTCGCGATGTAGCTAAATTAACGCAAATAAGTTTTACACCAGTGGAAACTTTAATCTATTTTTGACTTTTAAGACTATACGTTTTGACCGTGTCTAATGAAAGACAATACGGAATACGGCAGTTGTTGTCACATAATCCGTTTCTATGCATGTTGGCGTTTGTTTTTGTAGCATTTCAATGTTTCTGTTGTTCCGTTTTGTTTCCTCTTATAGTTGATGCGTTTCCCTCAGTTTGGTTTGTGACCAGGATTTGTTTCAGTTCAATCGATTTATTACTATTGAACAACGGTATACTACTATTTCCTCTGTTTACAGAAAGACAAGTCGTGTGAATGGAAATTTGTTTCATACATTTTTATTGCGTTGCTTTGCTTTTTTGTGGATTTTTTGTTCATTGCTCTAGTTTATTTCCTACTTGAAACTTTATTTATTATTCTTATACCCTCACTAAATGATATTTATAATCCTAAGTTTATGGTGGGGATTGTGTTACTAGGTTGATAGCGCTATGGGTAGTGTTTTTGTCGGCTGTTGTTTTTATTCATGTAGTTTAGTCTTTTGATCATGGTGTTGTCTGTTTTCCATTGAATTTGGTTTTATTGTTCTCTACCCTTTCTAAATGTATCACAATGGTTAGGACGTTAGGAACACAGACAGGATTTTGAACTATATAACGTTTGAAGTATAGACACCTTTCCTTATAATTAAAGGAAATTACCTATAAGACATTTTCATTGTTTATAAACGTTCACTTTTTAGGTGGTAATTTTTTTATGAAGAAATAAACTTGGCAATCTTTCACATTCTAAGCCTTATTTTTTTCTAATATCCTAAGAAATGAAATTTTGTATTTTACGAGAAATGGTGTTAAACCATTTTACCAACAATTGATGCTTAAAAAGTCTTCCAAATTAAATAAAACTGCTATAGAGATTTTGTGAATTATCAGTATCACATGCTTCTTTGTGAGCGGGATAAATTTGTGTTGTTGAGAGCAAGTCAGAACTCGTACTCGTTTTTTTTGTGCATCACATGTATTAAATCTTAACTGTGTAAGATAAATCAGCTATAATTGTGAACTTTACTTACAACATCATTTTTTATATCCGCATCCAGTTCATTCTTCATAGCAATCTGTGAAGCAATGAAAGCTCTTTCTGCAGGGGTAAGATCAGCCTTGTTTGGTTCAGATAACTCCTGTCTACTGGATATATCCGACATTATTGTATATATATCTAATGTTGCTGGTGTCTCCACTGATGTCTTGGGTAAGATGGCTTCCAAAGCATTGTTCAGGACTCTTAACATACCTGAAATAATATTTTTCTTTACATAACTTTCTCAAACAGTCAAAATAAATCTTTATTATGAAGAAATGTTTGCTACTAGACGTTAAAAACAATTATATAAAGTAATCATTGACATGTTGGATATTTTACTGTGGTGTTTAATTGTATGCTTTTACTATTAAATACGCGTACGTACGATATAATTTGTTCAAGGATTACGAAAAAGTTAGAAATGAAATAAATCTGCTTTTAATGCCTTTCCTACTTTCCAAAGAAAGAAAATCAAACAAACAATCAAACAACATAATGACAATATTCCTTGCCCTGTATGATTTACAAAATGTGTCTTTGTAAGTCGTCTCCATATGCACATATTACGAGGTTAACAAACCTTGTAAACTGATTATTTGGAGACATCACCTTGACATGTTGAGATGTAATTATCATATATTGGATATGTTTCATTGTCAACTGTCTATTTGAAGACATTACCTAGACATGTTGATATGCCATCTTCATACTTTGGATATGTCTCATTGTAAACTGTCTATTTGAAGACATTACCTTGACATGTTGATATGCCATCTTCATACTTTGGATATGCTTCATTGTAAACTGATTATTTGAAGACATCACCTTGAGGGTTGAGGAGTAATCTCCATACTTTGGATATGTTTCATTGAAAACTGACTATTTGAAGACATGACCTTGACATATTGGGATGTAATCTTCATACTTTGGATATGTCTCATTGTAAACTGATTATATAAAGACATTACCTTGACATATTGAGATGTAATCTTCATACTTTGGATATGTCTCATTGTAAACTGATTATATAAAGACATTACCTTGACATGTTGATACGCCATCTTTATACTTTGGATATGCTTCATTGTTAACTGACTATTTGAAGACATCACCTTAAGGGTTGAGGAGTAATTTCCATACTTTGGATATGTTTCATTGAAAACTGACTATTTGAAGACATTACCTTGACATATTGAGATGTAATCTTCATACTTTGGATATGTCTCATTGTAAACTGATTATATAATGACATTACCTTAACATGTTGATACGCCATCTTTATACTTTGGATATGCTTCATTGTTAACTGATTATTTCAAGACACCACCTTGAGGGTTGAGGAGTAATCTCCATACTTTGGATATGTTTCATTGAAAACTGACTATTTAAAGACATTACCTTGACATATTTAGATGTAATCTTCATACTTTGGATATGTCTCATTGTAAACTGATTATATAAAGACATTACCTTGACATGTTGATACGCCATCTTTATACTTTGGATATGCTTCATTGTTAACTGACTATTTGAAGACATTACCTTGACATGTTGAGATGTAATCTTCATACTTTGGATATGTTTCATTATCTGTCAATATTTTAAGCTTTTCCAAGAGACCTTTATTTCCATCAAATGCCTTGGACTACAAAAACGTAAAAATAAAAATGCACTCTTATTATCATTAAATTATTATTATTATTATATAGATTAAAAAAAACCAATATCACTTAGTGTAGATAATACAAAAGACAGTGATCATTCATTGTTTTAAGAGGATAGTTAACGAACCACCTCTTAAATACTTTCAACACTTCTGGATGCGCTTTTTTTTTTGTTAAAAATGTCACTGTCACTTGCCTTCATTTCGTATAGAATTTTAAAAAAAAACGATTAATAGTTACAGATCGTCTTATTTATCAGATTTTTCTACACAAATGGGAATCGTACAAATTCCTTAATTTGGGTTTTAATAAATATAATTCTTTGAAAAAAAAACACTTATTCAAACAACAAATACACCGCAGATGACTTTTTTTTATCGTCAACATACTTGTTGAGTTTAATGAGTTTTTTTGGGGGGCCCTTTATAGCTTACTGTTCGGTGTGAGCCAAGGCTCCGTGTTGAAGACCGTACTGTGACATCTTCTTATATCTATTGTTGAGTTTAATGAATTGATGTGTCAACAGACAGCTAGTCGGACTTCTTTTAAACAGAGTTTTACTGTGCGTATTTCTGTGTGTTTGTTTATTATACATTGGCTAGATGTATATGAGGAGGGTTGAGATCTCATAAAACATGTTTATCCCCGCCTGTCCCAAGTGAGGAGTCTCTACCCTTTGTAAGTCTCGTATATTTATTTCTTTTTCGTTTATTTGTTTTGGAGTTTGGTGTGACGTCCATTTTCATTGAACTAGTACAATATTGTTTAGGGGCCTCCGGGTGCGGGATTTCTCGCTGTGTTGAAGTCCCATTTGTGGCCTTCGGCTGTTTTCTGCTCTTTGGTCTGGTTGTTGTCTCTTTGACACACTCCTCATTTCCATTCTCAATTTTATTTAGTAATTCGTTCATTGAATTTCGAGTTTTTCATGCTTATTTGGCCTTTAGGATAAGAGTTAGGGTATGTTATTTCGGAATACGGATCTTGGATGAACTTCCTTAGTTTATGGTATAATAAAAGACAATAAATAAAACCTACGGCTGAGGAATTTGCGGTGAATAGCTTGTTTCCAATAATTGTACCAATACTGTTAGCAACCTGATCTAAATTCACAGTGGATGTTCCATCAACTATATAAGATGTTTCAGCCAGTATCGTGGAAAAGTTTGTCAATTGCTAAAATATATAAAAAAAATCTCTCACTTTGATATGTACACAGGATCTTTAAACATAACATATATTTGGGATAGACATTTCAGCACAAACACCAATAATGATTTATTCTTTTCATTTAATAGTTATATAATGTATATAAGTTACAATACCCGTTGACACAATCTTTCATTAATGTATTAATCTAACTATAAAACCAGGTTTAATCCATCATTTTCCACATAAGGAAATGTCTGTACCAAGTCAGGAATATGACAGTTGTTTTCCTTTCGTTTGATGTGTTTGGGCTTTTGGTTTTGCCATTTGATAAAGGACTTTCCGATTTGAATTTTCCTCGGAGTTCAGTATTTTTGTTATATTACTTTTTTATTATCAATTTTTATACGCAGATAATTTTGTTCGTTGGTATCCTTTTTGTAATTTGTTTTCTCAAAGAAAGTCAACTTAATTCAAATATAAAAAAGAGTTTGTTAAGATAATCCCGCAAGAATACACACAAAGCCATAATGTGTAGTTTAGTTTAAACATATTTTATTTGTTGAAGTACAAATCGGATAAGACACATGTCAAACAGACTTATGAAGTCTTCTCCATTTAACATTTATAGCAATTTAATACAAAATATAGGTATGAGCATGGATGTATAGAATGGTATATCTATCTAATATATATATATATATGGATTTATGTCAAAAGACATAAAAGTGAAGACAGAAAGAAAACAATAACACATAAAAATAAATATATAAAAATAAATAAATGAATATTTAGAAAACAAAAACAAAAAATTAAATACAAATTAAACAAACAAAAATACAAATAAAAAGAAGACTTTTACTTAGATGATGATGTGTGTGCGATCATGGTTTGCTATCCAGACAATTAGAAATCTTTACGAACTTTTGATAAACTCGAAGACATTTTTGAAAATGGTTTGGTTTTGCTCTAGAGAAAGAAGATAACTACCCGAGGTTAGTAGTTCTATGTTAATTTTACAATCTTTTGGAAGCCAGCGCAGACTTTCAAACATTTTATTTCGTATGTCTGAATATAATATACATTTAAAAAAGAAATAATAGGAATCTTCACGATTAACACCACAGCGGCAAGAAGGGTCAGAAATAATATTGACCCTAGATCATAGTTTAAGGATGATGCAAAACATCCATACACATAACACCCATAATGTGTACATGAAATGTATAACTACAAACATGTTGAAAAAAGACTCAGGTTCGTACTTCCGCAAAAAAAAATGTCCCTTTTCCTTTTTAAGAAGTTACAAACCTACAAAGAAGTGATGTGACATTAGCGGAACAATGACACCCCTACTATGAGCATCACATTAAGTCTGTTGCTTAACTTAAGGTTTTGATCGTTCGGTAACTTGTAAGTGTATACATATCAATTTTCTTTTCCTTTTAATTTTTAGTAGGTACATTTGTAATTGTCTTATTGGAAAGTAATATATCTTTCAAATATATCTTAAACTATTGATTCAGAATAAGGTTCGCATCAGTTTATCTGAATTATGTTTTATATATCTCATTTAAATAGGTTTAAAAAACAGAAATCTATATAATTGATATTCTGATAAAAACATGTTTGGAGCTGATTCAACTAAACAAAAAAATAAACACATACAAATAACATTCTTAAAAGAGCTGTATCAAAAATTAAATTCAATCATGAAGCATATGGCAATTTCAGAAAGAAGCAGTAAGCCAGCATTTGAATTCAATTGATAAATGGTTTCTTCCATGTATTATCATTACCTCTTTTATATCTCTTTGTGTAATGACATCTCCATAATCAGGATGTTGATACATATCCCACAGTTCATCAAATGATTTTGTAACATTTCTACCATCAGACAGTATTTCTACTCCAATATTCACCCATTGTGCAGGTTCAGTGTCAAATATTGTCGTTGTTGTATTCTACAGAAATAAATTCCAATTGGACAAACTGACAATTATTTCGAATTTAGATTTGAATGCTTTTAACATGTTTAATGATATATTATTCTTGCATACTACTATCCTTGTTGTTATGTTTTCCATATTTTTTTTCTGGCACCTAGCTTTGAATATAAGTGTTTATGTGAGGACATACAAGAAATGACAAACTCAAGGACATGACTTTCAGTGAAACATATAAATTCTATACGGAAGGGAAGTTTAAAGTTTTCGATAAAATCTTAGTATAAAGAAATAAAACCCAATCAAATTGCTAAAAGTTAGAAAATTAACATACCAAATCCGTGACGGGTGTTCCGGCTACCTCTGCATTCATGGCCACTTGTTTTACATTCCCTGTTTTCCAGTAATAATCCACGCTTTTAGCCGAGGAATGTAAGAATGACGATATACTAGTTTGGTCTGATGTGGTATAATTAGGTAGAATCTAAAACGTGTCTCAGTATTATTTGTGTGCATATCAGAAATTGTTTTGAATTTTGGTAAAAGGTTGTGTTTTACTAAGGTGATTAAAATGTTTGGTTATTTGAAAAATACTACATCTGAGTGGATAAACATGAGATACCATATATTGGTGAAAAATCAGAAAGCAAAAGATGAAAATAATAACTGTATTACCGGGGTTTTTTTTGCTGGTTCCTATTGCTCAGTCTTTAGTTTTCTATGTCGTGTTTTGTAAACTGCTGATAATCTTTTCGTCGGTTTTAGCATTTTGCCAAAGCGTTGCTAATTTGTCTTCGAGGTATGAGTTTTATTTTCCCTTTTGTGTCTTCCGCCTATTTTGGTAACTTTCTTCTCACTTTTAACAGGGGCCTCGGTGGCGGGGTGATCTAAGTAATCGAGCTCTGTATCACTAGTCAGTCAACACTGAGGTTATGAGTTCGAATCCCGCTCGGGGCAGGTGCACTCTATTCCAATCGTAATTGACTAGGATTTTCAGTTTTCCTACCGAAGGTCAGTGGTTCTCTCCGGGCACTCCGGCTTCCTCCACCAATAAAACCTGACCGCCACGAAATAGCACAATAGTGTTGAAAGTGGCGTTAAAACACCAATCAATCAATCAATCACTTTTAACATAGTTCTGATTTTATGATTTTATGGAAATAAATACATATCAGCCTACACAATATGAAACTTATATGCGACATGCTAACTGATGTTTTATTGTCTTAGAATCAAAACCCCTGATAACCGATTAATATACAATATGAAGTTCTAAATTGTTTTTGTCATTTCTACATAGTTGTCGACTATATAGATATATTTTTTCTAATTTATCAAGACGATGACTTCTACCCATTAAAGTCTAATATTCTATTTAACGGGCATTACTTACGATTTTGACAAATCATTGAAATACGATTTTCTTTGTTTCAAATAGAATTGTGAAAATAATATTTAGATATTTGTAGTCAGTTTGATTCTATTTCGTAAAAATAAGCTACCAAACATTGGTATAAATTTATGGCTTGCAAGTCAATAATTCAACTCATTTGAAGATGTATTCAGCTGACTTGAATATTACCCTCGTTTGGAGATGGACTACATATGTATGCAACATGTTCAGTTATCAAAACGAATAGAGTGTCAACAATGGGGAGTGAAACTAATGACCAATGGAGAGAATCCATTTCATTGATGATTCTGCACTCAGAAATCATCCTTAATCAGGTAAAACGATTATGTAATTTTTTTTCAAATCGTGTCATAAAATCAAACAGTTATAGACAAATAGGCGTTTTACGTTAACGATTGCGGGTGCGTCTAAACACTGCTAAGGAGTCCTTAGTGCACTAAGGACTTATAATATGCCACTAAGGACTAGATGGGGTGCTGTTACATGTAATTTGTTTTCATATTATTGTAGAGATCGATATCTTATGCATAAATTTCAAATTTTGTAGAAAAATAATCACAAATAAATCAGTAATTTAACATTGTTTAGACACGTGCCGTTTTTTCTTTGATATTGCCGAAAATCAATGAACCGTTAGACACGTGTCAAATTACATAACTGATTACACTGTTATCTTAATTTGGAACAAGTATTTTACAGTTTTATCGCTAAAAAATTGCCAAAAGTTAGATACGAATAAATGAATTATTTTTCAGTTTCAGATTATTTCAATGATCAATTTTGATTTAATTTCGCACTGAATAAGTTGTTTAAATTTTATTAATTTTTTTTCAGAATCAAGGATTTGTATATTTCTTGAAAACTTATTTATTAAATAATAATCATGTAAACAGACGTATTTAAAACATGAACTGTTTGCACAGTGTTTATTTCTTTTGCGTTTGCTATGGTTCATTTTCAAAATTTATTATTATATAAATAACACGTTTGAGCAAGGATTTGTATAAAAATCCTTGGTTTGAGCAATATCTTTCAGGACAAAAACGAATTCTATATGAAAAGAAATTTTTACTTCATGCAACCAAACTTATATAATACATGAACCGTTTGGGCGGAAGATGTGGTATGATTGGCGATGAGACAACTCTTCACAAGAGACAAAATGCCACAGAAATTTATAAATTATAAGTCACCGAACGGCCTTCAAACAATGAGCAAAGCACATACCACATAGTCATTATTTCATAAATTATTTCGTACAATATCTTAAACAGAGAATTTGGTCAATAAAATACACATCGGATTTCCTTCTGACATACTTGTTCTTAAAAAAAAAAAAAAAATCTTTTTTTTTTTTCATATTTTACATGGGATAGATTTAGATATAAAGTATTCACATTATCTTGTATTCCAAAAATTGTTATTTTCGTATCATATGGTAAAAGCATATTTTCTAAGCAATTCGTACAAAGCATAATCTTTTTTTGACAAAATTATATCTTTAGCTCTAAATTAACACATACGGGATATTTTTCGTAAATAATGTGCTAAAAACTGTGGAACATTTTAGAAAACATTTGTCTCCTTTATATATTTGAAAATGAAACATCATTTGACTTGAGTTCGATATATGCTTTTTTTAAATTCTTTTACTTTAAGATAAAACAAATGTCGAACAATGACAAAAAATAAGTACCGTATGAAGCCTTTGTAAACAGCTATATATAGATTAGACCGTTGGTTTTCCCGTTTGAATAATTTTACACTAGTAATGTTTGGGGCCCTTTATAGCTTGCTGTTCTGTGTGAGCCAAGGCTCCATGTTGAAGGCCGTACCAATACCTATATTGGTTTACTTTTACAAATTGTTACTTGGATGGAGAGTTGTCTCATTGGCACTCATACCACACCTTCCTATATCTATGTTATTCATATTGTCTATCAAACTGGTTGAAAACTAGTTGTTTTGATAAACCACAAGGACGCCACATGATTTTTTCCCTATTCAATCGAAATTGGTAAAGAGTAATCTAAAGTGGTAGCAAACATCATGTTTTATAGTTTTTCAGAATTTACTCATATTTTTTTAGTGAAACCATTTGTATATACACGCATCTAAATTCTTTAAAAAACTTATACATATATCTATTCCTTTTGTCTTGGTATCTCCTACATAAACCTTTTAACAAGCTGACCACACTCTAACTTAATATTAGTTAGCGCACATCAGAGTCGTGCACCTATTGCAAATAACTTTGTCGGAAAAGAAATAAAACAAAAGCAAAATTTTTGTCCTTTTAATCATTGTAAATAAGAACAACACATTTAATTATAAAATATTAAGCATTAATCTTTTCGAAACAATTGTTAAGTACTTAAAATAAAAAGATTATGATTGTTTATTCAGTTGTTATATTATATGGCACGTGGCAATCGGTTCACTGATTTTCGGCATATCAAAGAAAAACAGGCACGTGCCTAAACAATGCTTAATTACTAATTTATTTGTGATTATTTTTCTATAAAATTTGAAATTTATGCATTACATATCAATATCTACCATAATATGAAAAGAAATAACATGTTACAGCACCCCATCTAGTCCTTAGTGGTATATTATAAGTCCTTAGTGCACTAAGGACTCCTTAGCAGTGTTTAGACGCACCGAACGATTGCACGTGCCTGTCTCTGTATCTTTAATCTTGCTTACATTGATGTTTATATCGATTCAAAGGATGACCAGTATATATCAGAGGTCATCACCATGGTTAATACGATGTCGCTAGTCTAGAATATACACGAAATGCTGATCTTGTCTAACGAGTCCATGCAATGAAATTGGTTTCTTTTTGTTGTTTTTTTAATTTGGATATACGTTTTAATATGTACATTTTGATTAAAAGTCAAATCGGTGAACATGAATTTGACAACTAATGCCTCTTTAATCATTTTGTAAAGCTAATTAAGATAATATACCTGTCCGATATACTATATGTATTTCTACTTTGTAAATTAGTTCGTGTTAATACCTATTCGACTTTTATGTAAATTTTTATATACAGACATCCCTGTTTAAGGGTTTGTTGAACGTTGTATGTGCATAGCTATCCGATATTATATGTCTTTCTATTTTTAGATTATTTCGAGTTAATACCTATTCGACATTTTGTAAATTGTTATATACAAACATCCCTTTCCAATGGTTAGTTAAAATGTGTATGTACATAGATGTCCGATATTGTTATTATTACTTAGTGTCCATACCTGTCCGATATTATGTTTATTACTTAGTGTCTATACCTGTCCGATGTCATGTTTATTACTTAGTGTCCATACCTGTCCGATGTCATGTTTATTACTTAGTGTCCATACCTGTCCCATGTCATGTTTATTACTTAGTGTCCATACCTGTCCGATGTCATGTTTATTACTTAGTGTCTATACCTGTCCGATGTCATGTGTATTACTTAGTGTCCATACCTGTCCGATATTATGTTTATTACTTAGTGTCCATACCTGTCCGATATGTTTGGTACATTCTGAATAAACTATAACATACCTTTCCCATATGTTTGTTACATTCTGTATAATCAATAACATACCTGTCCGATATGTTTGATACATTCTGTATAATCGATAAAAATATCATAGATCGTATCTTTATTGTAACATGATAATCATCTGTATCGATATTATAATTATTACTTAGTGTCCATACCTGTCCGATATTTTTGGTACATTCTGTATAATCGATAAAGATATCATAGATCTGTATCTTTATTATAACATTATTACCATCAGCATCGATACCAGGCTTTACTTTGATGTAATTCTCTTCCTCTGCTGTAATCAGATAATCAAAAGTGCATTAGCATCGAGTACGACAATAAATATATAATGAATGATTTTTATTGATTCAAACATTAAAGCAGGCTAACTATTGAAATAACAAGTAGCACTTTGAATAATTTAACGGTTTACACGGTAACGCATGATCAAAAGAAGACTCAAAACGAATTTCTAGATGCTCTTATTTGTAGTTCCGGAAAACAATCTGACAAAAATTTTATACGTGGCCATCTGTTAGAATAATATATAAATAATCGGTAAACAGACAGTCGATGATGGATGATCTGAAACCGCGCCACATAATAAAGCATGCTGACATAAAGCCAGATAACACCGGAAGCTTATATTTGTAGTTTCCTAGAAAACTTCATATATGGCCAGCATGTTTAGAATTATATAAGTTTTTATAAGTTTTCGGTAAACAGGTTTTTGACGAGCGTTGAATCTGCAACCACGTCACATGTTAAAGCTTGTTGACATGAAGCCTGGTAACAAATTTCAGAAAATGCTTATTTGTAGTTCCCTTGAAAATTCGCCGAAAAAATTCAGTATCGCCAGTATGTTTATATAAAAATCAGAAGATGTAGTGTAATTGCCAATGAGACAACTCTCCACATGAGACCAAATAAAATAGACGTTGCAACTATAGGTCACTGTGCGGCCTTCAACAATGAACAAAACCCGTTTAGCATAGTCAGTTATAAAATGGCCCCGAAATGACAAATGTAAATCAATTCAAACGAGAAAAATTACAGTCTGATTTATGTAAAAAGCAATGAACGAAATACAACTATGATATCCAGCAACAAACGACAACCACTGAATTACAGGATCCTGGCATGGGACTGGTACATACAGAATGTAAAGGGGTTAAACATGTTTGGCGGGCGCAAACCCTCCCCCTAACATGGGTCAGAGGTACAACAGTACAACAAAAGAACAAACTGTAAAAAACAATAAACGAATAACAAATATGATATAGAGAAACTAAAACACAACCACTGAATTGCAGGTTCTTGATTTGGGACCGGCACATACAGATTGTGGCGGGGTTATACATGTTAGCAGGAGTTCAACCCATCCCGTATGCTGGGAAAGTGGTGTAACAGTACAACATATAAACAAACTATTCAAAATCAGTTGAAAAGTGCTTAACTCATCAGATCGATACAAAGCAAAACAAAAACACATACTGGACGTGGCAGGGTATTTATACATCCAAACAACATAAAAGTACGGATCTGAGAGTACTCACAGTTACTGACAGCTAGTTCAAAGCCAAGAGCAACTAATAAAAAACAATCATGTATCTAAGGCAAATCAATCAATCAGTACACATCAAACATCCAATGAATTTAGTCTAAAGACGGCAATAACAGTTTTTATTGACTGATAAAATAATCAATATTTAAAGGTCTAATTTAACAGAGTTGAATTGGTTACTTTTTAGTATTAGTTTATCTAAAAGATCGATTAGTTTATCCAGATCGCATCTTAATTTCCGGGCTTGGTTAACAACTTCTCCACATTCGGCAGATAGCGATGTATCAGAAAGCTGTAATTTGTCGTTGCTTATAAAAAAAAGCGACGGAAGTTACTGGAAAGACGGACGGACAGATGGACGAACTGATTGACATGGGTTAAACAGTATACTCCAACTTTCGAAGAAGGAATTTCTATTATCTCGACCAGTTTGGTTCATTTTGGCAAAAATAAGTTAATCAATATCGTGTATACGGCATTGTTGGCAACAATTCGACCTTATTTTGGTCCGTTTGCATGCAAGTTTCTCTTTAGTTGATATTGCTTTTGTATGGTCTCAGTCTTAATATTTCGATAATTCAGATGTTAAGTTATTAAAAGAAAACAACATGAACAATGTAAAATAGAAAACTAAAACAACGAAATCACCAGATAAAGTATTTTTCTGACTCATTCGGTTCGCAAAAATCATTCTTATTTAGGTAAAACGAAGATTTACATATATTATTTTGTTTAATTTAAGACACGAAACTATAATCACCGTTATTTAAAAATGAAATCGGATTTTTTGTCGACAATTTTGAAACTGCCAATCGCGTTCATTCGAGATGACGTTTTTCAATAAGCAAAACCTAAAACAACACTACTGTCCTACCTTTTTAAGTTAATCATTTAACTTATATTCAACGACATTATTCAAACATAACTTTACGTATATACAACTTACAACCATAATATAGGAGGGTCTCTTTTCCTTCTGCATTCGTCTGCACTATTCGATAATTCAGCTGTTCTTTCCAGTCATAACTGGTATCAGTTGATTTTCGGAATCCTTCGTCATTCCATCCATTTGTTGTTACTCTCTTTTCCCCTAAAACGAAAGAGAATAAAATATTGTCCGCTGAAATGAATGTTTCAACCAGTTCGACAATAGTTGATTAGGGGTTGGGGTGAGGGGTGGGGGTGAGTCTATTTGATTAAAATCATGTTAAAAGTTTAAGAATTATATGTCACATATCAAATACGATCTAGTGATCGCTGCATCAAGTGCTAAGGTCGTGTGCTGGGACGAGACTGGGTCAAAGTCTTGAACATTAATATTTGCTACTTCGCGTCAAGCATGCGGTATTTTGAACTAAGACTGGTACTCCCATAGTCAGGATAATGTATCCTAGTATGACGAAATATATTCTTAAGGACTGTTACCTTATGAACTAGGATGTTAATGAACCGGCTCGGGATGTCGGTTTAGTACAAAAAGGGGTCATATTTAAATAACATTAACATGTTAACGTCCAGTATGTGCATTTAACTTGCCACTAGACGCAACATTCATCGTTCCTTCTATCTAATAAAAAATAACCAGAAAAGGCAATTATAGCCTATAGTCAAAGTTGATGAACAAAATTGCAAAGATTTATGTAGGAAACATAGTTCTCAATTTGTCCCAAAATAGAGTTCAATGAATGTATATTAGTATTCAGATAAAACAATATAAAATCGTTTTCTGTGTTTGCAGCAATAGCTCTAAAAGCAT
Source organism: Mytilus californianus (assembly GCF_021869535.1). Taxonomy (NCBI): domain Eukaryota; kingdom Metazoa; phylum Mollusca; class Bivalvia; order Mytilida; family Mytilidae; genus Mytilus; species Mytilus californianus. Next base: position 112,933,102 of record NW_026262723.1, read on the forward strand.
TATTACATTTTCGTCTAGGTACATGTAGCATTCCAAAGCAACTGTTGGAATACTTCTTCAAACTGAATTATAAACAATGAATACCTAGCTTAAGCTTAAACACTTTCATTCATGATACATCCGCTTTTCGAACGTAGTCATATATTATGAGAAACTTTAGAACTATCATATAGGACCATCGTCGGATATGTCTTAGACTGTACATTAAAACTGTCTTAAGATAGTCCTCATCGAAAAGTTACCAAAGGGTCATGTAAGTTCATAGTCGGTGATAAGTCTATTTTGGTGATGTCCCATTAGTGGGAAAGAGGACGAATTGAGATTAGAACAACCGCCATCTTTGAAAAAGATATTCCATAACGGTCAACAATCTAGTGATAGTGTCCCTAAAATTTTCAAAGGGATAATCTCAATTTAGAACCCTTCGTTTAATAGGTTCCTTGTGTGCAGCAACCCTCTTTTAAAGGAAATCAGGAATGAAATGCAAGCTCTTGAATATCGTATCAACTGAAAGGTATATACTCCATTAGCAGGCACTGCTGGAATGTTGCTAAATAGAAATTTAAAGTTCACCATTTGACGCTATTTTGTCTCCACCGACCCTAATTGTCAATATAAAGATGTAAGTCAAGATATGAGGCAGACTTAACTGTGTCTGTTGTATCCTTTATTTCAAGTTCGATGGAATAAATGCGTTCAACATAGTCACCAAACTCTGAATTATTAAACGAGATGACATCATCTATATAGAGGATCAGGAAGATAAAGGATAATGATATCTGCTTTTAATTCTTCCTAGGAAACTTCTGTATACAATCTGTCATAACTGATTTAAGTAACAAATCAGCAAGAAGAGGAGCACAGTTGTTCCTATGGGAATGCCGATTGGATGTTGAAAATAAACGTCCTTTAAACGTTACAAATATGTTGTCAATCACCTTGATAATTTCATCTTGAGTCTTTCTTTTTGTGTTTGAATCATAGTGCTTTCTTAGAAAGTATGATTTGATTAATGATAAAATTGCTGTAAATAGTTTATAAAGATTCAAACAGTAGTGCCAAGTCTGCCGAAAATCAAAAGTATATGAATGCATTCAGCAAGAAAGTCCATCTCAGCCAACTTACCCCAGATTGCATCCTCAATTTCACAAGACCCACCATACGGTAGTATGTTTGTATTGACGGTCCATATACCAATGCTTGTCTCCCCTGTTGCAAGCTGCATGTGAGCCTCTATAAGGTATCCTGCGCTAGCGTTCAAAACATGGGCTTTCATTACAAATGAATTGGTTTCCAATTCTGAGATAGCCATGAAATAAAGCATTACATTTAATAAATTAACGATATTTATGATTTTTTTTTGTCAAAGAGAATTAAATGTGAATATAATCATGAATGTCACGTAGCTGATAGTATATTCTACTTGTATTTTATGCGTTTTAATGTTCCCATGTCTGTAGTATATCCTATAATAGATTTTATTATATGACTATAAAATTCTCTTTTCGCATTGGCTAAATACATAGGTAGTTTTCTTTGACAAAAAATTATATCCCCCGCAGGAAAAACCATAAGAGGTTAACATAAGATTTGGAACAGCTCACGTGTACCTATAAATAGAATTTCCTAGGCAACGACATAAACGTAGGTTTATTACGTCTTGTTTTTCTTTTTTCGATGTCAATTTTTTTTAGTAAATATTATTGAATACTTCAACTTGTAAAAGTAAGCAACTGCGAAGCATGAAAAATATTCAGTATAAAAACAAGGAACATTTAGATATCTTGAGCAAGATTAGAGATGGTTAAAAAGAAATAATATAATAAAACAATCATTGACTTTGATAACAGTAAATAATTGGGAAGTCTCTGGAGATTGAGTACAGTGAGTCACTGTACTCAATCTCCAGAGACTTCCCAATTATTTTATTTATCAAATTTGTTCTCATCTTGAATATGTATGAAATATTAGACACTTGGTGTGCGTCAACCCTGGTTTTTATTTAACTGCTGAGTCAAACATTGCATATTTGAAAATAGTAACCAAGGCTGACAAAGTATACTCAAATAGTACTATGTCATCAACCATGGCTAATGATAACGTAGCTTTATCTTACACAGAAGTGTCATTTAACAAGAAGTGATTGTCCAACGGATCTCGTCAAAGTGTCATTGATCAATAAGTGACTGCCCGACGGGTTTAATAAAAGTGTCATCTACAAGAAGTGACTGTCTAACAGAGTAACAAACGGCTTCCAAAGTTCAACTCATCATTACTATATCAACATCATTTGTTTGGCGAAAATAAAGAAGCAAAGAAATATGCAACGAAACTTTCGGACGGAAGGACGAACGAACATATGAGTGGACGGACGGACAGGCAAGACAAATGCAGTATAGCACCAACTCAGTAGAATGTTTGTTTTAGTTTTAACTGTATGCAATAGTTTGTTTTATAATAATATTTTACAAGGTTGATACGTATTATTAATAATTGTTTAATTTTTATATATAAATAAAATTTGCGCAAAATTACCAGATAACATCCAAGATTGCCAGTAATTATTTGCTGTTGATTTCCTGCTGAATATATCGAAATCTTTGACTATCCACCTGAATGTAAATCGTTTCTGTTGTTCATACGTACAAGAAGGACATGAAGCCTTTAATGACATTATAGAAGTCAAAGCAGTCTTTTTCATGCAATTCAATCTGCATCTGCAAAAGAGTACACATACAAATTATTTTTTAGTCAAGTCAGTAGTCGATGATTTTTATTCACGATGAACAATTAAGAACTTTTAAAGAAGCTAAGGTTCCGACTTCCGCAGACACAGCTGGCCTTGGATGGTTTTTTTTTATTTTTGTTTAGGTCCCTTTTCATATAACTCCTTCCATTTCTACGTATTTATACACCGCTGGCATTCATAATTTTAAGATATGAGCGTTCCTTATGAGGGTTAATCCAGAAAAGCGCATCGGAAGCGCCAAAATATTACGTTATCTTCATTTCATATACATGCACAACAAATAGTACATACAAAATGTACAGACAAGACAGGTACAAACAGTAGTCTGAAATAAAATAATTCTTCATAAAAACCTTAAGGTATACGTAATTGAACAATGTATTTTTTCACTCTTTAACCAGCATCCGAATGTCGAAAAAGGCTAACAAAATAAGCATTAAGTTCACTTCAAAGCGATTTCTCTAAAACCTTTAAGCATAAATTTGTTTTAAAAATAATATGCTATTACTATAAACATTTCCATTTAGATTATAAAAAAAGTTCAGATTGGGTCAACGGCATATTTTTGTTATCTTAATCCGAGCACCAATAGTAAGGGTCTGAATGGGGTTTACAGAATATAGAATAATGGTAAAAAAAAAAGAAAAATAAGCCAAAAAAATTAAGAAAAGAGAATAATGTAGTGCAAAAGTATAAACAATAACTGTGGAGTAGCAGACTTGTTCCTGTACTGTTATCAATCACAGTTTATGACCAAACTCCGTAACGATCCGTCTTAATTCCATTTATATCGTTATCTTAATGATATTTTTTCGTTAAATAATCAAGAATTCTCTAAATATACTGCCGAAATTTAGCAACGGGAACTTACTTTAAATAAGTCACATATTAACAGCAATAATTGTCCATACCTAGATTTAGATATTTCAGTTTTACACGAGAAACTCTACAAAAAATCTGACGACAAAAGGAACGATTGTTTTTACCTATTGTTATTTTCCTTTTTTGGACGGTGATGTTCCTATGGCACCATCTTACAGTGTTTATATATCCCAACTCGTTCGCTATGCTCGTGCTGTAGTGACGTTTTGGATTTCAATGAGCGTAATCTATGTATTACTAGTAAATTATCAAGTCAGGGATTTCGATACCACATATTACTTAAAACCTTTACTAAATTCTTCCATAGACACAAAGATTTGGTTTGAAAAGGAGAAGGTCCGATAAGGGCAAATTTTGGCCTAAAATTTGAAGTACATCTGATGAAAGATTTTGACATTTTTTAAACACTTAAGTGTCTACTTTAGTCGATTCAATTAGTTTATGTAAAAGATTTGAACTGATTTGGTCATTAAATTCAAGCTTAAATATGAAAAATCTATCAAATATGCCATAAAACGTCACTTTTCAGATGTTTTTTGTCTAAAATGTAAGTGGCCGCATTCGTGTTCAGTCTCAACCTTTATATATGTTATGTATTATCATCAAAAACAACATATATATTATACATATTAGGACTGAACACAAGTGCGGCCACTTCCAATTTAGACAAAAACCGTCTAAAAAATTAGCACAAATGCTAAAATTGTGAAGATTTCAATTATTTTGCACGAATTAATGATGTTGTACCTGATGCATGTGCATTGTACTTGTCAAAAACAACCCATATTTATGTAACATAAGTATTCTACTTTTCAATGATAGCTAAAAGTTTACATTTTTAACAAAGTTGTAAAAATGCTATATTTTGAGGCAAAAAAGGGGGTCTTACCGGGCCTACTCCTTTGGGTGTACGTATTTCAAACGGAATTATATATCCTAATTTTTACGGTGATGTTGTTTGCCGAGCCCAGAAATTTAAATATGATCCGGGTATAATTATCAAACCTCATTCTAAAAGGTTACTTATTCAACTCTGTAATTAAACCTTGTTTTATTGATTTAAATGTTGATTTTGTTATCAGTAAATTAAAATCAACCTAAATATTATTGTCATACACATTTGATCATTTACGGTACTACATTCTGTCGATACCTATATTTTGGCATTGCACAAGATCTCTAACTGTTACACTAAATCCATTGGATGTTGGATGTGTACTGATTGGTATTTTAGTCTTAGATACATGATTTGTTTATTAGTTGTTATTGGCTTTGAACTAGCTGTCAGTTACTGCTTTGTGTCTTTCTTTTTTGGTTTTTATGCATATATGAATCCACTGTCACGTTCGGTCTGTGTTTTTGTGATTTGTTAGATGTCTTTCTGCCTTTTATCGGTCTGATGAGTTAAGCCCTTTTCAACAAACATTTTTTTAGTTTGTTCTTATCTTGTAGTGTTACACCACTGTACCAGGTTAGGGGGGGGGGGGGGGGTTGCGCCTTCAAACATGTTTAACCCCGCCTCATTCAATATGGCATTTCCCAAGTCTGAAGCCTGTAGTTCAGTGATTGTCGTTGGTTCATGTCTGTCATTTTTGTTTTTTTGTAAATTGTTTTGTTATGAATTAGGCCGTTAGTTTTCTCAATTGAATTGTTTCACATTTTTCATGTCGGGGCTTTTTATAGCCGACGGCATGGGTTTTTCTCATTGTTGAAGGCCGTATGGTCGCCTATAATTGCTTGCATCCATTTCATTTGAACTTTGGTGGATAGTTTTCTCATTGACAATCATACCAAATCTCCTTAGTTTTATAAAATAAAAGAATTAGGTAATAAAATACTGACTATAGAAATGAAGAATGTGCAGAAAATAACAGACACATTTAATAGTAAAGTAATTTTTGTGAGAATTTTTAAAGAAAAAGCGTTATTTTTAAAGATAAAGAAATATGGCCCCAAAATGAAAGACTACCAAAATAAAGGACCCCCCCTCCCCCTCCCTCAACCCTCCATCAAGACCCTCACTTATGGGTCCTGTGTAATGAAAACTATTGTACGTCAATTCACAAACATTTGTCATTCAGTAGTTTTAAAGCGAACAATCTGTAATTGATTACACATACATTCATGCCTTTATGAAGTTAGAAAATGTGACGGAAAATATCCAAAGGAAAGTTTAACGCTTTTCTGGATTAACGTTCAAACCGAAATATTTTAAAGCAAAGAATGTTCAAGTTCGTAAATGAGTGGAGAGCGATATGACCAAAAAGGACATTAAAAGAATAGCCAAAGTCATCTTAAGGTCAACTTTGCCTAAGGGAATTGGAAACATTTTTTAATGAACATTACTGGGATAAAAGTACCTTCATAAGATCTTTGAGTTCTCTCTTTACCTTTTATTATTCTTTTCGTGTAATAACATTTTTTAATTGGAACTGAAACTGTACTTACTCTATATCCAGTACTGGAGGATTCCCAGGAACTGATTGCGCATGTTGTATAAAATAACTAACAGACTCCTCAAATTCTACTCTTATATACACTAAAAATCCCATTCTCTCGGAGATATCTTGTGGGGTAACAGTTAGACTCCCGGTGCCATTATCGATTCCGTTGAACAACTTGCAAGCACTAGAGTTGAACAGTTCTTGCTCTAGCCAGTTCAAGTAATATTTTTCTTGATTTTTCATTCTATTCCAATCAAATGAGTTAATGTTAGCAAATCCGTTAAAGATGTTTCCCAGATAATCCATCAAACATTGTCCAGAGTCATCAATAATAAGTTTGAAGTATCCTTCATTTCCTATTAAATCTACCAAACTTGTTGCACTTTTGATGTAAGATTGGACATATTTAAAGCTATTTAACAAATCCCGCAGTTCATATGCAAATTCTTTCGATACATTTGCATTTTGCAGCCATTCAAGTAGATTATCAAAAAATGTAGCATTCGCACTTGCAGGCAACCCAGTGACATCTCTTAATTTATACAAACTATCAAGAGTCAATGAGCTATCAGATAACCTTTCAAAAAAGTCGTCTGTATCCTGCAGAAAAGCATCAGAGTCTTCATTATATAAATCATTTAGAAATTCTAACATTTCGTTTAAAACAATGGTGTTATTTCCAGGAAAAGGTAGGACATACTGTGTGTCTGTCAATTCGGATTTAGGATTTGACTCCATTTCATACATAAAGTCAATATCAAAAAATCGCGTAAGAGCTATCCGATCATAAGGAGGCACTGGCGTAGTTGTCTCCGGTGTAGTTGTCTCCGGTGCAGTTGTGTCTGGTGTCGTTGTCTCCGGTGTAGTTGTCTCCTGTATAGTTGTCATTGGTCCAAATGTTGTAGCTGGAGAAGTGTCGTTTGCTTCTGTTTTACCGCCTTTCTTTTTATTCGCTGGGGGATATTTGCCAAGCTCAGCCTTGACGTAAAACTCACTTCCAAGCATGCATTGGGAATTAGAATTCTTTAAGCTACTTACAACGGGGTCAAGTGTAGAGCCATCGATGAACGCGACTTTGTTTTCTATATAATCAACAAATTTGGTTTCGTACCATTTCTTTTTATAATCACTTATATCCTTAAACGCTAATACTGGGTCAATATTAAATTGCAGTAGATTATAAATATTATGTGTTACAAAATTGAGACATCTCCAAGAAAAAATAAGCCCAGATGGATCACCGGGGCCTTTAGTTAAACTATACGACACAGAACGAGCGTCAAATTCTGAGATTCCTTGACCAATAGTCCTTCCGGCTCCACCTTTTATAAATGCATGTGGTGGTGGTTGTTCTATTTTGACAAACATTGATTCTTCCATCCAGTATTCCATGCTTGCAGGATATCCTATTTTTGCATACAAACGATAGTACCCTATTTCATGTTCTCCTGGGTTAAATTTGAACTTAACACTCGAATTTTTTTCTCCAATCTGCACCTCTGTATTAGCAGTTATGTTTGTTATCTTGTATAATTCAAAATATGTATGAATTAGTGTTGCTGGTGTACACTTGTTTTTCGTCAGGAGGTATATATCCACTTGTGCAGAGGTATAAATGGACATAGCATGTTCTATTTTTAAAAATTTGTCGCTAAACATTTGGTATGTTAGACATGGAGGCACAACTGAAAAACATAATATTCTTCTAAATGACCTTTGAGATCTACAAAATATTCAAAGTGGTGGCACTTTTGCATATGATAAGGTACACTGAAGACATCGACAAACCAAAGAGTTGACTATGATATAGAAATATTGTAACCTGGATCCCATCGAGCAGTAGTTATGCGAGTTGTATGTGGGTCATTTTAAAACAAAACATGCAAATATATGTTATTTGGTCTTTTAAGTCACAGACATGAAAGCATATCAAGATAACACTTGAATATGTTAGATATGAATGTTTTGTGATACACTATATACAATTTACAGTATGGAATGTTATAAAGACATCATTAATGTTTTCTGAAACCCTTGGATATAGCCAGAATTATTTTTTCTATAGTACTTTTCAGACCTGAAATATGACTATAATTCATATCCTTTCTTATTAGGATTTATCAGTCTTTATAGCATTTTGATATATACAAACCATTTTTTAATGATTTGGATAGTGTATGTTGGTTTTATAATAAATATTATCAACAAAAAGAAGAGTCTTATTTTTTTAAGTCACTGGTGTAACCAAAAGACAAATTGGTTGGGTAAGAGTTATCTTTCTCAAGATTTCAGCATTTACAATAGTTTCTCCCCTAGCAATGTTTCCTGTAGCCTAGGCATGTAATGCAGACGGCAACAAAAATCTATGATGAAAATCAGTGAAAAAATCTTAAAGGTAAGTGAAAGCTGTATCGTAAATGAATTTAGTGTCCATGGTGTACCCTTATAAAAATCATTTTTCAAAATATTTCCTAAACTTTGATTTATGAAAAGATATTGGTTGTTGAAACATGCACAGGAACAACATATAAAATAGAGGAAGGGAGCACTTATTTTGCAACTAAATCTACAAATACACCTGTACGTCATTGGTGTTACTGTCAATGGTGAGACCACTTTTAAAAAAGTAACACCATTGACCAGTTTAGTAACACCACTGAATATATGATGACAATCAGCAATTTTTTGTGCTTTTTTTACATTTAACAACAGAAACATAATATTTTTTTATGAAATATAATACTTATTTAACAATGTTTTAACAATATAATGTATTACCTATACCAAGTTTTCACAAACTGGTATATGCTGGTAAACCATGGACACTATTCAGTAACACTATTGACATTTTAAATTTTTGATGTTATGTTATTTAATTTGGGATTTTTTAGCCTAAGAATTCATGCCCATACTTTTTCTTTTGCTTAGTGTTCTTTGTTTTGTTTTCAGTACTCAATAAAAGTAAAATTTGAACTTAGTTGTCAATGGTGATACTTTTGTGTCATTGTAGTTACTGAAGGGTCAGTGGTGTTACTATATAAAAATGCAATAATTTTTATCTTTTATTTTTTTAAATGAAAGTTTTTTTAGGCCGTATACGAAGGATTAGGCATTTTCTAATCAATCAGTTTTACACATGTAAGATATATTCAGTTTTAGTGTATTCTTTAATATCAACAACAGCTATAATAAGCACAGCAATTTATTCTGAAATTTATGTTCAAATAGAATGCATACCTATAAAAATAATTTGCATTTGTTTGCACCTGTCCTAAGTCAGGAACCTGATGTTCAGTGGTTGTCATTTGTTGGTGTGGTTCATAAGTGTTTCTCGTTTTTTTATATAGATTAGACCGTTGGTTTTCCTGTTTGAATGGTTTAACACTAGTCATTTTTGGGGCCCTTTATAGCTTGCTGTTCGGTGTGAGCCAAGGCTCCGTGTTGAAGGCCGTACTTTGACCTATAATGGTTTACTTTTTCAAATTTTAACTTGGATGGAGAGTTGTCTCATTAGCACTCATACCACATCTTCTTATATCTATAAAAATAATGTCTATAAGTAGTATTTTAAACCTTAACAACAAATTGGAACAGTAGTTTGTAATTTTAAAAATATTTTTTAATAACTTAATGCATGTTTTTATATTGGTAACACCATTGAAATGATTCTATTAAAGGATGACCTAAAATTGTTAAAATTGAAGGAACTCCTAATTTTGCCCATTGCATATTTCTGAATATAGCTGCTACCATATTTCAGAATAGCCGTACATATTTTAATTTTTAAAACAATGACATCAGTTTTCCGAAACCTCCCGTATCAAAATATGCATGTTTTTTTTATAATGACCCATGTACATGCATCCATGACCTGTTGGGATATAAAATTCGATGTGGAGAGAAAAGGAGAGAGAGAAAGAGACGATAAAAAATGTTTGACCTTCACCATTGTCGACTCACCTTGTAAAATTTCATTGGTAATCGTTTTTCTTTCTGAATCCGAATGACATTTCCCCCCTGGAGGTTATGCAAATAAATCAAAGGCATTTTTCGGATATTATACTTTTTCCAAGGTTTTTTTTTTTCAATACGTGGATTATTGTTTTTAAACATGCCACAATTTGTTATAGTAAAAATGAAGACGACACAATTGTTTTAATCGTATATTCACTTACATTTTGATCATTATCAAAGTTTAATGTCATTTTGTTTTTAAATTTCAAGAGAAATACTTTTGTCCATATCTTGGTTCTTTGAGATTTTTAGATAAAAAAAGATTTACGAATTAAAAATTCTACAATTCGAACGACATAATCATGCCTACAAATAGATGATTGAATAATAGTCTACGGTTGGTGCACACATAGCAGGAAACACGTAGTCTGGCTCTTTTTGGAGTTCATCCGATTCCCATTTCTTTTTGTTTTGTTTTTGTATCTTCTGAACGGATTTATTAGATTTTACCATCGGCAAACAACAACACATTATATTCATCAAGAGACCTCACCGGGACGTTAAACGATATGATCTGACTTAACTGAATTTTAAAACTCTTTCCTAAAATTTTCTGTACACTTAAGTTGATATTTGTTATAAAATTACATTAATCTAATCTTGTCCTCAGAAATGATATCTTTTCAAGAAACCCATATGTTTAGTGCCACAATCAGTTCTGATTAATCTATATCATTTGACATAATAGTCTAATTTTGAATTCAATGTCTTCTTGTACTTGTATACCTTACCTCTGCAATTTCCTTTAACCTGATCGGCTCCTTTGCAATAATCGCCATCACAAATATTTACTGGGTTATCACATGTTCTGGAATGTAGATAGATACCAGTTCCGTAAGTGCCAGATCCAGCAGGCATTGCACACGACCCCCAAGCTCCCCATTCTCCCCAATGTCCTGCCACAGGTCCTAGTCAAATAAAAACAAAATGCGTTGAATATTTTATTTGTATTATTTTGTCAAAATCAATGATGTTTTCTATCTGTGAATGTCGAAACGGTGTTTTCATTTCAAACATTTTTATTGAATCATGTTTTAGGTTGAAAAAATTACATGTACTGGAGTTTTATGTATTTTGAGATGTCGTAAGGCTATAAAAGAGGCGTTAACCAATCATTTATTCTATGATTTATATGATGTACAATGGGAAAGGAAATGTTGATCATTCTAGATTACTCAAGTTTAACCGTGATTTTGGTGTCAATCTTTGATATCAGTTTTCTGTGTTTTATGGGAGATTTGGCTAGCCATTAAACCAGGTTCAACCCACCATATTTTCTTAAAATGTCCTGTACCAAGCCAGGAATATGGCAGTTGTTATGAAATAGTCCTTTTCTATGTATGTTGGCATTTATTTTTGTTGCAGTTCAGTGTTTCTGTTGTTCCGTTGCTTTTCTCTTATAGTTGATGTGTTTCCCTCGGTTTTAGTTTGTAACCCGGATTTGTTTCCGCTTAATCGATTTATGCCTATTGAACAGCAGTATACTATCGTGCCTTTATTAGTGAACTGTTTTTTGTTGTCTTTTATTCTTTTAGCAATGCTATCATCTATTTTCTTTTCTTCAAATTATGGATTTATTGCCACCTTAGATTGACTCCCCTTTTAATGTTGAGTTACCTACTGTAATGTCTATTATTGGAGAATAATTGTACTGAAACGACCTATTCAATATGGTTATTTTGCTATTTGTCTTTTGTTTTATATTCTTTAGTGCAAATGTATACATATATGACACTCATTTCCAAATATCAAAGCATTTACATATCTGTATCACTATCCTGTCAAAACATGGTTGTGAGTTCGAACTCCACACGTGGCACGTGCGTTCGGCTCCAATCTTAATTGACTAGAATTGCCAGTTTTCCTGCCGACGTTCGGTATTTCTCTCCGGTTTTCTCCGCAAATAAATACAGACCGCCACGAGATAGTCAATAGTGTTTAAAGGTGACATTAAACATGAACAAGCAATCAATCAGTTCAAGCAATCAACCAATCCAAGCTCCTATCAAACTCCTTTTTAAATGAAATCAGTCATTTCCATCACAGAACTGTATAATATCATTTAGTCCGTCTTTGTAGCTTTACTTACCACAACCCTTTCTGAATGTGTTATAAATATATACATACGAACATTATGCTGTATTCTCGAGATTAGTTTAATATATAGGTCTCAATTCGAAAACATTTCGATGAAGTAACTGATGAATATTTAAGCGTTTGATACACGACATGCATTCCTGAAATTAACTACTATTACTTTGTTTGTAAGATGTCATTGATCTTTAAATTGTGGTTGATTTACCATAAATTTGTGGTAGTTAATGCACATAGTTATCTCGAATCTGTTGTTTTAATGCAGAGATTTACTACAAATCTGTGGTCTTTAACGCACAGATTTACCAAAAATCTGTGATATTTGATGTACATATTTACTATGAATCTTTGGTCTTTGATGCACAGATTTACCATGAATTTGTGTTCTTTAATGCACAGATTTACCATGAATTTGTGTTCTTTGATGCACAGATTTAGCCTTATCGAGTCACTTCTGTCACATATTCCGCCGATATTGGTGTTAGAAATAATGATAATAATAATTATTCAGGTAAAAAGGCAATATATACAAATACATAATACAACCTTAAAATATAGCAATGGTTGTGACATAGGTACCTCTTATGCCTTAACACAAGGATGACCCATGAAATAAACAAGCTTATTTCCAATGGGATCCTTATAGTCTTGATAATAAGATAAATAACTCATCATTCAAAATTACAGCAATAAATAGTATCCATGAATCACAGCTTAAAACATTCGTATAAAAAGCAATCTGATAAAATATAAAATCTGCATCCGACATTGACCTGAGTTTACTCATTAGGTGCTTTTTTACTTCATACTTAAATTTCATTTTTGAATTCACATGAATACCTTTTACATAGTCTGGCAAAGTATTCCAGTTTTTAATACCACTATAACAGAAAGAAGAAGATTCTACACCTTTGACTTTTGGAACATAAAAATTGTAAGCAGTTGCAGTTGTTCTAGTATTCCTATTCCAGGAAGTTCTTGAAAAACCATTTTTTAAGTATTCTGGACATTTGTTGTGAAAAACATTGAAAACATGATTCAGACGAAGTCGTTTCACTCGGTTACAAACATTCAATAATCCCAATTTTTCAAATTCATTTACAGTGATTCGTCTTCTCTGAGAAAGATATAATATAAACCGTATAACTTTATTTTGAATAACTTAAAGCTTGCCTTAGGGACTCACTAGCCTCACTTGCAATGTAATGATAGCTCGTTCAATACTTAAGAGAGCTAACATATAAATAAAAAGTGTATAAAACATTTACAAATCGGGCAGAATCGTTTTAAGTAAATATTATATGGCAGATTTTATACCTTAGTTTTTGCATTTAATCGACAACACACTTTACCTCGATTATCAAAGATATTTTATTAAATATGTTCTTCCTTTGTCAACCACTTTTGTGAACACAATCATGGAATACTTGATTCTTCGTTGATAAAAGAAGAAATTATTAAAAAAAAACAAAAAAAATAAGGTTTATACTTTTTGAAGGGAAGTTTACCTTCGCCGGATTTGGAAAATCTTCAAAATTTTATGCCAAATTCACAGCATATAAAATAAAAGTTTTCAATATCCGACAACAGTTTTTTTTTAAATTACTCACCGCAATTTTTTGTAAGGGTATTTCTTCCAAACTGACTACAATCTTCACCGCCATTGCATGGTGTGGGGTTATGACATGTTCTTCGTCTAGTTGTTGTTTGATCACATTTTTGTGAGCAATCATCCCATTCACTCCATAGTGTGTAACCTCCATCAACTTTATCTAACTCACAAATAATAATTATTTGTAGAGAGCATTACCTCTCATCCTCTTTCATGTAGGATAAAAATATTAGCATAATATCTAGCTGCTGTACTAAATATGTTAGAATATGAAAATAAGAAGATGTGGTATGATTGCCAATGAAACAACTCTCCGCAAGAGATCAAATGACACAGAAACTGACAACTATACTTCACCATACGGCCTCCAACAATGAGCAAAACCCATACCGCATAGAAGTCTGTATTATCCGATTCCGTACTAAGACAATTTTCATTCCCCTATGTATATGTTATTTTTGTATAATTCTATAAATTCTGTTGTTGTCTCGTTTGTGTGTCGTTACCTATTAGAACACTAACATTCAATATGTATTAGAATTAAGAATTTAACTCACAAATTATAAAACCCCCTAGTTATCTCGTTTTTTTTTATACTGTTCCTAAAAATTGTTTTCTGGATTATTTGTGAAAAAAAAATAATGCGTTTATCAAGACAGAGAAAAGTCTTATAAACCTCTTTATAAAGGAGAACATTAAAACAATTAAAAACATAAAAACTTTTAACTACAAAGATATACTATAAACAATCCAGACTGACCATGGGTATTTTATAGGTGTGTCAAATGATACATTTCAAGGTATTTTATAGGTGTGTCAAATTATACATTAAAGGTATTTTATAGGTGTGTCAAATGATACATTTAAAGTTATTTTATAGGTGTGTCAAATGATACATTTAAAGGGGATAAAACATATATGTACTTGTTTTGACTTTTTACATGTTAACTGTGGATTAATCACCTTAGTCTAAATGTGTGATACCAATAAATATTTTTTGCTATTACCTATATTACGAAAAAGAAGAAAACAATTTATAGTATGTTTGTAATTATGTTCTATATCATCACTATAAATACCTGATCAAACAAGATTGGAGGAACTTTGAATAAGAAAAATTAAATCCTCTTGTCTTCGGATTTTTTGTGTTATTCATTCAAAACAAAAGTCTGCCATTTTAGTACTCTGACCGAATAAAATCTATCAACGAATTTAATTTGTACCTAATATAAGTTACACGACGGTTGCCACATGTAGAGCAAGATCTACTTACCTTCCCGGAGCACCCATGTCTTTGATGTGATTTATATTGTTCAGTTTTTAGTTTTTAGTTTCCACTTATTTTTAACAACTCACCATTTGTAAGATAACATTGTCTTGACTGTGAACGAGGTACTGAGGATTTAGCTTCAGTGTCCACTGTTTCTCCTGTTCTTGCCTGTGTTCCTTTGCAATTTTGATCTAAACTTCCAGAAATTTTACTACATGCTCCCCAAGAGTTCCATGTTGTCGTTATTGTAGCTTCAGAGACAATAATTGGATCTAGAAATAAAAGATCACATGTAGTTGCTGCCATGAGGGGATTTTTTTCTTTATATTAAAGTCTCTGTTTTCCTTTTTTTTTTCCTTTTTTTTTATCAAATTATATTGAGAATGGAAATGGGGAATGTGTCAAAGAGACAACAACCCGACCGAACAACATTTTCTTTCCTTCTTTTACTCTTTTATGTTGACAATGTAACTGTTCTATGTTGAAGTTATCAAAGTTTCGACATCCCTTTACATTGCATTGTAAAGGCTAGCTATTAAGAACAATACAACATGAAGCGATCGCACATGATACGTTTGCAAGACAAACATGAGGCGAATGCGCATAAGACGTTTCAAAACAAACATGAGGCGAACGTATGTATGAGATGTTCACAAAACAATATAAGGCTAACGATAATTGGAAGTTAACAAAACAACATGAGGTGAACGCTCATTAGAAGTTTACATATTAACAACATGAGGTGAACGCATTTTAGAATTTTACAAAACAACATGAGGCAAACACTCATTAGAAGTTTACATAACAAAATGAGGTGAACGATTATTAAAAGTTTACAAAACAACATGAGGCAATTTTACAAAATAATACGAGGCAAAAGTTCTTAGAAAATTGAAAAAAACAACAAAAATTGGCAAACTCTCATTAGAAGTCTACTAAATAACATGAGACGCGTGAGTGAAATGTTTACAAAAACATGAGGCCAACGCTCATTGCAGAGTCATAAAACGACATGAGGCAAACGCTCAAAACAGCATTAGGCCAACGTTCATTAAAGGTTTACAAAACAAGATGAGGCCAACGCAAGTCAGAAGTTTACAAAACAACATGAGGCAAACTCCCGTTGGAAGTTTACAAAATTCTGAGGACAACACACACGAGAGTTTAACAAAACAACGTGAGACATACGTTCGTTGGAAGTTTACAAAACAACATTAGGCTAACGCACGTAAAACTTTTACAGAGCAACATGAGGCGAACGCTCATCGGAAGTTTACAAAATACAAGATGTTTTGTATCCTTTTGTTTGTTTTTGGCGGTTGTTTTGTTTTTTACCATGGGATTGTAAGTTTGTTTCCGACTTGTTGGTTTGAATGTCTCTTTGGTATCTTTTGCCTCTGTATACAGTGGGATATACGTGATTGTTATCTTCTTAACATATAACATTTCAATGTTCAAGACATTTTGTGTATCCAACGTTGAAATTAAAATACGCACTCACAATTTTAAATCATTCGCATCTATCTAGTAAAATTGTTAGGGAAGAATTCGTTTAATCAGATTTAAAATTACAGTAAAATTCGAAAATTTGAAATGAAGAATTGCAAATAAAAAGACTCTTACAGGGTTAAGAGTAGAACGTTTTCACTGCATTTCAAACAGATACATCTAATTAAAAACAAGCTTCAAATTATACAATATTACATTTTCTAAATATGCAATTAAAAGTTGATATATCTTTTACTGACAGTCTGCAATTGACGTATCGGTGTTTGTTTTTAACTAAGAAAAGTATTGAATTCGTCTACATATTTGTAATTATAACAAACTGTCAATACCAAATGGTTTATTCAAAGTTTGTTTAACTTTATTTACTTTTTACTAACGAATCATCAAACACTTATTGATTTTCAATAAAAGTGAAACTTGAAATGAATGAAGTCTCAATCTCATTTCAACTAATTACAAAGGCGAAGAAAATACATGTCAATATCTTAGGTTAAAAAGTTTGCGTTATCAAACACCAATTATATGCTATGTAGTTCTTTAGTAACACATTATCATTTGTTTCTTTTAAACAACAAATTATTTTTGGCGGTTGTCTAGGTTGAAGATTGTGGTATCACTATAGACAAATGCTGATGTACATATTAATATGTTACAGGTTTAAACTATCTTTTGGGCACGCAAAAAACCGTGCAATAAAATAAATGTAAAAATAAGGAGATGTAATGTTATTGCCAATAAGACAACTATTCAACAGAGTTCAAATGATGTGCATATAAGCAAATATATAAATCACCATACAGCCTTCAACAATGAGCAAACTCCAAACCAAATAGTCAGATATATGGAATATGACGGAACCAACGACAATCAATCAGTTACAGGCTCCTGATTTAGGACAGACACATAGTGTGGCGGTATTGACATGTTTGTGAGCGCTCAATTGTCCCCTTAACATTACACAGAGACGGCACAACAAACTGATAAAACCAATTGCAAATGACTTGTCGAAATAGATCTATACGAAGCACATATATATAAAAAAAAAACAAATAACATAAAAACAATTGACACAAAGCACCGAATAAAGACGTTATCAACTTTTCATCATGATTTACTCCTTTTTAGAATTAAATTATAAGGAATGACTCTAATATTTGTTCTGTCTGTTCAAAATAACATAAAAAATGTGGTGCACACTTTTGAATAACCTGCTATGCGGGTTATTCAGTGTGCACCAAATTTTTAATGTTATTTCTTCATAGTCAGAAAAAATATAACAGTCATTCCTTAAATAACATTCCGTAATATTTCATAAATGAACTTGGCTCATTAACGTCATAGCCAAACTTAACGTCAAATGAGTGAAAACTCTTAAGCTCAAGGTTATTCCTTTATTGGGCATATGAAATAAGAAATACATTATTTCGTAATGGTTGTCAAGATGTATGGTTACACCAAAATGTTATTAATATTGATTTGTTTATGCAAGAAATTGTTAATAGAATGAAAGGTAGTTTTGTGAGTGAAAAAAATACTTTTTTCAATGAGTCACCAAAATGTCAATTCTATAGGTATATCCAGATACTTTGCAATTCTATCTACAAAAACTAGTAAACTATGTATATAAGCCATAACTTTTTAGATATAGATCGTCTGAACACTGCATTAACATTGAAACCGGTAGATTTTATAACACTGAAAGAGAAAACAGATTTTGTAATATGTGTGATAATCATCTGATTGTCGATGAATACCATTATATTTAAGTATGTGACAAATTTTTTGACACAAGAAAAAAATATATAAAACCATTTTAAATGGAAAAAACCATATTGTTATAAATTTATACAATTATTGTCTGTTCATAACATTAAATAGGTTAACAATCTAAGTAAATACCTTACCTAGCTGATAAGATTCGTTATTCTTAATATAATGCTCAGATTTCATTATTTTAATTATTTGTTGTCATTCTCCGCCGATGATTTAAACGTGTATGTAATTCTTAAACGCATATGCAATTAATCACTGATGCTATATTTGTATATGTAAATTCTATTAGCAGTATTGCTTTTGAATAAAGGACTATTATTACTTGTACGCTTTAAATTCGGACAATACCTCATTAAAATGAAGTTATTAATCGAACATTTTTGGATTTCGGAAAGTTAATAGGGAGGCAAACTCTTTATTTACAATAAGTGACGGATTCAATAATTAAAATATATCAAGTAAAATAAAGTTTAAAAACGTATATTTTTAATATCATATTTCAAACAAATTATACACGCCTAAACAAAACAATAAATAAATTATTGTTACAAAGAAAAAAAACATCAGGTTTCAAATCTTACAAGACACAACAAATGTTTCGCTCGTGGTACAATATTTAGCATAAAGGACATACCCGTGGTAAAATCAATATAAATGCAAGCCCCATGAATTATTTCTATTCTAATAAAAGAAAAGACGGCAAATATTTGTTGTTTCTGTAATTGAACTTGCTATCAATATTGACCAAAAGACGAAGAAAACTGTTAAATGTATTTCTTACCTCCATTGTTATTTGACAATACGTATTAATTCAAGTTAATAATGTAATGATATTCAATAAAAAAAAGAAACAAAGTATATCTTCAAACAGTCTTCGAAATTAAACGATTATTTAATATTTGAATTTTTTTGTCGGAGTTCATGAGATGAATTATTTCAAATAACAGATAAGAAAATTATTTATACAACTCAGGTGAAATTAAATAAATGCATTGGGATATATTGACAATATATTGTATAATATGTTGAATTCCGCATTGTGCAATTTTGATGGTGATGTCAAGATAGTCAATACTCATCTAATTATTTTGAAAGTACTTCTTTGCCCATTATCGTATATCGTGTGTTGCTATAAGCCCACAATTGTGTTCTTCAATGAACAGACGAAGAATGATAGATATGCATCAAGCAATATATTCACTCAAACCATGGAAGTATTATATTGTCAATATAATACTTCCATGCTCAAACTAATGCTAGGATACTTATTTGTTTGCAGTGATGAGTCGGGTATTGTTTAAAGTCGAAAGCCTCACTGTTCTCTTCATATGAAAAACAACAAAATGATTCTTGTTTCTCTGTTTTTGTGTTTGTCAAGTTGGTGTAATGAATCAATATAATATATCTTGACTATCTAAAACTATGCAAGTAGAACAAAGACTGGTGTTTCCATTGCAAACGTCGTGCATTTTTAATTAGTAAAGAATGAAGAGAGTATTGCGACACACAAACAGCTTACAATATAATGTATAAAATGTGAAGTGATATAAATGCATTATGCAAATTGATGTTATTCAATGCAAGATTTGATTAAACGTATGACTTCCTTCAATGGCCATTAAAGCAATAAATATAGATAGTAAAATTGGAAACGTTAATGTTATCACACATCTAGACCACGAAAACTTTTATATATTTTCTCTGTATTTGAAAAAGTAAATCTCTTATTCTCAAAACAGATTATACTGTATTAAAAAGAAGCGTAAGATATCAAGCAGACATTCAAAACTTACAAATTGAAAAAAAAACTGACAATTTCTTTGCAAAAAACAAAGGACGACGAAGGCAGTTAAAAGAAATCTAAAGATTGAGCAAGAGGAACATTTATTATAAATTATTTTTGGCTTTTAACTAGCTGTCAGTAACTGTGAGTACTCTCAAATCGTACTTTCATGTTTATTTGACCTGTTGATACTAATTGTAATGCTTTTTTGTTATTTAATGTTATTCAGGGTTATATCTGGTCTATATACCAGCTTTGATAAGTGTTTGGTATTACTATAAATTTTCACTTCGTACTATGAACATCAAAATTATTTATTTTGTAAAAATATTTCCTTTCTCTATTGGAACTGTACACGTATACCTAACAACAAAATTATTTTCATTTACCTGTGTTTAAAGTTAATGTAAATGGCTGATATTTTTGTTCGAGCATATTTTTTTTCTTAAATTGTTTAACATTTCATACCGATATAACATGTTACTTTTATTATTCTTCCCTTAGTTTAATTACTTGGTATTTACATTGTATCATAGGTAAATTTATTTGTTCAGTGTATATTCACTGGTGTTAATATGTCCTTTAATTGAATTAAGCTATTTCAGTTGATATTTTATAGTGTGTCTTTCTATGTTGTGATGTTACACTATTTTTTCAGAAAAAGGGTGAAGGTTTGGTATCATTTAAACGTTTAAACCCACTGCATTTGTTTGCACCTGTCCTAAGTCAGAAATCTGATGTTCAGTAGTTGTCGTTTGTTGATGTGGTTCATACGTGTTTCTCGTTTCTCGTTTTTTATATAGATTATACCGTTGGTTTTCCCGTTTGAATGGTTTTACACTAGTAATTTTTGGGGCCCTTTATAGCTTACTGTTGGGTGTGAGCCAAGGCTCCGTGTTGAAGACCGTACTGTGACCTATAACTTTTATTAATGCTTGAAACAAACAGAATCGTATTTTTATTTTTTATTTTCTTGGTCTAAATGCCCCTTTAATTTCACTTTCGTTTCAACTATGGAACATGCTGACTACATGCGTAGCCCGCCTAAAACAATGGTTAAACTAATGTCGCATATGGCATGTCAACCGTTTCAATATTCACAAAGAATAAAATATATGTTCATAAAATGAAATAATGGTTCGTAAAAACATGTATATGTTCATAAAAACAATATATATATATTCAAAAAATCAAAATATGTGTTCATAAAATAAAATATATATATGTTTAAAACATGAATAATTGTTCTCAAAAAATATTTGTTCTAAAAAAATTATAAATGTTCATAAAAACAAATAATTGTTCATAAAGATAAATAATTGTTCATAAAACAAAAATATTTGCTCATAGAATTAAATAATTGTTAATAAAAGTTAAATACATATTCATAAAAAGTTAGATATATATTAATGAAAAGTTCAATAAATATACATACACGCAAAAATTGCATTCAAAAAAATAAAAATACGTGTTCAATAAATAAAATATATGTTCTTAAAAATTTATAAATAAGTTCAATAACTTGCATCATGGGATACTCGTTGCTTTTGTAACAGTGTATTTGATTGGGTACACACTGAAACCGGACCGGACCGGACGGGACTCCGGACCCGGACTTTTGTCTGAAACCCTAAGCCGGACTAGATGTCGGAATAAGACTGAGAAAATTATCGGGGTAAAGTGTTTAAATTTACTACCATTAGGTTCTCCTTTTGTGTACTCTACTGAGGGAAGGAAGTTAGTTTTTGGAGGACTGGAATTTGATGTATGATAATATATATAGAAGTCTATAAAAAAGACCAACCAGCAAATTTGATATGTTCCGGACCGTCTAGAACAGACGATACTGCGCAGAAAAGGAAGAAATCATAAAAGTCTAAAGATTCGCTCAACGGTACTAATATATGATGGTAATATACGAAGTTGATGTTATAAAATCGCGTTGACAAATAATTCGGCTGAACAAATAACCTTCGTCAGTGTCAATATCTGTTTTATCATATATATATTTATTTTTGTTTATGGTAAAAGGAAGATTGTATACATATTTTCAAGATAAATTTTGAAATCACATAAAAAAAATGTTAGGAGAATTCTCCGAAGACGCCACCGTGTTTCTATAAATGAAAATATTTATTTGATTAAACCATTTCTTTCAGAAAAACGAAAATATCAAATATTGAATAAGTGAGTCCTGGTTGTGAACTAAAATGACCCCGGACTTCAGGTTTTTTGCATAAGAGAATCATATACTCTTAAGTCCGGGGTCAATTCAGTTCACAGCCCGGACTCACCTATATTTTTTTACGCCGATAATTTTATGTGAGCCCCGACATAAAGAGTATACGAAATAAATACATATCGACAGAAATGTAACTTAAATAATTTTTATAACATGTATAAATATAAATACTGGCATGAAGTATGCTTTGAAGACCACTCCAATAAAAAGACATTGGAATACCTTCAAATACAGGATAACCATTCGTTATGCCGCATGATATCTGGCAGTTTACAGGAAACAACCCAGCTAATGTGAAAACAGGAGAAATAAAGAGCAGACTAGTAACACAAACATACATGCTACAGACAGTTAGGTCTAGGCACAATAAAAATATATCCCCAATATGTACATTGTGCAATACAGTAGATGAGGATCTAGAATCCTTCATACTTTCATGCAGTAGACATAAGCATACAACTGAAAGTCACCTCCAAAAAATAAAATCATATCTGGAAAACTTTAAGAATGGGTTCTATCAGAACTTGGTTGACTGTGACATGCTTATCCAAATTGTGATGGACTGTATTCACAAAAACATTAACTATAGATTCCGTATGAAATATTTTTTTTGTTATTTGTTGAACATATTCTTCATAAATTGCAAATGAACGATTCTATCCTGTATAAACAGTATATCTAAAGTAAAAGACATTAATCTTTAGTGCTAACCTGTAGTCTGCTATAAAGCTAATGTATATTTCCGCACAGCTAGCATATACCATCATCAAGTTTTTTAGGTATAAAGCAATGATGATCATTACACGCATAATTATCATCCGTCTTCAACCGATTGAGCTGTAATGCACGATGTATACACAGTATTTGTACAACACGCTTTTACCGTTACCGTTATATATATATATGCATGAATTGGTGGATTAGTGGCACGTTCTTTTGTGTGTTGATATGGGTTTTTAGTGGGTGCTGGTGTATATTTGTATATAGCACATTAGCCATCCTACTAATTAGGAGTGCGATGATATAGAACGGCGATTCATACTTGTAGAAAGAAAGTAAGAAAGAAAGAAAGAAAGAAAGAAAGAAAGAAAGAAAGAAAGACACAAAGAAAGAATACAATATTGACAATCTTCAATTTACAATAAATGAAATTAAAAATCTATATATAACTTGCTGTTCGGTGTAAGCCAAGGCTCCGTGTTGAATGCCGTACTTTGACCTATAATTGTTTACTTTTTACACATTGTGATTTGGATGGATAGTTGTCTCATTGGCACTCATACCACATCTTCGTATTTGTATATATATATTTATATATATTATCATACATCCAATATCAGTGCTCCAAAAAATTAACTTCCTTCCCCTCAGTAGGATACATGAAAGGAGAACCAAATGCTAGTAAACACTTTTTGCCGATAATTTTCGCAGTCCTGGTCCGGCATCTAGTTCAGGTCAGGGTTTTAGACCAATCTGGGTCCCGTATGGTTCGGTATCAAAGCGTACCCAATCAAATACACTGTTACAAAAGAAACGAGGTATCCCATGATGCAAATTATTGAACGTTAAGAACATATATATTTTATTTTATGAACACATATTTTTATTTTTTTTAATAAAAAGTTTGTGTGTATAAATAGATATTGAACTTTTCATGAACATATATTTAAATTCTTATGAATATATATTTAACTTTTATGAACAAATATTTCTTTTTATGGAGAATTATTTGTTTTTATGAACAATTATTTGTTTCTATGAACAATCATTTGATTTTATGAACATTTATATTATTTTTAAGAACAAGTATTTTTATATGAACAATTATTTGTGTTTTATGCATATATAATTTATTCTATTAACACATATTTTGACTTTTTTTAATATATATTTTGTTTTTATGAACATATACTCGCTTTTACGAACAATTATTTTATTTTATGAACATATATGTTATACTTTGTGAATATTGCAACGTTTGACACGCCATAGTCGCATGAATACGCATTCATATTATATTGAAGGATCGACTTACAAGCCGATAGAACATCAGTTATGGTTAACAAATGTTTACCAATAACTGTCTGCTAATAGAAAATCATTTGTTAATAAAATTTCTCCTTTATACATGTTTGAAAAAAGAAAAACAAAAGAAAATTTTTAATTTTGTCTTAAACGTAGAACCTGTAACTTTTATAAAAAGCGTCATTCCGGAAGCATTTTTTGTCACCTCCTGATCTTAGATTGATTTGTCTATTATTTACTTGTAGGTCATATAAATTTTCGTATGTTTCGATTCTTTTACATCCTTGGCTCTCCAATTTTCGGCTTTGAGCGTTCCCGATGAAGATTAATCCCGTAAAGCGCTTTGGACGCATTAAATGTATCAAGTGTTGTTAACATTTTTTTAAAGCAGTGTATGCAATTCACTCTTTAAAGGAAAAAATCAATGATATACCAAATTTAGTGGAAAGTAGACAATAAGTACATCAGTACAAAAATAACACATTAATGTTCATTTTTTCCCCCTGTCGTTTCGTTTTGAATTACTGTTAAAAAATCAATCGCCTGATTGCAATTTGTTATCATACGGATAACTTTGTGCATTAATTTTAGATATAAAAAACAATAACCTTGATAGTCATAATTTAAGATATCTGATAATCATTAATGGTTTTACTTTGAAATATAACACTTTCAAACCTTTTTTTGTATTTAAAAACAAATTTCTAAAAGTAATCAAAGCAACGTGTTTACTGTCCAAATTCAGTACGGTTCTATAACCGGGAGCATGGTTACTGGATTGATGAGGAAAACGAGATGCTACACGACCGGTTGCAGATATTGTCGACAGTCAATGATTTGCATCATAACACTCGCTTTAACTCCAGTGGTAGAATAAGACACATGTCCTATACAGTAATTAACAATTTGATAATTCGGATTGGAATACATAGAGTTTTATAAATATGGCGGATGTTGTCAGTTCGACTGCCTGACTCTCACTTGAATAAAAACTTAAGAAAAAGTTATTTAAACTAAGAATTTGCTAGGTTACAATTTCATGATAGAAACTGGATTACAACACACCATATGGGCACTTTTAAAAGGAAGAATAAAAGAATATTATGGGTTATGGACTAAAGACATGTTTGTAAGAAGTATTTCTTACATAATACATATATAATTTGACAAAAAAAAATGCTAATACATAAAATATTCTACAAAACGTTTTTAAAGAATTTTTATGCAGTTTGAAGTGAATACACATTATATTGACTGAAAAATATTACATATCAAATGATTTCGATAAAACCAGAATCAGTTTAACATTATAGTAACGACAATTGAACGACCCAACACCTTGTCAGTGAAAGTAAAAAAAAAGGAAAAAGAAAAAAGAACAATACTCTTTTTAAAATAGTTTAAAATAAAGATACACAATTTTCACAATTTCAGCGCTATCAACGTTGAGTAATTTCGCTTGCAGTCAACACATAAATATTAATCTTATCAGACAACTCAGCAATAACCATTTTGCGAGCTGCTTACCAATTTGAACCAACTATTTACCAAAAAAGAAGCACAATATTCTTATGAACTGTACAACCGTTTTAGATCGCTTCGTATCTGAATCATTTTCAATATTGACACAAACTAGAATCTATCAAATGTGTCGATTTTAAGTTTCCAATTCCTCAGCATTAAAATACCATATGCGCCATCATTTGATGTTAACATGTCTCAATTGATTCGTTGCGCGATGTTTGTTCATATTTATTGGCTTTATTTACAGGTGGATGCTCCTGACACACACAAAAAAAAGAAAAACTGCTCAAGCAATGTCATAATGAAAAATACAATACACAAGTCTTGTGTTCACCATTATTAATTGGTATACCGATACGATGGGATTGTATCTAAACATACATGCAACACGTGTTCGTGCTCTTCTAATTTTAGATACTTGAATTGTTATTTGATCCATACATTTACCGATTGTGTACTGTTCCTTATTATGACATTGTGGGTGAATATGGATTCACATTACGGGCGCTGACACTGTTGTCGGACCATGTCTCGCCCTTGCTCTCAATTTGTTCAAAAATATTTATTGGTTATTGGGTCATGGGTTTGATAGTTTTGAACAGTGGGAAACTGATGTTGTCTCATATTCAAAACGGAACAGCTCGTTTCTTTTAAAATATAATAGTGTGTCCACCCCAGGAGTACATTACATGACTTTCGCCATATTTACCAAACTGATTTTATTTGTTTGGTCTAAAATTGTCAATAAACTTTCCAACAGAGTTTGCCTTAAAACGTTTTAATGTGAGAGGCTCTTATCACACGAAGACGAACTGCGAGAATGGGGCACTAAATCGTTGGCATTTTAAATAATTTGTTTTAAAATTCTTGTACTAGTAATATGATTTTGACATGTTAGTTGGTGGATCTTTATCTAAGATGTAATCACAATCATTGCATATGGTATGAAGATCATCAATTATAGCAGTTTTGAATCAATGATAAAAGATCATTCTTTTCCTTGAATATCTAGCAAAATTACTAACTATGCGAATGGAGTACTAAATAGTCAGCTGCGTGTCTGTTGTACTCAAAATATGCATGCAAAGAATTCCACTCAAACCGTTGCTAGGTGCCGTCTTAACTTGCAGTCCGGTGAGATTATTTTTGCTCCGTGTTGGAGGATTCACTGTGACTTTGAGATGAAAAACAGTAATGAAAACGCTGTTCCTTTGCTATTTGTGTGTGTTTTTGCTCTGTATGTACTGCTTTTGTGTCATGGATGGATACCCATATCCTTTGTTTTTTTTTCTATTATGCATGGTAATTAATATTTGGAATGAAACTTTCCTTTTATTTGAGAACATGTACTTGTTATTTAAAGACATTTCACAGTTTGCTGACCTCTGAGTGAATTGATGACTTATAGCTCAGTTACATTATTATTTTAGAATACTACATTGTCATTAAATTTACAATTGTTTTTCCATGTGTAGTCCTTCGTCTTTGGAGCTTAGTTCTAATATGCGATCATACCGAGCGCATAACCAATCAAGTAGCTCGAAACTGGTATGAAAATACGAATATTGTCGTTTTGCGATATTCATTGATAAAACTTAAAAATCATTAAAAACTGAAGAAATTATCTACTTCATCTTTTGCCCGAATTCCTTGTTCGAGCTTTGCAATACGTTTAGTCCTTTTCGGGTATGTTAGCTCTTTAAATTTTGTGATCAGTTCTTGATAGTTTTAGATATGATTACTTCCAGCTTCACCTTCGATATGATTTGTGGAAATGCGCATTGAGTGCAGTGAAGGTACATTTTAATGTCATTGAATAACGAGTTAGTTATTTTTCAACTGCAAATTTATTTTCTTTTATCTATCTATTTGTGTGAATGCTTGTTAATAAAAATAAATAAAAAAAAAGTCAAGGTCTAATCTTAGTACTCAACACTCCATTTCTGATTAAAAATATCAATGATACGGTAATTTTTATGTAAAAATATTGTGTATACCGTGTTAAGTTATTCAAAACCCTTAGTTTGTTCTTATCCAATGCATAGCAGAGGATATGGGTGGAGTTTACAAAACAACTCAAAAAAATTCTGAATAGAGAAAAATGATAAAAAAAGCAAAGAATAAAGAATAACTGTAGGAAATATACTCATTACAGAAACCAACAAAAGACAGAATAACGAATTCACTTAAATACAGATAAATTTATTAGTAAAATATGTGTATGGGCATTTACAAAATAAACGTTATTGTTAAATAGGAATAAAAATGCCCCCAAAAAATTAAAGAATACGAAAATGAAGGACCCCCATCCAGACCCTCATAGATGACCGTAGCCAGATTAGGTACAACCTCTTGGAACTTTTAGTTTTTCATTCTCTTCATGTTTGTCTTTGATTAAGCTTTTTTAACATGTTCTTTATTCCATAAACACCTGTGAGAAGAATATATAAAAGTGGTAATGATGGAGTAGAGAATGTGATGCATATTTTCTCAATATATCCATTGTATTTACAATTACATCAATAATAATCTCAAATGATAAGAAATCGTAAATTCTTATGATGTCACTTAATTTTATAACTTCGGAAAATATCTTTTTATTGCATTGAAATTAAGAAATGAATATTTCTGATTCGTTTTAGATTATAGTTTGGTAAAGTTTCGCTTTTGTTTTATATTGAGTTTGTTTATCATTCTCCTATTTATCTTATCATGAGCATGCACAATTATATAGAGATACGTTTTATACTATAAATAAATTGTGAGAAGCATATCTGTCGTACAAATGTACAAGCCACATATAGCTGAAGCTTTTTTTAATAACAAATTTTTGCTTCTCTTTGATTAAATTGATAATTACCATAAAACCAGCTTTGTTGCTTTTGATAAATACTTTTGAGATTAAACACATGTTTTCGGGAGATTATTGATGTATAAAATGGGGTCGACTAACTAATTAACAAACTGAATATGAGTCTTCGAACTTTTGTTAAAGTTGTGTGTTAATCGGCCCTGTTTATACATCACTTTACTCTAGAAAAAATTTGGTCATCAACAAACAAGTCGTCCTTTTGTATTCCAATGCAAACTCATTTGGAAACAAGTATTCCATGCATTTGCATTGTACAGGAATATATATGTCACAGTGGAATCGACAAAGTGTTAACATAGGTTACGAGAATAATTTCAGAAACATGGATTATCGAAATATGAACCAAGGAAAAGAATTCTTACGGACCAAAAAGTTAAATCACAAAAATACTGAACTCCGAGGAAAACTCAAAACGAAAAGTCCCTAATCAAATGGCAAAATCAAAAGCACAAACACATCAAACGAATGGACAACAACTGTAATATTCCTGACTTGGTACAGGCATTTTCTTATGTAGAAAATGGTGGATTGAACCTGGTTTTATAGCGCTAAACCTCTCACTTGTATGACAGTCGCATCAAATTCCATTATATTGACAACGATGCGTGAATAAAACAAACAGACATAAAAGGTAAAAATGTCAAAATAGGGGTACAGCAATCAAAACCAAGTCACAATCTTAATCACAACAAAACAAACAAATATTTAACAAAGAAGCACAAAAATACACATTTAACAATCTCGTTCAATGCTTACTTATTTTTTCAATCCAGTTCAAGTATTTGTATAAATTAAAATCAGGTGAGTATCATATTACAGTCTACAATTATTGACTTCATAAATAATTACATTGTATTAACCGAAATTAGCAAAACGCGACAAGGTTAATGTCAGTGGTCCGCATTCCCGAAGGCAAGGAAAGCAAGACTTTGTAATTTTGGTGAAAGACATAGCTGTAATATTATACTGTGCTTAACAGGAGGTAATGCTACTTTTTAAGCAAAATGCATATTTTGTGTTGTTTAATTATCATTTGAATTGTAAAACATTTTCTACATTCATAATGTGGCGAAGATTAAAATGTTTTCGGGCACCCACCACTCCCCATACCTGGAGCGTAAAAGAACAACATATTGAAAAGGGCAGTACTCATCAGATTTGTACAAACTACAAAAAACAACTAATAAAACACTTGAGACACAAAGTACAGATTTTAGAGTACTTGCAGTAACTAAAAACTAGCTCAAATGATAAAACAACTAATAAAAATCGGGTATCTCAGACTAAAGTGTAAAGAGGTCATAAACTGTCTGAGAAAAACATAAACTTGTACAATACCAAATAAAGGTATCGATAGAATGTAGGGTAGTGAATGTTCATAGCTGTATAGCAAGAATACTTAGCTAAGTTTTAATTTATTGATAACAAAAATCAATTTATGTACCGATAAACAAATATTCAAAGATATAATTATATTGTTAAATTGGTAGCCTTTTAGAATAAGTTTATTTTAAAGATGGATAAATCTACACAGAATCTATATCTACATCTGTCAGAACTGCAACCAAATCTTGTAGCAGCCCATATCTTCCTAAGAAGACAATTAGTTATTGATTAGATTAATTTACTTCATTGACATTCCCAAACAGTTGTTTTGCCTACGCACAGTTTTGTGCCTGAACAGTGGGGGGGATTACTTTATTATTGGTTACTGTTGTAAAGTATGATAAAAAATATATTTATTATTTTACGTATAATTATAATTGTATTTATATATATTTTTATATTGGATTTCGCATATGAAATTGAATTGATAATGACTGCTTAAAAAATATGATATATGACAGCAACGTTGGTATGAAAATGTCTAAAACAAAATATTTTAAATAGATTTTTTTCAATAAACTTTTACTAGAACCATAACTCCTCATTCAAATCCGTGAAACTTCTTTTTTTTTTCTTAGTTAATGTTGTAACGGTAATTTCCTTCCATAAACTAAATTTGGGGGTTTTGTTCTAATAGAATTTGAGATTATTTCTATACCACGTCGTTGCTGTCCTGTTAAATTTCTACGTAAACGATACTGAAACTTCTATTATTGCAAGGGACCATACGTTATAATCATTTTTGATAAGTGTTAATGTTATCAATCGTCTAATAGAAATACAAAAAAACCACCCGGTATTGCAGTATTTTCAGTTATCATCATAAAGCCAATTGATTCCGTGGTGACATACTGTCAATCAAACGGTGGCTTGGTTTTTCTGTTTTTCAATGAAATGTGTCCAGAATAACGTGTTTAAAAACATTGGACTTTCATTTTATGAGATTATTTAGGACGTCTGACTATTCAATCTTTCTAAACGCGCATACTGTACTCTAATGTTTTACTCGAAATATCAAGATTTTGGCGTCGTTTTGTCTGACTAAACAACCAAACAATGTTGAGATTCAAATCATTACTAATTTAAATTCAAATTCTATTAGAGCTCAATTTTTTTTCATGCACTACAGAATTCAGCTTTTTGTTCAACTTGATCAAAAACATCAGATTCTATCCATTCTCTTTTATAAAAGTCTGTTTTTTATACATATTTTCAATTTTAGTTAACTACATTGCAACGTAAGACAAAAGTTAAAGTATATGACAATTAATTAAAATCAAATCCTGTTTCAGTAATTTTTCATGATAGCAGGTCATTTAAACGGTTATCGTCAAAGATACTTACTTTAACTTACTTTACGGAAAAACAACACAAAAGGCACGATTAGTAGCATGACAATAATATATACCGTAACAGTCCCGTCTATCCTTTATCATGTAAAAAGTTGTTCTATATCAAATTTTCATTTTCGGTCATTTTTCAGGACATTTACTTGACCGATAGTTTATTATTTGGTGATGTCTAAGGGTAAGATAAATATCAATTACCAATCCCTATTGTGTGATGCCAAGTCACTTGATTTAACTTATCAATTGATTTTATAGGAGTAACACGAATAGAGTCGCATGTAGAGCAGGATCTGCATATCCTTCCAGAGTACCTGAGATCACCCCGTTTTTTTTGTGGGGTTCGTGTTGCTCAATCTTTAATTTTTGATGTTGTGTTTTGTGTACTGTTGTTTGTCATTTTGGTCTTTTTCTTTCTTTTTATTTTGCCATGGCGTTGTCAGTTTATTTTCAAATTATATGTTTGAATGTCCCTGTTGTATCTTTCGCCGCTCTTGTTAAACACACTCGAGAAAAGTAGATCAAATAATAAGTAACATCTTGTAAGATTTATCTCCGCAATAGTTGAAAACTTCAACATTGTAAACAACATCGTCGGCGCATTAGATGTCTATTGCAGCCCCTTTTCTGTATCACTTATAAACAATTGATGCAAATAGTTATATTTTTCCATAAGAAATATATTACTGAGTTATCTATCTTTATAGGTTGAATTACAGAAAATAAAAACCGTAGATAATAATAGTTCATATCGGTGAAGTCATTTCCTAAAAGAAATGTTAATTTAAGAAAGCAGACTGCTTTGAGTTACCTTGCGAAGGATGAAATAAATGAAAACAACACGTTAAAAGTTCATGTGTCCGAAGCGCTTTTCTGGATTTACTTAATCAAGAACGCTCAAAGCCGAAAATAAACGGATAAAATTTAAATTATGAGTGCAGACATTGTTCTAGGTTAGGTCTTTGAAATTTATTTTGGACCATTTTGATCTGTTTACTCCCCATGATCCCCATCTAAGATATTTGAAATGTTGATCCGCTGTTCAACTTCGTACTTTATTCGGACTTAAAAGTTTTGGATCGTCGCTGGTAAATTTTTTGTAAAACCGGGCGTCTGGCGTGCAAAATATAAGCCTTGTATCTCTGATGAGTTTTCTACTTACTGATTATGAGTCTCGAAAAGTTTTTTTCAAATTGCATCTCTTAGTTGATGTGTTTTATAAGGATTACTCGTATATCTTTCTTTTAAATATTTTAACAATACATAATCTTTTTTATGAATGTTAATTTTCTGAAGTTTGAATTTAGATAGTAGTTTACCGATGTTCATATCTAGTAAATCGATTAAAGCGAAGTATACGTACTTGCATGCCCCCAGCGGAATTTGGGATAAATAATGTGCGTCGTTAGTTACGCGAGCTATCTCCCCTATTCTAAGAAAGGAATAATGGGCACATGAAAGACAACTGACTTAGTGCGGTCTATCAAGAATCCAAACAAGCAGTCCTGTGCTATCTCAAAATCTTTAAAGAAATTATCAGATTGACTCCAATCAGAAATCTGAGTATCCTATTGTGAGTTAGTCTGACTCCATAACCACTGTTTTGTTAAAGACACGCAGGAGCAGGTACACAATACGACTCTTGTTTATTTCAACAGAAAGTAAATACGCCTAACAACAAAATTATAACCAAATAAACAATAAACCAGTGACAATTCTGCTTCAATTCGTATCAAATTCATTAAAATAAAACCATTATTGACCCCACAATATTTTTTTGAAAAACCATAGTTCACAGTGTAGCGTAAAATTGTAGGTAACGAATAATTATATTGCATGTGAATTTGTGTGTTGAATTAGAAAGACGTTAGCATGTCCGTTTTTTAGCATTACAATATGAACAGTCTCCTTGCATTACACTAGGTATATTCTAATAAAATTACACTAGGTACATTTTATTTTAGCATTATACTGGATGGATACATTCTCATAACCTTGGTACATTCTTATAGCATTACATCAGTACAGTCATAGCATTACACCAGTGCATTTATAGAATATCACAATACACAAAGCTTTAGTATTATCCTATATACAATGCTATAGCATTACAATGTACACAATGCTAAGTCACGTAACTGGGAATGATATGTGCTACGGAAAGTTATATCAAATACTCTGATCTGTCTTATTTTGCTGAAATTCATATGCGGCGTGTTCTTCTTTTGACCTTATTACAGCCATAAACATTCTCAAGATAACATGCAGATGCAGTTTTCTTTTTTTTTGGGGGGGGAGGGGGGAGGGGGTAGTCGTGCATCTAGATATTTAACAATTAATGGTACAAGAAATTATTTCCTTTGTTGCTGAAACTCTAGCAAACATTATATCATGCTTAGTCGTGTAGTTAAAGAAAAGGGAAATCGATCGAGACAGGAATTTTTTCAAATAAAATTGCAGAGTTGTGTCACGTGCACATGTGTGAACCTGACAAATAAAATGGGTTTTGTGCGCAGTACCTCGAATAGCGCCGAAAATGGCGAGGATGAAAAGATGCAGAAAATTATTTTTGCTTTTTTTTAAATACAAACATGCAGATATAAGATTTAAAAAAGACGAGTATACGCGATCATAATATCATAACCGATTATTTAGATATGTATAGAATCATTCTGTCAACGCTGTGTTAACCGGGACAATTTCAAACTCGATATTAGAACAATACAAGCATTTCAAAAAAGATGTGGTGACGTTACAGTCAATTTCAATAACGTCGCCGAATAGTTTTTATTTTTTCCGTAGGATATAGCTTCACAATTAGCATGGTTGCTAAGGACTTTCTTTGCACCAATGGATTTGTCGTTCATTTTTTGAATCGTATATTGTTTTTTAAAATAAAATCTGTGAACCAACGAATTAGAAAATCTTGAAAAAGTAAAAATATCTGCCGATTTTAATGACTTTCCCTATATATCCTTTGTATTTTTGGCGTATCATGCTATTAATTTCAACAGATTGTATCTGAAAAACGAAAACGGTTACCCCTTTTTTTTATTTTATTTTCTGATGTATTTTTACAAGCAGAATTCATATGTAAAATATTTTTAAATTACTGTGGAGTCGTTTATTACGTTCACTTCGCCTTAATAGTAGACGCATCAATATAACAAACATTACACCCCAGTTCTATTGTTATACTTTATAGTTTCTATTTCTGAAACAAGTGAAAATTTAATAGATCTATTGTTATGAATAACAATTGATTTTGACCACAGGGTGTGACGAGCGGGGTTTCTGGAAACCCCTGTTTCTACATCCCGGAAACACAGTCTATTGTTATTCATAACAATAGAAATTGTTTTTAATAACATGAACAAAAGAGATTACTTATAGTGTTAACTACAAGTTATTTCAAGACATATTAAAAAAAACATATTTCAGGAAATTCCAATAGCGAAAAAAATATTTAGCATATATTTTGAATAAAAAAAAATCATTTAAATACTCCTTTGCTTGACGCTAAAATTTTAACCCCATATGGCAATGACTTAAAGAACATACATGTATAGATTGTTGAAGACAAATAATGGCACCCAGGGGCGGATCCGTCCATTTTCAAAAGGCAGTTTCGACCCAGGATAAAAGGAAGGGGGATTTCTAACCACATGTCCCCATTCAACAGCATTGATCGTCAAAAAAGGTGGGTTCGAACCGCCGGACCCCCCCCCCCCCCCCCTGGATGGCCTCAAAAATGGGGGGGGGGTTCTTACATACGCAATATGTACGTTAAGCGTGTCCGTTTCTAATCCAGTTAGATAACGCAATATTCATAACCCATAAAGGTAATCATAAATTTATTTTACATGTAACTTACGGTTTCATAAAAAAAAGCCCCCCCCCCCCCCCCCCAAACCTCTTCTCAACATTAAACAAACAAACATTCATTTCGAACAAACTGAGGAATAGGTGTGTCTGGATTAGAAACTGGACGGCCGGACACGCTTAACATACAAAAATACAGATTGCATATGTAGGAACCTCCGTTTTGGGGGCAATCCAAAAGGGGGGGGGGGGGGGGGTCCGAGCGTTGGAATCCCCCTTTTTACGATCAATGTTTTTGAATGGGGACATATGGCTGGAACACACAAACCTACCCCCCTCCCCCCACACACCACCAAATATCCTGGGTTGGCACTTCCTTTTAAAAATGGCTGGATCCGCCCCTGGGTGCCATCATTATCTTCAACAATTCAAAAATTAATAAATTTATTTTTATGATTAGGACTTAGTCCAAATGTAAACTATATGTTTTAATGTATATTTTACATAAAAGTTCAAGGAGTATTTAAATGATTTTTTGTACTCAAAATAGATCCTAAAGATTTTTTTTTAATATGTCTTGAAACAACTTGTAGTGAACACTATTCGTTATCTCTTGTGTTCATGCTATTCAAAAAAACCAATTCATATTGTTATGAATGACAATGGACTGTGTTTTCGGGATGTAGAAGCAGGGGTTTCGAGAAACCTCGCTCGTCATACCCTGTGGTCAAAATCCATTGTTATTCGTTACAATAGATCTATTCAATTTACACATGTTTCAGAAATAGAAACTGGGAAGTATAACAATAGAACTGGGGTGTAACTATTACGTATGAACTTCAAAAAAGGATCGAGACCGAGTGCGTCTCAGGGTACCCGTCTCCTTATGTGCATGCATCACCCGCCACATGAATTGAAAATGTTCCGGAATAGGACACAATCGGTAGGATTAAGATTTAATCATTATACATGTATGACTATCTAAAGAACTAAGACTATGATTGTATGCCTTCAGTAAACAAGTGTTTTATAACAACTTTCAAATTAATTAGAAAAAGACAAGATGCCGGCAGTTGTCATCCCATAACTTTTCAAACGATTGCATAACAACACTCCGTCTTGAATTTTGGTGAAATATATATTTGGTTAAATTGCTTTTTTCATAAAGAACCAAATAAATCCAATAATGTTTAACGTCCTACAGAAAATACTACGTGCATAATAAGACGAAACATATGAATGTAATATGAATATAAACCCTGCTTTGCATAAGACCAGCATGCTGATCTGTATTTTTAAAGTGCTAGTCCACGAGAAAACATGTCATCCTACCTGAAAATATTGTTCTCACTAAGAGTTTTCCTCCAACTTATAATTGGCGCTGTGCTTAGCAGGGAAGCAGCCATTATAAATTCTAGAAACTTAAGTATAACCCGGGCTGGGACCGAACTCATGACCAGTACAATGCAACGAGTCTACTGATACAGTTGACACGAGTTACCCTTCTTGAGCACCTGAGATCATTCCCGATTTTTTTTATGGGGTTGTGTTGCTCATTCTTTGGTTTCCTCCATTGTGGTTTGTAAACTGTCTTTTGTCTTTTGATTGTTTGTTTTGCCATGGCATTGACAATATTTTTTCTGCTAATGAGTTTGAATTTCCTTTGCTATATTTCGCCTCTCTTTTCAGAGTTGGTGCTTTATAATTACGGAAAAAATTCGAATTCGGCCATCTTTAATTAAAATTATCGCCTAGTCGTACTATTTTTAGATGTGAATCATTGTCAATTTTAAGAAAAGTGATAAGATATGAACGAACACATTGCCTTTGTAATATCCTAAGTTTATCTAGGTCTCAAGGGTTCTACATCTTCTAGTTCATGTATCGTTATTTTCAAGCGCAAAGTCTTACGACCAACCTTAAAGATATTTTATCAAATTGCCTGCTGTATGCAATATATTTGACCTTCTGGCTACAGTTTCATGAATTTGTTAGTTGATGACACTGCCAAGGTATTTAGTGATAGAACGTCACACAGAAATATATTTGCATAACTGCTGATCAAAGTGAAACTACTGAATTTGTGCTGCTTAATTGATTTGATTTGTGCTTATTGGCCTAAGTTTTAATTAAACCTAGAAATTGATTGAGATAAGGTTGTTATCTCAGGTTTTGTATTGACTCGATAAGAGAAAAAACGTTTTTCCTGAAATTCATCGTTTACTTAAAATTAGATACAAAGTTTGTTTTAATATATCACACCTAAACTTCTGAATTGAATAAATGTTAGTACATTAATATGCTTAATCAGTTCTGATCCAGTAAATATTTCTGTTCATGTTTTGGCTTCTTTCTTGATTAGATTATTTTCAAACGGAAATATTGGAGTAAATGAACAGATATTGTTTTGAAAGGCGGGGAGTGGGGTTGGGGGGGGGGGGGGGGGGGGGGGGGGGGTGTGCGCGCGTTAAACTGCTGTAACTGCACTGTACCAAGTCTGGCTATCTATATGTGTTGTTTTTGTTTGTCTTAGTTTTTGTGGTTTTGTAAAGGGTCTTTGATTGATGGATGGTGATTTTAAATCAGGAGATGTGGAATTAATGGAAATCAGACAACTGTTAAACAGAGTTTAAGTAACGTAAATTTAAACAACGTTTGGTCATCGTACGACCTTCAAAAATGAACAAAAACAAATATCGTAAAGGGCTCCGATATAAGGGTACTCACTCGCAGTTACTGAATTTTAGTTATAAACTAGTAACAGCTTATTGATAGATCGTGTTTTCCAACACATGAGTTAGAATGTTCATCTATTGTCATTCAAATTCATAATATCAAATAAAATTAGTAGATTTGGCTAACTAAGTCCTTAAATTGAATACAGTAACATTCATTTTTAGTGGAAAATTTTTAAACGTTAATTAAGCTCTAATTAAAAAATTGTTTGCTAGCCCCTCTTTTTGATTAATGTAAGATAACTCTGGTTGATTTTCCCAACATTTTATCATTATGGGGAGATAATATAATTCGGTTTTCATATAGTCTTTTTTCAAAAAAGCTCAAATGCTTTATGTAGGGTCTAATCAAAATTTCTCACTAAAGTATTTGACATAGGTTTGAAGTTTCTAGAATAAAGTGGTGGTTATGGTGTTCTATTTTTATATTTGTGCCTATGTGTATCTTGTGTGTGTTTGTATTTAGGGGGGGGGGGGGGTTACACAGCATACATGTATTTGTCTTTAGGGAATCAAGTAATGCAGATAAATTAAGACAATATGTCTGTTTCATTTGAATTTTGACATAATTATATACATCATATTAAAATAATAAATGCTTTTACAAGTAGCAGGATCAATGCTGTTAGAGGTTAAATGATGCGGACAACAACTTAAAATAGTGTATTCTTGAAAGCAGAATGAAACATGGGTTATTCACCTAAATAATTTACCTAAAATTTAGAGTAGACAGTAAACTATATAATGTATTCCCATTATACCGCTTTAAAAGTTAACAATTCCAGGATTAGTTTCAGGCAGGTTCATTATCTGTAGGGCCATAAGTTGGAAAAGTTTAGCAATTTATAACTAGGTAGATGTAAAATATTTAAAATCCAATAAAAAGTATATTTAAAATCTTACCACTTTGTTAAAATTATATTCTTGAAAAATAAGTTTTATCAAAGGGCCATTAAGTTAAGTCATTATGTACAAAATTAGTATATGATATGCCTTTTTGAATAGGAATTCTAAGACAATAGTAAAAACTCAAAACTAATTCCTTGTATCTATTAAGAAAAAGTAAAAGTATTGAGTAACTTATGGTTAACAAATCCCTGATTAAATAGATTACCAATCATGCATATATTAAAAGAAATAAAATAAAAAACACTAACAGCATGGGCATAGGGAATTAATTTGGCAATATACACACCTCGAAAAGGGTCAAAAGAACATCACCGTCCAAAAGAGGAAAACTAACAATAGAGAACTAAACATTGTCTTCTGTCGTAAATTTTCATTTTGAAATTTACGTGTGAAACTGAAACATGCAAATTTAGAGAAGGACAAATATTTCTGTAGTCTGTTGTACTATTAAAATAATCTCATCAAAGATACCAGACTTTCAATAATATATATCATACATGCTTTTCGTCTACTAAAACCATCCTCAGTGACGTTTGAATCAAAATGATTTGCGGGATATTTATGGATCCTGTCATCCCTTTTTATGTATTATTTAAATGACCATTTTTGAATTTTTTTAAAGGTTAACAGCTTTAATCTGACTTTCAAAAACAAAATTTGAAAATATTATGATTAACTAATACAACATTCAATTAATATCCGTCATCACAAATATTATATAGGTGACGAGTGAGCTATGATATATAGCTGACGAGTGACATATAGTATATTGGTAACGAGTGGCATATAATATATAGGTGATGAGTGAGATGTAATATATAGATGAGGAGTGACATATAATATATAGGTGACGAGTGACATATAATTGATAGGTGAGGAGTTACATATAATATTTAGGTGACGAGTGACATATGATATAAAAATTCGTAAGGGTTCCGCGGAACCCAATGTCTCGCCTACTTTTGCTGTTAATCGCAGGCTCAACAAAAATGAGGAAAAAAATTAATAAAAATATTCCTCTCTATACTATCTTTTGAT
Organism: Mytilus californianus; assembly: GCF_021869535.1. Classification (NCBI taxonomy): domain Eukaryota; kingdom Metazoa; phylum Mollusca; class Bivalvia; order Mytilida; family Mytilidae; genus Mytilus; species Mytilus californianus. The sequence continues at coordinate 112,973,131 of NW_026262723.1, forward strand.
TGTAAGTAGCTTCTGTCCAAGTTTGGTAAAAATCCAGGATAGATTATGAATCTAATAAATGTTTAAAAAAATTAAATTGCAGACTGTATGTAATTTTAACTGGAAGAAAAACTAAGTCCATTTATAAGTAAAATACGGAAAAAATGGAACAAAATTTTAACAAAATTTCCTTCTAGATACTAGCTTTTAATCATAAACAAGCTTCTGTCCAAGTTTGGTACAAATCCAAGATAGTTTAAGAAAGTTGTTAAAATTTTAAAAACTTTAACCACAGAGTGAATGTAATGTTTCCAGGCAGAAAAACTAAGTCTATTCATAAGTAAAATACAGAAAAAATGGAATTTTTTTTTTACAAAAGTTACTTTTAGATATTATCTTATGATCATAAACAAGCTTCTGTCCAAGTTTTGTAGAAATGCAGGATAGTTTAAGAAAGTTGTTAAAATTTTAAAAACTTTAACCACAGAGTGAATATTTGTGGACGCCGCCGACGACTACGACGACGACGACGACGACGCCGACGACGACGGAATGTAGGATCGCTATGTCTCGCTTTTTCGACAAAAGTCGAAGGCTCGACAAAAATGAAGGGTGACATATGATATATAGGTGATGAGTTACATATAATATATAGGTGAGGAGTGACATATAATATATGGGTGACGAGTGACATATGACATATAGTTGATGAGTGACATATTATATATATGTGAGGAGTGACGTATAGTATATAGGTGACGGATAACATATTATATAAAGGTGAAGAGAGACATATAATATATAGGTTACGAGCGATATATTACATGTATATAAAGGAGAGAGTGACATATAATATATATGTGACGAGTGACATACATTATGTAGGTCACGAATGAAATGTACGTTTCCTTTAGGGTTTTAATATTTTATTAAAAAATAGAAAAAGCAAGAGGAACAAACAGAAATTCTCAATATAATAAGTACAACAAGATTCAAATGAAATATCTGTGTTTTCGCATCCATTTAATACTAACAAAGATTTGCAATTCAAGATTTAACAATTGTTTTAACCTTGATAAAAAATAACATCTATTCTGAGAGATTTGTTAAATTTCTAAGGAAATTTTAGTCTTTTAACCATTTTAACTATGCTTTTAGGTACTGTTTATATAAATTGTTATCAAAGGATCTACTTCGTCTACTTTCATTTTTACTTGTTTGCTATGTTGACATGTGTTTGTTTTTTCGTGTTAGCATCTAAGAGGATTTGAAAAAGACCATATCGAAATACTTTGGGTACAAAAATGCATATTCACAGGATTACACCCACTTATTGAAGGAAGATTCTTTGTATTTCGTTAATTGCTTTTTATGTACAAGTGGAATGCTAATATTTGTTCTGACAGAATTTCCATGTTGCAAACATGCAAAAAACTTAACTAAATTGTTAGAAGATATTTATGGCTTCCAATATGTACACATCGCTCTCAATCTACGTCTAGGGTTGATGTTACAGTAGAGACAATGTTTATTGATGGTTCATCTTATATAGTTTCTAATTCATTCTAACTTTGTTCAAACTCAGAGCAACGATGTTTTTATCTTGTAATGTTTAGTTTGTTTTGTTTGATTATAATATTAGCATACCCCGGCTAAATCTATAAATGGGTTACTAATTAACGGTAATTAAGGTGGTACCCAACACCTTGACTAATATTAATTTGGCTCGTTTAATTTTCATAAAATTTTGACAAAATGTTTACTTTGACCCTTTGACAAAAATATAAAAATTTCAAAAAATTTGAACCAACCACTTTATCAGAAAAATTTCTTTGGTTATATAGCAGTTTGACAAACACTAATTTTGATCATTGAGAAGCTTAATATTCCCTTAACAATACAACGTAATTAAAACGTTTAGCTGATTTTTACAGAGTTATCTCCCTGTAGTGTTAGGTACCACCTTAAACAGTTATGAGTAAGGCATAATAAAGACAATATAAAATAAATAGTAAGGTGCGTACATTTACAAATGTAATTTACGTATTACTATTTTTTGATAGTTTATCTTTATTTAGATGCAGTCAGAATTTCAGATAGTTTTATAATATTCTTTAAAAGTAAAAACGTAAATCAGGTGAAATGTTCTAAAATAGAATTCTTAGGTTCAATTCAAATATATGTCGTGTCGATACAATTTTGCCTTACTAATGCAATCTATCAATTGCGGCAATTCATTTAAAATATTTGTCAAAGGATATAGATATTTTTAAGTAAATTAAAGTATTGATACAAAACAATCAACAATCAAAAACAAATAATAATTGAATAAAATAATTAACCTTAATGTTTCTGTCTATCGTATTTGTTTTTTTTAATTTTAAGTTTTGTCATAAGTCTGGCCGTTGGTTGTCACGTATAAATTGTTTGACATGTTTTATATCGGGAACGTTTATACATTATGGGTTTTGCTCATTGTAGAAAGCCAAACGGTGACTCATAGCTTCTTACATGCGCATCATTTGGTTACTTGATGATAGTATCCACAAATTATATCACGTTTTCTTATTTTTATAGCGATTATAAACTGAATTAGGCTAAGTTAAACGAACCTAAAAAAAAACTTTAAATAAAATAAAATAAAATGAAGTAAGATGAATCGATTAGATTGGATAAGACCATTTTTGCTAACAGAAAAAAAAAGACAGAAAAATCTAAAGGAAAAATCCAAACTCATAAGTCGAAAGGAAAAATGACAAAACCATGCTAAAGAACAAAAAAAACGACGAAAAGAATGATAACAGTCTACAAAAAAGTCAAGACTTAAATAAACTGAAACAATCATAAATTTATACATTTTAATCAAATTAAAGTTACCAAACATTTAATTAGGTATGCCAGACTCTAGTTTTGTCTTCAAAGATTCTGAAGCGCTCAAATCAATACAGTTTAAGGGTCAAATTTAAACGAGGTACTGAAAACCAAACTTTTTGCAAGTTGTGTCAAATTTGATTGAGACCTTCTTCAAATGGGCATTAAACCAACATTAGATTATTTAACGTATAGATTTTGCTCATTGTTGTAGGTCGTTGTAGTCTTATACTTCACCTAAGTGTCATTTGGTCTTTAATTCATAGTGTTTTTGTTGTTGCAATAATACAACATTTGCTTAAGTTTCTATTAGAATTGAGAATGAATCTATAACATTTTATGAGCAGTAAGTTTACTGAAAATGACCATACCAACGATATTTCATGGCAGTACAGAAGCGCTGACAAATTTGCTGAGGATTACCTTAGGAATGAAACGTCTACCAGGAGCAGTATCGATACAGTGATAATAAAATCGCACAGAAAAATAAAGGGCTTATAATTATAATGTACCCAAGAAGAGCGCTTTAGTCCACATCAAATTCATCATCTGCGATTTAATGAAAACAGCATCAAAGAAAAAGTTTAAGAGTTATGAAAACCAAAAATTCCTTAAAATTTTGCCAGATATATAAGCTCTAAGTAGTCGATATCGCATAATATTCCTCTTCTATAATATGTTGGGTTTTTTTTAATGCTGCACACTTTAAGAAGACTCTAACAGTAAGTATGGAGAAATTATACTTTATAAACGACCGTGACAGTTGAGTCATTTTATAAATCATACAACTCTTTTTGGGTGTCACAGTTAAATATATGCTCTCAATGGTCATCAATGCTCTCCATCTTCGTACTTTATCTGGCCTTTTTAATAATGAGTCATTTTTTAGACGAAACGCGCATATAGCATAATTTTAATCCAGGTATATATGATCAAGTTAATTATGATTAGAACAGCGTTTTAAGCAATGTGACAGCCGTTCTCTGATGTTTCAATTATTTCGAAATTGAGATATATAGAACTTCATCTTATACTAGGGAACTTCAGTGGAAATCCATAACGTAGGTACAATACATAAGACAAGTGTTTGCTATATCAGCTTATGCAGTCATTAGTGGTGTGATGATTTTTTTCAGGCGTTGTTACATTTGATATAATATAAAAAAAGAAGTTATATCGATCTTTTATATATGGATCTATGACTATGACCTTCCTCTTTTGGCTATAACTAAAACCTCCCGAAATATGTTGTTACTCCTTTAATTTTAGAAGGAATATTTTACTTGAAAGTTCCAAAAATTTGTACATGTGTATGCAAATTTATTCAAAAAGTCATCAACGTTTTTATATATGACTTCAATATTCACATGACATTTTAAGAAAATTTTCATTAATTCATTTCAAATTTGTTCATTATGTAGACCTCTAATAATTCGATTTACCCGAGATTGTCATTATACATTTTCGGCACATCTCATGTTTTTATAATAATAACATTAGCTAAATTTCTCTTCAGAGATTTTTTCTAGTGAAGTTTTAATATTTTAATATTTCTATATCTAATCACATACTCCTCGATTATTTTATTCTTTTAACACTTGACAATTATTCGTATAAATAAATCATCCCCGTAATTCTTTTATTTTGTGTATATCAAAGTATATTAAGCTGTCAATTTCATGATCGTAATTAATGTCCAAATTATTATAAAACAAACTCACCTGTCAGGAGATACAATAATAAAATGATTTTCCTCATTTTAAATCTTCAATTAAGTTCCAGATGTAGCTTTTACTGAAACTCACATATTTCTGCTGTCGCTCGATGTATCAGGAATAGTTATTCGTATGCAGTGAATATTGAAGTACACTTCCCATTTAATTTTATAAATGAATATTGAATTTTTAGGCGGTCCAATAGCTCTCTAGTGTAATTAGTTATTCAACTATTAATGTATTGGAAGAAAGTTACCAATAAAGGAATCATAATGTTATTAATATCATTCAAATGTTTTTTTGTTATCAAACGTTTCGAAATTTAAAAAAACTGTATATTGGTTGGTGAACTGAATATCATATTTGCACATTTTTACATTTTATTTTACATTTTTTTTACATCAAATATCATTTATATAATGACTTTCTGTAGCTGATGTTTTCATGACATTTTAAACTTATTCAGAGTCTTAAAGTTTATACACTCTAAGACAAAGATTGACTAAGCTTAATTTGGCAAAATATTTAGAAATGCTTTGTAATGGTTTCCAACGTTTTAATTAATTGGTCTCATAGCTAATGTGTGTAACTGGTGGTTTTTTATTGGACCGACGTAATACATTATTTTTTATTTTGTTAATTGTAAAACAAGTATTGTTATGACTTGTTACAACCACTTGGTCGTGACCACTTCTGGAATTGAAAGTTATCACCAGCCCAATAGTCAACACATGTGCTGACATAAACTATAGTTAATGCAGTCTTTTTTTGTAACTTAAGTGTTATTTTTTCATGTAAATGGAATAGCAATCCAATGACAAATTACACCAAAAGACATATAGTTGTCAGCATTCTGGATTCAAATGCAGGTGTAATATAGAATGTCGTGCTATTGATTGCCCGAGCTCACAAGTTGTGAATATATTAAACAGAGATAAGTCCTTAAACCTAATTCGCCAATGGCAGATACAATCATATTATATAACATATTGCAACCACTGGTAACAGACACATGCACCTTCTTAAAAATCTTAAACCCCCTTTTAATTTCATTGGGTAAACTAAGAAACATGAACATCAAAGAAATCACAATGATGATCATTAAAGCATAAACCTTCATAAGATATTTTCCTGGAACTAAAACAGCATATGGTTTCATAATGTTTGTTCCTTTAAAGAAAGAGTGTGATTTTTAACACCTGATTGCATCTTAATTACTGTAATTAATGAATTGTAGCTAGAAATAATTTTGGATATTGTAGTATATATTTCTAGAAATTTGATCATATAATAAATATTTCTAGAACTTTAATTATCGAATAACCATGATAACTATTCCTGGAACATTTATAATATAACCAATTTTCATGGAATTTTTATAACATAACCAATATTCCTGTATATAAACAATGTCTGTATATACAATGTATATGTTTAAAAATGCTTTTGCCTCATTTGTTGTTACTTATTTGCTACCATGATAGATTTGTTATAAGGAACTTCGGTCACATAACAAAAGTTCTAATTCAAAGTTTCATACTGGTGGAAAATGACAAAACATTGTCCATAATATTTATTCCAAAGAACTTTTAGCATATAACAAAAGTTCCATTGGGAACTTTTATTATGTAATATTTTATCTTTTTTTCTTATAGCATTGGATAAAATATTATATTAGGAAAGTTTCCAGTGGAACTTTTGTTATATGATAAAAGGTCTTTGGAACAAATAGTATGGGAGAACTTATCTGTCACACAGATACCAAGGTGGCAATTAAACAGCATGACTAAATGGTCAAACTTGCATCTACTGTTCCCCATAAAATGCTAGACAGTTAACTCATCATTTAGCAACATCGACACCATATAAATAGAAATTTTTCAGGTTTTCGGAAATTAAAAGACACCTTCCAAAAATTGTCCGTATTAAAAATTTGAAATTAAGAAGAACCTTAGGTTTTGTCTCCCTCATGAACAGTTGACCTTAGATGGATTTGCCATTTTGTTAGGTACTGTTTAGTCACATAGCTCTTCAACTGTGCGGTTCTTATACATCATTGACTTTCAAATATTTAGCTTTGATCGTTCCTGATGAGGCTAAATCCAGAAAAATGCTCCGGACGCATGACGTATATAAACTGTTGTGTCTATATCAAATAACGATCTAATACTATGTCCAGTATCATTGTATGGTGAATAACAATCATGGGACCTATTCTTTACTAGTAAAGGGTACACCACATCAACCTGTTTGATTTACGTCCAAAGCAAAGTAAAACAATAAAACTTACAAGAACATGTTATAATACATAACAAAAGCGATATACACTTCAGTACATATTTTAAAACTGATTCTAGAGATAGAACTTGTAAGTCTTGAAAACATAACAGTCTCGCTAGAAATTAAGTCGAAGTACAGACAAGTGTTTTATATAAATATCATCATCGTTTATTTCATATCTGATATCAATATGAAACTATATACCCAATGACTTTATTTAATTCAAACGCTTGAATAAAGAATGCGGATGATACCAAAGTATACTTGAGACAATTGTACTACAATCTATCACATTTTCGTAGCCACTTCTTATAAAGGAACAATTTACGTACAAAAACCTTGTATTTGCATCTGAAAAGCGTCACATACAAAAAAATCATTTCATCAATAAGTTGAATGAAATTAAACGGTTGTTTCATCAATGTCTCCTACAGCTCTACATATAATACAATACATTATAATCATTTATTAATAATAATCTAATTGAAAATGAAGTATATGACACCAATTCATCCTTTGTGTATCTATCGTCGTTGTGTTCGTTTATGTAACATTATCTTAATTATTAACATATTTGACGTAGTCCTTAAATAATATTTTTTGTTGAAATTCATACAGTTTCGAACGTTAATGTAACCAAAAGTATTTCCCTTCGATTAAGTATAATTATTGACAATGTTAAATTAAAGTGTAAATTGATTTTCTACCCCTGGAATATATTATTCGTTTGAGCTTTTGATTTTGCCATTTGATTACAGACTTTCCGTTTTGGATTTTCCTAGGAGTTCGGTATTTTTGTTGTTTTACCTTTTAACTAGCTGTATTTGGCAAAACCTTTTAGGAATTTTGGGTCCTCAATCCTATTCTACTTCATACTTTGTTTGGCTATTTTAGCTTTTTTTTATTCGAGCGTTATTATTGAAAAATGTGTCAGGTAAAAAATATCACTATTAGCAATGTTCATGTATCATTTCAGTAACAAAAATGGTTTTACTGGATATTTAACAGTTAATGTCTTGTTGAGAATAATCTGATGAGTATGTTTCGTCTAATTTTTTTTTTTTTCAAAATAATTCATTAAATTCATTACAAACAAACGATTTTTGCGTGACTTCTTCATTATCTCTATCTGATCTTAACATTGTATACACAGTCTATTGATTTCTCATTTTAATGCAAAAAAAAAAGGAAATGTGATTTGAATACCAGTGAAACAATTTTCCACCATGGAACCAAACAAAAGTTCGCTTTTTGTTTAATTAACCAGTTATCGACGTTTTGCTTTTTGTTTACTTTTTTTTACTTTACGGCCCTCATTCGAAAACTCAATTACCGTGAAGGCATAAATAAAGTATTGTGATCAGATCAGATTCCAATTCCACCCGACGTTTTGAATCATAACTATAAATTATTGAATTAAAATAAAAACGGTTCAACATTGTGATCAGTATCTGATAAAAATCATAGTTCAAACATTAACTAATTACACAATCTTCAAAAGACAGATTGCTCAAGACAGATTGCCTAAGACAGATATGGCCTATTGAAATTTCAATGAAATACAATAGGTAAACCGCGAATGAAATAATCTACGAGCCCACATATTGACATCTTTTATATAAATATTTTAACAAACTGAAATCTTTTTAAATATGTCAGGATATACGTTAATAGTACGAAAGAATTTGCTTTTCATTTATTTCTGTTGAAATTATAAGGTCAATTTACAGCAAAATCTATCAAGATATTACTTTTTTGAAAATAATAATATGCATATAAACGAATATTTAACAGTAAGATTTAAATCTTCGATAATAAAAAACAAATGCTTACATTTGCTGTTGTGTGATGATATGAATAAATCAAAGAGCTGATAGCTCTAAGGTGTAAGAAGATACATAAAATGATAACTTGAATTATAATGAAAGCAGACCACAGTAATCCAGCCTGCTCTGTGCCATCGTCTTCAGAAAAAATATACTTACTCATGTCTCCACTAAAACAGATTAAACTAAATACATGTATAACATCTCAGCATGTTTAACTTGAGAGAACCAAATATACAGGGAATTGATTAGGATTCACTTAAAAGTTTTTCTGTCACAGACCTTCGTCAATAAAAACTGACCATCATGATTTTAGTCACGTGTGTTGAACGTTTAACACCAACACCCTGAACAGTTGTTCAAAGTTTCTTCATTTAAAATATATTTTGAAAAGTGATAACTATATCCAATGTAGATTTTAAAGTTGCAGGTATTAACACTTAGGTCTCCTTTGAAACTAAAGTTTGAGCAACAATAACCCAACAATCAATCGTGAATTGTTATAGTTGTTATCATATTTTAAAGTGGTTCAAAATCCCTAATTTACTGATTTTTTATGTTCGTTTTTATGTTGGAATATTACACAATTGTCCCTGGTCAGGGTTTATGATTTGATCACTTATTAACATTTTAAACCCGTCATTTTCTGTATTTGCTTGTCGCAAGTCAGGAACCTGTAATACGCTGTTGTCAGTCATATTTGTTTTTCATCTATCATTTTTGCACAAAACATTCAAATACCACTTATCAATATATTTTTTCTGAAATGTTTTCGTGAATTACCTTCATCAGGAACGCTCATACACAAACAAATGAAATCAAGGAGAGTTCTTGATGAGAACTTTGTCCTAAGGGACATTTGACCTGACACTCAAATTTGTCTGTCAAAATTATATCTCCCTCAGTCCAATGTTATAATTCTATTTAAAATATCATTTCCTTGTGTCAGAAAACTGGACTGACATTGTAACACCATATATCTGACATTTCAAATATTTCATTGTCAAATGATCTGGGATGAGTACAGGGTTGTACTGTATCGTTAAAGCCAAACAAACACACTGACAGACACTGAAACTGATTATTTTAAGGTGGGATTTATTTCAGGGATTTAGCCTAGACTCTCCATCTCTAAAGGGAATTGTTGGTTCTATAGGTAGGGACTCTATGGGAGTTTTTCAAAACATTTATTCCTTTTAATATATATGTGGTAGGAATATAATAAGACAAGAGTTTTCCTTTTCATGTTTGACCGTTGATCCCAAGCATCTGCCGGATTTTCATAAATATATACATTACATTTCTTCTGCCAATATTCCAATTCACAATAAAAACACACTCTAAATTACAGCTATATGACTCCCGCATTACCCATCAAACACCAAATGAGCCGAAAATATGATAAAAACTAACGTATTTTTATAGCGTATGATAAATAAAATATTTGTTTCTCACAGGAAAATATGAGAAACTATCAGTTTGCACAAAACATTGAAAAACGAATTTTATGAATTTGTTATCTTCCATTTTCTATTTGGCCAAATGGTTTTAACAAAGAACAGTTTTTGAAAGTGTTTTAAGATTTTAATAAGGCAAAAATTGTAAGATTATTTCAAATATATAAATGGTAGAAATAAAATAAGACAAGAGTTTTCGTTTTCGTGTTTGACCTTTGACCCAAAGCATCTGTCTGATTTTCATGAATATATTAATTTCTTCTGTCAGTATTTCAATTTAGAATAAGACCACACTAATACTTACTTATATGACTACAGCAGCACACGTCATACACAACATGAGTTGAATGGATGCCAAAAAAATTAACATATTTGTACAGGTAATGGTTATTGTACATACAAATCATAGCTTCAGTCCACCTTTCCACTTGAAAGCCTCTACATCAACCTTGAAGTTTTCGCGAATTGAGGTATTAATAAAAATATTAAGTATTAAGCAAAACGTCCAGTGGTAGATTTTTCATTTATACATTCACTGGAAAATGAGGGTATATTGGATAAGGACATTTTCCCGTTGCAAAAGGCGACCTACGGACACCTAAAAGAGTTGTTGCAATGATTCTTAATGTGCAGAGAGCATGGCACTAGCACTTTCACTACATATTGCATATGCAAATTAGATTAATTAGTTGGTGTCTTTAATTGAAAAGGGTACGACCAGACTTCTCTGGATATATTAGGAATCGAGACTATTTTCAAAGAATCTTCAATATTACTTAATTTCAGAGTATGATATCCTCATGTGTGGTCTTTGTAGTTTAAATCACAACTTTATTGCTTTTTTTAACATGTCATCTAACAATTGGTTAAAACTGCAACTTAGGTAGATTGTTACAAATATCAATATTTATAAAAAAAAAAATGAATAAGAAAAGCACACTTTACTAAAACTATATCGGAAGTAAAGCTATATTTTGTCTTCCAGATACAAATCAATTCAAGTTGGTTATGGATGTCTGTCATTGCAAAATTTTGCATATAATTTTTTGCGAAACTGTCACCCTAACAATATACAGCACTGAATAAAGAAAGGCAACAGTAGTATACCGCTGTTCAATAGTCACAATTCGATTAAGCAAAAACAAATCCGGGTAACAAACTAAAACCGAGGGAAACACATCAACTATAAGAGGAAAACAACAGAACAACAGAAACACTGAACAAACGCAAACGCCAACATACATAGAAACAGAATGTAGATAACAACTGCCATATTCCTGACTTGGTACAGGACATTTTAAGAAAAATAGTGGGTTGAACCTGGTTTAATGGCTAGCCAAACCTCCCGTTTATATGGCTTATATGAATAACATTTTGAAATAATAGAGATTTATATGTCAAAATATTTGTAAAATCTTTAATTTATATAAATTAAACTATTAAAAACTCAAATTTAAGAAAAAAAGTTTGGATTTTTAATCCCTAAAGGAATATTCAGATGTTTAAACTTTTTTTTCAATCGAAATATTACAATATTTGATTAATATGTGTAAGGGTGGATGAAAACGCCAAATCTTTCACTAAGGGAGTCAAATCAGCTGAATGATTTAAGAAAATCTTATTCATCTGTAGACTGATATCTATACAAAAAAAAACGATATGTGATTGATTGATTATTGTTGGGTTAACATCCAGTTGCAAGTATTTCAGGTAGATACTCATAGGAAATCAAATCATTCACTATTTAATGTCTTTAAAAAGTAATGGATCGGGATGGAGAGCAAGAAATTTAGACTCCAAAATGTTTAAGTGGGATTGTTAAGTAGGTGTTTCGATTTGCCTTGCAGAAAGATTAATGCTCTCTGAAAACGGAGCATCAAATTTAAAGTTGATATACTCTTGCTGCACATTATATAATTAATGCATCCAATATCCCGTACAGCTAAGTTGAAGCCACTACTACAATGGTGTTCCTTCCCGAATGGAGAAGTACATATAGCCATATTTTAAAACCTAGGTCAACAATTTGCTTTAGAAAAAGGGGTAGAAAATCCATGCATATTTCATTTCTAGTTACAAAATGCTTACGCCTATAGTAGCATGACGCTTGGATTAAAAGACAGCTTGTTTCAGCTTTTTTACTTATAAATATACTTTGAAACTTATAGATGTTCATGATGGATATATAGTTTTTAAAATTAAAAGCATCTCAAATGCACATTTTATACATGCAACACTTTGATATGCGTTTGGTTCAAATTAGTGCAGCAATTGTACAATTTCGTAATTGATTTAGTGAGAATTTCAGTGTTTATGATTGGAATCATTTATGTATTACAGATTTTGATGAAGGATTGTTTCGTGCAGAAGGTGTTCCGTGACAAAAATTTAATGTGCAATTCAATGCAATCTATTTAAGATTAAATCCCCGCACTCGCTCATTTTTGTAAGTAGCTGCCCATGCAGATGTCACGAAATAGAAGTTTCTTCGTAATATAAGTTCCAAGTGGACAAAATATTCTGTAAAATTATTTCCACTGAAACAAATATCAAAGGTGAATAATATGTTCGTTTTCATTTTTTTTTTTTTTTGCACAACTTGCATGGTTTTAATTTTTGATATAGCTCTTACTTTGCTTGCATTGCATGTTTCGTTGGAATTTCAATTATAATAATTTTATTTTTCATTCTTATTGAGTTTTCTTTAGAGAAAAGTATTACATGATTTGGTTAATAAATGTATTATTCAAACTTTATTCTTACTATTCCATGACATTCTTCATAAAGTTCCCTTAACTCACTTTTTGTGGAGTTGATCCATTCGTGTTACAGACACACACTTCGTAATTCTATTATGCTGTTTTTGTGTACTGTCCTAAATTATTTTAGTTATTCGTTGTTATTCTGTGGTTAACATGTCGAAATGTACTATTATATTGTTTATTTATGTATTGCTCTGTCTTTGGTGTTTTTGCATTTATCTGTACTCTGTTCCCGTCATGTAATGTTGTCATTTTAGTGGTATATTTAACATTGCCATAAAGCGCGAAGGTTTGGCTAGCCACAAAACTAGGTTCAACCCACCATTTGTTCGTTAAAGAGGAACGACAGATACCAGAGGGACAGTCAAACTCATAGATCGAAAACAAACTGACAACGCCATGGCCAAAAATAAAAAGACAAACAGACAAATAATAGTACAGATGACACAACATAGAAAACCAAAGACAAAGCAACACGAACCCCACCAAAAACTGAGGGTGATCTCAGGTGCGCCGGAAGGGTAAGCAGATCCTGCTCCACATGTGTTATCCGTCGTGTTGCTTATGTTATTACAAATCCAAATTCTTAAAATGTCCTGTACCAAGTCAGGAATATGGCAGTTGTTATTTAATAGTTCGTTTCTATGAATGTTGCATTGTTGTTTGTTTTTGTTGCACTTCTGTGTTCTGTTATTTCGTTGTTTTCCTCATATAGTTGATGTGTTTCCCTCGGTTTTAGTTTGTAACCCGGATTTGTTTTCTCTCAATCCATTTATGACATTTAAAAAGCGGTATACTACTGTTGTCTTTATTTTACAGAATATCATGCACTGTGCCGCAAACTATTTTTATAAACAAAGGGAATTGACATTTGTCAGGTACTTGAAAGACAATATGTCATAAAAGTTCGTTTTTGAGCGAACCTTTGTCGTATCCATGCAACTAAATATAAATTCGAAATTATTACCGTAAATTGGGTTATTTTGGTTGCAGCTTTATTTTGGTTTATTTGGTGCCTCCAGTGAAAGTGCCAAAATTAAACACACGAAAATAAAGCAAAAACTAAAAATTGAAACGCCAAGATCGCGGACCGGTACGACAATATCTTTATGTTGAGTGTTGTGGAAAATATCTTATGCTATTATACCTTCCGCATATTTCCTATATTCTATACATAACCAAATCTGATTATAATTTGATAACAATATATATTTTTTTTACTTAATTGTCAATTTTCTGAAATTGTTAAGAAAACACAACATGAATTTGTATTCACACATGTCATAAATATGCCAGACTATTGCTGATTAGACGCCGTTTTTTTATCTAAATCCCTTGTAATTCTTTTAATTAATTAACATGTACTGCCAGAAGCATACGGATTAAAATCTAAATCCTTGATCGTCAATCGTTAACTTTTACTGCAATAGAGATAATGATTAAAATTAATTTCATATGATTTTGGTAAAAAATAAATAATCTATTTAAAATCACTTCCTTTAAGCTTTCAACCGGGAGATAACGGAATTATTTGCATTTGCATTCGTATCCGATTCCTTCATTTAGTAAAACCTTGTCGTGTTTCTAGTTTATGTAGGTCATTGATATTTTGACAATAAACGCAAACGGGTAAATAAGAGCAAATATAATTGAGCTCGCACACTTCTATTGTTCCAAAATTAAACACACCAATTAGACGAAGCACCAAAATTACACATACCAAAATAAGACACATGCCTTTCGAGTGAAAACCGCCAAAATATCTTGACGCCAAAATTTCCCAATTTGCGGTATCTGATTAAATGACAACAAAAGATCGTAACTAATGCGACCATTACTTCTTCAATGAAAGTTTTGAATAATTATGCACGTACTGACATTGAAACTGTAATTGCTGTTTCCCAACTGCACAGTTGTGAACAGGTTATCACGTTTTACGTTACGGTGCTTTTGTTGTTCTTTTGTCGCGGAACTATAACGACTTTGCCGCACTGGAGCTATACCAAATCCTAACACATATACAAAATTTGCACATGGTTTTAAAGATAGTATATCGTAGATTGCAAGGAACGATGGATACTTGAAAAATATTTAAAAATGGGGTATTTTTTTGGTGAAAAACTCAAGACTGTTCATTTTCTTCAAAATTAGACGCCCAATTCATAAAATTGGATTGAGATACATATACAATTTTACTGTTCTTAATTTCTGGATACTGTATGCAAAATTTTGATGCTTATTTGTATTTCGGTAAATAGCGCGAGGTCCCAACAGGATACCACATGGTTGCATATGATAGCGAAAAATCAACGTCCTGGATAATATAACCGATTTTCATATTGTTGTTAACTATGGAAACAATAAGTAAAATGCACAACTTTTAGCATATTTTGAAATGCTGAAATTCAAGTTTACTATGATATGTTTTACTTAAATGACATCAAATGAAAAAAATTGTTTTGTGTAATTTTTCGAACGTCGTGAACAACCAAAATCCATTATATGGCGTTCCCACAGAGTCCCTACTTTATGATTGACTTCTTTGAATAAGATTATATTGTACTGTACTACAAAATAAAATAAAAGTCCTGATCACAAGATTTTCAGGCTGTTGGTGTTCCAATAATTATTGTGAACTGGATATAAAGGTATTGTTATAAAATAAGCATGAATTGTAAACTATATTATTTAATAGATTTATATCAGACACCTGGTCCGTGATGAAACAGAAAATTACCGGACTTTTGCCAATGTCCGACGATTATAGTAAATAGAAAATTTCAAAAGAACGTAATATTGAACATAAGTAAGATGGAATATACAAATTTACTTAAATTAAAACATGAGAATCTAGAACATTAACCTTAGTGGTTGTTTTTTTTAAACTTTTTTGTTCCTCTTTCCTTGTTTCATACCATGATGCAGACGCTGTTTTACAAGCACGCAACCGATCACGTGTTTAAATCGGTGTCAAGATGAGGCATGAAGTTTAAATATTGTAAACCACAAAAAGGAATACGGTAAAACTCCTGGGAACAGTTGAATGATTTAAGACTTGAAACATCCGGCATTATATGATTTTAGTAGACTTGGAAGTCTTCTTCAGCCAATAAAAATGGATGTTGGGTTTTACACTAATCTAACCCAACGATAAGAATGAATCAAGAGATAAGTATTACTGTTTGGTACGGGTGAAGTTGTTTTTGTTGTAAAACTCTGCATATAAATGGCATATGCGTTTATTTACTATTCTCTTTTTACTTAACACATGCATTGATATATCAAAAGAAAACAAGTCCCGCTCTCCACCTACTTTACCAATACTTATGACTTTTGGCCTTATATGTAAGAAGGTTAAGCTTGAAAGGTAAGAAACTGAAGTTTGGTTGTAATGTTGATGATCTTATTGTTGTTGAATTTGAAACATATGCACTGTGTAACCAATTCGTTCATTCGATTAGTAAAATACTTTAGTGAAAAGAGTAGGTACAATAGCAATGGATATTGAAACAAGTGTGTACATTTTTTTTAATTTTCGTCCTTATAAATTTCAGCATTACCGCTAGTCACAATTGATATCATTTAACAAAAGCCGAAATGCATGCAATTAAAGCATAGTCTGGAAGTAACCTGTATACAACATGATATGAAAGAAAGTAAATGTAACTACTGAAAAATTGGTTTGCCAATTTTTATCTGCAATAAAATTGAGAATGGAAATGGGAAATATGTCAAAGAGACAACAACCCGACCAAAGAGTAAAAAACAGCCGAAGGTCAATAATGGGTCTTCACCACAGCGAGAAAATCCAGCACCATGAGGCGGGCTTCAGCTGGCACCTAAACAAAAATGGGTACTAGTTTAATGAACACGGATGTCACACTAAACTCCAAAACATATAAATGAACTAGAATTAAAAAACATACAAGACTAACAAAGGACAGGCGCAAAAATGCGGCGGGGTTTAACATGTTTTGTGAGATCTCAACACTCCCCCTATATCTCTAGCCAATGTAGAATAAACAAACACACAGCAATACGCACAGTAAAACTTAGTTTAAAAGAAGTCCGAGTCCGATGTCAGAATAGGTAACAAAAGAAACTAAGCAAAATGATAATGATACATAAATTAACAAAGGACTACTAGCAGTAACTGACATGCCAGCTCCAGACCTCAATTAAACTGATTGAAAGATTATGTCTTCATCATATGAAAATCAAGAACAATCCCTCCTGTTAGGGGTTTAGTATCATACCATCATAAAATATATGAGAACATAACCCGCATCATGCCAACAACTGGTTTTAGAATAAATGTGTTTATTTCCGATGCAAAGACACTATGAGTGATTCAATATTAATACCAAAATATGCCATCTTTAATGACCTGACAACAGTACCGTAAGTATATCCCTTCTGAATAAGTCTGTTTAAAAGTTTGATTAGCTTTTGAGGTGAATGTCGACATTTTTTGTGCTTTGTATAGAATATTACCATAAAAGATTGGATGTGAAATACCTAAATGTATAAGATGTCTGTATGTTGATTTATATTTACAAATAATGTCCTTGTACCGATCATTAAAATTTAGTAAATGTTTTGACTAGTTTGTAATATCGAAAACCCTGAAGTAATAAATTTTCAGTAATACAGAGGTTTCTTTCGTTAAAATCAAATACGTTGTTAAATACACGAGCAAATCGAACAAGTTGGGATATATAAACACCATAAGATGGTGACAAGGGAACACCATCTAAAAATTAATAATTAACAATAGGAAATGAAAAATCATCTCTTTAATCATAAATTTTGGTACTAAGCTTCCCCGAAAGATATAGATATCAAGATCCCAGAAAGGACAGTGATCATTGTTAGTATTAGCTTTATTTAAAGTCAGTTCAGCAGGATAAATCTCTTCAGTGTACTTACTGACGAGAATAATATCTGCACAAGCATATTTTTGGATAATCAGTAAATCAAATGTTAATGCTATCTGAAAAAATATGTTGCTATCAAACCACAATCTTGAAAAAAAAACATTGAGGCATACCGTTAAAAATAACGCACTGTCCGTGAAAAAATAATGTTATGGTTATTGCATATATCGTGAAACATATTTGACATAAATTGTGTACACATGCGGTGATATCAATACACTTCATATATGTTGCTAAGTTTATAATTTTCTATTTTGTGATTTGTGTACTGTTTGTCTTTTCGTCGTTTTTCATTTATTGCTATGACATTGTCAGTTTGTTTTCGACTTATGAATTGGAATATTCCTCTGGTATATTTTACCTCTTGTTGCCTTTATTTACCTCTGTTTCCTTCTGACAGTTCTTTTAGAAATATCAAGCATGATTCCAAGGTGACCTCTGTTATGTATAGGCCATTTACTTATAAAAACTGCCATTTTGACCCTACCTTCTGACCGTTACCATAGTATTTAATTATTTTGCTAAGAAAGTAAGGTTGTTGAAACAAAGCTGGCTGCTGTATAAATTTGAGGTGTGGCCTAGAACACTAAACTGGAACTTTTGATTTATAACTGCTAGTTTGACCCCGGTCTGTCTCTTCCCCCAGCAACAATTTGATACACCATCATAGGCCCTGATTACAGCTTAAATCACCAACTTTGTCAACCTAATTAACCATGCCAGCTCACATAGAAGTCGCTCTTTTTGTATTAAATAGCATCGTTATTCAATGTTTTTGTTCCGTTTTTTTTTTTTGGATACATGTTACGGTTTGTGGTGCAATATATGTCGTAATAAAAGAATATATACTACTTGTTTAAACACAATTTATATCATGCAAATATCATCCAAGGGACCAAACGTATGTCATTATGCAAGTAAAAATTATAACGTTTTTATTCAAGTTTCAACACTAAATGTGAATGAATACGTTATTTAGTTTAACCTTTCTAAACTAATATAAAAAAAAACATTCAGAATTATATATGCGAAAGACAAGAACATTAATTTGATGGTTGAAATTTGAGATTTTTAGGATAAAGTCAACATTCTGCGGTCTTACAGTGGGACTGGAGAAGTATGCAAGGAATCTGATGTTCAGTAGTTGTCGTTTGTTAATGTGGTTCATAAGTGTTTCTCGTTTCTCGTTTTTTATATAGATTAGACCGTTGGTTTTCCCGTTTAAATGGTTTTACACTAGTAATTTTTGTGGCCCTTTATAGCTTGCTGTTCGGTGTGAGCCAAGGCTCCGCGTTGAATACCGTACTTTAACTTATAATGGTTTACTTTTATAAATTTTGACTTGGATGAAGAGTTGTCTCATTGGCACTCATACCACATCTTCTTATATCTATTGCCATATTACTACACCTTAGTCAACTCATAGGTTAAATCGAAAGAAACTCCCAAAACAGGAATATATAAGAGATGTCGAAAATAAACTGACAATGCCATGGATAAAAAAGAAAAAGACAAAAATACAAACAACGGTACACAAAACACAACATAGAAAACTAAAGACTGAGCAACACGAACCCCACCTAAAACTGGGGGTAATATCAGGTGCTCCGGAAGGGTAAACAGATCCTGCTCCACATGTGGCATGTCATCAATCACTTATGACATTTTTTTTTATAACAATCAGTTAATTTTCGACAGGACCTCAATCCTTAAATCGATCTTGTATTTTTTGTCAATTCATGAGAGAACTTAAATCCTTTTATAGATATTACAATTTGTTATAGGATCTAAACCGTTTAATTGATCTACTAATATGTGACATGATACCAACCCTTTTATAGATCTACCAATATGTGACGGAACCTTAAAGTTTTTGTAGATCTAGCAATTTGTGACAGGATCTCCACCATTTTGTAGATATAATAAATTGTGATTGGACTCCAACCCTTTGATATGGGTCTAGTAATCCTATTATTAATCAAACAATTCGTGATAACATTTTTTTTTTCAATTTTGGATAGGACCTCAACGCTTTTATAGATTTAATAATTTTAAAGTTCACAATAAAGCAATATTTTATTCTAGGTATTTTTATCTATACAATACTGACGTATTAATAATATGATACTGACGTTAAGTTTATTAAACATGAAAAAGCTTTTATATTAATGAGATTGAGATCCATTCTTTGCTATTGATTGTCCAATTATTATGTTTTGTTAAACAGAAACAAACACAGAAAAAAATACATGCATTGGACATACATTTAATTAGGAAATAACCATACATCTTTTATTGTTGATTGCCAATATCCATCATAACTAATGTAAACTATGTACACATAACTACCAATAAAATGTTTACATGTATTGGTTTTGTCTCCAATATCCTGAACGAATCTTTGAATTATTGTTTAATTGACACAAAATTGTTCCAAGATCTCATGTTTCATATAAAATATGACTGGTAAGTAATATTTTACACCTTTATTCAATATTTACAATATATTTTTGGCATCTTTGTTATTCGAATATCAATAAAACTGGAAAAATCCTCCCGGTTTTACACTTTGTGATGTTACCAATTTATTGGTTATGTTTAACTAATTAAACTTCGAGTCATTGACGTTTTTACGGTGGACAGCTTTGAAGGAGTCTATCTAACAAAAGAAATAAGGATGTTCATTCCATATACCATACATTTATGAAATATCCTACATCGCCATAGACATTTCATTTTATTATGTTTAAGCTTATTTACAGTTTAAATAAGCTTCTATTCTGCAGAATTGCTACTTGAACTTGTACTTGAAATTTTGGGTTCTCAATGCTTTTCAACTTCTTAGTTTATCTGGCCTTTTAACCTTTGATTTGAGCGTCACTGATGAGTCTGACATACTCAATTATAAGTCTTGTATTTATAATGAGTTTTTTTGTACGCGATGAATATCATTTTGCTGAATTTTTTTCACCTAAAACATCTTTATTGCACTTTTTATTACTGATAAAACCAATTGTCCGACCTACATCAGTTAGCCAAATATCCCAATGAATAAGTCACGTGATAACCATAGATTATTATAAGTATCTGTAGTTAGATTTACAAATAATACACACAATAGTTTTCGGAATATATGAGGTTACATGATAACGGAATTTTCACTGTATTGTCCACTTTTTTTTCTGAGTAATAGTTTGATCATTGACCTTAACCTTTTATAGAATCGTCCTGAGGTTATTCTATTGCACGTGTGATTGTCTTATTGACTGTGCTCGCAAACAGCTTAAATTACACTAAAATGTCTTTAGTGGTGATGCTAGGGATCTTTATAGCTCTGAACCAACGGTTTGGTCGATCTTTTATATAATAATAAGTATAAGTTTAATGACAATTACTGTACAGTGCATGCACTAGTAAACAAATTTTGTCTTAAACTAGATCTTTAATGAAAATTCTGAATCAATAAATGTGTAGTCTCGTTAAGAGTTTATGGTATTTGTCAGATATCTTCTAGTTTTATATTACTAATCAGATTTTCCATCGCAGGCTATCCAATACTGCTCAGTGCTTTTTCGCTTTTTCAGGTGATTCAGAATACTGTTTTTACTTACAGGTAAATTAATACTAAATATTCTGAACATATAGTGAACAGATCTAAACAGCAATGAAAATGTCTGAACAGAACTGAATTGATCGCAGTGGATAAGTCTGAAGGACTGAACATGACATAATAATTATTTGCAGTCTTTTGAGAGCTGTCCAGATCAAAATGACTGTTTCAATTCAAAGTCGGTTGATTAGTGATAGGTTTTCAGAAAGCATTACGTTTAAATTTATTACACAGATATCAATTTAATTAGTATACGATGAAATGTTATGCACAGGTATAATGTCATAAATAATTGTATTACTAAAATAGTAGATACGTAGCTTTTAATTATCATGTGTGTCTTTGTGTAATTTCTTTTTCTAATTCATTTGTTGCAAGAAATTCTATTTTGTCTATATTGAAATTCGGCACTGATTGAATCTGAGCTATGCACAAGGTCGTCTTTTCCAGACCTGTTTATGCCGTAGTCGCTGTATAAGTTCTACTCCTAGTGCAGCCACCGACATAAGAGTTTACTATACGACATGATTGCACATTAGCATATGAAGCACGTTTCGATTGCTTTCCGTGAAAGTGATCATTCCCTGATACAGTTTGCTTACTTTATTCTGTTTTGCTTAGACTTTGACTTTCCTGTACTGTTTTTATTATACGCTCTTTTAAGTTCTGTTTTTCGCATTCGAAAGAGAGAATTAAAATCGAAGAAAAACTACGTTTACTCTGTTATAAGTACACACGCCTATACCAAAGTCAGGGGCCCTTGAAGTGGTTATTGTATATAATTATATTTAATTTGGAGAATTTTGTGTTGACAACATGCCTTTGTTAGCCTCTGTTCAATCTATTCGTAACTGCTGCAGACTAAGTTTTATTTAGGACTTGACATACTGTGCAGATACATGTTTAATGGGATTCGAAATGGCCTTTTTTCACATATTACAGTCAAGAGAAAAAACATATCTCCCCACCCTTACACATTCAGACTCCCTCCAGTTTATGCTCTTACTCCTAAATGCAGCGAATAAATTGATTCCATGTAGAGAAACGTTCTTAAGAACGGGATTTCAATACTACAGTGTATTTTAGATTTAATGCTCACATGTCATAAAGGTAGTGACTGCAGTTGTCCCTCTGTCTGGCCTAATGTTTTGGCATGTAACAATTGATTACAGCCTTGAGACTTGGTAACGTGACTTACAGTTTTCTTTAATTTAAAATACTACCATAACTTTTACACCAGGCTGTTTAATAGTCCGTTAGGCACATTTTTTTTAATGTAAAATACAATATAAAAGAGGCACAAAAGATACCAGAGGGACAGTCAAACTCATAGATCGAAAACAAACTGACAACGCCATAGCCAAAAATAAAAAGACAAACAGACAAATAATAGTACAGATGACACAACATAGAAAACTAAAGACTAAGCAACACGAAACCCACCAAAAACTGGGGGTGATCTTAGGTGCTCCGGAAGGGTAATCAGATCCTGCTCCACATGTGTCACCCATCGTGTTGCTTATGTTATTACAAATCCGGTACATAGTCTTATTCAGTAGGTCACATTCGTGATAAGGGAAGGGTATTGTAGTTACGACATAAGGAACATATCTGATATCATCTGTGAAAAGGTTATTTCATAACGGTCAACCAACTCGTGATGGCGTCCATAAAATTTACAAAGGGATGATTTCAACTTCACCATTTGGAACTCTTGGTTTAATAGTTTCCTTGTGAGCAGCAATCCTCTATCAAGGAAATCATTATAGGAAATACAATCCCGGGAATATCGTATCAATGGGGAGATATATATTCCGTATGCAGGCGCTGCTGGAATGTTGCTACATAGAAATGGAAAGTTTACAATTGAAAAGCTGAAATCATCTCTTTTGTCGTAAAGTTTTGTTTTCAACCGACCCTCATTGTCAATTTCTAGATGTAAGTCAAGATATGAGGCAGACTTAACTGTATCTGTAGTATCCTTTAGAACCAAAGCTCGCTACAAACATCCACGATTTCATTCTTTAATTCACGAAAATTGGTACCCACAAAAATAGATGAATCCACAGCACTTGGTAGTTACCAACTGATCCAATAAACAGCACTGTTTCTTTCCATTTGGACATTTGACGGACTAATCTATGCTTTTAGTAAATGAACAGCATATAACTTCATTGATCTAACACCTGAAGATGATGTGTATCGTCAAAGCATAGTCTGATATTATGCTCCATCAAGAAAAATGATGTGTCTTTCTTGTCCCCTACGAAACAAAAGATTGTTTTACCTTGTCTCTTCCTGAGCTCCTTGCAATGATTGATTTCCATTATAATTAACGATCGAGTTCTGTTTAATTCACTTTTAGAGCAACGATGACCACCTTTTCATTGTCACAAACAATGTTGATGGTACTCTGTATACGTCAATTAGACAACAACCCAACGACGCAAAAATTCAAAAGATAATTAGATGTTATCTTAAGATCTTTAACTTGAATGCTGTTTTCTTTACTTTTGTCCTGGTTCCTCCTTTTCCTATGAAATCTTTTCTTTCATTCCATTCTACTACGCCTTCTTGCTAAATCTGCCTATTCTTTTCAAAGTATTATGGGTTTTTCCCTGTGTTTTCCTTTATAAAACATTATAAGGACTCAATTTTAGTCTCATACAAATACTGACAATTTCAGTTACATTTAATGACTAGATTTCATTAAACCTGTTGGTTGAGTTGTTTCTGATTTTCTCTCTCTAAGAAATCACCAGAATTTAACTGTGGTTATCTTAGCTAGCTTCAACAATTTGACTCTTTTTTCCAAATATTTTGACCATGTATTGTTCAGCGTAGTTTGTTGTTTGTTTGTACGCATATATTTTTTGAGGTGTCGGGTGTTGATGGTAATATGATCTATTGTATTTTTTTAACAATTTTGTAATTTCTTTTATCCTTTTTATTCATCATTACCTGTGGGGTAGACTCATCAGTGTTAATGTCCAACCAAACACACAAAAACAGAAATCAGGATACAGTCCATTTTGTCTCTGAAGTATAAATATACGTAATGCGGCGATATTTCGTGTTTTCGTTATTTGTTTATGCATTTAAACTGTTGATGTTATTTTATGTTGTGTGAGTGCTGTATTCGTATGCTTACAACTGTTGATGTTTTATTTTATGTTGTAGGAGTACTGTATATGGGTTTGCTCATAAGTGGTGATTTTTACTTTATGTTGTATGAGTACTGAAAGCGTATGCTTACAAATTGTGATGTTTATTTCATGTTGTGTATGTACTGAAAGTGTAATAGCTATTTAATGTTGTATGTTTATGCGTTAAGCATTGATGTTTATTTCAGGTTGTGTATGAGTGGTCCAAGTAGTCGAACTACTGTATCACTAGCCTGTTAACATTGAGGTGAGTTCGAATCACGCACGTTGTAGGTACTCTCGATTCCTATCATAATTGATCGGATTGTCAGTTGTCCTACCGAAGGTCGGTGTTTCTCTCCGGAATTCCGGCTTCCTCCACCAAAAGAAAAGGGGCCAATAGCACAATAGTGCTGAAAGTAGAGTTCAAGCACCAATCAATCAATCAATCAATCATGTTGTGTATGTACTGTATATTTATACATTACAAGTGTGATAGCTGTATTGTGGTAATTCTGTTTGTGAATGCATTACAAGACGTGATGTTTATTTTATGTTGTGTGTATGTACTGTATGTGTTTGCATTACCAGTGGTGACATTTATTTAGTGCTGTGTGTGTGTGGTATGTGTATGAATTACAATAAAACTTATCATAGATACCAGGCTTTAAAATGTGTATGCCAGACGCACGTTATTTCTACAAAAGACACATCAGTGACGCTAGAAACAGAAAAGTTAAAAAGGCAATATAATTGGTGATGTTTTATCTTTGTTGTTTGTACTTAGTGTTTAAACGTTTCAAGCGGTGATGTATATTTTATGTGTGAATTTGTACAGTGTGTTTAAACATTATAAGTAGTGATGTATATACTATGTCGCGAATGTACTTTATATTAATGCATTACAAGCGGTGATTTATATTCTATGTTGTGAATGTACTGTATGTTAATGCCTTACAAGCGGTAATATATATTCTATGTTGTGAATGTACTGTATGTTTATGCCTGACAATCAGTGATAATTATTCTATGTTGTGAATGTACTGTATGTAAATGCATTACAAGCGGTGATGTATATTCTATGTTGTGAATGTACTGCATGTTAATGCCTTACAAGCGGTGATTAATATTCTATGTTGTGAATAAACTATAAAATTGAGATTGGAATTCTGTATGTTAATGCATTACAAGCGGTGATGTATATTCTATGTTGTGTATGTACTGCATGTTTATGCCTGACAAGCGGTGATAAATATTCTATGTTGTGAATGTACTGTATGTTTATGCCTGACAAGCGGTGATAAATATTCTATGTTGTGAATGTACTGTATGTTAATGCATTACAAGCGGTGATAAGGTGATAAATATTCTATGTTGTGAATGTACTGTATGTTTATGCCTGACAAGCGGTGATAAATATTCTATGTTGTGAATGTACTGTATGTTAATGCATTACAAGCGGTGATGTATATTCTATGTTGTGAATGAACTGTATGTTTATGCCTAACAAGCGGTGATAAATATTCCATGTTGTGAATGTACTGTATGTTAATGCCTGACAAGCGATGATGTATATTCTATGTTGTGAATGCACTGTATGTTAATGCATTGCAAGCGGTGATAAGGTGATAAATATTCCATGTTGTGAATGTACTGTATGTTAATGCCTGACAAGCGGTGATGAATATTCTGTGTTGTGAATGTACTGTATGTTAATGCATTACAAGCGGTGATAAAGTGATAAATATTCTATGTTGTGAATGTACTGTATGTTTATGCCTGACAAGCGGTGATAAATATTCTATGTTGTGAATGTACTGTATGTTAATGCATTACAAGCGGTGATGTATATTCTATGTTGTGAATGAACTGTATGTTAATGCCTAACAAGCGGTGATAAATATTCCATGTTGTGAATGTACTGTATGTTAATGCCTGACAAGCGATGATGTATATTCTATGTTGTGAATGTACTGTATGTTAATGCATTACAAGCGGTGATGTATATTCTATGTTGTGAATGAACTGTATGTTAATGCCTAACAAGCGGTGATGTATATTCTATGTTGTGAATGTACTGTATGTTAATGCCTAACAAGCGGTGATATATATTCTATGTTGTGAATGTACTGTATGTGTATGCCTGAATAGCGGTGATACATATTCCATGTTGTAAATGTACTGTATGTTTATGCCTGACAAGCGGTGATGTATATTCTATGTTGTGAATGTACTGTATGTTAATGCCTGACAAGCGGTGATGTATATTCTATGTTGTGAATGTACTGTATGTTAATGCCTGACAAGCGGTGTCATAGATTTTAACGAACGTAATCAATGCATCACTGGTAAATTATTAAATCAAAGATTTCGTTACCATAAATTACGTAAAACTTTTGCTAAGTTCTTTCATAGCTACAAAGATTTGATTAGTAAATTTGGCTGTACTTGTAGAAAACTGATTAAAAACGGTATTTCACATCCTAAATTTTACGGTGATATTGTACTTAAAGCGCGGAAATCACTATGTGATCCGTGTAAACTCATCGAACCTTTAAACAAACTTATTAGTAAAGGTTATCTTACCAATGTTGTAATTAAATCTTTGAATATAGTTTACATTGGCACTAATATCGATTTTGTCATCAGCAAATTAAAACATAACTTAATTTGTATTTTTTTTCAAATGGAATGTATAAAGACACACCCACGTTCGTTTAGATCTACTTTTTAGTA
This sequence comes from Mytilus californianus, assembly GCF_021869535.1. Classification (NCBI taxonomy): domain Eukaryota; kingdom Metazoa; phylum Mollusca; class Bivalvia; order Mytilida; family Mytilidae; genus Mytilus; species Mytilus californianus. The sequence continues at coordinate 113,000,447 of NW_026262723.1, forward strand.
TAAAGAGGTTAAACTCCTAACTATCCTACTGTCTGTCGATACATTTATTTTTGGCATTGCACTAGTCATGTCTTCTTTGACTGTCCATGACGTTAAAATACTAAATCCCTGGGATGTGTTTTAGTTGATTTTAGTCTCTAATGCATGATTTTTTATTTTTAATTGTTTTGGCTTTGAACTAGCTGTCAGTAACTGCGAGTACTCTCAAATCGTACTTTCTTGTTTATTTGACCTGTTGATACTAATTGTATTGCTTTTTTGTTATTTAATGTTATTCAGGGTTATATCTGGTCTATATACCAGCTTTGATAAGTGTTTTGTATAACTGTAAATTTTCACTTCGTACTATGAACATCAAAATTATTTATTTTGTAAAAATATTTCCTTTCTCTATTGGTACTGTACACGTATACCTAACAACAAAATTATTTTCATTTACCTGTGTTTAAAGTTATTGCAAATGGCTGATATTTTTTTTCGAGCATATTGTTTTTCTTTAATTGTTTAACATTTCTTACCGATATAACATGTTACTTTTATTATTCGTCCCTTAGTTTATTTATTTTATATTTACATTGTGTCATAGGTCAAATTTATTTGTTCAGTGTATGTTCAATGGTGTTAATATGTCCTTTGATTGAGTTAAGCTATTTCAGTTGATATTTTATAGTGTGTCTTTCTATGTTGTGATGTTACACTATTGTTTCAGAAAAAGGGTGAAGATTTGGTACCATTAAAACGTTTAAACCCACTGCATTTGTTTGCACCTGTCCTAAGACAGAAATCTGATGTTCAGTAGTTGTCGTTTGTTGATATGGTTCATAAGGGTTTCTCGTTTCTCGTTTTTTATATAGATTAGACCGTTGGTTTTTCCGTTTGAATGGTTTTACACTAGTAATTTTTTGGGGCCCTTTATAGCTTACTGTTCGGTGTGAGCCAAGGCTCCGTGTTGAAGACCGTAATGTGACCTATAATGGTTTACTTTTATAAATTTTGACTTGGATGGAGAGTTGTCTCATTGGCACTCATACCACATCTTCTTATATCTATAAATATTCTATGTTGTGAATGTACTGTATGTTAATGCCTGACAAGCGGTGATGTATATTATATTTTGTGAATGTACTGTATGTTAATGCCTGACAAGCGGTGATAAATATTCTATGTTGTGAATGTACTGTATGTTTATGCCTGACAAGCGGTGATAAATATTCTATGTTGTGAATGTACTGTATGTTAATGCATTACAAGCGGTGATGTATATGCTGTGTTGTGAATGTACTGTATGTTAATGCCTTACAAGCGGTGATAAAGTGATAAATATTCTATGTTGTGAATTTACTGTATGTTTATGCCTGACAAGCGGTGATAAATATTCTATGTTGTGAATGTACTGTATGTTAATGCCTGACAAGCGGTGATGTTTATTCTATGTTGTGAATCTACTGTATGTTAATGCATTACAAGCGGTGATAAATATTCTATGTTGTGAATGTACTGTATGTTAATGCATTACAAGCGGTGATTTATATTCTACATGTATGTTGTGAATTTACTGTATGTTAATGCCTGACAAGCGGTGATGTTTATTCTATGTTGTGTATGTACTGTATGTTAATGCATTACAAGCGGTGATAAATATTCTATGTTGTGAATGTACTGTATGTTAATGCATTACAAGCGGTGATTTATATTCTACATGTATGTTGTGAATGTACTGTATGTTAATGCCTGACAAGCGGTGATGTTTATTCTATGTTGTGAATGTACTGTATGTTAATGCCTAACAAGCGGTGATGTATATTCTATGCTGTGTATGTACTGTATGTTAATTCATTACACGCGTTGATGTATATTCTATGTTTGTAAATGCATTCGACCGGTGATGTATATTCTATGTTGTAAATATACTGTATATATAATGCATTTCAACGGGTGATGGGTGTAAATGTTATGGGTTTTCTCATTGTTGAAGGCCGTACGATTACATTTATTTTGTTTGAACTTTGGTGGATAGTTGTCTCAATGGCAATCATACCACATCTTATTAGTTTTATATGTATATTTGATGATGTTTTTGTACTGCATGTTTATGCATTACAAGCGGTGATGTATATTTTATGTTGTGTATTTACTGAAAATTAAGGCATTAATACAAGAAGAGAGGCTCTTATCAAATAGTGAATCTGAATTTGAAGCTGCTTTTTTCACAAATAAATTATGGACGTTTATTTAAATCAAAAATTGATTGAAATGTTATATCCTATAAAATGCAGTTTATTGAGAATAATATTTTATTAATTGAAAAAGTTGAACTAGTGGAGAAACGTTATTGCTACTTATGTTGTAATCATTTTTTAATTAAATCCTTTGAAATCTTCTTGATGAGGTTATTTTAAGCAATGCATAATCAATTAAAGTATTATTTTCTGTTCTTTGAAACATAGCACGATTAAATATTTTTCAAATAAACAATATTGTTTCGATGGAAGTTTTAATTTCATATTGAACATTTTTTTTTTCTTCAGATAATCGGTATCTTTCTGAGTAGTCAGTTAAGGAAGTTAGTTAAAAGACTCCAAGTTAATTACACGGACATTTATCGAGAGTACGTTCAATTAATTCTCAGATATTTAGATAACTTGACATTATAGTATGAATAATTCAAATCAAATAAATTATCTGTTAGTCGTATAAAGAACGACTACACGGAAGTCCTTAAGAATGAAATTATACATTCATCTGCATTCAAGGTCATTCGGTCCACAGATAGTCACATAGTAAACAATCATATCACTACCACAGCTCAGCATTAGAAAATTTGAAAGTCATTACTATAGATACAAGGAGATGTGGTATAGTGCCAATGAGACAACTCTCCATCCTAGTCAAAATTTATAAAAGTATGGTTTGGCTTCATAAACTACTCAAAACCCCGTTAAAATTTCGTTTGACTTCAGCTTCTAGTCAGCGTTAGACGATTTATCCTGTATGGTGTTAAATAGAACCTTTACTTCTAATAAAGAACTTGTTATAGTTTTTTGTAATAAAGCATATGAAAATAATGGATTTAACTGTTTTTGGTCAAAAACTCTTTGAATGTTTTGGATAAATTACGTACTTTTAATGGTCCGTTCCATTCAATTGACAGTTACGATTTGTCGACTCTGTACACTACTCTACCAGACAACCTCATCAAACAGAAGTTCTCTTATTTAATAAAATGGTCCTTTAAAAACTTAATGTAGACTTATTTGTGCAACTCATATGAAGCCTCTTCTAAAATGAAAAAGGAAAAATATATATTTACTTGAATTGTGATGAGATGATCAAAGCTGCAATTATTCTCCTTGACAACATATATCTACGTTTTGGTAATACAGTTTATCGACAGGTTGTAGGTATTCCTATGGACCTTTTAATAGCAGACTTTACTGTACTGTTATGAATCACAGTTTATGGCCAAACTCAGTAAATGATACTTTTGCTCAAAATACTCGAAGATTTTCTAATTTTACTGCGGAAAGTTATCCAAATGAACATACTTTAAATAAATTTAATACAGAGAGCAATAACTGTCTTTTTTAGATTTTGATATTCAGTTTCACACGGGAAACTCTATACAAATATTCACGACAAAAGAGACGACTTTTCGTTCCCGATTGTTGCCTTTTTTTTCATTTTGGACGGTGATGTTCCTTTTGCCCCTTCTAACAGTGTGTATATATTTCACAACTTATTCGCTATTCCCATGCCTAAAGTTGAGTTTTAGATTTCAATGACCGTCAGGGATTTCTTTACCACACATTTATTAAAAACTTAACCAAATGCTTTCATAGATACAAAGATTTGGTTTGGAAGTTTGGCTGTACATGTATAGTTTTTATTAAAAACGGAATATCACATCCTAATTTTTACGGCGATGTTATTTCAAAAGCCCGTAAATTGAGATACGATCCATGTTAGCTAATTGATCCTTTGAATAAACTTATTCTGAAAGGTTATCAATTGAACATTGTAGAGAAATCTTTAATTATTTGTTTTTTTTATCGGTACAAACATAGCTTTTGGTCTTGAAAAGTTAAAACACAATTAATATTGCTTTATATAAAGTTGTGAGAAATTCTGATCCTACATCCTGTCAATACTGTTTACTTATATTTTGGCATTGCACAACGCCTTGCGTTTATAAGACTGTTTATGAAGTCTTTACAATAAATCCGTTGAATGTGAGCTGATTGACACTGCAGTCCGAGATAACATAATATATAAGTTGTAATTGGCTTTAAACTAACTTCCAGTAATTGCGAGTACTGTTATTCTATTGTTTTGTGTTTATTGTTTTAATGTTTTTACAGTTTACTCTGATGTTGTGAGGGAAAGGTACAGCGTTCACAAACATGTTTAACCCCACCAAATTCTTTATGTGACTTTAGTCAGGAGCCTGTAGATCAGTGCTTGTTGTTGGTTCATGTCATATTTGTTTGTCGTAAATTGTTTTGTTATAAATTAGGCCGTTAGTCGTATTATTGTAATTGTTTCATTTTTATGTAGAGGCCTTTTATAGCCGACTATACAGTTTGGGTTTTTTCTTATTGTTGAAGGACGTAACGGTGGCTCTTAATTGCTAACATTCACTTCCATCATTTGAACTCTGGTAGATAGTTGTCTCATTGGCAATCATACCACATCTCCTTATTTTCATATCCATATCCATTCTCTACATGTTCAAATAATTTCTTTAATTAGCTGTTCATACATTAAAAAGTTATTAAAAGAGACTAAGGTTCCAACTCTTTCGGGCAAATTTGACCTTAAATGGATTTGACTAATCTTTTCAGTTCCTCTTTGGATATACAGCTCCTTACGTTATTAATTATTACTTGCATTATTGTCTTTCAAATTTTTGACTTTGATCATTCCTGAAAAGGTAAGCACAGAAAAGCGCGTCTGACGCAATAAATTTCATAAGTGTGACAATCGGGAAGACACCATTTATATAATACGGGAAGGAAATTTCGTCTATTTCAGATATTAATGTTAACAAATATAATACCAATTATGGCGTGTCAAACGTGGCAATATTCACAAAAATCATATATGATTTCATTAAAAACAAAATATATATTCAAAAAATCATATATATGTTCATAAAAAGAAAATATATATTCAAAAAATCATATATATGTTCATAAAAACAAAATATATATTCAAAAAATCATATATATATATATGTTCATAAAAACAAAATATATATTCAAAAAATCATATATATATATATATATATATGTTCATAAAAACAAAATATATATTCAAAAAATCATATATATATATATATGTTCATAAAAACAAAATATAAATTCAAAAAATCATATATATATATATATATGTTCATAAAAACAAAATATATATTCAAAAAATCATATATATATATATATGTTCATAAAAACAAAATATATATTCAAAAAATCATATATATATATATGTTCATAAAAACAAAATATATATTCAAAAAATCATATATATATGTTCATAAAAAAACGTATTTGTATTTGCTTTACAGTTTGTGTTCGTATGACTGTTGACGTGACTCGGTATTTATGCATCCCGCTATCGGTTTTTTACAGTGTTGCTTACACTTGTATTTATATTTAACTTAAAAGAGAGGTGAAAGATACCAAAGGGACATTCAAACTTATAAGTCGAAAACAAACTGACAACGCCATGGCTAAAAAAGAAAAAAACCAACAGACAGACAATAGTACACAAAACACAACATAGAAAACTAAAGACTGATCAACACGAACCCCACCAAAAACTGGGGTGATCGCAGGTGCTCCGGAAGGGTAAGCAGATCTTGCTCCACATGTGGCACCCGTCGTGTTGCTTATTTTATTACAAACCCGGTAATAAGTCTAATTCGGTGGGTCACATTCGGGAAAAGTGGACGGAATTCTAGTTACGACATTAGGAACATCTGTGAAACGGATATTCCGTAACGGTCAACCAACTCGTGATGGTGTCCGTAAGGTTTACGAAGGGATGATTTCAACTTCACCACTTGGAACTCTTGGTTTAATAGCTTCCTAATGCAGCCCTCTATCAATGAAATCTTGATACGAAATACAAGCCCTGGAGTATCGTATCAGTTGTCCTTTTCGAGAAAGTGTATACTTTATACGGTATGTACTATCAACTACATTAATCCTTTTTATCGGAGTCATTGTCGATTTTCTATTAACTATCAAAAGTTTTTTGATGACGTCTTTGTCAAATTTAGTATCAACTACAACAACTTTTTTAGTTAGTTGACGTCTTTTGTAAGATTTATTTGTTTGAATCTTTTAGTCAGTTGTGTTGTATGTCTTTGGTGTATATTTACACAGTTTTAACTGCCAGATCCAATTATTGTCACATCAACCAATTATGTCTTTTTGGGTTCAATGCTCTCCCAATGTTGTCAATATAACGAACTTATTAACAACTGTCATACAAGTTGGCGGTTTAGCGAGCTATAACCAGGTTTAATCCACCATTTTCTTCGGAAAATGCCTGTACCATGTCAGAAATATGACAGTTTTTTTAAGTCCTTTAAGAATTTTAAGAATATGTTTAGTTGAGCATCTCAATAAATTTGTAGTAATTTTATTCATATGGAGTTTTGTGAAGTATTGGTATCCAATATAAAGAAGGGAGATTTCACTCGTTTTTTTTTAATTTTAGTAGCGAAAGGATAGAAGAACGGCTTTGTGATTTTCTAACATTCCTCCTTTCGTGAATTATGTAGGTGTATATGGGATTCCAAGAATTGCTGTGAATTTCATGTTCTTTTGTCAGACAATCAAAATAAAGTTTTTGAATATAACTGATGGAAAGCGAAAATTGTTGTAAAGTTTTTAAATACTCCTGACATACTGTTCATTTAACTCGGCGTTTTACAACAGATTGCCTTGGCACAGATTTTCGGAAGTTTCGGTATTTAACGCTCTACAACTTTGTATTTGATTTTGCCTTGATGAGTCTAATGTGTACGAAACGCGCGCAAAGCGTACAAATTGTAAGCCTGGTATTTTTGATAAAGTGTTTACAACTGTGTCGATGACTCTGTTAGTGAACGTTTCGTCCCCGAAGTTATCAAATAGTTTGTGTTGATATTAAATATCATTGATATGCTAATTTTCTGTATTTTTACTGTATATGAAATGTTGAATTATTCGAAACACTGATGTTTGTCTACTCCAGGTATTGATTACCATAGTCATATTTGGCACAACATTTCGGAACTTTTGGTATTAGAAGCACTACAACTTCGGTATTTAAATTATACAACTTCGTATTTGATTTGGCCAACAAACTATTTTGATTTGAGCGCCACTGATGAGTCTTTTGTAGACGAAAAGCATTTTGGCGAACAAAATTATAAGATGGTATCTCTGATGACTTTTTCAATCACTAGGTCGATGCCCCTACCGGAGGACGTTTTGTCCCTTAGGCTATTACCATCCCAGTAGTCAGCACTTTTGTGTTGACATGAAACATCATTGATATGTTACATATGGCCGTATCTTTGATGAGTAGCTACAACATTGTTCTACGCTGAAATACTTCTGAAAAACAGAGCAGTTTATTCAGTACAAAAATATTTGAATGCGATAAGCCAAATATTGTAGCTGATGGAATACTGATAATAAAAAAGATATTGTTCTGTAAAAGTGCATTATTGGAATCAACGCGGCTTTACGTCGATATCACGAAATAAAATTGAGAATGGAAATGGGGAATATGTCAAAGAGACAACAACCCGACCAAAGAGCAGACAACAGCCGAAGGCCACCAATGGGTCTTCAACGCAGCGATAAAATCCCGCACCCGAAGGTGGTCCTCAGCTGGCCCCTAAATAAAATTGTGTACTAGTTCAGTGAAAATGGACGTCTCACTAAACTCCAAAACATATAGATGAACTAAAATTAAAAAAACATACAAGACTAACAAAGGCCAGAGGCTCCTGACTTGGTACAGGCGCTAAAATGCGGCGGGGTTAAACATGTTTTGTGAGATCTCAACCCTCCCCTATAACTCTAGCCAATGTAGAAAAAACAAACACATAGCAATACGCACAGTAAAACTCAGTTTAAAAGAAGTCCGAGTCCGATGTCAGAATAGGTAACAAAAGAAACTAAGCAAAATGACAATGATACATAAATGAACAAAGAACTACTAGCAGTTACTGACATGCCAGCTCCAGACCTCAAATAAACTGATTGAAAGATTATGTCTTCATCATATGAAAATCAAGTACAATCCCTCCTGTTAGGGGTTTAGTATCATACCATCATAAAATATATGAGAAGAACATAACCCGTATCATGCCAACAACTGGTTTTAGAATAAATGTGTTTATTTTCGATGCAAAGACCCTATGAGTTAATCAATATTAATACCAAAATATGCAATCCTTAATGACTTGACAACAGTATCGTAACTATATCCTTTCCGAATAAGTCTGTTTAAAGGTTTGGTTAGCTTTTGAGGTGAATGCCGACATTTTTGTGCTTTGTAAAGAATATTACCATAAAATATTGGATGTGAAAACACATTTTGCACAATGGTTCTAAATAACGGAAATCTAAATCAGACAGGTAAGTCACTTTTAAAATATTATCTACAACAATTATGTCTCCACCATCAATACCTCATCAATTCAATAACATAATCTTCATTACTTTAATAACATTTATTCATGCAATTGTTCTTTACTATATAATTAATGTTAAATAAGCCTAGGATGCCGATCTATACAAACAAAGAATCTCAAAGTATTTGCCACTAATTTCCATTTATGTTTACGCAACAACATTCCATCAGCACATGCATATGGAGTACATATAAAGGTGATACGGTACTCAAAGACTTGCTTTTCATTTCATGATTTTCTTCATTGATTGATCGTTGCTTGCGTTACGTCCACTGCCAAATGTTACATGCATCTTCAGGAAGAAAACATATTAGCAATAGATCCAATCGGTAGGTTCTGCAAAGCATGAAATACAGCTATGTTAAATAGTGCAAATATTTGCCTTGCAACTTGCAACCTACAGACTCCTCAAAGACTGTTTGATAGGGTTCTTATTTTGCAGAGAATGTGAAACTCTCCCTACACAAAGCATCGGATTTATCGTCCACACTCCGATCGGACATTACTGTGTATTATAAATCAAGCACAGCCTAACAATCGCTCCTTATCATTGGTGTTACTGCCTTAGATGATGTCTAATGAAAGATTGTTTCTTTACCCAAGTTAACCCTTGGGTTTAATTTATTTGGTAGTAAATTGCAGCTTGCATTAAAGTTATTTAAGTAAATGCTCTTATAGAAACTTCGAGGTCGTTTCTTTAAAAGTATTAAAGGCGCCACCGAATACAACTCATCAGACATCATCGAATTGACTTACCAATTCGGAGCATCCCTTATTTGTTTTTTTTTTTTCTTTTTCTTTTTCTTTTTCTTTTTTTTTGTTGGGTCATGTTGTTCAATCGTGAATTGTAAAGTTTTGTTTTACGAAATGTTTGGTTTTTTTTGTTTTTGTTTTTTTTTGGTTTATGTGTTTTCTGTCTTTTTTCTGTTTTCCTATTTATTTATTTTTTATCTCCTGACTTTTTCTACAGGATGACAATGAATTGTTGATACATGTTTCATTGAAATCTGTTTTGACAGCGCAAAACCATTTAATAAATAATAAACGTAGAGACATTTCGCGTATGTATGTAATTTTAATAGTATAATACACATTTTGAAATTAAAAGTGAAGCGAAAGATGATAAAGGGATAGTCAGACTCATAAGTCGAAGACAAACTTACAACGCAATATTAGATCTTGCTCCACATATGACACCAGTTGTGTTACTCCTATAAACTACGTCGAAAAGTCAGTTCAATTAAACAGGAACCACGTTATATAGCGGGTTAGCGATCGACTCTTATTTAACTCTAGACCTCACCGAATTCGTAAAGCATCGGTCATGTCAGTTTTGTGAAACTTGATCGAGTGGGAAATTATGAAATTGAAACACGTTTTTCATGACAATAGTAAAGACTGTTACCGGTATAAAAAAAGACAGTTCTTAAATAAACCATTTTAGTGGCATATCCGCATTTAAAGCGTACAAATAACGAGATAAACTTCAGCTTGACGGTTTTCATTCGTATGATCTCGTGTCTTGCCATGAAGTTAATGCGCCAAGATCATTCATGAAATTTCCACAGGGAATTTATTTTTACATAAATTTATACATTTTTCCAATCTCTACTGCATTATTTCTTTTTGAGATGCATTAGAACAGGAATAAAAGGTCTCTAGTGTTTTTTGTTTTGTTTCAATATTTCAATTTTCTCAGCGCCCAGGATCCCATGCAATGTGTATCGCGCATGAATAGGATTCGAAAGAAGTTTTGGCAACATCATCTATCGAAGTGTAAACCAAGGAAAAATTGTAACGGACCGAACCTATTTAAGCATTTGAAGATATGCAAATCATATTAGAATTATTGAAAAAAATGCATCATCAATGCATCTAAATGAAATTAAACGAGAAGAGAGAGATACCAAAGGGATATTTAGACTCATAAGTCGGAGACAACCTGACAAATCCACGCCAAGCGAAAAAAAAACAAATAAAAAACGACCCTTCGTGTTGTTCATGTAAGACAAACCCAGGGATAAGTCTAATTCGGTAGGTCACATTCAGGTAATAGAAGGACGGGATTGTGGTAACGACGATGGGAAAATATCCGTCGTCATTTGTGAAACAGATATTCCGTAACGGTCAACCAACTCGTGATGGCGTCCGTAAAATTTTTCGAAGGGATGATTTCAACTTCACCACTTGGAACTCTAGGTTTAATAGCTTCCTTGTGAGCAGCAACCCAATTGACATAATCACAAATCTTAACAAATTGTTGATTGGACCGTACAAAATATAATGTATTTTTTTGTTCACTGCCAAGTATGATTTTGATTTCATGAAATCGTAAAACAGAAAATAGAACACAATTTAAGATGGTTCAAAAAAAAAGTAAGCATAATTGTTGTGTAAGTGTTTGTGTCAGTAATTATCTCTCTTATCTATGAATAATATTAAAATAAATCCTGTGTGTTTAAAGATTTTATTTAAATTGATTAACTTGCTGATAGTTTCGTATCCAATTAAGTATTTTGCTTTGTACCTACTTTAACATTAATGATTTCAAATAAATCAATCACTCTTGAAAATTATTATATTTGTGACAAACAAATTTTAGATCAACGAAACGATAAATGTATTGAAATATTTCCGGTATTTGCACATTGACAAGAGAAGAGCACTTGATTGTAATATAGTTTCTATTAAATTTGTGCGCAATAAATATTTGATTTTTCCAATTTAAAATCTTTTCGAATAAACCATATTTAAGGAGGATAAGACATATAAAGAGTTATATATAAACTATGAAATGTGTGAAGTCAGTGGCTGTGACTAGTGCTGAGTCATACTGATTCCAGTTTGAAATGACACACTTTGACGTTTTTATTTACATAGTTTTCGAGAATTGATTTTTTTTAAATAGATACTTGTTTATTCCAAAATTTTCCTGTTTACAATTTCCTCAGATGCCCAAGATGCAAATTAAGGATCCCCGTTTACAATTAAACCAAATGCCCGGGAAGAAAGAGGTTAAAGAAAAATCCACTTTATTCTTAAAAATCAAAAAAATTAGTATTCATAACATGACAAAATAGAATAATAATAATAATAATACTTGTTCTTTTATATGACAATAAATGAAAGGAGAATTGCTAGTACTGTGATATATATCATCAGTCTTTTTTCAATATTTCGCATTGAAGGATCAACTGATCAGACTGATTAAAATGTTGATAAACAATGTAATTTACATTGTTGTTAATGTCTAATCTATGGAAATACAAATGAACTTAAAATGTAAATACTTTAAGGATGTTCGCTACTTTTGTTTTTGAATTTTAGCCAGATATTCGGAATCCTCTAGTTTTATCCATGTAGTGCCATTAAAACAATTTTCCCGCTTACCCCTACTTTTCTTTTCGTGATATTGTAACATATGGTTTTAAAAAGCCATATTTGAAAATCTTATAAAATCCTTGTTATTTTGTCATAGTTTTTGAAAGAAAAAAGGTGCCAATGTTAAATCTATGAAAAATCTAGAGAGAATCATTTACCGCCAAATTTTCAATGGCTTATATCTCGAAAGTGAGCTCACGGACCCTTCATTTTTTTCTGCTTTTTTAGTTCCTTTATTTATATACTATCATTTTATAACAGTGTTTTAAAAAGCTTGTTATTTTGAAACAGAGTAGCGACCATCCTTATAATAATGTAAACTATAAAAATAGAAAGTCAACAAACAATGACTGAAGGTGCAGGGTCAAATTATCTCCGTCAACAAACAATGATTGAAGGTGCAGGGTCAAATTATCTCCGTCAACAAACAATGACTGAAGGTGCAGGGTCAAATTATCTCCGTCAACAAACAATGACTGAAGGTGCAGGGTCAAATTATCTCCGTCAACAAACAATGATTGAAGGTGCAGGGTCAAATTTTCTCCGTCAACAAACAATGATTGAAGGTGCAGGGTCAAATTATCTCCGTCAACAAACAATGACTGAAGGTGCAGGGTCAAATTATCTCCGTCAACAAACAATGATTGAAGGTGCAGGGTCAAATTATCTCCGTCAACAAACAATGACTGAAGGTGCAGGGTCAAATTATCTCCGTGAAATTCTGATTTCAATATAAATGCATACCAAATATCATTGACTTATCATAAGTGATTCATCTTAAACTGACCTAATCAAAAACTTTGACATTTCAACTAAACAAAAGATGTGCAAATAGTGATGAAACTGCATACGAAACATCGTTGACTTACCATGTGTGGTTACCCTTAAATGACCTTATCACAAACTTTAACAAATAGTTGACAAATTGTTGATAGGATCGTATATACCGGTATAAGATACCGAATTAGACTATTTACCGGATTTGTAATAACATAAGCAACACGACGGGTGCCACATGTGGAGCAGGATCTGCTTACCCTTCCGAGGTACCTGAGATCACCCCCAGTTTTTGGTGGGGTTCGTGTTTGCTTAGTCTTTAGTTTTCTATGTTGTGTCATCTGTACTATTATTTGTCTGTTTGTCTTTTTATTTTTGGCCATGGCGTTGTCAGTTTGTTTTCGATCTATGAGTTTGACTGTCCCTCTGGTATCTTTCGTCCCTCTTTTATACTGACTAAAAAAGTTTAGCAACAAATAATTTTGATTTAATATTTCAAAAATAAACTAAACTTCTAAACATAACAATAAATAGATTATGGTTACTAAGGGGGAAAAAAAGAAAAAGGTACAATTTTTACTGAAATAAAACTTTATTTCTGCAAATTTGGTATTTTTTATTTAAAGCGTTTTGATTAAGATATATTTGCTAAACTTTTTTTTTTTCAGAATATATTCTTTTTTCACATTCAAGCATGTGATTCTTTCATTTTGATTTCATGAAAACGAAAAAAAACCCATTTAAGATGGTTGGAAAAAAAGTAAGCATACGTGATCAGTAATTTTCTCTCGTATCTTTGAATAACATTCCGTGAAAATCCTATTTGATTTTAGTCTAAAATTTGGCAATTTCTAAACATTGGTAGAAAGCATTGCACGTCTCACATCCCAGCTTTTCTAGACTATATGAAAAAACATTAACACTTCATAATAATTAGTTCAGAATGTCATACAATAATTATAATATACTTTATATATTACTATATAGTATATACCCTTTATGAGCCCCGGATACAATGTTTAGATAAGTTAAATTAACCGACAATGCGTATCCAGTCGTCCTGGTGTAGGGGTATGAATCGTGGCTTTATATGCTTAAGGTCTTGGGTTCGAGTCCCCGCATATAAAGACACCGGAAATTTAATGGATTTTTTCTACATAAGTTTTGAAAGTGTGTCTTTTTTCCGCATGGATATTTCAAAGTTTTATTGTGTGTTCGACATTCCCGCCAAAATGTTACAGAACAAAAGAAAGCATGCAGAACAAAGAAACTCAAGGTAGGGTGATCTGGTAGGGGTGATCGGTTTTTTATTTGTTGCTCAGTCTTTAGTTTTTTATGTTTTATTTGTAGACATTTGTTTTTGGTCGTTTTTCGTTGTTTTTTTGGGGGGACGGGGGGGGGGGGGGCGGATGGGGGGTGGCGTTGTAAGTTTGTCTTCGACTTATGAGTCCGACTCAGATCACCCCTGTTAAAACAAAGGAGTTGGGATGTAATAGTATATACCCATATGGTCATGACCATACGCGTATGGTACAAATACTAGTATGACCCGGAACATAAACAATCCGTTTGATTCAGAAAATCATCGAACTAGTTTTTAAATAGTTGTGTGAAAGGTGTTAACATAATGTAAAATACATAAAACCAGAATGAAGAATTTCTTAATCTAGTGCTCTGTTCATTTTCAGGTATGGTTAAAAATAAGGTTGAAAACTAAAAACACACAAACAAAGACAGAACAAACACGCAAATTTCAAGCAAAATAAAGTGTCGCCATTGTCGCCATTTGACAAAAACTGTTACAACAATATGACGATACATACATCTGAGTTATATTAACTAAACTTATAGATTAAGTTTACTAATAGAAAATAGTATAGAAAGAGACAATGTTATGCTGAATGAACATGATACTTAAAATAATATTAAATTCTCCCTCGCCCTGCTCGTCCGAATTTAAAGTATTTCTACTCTAAATTCAATAGGCTTTAAACAAAACAAACACAGAAATAGGATTAGTTGCTCGCAGTAACATATTATCTTCTCTTGCGATACATTATTTTATTAAACTTTATAATACAGGTTTCTTTTATACAACCAACATATATAAATACATGTAATAAAAATAGCAGCCACTGTATATATATACTAATGTGACTAACTTCGTGACGATTCGACGTAACTGCGAGCACCTTCGATACTAATACATTTAAACGCCAAACTTTATATAGTACCATAAAACCCCACCCGTAGAAACCGCCAAAACTTTTCTCGTGCCTTGTGCACGTACCATCAAACTTTATAAATAGTACATACTCTTGCAGAACTAGTTTCAGAACTAGTTACACTAGTTCCCATCTATATATAATTAATACAAATACCAAACGGGAAAACCCATTTTCAAACGAAATGAAATATATTTATTGTTTTGATTAATTTTGAAAACAGCAAAGACAAATTAACGATGACATAGTTACGGTATGGACACTTGGAGCAATACGTATGGCAACATCGACTTTTTTCTGGTTTATGCTTTTGTTACATGTAGTCAAGCCGATCCTTAATCGTCAAGACAATAATGATCATCCCAGTTGAAAGTTCCGCATTGTAAAGTCAGGAGTTAATTAAACAATATATAGGTAAAATAGATCCTACAAAAAGTCTCCAAAATATTGATGCAAGTAAATTAACTTCCAATTAAGCAAGTACAGTTACAGTGTAAAATAATTTTTTCTGTTTTTTTGTTTTGTTTTATAAACCTTGTCTCATTTTACTACCGTTTTAAGTCAAAATACATCGTGTTCCTGGTATACATTCATATAAGTATGAAACGTGCAGACAAATGCAAAACTTGACATTTACATAAACTCAAATAGGAAAAATTGCAGTAGCATACAACAATTCCAATGCAGTTGACAATATGCATTAGTAAGCATTATAAAAAAAGTAAGCATTTTTCTTTATATATGAACAAAGCTTAAAATTGAGAATGGAAATGGGGGATGTGTCAAAGAGGCAACAACCCGACCAAAGAGCAGAAAACAGCCGAAGGCCACCGATGGGTCTTCAACACAGCGAGATAATCTCGCACCCGGAGGCGGGCTTCAGCTGGCCCCTAAACAAAAATGTGTACTAGTTCAATGAAAATGGATGTCACACTAAACTCCAAAACATATAAATGAACCAATATAATTCATAATTAGGTAACGACAAGCTTTGTTAGTCTTGTATGTTTTTTTTTTTATTTTAGTTCATTTATATTCTGTATTTGTTCTTTTGATTACGGAGCACCTTTGTTTAACCCCAGTTCTTTTTATGGGGTTCGCGTTGCAAGAAAGTTAGCTGAGGGACGTAAAGGAGGGCGGTATCTGCACGGAAGAACGCGAAATAAAATTGCCATTTCACGATGAACGAACAATTAAAAATTTCTTGCACGTTGATCCTTTTACCGATTTCACGAAACACGGTGAATAACGAACCTTTTTCACGGCTGCACGTGAAATAAAAATGACAAAACACGTTGCACGAAAATAACCCTTTACCACCCTCTTAGCTTTTTCATTATGTATTGTTTTGTGTGCTTGTCTTTTCGTCGTCTTTATGCCATGACGTTGTCAGTTTCCCTGCGTCCCCTGTGTTTTGACCGTCACCTGAGTATCTTAATTCACTTACTCTGTCATTCATTCATCATTTCTTTTGGAGTTCATTCGATTCTCTGAATTTTTGTGTGTTACATTAATTTTTCTTTTCTTAATCGATTTACGAGATTTGAACATCGGTAAACTACTGTCTCCTTTAATAAGTAAGTGATCTATTTCATTTCAAGGGCCAGGGATTGAAGTAAACATAGGTAGATTGTCACATATAATAGCAAACAACGGCATACAACTTGAAATTTTCCAGACTTTGCCTAAATTACCTAACAATTATTTTCAATATGATTATGAGTTATAAGTTATGAATGAAATCTTGTTAACGTTACCGCGTTTCTTTTGACTATATCAAGTGGCAATAAATCGCTGTATTTTATATTTCATACTGGTAAAAGTGTTTTAGCATAACTGATAATTGTTATACCGATATTTGTTATGCAATTTTCTTCGTGACGTGTGAAAAATTAAGTTATCTTGTACTAGTTCAAAAAAGGGGATCACCTGAGTGCATGTGTATTGAGTAGTATATACGGCATGTGCTTTTTTCAGCGTTTTCGTGGATTTGTAAATTAGAGATTTATAAAATCCCTAACAGTTTCAGTGATTTTTATCTTTTTTACCGATGTTCAAATCCCATCAAAGTAAAACACTAAACCTTTAGGGAATCAAATGAACTCAATAAGGAGCGACACCAGATGCGTCGACACGGTAAGCGACTTATGCTATGCATCCACACTCTGTCAAAATGTCACAATATTGAATAGGACACACCCGGTAATTTACAGATCAGATGACTATTCTGCTATCTTGGCATGACCATCTTTACAAGTATGCATGAAAATAGCCAACTGAAAGTTATATGAAATTGATGTGTAAAAATTAACAGGTTTTC
This sequence comes from Mytilus californianus, assembly GCF_021869535.1. Taxonomy (NCBI): domain Eukaryota; kingdom Metazoa; phylum Mollusca; class Bivalvia; order Mytilida; family Mytilidae; genus Mytilus; species Mytilus californianus. The sequence goes on from NW_026262723.1 coordinate 113,017,845, forward strand.
CGGCTACACATTGATATCGTCAAAAATCAGCCGCGAGCTACAATGTGAACATCTTTGGCGAGTGAGCGCAGGGAACGAGAACAAAGGTTCACACTGTGTCCAGCGGCTGATATTTTACGATATATATACGTACAAAACCCGATAATCTGTATATCGTTTATTAAAGGTCATTTTTCCCTCCTTTAGGCAGATTTACGCTTGACAAAAGTAAGCTTGATGACGTCTCCTCACACATTGTGACGTCGCTGATAACTTCTCCTCAGACATTGTGACGTCGCTGATCATGTATGCTCGTGTCTCAAAGCCGTAATACGAGAATTACGGAACTATTGAACAGTGTGATATAGGCGAAGGGAAGGACGATAAGTTCTCCTCTGTAGTTTATCATTTTTCAGATATTGAGATGATGTGCTGCATTGAATAATGAGTACTTATATGCTATTTGAATCTTAGTAGGGTCATAAGACTAGAATTCATTCATGAAAATACCACGTTCGCATTTTATATTAACTCTTATGTCAGCTATTTGACCGATTCTTTGTATTTACAGATCACATATGAATTTATTTTTGGTGTACCTAATGTCACAATCTAAAACCCATGAGAAAGATTTCGTTATCGAAACTAATCAAGTCTGCAATGTTGAAAACAAATAATATAATATACTGATAAAACTTTTATTCGTTATGTTTAATTCGTCCAGTATTTCACATTTATAACAACAATGAAAATAACACTTTATAATTTTTGTTGCGTCCGAGGACTCTTTCCTGGATTTACCTTCACCCTGATTTGAGCGCCAAGGATTTATAAATACTTGAATACAAGGAGATGTAACCAAAATAAAACATACAAAAAAATTACAAAATTTACCAACGGTCAGCTTTGCCTAGGGAAGTTTAATCTTAGTTTACAAATAATTTCTACATCTGTCAATTGGTATGTAAGAAACGAATGTTGTAAATCATATTCCTATCGAAAAACTGTGCTTATGATATCCACTGAAATTAGCATTCTACCAACAGAGGTATCGATCCTTTGCTAGATAATAAAAATAGCACTATATAAAGGACAAGGTACACTCTAGGGTTTATTGGGCCTGGGCATGGTAAATGCACCAAAACTAAACCATTTGTTAAGCATCTGAAGAAATTAGATATTATTTTGATGTTAGCAAAATTAGGAGATGTGGTATGATTGTCAATGAGACCAAAAATGACATATATGTTAGCAACTATAGGTCACCGTACGGTCTTAAACAATGAGCACAATACGGACCTTATAGCAAGATAAAAGGCCCTTATAAAATGTAAAATAATTCCAACGGGAAAACCAATGGACTGATTTACGTACAAAACAATAAACGAAAAACAAATGATAGACAACAACTGAATAACATGCTGCTGACCTGGGACTGGCACAGGTTTGAGGGATTTAGGGGCTTCCAACTCCCTCAGGTAGAGTTGACTTTGGATGCATAATTTGCTATTATAAAATTTTGGAAATTATTTTAAATTTAGGAATATATCTCCCTCATGCAAAGCTCTGATTCCTTGCCGAGCTTTGGCTATACATTTTTTGTCCTTTTGGTTTATAGTTCTTCATCTTTTTAATAAGCTTTGGATTTTCAAACATTTTGGTCTCGAGCATCACTGAAGAGACATTAATTGTCGAAATGTGCATCTGGTGCAGAAAAAATTGGTTCCGTTTATGTAATTACTACCACTGGGTCGATGCCTCTCCTGGTGGACTAATAGTCCCCGAGGGTATCACCAGCCCAGAGCCAATAATTTGGTACTGGCATGAAAATACGGATTTTGTGTTACTATAATTTGCTGTTATAAAATTTTGGAAATTATTTTAAATTAAGGAATATATCTACTTTATGCAAAGCTCTGATTCCTTGCCGAGCTTTGGCTATACATTTTTTGTCCTTTGGTTTATAGCTCTTCATCTTTTTAATAAGCTTTGAATTTTCAAACATTTTGGCCTCGAGCATCACTGAAGAGACATTAATTGTCGAAATGTGCATCTAGTGCAGAAAAATTGGTTCCGTTTATGTAATTACTACCACTTGATCGATGCCTCTGCTGGTGGACTAGTAGTTCCAGAGGGTATCACCAGCCCAGAAGCCAGTACTTTGGTACTGGCATGAAAATACGGATTTTGTGTTATTATAATTTGCTGTTATAAAATTTTGAACATTTTTTTAAATTAAGGAATATATCTCCCTTATGCAAAGCTCTGATTCCTTGCCCGGCTTTGTCTATACATTTTTGTCCTTTTGGTTTATAGCTCTTCATCTTTTTAATAAGCTTTGGATTTTCAAACATTTTGGCCTCGAGCATCACTGAAGAGACATTAATTGTCGAAATGTGCATCTAGTGCAGAAAAATTGGTTCCGTTTATGTTATTACTACCACTTGATCGATGCCTCTGCTGGTGGACTAGTAGTTCCAGAGGGTATCACCAGCCCAGAAGCCAGTACTTTGGTACTGGCATGAAAATACGGATTTTGTGTTATTATAATTTGCTGTTATAAAATTTTGAAAAATCTTTTAAATTAAGGAATATGTCTCCCCTATGCAAAGCTCTGATTCCTTGCCCGGCTTTGGCTATACATTTTTTGTCCTTTTGGTTTATAGCTCTTCATCTTTTTAATAAGCTTTGGATTTTCAAACATTTTGCCCTCGAGCATCACTGAAGAGACGTTAATTGTCTAAATGCGCATCTGGTGCAGAAAACAATTGGTTCCGTTTATGCAATTACTACCACTGGGTCGATGCCTCTGCTGGTGGACTAATAGTCCCAGAGGGTATCACCAGCCCAGTAGCCAGTACTTCGGTACTGGCATGAAAATATGGATTTTGTGTTATTATAATTTGCTTTTATAAAATTTTGGAAATTATATTTTATTTAAGGAATATATCTCCCTCATGCATATATAGCTCTGATTCCCTGCCCGCCTTTGGCTATACATTTTTTGTCCTTTTAGTTTATAGCTCTTCATCTTTTTAATAAGCTTTGGATTTTCAAACATTTTGGCCTCGAGCATCACTGAAGAGACATTGATTGTCGAAATGCGCATCTGGTGCAGAAAAAAATGGTACCGTTTATGTAATTGTAATACAGTTCCTTATGTTTCTACGTATTAATACAACCCTGGCTCTCAAATGCTTGGGTTAGTACTGGAAAGCGCTCATGAAGCACAAAATTTATAATCTGTTATCTTCATTTACTGTTTAAACGTGTTTTGGGGATGACAGTGGTGCTTTATATCATTTCTAATCATGTATAAATCAAATAGTCATGAGCTGCAAAATTTTCCCAGTTTACTAAATTTAACCGTAGTTTCATGGCTGTAAAACTCATGTATAGGGTATATTAACCAAACCATTTGCTTTATTCAAGTACATACCTTCAACATTTAATTCTAAAATCTGAGATCGTTTGAAATATAGAGTGAATTTGCCCAAAATCGTACTTTCTCGTGTGGAGCATTTGAAGCGCTTGTCTGGGTTCACCTTCATCAGGAACGCACACACCCAATATATTTGATTTCATAACAAATTTACCCCACAATAGTACCTTCTCCATTATAGCATTTGAAGCGCTTTTCTAGGTGTACCTTCATCGGGAACGCGCACACCCAATATCTCAAATTTAAGAGCGAATGTGTCCTCAAATTGTACATTTTCCCTTTGAGCATTTGAAGCACTTTTCTGGATTTACCTTTATCGAAAACGCACATTCCAAAGAATTTGGGTGCCAAGAATTTATTCATACTGTGAATTGAAGAAAGATATGATATAAATCATGACAAAATATTACAACACTATTATCCTCCTTATATATACCAGTGTCCATTGCATTCAATGGCTCAAAATATTGTTACGAATATTGTATTATTAAAATTTGATGTTAAAAAAAAGTATAAAAAAAGTACCGAACTCCAAGGCAAATTCAAAAGGGGGAAGTCCATAAAAATTGACAAATTCAAACGTTATCAATCAACGGAACAAGTGAAAACAACTGCCATATTCCTGACTTGGTACAGGCATTTTTCGAAGAAAATGGTGGGTTAAACCTGGTTTTATAGCTAACTAAACCTCCCACTTCTATGACAGTTGTTTATTGTTCCGTTTTGATTTTGGAAATTATACTTTTAAATTAAGGAAATATAATCCTCATGCAAAGCTATAAATGAGATATTAATGGAATTGCGCATCAGGTTACGTTTGTTTTATTACAGACAACAATCAAAGTATTACAAAAAAAAAAAATTTTATCTTTGAATCTTTTAGAAAAAAAAATAGAGCAGATGTTGTTTTGTCATACATAATGCATTATTGGAAGTATTTTGGCGTAACGATCATATCACGATAACATGTTTATTCAATAGTTTCCATTTGCAACCATTATCACTATCTGTACTTTTAAATAATATGGACAATAAATATGATTCCATCTAATCTATTTTGTAGACAAAAGCATTTGAGTTATCGTTTAATGATCATTTTTTACATTATGAATAATTCTTCTTTTTTTTCAAATTACTATCAAATTTATCCATACATTTTGAAAAATAATTCTTGCATATAAGTCAGATTATTTACTTCATATAATCCGATAATTAGAACTATATAAGCTACGAATTAGAGAAAAAAATTGAAAAAAGATTTTTTTTAGGGTTCAAAACCTTTATAAAAGCGGAATATAGAAATAATATTTTGCTATTAGAAGTTAGTTTGGTTCAATTTCGTTAAAATAAGCTTCGAAAAAACATCGATGATGTATTATTGGCTTAAAAGTCAATAGTCAAAAGTGAAACAAGGGAGACATCAGGAATAACCATTTCGCTAAATGCTTCTAAAGATAAAACGATGATATACCTATATTTTTAATCTATAACATAGAATCAAACAAACCTTTGAAAAATCGTCTTTATACAATAGCACGTGCTTGGTTGTTAACTTATGATTGTATAATGGTTACATTCCGATGGATAATTAGATAGCGTCTAGTCTTAAATACGCACGAAATGCTGATAAATTATAACGAGTCCACACATATTTAATTTTTTCTCTTGGTCTTTTTGTAATTTGAATATAAGTTTTAATATTTTGTAAACAAATATGAGAATTTGGGTCAAATCAGTGAACACGAATTTGACAGCTAATAATCCTTTAAACGCAAGAAAAAGAACATTCCACATACGTTTTTAATAGTTTGGAGGGGAAAAAGAGCTCATGTCTAAAGTTTGTAAATAGGGTGTTTAACAGAGTTTATGCTGAAGTCATCATCGGTAGTAAGTAACATCGTCATATCGAGGAGCGTTTAGTCCTATAATATAAATATAAAGATGAATTTCGCCTGGTAAGTAGCTTTGTTTATAGTTAAAATTGAGAATGGAAATGGGGAATGTGTCATAGAGACAACAATCCGACCATAGAGCAGACAATAGCCGAAGGCCACCAATGGGTCTTCAATGCAGCGAGAAACTCCCGCACCCGAAGGCGTCCTTCAGCTGGCCCCTAAATAAATATGTATACTAGTTCAGTGATAATGGACGTCATACTTATAATAATAACTCCAAATTATACACTGGAAACTAAAATTAAAATGATACAAGACTAACAAAGGCCAGAGGTTCCTGACTAGGGACAGGCGCAAAAATGCGGCGGGGTTAAACATGTTTTTTGAGATCTCAACCCTCCCCCTATACCTCTAGCCAATGTAGAAAAAACAGTACGCACATTAAAACTCAGTATAAGAGAAGTCCGAGTCCGATGTCAGAATAGGAAACAAAAGGAAATAAACAAAATGACAATAATACATAAATAAGTTTATTGGTAAGTAAGATTGGAGTTTCACTTGGAAAGTGCAAAAGTCTTTAAAAATGAAATTATATATAAAGTAATGTTACTAATTTGCATTTCAGAATGGAGTTCTGTTGTCAATATCATGAGCTGGAAAATGAAGATGTATTTTCGATTCTGAGACACTTTAATTACATAACAATGGATACCGAATTATCCAGATTGACCAAAAACTACCAAAGATGACAATATAAAAACACGAATATGTGGAATGATTGACTATGATGCAACTATCTACTAGATACGAAATGACGTGGATGTATGCATTTATATGTCATTTTTTTACGTTTAATAATGATCAATATCAATACCATATAGTACCTACAAAAGGTCCAGACATGACAAAAAAATTCAATCGAGAAAAACAAACGGCAAGACTGGTTACGTATCACCGCACATTCACATCATTCCTCAAATCATAATAACTGTAAAAAGAAAATTAAATGGATATACAATAGAGATGTTAATCTATTTACAGAAGTTTGTTCAGACGTGACCTTTGACAAATGTATTTTTGTTATTTTTATATGTTGTCCGTTGATTTCTATTTTCTACAGCACTGGGTCGATACCGCTGTTAGTGGACTATCAGTCCCCAAAGGTATTATCTGCTCAGTAGTCAGTACTTTGGTACTGACATGATTTATAATTAACTTTCTTAAATTGTCCGTTTATAAATGTATACATTATTACGGTCTCTACTCCCTCCGGCGAAGTTGCCTTTAATGGATATGGCTATTATTGTATGTCATTTTTGATCACACAGTTTCTATACATTTGTTTTTACGGTTTTAATACATTCTCGGCTTTCAAATATTAGGATTTGATCGTTCCTGATGAACCTAGGTAAACCTAGAAAAGCGCCCTGGACGCATGAAATCTATACAGAGTTGTTTTCATTTGTTTTTTATTTCTTTTGTAAAGGGGTTTTGATATTCTGAGGCAAGAGTCTCAGCTTGTATTTTACCGATAGACGCTAATAATTTGGTTAATATGATTTCAAATCTAAGCTTCTTGAGGAGATCAAGACCTAGATGAAAGGATAAAGTTGCACAAACTCCAGTTAATTTTGATATTATTGGATTATTGGAGATAAATAATTATTATTCCAAGCAAAAATCAATACAACTTTGAATAATCAATGAGTTGAAAATCTCTATATCTTTCTTATCGAAATATAAAATCAAGGGAAAGTACCTCATTTCCCCGTAAAATAACTGAAGTCGTTGTTTTCATTTGTCCCAGCTATAAAAACCAACACATATTCTCCAGTACATAAATAATCTTTGATTGTTTCTGGTTTAGTTCTCGGGAAGACTTAAAGCTTAACATATTGTATAGATTATACATGTCTATATTCTCGGGAAGACTTAAAGCTTAACATATTGTATAGATTATACATGTCTATATTCTCGGGAAGACTTAAAGCTTAACATATTGTATAGATTATACATGTCTATATTCTCGGGAAGACTTAAAGCTTAACATATTGTATAGATTAAACATGTCTATATTCTCGGGAAGACTTGTGTCTATGGTTGATAACTTTTTATTTCCTTCTTACCATCTGTTTTGTTATTTCTGTCGTTAGGTCGTTAACTGAAACCACACATCTCCAATGTTAATATTCATATAATCTTTAGAAATTCATGAAATTGTTAACCAAGTCGTAACTATATTTGTTATACATCGTTTTCTGGCTTGAAACAAAAACGTATGTAAGTAGTTTGCTTAACAAAAAGAAACAAACAAGAATGATTTGATTTTTCAACAATCAAAGAATTACAAAAATATAATTATATGATTTTATCTTCGAATTCTTACAAACAATAAAAACAGAGGAAATGTTGTTCTGTCATAATGAATTATTAGAATTATTGGGCGTAACGTTCAGTGGTTGTCGTTTAAGTTCTTAAGTGTTTCTCGTTTCTCGTTTTTTATATAGATTAGACCGTTGGTTTTCCTGTTTGAATTGTTTTATACTAGTCATTTTGGGGCCCTTTATAGCTTGCTGTTCGGTGTGAGCCAAGGCTCCGTGTTGAAGGCCGTATTTTGACCTATAATTGTTTACTTTTTACACATTGTGACTTCGATGGAGAATTGTCTCATTGGCACTCATACCACATCTTCTTATTCCTAATTATTCAATAGTTCCCATTATCAGTTATTATCATTATCTGTACTTTTGAATAGTATGGACAATAAATATGCTTCAACCTAATACATTTTAATCCACCAAAAACGGCCACCCGACTGAGAAAATCTCGGAATTCGTAGACTTTCATTTAAGATCTCATGTAGAAAATCTTCCTTCTCACATTCAAGACACAACAGATTATCTTCGTAAAATGGAATCCATGAACCCTTTTCCTCCAGAAACCCTCCTTGTCACTTTAGACGTCACCTCATTGTATACCAACTTACCTCATGATGACGGAATACAATCGTGTAAGGAAATATGGGACTCTCGCAACACCTTAGAACCACCTACCGAATGTTTAGTCCAGCTGCTCACTCTGGTTCTGAAATGCAACAATTTCACCTTTAATGGTGAACATTACCTTCAGATAAACGGGACAGCGATGGGGACGAAAATGGCACCGTCATACGCCAATATTTCCATGGGCAAATTAGAGAAACAAATTATTTCAACATCTTTATCCAAACCTCTGTCTTGGTTCCGTTTCATCGATGATGTTGACATGAAATGGATTGAATCCCAACAAAAATTGGGTGATTTTATCAGACATGCAAACAACGCACACCAGTCAATTAAATTTACATATGAAATTTCCGACTCCAAAATATCTTTCTTAGACACTACTACATCTATTAAGGACGGTGTCATATCAACAGATCTCTACTGTAAACCTACAGATAAACATCAATACCTTTCTCCCCAAAGCTGTCACCCCAAACACTGTACAAAAAGTATCCCGTACAGTCAAGCTCTCAGAGTAAAGCGGATTTGCTCCTCTGAGGAGGCTGTCACTAAACGGTTACAGGAACTTCGCGGTTTTTTGACCAAACGAGGTTATAAGAAATTGGACATAGATAAGGGATTTGCGCGTACTAATAACAACAGCCGCAATAACCTATTACAGTACAAGCATAAGAGGCGCAGCAAAATAGTTCCGTTTGTTTTAACATACAATCCCGCCTTTACTAACCTTTCACGTTTGATCCGTGCCAATTGGCAAACTATTGCCAAGCACCCAAAATTGTCCAAGATCTTTCCCAATCCTCCTGTCTTAGCTTTTCGGAGACCAGCAAGTCTGAAAGACTTATTTGTGAAAGCTGACGTCTCTTCTAATAAAAGCTGTTCAACTGCAGGATGGTGCAAGTCGTGTGGTAACAGACGATGTCTGACTTGCCAACAAATACTGAATACTAAAACATTTACTTGCCACTCCACTGGGTCTGTGTACACTATATTTTGTAATGTAACTTGCAAAACACAGAATGTTGTATACCTTCTTCAGTGTCGATGTGGCATGCAGTATATTGGCGAGACAGAACAGCCATTCAACAAACGCATGAATGGTCATCGAAGTGACTACACCTGCAAGCCCGACCTCCCCGTAAGTCGTCATTTGAGATCACCTGGGCACGCCCAAGCTAATCTCAAAAACCTTACAATCACAATCATAGACCACAACGAGGGTTGGTCAAGGGCCGAAAGACTTGCTCGGGAAAGGTTTTGGATAAGAAAGCTAAGAACAGTTTCCCCAGAGGGCATAAATGAAAAAACATAGAATGGGTCACTCATTTTCCCTACCATCACTCATTTTCCTGACATCATTTGTTTCCAGTTACTCCGGCTTCCTTACTTGACCCTTACAGTTTTAAGGATTCTTTTGGAATTTTTTGAATTTTACTAGTTTAAATACCAGGGTTCTTTTCATTTGGTAGGGATGTACAAGTACGCATCCAAGTCCATTTTTTTAACCTTATCCCAAATTTACTATTATTTTTTCTTTTCATTATAAAACAGCCATTTATTTGGGATGATAAAAGCCTCTGTTTGACATATTTTACCAGCTTATATCGATCAGTGCTGTTTTTTTTGGGAATGTATTTACACGCAGTTGTTGTAACATCTTAACTGACGTCATTTTGGAATTTTAGAGTTGTGCCAGTTCATATCTCTAATTACTATTTTCATTTTAGGCATGTCTTTGAGTCGTTTTTTGGAAATTTTAAAGGTTTATTAGCGTCTCTACATATGATGTTCGGGTGAAACTGTTTCACTTTTTTTATTGTATAGAATTCAAGATTGCTATAGTTTAATAATCAGAATAGATTGATCTGATTCATTTTACATCGTGCTCATACTGATGAAGGATATCTGTTATCCGAAATATTTATAGTTACATTTGTTCGTTTATTCTCATTTTTTTTGGTAATGTTGTACCCTTTTAGACTGGTTATATATTATATTTTGTAGTGTACTGTATCATATTTATATGATCCATCGCCCCGTAAGATTTTTCGTTGGCTATTATTCAGTCATTTTATATATATATATATATATATATATATATGTTTAATCTATAACAAAAATTAAACAGACCCATGAAAAATCGTCTTTATACAATAGCATGTGCTTGTTTATTAATTTATGTTTATATTCATATTTATATCGGGTCCTATGACCATCGGCAGTTTTCTGGTGTCATATCGATGGATAATCAAATGGCGTTTTTGTCCAAAATACGCACGAAATGCTGATAAATTATAACGATTCCATGCATTGTTATATTTTCGTTTGGACTGTTAGTAATTTGAATATATGTTTTAATATGTTGTGAATGAAGAATTTCACAGCTAATGCCCCTTTAAATGCCCGAAAATATTTTTTTTGTTTCGACTAGAAAAATAAGAGCATACATCTAAAGTTTGTAAAGGGTGTTTAATAGAGTTTATGCTGAAGTCATGATCGGTAGTAAGTAACATCGTCATGTCGAGGAGCGTTAAGTACGAGGATTGTGTCATAGTTTTATTTAGTGGGATTTAGTTCAGTGTTTTGGTTGAGACAGGGATAACAGATTCAATGATATGAGTTCCACTTGGAAATTGTCAAGGTCTTAACAAATGAAATTACATATAGTAATGTTACTTATTTGCATTTTAGAATGGACTTATTCTGTCAATATCATGCGATGGAAAATAATGATGTATTTTCAATTCTGGGACACCTTAATCACTTAACACTGGAGATCAATTTCTCCTGATTGAACAAGTACTACCTAAAATGACATTATAAAACATAAATATGGAGTATGATTGACAATGAGGCAACTATCCACTAGATAAGACATGACGTGGATGTAAGCAACTATAGGTCATTGTTTAACCTTTAAGAAGGATCAAAATCAATATCATATAGTACCTATAAAAGGTCCAGACATGACAAAAACAATTCATTCGAAAAAACCAACGTTTAGACTGGTTACGTATCACAGCACATTTACATCATTCCTCATATTATAATAACTATAAAAATGAGAAAAAAAAGGAAAAAGGATAAACAATGGAAGTAGTAATATATGTACAAAAGTTTGTTCAGACGAATGTTATTTTGTTTTTAATAGATATAAGAAGATGTGGTATGAGTGCCAATAAGTCTCTCTAACAAAGTTTGAAGACTTATTGGTTCTTCTTCTTCTTCTTCTTCTTCTTCTTCTTCTTCTTCTTCTTCTTCTTCTTCTTATGGCACCCTCAACTGCAAGAATGTTAGATCAAACCTTCTAGAACTTAATGGATATGTAACATGGCATATCCCAAAGTGGCACCTGTTTTTGGAATTTCAAAAATTGTACCCGTTACCATGGAAATAGCAAAAAATTTCAAAAAATTCCAAATGCTCCAAAATTGATGAAACTTTACAACAATGTTAATAGACATCTGTAGATGCGCTCTTTGACTTTGGAATTTTCAAAATGGATGCCGCTCACCTGGCAAAGGGGGAAGGGTGCCATCCGTTATTGCTAGAAATTGCAAATCTAGTTATTATTATTATTATTATTATTCCTCTTCCGCCGCTTTTTTTAATTTGAACTTGTCCACACCAGTTCTCCAAAACCGCTAATCAGATTACCGCAGGGATCCACACTAATGTTGCAATCAGGGTTTTGTACTGCATTGGGGTTTGTAAAGGGGTATTTATTTTTAAATTGGAAATTTTATTGAATTGAATGACAAAAAGGGAGAGTCCTTGTGGGTTTATACTTATTTGGGACTTTGTTTGGGAGACTTTGTAACAGCATCACGCTACATGTCTTATCTTTATATGTTGTCCGTTTCAATTTTTTACAGCACTAGTGTTATGATATTGTAATTATTATATTTATTTATCTTGGCCTAATTTGTCATGTGTGGCCTTATAGTTGTTTACAAAATAATGCTACTGTAACTGTGCAGTTTAGAAATACTGGAACAATCATAGATACTGATGGAATGATTAGAACTTTCTATTCACTCTAACACACAGCCCGTAACAACTAAAATTTGTTCTTATTTCTTGCCATGCTAATAAAATCTGTCATTTATAATTAAGCACCTCTTGACATTTGATAGTGAAAGAATGCAAACATGTGTACACACACACTTCATGACATCCAAATTATCTTTCAATGAAAGTGATACTTGATCACAAAGAAAATGAATATGATAAAACATCTAAATATTTATTCATTATATATATAATGTCAGATTATTGATAAAGGTTATAAAAGTTAAAACAATGATTTTGCATTTGACCTTTTTAAGATTATATAAGAATAAAAAATTAAATACTTTTTCCATGTTCAAACAACGCAATATATTGAATGTACTATACATTGGTAGCTTTGTATCTTAATCTATAAAATGGGGGAATCATCTTGTTTGATAAAAGTAAAAAACTGAAATCACAAAGTTCAATATATATTTTTACATAGTTTACAAGCATGAACCCTACAGAATAAATAGTCTATTGCATATTCAGACGATTATTTGTCTTTCTTTTCTCTTGAAATAAAGCATAATTTTCCCTCAATTGATTCTCTTTACATGATGATTATCTCAATATTTTTAATTCAATAGTATTTTCTTTTATTGGAAAATATGATTTTTTTTACAAAGGTTTTAATGCCAGATTTACAAATTAAGCATAACACATTATCTTTGTTGTGATAGTGGGAAGAGCTTTTTAATTTTCATCCCAATCTTTTCTATAAAACCAGAACAAAATTATTAATAAAGACAGACTAAATTGATTTCAAAAATATAGATACATCATAGATACTTAGAATAATTAAGTCAACTAAAACACAACTGATCTAATTTCTGAATGTAATATTAGTTCTTAACCATCCTTTATTGCTTCTTTGGTGTAGAAGTTTGTTGGATTTGTTTCCTAGCTCCTTTTTGTGGAGTGTCCTCTGGTCTCCTTTTCATACCACTTTTTTTTATTAATCTGTTTTTTTTTCTTTTTAACTGACATTTTTTTTTCAATTCAGCGGCCAGTTCTTTTGGTGGGAAAATCAAAATTTTACTCTGACTATCAACTGATGCTTCACTGCCTAGATTGTACTCAATTTCTCCCGTTGGTAATTTCAAAAGACATCCGTTTCATATATGTCACGAGCTTCTTTAGCGTAGAAGTAATGAGAGTCTCTATTTCGTTTGAATGATTAAGACTGTTATGATTGAGAAATGTTTCAAGCAAAATTTTTGTATAATGTTGAATGATTTCCAATGTAGCGGTTTAATCATTTTTTCCTGAAAACATCTGTCACATTTTCCTTCTTCTTCTGTACTTTCAACTTCTTGATCATCTTCGAGAATATGTTCTGTTATAACAGTTTCATCAAGTTTGTTCAACATATGCAGGTCTCTGATTTCAAATCCGGACATATCACTGCCTTCTGAGATCGGTGTTAAAAGTATTTGGCCTCAAGAAAACAATAGAGTGCATGAGTAGATTATGTCTGTTCATTAGATGACATTTAAATGTACTTTTTACATCTGCCATTTGGAAAAGTCTTTCTGATTTAGCTTCTGCAAATATGTTATTTTTGTTTTGGATGAGTGCATGATAAAACACGATAAAAAAATGAGAAAATTTCCATACATCTTCAGAAGCTGCAGTGCAAAGTTCATTTTCTATTCTAGCTGCGATATGAATTTTACTGGCATATAAAAGTATTTTTTCATCTTTTTCTGCTATATGTTTTCTTTCATTTCGCTATTTGATGATATTGTTTGATGACTTTTGATGTACTTTGCCACAACAGCTACATTTTCAATTTGCTTAAAGAAACTGCCATTTAAGATCAACTGTTGATCATAATCTTGAAATTCAGCTTTCTGGTTTGATTTAGAAAAATGATAATCAAAAAAGCATGTTTTCTGCCATTCGTTGTCTGTAAAAGAGGGACGAAAGATACCAGAGGGACAGTCAAACTCATAGATCGAAAACAAACTGACAACGCCATGGTCAAAACCAAAAGACAAACAGACAAATAATAGAAAAGATAACACAACATAGAAAACTAAAGACTAAGCAACACGAACCCCACAAAAAACTGGGGGTGATCTCAGGTGCTCCGGAAGGGTAAGCAGATCCTGCTCCACATGTGGCACCCGTCGTGTTGCTTATGTTATTACAAATCTGATAAATAGTCTAATTCGGTAGGTCACATTCGTGAAAAGGGAAGGGTATTGTAGTTACGACATAAGAAACATATCCGATATCATCTGTGAAACGGTTATTCCATAACGGTCAACCAACCCGTGATGGCGTCCGTAAAATTTACGAAGGGATGATTTCAACTTCACCATTTGGAACTCTTGGTTTAATAGCTTCCTTGTGAGCAGCAATCCTCTATCAAGGAAATCATGATAGGAAATACAAGCCCGGGAATATCGTATCAATTGGGAGATATATACTCCGTATGCAGGCGCTGCTGGAATGTTGCTACATAGAAATGGAAAGTTCACAATTGGGAAGCTGAAATCATCTCTTTTGTCGTGAAGTTTTGTTTTCTGTAAATTGACCTTCGTAGTTTTGAAATAAACATGGTGTATAGTGATTATCCGTACTCTGGTCCTTTTTTGAGATGTTGTCAATTGCAGGAAGTCTGAATTGTTTGGCTGCTATGTTTTTATACAGTTCTTTAACACTGTAAACTTGTATTGAATGCTGTTGCTTTTTTGGTCTGCATAGCTGCTTCTATTTGATGAACTATGTGTAAGCATATTTTCAGCCGGTTACAGTGATGGAAGATATAAAGAATGAATGGATTTACATATATTTCACTGTCAGCCTCCCTTATGCTGCTTTATACGATTTCATTTCCCGTAACAAGTTGTGCCTTTTAATTTCTTTGATGGAATCAGTTTCAAGGTGATTCTTCCTAAGAAAATCTACAATGGCTTGAGACCTTATCTGTTGCTATCATCTTCAAACTGTATGCACGAAAAACATTTCAACAAAGGCACGTTTTCAAACATCTTTGTCTCTAAATTGGTTACCTAAAAATTGCCGATATATAATCTAATCAATTAAATTGGATTAAGTTGCAGCAAGAATTAAATTTGTACATTATGATTAAATTAAATTTACTGATACTATTTTAATATTTTCTGAAGATACCTTGGTGAGAGTTTTTATTTTTGTTCCGTGTTAAAGTCCTCACTGTGACTTTGAGATGAAGAATAGCAATAAAATCGATGTTCCTTTTCTTTTTGTGTGTTTTCTGATGTGCATATACTTATTTTGTGTCATGGATTGATACCCCATATTCAATCTTTACTTGGTGACAGCCACATTATTTGGACTCTGATGGCTAATTGTTTCATTGACAATCATACTATATATCCTTATTTGTAAATTACGTATTAAAATATATGATTAACTGGTCTTTATTTCCTAGTTTCAGAAATTCCAATAGAGAACATAATTATATTACATTACTGTAGTAATAAACCATTATTTAAGTTGTTTCGGCCACTAGCCTTAACAGTTACTTTATTTTCCTTCTTAACTACATGGTAGACATTTAATTTATTTTTATTACTGCTTGAAACGGGTTTAAAATGTTTAAGGTATGTTTTTTTTTATTGCAATCACAATGGAGAATATTACAGTGTGATAGGAGGCATGATTGATCTATATTCTGTACTCAAGCGGTACCAGTAAATATTTTTAATGCATACCTGATTATTTGGATACTCTATTATTCAGTAATGTTTTTTATAGCGTAAAATTTGTTTGTTCGTTTTCCAAAATTCCTTTTTAGTGATACTGGTTTAAAAAAGGGGTGTTTAATGTTGAATAAAGTAGTTTAACAAAACAAATTATCAACAAGTCTTTTCCTTTGTATAAAAAATGAAATATTTTAAAGACTCCCTCATTCTAGATCCAATGAATACCTTTACATGTTTTTTTCTTTATTTGGTTGTGCTTTTGCTAAACATGTTAATATGGTTGTTGTCTTTTTGGAATATCTCATCTTATTCATATCTTTACCAGATAAAAAAGTAGGTTTCAGATGTACTATAGTATTATTGCACTATTTTATTTTTTTAATTCTTATTCACTAATTAATAGGCATTGGAAACATGTAATGTTCAAAGTAGACAGATGTACATTTGTATATTAAAACAATCTTCAAAATTGAATACATACTTATATATTTTAAGATATAAAAGAATTTTCAATTAGAATACTCACAAATTATAAATATATTTTTCCTTTTTTTTTACTTCATTTTTTCATCATCCATTTCCTGTTTCTATGTCTAATTGTTTACAACTGAGTAATGTATACATAAATGTGTGTGAATAAAAACTATGTTTTCATACTATTTGGCTTATCATGTAATTTAATGATAGAGAAAATTGAAGTTGTCAATGTCGTATGGCAAATCCCCTAATTGAGAAACATTATACTACATGAAACACCGCTCGAGCTGATCGACAAATGTGAGGCTGTGTGTTAGAGTGTATTTAACTAACATAATGATTCCAGAATTATCATAATCTACTATGTGTAATTTTAACTTCTACCATATTCTAGAAGTTTCCGCTCTACAATTGTCTAGGAGTTTCCCTTCTACAGTGTTCTACATGTTTCCGTGACAGCTATATATACCGAAACCGAAATTGGACAGATCAGACATTAATATTCTCAGAAGTTCTCTGGAGTTGTTACATTGACATTTTTATTTACGAACATCATACTAGATTGTGACTTATTGGACATAAT